>NC_081293.1:128174545-130674545 GCF_030435805.1 Mustela lutreola | reverse complement strand
TCCTAACTTAAGCCTTAGTTTTCTTCTTTCATGTAACAGGGAATGTGTATATTTCAAATAGTCAAATATGAATATTTCTTGAAAATCAGTTGTTAGAATATTTCAGGGATATGTTTACATTGAATGATATAAAAACAAAATACTATAATCCTCATGGTTATGCCTTTTTTCTTAATCATATTTATCTTTTGAAAGTTAAGTGTAGGGTCACCTGGGTGGCTCAGTGGGTTAAATCCTCTGCCTTCAGCTCAGGTCATGATCTCAGGGTCCTAGGATCAAGCCCCACATCGGGTTTCTGCTCAGCAGGGAGCCTGCTTCCTCCTCTTTCTCTGCCTGCTGCTATACCTACTTGTGATCTCTCTGTCTGTCAAATAAGTAAATAAAATCTTTTTAAAAAAATCTTATAGTATTTAATTTCTATACAATTTACTAGATTTCATTTCTCTACAAAGAATTCCAAAGTGCATAAAATGTGTATAAATTCATTATAGTAAAATGTTATCTACATTCTGATTGAAGTAATCTGATATGGAATAGCCTTATCTATATTTTATATATATATAAAAAATTAAAATTTGAAAAATGACAAGTAATTATAAGAATAATTTAGATCTAAAAATTCTTCTAATAAGGAATGAAATAGGGGCGCCTGGGTGGCTCAATGGGTTAAAGAAAATGGGATCAAGAAAATGTGTCATATAAATATAATGGAATATTATTCACTCTCTAAAAAGAAGGAAATTCTGTTATTGGCAACAACATGGATGACCTGAAGAGCATTATGCTGAGGGTGGAAAAGAGCCAGACAGAGAAGGACAAATACTGCATTATGGGGGCACCTGGGTGGCTCAGTGGATTAAAGCCTCTGCCTTCGGCTCAGGTCATGATCCCAGGGTCCTGGATCAAGCCCTACATCAGGCTCTCTGCTCAGCACAGAGTCTGCTTCCCTTCCTCTCTCTCTGCCTGCCTCTCTGCCTACTTGTGATCTCTCTCTCTGTGTCAGATAAATAAATAAAATCTTAAAAAAAAAAAGTGTACTGTGCAGTACTAAATATTCCAGAGAAATGGTGAGTATTAACAAAGCATTTTGCCAGATTTTTTTAAAATATAAGTTGACCAGCACAGAAATTGATTGCTTTAAATTGTGTTTAGAAAACTAAAGATTACTTGATTTTTCTTTTAGGTGCTTAATAGAAAAATGTTATGTGCTACATATGTTATAGGGTGTATTCACAATACAATGTCTTTTCTTTTTTTTTTAAGCAAGGTAGGTAGTGCTTGAAATACAAATACTTGTTGGAAGTTCCTCAATGGACACTTAAAATCAGTCTGGGGGGAAGTGTGTGTGTGTGTGTGTGTGTGTGTGTGTGTAAAATACATATTTGGAAGAAAATGCTGGAGTTATCTAGGGAATTGATAATGGAAGTAGAAAAATACTCGCAAGTCCACATTAAAAGATTTTATCCACTGACCACAAGTTTTTGACTATGATAGTCATTGCCAAGGAATATTATAAGGTACACTTTAGCTTATCCAAATGTCAAATATCAAGGTTCTTTCTAAAGATTTTGGAAATAATGTCAATGGCAGCTGCCTATTTCCAGCTTCCACACTATTAACAATATGACATTTACTTGTGTCATGTATGGAAAATAAGTGTAGTATTTAGGTCATTATTTGCTTAGTATTTAGAAGATATTTTATAATCATATCACTTTTTTTTTTTTAGGTCCAAAAGGCAGATTCTTATGCAGTTCAGACATACAAAAGTATGTATCTCCATTAAAATTTTTTTACTTTTCACAGAAAAGTGAAAAAGGACCAAGAGGAAATCTTAAAATTATAAGTTAAGGTTTTGAGTAGTTCAGGATAAAGATAGTCATCTCTGGCTTACCTTTTAGGTAGTATATATATTCCAAGATAGAAAAATAAACATGTTATTTTTAAAATTGTTTTTCAAAGTGATTATGCTAATTATGTATCTTTTAATATTGCAGAGGATTTCTGTGTTTGTTTTGTAAAGCAATGGGAAATCCAGAAAACATAGAAGATGCATATGTTGCTGTTATTCGTCCAAAGAATACTGCCAGTCTCAATTCTCGGGAATACAGAGCCAAGTCATATGAAGTAAGAACAATTTACTGACATTTGATTTGCTACCACTGAATGTCATTTTCATTTACATAAAGTCTTATTATCTCCTCTAAATTCTTGTTGACAACCTAGATCTTGAAAAAATAGAATTGACCCTCCTATATCTCTGCCCATCACGAAGTTCTTTTGTCTGTTGCATGCCTTTTGACCATTTTTCTATTGATTAATAGGTAAATTATTAGACATTAAAAGATAGTCACGTGAGTTCTCCTTATAACATATAGATTCAGTTTTTAGTATGATTTATGAAATGGCTCTCAAAAATTAAAGTTGCAGAAGTCAACTCATTTCAAATTCAATGTAAATATTGTTCTTGGCTATTTCCCTAAAGAACTCCTTTTTATAGTGCATTTAAAAATATCTTTTTACCTTTAATTAAAGTTCTAGACAATTAAGTTACTTCTCTGTAGTCCCGAATTGTATTAATTATATTAAAAAATGTGATTGAAGCCAAAAAACCCCCCAAAACCCTAAAACAAAATTATCTTATCTATAACAGATTCCAAGCATCATAGAATACTGCTAATCTAACCTACCTCCAACTAATTTCTCTAGCACTTTGCTCAAATTGCTTTTTTAAGGTTAGTTACCTGAAACCTATTAAAAGATACCACAGAGGCTCTCAGGATGCTACTGCTTCCGCAGTGCTCTGGGTTAACTAGTTCTCAATCCTAGCTGCACTGTGGAATCATCTGAGAACTTGAAAACTTCCAGTACCAGGGCCCCACTCACTAGACATTGCTATTGTCTCAAAAGCTTCCCAGGATATTCTAATATGAAGCTGGGGTTAAGAAAGACTGCTGACTTACTGTATTCTAGGGCAAGTAAACTTGATTTTAAGCTTTGTCTCTTTAATTTTTCTCATCTAAGATTTTATTGCATGAAGTTCCCATTGAAGGACAGAAAAAAAAGAGAAAGAAAGTTTTGTTGGAAACTAAACTTCAGGGCAACAGTGAAATAACACAAGGCATACTGGATTATGTAGTAGAAACCACCAAACCAATTTCTCCTGCAAACCAGGGTATTAGAGGTAGGAAACTTTTTTCTTTTTTCTTTTTTTTTTAAATATAGTTTGCTTTCAATGCTTGTAGAGAAAGATATTTTTAAACATGTGTTAAGATCATTTTTTTCTGGGTTGCCTAGCTGGCTCATTTGTTAGTGTGTGACTTTTAATCTTGGAGTCATGAGTTCAAGCCCCATGTTGGGTGTAAGGATTACTTAAGAATAAAGTCTTTTTTTAAAAAAAAGGTGTGGAGATCAATTTCTTTTTATGTACCTTTCCATTTAAAAAAAAAACTTGAGGGGTGTCTGGGTGGCTCAGTCAGTTAAGCGTCCACCTCTTGGTTTAAGCTCTGGGCATGATCTTGGGCTTGTGTGATCCAACTGCCTCCCGCTCCGCACATAGCAAGGAGTCTACTTGAGATTCTCTGCCTCTCTCTCCCCTCCACACCCTCCTTTCACAGGCATGCATTTTCTCTCCCTCACTCTCAAATAAAATCTTCAAAAAATTTTTTTAAAGAATCAGAAAGCTTTTTTTAAGTTATAACAATGCCCTTCAAGAAATACCTTGACTATGAGGCTCCTGGGTGGCTCAGTCAGTTAAATGTCTGCCTTCAGCTTGGGTCATGATCCTGGATCCTGGGATCCAGTCCCTGCTGAGCAGGGAGCCTGCTTCCTCATTCTGTGCTGCCTGTACTCCCCACCCCAGCTCATTCTTTCTCTCTCTCAATAAAGTCTTATATAAAAAAAAAAACTTGACTATAATATTTAAGTTGAAAATAGTTAAATAAGTTGCAGTGTTAATGATTTGTTCAGTAGGAACAGGAAACCAAAGAGTGGCTTGAAAACAAAGAAAATACAGATCACTTTTGCTAGAAGTATAGTTCTCTAGTTAAGTATCCCTGAACTACTATTTTTAGTTTTCTACTTCAGGACAGAGGAGACTAAAAACCTTGCATCATACTAAATGAAAGTTAAGCCTCTGCCTTTGGCTCAGGCCATAATCGCAGGGTCCTGGGATCGAGCCCTGCATCCGGCTCTCTGCTCAGCAGGGAGCCTACTTCCCTCTCTCTCTCTTTCTGCCTGCCTCTCTGCCTACTTGTGATATCTGTCTGTCAAATAAATAAATAAAATCTTTAAAAAAAAAAAAAAGATTCATGGATTAGAATCCTGTAAGTTGTCAGGTGGTAGAGGTTTCTTCCTATTTGGTCACAGGAAGAAGAGCTTTTTCAAAGAGCCAAACTGAATTACTGAAGTATTAAACTTGAAAGGTTCAGTCACCATTTAAAATATTAGGTAATATATAGCCTAGGAAACTGTTTAGAAATTAATGATAATTTTCTCAGGCTGTAGCCTCACAAAACGTGAGAGAAAACTTAAAAGTTAGAGAAATTTAAACTATATCCAAGATTTAGGCATTATTATTAAGAAGCTAAAGCTAATTTCAGTCAAATGGCTGTTAAAAACCGTTGTTGATGAGGTAAGGCATACTTTAGTTTATTCAGTGTTGTTGTTTTTTTCCTATTAATCTTTGTAGAGTTTGTCTCATTCATGTTTTTGTTGCAGAGATAGGGCTGAATCTTGTGATTTGAATTACTATTTTGGGTATTTGTTCTGTAGAGATAGCTGAACTATAAGCCTCTGATTCATAATTTTTGGAGCTATCATTCATCATTTTTTACCTTTCCAATAGGTAACCTTCCCAATAGGGCCTGAATTATTGGGGCTCTAAGCATTATAACTCAAGATTATAATAAGTTATTGCATAAATGTACAGATCCTTGATACATATTCTGAGTCCTGCAAAGAGAATCTTCTTTTCCTAATTATCAGATTGACTTTTTAATAAGATAAAATTATCTAGAAATTGAGCTTAGCTAAAAAAAAAAAAAAAAAAAAAAAGAACTATCCTTATGGGTGACCCAAAGGCTCTTTTTGGATGCCACAAATTTGTCAGTCTTTTCTACCTCGGTCTTGGTGTTCTCTGATAAATTTTCATTTAGACTTCTTTTACTATTAATAAATTGTTACAGTTATCAGGATATTTCCTGAGATCACATTCCTGAGACCTATATCCAAGTCACATATTTGAGCTAAGATAGACAAGTCATAATTTGCTATGAATTAGCCAACCTCTGTCACTTGGTCCATTTACCCAGATGGGGGATGAAAGTGGTGTCAATGTTAACAAAGATGTCCTCTGGCCCAGAGAAAGGAGTAGTACTCTTAGAAAATTTCCTGGCAGCTTTTTTTTTTTTTTTAAGATTTTATTTATTTACTTGACAGAGAGAACACAAGTAGGCAGACAGGCAGGCAGAGAGGGGGGAAGCTCCTGGGATCCAGGAGCCTGAGACCAAGACCCAAGCCAAAGGCAGAGGCTTAACCCACTGAGCCACCCAGGCACCCTATTTGAACTCCTCTTAATACTGCCTTTTAAAAAAAATTCTAGTTCTCAAAAAAGAAAAAGGGACAAACCAAAATTAGCTCTTAACCAGAAAACAAACCAATGGTTACTACTGAGGGGTTGGGTTGGAAGATGGGGGAAATAGTGAAGGAGATTAAGAGTATACTTATCTTAATGAGCCCCGAGTAATATATGGATTTGTTGAATTGCTATATTGTAAGCCTGGAACTAATATAACACTGTTAGCTGCACTGGAATTAAAATAATTTTTTTTCTAATTCTCAAGGAAATTTATAAAATTTAAAAGCCCATTATTTTTATTTTCACTGATTTTTAAAAATGGTTAGGAAAGCGAGTGGTACTAATGAAGACATTTCCTCTGGATGGGGAGAAGACGGGGAGAGAAGCAGCATTATTTATTGTTCCATCAGTTGTCAAAGGTAAAGTATAAGTTTTATCAATCTTTATGTACTTTAGATGCTAAATAAAAGGAATTTTATTAATTTTATTAAATTTATTAATGAGGAATTAAGTAACTTGCATTCGTGGTTATTATTACACTGTTTTAAAATACCTATTTTTCAGCTAGTAGTTAAGATGAGAAAATTTATTACTTAAAAAAGTATTTTGATTTCAAAGTAATATTCAGCCTTCTGGACTAAACAGTAATGTTTTTGTTTCTGGTTTTAAAAGCAGAATAAAGAAGTAAGGCGGGAAGCCATAATTGAAATTAAAAATTTTCAGATTATAATAAGGGATTTTTCAAAGGATATGACTAGAAACATATTTCAGTATTTTGGAACATTAACAGACTGTGATCAGGACCTATCTGGGATTTGGCACAAGAAGGTGTTAATAATAATTCTAAAATACTCTGCCTAACAACATTGGTAATATTTAAAGAGTTTAGATTTAATGTAAAAATTTAATTTGAGTCTTTGACATCCTGAAATAATTGAAAAACACTAAATTTCAGTGTAGACCTTTCAGCCTACTAAATTTGTGCCTTTGGGCAAATGACTTCTTCTAAGCCTCAGCCTCTATTTGTAAGATAGGTATCTTCTTCTATTAAGTTCATTGTGCTAGAAGCATTCAATGAGGTATTAGATTTGAAAACCACTTTGGAAACTTTAGAGTACTGGCCTCCTATGAGGCAGTAATAATTCTGATGATAAATTAATGACCCAGTGTGGATATGCCATTATCCTGCTGCTCACACACTACTTATGTGTATTTTATTAGCCAACTCTAGCATTCCAGATATATATATTTTTTCCAGCTATACTTAGGCTGAAAAGTACACTATTTTAAACAGTGTTGGAAATCTTATTAATCAGAGTTTTACAATATCGTTGTAGAAGAAAAAGAGGAAACAATTTCTGCAACCTTGCAAGAAGAATATACATCTCCTAATTCCGAATGGATAGGGTCACAGAACTAGTCATCAGTTTAATCAAGGTCTTCTATATCCAAATATAAAACAACTCATGTTACACTGAACTACTTTTTAAAACATACTATATAATTTTAAATGAAAAACATGCGGTTGTAAACCTTTTATATGATGGCATTATTCATTTTCTCTTTCAGATAATACTAAATATACGTATACTCCAGGATGCCCAATTTTTTACTGCTTACAAGATATTATGCGAGTCTGTAGTGAATCCAGTACTCATTTTGCTACACTTACAGCAAGGATGTTAATAGCCTTGGATAAGTAAGAAATGCCACTAAAAATATTTTTTTAAATAAGTCAAATACATAGTAGAAATTAGCTCTGAAAAGAACAGAAGAAAATAATAAAATTAGTAATACATGTATGTAACATAATGTAAAGTTTTTGAAGTACAAGATAAAAATGAAAAGCCCCAAAGACAAGATTGTCCTGGTTTGCCTGCACCAGCTAATCTTCTTTCAAAAATGACAAAGACTGCCCTGGATTAAGAATTAAGATTCCTTGTTATACAACTAGATTTAGTTTTTGGTTTTTTTTTTTTTTTTTAATTTGCAAGTTGAGTTACCATTGCCTTTATTTCTCCTTCTACTTTGCACTAGTTTCCTTATGTCCATCTGTCCGCTACTTTTTCAATAGAACTAATTATGTCTTTAAAAATAGTTAATCTTATGAAACAAACTGAGGGTTGCTGGAGGGGAAGAGGGTCAGGGGATGAGGTAACTGGGTGATGGACATTGGGGTGTGTTTGTGTTGTGGTGACCTGTACTCCTGAAACAAATAATACATTATATGTTAATTTAAAAAATAGTTAGATAAGCGAATGACTAAAGTTCTCTTTCTGTTTTCCCTGATGGTGGGTCAAATGGCTCCTCACGTTGTTCTGATAGATTTAGTATTGAGTTACTCTTAGCAGGTACAGGTTGTTTAGACTATCATGCCTTTGTCCTTCTGAAACTACAGAGCTAATGTCACCTCCATCTCAATGGTTCTAATTTTAAAAGTACTTCATATTTTTTGAAAGGTGTTTTTATTATGATGGTATATGCATTTTTTAAAAGTTTGCTATGTCTATTAACCAAACTTTTATTATTAGTAAATGAAGTATTTAATGAACACTAGTTAAAAGTTTAAAAATCTGAATGTAATATTAGAATGTATCATCTCAGAATTTGATGGTCTACTTTTTCATCTTCATTTTTGAACAGATACTTCTGTGACCTCTTCTTTCTTATTTTGCCAGGTGGTTAGATGAACGTCATGCACAATCTCACTTTATTCCAGCTTTATTCCGACCTTCTCCTCTTGAGCGGATAAAAACTAATGTTATAAACCCTGCATATGCTACTGAATCAGGTCAGACAGAAAACTCACTACATATGGGCTACAGTGCACTAGAAATAAAGAGTAAAATGTTAGCCCTAGAGAAAGCAGATACTTGTATTTACAACCCTTTGTTTGGATCAGACCTTCAATATACAAACCGGGTAAGAGCTGAATGAATTTTGCTCTGATTTCAAAAGACATTTTATCTGAACTATAATTTTTTTCTAAAGTAAATATACCTATTACCAATTGTAAATGTTAAGATGACATCTAGTTAGTTGTGTTTATTTAGTTGTATTTAGTTGTATTTATATCTATTGAAGTCAAGTATCTAAAGCTCTTTAAGGAGTTTTTGTTTTTGTTTTTTCTATTTTCCCTTTTTAGGTAGATAAAGTGGTAATAAATCCATACTTTGGTCTAGGAGCTCCAGACTACTCAAAAATCCAAATTCCCAAACAGGAAAAATGGCAGAGAAGCATGAGCAGTGTCACAGAAGACAAGTACTGTTCTGGTTTTACTCCACATTGCTTTTCTAAAACTTACATTATAATGTTAAAATATTTTTTTAAATGATGTATGTAACTAGTATGCAATATAACCATTGCATAAAAGATTTAGTTTGCAGCTACTATGTGATATATGGCTCTCATTGATATGTCCTGTTTATTTTGAAACAATTTGAATTTCAAAAGTGTTTTTAAAAAAAAATTTATCTATTTTTAATGATTAGGGAACGACAGTGGGTAGATGACTTTCCTCTCCATCGAAGTGCCTGTGAAGGAGATTCAGAATTACTAAACCGTCTTCTCAATGAAAGATTTTCTGTCAATCAATTAGATAGTGACCACTGGGCGCCCATTCATTATGCATGCTGGTAAATGGATTACTTTTTTCTCTTGGAAGGAATGAATCCTTAGTTGTAAATGTTAATGCTTCTTTTCAGAACTGTCGTCATTCCAGCCACTTTTTCTCTACCACATTTTGCCTTACGGGCTTTCTATTTAGGTCTTTGATTACTGTTTATATGTACCACTATTCAGAATTACAAGGTCTGCCCCATGGGAAAAGTATCATTGGTGTTCGAGGCATTACCAAATCATCCTGTATAATAACTAATGACTAGCAAGTGTCATTATATAGCACTAGGTCCCTATTCACATTTTGTATTGGAGTTATATTAAGTTTGTTTACCCTTACTATAAAATTTACATGAGGTTAACTACTTATGATTTGCCATTGATCATGCTGGAAAAGTATCCATTTAGTTCTTTGGGAAGCTGTGGGATCACGAAACTCCCAAAAGCCTTCATTAGAATGAATGCCATTCTTCATTATTATTATTTTTTTAAGATGAGAAGGATTAGCTCACAGGATTGCAGGATTAGGGTTAGGTGTTTCCACTACTTGCGTATTGTACCTCTTGCTTTCCTATTCCTCCCATGTGATAGTAATTCTTCCCTCAGCTGAGCTGAGTTCTTATATTTGTGTTTATAGCAGTAGTTAACTGTCAGCTCTGGTTTATCCTCCAGAAGGAATGTAATGAAGTTATTTACCATTATTTGTTATGCAAAAGTTGCTTTTGACTTCTTATTTAAAGGGATTCTCCTTAGCTAGTTTAAGAAGTGCTTACATTATTCACTGCTTGTTAAATGTCTGCTACTTCTTAGCTGAGCAACATTTAGCAAGATACTTCATTTCTCTATATCTGTTTATTTATCTATATGTAAAGGCATTAATTAGATCATTGCTAGAGTTCTTTCCAGCTCAAAATTCTTTTAATTTCACGGATTCCAAAATCTGTGATCCTGTAGCTAAATATAATTGCTTTTAATATCCATCTTTTCTCCCTTAAAAATACGCTGTTTCCCTAAAAATATGCTCCTTTATTCAAGAAATATCTGCTCCTTTATTCTGTGTGTTCTTAATTGTTTTCCCATTACATGGAATTTTCTACTCATATTTGGAGTTACCCTAAATCTTTTTAAACTGAACTTTTAGTTGTTTCTTCAGATTACCAATAAATATTGGCAGCAGCAGTACTGAAAGAAATCACATGCCTTATTTGGAATTGGTTAAAAAAAAAAAAAAAGTACACTATGAAATCAGGAAGACAGAGGCAGAGAATTTTAGTTGAGGCATCCCGAATTTATATTTGGTTAATATTTCCCTTTTTTGTGGCATTGGTTATTTTCTTTTCTAATAAAAGAATTGTAATATTTATATTTTAAGAATGGTAGCATTTTTAAGTACATATTACATAAAAACAGAAGTATAATTAACGTTCTTTGAAATATCCTTAGGTTTCTACCCTAATAACTCTCATTTCCTAAAATTATGACTTTTGGCAAGTTATTTAAAATCTCTAAGGACCTTTGTCTTCATCTATGAGGTGGACTTAATAATAGTACATTTGTTAAGATTAAAGGAGAAAATGTAAGTAAATGCTTTGAGGATACCTAGCACATAATAAGCACTCAGTAGATGTTGGCTGTTATTATTAAAGTACTGTAGAAATTTAAAGATTTTGATGCCTAAATATGAAACTCATAATCCATAGTATTTTTAATTAGAAAATCTTACTACTACAGTATACCAAGGAAAAGAGTTTTATCCTTTGATAAAATTAATTTTGTCAGTTGGAAATTAAGTTTAATGTACCAGGAGTAATATAGGTCACTTGCAATACTTTTAATCAAATGGATCATTTGATTAATGTGAATTTGAATGAAGACTGATTTAACCAATTACTAAGAACTTAAATTACTTTATCTTGAAAATGTATTTTATTCACTAATTGGTATAAGGATCAAGGAGGGGAATATTAGGCCATCTCATTAAGAGACTGAGATTTGGAGACTATCTTTATAAGCTTAGAGAAGATGTTTTATCCTTCTTGGTCTGTTTTCTCATCTTTAAATTGAGGGTTTTTATTAAATTGGTGGTTCTCCAACTTTTTGGTGTCAGGTCTGCCTTTTACTCTTAAAAGTTATAGGAGCCCAAAGGTTTTTTTTTTATGTAAATTATATTAACATATTAGAAGTTATACCCCCAAAATAGTTTAAGTATTAATTCATTTAACACAATAATAACAATAACAATAAACATTAACATAAGTAACAATTTTATGAAAAATACCATATTTTCTAAAATTTAAAAAATTAAGAATAGTATTGTTTTACATTCTTGGCAAATCTCTTTATTCTCTAGCTTAATAGAAGATAGCTGGATTCTCACATCTGATTTTGCCTTTAATTTGTTGCAAAATTATATGGCAAATTGCTTCTAGACTACCCCACTGTACACTTAGGATCAAAAAAGAGTTTAAAGGATAAATAACATCTTAATATTACTAGGAAAATATGTTTGATCTACAGGTACCCTGAAAAGATTTCAGGGATTCTCAGGGCTTCCTAGATCACTCTTTGAGGACCACCCCTAAGATAGCTGCAAGCTTTTAAAATTCTCATATTGGTGGCCACGTACCTGAAAACTCTTTACTGGGATCACCATTTTCCAAAACTATTTAAGTTGGCTTTCTCCCCATATGAGCAACTTAATCAGCCACTCAGTAAATGTTTCACTGACATCACATATTCTTTGACCTTTCTCAAATCAGTGTCTTCTCTGATCTTTTTTTAGGCTTCATGTTTTTGCTAGAGAGTGCTTTAGGGCTATGATGATTTGACTCCCTTCAAATTATCCCATCTTCACTGTAGCTTAGCTGTCTAACTTCTTTGTCTCATTCATCCTGTCAGCCTTTTAGTTCTCTCATATAAGCTATTCTGAACCTTTCTACTCTTAAGCACTTAAACTCCCACTACTTCCTTTCTGTATTCTTATCAGATAGTTTTACCTCCTATTTTCAAAGAAAACTGATGCCATCGGAAATGTCCTTCTTATCTGTTGTTTTTGTTCTCATCTCTCCTGTATCATGGGATATGCAAGTAAAAATCCTCGTTTACCATAAATTCACTCTCCCCTTCTCTGCACTTTTTCTCTTGCCTTCCAACGTACATGGTTCTCTTCCTCTTGAAAAGAATATTAATTTGACCCTGCTGCCTTTTCTGGCCACTATCCTGTTTCTTTCCTTCCTTTCACAGCCAGACTTCAAAGGTGAGTGGGCCACACTCACTGTTGTCTCTTTTTCACTCTTCATTAAACTTCTTAAACTTTTCTGAGTTTTTAATCTCTTTCCCCGCTCTACAGCATTAATACTGTTGACCACCCCTTCATTCTAAGAACAAATTGGAGTTGAAGGGGCATAATGGAGCTGTAATGAAGGTCAGTACAAATGCAAGATATTACTGTTAAATTATCATTATTATTGAAATACTGGCTTCCATCCTGTGACTTAACGCATGTGTAATGGTATGGAAACTGCTATACTAAGATTGAAAAACCTGGATTCTAACACTGGTTAGTAACCATGGGACCTTCAGCAAATTGCTTACCTGGTTCAAGCTTCATTTTCCTTAACTGTGATATAAAAATACTTCTGCATGCCATAAAGGTTATTTTGAAGATTATATCAAGTAATTATATAAGAAAGAACCATGAAAACAAAATGTACATTTATATTTTATTACTTGAATTGCTTAGAAGTGCCTTTTCCTGTCCTGAAAGATTGTTTTTCAAGATGGCATTTCATTGTTCTAAGATACTAATTTTTCATTTTTCAAATTATCCCAGCCTTTTTTTTTTTAAAGATTTTATTTATTTATTTGACAGAGAGATGGGGGTTAGAGCATAAGCAGGGGGAATGGCAGACAGAGGAAGAAGCAGGCTCCCTGCTGAGCAGGGAGCCCAGTGCAGGACTCAGTCTCAGCCAGCAGGCCAATGCTTAACAGACTGAGCCACCCAGGTACCCTAAAATCTCCCAGCCTTTTCAGTTAGATTAATTTGCTTTTCCTCAGGTAGATAATCCAAGCCTTTGCCTTCCTCCTGAATACTAAGCCTGTATTTTCAAATGCCTACTGAATAGTTTAGTCACTCTCTTGTTGTCTATAAGGCAGTTTAGAGAATGCAGAGATGGTGTACCTACCCTCAAGGAATTCCCAGGCTATTAGAGAAGAGATGTATATAAATAAGGGTGAAAGTAGATAAGTCCTATAAAAAAAGCAAAAAAGTGCTACATGTAGTGGAACTATAGAAGTACATTTTAAAACTGTTTCAGAGAAGTAACAGGATTTAACCTAGACAAAATGAGGTAGGGAGAAAAGGACATCTCAGGAATAGCAAAGAATGTGAGCAAAATGTCAAATGAATAGGAAAGGGTAGCATACAAGTGGCAGTTTCAGGGTATAAGAAGGGTATGTAGAAGGGAAGAAAGGAAAGTTGCTGGCAAACCAAATCACTTCTAAAGATGTGTTATTTTCATCTCAGATGTACCATATCTGAAAGCAAATTTCCTTTCCCTTTTCTCCCCTCTTACCTATTTATTTACAGACACTGAATTACTTTTCCACCCTTGCTTCAGATTGCAGCCTTATATAAATCTTTGGCTTTGACAAAATGGTGGACTCAACTATGTCCAACAGATGCTTTGTACTCTTCTGGGCCCTTGCTTTGCTTACTTCTCCCCCACCACACACACACACACACCTAAAATATTTTTGCCTCTCTTCAACATCTCTTTGGTTCCTTCCTACTTAAAGTACACTTCAAGTTGTTCTATCAAAATATTTCAGGGAGTCTTAGACTAAAGTCCTATCTTTTCTGATGTTTTTTAAAGCGTTAGTTATATACTATCTTGACTTGACAAATATATAGCCCCTATTATGTTAATTGTTATCCTAAACTGTTACTTCAATTTTAAAGCATAATGTAACTTATCCCATGTTTTTATTTTACCTCTCTTATTACTTTATAAGCCTTTACTAGAGCAGAGACCATGTATCTTACACATCTTTATGTCTCCCACACTGCCCAACACAGCAGGTACATATCCAATTCTATCCTTGGGCCTTTTGCAAATCACAGTCAGGCCTAAGTAAAAGCCTTATGAAGTTTCTGATTCTGAACCAATTTTGACTAAACATTTTATTTCCTTAATTTATAATTTTTGTACTTTGCATGGGGTTGTTCTTTGTCATCTGCTCTGTCTTGTGTTTGAGGTTATATTTCCTCTCACTTAATCAGGAACAGAAACAGTTGAACTGAACCAAAAGAATTCATAAGAAATCCCTGGGCACTGAAAACATTTATGTGTCTTACTAAAATAAAAAAAAATCTTAGATTTCTTTGAGATATCATCTAAAATTTGAATTTTTAAAGCATTTCATATGATTTGGGGGGCTAAGTTTCTTCTTTTTTTTATAGGTATGGAAAAGTTGAGGCCACTCGCATTTTGTTAGAAAAAGGAAAGTGCAATCCAAATCTTTTAAATGGACAGCTCAGTTCTCCTCTTCATTTTGCTGCTGGAGGAGGACATGCTGAAATAGTACAGATTCTTCTAAACCATCCAGAAGTTGACAGAGTAAGTTATTTTCCAGGATTTTTTTTTTTTAATGTTCAAGCAATGAATAACAAGTGATGACATTAAATGTTCAGTTGTATTCTTGAGAAGTCAATTAAAAAATAAATTTTACCATCTGCATAGTATAAGTAACACTTATATGTAAACTTTGCTTTTACACTTGTTTATTGTGATAAAATGTACCTCACATAAAATTTACCATTTTAACCATTTTTAGATATACAGTTCAGTTGCATTAAATACATTCACATTGCTGTACAGTCATCACCATCATCCATCTCCTGCATATACATAAAATTTAACCTCTTCTTGTGTTATATTGTATTTCCTCAAAAAATATCTTCATGAAGGAAAAAGATTTTCTACCCATTTTTCCAGAAGTTGTATTAATAAGTATTTTTAAATGGGAAAATAATCAATTTAAACAAAACCTTTGTTGGATCTTATAATCAAAGCTTTAAAAAACAATAATCACATTGATTAGTGCTTTCAGTCTTTCATCTTTATCAGTTCATGTTTAAGTGTAGTATATGCTAAGTATGGTTAGTATTTAATACTTGACAAAATCTATTTTTTATGAAATTTTGATTGATTGAATGACATTTTCACTTATAATGCCATATATTTGTAATGCTTTTTTTCTTCACATTTTTCTTTTTTCTAAAATTTCTAGCACATAACAGACCAACAAGGAAGATCCCCTTTAAATATCTGTGAAGAAAACAAACAAAATAACTGGGAAGAAGCTGCAAAGCTATTGAAGGAAGCCATTAACAAACCAGTAAGAATTACCTTCAGAAATAGAGCTAAGCCAACTATTTAAATTGATAAGTAATTTGAGTATTTGTGGCAAGAGGAATGCATGGATCATTTCTTACGGCTTTTAGAAAACCTCATGGGTAGATCTCTTAAGTATTAAATTTGTTATCATCCCTAATATTCAGATACTTATTCTTGAATATCAAAATAAAAACTGTATAAGTAAATAAATCTTTAAAACACTTAATATTAACCTAATTTCTAGTATAATCTTAATACCTGATGATGTCTGGAATAATGAGCAGTAACGTTAAGATAGAGAATAGTTAGCAATTAGAAAAAACTCAGTTCATCTAAAAGTTATAGTAACAATAAAACTGTCACCAATTTAAAAACTGTGTGAAAACTTGTAAACCAGATAAAAGGATTTATAATAGATAAAGTATTAAAGCTTGATATCAACAGATGTAATCTCTGAGCCTTTCCAGATATTTCTATCAATTAGGCAGTAAGTATTTATGGAGTATTTCTGTGAATTTAATACCTTGAAATGCTGGAAGTAACAAGTGATAGAGAATAAATATATGATCTTTGCCTTTAAGGAATATTAACATACACACTCACCACACACTCAACACATTTTGTCAAAATACTATTCCATGAGCACAAGACAAAGTCAAGAAAAAGATTAAGTGGTAATAGGCACTGTTATACTTGATTACAATTTATTTTCTAATTGTATAGAACACATTATTATTCCTGGCATAATTTTTATATTCTAAATGAATAAGATAAGAAGAATTAATACATTCATCCAAGATGAACTGACCTGGAAGTTGTTTGGGCAATAAAATGTATTGAGAATACATTGAAAAACCACAGTGAGGGGCGCCTGGGTGGCTCAGTGGTTTGGGCTGCTGCCTTCAGCTCGGGTCATGATCTCAGGGTCCTGGGATCGAGCCCCGCATTGGGCTCTCTGCTCTGCAGGAAGCCTGCTTCCCTCTCTCTCTCTCTCTCTCTGCCTGCCTCTCTGCCTACTTGTGATCTCTGTCTGTCAAATAAATAAATTTAAAAAAAAAAATCTTTAAAAAAAAAAAAAAGAAAAAGAAAAACCACAGTGAGATATTACCTCACACCAGACAGAATGGCTAGTTTCAAAAAGGTAAGAAATAACAAGTGCTAGAGAAAGTAGAACCCTTGCACACTATTTGTGGGAATGTAAATTGGTGCAATCACTGTGGAAAACAGTACAGAGCTTCCCCCTAGAATTAAAAATAGAAATACCATATGATCTGGTAATTCCACTGCTGGGTATTTACACAAAGAAAATGAAAACACTAATTTGAAAAGATACATGCAGTTGCTTCTCAGCCTTTTGGCTAAGATCAAGTGTGAAAAAATACATGCATTTCTATGTTTATTGCAATATTATTTACAGTAGCCAAGATATGGAAGCAACCTAAGTGTCCATCCATAGATGAATGGATAAAGATTAAGTGGTATATATAGATGATGGAATATTACTCAGCCATAAAAAAGAATGATATCTTGTCATTTGGAACGACATGGATGGACCAAGAGGGTATTTATTATGCTAAGTGAAATAAGACAGAAAGGCAAATGCCATATGATTTCACTTGTATGTGGAATCTAAAAAACCAAACACAAGAAAACACTTCTAAATATAGAGAACAAAGTGCTGATTGTTAGAGAGGAGGTGGGTGAGAGATGGGCTAAATAGGTGACAGGGATTTTTATAAAATGTATTGAGAAGATGATGATTCTTTGAGATGTTCTGAACAGGAGGAAATAAATTGGCTCAAGGTCTATTGTTCATAACTTTCATGTGCATAGTCTTCCATTACAGATTCCTCTTGGGAAAAATTATTGCTAGTACACATTTCTACAGTATAATTTATGGCCCACTAGACTCATGAGATACCTAACAGACTGAGTAACTAAGTTTCTATATCTCCCATATGATAACTACTTAGTACAGTTACAGCTTTAAAACATGTACCAGAAGAATCTGAAGTTGAATATTTTTTAAGAACCATTTACCTTAGCTTCTCAAATTTATTTCACCTGAAATATCCAGAGGAAAACATACTGGAAAATATAATGGAAATAAAAATCTTTTTAAAGTGTGCCAGCAGATATTTGAAGCAGCTTTCTGTTATTTTCCATGTTTGAAAACTATAATAAAACATATGAAGTTGAAATTGAAGCATTTTTGTTAGGCTGGGATATGTAACTTCTAACCAGGTTGCCTAATTTATTACTGTTCTTTGTCCTAGTACGAAAAAGTTCGAATATACAGAATGGATGGATCATACCGTTCTGTTGAACTGAAGCATGGAAATAATACCACAGTGCAGCAGATTATGGAAGGAATGCGTCTCTCTCAAGAAACACAGCAGTATTTCACTATTTGGATCTGTTCAGAAAACCTCAGTAAGAAAGTTGTTACTCTGTAAACCTATTCCTTTGTGAGAGTGGATTGGTAAACTTAGGTATAGCATCAATTTCTTAATGACTTTAAATTTTTAAATGATACACTGATCTTCTCTTTTATATAAATTACTAGTGTTCCAGCTATTTGAACAGGTAAGCCTCTGGACTCCTCATCCACTGCTTCATTCAAAGCAGTTTTTAAGTATTTGAAAACTTTCCTTCTCTGGCAATGGAATTTTATTTGAATGCCATTTAATGTAGTGCTTATCCAACTTGCCTTTATTGTCAGTGCTCATTTCACCTAAAATAATGCAAACGTTCTTTTTCTTTATATTAGTTTTCTATCACATCTTTTTATTTAGGACCAACCTGATGCCACTATAGATTTACCTTTCAAGCAAAGTATTGCAAATACATAAAGGAGCTAATTGGAGTTATTGTGATTGGCTATTTAATGTTTAATTGTAGTTTTTAAAAAATACCAGATTCTACTGATTGGATCATAATTAAATAAGCTATAGTGGAATTAAAGATCTTATATATAGTTGATATGTTTTATTTGTTTTAGTAATTCTCGTAATTCTTATACTCAAAAACACAAACTTTTAACCTAAAACTGGGTTGTGAGATAATTGGTTATAAAGTCATTGACTTAAATTTAGACCTTTAATTTGTGTGTATTCAGCACTTAAGTACAGATAGTTTAATACAAATTTTCTATGTGTTGATATAATTTATTTTTACATTATTATTTATAAAAGGAAAGATGTTTTTCAGGCCTTCAACTCAAGCCTTATCATAAACCCTTGCAACATGTTCGTGATTGGCCAGAAATACTTTCTGAATTGACTAATTTGGATCCCCAAAGGGAAACACCACAGCTTTTCCTAAGAAGAGATGTGAGACTTCCTTTGGAAGTTGAAAAAAAGGTTTGCTTGGAAATCTTATTAATAGTCATTTAAATGCACAGAATCTATTGAATTCCTGTGGTAGGCACTAGAAACAGGCTGTTCCTGTATGAAGAGGTTTTACTTTTGTTTTTCTGCTTGATCTTCATATCCCTGGGGTTAAGTCTGAGTTAGTCTACTTACGAAGACCCTGGTTGGTTTTTTTTTATTTCCACCTCCATTGTCTTAGAAACAAAAGAAATAAAGAATCTATCCTGGGACGCCTGGGTGGCTCAGTTGGTTAAGCAGCTGCCTTCGGCTCAGGTAATGATCCCGGCGTCCTGGGATCGAGTCCCACATCGGGCTCCTTGCTCCACGTGGAGCCTGCTTCTCCCTCTGACTCTGCCCGCCACTCTGTCTGCCTGTGCTCGCTCTCGCTCTCTCTCTCTGACTAAATAAATTTAAAAAAAAAAAAGAATCTATCCTAAAGAGAATTAGCAACCAGATGGAAGACAGATTATACCAAAAAGAATTTTAGCACAGTTAGGAAGTACACTATCACAGATCAATTTAATAAAGAGCCAATCAGTGTGTAAATGTCAAAGGAGCAAAGAGATAGGTTGGTGTGGGAGGAAAACAAAATCTGAATGCAGATTATATTTGCAAAGGGGACATAAAAAGCTTTCTCAATAGTTAGTAAGTAGCTGTTTCCAAATCAAGCAGAGAATTATATAGATAGTAAAAATGAGAATATAATTTACACTTGATAAAAAGAATTGTTCCACACAAGTACATTTGGATTTGAATTAGTGAAAATTTTAGAGGGAGGGTAGGGTAATGATATCTGAAGGATGAGTGAACAACACAGAAACTTAAAGTGGATATTACAAGGTAAACTAGTGTGATGGTCTATAAAATTTTTAAAATTGACTTGGTGAAGAAAAAATATACAATGCATTTCCTGATTCTTATCCAAGGAAATATTAAACAGACAAAGTTAAGGAAATTTTAGTATATGGAAAATTGATCGATCATTTACAAACTTGATAAATATTTTATACCTGATTTCTCGTATTGTCCCTCTTATATTATCAAACTAAAGACAAATATGATCCTTTCAGTGACATATACTGGAAGTTACTTTGTATGAAATTAACCAAAAACAAAGATCTAGATTATTCATTAAAAAATGTGTTAGAATTTCACAAATAGAACAACCAGTCAGTTAAGCAGCTGCCTTCAGCTCAGGTCATAAGCTCAGGGTCCTGGGATCAAGCCCCCATCAGGCTCCCTGCTCAGTGAGCAGTCTGCCTCTCCCTCTGCCCCTACCCCCCAACTTGTGCTCATGTTATCTCTCCAATAAATAAATGAAGAAAATCTTAAAAAAAAAAAAAAAAAGAACAGAGGAAAAAAACCACAACTGATCATCTCAGTTGGCACAGAAAATACACTTAACAAAATCTAATACCCTTTCATGATAAAACTCTTACAATTAGGAATAGATGGGAACTTCCTCAACATGATAACTGGCATTTATGAAAAATTCACAGCTAACATCATACTGGATGAAATGTTAGAGCTTTCCTTCTAAGATCAGGAACAAGACAAGAAGGCTAGCTTTCAGCACTGTTATTTAACATAGTACTAGAAGTTCTAACCAGAGCAATTAGATTAAAAAAAAGAAGAAGAAAAGAAAAAATAGGGTACCTGAGTGGCTCAGTTGGTTAAGTGTCCAACTCTTAATCTCAGGGTCATGAGAGATTGAGCCCTGCCTCAGACTCAGTACCGCTTAGTGTGGGGCCTGCTTAAGATCCTCTCCCTCCCTCCCTGTCCTTATCCCACCTACTTGCACGTGCACTCTCTCTTTAAAAAAAAAAAGGGCCACTAGGGTGGCTTGGTTGGTTAAGCATCTGACCTCAGCTCAGATCATGATCCTGTGAGCCTGGGATTGAGCCATGAATTGGGCTCCCTGCTCAGCAGAGAGTCTGCTCCCTTTCTTGCTTCCTCTGCCTATCTCCCTGCTTGTGCTTGTGTGCACTCTCTCTCTCTCTTTTTCAAATAAATAAATCTTTAAAAATAATAATAAAAAAAGGAAGAAAAAGAAAAATAAAAGGCATCCACATTGAAAAGGAAAAGGCTAAACTATTTGCAAATGACATGATCCTACATATAGGAAATCACGAAGAATCCACAAGAAACCCATTAGAGGGGGTATAGCTCAGGGGTAGAGCATTTGACTGCACAAGAAACCCATTAGAGCTAATAAGTAGATTGAGCAACATTGCAAGGAATAAGCTTAACACAGAAAAACCAGTTGTTTGTTTCTACACACATCAGTGAACAACCCCAAAAGGAAATTAAGAAATTCATCAAAATACCCTCTTAAAGAATAAAATGTCTAGGAATGAATTTAATAAAAGAGGTGCAAGGCTTGTACACTCAAAACTCTAAAACATTACTGAAAGAAATTAAAGAAGATCTAAGTTAACTGGAAAGCTATCTGTGTTAAGGATAGGAAGATTTAATATCATTAAGATGTCTGTACCAGCAAAACAATCTACTGATTTACCACATTCCCTAAAAAAAATTCCAACAGCCTTTTTGCAGAAATTCATATGGAATTACAAAGGGCCTTGGATAGCCAAAACAGTCTTTAAAAAAAAAAGAATAAAATTGAGAGAGTCACACCTCCAATTTCAAAGCTTACTATAAAGCCATAGTAGTTAAAACAGTGTGGTTTTGCCTTAAGGACAGTTATATAGACTAATGGAATAGATGTGCGAGTCCAGAAATAAACCCAATACATCTATAACCAAAATCAGTAGTCAGCTGATTAAGTTTTTTAAAGATTTATTTACTTATTTGAGTGCGAGGGAGCGCACATGTGAGCTGAGTAAGAGGGAGAGAGAGAGAGAACCCTCAAGCACATTCCCCGCTGAGCAAGGAACCCAGCACAGGGCTCCATCCCAGAACCCCGAGATCATGACCTATGCCGAAATCAAGAGCCAACTGCTCAACTGACTGAGCCACCAGGTGCCCTGGAAAAGGCTATTTCAGCTGCCTTCTGACAAGAGTGCCAAGTCCATCCAATGAAGAAAGTATAGTCTTTTCAACAGATGGTGAAAAGTATGAAATTGGACCCTGATCTCCCACTATATATAAAAATTAACTCAGTAGATCAACAACTTAAGCATAAGAGCCAAAACCTTAAACCTCTTAGAAGAAAACAAATAGTAGATCTTCATGACATTAGATTTGGCAGTGGGTTTTTAAATATAATACCAAAAGCATGAGCAACAAAAGAAGTATAGATAAATTGGACTTCTTCAAAATTAAAAAAAAATTGTAATATCAAAGGACATTATCGAGAAAGTTAAAAACAATTTACAGAATGGAAGAAAATATTTTTTTAAAGATTTATTTATTAGAGAGCAAGCAGGGAGAGGGGCAGAAGGAGAGGGAAAGAGAGTCCATGAGACTCTGGGCTGAGCAGGTAGTCGCATCTCAGCTGGTTGAGTTGACTTGAGATCTTGACCTGAGTCAGATGCCTAATTGACTGAGCCATTCAGATGCCCCAGAATGGGAGAAAGTATTTGCAGATCATTTATCTGATAGGGGTTTACCATCCAGAATACATGAAGAAATACAATTCAAAAACAAAAGACAACCCAATTAAAATAGGCAAAAGACTTTAATTTCTCTAGTGAAGATACACATATAGTAAACAAACACATGAAAAGATGTTCAGCATCAGTGGTCATTTGGGAAATACACATCAAAAACACAATGAGAAACTTCCCACTCGTAGGGTGGCTATAATAGTAGAGTTTTAAAAAGGAAAATAATGAGTGTTGGTGAAAATACAGAGAAATTGTAATCCTTGTACATTGCAGGTAGGACTGTAAAATGGTATGGCTGCTATAAACAGTAGTGGTTCTTGAAAAAACTAAACCTAATTACCATATGATCTCATAGTTCCACTCTTAATATATACCTGAAGAATTGAAAATACCAACTCAAACAGGTATCTATATACTAGTATCTATCTAGTGTCTACCTAGTATCTATATAATAGAGCAGGATTATTCACAATAACCAAAATGATGGAAACACACAAGTTTCCATCAGCAGATGAATGGATAAACAAAATGTGGTATATATATGAAATGGAATATTATTCAGCTGTAAAAAAGAATGAACTTCTGATAAGTGTCTTAACATGGATAAACCTTGGAAACATACTAAGGAAATAAGCCACATGCCATAAGCCACATGCAGCAGGACAAATATTGTATGATTCTACTTACATTAAATATCTAGAATAGGAAAATTCATAAAAAGAAAGTAGATTAGTGGTTATCACAGGTGTTGGGAGAATGAATTATTATTCTTATTATTGCTTAGGTTAATAGTTTCTGTTGAGTGAAAAAGTTGTATAAATAGTGGTGATGCTTGCATAACACTGTAATGTCACTGAATTATATACTTAAAATTGGTTAAAATATTAAATTTCTGTTTTACATTTTTAGTGCAGTTTCAAAGAATGTATTAGTTACATAAAATCTGCAAGTAATCTAAGTATACTCACTCTATCTTCTTTCTCCACCTCAGTGACATTTTTTTTTTTAAAGATTTTATTTATTTGACAGAGAGTGAGAGACACAAGCAGGCAGAGCAGCAGAGGGAGAGGAAGAAGCAGGCTCCCCACTGAGCAGAGAGCCCGACGCAGGGCTCGATCCCAGGACTCTGGGATCATGACCTGAGCTGAAGGCCATCGATTAACCGACTGAGCCACCCAGGCGCCCCACCTCAGTGACATTTTAAAAGTTGATTGGGGGTACCTGGGTGGCTCATTTGGTTAAGTGACTGCCTTTGGCTCAGTTCATGATTCTGGAGTCCTGGGATCGAGTCCTGCATCAGGCTCCCAGCTCCATGGGGAGTCTGCTTCTCCCTCTGACCTTCTCCCCTCTCATGCTCTCTCTCACTCTCTCTCGAATAAATAAATAAAATCTAAAAAAAAAAAATAAAGAAAAGTTGATTGGTAGAGAAAAAGCAATAATGGTAAAACTTGGATGATAAATGAATTGCATAATTATAAAGAATAAAAAGTGAATTCAAGTGAAAAAGAAGCAAGGCTTAGTAAGTACCTCAGGGCAAATCAGAAAATCATGATCATCTGATAAAACAGTTGTTTTCTTTCATTATGTAATTAAATTCCATTTTGTACCATCTGAAAAATGGAAAAATTACATTTATTTGTTGCATCCTTTCTGTAGGATGAAAATGGCCTGATTTCATTAGAAAAGAATAATTGTTGACTAATGCTCACTGAATATGCTGTTAGGAATTATAACTATTACCTACTCAAACTCTTCAAATTTCACTGTTGTTTTTTTTTTAATTTATTTATCAGAGAGGGGGGGGGGGAGAGCGAGCACAGGCAGACAGAATGGCAGGCAGAGGCAGAGGGAGAAGCAGGCTCCCTGCCGAGCAAGGAGCCCGATGTGGGACTCGATCGGAGGAAGCTGGGATCATGACCTGAGCTGAAGGCAGCTGCTTAACCAACTGAGCCACCCAGGTGTCCCTTCACTGTTAATTTTGAGAAACTAAAAACCCACAAAACGTTGAAAAAGTAATAAAATTCATTAAATTCACTAACTGCTAATATTTTGCTTTATTACCTTCACTTCTCCGTTTTTTCTTTATGAACCATTCAGAAGTGAGTTCCAGACATCGTGGCACTTAATCCCTACATATTTTAACATATCTCCTAAGAAAAAGGACATACCAACATACTATAATACACCACTTCACACTAATAAAATTTTTATTTCCATAATATTGTCTAATACATGATTCATATTTAGATTTTCCCCAATTGTTTAAGAGTCTTATGTAGCCGCCATACGTAGGATCTAGTCAAGGTTCATACTTGGTATTTGATTGATATCTCTTTAGTCTCTTTTAATCTAGAAAAATCCTCTCATCTTTTTTCCCCATGAAAATCTCTGTTGTTGTTGTTTTCACATTATAGAGAGTATTGTATGAAATTTTATGAAATTCAAATTTGAGTACCCACATATAAAGTATTATGAGAACACCACCACACCAGTTTGTTATTAGATTGTCTGTGGTTGCTCTTGTGCTGCACTAGCTGAGTTGGGTAGTTGTAAGAAAGACTTTGTGACTCATAAAGCTTAAAATATTATTATCTGGCCCTGAACAGGAAAAATTTGTCAGCCTCTGCTCTAAATCAGTAACAGCTCATTTATATATGGATATGTAGCTTTGCTTTTCCAAATTAGAAAGGGACAAGTTGTATATTTTTAACAGGAAATTGTAGCCCAATAACCAAATTATACCTTTTCTTTTAAGATTGAAGACCCGCTAGCTATTCTTATTCTTTTTGATGAAGCCAGATATAATTTACTGAAGGGCTTTTATACAGCTCCTGATGCTAAACTGATAACATTGGCAAGTCTACTGTTGCAAATAGTTTATGGAAATTATGAGAGTAAGAAACACAAGCAAGGTTTCCTAAAGTAAGTATTTAAAACGTGGTCTTGTGCTGTGCTTAAGATTCTGTTTAACCAAGAAAGTTTTAAAATGCTATTAAGAAACATTTATTCTTAAAAAATATATATTTATTCTTTGGTTTGGAACTAAAGGATACAAGGCACGGAATAAGGAAAAAAACAAAACCAAACAAAAGAATGGTAAAACATTCTTAAAGTTATACTCTCTCCAAAGTTACTTTTCTTGTATTTGACTATGGTTTGATATAGCTTTTTACTTTTCTAAAAATTTTATTTTTGGGGCACCTGGGTGGCTCAGTGGGTTAAAGCTTCTGCCTCCAGTTCAGGTCATGACCCCAGGGTCCTGGGAATGAGCCCAGAATTGGGCTCTCTGCTCGGTGGGGAGCCTGCTTCCCGCCTCTCTGTCTCTGCCTGCCTTCTGTCTGCCTCTCTGCGTACTTGTGATCTGTCTGTCAAATAAATAAGTAAAATCTTAAAAAAAAAAAAAAAAGAAAGAAAGAAAAAATTGAAAATCACAATTAATTAAGCTTCAGTGTTTAAAACCTCAGTGTTTTCTCTCAAAGATTAAACATGTGATTTCATGTCTCTCTGTCTTTGGTGTTAATTTTCGGCTCTCCAGTACCAGTTACAGTTGAATGGTTTGGGGTTTTTTTTTAATATTTTATTTATTTATTTGGCAGAGAGAGATCACAAGTAGGCAGAGAGGCAGGCAGAGAGAGAGAGAGGGAAGCAGGCTCCCCACTGAGCTGAGAGCCCTATGCAGGGCTTGATCCCAGTCCCCTGAGGCTTAACCCACTGAGACACCCAGGTGCCCCTGTGGTTTTCAATTTTCAAAAATATTTTGTGGTTGTTGAAAGAAGAAACATTTCTCTTAAATGAGAATGTTGGGATTATGGCCTTTTGCATAAAATTTTGAGAGTTCTCTAATATTTTACAATACAGATTCTTCAGCTCAAAAAATCATGTTACTTAAAGCAGTTTGTTTCTAAATGATTTATGTACTTTAGCTACTAAGGATGATTTATTTAAAACATGTCATATTTGCTTACAGTGAAGAAAATTTAAAATCCATTGTACCTGTTACCAAACTCAAAAGTAAAGCACCTCACTGGACAAACCGAATACTTCATGAATACAAGGTAAGCTTTTAATACAAATAAGGATACTTTATATCCTAGTTGAAAATTTGTAAATTAAATTGTTTGAAATTGTTTAATATGTTTTAAACATAATTACATTAAATTTACTGTCTTGAAATTAAAAATAGACCTTCTAGTTCACACAAAACTGATAGCATGATATTTTTATTTTTAATAATGTGGAATCTTTTACAGGATACATTCTGTATGTTGGCTTCTGTGGTAAGGACTAGAGATTAAACACAGGCACATATACACACCCATGAAATTATACACTATCCCTTTCGAAGGGTCACTTAAAAACTAATAGAATAGAGAATATTTTTAGATTTTGATATTTCTTTCCGTTTTTAAAGATTAACATCTCAAAAAAACATTTCTCTTGGGCTAGTGTCACACAATTGTATTTTTCTCTGGGGGTGGCCATGATTTTACAAACTGCTTAGTTGATCTCTTTGGATTATCAAAGGTATATTCTCTGTTCACATCTCTTTTATTTTACTTTGTTTTTAGAATCTTAGTACAAGTGAGGGTGTCAGTAAAGAAATGCATCACCTTCAGCGCATGTTCTTACAGAATTGTTGGGAAATTCCTACATATGGAGCAGCTTTTTTCACAGGACAGATATTTACAAAGGCAAGCCCCAGCAATCATAAAGTCATCCCTGTGTATGTAGGAGTGAATATAAAAGGACTTCATCTCCTCAACATGGAAACTAAGGTAGATTTACAGCTGTTTTTAACCAGTTACATTTTATAATGTCAAAAAAATGGTACCAGTCTGTATGAACAATCTAGAAATGACGACTATATAATACTATTCATTGCAATTTCATTTGTAATAGCAAAGGATGAGGGTTGAAAAGTAAATAATTGTCAGTAAGGGGTTAATTATATTATTAACATTAATTACAGTTATATGAATTATAGTACATTTCTATGTTGAAATACTGTGCACCCATATAAAAGAATGAAGAATGTATAGAATGATTTCCAAGATATATTTAGTGAAAAAGCACAGTGGTGAACCATATGTAATAGGCTACTATTTGTGTAAAAATGGGGGAAGTGAAGACTGTATTTACATAAATACATATTGCTTGTGTATGATTAGAAAGTCATAAAGCCTTTAGAGAAGGCAATGAGGTAACTGAGAACAAGAGTAGGAGGGAGACTTTTTACTATGTACCGTTTTGCAACTTAAAAATTTTAACTGTGATTATTTTACCTATTTTAAAAATTCAGTTAAGTTTAAATGAAAACAATACAGATTAAAAAAAGAAAAATAGACTATCTGATACAAGGGATTCACTTTGAAAATTAGAATTTGTTGTAAAAGCCTGGGAAACAGGCAAGATGAAGTGTGGAAGGGACTATTATTAGATCACTTCAGAGCTTTTCCATAAGAGGCTTATTATTGTATTATACTCCTTTTTTTAATCAGAGTCATTATAATGTGAAATTTGGGATTATTTTTAGCATATTTAATGCATTTATCAGGATGAACAGCTTTCTAGTTTATAAGAAGCTAAGAAAAATCATTAATTTTGTTCATTCAGATTTGCCTATAAATAGATCAGTTGAGGTAATAAACAGCTTGTCAAAAAAGACATTTTGAATTAGGAAATTTTATCATAAACCTAATTTTTATTTTCATAATCTTTTATTATGTAATCACATAACTTCTAAAAGTAGTTTAGTCATTTTCTGATAACTCCAGATCATCCTTATGGACAGTTGCCATTTTATCACGCTGTTAGATATGCCTGTGAATGGAGATAGAGAATATGTAGGGACATAGTGTTGAATAGGGACTGACTTCAGATGTTTATCTGGAACTGGATTTTTTTGAAGTCTCTGATGTCAGCTTGCTTTTGGGTCATTTGCTCATTATCATTTTCTATTTAAGCTACTTTTTCAGACAAAATAGGTTGCTTCATATTAGTTTGCAACCATTTTTCTATTTCTTTTGTACTAAATTTGTTAAAGGAAATTAAAGGAGAAATTTCCCTTACCATTTCAAGAAGTTTTTCCTCTGCTATTTCAGAGCATTTTATACAACATTATAAATCCTTTATTATACTAAATGGTGATGCTCTGGGTATGACACTAAGACTCTTCTGTAAGCTATAGTGTATGTTTGATATTTGGTAGCATTTCAAATTTAGGCAACAATAAAACATTTTATTTAGTCCCCATATGATGGGTCAGCATTATAACATTTCATGTTATGAATAATATTCTGGCCCAGGAATGAGTGGATTGCAGTAGCAGGCAGAGGATGATAATATTATTAGTTAACAGTCTGCTTTTTTGGAAAGGATAAGATGTTTGATTTCTAGGAATTAAATAAAAATACTGTCCTTGGGTATAAGAAGGTGATTAAACCAAAGGGTAACAATATTTTCTGCCATCTAACCATTACCTTGTGCTCCTTAAACCACTGATAAATTTATAGCACTGATGAAAGCTCTAAGTTATTATATTTTATAATCATCAAAGGTGGGAACAGCTTGTCCTTGGTTGTCTTACAGTCATCAAGATATGCTGGGGTGAATTTGACAAGCTTACTTTAAGAGATTAAACATCTTCACTTGCAAATATACCCTTATTTACATTTAAAACTCTACTTGGGATATGATAGCTTCAGAGATTAAATTTCATGAAAAGCTATAGATAGAATACAGCTGTGTTTTTTATATCAATTCTATCTTCTGTGTCTTGTTTCTCTTTGAAATAATGAGAGTTTTCCCTTAGAAAGTATAGGCTAGCCAATTTCATATGCTTAGCAGAGATTTTTCTGTTATACTTACTTAAAATGTAGACACTATTGAATGTATAATAGACTGTGTTGTAGGTCAGTGTTTTACTATAATGAATGCATTGCTACTTCATCACTGAACTGTACTTGTTAATGTATCTTTAACCATAATAGTTCTACTGCCACACCCAGGCAGTAGATATACCCTTTGCTGATATCAATTTATGTTGGCCATAATGCCCTTCTCAAGTACAACTGGTTATTTAAATATCCACATAATGCCATCTTCATGATCACTTGTCAACAGCACTTTTTCTCCTGTCTGCTGGCTGGCTATGTATTATTTCTGACTTCTGTGGTTCACACACACCCCCTTTTTTGGGGAAAAAAAAAAAGAGAGAGAGAGAGAGATTGATTTTATTTTTAAGTAATCTACACCCAACATGGGGCTCAAACTCAAAATCTGGAGATCAGGAGTTGGCACCCCTGTGGTTTTCCCTTTTCTGCTCTCAACTGTTTTTACCATTTCTCTTGTGGTTTTTTATTTCCCTCACTAAACAAGTTGCCCCTTTTTAAGTTTTACCTTCTAGAGAGAACGCCTTTTTCCTTCTGGATTAGACTGATCTCCCAAAATTACCATATGGACTGGGACATTCCAGCTTCATTGAGCTGTTTTCATTATTACGGGTTTCTCAAAAATTCCTTCCTTCATGCATTCTGTTCTTTACCAACAAAACCTTTACTTCAAATTTAGAACCTCAGTACTTCTGTTAGTAATTTGGCCTCCATATAATTGAGGACTTGTACCACAGTTTTGTTTTTTTTTTTTCCTGTATATTAAATTGTTTTGAGGCCATACTACTGGAACATTTTCTGCATCTTGATTGAACAAATTTCAAGCAACTGATCCAAAAGATAGATCCAAAATTCGAGTATTATATCTCGAATCAGTATTTCATTGTGTACATTGGTAAATAGATATTTTAGCATATCCTATCTACAAAGCTATATTTTACAATATAAATGTAATTTGCTTATTGTAAAGACGATGTTACTCCCATTATATATAATGTACACTCATGAAAATTAATTATACTGTTTCATTTAAGAACATCACTTTAAAAATGCCCTAAACCTATCTTTTTCACGTAACTTCAATTCTTTTTCTTTTTAAGTGATTTTTTTTTTGAAGATTTTATTTATTTGACAGAGATCACAAGTAGGCAGAGCAGCAGGCAGAGAGAGACAGGGGGAAGCAGGCTCCCTGCTGAGCAGAGAGCCCAATATGGGGCTCAAGCCCAGGATCCTGGGATCACGACCCGAGCCAAAGGCAGAGGTTTTAACCCACTGAGCCACTTCAGTTTTTATAATCAATACGTGAAGAACTGCTAGTCATAGAATGCAGATGTTTTTAAACGTGTATTATAAAGGTTGCGCAAACACTTTCTTTGTACATGTGTGTATATAAAGGATATATTTTCAGGGCAGGAAAATGAAAGTTACTGTTAGGAGAGACATTTTAAAATAATCAAAAAGATACAATTGAATGCCTGTTTTAAATATAGCTTTTCATTAGGAAAATGTAGGAATAGGTTATTCTAATACTTGCTTTAAATGATTTGATGAATTTTTGAAGGGTATATTATTAATTTTTATAATTATGCTCATTTTTACAATAGATATATCACTGTACTTAATTTTAGTGAGATGGAATTGCCTAAGTCAGCATGTTACCTCATGTAAATTTCAGATCTGAAAGTACCAAGTACATATTCAGAAGATACTGCATAAAGTAAAGGGAATGTTTTTAGTATGCAGAAAGTAAAAACCTATTTAATTTTCCTGAAAGTCACTGAGAGATTGGGAATCTTTTTTTCTCAGCTTTACTGAAACATAATTGACATATAACATTGTGTATGTTTAAGGTATACGGTGGGTTGATTTGGTATGCTTATATATTACAAAATGATTATTACCATAGCATTAGCAAATACTTCCATCATGTTACATATCACAATTACCATCTCTTTTTTGTGATGAGAACATTTAAGATCTCCTCTCTCAGTAACTTGAAATAGATATTACAGTATTGTTAACTATAGTCACTATGCTGTACATTAGATTCCCCAGAACTTACTCATCTTATACCTGGCAAGTTTATACTCCATGGCCAACATTTCCTCATTTCACCCATCCCCCAGCCCTTGGTAGCCACCATTCCATTTGTTTCTGTGACTTCAGCTTCTTTAGACTCTGAATTAAGTGGTATCCTGTAATATTAGTCTTATTCTGACTTATTTCACTTAGCATAATGACCTCGAGGTCTATTCATGTTGTGGAAAATGGAAGTACTATCTTCTTTCTCATGGCTGAATGATATTCCAGAGACTCTGTGTGTGTGTGTGTGTGTGTGTGTGTGTGTGTACACATACCACAGAACAGGCATCTTTAAAATATTTTGTCAGTCTAATACAAACAATTTATCATTACTCGAGGTAGTCTCCTGAGCATCTACCATCTATGTGGCTCTGTACTTTAGGTTCTGTGAGGTTAATATGGGTACCTCATAGATTTTATTCTGACATTCAAAACCATTATGTTTAGACAGGTCAATTAGGGCACTATAGATAGTAAGAGAGGTATTGTTTTTAATATATATTTCAATAAAACAGTTTCTAATTATGTTGCAGGCTTTACTCATCAGTCTTAAGTATGGTTGTTTTATGTGGCAGTTGGGGGATGCTGATACATGTTTTCAGATCCATAGTATGGAAAATAAAATGAGCTTTATAGTACACACAAAACAGGTAAGTACTTATCAATTACTTTGGACTTCTTATGAACTGCTGTATTAGTGATGTGATAAGCACTGGGTGTTATACACAACTGATGAATCATTTAACATTACATCAAAAACAAATGATGTATTATATGTTAGCTAATTAAATTAAAAAGAAAAGGAAAAAAGATTTTAAAGTGACAATCCATTTTGCTTCAAGGAAAACCTTTGATAACTTATGAAATGAAGATATTTAAGACCAAGAGAAAAAAACATAGGCCTTGCCTAAGCAAATAACCTGAAACTTATCTGAGTAAGTTGTATAATAGTGAATATTTCAGTTTTATAATAGTGAAAATCTTTTTTCTGCCATTTCCTTTAATTCTGGTCAGTATTCCCTATTTTTTTTTATCAAGATATTAGGTGCTCCTTAACTCTCTTGAAAGCCTAAGTACTCCTATTCTTGACAAGCTGCCTTCTACCAAGAAGCTTCCTTTTCATATATATAGGGAACTGTCCACTGCCATACGTGTTTGATATTTACTGTCACCATATATTTTACTTTGTAGGCTGGCCTTGTGGTAAAACTATTAATGAAGCTAAATGGACAGTTAATGCCGACTGAAAGAAATTCATGAGTGGAAAGCAGCTGATACTTAAGCCACCACATTTTGTAATGCAGTTTTTTTTTCCATGAAAGATTTCTTAAACTATTACTTGTTTAAGTCTCTTGTAATATATATGTATACTATTACATTGTACAGAATCTGTACTTCTGTTTGGTGTGTAATATACCAGTTAGTTTTATATAATATCATAAGCTATTCTAACTTTTGAGAGAAACATGCAAAAAAGTATAGATTGATCATCTGTATATTAATGGACGAAACAGTAAGCTTTATAAAAAGTTATTTTTGGTAAATGGTAAAGAATTTGAAGTGGAATGTAATGAAATTAAAATAGGTTTGGTATAACTTTGTGTGTCATTTCAAAATATACTGAAAGTCAACAAAGTTGAATAAATATATTTTCTACTTAAACTACATAACACTGCTATTCCAAAAATTTTTCTGTAATCCAAGAAAATTTATCAACATGTTTTTAAAAGTCTTAGTTAAGATGTATAACTAATATAAGTTTGTATTTCTTAAAGTATAGTTCTTGAGCCCCCTGCATCATAATTAACCTGGATGCCTCTTTAAATGAAGATTTCTGGGACTCGTATATATAAGTTCGTTCACTCTCCAGAAGCGGCAGTTCTTAGGAATCTTAAATTTGGGGTTTTTTTCTATTGAAATAATTCCAGATCTAGTAATGAATTTGAATTAAAGTAAATGACACAAAAGTGCCTGGCACACAAGCATACACATACATAGACACACAGATTAACTGACAATCTCTGGATATAATCTCCATTTATTACATATGTTGTATTTTTATGATTTAGCTTAATGAATCATATTGCCTTTACATTATATGAAGTAGATCACCAAATATCTGTTTCATTTAGGGGGAGTACTGATAGCATAGATGAGGAGCTGACTCATAATCTGAGTCATCTGACTCATCTTGACTAATCTGCTATTTAATAAGCTTAGAAACTAGTCTTTCCAAGCCAACAGTTAAATGAGTACAGAGATACAGTAGTTATATTTGAAGTTGTCCTAAAGACGACAGATAATTTATATATATTGCAATTGACACTTCACATTAATTTCTGTTTATTTCTAATGGTGCTCTTTCTGAGCCTTATTAAAATTATATGTTTAAGTAAATTGAACGAGAAAACCTGATTTTATCTCTAAATCTGTTCTAAGCAATTTTGATTCTGCATAAACAATGCCATGTTTGGTTTCATTCATTCCAGTGGCCCCAACTGAAATACCCTGTTGACTCCCAAACCTAAAATTTCAGCCTCGGATTCTCTTATGAATTCTAGATCTTAATTTCCAATTTCCTGCTATTCTAGCTCTACCTAAATGGTGTACAAAAGGAACTTCTGTTTCTTCATACCTGGAAACAGAATCTGTTCCCTTTGCTTGCTCAATTCTGCCCTTCCACTTGTATTTTTTGTTTGCTTTGTGGCATCATCAAATTGCATCCAGTTGCTTAGCCTAGAAATCTTGGAGGGGTTTTCAGCCTCTCTCTCCTTTCTTATTCTAGACATTTCATTTATTGAGTCTTGTCAAATGTCTTGTGAGTGCTTTCCCATTCCCTTTCTCCCCGTTGCACTGCATCCACCCTCGTTCAAGTCCTTATCACTTGTTCCTAAGTTTATTTAACTTCCTCCCTGGCTTCCCCTGGCTGAGGCTCTACACCCTGCCCACATATCTGCCACACTGGTGCCAAGTTCACCTTTCTTACAGATCTGATTATTTCATTGCCCTCTGAAAGCCTTTCATGGTTCCTTACTATATGTAGAATTAAATTCCAACTCCTTAGTATTGCATATGGGGACCCCAATTTCATGGTCTCTAACCTTCCTATCCAGAGTAATGTGTAACCACTTTTCCCACACTCATCCTGTGCTCCAGCCAAGTGTTTCCTAACCCTGGTTCTGCAGTCATGTAGGGAGTTTGACTGTGTAATGACTCAATAAATGTAGGGTGGGGCTCAAGGATTTCTGTTTTGTTTTGCCTTTTTTAAAGATTTATTTATTTATTTGAAAGAGCAAGAGAGCACAAGCAAGGGGAGTGGCAGAGGGAGGGGGAGAAGCAGACTGTCCGCTGAGCAGGGAGCCTGACGCACACCCTGGGATCATGACCTGAGCCAAAGAAAGACACTTAACTGACTCAGCCACCCAGACACCCCAGGATTTCTGTCTTGAAAGTACCCCATGTAATTCTGATGTACAGCTGGGGTTTAGAACTGCTCTTACAACCAACTTTAGGAGTTAGCTAAATGCTTTTCCCTTCACAGAGGGAGGTAAGGATGCAATCATAGTACTTCAAACAACTCTCTGCTCCATAGAATACAGTGTACCATCCTGGGTTACACAGTATGGCAGCCCTGTAGGGAAGGGAAGACTATTAGAGTAGCTTGGTGTTAAAGGCTTAAAAATATATAGCATTAGAAAGTCAATTTTCAAATATAGTATTGAGGGGAAAAAATCATTTTCTGTCAGAGGATAACAAACCAGAAATAAGCAAGAACAGAGAAATACAAACAAATTTTAATGAATCCCTAGTATTGGTCAGACATTGGGTATGTACTGGAGATAAAAGATACCATTTTCCTTTTCATCATTCTTTCAGTAAATCTGAGTGCTATTTATGTGCCAGGGATCCAGTAGTAAGAAAAACAAAGCTTCTGCCTTTACTTAAACAAAGTTTAATGAGGGAGACAATAAATACTCATGGAAATATATATTTTAAAGTCCAATAAGTGATGAAAGGGAAGCATAAAGTGGGAAGCTTGATCTAGCTTTAGAGATCAAGAGAGGCGTCCCTGAGCAAGTGATGCCTGAGCTGGTATCTGAGGAGTGAGAAAGGAGGATATAAAGACATTTGAGGGAGAAGGGAAATGGAGTGAGGTGTTTTGAGCCAAAGAATGATCCTGGAGAATTGAAAAATTTTCCTCATTTTTAGCTAAAAAGTAAATTCAAACAATTGTTTATCCAAATCACGACAAATGAGTTTCCATTTTAAAAATAAAACCAACAATGAATGCTGGAACACTGAAAAGAAATAAAATAAAATGAAAACAAAACAAACCCCAGAACAGCTAACGCTACACATGATAAATGTATTAGAAAAAACTTGCTGAAGAACGTATCTCATAAGATTAAAGTTGCCAAAATTGACCACTCCCACCAACATCAGACTTGATGGAAATATTTAACAAAGTAAAACTGGCCACAGTTCTTGACCAAATTTAATAGATGAATTGGATCAATAAAATTTAGAATTTAATTTGATCCTGAGGAACTCAATAGCAGAAACTAATTGGAACTACTTAAATATATGCCAAAAATGCTGGCTGATGAATCAATTCCTTGCTTTATAATTTGTACAGAAAAATACTCCCAATGAAAATAATTTCAGTAAAATGAAATGGAAAAAATATAAATTGTTTTTGCTGTGCTATATAGAAAACTGATGAAGGAATTAAGGTGGCTTGAATTTAAGCCAAAAATACTTTCTCAAAAATCCATCTGTGATGGTGTGATTCTCATTTGAAGTTTGTATTCATAAGGTCAGAAGTATTTGGAAAGGCAGAGGTAGGCAGACTGAAAAGGCCCTAAGGCAAAAGAAGGTAAGCCCTGGGAGTTCTTAGATGCAAGCAGCATGCTTGAGGTGAAGGAAATATCTTTCAGACATCATACAGTCTAAGTGAGAAGGGCAATTTTATACATTGTACTACTTTCTATGATAGAAGGAAGCACTGGGGGCACCAAGGTAGTTCAGTCAGTTAAGTTTCCAACTCAGTTTCAACTCAGGCCATGATCTCAGGGTTCGGAGAAGCAGCCCTTCTTGGGCTCCATGCTCAACAAGGAGTCTACTTGAAATTCCTTTCCCTCTGCCTCCCTCCAGCCCTGCTCACTCTCTCTAAAATAAACAAATCTTTAAAAAAAAAAAAAAAAAAAGAAAGAAAGAAAAAGAAGGAAGCACTGGTTGTTCAGGATTTATTGGAAGGACACCAATAACGGATGGGAAATTAGGGACTGACTTACCCGTTAGTTGAATAATGACAATAGCTAGTACTTAAAATGGTGCTTACTATGTGCCTTGGCATTGTTTTAGATATATTAATTCATTTAGCCCTTAAAATAATCACGATGAAGCAAATACTATTATTCCCACTTTACAGATGAAGAAACAGAAAGTTAAATAGCTTGCCAAAGAGATTACAATTTAAGTGGTGGAGCTGAGATTCCTATCAATGCAGTCTGGCTCCAGAGAATGAATCAGGAACATAACTGTGATTGTAATAAAAATGTAACAAGATACTTGTTTTCTTATAAAAAGGTTAGAAGTCAAACTTTCTAATGCAGTGTTGTAAATATTTTCATTTTCATACACTATGTTGTTAACTTGTCTAAGGTCAAAAACCAGTACATGGTAGAGTCACAGTTTAAAATCTGGCAGGCTGGCTTCTGTATTCAGACATTTGTCAGGTAAAGGGAAAGCTGGGGAGGCTTTAAAAAAAAAAAAAAAAAAAAAAAAAAGGAGGGATGCCTGGGTGGCTCAGTTGGTTGGACAACTGCTTTCAGCTCAGGTCATGATCCCAGGGTCCCGGGATCAAGTCCCGCATCAGGCTCCCAGCTCCACGGGGAGTCTGCTTCTCCCTCTGACCTTCTCCTCACTCATGCTCTCTCTCACTGTCTCTCTCTCAAATAAATAAATAAAATCTTAAAAAAAAAAAAGACATATTTTAAAGGATTTTGTGTTCTCTGCTAATGAGGAGCCATTGGAGCCTTTGGCACTTGACTAGCTCAGATCTGTATGTTGAAAGATCACCCTGGGCCAGGGCTCAAAGGGATCTGAGCAAGAAAGTGTAAGACAATGGGGAGAAGTGGGTTCATGTTTTTACAAAGCCCACTGACCTTTTAGATATGGGAACTAAGGCAGAGACAGGTATCATAACCCTCTTTCTGTTTTGGGCAACTGGGAATATGGTATATACTGCCCAAGATGAGGAATGGAGGATCATTTGAAGAAATGTGTTGAATTCCATTGAGAAATGGGCAAAGGTAGAGCAGCCCCCAAAGTATCTCATTAGGTAAATGGTATAAGTATGCAAAAGAAATAGCTTGGTACATCCTGGATATGTATATTCAATACATTTCTCATGGCCAAAAATTAAATATTAAAAAAATATTTACTCTCACTAGAGAAAAACAGACTAGTATTTTCAGTGATAGCACATTTATGGATATCATGAAAGATAACAATGGTGTTTAAAATGCCTTTTAAATGTATACCACATAAAGGAAGGCAAAAGAATGAAGGAATTTAGAGCAACTAACAGGAATGTAAAATGGCTAGCATTTGGCTATATATGGCTCAGATGACTGCAAGATGGCACGACCATTTTGGAAGAGTTTGGTAGTTTTTAATTTTTCTTTTTTTATTAGAGGGATGAACAGAGGGAGAGGGAGAGAATCTTAAGCAGGCTCCATGCCCAGTGTGGAGCTCAACCCCAAAACCCCGAGTTCATGCCCCACAACTCTGAATCAAGAGTCAGATTCTTAACCAACTGAGCCACTCAGATGTCCCTGAAAGAGTTCGGTAGCGTCTAGGTTAGATAGAAACCTACTGTGGAAGCCAGTTGTACCATCCCTGGGAATTCATCAAAGAAAAAAAAAAACTTACATTCACACAGAAATCTGTATCTCGACTTTTATAGGATATACTTTTTTTTCACAATTCATGTGAAATATAATTATTGATAACTGCCCCAAACTGGACAGCCCATACATCATTTGACAGGTGAGTGAAACAAACTCAGATACATCCATATGAAATACTACTCAACAACAAAAAAGAATAAAGTATTGGTGAACAATATAGATGAATTTCAAATACATTATGCTAACTAAAAGAAGCCAGACTCAATAGTTTATAAACTCTAACATTCCATTTAGATGACATTCTGGGAAAGGTAGAACTATAGGATCAGAAAGCAAATAGTGGTTATCAGAGAGTAAGGATGGGAGTGAGTGGATGTGGGAAACTAAAAGGGAAGCATGAGGGAATTTGGGGAAGTAAAAACTATATCTCACGATGCCTGGGTGGCTCAGTTGGTCAAGTATCTGCTTTCAGCTCAGATCATGAACCCAGGGTCCTGGGATCGAATCTGTAATGGTCTCCTTGCTCAGCAAGGAGCCTGCTTCTCCCTCTGCCTGCCACTCCCCCTGCTTGTTCTCTCTCTCTTGGGCAAATATATAACTAAGATTTATTTAGTTAAAAAAATGTATCTTTACTGTGATTGACAAATACTCAGTGTCTTTGTCAAATATCATGAAATTGTACATCAAAGAAGGAAATTTTATTATATGTAAATTTTAAAAGCATATTTAAGAAAAGATAACTTGCTCTACAAGTGTTCACAATTTACCAAAAATATATAAAAATTTCATAGAAATTTAAGTCAGTACCCAAATTCCAAGAGGGAGTGGTCAAAGGTTAACAGAGAGTCTATGTTCAGAAATGCAGACAACTTTAAAATATGGGGAGGTATACAAAGATACAAATTGGGGTGCAGGGTACCCCAATGTTTATAGCAGCAATGTCCACAATAGCCAAACTGTGGAAAGAGCCCAGATGTCCATTGACAGATGAATGGATAAAGAATACAAACACACAATGGAATACTACTCAGCCATCAAAAAAAGAAATACTGCCATTTGTAATGATGTGATTGGAACTAAAGAGTGTTACACTAAGCGAAATAAGTCAGTCAGAGAAAGACAATTGTCATATGATTTCACTCACATGTAGAATTTAAGAAACAAAACAGAGGAGCATAGGGTAAGGGAGGGAAAAATAAAAGAAGATGAAATCGGAGAGACAGACAAACCATAAGAGACTCTTAACCACAGGAAATAAACAGGGTTGCTAGAAGGGAGAGGGGGATGGGGATGGGGATGGGGTAATTAGATGATGGACATTAAGGAGCAATTGTGATGTAATAAACACTGGGTATCGTATGCAACTTATAAATCACTGAACTCCACTTCTGAAACTAATTAATATACTGTATGTTAATTAATTGAATTTAAATAAAATTTTAAAAAATAAAAAATATGGGGAAATATAAAATTTTACTTACAAAATCCAAGCCCTTATTTTTTTTTAAAGATTTTATTTATTTATTTGACAGACAGAGATCACAAGTAGGCAGAGGCAGGCAGAGAGAGAAGAGGAGGAAGCAGGCTCCCTGCTTAGCTGAGAGCCCGACGTGGGGCTCGATCCCAGGACCCTGGGATCATGACCAGAGCCGAAAGCAGAGGCTTTAACCCACTGAGCCACCCAGGCACCCCAAATCCAAGCCCTTATTAAGTTAGTTTAAATTATATGAAATAAAACTCAACTAATTATATTAATAAAAATGAATGTTGGCACAAAATTGAGAGAACATATGAGAATAATTTTGGTTGCAACTGAAAATTGATTTAATCTTTTGGTAAAACAGTCTAGAAAATACGTACTCCCTTTGAACTGATGATCCCACACTGAGGACAGAAAGGATGAGCCTGCTGCCCCCACTTTCTCATCTGCAGTGCTTTGCTGGCAGTGGACTACATGTACAGGGTGAAAAATAATAGCTTTCTAACATTACTGTAAAAATGGAACAAAATTGTACATTTAAAAATAATCCACATCCATGGGCACCTGGGTAGCTCAGTTGTTTAAGCATCTGCCTTCAGCTCAGGTTGTGATCCCAAAGTTCTGGGATCGAGCCCCATATTGGAGGGTACAGGGAGCCTGCTTCTCTCCCTGCCCCTCACCCTGCTCATGCTCGCTCTCTCTCACTCTGTCTCAAATAAATAAAATCTTAAAAAAAAAAAAGGAATACATATCTAAAGCTATTGTTTTTAAAAGAAGTCTCCCTCAGAGCATACTAAATGCTGTAGTTATTACAGAATCATGTAATTATATCATCAACTCAATTATATGAGCAAATAACACAAGTACAAACCCACACCAGTAATTAGCAAATCATTTGTTGACTTTTGAATGTGCCATGTGATGTTTTAATAACATTCCTTCCCAGTTACATTTTATAGGTGCTGATAATACTTTTTGTCTGTATTTATTGAATATATACCAGTAGGGCAGTGAAAGGCAAAGAATCTAAAATAAGTCATCTGCAGACAAAAATGGATAAGCAATTTTCACTTAAATTGAATGTGCCCTATTTTTCCTTTCTAGATTGTCTACTTGCAACTAATATTGGAATAGTTTTGTACACATAACCCTAGGAGGAAGAAAAGCCAGTTTGGGTTTTTAATTTATTTCAACCATTTCACTCACAAGTAACTAACTTGGTTAGTTAAAAGTGGGATTTTAGGGCGCCTGGGTGGCTCAGTGGGTTAAGCCGCTGCCTTCGGCTCAGGTCATGATCTCAGGGTCCTGGGATCGAGTCCCGCATCGGGCTCTCTGCTCAGCAGGGAGCCTGCTTCCTCCTCTCTCTCTCTGCCTGCCTCTGTGCCTACTTGTGATCTCTGTCTGTCAAATAAATAAATAAAATCTTTAAAAAAAAAAAAAAGTGGGATTTTAGGGGCGCCTGGGTGGTTCAGTTGGTTAACTTGCCTTGCGCTCAGTTCATGATCTTCAGGGCCCTGGATCAAGCTGCATGGCAGATTCCCTGCTCTTGCGCTCTTGCTGGCAGATTCCCTGCTCTTGCGCTCTTGCTGGCACTCTCTCTCATAAATAAATAAAACCTTAAAGATAGAGAATCCTCTTTTTAAAAAAAAAAATTGGATTTTAATTAACTTTATCTGAACTTTGGCTTACTTGATATTTGCTACTTTAAAACAGCTGTGCACACACCACATATTATGTTGCAACAGTATAAAAAGTAGGGCTTTACTAAGTTAATAAGTTTCCCATCTTTCTTGATCATAATCAATCATTGAAATGAATGGTAAAATATATCATTTACACTTACAATTCCAAGACAGATTCGATAAATGCTATGATGAGGGCATGACAAAGTGTTTTTCAAAAAAAAAGATAAGGGCGCCTGGGTGGCTCAGTGGGTTAAGCCGCTGCCTTCGGCTCAGGTCATGATCTCAGAGTCCTGGGATCGAGTCCCGCATCGGGCTCTCTGCTCAGCGGAGAGCCTGCTTCCCTCTCTCTCTCTGCCTGCCTCTCCATCTACTTGTGATTTCTCTCTGTCAAATAAATAAATAAAATCTTTAAAAAAAAAAAAAAAAAAAAAAAAAAGATAAGATAAGAAAACCACCTGCATTCCAAAGACCAAAGGTAATATAAATTGCTATATTAAAATTAAGAAACTTTTCATTTCTACCTTATGCTGAATAAAGATAGTAAGTATACTAAACAGCAGCTTTTTTTTTTTTTAAGATTTTATTTATTTGACAGAGAGAGATCACAAGTAGGCAGAGAGGCAGGCAGAGGCAGGGGGAAAGGAGGCTCCCCACTGAGCAGAGAGCCTGATACGGAGCTCAATCCCAGGACCCCAGGATCACGACCTGAGCCGAAGGCAGAGGCTTTAACCCACTGAGCCACCCAGGCACCCTAAGTGTCTGACTCTTGATCTCAGCTCAGGTCTTGATCTCAGGGTTGTGAGTTCAAGCTCTGCATTGGGCTCTACACTGGGCATGGAGCCTACTTAAAAAAAATTAACAAAGTGGATTAAAAACTTGAACATAAGACCTGAACTGATAAAACTCTAAATAAAAAACATAGGGGGCAAGCTCCTTGCCATTGGCTTTGGGTGGCTTTTTGGATTTGACACCAAAACCAAAGGCAGCAAAAACCAAAAATAAACATGCGATTGTATCAAACTAAAAACTGCACAGCAAAGGAAACCATAAACAAAATGTACAGGCAACCCATGGAACAGAAGAAAATATTTGCAAGTTATATATCTGAAAAGGGGTTAATACCCCAAGTATATAAAGGACTCATACAATTCAATAGCAAAAAAAAAAAAAAAAAAAAAAAAAAAAATTGATTTAAAAATGGGCGGAGGATCTGAATAGATATTTTTCCAAAAACATACAAATGGCTAACAGGCACATGAAAAGGTGCTCAATATCATTAATCATCAGGGAAATGCAAATCAAAACCATAATAGATCTCACACCACACCTGTTAGAATGGCTAGTGTCAAAAGAAAAGAAATTACAAGTGTTGGCAAATGTATGGAGAAAAGAGAACCCTCGTGCACTACTGGTAGAAATGTAAACTGGTGCAGCCACTATGGAAAACAGAATAGATGTTCCTCAAAAAATTACAAATAGGACTACCATATGATCCAGCAATTCCACTTCTGGGTATTTATCCAAAAGAAATAAAAACATTAACTTAAAAAAAAAAAAGACACGTATCCCCATATTCACTGCAGCATTATTTACAATAGCCAAGACACAGCAACAACCGAAGTGGCCATGAATGGATGAATGGACAAAAAAAAAAAAAAAAGGTACCATATTTTTACAATGGAATAGTATTCAGCCATGAAAAAGAAATCTTGCCATTTGCTACAATATGGATGAATCTCGAGGGCATTATGCTAAGTGAAGTAAATCAGACAGAGAAACAAAAATACCATATGCTCTCCCTTACATGTGGAATCTAAAAAACAACAACAAAAACAAGCTCATAGATAGGGAGAATAGATTGGTGGTCGTGAGAGGCAGGGGGCGAGGGGTGGGTGAAATGGGTGAAGACAGTCTAAAAGGTACAGACTTCCAGTTATAAATAAGTCATGGGAATATAATGTACAGCATGGTGACTATAGTTAATAATACTATTGCATATTTGAAATTTGCTAAAAGATCTTAAAAGTTCTCTTCACAGGAAGAAGATTTTTGTAACTATGGTGATGGATTTTAACTAGACTTAGTATGGTAATCATTTGCAACATATGGAAATATCAAATCATTATTTTTGTACACCAGAAACTAATGTTATATATCAATTATATCTCAGTTTACAAAAAAGACAAAACACAAATTTCTGCAACACCAGCAAATTACATGTATTTTCAGTAAGTTGCAAAGTTCGTAACCAGGCAGATGATATCTTGCAAATGCAATCCACAGAATGGGATATGAAAAGGCTACACATGTAGAATTACAGAAAAGGGACTCTCATTGCTTTTCATAAATTCTGAGAAGTTAATTGCATTCATTATTCAACTTTATTTACTTATTTATTTATTTTATTTATTTTGGTGCAAATGGTGATTTTATTAAAACACAGAAACAGGGCAGAAAGAGCTGCTGCCCGTTATTCAACTTTAAATTTCAAAATATAATTTGGTGGTAATGCGAGGGTTTGGGAGGTCCATATACTAAAACAATTTGATAACAGTTGCAGGCTATGGAAAAGGGCTGGAGAACATGGTGGGCCAACCACCCTGATAACCAAAAGATCTGTGACTCCTCACCAAGTTCAAGTGGCCTACTCTGTAGACAAGGTCCTCTGCAGATGAAAGGGGAGCCTTTCACATGAATCTATGGATAATATGTTTGGAGGTTTTCTGTTAATTTAGTACTCTAAGAATATTTTAAACATCACCTTCTAACAGGATGCAATAGTGTTCATCAAAAGATATGAATGAATTCAGGTAGAATTTTTAGAACGTATTTTTTCAATCATGGTAAAACACATTTTTTCAATTTTATTATATCTTAGATATTTGCATTAGTAAATCAAGCAAGATCACTTTTAAGTTTTCCATTTCTTTTTTCTAAAAGCTCTGTACCAATAGTGAATCTTGGAACACTACATCAAAAACTAATGACATGCGGCACCTGGGTGGCTCAGTGGGTTAAAGCTCAGGTCAGGATCCCAGGGTCCTGGGATCAAGGCCCACCCCCACCCCCACCCCCACTGGGCTTTCTGCTCAGCATGGAGCCTGCTTTCCCCTCTGCCTGCCTCTCTGCCTACTTGTGATCTCTGTCTGTCAAATAAATAAATAAAATCTAAAAATAAAACAAAAAAAACAACAAATGACATACTGTATGGTGACTAACATAACATAAAAATTAATAATAAAAAATAAAACCCTATATTTGGTTTTCAATTACAAAGACTTCCTGTTTGTTTGTTTTTCTGATAAATGCCACGTTTTTGGTTATATTAGGCTAGGGCTAAACAGTCTTGGAACTTCAGTTTGTCCTGTTTAGATGATGGGAGAAGGCAAGTCACAGCAATCTCAGGAGCTTTTTCAAAGCATAGCCACCTCTCCTGTCCCTAGACTCATTTACCAGTTTTCTTCCTGGTAACTGCAAAGGCAGACACGCCTCCAAATCTCCAAAGCCTCGGTATCTGGGCGTCCCCTCCCGGAGCGATGAGCAGACTCATTTTCCCGGGTCCCAGGCAGCTTGCCTGCAGTCACTGACCAGTGGGTTGGGGGCCCAGCAGGAGCTGAAGAATGGCCCCCGTCGGAAACGAGACGTAAAAGTTCGGGCTCTATGAGACGGTTTGGTCGGACAGCGACAAAATGTGTCCTCCACGTCATTAGATGCCATTTCCACCATGCCTCTAACAGCCTGCTGTTAGCCCCGCAGGCAAGAAAACAAAGTTCGGTAGGATCCTGCACATAGAGTTCTCTGCCCCATAGGTGGCCACCGACACCCGTCTTGCCTGGGAAGCTGAATGGAGGCCCCCAACCTACTCGCAGGTGTCCTAGTGTGACCCGGGCCAGCTCACAAACGCGCAGGGGCGCGGCCAGTCCGAGGCGCTCGGCCACTGTCGCCCGACACAGGATCGGGGGTCAGTGCGGGGCGGAAGGCTGCCGCTATCTCCTGAGTTGCTGAATGCTCCCCTGCGCGCGTCCCCGCCCTGCCGGCCACCCGAGTCACTGCCACTGCGAAAGGCTCCAGGTGAAGCGAAGCGCTGTTTACTTGGGCCACCCGACAAGCCAAAGCCAGGTTTTCTTTTCCCATCTCCCCCCAGTATCTACAGCGCTTTACGTCCTCCTCTTCATACCCCCGCGACACCCACCTCTGGCGTGTGTGCACGCGCTCCCGCGTTGCTTTAGCCTCTGTTGAGTAGCTTTTATTCCACACTCCGGGAAGCAATTTGATACTGCAGGACATAACAACGTCTTGGGGTTAACACCTATGTCTTTCAAATATGTAACAAATTACAGAGGGTTGTTCAACTTAATATTTATAAAAACAGAGTTGGGATCTGCTTTTGCCTATTAGATTGGCAATATTTACTTTTAAATGAATCTCTCAGTGCTTGTGAGGAGGGGGAAAAATACTTTCTCCTATACATTTTCGAATGTTATTTATCAGCCTTTAAAATGTTCACATGATAATGATCATATAAATGATAACAGACTTCAACAGAATATTTTGCAGGCATAAATGGTAAGCTTTTCAAATATTTCGTTTCAAATCATGGTATGTTAACTACAATGTATATATTGTGACGCTGGATATGTTCAATAAGGTAGTCACTAGACACATTTAGCTATTAAGCATCTGAAGTATGGCTAGTGTGACTGAGAGGCTAAACTATAATTTTATTTAATTTAAATTGAAATGGCCACATATGGCTACTGTTATCATATTAGACAATGATACTGCATAGTAAGACCTCAATTTTGTAAAAAAAAAAAAAAAAAGTAATATGATATTTATCACTGGTTATCTCTAAGAAGTGGTTATAAGGGACATCACAGTTGCTTCTCCAACATCTGTTCTTCCTTTGGGTTTGGGTTGCTCTCTCAGATGTGTATATATAAATACATAAATGCATATATGTGATATCTGGGGTGAGCCATGTAGTACCATCTAAAATAGTATTACTCTGATGTCTAGCCACAGTCACTTGTTCAAAGTTGGACACCTGACCTAACTCAGGCCAACATAATAGGAGAGCTCATCTCTGACTCTGTTTCTCCTCTATTACCAGTCCCAACTGGATGCAGCACTCGCAATCTGTAGTACCCAGACATGGAGACCAGAGCAGCACTTGTTTAGTAAGATTTTCATCTTACACTCTTGTTACACAAGAGTGTCAATGTACCTAATGCTACTAACTATACATTTGAATAATTAAAGTGATAAATTTTACATATATTTTACCACAATAAAAAAAAATAAGTACACTTTTACCAAACACCTGGGGAACAACACTACTATGAACTGTCATAGACCAGCAAGATCACACAATTCCATGTATGCCATGCTTACTAAAGAAAGCTCAAGGGCTAAAGCCACCCGAAAAAGCAAAAAAACAAACAAACAAACAAAAAAAAAACAAAACAAAAACAAACAAAAAAACCCCACAAAAACCAAAAGCACAATCTGGGCTGTTACAAAATGCTAAGGTTAAAACTCTACAGCCAGGGGCACCTGGGTGGCTTAGTGGGTTAAAGCCTCTGTCTTTGGCTCAGGTCATGATCCCAGGGTCCTAGGATCGAGCCCCCAATGGGGCTCTCTGCTCAGCAGGGAGCCTGCACCCCCTCCTCTCTCTGCCTGCCTCTCTGCCTATTTGTGATCTCTGTCAAAAAAATAAGTAAAATCTTAAAAAAAAAAGAAAAGCCAACTCTACAGCCATAAACCATGAACCCTTACCACCCTAGAGACTTAATTTCTCCAGTTGTATTTATTTTTCAACGTATTCAGCCAAGTCACCACCAGATATTGTCATCTGAGGAGCAAAGAATAACACTGCTTCTTCTCCTCCCAAGTTCCTTATCATTAAATAAAATCAAGCAGATGGGGGTCAAAATATCACATGTATTACTGATTAAACAGTTTAGAGAAAGTGGCTTTGGTCTGTAGCTAAGTGGACTTGCAATAGTTCCCTCTTGAATTCAATGTAATTACCTCATCAAACAGATGGACAACCTTGGCTCCCCAAACACACAGTCAACCCTCTTATTCTATGGAAGACAACTCATTAAAACACAAATCTGGCAGGCAGAAAGACCTAGAGGGAACCAGAAGGAGAGGAGCTTATCAGTTATTCAAGTCTTCTCAGTAGATGAGATACTGTTGAGATAGAGCTCAAGGCCAAGGGCATTGCTTGGATAGTTTCCTCTATATAGAAACATGAAGCCAGGAGAAAGTAGTTACTTCACTACACGTTTTGAAAAGAAAAAGAAAACTTGGACAAACCAGCAACCATCAAATCTAATGAGTAAGAGATCAAAAAGAAAATTTTACAGAACCTTTAGGGAACAGATTATCCCTGTAACATATAAAAGACATCAACAAACACATAATTAGGGTAAGTTACCCAGCTCAATTTATGAGGCTAACCTTGACCACAAAACTGGATAAGAACATTACAGAAAAGGAAATTATCAACAAAATTACTAATAACACAGGTATTAAAATTATTAATAAATGTTACATTTATTGATTATATTGTATATTATACTGATTATTAAAAAGCAATATATCATGACCAAGTTTGACTTATCCTCAAATGCCAGATGTTGAATAAAGAAAATCTATTAATGTAATATACCACATTAGCAGATATTAAAAAAATAAGACAAAGATAGCTATCATTCCTTCTATTCCACATTATACTTACTGAAGTGTTTAACAAATGCAGTAGGACAATAAATGAGTCAGAGAATTGGGTAAGAGGAAGGAAATACTGCCAATATTTGTAATACTGTCTTTATAGAAAATTTATTAGAATGTAAGAAGTTATTAGAACTCATATGAAAGTCCAGTCATATTTCTGGAGACAAGATCAACATACAAAAACAAATGGTGTTCCTATATGTGAAATTTTTTAAAAAGATTTTATTTATTTATTTGTCAGAGAGAGTGATCACAGGTAGGCAGAGAGACAGGCAGAGAAAGAGAGGGAGGCAGGATCCCCACTGAACAGAGAGCCCGATGTGGGGCTCAATCCCAGGACCCTGAGATAATGACCTGAGCCTAAGGCAGAGGCTCAACCCGTTAAGCAACCCTGGTGCCCCAATATATATGTGAATATTTTAAAAACTAAAAAAAGACATAGAAATCAGGTATCAGGGATACCTGGGTGGCTCAGTCATTAAGCATCTGCCTTCAGCTCAGGTCATGATCCCAGGGTCCTGGGATCAAGCTCTGCATCAGGCTACCTGCTCAGTGGAGAGCCTGCTTCCTCTCCCACTCCCCTTGGTTGTGTTCCCTCTCCCACTATCTCTCTGTCAAATAAATAAAATAAAATCTTTTTTAAAAATCAGACATCATTCCCAATAGCAACAGAGATATACCACATTATTAAACAGGAAGAATCAATATCATCAATGTGTCACTTCTTTCCCAAATTAGTTCACAAGTTTAATTCAATTCTTATTGACATACAAGCAAGACATTTTGTGGAACTTGATGCACAGATCCTGAAACTGATCTGGCTATGTAAAGGGTTGGGAATAACCATCATAATTTTGAGGAAAAAGGATAAGGGGAAAGGACATTCTCTACCAGATACCAAGATTATAATCATTAAAATATGTGGTATTGATCCAAACTTAGACAAATAGATAAAAGGAATAGAACTGAAATTCCAGAAACAGCTCTACACATATATATATGATTGAGGCAGCATTAGAAATCAGTGAAGAGGGGCCCCTGGGTGGCTCAGTGGGTTAAGCCTCTGCCTTCAGCTGTGGTCACAATCTCAGGATCCTGGAATTGAGCCCCGCATCAGACTCTCTGCTCAGTGGGGAGCCTGCACCTCCCTCTCTCTGCCTGCCTCTCTGCCTACTTGTGATCTCTCTATCTCTGTCAAATAAATAAATAAAATCTTTTAAAAAATTAAAAAAAGAAATCAGTGAAGAAAGAATTTACTATTGAGTAAATAATATTGCAGAGACAATGACTAGACACATGAGAAATATTATTTTAGATCCCTACCTCATACCATAAACAAAATAATTTTCCATATGGATTAAAGAACTGTGAAAGGCAAAGCACAAATTTTTTAAACATTTCTGCTGGATATATTCCATTTGCCACTAATACCAGTTAGTCTTTTATTTATTTATTTATTTATTTATTTAAACATATAATGTATTTTTATCCCCAGGGGCACAGGTCTGAATCACCAGGTTTACACACTTCACAGCACTCACCATAGCACATACCCTCCCCAATGTCCATAACCCCACCCCCCTCCCCCAACCCCTCTCTCCCCAGCAACCCTCAGTTTGTTTTGTGAGATTAAGAGTCACTTATGGTTTGTCTCCCTCCCAATCCCATCTTGTTTCATTGATTCTTCTCCTACCCCCTTAACCCTCCCATGTTGCATCTCTACTTCCTCATATACCAGTTAGTCTTTGCTGCAAGCAAACACTTCATTAAGCTCCCAATTCTGTGAGAAAGCCAGAATTTGGGGTTGGCTCAGCTAGGCAGTTCTGATAATCATGGCTGGGTTTATCCATGCATTTGTGATCAGCTGTGATCAGTCACTCGGTGTGTTGGCTGGCTGAAAGTTGGAATAATAGCCAACTGTTTCTCATCACCCAATAAGCTAACCAGACATCACAGTGCATGGATGGTAGGGCTCTCAAAAACTGTGCAGTGTCTGAGAGCTTTCAGACCTCTGCTTGTGTCATGTTTGCTAATGCCCCATTGGCCAAAATTTGAGTTACATGGCCAAAGTGAGATTCAAGAGTTGAGGAAATAGACTCTACTTCTTGGGACACATGCAAACACTGGAAAAACTTGTGGCTATTTTTATAATCACCACCCTCTGATTCTGCTTTGTGCCCCAGAGGGCTAAACTGTATAGACTGCATCAAGAGTCCCTCATGCTCTCTGAACCTCAGAAGCCTAAAGGAGGCTGCATCAGAAGATAAGAAGAATGGAGGAGAGTGAGAGTGGGGGTTTATTCCCCTGGCTCTCTTTGCAGCAGCCTTGCTGCTGACTGTATTTATTTATCCAGAGTCCCAAGCTCTAGTCAGGGGGCCTTTGTCCACCGTGCCTGTCTAGATTCTCTCTCCCCTACCAGGCTTAGGAGGAACAGTGGAGCTTCCTGTACTGGCCCTGGGATAGAACACTATCTTCTGTGATTCCCTTACATTTTACCTTTGTGAATAAACTCTCTGGTAAACCTTCCTCAAATTACTCAATTTGAGTGTAGCATGTTCTCCTGTGGGACCCTGACTGATAGAGAAGTAAATATTTGAAGAACTTCTTAAGGCACAGAAGGCAAAAACTGTAAAATTAAAATATGACAAAGCATATTGTGGAAATAGAAAATTATACACCCAAATACTTTGACTCAGCCATAGTTAAAATGAAAACCATAAACCATACATTTTGAGAAACTTTTGAGTGGAGATGATTTGGACACAGTAATTTTAATAATCTTTAACATTAAGTTAAAGCAAAAGCTAAAAATATGTTGATTAAACCCCATCCTGGCTGGGTGTGGTTACGGTTCTGTTAAAGTTAGTTCTATGCATGGATAGAAGATAAATTTATTAATATGTCTCTTACTATGGACATTTATGTTATTTCCAATCTGTTACTATTATGTTTTTTTGTGTCCACTTAATTCATTCTATATCCTAATGTCTTCTGTTTTACTTTTCAAATTTTTTTTAACGGTTATTTATTTATTTGACAGAGATCACAAGTAGGCAGAGAGGCAGGTGGGGGAGGGGGAAGCAGGCTCCCCGCTGAGCAGAGAGCCCCATGGGGGCTGGATCCTAGGATGCTGGGATCACGACCGGAGCCCAAGGCAAAAGCTTTAACCCACTGAGCCACCCAGGTGCCCCTAGTTTTCACATTTAAATCTATAGTCCGCTTGGGGTGCCCACTTGGGCTCAGTCATTAAGAGTCTGCTTTGGCTCAGGTCATGATCCCAGGGTCCTGTGATCAAGCCCCACATCCCACTTTCTGCTCATCTAAGTAAGAGCCTGCTCCTTCCTCTGCCCCTGCCCTCCACACTCCCACCCCCCTCATGCTCTCCCTCTCTTGCTCTCTATCAAATAAATAAATAAAATCATAAAAAAATAAATCTATAGTCCACTTAAAATTAACTTTTGTGGATGGCAAGATACTGGTCAAATATCTTTTTCTTCCTGTATGGATTCCTAGTTGACCCAGAATGAAAAGCCATAATTTCCACAGTGATCTTAGTGCCATCTTTTTCTTAAATCAAGGTGCAAATAGAACATGGGTTTCTCCTTTTAATTTCTTTTAGTTTTCTGTGATCTTATGCTTTAGAGACATCTTTCAAAAACAGCACTTGGGTTTTGGTTTTTGTTTTTAAATCTAACTTTTAATTGGTTATTTAATCCATTCACATTTATTTTGATTATATTTGGACTTGTTTATACTTCCTTTTTGTTTAATTTCTTTTTCACTTTTTAAAAAATCTCCCAGAATATTGTTATTGTTCCTCTTCATCTTTTGTGTATTTTCCCTTAAAGTTTTTCTCTTTTTAAGTCTGGTATCTAGTCCCTCTACTTTTATTGTTGATAATAAATCTTTAAAAATTACCAAATTTTATCAATCACGCCTAACACAGTCTTAAAGCTAAACAACTTCTCATCTACCTCAGATTAAAAAAAGATTTTAGAACATTTTAGTACAGGTTTTGTTTTTATTTTATTTTGAAATAAATTTCGATTTACAGAGAAGTTGAAATATTTATCTTGGTAGAATACTTCTAACTAAACTACAGACTTTATTTGAAATTTACATTTTTTACATTAATGTCTTTTTTCTGTACAAGAGTCTAACCCCGGATCTCATATAAAATTTGGTTGTCATGTCTCCTTAGTCTCCTGCAATCTGTGACAGTCTTTGTCTTTTATGTCCTCAACATTTTTGAAGAGAACTGATCAGTTATTTTGCAGAATGTCCCTCAATTTCGATTTGGCTGATGTCTTTTCCTAATTGGATTGAGGTTACACATTTTTGGAAAGAAAACCACAAAGTAATTAGTCCTTCTCAGTCTTCCATATCTTGAAGTACATAATGTAGTGAGGATGTTGATTTTAATCACTTGGCGTGGTGGTGTTCACTGGGCCTCTACACTGCAGTTACCATTATCCTCTTAATACTCAGGGAGATTCTTGACTCCGACATTATTTCTGATATTCCAGTTCTTTTTAAATGCCATATAAAAAACACTATTATTGTTTTATAGAGACCATTATTTCTTTGAATTTACATATGTGGCTACCATTTTACTTGCCCATTATTCCACCTTGAATTTCAGATCATCCTCTGGTATCTTTTTCCTCTTAAAGTATATCTTTTAGAAGTTCCTTTTGAGCAAAGCTCTTGGTGGTAGAAGTTCCCAGTTTTGATTATCTGTAAGTGTTTTTCTGGTCCTTTTATTTTTGAATGATAATTTGGTTGCATACCCAATGCAAGGTTAATAGGGACTTTCTGTCAACATTTTCAATAAGTTACTCTACTGTCCTCTAGTTTTTACTGAAGTTGCTAAGACATCTGTTCTCATCTTGTCCCTCGTCTATAGGGGTTCCTCCCCTTCTCTCTGACTGCTCTCATGATATGTTCATTGCTTCTATTGTTCTGTAGTTTTAGAATGATACTTTTTATTTATTCTGCTTGGATATGTTGTATATCATGGATCTCTTGATTCATATTTTTCATTAGTTCTGGAGCATTCATAGCCAGTATTTCTTTAAATATTTCCTTTGCTCCATTATGTCCACTTTCTCCTTCTGGAATGCTAATTAAATATATGTTACTCCTTCTCAGTATATTTTTCATGCACTCTTTTATATTTTCCATCTCCTTCTCTATCTTTGCCACATTTTTTTTTAAAGATTTTATTTATTTATTTTACAAAGAGAAATCACAAGCAGATGGAGAGGCAGGCAGAGAGAGAGAGAGAGAGGGGGAAGCAGGCTCCCCGCTGAGCAGAGAGCCCGACGCGGGGCTCGATCCCAGGACCCTGAGATCATGACCTGAGCCGAAGGCAGCGGCTTAACCCACTGAGCCACCCAGGCGCCCCTCTTTGCCACATTTTAGATATATATTATTGACTTTTTAATTTTTTCTTTCCCCTCTCCCACCCCCCCTTTTTTTCCCCTATGAAATAGTTTTAATATCTGCTCTGGGTTTCAGAAGTGACTTTACTCTTGTCTTAGTGAAAGCATCCTGTCTTATTGTCTAAGACTCCTGGCCCTGGTGTTCCTAGGGGATGGAGCAGGGGAAACAGGGAGAGAGGAATAAGAGTAGGAAGGGTGGCCAGGCTTCCTCGATTCTTTAGCAAACCCCTGTTTCCAGGAGGGGCAAAAGACCAGAGGAAAGAAGCCCTCGCTCTGATGGTGGCTCTCACATCCCCAACCATCATGCAGGAGCCAGTGCTGGAAGCTGGCTCAAAGTGAACAAAAGGAACCCTGGGAATCCAGACAAAAGCCTGAAGCCAAGGCCTTTTTTTTTTTTTCCTAGGAAAAGTCGTCTTTGCTATTCAGGGAGCAACACTGCAGACAGTTTTATTCCTTATAGAAAAGCAATCAAAAAAAAAAAAAAAGAAAGAAAAAGAAAGAAAGAAAGAAAGAAAGAAAAGAAAGAAAAAGAAAAGCAATCTGTCTGTCTCACCCTCGCTGCTGTTTGACCTGCAGGATGGTGGTCCCACATGCCTGGGCTCTAAGTACCTATCAGCCTTTTACTTTCCCTCCTCCTGATTCTTCTGCCTACTTGGACACTCTCTTTGGCAGGTCACTTCCCATTTGCTGGAACCTTCTGGACTACACATCCCACATGTATTTGAGAGCAACTTTAAATTTAGCCATCTCATACCTGAAAAGCTTTAGCATGCAGGCCTGCTCTGGGTTCAGCACATCACCCTCCTTGCACATCTCATGGTTGTACGGTAGGGTCACCACATCTCTCTTGAGGATCCATGGAGTGGGGAACTGCTCCAGAAGTCACAGTGAAAGTTACTTTGTTTCCAGCTTGAGTGAAGTCCATTTCTGTGTATTTTGTAAAGCATTCATTCACTTCCTCCCTGGTGTGGATGGTGAAAAGGAGACCCACCTCCACTCCTCAACTTCTTGCTGACCTGATGCAGGTTGTCTTTGTACTCGCCAGATGGGCTTCAAGCCAAGGCCACCATCATCACCTGTTTTTGCCAAAGAACATCTGGCTGTGCTTCCAGGTATTGCGATGTCTTTCAGCTTCCTGTTCTTCATGTTAGCCGCAGAGAAGAAGAAAAGGTACTTGTATATGTCTGCACATTTCCAAAGCCCTTCTATCAGGTTCCGTTTCAGTTCTAAGCCTTTCTTGGCAGTTTTGGTTAAGGAAACTTTCTTGTTGTGGTTGGATTTGGATATATCTTTCAGACACATATATTTTTTAAGATTTTATTTATTTATTTATTTGACAGAGAGCGTTCACAAGTAGACAGAGAGGCAGGCAGAGAGAGAGAGAAAGGAGGAAGCAGGCTCCCTGCTGAGCAGAGAGCCCAACGAGGGCCTCAATTCGATCCCAGGACCCTGGGATCATGACCTGAGCGAAAGGTAGAGGCTTTAAGCCACTGAGCCACCCAGGTGCCCCTAGACATATTTTCTAGTGTACTAACTGTCCAGTTGTTCCAGCATCATTATTGAAAAGACTACCTTTTTTTCAATGCTCCAAAGTCTTGTATTTTTCAAAAACCAAGTATCCATATGTCATGATCAAATGTCTGTTTCTGAGTTTTCTATATATTTTACTGATCTATTTGAATATTCTTGTACCAGTGCCATATTACCTTTTTACTATAGCCTCCTAAGAAGTCTTCATATTCAACAAACAAATCCCCTACCTGGTTTTCAATTTTTAAGCATATCATGACTCTTCTTGGCCCTTTGTCCAAAAACTTTTAAGAATCAGTTTGTCAAGTTCCACAAAAATAAGGTTCGAATTGAATTTATAATAAGATTGAATTTATAGATCAGTTTGCAAAGAAAACCACTCCATTTATTTAGGTCTTCTCCAATATCTCTCACTGCATTTTGTACTTACATGAAGTAGTATTTTTCTGTAGAAGTCTGACACAGTTTTTGTTAGATTTATTCCTAGGGATTTGACATTTCTTTTTTTTTTTTTTTAAGATTTTATTTATTTATTTGACAGAGAGAGATCACAAGTAGGCAGAGAGGCAGGCGGAGAGAGAGGAAGGGAAGCAGGCCCCCTGAGATCATGACCTGAGCCGAAGGCAGAGGTTTTAACCCACTGAGCCACCCAGGCGCCTGGGATTTGACATTTCTTGATTGTAAATGATACCTCTTTAAACTTTCATTTTCTAAGTTTTTTTTTTTTTAACATAAGGAAGGAAATTGGCTTTTGTATATTGACTTTATATTCAACATTACTTAATGTTCCTATTGATTTTAATAATGTGTCTATACATGATCTTGGATTTCCTACATACATAATCATATTATCTGTGAGTCAATGACATCTTAATTTAATTTTTAATAATCCTTAAACCTTTTCCTGGCATTATGCCACTAAAATCTCCAGTACAATACTGACAGAAGTGATGATACAACATTTTCTTGCTTTGAATATCAAAAGAAAGCTTTCACTGATTTACCACTAGGTATGATACTTACAGATTAGGGAAATTTATAGATTGAGGAAATCTCCATCTATTCATACTTTGCTAAAAGTTCTCTCTAAAATCATTAAAAATGTTGCAATTTATCAAGTGCTTCTGCATCTAATGAAATGATTGTACGGTTTTTCTCCATCTCAATGTGGCAAATCACATTAACTTTTTTTTTTTTTTTTTTTTTTTTTAAAGATTTTATTTATTTATTTGACAGAGAGAGATCACAAGTAGGCAGAGAGGCAGGCAGAGAGAGAGAGGAGGAAACAGGCTCCCTGCTGAGCAGAGAGCCCGATGTGGGACTCGATCCCAGGACCCTGAGATCATGACCTGAGCCGAAGGCAGCGGCTTAACCCACTGAGCCACCCAGGCGCCCTCACATTAACTTTTTAATGTTAAAATCCAACCTTCAATTTCTGGGACAAATGCAACTTAGTCACAAGATAGTCTCTTTATATATTGCTGGGTTTTATAATATTTATATTTTATAATAAAATATTTAATTTTACAATATTTAGAAAATTTAGAATATTTAGAAATGTTTCTATAACATATAGAAATATATAATATTTATATAATATTTAGAATAGTAATGTTTAGAATTTTTGCCTTGTGTAAAGTTTGCCTTTAATTTTTCATATTGTCCTTAATATATTTCATCAAGGTTAGTGCTAATGTCATAAAACAAGCTGGAAAATGTTCCCTCTTTTTCTATTCTCTTTGAGAGTCTGTGAAATAGTGAAACCATACCAGTTTAATCGAAAGGATTTAATATAGGGAATTGTGTAGACAAGTATTAGAGAACCAAAAAGGCAAAGGGGGAACTTTGGTAACACAGAGATAGTAAATACCACCCCTAGGATGAAGAAAGGAAGGAAGGAGTTTGGGTTATTAAAAACTACAGACTTGGGAGATGGACTAACAAAGCTGGGATCCAGAGTTTGGAGGAGAGGAACTACACAGCTGTGCAGATACTTCAGGCGTCGCACAAAAGAATTACAGTCAGGGTTTAGTTCTCTTGGAAAAGTTGTTTTACTTCTAGTTAGTCTTACAGAAACTATCTCTTTCTTAAGATATTTCACTTCTACCTATGAGAAAATTATCTTAATGTACTGAATTTGTTGGGACAAGACTCTTCAGCACCATATGTAAACCTACACCATCCATAATGCAAATAGTACTCTCTGCATGTCAGGGAGCCACTGGCTGTTTTCCAAAAATTTGCTGAGTTCTTTCATTCCTTTATGTCTCCTTTCTTACTTTCTATAATTTCAATGTGATTTCAAGAGTATCATATGATAAATGCATACAATCAATAAACTAACTAGCAATCATATATAAAATTAGCTTTTTAGTTACAGATTGTTTTAATATCTATTGAATTATTCACTATAGAATAAAAATTATTATAAAATTCATTTGTAATTTTAAATATTTATTATATATCTCATTTTAATATCAATATTTGTTTTATAGGTTCAAAGGAGAAAATTAAACATGAAAATTAAAATTGAGTTATAATCATGTATTGATGTAAAACATACCAGTAAAAAAGATGTCTGAAAAGGAGGGTACTTCAGAAGAGCTAGAAGATACCACTAGTCAACTTAGGACAGAATCTACATCATGGGCAATGGAACCTGAATTTATTAAAGAAACATCAAATTCATTAGCGGAACCTTATGTTGGGAAACCTTCCAACCAGATTTGTGAAACAAATCCTAGAAATGATGAATTAGGCATACATGATGATGCATCAACACTGTCCCTTGAAAATAAGTCTAAGAGAGATGAAGAACAAAGGAAAACTCTTCAATTTTCTGATACAATCACTACATATAAAAGCTTGCAGTTGAAAAGTGATATTCCACAAAGTCCACCATTATCAGTAACGGGGATGGTCGCTGGGTATCAGGCTTTCCCTGGCTTCTTATCTCATGAAACATTAGAAACAATTAGTCCACAGCTCTCTGAAGAGTATCAGAAAGGACTAGATTTAGGATCAGATAACTTTACAGTTAACCTCAAGGCCAAGGGTTTACAAGAATTCCCTAAGGACATTTTAAAAATCAAATATGTAAAATACCTATATTTGGACAAGAACCATATCAAAAGTTTTAAAGGGGCAGACTCAGGTGACCTGTTGGGACTTGAAATTCTGTCCTTGCAAGAAAATGGGTTATCATCACTTCCACCTGAAATTCAGTTACTTCATAATTTAAGGATATTAAATGTCAGTCACAATCAAATATCACATATACCTAAAGAAATATCACATCTTAGGAATATCAGGCAACTCTTTTTTAATGACAATTACATTGAGAATTTTCCTTCTGGCTTAGAAAGTCTTGGAAACTTGGAAATTTTAAGTCTGGCTAAAAATATGTTAAGTCATATACCAGATACTCTGTCTAGTTTTAAAAACTTGAAGGTTCTCAATCTGGAATATAATCAGTTAACAATATTTCCTAAAGTTCTGTGCTTCCTTCCAAAGTTAATTTCACTAATCCTTACTGGAAACCTGATAAGCAGTTTGCCAAAAGAAATTAGAGAGCTTAAAAATCTAGAAAACCTTCTGCTGGATCATAATAAACTTACTTTTTTGGCTGTGGAAATTTTTCAATTGTTCAAGATGAAAGAGCTCCAACTAACTGACAATAAACTGGAAGTTATTTCACACAAAATCGAGAATTTTAAGGAACTCAAAATTCTAATACTTGATAAAAATCTATTGAAAGAAATTCCAGAGAAAATTTCCCACTGCATAATGTTGGAATGTCTTAGCCTTAGTTATAATAAATTAACGGGACTTCCTAAGAACATCTATAAGCTCAAAAATTTAAGAGAACTCTATGTAAACAAAAATAATATAGTGAGAATACCTGAAGATATCTCACATCTTCATAATATTTTCATTCTAGAATTTTCAGGAAATATAATCACAGATGTTCCCATTGAAGTGAAAAATTGCAAAAAAATAACTAAAGTTGAATTGAGTTATAATAAAATAATGTATTTTCCAGTAGGTTTGTGTGCTTTAGATTTTCTTAATTATTTGAATTTTAATGGAAATTATATTTCAGAAATACCTGTAGATATATCTTTTAGTAAACAACTACTTAATTTAGAGTTAAATAAAAATAAACTAATCAAATTTTCTGAACACTTATGTTCTCTTATTAATCTTGAATATCTGGATCTTGGTGAAAACCAAATAAGGAAAATTCCACCATCTATCTCCAATATGGTATCACTCCATGTTCTTATTTTATGCTGTAATAAATTTGAAGCTTTCCCTATAGAAGTGTGTACTTTAGAAAATCTGCAAGTACTTGATCTTTCAGTAAATCAAATACAGAATATCCCTTCAGATATCTGTAACCTAAAAAGAATCCAGAAATTTAACATCTCAAGCAATCAATTTATATATTTTCCTATTGAACTGTGCCAACTTCAATCATTGGAAGAGCTGAATATAAGTCAGATGAATGGAAGAAAGGTAAGAGACCGATATTTTGGGCTTTGGAGGGAATTTGGCACTGGAGGGGATTAGAATCTAAATTGTTGTATATGTGTGTTTTAAATTTAGCTGGAATATTTTATTTTTTAAAGAAATAGGGTTTTTTTTTAACCCCAAATATGGTTTTATTTATTTATTTATTTTTAAAAGATTTTATTTGTTTATTTGACAGAGAGAGATCACAAGTAGGCAGAGAGGCAGGCAGAGAGAGAGAAAGAGGAGGAGGAAGCAGGCTCCCCGCTGAGCAGAGAGCCCGATGCGGGACTGGATCCCAGGATCCCAAGATCATGACCTGAGCCGAAGGCAGCGGCTTAACCCACTGAGCCACCCAGGCGCCCCCCAAACATGGTTTTAAAGTATATTTCTCAACAGGAAAGCTTCATAGGAAAGTATTTTATTAAAATGAAATTACAAGGAACTAAAGTTGACAATTTTGTAGATTTCTTTTTATTTCAGTTTAATTGTAAAAGGAGTTTTAAAGTTATGAATTATAATGTAAACACATTATTGAAAATTTAGGAAATTGAGAAATGAAATTTTAAAAAATCATTCCAGAAGCTTACCATTGTAATGTAACTATTGGTCAATGATCATATGTTGATACACCTTACTTTTACTATTTTTTTAATGTTATGGTTTTATAAGCAAGTATAAAAAGATTCTACATTCAATTTTAATTTTAGTTTCTTCTCTTTTCACTTAATATAAGCATTTCCCCATAATATAATATAAACTTCCCAATAATTGTTATAGCTAATACATGATATATGTAACTAATCATCTTTTGTTAAGTATTTAGGGATGCTGTAATTTTTCATCATCATAGTGCTGTGATGAACTGCTTCATAAACATAACCTTTTCCACATTTTACTATTTCCTTAGAGAATTTTCCTTAAAGAATTGCTAGATCAACATGAATAAATGTTCTTATAGTTTAGCTTCTTATTTTACTTGAACTGTAAGAATGAATTTTATGGAAATAGTTTTTAAAAATCCAACATTGCGGATTTATATTAAGATCTTAGTAAACTAATGAAAAGAACCTTAGACCTATTATCTGGCTATGTTTAATTTGGCCATTATAGTTGAAATAAGCCCTCTGATAGAGACTGGACTACTATTTAGAACAAGTTTTCCCGAAGTCTGTTCTTAAAAACATCTAGTCCCATGAACTTCTTTAAAAGGGGGGTTGGTGGTTCATGTGATTAAATAGCTTTGAGAAGCACTGGTTCCTCCTCTGATAGAATCACAGTGAATATTAATGTATTAAAAGTTCGGAAGAGTCCTGCACTAAAGAAATTTGTTTGTCTCTAACTCACATTTCTCAAACTTACTTACCCTTTTAAACCTAACAGCTGCTATGTAGTGCATTTTCAGAAAGCTACTCCAGGGAATACTTGCTTAAGTAGCTGGAATTGAAAATGATATGTGTGTTTTTCAAGTTGTTATTGCGCTAAAAGACACTTTTTGTTCTGCGTTATAATCATCAACTAATTCCTTGGCTGATTTATAATCCTCTTTCTCCTTCTGTATCTTACTGTGCAAGTCTACAAGATTATGACCTTAATTCTTCTCTTAACTTCTTACCATGCTATGCAAGTAGTCCTCAAATTTGTATAACTGGAGCTGATCTCTCATCACTGTGTTAGTCCTGCAGTTCCCAGTCTCCTTGGAAGTTATTTGTTCTTTTACTGTCTCAAGCTCAACAGTGCTATGCAAGTAGTCCTCAAATTTGTATAACTGGAGCTGATCTCTCATCACTGTGTTAGTCCTGCAGTTCCCAGTCTCCTTGGAAGTTATTTGTTCTTTTACTGTCTCAAGCTCAACAGGACTTCAAACTCATCTTTCTTTTCACTGTAAATCCCTTCACAACTTCTCCATTTCTGTTTGTGATGTCACTTTCTTCAGACCTACCAATCTAGAAATCATGGAATCATCTTTCTATCCTTTCCATCACTTGTTATACTGAAAATTACACCAAAATTGTCTCATTTTTCCTCTGAGAAAGCTCTTGGATCTACTCCTTCATTTTTCAGTGTTACTATCTCCAACCTGGTCCATGGTGACCACTCACCTTATGCCTAGACTACTCTAGGAGCCTTTTGACTATTCTCTTGGATTCAGTATCCTTTCTTTCATCAGGACTTGTCAAAGTTATTAGATTTCATTACAAAGAACTGTTCTCAGGAATCCAGATTGCTTATCTATTGCCTACTCATGGCATGTGGTTGCCAAAGGCACCAGTCCCCATCATTACAATCCTGCTTCAAAGGTCACCAAATGGGGGCGCCTGGATGGTTCAGTTGGTTGAGCAACTGCCTTCGGCTCAAGTCATGATCCTGAGGTCCCGGAATCGAGTCCCACATCGGGCTTGCTCCTCGGCAGGGAGTCTGCTTCTCCTGCTGACCTACTCTCATGCTCTCTTTCTCTCTCAAATAAATAAATAAAATCTTTAAAAAAAAGAAAAGTCACCAAATGGGAGCACCTGGCTGGCTCAGTGGTAGAGCATGTTGTGACTCCTGATCTCAGGTTCTGAGTTCAAAGCCCCATGTTGGGTATAAGGCTTACTTAAAAAGAAGAGGAAAAGAACATAAAAAACTAATGATGTACTATATGTTGGCTAACCAAACATAATAATAAAGAAGAAAAGATCACAAGAACAGAAAAAAAAATTTTTTAAAGAAGGAAGAAAAAAAAGAAAAAGAGTAGGCAACCATGTAAAATAAAGCTGGATACCCTTAAAAAAAAAATCATCAGATGGAAAAACGATTTCTAAGAACTCTTCTCAAAAAATATATATGATTCGAAAGATCACTTTGACAACCAGTTTGGGGTAGAGGTAAGATGCCCAAATGATTAATTTATAACAGCAGATAGTCACTAAAACATTAACCTGAAGAAAATGAGTTCAGGTTAATCACAGGGCTTTTATTTCACTAAGTGGAGAGGGCCCAACATGAATTTTCCTTCTGTAGTACCTCTATTATCACATGGTTCTTAGGTACATCCTCTAATAAATGTTGAGCAAATAGTATAAGAATATTATGTTTTTGTTTTTTTTTTTAAAGATTTTATTTATTTATTTGACGGACAGAGATCACAAGTAGGCAGAGAGGCAGGCAGAGAGAGAGAGAGAGAGAAGCAGGCTTCCTGCGGAGCAGAGAGCCCGATGCGGGGCTCGATCCCAGGACCCTGAGATCATGACCAGAGCCGAAGGCAGCAGCCCAAACCACTGGGCCACCCAGGCGTCCCAAGAATATTATGTTTTAAATTAAGTCAGCTCACCTGTCTTCAGCTGACTCCTGTGTCCTAGGGCCAACCATTAAGGGCTGCCATGCCCGGTTGCACATTCTTTCTCCAAACATATCTGCCGCTGCTTCCTATCACCTGTTTTTACTGTTCAGCTTCTTACTGGCTTGTAACTTCCATTCAATCTTATTCATTCTTAAGAGTCGCTATTCATTCTATTCGAGTCCCATCTGCTAGCTGAAGCTTTCTTTTAGCTCTCTGATTTGTGCTGATATATATGCTCTAAACTTCCACAAAGCTGTTATTGTACTCTTTATTTTGGCACTGGATTACCTGTTGTTTAATACTCTTTCCTGGTGGTTTACTATATGTATATTTTGTCCCCTGAATTAAAATTTAATCTCCTTGAAGTTAAGGGCTGTTTTCTTTTCTTTTCCTTTACATTTAGTATTTATTTATTTTAGGGAATGAGAGATAGAGAGAGAGAGGGAGAGAGCACGCACAAGAAGAGGGAAGGGTAGAGGGACAGGGAGAGAGAGAATCCTCAAGTAGATTCCATGCTGTGCATGGAGCCTGACTCAGGGTTCTATCTCTCATCCTGAATTTATGACCTGAGCCGAAATCAAGAGTTGGATGCTTAACTGACTGAGCCACCCAGCAACCCCTTGGGACTGTTTCTTATGCTTCTTTTATATATAGAAGAACACTGAGCACATTATTCAGCATTTATCTTGTTGTTTGGTTATCTCAGAGGGGTCCATTTATTCAAAATTCTTTGGTTCATTCGTAGAGCTTCCTTTATTTCAAAAGCCACTTGTGATGGCCATATTTTCTCTGAATATGTGCATTTGTTCTTCACCATAGCAGGGTATCTTAATTCCTGTTATTTTGTGACACTTTTTGTACTAGGAGTTTTTTGAGGCCATAATGCCAAGCTGTGTGAGTCCATTCTACAGGGGTTTATGGGAACATGTACACAAAAAAGTATAAAAAATGACATAATGGGGGCACCTGGGTGACTCTGCCTTTGGCTCAGGTCATGATCCCAGGATCCTGGGATCAAGCCCCACATCGGGCTTTCTGCTCAGCAGGGAGCCTGCTTCCCCCCATCTCTCTGCTCTCTGCCTGCCTCTCTACTTGTGATCTCTGTCAAATAAATGAATAAAATCTTTTTTTTTTTTTTTTTTTTTTTTAAAGATTTTATTTATTTTATTTGACAGACAGAGATTACAAATAGGCAGAGAGGCAGGCAGAGAGAGAGAGGAGGAAGCAGGCTCCCTGCCGAGCAGAGAGCCCGATGCGGGACTCGATCCCAGGACCCTGAGATCATGACCTGAGCCGAAGGCAGCGGCTTAACCCACTGAGCCACCCAGGCGCCCATGAATAAAATCTTTTTAAAAATGACATCATGTCATTTAAAAACCAAAGGAAAATACACACAAGAGACTAATAAAAAGCACTGTTGATGAGAAAAGGAATAAAAATATCAAATGTGGGATGAATAGTTGGGAAAGACTTCAGTGTCTCAAAGCAGGTCATATTCAAGGAGGGAAGAAAGGGATAGTGGTAAGGAACACTAAGTGCTGGAGAGTGAGGAAAGCAGGTTAATAAGCCATGTGGTTAAATTGGTAGCATTGGTCAGACTGGGGAGGTACTTGGATGTCATGCAATATATTATGGATTTCAGCAAGGAAGGAAGTCACAAAGAATTTGTGACATAGTGAAAATATCCCTTTTTGGGGTGCCTGGGTGGCTCAGTGGGTTAAAGCCTCTGCCTTCGGCTCAGGTCATGGTCTCAGGGTCCTGGGATGGAGCCCTGCACCGGGCTTTCTGCTCAGCAGGGAGCCTGCTTCCTTTCTCTCTCTTCCAGCCACTCTGCCTGCTTGTGAGCTGTCTGTCAAATAAACAAATAAATAAATACCTTTAAAAAAATCCCTTTTTAAGACCCCAAAACCATCCTTTCATTTGATTTTAGACAAAGTTTTAGTCATAGAAATATTTATTTAAAATGTAATTGTTTAATCTTTATTACAGTTAACAAGACTTCCAGAAGAACTGTCTACTATGACTCAACTTAAAAGACTTGATATCTCAAATAATGCAATCAGAGAGATTCCAAGAAATATAGGGGAATTGAGAAGTTTGGTTAGTTTAAACGCACACAACAATCAAATAAGTTATCTGCCACCATCTTTTCTATGTTTAAATGATCTCCAGCAACTAAACTTGAGTGGTAAGTGCCAAGTGTAATCAATAAGCATAATCAATGAATATTCATGTCTAGGTTGCAAATTTTGCTGAAAAGACAGAAAAGCAGCCAACATAATGCATTAAGTGCTCATTGGAAGGAAATGGCTTTCTTAGGTACAGAAAATAACAGCAAAGCATAAGGTCCACTTGCTTTGCTGAAAGAGGTTATAACCCACCTTGGGGAACCTTAACATGTGAGTAAGAGAGATAATGACAGGCAGAAAGACAGAGGCAGTATGGTGGGGTGAGAGCACAAGAGAATGCTCGCCGTAGTTCTGGGAGTGTTGGGAAGACTATACAGATCGTGGTTCATGCTGCTGGTGGGTAAGAGTGTTGCTGGGACAACAGTAAAAGAAAAACAGTCAAGAAACCCACAGAAGTAGGTTTGGAGCTAAGAGACAATCACTAAACAATTAGTATGCTACAAGTCACCAGCTTTTACCGCCAGATTTGAAGTTAGAAGGGCTGAGTTCAAATCTCATTTAGTCTGCTTTTTCCATTTATAAAGTGAAGCTAACCAGAATACTCATGCTATGGATTTGGTGTCAAACTGAATGAGATTTTGAAAGCAGGTAACATACTGTGAAAGCATCATTCAAGCAAAAAATGTTTATATACTCCTGTGAATTAATTTTGTCACTAGTGAATTTAGGAAGGCTGAAAACATTGAACCTCAGTGTTTTCATCAGCAACACAGATAAGCAGTAACTTCTGCTTGTTCATAGACTTGTGGAAATATAATTAAACAAAATTTATGGAAATAGCTTCACAAATGTGAGGTAATACACCAATGAAAGGGATTTCGAGATTGATTCCTTTCTTTCCTCAGAGCACAGGCTTTGGAGTAGCCCAGATCTTAGAATTCTAGCTCCATCATTCAATAGGAAGTTTCTTTTTTCTTTATGTTAATCTTCTGTTGTTTTCTAATCTGGAAATGAAAATAATTTCTATTCTTTAAACTATGAGGATTAAATGGTTAATCACTAAGCACAGAAAGAGATACAGGTTTTAAACAGATGTGAGAACTTCTCTCCAAGGAGCCCAAATAACAAATGAAAGGAATGTAGACTGACAGGATAACTGCTTGTGGTTGTCCTTGTGGAGGACAGACAGTTCTCTTGCCTCATAGTTCTCTCTGCAGGCACTGATAATGCTATCAGTCAGGCTTTCCTCTTCTCCTACCTGTAAGATAGCTAGTTACATTATCATTGTTGTATCTATTGTTCTGATAGGTCAATGCTTGGGCCAAACAAGTTGCTAAATATTTTGAAAAGCACCACTGCTCACAAGTACTAAAGTAACAGCTGCTGAAAGGATTCCTACCTATAGCCCCTCTCTCTTTATCTCTCACTCTCTGCCCTTCGTTGTTGCCAGTTTTTAAAAACACCTTTTTCTGAAGTATAAATATATGCTGAAAAAAGTACACATTGTATCAAGAAGTTAAGATTAAAAGTAGAATTACCATATAATCCAGCAATTCCATTTCTGGGTATTTATCCAAAGGAAAAGAAAAGAGTAACTCAAAAAGAAGTATGCACCCCAATGTTTATTGCAGTATCATTTACCTAAGTGTCCATCAATGGATGGATGGATGGATAAAGAAAATGTGGTGTTAAAAAAAAAAAAGAAAAGAAAATGTGGTGTATATATACACACATACACACACGCACAAACACACACACGGTGGAGTATTATATAGCCATAAAAAGAAGGAACTTTTGTCATTTGCAACAACATGGATGGACCTTGAGGGCATTTTGTTAAGTGAAATAAGCCAGACAAAGACAAATACTACAGGATACAGGATTTCACTTATATGTGGAATCTAAACAGAAGTAAACTCATAGATACAGAGAACAGACTGGTGGTTACCACAGGGAAGTACAGCATGATGACTACAGTTAATAATACTTTTTGTATTATCTCAAAGTTGCTAAAAGAATAGACACTAAGAGTTCTCATTGCCAAAAAACCCTGTATGTTGTAATGGATGTTAACTAGACTTACTATGTTACTATGTTGATCATTTTATATATACAAATACTGAATCATTGTTATATACCTGCAGCTAATGTTATATGTCAGTTATCAATTATCTCCCAATTTTAAAAGAAGTTCATACTGTAAGTATATAGCTCAATAAATTTCTACACACTAAAGAAACCCATAATTTTAGGACCTAGATCAAGAAATAAGACATTCCCAGAAACCAGAAACCCCATCTTGTAACTTTCCAGTCACTTCTTGCCGTTCTCTTAACCAAGGGTAAACACTATCATGAGTTCCAATAGTGTGTCTTAAATGAAATAATAAAATATATACTCTTATATCTGGCTTCTTTCACTTAACATTATGTTTGTGAAATTCACTCATACTACTCTGTGTAGTTGTGAAACATTCACTCTGAATAATATACTGAATATACTCTGAATATACTTTGCTTTACTTATTCTGCTGTTGATGAACATTTAGTAGAAAAGCAATTATTTTCTTGTGATCAGATAACAAACTCCTTATGATTTCAATCCTTTTAAACTTTTTGGGACCAACTTTATGGCTTAGCATATAGGGTACCTTGATAAACACACATATACTCTTTCAAAAGTATATTCTGAAAGAGTTAGCTTCAGTGCTTTATGAATATCATATAAGTCCAGGTTGTGGATAATTTTGCTGGTATCTTCTGTCTAGTTTGTTGTCTTAAAGTGTTAAAATCCAAAACTATGGTTGTGGAATTATATATTTTTGGCTTTAATTGTCAATTATTTTCATGTATTTTGAGGAACTGTTATTAGAAAAATGCACATATATGATTATCATGACTTTCAGTTCTAATGAATTTTTTTAATTATCTGAAATCCCCAAATGCCCCTCTTTATCCCCAGTAATAATCTTTATTTTGAGGATAAAATAAAGAAGATAACCACTCCAGGCTTTTTACACTTGCTGTTCTCATAGTACATCTTTACTATCATTTTACTTTGAACATATGTGTCTTTATATTTAAAGTACATCCCTGGTAGACAGCACCTGTGTTTTTATGCTCAAAATGCATCTCTTATAGACAGTATATATAGTTCGGCCTTGCTTTTTCATCCTTTAATGGCAATCTCTGTCTTTTAATTAGGATATTTAGTCAGTTAACATTTAAGGTAATTATTGGAGTAGTAGGAATTATTTGTTTTTAAAGATTTTATTTATTTACTTGAGAAAGAAAGAGACGGCCTGAGTGGGGGAGGAGGCAAATGGAGAGGGAGAAGCAGACTTCCTGCTAAGCAGAGAGCCCATCATGGAGCTCAATTCCAGGACCCCAAAGATCATGACCTGAGCCAAAGGCAGATGCTCAGCCATCTGGGTCACCCAAGCACACCAGTATAGTTGGATTTAGATCAGTCATTTCACCAGTTGTTTTCTGTTTCTCCCCATGTTAACTCTTTTTCTGTCTCCATGTTGAATGAGGTTTTTTGTTTGTTTTTGTTTTTGGTTGCTTTCCAGATCTTCTCATCTTTGGTTTTTAGCAGTTTGACTATGCTGTGCCTAAGTGTATTTTTTTTAAATTATAATTAAGGTGAAATTCACACAATCTAAAACTAACAGTTTTAAAGTGAACAACTGATGGCATTTAGCACATTAACTAGGTAGCATAATATACCATTAATTGTATCTAGTTCCAAACATTCATCAATTCCAAAGGAAACAATTACTCATTAAGCAGGTGCTCTTTCTTCTCCCCTTCCTTCTCCCTCTGGTAACTTACAATGCATATTGTATCTCTGTAGACATACTTAATACCATGGATATGTCATATGAAGAGAACTGTACAATAAATGACTTCTTTAGACTGGCTTTTTTTCACTTAGCATAAGGTTTTCAAGCTTCATCTATATTGTACCTTGTATCACTAGTCCATTCCTTTTATGGCTGAATAATATTACACTGTATAAATCCTCTATACTTTGATGATCCATTCATCCTCTGATGGACATTTGGGTTACTTTCACCTTTTGGCTATTGTGAATAGTGCTCTTATGAACACGTACACACATGTGTTTATTTCAGTACATTTTCAGTTCTTTAAGTTATATCCCTAGAGATAGAATTCCTATGTCATATGGTAATTTTATGTTTAATTTTTTGAGGAACTGTCAAATTGTTATCCACAGAGGTAGAACCATTTTACATTCTCACCATGAATGTACAATGATTCTAATTTCTCCATATCCTTTTCAATATTGTTGTTTTACATCATTTTGGATTACAGTTATGCTAGTGAATGTAAGTGGTATCTCATTGAGGGTTTGATATGAATTTCCCTAATGACTAAGGATTTGAGCATCTTTTTTAGGTGCTTTTTGGCCACTTGTATATTTTTTTGAGAACTGTATATCGAATTCCTTTGCCCATTTTAATTTTAATTTTATATTTTAAAAGATTTTATTTGCTTATGGGGGTGGGGAGGCAGAGGGAGACAGACAAGCAGACTCTGTGCTGAGCTCTGAGCCTGTCACAAGCCCCAATCTCAGGACCCTGAGATCATGGCCTAAGCAGAAATCAAGAGTCAGACACCTCACCTGCTGAGCCACCCAGGCACCTGTCCTTTGCCCATTTTTAAATTGGGCTTTAATTGGGTTATTTTGTTGTTGAGTTAAAGAGTTCTTGATATGTTCTGAATAGTAGACCCTTATTAGATACATGTTTTACAATTATTTACTCCCATTCTATGGGTTGTCTTTCCTTCTTGATAATGTCCTTTGATACATAAAAGTTTTAAAGTTTGATGAAGTCCAATTAGCTATTTTTTCTTTTCTTGCTCCTGTTTTTGGTGTCATATCTACTAATCCATTATCAAAATCTATGGACATTAAGACTTCTCCCTTATGTTTTAAGAGTTTTTATAATTTTATCTCATATTTAAGTTGTTGATTCATTTTGAATTAATCTTTATGGTGTGAGGTAGGGATCCACATTAATTCTTTTGCATGAAAATCTCTAGTTATTCTAACATCATTTTCTGAAAAGATTATTTTTCCAGGACGCCTGGGTGGCTCTGTTGGTTGAGCAGCTGCCTTCGGCTCAGGTCGTGATCCCAGCGTCCTGGGATCGAGTCCCACATCGGGCTCCTTGCTCGGCAGGGAGTCTGCTTCTCCCTCTGCCTCTGCCTGCCATTCTGTCTGCCTGTGTTCACGTGCTCTCTCTCTGACAAATAAAAAAATCTTTAAAAAAAAAAAAAAGATTATTTTTCCCCTTTGCATGGTCTGAGAACCCCTGTCAAAAGTTAATTGGCCATAATATATGGAATTATTCCTGGACTCTCAATTCTGTTCCATTGGTCTATATGTTGAACTTATGCCAATCTCATACTGGGGTGTTTTTTTTTAAGTTTTTCTTTAAATTCCAGTTAGTTAACACACAGCGTAATATTAGTTTCAGGTATAAAATACAGTGATTCAAACCTTTCATACATCACCCGGTGCTCACCACAAGTGCAATCCTTAATCCCAACACCTGCTTAACCCACCCCCCACCCACCTCCCTTCTGGTAACCATCAGTTTGTTCTCTGTTTGTTTCTTGGTTTGTCTCTCTTTCTCTCTTTTCCCCCTCTTTGCTTGTTTGTTTTGTTTCTTAAATTCCACATATGAGTGAAGTCATATGGTGTCTTTCTCCGATTCATTTCACTTAGCATAAGACTTTCTAGCTTCATCCAGGTCACTGCAAGATTTCATTATTTTTTATGGCTGAGTAATAATCCTGTGTGTGTGTGTGTGTGTGTGTGTGTGTGTACCACATCTTCTTTATCTATTCATTAGTTGATGGACATTTGGGCTGCTTCCACAATTTGGCTACTGTAAATAACGCTGCTGCTATAAACATCAGGGTGCATGTATCCCTCTGAATTACTATTTTTGTATTCTTAGGGCAAATACTAGTAGTGCAACTGCTGTCTCGTAGAGTAGTTCTATTTTTAACTTTTTGAGGAATCTCCATACTGTTTTCCAGAGTGGCTGTACCTGTTTACATCACCACCAATAGTGTACAAGGGTTCCCCTTTCTCTACAACCTCATCGACACTTGTTGTTTCTTGGTGTTGTTGATTTCTGACAGGTGCTAAACTGTTGGCCATCTGGATGTCTTCAGAAAAATGTCTGTTTGCATCTTCTGCCCAATTTTTTTTTTAAAGATTTTATTTATTTATTTGACAGAGACACAGTGAGAGAGGGAACACAAGCAGGGGGAGTGTGAAAGGGAGAAGCAGGCTTCCTGCTGAGCAGGGAGCCTGATATGGGGCTGGATCACAGGACCTGGAGATCATGACCTGAACCAAAGGCAGACACTTAAAACAACTGAGTCACCAAGGCATCCCCTTCTGACCATTTTTAAATTGGATTATTTATTTTGGGGTGTTGTTTTTTACAGGTTCTTTATATATTTTGGATACTAACTCTTTATCAGATATGTCCTTTGCAAATCTCTTTTCTCATTCTGTACGTTGCCTTTTTGTTTTGTTGATTGTTTCCTCTGCTGTGCAGAAACTTTTTATTTTTATGTAGTCCCAACAGTTTATTTTTGCTTCTGTTTCCCTGGCTTTAGAAGACATAGCTAGAAAGAATTTGCTATAGCTGATGTCAAAGAAGATACTGCCTGTGTTCTCTTCTAGGATTTTTTATGGTTTCAGGTCTCACATTTACATATTTAATCCTTTTTGAATTTACTTTTGTGTCTGGTGTACAAAAGTGGCCCAGTTTCATTCTTTTGCATGTGGCTGTGCAGTTTTTCCAGCACCATTTGTTGACGGGACTGTTCTTTTCCCATTGGGTATTCTTTCCTGCTTTGGTGAAAAATTGGCCATTTAATTGTGGGTTCATTTCTGGGTTTTCTATTCTGTTCTATTGATCTATATGTTTATTTTTTGTGCCAGTACCTCACTCTGTAGACTACTACAGCTTTGTAATATAACTTGAAGTCTGGAATTGTGATGCCTCCAGATTTTTCTTTTTCAAGGTTGCTTTGGCTATTTGGGGTGTTTTTGCTTCCATACAAATTTTAGGATTGTTCTAGCTCTATGAAAAAATGCTGTTGGTATTTTAATAGGGATTGCATTAAATCTGTAGATTGCTTTGGGTAGCGTAGACATTATAACAATACTTGCTCCTCCAAACCATGAGCACAGAACGTCTTTTCCATCTCTTTGTGTCATTTTCAATTTCTTCCATCAGTGTTTTATAGTTTTCAGAGTAAAGGTATTTCAGCTCTTTGGTTAGGTTTATTCTTAAGCATCCTATTGTTTTGGGTGCAACTGTAAGTGGGACTGATTTCTTAATTTTGCTTTCTGATGCTTCATTATTTGTGTATAGAAATGCAACAGATTACTGTATGTTGATTTTGTCATAGTGTTTTGGTCACTGTAACTCTGTAGTAATTTTTGAAACAAGAAAATGTTCCAACTCTATTTTTCTTTTGCAAAATGGTTCTGTAATTTGGGCCCCTTGCAATTCTGTAAGAATTTAAGAATCTGGTTTTCCATTTCTGCAAAAAAAAAAAAATTAGAATTATAATAAGTATTGCACTGAATCCCTAAATTCCTTGCTCAGATGTCAATCCATAAACACAAGAGGACTTTCCATTTATTGAGGTCTTAAGTCTTGAAACTCCTTGATTAAGTTTATTCCTACATAATTTTGATGGTATTGTAAGTGAAAACTGTTTTCTTAATTTCCCTTTTTGGATTGTTCATTACTGGTATATAGAAATAAATGATTTTTGTGTGTTCATCTTGTATCCTACAACTTTGCTAGATTTGCTTATATGCTTTACTAGTTTTTGTGGACTCTTTGGGATTTTCTAAATAGTATCATGTCATCTGTAAATAGAAATAGTTTTACATGTTCCTTTCCACTCTGAATATCTTTTATTTCTTTTTCTTGACTAACTGGGCTGGCTAGAACTACCAGCCCAATTTTGAATATCAGTGATGACAGCAGGCATCTTTGTCTTATGGCTATATTAGGGACAATTGTAAGAGGAAAGCTTTTAGTGTTTCATGTTTTAGTAGGATGTTAACTGTGGGTTAATCATCAATACCCTTTCTTAGGCTGCTTGGCTGACTTAGTCAGAGGAGTATGCAACTCTTGATTTTGGGGTTTTAAGTTCAAGCCTCACGCTGGGTTACAAACATTACTGAGAAAAAGAAAGCTTAAAAATACATACATACATACATACATACATATCCTTTCACATACTGAGAGAATTCCCTTCTATTCTGAATTTGTTGGTTTTTTTTTTTTTTTGAGTGTTGAATTTTGTTCAGTGGATTTTCTGCACCAACTGAGATTATCATATTTTTTCCTCCCTTTTTTCTCTTAATGTCATGTATTACACTCCCTGACTCTTGGTTTGGGGCTCAAGTCATGATCTCAGGTCATGAGATGGAGCCTGGTGTCAGTCTCTGTGCTCAGCTCTGAGTCTGCTTGCCATTCTGTTGATCACACAGACCAATCTTGGTATAATATGGGAAGGAACTATACAAGGTGGTGAGTAATAAGAGGCATCATTGGGGGCTGACAGATAGCCCAAATTTGTTAAAGCAGGCCCAGATGATTTCATTGGTGAATTCTATGAAGTATTTAAAGAAGGAATAATGCCAATTTCTAAAATCCCCTTTCATAAAAGTGATGATAACATTAAAAAACCAATGTGAGAAACAAACTGAGGGTTTTGTAGGGCAGGGGTGTGGGGGGTTGGGTGAGCTTGGTGGTGGGTATCATGGAGGCACGTTTTGCATGGAGCACTAGGTGTGGTGCATAAACAATGAATTCTGGAGCACTGGAAAGAGAAAAAGAGAAGAGAGAAAATCTAAAAAAAAAAAAAAAATCCAATGTAATTCACCACATCAATAGAGTAAAGAAAAGTCATATGAACATCATACTAGATATGTAAAAGCCCATGACAAAATACAATATCATTTATGATCTTACAAAGCAAATGAGCAAGACCTCTTAGAAAATAAGGAATAGAAGGAACTTTCTCAACCTAAGAAACAGCATTTGCAAAAAGCTACAGCTAGTATCATACTCAATGGTAAAAGACTTAACTATTTTCCATTGTGATCAGGAATAAAACAAGGCTGCCCTTTCTCACTACTCCTCTTCAACATTATACTGTAAATCCTAACCAGTGCAACAACCACCACCACCACCACAACAAAAGAAATTATAGGTAAACATATTGGAGAGGAAGAAGGGGGAAAAATGATCTCTGATTATAAAGACAAATGGTCTAGGTAGAAAATCACAAAGGATCTACAAAAAAAAGCCTCTTGAACTCGTGAGTTTAAGCAAGATTGCCATATACAAAGTTAATTTACAAAAGTCAGCTGTTTTTCTAGTAAATGTATACTCCCAATGAATAATTGATAAGTGAATGCTTTTAAAAGTACCACTTAAAATAACACCAAAAAAACATAAAATAGGTAAAAATCTGACCAAGTATATGTAAGGTCTATATGCTGAAAACTATAAACAAGACTTAAATACAGAGAAATACAGTACTCATAAATTGGATGACTTTATATTATTGATATGTCACTTTTCTCCAACTTATTTTTAAATTCAACTCAATTCCAATATACATCTCAGTAAAGTTTTTTATTTCAGAATGCAATGAGCTAATTCTAAAATTTATATAAAAGGTAAAAGAAATAGAATAGCCAAAATTATTTTGAAAAAAAGAACAAAGTTGAAGGACTCATATGAACGGATTTTTTAAAAAATTTATTTATTTTCAGCATAACAGCATCATTATTTTTTCACCACACCCAGTGCTCCATGCAATCCTGATTTTTAAGCTTTATCAAAGGCTATGGTAGTCAAGATTGTACAATTGGCAAAATGACAGACATAGATCAATGGAACAGAATAGACAGTGTAGAAACAGACCCATGCATTTATGGTCAATAGATTTTTGACAAATATGTGAATGTAATCCAATGTAATTTTCAACAACTGGTGCTAGAGCCAGATGGTCACAAGCCAAAAATAAACAAAATAAAATAAAATAAACTGCAACATTAAAAACAAAACAAAACAAAACAACTTTATCCACACCACATACCATATAAAAACCAACTGAAAATGAATCACAGACCCTAAATGTAAAAAGCTAAAATGGGGGGGCGCCCAGGTGGCTCAGTCGGTTAAGAGGCTGCCTTTGGCTCGGGTCGTGATTCCGGGGTCGTAGGATCGAGCCCCGCGTCAGGCTCTCAGCAGAGAGCCTGCTTCTCTCTCTGCCCCTCTCCCTGCCACTTTGCTTATTTGTGCTCTCTCTCTAGCTGTCAAATAAACAAAATATTAAAAAAAAAAAAAAAGCTAAAATGGTAAAACTGCTAGATAAAAACATAGAAGAAAATATTTTTAACTTTGGCAAAAATTTCTTAGACACAGCACCAATATAATAATCCACAAAAAAAATGGACTTCATCAAAATTAGAAATCTCTGGGCGCCTGGTTAAGTGACTGCCTTCAGCTCAGGTCATGATCCTAGAGTCTCTGGATTGAGTCCCATATCAGGGACTCAAGCAGGGAGCCTGCTTCTCCCTCTCCCACTCCCCTCTCATGCTCTCTCTCTCTCTGCCAAATAAATGAATAATATCTTTTTTTAAAAAGATTTTATTCATTTATTTGGCAGAGAGAGAGATCACAAGTAGGCAGAGAGGCAGGCAGAGAGAGAGGGAGAAACAGGCTCCCTGCAGAGCAGAGAGCCCGATCCAGGGCTCGATGCAGGGCTCGATGCAGGGCTCGATCCCAGGACCCTGAGATCATGACCTGAGCTGAAGGCAGAGGCTTAACCCTCTGAGCCACCTAGGTGCCCCCTAAATAAAATCTTAAAAAAAAAAATTAGAAACCTCTACCCTTCAAAAGGTGTTGCTGAAGACTGAAAAGAAAAGCCACAGACCAGAAGAAAATATTTGCTGAATACATAAAAAGTAATTCTCAAAAGTCAATATTAAACAGTTGACTCAATAAAAATTGGCATAAATTTTGAACAAATACTTTACAAAGGATGTATATGAATGGCAAATAAGAACAAGGAAATATACTCAAATCACTAATCACGAGAGAAATGCAAATTAAATCTACAATGAGATTTTTTGTGTGTGTGCAAAAAGGAGCTTTTATTAAAGGATAGGACCTGTGCGCAGAAAGAACTGCTATAATGAAATCTTTCTCTTAGAATAACTGAAATTAAAATCTGACAATACCAAGAGCTGTAACTGCAACTCTGATACAATGGTGGGAGGAATGCAAAATGATACACACTATGGAAAAGTTTCATAATTTCTCATAAAGTTATATATATATTTACCATACAATGCACCAATCACACTCTAGCTACACTTTAAAGTGAAATGTAAATTTATTATCAATAAGAAAAAACTGAGTGCAAATATATAGAGTGGTTTTATTCATAATCACCAAAAAGTGGAATCATTCAAAACGTCTTTTAGTTAGTGAATGGATGATGTATGTACATCCATTTAATGGAATATTTCTCATTAATAAAAAGGAACAAACTATTGGTACATCATTAAACACCAATAAAATAGCAAATGTATTATGCTAACTGAAAGAAGCCAGACCCTAAATACTAAATGTTATGACTTATATATATATTATACATAAGCATTAAAACATATATATTTATAGTTATGAGCTTATAATGTACATTATAAAACCCCATATACATATATACATATATATATATACATACACACTCCCAGAAGAAATGAGCAAAAGTAGTATCCTGATCTTGATTTCTGAATGCCATTCTTCATTGAAAGGAACCATTTTAGTGCTATAAATAATATAGGGCTTCCTTTAGGGCTATAAATAATATAATTATAAATTTATAACTAATAGGCAAACTTATGGGCCAGTTCCTCTCTAAATGTTCCTCTAAACTGCAAAGTCTTACCTTGTTAGTCATCACAGTTTTACTTTTTATGTTCAGTTTATATTGGATTAAGGTGTCTTGAAAACATTACATTTTAGGGAAGTAGAGTCTGGTCCTTGAGGCTGGACCAGACTTAGTAACTCACTTACAAAAAATATACAGTACAGACAAGAAAAAAAAGCAAAACATTATGCCAGAGAACCCTGGCAAGACACTGTTTTAGCCAAGGGATCAAACGTAACATTGCTAGTAATGTCATATGGGTATCAGGTACCCTTGCCATGATGTGATGAGAGCTCTTCACCTCTGTGGTATTCTTTCCAGAAACCCATCACCCTAATCTAATCATGAGAAAATAGATAAACTCAAATTAAGGAATATTCTACAAAAGTACCTAATCAGTACTGTTCAAATGTCAAGATCATGAAAAATAAGGTAAGACTGAGCAATTGTGTCTCAGACCAGAGGAGGCAAAGTAGTCAGAACCGTATGCAATGTGTTATCCTGGAATGGGTTCTAGAACAGAAAAGGACACTAAAAGAAAAAACTAATAAAATCCAAAATTGTCTGAAGTTTATTTAATAGTAATGTGCCAATGTATCTTAGTTTTGACAAATGTAATACAATAATGTGAGATGATAACATTAGGTGAAACTAAAACTGGATGAGGAATATACAATAATTTTCTACAATTTCTGTAACGTGCTATAAATCTGAAATTATTCTTAATAAAAAGTTTATTTAAAAAATTGCCATCATACCTACTCTGTAAAGTCCTTTCATATATATGAGGACAGCTTCCTATTTCATTTTGCCATCCTCTGAGAGAAAAGAACCACAGCTCTGTTTCTATATTTCCTTCTTCTCACTCCTAGCAAGGAAACAAAGATAAAAGTTTCTATTTGGTTTATCTGTCTGCAGCAAGACACAGTAAATGCCCTATAAGTAGTTGTTACTTATCTTCAGATTTTTCTTTATGCAGAAAGGTATACTTCAATTATAACTTCTTTTCTACTAGGAAATAATCTGACAGTTCTGCCTAATGGTATCCACAACCTTTTTTCACTGAAGGAGATAAATTTTGATGATAACCCCTTGCTGAGACCTCCAATGGAAATCTGTAAAGGAAAACAATTGTATACTATTGCACACTATCTACAGAGGGCAGATCAAAGAGATGGTAGGTGATGAGTGAGTGACCTACTAGCTTGTAAGTCATTTTCTAGTATCGTCTATAAATTAAGAGATCGTGTGCTTTCATTAGAGGTTTTCAATCTGGCAGAGACATTAAAGCATTTATCATCTTCCTTTTCTGAAGGTTAGTTGTTTATTTTTATAATTCAGATTATTTAATCTGGGTCTACACAAACTAAACCATTGAAAACAGGCAAACCCAAGTGGAGGGCCAGGCTGCTATCCATTTATTGGCCTCAATACCCTTCCACAGTTTTCTCATCATGGTTGTGCTGACTTAAATATCCCACACAAAAACTTCTTCCTGGGTTCTGATCTGTAGCACCACATGTAGTTGCTCTAAAACTCTCATCTGGCCTTGAAGAAAATGCTTAGATCTTTTCCAGAGAAGCCAGTCAGCTTTTGGCCCATTATGATCACCTGTCTGCAGTCGTGGGTAGTCTTCATTCTTTGCCCTTAAACATTCCTTTGGTTGTCTCTGATTATTTCAGAGAGCAGGTCCATTTTCTTTAAGATCCTTCCACTGCACCAGATGGAGACTGGTCTCTCCAAGCCTCTGGCATAGAAATTTCTTTCTTTGGGGCTAAGTTCCCAAAAACTAAGTTTTCTCCTGGGACTCTGATTATGCTTCTCATTGTCAATCCTTAGATTGGACCCAGAGTTTGGTCCTCCAATTCAAAGAGTACTTAAGAAGTATTAAATCATTTTAGTAAGTATGGATCCAGATTTGGGGGAAGTACACAAAACCATCCTTCTACATCATTCTAATATGTTCCCTGTGTGTAATCAGTTTATGTCAGCATAATCTCATAGTCTAGTGAGATGGTCACTAATAATGTACAGTCAGTCCTCTTTAAGCCATGGGCACGGTTACTAGTTAGAAGTTTCTTTAAGAATTGGGCCTCATTGATGAAAGGAAACTAAGAGATAAAATTAAAAGCTATAGTAGCTGTTTTTTCTAATTACTTCTATAATTTAGAAGTCTCCAAGAATCCATAAAGTATTCCTATTAGGTAATAGGAAGAGAATTTAGAGAAGAGGCAATAGATAAAGTCGGCAAAAATAAGAGAACCCTCGCTATTTATATCCTTTCTTTATATCCAAGAGGCCTTCATATTCCAGGCACCCAAAGAGAGTGGAGAGGAAGTCATCATGGGAGATATATTTATTCTCTGGTTAACAAAGAACATGGGGTTCCTTCTTTGAAATTTTGCTTAGGACATTGGGCTTTCATCTATATCATTAGCATACAATCTAGTTTTAGGGACTGAGATGATTACAGAGGGGTGGGAGATTGCTAGTTCTTGAAAATTTCCAAAGTACCTTAACAGTAACAAAAAATAGATCTAGGGACACCTGAGTGGCTCAGTGGCTTAGGCTGCTGCCTTTGGCTCAGGTCATGATCCTAGGTCCTGGGATCGAGGCCCGCTTCGGGCTCCTTGCTTGACCGGGAGCCTACTTCTCTCTCTGCCTCTGCTTGCCACTCTGCCTGCTTGTGTGTGCCTGCTCTCTCTCTCTCTCTCTGATAAATAAATAAATAAAATCTTTTTTTTTTAATAGATCTAGTTCAAATTAGCTAGAAGCTTTTCTTAAAAAAAATAACTAAAAACTCTCTACTTATATCTAAGCCAGCATTCATTAAATAAAGTGATTTGATATAAAATATACATACATATACTATATTTATAGTAGATGTAAACTTGGTTTTTTTAAAGATGGTACATAAAGAAGCTATAATTAAAGCTAGAATCAAAGGATTCTATCAAATCCTCAAGGAAATAAAGAGAGATTTTGAAAATCACTTTGAAGTTGCTTATAATATATTTTTAAATGGCCATTACATGTTGATTATTCAGATTTTGGAAGAAAATAGAACAAATGCTTCAAATTTCAGTTTGTATATTAGGTGTACATCTTACTTTTCAATTTTACTTGACATAAATATTTGAATTAAGGGACCGAGATATAATAATAATGCAAAATAGAGTATGTTTTTTTTAAAAGAAATGACTTGAAATTTTTTTATGTTCAAATGTAGAGAAAATCCTAGAGAAGATCTTCAACATAGTTGCCAATAACATCACTGAAACAAATTTTAAGTTTTTGTGTCAAAAATTAAACCTGGTCATCTCAGAAACAGATATTTCTGCAAAGAGGTATGTATGTAGAACAACAGGCAGTATAAGCTTATTCTCATGTTCTGATTTATATCATTTTGAAAATATAGGGTTTGAAACATCATATTAACATGAATTCTAATTTGCTATAAAAGACTCTGATGTTAGTTTATTATATAGTTGAGAACCATGTGGGTAATGTAGTTAAGAGTAAGGGCTCCCATGGCAGACTGCCTAGTTTTAAACTACAAGTAGTTTTGTGACCTTGGATAAGTCCCTTAACTTCTAGGTACTTCACTTTCTCCACTGGTAAAATGGATATAGTTACCTAAGAGAGCTGTCATGAAATCAAGTTATAAAACCCTGTAGTACTGTAGCAGTAATATACTGCCTTAGAATAAAATAACCCATAATTATTGTTTTGAGATCCTGAGTATCTCTCTCTTAGAATTGAAAGTTAATTGAACTGATTTTCTACAAGGAAACAAGTGTTGGCATGAAGCTAATATCCACTATTTGCCAAGCTCTGTGTTAATTTTTATATGAACTATCTTCACCAATAATTTAATCTTCACTTCAAATTGGTGGTAGATTGATTTGAAATCAATTTCTGGTTCCAATCACTGGTAAATTGATTTGGAAACCTAGGTATGTAATTTTTAAGTAACTTAAATATTCTTAATTGGTAATTAAAATAATATTATCTTTAAAATTTTCAGCACTGTTTCATTAAGTGAGAGAGTCCGCCAAGCACTTGATAGGTGGAAAACGGATAGTAACAACTTGTCACTAACTACTGATGCTTTAAGAGACCAACTAACTCGGGCACTAACTATGATAGGAGCATATGAAATTATGGACAAAATAACAGCTTTAAAACTTTTTACATGTGCAATTAAATTTTGAACAGTGTACCCATAATAAAAACTGAGAACTTCTGATGTACATATAGAACTGAAACTGGATATAAATGAATTACATGTTATGCGTCTTTTCATGCATTCCTAAGAGATAATGACAATTTACGGCTATGACTTTAATGTTACCATAATAAAATATCACAGGCACTATTTTATATACTTGTTCTGTTACCTTGGAATTATGATAATTTTTAAAAAGTAATGATTCCATTTAAAAATTCTTTGTTATACAATGTCTTTATACAACCCAAGATTTATCGGTAATAAGGTCATTTGTATCTTGTTGGAGTTACAAAGCACAGTAATTTTGTTTTAGATGCCAGCTTAAAACCTGAAATGAATGTACTATCCCTACTGTTCCTCCATCAGGAACAGGATAGCTCTGTTAAGCATAAAGCATAGCCATGGTTAGTAATCCTCTACAGATCTCTCTCCACTTTTAATGGGGTTACATCCTGATAAACCCATTGTAACTTGAAAATAACAAAAGTTTATCCATTCACCTATTGGTGGACGCTTGGGCTGCTTCCATAATTTGGCTGTTATTGATAGTGCTGCTACAAACATAGGGGTTCATGTATCCTTTTGAATTAATGTTTTTTTATTTGGGGGGTAAATACCCTGTAATGTGACTACTGGATCATAGGGAAGTTCCATTTTTAACTTTAAAAAAAAAATTTTTTTTTAAAGATTTTATTTATTTATTTGACAGAGATCACAAGCAGGCAGAGAGACAGGCAGAGAGAGGAAGGGAAGCAGGATTTTCTCTGCTGAGCAGAGAGCCCGATGCGGGGCTCAATCCCAGGACCCTGGGATCATGACCCGAGCCGAAGGCAGAGGCTTAACCCACTGAGCCACCCAGGTGCCCCCCATTTTTAACTTTTTGAGGAAGCTCCGTACTGTTTTCCTCAGTGACTGCATCAATTTACATTCCCATCAACAGTGCACAAGGGTTCCTAGAGACCAAGCAAAACTGTTTTGTCAAAACTCTTTCCACTGCAAAGATTAGAACCTTTATCTACGTAAGCTAAAAAAACAGAAAGAAAAACCTGCTCCTGTAACTAAAGCTAGAGAAGACCCAGGTGAAACTAGTTTTGTGTTAAGTGTGAGAAAGAAAGTGCATTGTGTTTCGGCTCTGGGGGCAAAAACTGTTTAAAATCATTTTATTAAAATTCTAGTGTACTAAGAGAAGAGAAGAGAATAGTTAAAACTGTAGTTTTTAGAGTGTGCGAATATAATGCATCTTAAAAAAAAGTTTGGGAGGCTTACTGTTGAGTAATCTACATAAACAGATACAATTCAAAACCTTATGTAATTTTCACAATTACTATTGTGTGACTTTTCTGATTTAGCTAAGCAACTTTCACAAACATCTGAAGCAATAAAATCAATTAAAAGTTTCATTTCTGTAACAGAAAAAGTAAATCAGTAACTTATTTGTGCTAAGAAAATTTTTATCTTGTGAAAAGTAGGTTGTCAAAACAAAAATGCATTTCTTTGGCTTTCTATCTAGCTAACACATTTTTAAAAAGATTTTATTTATTTATTTGACAGAGAGAGATCACAAGTAGGCAGAGAGGCAGAGAGAGAAGGGGAAGCAGGCTCCCTGCTGAGCAGAGTGGGGGGGGGGGCTCGATCCCAGGACCCTGAGATCATGACCTGAGCCAAAGGCAGAGGCTTAACCCACTAAGCCACCCAGATGCCCCCAGCTAACAAATTTTATTGATAAAAAGTTAATTTCCATTCTTAAAGAGGAAGTTAGTATAAATTTTTTTTTCCTAAAGAATGAGGGCTTTCTGCTTTTTTGTCACACCTACATTCAGAAACTGAGCAGTATCAGGATGCTTTGCTTTTCACCTGTCTCAGATTCTATTTTCATTTTCTCAGGCTCTTCTCTGTGACATAAGATGCCTGTTGGTAGCTCACAAATAAGAAGTTGATTTATTTCTTTGTATCTAGTATTCTAGAAAAGGAGTCCAAATAGCTTGGTTTGTATTGATATATCTTAGTAGATTATAACCAGAACAGGTAAGTATCTTCTTTTATACCTAATCTTATTTTTACAATACTGATGATAAAGAAAGACAAATTTAAGCACCAGGAAAAGGCAGTTGTTCATCCTAAAGCTTAGAACATAGCACAATCCACCCATTCATGCCCGGCTAGGTTAGGTTGTATGTGGTTACAGCTACTGCTATTCTCTACAACAAACCCTTTCCTTTATTTTCCTTCTTGACATCCTATCAGACTATATCTCCAAGCTTCCCTTGTGATTATATAGGGCTCCTGTGGTTGACTTCTCTGAATGAAATCTAGGCAGAAATGATGGAAGTTGCTTTTAGACCTAGCTCCTAAACAGACATTCCATTCCCAGTCTGGCTGGAGATCCTGGGCAATGAAGACCCATAAAACTAGGAAGTCCCACTCCCTGAGTCTCAACTCGGAAGACAGCCCCTCAACTAGGCATAGCTCTTTTGCACTGCTGAATAAGTGAGAAATAAATTTTTAGTGAGGGTCTGAGGTTTTGGGGTATTTCGTTATAATAGTTACCCTACCCTAACGATAGGGTTAAGGCAGATAGGGAATAGGGCAGATGAAGGACTGTCCTAGTGCCAAAGCTGTGGAAAAGAAACAGAGATTTGTAAGCATTCTATGATGTAATAAATACTCTCTTATTGGTAGAATTAAAGGAAGAATTAGAAAAACTAAGAGAAAGCTGAATTTTCTATACAAGTCACCAAAAGAAAAGTGTTTGGTATATAGAAGATACTTAATCTAATAACAGCTATTAATAGAGTTCCATTTAACATTTAAACATTTTAAGTCCTATTAATCTTTAGGACTATTACTATGCCCTATGAAACATAGCTGAATTTTCCAGTTTACCTTGGATTATTATCACGTGTGCTATACCTCTATTTTATTATATTTTAATTTGAAAACATGATGAAACAACAGTAAAATAAGCAGGAAACAACATAATAGCAATTAAATCTGGGGGGACTGAGACAACACTTTATTTATTTATTTTTTTGCTTATTTGTTCTTTTCATTTTTTCCCCAATAAGTATGTTACAAAAAGAGTAAAAAAGAAGTCACATAATCCTATTCTCTTAACACAGCCAATTTAATGTTTGCAAGTTATCTTTCACCTTGTATTTATAACCATATATGACATATAGTTTGTTTCATATAACAAACAAATATACTGGGATTTGGAACCAAACAATTTTGCATCTCTGCTCTGCACCTAATTAGCTACTTCGTCTTGCGAAAGTCATTTAGTCTTTGCCTTGATTTTTCCCATCTGACAAAAAAAAAATTCCCAGGGTGTTGTATTTTAATGAGGACGTAATGTATATAATGGATTAAATGCAAAAAAATCAAAACAGTGTCTAGCACATGTGTTTTTATTATTAGCAACTATTAATATATATTAAAATTTTATCTTATCATACTTCCCCATTTTCCTATGTGGAAAGGGGGAAGCTATTCCATCTGTTCTCTAATATTCCATCATGAAATATAGTAAGAAAGTACAGTTGACCCTTGAACAATGTGAGGTTGGGTGCTCGCCCTCAGTGCAGTTGAAATCTGTATATAATTTTTTAATTCCCCAAAACTTAACTACTAATAGCCTACTGCTAAGCAGAAGTCTTACCAATAACAGTGGATTAATGCATATTTTATATGTTATATGTATTATATATTGTATCCTTACAATAAAGTCACCTAGGAGAAAAGAAAATGTTATTAAGAAAATCATAATGAGGGGCGCCTGGGTGGCTCAGTGGGTTAAGCCGCTGCCTTCGGCTCAGGTCATGATCTCAGGGTCCTGGGATCGAGTCCCGCATCGGGCTTTCTGCTCAGCAGGGAGCCTGCTTCCCTCTCTCTCTCTCTGCCTACTTCTCCATCTACTTGTGATTTCTCTCTGTCAAATAAATACATTAAAAAAAATCATAAAGAAGAGAAAATACATTTTCAGTACTGTTCTGTATTTATAAAAAAAATCCAGGGCGCCTGGGTGGCTCAGTGGGTTAAGCCGCTGCCTTCGGCTCAGGTCATGATCTCGGGGTCCTGGGATCGAGTCCCGCATCGGGCTCTCTGCTCAGCAGGGAGCCTGCTTCCTTCTCTCTCTCTCTGCCTGCCTCTCTGCCTATTTGTGATCTCTCTCTGTCAAATAAATAAATAAATAAAATCTTAAAAAAAAATCCACATATAAGTGGACCCATGCAATTCAAAACCATGTTATTCAATGGTCAACTGTGGTCTAAAAATGTTGGGCAGTTGGCATTTAAGTTGCTTCCAATACTTGACTTAATTGACACTACTGCATTAAACATCTTTTTTTCAAAATTTTTATTGCACTAAAATACACATAGCAAAATTTACTGTTTCAACCATTTGTACGTATATAGTGCAATGGTGTTAAATATACAGTGCAATGGTATTAAATATATTGAACAATGTTGTGTGATCATCTCTATCATCTCCATAACTTTCATCTTATAACACTGACACTCTATACTCATTAAATAGTAACTCCCCATTCCCCCTTTCCCTTAACCCCTGACATCAATCATTCTTCTGTCTCTATGATTCTGATTACACTAAGTACTTCATGTAAGTGGAATCACACAATATTTATGTTTTCATGACTGGCTTATTCATTTACAGTTAAAATAATCACTGATGGGAGATTAAACTTCTACCTTTTGTTTTTTGTTTTCTACATGCTTTAGAGCTTTTCTGACCCTTATTTCCTGCCTTACATTCTTCTTTTGTGTTTAGCTGATTTTTTTTGCAGTGAATTGTTAACATTCCCTTCTTATTTACTTTCATGTTCCATATCTATTTTTTCTTTACGGTTACTATGGGGATTACATTTAACATGCTAAAGTTGTAACACTCTAATTTGCATTTATACCAGCTTAACTTCAATAGCATGCAAAACCTCTGCTTCTTGAGAGCTCTGTCCCTGCTCCTTTTGGTTGTTACGTCACAAAATTATGTATTTCCACAATGTGTGCCCCAAGACATAAATTAATAATTCTTTTAAAGCATAAATCTCTTAAATATGTATAGAAAACAGAATGTAGAGTTACAAACCAGTTACAATAATGCTTGCTTTTAGACTATTTGTTTTTTAATGTATTAATCTCTTAATTCATGTAGAAAACAAAAAGTAGAGTTACAAACCAAATACTAACCTATGTATTGAGGCCACCATTATCCTGATACCAAAACCAGATAAAGAGACGACAAACAACAACAACAACAACAACAACAACAAAATAAAACAAACAAACAAAAAAAACCCCAGAACTATAGGCCAATATCTCTGATGAACATAGATGCAAATATCCCTAGCAAACCAAATCTGATAATACATTTGCCACAGTCAAGTGGGATTTATTCCTGGGATGTGAGGGTGACTCAATATTTGTAAATCAATCAATGTGATACATCACATCAACAAGAGAAAGAATAAAGATAATATGATCATTTCAGTAGATGTAGAAAAAGCATATGACAAGGTACACCATCCATTCAAGATAAAAACCTCTTAAGAAAGTAGGATTAGAGAAAACATCATACTCAATGGTGAAAAACTGAGAGCTTTCCCCCTAAGGTCAGAAACAAGACAAGGATGTCCACTCTCACCACTTTTATTCAACAGAGTACTAGGAAGTCCTAGCCACAGCAGAAAAGAAAAGAAAAGAAAAGAAAAGGCATCCAGATTGCTAAGGGAGAAGTAAAACTTTCATTATTTACAGATGGCATGATACTATATACAGAGAACCCTAAAGACCCCACCAGAATACTACTAGAACTGATAAATTAATTAAGTTTCAGGACACAAAATCAATATACAGAAATCCTTTGTATTCCTATATACTAATAATGAATCAGTAGAAAGAGAATTTAAGAAAACAATCTCCCCCCCCCAGAAGAAAACAATTGCATTTACAACTATACCAAAGATCATAAAATACCCAGGAATAAAATAGACAATTGTAAAACACTGATGAAGGAAATTGTTGACCACATAAATGAATGGAAAGATATTCCATGATCATAGATTGGAAGAACCAATATTGTTAAAATGTCCATACTACCCAAAGCAATCTACAAATCTATCAAAATACCAACAGCATTTTTCAAAGAACTAGAACAAACAATCCTTAGATTTATAGAGAACCACAAAAGACCCTGAATAGCCAAGACAATCTTAAAAAAGAAAAACAAAATTGGAGGTGTCAAAAATCCCAGATTTCAAGATACACTACAAAGCTATAGTAATCAAAATAGTATTGTAGTGGTACAAAAATAGACACATAGATTATCCGAACAGAATAGAGAGCCCAGAAATAAACCCAAAATAATATGGTCAATTAACCTTTGACAAAGGAGGCAATATCTAATGGGGAAAAGACAGTCTCTTCAACAAATGGCGTTGGGAAATTGGACAGGTAAATGTAAAAGAATTAAACGGGCCACTTTCTTACACCATACACAGAAATAAACTCAAAATGGCTTAAAGACCTAAATGTGAGGGCGCCTGGGTGGCTCAGTTCATTAAGCAACTGCCTTTGGCTCAGGTCACGGTCCCGGAGTCCTAGGATCGAGTCCCACATCAGGCTCCCAGCTCCATGGGGAGTCTGCTTCTCCCTCTGACCTCTCTCCTCTCATGCTTTCTCTTACTGTCTCTCTCTCAAATAAATAAATAAAATCTTAAAAAAAAAAAAAAGACCTAAATGTGATACTTGAAACCATAAAAATCCAAGAGCATAGGCAAGTAATTTCTCTGACATTGGCCACAGCAGCATTTTTCTAGATCTGTCTCTTAAGGCAAGGGAAACAAAAGCAAAAATAAACTAATGGGACCACATCAAAATAAAAGTTTTTGCACAGTGAAGGTTAAAAAAGACAACCTACTGAATGGGAGTAGACATTTGCAAATGATGTATTCAATAAAAGTTGAGTATTCAAAATCTAGAAAGAACTTATACAACTCAACAGCAAAGCAAAGAAACAATCCAATTAAAAAATGGGCAGAAGACATGAATACATATTTCTCTAAAGAGGAAATACAGATGGCCAACAGACACAAGAAATGGTGCTCAACATCACTGATCATCAAAACCACACTAATCAAAAATCAACCAGCAAATCAAAACCACACTATCACTTTATACTTATCAGAATGGCTAAAATCAAAAACAGAAGAAACAAGTGTTGTAAAGGATATAGAGAAAAAGGAACCTTGTTTTGGTGGGAATACAAACTTGTATTCACTGAGGAAAACAGGATTCCTCAAAAAATTGAAAACAGAATTATCATATGATTCAGTAATTCAATCCAATAATTGCACTACTGAGTACCCCCAAAATATAAAAACACTAATTTATATATAATATAAATATAAAAACACTAAAATATAAAAACACTAATTTATATATAATATAAACATAAAAACACTAAAATATAAAAACACTAATTTATATATAATATAAATATAAAAACACTCATGCTGCCATGTTCATGGCAGCATTATTTACAATAGCCAAATAATGGAAGCAGCACAAGTGTCCATCAATAGACGAACAGATGAAGTAGTACTATATATGTATGCATATATCTCTATCTACCTACCTATCTGTCATGGACTATTACTCAGTAATAAAAAAGAATGACATCTTGCCATTTGAAACAAGGATGGATCTAGAGGGTATAAAGGTAAGTGAAATAAGTCTGTCAGAGAAAGCCAAATACCATATGATTTTACTCATATGTGGAGTTTAAGAAACAAAACAAATGAGAAAAAAGGAACAAACCAAAAACAGATTCTTAACTATAGAAAACAAACTGATGGTTACCAGAGGGGAGGTGGGGGGGGGAATGGGTGAAATAGCTGAAGGGGATTAATAGTATATTTATTTTTTAAGATTTTATTTATTTGACAGAGAGAGATCACAAGTAGGCAGAGAGGCAGGCAGAGAGAGAGAGGGAAGCAGGCTCCCTGCTGAGCAGAGAGTCTGATGTGGGGCTCGATCCCAGGACCCCGAGATCATGACCTGAGCCAAAGGCAGCAGCTTAACCCACTGAGCCACCCAGGCGCCCCAATAGTATATTTATCTTGACAAGCACAGAATAATACATAGAATTGTTGAATCACTATGTTGTACTTATCTAATATAATATTCTATGTTAACAATACTGGAATAAAAATAAAATAAAATACTGGGAAAAACATGTATTTACCATTCGCCATCTCAGTGCCCTGACAGGCAGTTGTGCACATGTTCCTGGAGCACCCTGCACAAAACCTGCAGGAACCAGGGGTCAGTAAAAGGACTCTGTCCTCCAAATATCAGATATGTGAGCTCTTCTTGCTGATTGCTGCTTTTTTCTTTTTTAAGAGAGAAAGCAGGAGGGGGGCAGAGGGAAAGGAAGAGACATAATCTTAAGCAGGCCCCTGGAGCCTGACATGGGGTTCCAAGCTGAAACCAAGAGTCACACGCTGAACCAGGTGAGTCACGCAGTTCACCCATTGCTGCTTCTAAACAGAGAAGTGCAGACAAAAGGTGGGTGGCCATTGCTGCACTCCCACCAATTGTTGCAAGCCCCTCCCCCCTCTAGGCCACATGACTTCCCTGGGATTTAAAGCTCTGATACACTTCTCTCATCCCTTCATTTTCCTCTCCTTCCTCTTTTGGGAGCCAGACATCAAAACTAGGACATTCAAAAACAACTGCATAGTTTAGGAAAATTAAATATGCTCCGGAAAGGCTCAGAAAAGACATTAAGTTTAAACCTCAGACTGGTCCTCCACACAGAGTGTACGACAATCAAAACAAAAAGCAGCAGACCAAATTATTAGATCTAAATATCCTCTATGCGGCCAGTATTATCTTGATAACGAAAACACAAACAAAGACTTCCCAAGAAAGGGGCAGGTCAATATCCCTTATGAATACAGATGCAAAGATCCTCATCAAAATACAAGTAAACCAAATCCAGTAATTTACAAACAGAATTATATACCATGACCAGGTGGAATTTATTCCAGGAACACAAGGTTGGTTCAAAAAATAAAAATCAACCAATGTGATATGACATATTAAAAAAGGACAAAAACAACATGATCTTCTCAGAAGATACAGAAAAGGATTTGAAAAAAATGCAGTACTCCTGCAAGATAAAAACACTCAGCAAACTAAGACGAGAGGGAACTAACTCAATCTAATAAAGGTTATCTACAAAAAACTCATAGCTAGCATCATACTTCGTGGTGAAACACTGAATCCTTTTCTCTTAGTTTTAGGAACAAGATAAGGATGTCTGTTCTTACCACTTCTATCCACTACTGTGCTGGAGTTTTAAGCCATGGCAATTAGGCAAGAACAAGAATAAAAGAAATCCTATTGGAAAGGAAAAAATAAAACTATATTTATAGATGACATAATCTTGTACCTAGAAAATCTTGAACTATTAAAAACCTATTAGAACTAGTAAAGAAGAGTTCAGCAAGCTAGGAGGCTAGAAGATCAATTTATAAAATTTTTTTTTTAAAGATTTAATTTATTTATTTGACAGACAGAGATCACAAGTAGGCAGAGAGGCAGGCAGAGAGGGAAGCAGGCTTCCTGCGGAGCAGAGAGCCCGATGCGGGGCTCGATCCCAGGACCCTGAGATCATGACCCGAGCCGAAGGCAGCAGCCCAAACCACTGAGCCACCCAGGCGCCCCTCAATTTATAAAATTTAACTGCATTTCTATGCAGTATCAGTGAGCAATTTGAAAATGCAATCAAGAAAATTATCCCATGCATAACATCAAAAAAATAAAACACTCATAAATACATTTAACAAAAGAAGTGGAAGGCTTGAAAACAAAACAATTTACATTACTGAAAGAAATTAAAGAAGACCTAAATAAACGGAAAGGTGTCTATGTTCATGGATTGTAAGACTTAATGTTAAGAGGGCAATACTCCCCAAACTGATACACAGATTCAAAGCAATCTCTTTCTGTAGAAATTGATAAGCTGGTCCTAAAATTCATATAAAAATGAGGGACTCAGAAAAGTCAAAACAATCCTGAAAATTAATAACCAATTAACAATCCTGAAAATTGATAACCAATTATTTCAAACATAGAGGATTCAAGAAAAAATTCATATGTTGAAGCCTTTAACCTCAATGTGACTATATTTGGAGAGAGGGCCTGTAAGGAGCTGACAAAAGTTAAATGAGGTTATCATAGAGGGGCCTTGATCCAACCGGGCTGGTGTCCTTATAAGAAAAGGAAGAGACATGAGTTCTCTCCACCATGTAAGGATACCATGAGAAGGCAATCTATAAGCCAGAAAGTTCCTCTTGCCAGGAACTCAATCAGCTAACACGTTGATCTGGGAATTCTAGCCAGCACTGTAAGAATATTAAATTCTGTTGTTTACGCCAAAGAAAAAACAAACCCTCATATTTTGAAGTATATGCTTTAGAAAATAACCACTGCTTCCATAATATTTGTGTGTTTCTTAAGATGATATCAGACCTGATGTGATACATTCTGGTAATATAGTCCTGGGGAGGTGAGTTGAAATTTGGTATGATATTCCTATGGGTAAGGAAGGGGCTCTTCTTGAAACTAGGGAATAAACTGAAAACTTATTGTCAAATCACATAAAGAAGAAATCAGAAGTCCATGATCTGTATCTGAAATCCTCAGAATATTTTTGCCATCAGAATTTTTTCACATCGTAAAAATGAAAGACATGCAGATTCTGTATGTTTTTAACACTCAGCAGAACCTAGGGTCTGACCCCATTATTAAACAATACTTCCGTGGTGAAACATATGAGTACCCACACTACATGGGATAAATAAAGATTATAAATGTCCTCCTAATCAAATTAGGTCTGTTTTGATGCCATGACTTTGTACCACACTTCCAAATAAAAACTGTCTCAAGAGTTTATTAGTATTTCTCTCTGTGGCTAAAGAGTTATGGACCTGTGGGATTGAAAAGGCTGGTTTGGAATGGAAGATGTCAACTCTTGTCTCTTATTGGACTTTTTTCTCTTGGTCCTAACTTGCAAAGAAGACAGATTACTAGTTTATTTTCTGGCTGAGTGGTGGGGCACAGAGAATAGGGTAGAGTCTATGAGCCCAAAACTCAAATAGGTCTAGTTTTCTGTTAGTCTCACATTTCAATTCCTTTTGTTAATCTTTAGGTCTATAGTGATTTCATAGTCTCGTCTCTTAAGAAAGATTTTCCTCTGTCTAGATACACTATGACATGACTATGACAAAACATTAAAGCCCACTAATTTTAATATTTTATTATATAAAAATAATTAATAAGAAGATAATGTAGATTATATATATTATATATATAATTATATATAATAATTAATAAGAAGGTGAATCTTAAAGCAAGATTTGAGATAAGAAGATGAACTGTATCTTCCTTCCTTGTAGTTCTTCCATTTCCACTCTGGAGAATTTGGGGTTGATTACATTAAACTGGGCAATGGTCCTTTTACATTACTATCACTTACCTTCACAGTAAACTTTAAATCCATGAGCACTAACTGCAAAATCAGTGGTCAAATGCTGTGAGAACAGCAGATGGAATCCTGTTAACCTAAAAACATACATAAAATTGTTAAAGAGTCCTATTTTACCTAACAGAGCTGAAAGAGCATTAAAAGTTATTTTATCAAGTTCCCAAGTTCCCAAGCTTTGTATAAGTACATAAATGCACCCACATATATATAAATTTATAACATGTTAATTAGAAGTCACTCATTAAAAGAAGTTGCTGTAAGTTTATATAAATAAACACTTATTTATGAATGTGTGTATATATTACTGAGAAGAAAAAGACTGTGGCACTTGAATAAGGATAGACACATAGATCAATGGAACAGAATTGAGGGTTCAGAATTAAACCCTTACATATACAGTCAATTGATTTTTGACAAGGGTGTTTGGATAATTCAATGGTGAAAGGACAGTCTTTTCAATAAATGATGCTGGGACAACTGAATATCCACATGCAAAAGAATGAATTTAAAGCCCTATTTCATACCATATACAAAAATTAACTCAAAATCCACCGAACTCCTTCAAATGAAGTAAAACTATTAAAATCACAGAAGAGAACATAGGCAAAAAATACATGACCCTGGGTTAGGCAGTGGCTTCTACATATGACACCAAAGTGTAAGCAACAAAGAGAAAATAGTGATAATTTTCTCTGGCCTATTATTATAAAGATATAATTTCAAAGTTACCCAGATCTTTGTGTTACTGAAAAGTATCCATCAGGAATAGATAATCCTATTATTTCCAATGCTCTAGTTGGCAAGGTCTGAAACCCTGAGGATGCACAATGGGAAAACCACTTCTTTCTGCATAATCACATACAGTACCATCTCTACTAAAAGCAATGGAATCTGTGTGAATTTAGCTGCATTTAGGAAAATGTTTCACTTCATTTGCCTTTGTCCCGGGCTGAAAGATATTCGTTCTTGGTGTGTGTGTTTGGTCCATAAGTTATCAAAAAACTACAGGAGAAATGAAGATGTACATCTTATTTCACACTGGCATAGAAACTTGAGGGTCTTAACTTGATGTGTCAAATGGGACAGCTTTGCTTAACTGCCTCTTACTGAAAAGTTCAGACTTAGGGAAATGTTCTGTGTAATTGTACCCTGTGAACTGCCCTTTTGGGGAGGGGCAGGTTAGGGTTTGGGTGTGGGTGGGTTGCAGATCCTTGGGTGAAATAAATTTCTGTGGGTAGGGATTAGAATTCACTGAAATGGAGATTTTTTGACATTAGGGATTAAAGAAAACCACCTTCAGGGATGCCTGGGTGGCCCAGTCAGTTAAGCAACCAACTCTTGATTTTGGCTCAGGTCATGATCTCAGGGTCCTGAGATCAAGCCCTGTGTCAGGCTCTATGTTGGGCCTGGAGCCTGCTTGAGATTTTCCCTGTCCCTCTGCTCTCATTCTCTTTCTCTCTCTAAAATACATAAATAAATCTTTTAAAAGAGTAAAGAAAACCTCTTCAGTGAGGAGAAGCATAGTAGTAAATTTTCAAAAGGAAAACCACGTAATGTTCTGTGTCTATGAAGGAAACTAACTCCCTCTCTCCATGACATGTTTAACATTTTGTCCTTTTTCTTTAGAAACAGTCATGTTTCTAAAGATGGTTTTAGTTTGGATGGTTTTAGTTCTTTCAGGTTCTAAAATTTTACTTTGTTATCTACAGTCCTTCAGTAAAGTTGTAAAGGTAAGGTCATATGTCCAAAGTGTGGTTTTGGGGATTTTAAGGGAATCACCCTTCTTGTCAGAGCAGCATTTTATTGAGGAATTATGGGAAAGTGAGCAGAGGCTCAAGGCCAGGCTGAGAGGGAGAAGAGCTCTCTGGAGAAATGGCTGTAGTTTGTACTGTACTTAATATAATCCTCCTCCTTCCCCTTCCAAGTATATCTGAGGAAGATTACAGAAAGAAAAATTATTATTACTATTACTACTATTATTATTATTTTAAGAAAACATTTTCTGGGATGCCTGGGTGGCTCACTGATTAAGCAGCTGCCTTTGGCTCCAGTCCTGACCCCAGGGTGCTCAGACTGAGCCCCATATCCAGTTCCTTGCTCGGTGGGAAGCCTGCTTCTCCCGCTGCCTGTCACTTCTCCTCTTGTGTTTGCTCTCTCCCCTCCTTCTCTCTGTGTCAAATAAATAAAATCTCAAAAAAAAAAAAAAAAGAAAAACATTTTCCAATAAAATTATCCTAGCTAATTTTCAGTCAAGCATCTTACTATTTAACTTTATATTTAAACAAAAAAAAAAATTGGCATTGCTCACAAATGCTTATCACCCAGGATTTCAGTTCACAATAAGGAATTAAATTTAATTTCAATAACGTTAAGAGTGGTCTGATGAAAAGTATGGGCAGCACAGGAAAAAGATGAATTATCATACTCAACTAATAAGATAATAGTAGGGTTGAATCCATGGTGAATCAATAATCTCCCTTTTCATTTTATGATGTGCTTCTGAAATATTACTTTGGCAAACTCATATTAAAATAACAAAAGCTATGGCTATATAATAATGAGGACTACCTTGGAGTTATCATTAATCAAATGTCTTGTTTTAAAACTACTTCATAGGAAGGTCATACTGATCGGATGGGAGAACAAAAATTGAAAGCCTCACAACTCATATGCTAGGTCAGCAGTTTACAAACTTTTTGGTCTCAGGCGTCTTTTACAATCTCCTAAATTATTAAGAACTCTAAAGAACTTTTAAAAAATGTGTATATCTATACATATTTACAGTAATACAAATTAAGGTGGAGAAATAAAAATATTAATTTATTAAAAATAACAAGCCCATGTTAACATAAACATTGCATTTTAATAAACATAGCTATGTTTTCAAATAAAAGAAAATAGTGAGCGGGGCACCTGGGTCGCTCAGTTGCTTAAGCCTCCAACTCTTCATTTTGGCTGATGATCTCAGGGTGGTGAGATCAAGCCCCCCATGGGATTATGTGGTGGATGTGGAAGCCTGCTTAGGATCATCTCTCACTCTTCCTGCCCCTCCCCCTATTGCCTGTGCTCATTCTCTCTAAAAAAAAAAAAGAAGTGAAATACATGGTGCTACTTCAGATTTTTGCAGATCTGTTTACTGCCTGGTTAAATGGAAAATAGTTGAATTCTCATATGTGCTTCTGTATTCAATCATGTCCATTGTTTGTGTTGAATTATATAAACTTCACACAGCTATATAGTTGGAAAAGGCAGGAATATTTTAATAACTTTTCCAGATAGGGGCGCCTGGGTGGCTCAGTGGGTAAAGCCTCTGCCTTCGGCTTGGGTCATGATCCCAAGGTCCTGGGATGGAGCCCCACATCAGGCTCTCTGCTCAGCAGGGAGCCTGCTTCCCCCTGTCTCTCTCTGCCTGCCTCTCTGCCTACTTGTGATCTCTGTCTGTCAAATAAGTAAATAAAATCTTAAAAAAAAAACAAAAACTTTTCCAGATAATTATAGGTAATTTTCTTTATAAGTGGTAGTATCTTAAAAGTTAGTGACAATGTAGAATCTAGAGGTTTATCAATGAACTTTTTATATTCTATGAAAATCTTTTGGTCTAACTTGTACTTTCAAAAAATATTTTACCCATGCATGATTTGGTAACATCATTCATTTCATTTGAAAATACTGGTTCAATGAATTTTGCAAAGATTCTAACGTTGACACATTTTATTACACAAAATCCTTTTGTTACTAAATTTTCCTCTGCAGAAAAGTCTCAAGAATTAGTTATGTTGTCAAGTTTGCAGAAGTATCTAAGTTTTCTAAAATTCTTAATTTTTATTTGAAAGTTTGTTTGTTTTTTGAGAGAGAGAGAGAAAGAGTGCAAGCCTGGGGGGGTAGGGTCAGGGGGGAGGAGTCAGAAGGAGAGGGAGAATCTTTTTTTTTTTTTTTTTTTTTTTTTTTATATGTCACAGGTGTATTTCTTTTTCTTTTTATTTTTTTTTAAAGATTTTATTTATTTATTTGACAGACAGAGATCACAAGTAGGCAGAGAGGCAGGCAGAGAGAAAGGAGGAAGCAGGCTCCCTGCTGAGCAGAGAGCCCAACGTGGGCCTCGATCCCAGGACCCTGAGATCATGACCTGAGCCGAAGGCAGCGGCTTAACCCACTGAGCCACCCACGCGCCCCAGGAGAGGGAGAATCTTAAGCAGTCATGGAGCCCAACTTGGGGCTCATCTTATGACCCAGAGATCATGAGCCAAAATCACATGACTCAAAATCAATAAGTGACCGAACCACACAGGTGCCCTGGAAAGCTTTAATTTTATCATTGACAACAAATATTGCCAATGATTTTCTTTAAAAGGACAGACTGGTTTCATTTTCAAGAAAATGTCAAATAAATGTGAATGACCTGAGTTTGGTAGTCATTCTTTCAAGCAAAATGTTATCCCATAAAAAAGTCTGCTAGTTAAAAAATACATGTACTCAACGTTTGAACTTTAATAAAACTAATATTCACAATTTCATCAAGGACAGTGTTAAGTGAAGTAGGTAATTTTTTTTTTTTCTCTATTGCAAGTGCATGGTAGTGAAGAATAATAACTGCTCGAGTTTGGTATCATTGCCTTTGATTTGTGCCAAAGCCTTTGATTTGTGCCAAGAAGTTTTTATTTACTACTGATTTTACACTATCAGGGCAAATTCCAGCAGTGATAAAGAAAATAACAGTATTATTATAAAGAGCTTTGGCTTTGCAGATACTCTGAAAGACTCTTGGGGATACCACAATTTTGAGAACTGCTATGGTAGGTATTAAGATAAAAGCAGAATATAAAAACAATTAAGGCATGATCCCTACTCTCAAGTTCATTTTCTAATAGAGGAAACCTACAGAGATGATTGCAACATTTTTTGGAGATACAAGAAACGGCAACAGTGGGGAGGACAGATTAAGGACAAGAATGGACAAGTACCAGGTAGGGTACTTTTGCAATGCAGACAGCAAGGAGACCTGACTTAAGGTCGTGGTGAGTGGAGAAACATTCAAAGTGGTGGAATTATAAGATGTGGTGATTGATTAAATATGAGGAATGGAGGAGGGCAATGGGACGCATAGTGGTGCCCATACTACATGGGCCTCATAGGAGGAGCAGGTTGGCAGCGGGGTAGGAGGAGGGAAATCCAGGTCGGGATTTCCCGACAAAGAGATGAAAGGCATTTAGGTGGAGGTGTTGAGCAGGTAATTAGATACTCCTGCTCCCTCCCTGAGGGCCCTGCAGTTCTCTTTCACTGCTGTATCCCCAGCGCCAACGTTGAACAACACCTAGCTCCTCATAGTGGCTGAGTAAATACATGAGGATGGTCGGGAGCTCGTGAGAGTGACAGAGGACGGGAATTAAATGTGGTGGTCGTGATATATACATGCTTGTTCGAGACCACAGGAGCGGGTGGCCAAGGGACTGTAGCTTTAGGACTGAAGTTCCGCCTTAAAATCTTTCTGGACAGAGGGCTGCCTCCAATACATCGCGTTGGCCTAAAATATACAAATTTGTTTCGGAAAACCTGCTTCCGTATAATCCAGACAGCAGCTAAGTTTTGTTATCGTTATGCCATATATTAATACCTGTCAGACTGGTCTTAATTGGGGTGGCATGGGACTGACCTCATCGCCCCACCCTTCAGTGTGTAGACGGCCTCTTTCACAATATCCCTTTTCCCGAGCTTGTTGGCTGTCTCTCCAGTACCTCAGGACGCGGGCCCTGAAAAGCTCGGTTGCAGCGGGTCGCTTGCCCAGGCCAAGGGCGGTGCTCAAGCCACCCGCCCGGCTGACGCCACATAAGCTGAGATCACCTCACGCGCGAGCTGAGCAATCACAGAGCGCGCCGCCAGCGCTGCCGTCTCTCAGCAAACCCCGCTCTGAGATCCCTCCGCCTGCCCTTTCCCGGCGCTGTATAGTGGTGCCCCGCACCCCGGGCACGCAGGCTCAGGTGGCCCGTGATTCTCAGGGGGTGACCGTCTCTTTAGCTTTCGTTCTCTTCTGTCTTTGTACCATTCATCCCATAAGTGCAGCCTGCTTTTTTCAGGACCTCTCTCCCGGCGTAAGGAGACCTCGGCCATATTAAGACCTACTTGGGGGCGTGGTTAGCATCAGGCCCGCCCCGTTCTGTGACGCACAGGGTGGCGCGCGTGGGAGCCGATAGTAGGGGGTGGGACTGGGTTTAGTAGGAGACCTGGGGGCCGGGGCCGCCTCCGGACGCCCATCTACCGGCTTTACTCGCTCCATCGAGTCGCAGGAGCGGTGGCGACCTCGGCCTCCAGCGTCTCTGGAGAACTGTAGTGGCTGCTGCGGCGGTCAGGATGGTGTTGCTGGGTTTACTGCAGGCGGGCGGGTCTGTGCTGGGGCAGGCGATGGAGCGGGTGACCGGCGGGAACCTCCTGTCCATGCTGCTGATCGCCTGCGCCTTCACGCTTGGCCTAGTCTACCTGTTCCGCCTCGCAGTCGGCCACCTGGCCCCCCTGCCCGCGGGGGCGGTACGTGCACCCTAGGGGATCCGGGTGGGGGGACGCAGCGACCACTGTGGTCTAAGGGCTAGCGGGACGAGGACAAAGACGGCCAAAGTGCTAGCGGGAGTGGCGGCCGCAGCCGTGCTCAGATGGGCGACGGCGGCAGAAGCATTGGGGACGGGGAAGTGGCTGCTCCCTCTGCTGCTTGTGGTCGCGACTTACTTGGTCTTGCTGGCTTTGGTGCTGGGGGTCCTGCAATCTGTAGCGATTCTGGCGGTGGCCGCGTGTCTGGTCTTGGTGGGCGTCGTGCTTGCCGCGTTTATGGTCTTAGTGGTGGTTGTGCTGGCTGAGGTGCTGGTGCCCCAAATGGCCGAGGCCAGTGTGTCGGCTGTAGCATTGAGAGCCTTGGTGGTGGTATCTTGGTGACTGCCCTGGTGGGGTCAGTATCCTTTGAGCTGTAGTACTGCCCCTAATGGCGATTTCTATCTGTATGGGGGTGGGGGGCGTGTTTGGTAGGGTGGGAGTAACTGGATTGTCCCTTCTTATGATGCCGTGAAGTGTCAGTTTCTTTAATTTAGTGTTTTTATTGACCACTAGCTTCATACTTACCTAATATATTTGATGAATGCATCCTTAACCAAACAACACCAAGTAGCTTTTAAAACAGTGGAATGTATGAACTTTTGACCAAGTCGTTTTTTAAAACCTAGGGTATCTAAAGTACCTTTTATAGTGAGTGAGAAGGAGTTCCTGCTAGTGCTGATCTACTCTAAAATCAGTGGATGAGGGGCGCTGGGTGGTTCAGTTGATTAAGCATCTGGTCCTTGATCTCAGCTCAGGTCTTGAGCTCAGGGTCCTGAGTTTAGACCCCATGCTGGGTGTGGAGACTACTTAAAAAATAAAATAAAATCAGTGGATGAGATGTGTTCTGTTTCCTCTTAAACATTTCACATCTTTCTATATCTCAAGTTACTGTTTGTCTTTTTCTATGCCTTCTTTAGGCAAGATTCTGGAACTAAAATTGTGAGTGGTAGTGGTAAAGACAATACAGTTTGATTTCCCTGGTTTTTTTTTGTTGTTGTTGTTGGGGGGTGCTAATGGTCAAGAACGTTACCTAGAGCCACCAATAAATAATACTGGACATACTCTGGACAGTGTTCAGCATGTGTAATTAACAATACCTTTGTGTTTGTCTAGTCACTTATACCATGTTTTGAGTTTCTGTTCTTTTTACTATGGCCACTCTCCAAAGATATTTGTAGTTTGGCAGTTTTTAAGTTAGGTAACATATTAGTATTAGTGGTAAATTTCATGTGTTTGGTCAGAAAACTAAAATGGTTATCTTGGGCTGCCTGGGTGGCTCAGTCGTTAAGCATCTGCCTTTGGCTCACGTCATGATCCCAGGGTCCTGGGATCGAGCCCCATAGGGCTCCCTGCTTGGTGGGAAGCCTGCTTCTCCCTGTCCCACTCTACTTATGTTCCCTCTTGCTGTCTCTCGTTGTCAAATAAAGTCTTTAAAAAAAAACCCAAAAAACAGGATATCTCAAAATGAAATCTGAACCTGCAATTTTTTGTCTTCTTTTGCAGAAAAGTCCACCATACATTTTCTCTCCAATTCCATTCCTTGGACATGCCATAGCATTTGGGAAAAGTCCAATTGAATTCCTAGAAAATGCATATGAGAAGGTAAGTTTTCCAAATAATTATAGGAAAAGAAATTTGTGCTTTTCAAACTTTTTTAAAATGGCAGAACATTAAAAGAGAAAGTGTAGGGGCGCCTAGGTGGCTCAGTGGGTTAAGCCGCTGCCTTCAGCTCAGGTCATGATCTCGGGGTCCTGGGATCGAGTCCCGCATCGGGCTCTCTGCTCTGCAGGGAGCTGGAGCCTGCTTCCCTCTCTCTCTCTCTCTGCCTGCCTCTCCGTCTACTTGTGATCTCTCTCTGTCAAATGAATAAATAAAATCTTAAAAAAAAAAAAAAAAAAGAAAGTGTAATCTTAGTATAGGAAACCAGGTAAATTGGAGCTGTTCCTGTTTAAGCTGGCGGGGTCTTGGAGACTCTTGTAACTTTTCCTGTGTCTTGGGTGATCTTTGAGACATCACTGAGGAAAGTTCTGGCAGCTGTGATTTAAAAACCACTCGCCTACTTTAAAAAAAAAAAAACCACTCACCTGAATTTTATACTTACTGATCATAGTTAAAATTGATACTGATCGATCCTTCTTTTTCTTAACCCGTCCCCTGTGGAATTTTCTAACCTGTTCTATACATCTGTGACTTCAGTTTCACTTGGATGACCCACAGGGGTACCATGGCCACTCAGATCTCTGTCCCTCTTCTCTCTAGTGAGCTTTCCAATACCAACTCAGCCATTTATCCCACAGTCCCATTGTGAATTGTTGTCACTCTTAACTCTTTCAGCTCCACAGTATAAATTTAAACACTTTAGTCTTAGACCACAACTTCTTTTCCTGGCTTTCTTCTTCAGCTCCTTCCATTAGAACCATTCTTTGACCTTATTAGATTTTCCAGTCCATTGTCCCATTTACTTTCTCCTGATCAGTTAGCTTCTTTTCTTCACTTTCCTTTGTTTTTCAGTTTGGGACAGTGGTCCATCATTTCACTGCCACTGTGGCCAATACCATACATACCCTGGATCTTTTCATTTTGCTTACGTAGTAAAACCCCAAACTTGTGGGGATTTTTCTTTTTCTTTTCTTCCTCGCACCAGATTAGTTTCTTCCTGACTTCATGATTCCCTACCTGAGCAAACTTTGAACACTGCTCAACAGTCGTGTTATGCCAAAGTATGTCTGGCATACTTTCTACTTCTCACAATGATGATTCAAACCTTCACTTTTCTAAACTCCTAATTCTTCCTATCAAAGTAGATGACTTTATCTCCTCTTTAGACATGTAAAACCGTCCAAAGAGAAATTTCTCATGTTCCCACTTTCAAACATCATTCTCTTTTCTTCCTGTTATACTAATTATAAAACACTTACTTTGTACTACTAAGTTCTTTACATAGATTATCTGACTGAAGTTCCACAAAAATCCTTTCAGGTATATCCATTGTATAGATGATAAAACGGAGAAACAGGTTATATAATTTGTTCTTGGGCTCACCACTGGCTAGTGGCCAAGCCAGGATTTATACATCGTCTAATTTCTGAATCTGTGCTTTTAATAATAATAATAAAACATGGTCTAATTTCTGAGTCTGTGCTTTTAATAATAATAATAATAGTAATAATAATAGTGGTAGGAATAGTAGTAGTAGTAGTAGTAAACAAGTAAATTTACTATGGCCAACACTCTCTTTCCTAATATATCTATAATATCTATATATATCTATTTATATATCTCTCTGTACACACACACACACATCATGGATAAGGTGATACATATTTAGTCTTGATAATAGGTTCTGTTATTTCCATTTTATGAATGAGGGAAACTGAAGTACAGAAAGGTTAAGTTCTCTGACTGTAGACCAAGGTCACAATAGCTAACAGGGAGAGGACCTGGAATGTGAACCTTGGCAGTCTGGCTCCAGAATCTTGTGCTATGAGCCCAGCAGGGGCTATCATGTTGATTTTATACTATTTTGCTTCCTTTTGGAAGTTAAAGTCTCAATCCATCTTTGATCTCAGGAACCTTATGCTGTTATTTCTTCTTTGTGTAGTGACTGCCTGCCTTCAACTGGATCTTTCCCATTTTCTCTGAAAAGTTTTCAAAAGTCACTCATTTAAAAAGACTAGAGCTTCTCTTGACTTACAGGTCTCTTCTCATGCCCCTCCCCCATTAGCAAGTTTTCTGTACTTACTGTTTCCAAAATGTCCTGTTTACTTACTCTCAGTCTACCTTAGTCTGTCAGCCCCTTCACTAATGAGCTCCACGTCCTAGTTTAATGAGCTTGACCCCTCAGCTGTATTTGTCACTGGTGACTACTCCCTCCTTCTTAAATGTGGCTTCTCTCATTTGCCCCTCTATTTCTCTGACTGCTTTTTCTCTAACTCATTAGTGGGCTCATGCCTGGGCCTTTACTGATGGGATTCATGGAGGTTTGGGCCTTGGCCTTTAGTCTTTCCTAGGTGATTTCATCTCTAACCTGTGGCTTCACTTACTAGACATAGCTAGGTGACACCCAAAGTAATGTCTCTGGTGAAGGTCTCTTCTCCAGCTCCAGACCTAGATGTCCCAACTCCCACATGATTCTTCCTGAGTTGTCTCACAGGTGCCTGAAATCCAGCATTTCTGAAGGCTAACCCTTGGTTTTTCTCTCTCCAATCCTGGTTGTCTTGTTTTCTCTTCTCACCATTTTTCTGTTTGCCAGAAGCCTAGGATTCATTCTTGATACTTCCCTTTCTCAATCCATTGATGTCTGCAAATTGTCTCTTCAAAATAATTCAGTATCCATCTGCTTCTGTGTGCACTGCCCCATCATTACCACATGGCAGGTTTTCATCATCAGGTTCCTGCAATAGGCTCTAACTCGTCTGACATTCTTTCTGCTCTTGTTTCACCCTCCTCCGTATAGCAGCCAGAGGGATCTTTCTTTTAAAATATGCATATATCCGTGTGTCCCTCCCATGCAGTTTAAAATCTTCTATGGGTTTCCATTGCTTGTAAGAAAAAACTTCTTCCTAATATGGCTTATGAGACTCTATAATATAGTCTCAGCCCTGCAGACTCAGCTCTCATCTCATCTTGTCCTTCCCCAGCGCCTGCCGCCCCCAGTTAGGATCTTTGTGTCTCATCCTTTGAGCCTCAGCTCAGGTGGCCTTTCCTCTCTTTGGTCTCCCTTTTATTAGTTCTCTCCTCACGGAGTTACTTTCCTTCCAATAGTACTTGTCACATTTGCATTTTTACATTTGTTAATGTGATTATTTGATTTAGTTGTATCCCCAGAGCCTGGTCTTTACTAATAATCAGAAAACTTCAAGGTAAAGCATTTAGCACCCAACCAGATTAACAAAAAGTTAAAAATGAAATCATTTAGTGTTGGTGGGATAGTAGTAAACTGGGTAACTAAATAAACTTTGGATGTCTTTACACAGCAAGCACAATAGGACAGGTCATAACCTTTGGTGACTCCTGTGAATTTATCTTTATCCAAGGGGGGAAAAAGTCTGTATTCTCAGAGATACTCATTGCAGAATTATCCATAATAAATAAAGAACTGACATATCATCCATATGTCCAATAATGAAAGAATAATTCCTAAAATTACGATATCTGTGTAAAGGATAGAGAATATTTTCAGTAGAAACTGAAAAAAAGCAGAATAAAAAGTTTGTATTTTACTTTCAGCTGGATGAAAATAATTACAAATTTGCACAAAGACTGGGTGAATAATTGCATTAAAGTTTATGCGTGTTTTAATTTTTAAAAATGTTTTGTGAATTAATGAATTAGTGTTTAGTTTAGGGGTACATATTTTTCAGTATCATCACTATGGCTACTTTTCTTTCTTTAGTATGGACCTGTATTTAGTTTTACCATGGTGGGCAAGACATTTACTTATCTTCTGGGGAGTGATGCTGCTGCACTGCTTTTTAATAGTAAAAACGAGGACCTGAATGCAGAAGATGTCTACAGTCGTCTGACAACACCTGTGTTTGGGAAGGGAGTTGCATATGATGTGCCAAATCCAGTAGGTGACGCCAGTATCTTCAAGAAAGACAAATCTGTAATATAATAGTTACAGCTGATAATATAATATTGTACATTTAGAATGTAGAAATACATTCCTTGGTTCAAAAAAATCTGTAGAATGAGACATTTAAAAGGAAAGGCCTGGGTAACTGATGAGGAATGGGTATTGTTTTATAGCTACAGACATGGGCTAAGCAATTTTAAAGGTTGCCTGTACAAAGAAAGAGAATTGATGGTAACTTTGGGCATTGATTCAAGTGGATAACAAGAAAATCTCATTATTTCATTGGAAGGGCCTCATGACTCTACTCCTGCCTGAAACTCTAGCATATGCGCTCTTTTGAGCTAGAGATTGTTGGCTTTAGAAGTTGGTGTGATTTCTTTTCCCGTCTTAAAGTCAGATATTAAAGTGGTGCAAATTGATGCAAAACACAGATGAGATCATTGGCTCTGTGGCTTGGTGTGGGCTCTGGCTGAGATTGTACCACACATGACCTAGTATCCTAGTGTAGTGGTTAAGAGTTGACATGAAGTGTTATTTCTGGGGATGAGCGAGGTGCGGGGGAATGAATGGTTCCTCAAGGCCAAATGCAAGAACCCTAGAAAATCCCTCTGGTCAAATATATCTACTCATTTTTTCACACTGATGATCAGATTCTTAAAATAGAAATGTCCCAATGGTTTAAAACCATTGGTTGTCTCAGTGTGAATTTATTTCAGTCAGACTATATTGAAATTCTCGTTAAACTTCTGGAAGATAGTGAGAAGAATGGTGGTTCTTTGGGAATGGAATGGGAAAATATATGAAGTAGGATAAAAATGATATGGGAACATAATGAACCTTTGGGGACTTGTGTTGGTATCTGGGTTGGGTTGGGATGCTAGAACCTAACAGGATAGGAAAGGGAAGCCCTCGGGTCAGGAGTGGGAAAATGCGTATGTAGGAAGGAAAGGCAGTGGGATTCCTAATTTATCATTAGTTGAGGGCCTGCATAGCAGGTATCTCTGTGTGTGTTACTTCAGATCCATGTCTGGTGTAGTTTTAAAAAATCTTTTATTATTTTTATTTCAATATCTTTTTTTAGAATATTGTTTTCTTCGAGTTATAATAACCCAAATGAATCTTCTGATAAAACAAAATTGTGTTTTAATGCTTGGTATTATACTGTTAATATTTTGAAGGTTTTTTTGGAGCAGAAGAAAATGTTAAAAAGTGGCCTTAACATAGCCCACTTTAGACAGCATGTTTCTATAATTGAGAAAGAAACAAAGGAATACTTCCAGAGTTGGGGAGAAAGTGGAGAAAAAAGTAAGCAAACTGTTTTGGTTTTGCATTTGTCCTAGTATTTCTACTTTTTTTTATGACTAGAAATGTGTGTGTGTATAATGAAAAACCATCTGCAGCATATGTAAAAACCACTCAGATTATTGGAATGAATATGTTTTGATAACCACAGAGTTAAAAAGACCTGAGAGGAAGTGATTATTGCTGTTCACCTATCAAAAACCTTAGAATGGGTTAATTAACATCCATGTATTTGTACAAATACGAGTCATGGTTAAATTTTGAAATAAACTGAACGTAAAACTTTCTGCAAGGTCATTTTAAGACAAAAAGTAAAAATAACTTTTTTTAACCCACCTCGAGCAAGTAAAAGTCTAAATGATTTAATTTTGTATGTCATACCCTATCTATCTGATATTGTATGGGAATGACTTATTTAATGAAAAGAGTAAATTTAAATACGTAGGCTTACTCTATCACCAAATGTTATTATATGCTTTCTTGCATTATGTATAGCATATAATGAGTATAACTTGATCTTCTTTGGATACTTATGTGAATCCATTATTTATATTGGACAGTAAGTGTTCCTCTCAGAGAAAATTCCCACCCCACGTCAGGAAGCAACATCTGCCTCACTGGGCATCAAGACCTCTGTGTGGGTCTCCATATTTTGGGTGTGGTCTTCAGTTTTTAAATGGTCCAGAAACTTCATTTTGTTTTTAAGCCACCTGAAGCTGATGTGATATATTTCTAACAATAGAAGAAGCTGATGTATAAACCAAAATGGCCAACTTAATAAGTATAAGTGAGACAAAGTTATAGCACTAAGAACACCAGAATTTGCTAACCTTCATTGGCAAATCTAACTGCAAAGCCAAGTGATAATTGGAAGTTCATTTGGTAAACACAGAATTAAAGAACAAGGCATTGGGTGATTTTTATGATTTTTAAATGTCATCCAAATGTGCTTCCCTGACGTATCTGTCTCCAGTTTGGGATATACCAACTGATGATTAGCTACAGTTTTCTTACATATATAGGCAAGACCTCAAATTTTAGTCCTGGTCTAATTGCTTTTGACCTTCGAACTCCTGTAACTTTATTGGAAGGAAGTACTTGGAATTCCTGTAAATTTATTCATTTTTAAAAAATTTTTATTTTTAAGTAATCTCTACACCCAGTGCAAGGCTCAAGCTCATGACTCCGAGATAAAAAATCACACGCTCTATCAACTGAGCCAGCTAGGTGCCCCTCACTGTATTCTTTTTTATCTTCAATTTATCTTTTCAAGTTGAAGAGTCATGAGTGAGGTCCAGGGATGCCTTTGTGGCTTCCGTTTTGGCTGTACAGAGATGCTTCCCACCATGAGTTTCTTGCCTCTCTTTGTTGTGTCCATGTCTGTCTGTAGGCTTTTTTTTTTTTTTTTTTGAAGATACAAACAGGATATTGTTGGTTCTTGAGTTTGTGTTCATAGTTTTCCTTTGTAATACTTTTACATCTCTAAGAAAGTGAAAATTTCAAAAGACTATTTGGCAATAGTAATGGGAATGATCTTTTTCCCTCTAGATTTGTTTGAGGCTCTTTCTGAGCTCATAATTTTAACAGCTAGCCATTGTTTACATGGAAAGGAAATCAGAAGTCAACTCAATGAGAAAGTGGCACAGCTGTATGCAGATCTGGATGGAGGTTTTAGCCATGCGGCCTGGCTGCTGCCAGGCTGGCTCCCTTTGCCTAGTTTCAGGTATGGATAAAGACGCCGTACTTGCTTATTTAACTGTAGAAATGCTGCAGTGTTGGTATGCTTTGCATTCACCAAGATAAAAAAATAAACATAAAACAGACAAATTAGGGGAGATTATGAGCTCCCTTCTTCTGTAAGAATTCAAGACAGGTTTTCTTTATGTAGTGAGCTCATTTAAGCTCAGTTTCAGTTTATAAGAGGTCATGTGTTGTCTAGCTGTTCTCATTTAAAACCTACTTATCTCACAAATCTCATCTACTCAGAAAGGTCTCTGGGCTCTACCTAACAGTGATACACCCCTCTATGCACTTATTTGAAAATATGAGCATTTTATAGTTTTTATAGTCTGTTGTGAAATTTCTTTGTTTTGAAGTAGTAGTGCTTTTCTCAAAACTATACTGTGATTTCCTTAAAGGCGGGGACCATCTGATACAAAGAAATACTGCTTATAGGACTTGACATATAGTTTAGTGTCTTGCATATTAGTGGGCTTTCTATACCTGTTGATTCTTTTCCGTTCAGGTGAGAGATGGGAGGAGTTAAACTGGCACTCCCTTTTTCTGCTTCTGCTACATAGTTTTGTACAGTTTCAGGTTAAAGAGGGGGAGAAAAAGGGAAAGCCAGGAGAGATTCTCTGGAATTCTTTGGAACTTGTAAAACCTTATATTTGTAAGGAGCTTTGCAGTTTTTAAAATGTTTTCATCTGTAACCTGTAGTGGGGTCTCCAGGAACGTGCAACAAGCCGTTTTTCCCTTTTCTATTTCCTAGATGAAGTCAGAAATGCCTGAGCTTGGTATGATAGACCTTTCCCACTTTAGCCCAGTCTTTCTCTGTCTTATCTGAACCAAATGATTTAACCAAATTATTCCATTCCCTTTCTTAAAACAGGCCTTCTGTTTTTCTGGCACTGCTATGTTCATATTGGGAAACATCTTCCCACATTGTCTCAGCAGATCCTCAGTAACAGTCTTACAAACACAGCGGAGCGGCTGTTTTTATTGGAAGCCTTAGGCAGTCAGCTAGGTAGTCAGATTGCCTGGTTTTAAGAAGCTAGGTAGAGGCTAGGTAGTCAGGTTGCCTGGTTTTAAATTTCAGCTCCACTGCTTTCTGGCTGTTTGTAACATGCAGCTGCCTGTGAAGTGAGGCTAAGAGCATCTACCTCACAGGAGGTCAAAGTGGGTGATTAACTTTCTCAAACATGAGCACTCTACTTTAAAGGTTAAGGTTTGGGGACCTGAAGTTTGTTTTCTGACTATACTAGTATTTTTGCCCCTATAAAACCATGTTGTCTCAGAAGATCAAAGTAGAATCAAATCCTGTATACTGTAGTCGTGTTCTAAATCCTAGATTTAGATCATCCTAAATAAATCTTAGGTTTATTTAAATTCTGACTCCTACAGAAAAACCAGAATGACTCTCCATCTTTTTAAAAAATTAATTTGGTTAAAATTGGAATTTCGTTAATTTAAAGGAGTGTTCTTCTGTTAAACTGGAAAATGGTTCTAAAGTAATAATCATAAGTCTTGTTTTAGACCTTGTGTTAGAACACAGGAAGTATATTAGCAATCAGGGATATATATGTTAGGACACATTTCTTGCCTTTAAGGATCCTAGAAATTTCTAACAGTATGAGATTTTTATAGCTTCTCTTTTTCTTTTGGTTCTGAGTTTTTTTTAATCAGTTGTTTTATTAGAGTCATTTAAATTAGTTAAATAAGGTTGCTATAAGCGAGGTCCTGGTTATTTTCCAAAATGAATCTGATGCCAGGAAGTATGACATTATTTTTTTAGTCATTTTTGTCTTTGAATTGCAGACGTAGGGACAGAGCTCATCGAGAGATCAAGAATATTTTCTATAAAGCAATCCAGAAGCGCAGACAGTCAGAAGAAAAAATTGATGACATTCTCCAAACTTTACTAGATTCTACTTACAAGTAAGTGCTGTTTGGATCACATGTTAAGCCGAAGCAGGAAATTGCATATTAAAACAAAGTTAAATAATATGTCCAGTTAAAAAGTAGTGATGTTGACAAAATTCGTAGCTGTGAGCCTTGGGCTTGTTAAATGGATGAGACACGAATTCTTGGGATCCCATCGCCTTCCTGGAGCCTGAGGACCGACCACACATGGGGAAACATCTATTGACAAACCACAGTAACATCTTTTGTAATGAAAATCATACTTTTCTATTGTCTGTCTCTTTCCCCTCAAGGGAAAGAATTCTCATTTGTGATGGGCAAATGCAAGACTATTACACCTGAAAAACTTACTCACTATGACCCTTTATTTAAATGTGGAGCATGAAGTGGGTCTGCCGAACTGTTAAATTTGTGTGTGACTCCTTCCACAGGGATGGGCGTCCTTTGACAGATGACGAAGTGGCGGGCATGCTTATTGGACTGCTTCTTGCTGGCCAGCACACATCCTCAACTACTAGTGCCTGGATGGGCTTCTTTTTGGCCAGAGACAAAACACTTCAAGAGAAATGTTATTTAGAACAGAAAACAGTCTGTGGAGAACATCTCCCTCCTTTAACTTATGACCAGGTTTGTTGCATTTTTCCTTTCATTGCTTTGTGACTGCAGTATATAATGAATGGCTAGTTTTTAAAGGGGACAATTTGATATATTCTATTTACTATAGATTAAATTGCTTAGTTTCTTTTAGAAAATTCCCCACACACCTCTGTGAAATGTCTTAACATTGGATTCAGTTTGCTAGTATTTTGTTGAGGATTTTTGCATCTGTGTTCATACAGAATATTGATGTGTAGTTTTATTATGAGGTCTTTGACAGGTTTTGGTGCATGGAGAAATGCTGGTCTCAGAATGAGTTTACCAGTGTTCCCTCCCCTTTTATTTTTTTGGAAGAGTTTGTGAAGATTAATAATCCTTCTTGCATGTTTGGTTAGAATTCACCAGTAAAGCCATTGGAGTCTGTGCTTTTCTTTGTGGGAAGTTGATTATGTGTTATACATCTATTCATACATTTTGTTTCTTCTTGAGTCTGGTTTTGTCCTTCTAGGAATGTGTCCATTTTCTTCTAGGTTACCTAATTCATTGGTTTACAGTTATTATAGTATTCTCTTAGAATCCTTTCTATTTCTGTAAGGTCAGGAGTGATGGGTCTTTCATTCCTGATTTTGTAACTTTTAAAATAATAATTGATACATAATTTACATAATATAGAATCAGGCCATTTAGAGTATATAACTTGCTATTTTTTGATATATTCAGAATTGTGAAAACCATCACAATTTTAGGACATTTAAATCACTACCAAAAGAAAGCTGGTATCCAATTTGAAAGCAGTCAAATGCTCCATTTCCCCTACCCCTGGCTACCACTAATCTACTTTTTGTCTGTATAGATTTGCCGTACCCTGGACATTCTCATATAAATGGGATTATACAATATGTGGTCTTTTGTGACTGGCTTCTTTCACTTAGCATGTTTCAGGTTTCATACATGTGGTAGCGTGATTTTTGCTAGTGTTTTCATTTTTTAGACAAGTGGATTTTTGCAGCCCCTTACTGTGCCATTCTTCAGTGATTACAGCTTATACTGATGGTATCCTGGCCTCTTTCCCTTGTTGATCATGGATAATGACAGAATGAGATAATCTCAGATACTGAACCAGTTACCTGTGCACTTCTACCGCAATATAATCTATTTTATTTTAACCCAGAAATTTAAACACATACTGCTGAAGTAAATTAAGATATTTCTAAAACTCGGGAAATGTTTTCCCTTTTTAGCTGAAGGATCTAAATTTACTTGATCGCTGTATAAAAGAAACATTAAGACTTCGACCTCCTATAATGACCATGATGAGAATGGCCAAAACTCCTCAGGTGAGTCTCTTGGTTAGATTTCCCTTTCCATTCCTGTTTAATTGATCAAAAAGAAGAAAAATATAACAGCAAAGAGAATTTTTTAAAAAGATTTATTTATTTATTTATTTGACGGACAGAGATCCCAAGTAGGCAGAGAGGCAGGCAGAGAAAGAGGGGGAAGTAGGCTCCCCACTGAACAGAGAGTCGATGTGGGGCTCGATCCCAGGACCCTGAGATTATGACCTGAGCCGAAGGCAGAGGCCTTAACCCACTGAGCCACCCAGGCGCCCCCAAAGAGAATTTTTTAAATTATAAAAGGATAATCATTCCCATATAATTTCAGTTTTTTATGTTCTAATATATAATTACATATTCTGATTATATAGATAATTTTATGTAATTAGAGAGTATACATGCTAATCTGTTCCCTGCATTTTTATTTAACAATTAGGGTTTTTTGGTTTTTGTTTTTTTTTAAAGATTTTATTTATTTATTTGACACAGAGAGAGAGAGCAAGGGAGGGGACACAAGCAGGAGAGGGATTGGGAGAGGCAAAAGCAGGCTTTCTGCTGAGCAGGGAGCCTGATCAATGCAGGGCTTGATCCCAGGACCCTGGGATCATGACCTGAGCCGAAGGCAGACGTTTAACGACTGAGCCACCGAGGTGCCCCGACAATTAGGGTTTTCAAAATGGTAGTATATTTTTCCCCCCTGATTTTTAAAAAAGCTTCTTTTGTTAAAAATTCTGGTAGTGTGAAAAAAAAAATTCTGGTAGTGTGGAAATATACAGATCGGATTGTGAAAGGCTCCTTGATATCCCTCTGCTACCTCTGAGGTATTACGGCTTTTTAAAGTTTTCAGCCCAGTGTTGGGTCACTTGGAAATCATCTTGAGTGAAAATAATTTTTACCTGGCCTATCATCTAGCTAGTTTTAAAAATATATGTGTATTACATGTGTTAATGCTTTATTACATAATAGTCTGGTTATTTGGTAAAATAGTTCTTATATTATCTAATGAAGTGTGTTGGTTTCATTTGTAGACTGTGGCAGGGTATACCATTCCTCCAGGACATCAGGTGTGTGTCTCTCCCACTGTCAATCAGAGACTTAAAGACTCATGGGTAGAACGTCTGGACTTTAATCCTGATCGCTACTTACAGGACAATCCAGCATCAGGAGAGAAGTTTGCTTATGTGCCATTTGGAGCTGGTAAGATACCATTTTACATTTGAAATGTTTGTTCTGATAATATATTTATGTCGGTAAAAATAATCCATATGAATTTTATTTATAAACATCTTTTCCTCATAGGGACATTCCTGTCAACATTTGTAGGAGTATCATCTTTGCCAAATTGGAAAAAGTATTTTCTTTGTTCTAAAGGAAATAGCTCAGTGAATCCTTGTATAATGCCCTGTTACCTTCTGACCAATTTAGTTTCTTCAGGTTTAATTTTTATAGTACACCCTGTTCTCCCTTATAACAGTATTTAAAGCTCTTTGTGAATTTTAAAGAGCCACGGGAATTAGCACACCATTTGGGCAATTATTTCAGGCTAAACATTGTAAGAGATTATCAGTGTTTCAGAAAAGAGCAAAAGCAGTCTTATTAAAATTGAAGCTTTTTTGGATTGTTAGTCAACTTTTTGGTGCTCTGTCTGTATCCTTAGGATAAAATGGTCTTTAAATTTGGGCAGGTCTTGCATAGGTTTGCAAGCTTATGCATTTCAGTTACGATCCTTAAATTATGCAGGCAGATCTTTGTTCCTGCGATAATCTCTCTCTTCACTGGTACTGGACAGATTAAACTACGTTTTATGACTTCTTGTTTAGCCTTTCCAAAGAGATTTGAAGTGGCACAACTTTTTTTTGTCATTGGTCACACTGTCTCCATATGTTAAGGGAAGTAGAAAGTACTTTAGGAACTTCAGATCTTATAACTTTAATAAATAAATTTAATAATATGGTATATAACATCACATATGAAAGAGTCGTAGATTGTTCAAACAGTTGGAAGGGGCATTAGTTCTGTGGCCCCAAATCTGCCCCAAACAGGAGTCATTTCTAAACTGCTAATTGCCTGGACTGCGCTTGAACTTTTTTAGGTAATAGATTGCTCAGTTACCTTCTGTGGCAGCTCATTTTGTTCTTTGAACAGATTCCATTTTTAAAAACTTAACATTAAATCTGTAATCTGGGGGCACTTGGCTGGCTCAGTTGGTAGAGCATGTGACTCTTGGTCTCAGGGTCATGAGTTCAGGCCCCCATGTTGGGTGTTGAGCCTACTTAAAAAAAAAAAAATTGTAATGTTTCCTTTAAACATCCCATTGTGTTTAAAACATCCCCTAGTTGTTTTCTCTGAAGTTATACTGTATATCTTTGATCTATCTCAATATAGGATATAATGTTCCCTCAAATTTTTCACCATTGTGCTAGTTTCCTAGGGCTACTGTACCTCCCACAAACTGGATGATTTAAAACAATAGACATTTCTTCTTCCACATTTCTGGGGGCTGGAAGTCTGAAATTAAGATGTTGGCAGGGCCTTACTCTTCCTGTTGGCTCCAGGGGACAGTCTTTCCTTGCTTGTCCCAAACTTCTGGAGGCTCTTGGCCATCTTTGGCATTCCTTGGCTTGTAGCTATATTGCTCTCATCACTGCCTGTCTTCCCTTGGCCATCTGCCCTGTGGGTGTATCTCTGAATCTGTGCATGGCTTTCTTTGAAGGACACACCAGCATTGGATTCAGGGTTCATCCTAACCTGGTATGACTTCATTGTAACTAATTATATCTGCAAAGTCTGATTTCTGAGTAGATATGAATTTTGGGGGGACAGTGTTCTACCCCATATGATCATCATGTTAAACGTGTCCCAGTTTCTTTAATCATGACTCTGTAATTGTGTAATTTTTTCTGTGTTGGTGAATGTAGCATGTAGCTTATTCATTGTCATATTATCTTTGTGAATCATCAGAATTTATCCATTTTTCTATTAATTCATAGTTTGGGTACTTCTAATTTCCTTCTATTAAAAATAGTCCTTTAATCTTCCTGTGAGTAAGCCAACCCTCTCCTTAGATGTTGTATTTGCATATGGAATGGTTTGTAAACACTCTTCTTAAATAGGGCTCCTCGAAGTAAGTGCATTTATGGGCCATGCAGCACTGTGCTAGTAATACGCATTTTAAAATTTTTCCTCTATTTAATCTTCACAACCACACTATGAAGAATGGGGACTGTCATTCATTTTTCAGAAATGGAAACCAAGGCTTAACAATGCTTTTTTCAATTCCAGTAATTTGATCTTTTTGTATTCCCTGAAAAGCCATCTTTTGTTACTGAGCTCACTACTTTATGAGGTTCTGGTAGGCTGGAGAGATTGGAAGGCATTAGTCATTTCTGGCCTAAATATTTCTGATATCATCTTTTATTAAGTTTGTCTCTCTGGCTTTTATATATAACCTTTTAAAAATACATGAATTATATTTCCTATTATTAAAATTCCCCTGACATTTTAATAAAAATTTCAAAGCAAAGTCAAAAGAATTTTATATTGAACATTCATATACCCATTATCTAGATTCTGCCACTGACATTTTACTTATACTTGTTTTATCACATATCTGTCCATCACTTGATTTACTTATCAAGTGCATTTTAAAGTAAACTATATATACATCAGTATATTGTCACTCTTGTTTTTCAGCAAGTATATAATAAACTACACTTCAGTATTCTAGTTTTGATGCAAGATTTTACAGTGAAATATTTAAGTCAGTATTCATTGTTTTGACAAATGAATAACCTCAATCAAATCTGATTTTTAAAATTGTTATTGTTTCCCAGTCCTGTCTAAAAACCTTTGCCTGGCCCCAAGCTATGAAGACATTCTCCTCTATTATTCCTTATTAAATATGATGGTTTGGGGCACCTGTGTGCCTTTGGCTCAGGTCATGATCTAAGGGTCCTGGGATCAAGCCCTGCTTGGGGCTCCCTGCTCAGTGGAGAGTCTGCTTCTCCCTTTCCCTCTGTTCCCCTCCAACCCCCGCTGCTTGTGCTGTCTGCTCTCTCTCATGCTCTAATAAATAAAATCTTAAAAAATTTTTTTGATTGCCGTAGCATTATGTTTAGGTCTATGATCACCTGGAATTAGTTTTTGAGTTGGTGTGAGACAGAAATTGAAGGTTTTTTGGTTTGTCGTTTTAAAAAAGATTTTACTTATTTGAGAAAGCAAGCAAGAGAGTATACACTGGGGCTTGGGGGCAGAGGGATAGGGAGAAGCAGGCTCCACACTGAATAGGGAACCTGATGCGAGCTCTATCCCAGGACCCCAGGATCATGACCTGAGCCGAAGATAGATGCTTAACCCACTGAGCCCGCACAGGCACCACCTCCCCTTTTTTTAATGTTAGATACAGTTATTCCCATACCATATGTTAAAAAAACTTTTTCATCCTTGGCTTGCTTTATTTACTGCCTTTGCTGATAATCAAATAACCATAAAAGTATGTCTTCACCCTTTGCTGTGTTTTATTGTTCTGTTTGTTGAGCCCTGTCCAGGACCACATTGTTTTGGTTGGTTGCTGTGAAAGAAAAAGAACCCCACTTTCTACTCTACACTCTACTTCTAACAACATTTCTGGCCACTAAACGTTTGGGTGTTTTTCCCACACTAATTTTCTATGGACACCCACTGGGTGTCCTGCAGTTCAACTCAGTTCTGACACTATTCACCTGGGGTAATCACAGACCCCAGAGGTTAAGGGCGTAGTCCCACAAGACTCCCCCTTGCCCTCCATTACTTCAGATACCAGTTGCGAGTCCAGTTTGTCTCCTGTTCTTCTGACTGCTGAGCTATAAATCAGAGTTTTCTTGGTCTCCTCTTTGGGGTGCCACAGCTTCTTAAAATGGCTCACAGAACCCAGAAAACAGTTTATTTACTGGATTAACAGTTTATTACAAAGCGGGGGGGATACAACTCAGGAACAGCTTATTGAGGAGATACATAGGGCAAGGTATGGGGAAAGGGGCACAGAGCTTCCATGCCTTCTGGGAATGCCACATGCCCACCGTCTCCACCCTATGGAGACCATAGGTTCACTGCTCTGGAAAGCTCTCTGAATACAGCTCTCAGTCCTCCATACTATAGGGGTGAGGCTTCATTATGTAGGCATGATTGATTAAATCTTTGGTGATTAATTCAACCTCCAGCCCCTTTTCTGTCCTGGAGGTCAGGAGTTAGGGCTGTAAGTTCTAACCCTTTAAGCACATGGTTGGTTCCCCTGGCTGCCAGGCCCTACTCTGAGGGGATTTCTAGAAGTCCCCCATTTACAAACCCAGGTGTGGTTGAAAGGAGCTTGTTTTGAATAACAAAAGTCTTTTTTCTTTTACTGCTCTTTGCTCTTAAGAAATTCCAAGGTGTTTGAGGAGCTCTGTGCTAAGGATGGGAGAAGGAGCAAATATTTATTATAAACCACAGTATCACAGCTGTTGTCCCTTTAGTATTGAAGTCAGATTTGAAGTCAGTTTAAGTCTTCCAACTTTTTATTTTTTTTTTCCCCAAGACTGCTCTGGATATCCTCGGTCCTCCTTTGCATTTCTATATGCATTAAAAAAAAAAAAATGGTCTCATTTGAATTCCACTTAGTTAACATACAGTGTAATACTAGTTTTAGGGGTATAATATAGTGACTCAACACTTCCATACAACACCCGGTGCTCATTACAAGTGCATGCCTTAATCACGCCCCCCCACCTCCATTCTGATAACCTTTAGTTTGTTCTCTATAGTAAAGAGTCTGTTTCTTGGTTTGCCTCTTTTTCCCCTTTGCTCCTTTGTTCTTTAATTCCAGGAGTGCAATCCGATGGCATTTTTCTTTCTCTGACTTACTTTGCTTAGCATAATGGTTTTTAGCTCCATCCATATTGTTGCAAATGGCAGGATTTCATTCTCTCTTTTAAAAAAAATTTTATTTATTTGACAGAGATCACAGGTAGGCAGAGAGGCAGGCAGAGGAGGAAGCAGGCTGCCCGTGGAGCAGAGAGCCCAAGGAGGGGCTCGATCCCAGGACCCTGAGACTATGACCTGAGCCGAAGGCAGAGGCTTTAACCCACTGAGCCACCCAGGCGCCCCAGGATTTCATTTTTTATGACTGTGTAATATTCCATTGTATATATGTACCACACCTTCTTTATCCATTCATGTTTATAGATACTTGGGCTATTTCCATAATTTGGCTACTGTAGGTAATGTCATAAACATTGGGGTGCATGTATCCTTTTGAATTAGTATTTTTTAATCCATGTGTTTTTGAATCAATTTTTCAGTTTTTATGTGTATATAACCTTTTAAATTTTGATCTTGGTATGTGTTACTATTTTGATTTATTAAATCCCTTTTTCTCCCATTGTTCTCTTGAAATGGCATTTAAAGTGTTTTTTTAAAGACTGTATTTTTTTTTTCTTTCTTTTTTTTTTTTTTAATTTTTTTATTTTTTATAAACATATATTTTTATCCCCAGGGGTACAGGTCTGTGAATCACCAGGTTTACACACTTCACAGCACTCACCAAATCACATGCCCTCCCCAATGTCCATAATCCCAACCCCTTCTCCCAAACCCCCTCCCCCCGGCAACCCTCAGTTTGTTTTGTGAGATTAAGAGTCACTTATGGTTTATCTCCCTCCCAATCTACACCAGGCCCCTCCCCCAGAAGATCAACAAGAAATCCAGCCTAGACCAAGTTCACCTACCAAGGAGTGTGGTTTCAATACTAAAGACTGTATTTTTAAGTAATCTCTACGCCCAGTATGGGGCTCAAACTCACAACCCTGAGACCAAGAATTGCACACACTCCCCTGATTGGCCAGCCAGGTTGCCCCTGGCATTTAAAGTTTTGATTGACTTTTAATTAGGGCTGTCTTGGGACAGAAGCTAAGAATATTCTAGTGTATTTCCAAAATAGATTGTCATCATAGATTTCAAATCTTACATATATTTAAACTTAGATGTGACATTTCAAAGAAAAAAGCTATTAGAAGAGTCATTATATAATCATCCAAGTACTGTTTCCCTTAAAAAAGAAACCTTGAAAATCTGAGATTTTTATTAACTATTTTTTTTATATTCTTCTTTTATGTGAAAAGAATATGTCATCTTTCCCCTATATAATATAATCTCTATATCTGCTATCCCTCCAAAGTGTAAACAAATTTATCACTCCAGGAGAAAAGATGGGAAAAAGAATTTCAATTGATTCTTAAAAAATTTTCCTTTTTTTAACAGGACGTCATCGTTGTATTGGGGAGAATTTTGCCTACGTTCAGATCAAGACAATTTGGTCCACTATGCTTCGTTTATATGAATTTGATCTCATTGATGGATATTTTCCCACTGTGAATTATACAACCATGATTCACACCCCTGAAAACCCAGTTATCCGATACAAACGAAGATCAAAATGAAAAAGGCCACAAGGAACTAACATGTGAAACATCACTGTAAACCGCAAAAGCATTTGAAGAGAATGAAGTTTACGAAACAACTCCTGGTGTATTCTTTGAATTTTAAAGGACAACTAGATTAACTTAGTTTTTATATTTTCTGAACTGAATGGTTCCATCAAATCTAATGGCATTTCGTATATTTCCTAATAGTTTTATGATGGCTATTAAGGAAATCAAATTCACTATATGAAATTATTTAGGGGGATCTTGGTAATTGACAGATTCTAAACACAGTGTCCAGGTATTAATCTTAACAAACATAGCTCTTGGAAAGTAGATTTGGGGTATTTACATCTTAGATCTGCAAGTAGAAAAAAGCCCAGAGGCCCAGGGAGATACTTGGAAACTCAGGTTATTTATTTACTGAGTAATGTTTGTGTGTGTGAGTGAGGATGGATGGATAAGGAACTCCCATGTAAAGCCTTTGATAAAAAAGAATCTCTTCAGTTGTTTTGGTATGATACCCAGCGTGGTGGAGCTATGCTGTAGAAAAATGTCCTTTGAAATTTTAACTGGAAGAAGCATTGTCTCCAGGAAACAAACAGATCTGACGATGACTTAGTAATTATGTTTCCTAAGAAATAATAGTACTAAAGAATGCACAAGTATCTTAATCTAACTACTAAATGCTATATATTTGTTTATCTGATAAATTTCCATCTGGTTCCACATGGTGACATAAATGTGAAAGCCCAAAATAAAGTCCTTAAGGAATAGTTTCTGTTCTCTTTGGCTCTCAGTGTTTCCTGCTTCTTCTCCAGAATCTAATTAGGGACGTTTCGGTTATTAGTTCTGTTTACTAAAACTTAATTTAGGTTAAAAATCTTTAAAAAATATATATATAAAATCTGAGAGTAGTAACTCTGGCTTTAAGGTAGCATGGAGTATAGGGTCTTTGGGAGTAGTATCATTGGCTGCACTGTGTGCAGCCTGTGTTCAAGAATCAACTCAAAGTGTAACTGGGGACCTGAATATATATTTGTTGTAATTTGACCACATGATCTGTTTTTGCTGGATGAGGCCAAACTATCTTCCCTTATGTACAAGGGGAAGATGCTAGAAGGGTTGTGTTAAACTATTTGTGAAGGCAACAAAAAAAAAAACCCTCTGCTTTTAGAGATTTTCACATTATCTCTGACAAAAAAAGATATAGTCTATTCACTAATTATAAAGTGGTGTGCTTCAGTGAGTAGAATTCAGGAATCTAGGAACTTGGATGGGGAAAAAAAATCCATCTTTGTACTAATTTTAAACTGTGATTTAGTATTTATGAAGCAAAAAACTATATGAGCCTTAGCAGTACCCAGGATTTTGAGAACAAAAATCACTGATTTTCCATATCACATAAAGATGTTTCAGATCTCCTGAAATGTCTTTTACTTCCATCACTATTTTAAAGTTATGATAGTTATTAGATCAACTGCTAGATTCTTATTTCTAAAAATGTACTATTTCTATGTAATTGGTTTCCTTCACAACTCTTTTAAACATATGTGTTTAAAAGCACTATTCTGAGAAGGGACCCGTAGTTTCCAAGGAGACACTTGAGAGGTTCATGGCACAAAGAATGTTTAAACCCTGAGTAAGGCTAGTCTGTGCTTAGCGAGTAATTTGTTTTAGACTTGAATAGACAACTTTTTGAAATTATTAACAAATAATGTATTATTTGTTTCAGGGACACAGGTCTATAATTCATCAATCTTACACAATACACAGTGCTCACCACAACACCTACCTTCCCCAGTGTCCATCACGCAGCCACCCCATCCCTTCCACCTCCCTCCACTCCAGCAACCCTCAGGTTTGTTTCCTGAGATTAAGAGTCTCTTATGGTTTGTCTCCCTCTCTGGTTTTGTCGTTTCATTTTTTCCTCTCTTCCCCTATGATCCTCTGCCTTGTTCCTCAAATTCCACGTATTGGTGAGATAACAGGATAATTGTCTCTTTGATGATTGACTTATTTTGCTTAGTATAATACCCTCTAGTTCCATCCATGTTTTTGGAAATGGCAATATTTCATTTTTTGGTGGCTGCATAATATTCCATTGTGTATATATACACACACTGTATCTTTATCCATTCATCTGGGCTCTTTCCATAGTTTGGCTTTGAACAGACTTCATTTTAAACCACTGACTCATGACTGATAAAGCACTGATAAGTTGTGGAATGCAGAAGCCTGATGTCATAAGGAGGGCTGATGGTTAGATAATGGGACATCTATGCATCTACCACCTTCTCCATTCTCTTTCATAGCAGAAGGGCCTTGAATGGCAAGCTGTGCTCACTAAAAAAGGTCCTACTCGGGACGCCTGGGTGGCTCAGTTGGTTGGACGACTGCCTTCGGCTCAGGTCATGATCCTGGAGTCCCGGGATCGAGTCCAGCATTGGACTCCCAGCTCCATGGGGAGTCTGCTTCTCTCTCTGACCTTCTCCTCGTTCATGCTCTCTCTCACTGTCTCTCTCTCCAATAAAAAAATAAAATCTTAAAAAAAAAAAAAGGTCCTACTCAACTAAATGCTTTGGAATACATTTGTTATTTCTGGAACTCTTATTTAGAACCCAGCTGCTTTCATATGGAAAAATTAGTTAATTTGAAATCTTCGAGAATGTAGACTTGTTACCATAGCCTGTTTGTTGGTATAAGATCACAGACTGTCCAGGGGTAAGACAAAATCCTCAGGATATAATAAGCATTCAATACTACTCTCCTTGCTGTTTTAGTGAGATGCCATATTTCAGGGAGGATCCTGGTTCAGCAAAGCTGAGATTTACATTATCTCTATGAGAGCTTCCCAATCTGGAAATTGGCTTGGACAGCAAGAATACTGCTTAATTCTGCTGGATTTAGCATTATGCTTAATACAATTTAAGATTCTATCAGTTAAATGATTTCTGCATCATCCTACTAGGCATGGCTTTGTGAAGACACACCTTTGGACACAAGTAACACTAAACATAATTGGGCAATTATAGACGACTCATGAAAATATCAACATAGCTTTTAAAAAACAATATAAGTAGATGTAAAGTTGACATAGAGTTATCCAGAAAACTTCCTTAAGGGAGAGAGAGAAAAATCCCAATAGTATCTAAAATTAGAAAAACTTTCTAAATCTCAAAATACACATATTTGAGATAATGAGATCATCTGCACTGCCACTGACTGTTTGTGTCCATATCTCCCCACCAAATTCTTACGTTGAAATCCAATCCTCAATTTGTTGGTATTTGTAAGTGGGGCCATTGGGAAGTGATAAGGTCAAGGAGGCAGATGTCTCATGAATGGGATTAATGTCCTTATAACAGACCTCAGATAGCTCCCCTGTCCCTTCTGCCATGTGATGACAGAGCAAGAAGATGGTAGTCTATGAAACACGAGGCAGGCTCTTACTGGACATCAAATCTACTGGCACCTTGGTTTTGGACTTCCCAGCCTCCAGAAGTGTGAGAAGTTTATTTCTGTTATAAGTCATCTAGTCTATGGTTATTTGCTTACAGCAGCCTGAATGAACTAAGACATACACCAAGCACTACAGTTCAGTTAAAAATGAAGGTTCAAAAAAAAAAAATAAAAAGGAGGTTCCCCACAAAAAGGTTCAAATACAGTGTGGTTAAAATGGTGAAGTCATTTTTATTTCAGTACTTGACAAAATACCCCATAAAATTCAAAACTTCTACCATTATACAAAAATAGGTCTCTACAAGTGATAGTATCTGTCTTCATCACCAGTAGCAAATATATTAGGGCAGAAACATGTAATTCAGTAGCCTTATAAGAAAAGTGCAGGACACCTCAAGCTACACATTCAGCAGTATCATAATGCGCAAAAGTTTAATCTTTTCACCCATCCGATAAATACACAAGGTTTATAATTTAATCATTTAAATTAGCATTCCACAAATATACATGTAATTTAATGATTATTGTGCATGAATACATACACAATGCTAATATGTACAAATTCCAGTTTGTTTTCATGTGCTGGCAAGGGATCTGTATACAATCATAAGCTGTGTTCTTATTGGTCCCGCTGAATATCCACAATACAAAAGCACAAAAGAATGACTGATTTACAAAAGGCAATCTGTTTAAAATCACTTTGATTCATGTTTTAAAGGATTATCTTCTCATGCCAGCATGAAATTGGGTTGAACCTATGAGAGAAAAAGAAGATACATTAATGATTTTAAATCAAATTTCTACCTAAGCCAGACCACTTAGTACAGGCACATCTTGGAGACACTGAAGGTTGGGTCCCAGACCACTGCAATCAAGTGAATACTGCAATACAGAGTCAAATAATTTTGTTTTCCCAGGTAAAAAAAAAAAAAATTATGTTTACACTATAAAAGTGCACAGTTGCATTATATCTAAAAATACAATGTACATACCTTTAATACTTTATTATTAAAAAGTGCTAATCATCATCTGAGCTTATAATCTTTTTGCTGGTGGAGGGTCTTGTCTTGATGTTGAAGGCTGCTGACTGATCATGGTGGTGGTTGCTGAAGGGTGGGGTGGCTGTGGCAATAACTTCAAATAAAATGAAAAGGAAATCTGCTGCATCGATTGACTCCACTGATTGGCTCTTCCTTTCATGCACAATTTCTCCGTATTGACAGCATTTACTCAGTGTAGAACTTTTATTATTAGTGTTGAACTTTCAAAACGAATCAAACCTCAAACTCTGCCGCTTTATCAACTAAGTTTATGTAATAGTATAAATCCTTTGTTATCACTTCAACAATCTTCACATTATCCTCACTAGGAACAGATTCCATCTCAAGAGACCACTTGTTTTTGCTCATCCATAAGTAACCCCGCAAACATTAAAAAGTTTCATTATGAGATTGTAGCAGTTCAGTTCCATCTCCAGACTTCACTTTTAGTTCTCCTGCTACTTCCACCACATCTGCAGTTACTACTTCCTCCACTGAAGTCTTCAACATCTTTAAGTCATGCACGAGGGTTGAAATCAATGTCTTCCAAACTCCTGTTCATGTTGATATTTTGACCTCTCCCCATGAATCATAAATGTTCTTACTGGCATCCAGAAAAGTGAATCCTTTCCAGAAGGTTTTTGGTTTACTTTGCCCAGATCTGTCAGCTGAATCACCATCTATGGTAGCTAGAACCTTACAAAATGTATTTCATAAATACTAAGACTTGAAAATTAAAATTACTCCTTGATCCATGGGCTGCAGAATGGATATTGTATGCAGGTATGTAAATGCTAACCCCGCTGTATAGTAGACCTCTTGGGTGAGTATTGTCAATGAGCAGTAATACTTTGAAAGGGATCTTTTTTTCCTGAACAGTAGATCTCAACAATGGGTTTAAAATATTCAGTATACCACGTAAATAGTTGGGGTGTTCTATCCTGATGGAACACAGGCAGAGCAGATTTAGCATAATTCTTATGGGCCCCAGCATTTTTTTGAACGTAGTCACTAGCTGCCATCAGTCCCTAACTAGAGTCATCCCATCCTTTGAAGCTAGACATGGGACTCTTCATCTCCAGCTATGAAAGCCCTAGATGGCATCTTCTTCCAAAAGGCTATTCCATCCACATTAAATATCTGCTATTCAGTGTAGCCAACTTCAGGAATGATCTTGGCTAGATCTTCTGGATTACTCGGGAGCTTCTCCATCAGCACTTGTCACTTCACCAGGCACTTTTATGCCATGGAGACTTCTTTCCTTAAAATGCATCAACCAAACTCTGCTAGCTTCAAACTTTTCACCTGTAGCTTCCTCACCTCTTTCAGCCTTTACAGAATCAAGGAGAGTTAGGGCCTTGCTCTGGATTAGGCTTTGGCATAAGGGAATCCTGTAGCTGGTTTGCTTTCTTATCATTTGTGTTCACTGCTGTAGCACTTTTATTTTAGCTATTTTTAAAGATTTTATTTATTTGACAGAGAGAGAGGGAGGGAGCACAAGCAGGGGGGGCAGCACAGGGAGGGGGAGAAGCAGGGAGCCTGATGTGGGACTTGATCCCAGGACCCTGGGATTATGACCTGAGTTGAAGGCAGATGCTTCATTGACTGACCCACCCAGGTGCCCTGGTGTAGCACTTTTAATTTCCTTCAAGAACTTATCTTTTGCATTTATAGTTTGGCTCTTTGGTGCAAGAGGCCTACCTTTTGGCCTATCTTGGCTTTTGACTTGCCTTCCTCACTAAACTTAATCATTTCTAACTCTTGACTTTGAGTGAGATGTGTGATTCTTCCTTTCAGTAAAGTACTAAGAAGCCATGGTACGGTTATTGACTGGCCTAATTTCAGTGTTGCTGTATCTCAGGGTATAAGGTGGCTCAAGGAGAGGAAAGGAGACAGAGGTGTCTGCTGGTGGAGCAGTCAGAACACATACATTAATCAATTGAGTTTGTTGTCTTATATGGGAACTGTTCATGGTGCCTCCTGAACAATTACAACAGTAACGTCGAAAATCACTGACCACAGGTCTAATGAAAAAGTCTGTGAGAGCTACCAAATGTGACAGAGACATGAAAGTGAGCAAATGTTGGAAAATGGCACCAAGAGACTTCTTCAAACACAGGCCTGCTACAAACCTTCAATACGTAAAAAATGCAATAAAATTGCAATAAAGCAAAACACAATAAAACAAGGTATGCCTGTAGTGATATCAAATGAGACTGCTACCTATATACCAAACTAACTAGTTCATGAAGGGTAAAGTTACTATTATTCTCCATTAAAAAAATGTTTTATTTTAATGAGCCTGGGTGACTCATTAAAATAAAAAGAGTTGGCTAGGCATGCAACTCTTGATCTCAGCTGAGGTCTTGATCTCAGGGTCATGAGTTTGAGCCCCATGTTGGGCTCTGTGCTGAGCCGCAGAGCCTATTTTAAAAAAAATGCAATAAAAAATGCTTTTTATTTTTCTAAAAAAAGTCTTATTCATACTTGAATGGATTTCTATTTCTTAGCTTTATTTATTTGAAAAGGATAGATCACATGCGCACGAGTTGAGAGACAGGCAAAGGGAGTGAATCTTCAAGGAGACACCTTGCTAAGAGCAGAGCCCAGTGCAGGGCTCGATCTTATGACCCATGAGATCATGACCTGAGCTGAAACCAAGAGTTGGGAAGCTCAACTGACCATGCCACCCTCGCACCCCTGAATAATTTTTAAAAGAGATGTTGAATATATACTTAAAAGTCATTATGGCTTGATCTGTAGCAAGGGCAGACTAATGTTAAGATGCTCTTCAAAGTTCCCACCAGGTTGAATGTTCTATACCCTCTACCTCCTGCCTCTTGAAAAATCTTTCAGTCTTTAAAATCGGAGTCTTCACTGAATTCTACTTCTGAAACTAATAATTTATGTTAATTGAATTTAAATTAAAGTAAATAAAAATAAATGAAATCTGAGTCTTGTGAAATCTAGATGCTCAAAACAAAATAAAAACCAAATAATACCAAAGTCCAGCTATGATGATAACAGTTTTCTATGACTACATGTTGCTTGAGTTAGATGATTTCTTGTATGAGGAGACAAACTACTGAAAATAAATCGCTACTAGCTCTGTCTAGTTTGTGGGGATAGAACGAAAAAAAGGGTGGGTCTTAAAAGTAAAAACAAAATATTGATTTAAACTTAATTTAAAGCACATTAAATTAAAATTCAAACCTCTGAATCAGGAGTGAACTGAAGGGAGACAAAATATTGATTTAAACTTAATTTAAAGCACATTAAATTAAAATTCAAACCTCTGAATCAGGAGTGAACTGAATCTCGAAGGAAACGAGATTTTCCCACGATGAACAGGGAATCCATATGTCTATTAAGTAAGAATTTCTGTGTGTTTCTGATCAGAGGAAAAATGGTCATTCTTATAAAGTCTTTTGAATGGAACAGGTTTTGTGGATCATGCAGATGAGCACGGAGTCCGAGTAAAGATAATGGCTGCATTAAATGCTTAAGATCACTTCCTTCCTTCTCTCATCTCCCCACCCCTAATTTGCATGCCTCAGCACATATTATAGTTGACCCTTGGACAATGTGGGGGTTAAGGATGCTGAACCCTTACACAGTCAAAAATCCATGTGTAACGTTATTCTCCCAAAACTCAACTACTAATAGCCTATTCCTGACTAAGAAAAGCCTTATAGGTAAGATAGAGTCAATTAACACGTATTTCTATATTATATGTTATATTCTTAAAATAAAGTAAGCTAGAGAAAAGAAAAATTTTAAGAAAATCCTAACAGAAAATACATTTATAGTACTGTATTGTATTCGGTGAAAAAAATCTGTATCTAAGTGGCCCTGTGCAGTTCAAACCTGTTGTTCAGAAGTCAGCTATACTTGCGAACAGGTTCTCCAGCAGACTCTGTAAGAGTCTCCAGCAGACTCCGTAAGCCTCACAGGACTATGTACACTGGTGCCTACTGTGCATTTCGTCTAATCAATTTGAGCAGGGAATCTTTTTTGTGGGAGTGAAATCTGGGTGATAAATTATGTCTTGAGTTAAATTCCTAAGTCTAACCTGGTAACTCACAAACTAAACTCTAAGATTTGATTATCTAATGAGGAAGGTCAAGGGGTTTCAGAAAGAGAATGGAGAGCTCTGGGTCCATCCAGCACTACAGGGCTGCCAATAGTAATACATGGTGAAGCTGGGAGTACCTGACTGCACAGTTCCAAGTCGTCTCTGCAGTGCCTCTAGCCGAGTGATATAATCTGTCAGGGCTCTGTCAGGGTCATAATTCTGAAGCTGAGAACATGCTAAGGAACCAGGATTTAAATCAGCTGGAGGGCCTGGGTACCTATGAGATTGAAAATATGAACATGAATCCAAATCATCCACAAAGCAAGTAACCTAACAACCTGCCTTCACTCTGCCCTCAAAAGGTAAATCTTTAACTTGAGTTATGAACATAATAACTGATAATTGGCAAAAACAGCCAGAATTCACATTTGAACATTTCTTTACAGGTCTCTACTGTTGGCCCATAGGTAGCAAATATCTGGCTTTGCAGAAAAGTAGTTCTTGGTTTGACTATGAACTTCAGTTTTCTTATATGCAAGGCTGAATGTAGATTAGAGATTCTGAATGTATAGAACCCAGGATCAGAGAAGGTTCCCAGTAAATAATAATTACTTATAATAATTATAGTAAATTATTAATTATGTAACATATATGTCTAATATAATAAGTATCATTATCAATGCCATCCCTATAATATTTTCCAGTGATCTTATTAAGAATCAGATACTTACTACTTTTACATTACTAGGGTTAAAAATTGAAACTAGAGGGCAGAAACTGTAACTCTGCAGTATTTTTAGTACATAGCCATGCTAAAAATAAACATACATAATCTGTTAGTTCTTGTCTGTTTGTAACACCTGATGTGTTCTGCCAGCTTCATAACCATGTTTCTTAAATCATTCTTTTCTTCACTCAGTGGCTGACATGTCTGGTCAGCTTAGCATTTTGCCTCAGTAGTAGTCTTTCAGTCAATTTGTCTCAAGTACTCGGGGACACTAAGCCAGGCTTAATCTGTATCCCCCAAATGTCTGAGCTTGTGATGTGTATGGGAAAAAACTTCTAATCAACTCAAAGCAGCTTCTAAGTCATCATAAAAGCAGCCAGTACAGTTGCTTGTTGCAGAAGTCTTAAAAAACACCATGTATGTACAAATACAGCTTGTCATGTAGGCTTTAGAGTTTTCTTTCATAATCCCCAGAGATTGTCAATTTTAGTTAATGCTTTTCCCAATGTTCAACCAGAGAACATACTAAAATAACACTTGGTTCGTTCAGTTTCCTTTTTTTTTTTTTAAGAAATTATTATCATCATTATTATTATGTTCACTTAAGCCACTCCATAGTAATCATTAGTTTTTGAAGTAGTATTCCATGATTCATTAGTTGTATATAATACCCAGTGTTGGTTTCCTATACTCTTGGAAACCAGGTATATATCCAAATACTGTTTTTGCTTCTCAGTCTTAGGTTATATACATCATATGCAACTATACATACACCTAGTTATTTAGACACAAAGGAGTCAAAACCCTAATACTGTCCTCTTTTGTCTGTTAAGTATTAGCACATGTAACAACTCTTAGGCATGTTTATCAAATTCTTACCTATTCTGAAAAGGTACAGGAGACCTAGAATAGTCCAGCTCTGATCTTGAGCGATACGTAGTATGTCTCGGTTCTCCATATAGCTCCAGGCCGCCAGAAGAATGATAAAATGGGTCAGTCTTTTCAGCACCTAAAGTAATCCAAAATGTACCATATTGTAAAAGAAAAACTATCAAGCCCTTGAAAATTTTCTACAAAACAGAGAAGTGCTCAGAAGACTACTATACTGCACTATACAATACTATCTCCTACTTATAGTCATCTTCTTCAATTATTCTTCCTAAAAAAGAGAAAAAACCGTTTAACTATGATTTTGTTTTCCTTCGAATGTAAGTATTTCTGATAATCTGGAACTATACCTCAAAGAAAATACATTACTTAATTGGAATATTTTCTTTTTAAAAGACCTCTTCTTAGTTATAATTAGAGGTGAGGAGAGGGGTGTCTGAGTATGTGTGGTTTGGGGAAAAAGATGATGTGGATAAAAAATATAACCTCAAACTACTCTACCGACTTTTACTAGAAAAAACTTGAAATCAAGATTTGCTAACTTACAACATAGAACTCAATATGGTACAAATTTCAGCTGTTTCTGTGTAAGAATGCATATTTCAAGGCACTTTGCTTAAGGTACCAAATATATTTCCTCTTTCTCTGCTCAGTAACTGGTAGAATGTGTAAAGGTGGTTTAATATCAATACACAGCTGCATTAATATAGTTATGCTGTGTGTCTGAAACTGTGTATACTTCCAGCTTCTGAGTTCATCCGTATGCATAAAATATTGAAGTTCTAATGTTTGTTTCCACTTTGAGGTGTAGAGAGAAGGAATTTTAACTGTCACCATTATATATAACCTATTTGTAAACTCAGAAACCTGAATATTGCTAAACTGCAAAACTTGAAACCATAACTACCATATGATTAACAACATTCCTATCTGGAATCAGAGTCTTAAATGCAGTTGTTAACAGGACTGGGCTCTAGAGCCAGACTGCCAGGGTTCAGTGCTGGCTCTGCCACTTCCTACCAGGTAATCTGAGAAAAACAACAAATGATTTTCATGCCTCAGTTTTTCTTCTATGAAGTGAGAATAACAGTAACCACACTTGCATCATAGAATTGGAAGAATACATGAGAATACAGGGACAAAGCAATACCTAGTGTAAGTGGCCTATAAAAATCAACTCTCATTACTCTTTGAAACAGTAAGGCCCTTGGCTCTGTTGGTTACAGGGTTCTGGGTCTTTGGATAACAGGTACCAGAACACATTATTTGGAAGGTATTATACATATAGTAATATTAAGAGAATCATAAACACAAGAAATCCTATTTTGACGTCACCTGGATTCAGTCCAAAGCCGTCTCTGTTAATATTGATGGAACCAGAACTTGTGACTCGTTGCCACCGTCGAACCAAAAATTTCATTCTAAAAAAGACACCAATAAAAAGTTTCACAGCACATCTATAATGGAAAGTGTATAAACATACATTTCCCACAAAAATAAAGTCATTCATTTGAATATGAACACAGAACAAATTTCAACAGTCACGTGACTGCCTAATCTAAAATTATACAGAAGGGGTGCCTAGGGGCTCAGTGGGTTGAAGCCTCTGCCTTCAGCTCAGGTCGTGATCCCAGGGTCCTGGGGTTGAGCCCCACATTGGGCTCTCTCTTTGGCAGGGAACCTGCTTCCTCCTCTCTCTGCCTACTTGTGATCTTTGTCAAATAAATAAATGAAATATATATATATATATTTTTTAAAGATTTTATTTATTTATTTGACAGACAGAGATCACAAGTAGGCAGAGAGGCAGGCAGAGAGAGAGAGGGAAGCAGGCTTCCTGCGGAGCAGGGAGCCCGATGCGGGGCTCAATCCCAGGACCCTGAGATCATGACCCGAGCCGAAGGCAGCAGCCCAAACCACTGAGCCACCCAGGCGCCCCAATAAATGAAATATTTTTTTAAAAAAAATTATGCAGGAGTGCCTGGGTGGCTCAGTTGTTAAGTGTCTCCTTTTGGCTCAGGTCATGATCTCAGGGTCCTGGGATCAAGCCCCACATCAGGCTCCCTGCTCAGCAGAAAGCCTGCTTCTCCCTCTTCCACTCACCCTGCTTGTGTTTCCTCTCTCGCTATGTCTCTCTCTGACAAATAAATAAAATCTTTAAGAAGATAAAATAAAATAACACAAATGTCTCCTGGTTTGTGGCAAAATAAACTAGAGCAAAACAGACTGGCTTCCCAAGAGGCACCAAAAATCTTACCTGTTGCCAGCACCAGGTTCTGACTTTAGAGGTTTAGGACTCAAAAGAGATGAAGAATAAAAGCAAAAGAGAAAAGTGAATGGGCAAATAAAGGGCGAGAAATAATGAAAAAAGAAAAGAATGGGGTGCCTGGGTGGCTCAGTCAGTTGAGTGTCTACCTTTGGCTCAGGTAGTGATCACAGGGTCCTGGGATCGAGTCTGACATCGGGTTCCTTGCTCAGCTGGGAGCCTGCTTCTCCCTCTCTCTGCCCCCTGCTTGTGCTCTCACTCCCTCTCTCTCAAATAAATAAACACAATCTTTAAAAAAAATAAATAAGTGAAAAGAATGGAGAATACAAGGCAAATGAGATGGAAGGAGAATAAAAAGACCCTTACCCTGGCAGTGAGACTGAGTTGGGAAAGCTGGAAGAGAAGTGAGGCTCTGGGATCGGGGGTGAAAAACACGAGGCTTTAAAAGGAAGGGGGATGGCAGAGCAACACACCAGCTGCAGCGAGGTGCTGCCTGCCCTACTCTGGCCCAAGGAACTTTCTAAACGCCAATTTTGATTTCTTAATTCCAATCAGTTACAAAACTCAGTTTTAGGACAGTGAAAATACAACAGACATGTAAGAGGACAAGAAAAAGAAGCAGTTAGAATGAAGTCCTTCAGTGACAACTGGCTTTTATAGAACCTTCCCAAATTCTTCCAATAAAATTAATAACTAACTCCTGTGACCTGTCATTTAGTGTCTTCTAAGTTAGGAGCACACTGGTCTTCCCCACTAGGAAGGGAGCTGCCTTTAGGGATTTAGGCAAGCTTTATATATATTTTTTTCTTCATGTCCCAGCACTTAGCCCTATACACAGCGTACAAGGTGGTAAAAGGAATGGATGATGAGGAAGGAGGAACTGGGACCACCCGGCAACAATGTGGAACAGTAGAGGCAAGGAGGGTCTCGGACTATTAATAAGATAAAGTGTGAACTTCCTTTACAGAGCCCACACAGGTGAGACTTGGGAGCCCTGGCCAATTGTCCTAGCTCTATCACTACAGGCTTTGCAACCTTTCCCTGCCTCGGTTTCCTCATCTGTGAGATGGTATTCTGAGCTAGGTGATTTTAGCTTCTAGTTAAAAACTTCTGTTATATTTCTCAAAATGTATCAGATGTGACCTGATAGGAAGAATTTTAAAAACTGAAATTCTTTTGAAACTGTTCTGGTTCCGACATAAATAAAAAGAAGGGGAAGCATGGAGAAGCCTAGGGATCTAGGTATTTATCACTCAGGTGAGAGTACTGCAGAAGGCCAGGTCCTCAAGGGAGTTTGAGTCCTGGCTCCATTCCAACCACAAATCAGAATGAGTACCAGAGTTCCTAGCATGGAACTACCAGAGAAGACTGACAAAAGCACTAGCACAGTCCAGTGCCCTCAAGGCTAATCTTGGGTTCGAATACAGAGTTAGGCCAGGGCTTTGTGTAGCTGAACTCCAAGAATGGGTTATTTTAGCAATGAAGAAAATGAATGTGTAGCCCAAGTAATTTTTTAAACCGCCCCCCTTTTGTGATCCCTTTTATTTATATATCTGAGCTAGTTCATGGGTTTATTCAGAGTTAAAATATAAAATAAAACAAACAAACAAAAAATCCAGATTGGACATGCCAGCTATGAGTTACCAGCTCCCTGCCTCTGGGAAGCACTTTTCAGAGGGTCCCCATGGTATAGCATAAAGTATCACTGGCTAAGAGGATGAAAGAAAGAAGCCCGCATGTTTTAATGATGGCAAATGTCTCCTACTGTATGAATACAGAGCACAATAGGCAGAGAAAAGAAAGGATTAAAAATCTAAATCCTTTTAGGGCCTATTAAAATGCATTTTCCTCCCAGCACTTTACCTTGAAATTGCCATGGACACTCTGACGGCTGACCGAAACCTGGTGAAGCCCTTTGGACGGTTGGTAAGCACCTCGAGGTCTGTGAAGGCCGGCTGTCCCCCCATCCGGGCAAGCAGAGCCAGTGTGGCATCCTCACATTCCTGGAACCCACCCAGTAACAACAGCAGGTAGTTCTTCTGATAAATGAGAGCTTTCCGGAAACTTTCTGCCCGAAGGTATTTACCATAAATTCTCTAATGTTAAAAAAAAGGGAAAGAATATAAAGCCATTATTAAGAAGCCATTCAAATTGTTCTCTAGAGGAAGATAACCTAGATTTTATTTTAAAAAGGGGTAGTAGCAGAATGGCAGACACCTTCCTACTGTTTTCTACTCAGTCAGCAAAGTTGAAGGTGAAGATAATCAACCTTAAATTTTACACTTCTGTCTCTTTTTAGTCAGTGGAACGTGAATACAAACCTTATACTTAGGTTTTTGCTTTATTTTGGATTTTAGCCCCTAAAATTCATCATGTTTACTGTAAATATTTTTGTCTTTCCATTATCATTTCAGTTTTTCTTCTCTAACTGCATAGAGCTACTTTTATTATTTAGGCCTACTAATTTATTTAACCTTGTTTTATTTAATGTTTTCAATGTTAATGTCCTCTGTCCCTTTAAGAGTCATAAGCTTAGGTTCACTCCACATTTAAAAACATATTCCAGGGGCACCTGGGTGGCTCAGTGGGTTAAGCCTCTGCCTTCGGCTCGGGTCGTGATCTCAGGGTCCTGGGATCGAGCCCCACATCGGGCTCTCTGCTCAGCAGGGAGCCTGCTTCCCCTTCTCCCTCTGCCTGCCTCTCTGCCTACTTGCGATCTCTCTCTTTCTGTGTCAAATAAATAAATAAAATCTTTAAAAAAAAAAAATAAAAAAATAAAAACATATTCCAAACATTTTTCTTTCTTTCTGTTTTGGATTTTATGTTAATGGATTAAAAGTAGTTTTATTACAATATTCATTAGTCAGTAGAGAGGCTGTTCAGAGGGCTTACCATCTTACAGAGCATGGTGATGCTCTGATATTGAAAGTAGTAGAGCTTGGGTTGGCAGTGGAAAAGAGAATTTCTGTAATCTATTAGGAATGAGATGGGGGGAAACGAAATCATGAGCTCATGCTGCCATGAGGGCATGCCTTGCCACTAAGGTTCTGCGACCAGCTAGAGACCTGCATTCATGACACACACTGAATAGTGAGATGTAGAGACAGCGTAAATGCCACCTAAATTTCTTTACTCTGTTAAGGTTAGAGAGAGATGAAACAAGGCAAGAACAGAAGAGCAGCTTTGGTATTTGTTTCGAAGGAAGATGGCTCCTACCTTTATAGCAGCATGCTCAGAATCAGGGCTCAGATTCTGAAGTAAAGCTTCATTTCTTAGCTCAGCTTTCAGTTTGTGCACTTCAGCTTCTGCTCTTTTCAAGGACTTTTGGAGAGTCAGCTTTTCTCTGTTCCAGACTTCTTTTTCAGAAGCAATGATGGCTTCAATGTTGGCACCACCACTGAATGAAAACCTAGAAGACTGCAGAGACAGGAGCCTACTTAATGATTTTTAGGAATAAGTCTCTGAAGAAAAATCTAAATTAAACACACTAAATGTATTCCCTGTGGGAACCTGAGCTTTCCAGTCTCAGACAGGGAGCGTTCAAAGCCAATCTCAATTGACAGTAAAGAACATACAATGACTTTAATTATATGGTCCTTTGCTTAGTAGATTAATTTTAAAACTAAAAATCCCTATGGGAGTCTAGCCCCAAGGAAAGACCTCTGAAATTAAAAAAGTCTATAGAGACTTAATAAATGGACCATGTGGGTTCAAATGTAAGACCTATGCCTGAAATAGCCCACTGCAGAAATGGGGGGAAAAAAACCACTCACCCTGCCCACAGGGATGTGGTTCGCTACAGAAGCAGTGTGGATGTGTTATCGTGTATTTGACTGCACAGTTGTCTCACGAGTCTTTCCTAGCTTTATATTATATTCCTATCTTTGTATTACAGAAGCTAGCAGTTTATTTTATAGCTTTTAACTGAAAAACGTTAAATAAACTGCTAGAGTGGTTATTAGGCCGAAATACAGAATTTAATATCATCTTCCACTTGAGTCACAAACATAATAACTAACCGATAAGAACAGAAAGAATTCACATTTGACTATTTCTTTACATGTATCTACCAGTGGTCCATAGGTAGCAGAGTATCTGGCTTTGGTTAAGATAAGCAGTTCTTGGTCTGACTACAGACATCAGTTTTCTCATGTGTAAGGCTGAATGTGGATTAAAGACTCTAAATGTATAGAACCCAGGATCTGGCCCAGAGAAGGCTCCCAATAAAGAATGTTTGTTGTTATTATTATTATTATTATTGTCATCTCTATAACATTCTCCCATAATCTTACTAAGAATCAGATATTTAATATTTTTATATTAGGGTTAAGAATTGAAACCAGAGAGCAGAATTTATAATCCTGCAATATTTCTCACGTGGCCATGCTAAAATTAGACGTACATAATCTCTGCCAGCTCCTGTCTGTCGATACCACCTGATCTGTTCTTCTAGCTTCATAACCATATTTCTCAAATCATTCTTTTCTTCTGCCAGTTGGCTGATATGTCCTGTCAGCTCAGCATTTTGTCTCAGCAGTCTTTCAGTCAATGAGCCACAAGTACCACCTGGAGACACTAAACCAGGCTAGAAAGATAAAATGGTATTAAGGTCGTAGAAGCACAGATATTTATGAACAATGCACATAAACATGTGAATGGGCACTGAGAAAAACAGATTTCATGAAGAACTGGTGCTTGATTTGAGTCTTGAATAACTAGGAAGAATTTCACAAGTAGGAAGGAAGGAAGGGAAGGGCATCTGAAGCAGAAGGAATAGCATGTATAAAGGTACAGTGGTTTTGCTTGAGAGAGTGTTGGTTTTAGGGAGCTACAAGTCGCTTGATAAGGCACGAGTAAGGGTTGCCTTCACTTTATAGGTAACAGACCTAAATGTAGGAAGTGAAGAGCCATAAACGGCCTCTAGATAAGAAGGTGCCACAAACAAAATTTATGTTTTAGAAAAATTCCTTTGGTAGCAGCATGCAAAGTACAGTAAATTAGGGAAGACCATCCCAGTGTTAGGTGGACACATCAGGAAGTCATTACAACAGTTCAGATAAGAAATATTAGAAACCTGAATAAAGGCAATGACTAAGGGCACATTGGACAGATATTTAGGAGGTAAAAGCATGAGACTTAGTCACCACTAGGACACAAAAGTGAGAGTAAAGGAAAGTGGTCTATGGTGACTTGCAACTTTATAAACTGGGCAGTACCAGGACCAGAAACATGGGTTGTGGACAGGAGGAGGAAAGAAAGATGATGCTCAGTCTGGAATGTGCCTAAGAGGTTCCTAAGGGATAACTATGGGGTCCATTTCCCCAAGCAAAGAGTTCCTGTAACTCATGTAAAATATAAACCTGGACCACAGGAGAGAGATACAGACTAGAGCCCCAGGCCTCTAGAAGATCAGGTCCATAAGGGTGAGACTTTTTTTTTTTTTTTTATTTAAAGATTTTATTTATTTACTTGATAGAGATCACAAGTAGGCAGAGAGGCAGACAGAGAGAGAGAGGAAGGGAAGCAGGCTCCTTGCTGAGCAGAGAGCCCCATTCGGGGCTTGATCCCAGGACCCTGGGACCATGAGGAGCCGAAGGCAGAGGCTTTAACCCACTGAGCCACCCAGGTGCTCCAAGGGTGAGACTTTTATCAGATTTGTTCATTGTAGCTCAGAACCCAGGATAGTACCTGGCATATAACAAGTGCCTGATATAAGTATATTCTGTTCAATAAATAAGTCTACTGAGAACTCAGGCTGTGGAAATGAATGAGCTTTCACAGAGAAGAAACATGATGAGGATAGGAGGAAGAGGAATTCATGAAGATGACTGATGAAAGAAAAGGAAGAAATAAGAGAATATTGTCACAAAAGGTAAAAAAAGGAGGATTTTTAAGATGAGAGAGGTCAAAAGTGTCAAATGCTATAAAGAAGTCAAGAAAGAGAATGAAAAGATTTATCAGATTAGTCAACTGAAGACACTGGTGGCATTCCACGGGTGGCTTTGAGAGTGGTGAGGGTAGAAGCCAGACTATTCTTGCAAAAAACTTCCTTATCATAACACAATAAAATGTTACTATAATTATTCAATAGTGATAATGAAAGTTAATTTCCCCTCAAATTTTCACTCTCTTCTATTATGGAAAAGCAAATTATTATTAATGTTTAAAATAAGTGAAAAGATCAAGTTAAAAACGCTTTAGAAAATACAGTGTCAGTTGCAAATGATTCATACAGCTCCATTCAAACTGTTCTTGATATCTCATAAGTTTTTTTTTTTTTCTTTTTTTTTATTTTTTTTTTTTTACTTTTTTATTTTTTTTTTCTTTTTTTTTATTTATTTTTTATCCTTGTTTTATTCTTACTCTATTTTTCAAACCCTTGTGTCGAGGGCTGACTTTCAATAGATCGCAGCGAGGGAGCTGCTCTGCTACGTACGAAACCCCGACCCAGAAGCAGGTCGTCTACGAATGGTTTAGCACCAGGTTCCCCACGAACGTGCGTTGCGTGACGGGCGAGGGGGCGGCCCTCTCATAAGTTTTTAAAAAAATTAAATTAAATTAAAAAAGAATACTTATAGATAAGTACAATATATTTTATATGTATATACACAAACATATCTATACTATAAACGCCATCCATATATCTATACACACACAGACATATAGAGACAACTGATACCACGTTTTGATGAATAATCTGTTTTCAAGTAGAGAACCACATTATAGGTGAGTACTTCATTAGAAGTGTGTGCCTGTGCTCCACACAGATATATTTACCCCAAAGAGGCAGATGTACTGAAAAGAAGGGCCATATGTACCCCAATGTGCACAGCAGCAATGGCCATAATTGCCAAAGTGTGGAAAGAGCCAAGATGCCCTTTGACAGAAGAATGGATAAAGAAGTTGTGGTCCATATATATAATGGAATATTATGCCTCCATCAGAAAGGATGAATACCCAACTTTTGTATCAACATGGACAGGACTGGAGGAGATTACACTGAGTGAAATAAGTCAAGAAGAGAAAGTCAATTATCATACAGTTTCACTTACTTATGGAGCATAAGGAATAACACAGATGGTATTAGGAGAAGGAAAGGAAAAGTGAATTGGGGTAAATTGGAGGGGGAGAAGAAGCATGAGACTGTGGACTCAGAAACAAACTGAGGGCTTTGGAAGGAAGAGGGGATGGAGGGATGGGTGTGTCTGGTGGTGGGTATTAAGGAGGGCATGAATTGCATGGTGCACTGGGTGTGGTGCATAAACAGAGAATCTTGGAACACTGAAGAAGTAAAATTAAGTTTAAAAAAAAAAAAAGAATTTTTAAAGTCTTACCTCTTCCCCTGTTTGGCCAGTTAATTTCTGTAGTTGTAAAATAATTCCATCAATATTTTCCTGAACCCACATGAAATCTTCATCATCGGCTGTTTCAAACGGTAGTCTTCAAGAAAAAGACAGAAAGTCAAAACACACCTTTCTCAATTAATGATGCTGACCAGCACAAACTTAACCGATTAGGTGGCACTCTATTTCACCTATCTTCTCCCTTACATTAAAGTGCTCTCTTTCCAGGGCTCAAGGTGTTCAGATATGTTAAAAGAATAACATCTCCTAATGTGAACATGCATTAACTTTAAAATTTCAATTCCCCGCCCTTGGCTAGCTATTAGTGAGGGGTAGGCTCTATCCAGCTTGTCTAAGAATGCCATTTCCAAACATCAGGAGGAATAGTCTAACCTATTGGAGGCTTTCTGGGCCAGATGTTGCAGTTTTGAAGCCACAAGTTGAAGCTTTTGTCTGAGGATTTCTAATTCATGATTATAGCCAGCTCCTCCTTCATTCATTTCAACCAGCTTAGAATAACTTGATTCCTTTGTCTCTCCTTCTATTTTCTGTTGAAGAACCCAATTTCTAGTTCGATCACTGGTTAAACTCCATGTGGTTGGCTAGCAATTTTTGGCAGAAAAAGAAAAAAGCAGTAATTCAAATGAACAGTGAATCACATTTTTTCTCAAGGGAACACACTTATTTATGGTTTATACTCCAAATAAGTTTCCATGAATTTCCTTTTTTTTAAAAAAATCATTTGTTCCTATTTATTTTTATTTTTAAAAAGATTTCATTTATTTATTTGAGAAAGAGAAAGGCTGAGAGAACAAGTGAGAGGAGGGGGAGAGGGAGAAGCAGACTCCCTGCAGAGTAGGGAGCCTGACATGGACTCGATCCCAGGACCCTGGGATCATGACCTGAGCCATCTAGACGCCCTGTCCATAACTGTTTAAATAATTTAGTCCAGTACTAAATTATATGTTCAAAGGGCTATAGTATTCTTTTAAAAAATATTTTAAAACAGTATCAATTTACCTCATTAAGATTCTGATAGAGAATTCTTCTACTTTCTCGTTTTTCTTCTCGTTCTAGTTCTTGTTTCTGGAATTCCTGCATAATTCCCTGCAGTCGCTTTCCTTCAAGGTCTAACTTATAAACTTGTTGCCTTTTCTCCTCCAGCTGGCGCTGGAGATCTTCCACTTTGGACTGGAGCTCATGCATTTTTTTCTGTCCCTCAGTGTTGGCCTCTTGTTCTGTCTGCAACGTCTTCCTGTGAACCTGCCTATCCTTTTCCATTTGCTGTCTTGTTTGCAAAGAATCCAGTTTATATTTCTCGGTTTCATTTAACAATTCTACTATGCGACTGTGTTTCTCCTCCAGCTGTTTCTGTAGCTCTTTAAGGAGGTCCTCAGAGGGTAGGGAGGGCCGAGGCTGCCCACTATCATCACTGCTCTGCAAGTGAGCATGCAATTCTCGCTCCCTATCCAGGGTACTACTCATCTCCCGTATTCGAACTTTCTCAGATTCAAGAAGTACTTGAAGCTCTAAGTTTCGACCTCGTTCTTCTGATAGCTGGGCATCATGTAGCACTCTCTGTGATTCTATTTTCTCCTGTGATTCATTAAGTAGTTGTTTCTGTTGCTCCAAAAGTAGATTTAGCTGAATATTCCTTTGTTTCTGACCCTCAAGTGAAAATTTCAAATCCTTGTAGAAGAAAGTTGAATTTAAGAATTTGTTAAAATTATTAAAAATCCTTTATAAGTATACTATAATTATCCTTTAGTAATACTAAGTTGGTAGTATTTGGTAATAGAACGGATTATCCAGGTTACTAAATTTTCAATGGTTAGAGCTTAATTATTTGGACAGCCAGATGATTTTCATCAAAGAATATAAAAAAAAATAGATAAACTAAATAATACTTTCTCTCCAAACATTAATCATATCTAGTCAAGGAATATGAAGCAGGGTATATTCCGTCTTGAAATAATGACTTTAAAAAAAAAAAGATTTATTTATTTTATTTATTTATTTGACAGAGACAGAGATCACAAGTAGGCTGAGAGGCAGTCAGAGAGAGAGAGGAGGAAGCAGGCTCCCTGCCAAGCAGAGAGCCCAATGCAGGACTCGATCTCAGGACCCTGAGATCATGACCCGAGCCGAAGGCAGAGGCTTAACTCACTGAGCCACGCAGGTGCCCTCGAAATAATGACCTTTAAAAATATAAATATTTCCAATATAATGTGACATGATTTCACGAAAAGTCTCATTCTGTCCAATGTCACATATTAAAAATAATAGGGCTTCTGGGGAAAGCAGAGTTAGGGACAAACTACTGAAAACTTATACAAATTTTAATAATAAAAAACAGAAATCAGTACTCAAGGGGACATCCTGTCCTGTCAGAGAGCTCACTATGCCTGAAGGCTACTAAGATGGACATTCAAAAAAAAAAACCCCAACAAAACAAAAAGTAATAGGGCAGAAATGTCTGCTACTTGGTTTTTTAGCATACAGCTAGTGAGCACCACATGTGAATGGAAGAAGAGCTCTGAGCCAGTAGGGCCATCATAAACATGGGCCCTGTGGGTGCAGTACAACCCACCCTGAGCTGTGAGCTGTGCACGGCTGGGCAATGCCTCTTTGGAGTGAAGAGGCTTCATTTTCAATTTTTTAAAAATGTAACCGTGAGGGCTCCTGCTGCTAGAAAGGTGTCATTGCTCCCCTTCCTAGGAGAAAACTAGAATCAAAACTGCTTGGAGTTAAACTGAAATGGATGCGCTATTTATCAAGTTGTATATGCACTAACTCAAATTCTCCAAACACACATCGTAGCAGAACAGTCTGTATGCACACCTCGATGTAGCAAAAAAAAAAAAACTGCATCATACCATTAGCATTTCCTAGATAGATATTAAGACAACATACTAGTATTCCACATATGGTAAACAACTTACTGTACCTCGTAGAGTCTAAGCCTGACATTTTAGAAAGAGGAAAGTCTCAAGACTCACTCTCTTCTGTTGTTTTGGATTTTCCAGACTTTTAAAGACGAAGGTAACAGTACCTCAAGTTCTTCTTTATCCCGCTCTTCATTGCGTCCTAGTTTGGCTTTCTCCTTCTCCAAAGCCCACTGGAGCTCTCTGGACTTTTTCTGTTCACTTGCTAACGTGTCATTAAGCAAATGTACTTCATCGGTTTTATCTTTGACTTCCAACCTAAATGAGAGACAACTGAACTTTTATAAAGTCACTTTAACTAAGTTTATATTGAGAGAAAGAACTTCCACTGAAAGGGGAGGCATATTATAAACTATTTAATAGGAAAATACTAGCCACACGAAGATTAAAGATTTCTGACTGTGGTTTATTTCAAATTAACTGTTTCTAGTAATACAACTTTTAACTATTATTTAGCAGTATAAACAACTTATTTTTATAAAATAACATTAATAGAAATTTTCCTCTGTCTTTTACTGAAGGGAAGACAGTGGGAATCACCACTGTTAATGTGTCCTTGGCAAGCAGAATATCTCACTATTTATACCAACAACTTATCCTTTTCACAAAAGCATTATATTTTAAAACATTTTGTATATTTTAGGTAGATGAACCACAAGTTTTATTGACATCATAAGTATCACTTCAAATTACTTGGTGATAAAACAGAAGTCAAAATTATTTATCTTATGCAATAAGTGTCCAATAGAACTGAACTCACAGCAGAGAAGATGCCAATACCTAATGAATTTATCATTTGGAAAAATTTGGGAGTTTTTCCTTTCCACTGTAATTTTTCCTATAAATAACAAAGTTTCAGGTTATTTACACTTTATGTATAATGTTATGCTTTTATAAGATCTGCATAATGTCTGTGATTAAAATTACTCCATTTCCTTCACCCAAATAGGTTTATAATAAGGAAGCCTGACATACCTGAAGGCTTCTAATTCCTTTAGGTGCTTATGTTGTGCCTTGAGTGTTGTTTCTAGTTCCAGTTTAGTTTGTGCAAGTTCACTCTTCAGCTCAGCAACCACCATTTTCTCAGAACTCAGTTGTTCCTGCAGCTCTGCTGCTCTGTCCTTCACACTGCTGAGCTCCACTTGCATCTCCAGCATCTGAGACTGCTTCTGCTGTATATTATACTCCAAGAGCTCTAAATGGAAAATTATTAATACTTAAATCACAATCTTACAACACATATTTGGTTTATAACTATTTTACTGATGAGAACTGATTGTTGATTTAGGAGATAGCTGAAAAGCAAATGTGAAAAGATTACAGTCAAAGTTGCCAATTTATAAAAATACGTATCATGACTATTTTCCTCATAGTGCTAATGGTCAAGATTTCAGAACTATAAATACATAAGAATGATAACAATTTAATAAAATATATTAATCAATGCAAGACATGAAATAAAATAAATGCCAGGTGTTCACAAATACTATACACAGAAGTGTATATTTGCTCAAGTAGAATTTCAATAGCTCACACTAAAAAACGCCAATAATTATTAAGAGCCACACAAAGCACTTGCAGGAGTTTGGTACGTAACCATCACTACAGTGCTGAGTACGGCTTGCTGGTTTTGTTTAGCACCCCTCTGCAGATAGTCCCTAGGAACTTTACTGTCATATAAGACTGGATCACAGTTTGTTCTTTAAACACCAAGAAAATCCCTGCTACAAGTCTGTTACAATGAAAACAAATGAAAATATTTAAATCCCTAAGTAAAATAAATGAAAAAAATGTTAAGAAATATGCACCAGGAGCCTGCTTTTGCAAAAAATATAAACCTGTACACATAAGGCATTAATAAAGGTCTGCAGATAAATATATTTACCTAGGTGTTAAGAGTTGGGTTAACAGTAGGATTTAGGAGATTCTAAGGGGGTACCCTATTTTTTTTTTTTTAATAAAATGTTTTCTTTTATTTATTTATTTGACAGAGAGGGAAATCACAAATAGGCAGAAGTAGGCAGAGAGAGAGGGAGAAGCTGGCTCCCTGCTGAGCAGAGAGGCCGATGCAGGGCTCCATCCCAAGACCCCGGGATCATGACCTGAGCTGAAGGCAGAGGCTCAACCCACTGAGCCACCTAGGAGTCCCCCCTATTCCTTTGTTTTAATCTATTCTTTTGTTTACTTTTTTTACTCTTTTACTTGTTTTTACTCATTTACTTGTTTACTCTTTACTTTTATTGTACTCTATTCTTTATTCTTTTGTTTCTCCATTCTACCTTGAATGTATTTTCAACTTAAAAAATTTTATCAAAACTCATCACTTGATATTACAATTCACTGATTTTAGGAGATAGGAATAACATTGGCCTTAGAAGACAATCATGTTAGTTTAAGCTTTTTTTTCTTTTTAAAAATTTATTTGAGAGAAAGAGAGAGCATAGGCATGAGGCACAGAGGGAGAAGGAGAGAGAATCCTAAGCAGACTGTGCCAAGCACAGACTCTATCTTAGGACTATGAGCTTATGACCTGTAACAAAACCAAGAGATGAACGCACAACCAATTGCCCCTCAGGCACCCATTAGTGTAAGCTTTTAAAACTATTTCTTAGGGGTACCTGGGTGGCTCAGTGGGTTAAAGCCTCTGCCTTCAGCTCAGGTCATGGTCTCAGGGTCCTAGGATTAAGACCTGCATCGGGCTCTCTGCTCAGCGGGGAACCTGCTTCCTCCTCTCTCTGCCTGCTTCTCTGACTACTTATAATCTCTGCCTATCATATAAATAAATAAAATCTTTTTAAAAAAACTGTTTCTTAGAAGAATCTAAGGATGTACAAATATAAATATGTATCTATATTTTCAATGGGGTTCTATTTAACTTAAATAATAACAAAGTAAAATAATACTAATCAAGTCTCCAAAAATAATCTTCAGTTAATCTTATGTCTAAATATAAGATATATATGACCTCATTATACCTGTTTTCTCTGAGATATTTTAAGATCTGTAAAATTTTTAGTTGTTCAATGACAAATATGAGACTACGGTATAACTTTCAAAATTTGTAAAAGCATAGGTATTTCTGCCATTATAGCAAACAAAACTGAAGACTAAAATGTCTCTTTGCTAGATCTGGTGAAAAGTAGATTGTATTTTAATCCCTAATGATTTCCATCCACAGCTCAATTTATTTTAACAGACAACCCTACCAAATAATGGGGAAAATACATGAATAAGCATACTACAAAGGCAAAAAATCCAGGTAGCCAATATGATATGATGAATGAAACCACTTCGGTAATTAGAGAAATCACATTAAAATTACACAATTAAAACCACAGTAACAATCCACTGCATATCCATAAGATTGGCAACAAAGGTCTGACAATGTCAACTACCAACAAATAAGTGAAGCAACAGGACTCTCTTACTCAGCTACTCAGCTGGCAAGCTTACACACTGACGGGACCACTTTGGATTACAAAATAAATGTGAAATGATATAGTCTAAGACTCAGCAATTCCACTCCTGGGAGTGAATATATACACCCAGAAAACTCATGTTATGTATGCAGCAGCAAAATAGTGTAACAATGTGCAGAATAGCACTGGTTTTAACAGCTAAAAAGCAGAAATAACCCAAACAGTCAACCACAGAAAGGATATATAAATTGTAAGAATTCTGTAAAGTAACAAAAGCAAATGAACTGAAGATAAATGCAGTAACTTAGAAAAATATTATAGAGAGGTAAAAGAAGCAAGATACAAATACATACAGAATAGTAAAGTTCAAAAGCAGGAAAACATCAAACTTACATGGTTTAGGAATATACAAATAAGTAGTAAAACTAAAGAATAATCAGGATAATGGATTCCTCTAGACTATAATAGTAGAGTGTGTTTGGGAAGGAGCTTCTGAGGTACTTGACATGGGTAAAGTTTTCACAGACATTCATTTAAAGATGTTATCCTGTATATTTTTGCATTTTGCACTTTCCTATATGTACACTTAAGTTTACAATAAAAAAAGATTAAAAAAGAAATAGTTACTTTCATTGTAGATTTCATTTTCTTTTAGGGGGTTATCTTGACAAAGAACTTCAAAACAAAAAAAGATAATGAGCTTAATGGGCTACTTTTAAACAACCTGATCAAAGCAATGCCTATTCATCTTAAGTTTTAAATATATCTGTTTAAAAACTAACTGGACAATCCTTTAATTCCCAGAGTCATTAATATAGATTATTTCCAATATAATGAGAATGAGAAGAAATTGTGACTAAAAGGAAATGTGTTTTAGATGAGTAATAATTCAAAGAAGGAAAACAGAGTGAAATAGTTCACTTATTTGCCGCCATCATGTGAGACTGATATACAGCATACCTTGGCTTGGTTGATCATTCTCTTGCTCTCTTTTCAGAGTAATTTTCCTACCATTCATTTGAGCATGCAGTGCTTGAATTTCAGATAACAAACTCCTTCTGTCTGCTTTTTGGATGCATTCCATAGCTGCTTGATATTCAATACTCTATAATAATGCAAAGCAAAAAATCAAACGAAGAGAGTTATAAAGACAATAATACTAACAATCAGGAAGTCTGGAAAAAAAAACTACCACCACCAAAAACATAAATGGAACGCACATGCTGAAATTTTGGAAAGATGTTAATTTTCTCTTCCAATTCATTAGGATTTATTTTTTAATTATTAATCTTCACATTTACTTTGAAAATTTTCAAACATACAAAATGAGAAGAATATAATAAACACTCATGTACACAGCCCAAGAAATAGCACCTATCAGCTAAAGCCACCTCTATACAACTCCCTGAACATTTCCTCTGTACCACCTACTTGAGAAATACTCAAATTCTAAGTCTGGTGTTATTTTCATGTGCTCTGTGCATTATCTTATATACACACATGCGTACAGTATGTTTTGCATGCTTTAAAACTTTATATAAATGGCATCATATGGTGTATTCACCTTTGCATAATTTGTCTTCACTAAATGAATTTAAGTGAACTTCATGTTGGTGAACCATCTGGGTTGGCACATACAGCTCTATTTCACAGTCATTTTCAATGTTAGATAGTATTTCATAGTATGAAGTATACAGTACATTTTGAGCATCTTTTCATACATTTATTGGATACTTTTTTGTGCACATAATTTGTATCATTTGTTCATTTTTCCAGTGGATGTTTTATTCTCATTGGATATTTGGTCAGTAGTTTCCTTTCCTTATAATGTCTTTGTGTGGTTTAAGATTCAGCAATAATGAGGCCTGGGTGGCTCAGTCGGTGAAGTGTCCAACTCTTGATTTCGGTTCAGGTCATGATCACAGGGTTCTGAGACTGAGCCACATGTCAGGCTCCGAGCTCAGCATGAAACCTGCTTGAGATTCTCTCCCTCTGCTCTTCCCCCCTCACACATGCTTTCTCACTTTCAAATAAATAAATCTTAAAAAAAAAAAAAGTAGAAGAATCAGAGCAGTACTGGTTACATAGAATGGGTTGGGAAGTGTTCCCTTCTCTTCTTAAATTTAAGAGTCTGTGAAGGAAAGCTATTATTCTTTAAACATCTGGTAGAATTCACCAGCGAAGCCATCTGATCATAGACTTTCTTTTATTTTATCTTCATTAAAGTAATGAGTCACATGAGTTATTTGTTTATTTATTTTAAATGTATTTTTTTAAAAAAGAGTTTATTTATTTAACAGACAGAGATCACAAGTAGGCAGAGAGGCAGGAAGAGAGAGAGGGGGAAACAGGCTCTCCACCGAGCAGAGAGCCTGATGTGGGGCTCGATCCCAGGACCCTGAGATCATGACCCCAGCCAAAGGCAGAGGCTTTAACCCACTGAGCCACCCAGGTACCCCACATGAGTTATTTTTAATGGTATGCTACCTTTGCATTCCTGAGTAAGCATAAGGTGACTGTGTCTCTAAAAAAAAAATACAAAGATTTGGTTTGGCATTTTGTTAAGAATTTTGCATCTATGTTCATGAATAAAACAGGCCCATAGGTTTTCTTTCTTATATTTTCTTTGTCTGACTTTGGTAACAGGGTTATATTATTAGACTCTTAACATAACTGCAAGGCATTCCCCCAGTCTCCAACAACGTGAAGCACATGTTTAATTCTGGAATTAGACATTCCTTGAATGTATGCAGACTTCACCTGTAAAACCTTTTGAACTTGGTGTAATTCTTTTGGGTAAATTTTTTTGAACTATTTTTTGTTATTTTGACATAATTTCGCCTACAGAAGAGCTCCAAAAATTGGGCAAGGAATTCCCATATATCACTCACCCAAATTCTCTAAATGTTAACTACATTTGTTTTATCACTCTCTCTGTGTATATATATCTCTGTATGTATGTAACTACACACATACACATCCTTATTTTTCTTTTCTAAAATGTGTGAAGTAGCAGACAGATGCTCCTTTACCCCTAAGAACTATAGTATTGTATTTCCTAAAAACAAGAACATTCTCTTACAAACACAGTACAATTATAAAAGCAGAAATTAATCTACATAATACTATTATTTAATGTACAAAACTTATTTGTTCCCATGTGCCCTTCAGCCAATACTCTCTAATGATCACATCTAACATAACTATAGTACATTATCAAAAATAGGTTTAGACATTGGTACAATTCTATTTAAATCACAAGGCTTACTGAGATTTCACTAGTTTTTACAAATAGTCATTCACTCTCCTGGTGTACAGTACTTTGAAATTTTGTCACATGCCTAGGTTTTAGTCACTACCACCATAGTCAGGATACGGACCTGTTTCATCACCACAAAGAAACTCCTTCGTAGTCACCTTTCCCCAGCCATAATCCTTGATAACCGCTGATCTGTTCACTATCACTATAATTTTGGCATTTCAAACGTTATATAAGAGGTTTAGAGTATCAATAGTCTATTCCTTTTTAACTGCTAAGTAGTATTTCATTGTATGAATGTACTTTAATTTGTTTATCCATTTACCTGTCAAAAGACATTGGGTTGTTTCCAGTTTTAGAGTATTACAAGTAAAAATTGCTATGACTGTTCTCGTATAGATCTTAATGGAGATACAGCTTTCATTTCTGATAAACACCTATGAGAACATGACTTCTAGGTCATACAGTAAGTATCCATATATTTTTTTTTATTAAAGATTTTATTTATTAATTTGACAGACAGAGATCACAAGTAGGCAGAGAAGCAGGCAGAGAGAGAGGGAGAAGCAGGCTCCCTGCTGAGCAGAGAGCCCGATGCGGGGCTCGATCCCAGGACCCTGGGATCATGACCTGAGCCGAAGGCAGAGGCTTTAACCCACTGAACCACCCAGGTGCCCCAAGTATCCATATATTTAACCTTATAAGAAACTGTCACTCTCTAGTGTGACTCACCCATTTTACATTCCATTCAGCAATGTATGCGATGCAATTTCTCTACATCTTCACCAGCACTTGGGATTTCCCCTAATTTTTATTTTGGCCATTCTGATAGATATATAGTGGCCTCAATTTGTTTTGGTCTAATATATGCTTGTGCGTATATTTCAGTTATGCACAAAAGTGAGGTAGTATACTTCATATGAGGAAGTACATGATGTCTGGTTGTTCTACTACTGGTGATATTAATTCTAATCACTTGATTAAGGTGGTATCTGTAAGGTTTTCCACTGAATAATTACTGCTTGAGTTATTACTATGACGTTTAATAAAGTGTAATCTTTCTTCATCATTTCTTCTATCCACTCTCTGGCATTCTATTTTAAGGAAGGATTTTTATTCATTTATTTATATTAGTATAGATCCATGAGTTCTTATTTCAGTTTTTGGTTTATAATCTGTCACTATCATTATTTAGTATGATGTTCCAGTTGTCCTAAATGCGGACATTGGAAACTCCCTCAAGTTGGCTTCTGTGATCTTCTGAAGTCTCCCCTTCATTCTTTGAGCAAGTCCTTGTCAGCAAAACAAGATATTCTCGGTTCATCTTATATGTCCCTCTACTTCAGCCCAGGAATCAGTCATTTCTCCAAGGAGCCCTAGCTCCTTTTAATGGAGAATGTATGAAGATCTGGGGACACCTGGATGGCTGAGTTGGTTAAGCAGCTGCCTTCAGCTTGGGTCATGATCCCAGGGTCCTGGGATATAGTCCCACATCAGGCTCCTTGCTCGGCAGGGAGCTCTTGCTCTGCCTCTGCCTGCCACTCTATCTGCCTATGCTCATGCTCTCTAACAAACAAATAAATAAAATCTTAAAAAAAAAAAGAAGAAGATCTGGGCAATAAGTGTTGTTAGCTTTTTAACTATCAATTTTTTTTTTTTTTACTAGTTATAGGTCTTTTCAGGTTTTTCTACTTCTTCCTGTATGAGTTCTGAGAAGTGATTATTTTCCCAGAAATCATTTCACCTAAGTTTTTGAAATGATATAAAATTATTCCTAATATTCTGTTATTTTACATCTCAGCTATTTTTAGTTATGATCCCATTTTCATTTCTTTATAAAAATGTGCTTTACTTCTTTCCTTAAGCAGTTCTCCAGGAAAGTTTCTATCTTCTTAGCCTTTCAAAGAAGAAACTTTTATAAGTTTTTATCCTCTCTATTGTACCAACATACTGCATTTCACTAACTTCATTTTTCTTTATTACAGCTGAACCTCATTATATGTGGATTATGTATCTACAAATCTGCCTATTCACTAAAATTTATCTGTAACCCTGAATCGATACTTGTGGTGCTTTGACAGTAATTTGTAAACACGCAAAGAGGGGCAAATATTTAAAGTGCCAGCTGTGTGTGTGTGCAGCTGAAGTGGAACTAGGTACCATTCTGCTGTTTTCTTTCATCTCTTAGTTAGACTGCAAACACGTGTCCTTTGTGCCATCTATAGTGCTTTGTTTCTTTGCATTACTGGTGACTTTTCTATTTAAAAAGGTCCCTAAGCACAGAGATGAAGAACTATCTAGTGCTACTCATCACAAGAAGACTGTATTTCATGCAGAGAATATATGTGATAAGCTTCGTTTAGGCATGAGTTATATAGTGCTCTTGGCCATGAGTTCGACATTAATGAATCAGTGATACCTAGCACATAAGGTCTCTTTAAAAAGAAACCCACACAGGGACACAACAAAGGCAGTCCTGAGAGGAAAATATATAGCGGTACAAGCCTTTCTCAAGAAACAAGAAAGGTCTCAGGTACACAACCTAACCCTACAACTAAAGGAACTGGAGAAAGAACAAGAAAGATACCCTAAGCCCAACAGGAGAAGAGAAATCATAAAAATCAGAGCAGAAATCAATGAAATAGAAACCAAAAAAACAAAAGAACAAATCAACGAAACTAGGAGCTGGTTCTTTGAAAGAATTAATAAAATTGATAAACCCCTGGCCCGACTTATCAAAAAGAAAAGAGAAAGGACCCAAATAAATAAAATCATGAATGAAAGAGGAGAGATCACAACTAACACCAAAGAAATACAAACTATTATAAGAAATACTATGAGCAACTCTTCGCCAACAAAATTGACAATCTGGAAGAAATGAATGCATTCCTAGAAACATATAAACTACCACAACTGAACCAGGAAGAAATAGAAAGCCTGAACAGACCCATAACCAGTAAGGAGATTGAAACAGTCATTAAAAATCTCCAAACAAACAAAAGCCCAGGGCCAGACTGCTTCCTGGGGGGAATTCTACCAAACATTTAAAGAAGAACTAATTCCTATTCTCCCGAAACTGTTCCAAAAAACAGAAATGGAAGGAAAACTTCCAAACTCATTTTATGAGGCCAGCATCACCTTGATCCCAAAACCAGACAAGGATCCCATCAAAAAAGAGAGCTATAGACCAATATCCTTGATGAACACAGATGCGAAAATACTCAACAAAATACTAGCCAATAGGATTCAACAGTACTTTAAAAGGATTATTCACCACGACCAAGTGGGATTTATTCCAGGGCTGCAAGGTTGGTTCAACATCCGCAAATCAGTCAATGTGATACAACACATCAATAAAAGAAAGAACAAGAACCATATGATACTCTCAATAGATGCTGAAAAAGCATTTGACAAAGTACAGCATCCCTTCCTGATCAAAACTCTTCAAAGTGTAGGGATAGAGGGCACATACCTCAATATCATCAAAGCCATCTATGAAAAACCCACTGCAAATATCATTCTCAATGGAGAAAAACTGAAAGCTTTTCTACCAAGGTCAGGAACACGGCAGGGATGTCCATTATCACCACTGCTATTCAACATAGTACTAGAGGTCCTAGCCTCAGCAATCAAACAACAAAAGGAAATTAAAGGCATCCAAATCGGCAAAGAAGAAGTCAAATTATCACTCTTCGCAGATGATATGATACTATATGTGGAAAACCCAAAAGACTCCACTCCAAAACTGCTAGAACTTGTACAGGAATTCAGTAAAGTGTCAGGATATAAAATCAATGCACAGAAATCAGTTGCATTTCTCTACACCAACAATAAGACAGAAGAAAGAGAAATTAAGGAGTCAATCCCATTTACAATTGCACCCCAAACCATAAGATACCTAGGAATAAACCTAACCAAAGAGACACAGAATCTATACTCAGGAAACTATAAAGTACTCATGAAAGAAATTGAGGAAGACACAAAGAAATGGAAAAGTGTTCCATGCTCCTGGATTGGAAGAATAAATATTGTGAAAATGTCTATGCTACCTAAAGCAATCTACACATTTAATGCAATTCCTATCAAAGTACCATCCATCTTTTTCAAAGAAATGGAACCAATAATTCTAAAATTTAAATGGAACCAGAAAAGACCTCGAATAGCCAAAGGGATATTGAAAAGGAAAGCCAACATTGGTGGCATCACAATTCCGGACTTCAAGCTCTATTACAAAGCTGTCATCATCAAGACAGCATGGTACTGGCACAAAAACAGACACATAGATCAATGGAACAGAATAGAAAGCCCAGAAATAGACCCTCAACTCTATGTTCAACTAATCTTTGATAAAGCAGGAAAGAATGTCCAATGGAAAAAAGACAGCCTCTTCAATAAATGGTATTGGGAAAACTGAACAGCCACATGCAGAAAAATGAAATTGGACCATTTCCTTACACCACACACGAAAATAGACTCAAAATGGATGAAGGACCTCAATGTGAGAAAGGAATCCATCAAAATCCTTGAGGAGAACACAGGCAGCAACCTCTTCGACCTCAGCCGCAGCAACATCTTCCTAGAAACATCGCCAAAGGCAAGGGAAGCAAGGGCAAAAATGAACTATTTGGATTTCATCAAGATCAAAAACTTTTGCACAGCAAAGGAAACAGTTAACAAAATCAAAAGACAACTGACAGAATGGGAAAAGATATTTGCAAACGACATATCAGATAAAGGACTAGTGTCCAAAATCTATAAAGAACTTAGCAAACTCAACACCCAAAGAACAAATAATCCAATCAAGAAATGGGCAGAGGACATGAACAGACATTTCTGTAAAGAAGACATCCACATGGCCAACAGACACATGAAAAAGTGCTCCATATCACTCGGCATCAGGGAAATACAAATCAAAACCACAATGAGATATCACCTCACACCAGTCAGAATGGCTAAAATCAACAAGTCAGGAAATGACAGATGCTGGCGAGGATGCGGAGAAAGGGGAACCCTCCTACATTGTTGGTGGGAATGCAAGCTGGTACAACCACTCTGGAAAACAGCATGGAGGTTCCTCAAAATGTTGAAAATAGAACTGCCCTATGACCCAGAAATTGCACTACTGGGTATTTACCCTAAAGATTCAAACGTAGTGATCCAAAGGGGCATGCGCACCCGAATGTTTATAGCAGCAATGTCCACAATAGCCAAACTATGGAAAGAACCTAGATGTCCATCAACAGATGAATGGATCAAGAAGATGTGGTATATATACACAATGGAATACCATGCAGCCATCAAAAGAAATGAAATCTTGCCATTTGCGGCAACATGGATGGAACTAGAGCGTATCATGCTTAGAGAAATAAGTCAAGCGGAGAAAGACAACTTTTATATGATCTCCCTGATATGAGGAAGTGGTGATGCAACATGGGGGCTTAAGTGGGAAGGAGAAGAATCAATGAAACAAGATGGGATTGGGAGGGAGACAAACCATACGTGACTCTTAATCTCACAAAACAATTGAGGATTGCTGGGGGGAGGGGGGTTGGGAAAAAGGGGGTGGGGATACAGACATTGGGGAGGGTATGTGCTTTGGTGAGTGCTGTGAAGTGTGTAAACCTGGCAATTCACAGACCTGTACCCCTGGGGATAAAAATATATGTTTATAAAAAATAAAAAATTAAAAAAACAAAAAAAAGAAACCCACACAAAACAGAATTATGTATTGGTTGGTTGACAAATGACATGACCAGGGGCTCACAGGAACCCACCCGCTGTATTTTCCCTAGTATCAATGGCTCAGCAGTCACAGCAACTTTACAGAATCTAATTACTACAGATAACAAGAACTGACCATTACTTACTTCTATCTTCTTTGGACTTATTCTGTTGCTCTTTTCTAACTAAGTTGGATGAATAGCTCCTTAATTTTCAGTGTTGCTTAGGTTCTAACACAAGATAAAACATTTAAGGTAATAATTTTCCAATATTCTTAGTGGATCCTGTTAAAATTTTAACTTTCAGACCTTCTCCAAAAGTAATCCATAACTCACTTGCTTATTAATATTAAAAAGCATTCGTTTCAAAGTTTTATTTTAATACCTGTTCTTCTATTCTCTGTTCCAAACAGTTTAGTAATCCAACTGCATCTTTAGTACATAGACCTGTCAGCTCAGTCTGAAATGCAGCTAGTAAAACACTGCGTTCCTTTAAAAAAACTTGTTGAAGAGCAAGCAGAAGTTCGCCTCGCCAATCTGGGGAGCACTCATGAGACTGGGAACCATCATAAACCTAGCAGAGTATAAAAAACAAGTCAGTTTTCAAATAAGCATGTTTTTAAAAAATTCTAAAAATGATACTTATCTACCAACCAAAATAAATAGTAGAGGTCAAAAGTAAAGTACGGATTTGCTTCCAAGTGTGTGGCTTGTGGCATTTAAATGATACGTAGTAATTCATGTGTAATTACATAATAAAAGACAATAATTTAATCTATAAAGTGCCTTATTATTAGCAAAAGTCATATAAAACTATTAAGATACACAATATTGAGTACCTCGGCATCTCTTTGCACTTGCATTTTGGTAATTAAATCCTTAAGAGATGAGATTGTACTGAGATAAGCTCTTCTTTCTTCTAGCCAAGATTCTGACACTTGCTGAACAGAATGGTCCTCTCCATCACTATAGGGAGACTCAGTGAGGGAGAGCACCTGCATGCCTTCATTATGGACAGCTCTCAGTAATCCCTAGAAATAAACCCAAAGGCCAGAATTCTGACAACTTCTTCAAAGACAGATATACAAAGAAATATAAATTTTAAGGAAGGTGGCTTTATCTAGTTAGACTACTTGGAAGAGCCACTGTAGGAAGAAAACACCAGGCTACGACTACTGACTAACTTTTTCTTATGGAGGGGATGTAAGTCTATGACTGTGTAGCTCTCACCTGTAAGTTTCTTCTACTTAACTGATATGCTCTTCTTGGATTTAATGATTAGCCACTAATCTAGCCAAAAGAAGTAAGTAAGAGATGAATTCTACACCTGGGGATTGCATTAATAATTTTGGCACTCAAAATTACCAGGGATAAAAACTATTTTTAAAAATCTTTAGATAAATAATTAATAAATACATTGTACTTTATTATCTGCAAAATACAGGAATTACACTAAACAGATTCTAAAGATTCATTCTTCCTTTGCAATTCTCTCTTCAGAGAACAATATACGTTCTAAAAAACTGCTATGTTCAATACAGAAAACACACAGACTAAGTTTCACTAAAAGACTGTCTTTCAGTACCTTTATTTTCTTCGGAAATGAATCTGTTGAACCTTCACCTTCATCTCCTCGGTCTTCTGATGCTATGTCAAATCCCTGACTTTGTGTAAGATAAATTCCCTGACCCCAGTCTGATCCAGAATCTAAAATAAAGAAAATGACCACTGGACTATTAAAAAGAAACAAATACTTTTTAAGTAAGTACTAAAAAATGTCAGAAATGTATATAACTTGGGCGCCTGGGTGGCTCAGTGGGTTAAAGCCTCTGCCTTTGGCTCAGGTCATGATCCCGGGGTCCTGGGATTGAGCCCCACATTGGGCTCTCTGCTCAGCAGGGAGCCTGCTTCCCCCTCTCCCTCTGCCCGATTCTCTGCCTACTTGTGATCTCTCTTTCTCTGTCAAATAAATAAAATCTTTAAAAACAAAAAACAGAAAGCAAAACAAACAAAAAAAAGAAATGTATATATCTTACCACTGGAACATATTTCTCTAGTTTGGTAAGCATCAGAATGTGTTAATTCAGGAACTGAGGATCCCTAATTAGAGAACACAGAGGAATACATAACATTTTTTGCTTTAATAAAAATAAAAATAGGATCCAATGAATAGTTGTGATCTTTTATAGTGCTGTCAAAACACAAATAAGAAACTCAATTAAATCATACATTTTACAATAAATGGAACTATCCATGGTTTAAAAGTCTTCTTTTTCCAAATGGATATTACCACAAGAAGTCATTCATGAGTTAAGGAATAATACGGTGCTCCAAATTTGCAGAAGAACTTTGTGGAAAGTTATTATCTGACTACACAATGGAAAGAATAAAAACTGCAATTTTATCTAAGGAAGAGATTACCCAAATTTCTTTTTCTGTTAAAAACAAAGAATTGGAGAGGAGGCGGGTGAAGCACACAACGTTGAAAAAACACATTATTATGAAAACCAAATACCTCTTTAGATCTCAGACACTGTATCACTGCCTTCAAGGTACCACATTCCTCTGTCAGCAACTGAACAGCAACATAATGCTCTCTCTTTAAGGTGTCAGTTTCAGAAATATGTCTGGATTCCATATCCAAAATTTCAGCAGCATGTAGTTCTTGCATCTGCTCAATTTTTTCAGTAAACTGACTGATTATTTCTGTGACTTCTTCTGATGAACACTCACTCTGTAAATCAATTTGGATTCCTACATTTCTAACAAGAACTTGTGGAGTCTGACTGCTGCTATTAACCTTGAGGGTCCCCTCAATCTCGGATGCCAAACTTTTATCCACGTTAGTAGGAAGTGGTTCTAACATGCAGACTTTTCTGTTTTCCTGTACCACAGTCTTATCTTCTTTTTCTAAGAAGGAGGATAATTTCTCTTTTGCTTCTGTGAGTTGATTCCTAACTTGGCTTAAATCTTTCTGAAGAGATGCCATATTTGTCTCTTTTACCTAAAACATAATAAATAAAACAGTAGAACATTCAATTAAAAATATTAAATGTAGAATTTTGGGTAGAGAGGAGAGACTATTCATGCATATTAATATGCTCATTTTTCTCAGAATAATACGATAAATATTACAGAAACACTCAGAGATTCTATATAAATTTGTATATATGTGTAGTCACAGTTACCATAGAAGTGAAATTATTTTAACAGACTCTTTTGGTATTTATGGGATAAAGAGCTCTCTTTAATATCTTTCTCCTCATTCATTAACAGACTAGAGACTAAAAGCATCTTTCTATAAAAGATTCAAAGAAAACCAAGCAAGAACATGCTAGTAAAGAAATTTATAGTAACTTTTCATCAAAGCTACAAAAGATTTTTTTTTCCAGCTTTTTGGTTTTTTACAGGAGAATATACTTCAAAATGAAATTAAGATATGTAAAAATAAGTTAAATAGGACATATGTTACTTATTTTACCAAAAGCTCTTCCTGAAGCTTTTCTGCTTTCTCTTTGTAATTAGCAAGTTCTTCCTTGATAGCTGATGATTCAGCTCTAAGAGCCTCAAGTTGACAACAAAATCCACTTTCTTCACTGGTATCAATAGGCTCAGCAGTTGCCTGAATTGCAGTGGAAAACATTTAAAAACACATTATTTTCAAAAGATAGAGCCACGTTCAAAAGCACTTATACTTCTAATGAAGTTTTTTCAATGAAGCTTTTTCCAGAATGACTGCTTATCAGATAAAAGGGTGTAGAAATGATTCACGTTCTTTCAACAAATAGGAAAACTTTTTTAGGAACTATCATTTTATGTTCTTGAGACAGTAAAGAAAAAATTATTTTCTGGAAGCCAAAGATACATTATGTTAGTATATATAATCCTAAATATTTATAAATTATTAGTCAAAGTATTGTTACCATTCAAAACACTTTTTAAAAAAAAAGATTTTATTTATTTATTTGACAGAGAGAGATCTCAAGTAGGCAGAGAGGCAGGCAGAGAGAGAGTGGGGGAAGCAGGCTCCCTGCTGAGCAGAGAGACCAATGTGGGACTCAATCCCAGGACCCTGAGATCATGACTTGAACTGAAGACAGAGGCTTAACCCACTGAGCCACACAGGTGCCCCAGAACACTTTCATATTTATATCACGTTCCTCAAAAAATACCAAGTCTTACTAAGATATTTCTTACAAGATTTATATACATAGAAAGTCATGTTAATATTTTAATATGACTATAAGAATTTATACTTCCAGGGAGCTAGGACAAAAAAAGCCTATTAAATGGAAAAAATTATCATACTTTGTCAAACAAATTATATATTTTTGGATTCTTGCTGTTAGTTAATTGCCTAGTATTCAGATAAGACCGCACATTTAGTACTCAAAATTATAAATATATAAAGTGTGAATTTGAAAATTAAAATCCTTCTACTATATCTGCCCTGTGCTAAGAAATAAAGGCCATTTCAGATCTTTACATAAGTAGACTTAAAAGGTCAAATAAAAATTATTTCTAGGAAAGGAAAGAACCTATTATCAGGTATAAAATCTCAAATGCTAACGACTTATCACTGACATGTTACTTCAGTAGAATACTAATATATTTTGATGTATCAATTACTTAAAAGGAATGATCAAATAACATGCATGTTAGATGGAACAGGAAAAAAAAAACCACACAAGTTCCAAAAGACATTTGCTAATCTTAACATCTTTCTTTTGACTGCTCTACTTAATATGAGTATGCTAGTGAAATAAATAACATGATTTTGAAATCACAATATAATCTGTATCCATTATTTTAGTGATAATAATATGACTATACAGAAAAGTATTTTTATAAAAACCCTCTATATATGAATTGCTAGATGTAAAGAACACCATATTTAATTTAAATTAGTAATCAGTTTAAGAACAAAGAAAAAGAGAATTCCCTATGGCATTTAAGTGAAAAAATTAAAAAACAACCTAACCTTGAAAACTTCAAAATCTCCTTCAGGGCTTCTTTTCCTTTCTTTACCTCCCTGGTTTATCTCCTCCTCCAATAACTTCTTTAGTTCTAGTAGCTTCTTTTCTTTCTCCAAAGCATTTTTCTTCACAATTTCTACCTGTTTTTTTTCTAAAATCAAACTAGTCTGCATTTCAACCACCTGGTTTTCTAATTCTGATATTCTCAAGGTTAATGCTAATACATCTGGGTCCATCTCATTGTCTCTTACTGGATTTAAATTCTGTACATTTGTTCTTTCAAGTTCTGGTGAAACTGCTTGTTCATATTGACAGAGTTTTGCATATTCCTTAACTGCTTCAAGTTGGACTTGACTCACAAGAGCAGCAGCAACATTTTCTTCAAGTATATTCTGTAGGTTTCCAATCTTCCGTTTAAGCATTTCTGTTTCAGATTGGCCTTGTTCTTGCATGTCCTTTATAAGTTTGTAACACTGGGTGAGTTCCAAGTCCTTTGCACTCACAGTGCCCTCAAGCTGTAGCACCTTTGTTTCCAAACTGCTTATGGAACTTCTGCTGTTTTCTTCAAAAGACGTGACATAAGTCTGATTTTCTAGGGATTTAAAGGCATTCTCAGTAAGGTGAACTTCCAGTTCAGGTTTGGTTTTGCTCGGGTCATCTATGTCCATATTAATGCTTTTCACTGGTACACTTTGGATTTTTTCCATATTTTCACGTTCTCTCTTTAAGCTGCGTAATTCTTGTGTTAGCTCGTTCATTTTTAAATTGGTTTCTTCAAGTACATTTTTCGTAAAAGCCATTTCTTCATTAGTGGTTTCTACTTGCTGTTCCAAAGCCAGTTTTTCAGCTATTACCATATCCAACTGATGTTTTATACTATCTGCTTCCTCTGGGAAAGGGTTGGCATCCATTGATGTCTTCTGTTCAATATTTGCCAATTCTTGTTGAAGTTTTTCAATCACGTCATTGAGCTGTTCAATTTCTTCCTCCCTACTTTTCTTCACACGTTCTTGATCACTCATCAAACATTCTATCTGGGTTTCAAGATCCCTTATCAGTTCATTTTTTTCTTCAATAAGCTGTTAATGAAAACAAATAACACATAATAAATATGTATTTGCATTTTGGGAATTTTGTTTTTATTTTAAGGGCAGGATCTCAAAGGGTTGATCTCACACAAATAATACACTTCTCAGACATGTTAGATTAATTTTGATATAAACCAACAGTCCCCATCATATCAAACAAGGACCTTACTTCTAACTTTGTTCAGAAAATTCTGTTCAATATAAAGTGATTTAAACATTAGTAGCTGATTTCCTATAAATAGTCAATACCAATACATTCTAATTGAAAAGAATGAAGTAGTAAAATAAAAATGGTTAACAGATGGTGTTATCTTATTTAATTCATATCAAATAGAATTTTACAGATTTTGTTAGAATGATATAATGAAATCTGAGTCACCAGAGATTCTCTGGAAAACATCAAAAATCCTTGACAGTATTAGGAGGGAATAAAAAATACACATAGCTCGTAAAGCCAGTATGTCTTTTTGTCTTTTTTAAGATTTTATTTATTTATTTGAGAGGGAGAGACGGAGAGAGGGAAAGAGCGAGCACACGTGAGCATGCACATGCACAAGCACGCAAGAACAGGGTGAGGAAGAAGGAGCAGGGCTCAATCCCAGGACAGTGGGATCATGACCTGAGCCGAAGGCATGTGTTTAACCGACTGAGCCAACCAGGTGCCCGAAGCCAATGTACCTTAATAAATAAAATTAATGGGCAAAAGAGGATTAACTTTTATTCAGTTCTTATACTCAACGAGAAGCTGAAAAACAGCATTTGCCCTTCAAAATTCTAGCTTAATTTCATGTAGTAATTTAAAACTAGTGTACCTTATTATCTGTTGTAATTTTAAGTTGATGCTGAAGTTTTGTAATTTGCTCATTTAATTGGTCAATTTCTATTTCTTTTTCTTGCATTATTTGAACAAATTTTCCAAACAACCCATGTTGGTCCTGAGTAGAGATAGCATCAGATTCCTTTATGGCAAATCCCAATTTCTCCATTTCATCCTAGGGACCAAAAACCCCAATCAGCTGGATAGATCATTACATGTAATTTTCTGAATACTCTACCAATTAAGTGTTACAAAAGATGAAGTGCCCAAAATGTACAAATAAAATGAGCAATCATATAGTAATTTTAAGTCAATAATTCTTAAAATATTTTGATAAAAGTTCTAAAAATTTTTTCATTCGTGATGAATTCAAATATCATGCTGGGTTGAAAATAAATTCATGCAAACCCATTTGCAGTGAATGTTCCTCTGTTAAGAATTATTTAGCAGCTAGACTCAGTAAGTGCTTGATACTAAGATAAGACGAAAATTATGAATTATTTATGAACAAAGTTTTTCTTAATTAATTACCTTAAATAATTTGTTTTCTTGTTCAAGTTCTTGAAGGCGGGTAGTAGATTCCTTTTTCTGTATTTCTAATTGCATATGGAGTTGCTGAACTTCTTCATTCTTATTTTCCAGTTCCTCTCTAAACTGCTCTAATTGTTCTTCTAAGTTTGTAATCTTTGATACCAAAATATCAAAAGGGAAGAGAAAAAAAAAATACCCATTTATACAAATGCTTGGGAAAAGAGAATGAAAAGTGCTGAATTAGGTGTATAAAACATATATACTTAAGACATATGAACCATGAGAATAAAGGGGTTTCTCTAAGCCAGTATATATAACTATGTGGTTTCTAGGTATTTCCAAACTGATCACCCTTAAATCACTCCACTTAAAGCAAAGAGAGGAACTTCAGATGAAGGAAGGATTCAAGGGGCCATTTCTTACCAAAAATATTTTCTGACAAAGCAGAAGTAGTCATGGAAGGAAGGGAAAGAGTCCACATTTTAAATCTTATTTCATGTTAAATTTAGTTGCTATCAAAAGGTTCAAGAAAGCTTCAAAATTAAGTCAGTTGTTTTAGCTACCAAATGAGACTAGCTCAAATTAGTCAGTACTAAAACTTAACCTAATGAAAGGTTTGGCTACATGTGCTTTGCTTAAGTAGACCAAAGCAGAGGTAGACTCTAAGACTGTGAATTCCTTATGTCTGAAATACAGAAACTTAAACAGCAAGTTATTAATACCATTTTAGAATAAAATTAAGAGAACTCCTATACGTTGGGACAATAGAAATTTAGCTCTTTTCTGAGCACAGATTCCTGTTAATGTTAAAGCAATTACTCCGAAATGGTTATACAGAGACTGAAACTAATGAGTTTTAAGAGCTGTTACCATTATATTTTAAAAGTTGGGTCTGATTAAGGAATAGTCGTTTGGCTCAATGCTTTGTAGCTACTTTAGCTACTTAATAAATATTTAATGAATGATCAAAATTGCTGTATTAACAGCAACCTAGAATGCAGAAGCAACATTATTCAGTAGTAGCTGGCTCAGAGGGTAGCCTATAAATCATTTATTTCCTTAGAACTTGAAAGGAACCATATGCTGCTTACACCCAGACATGTAATCAGAATCGTATCTTAGCACTAACAAGGCAAAGCCCCTGAACAGAAATAGTATTAATGCTAATAATAGTAGCCATCATTTATAGACAATTTGTTGTTAGGTATTCCATAAGGCGCTTTATAGGTATCATTTTTTAAACTCTGTAACAACCTTATGAGATCTTTACTTGGATTATTCCCACTTTGGAGAAAAGGAGGGAGTCACTGAGAACAAAGTACCTTGTCTTGAGGTCACAAGACTAGTATGTGGTAAGGAGTTTACCTTTGGAGTCTTACATTCTCTCTCTTTTTTTTAGATTTTATTTCAGAGACTGTGAGCAAGCAAGTGGGTCGGAAGGGCACAGGGAGAGGGAGAGGAAGAATCTCCAGGAGTCTGCTGAGTGAGGAACCCCACAATGTGGGACTCCATCCTATGACCCTGAGATCGTGACCGGAGCCTAAATCAAGAGCCAGATGCTTAATGACTGAGCCACCCAGGTGCTCCTAGAGCCTCACATTCTTAACTATCATTTATCCTGCTTATAATAACTAATGTCTGGAACTCATTTTCTGTGCACTGGTATTAAACTCGGTAGACACTCCTTAAACACATTTAATAGTTGCTCATATATAATTATCAGGTTGGTTTGCTGAAAACTATGGTGATTTTATCTTCTTCAAAGTTATCTAATGCAGTAGTATTTATACCTATCCTTATCTTTCACAGCTACTTTTGATGAAAGGTATTACTTTAATATACATGTAGACATTTAAGTTCAAAAATGATGCTCCACCTCAAATGCTATTTGATTTTTGGGGTACCTCTTAATCCTCTTTGCCTACTTCACCCTCTCCCCAAAACCAACCTCCCCTCTGACAACCATCAGTTTGTTCTGTGTACTTAAGAGTCTGTTTTTTCATTTATTTGTTTTGTTTTACTTTCTTGACACAAGAGTTTATGGTCAAATTCTAAATTTGATCTAAAGTCTTGCTATTCAAAATGTGGTCCCTAGAGCAGCACAACTGGCATCACCTGGGAACATGTGAGATGCACAAACTCCAAGGCCCCACGCCAGACCTTCTCAATCTGAATCTTCTTTTTAATAAGATCCCCAGGGGATTCATGTGCACACTAAAGTCTGAGAAACATTGGCCTAAAGTACTAACATTTCTGTTCTAAGAAGCTGAATTTGCATCATCACAAGAGAGACCTCAATTCCCAAAGACAACAACTGTAGGATTCTTTCCTCCTGTTCAGCCAGACTCTAGTTTCAGTCCCAGGCTGTCCTATTACTGAGCCTATAACAACCAAAACCACAAGAATATTACTAGGGTTTTAAAACAGAATGGTGGCTATTTGTTTTAATCCAGTTTACTTCAGCTACTAAATGTTATCTATACTGTTTGGATTATATTAATTTGCAACTATTTGTGTTTTCTTTTAAAACCTTTTTTAATTGCTTTCAAATGTGTATATGCCTTCTTAGTTAGACATTAGATCTTTGAAATCTGCTAGCTTTACAACTGGATAGTGGTAATCAACATGTACTACGGTCTTAATAAATGTTGAGTGATAGTCTTTAATACTTCTTACCAACAAGGCAAAATATTCCCCAATTCTTTAGCAGTACAGCATCACAGGACTCCAGAATCAGAGAAATCTAGGAGGAATGCTTGCTCAACCACCTACTGTGTGACTATGAACAAGTTGTTTAACCTCTCTTAAGACTCAGTTTACTCATCTGTAAAATGGATGTAACACTAGAGTCTATCCTCAGGGAGAATGTAAAGATTAATGACATCAGGCTTTTAAAATACCACTTTATAGCACAGACCTCAACAAAGTTAACTATGATCATTTATTACTGCCATCTATGAGCTAGATTTCATTAGCTCTATAGAGTTAAGACCTACTGAAGGCATCTTTTTCTTAAAGAAATTCTTCCATTTTCCCCACATTATTTCCTTTTTCTTATCATCCTATCTTTAAAGTTTCTTCTCTTTCTATTCATTTGCATTTCTAAACATACGATAAACTTAAAGTTGTGCACAGATTAAGGCTATGAGAATAGTAGAAAAAATAAATGACACATACAGACATCTTCTGTTGATATTCCATCAGATATCTGAAAACATTTGCCTAACGCAGGAAGAATGCTTAAGAAGTTATTTTCATTAAAAGATTTATCTTTTTTTTTAAAAGATTTTATTTATTAATTTGGCAGAGAGAAATTACAAGTAGATGAAGAGGCAGGCAGACAGAGAGAGATAGGGAAGCAGGCTCCCTGCTGAGCAGAGAGCCCGATGCGGGACTCGATCCCAGGACCCTGAGATCATGACCTGAGCTAAAGGCAGCGCCTTAACCCACTGAGCCACCCAGGTGCCCAAAAGATTTATCTTTTAATTCTATGTTCCTCCTCTCTTTCAGTCTTTAGTCACAGATGAGTGGGTTCTGACAGAGTACTTGTCACTGTTATTAAAAACTAGGTAGACTAGGATGAACTATCATTTTAACCCTTTACTCACTCAACACACCTGGCTCTGTCCTATCTATAAAACACTGCGAGTTGGTTGACAGAATCCGGCTGACCGGCCTCCTTGTAGTTCTGAACAGCTATGATTCTGAGTAAAATGTAGACTGCTATCAAATACTGACCTCAAAATATTAAGTGTCAGTAATGTTATATTAAGTTCAGAAGATAATTAAAATATAAAGTTAGTAAAGTTAATTAATCAACTATCTCAACTATTCATACAACTATCATTGTTTCAGGGTTCAGTTTTGAAAGTCTATCTTTTTAGAGAGCAGACAATTTCTCTATTACTGTAAGGCACTTTAAATGTTCTTTTCAAAACACATAAAAGTGGTTACAGATAAGCAAGTGTTGCCTGCATGTTTCAGAAAAACCAAAAAAGCAAAATAATCAAGAACCTTTTAGATAAACATTAGTCAGTGTAATATGATAGTGAGAAAATAAACCTTCTCATGGAGATGATCATTTCTATTCATCACTTAGAGGGCTTTATTCTGAGCCAGATTTTAATTGATGTCTAAATCATTCTTATATTTTACAAGGGACTTATTAACATTCATTTACTCTTTAAGTTCAATAGATATTTGTTAAAATATATTAAATATCCTGAGAAAATTATGTGGAAATAAAAATGTAATTTAAAACACCTTAAGTATTTTAAATGATATGATATAGCTAGATAATGCAAAGTACAATATGTTTTAGAAAAGCTAATAGTAGACCAAGATTTAAATAAGTTTAATTTAAATTGAAATTAGAAATTATTACTGTATTAAAAGTGGATTTTCTTTTTGTTTGAGAAGGGGGCAGTAGAAAAACATAGGAAAACTTTATATAATTACTGTATTGTTAAACTTTTGTTTTAAGAACATGTTTAGTATATTGTAAAATAGCACAATAATAACCTCCCAGGGCAACGTAACTTAAAAAACAAAACAAAAAACCAAAAAACCAAAAAACCAAACCCTAAAGCAAACTAGCAATACTTCAAAGCCCATGGTAAGTAAGAAAAAGTTTTGTACTAACACAACTCTCTCTACACTCTCTTCACTCAGTTCATATTTACCTTCTTTTTGTCTTTAAAACTTCTTCCCGTGTCAAGGCCTTTATATTTGTCCCCTCTACCTATAACACTCTTCCTCATACCAACGTATTTGTTCAAATCTTTATTGTCTTCAAGGTCAACTTAAGCAATGAGCTAAGAAATCATCTAAACTTTGGTTTCAGATTATAAACTCCATTCTATACAAATGATATTCTTGAATAACTTATTTAAAATTATTTAAAAATATTTCAAACCACATTTTGTCATTAAAGGTAAACCACTTACCTCTTTTTCCTTTCGGTCTATGGCATCTCGCTCAGCCTGCAACTGTACTTCTAGGGACAATTCTGCTTTAGCTTCTATAGCTCCACACAGTTTTTGGTCCTCTACCTTTAAATATATAAGAATTTTTTCAAAACTTCAGACATTAAATCATGATTCATTTTAATTAGAGAAGTAGCACTTTCATTTCTCCAATTAGCAGTTGATTACATGAGTGAATAATCAAAGTTATAGATATGCAGGTTTGAATGCATTTTTATATAAACAGGAATGTCTGACATTCTTAAAATTCATTCCTCAGGTAAAATGGAGGCTATCCCCTGAACTGCTCCCTTCCTAATCCTGCTCTTCTTTCATTCTTGCTTTCTGCAATATAATGGGAATAGATTTCATTCCTTAGTCTGGGATGAAGCATCAGCCTCAACTGGTGTCCACAGCTTTTTCACTTGGCTATTATTTTACAATTACAACCTTACTGACTGTTAAAAGGATCATTAATTCTTCTGGTTTAGCTAATCTTCCTTTCTCAGGACTAAGGTATGCAAGTAACATCTGGAAATAGGAATAAACAGATATAGTTATGATGTCACTAAAGACATAAGGGTATATTTATATTTTGTAATAATATCAATAAAAAGTCAGTAGTAATTTTTATTTAAAGGAACTGATGTTCATGTAACTAAGAGTAACTGGCATTAAAATACTTGATACAATTAACCTAAAGAAAATGGCACACCTTTTGTAAAGTGTCTGCACTAACGAGTAAGGCTTGCTCCAGTTCCCTTACTCTGAATTCCAATTTCTCAATTTCTTCGTTCCGTTCTTGGATATCCCTCTGAAGCTGTTCTTTAGACAGCAAAAGCTCACTGCACTTGTCTGTTTTTTCTTTCAAATGATTTGTTAACTGTTCAACCTGGAAATGTAATGAGCAAAAACTGTTAATTAAAAAAAATTTCAACAAGCTAATAACCTATCCTCATTTCAAAAAGTATTTTCAGACATTATGCTAATTTTATTTTTGATAAGGATAGCAATGATCATCTCCAACTATGGTGACATTTTCTGAGTTGACAAAACAAAACAGTACTAACAAAACAGAAATAATACTGTTCTCATCAACCCTTTACAAAAAGTTCTTTCTCTTATGACAAAGATTTTCTCCAGCTAGGAGGAGAAAAAAATTACATTTTTAAATAAAGTATAAATAAAGTATAAGCTCTAGTGGTTCAACCACACTAAAACCTAATAAAAATGACAAGTTTACAGAGTACTGACTTATATTCTTATGTGAGATAAGATAACCTTAATAGAAAAAATAAGCAGAGAAGCTTATTTAATTGGGTAATACTGGAAGATAAATTTCAATGCAAACAGTTTTTAGAGTTTCAAGATTCTTTCACACTGAAGACATTTTTAATTTTCTGATTTTGAAGACTTATATATAATAGAAAGAATTTCCTTTAAGTTCTTCACAATACACATCTTATTTAACACATAATATACAAATTATTGTAAGGCAGACAACATCAGTAAAGTTCTTACCTCTCTAGTTTGATGTTCATTGATAGGCTGGAAACGAGGTATAACCTTAAGTTGCTGTTCTAGTTTCTGTATTTCCTGTTGGAATACATCTCTCTCATGTTCCCTATCAATGGCTTGCTCCTGAAGTTTAAATAACAATAACAGTAACAGATGAAACAACATATATTGAAGTTATTATTTCTGCTACTTCCCTTTAGTTACACACATAGCTTTATTTGAAGACAAACTGATGACCATAGATTAGGCCAAACCAAAAGGTTTAAAAAGATACCATCTTTTCTATGGTACGTAGCCTATTTGAACTCTTTGATGAAACTTTATGCATTTCAATATTATTTGAAGAACATTAAAAAATTGAATGTTAAATATAGACTAATATAAAAATATTGTTCCAAAAATGAGTTTATTTTTCTGGAACAAAAGAGTAATTCCAGGGACGCCTGGGTGGCTCAGTTGGTTAAGCGGCTGCCTTTAGCTCAGCAGGGAGCCTGCTTCTCCCTCTGCCTCTACCTGCCTCTCTGTCTGCCTATGCTCACTCTCTCTGACAAATAAATGAATAAAATCTTAAAAAAAAAAGAGAGTAATTCCATTGTTATTCAGTCATTTAAAAAAAAAAAAGCAGAGCAGATTATTTAGTAAATAACGTTCTTTTATCCTAACCTAGATTTCATATCTAAAGTTATAAAATGTGTCAGAATCTGATTCCCTGGTCTATAAAGAGAATATCAGGCCTTAAATGAAATCTCAAAGAAGAAAACCCATGTGAAATTAGAAGACTTAATATCATTTTGGAAGACAATAATGACAGCATAACAACTTCCAATCCCCTGTTTCCCAAAGCACACTGTTATTATGTATATCTTTTTTGGGTCAAACAGTATTGGCCAGTTAGCCTTACTCAGGATCTTCAACCTGTTTTTGCAGTTGGTTAAAGGAAAGACTAGGATAAGCTTCTTAACACTAAATTTGGAAAAGGCTTAACTGGTAGGGTTTATTCATAATCTGCTTGCACTGCTTTTAACTGTGATAGGTGAACTATTTGTAATAGTACTTTTCAGTTAATTGGTAGAAAACACATACATATGAAATGCTAGAGTTCAAGAGTCTCTTCATAATTTAAAAGTCATAACTTAGAGTTACAGCAAGTAAGCATTATACTGAGAAAATCAATATTCAAGTTGAGAATACTTACATCTAAAAATTTTCTCATTTTTTCTAATTGCTTTTCCAGTGCTTGATTTTGCTGTCGTAAATCCATAAGCTCAGCATTTTTTTCTTGTTCCAGCTCTATAAACCTACTGACTTGTTCCTCAACATCTATTTCTAGAGCTTTCACTTGTTTTTGAAGGTCGTCACGTACTTTTTCAGCTTGGCACTGTACTTCTAGTTTTTCCTTCATTAGTTTTTCTGTCTCCTGTAGTAATTCTGTTTATAAATATAAAAATATTCTAAGTTAAATCATAACTAATAATAATGAAATCACTGATAACTATGCACAGATTTTACCTTATGAAACAAGAGGTCTGAGTTTTATTTCAAACTCATGGAAAAAAGGAAAATGTTCCTGTGAAAATATCAAATTATCACATTCCTATATAAGTAAGCAAGCTAATACCAAAACTTATAATTAACAAAAAGAATGATCCTATCACTAAAAACAATACTTGTGAAAATGCCATAGCAAATAACTGAAAAAAAATAAGTAAATCCACTTGCACTATAAGGAAAAGAACAAAGTCTAATTAAATTTAAGCACAGAAATAACTCACCTCAGGCAAAAATCAAACCAATAAAGTCACTTCTATATGCATACACAATACACATGAAGATCAAATACTGTACATTTTTAACCAAGGCAAGTAAGAGTTATAGAAAAAAAAATACAACTACAATCAGAATTTCCTGTTAGTCTTTTTCCTTATTAGATCCATATTCCTGAGTTAGTCTTGCATGCTCATACATAAATGTATCAAGAAAAAACTGACAAGTATGAGAGGCGGTATGGTGTACTGCCTAAGAGCAGAGACTGTGGATTCAAATCCTAGCTCTGCCACTTATCTCCTATGTGAAACGTAGTATGATGTCCTCCAATTTCCTTATACATAAACTGGGGGTAGTAATAGTACTGATCTCTAACAGTTATTATGGATCAAATGAGTTAATATACATAAAGAATAGTGCCTAGAGTATGGTAAGCACTATATAAGTGTTAGCTATTATTATTAATATTAATAATATAATTATTAAGTATAAATAGCAAAGAAAAACAATTCTCTAATGAAAAAATAAAGGAACATAACCCGAGAGTCTTTACACTACTCAGTCTGCCAACAATGTACTCAGGACTAGGAATCTATAGAAAATAGCTTTTCTTTTAAAACAATACTGATGTAGACGTTAATATAAAACTAAGTGAACCAGAAAGTCTCTTTACTTTACTAAATCTCATTGATCCTATTGTTACCATCATCTTATATTTCCTGATTTAGAAAGAGCACTTTAAAGTTATAGGCTCCAAGAGTTTAATGTATTTGTTTCTGAAAAATTGAAATGGTCTTAAGCTCTGTGGAAAAACAGATATAAGATGATGATCATTATGAATCTCAGTTGTTAATTTCAAATGTAAATATGTATTTTATTGCAAGTAAAGTTTTTTGTTAAAGAGAAAAGCTGTAAGTATGAAACACAGCAGTAAAATCAGAGGTACGTTAGTTGGAAAAGTAGAGGTATGTGATTGAAAATCCAAGGGTCACCCAATTTTTGGAGTTGTAAGTTTACCACCCAAAGACTGGCCATGCCACTGTATAAACACACCTGCTCCAGGTGCTGCATCGACTGCAGCATCTACTAGTCCTATAAGAATAGAAAGAAAACACACACATACAGAACAAAGATATAATTTACATGTCTATTTCCTAAAATAAGATAATACGTATACACAAAAGAATCAGAAGTAAAAGTTAAAACCACTAGTAACACTTGATGTCTCAGTATTTCTTAAATGTTTTACATGTATGATCTATATACTTCGCATATTAAAAAATTCCAACTCTAAACCTGTGTTAAACAAATTTGAGCACCAGAAACAACTGCACGAAATTACAAAAATGTCTGCTGTACATATTTCTAAATTGGTAAAATTCAACTAGTGAAACTACACATTTATAATTCTAACTACATGTGTACTATGAAAGTGAGAGGATATGATAAAAAGGATTTCAAGTTCCACTGTCATAATGGCTCACATTCTTTTCTGCCAAACAAACATATCACATCTGATTTCTCATTTAAGAAAAGATTAAAGGTTATTTATAAGTTGTACATTTTGAACTCCTACACAGGTTAAACCTGATGTCTGCCTGCTTCTGATAGTCACTGACCTTTTTCAATCTATTCTCCTGCAGGCCAAAATCCACCTGCTTGCCCGAAGTACTCTTAGTTATTTATTCCAAGTACACATTTTTCCTGCCTTTCTGCTATTAAAAGTACTTAATCATACATGGTTTGAAAAATATCCTTCTTCATTATATGCAGCTTTCTTTAAAGGTAGAAGTTCAAGGATAAAGGATTATCTTTTCCAGTTAAAATCAGCCAAAGGAAAAACAAAACAAAACACCCCTGACTCTACATGGTTGGCTTATAAAACATTTACCGAAAAGGTAGATTTTCTTTTAATTTTTCAATCCTCATATAAAATACAGGAATAAAGACAATGAAAGGGGAAAAGAACCACCTTGAACTTTTAAGGAGTGTTTCATATACAAAGTCTAAAAATACATACGCTGTTCCACAGGGCCTGCTTCTGCTTTCATAGCTTCTTTCTGTCTCGACAGTAATTCTCTTTCTTCTTGGATCTGCTGTTGCTCTGCTTCCAATTCTTGTAATCTATTACCTGCACATAACAATTCCTGCTCAAGACGATCTATTATATCAGTTTTTTCCTGAATTTGCCTTTCAAAAAGAGTTTTTTCATCTGCATAGCCATCAATGACACCTGTAAGATAAAATTAACAGGGAATGAGATTATAACATTTCAAATCTTACCATTCGGTGTTATGTAAGTAACAGGTATACTGTTAGTGAAACTTCATTCCAACATATTAAATGTTCTGAATGAATCTGCTGCTGATAGCAGTAGCAATTACGATACGTTCAATGCAACCTTTTGGTTGTTAACCTTTGTGCCTAAATATGAAGTTCCTTTGAACTTTTTATTTTGCTATGCTAATGCATTACATCATGTAGGTGTAACTCATTTTATTACACAGATATAAAGAGACAGGTTCCTGGAAAGCAATATAAATCAGATGCTTGTGAATCAAACCTCATTTTTTTTTTTTTTTTTTTTAAAGATTTTATTTGTTTATTTGACAGACAGAGATCACAAGTAGGCAGAGAGGCAGGCAGAGAGAGAGAGAGGAGGAAGCAGACTCCCTGCTGAGCAGAGAGCCCGATGTGGGACTCGATCCCAGGACCCTGAGATCACGACCCGAGCCGAAGGCAGCGGCTTAACCCACTGAGCCACCCAGGCGCCCTCAAACCTCATTTTAAATATACTAGAGAAAGTTGATATTTTAAGTGGTTCTAGCAGGCCAACACCCAACAACAGTATGGCAGAATATAAACAGCATGAGATTTAGAGGCATAAAGCCTGGCATCACCATTTAATGGTGGCTTTGAACAATTTATTAACATTTCTTAGCTTCGGTCTTTTCATCCCTAAATTACTTCGTTAAATTTGCTTTAGGGATTTCATCAAGATCAAAAGCTTTTGCACAGCAAAGGAAACAGTTAACAAAATCAAAAGACAACTGACCGAATGGGAGAAGATATTTGCAAACGACATATCAGATAAAGGACTAGTGTCCAGAATCTATAAAGAACTTAGCAAACTCAACACCCAAAGAACAAATAATCCAATCGAGAAATGGGCAGAGGACATGAACAGACATTTCTGCAAAGAAGACATCCAGATGGCGAACAGACACATGAAAAAGTGCTCCATATCACTCGGCATCAGGGAAATACAAATCAAAACCACAATGAGATATCACCTCACACCAGTCAGAATGGCTAAAATCAACAAGTCAGGAAATGACAGATGCTGGCGAGGATGCGGAGAAAGGGGAACCCTCCTACACTGTTGGTGGGAATGCAAGCTGGTGCAGCCACTCTGGAAAACAGCATGGAGGTTCCTCAAAATGTTGAAAATAGAACTGCCCTATGACCCAGCAATTGCACTATTGGGTATTTACCCTAAAGATACAAATGTAGTGATCCAAAGGGGCACGTGCACCCGAATGTTTATAGCAGCAATGTCCACAATAGCCAAACTATGGAAAGAACCTAGATGTCCATCAACAGATGAATGGATCAAGAAGATGTGGTATATATACACAATGGAATACTATGCAGCCATCAAAAGAAATGAAATCTTGCCATTTGCAACAACATGGATGGAACTAGAGCGTATCATGCTTAGCGAAATAAGTCAAGCAGAGAAAGACAACTATCATATGAGCTCCCTGATATGAGGAAGTGGTGATACAACATGGAGGCTTAAGTGGGTAGAAGAAGAATAAATGAAACAAGATGGGATTGGGAGGGAGACAAACCATAAGTGACTCTTAATCTCACAAAACAAACTGAGGGTTGCCGGGGGGAGGGGGTTTGGGAGAAGGGGGTGGGATTATGGACATTGGGGAGGGTATGTGATTTGGTGAGTGTTGTGAAGTGTGTAAACCTGGTGATTCACAGACCTGTACCCCTGGGGATAAAAATATATGTTTATAAAAAATAAAAAATTAAAAAAAAAATTTGCTTTAGGATTGTGGGATTATGGTAACAAATGACCATTATAAGTTTTTATATTTTCCAAAAATTTCAATGCTTTCTGTAATTCTATTAAATTCTTTCTTTCTTTCTTCTTCCTTTTTTTTTTTTTTTTTTTAAAGATTTATTTATTTGACAGAGAGAGAGAGCACACTAGGCATAGGGAGAGGGAGAAGCAGAGTCCTCACTGAGCAGAGAGCCCATAAGGGGCTGCATCCCAGGACCTTGGGATCATGACCGGAGCTGAAGGCAGGCACTTAACCAACTGAGCCACACAGGCGCCTCTCTATTAAATACTTTCTAATAATTAAAAGCATATACGGTTCTTAAAATAACCTGGAGAAACTCCGAAGACAAGTTACAACTACATTTCAGTGGTCACTCTTTAATTAGAGTAGACTGGTAATGTCCAGATCTGTTTTGCATCAAAAAACTCTTTTTTAAACTTGAAAGTTTTCCTCCCTCGGTTGCCAACGGCAAGTTGCTTACCCTCAGCCTTACTGAGCTCCACAGCCAGCTGTTCTCTGGCCCTGGACTCCTCATGAAGGCGCTCTCGCAGTTCTTCTTGGCACTTAAGAGACTCGGTCACTTCTTGTTTCTGTCGAAATGACTCCCGCATCAACTCTGTCTGTGTAACTTTGGCATGTTCAAGCTAAACAAGGAGGGAAAGCATACATGAAGGAAGACAACTAAGTGTTGGGAAGGCCAATGTCATTCCCCACTAAAGGTTTAAAAAAAAAAAAAGGATTTTTAAATAAAAATAAAGACATACTGTTGAACTGCTGAACTATGGCCATATAATATTTCTAGTGCATACTAACATTAATAGGAAGAAAAAGTCAGTACACAAGTAGATTAGCTACATACAACTTTACACAAGAGATGTATTTTAATTTGGTGTAAAAAAATGTTTCTTTTGGAAATAAACCACTTCATATCAGTAGATCTGTATTTTATCACATAAAGAGAAACATAAAGTTAATGACACACAGGCTCTTTTTGTATTTTCTGAAGAATTTTCTCTAATCATATTGTATGAAAAACTTAGTATCTCTTATATTGAACACTTGTTGATTGTGGACTCTTGCTATACACTATGGGGAATTAATATATGCTTAATATAACAGGATCAATTAACAAAAATCATAGTGGTACAACAAAATGAAATTATTATAACCCATGTTTTAACTAAAAAGCTTTATATTTCTGTCCATCTATGAAACATCTACAGGGCTCCACATGAATATTCATTTTCAAAACATTAGAATACAGAGGCATTATCCAGAATTACTCATAAATACATCTTCCTTAATACATGTTGTTATTGGCATGGCTATGTTCTTATACAATTTTATTTTATTTTTTTTAAAGAATTCATTTATTTGACAGAGAAAGATCACAAGTAGGCAGAGAGGCAGGCAGAGAGAGAGAGAGGTGGAAGCAGGCTCTCTGCTGAGCAGAGAGCCTGATGTGGGACTCGATCCCAGAACCCTGAGATCATGACCTGAGCTGAAGGCAGTGACTTAACCCACTGAGCCACCCAGGTGCCCCGTTCTTATACAATTTTAAAAAGATGAGAGTCAAGTACAGGTCAAAGCTCTCAAGAAAGAGTGATCACTGTTACCAGCTCCATGAAAGTACACAAAAGCACTGTTTCTGCCTTAGCTTTCTGAAATTCTGACTGCCAGCACTGGCTTATCTGTTTTTATTTTTATTTTAAAAGAGAGAAGACACAAGCAAGCATGGGGTGGGGGAAGGAAGAGAGAATCTTTTTTTTTTTTTTTTTAAGATTTTATTTATTTATTTGACAGAGAAATCACAAGTAGGCAGAGAGGCAGGCAGAGAGAGAGGAGGAAACAGGTTTCCCGCTAAGCAGAGTCCGATGCGGGGCTCGATCCCAGGCTCATGGCCTGAGCCGAAGGCAGAGGCTTTAACCCCCTGAGCCATTCAGGCGCCCCAAGTATTAAAAATAGGCTCACCAAGTAAGAATTTGTAAAATTACAAGGTACCTAGTATATTAGAAAGATATTACCATGTTTTATGTTTAAAATATGAACCACTGTACCAAAATGCAGTGGTTTCTAATTTATAGTCAAATATATTATAAAATTATGATATTTAAGTGTATTTTAAAGACTTCTGCTCTTCATATCTGAGTAGTATTTACCTTAGCAAACAGATTTTAGAACTACTAACTAAAGATTTTTATGGTCACTCTATGTCAATTTCCAAAATATCTAGTATGTGATTATTCTTGTTTTATTTAATAGGATGTATTAAATATCATTTACAACTATTATTTGGGGATAAGATGAATACACATTTATGACTTGTAATGGATAATGAGCATACTTTTAAATTACAAAATATTTCCTAAAATATCTGTACATTGTTACCTCAACAAAGATAAAACTTTATATTTTCACTTTGACTGGCAAAACAGTATTTTCCTTTAAATGCAGATAACTAATATATATTGATTTTTTTACCTATTAAAAAAACCATAACCATAAAGACCCAATTTATATATAACTACTCTCCTGAATTTATAGTCACAGCCTATATTTTTAAAGCATATCAATTGCTTCTACATATGTAGATATGTAACTTTTTTCTGTACATTATAAATTGGTTGCTTGATAAATACTTGAAATCTCAAAAAAAGAGTTCGAAGTTCTCACTAAATGGACAGGAGTGTTGTTTGTTTTTTCTCCTTTTTCAAATTTACTGTACAAACACAACAAGGCCATTTAGCATTTAAAACAAAATGTTTGATTTTTGCTTCTAATGTTCTACTTCTTGGTAAGATCTAAGGCAACCTTAAAGTGCATTTAAACATTTACCATAAAACCACAAGAAATAACTTCAGTTTTACAAAACAAAACTAAAAAGTTAGAAGAATCAAATACAGTAAAGCTAGTGAAACAAATTTCATTTAATATAGCAAATGGCACTCCTACTTTGCTGGAATAAGAGATTCCCTTCAAATGTCCATCTAAATATATATTAAAATGTCATATTCAGCCTTTCTGAATAAGTTAAATTCATTACATTAAAAGTAAGTATAAAGCATCAATAAATATTCTGTCACTTTAATATAAAAGTTTCAGGAGAGGTAACAAAACTCTTCTGAAAATCATCTGGCCTATTAAATATTAGCTAGTGTATTACAATAAAAGCCATGAAAGTCATAAAAAGTGCTGAATAATTTGTAGTTATATTGAATAGCTTGTAGTGAATCATTCACAACATACATGTTAAACAAGCCTTAAATACTAACTATGCTAAATACTCTTTTTTTCATGCTAAATACTCTTAATAATGTTTGTAAAATACATTTCACATAAAGAAAACAGTATCTTCTCACTGGACTAGTAGGCATATTAAAGATTAAGTTCCTTATAAGTTAACAAGAAAATTAAAATCAGAATCCATATTTTCTTTTTCCCTGTCTAGAACTACAGCCAATATACCATATGATTGTAAACATTTCCTAACTGGCTCAATGGACTTAGCTGTTTTAAGTATCACAATGCTCATTCCCTCAAATATAATCTTTCCACTTTTTACTCGGGATTGCCATCATCAACATATAAAAGCAAGATTCTTAAGGACAAGCAGGATCTTTTTAAACAGCTTGCCTGCCATGGAAAACTGTAATACTATCTCACTCTGCTTTCTGGAATCAAAAACATAGCCAAGTTGGGGCTCTCAGACCAAATTTAGCTCTTCAATATATCAGGATAAATGAGTATTAACACATGAAACAGTAACAAAACTAGATTCTACCCCATTTACCTCTAAGGACATTTAAAGTTTCTTTCTCATTATACAGGTCTTTTTTAAACTAAATGCATAAAAAACTGAAAGTAAAGTATAAGAAATCAAATTTTTTATACTTACTGAATAAGGAGGGGTAGGCAGTGAAATTTTAGAAATAAGCTTTAATATGTGCCCATTTCTTTTATGAATAAAATGAAAAATAGAAGTATTAATAATGACAGAGTTATTTTCATCCAAATGTTCACAGAGAGGAAAAGGATGTGGTAAAGGCACACGAGATTCAACCTCATAAATGTCTTCATCTTGTTCTTCCAACCATGAGCCATTGAGTTTGACAGTTGCCAAATAAGTACGGTAAGAATCCATGCTAGTAGATGCAGCTGCCAAATTTCTTCACTTGCTTTAACAGTTTTCCACTACATTAAAAAGTTCTTTTGAGTTTATCAAGATACACCATAGAATTATGAAAATTTCTTTTTAGTACTATCAAATAAGCATTAATTCATATAAATGAACAAAAGAAAAAATGCACAAATCTATTTTAAAAACCTATATTTCCACCAGTACTCATCAAAAAAAAAAAAAAAAAAGGAACAAAACAAAGACAACAAAAAAGCAGAAAAACACCTTTTTACCTAGAATAATGAAATCTTTAAAGAATGGAAGAATGAAAATATAAATATCTAATTAGCCAAGCCATAAAACTGCTTTCGGTATCAAATATATCTGTGGAAATAAATAAGCTTTCCAAAAAGAATCTGGCAGGGAAAGTCAAGTTTGAAATCTCCATAGCAGCAGTCTTGAGAAACGTAGTTGCAACATTATTTCCCTTGTTCTTGCTGCTTCACTCAATTCAAAAGTAAAAGCTCTTCTGAACTGAGCTATTCAAACAGCCTAGCAGGCTGAGCCAAAGGATTCTAGTCAGTGTTCCCTGAGGAAAAGGTCAGAACAGAGGGTGTGGTTTCTTGTCTTTACCTATAGGTACTGACAGGTGGAATGTGAATTAATACGCCCACAAAAAAGCTTGCCTAACAGGATCCAAGTTCCACGTCAGAGCTTTGAAAAGGGTAGACAAGTTTATAATGTTTCTAAGATAAGCTAGTATTTTTCCATCCTATTAAATAATTGTTTTAATGTGAAAACGTGAAATCAACTAGGTTTGAGTCCACATTACCAAATAGTTCTTAAAGTATATCTAATCATAATTATTTCTGGAAGACTTAGTATTTCCTTTTGATATTTCCTTAAATAATACTCATCTTTTGAGCAGTCATTAGAACTAAATACAGATAGTTCAGTTATAACCTTTTTCCACATTGATTTGTTTTCAGAGTGAATGTTAAGGAGAAAAAAAATCCCACTCTTTTAAAAAGCTGCATTATATAGAATATGTTTGGAACTTATACCACTTAAAGTATCCTAGGGACTCTGACTAAAACTACAAAGTGCAAGTTGCCAATAATTGTCTTCTGGTAGCTCCAGAAATGTTGGCAACAATGAATAAACTAGACACTCAGAATTTTAAAAGATGAACAACTTACTTTTTAACATCAGAAGATCTTTAATAGTGAGAGCTGTTTCAAATAAATGAAAGAGCTTTCATTGTAGTGCCTTTTTTCTGTCCAGTAACTAAATATCCTAAACCCATAAAACTAAAACCTTTTATCTATTATGGAAAAACCCATACTAAAGCCAGTGGGTGATTATCAACAAAAATACATTTTATAGCCACTTTCACTACACAAAATCGTTTAAAGGAGTCAACACTCAAAGCCTTCATAGCAGGCTAATAATTAGGGAAGAGAAAATGAGATTTTCAACAGAAATCCCAGAATCTACAGGTAGATGCCTTGGGTAGGGATGGAGCAGGGGACAGCTGCCTATTAAAATTCTCGATCAGGCAATGACAAATTCCTGTTTATTATGCTTATGTGAGCCCACCAGTTAGTGTGTGAATAAGTCTGAATATCTGTACAAAATGGAGGCCTAACCCTACACTGGTTCAGCTAAATATTTTTTTCTGGATCTTTACCAGATACAAAATCATCTATATCCTAGCCAATCGGCTTTATGAAATGAGAGGATCCATGCTAACCATATCATGTAGTTCTCAAAATACTCTTTCCTGGTTCCTTCTGGAAATTACAGTTTATTTGGATAATCCAGTATCCAATTTCTCTTATTTGAAGAAAAAAAGATTCAGAGAATAAGAAGTATCTCTTTATAAATAGAAACATTCAGGTCAAGGTAAGAATTAACTACTTCTTTGTAGTAGAAAAAAACCCAGGGAGGAGAAAAAGACTCAAAAAAGTAGTAGATTAAGATGATTTAGAATTGAGGCAAACAGCTCTCTTAAAAGCATATTAACTGATGGTATATTATATTAATTCGTGTTCAAAAAGGTGGCCCTTAATTAAAATAATCCAAATTATAATTTTTCCCCATTTTTGAAAGCATTTAAAACTCATTTCCATCCATGTAAAGCCAAAACCTCTAAGAGTAGGGTATATTCCCTTCTAACTAGGAACATATAAGTCAAGGTTAAAGAAACTAACCACAACAAAACAAAACAAAACAAAAAAAACAACAAAACCCAGTTAAAATTAGGGAGGGGAAGAAGGACTCAGAATAGCAATAAAGGTGATTTAAGATAGGGACAAATAGCTCCCTTAGTAAGAGTATATTAATTGATGGTATATTAATTGACGTTCAGACAGATTACTCTGCATTAGAATAATTCAAATTGTATTCTATTTTTTTTTTTAATTTTAGAAAGCACATAAAACTTTTTATAATCAAAAGCAGTTAAAGCAGGGCACCTGAGTGGCTCAGTGGGTTAAAGCCTCTGCTTTCAGCTCAGGTCGTGATCCTAGAGTCCTGGGATCGAGCCCCACATCGGGCTCTCTGTTCCTCAGAGAGCCTGCTTTTTCCTCTCTCTCTCTCCCTGCCTGCTTCTCTTGCCTACTTGTAATCTCTGTCAAATAAATAAATAAATAAAATCTTTAAAAAAAAAAAAGGGCAGTTAAAGCAAAATGACTTCAATTTTTAAGAAGATACCCTTTTAATTATTCAGACTAAGTCATTATTCCCACGTTCCAGATAATCAGGATTTTAGTGCACATATGTAGACTATTAATTTGGGGTATAGAGCTATGTTTCCCAAACTAAATAGTTTTACTTTAATCTTTAATCGTATAGCATCAAGATACTTAACCTTTCCCCCCCATAAATATTTCTCTCAAACTGTAAAACACTTCTCTTTTGGATATTGTTCCTCTCTTTTGGATATTGATATGTTCACTTGTTTCTGTAAATTACTTAAATATAGAGGGGCTGAATACTGGATGCAGTACTCTGACAGAGCCCTGACAGAACCCTGACCTAATAATATATATTATTATATATAATAAGCACAATGGGGGAAATCCTAATGGAAAAATACCTTTCAACATTTGGATTACAGTTACGCTTAAAACTTAACAATGACAAAATCTTAACTTAAATTACTGTTTCATCCTCAGGAAAAGTCTCCCTTTATAAGAAAATATGGAAACACACAGCTTAGGTTTCATTATTCTCAAAAATGACAAACTCATTAAGAGTTGTCTATAACAATCATTATTTTGTGGGAATAAGTTCCCCATTAATTTCTTCCAAGGCCTAAAGGTATCTCTTGATAGTACCTGTGAATTCTGGAAAACTTTAGTTACTGAAAGACTACTCCCATGGAACAGACTGAATTCTTTTTCTAATTCAGGAATCAAGAATCTGAAACCATACTCTCAAAGATAGCTTTTCTGCAGAATCACAAAGAGACTACTGAATACAGATCACGTTAAAGAGGTTACCTTTCTAAGGGCTTGCAGGGAGTCTCTAAGCACTTTTCCTTATATCATAAGGAAAGTTCTCCCAACCAAGAGGAAACTGCAATAGGCTGAATATAAGCCTGATTTGTATGGTAGCCTATCTGGGCAAATGATAAATAAAATTCATCATAATAAGTGTATTATTACATGGTTTGGGACACACTTTAGGGCAAATCACTTGTCAAATCAAATACATTAAGTAAAATACTTCTTTAATAGATATAATCATATCAGCCTATAAGATAGATAACCTGGTACACGGTAAAGAAAACGCTCACTAGTTCTTTTATTGAAGCAGGATGTATCTGTAGAACTTAAAAGCAAACTAAAACAAAGTACTTAAAACAAAGTACAAGTCCTAATCATACATCCTCTACTAAAATCACAAAACATATAAATCTACATTAAAAAAGAAAAACCTTGAAAATTTCACAATATTTACTTAGACTATGAAGACCTCAATGAAACTCCTCCTCCATCCCAAACATAAGCCCACAATAACCCACAATAATCTCTTTCTCCAATCTTAAACAAGGGAAGGTCTTTCTGATCCAAATGCCACACCTTCTACCTTGTTCTGGATTCCATCCTAACCCACTCCAGGGGCCTGGCCTCCAGAAAGCCCATCCATTTTGACCCACAATCTTCAGCTTCCCCACTGTTACTCCATGTACTCTATTCCAGCCTTTAAAAAAAAAAAAAAAAAAAAAAAGAACACCTTCCTGTTCTCAAGCTAGCATTCTGTTTTCTTCACAGCTAGTAGGCATACAACTGCTGTCTCTAGTTCTCCAACTCTCTGAATTTTGAATTCTCCTTTACCAATTCTATGACACTATTCTCATCAAAATCACGGATGGCATTCACATTAAAATATCCAATGGACACTAATCCTCAGCAGCTACGATTTTCCATAGTAACTGACAATTTTTGGAAAATCACTCCTTATCTGGTTTTCCTGGCACTATTCTCTTGATTTTCCTCTTTCATTCTCATTATCCTCTGTAGACGTACCTATCTTTCTTCTCTTTGAAATGTGAGCATTCTACCCACACAAAAAATAGCTCTGTATACACTCTAAAGATAATGGCTTCAATGTCTTAAAGGAATAACAACTTCCAATATAGTTCTACCAAAACTCTACATTCTAGTGAATATTTTTACTTGAGGTTGCCTCTATGCATTTCAAACTCATATTGTCTATAACTTAACTCCTCACTCACTTCTTTTTCATCCCCTATCTCAATAAACAAAATACACCAACAACTCACTCAACCAAGGATTTATGCTTGGTTTCCTTCAATCTTCCTAATCCCCTGTATCTGATGAGTCATACCAATTTCTATCAAATTCAGCTTCCTCAAAGTTTTAAAATCACTTCCCTTGTGATGTCTATCATTTTTTATCAGGAATATTCTAAGTGTCTCTTGTTTCCCTAAATTCAGTCTCTCTCCTCACAATCTTCCTGCCCATCCACTTATCACAGTGCTGCCAAAGGAATCTAAAGCACAAAGTTGGTATTATTTTCTCATCAAAAATATTTCAATGACTCTCCACACTTTATAGCATAAAGTTAAAACTCCTTAGCTTAGCTTACATGGGACTTTGACATGTGACCACTGGTTATTCCTCTACTCTCACTGTCTATCAGCTTCCCACCTTCCATCTTTGATGTGTATAACATGAAACTATCCCCTGTCCTCATACACATCATGCTGGTTTACACTCATGTGCTATGCCTTTTGCCACAAATTTTCTCCTTGACCTACCTACCTAGTGTCTACTTGGCTTTTAAGTCTTTACTTCCTTTCCTCTCATTTTTCTCTTGAATTACAATTTCATCCCCATTACTTCATCAAACTGCTCTTATAAGGTTACCAGGAACACCCCAGACTTCAAAATCTATTCCTTAGCCTGTGGATAACATGAGCAATCAGTAGTAATTGATAAAGTGATGCACTCATTTGCAAAGGGCAGAAAAAGTAGCAAAGAGCAGACTCTGAAGCCACACTGCCTGGGTATGAATTCTAATTCCACTACATAACTTGTGTATCTGGGCAAGTAATTTCTCTAACTGGTTTTGGTGCTTCTGCCCTAGACTCCCCCACCCCCTTAGTTTATTTTTGACAGGGTGGTCAAAAATGATCCTTTTGAAAAATATAAGTTAGATCAGTTACTCAAAAATAATGATCCTAAGCTGGAAATAATCTGTATGTCTTCTAAATAGATAAACTGTGGTATATCCATACAATAAAATAATTCTCAGCTATAAAAAGGAACCACATTTTAATGTATGCAACAACACTGACGAATCTTACATGAACTTTAGGACAATGAAGCCAGATCCCAAAGACTATATAATGTGTCATTTCACTTACAACAGTCTGGTAAAAACTGAATTATAAGGATGGAGGATGGAAAGCAACCAGTGGTTGCCAACGGCAGAAGGTAGAAGAAGGGCTGACTACAAAAGACAGCAGCAGGGTATCTTGGGGGATGGAACAATTTTATGTCATGTTTGTAGTGGTAGATACACAATCTATGCATCTGTCACAACCAAAAGATCTACCCATACAAAGAGTGAAACTTACTATTTGTGAATTTTTAGAAAATGGGCAAACTCAAAATGGAATAAAAACTGTAACAAATGATAGTAACTGTATTAAAAGTGAATAACAAAATCACACTGAAGAAGTGAGAGAGAAGAGTTAACCTAACATACTCTGAAAAACAGTACTGTTGACTGTATAAGGATAAAGACAAAAAGTACTACACATTAATACTATACTCTAATAAATCTGTTCTTCACAGGGATATAGGCTTGCAACTGTGAAGTCATTTTATGGGTATATATGGCTAAACAAGTAAAAATATGCAGATAATGAGAGCCTGATTTCTCACTGATGGAGAACAAAGTTACAAAGGAAAGGGGTGAAGGGTAGAATGAATGCTGTGGTATTGGATCAGAATTAGATGGAACATATGAACTGATATTTTTACAATAAATACTCAGAGATACACAAATAAATACTATATGTATTTATATATACCCCATACAGTTTCAAACTACTAAGAGGACCTACAAGTCATTACACTTTAGTAACAATGATCTTGGTTTCCAAATATAATTATCTAGTAAGAAGACCCTAATTTCCTCAGAAGAGTGGTAGATTCTAGGACCGGGACAGGAATAACATAAGATGGGTCTGGAGCCTCTAAGAGTACAAATGCTCAAAAAAGTAAGCACTTCCAAAAAGGCACAAGAACCTCCTGAAAAAGTTCTCAACACCAATGCTGAACAAAACAAATTACTGTAGTATTGGATTATAACCCATTGAAAAAAAAATAAATAGCTACAAGTCTGTATGGATCCTAATTATAAAAGTGAGTGAAGAAATAGCACTTTTAGAATAATTATAATAGATGGAAGATGAGGAAAATAGAAAATCATCATCACAATACCATGGTAATAATCGTATGGGCAAGATCTACCAATGAATGATAAAATTAGTGGGTGAAAGTTTAAGGAGAAACAAGATATTTGCATAATCTCAAAGTACCTCCTTCAAGATATTTATTAATTATAATGGGAAAAATAGTAGTATTACAGTGGAGAAATACAGCAGATACCTCAAGAAATCAAGATTAAATACCAGTAATAAGATACATGGACATCATGTGCCCTCTGATGATACACTGAGAAGGGCACATCGCTTTTGTGGTATTCTTATCAAAAATGCATAAGCTTTGTGTAATCATGAAAAAATACCAGACAAACATGAATGGTGGGACATTCTATAAAATAAGTAGCCAGTCCTTTTCAAGTGACAAAGACAGACTCAGGTACTAACTGAAGAAGAGGTAAGAGCTAACAAAGACATGACAACCAAATGCAATGTGGGACCATGGAAGACGAAAAGGACCTTAGTGGGGAAAAAATGGTTAAATCAAAACAATCTATACTTCAGTTTACAGAACTGTACCAGTTTTATTTTCTAAGTTCTGATAATTATAATATAATTATGTGAGATGTTAACATGAGGTGAAGTCGAGTGAAACTCTTCATACTATTTTGTAACTTTTCTCTAAGTCTAAGATTATTTCAAAATAAAAAGTTAGAAAGTTGTACACAACTGCTCCATACCTCAATAGGAATTAAATCCCAAATTCCATGTGATCTGGTTTTCAGATACCATTTTACTTCATCTCTCATTTTCCTCACTCTCCTTGCTGTAGTCACACTGGCCTCTTTGTCAGCCACACAAAGAACAAGCACAAGACCACCTCAGGGCCTTCACCTTCTTAGTCCTTTGCCTAAAACATTCTTCCCCTACTTACTTATATGGCTGTCTCTCCTAATCTTCCTCAAGAAATATGCTTGAATATTATATCAGACAGGTCTCCCTCAATTTTCCTATACAACATGTCCTCTTCCCCCATTATGTTCTATCTCCCCCTATTTTACTTTTCTTCCCAGCAGATATCACCACCTGACATACTGTATGCTTATGTATTGTTGGTCTCTACCATTGAATAAGAGCTTTATAAGAGCTCTATAAGAGCTTTATAAGAGCAAGGATTTCATCTATTTTGTTCAATACTGTGCTTCTGGAATATAAAATATTAACTATTCTGTAGTAGGGCTCAATAAATATGATGAATGAATGATTCATCCCAAGGATCAAGTCTTCCAATAAACTTTACTTGGGCCCATGTGACTCCAAAGTATGAGACACTACTCTCCTTCCTAGTCTCAGGGTATGCTGTAGAGAGCTACTCGGCAAAACTTATCTGTCACCGCAAGGACAAATAGACTACAGCAGTGTCCTTCAGTTCCATTTTAGAATTTTTTTGTAACAAGTGAAAAAAAAATTAAGGTAAAAGAGAACTATCCCATTATGAAGAACCAAATAATGACACATTAAAATGAAAATGGAATACACGTTATTTCACAAAGTGATTACACATTACTTTGTAACAACCTAATGAACTGTTAAAAATATTTATCATGTTCAAGATAACTTTATTAATGAGAATATTCTGAAGCAGTCAATGGCTTTAAAGATCTGTCCATGGAAGAGCAGTAGGTGAAATATTTGGGTTAAAAGAAGATTTTTACAAAGTTCCTATTCTCATTACTTTAAAAATACAATTCACCTAAGAAAGATCTGATTTTTTTTTTTTTAAAGATTTTATTTATTTATTTGACAGAGAGAAATCACAAGTAGATGGAGAGGCAGGCAGAGAGAGAGAGGGAAGCAGGCTCTCCGCTGAGCAGAGAGCCCGATGCAGGACTCGATCCCAGGACTCTGAGATCATGACCTGAGCTGAAGGTAGAGGCTCAACCCACTGAGCCACCCAGGCGCCCCGAAAGATCTGATTTTTATACCAAATGGCAACAACCACTTTAACCTTTTCTCTAACATATTAGTAGAACACTCCAAAGTTCAGCTAGAATAACGTGAACATGTAGTAATAATTTCTAGATCAATGGTTCTCAAACTTCAGTGTATATCAGAATCACCTAAAGGACCTGCAGAAACACAGGTTGCTGGGCTCCATCATTCAGTAGGTCTGGGGTGGGAAGTGAGGATTTAAATTTACAAGTCCTCAATGATGCTGATGCTGCTGGTTTAGACACTGCAGTTTGAAAACTGCTCCGTGCTCTAGGCAAAGTTTTTGTGACCTGTTCATTAATACTTAATACAGTAAAAGCTAAAAAACATATTGCTGTACTAGTATTTAACAAATTGAGAATAATTTTGAAAATGCCATGGTCAAGCTCCTGTTGTATCTCACAACCTGGTCGCACAAGTGGACGTGATGAGGTGTGATCCTGGCCTGGGAAAATTAGTGTTTCAGATGGATTCCACATGCTTGTCTGTTGGCAGCATTAATGGATTATGGGGGAAGTTTCTCCACAGTAGTCTATAGGAACAAGTCTAACCATGGATCATTTCTTACTTATTTACCATTTTCCATGGTGCTTGTCAGAAGAAAAATATTGGGACACCTGGGTGGCTCAGTTGGTTAAGCAGCTGCCTTCGGCTCAGGTCATGATCCCGGCGTCCTGGGATCGAGTCCCACATCGGGCTCCTTGCTCAGCAGGGAGCCTGCTTCTCCCTCTGCCTGCCTCTTTGTCTGCCTGTGCTCGCTCTCTCCCCCTCTCTCTGATAAATAAATAAAATCTTAAAAAAAAAAAAAAAAAAAGAAGAAAAATATTATATAGTTGACCCCTTAACAATGCAGGGATTGGGGCGCTGACCCCATGCACAGTCAAAAATCCACAGAACTTTTGACTCTCTGAAAACTCAACAACTAATAGCCTACTGTTGACCAGAAGTCTGATGACCTAAACAATCGATTAACACTATTTTGTTTATTATATTACATATTATATACTATACTCTTAAAATAAAGTAAGCTAGGAAAAAGAAAATGCAATTAAGAAAATCATAAAGAGAAAATGCATTTATAGTACTGTATTGTATATATTGAAAAACATCTGCATATAAATGGAGCTGCACACTTTAGCTTTATGTTCAAAGGTCAACTATACCGCATTAACTAGACTGTCCATAATTTACAGTGGTATCAAGTAGCAGCAAGAGTATTAACAGTGTTCAAGATCCAGCTCAAAAGTATTGAATAGTGCTAAGAATGGAAAAGTACTACTAGTTTTTTCACAGTAAGAAAGAGTATAAATCACAGAAACTAAATACTAATGTAGCTGATATAAGCAAAAGAAAAAAAAAGGCAGGATTATGTTGAGACTCCATATAGAATTATTTAAATTCCTTTCACAGAATAAAAGGGATAATTATGATGCATATGCATTCAAACTTTAAAAGAGCTGAAAAGCAACACCTGAAAATGTCTGAATTGGCTCAGCTAACTCAGTAGAGTAGCATACTGTTAAAGTGGCATATATGCAAGCATTCTAAAAGAAAGCCAATCCAGGGCTTATGCTAATTAGAAAAGTAAAGACTTAGGGGCACCTGGGTGGCTCAGTGGGTTAAGCCTCTGCCTTTGGCTTGGGTTGTGGTCTCAGGGTCCTGGGATCGAGCCCCATGTCAGGCTCTCTGCTCAGCGGAGAGCCTGCTTCCCCCCTCTCTCTGCCTGCCTCTCTGCCTGCTTGTGATCTTTTTGTCAGATAAATAAAATCTTTAAAAAAAAAAAAAAGTAAAGACTTTAAAAAAACAGCAAATCTTAGTCAAAAATATATGTTTTCTTATAATAGCTATGGAATTTCACATTATGACATAGCATTCATAGTTTCAATATTTGAGCTTTAGTAGTCTACCTGAGGCTGAAGAAAAATATGGTAAACATTAAAATTCTTTGATCCAAGAGTATTAATGTCTTAAATTAATAAAAAAAAATGAAGCTGGTTTTTATTGCTGCCTTCTTCCTATCAGCACTTAGGAGGTTGGCAATGAAAAGTAACTCACTGTGGTTTTAGCAAGAGATGAAACCACTATGTTATTTGTGTAGTTATCCTTTCTACTGTGTATTAGTAAATACACAAAGATGCGAGTTTTTAAAAATACTGTACTTCTTTTAGTTCTTTGTGATGCTCAAGGAAATCTTTAAGTAACTGAAGCAAAAGGCTTTCAATCATTTTGTACCTGCTGTAAAAGAAAGCTCTGGAAAAACAAGAATTGCCCAAAGACAGCAATTTATCTATGAAAACATTTCTGATACCTATTTAACTGAATATGAATACCTTAGAGTTTGCCTAGTCAATCAAGGTACAATTCAGAAAATCAACAGTAGATGTATTATGATACATTCTGTGGGCCAAATAGTGAATTCTCATCACAAAGTATGGTAATGTGCTCTTAAAAAGATACAGTCCACATTCCAGCACAGAAGAAAATTTAAACTGTCTCCCTACAAGGAAGAAAAGGATTTCCCTACAAAGAAAAATGAGAAAACTGTCATTGCCTGAAGACTATCCAGAAGACAAAATTTTGCTGGTAATATATGCTGTTTTGGTAATGCCTTCTTTGTTAAATACCAAAAGCAAGTTGACAAGAGAAAAAAAAATGGATTGATAATGTAAGACTGATGAATCACTGAACTCTACATCTGAAACTAATAATATACTATATGTTAATAAACTGAATTTAAATTAAAAAATAAAAATTAAAAAAAAAATAAATCTTAAAAAAAAAAGATATTGAAACATAAGCCTAATAGTAGGTGGTTAACAAGTGATTTTAAGGGTCACTAACTAAGGACTCAATCACTAACTTAACCTGAAAATAAATAAATTTGGCATTAAAACACGAAATATACAATGATCTTTGTCAAATATGGTAAATCCAATAATCACCGCTATTGCAGAAACATTCTGTAACAGAATAATTTTTTAGAGGAAAAAAAGTAACATCAGTGAAAGCCAGACATTAGAAATAACAAGACAACAAAGACACTCTTTCAACTTCTCAACTTCTGTCTGTAATACACATGGATTTAGGATACTGTGAATAAGATATCAATGAAAATGTTAATAATATGAGACCTGTAACTGATGACAATGGAGTACTCATTTGATCTACATAACAGCTATGACTCTACAGTTGTTTTAAACATTTTTAAAATGATTAAGTGAATTTGCTTTATTTTAAAGCAACAATTTTTTCAATTCCACATATAGTAACTTGAGACAATTACCATACATAGTGTAAAAATGTTAGAGACAGACAAAATTGCATTGGAAGTTATAAATGGTTATATCCCTTTAAAATTTCTATATAAACAGTACTTCAATGTAGAAACTGTCCCTCATCTAAATGCCTACTGAGAGAGTAAAGTGAGATAATCTATTAACATTCATGAAAAGGATGTGAAAATTATGTGAAGGACTGTAGGTCTGATTTGTATCATATTACAATACCAGTGTGTTAGGACATACTAGAGCATACAGTTTAAGAGATTCCTTATATTATTCCTTCAAATAAATAATATACATTATAATGGAATATTTCATTATTGATAAAGTTAAAATCTCTTGATATAAAAAAAGTAATGTGTAAGAATTTAGAATATTTTAAAATTAAAACAACACTGAATTTTAGAACCTGAAAAGTCCACCAAGACATTAAATTAACACTTATCACCTGAAAAGAAACCTGCTGATATCAATATCAGTTGTGACAAATACAACTATTTATTAAAGAGGAATGTAACTAACTTTCTGTGAGAAAACACTTAGTTGTTCACTGGCTTAAAAGAAAACCTGCAAATGCAGTACAGATTAGTAACATAAAGAGGTTACCTGACTACTAGTTTCACTTATAGCTTCCAGGAGTTTCTCAACTGCTGCTTGTAGTCGAGAGCTAATACCCAGCATAAGTTCTTCATTTTCAGGGTCTATTTCAGTTCCAGCAAAACCACTCCTCACAAGCCGTTCTGAGAGATCTGTCCCTTCTTCAGTTACTTTTGTCCACATACCACTGTCATTTCTTGGCATATCACTTCCAGAATAAGAGGATATAGACTCATCTGTAACTGAAATAATAGTATTTTTATTTAATTCATAAATCAATTATAATTAATAATTAGAGTAAAAAAAGTTACAAAATAAAATCAAGTTAAAAGCTGAAGTCATTGAACTACGAGGTCTTTTTTAAAGGCCTTTTAATAACAACATTGCAATAAAACAAATAGGCAATACTACTGTAATTGTAAGAGAATGTAATACTCTTTGATAACCAAGCAGGTAGAAGAATGAGAAGGATAATGCTTTGCTAAGAGGGCTGTGCAGAAATTAATGCTTGGGTTATTCAGTATTTTTTATTTGACAGAAAACTTTTTAAGATTTACTTATTTATTTTAGAAAGAGAACAAGAGTGCATGCACATGCACACAAAGGAGGAAGGGGCAAAGGGAGAGAAAGATGGAGAAAATCTCAAGCAGACTCCCTGCTGAGCACAGGGCCCTATGCAGGACTCAATCTCAAGACCCCGAGATCATGACCCAAACCAAAATCAAGAGTCGGTCACCCAACTGGGACACCTAGGCACCCTTCTGTGATAAAAACTTTTAAAACAACTTTTAATGCTATCTACTAAGTGCCCACCATGCAGGATTTACTAAGTAATGGAGACACATAGGTGGTGGGATCTGATTCCTATCCTCAAGGACTATATGATGACATAAATGATATATGAAAAGAAAAACACCATGCAATGGTATATTCCAGGAATAAGGATAGAAGAAGTGCTAGATTTTGTCTAGAACAGATCATAATTTTTTTGAGTTATTTTATGTATTTGAGAGAGAGAGAGCACAAGCGAGCAAGCAGTGGGAAGGACAGAGGGGAAGAGAAAGAAGCCTTAGACAGACTCCCTTCTGAGCATGGAGCCCAACACGGGGCTTGATCCCAGGATCTTATGATCATGACCTGAACCAAAACCAAGAGCAGAGTTGGGTGCTTAACGGACTGAGCCACCCCAGCACCCCATAGGTCCTCTGATTTCTGAGCACTGTACTGGGTAGCAACACAAGCTCAGGCTAGACAGTAAAAGGGATGAAGATCATTTTGCAGCCTGAAACTTTTCTAAGAGCTATAGTACAAAGAGGGTAATAGACTGAGGAGCAGTTCTAATTTAACAATGGATGTGTATGTATCCACACTATTCTGATTTTTAACTTAAACAAAACTGAGTTTATATGAGCAGAGAATAAACTTTGGAAGTGTTTTCTCTAACTAAGTGTTTTCTCTAATAAAAGGTTATTCATTGCTGTCATGGAATACAGTTATTTGTCTGTGGCAGCACAGTACAGCCCAATAGTGAAATATCCTGATGAGGAATTACCTATTCTTTTATTACATACAATGTGTATTTCTTATCAGTAACTTATAAAATTAATAAATTAACATCAAACTTTAATTTCTAAAGTACTCAGAATATTCGTTTTGATATAGTCATCCAGGAGAATAGGAGCTATTTATTAAAATGTCCAGCTAAGCTAAAGCAGCTGGTGCCATGCATTTTTCTCAATGTCATGTATTAACAATATCAGATACAACTTTAGACAAGTTCTACGAATGCAGAAAAGTCCAAAATTCACTAAGTACCTCCTCTGTACAAGTCACTGGCTAAAGAATCGAAAACTGCATTCTAGGAAGTGATTTTAAATGTCTGCTATTACACAGTTTATCTAAGTTCTTAATGTAACAGCTAATACAATTTTCACTTTGTATTTTTATTCTCAAAACTTAAAAATAAACAGCAACCAGACCAATATTTCCTTGGATTATTCCACGTATTCAAAACTGAGTGTCTTGGTAATACTGATTAATACTTTACAAAAGTATTCATGAGTTCAAAATGATCTTGGAATTCAAAATGAATTCACATAAAGTATAGTACAATGTATACTACAAAGTTACTAAACAAAATGAAGGTAGTCTAGGAAAAAATATTATTAAAGCTGTGGAAGAAATATCAATAGTTTATAATTGGTATTTAAAACTAAAAATATATGTTATATAGCATCTTTAAGGAATTAAATATATTGTAGTGACCTTTTCTAATAAATAGATAATGTGACAAATCTGAGTAAAGAGAGAGAATAGTCTGACACAATGGAGAGCTAAGGCTTAATGGAGCAAAAGTATATGGAGGAGTTAGGATTGGGTGAGAGGAGGGGCAAAAAGGTAGTTGGAAAGGAGGTTGTATCCAAGTTGTGAATGGTTTTAACTTCATAGGAATCTTGGGGTTTTGCTATAAATATTGGGGTAGTAATTTTTTGAACAGGAAGATAGTAAATCTACAAATCAGGAAACAAACTGCAGTAATACACAAAACAGGCTGAAGAAGATAGGTTAGAAGACTATTTCAATCGGGGCACCTGGGTGGCTCAGTTGCTTAAGCATCTGACTTCACCTTGGGTCATGATCCCAGGGTCCTCGGATGGAGCCCCACATCTGGCTTCCTGCTCAGCAGGAAGTCTGCTTCTGCTTCTCCCTCTGTGTGCACGCTTGCTCTCTCGCTCAAATAAATAAATAAATCTTAAAAAAGTAAAAAGGGAAGAAAACTATTCCAATCACCTAGATGAGAAGTGTTGAAAGGTAGGGGGCTGGGCACAGGTCGGAGAAGACTAAATGGATAAGATAAAGGAGAAAGAAAGTAGTAAAAGATGGGGTTCAAGTATAGATCATTCTTAGGTGACAGAAGAGTCATTAAGAGAACTATTTTTAAAATCAGGAGAAAATATATAGAGTAGGCATGAAAAAAGACGGAAGTGTTAATGGGCTAGGTAGAGAAGATGAGTCAACTTTGGAAATACGGGTCTGCAGAGCTTTAGAAGTCATTTGTATTAAGGTAAGAGTTGAAATCCTGGAAGTGGATACATTTATTTCAAGAGCAGTAAACAACTGCTTTCCTGTTTCAGGAGAGAAGGAGGACAAACATAATATAATAAGCTAACAAGAGAACCTGTGTGAAAGAAAGTCACAGAAAGACAGAAGATGCTCCAGGAGACAAGAAGAAAACATTTCAAAAAAGGAAGAGATGTCAGTAATGTTATTTGTTTAGACACACAGGACAAGGACTAAGAAGATGCTATTTGATTTGACAACTGGGAGGTCACCGTCGTCCTGAGACAGAATAGCTGTGGTACTGGAGGCTGATAAAAGTAGGAACTGGTCTAATCTCTCATTGAGTTTATCAAGGTTTACCTTGATTGGGGAGCAAAGTTAAGAAGAGCCAAGGCACCCCCCAACACACACATTGTGAAGACATAAATATGCTTTGAAGAAAGAGAAGAAATCAATGGTGAGAAAAAAACTTAAAGATATTATGTACTGAACAGGAACAAATCTCAAGCACAAACTACAAAAGACATAAAACAAAATGGATAAGCCACTAAAAATTATTTTTTCAAATGCTAAAGAAAAATACATATTAAAGTATCTAGAAAAGGTAAAGATGTCAACTAGCTTAATGTATCTTATTTGTAACATTTTGAAGATTTACACAAAAATAATGCGAATTATGTTCCTCATTATGTTCCAATGAGGAAAGAGAACTTTCGTTGTTATTATTTTGATGAAATAAAAGAATGAGAAAGACATCAAGGTTACACTGTATTTATAATAACTAGTCTTTGGGAGAAAAATCAGAGAAAAACAAATGGCAGGGCAATTTCATAAAATGCTGATAGAAATCTCAGAATTGCCAGTTTGGTGAAGTGACTCATGACTTCAGATTGGTGAACCACTCAGACCTGTGTCTTAAACACAGCAGATTATGGTTATTCAAAAGTCCTTTAGTCATTTACTTTATAGATTTATACCATGTTCATTCCTTATCTTCCCAGATTAAACAGGGTAGGTGATCCGATAGAGCCTCCCCTACCCCAGTGGCCTTCTGAAGGTCTCTAGAGCTCCAACTGAAAACTACTGACTCTACTTCGCCTCTTTATACCTGACAGGTGAGTAAACTGAACTAAAGCCCTGGGAGACTGAGAGATTTGCCCAGGGCTGCAGAGAGCTAAAATAAGATTCAAGGGCCTTCTGATACTAACCCAGCATTCTTTCTATCACATCACACTACTCCAAAAGGAAGCTGCAACAGATGAGATTCAGTGCCTGGTCACCTGGGAAAATGAGGAGTGCCTAAATGAGATGAAGTGGTCAAGGAGGACCTCTCTGAGGAAGCATCATTAAAGAGTATTCTAGGAAATAACTACTGTTGGCTAGAGACATTTGGCCTTTATCCTAGAAACAATAGGAATATTTAAGATACGCAGTCATCGAGGAGACTGGAAGCCTGGGCTGAAGGTCCAGACAGTTTCCCAGGAGGTATTCAAATACTTTAGTTTCCCCTGAAAGTGGAAGGCACGCTCACGTCAATGGTTAAGTACTCATGTTACCTTCCTTTACGATTTAAAAAATGTATTAACTTTATTGATTTTCCTATTGCAAAAGTAACAGAGGTGAGCATTCTTCCACTGAGCCATCACAGTTCAGGCTCAAAGAACTTTTCTTTCAACATATTCTAAGGGAACTTACTGTTATGAACTACTTTAATATTCATTCAAGTTCAACTGATTTCACATTGGCTTGAAATCTCCCTTTAGTTTCATAAACTAGGTTACTCTTATGAGGAAGCACACATTAGCAAATCAATTATTTACTTTTTTAGAGAGTTAACAAGTCCATACATGTGTAAAATCTAAACAAGTTTGGACTTGAAAGCTGAAAACAGATCACAAGTGCTATTACCTACAATAAAAAGTCATACATAAAAACTGAAAAGCAAATGTTGTTTCATAATCAGAGTAAGACTGAACTTTTTCAGTCATATTAAGTGAGACATGAAAGAAATATTTCACAAGTTCCTTTGACTTTTTACAATAAGACTCCATGAAAAATATGAAGGAACATAAAAAAAAATCTTACGAAGGGAACAGTGTCAATTTTTTTAAGCCAATATATTCTTCTAAGTTTATCAGAAAATTCAGTTTTAAATGATAAATTCTATTAATCCAATATTTTCCTCAAGATGCAAAATGTACCTCTAAATGTCCCCAAATGACATTAGTAGTCATCCTAACTAGTTTGATAAACACTTTTACAGTAAGACCAAGAAAGTGTTACCTAATTCTTTTCTAAACATTAAGATCTATATGTAGAAATAAAATAGCCCTTCATTGAGTGCTTAACAGAGAGTGAATTTGAAAAAATACTTCTACAAAGTTTGAATGAATTTGAAAGAAGTTAAAAAATTCAGTATTATTTCAGCTTATTTTATTAAGAGGTTTTTTTTTTTTTTTTTTCAAAAAAATTTTAAGATTTATTTATTCATTTTAGAGGGAGAGAGAGTGACAGCATGAGTGAGAAGGGGAGAGGGAGAGAGAAACTCGAGATTCCATGCTGAGGGTGGAGCTTGATGCAGGGCTTTATATATGACCACAACCTGAGCCCAAACCCGAAGTCAGAGGTTCAACCAACTCTGCCACCCAGGTGCCCCAAGAGGTTTTTAAAATTATCTTTGTACTCAACTGATAGAGTTTTCTCTGCACTTGGAAACAGGCTCTGGCCAGCTTGTAATTAGGTAAACTTTCTGTAAGTGGGATAATTTCTTCTCATTTCTCCATATGAAACTTAAACAGAATGCTCTCAAAAATTGCAAATATTGGCATTTTTAGAAGATTGGCCTCTAACTGGGGAGAAATGCTTGGGTGTGGAATGGTAGTAAAGTATGGACCTGATCTGCTGATCCAAGAGTCCAGACCCTATTTTCCCCATCTGACAAAAACTTTCTCACCTTTTGATTGTCTGATTCCCTCATCAATAAGGAATTAAAAAACAAGAGGGTAGATGTCAGTAGCATGAAAGTAAGACATTCGAAGAGGAGCCCAGCCCACACGGCTGGAAGAAGGGAGAATTAGGAAGAGAGCTATGTCATGTTAGGATCTAACCTTTGGATCCACACACATTGTCATTCTTCAAAAACACTTTTCGGAGAGGAAGAAAGGAGCTAACAGAGGACAGTCTAAAGATCAAGTCTTCAGTTTCTTATCAAAACTTCCTTCTTGGGGCGCCTGGGTGGCTCAGTGGGTTGGGCCGCTGCCTTCGGCTCGGGTCATGATCTCAGGGTCCTGGGATCGAGTCCCGCATCGGGCTGTCTGCTCAGCAGGGAGCCCGCTTCCCTCTCTCTCTCTGCCTGCCTCTCCGTCTACTTGTGATTTCTCTCTGTCAAATAAATAAAATCTTTAAAAAACAAACAAAAAAAAAAAACAAACTTCCTTCTAACCATCTCAACAGAAATGTGAAACTGATGCTTGATTCTTTTTTTTTTTTTTTAAAGATTTTATTTATTTATTTGACAGACAGAGATCACAAGTAGGCAGAGAGGCAGGCAGAGAGAGAGGAGGAAGCAGGCTCCCTGCTGAGCAGAAAGCCTGATGTGGGACTCGATCCCAGGACCCTGAGATCATGACCTGAGCCAAAGGCAGCGGCTTAACCCACTGAGCCACCCAGGCGCCCTGATGCTTGATTCTTAAAAGCTCTTTATTACTCATCTTATAGGGTGGTTTCAGGATGTTCCCACTATCTCATGGCTATTGATAAGAGTCCTGAGAAGTGATCTGGAAATTTTCTTTTATGGTGGAGAAATTAAATAGTCTCTGGTTTATATAACAAAGTGGTTAAATCTGGGTATCTAAAACAACTCCAAGATAACATTGCAAATGCTATACAATAATGGTGTTTTGAGAATACTGGCTCCCAAGTACTTGTGTCTGAAGACTTTTTGTTGGAAAAACTTTAATATTGTCTCTTCTGTATTTTCAACACATAGCAAAACTGCCTTGAATTCAGAAAGAATTACTGAGCATAATTTATGGTAATCTCGATGGCATACATAACTCGTACCTCCTGTGTGTTCCTCATGGATACATGACTTTATAGGTGCCTCTGCTTCTGACCTCCAAATCAAGCTAGCAGACGACTGGACCTTACTAGATCTATCTAGAATACCAAGAACATGGCGACCAATTGTTTCTTCAACAGCTGCTGTTGTCTTTACAACTTCTAAGAGTATCTTCAGAAGTCTGTTATTAGCTTTCTGAAGCGCAAATCTGTATAGATAAAGAAACATTTATTAAAATGTTTGATCTTTTTTAAACACTTTGCTATGTTCCACAAAAAATGTACCACAAAATATGACTTGAAAAATATCACATGATCTTCTCTACCAAAATATGCTAGTGTACTTAAATGAAGTGCTTTTGTTTTTATTTAATAATTACATTATAAAATTTGTTTTCTTCTAAGAATTTTTGGTCTCTCAGTAAATTATAACTTTTTTTTTTTTTTTTTTACAAATGTGCAATACTGTACTGACCTTAAAGAAATCATACAACTAAAGTTTTAAGCTAGTAAAGTTTCTAAACTAGAAAAAGATTTTAAGGAGATACAAAAGTTAAGTTTTAAAAATTGTGGTAGTAAACAAGCACATACAAGCTGATATGTGGTTTTATGGTTCTTTATGGTTCTTATACACGTTTCACATTTAATCTTCTTTGTGTCAAACCTATAATTTAAAATATAATTTAAAAACTCCACCAGAAAAATGTGTATTTCTATAACTTCCTGGTGATAATCTAAATAAATTACAAAAACAGGCAAAGACCTGTTCTTAAAAAGGTCTACTGTGCAATATCACTATCTGCCAATACCAGAGGGAATATCATAGGACATTCTTTATTATATCTGCTCCAGAGACACAAATTTCTCAAGTTATATAAACCACAATCATTTCAGCCAGTAGAAAGAATTCATTTTCAACCAAATGGAATAATACATCTGTCTTTTTAAAAAGATGTCAAACATTTTCATTTTCAAAAAAATTCAAAAATATTGCTAACCACCCACCTAAATATCTCAGCAAAAATAATCACTGTTAACATTTTAATATCTTTCTAGCCTTCCCCTCTACCTCATAAATATATTCATTTTAAAAACAAAAATGGAATTATCCTGGACAAAGAGTTTTTATATTTTGTTTTGTTTTTTTGCTTGACAGAAATACCTTTTCATGTCAAGAAATATACTTCCATAAAATGCTGATTCAGAAGATTATGTGATTAACCTTTGCAATAGCGAAACAATTCTCTTGTCCTAATAGCTTAATTCAGTAAGAGTACTATAACAGTAGCAAACTTTATACATATAGATGAAGTAAGAGACTTTCATGGTAAAGGTCCTCTGTCTTAAGACAGTTTGCTCTCTCAACTTCACACTGTGGGAGATCACCAAAAATCAGGTTAAAGGGTATCTATTTTCACAGGCACATGACATAACTATTTTAAGACAAGGTAATAAAAGGACAAGTTTTCCTTCAGTATTTGTCAAGTGAACGAGACAGTTCTATTTTTGTACCTAGATCAAGTTCTCTGCTTACATGAGACCAGGCATTAAAAATAAAACTCTAAGTAATTCAGTTAGTAGTAAGTCAGTCAAGGGTTTTATTTAACTTTTTCTTAGGTTTTGTTAAAGCCTCAAATGCCTCAGGGCTAGGATAATTTGAAAATATTTCTAAGTAAGAAAAGTAGTTAAAATTAATATGATGGTAAAGAGAAATAAATATGAATACTCATTTATTAGCACTTGCTGCAAAAATTCCTAAAAATTAAACACTACATTGTTTTAAAAATATACCAATCAGAGATAAATAATATAAAATAAACAAGGTTTATTTTATATTGCCATGGTAACTCTAATTTTCATACACTGTCTTTCTTGTTTGAGTTCCATACTGACTGCGTTCCATACTGATGATCCAATGGGGAAGCCAAAATCTTAGGGGCCAAATTCCTCCATGCAAGCTGAGGAAGGAGGTTAGGAGGACACAGAGGGTTGACAGTCACAGAAATTGGAAAAGGAGGAAATTAAGTTAGTAGGTATTAGTTTAATTTAAAATTAAAGAAATTATTTTCATTTGAATAAAACAAATTTTAAAATATTATGCTTACAGTCCTTAATTTGGGGGTAAATTCTCATTTGATATTTTACAATTAAATATTAACATCTACAAAATCAAGTCAGGGAAAGTTTTGTTAACATCGGATCATTAATTTATTCCTCTATAAAAGTGGGATATGGATTAAAAGTTCTCATCTGATATGCAGTAAATTAAAGAAAGAAGCTAATCGCAGACTATCATACTTCATTTTTTTTCCTCATCACAAGCAAGTGGGTGACTTATATTGAATGCATGTCCATGAAGTGAAGAAATGTACTCACAAGTGCAACTGTGTTTTTTAGGATAAAAAATGGCATATGAGCAGAATAAAATTCATCGAGAAAGGTTCAATAATCAAATAGTGCCTTACCATTTGCTGAGGTAAGTACATGGTCAATATCCAAACAAAAATTGCTTTACATATAAAAAAGATTTTAAAAAATTGTTCTATTTAACAATCAAAAACTGAAAATTCTTTACATATACAATAAAATGGACAAATAAATGTACAAGATCAAAATAAGGACAAAGTTTACCACACTGACACAACTATTTAATTCCCTTTGTACCAAAAAAAAAAAAAAAACACCCCACACATTCTGCATACCTTTCATTAGTCAGAATATCAGGAGGCACATCTTCAGGTTTTCTGTCTGACTCCTTTTCTTTAAAGATCTGTTCTTCAATTTCCTCTTGGTTTTCATTTCCATTCTGCTTAAGTTTATGTAAAGGTAGAGAGGACAAAACAGAAAGAAAACCTGTCATCTGGGAAAAATCATGTCGTTCTTCTACATTGTTATGAGGTGAGACAGAAAACTCTGCAGGCAAAACAGATAATCTTCCAAATAATATTTAACTACATTTTATAAAGGGATTAGCATTATCAAAAAAGATAAGCAACCTAATGCAGAGATGAAAAGAAGTTTAATGGGTTCAAATTAATGCATGCTCTAGTGTGACATCAAGTTTGTTAGGTTGCTCCCTGGTGAAACAATAGTTGCTACTATAGTAATGTCCTATGCAAATTACCTTAAATAGAAGGTAAAAATCTTGACTCCACCTACCTTGGATGTAAACAATCACAAATACATTAAGCTCAACACCTATAAAAACACATTCATACCAACAACAAAGACAAACAGATCCTACTGCATTGTTGATCCACTGCTCCTAGGTGGGCCAAAGTCCATACTACCTGTGTTTGCGTACTGCTGTTGCGCAGCTCACAACACAGCTTCTCTCTTCCAGCTAGAGACAGCTGCTTTAGTGCTTCCAGCTCCTCTAAAAGCACCCTCTCTCTCTCTGAAACCAGGTTTTCATTATCTATTGAGGATCTCTAAATAAGAAAAAAGGTCATGAGAGAATATTGTTTGCGATAGAAGAAAAAAAAAAGCAGAAATAATTAGCAGATTTTTTTTAACCCCCTAGAACCAAGAAGCCCTTTCTACCTATGAGTTACATCCCATGATTAGGGGTTAAAAGCACATATAAAGTTCAATGCAAAATTTGAAACTTAAAAAAGCTAATTCAGGAATTTGTGAAGCTCAATTAATATTATTTTTATATGCCAATTTTGCATTGAAAAATCAGGTTTAAATTCACAAAATGCGATGAAGAAAAGCAACACCAATTTTTCCAAATGATATGTTTTATGTTCAACTCCCAATTTTCTTATTATTCTATATTTGAAAGAATACATTTCAAGATTTCTCTATTTTTTAAATCTCATTTAAGTTTCCAAGATAAATTGAATAAATTTGTTTTTATAGGAACTTCTATATAAATATTTCTTGCTTTTCTGTAATGATTTTGTGAGTACACTGTATATAGCAATTGATAAGAATCCAGCTCCCAAATACCAAGGAGTAAGAAAAGGGACAAGAATGTTATGTAAATCTGCATTTCTCAAATCAAGAAGAGATGTTTCCTTGGACAAAGTTCCAGAAACATACTACTTCAGATTCCCATTCATGATTAAAAAGACAGATTAAAGATAGATAAAGGTAAATCTTGGAGATGCTAATTGGTGGACTCACAAAACTAGAAATGAATATAGGAAAAATGACTATCAAATGCATCTTAGCACAAAGAATTTCCAAAATTGTAAAAGTGCTTTTGTTGTGTATGGTCAATGGAATGATTCAAAACAAACATACAAACAACCTTGTAGCCACTTTTCCAATAGCAAAAAAGGCAGATAAATAAAATGGCACAGAGGACAGGCACTCCAAAGTTGAGTCAGGTGTTCCTAACAAGATTTAAGGCTGCTGTGCTGATGGAGTCTGTTCCTAATGTTAAATATTTGTATTTATTTGTAATTTGGCAATAATTTTAACTTTCAAAAAAAGGCTACATAAAGAATATTGTTATTTTAATTGGGGAGAAAAGGGCCTCTAAGTCCTATACCTGGGCTAATTGTCTGTTCAGTCTCTTAATCTCTTCTTGCAGCTGTTCCTGGTCTTCTCGCTGTCTCTCCATCTGGCGCATGTGCGCCTGCCGTAACAGTTCTGTTGCCTGCTGATGTTCTTGGTATTGCCGTACAAGTTCCTGCCTCATATCTTCCAACTGTTCTTCATTTAACATTAGTTGTCTAGAAGCATCTATACTCGATACCAAAATCTCATCATGGATCTACAATTAAAAAAAAAAAAAAAAAAGGCAGCATGCATAAAACATTTCATGGAAACCTGTCAGCATCAAAATCATTAGAAACAAATATGAACGCAGTTCTAACCCACAAAGCACCTGATGTTTTCTCCCCATTACTAAACTAAAACATAAAGTTAAGAAAAAAAAAGAAAAAGAAATCTGTCTTCATTATAATTCCAATTCGGTGTAAAGTTAGTTTATTATCATTACACGTTATCCTCTAAAAGCAAAAGAGTTGTTTAGTAGTTTAGATGCAATCTGATTTTATGGGAGGAGGAGAATAAAAATTTAAAATCCTCAGGATGCCCTCCTGTTCTTAATGAAGCTATAACTCCATTATCCCTCCTGACATTTTATGATGGGGAGATAATATAAATGTAATATTTATAATTTAAAATTATATTTGTAAAACATGAAAAATTTTACCTAATTATATTATGCAATGGTTATCACAGTACTACAGAGAACTGCTTGATAAGAAACAACTTTTAATAATTTTTATTTGGAAATAAAGGCTTTATATTCCACTTTCTCAAATTCATAAGAAATCAACTCCTTAATGAAGTTCACACTTACTTCAATTCCCAAAGAACTACTACTTAAATGAACAGTTGCTGGTAAAATAAAGAGGTTTTCACAAATACCTTAGTTTTGCACTTCATGTAGAAGTGGACAATTTTATTTGAATATGACTCTAAACAAGACAACATATCCTGAACATTAATAAAAAATCTGGATTTAAGTAATTTTAAAATGTAGGATTTACTACTTTGCTAAATGTACAAATGATTGTGGTATAGACAGAATAGAGCCTCCATTAATGAGTAAGCAAAGAAGAAGAGAATTAGTAGATAGAGTACAGTATCTTAAATTTCTTCTTAAACAGGTAGCTATTTCCTTGTGATGTTATCATCACATTAAATGAAGCAAATATTTTATTCATACATATTCCTAAACTATAAGACAATAATCTTAAATTGACTAAAACGAAAATAATGCAGGTATAACTTACAATGAGATTTTACCATTCACAATATGTACAAGATTAACTATACTATGAACCAGACTTGTTTTATTTAATAATAGTATTAAATCATTTATTCATATGTAAGTAATAAAACATATTCATAATTCGAATCCCTAAGTCAAGACTAGATTAGATACTTTCCTTTTTCATTAAGAAACATTAATTACTGGTAATATTTTTATCTTGAGGGAAGCCACAATTTTTTATACAAGGAAACCATACTTACAGGTTCTCTGACTATAAATGTTTTATCTTTGGAGAACATTTCTTCTGAAATAGTCAGTTCATGGTCCTTCGACTCTAGTATATCATCAAGATTATCATTTTTTGATAAGAGAACTTCCTTTCCATCTTCCCCTAACTCTTTACTAAGTGGTTTAAATTCTTCTTTAAATTTCATGTCCATTGCTTCAAAAGTTTGACCCTCTGATAATTTCATTTCATTTAAATGTTCTTGCTGACAGAAAGCATGTGCTTGTTTTGACAATGTAGTATCTTCTTTTTCCCCAGTTATTCTAGATAGTTCAGTTTGTTGAGCAAATGCTATACTCATTGACACAATGACCTAAAGAAATAAACAAAAAGGATTAGATTTATAAATATCAGCAAGAATTTATTTATTTAAATAACTTCAAAATTTAAATTAATTAACATATAATGTATTACTGGTTTCAGAGGTACAGGCCTGGGATTCATCAGTCTTTTATAATACCCAGTGCTCACTACATCACATCCTCCTTAATGTCCATCATCCAGTTACCCCATCCGTCCACCTGCTTTCCCTCCACCTGCTTCCTCTCCAGCAACCCTCAATTTGTTTCCTACGATTTAGAGTCTCTTGCCAGTTTGTCTCCCTCTCTGGTTTTGTCTTGTTTTACTTTTTCCTCTCTTCTCCTATGATTTCCTGTTTTGTTTCTTAAATACCACATATAAGTGAGATCATATGATAACTGTCTCTCTTGATTGACTTACTTTGCTTAGTATAATACCATCTAGTTCCATCCACATCATACCAGCAAGAATTTAAAAAGCAAGTTACCAGTCAAATGGTTTTATTTATTTATTTGTTTATTTAAGTTTTAAGATCTTATTTATTTGAAAGAGAGAGAAAGAAAGTATGAGCAGGGGAAGGGGGGAGTAGAAGGACAGGGAGAAGCAGACTCTCTGCTCAGCAGGGAGCCTGATGCAGAGCTTGATCCCAGAACCCTGGGATCTGACCTGTGCTGAAGGCAGATGCTTAACTAATGGAGCCACCCAGATGCCCCTCAAAACGGTTTTAAACTAAAAGAAATCTTACAGAAAGTGACAGAGATAGTCTCTATTTTACATGCCTTTAATCTTCTCCAACTAGTGGTAAGACCTCAAGACTAGCTTTTACTTTAATTTCCTGTTCTGAATCTGATCTGCTTGTCTCTCAATACTAAGAATGCAATACAGACAAAAAGATTAAAAATATGAATAGAAGCAGAGAGATGAAGGATAGAGTGGGAATGTTCATCCAACATCTAACCACTGTGTCAGGAGGATATATTAGGGAATAATGGAAAGGAACTCTTTCATGGGTAATAGATAAGAATACATAAGGTATCGCTCCTAATGGAGAAGACAAATGAATCTTGGAAGGACAAATAAAGAGAACACCAAAGAGTTTTTACAAGTTTCCAGAATAAAAAGATGTATTACCTATTTGGGAACAACAATTAAAATGACAAGGACTTTCTTAGCAGAAACAAGAGGAAATCAGAAAACAATGAAAGGTTATCTTTAAAGTTCTAACATTAAAATAACTGTCAACCCAGATTTGAATGGTCAATAAAACCAACTTTCAGGAATAAAAGCAAAATAAAAGCATGAAATAAAAAGCTGGCTCCTAGTAGATTGTAAGTGAAAGAATTTCTAAAGGATGTTTCTCAAAAGGCAGAAAAAGATCCTAGAAGGCAGCCATTAGATGCAAAAAGGATTAGAGCATTAAAAGTTCTTTTTGTAAATATGTAGATAAATCTAAACGCTGATAGGTATAAAGCAATAATTCTATCTAAATTGTGGAATAAAAAAAATAAGACAGAGATTAGTAATTCTAGTTAGCACAAATGAAACCCACTATGGCCCCTCTCTCCCACAACTGAAAAGTGAACAAAATATAAAAGCAACTACCAGAGAGATCTGAAAAGTAAACAAAAGCAAGCAAACTGCAGAGGGCATCAAAAGTTGAAGAAATTTGTGTGAGGAAGGTGAAACAGAACTTGTGGTCTGTCCCTATTAGGACTATTTTTAAAAAAGAATTCACATTTTCCAGAATATTTTAAGACCCAGTGTCCATACAATATTCAAAATGTTCAATATACAATTCAAACATTAGATGACATACAGTATGTTGTATGCCAAATTTGTTGCCAAGGCAGGCTAAAGAGAAATAATACCAGAGGAAAACTGAAGTCTGAACAGCAGAATACTCATTCTTTTCAAATATGCATAGAACATTCAACCAGAACATACTTAGGGCAATAAAGTAAACTGAGGGGCGCCTTGGTGGCTCAGTGGGTTAAGCCTCTGCCTTCGGTTCAGGTCATAATCTCAGGGTCCTGGGATCAAGCCCCACATCGGGCTTCTGCTCAGCAGGGAGCCTGCTTCCCCCCTTCCCTGCCTGCCTCTCTGCCTACTTGTGATCTCTGTCAAATGAATAAATAAAATCTTAAAAAAAAAAAAAAGTAAACTGAAATCATACAAGGTATGTCTGACCACAAAGAAATTAAAAATTATACATTAAGTTAACAGGGAGATATCTGAAAACCCCTAAAATGTAGAAATTTAACAACATATTTCTAAGTAACTCACGAATCAAAGATGTCACAAAAGAAACCAAATATTTCAATTGAATGAAAACGTGTTGAACGCAGTTTAAAGATGTGCTTAAAGGGAAACTTACAGCAGTTAAATATATGTATTAGGAAAGAGGAAAGATCTTTTAGGAAACCTGAAAAAGAAAGCAACTTAAACCCAAAGCAAGCAGAAACAAGTAAAAAATAAAGAAAAGCAATCAATGAAAGTAAAACAAAGGCAATTTTTTGAAAACCCAAAAGCTGGATCCTTGACAATATCAATACAACTGATAAACTTCTAGCCCGAATGAGAAAGAAAAAAGAGAAAACAGAGATAACATACAGATCCCACAAACATTAAGTGATAAAAGAATAGTATAAACAACTTCACCAACATAAATTCAACAGTTTAGATGAAATGGACCAATTCCTTGAGTGACACAAACTAACAAAGCTCACTCTAAAATAGATTACCTTAAAAAAAAAACTATTAAAGAAATTGAATTCCTAGATTAACAAAGCCTTCTGTAAAGGAAAATTCCAGTTGGTTTCACTAGCAAATTCTACAAAATATTTAAGAATAAAATAGTACCACGGTGCCAGGATGGCTGTTGGTTGAGTGTCTACTCTTGATTTCAGCTCAGGTCATGATCTCAGGGTCGTGAGACTGAACCCCGCATTGGGCTCCGTGCTCGGTGCAGAGTCTGCTTGTCCCTCTCCCTCTGCCCCTCTCCCCCAAAATAAAATAAACTAAAATAAAACCAATTCTACATAAATTCTTCCAGAAAATAGAAAAGGGAATATATTTCAACACTTTACAAGGCCAGCATTATTATCCTGATATCATAGCCAAAGACAGTACAAGAAAACAAAACTATGGATGATGTTCCTCACGAAAACAAACATAAATATCCTTGACAAAATATTAGCAAACAGAATCGAGCAATATAAAAAGAAGGTGACTGTCTCCAAAGGAATATGAACAAACTTGGGGGTGATGTAAATGTTTTATATCTCCATTTTGAGTTGGTTTCATAACTAAACATCCTGTTAAAACTCACCAAATTTTGCACTTACAGCTGGTGAATTTCATTATATGCAAATTAAACCTCAGGAAAGATGATAACAACAAAAATCTGGCCATGTTAGGTCACAAAGGAAGTTTTTGAAATTCTGAAAAGTCTGTATCATAAAGATCACTTTCTTTAGCTAGAAATGAGTAACAAATAATTAAAAGAGCTATATGGTCTGAAAACTAAAAAACTCAACTGAAGACTCAATTACCTCGTTATTCTCTCCTTTCCATTTCACTATGCTATCTAAGGAAATTCCACCTGTGATTATAGGTGACTCTGTGTACTCTCTGCCTGTATAAAACGAGCTTAGCTGAGGAGAAAAAAAAAAAAATTCAACCAAGCTGACTGGTCTTATTTTAAATCTGTAAACTATTACCCTTGCATGAGCCCTTCAGGACACTGGGCAAATCTACTCAATTTCCCTTGTCTTTTCCACTTATTATTCCTTCTCCCAGACGGCCCTCTCGCCTCAAACCTTCAGTGTCTTCTCTTCCTTTATCATTCTCAGGTGCTGATCTTTCTTCTTATTTTAGGGAGAAAATAGAAGCAATCAGAAGAGAACTTCCAAAGCTCCAAATACTGTATCTGAACACATCTTGAATCAGGAAGCAATATTCTCTGCCTTCCTTCTTGTTATTATGGATTAAACTGCCATGCTCCTATCTAATGGCAACCTTCCAGGGATTACATCTCTTCTCTTCTCAAGGACACTGCTCCAACAACTCTTTCTCTCTCTCCTGAATTAGCTATTTTTTCCTTCTCTCTTTAATCATCTCTATTAACAAGGAAATATGATATCTTTCTTCTTAAACAGAAACAAAACAGCAATAACAAAAATGTACTGCTTGGCTTGCTCTATTATACTGAGCTACCACTCTATTTCTCTGATCTTCTTTCAAGTAAAATTCCTTCTTCATTCTTCCCCTTCACTCTCTCAAATCCAATCTAATCAGTTTGTCTGCATCACCCCATCAAATGTGTTCTTGTAAAAGTCACCCATGATCTCACATTGTAAAATCCAATAATTAATTCGCAGTTCTAATCATTCTTGACCTATCAGAAAGCTTTGACACAGTTTAATACATTCTCTTCTCGATATACTTTTATTACTTGTCTACTGTAATGCAATCTTTGTTCTTCCCATATTTAATTCACTGCTTTTTCTCCATCTTCTTTGTTCTTCCTCATTTCTCTGACCTCTCAACATTAGCATTATCCAGACTCAGCTCCCAGACCTCTCTTCTATATACAGTCACTACATTAGTGTTTTTCAAATTTTTTCACTGTAACCAGGGTAAACACATACATACCAATAAAAAAATATTTTATATTGACACCCAAAGTGTACATAGTTACCCGTGTTTATTATTAATTTTTAAGTAGGCTCCATACCCAACACGGGGCTTGAACTCACAACCCAGAGATTAAGAGCACCGCCCCAACTGAACCAGCCAGGCACCCTTATGTAATGAACTTTCCTATTATGTTATTATGTTAAAATCCTGGACTCAAACCAATAAACTGTTTTTATAACTTAAAGATGAGTTATAGCTGTGAGTTTTAACTCACAGTTTGAAAAACACTGCCCTACAGGCTACCATATTTTCATGTCTAGTCTTACCTATTTCCTGAACTCTAGATTCATATAACTACCACTTATTCAATATTTATTTTTAAACATTTATGAAGTGTTTGCATTTAATGGGTCTGGATTCTTATGTTGAAGGTCTACCTCTCCTCTCCAAAAACTACTGTTTTGTAGTCTTTTCTGACACCTAATAGCAACTTCATTCTCCCAGTTGCTTATGTCAAATAACCTACAGCAATTACCTTCCCCTGAAGGGCAAGCCCTTGTCCTTTTCCCTTTTATTTATTCCTCCTGTATCCAGCTACATCTGCTGAGAAGATAAATCTGTGCCAGGATTTCACAATTTTTCACCGAATGGGTCCCCTAACTGTGAGGGTGGTAGGACTGAATCAAACTGTCCTCTAATTCAGCAAAGCTGTGGCTGGGCAAGTAGTCTTCACACTCCTGGCCACCTCTTCGAAACACTTTCTCAAAAGGTACTCAACCTGTTACCTTCGTGATTTACTCTCCCATTTCCTTCAGGGTTCTTCTACCACTTTAAGAGGTCTTCCGTGATAACCTTGTATCAATAACACCATGGGATTTCCTAATAGTTCTATTATCTAGGTTTTTTTTCTTTTCATAGTACTTGCCACCATCTATAACAGGGTCTATCTGCACCAACTAGAATGTAAGATCTATGGGAGCAAACACTTCATCTTCTTTTACCTCTGCTATACCCTAGCACTTAAAACACTGTCTGGCAGTGAAATATAAATAAATGTTTATTTTCAGTAGTAAGTACACAAATCACAGGTTGAATCTAATATGATGTATATTAGGAATCGCTACCCCTAACTGGGTTTCTTCTATACACCCTGTATTTTTTAAACAAGGGTTCTCAATCTTTTTCCAACATCCTATCTAAGAGGATAGAGTATAATCCTATCAGTATTGGTAGTGAATGTCAACAATCTGCATTATTCTAATATCAAGCTGAATCTCTTGGACCACAGTACCTTGGATGTCTTAGGGACAGTTTTCAATGTCCTATACACTTTGGTGCTCTGCCATCTGCTTAGCTGACTAATGTCTTACAAAAAATATTTATCAGCACCTGGTGGCTCAGATGGTTATACATCTAACTACATGATCCCTGGGTCCTGGGGTAGAGTTCCCCCATTGGGCTCTTGGTTCAGCAGGGAGTCTACTTCTCCCTCTTCCTCTGCCTCTCCCCCTGCTCATCCTCTGACAATCTCTCTGCCTCAAATGAATAAATAAAATCTTTAAAAAATACATATTTGTAACATCACCATTATCACAGTAATATGACTACTTTAAAAATCTTATTTATGAGTCTTTATCATCTACTAGGTGGTTTAGGTAGATTAGTTCACTGAATCATTATAAAAATTATTTCTTCCTTTTTTCCCTCTTTTCACACAGAGAAAATGGACTCAGAAGTTAAGTAACTTTCCTAAGATCATAAATGTAGTAAGTCAGAAGAACAAGAATTTAAAGCATGGTATATCCTATATCAAGCCTCATGCTCATAACTGCTATAATGCCCTGCTATCATGTTTCACTTGGGAAATTTTTTAAAGAGTGATGTGCAAGAGAAAATCTGCATTTCTTTAAAGAACTAAATAAGGAGAGCTATGGTGCCTCACTTTTTACTTTGATCTCCAAGAAGCAAACATTCAGTACAAATACAGAAGTGATTAAGTCCTTCAGCCCATAATATTTCTTGGATCTTCCCCTTCTGATTTATGTTTAACCTAATTCCTTATGTATTTTCTGTATACCTTAACATCCTCCTCCTTTAAAGTGCCCATATCCACGGGGATTGTTATACTGGAACAGCTGAAGTATTATAAAAAAGCAGCAAAGAAAATCAGAATTTAACTGTTCCAATATAAGACCCCAATCAGGCATAAGCATTTATTTTTTTAAAGATTTACTTATTTATTTGAGAGAATGAGAGAGAGAGAGAAAGAAAGAAGAGTTTAAAAGAATACCTCTGGGCACAGCAGCTAACGGTATCTATAGTTAACATTATAGTAATTTCTCTGGGAGGAGATAAGCAAAGAGAATATATAGAAGACTAAGCACTTTCTCTCTCATTTCCTACCATATTCCCCACCTTCAGGGGAGGTGAAACTCCATTATAAGATATTATTCACAAGGCAACAAATTTATAAAGACTTTTTATGGCATTCTAAAAAGTTTCTTTTTTTTTTTTTTAAAGGATCTATTAATTTATTTGAGAGAGAGCACGAGAGAGAGAGAGCACAAGCAGGGGGAGAGGGAGACAGAGAAGAAGACTTCCTGTTGGGCAGGGGACCCGATATGGGGCTAGATCCCAAGACTCTGGGATCATGACCTGAGCTGAAGGCAGATGCTCAACCAACTATGCCACCAAGACGTCCCTGAAAAGTTTCTAATTACTATCCCATATTAAGAAAAATGCTTTTCTTTTTTTGCTCATAGAAGTTTTATTAATAAAAGCCAAATCTGGAAACCCAACTTTTTATCAACAGGCGATGAACAAAGGTTTGTCCGTACAATAGAACACTACTCAGCAGAGAGATACCCAAACACATAACTACTTGGTTGAGTAGAAAAATGCTTTTCTTAAAGAAAAATTCACAGAATAATCCATTTAAAAGGCAAATGCAGTTGATAGCAGTAGCTGACAATTTAAAGATAAGCTATGTAATAACAATTTTAAAAAATAAAGTGCAGGGGTATCTGGGTGGCTTGATCAGTGGAGCATTAACTCTAGGGTCTTGAGTTCGAGCCTCATGTTGGGTATAGAGACTACTAAAATAGTTAAACTTAAAAAAAAAGTGCATTACTATCAATAAAATCTATGTGTTTTTTTTTTTTTAAGATTTTATTTATTTATTTGATAGACAGAGATCACAAGTATGCAGAAAGGCAGGCAGAGAGAGAGGAGGAAGCAGGTTCCCCGCCGAGCAGAGAGCATGATGCTGGGCTTAATCCCACCACCCTGGGATCATGACCTGAGCCGAAGGCAGAGGCTTTAACCCACTGAGCCACCCAGGCGTCCCTAAAATCTATTTTTTTTAAAGGCCTAAAGGGAATATAAACCATAATAACCTGCCAAAGTATAAACTTACCTTAGCTACTTCTTCTTCTAATCGTTCTTGGTACTGTTTTTCCAGCAACTTAACCATATTTGTTTCCTGTTTCACTCCAAAATCACCAGAAAACTAAATTAAAGAGCAAAATATAACATACTTGTTTATACTAATCACACATCACTTATTTTTAAACTTCTATCCTCAAATATCCTCAAAAGATCAATGTTTCTTAGAAAACTTCTGTAAAGTTCCAATAAGTATGTTTTAGTTCTGTTCTTATTTAAAAATAATAATTCTGGTGAATAATTCTAGTGTATAATTCTACTAAATAATGCACTTACAAAAAATGTACTTAATACACCAAACTTAATGATGCTAAGTGAGAAATATATTTATATATTCTAATTACCAATACATAGTTCTACAGTGCAATAAAGACACTTCATAAATATAATTAAGAAGTTTTTAATTTTAAGAATGTTAATAGTGGCTATCTTTGCTTATGAAATTATAAGCAATTTTTATCTTCCTAATATTTATTAATACTGTCCAATTCTCTGCAAATACAAATTACCTTTTCAACTAGAAAAAACATAAAGTTAAAAAAAATAGAAACATATTCTCAGCATCAAAGCTATTTATTATCTGAATACTCCATAGAGGATGAGTATAGAAGAATCAAGATATGTAGACATCTCTCCTCTCTATCCAAAACAAGAGAATGCAATAATCTTTGTTTTCTATAGGAGTTAAGAATCAAAAATCTACTGAAGTAAAATAAGGGTTTTGCAGCTGCAAGTTTCAGAAAAGTGGCTACGAAATGGGAGTATATAAAATGTTGAGGATAGGCAGAATGTGCAGGCCTATACTGTAAAAGATGAGGGGCTTTTATATATCAGATGGCCTGTGCTGAAGGAAGCCTTGTCTATTGTTCCAGCCATAACATCTTTTGGGAATTTTGAGGATTCCTAAATACTATTCTAGACGTGAACTGATTCAACTTCCTATGGTGGCAAGAAAAGCTGTTGCAAGGGCATTGAAACTAATTTGTTAATACAGCTAATGTTATACAAAACAAGACAAATTTTAAATTAGAAAATTTTTAGAGAGAAAAAACTCTCAATTTTAACTGTGTTAGTCCTATGCTACGAAAATACATTAAATTTCTTTATTTATGTATTATTCTGGGTCTTTTATATAAGACTTTATATATTATGCTTACCTCTCAGCAAATATGAGATTGGATAATTACTGCAGATATAAAAATGACAGTAAGAAAAATAATATCAGTGCACACAATTTAAAGATACAATACCTCTATTGTACCATCAGTGTTCTGGTTTAGACAACTTCCAGGATATACTGTTTTCTGGACATCAGATTCAGTTATTACCATCGAATCAATGGAGAAACTAAACAAAAAAGAGAGTGAAGGAATTAGAATTTTGAGTTTTACGGTCAGTTCAAAATTACAGCATGCATAAAATGTGTACTAGGGCAGGGGCAAAAAAGATGACAGATCAAGAGTTACAGGTATTGTGACTTAAATAGTATTTTTGGCTAATTTTTCCATTTAAAACTAAAGTAACACAACTGAATGAGAGAATATTTCAACAGATCACCATTGAATTTTATGCCATTTTAGAACGTGTACTAAAAATATATGATGTAGAGCTATTTACAGGTACAGACAGACATTTTTAAAAAGTTTTATTACCGAGTAAAAAAGTCTATAAAATCTCATTTTTTATTAAAAAAATCATTTACACACACACAGAAAAAAACATCTGGATGAATACATGTCAAAAATAACAATGATTAACTCTAGCAGAACTGGGGAGCAGAGGCAAGAAAAGGAAGATTTTTAATTTATACAGACACTTCCAGATATTTTTTGTTTTTAATCTATTCATTTATTTTTTGGTGTTCATGTCTTTATTCTATATTGTTTTACAGGTATTATTTTATAAAAAAGTGATTTTTTTCCTTATAATGTTGAACTTGGGTCATAAAAACAAGGTATATTTAATATTTAGTGGGAAAAAGAACAAAGGAGCTAATTATAATTTTTTCTGACTAATACAATTTCTCACTTCTATTTTCATATGCACCCATGCTGCCTTCTTTATTCCAACCCCCTCCTGCCCAGCTTCTCCTTTCTCTCTCCTATCCTCTTCTTTCATTCTGTCCCAAATTGGCCAGATACAAGTTATCATCAACTCATTTCATAACTTATATAACTAACCCCTATTGACAGACATTTGGTTGTCTCCAAATGTTCACTATTACAAATAATGCTACAACATAAATCCTCGTAAGTATGTCTTGCACACATTTGTGGATTTTCTGTATGATAAATCTTACAAATAAGATTAAAATATTTAATATTTAAAATTTCAACATAATGCCATATTCCAAAGAGTTATATTAATTTTAACCCATAACAGTGTTATTTAAGTATTTACCCAAAACTTCAGCAACACAGAGTCTTAAGAGTTTTGAACTTTGTTAGAACATGATGGTTTTATTTTTGAGATTATATATCCTTCAACTTCTATTGGCCTGTAGGTTTCCTCTGCTGTGAACTGCCTATTCGCGTTCTAGATTCATGTTAAATGACTGTAAAAACTCATCTCCCTTTTGTTTCTTCTCTGCCCTTCCCTGGTTCTTGTCTATCTCACAATTTTGTCTGTTTCCTCATTTCTTCTTGTATACAACTATTCTGATCCTTGGTTCCATGTTTTGATTCCTTTCTCATAGCTTAGAAAACCCTCCTGATTATTTATGGTTATTAAGACCCAAACTCTAATAAAAAATGGTACTTTGTGGGGCGCCTGGGTGGCTCAGTGGGTTAAGCCGCTGCCTTCGGCTCAGGTCATGATCCCAGGGTCCTGGGATCGAGTCCCGCATCGGGCTCTCTGCTTAGCAGGGAGCCTGCTTCCTCCTCTCTCTCTGCCTGCCTCTCCGTCTACTTGTGATTTCTGCCTGTCAAATAAATAAATAAAATCTTTAAAAAAAAAAAAAAAAAAAAAATGGTACTTTGTTCACAATGACTCCATTTTATACCTTTACAGCATTTCAAAGTATTTATCCCAAATTCAAAAAAACTAGCTAAAACCAAACTCACTGCTCTCCTCTTATAATTAAGGTACTACTCCACACTGTCCTTACTTCTCTATTTATATTAACATACCACTGTTTTCCATGTTCTCTAGTTCAAACAACACAAGGTCATCTTTATTTTTCCCCTTCACTTTGTTCTCAACATTCCTTCTAATCCATTATTTGATATTCATCCCTTCATTTCCATTTCCCCTAGAACAACTCCAATAGACAATTATTACAAAAATGTGCAGTGGAAGATGTCACACAAACACGGGTTTAAATTCCAGCACTCTGGTTCTATCACCATGTTACATGCCTTAACCTACTACTTCTTAAAAACTGTTTTGTAGTAAGTCTTTTTCAATGATTAGACTGAAGTCCCTTGAGGGGAAAAAAGCCACTTTATATAGATTTAAAGCTTCCTCCATGAACCTAGCCAAGCTTGTTCCAATCATTATTTCATTTAATCCTCACAATCTTAATGGTACTTATATTATCCCTAATATTATTACCTAAATATGTTAAAACAATCTGCCCAAGATCATATAGCCAGTAAAAAGTTAAATCAGGTGTCAAATGCAGATTTGACTCTAAAGCCAAAAGTCATTCCATGAGGCTCTGGCATACCTGTAAGAGGCTTTAGTAGGCCAGCTCCAAATATATGTTAAATGAATGATTCAATTATTTTTTACATATTTTTTAAACTAGTTCAAATCTATCTTAGAAGAACAGCATGCTCTTTATTCACATACTCTTTATTCAAAAAGTATCTTAATTGTATCCAAAAATGTGATGACATTTACAAGAAATAACTTTGACTCATCACTGCTAGTAGGAGTGAGCATGGGTCAGTAAACCTCTTTTTTTGGGGGGGGGGTGGGAGAAGACTAATGGTCTTAGTTTAAAGGTACTGTCAACACACTTCCACTGAACATTAAAGAAACCTCTAAAAGAGGGTGGTTAACTGGTAAAAGCTCAAATTCAATAACTGCAAAGTAAGTCTTCATTTCCAGAAAACTCCCTTTTCTTCATGTTTTAGAGAGAAAGCATCACTAATTAAAGGAAGGTTACTTGAAACATTGTAGTTGATTATTAGTGACTTCCTGCTATTTACTTACTTTCTTCCATATCAGAAAACTCAGTCGTAGTTTTGAAATCCATAAACTATCTGCATCAGAATTATCTTGTTACAAATACAAATGTCCAGGGTCCATCTCAAAGCTACTGAGTCTGACTCTCCAAATGTATAATCCAGTAATCTAATTTTAAGTATTCAAAAACCTCCACTGTTTTTGATGCATGGCCAAGTTTAAGAACCACCGATCTCAAATAAGATGTAAGCTTTATAAGGCTATGCCAAGACTGATGGATAATTCCAAAGCCTATATACTGGCACTGAGTAAAAGAAGGAAAAACAGACTGCTTCCAAACAAGTGTGGAATTCAGTATTTTGTCTCAAAGAAAAAAAAAATGTTGGGCTTGAGATTCCATTAATAAGCGCCTATGAAGATATCAGGCCTAGAACAGCAGAGCCAGCCAAAGTTAGATGAAGTCTCTGAGCACTTTATAGAGATAGTTTAAACATTAAAGCATACTTCCTAACTAAGTTATGAGCTGTTCTCTCATTCATTTAACAAATATTTATCAAGCACCTACCACATGGAGGGAATTATTATAAGGTTTGGAATACATCAACTCGGACAAAACCCCCACCTTTACAAAGCCTGAAGTCTTTCATAAAAGGCAGAAAATAAAGCAAACAAAACAAAGTCCCCTACAAATATAAATAGACTTGTTTTTTTTAAATTTTATACATACACAGCTTTACATACATATAACAGGCAATATTAAGTAGTAGGGAAAAAATTAAGCAGGAAATTAGTGTACAGAGTTCTAAACAGCAATTTTAACTTAAACGGGGTGATCAGGATAGGCCTCATGAGAACATGAGATCTGCAAAAAGACCCAAAGAAGGTAAGCATGTTGGGGAAAGAGAATTCTGGGTAGAAGAAACAATAATGAGAAGTCCCTGAAGGAGGAGCATACCGATGGTCTGAGGATCTCAAGGAAAATGTGTGTGACAATAAAGACAGGCAAGGAGATAAGTCCAAGTGGTAACAAGGAACCATCAGGTAGGACTGAGTAAGGCATTGTTAGGAAAGAAGAGTATGGGACTAAAATGATCGGTCTTAAATTTAAAAGCAAATTCTTACATTTTAAATGCAAAGTTGTGGAAATTTGTTGAGAACAGACATTAGGAAAGAGGGTAGAAACAGGGAGATGAGTTGTAGTAACCCAGGTAAGAGATGATGATGGCAGGGAGCTAGTGAGAAATAGTCCAGTTAGATGTATTTTGGAGGCAGAGATAATAGGATTTCTTGAAAGATTAGAAGGAAAAGGAGAGAAAGAAGAGTCACCTTAGATGGAGATGGCTACAGAAGGAGCAAATTTCCAGGGGAAGATCCAGAGTTCTATTTTGGACATAGTCAATTTGAGTATTAGACAACTAGGTGGAGAAAGTCCAGCCATGACTGAAATGATCTTATCTTATATGGTATATAAGTATATATATGGTATGCCCCACATCAAAGTAGCAAAGACCAGGCATAGGATAAGTAATACAAGCACACTCTGATTTAATCCAGCAGATTAACAACAACCACCATCTTTATAAGATAAAGGTGTAAGTAAAATCTCTATAATAGAATATCTTTGGTTTATAACAATACTTACTTCAGACATTTCAAAGTATTATCTCCTGTTCTTATTTCTTGATTATGTGGCATCCCATCTCTTTCAAGGAACTTTGGTTAAGTTACATTTGCTACTGAAAAACAACTATGCTATGATTGTTACTAAGCTATAAATACTGCTGAATGAGACTGTAAACGGATGGGTACCTTGGCTGAACTGTGGATACAGTAACAGCTTGAAGCCTTTCCTGCAAACAATGGATCTCTGCTCCATAGTTTTCTTCTGTTTCTTTCAACTGTTGCTGCAAAGAGAATATGAGGTTTTCTAATTCTTGAACTTGTCCTTCAAGTTGTTTAATGTTTTCATAATCTTGCAGAGTAGAAAACTTGCTTTTACAACTGACATCTAAGTTATAGGAAGAGAAGAAAATACACATTTCAAAACAAATTTCTTACTGAAGTAGCACACTTTTTTTTTTGTTTACAGAGATTATTCATTCTTTGAAAAAATAATGCTTTCTTAGTAAAAAATTTCACTTAGACTCATTTTGACTGATGAAAAAAAAATGAATAGTGTAATTCAAGATCATTTCTTCTAACTTCATGTCTGCAGTACCCCTAAATCTATCAATATCATGTCTTTAAATTGAAAACAATTAAGAATCACAGAACAAGTAAGTGAGACATTAGAAAGGAATAGTCCAAACCCTCCATTTTGAGAATGAGAAAACTAAAAGCAGAGTGATTGTAATGAAATGCCAAGACAATTTGAGGTTGTCTCAAATTTTAAAGTAAAAAATCAAATGACAAAATATTTGGTATAAAAATACTACACCATGGTATATAATCAAAATTTACCAATGTCTTGCAAACTGGTCATCTGAGAACTTTCCTCTTTTGGTAGGTTTCCTTCTGCAAATTTAAGTTTGACAACATCTGTCTCCTGTCCCTGAATCTATTGAAAATAACAGAAGAGGAGTGACATAAATATATGATTCAGCATTTTGAAAACTATATTAAAGCAGCTTTACACTACAAATGTTATTGAGAATCACTTAGAATTTTAACACTCTGATACAAACATTTTCCCTTCCAACTTATTTTTTGCTTTCTTCTGACAATGACTCATATTCCCTTCACAGCACTGCAATTAGTAAGTATATTGTTTGGTCATACCCAGAAAGAAGTCCATTTTAATATAAAAACAGAAACTGCACAGAATTTTGGTATAAAGTTCAGGTAATATTTATAATATGACTTGGTCTTTGGAATTTCAACTCATACATAGTAAATTTTATGTTTATCAATACCTGATAGTATAACTTTATGAATCTAATCTATATACCTCTAGGTAACTGACAACTGATATGCAGTTCTTCACATAAAAGTAAGGAAAATAATGAAAACAGATAAATATCACATTGTTTCCTTACTTTAAAATTAGGCAGCAATTTGTCAGATGCATATGTGTACTAATTTAGTTATTCATCAAATACTCAATAATTATCTACTACAGGAATAGCACTGTGACACAGATGTACCATATCTGCCCTTACAGAATTTATCAACTAGCGAGGGAAGAAAATTAAACAATTAGAGGAGCAACAGAGGCTCAGTTCGTTAAATGTCCGACTTTTACTTTCAGCTCAGGTCATGATCTCAGGATCAAGAGATGAAGCACTCCTTCAGTCTATGTACTGCTTATGGGGCCTGCTTGGGTTTCTCTCTCTCTCTCTCTCTGCCCCTGGCCCCCATCATCCCTCTCTTAAAAAAAAAAAAAAAATTAGTGAAGCACTAAACTATAATCAACGTTAAGGGCAATAACAGAAAGACTGTGTAATTATGGAGTAAGTCAAACTTAACTTGGGTCTCAATCATTTTGGGTCATGATTAGGAAAGACTATAAGGAAGAAAAAGTAAGCATTTGTGAAAGAATGGCCTATCACATAACTACTGAAGACAATAATCTTGTTGAGAGGGGTTTAATTTGGGAAAGGATGGAGGAAGATCGCTAGATAAGTAAGAACGATCTAGACTACAAAGCACTTCAAAAGGGGAAAGAGTCTGAACTTGCTATACTAGATGAACAAAAGACACCACAAAAAGCAGGTGAGTAATAGGATAAAAGGTATTTCCGTGCAAGCTGCTGCAGCCACTCCAGAAAACAGTATGAAGGTTCCTCAAGAAGTTGAAAATTGAGCTACCCTACAACCTAGCAATTGCATTACTGGGCGTTTACCCTAAAAATACAAATGTAGATCCGAAGGGGCATGTGCATCCAAATGTTGATAGCAGCACTGTCCACAATAGCCAAACTACAGAAAGAACCTAGATGTCCATCAACAGATGAATGGATAAAGAAGATGTGGTGGTATGTGTGTGAAACACACATACACACATACACACACTGTAATACTATGCAGCCATCAAAAAACCAAGATCTTGACATTTGCAACAACGTGGATGGAACTAGAGGGTATTATGCTAAGCGAAATACGTCAATCAGAGAAAGGCAATTATCATATGATCTCTCTGATATGAGGCATTTGAGGGAAAGGGTGGGGGGTTGTGGGGGTAGGGAGGGAAAAAGATGAAACAAGATGGGACTGGGGAGGGAAAAAAACCATAAGAGACTCTTAAGCTCAAGAAATAAATTGAAGGCTGCTGGAGGGAGAGCGGGGAGGTATAAGGTGGCTGGGTTATGGGCACTGGGGAGGTATGTGCTATGATGAGTGCTGTGAATTGTGTAAGACTGATGATTCACGGACCTGTATCCCTGAAGCAAATAATACATTATATGTTTAAAAAAAAAAAAGCTATTTCTGATGAAGGTTATTTCAGTTGGTACTACTCTTATCAAGTCCTCTACCCCATGCCTAACCCCCTGAGCACCTTTCAGCAGAGGACCTTGCCAATTATTTCCCAAAGGAAATAAAACCTGTCAGGTAAATTCTTCACTTTCCAGCCTAACCTTTCTATTCCCTCACTTAATTCATTCAGCAAACATTTGGGGCACCTGGGTGGCTCAGTGGGTTAAAGCCTCTGCTTTTGGCTTGGGTTGTGATCCTAGGGTCCTGGAAATGAGCCCCATATCGGGCTCTCTGCTCAGCGGGGAGCCTGCTTCCTCCTCCTCTCTTTCTGCCTGCCTCTCTGCCTACTTGTGATCTCTCTCTATCAAAAAAAGAGTAATAATAAATGCAAATTTTTTGGCACCTGGGTGGCTCAGTGGGTTAAAGCCTCTGCCTTTGGCTCAGGTCACGATCCCAGAGTCCTGGGATCGAGCCCCACATTGGGCTCTATGCTTAGCGGGGAGCCTACTTCCTCCTCTCTCTCCCTGTCTGCTTCTCTGCCTACTTGTGATCTCTGTCAAATAAGTAAATAAAATCTTTTAAAAAAATAAAAAATAAATGCAAATTTGTACAAGGAGCTATGGGAACAGGGAAAAAAGATGGGGGTCATGGAATATTTAAAATAATAGAAAGAGATAAGTGCAGTAAGCAAAAGCTTGTACAGATGCTAAGAAAATGGAGGAAGAAATGCCAACAGTCTAGAAAGATAGGTAAAAAGGACCCAAAGGAAGTAACATCTGAACCAACTAGAAGATCAAGTAGGAACACACCAAGCAGATTGGAGGTAGATGCGCAATGTTTGGCAGAAAAAACAACATGCAATAGAGGCCAGAGGTGAAAGATCAGGTGCATTTGGGACACTCTTCAGTATGGCTAAAACAGGATTAGAACATGAAGGTAACAGGTTAGGGCAGTGATGTATTGTAGTGCTAAGTGTGATCCCAACAAACCTCTGGGATACCTCAGTGGTTGTAGCTACCTTATGGGGTTAAAAAAGTGAAATTCATTTTTTTACTTTTTTTTTTCCTGGGGAGAACTAAAGAAGTTAGTGTGGGTGTTTGCGTTCCAGATTAGGCCTCCTACATTCTGGCACTGGGGAAGGGAGGTGTGTGTCTCATCAAAGCAAACTGCTGCCCACTCACTGTCCTAAAAGTAAAGAGGCAAAATGACAAATCACTCACTCACTCACAAATTCATCACTGTGGATTACTTACTATAAGCCCTCCTACACTATTTAATAGCTTCAACTGTGTACTGCCATAGGAAAAGCAACATTTTTAAAAGAAAGAAAATAAGGAAGTAAGAAAACAAAGGAAATCTGGCAATGATTCACTTCTGTTAATTAACCTGAAGTTAAGTTAAAAATTTGGAAGGGGGGAAGGAAATCACTGCTGACTTTTGCCAAAGAAAACATTGTGAAGTACTAGTGGAGAGCTTGCTTAGAAGGAGTAAAAGAGAGGAGGTGATGGGAAGTTCTGGCTGTAGTTTATTCTTTTTTTTAAAGAAGGTGACAGTGAAGGAGAAAGAGACACAAAGGAAGATGAAGGATTGAGGGTGGATTATGTTCTCAAAAGGAGAGATCTGACTCTTTTCTTTTTTTTTTTTTAAGATTTTATTTATTTATTTGACAGAGATCACAGGCAGGCAGAGAGGCAGGCAGAGAGAGAGAGAGAGAGAGAGAGAGAGAGAGAGAGGAGAGAAAGCAGGCTCCCTGCCAAGCAGAGAGTCTGATGCGGGACTCGATCCCAGGACTCTGAGATCATGACCTGAGCCAAAGGCAGAGGGTTAACCCACTGAGCCACCCAGGCACCTCAAAAGGAGAGATCTGAGGAATGTGTAAGGGGAAGGAACAGAAATAGAGAAAAACAAAGGAGCTAAAATCACAGAACAGAGGGAAGGAACAGGTTATCAATCTTAGAGGAGGTAGAAGGATATACTAACAAAAGAATAGGAAATAAAATAACCTTGGTTAGGAAAAGGAGTAATATCTTCACAGACAGAAGGAAAATAAATTAGGGCTTTCACAGATTTAAAGAAATATATATGGTCTAGAGGCAGCAGGCTGAGATAATTTATAATCGATAGCTCTAATACTTGCAGAGAAAAAAGAGCTAAGGTCAACTGCAAAGAAAAAAGGGGAGTAGAAGTGGAATATATGACTTGAGGAAACTTTGTAAAGTTGGGAAATATCTACTGAAGGGCCTATGAAAGGATAAAAGACCACATAAAAGAATTGTCAAGTGATCCAGAGGGTCCAACTGATGTCGACCATCCTTATGTAGTGTTACCAAACCACATCTGCATCTAATTTTCTTAGCAGCCCTCAGAAATCCAAATATGATTAGAGAAGAAGGGTCACAGGAAAGAGGATGAGGGCAGAAGAAAAACAGAAAATCCAAATCGCTAAGATTATTGGTAAGGAAATGACATGATGATTCTGAATAGGGTTCAACATGTTGGCTATGAAGGGAAACAGAAAAGTAATTATTGTAGGGAAATGTGGAGTTAAAAAAGGATTTTTATCTATCCACTTGACCTCCTCCTCCACTTGACCTACAAAGTTATCTGTAAGATACTGGAGTAGGTTCACAAGTTTTAGAAAAGGTAAGATGAAGTTTGCTTAATTGCACAGGAAGAGAAAGAGAAAAGGAATGATGGAAAGGAGGAAGGAGAAATAGGGGAAGACAGAAGGCAAGAAAGAAGGAGGGGAAGAGAAACAAGAATTTCAGCTACTGCATCCCTCATCACCGATAGAACTTTCACTCCCTGCTAAATCTTTTAAATCCACACAACTTAATATAATGACATCAAAAGTATCGCAAACAGACAAAGAGATCCTTCTGGAATTTTTTCTACAACGTGAAGATTACAACACTTATCTTTGCCAATATATGCTGTTTATTTTCCTGATATAGTTAATAAATTACACTATGCCATCTATACTCTGAGTTTTGTGTGCACACATTTCTAAAACAACTACTTGAAAGAAATTTGACATATACAACACGTTAGCTATGTTCTAACAACTACACTAATTCTATATTTCTCTAAAACAGACAGACCCACTACTTTAAAACTGTTGTATGTAAAATTAAATACAACTGTTTCGCCAAGTTTACAATCTGACATTTTATATTTATTTTATCAGGATTTCCAAAACTCCCTAAAGGGGTAAAATAAGTATTCAACTTGCAGAAATTCCTTTAGCTCACTGATACTATAAATTGTCACTTTTCCCTCATCTTTATCATGTTCACTTATTTTAGAAATTCTTGGTTGATGAAGAAGCTTACAAAATAGTACATAACACAATAAAAGAAAACATAATACATTTTCCATTTCACAGACCTTACTTAATTGTGTTTGAAGTACCAAGAGTTTATTGTATTCTTCTGTTACTTTGTTGAGAAGAGTTTCCATATTTTCTTGCAAGTCTAGATGATAAATAAACAATTATAATAATTTCACTTTATAGTAAAAGTCTGCTTCTTTCAATAAGTATTATTTATCTATTCATGACTTCAGAAAATTGCCTGCTAGAAGTACACTTCATATATTTAATTACCAAAAATTTTAATCTCATTAATGTAAAAGATGTGCTAGAAAGATAACTTGATGATTCCACATTAAAATATGCTAATTTATTTTAGTAGTCATTAATTTGTATACATTTTTTTCACTATTCATATAAATGGATAGGGATAGAAAAAATTTTACCTCTGAAAAAAATACCAAAAAACTAACTGAGATCACAGTTTGTAAAAATAAATATAGGATTCTTTTTAAGAATGATAATTTAGGAGGGTGCCTGGGTGGCTCAGTGGGTTAAAGCCTCTGACTTCAGCTCAGGATGTGATCTCAGGGTCCTGGGATCAAGCCCCACATCGGGCTCTCTGCTCAGCAGGGACCCTGCTTCCCCCTCTCCCTTTCTGCCTGCCTCTCAGCCTGCCTCTGCCTGCCTCTCTGCCTACTTGTGACTCTGTCGAAAAAAAAAAAAAAAAAAAAAAAGAACGATAATTTAGGTCTTCTTATTCTTTTTTTTTTTTTTTTTTTTTTTTTTTTAAAAGATTTTATTTATTTATTTGACAGACAGATCACAAGTAGGCAGAGAGGCAGGCAGAGAGAGAGAGGAGGAAGCAGGCTCCCCGCTGAGCAGAGAGCCCGATGCGGGGCTCGATCCCAGGGTCCTGGGATCATGACCTGAGCCGAAGGCAGAGGCTTTAACCCACTGAGCCACCCAGGCGCCCCAGGTCTTCTTATTCTTTAAAAAAAAAAAATCACTGACATAAATATATTTAATAAATACAATAACTTTCAAAGATATGGATCAATGGTGTAAAATTAAGGAAAAAATTACACAGGGAAAAACATAGGAGTAGAGGGATAAAGGATAAAGAGACAAGAAACTTGTAGACATCTTTGGTTCTCTTTATATCACAATTATTGCATTTTTTTAAAAAATAAAAATCTGTATTAAATATAAGATTTCATGAATCCAATTAAGTGACTAAATCATGATTAAAAGTAAAAGTTCATCATTAAATGACTTAAGAAAATAATGTGATCAGATTTTATTACCTTGAACTTTGTATCTATAATCTTGCAATTCTAGTTCTTGATTTTCAGAAGTGTGAACACCAGCACTCTCTCTCTCTTCTACATTTACTTCACATTTTAAAGCAGAAGTATTATGTTCATCAAGGACATTGCAAAAAGTCTATTAACAACAAAATTAGATATTTTACAGAATTAAAATGTTGATGTCTACCTTTGAAAATCATTAAACATTATTTTCCTAAATGCAAAAGACAGTCAAAATGGCACAGAAAAATCAGTAGGAAAACACTCTTCTATACACCCTGTCAGTGTGCAAAAGAAACGATTAAGTCTAGATCTTTCTCCCTTAATATAGGACATGAAATTCTTAGAGCAGGAAAATAATTATAATATTAATTGCATTAAACTATTTTTTTGCTTCTAATAATGAATATAGCTAGTACTTTAATCTATCATTTTCTAGCTTGGATCCTAGACTGACGTTATCTCTGTAATGTTAACCACCCTTGAAAAAATACCAGAAGACAAGGATAGAAGTTAAAAAATGATGACCCCTATAGGGGTGCCTGGCTGGCTCAGCGGAAAGAGTATGTGACTCTTGATCTTGAGGTAAAGCCCCAAGCTGGGCACAGATCTTACTTTTAAAAAAAAAAAAAAAAAAAGGTGACTAGAAAGTAGTCTATAAATTCTACAGAAATTATAATATATGAAGGCACCTGGGTGGCTCAGTCTGTTAAATGTTCAATTCTTGATTCTGGCTCAGGTTGTGATCCCAGGGTCATGATATCAAGCCCCAAGTTGTGCTCCAGACTCAGTGCAGAGTCTACGAGATTCTCTTCCTCTCTGTCAGCCCCTCCCCCTGCTTAACATACTCACTTGCTCTCTCTCAAATAAGTAAGTTTAAAAAAAAAAAAAGAAATTATATGTAGGAGATTATGTCCATATACTTTTCTGAAACACAAAGGTAGTATTCTGTGCTTTATATACACAAACAAATTAAAAATATTTGACACATTATTCTGGTTTTTCTCCTGAGCAAGAAACAATTCTACCATCATTTAAAAACAATACATGACCCACAATCATTTGAGATTCACCTATGCCTCACATACAACTGGAAACAACCTCTAACTTCTAGACTTAAAAACCAAACTGCTTATTATTCCTTATTTTTTTGAGATTTGCTTAGAAGTTAAATATACTGTCAATTAATAATTGAATTTATTAAATTTTCAGCACAGTTCCTAAGATGGAATTTTATCATGTTAGAGCTGATAGAAACCCCATTTACAGATGAAGAAACACTCAAAAAGATGAAGTTAACTAGTCCATGGCAACATCAACAATTAGTGACAAAACCACGTTTCATGAAGAATCCCAGAGGAACACTTTCTTAGAACAAGCTGATTCACATTTTAACTTGAGATGAGCAATCAGGTAAAGACAACTAAAAAGGAAGGAACATGTAATGTCAGCTTATAAATGAACTACTATGATTTGGGCCCTCATTCCATTATTTGCTACCAACAAGAGATACACAAGGACAATGTCTGAACCCTTTGGCAGAGGTGGAGGTGGAGATTGCTGAGTAGCTGAAGGAAGACAGGCCTTAGCTGGGCTTAGTTCTCACTTTTTGAACAATATTATAGGAAATCAGAATTGGGGCCCCTGAGTGGCTCAGCTGGTTAAGTGTCCAACTGCTTGCTTCAGCACAGGTCACGATCTCAGGGTCATGAGATGGGGCCCCAGGTTGGGCTCTATGCTCAGTGCAGAGGCTGCTCAAGATTCTCTCTCTTGCTCTCTACCCACCCCCCACCCACCTCTCTCACTCACTCTCAAATAAACAAATCTTTAAAAAAAAAAAAAAATCAGTAAGGTAGCTCTACCTCTCCCAACTAATACATTGTTTCCCCCCCTTCAGTTTATAAATACAAAAGCCTGGGAAGAAATCAGGGACAAGCCAAAGCATGTATTTTAAATTTTGAACTATTTCAAATATGCAGAAAAAATAATTTATTACCTAACTTAAACAAACAGTAATATTTTCTCATATTATCTCCATGTTTTTTTAAAGAAACTGAACAGTACATAGAGATTTGAAGCTCTTTGTTTTAACTACTGCCTACCCATTTTATTCACCTTTCCCTTTACCCAGAGGTAAGTAATCAAGCATACAAGCTTTATACTTTTTTGAGATTTACTGATATTAATACAGATACCAAGCACTACTAAATGGAGTTCTACTGCATGGAGATAACACAATTTATTGACTTTATTCACAGTAATCAGAGCTGTCTCCCATTTTTAACTTATTTTTTTACAAAGATTTTATTTATTTATTTGAGAGTGAGCGAGCGTGCACAAGCAGGCAGAGCAGCAGGCAGAGGGAAAGGGAGAAATAGGCTCCCCACTGAGCAGGGAGTCCAATGCGGGGCTCAATCCCAGGACCCAAGAATCACAGGCCAACCTGAAAGCAGGTGCTTAATGGACTAAGCCACCCAGGCACCCCTCCCATTTTTAACTTAGACACTTAAGCAATGAATAGATCTCGTTGTGTACAAATGCTTGGGCTATGGGCTATATAACTTCAAAAATAGACCTTGTCAACTTGCTTCTCAAGGTAGTACTTTCTCACTAGCAGTATATAAGAGGTTCTATTTCAGCCCATCTTCACAAATATAATTATACTGGCATAAATAGGGTTTTCAGTTTTTGGCAATCTGAAGTGTGAAATTGTATCTTAATGGTCTTGTGCAATCTCCCCAAGAAAGTCATCAGATACACTCAACCACTGAGTGGGCAGCGGCAGGAAACAGACCTGTCTGGGGTTTTATTGGTCCACTCTTCTTTCTGTCTTAGGTATACATTTTGTCTGTTCAACTGTTAAGATAATTTACTTCAATTTATTTTATTTCAAAAGATTATGAGGAAACATTTAAATGTTCATTTTAAACTTAAAAACTTGGGAATATTTTTTAAGTGCAGTTCTGAAGCCTAGCATTTCCTGTCTAAAAAGGACTTTTTAACTAATATCTTACCTGTGTAAAATAAGAACATTCTTCAGACACCGCCTTGCGTAGTTTTCCAATGAGCATTTGTAAAGGCTTTGCTTCACCACCTAACAGAACAGATACTGCATTAAACATTTAATTCACATACTTAAGTACTATTATTATATATTAAAGGAAGCTTCCTTTACAATAACATTAGTTTTAAATTCTTTCTTTCAAAGTTCTTTTCTACTGCTCATTGTTAACTGTTCCAGATAATGTGTAAAATTGTTTATATGCTACAAATTGGCATAAAGCAGTGACTTACAAAATTTTTTGCTACTACCCAATACGAGAAATACATCACATATCATAACCTATTTATATGATGAAAAACTGACATAAGAATTTTACAAATCATTATCTGCCCTTTCTACATGCTATATACTCCATTGTTTCCTGATCTCCCATACTCTTTTATTTAAAAAATGATGGTGACTACTCACTAACTAAATTCATCAACCATTAGCAGACCAATTAATTAACTTGTAGTTAAAAATCACTGGACAGATTCTATCTAAAGAGGATGTCAATAAAAACAACAAACATTTAACATCTTACTACATTCAAACCCAAGGAACTCCTTTAGTGAAAACTATGGCATTCTTTTTTAAGTCACTCTTTAAATTCTACTCTCTTCAACAGAGCAACTGCACAAACTTATGAACCACCTCATTCTCAAAAGCAAATCTGTCAAGGGTGAAAGCCTAGAGATGCCTTGAACAGAAGAAGTCTAATTCATTCAGTGATTAAATAATTATTAAAGATAAAAGTTAACTGCAAGTAGTCTTCTATTTCAGGTTCCTTATATGTTCCTGCTTCCCACAGTTCCATCTTAGTCTTTTGGCCCAAACTACAGTCTCCCAGGACATCTCATTCTTTTCTCTGGCCTCAAATGATCTTCTGATACCAAATCTTTATCATCAACCCAAACCTCCCTCTTGTGTTTTGGACTTCTATTTTTAACTACCTACAAGACAACTCTTTTCTAAAGTCAGTAGGTCTCTTTAACTCAATATGTAGCAACCTGAATTTATTATTTTCCCCACAGATCTTCTCTGCATCCTCTTTGTGACTACAGTCATTTTCAATCCAACTACCCAAGCTAGAAACTTATAGATCACTCTTAATTTTTCCCTTTTCCTATTTACTACAGACTACAGCCTACCTCTTTTAACTCTTAAATTTTACTGTTATAAATATTATTATTAGCAGAATTACTGCCAAAGTTGCTTAATTGGTTTACCCATCAATAGTTATCTCCTCCACTTTGCCCCATGATGTTACCTTAAAACAAACATTTTAATGTTACTCCTACTACTTAAAATCCTATAGGTCTTCTCACCAGTAGCAAAAGACTTACACATGGTTCAGTCAGAGTATATAAATAAAGCCTTTTCTGATCAAGCTCCTGTCAGTCTTTCCAGCTTTATTCCCTACTACTATCTCATATAACTTGAACTCTCAATTCTCCAAAATGGATACAATCTCTCACACTTCTATGTTTAAGACTCAGGAGCCTTCTCTAAAATTCCAACCTCCTCCTTCTGCCTGCTGCCCCACCCCACTCATTCTTCCAGAAACTATGAAACTTTTCTCCTTTCTTTCTCTGTTCTTTCTAGTCATTCTTCTATTACAGAAATTATCCTATTGCTTTCTAAGAAATTATTTTATATTGCTTTCCCACTTGATTCTAACTTCTGGGGGAAAATGATTCAGTGATTTTAGATTTCTCAAGCACTTAAAAAAAAAAAAGATTACATGAACAATGATTACATGAACAAATGAATCCAGGACTGGGGTATAGTTACCCTCTTCTATGGGTTCTAAGGCAAGGACAAAATTATGGAAGGGTGGGTAGGCTCTAAATGATACTTATTTGTCACATAGCATTTATAATTTTTTTTTTTTTTTTAAGAAACCATTTACCCAGGGGCACCTAGGTGGCTCAGTCAGTTGTTAAGTGTCTGCCTTTGGCTCGGTTCATGATCTCTGGGTCCTGGGATGGAGCCCAGCAACAGGCTCTCTACTCAGCAGGGAGTCTAATTCTCCTTCTCCCTCAGTACGGTCTTTCTCTCTCTTGCTCACTTTCAGACAAATAAAAAAAAACTAAAAAAAAGAAATCATTTACCTGTTCCTTGTGTTTTTATATTCTGTAGCTCTTGCTGGTGTATTTCCTGAAGTTCCTTTATCTTTTCCTCTTGGGCAGAAATAAGTTCCTCCTTAAGACTACAAAGAGCTTTATCTTTTTCATTTTCCATATATTCACGAACTTGATCGACATGTGTTGAATAAACCAGAGAGAGGCATATACGCTGAGCTTCCATCTGTAGCCTTAAATCATTCTTAAAGTAAATGTATATGCACATTAGAACATTTTTTAGTTATTAAGAATTTTAAAATAATTTAACTTCTATTTTTTATATTATTGACAAGGGGAAAATACATGAAATTACAGTTTAAAACTTCATGTAAGATAAGTCTAATTTTTTTTTCCATTTCTATTATGCTGATCTACCTATCTTTTCCAAGGAAAGTAGCACAATATTGTCATTACCTCAACTTTATGGTAAATTTTGATATATGGTATAGCTTAGTATGGCCTCACCTTTATTTTTCATTTAAAAATATTTTAAATATAGAGAAATGCAAAGAAGAATGTAATAAACACTTATCTACTCATACCCCAATTTAATAAATATAATTCTTTTGTCTTTTTTTCCCATTTCTCTCCTTTCTACATATTTATTTGGCTTAGAAAGAAAATAAGATTTAATCTACTATGTTCCCATTCCTCCTTCCCCAAAGGCAAACATTTTCACAAAATTTGCAACAAGTCCACTACATTTCTTATACTATCACTTTTCAGTACTTATAAATAATACATTATATTTTATATTTCTTTTTTTTTTTTTAAAGATTTTATTTATTTATTTGACAGAGAGAAATTACAAGTACACTGAGAGGCAGGCAGAGAGAGAGAGAAGGAAGCAGGCTCCATGCTGAGCAGAGAGCCCGATGCGGGACTCGATCCCAGGACCCTGAGATCATGACCTGAGCCAAAGGCAGCGGCTTAACCCACTTAGCCACACAGGCGCCCCTATATTTTATATTTCTAAGAATTTACATAATTTATGTAAAATGGTATTTATTTTGCAAATTGTTCTCATTCAATTTGAGATCTATTCCATGTAGACACAGATTAATTTAACTATGGTACAGCATCTATGAATACATGAAAATTTGTCAACTTCCGTCTTGGAGATCAACTGAATTATTTCTAATTTTTTCATATTTCAAAAATACTGCACTAAATTCTTACAGATATGTCCTTATACAAATACACTAGTGTTTCCTAGTAGACTGGATCTCAACCTCTCTCAGACATCAGAATAATCTAGACTGCTTATTAAAACAAACTGCTGGGCCCTTTCCCCAGTGTTTCTGGTTTAGGAAGTTTGGTGGGGGGCCCTCAAATTTGAATTTTACCCTGGTTTCAAGTGCTGCTGATACTGCTAGTCAGAGACCATACTGAAAACCAACTAGAAATGTAGCTGCTGGGTCATAGTTAATATACATCAAATGTATTAAATTTTAAAAAATTATGTTTTATATAATTGTGCCAATTTACATTGATATTAATAGCATATGTGAGTATTCATCTCCCCCATTTTTTACTGAAGGACTCATTTTGCCAATCTGATGGGTATAAAATATTAACTTGTTATATCAATTTATAAGGCTGAAAGTATCTTTTCATGTTTATTAACCAAGTAGCTAGGTAATAAGAACAAGGTATTTTTTAGGGAGTCACCTTTATTTCTAAGCATACACAGTTTGTTCTGAGATGTTACTAATGTATAAATTATCTATTTCTTCTGTAAGCTTCCTTTTACACACACATATTTTACTCCCCTATCCACTGATAGATTTGTCTTGGTAGTGTGGGAAGGGACAGTATACAGGTTTGCTTTCCTTTATGTAAGTTAATGTCAAGGAGAAGATATCTGAACATCAACGAAAATGTCTTTAGCAGGGAAAACAAAATTTTTACTGAGAAAATTTGACCATTTTGATAGTTTCAAATTCAGGTCCTCTCTCAATGTCTTTTTAAAAAATCTAAATGATCTCTGGTGTTTTTAGGAGTAATTAAGTTAAAAACCACATCATGCTTTTGAAGACAATGCCAGATATTTAACAAAGCATTCATAGTTAGCAAACTGAATTTTTAAATTCTATTTAGGTTATTAAAATGTAAAATATCTTTACATTTGATAAAAGATCATAAATGTGAATACACATAGTCCCCAACTTGCAATGGTTTGACCTAGGATTTCTTGACTTTATAATGTAAAGTGTAAAAGTGATACACACTCAATAGAAACTATACTTCAAATTCTTAATTTTAATTTTTTCCTGGGCTAAACAGGCCATATGGATACTCTCTCATGATGCTGGGCAGCAGCAGGGAGCCATAGCACCCAGCCAGCCACATGATCATGAGGACGAACAAACAATAAAGTTACAACCATTTTTACCCATTCAAGCATTGTTTTTTACTTTTAGTATTCAATAAATTAATGAGATATTTAACACTTCATTATAAAACAGGCTTTCTGTTAGATGATTTGCCCAACTGTACACTAATGTAATAAGTGTTCTGAGCATGTTTAAGGTAGACTAGGTTAAACTATGATGTTCAGTAGGTTAAGTGCATTAACTTCATTTTCAACTTAAGATACTTCAATTTGCAATAGGCTTATTGTAATGTAACTCCATCATAAGATATGTATTTTTTAGAAATAAAAAGAGAACATTTTCCAAAGGCTTCCCACTGTATACAGAATAAATCTCAACTTCTTACCAAGTCTGTAAGGCTCTCCAAGATCTTGTCTCTTCTTTCTTTTTCACTCTTTTTCTTCCACTCTCCTGCTTTCAAACTCAACTAAACACACCTTCATTCAGTTCCTGAAACTCATTTAAGTCTTCACAATTGCTCAAATTTACATGTGGTAGGCTCCCCCTTGGTCTTTCAGATCTCAATTCAAATATCAATTCCTCTGAGAGAACTTTCCTGACTATCCTATTTAATGCTGCCACCACCACTACCTATCATTCTCTATCACCTTCTTTATAGGACCTACCACTTCTTCTAACTACTCTACTTGTTCCCTTGTCTACTATCTGCCTCCCTGGCTAGAATATATTCCTGTTCTCAAAGAAAGCTCTTTTGCTCTCTTGCTTACCCTATACCTAACTAGAGAATCAATAAATATCTGTTGCATAAATTAAGAAACAAAATTTTACTTAGCAGCATTATACAAGATACCTAGAGGAATTTTCCAGTTATTTCATTTTTTAAAATTATTTTTATTAACATATAATGTATTATTTGCCCCAGGGCTAGAGGTCTGTGAATCATCAGGCTTATACATTTCACAGCACTCACCATAGCACATACCCTCCCCAATGTCCATAATCCAGTTATTTCTAATATCAGTATCCGATAAATACAAATTGTTAAGAATGATTATTACTCATTATACGCATTCTTTAGTTATAGTTAGAATTAATACTTTTTGCCCCTTCAGCTTTATACAGTACTCTGAGAGAATCCTAGGACTTAAGTTGAGATTTCTTTTTCTTTTCTTTTCTTTTTTTTTTTTTTTAAAGATTTTATTTATTTATTTGAGAGAGCAAGCAAGCACAAGAAATGAGAGCAGCAGGCAGAGGGAGAGGAAGAAGCAGGCTCTCCACTGAGCAGGGAGCCCAAAGAGGAGTTTAAACCCAGGACCTTGGGATCATGACCTGAGCTATGGCAGATGCCCAACCAACTGAGGCTCCCAGGTGCCCTGAGATTTTTTCAAGGAAATACAGTGTTGTAACTACTGAATAAATAAGTATAAAGTACTGAAAAGTTTAAGAGTTAATTTTTAGTTGTGGAACTTCGAAAACATTAAAATAAAACAAAATGCTGAAACCAAGCTTTGAGATTACAACAAAATATTACAAAATAACTTTTTTAAAGCTCAGCTTCTCTACCAAGTTACTGAAATTCTTGCCTTCCCAAAGAAAGTATGAAACCATTCCCATGTTTTTATTTCCTTAACAGAATATATAACATAAATTAACTGATGGAAAGCCAACAGTGTTTAAGAAAAGAGATAAAAGCAATGACAGCTAGGGCACCTGGGTGGCTCAGTCAGTTAAGCGTCTGCCTTCAGCTCAGGTCACAATCCCAGGGTTTTGGGATCGAGTCCTGCATTGGGCTCCCTGCTCAGCTGGGAGCCTGTTTTTCCCTCTGCCTGCCACTCCCCAGCTTGTGCTCACTTGCTTGTGCACTCACTCTCTCTCTGACAAATAAATAAAATCTAACAACAACAACAAAATAGCTGATAGGCCCTAATGAGAATTACATTATGGGGTTCATTTTCATTGTTTTGTAAAATTAATTGTGTTTTCGGAAGATGAAACATTTTTTGCATGAATTATACATTTTCACTATGTTTTAGCATCTATACATATAAATATATAAACATACCTGTTCTGATTTAAGTACACTGAGTTCCCACTGAAGTTTATCATTTCTACTTGGTTCAGCTGTCCCAAGTGATGATCCATTTGTCATTAATGGCAAGTGATCCAAAAACAACTGTTCTTGCTTGCCTTCTTTTCCAGTAGTCCTATTTTCAAAAGGAATTTTATCTTCCTCCATTATTTTTGATTCTTCAACAAAATCTTTATTTATTTTAGAAACTGATCCTCCAGAATCCTTGCTTGTCATAGTCACAACACCATCTTTTAAAGAGTCTAACTGAACATCACACACATCTACATTTTCTGTCCGTTTATGGTTAATGATGATTTCTAACTCTCTACACCTCAATAATACTTGTTCTTTCTCTTGCTTTAAAGACTTTACTTCTTCACTCAGAAAAGTAATCTCACCATGTTTCTGTTTTAATTGTTCAGAAAGATCAGACAATCTCTCCGACAGCTCTAACTTTTCTCGCTTGGTGACCTCAAGTTTTTCCATAAGTTCTGTTGTATCTTTCTCAACGACCTCACCGGTTTCCAGTGATTCTCCTATGAAAGTTTTGTCATCATCAAAGACTGAACTTTTCATTTTTACCATACTTGGATATATTCTTTGCAAATGATGAAGCTCTTCACTAAGTGTTTTAAGCTTATTTTTATACTCTACTTCTTGTTTGTTTTTGCTGTCTTCTAAGTCAGTTTTTACCTTGAGAAGGCAAGCATAGTCCTCCTGTAACTCTTGATAGTTAACTTCAAAATTTTTTTCAGCAAATGAAAAAGTGTTCCTTTGCCTTTCAATCTCTTCAGTTAGCTGAATACATTGTTTCTTGAGGTCCTTGTTTTCCTCAGTAAGTACTTCTATTTCTTTTTGCCAGTTACAATCTTGGGATTTGGACTTAATGGGATCCATGAATATTAATCTTTCTTCTTGGTTAACAGGAGTATACATTTTCAACATGTCTTCAAGGGCTTTCTTTTCATTTTTAAGAGTGCTGTTCTCTGCTTCAAGTTGTATAAATTTTTCTTGAAGGTTATCCTCTTTTTCCTTCATTTGTTTCTCCAATAATTCAGTCTTAAGTTGCAACTCTTGAACTTCTTGTTCAAGTGTACCCTTTTCCTTTTCTTCTTGCCTGAGTATTTCAATTTCTTTTTGAAGTTCATTGATTTGAAGAGTCATTTCCTCTGATTTTGAATTCACAAGGGACTGCTGTAAATCTTTTAGCTTTGAAATTTCTAAAATTAATTGATTCTGCTTAGTTATCAAACTGTCTTTTTCAAACTGCATGGTTTCTATCTTTTTACTCATTTCATTCTGTAAGCCATCTATCTGCTGTTTGTAGTGAATGCCTAAATTATCCTTAAGTTTCTCAATATTTATTCGATGCTCAATTTCTAAATCTTCTTTTAGTTTGGAAAGTTCTTCTTCATGACTAAACAGAAGCTGTGTCCTCAGCCTCTCTAATTCAGCTTCTTGCGATTCAGCCATTCTGTCTAATACAGCATTTTTTTCTCTTTCTAACATTTCAAGTTTTATCTTGTAATTTGTAACTTCTGCTTCATGTTTTAATTCTAGTTCTTTTCTGGATTCAGAGGCAGAAACAATCTCAGCTTTCAAATCTTCCACTGTACTAAGGGACTTGTGTGCTTCACTGAGTTTACTTTCTTGTTCAGCTATTGTCTGTCTAGCTCTCTGAATCTGTTCCCTTGAAAAGCTCAATTCTTCAAAAAGGTCTTCAAGCTGCCTCTGTAGCACCGACTTTTCTCCTGAAATTACACCTAATTCTTCCTTGAGTTTTTCTTTTTGAGAGTTAGTATCTTGCAATTTTATATTCAGTTCATTTATTGCCATATTCATTAACTTTATTTGATCTTCATTAACTGTAATACTTGGACATGATCTTAAAGCATTCTCCATTTCTCCCTTATGTCGTATTTTAAGTTCATCTATCTGTGACATGTGTTGTTTTATTAACTCCTGTTTCATCTGTACTATCTGCTGCCCGTACATCTCATCCAGCTCTGCCCGGAGCTGTTCTAATTTTCTTTGTGTTTCTTGTTCCATTCTTTGTAGAATATCAGTTTCAAATTGGCTATCTTTATGATTTTTCTTCTGAAGTTCTTCAACTGTCCCCATTAATTGTTTTATTTCCTCAGAACACTGTCTTTCTTTTTGCTTGGAAGTAGTCAACTCTAATTTCATGTTTTTAATCTCTTGGTTCTTTTGTACAACCTGTTCTTGTAATTCTTCCAGTAATTTATTAGCAGCTGTGACTTTATCCATTAGCTCTACAGTTTTTTTTTCATCTTCTATTATTTTTGTATTTAATTCTTCAATGATTGTATCCTTTTCCTGTATTTCTTTCTTTGAGCTTTCTACTTTTTTGTCTTGTTCCTTTAGAAAGAAAAAAACGAAAACATAAAAATGGCATTTTTAGTTCCTGGCAACTTACATTGTTTAACCTCAATACCAGAAGACTGAGAAACGTCTGTTTTTGTTCAAAATTCTATAAAAAGTAATTGCAAGCCTTGCCCCTTAATATTTCCCAAGTCAATGAGATAAGACTTGTGTACCCAACACTATTTGTGAGCAAACACTACAGCAGTGTTGGTCTTCCTGAAAGAAAGAAATTCTTACACTGCTATGGTTAAAAATATTAATTTCAAAATTAGTAGGATTAAAATGTCTAGGCCATTACATTTTCATCTTTCTTATTAACTGATGAACATTCTAAGAACTTAGTATTTTCTGTAGCTATAGTACTATGTACTCTTTATTCCAGAACAAAGTCTTAAATATAACTCAAGATTCCTTCCATGTATTCTAGTGACTTGAAGGTGTTTGATGGGCAAGTGCTATGAAAGACTAAAACAACAACAAAAACAGCTTCCTATGGGTCTGCCTTAGCTTCATTCCTGTGGTCTGCCTTAGCTTCATTCCTGTGGCTAAGTAAAATTAGAAATTTAGAGATATCCAACACATAAGTGGCTAAATCTCGAATAACATGTAAGACCACTATACCATTTATGGCACATTCACTTGATCCTAGACTTTGGGTTTGAACAGAAATTTGAAAGCAGGACAGATATCTTCTTCTCGTTCTGACTTGGGCCTCTACTTTGGAACTGTATATAAGCCTAAATCTAGGACATAGCTCAAGGTACATCCATAATCACAATCATTCATAAGAGTGGTATAGCATAAAGAAGTTAAGCAGAAGCCTTAGAAAGAAAGTTCTGTTTCTTAGTTTCCTAAATAGTTTAGGGCGAGGTCCCAAGTACAAAGAAAGTACAACGTTCCAACAAGTGGAACAGAATATAAGTAGGTAAGTAAAATCACCTTACTAAGACAATAGTCCCAGGCCAAGAGGATTTAAAGGCAGCCTGAATGAATGTACTCACATCTCTAAAGAAAAAATTTTAAGTCTAGAGAAAGGAAAGCCTCAGAGAGTTGGCACCACTCATTTCATCCATACGAGAAGTATGCTTCTCGTCTAAAGAAGAGAATCAAGGTGCCTTGAGGCTGAAAATTCTGATCCCTCTGGGAAAACCATATCTAATGTAGAAAGCAATGTAAGGGGTTGTAGCAAACAGAATTTAAGAATTTCAATCCACAAACATGACTTTCCTACTGCGAGATGATACATCAAGTTATCGTAGCCTAATGCTACAGAACATCGGACTCCAATATCCTTTAATCTCATGCTCACTAAACAAACAATTTCCTGTTATTATTTGGCTTTTCAAATTCATTTGCTCATGGAAAGAAAGTAAAATCCAATGAACTTGAAGTATACAGGTCTCTGTGATAATTATTTCTCACTGTAAATTAATACTCTTATATTCAAGGTTTAAACGTTAGCCTCTTCAAATTGAAAAACCTAAGCCTATCTCAGAGGTAGTTCAAAACTCAGTTGATAGAAGATAAAAACCAGACTTCTCAGCCTCCAAGTCAAAGGTCAGATTCTGCACTATATAAATTAAGGCAATGAATATCCTTCTGTGAAGTCTCTTGAGCAAAATTCTATACTTTTTTCCTGGTCATCCTATATTCCATTCAATTTCGCCATTAAGTTATTAGACCAAGAGCTGAGCCTTTTGACTTTAATTTCTATACTACAATATGACATTTAAATCAGTTTAATCTCTTAAATCTCAGTGTTTTCATCTGCAAAATAAATGTAGTATTTCTTCTATGTCATGGAATATGCTTGAAGCTGAAAGAAAATAAATATACTAATGTGTTTTATGCTCTCTGTGCTATGTACATATGCGATACATTTATATACTAGAAAGTGTCTATAATGCATTTGGAATCTGTAAGAAAGTAAAATTAATTCAGGTCAACTTCAGTTGATTTATTAAATAAGTAATTAGTCTTGAAATGTTAACATTGTAAAATCTACAATACTTCTATTTACTGATTTTCAGTTTTGGGGAGGAACCCTCATAAAAACTTTAATTCAGAATTGTCCAGTATGTGATATAATGGCAAACAATGACAACTCTTCATTCAATTGTGAAATAATACAAAATCATGGCTCATTTTTCTTAGTACTGTTTATTTCAAAATACAAGGTTTTAAAATATTTATTTTCTGTTGCAAAAGACAGCTCTGTGGTCGAAGATACAATCCCTTTGTTTCTGGAAACAAGACCTGAGGGAGTGGGGAATAACGGACTTTCTGCCTGTGACCACTATACCATGGGAAGTTCAGAGGATTAAAGAAAATGAGAATGAGGCTGGAATCAAGTATAGCTATCTAATGGGGAGATGGAGAGAAGTAAGTTGGGGGAAATTGGAGGGGGAGATGAACCATGAGACACTGTGGACTTGAGAAAAAAACGGAGCTGAGGGTTTTGGAGGGGCAGGGTTGGGTGAGCCTGGTGGTGGGTATTATGGAGGGTACATATTGCAAGGAGCACTGAGTGTGGTGCATAAACAATGAATTCTGGAACACTGAAAAGAAATTAAACACACACACACACACACACACACATACACACACACAACTAGAGTTCCCTATTACCCTGCAACTACTGGGTATTTACCCCAAAGATACTGATGTAGTGAAAAGAAGGGCCATCTGTACCCCAAATTTTATAGCAGCAATGGCCACAGTCACTAAACTATGGAAAGAACCAAGATGCCCTTAAACGGACAAATGGATAAAGAATACATGGTCCATATATACAAAGGAGTATCAAACCTCCATCAGAAAGGATGAATATACAACTTTTGTATCAACGTGGACGGGACTGGAAGAGATTATGCTTAATGAAATAAATCAAGCAGAAAGAGTCAATTATCATATGGTTTCACTTATTTGTGGAGCATAAGGAATAACATGGAGGACATTGGGAGATGGAAAGGAGAAGTGAGTTGAGGGAAATCGGAGGGGGAGACAAACCATAAGAGTACTGTGGACTCTAAGAAACAACTGAGGGTTTTGGAGCGGAGAGGGGTAGAAAGTTGGGTGAGCCTGGTGGTGGGTATTATCAAAGGAACATATTGCAGGGAGCACTGGGTGTGGTGCATGAACAATGAATTCTGGAATAGTGAAAAGAAATAAAATAAAATAATTTTTAAAAAAAAAAGTGTAGTTGTCTAGGGGACCATGACAGTTTCACTATCACCCTAATGCACTAGTCCCTCAAGTGCACTGGTGGAACTACTACTCAGGGGGATACATACAAAGTGGAGATAAAAAAGGGGGAAATTAAAATAACTTCAAATAACACTGCCTACTGAATATAATAAATACTAATAAAATCCAACTTATAGGCTCTTCCAACTAGGCCTAGACTACCTTTCTACACTTCCTCCTGTAAAGACTCACTTTCAAAGACTATTTCTAGTTAAACTATTTTTTTCTACCTAGACCTTTTTAACATGGGTCAGCCTGGATGTTTATATACAGTCCATCCTCTATCTAAAATGTCCTTCCAGGGCGCCTGGGTGCCTCAGTTAGGCCTCTGCCTCTGGCTCTGGTCATGATCCAGCCCCCCGTTAGGCTCCCTGCTCGGTAGAGAGCCTGCTTCTCCCTCTCCCTCTGCCTCTGCCTCTCCCCTTGCTTGTGCTCTCTCTCTCAAATAAATAAATAAAATCTTAAAAAAAAAAAAAAAAGTCCTTCCTATCAATCAGCTCAGACTCATAATGTATTTGCTTATTTACCAAATGAATATTAGCTGCTAATATGCCACACATTATGCCTACTGCTGAGAAAATAAAATATAATTATAGAGAAATTATTCCAACTTACAGACCTGCCTCAAATATCATCTACCCCTAAAGCCATCCTGAGTCACTTCCCTTATAAAGTCAGACCTACTCAAAACACTTTTTATCTATGTTTGCCCTTGTTTTGTGCTATCTTGTGTATGTGCCAAACTAAACCATGAGGTCCGGTGAAGAAAAGGGCAAATTTTAGGCATTGTTATCTTCTGCAAGAGGCTGGTACAAAATAGGTCTTCTGTAAACACCTATCTAAAGATTTTTAAGTAACATTGGTTGTAAAGCATACCATTTCATAATTTCAGTATCTTAAATTTGTATGTTTCATATTTTCCTAAGGGTATAGTCTCTGGAATAAGGCTGCCTAGGTTTGAAATCTGGCTCTACCAACCATTACCTGTCTGATTAGGCAATTTACCTTACCTTGTTTTGCCTTGATCTCTTCATCTGTAAAATGGGGGCGATGACAGAACCTCTATCTCAAAGTTATTACAATAATTCAATGAGTTAATATGTGTAAGATGCTTTGAATATTGCCTGGTGCCAGGTAAACAAAAACAAATACTAGCAAATAACTTTATTATAATCTAAACAATATTTTTGTCTTCGTTACTTCTCAACTTCTTGCAGAAGAACTAAGTTTGTAATAAGTACAATATTATATATACAGTCTGTCCTAATTATTCAGACTCCCTACTTGCAAATCCATCTTCTTGCTAAAATTTATTTGTAATCCAAAATCAATACTCAAAGTCATTTATAGAAATGCATAGAGCAGCAAAAAATTTGAGTTGCTGGATATGTATGCTTCCAAAGTTGATGTTGAACAACACAATTACACTCTGACTTCATGTTTTCGCTCATTAGGAGAGCAAGGATGGAGAAGAGGATGGAGATTACAGGGGGCAGTGCAGTATAGCATAAGAAATATGGGTTCTGGGCCTGCTATAGAGGTTTGAATCACAACTCTGACAGGTATCAGCAGGGCAGCCTCAGGCCAAGTAACTTAGCACTTGGAATAGCATTTTCTCTTTTGAAAGTAAACAAAATATAATCTACCAGGATGAATTGTTTTTAGGATTTAAGATTATAATCTATGAGATATGTTATGTGTGTACATATCCATATATGAATATATAAATATAGTCCCTAGGATATATGTGTGCCCGTGTATAAACACATACATGCATATATATGTATGTATGTATATACATATAAACAAATATAAACATTTAAAATAAATATATTTCCTCCTTTTCTTCCTTATGAGCACTTATTTGCTAAGTAAGAGCTCTAGGCAACTTTATAAAACATAACTACCATAAACAGAGACTCTACTGTAGTTTTTTCTAATTAAAATCCAGAAAATTTCATTTTGTCATGGAAATATTTTCAGAATTTCATTACTGGTAAAGTGAGTAGAAATATCTTTAGTATTTCTTTATAATCTTTATAAAGATTACTTTATAATTCTTTATAAAGTAATCACTTTACTGGTAAAGTAAGAAGGAATATCTTTAGGTGAAAAAACAATAAGAATGGAATATTCTGTTTATAAATTTAGATTCTCCTGAGAACTCACTTTAACATAGGCTGATCACTTCCAAAGGAACTCAGTAATGAATATTATCTTAAAAACTATTATTATGAGACTCCCAATTGCTTTTGAAAGTTGTTTTGCATACTTAAAGAGCTTTTCTTAATTATGAAATTTTGTAATTCATGTACATAATAAAAAGGATAAACAGTTGTATAAAAAACTTCAATTATATAGCTGTTACACACTGGCTGACTTCCTTAAAATAAACATACCATTTCATATGCTCTAATTTTCTCTTGCAAGAAACTAATTTGCATTTTGAAGTCTTCTTTCTTTTTTTGATAATCTTCTAATAAATGGTCTTGTTCTTCCAGCTGTTGCTGATGAGAGAGGATCTGCTGTTTCGCATGTAGTAAATCTGCAGCTGTGCTACTGTGAGTGCTGTTTCTTAGAGTTTCACTAGCCTGTAACTTGAAAACAGAAAGAAACCTCCAAGTTAAATTCTGAAGAGATTGCACCAAGGAAGAGATGCCTTTTAGGGTATTACTTGGGCCACAACTGCTCTCTGGGAAATCTGCTAGATTCATGGGCTTGAAACTCCAGTAAACATACTGCCATAGCTTATCAGATGACTGTGGGCTGATCAATAAGATCCAAGCCGAACCAATACGATTCTTTCCCACCGTAAAGCAGAGAAGGTAGTCTAGTGAGATAGCCAAGACTACAGCAAACATGCAGAAAGAAATGAAGACTAAAAAACAGTACTTCCTGGATTCCAGATGATTTTCCAATTTGTGATTCTAATCCCTTTTGGATGTCTGATTCTATCTTCTCCACCTTGCATTCTGTTTAGATAAGCTTGTATTCTTACATTAGATTCCTCTTTTTGCTTAAGCTACCTTAAATTATTTTCTGTACTTGCCATCAGAAACTTGATTAATACTATTAGATTCTTACAGCTCTGATTAAAGGCAAATGGAACACTGTCTAGTTACCCTTTTGGAAACTAAAATAAAATCATAGCAAGGTTGGCAAAAGGTAGATGTGACTACATGTTAATTTCTGCAAAAATCCACCCAATCAAACTTAAAAGATTTTGTAGGTTTTTAATATATAGACAAGGAAGAAGTACAGAGAAAATAACAGCAAGAAACCAAGCAAGAACTAGGAGTTAAACTTCGGGTTAATGTAACAACAGGTATTCACATATTTCCAACATGATACATAATAAGCAAATCCATTTTAAACTAACTTAAATTTGTTCTGAAAATTAACTTTAAAATAATTCATTACTAAAAATCTAATAATTTTGTTCTATTAGTAATACTTACATGCTGGAATTGAATCTGTAACTTTTGACTTTGTTCTGTCAACTCTAAGAATTCTCTCATTGTCTCATCCTTTTCTCTCCTTGCTTGTTGTAAATTAGCAGTGAGCTGGGTTATGATGCCATCTCTTTGCTTAATAGCAGCTTCAAATTCTTGTAACTAAAAGACATCAGTGAAAATAAAAAGTGCCACACTTATTTTTTTAAACAAAATTGATTACTACTATAGGTAACTATTCTTCAAAAACAATATTCAAAATGCACTGACAGAATTATGATAATTTTTAAGTAACCTTATCTATTCTTGTCCATATCTGAAAGATCAGCTTGCAGAAATGGGCTTTAATTCCAAATCAACTTTAAAAAAATTACTAGGTCTAACTTATCCATTGTATCTGCTTCTAGAAGGACAAGTGCCATTATATTTAGGAATGTCCCAATCTGTTCCTAGGCAACATCACCATAGACCTGTTCAATTCTCACTTGTTTCTGGAGAGGATGAAACTGAAATGTATTCTGTCATCCTCATCAATGGCCTTTTCCACTTTGTTTTTATAACTGACTGCCACAAACGCTTACTTTTACAAGGACTCGCTGACATTTTTAATGAGTGTAGGTCATCATATTCTGATGTGGTTTGCACCATAATTTTCTCTCCGGCTGATTATAGAAACACCTATCCTACCAAAGTGATGTCAGCCTAGCTATCTCATAAAGTTAAAAAATTAAGCAAGGTTGTTTGTGGTATGTATAAGGACATGTATGATGAGATGACTTAAGTTACTATTTAAAAACCTCATCTTTAAAGAATGTACACACATGATCATTCAAATTTCTTATTTCTGTCTCAGTAACAAAACAAAAACAAAAGTACACATACCTGCTGCAGTCCATCACTCCCATAGGTGGCTCTCATTTCTTCTAGTTCTCTGTTCAGCTCTTCAATCTCATGCTGTTTGCCAGCCAATTCATTTTCCATCATCTCTAGGTGGGTCTGATTGTACTGTGCTCCATGTTCAGAATAAGAATCATCAGCACCAAATTCTTCTTCCTAAATCAATCCGAAATTTTTAATAATTCATACTAATAACATTCCTCAGGAAGAGGGATTTAAACACGGAATTCCATAGCAAAACACAGTTTAAAATATCGCTTATCACCTCAGAGTTTACAGGAATGACAACCTGCTTTGTTATTACTGTGATATAACCTTAAAAGCAAAAACAGTATATTGTGAAATCTGCTACAATTGAGCTTTTATAACAACAAAAGGTGGCTAATTTTGTTTTGTTAAACATTAAAAGCATTTAGAAATCACACACAGAAAGAAGTACATGCAGGAAAAAGCTTTGTTAGTGAGCCAGATGGTTTTAAATAGTGTAAAACATTAGTATTGTGAGAGTTTTAAATACTGTACCCTTAATAAATTTGTAGGCTTTTCTGTTCTCACCACAAAACTGCAACCATTTACCTGTACAAAAACAATTTCCTGATATATTATGATTTTAGAGAGAATTTTATTTAAAGCTAAGAGTTACATTTCTGCTAACTGTATTCACGCATATCTTATGCACAGAGAAAATGCCTCATTGGCAAAAATAGACACAATGATTAAATTTAAATCTAAAAAGATATTATGATCATTTCAAATGCCAATGATTCCCAAAACATTTGAGTGCTTACAATGCAGAAAACACCATACTATACATTTTCATTTAAGTGAATTAAAGTTCTAAGAGCAGCTTCCAGTTTGCCCTCACAGGGGTAATTATAAACCTCAAGTGACTAAATTCTCATATACAAAATACTGCCTTATAATCATTTAAATAACTGTTTTTTGATTAAGCTCTATTCATTTTGAAGTAAAATTGTTTACTGGTGCAAATTCACTGAAGGTTGGTAATCAAGTCAACAAGTATGAGATGAATAGCTGAGAAACAGTCTCCCAACTTTCCCAGACCCTGAATAATGCAGATATTTTCCATAAGATATTATTGCCTCTCTCTATCAAAGATTTTGATGATGGGAAGAAGAAGGATGACAACATATGTCTCCTGGGTTGACCTGGCCAGAGATTAATTTCAGATCAATTAATCTATTTAACAAACCCTTATTTCCCTCAACAGTGCACAAAAGAACTTCACTTCTGCTTACATCTTAGTTATTCATAATTCTACATTAACAGAATCCAAGATAATAAAGTTTATACTGTTGGAATACATAGACTAGAATATCCCAGAGTTAAGATATGCACTACATCTTTTTAAAAGTGAAGATACTGTGGAGCCTGGCTGGCTCTGTCAGCAGAGCATATGACTTGATCTTAGGGTCATGAGTTCAAGCTCAGTCCACTGTGGGTGTGAAGCATACTTAAAATTTTTTAAAAAAGTGAAGATACTAGCTAAGAGTTCTGTAATAGAGTTTGATTCCTTGCAATTTACGAAAACTTTTAGAAGACAGGAGTACTAACTCTATTTAAATTATTAATATCTGGGGCGCCTGGGTGGCTCAGTGGGTTGAGCCGCTGCCTTCGGCTCAGGTCATGATCTCAGAGTCCTGGGATCGAGTCCCGCATCGGGCTCTCTGCTCAGCAGAGAGCCTGCTTCCCTCTCTCTCTCTCTGCCTGCCTCTCTATCTACTTGTGATTTCTCTCTGTCAAATAAATAAATAAAACCTTTAAAAAAAAAAAAAAAAAAATAAATTATTAATATCAAGTCACTTGAAATAATTTTCCAATTAAATCCTCCTAAATTTCAATTAGCTTTTCTTGATTCTGAAATGAAGTACTTTGATAAGCATCTACTAAAATTTTTAGTTATAGTTAAATGAAATGATTTTATGAATATCTTTAAATATCATATTAAGCAAGGATACAACTTTAGGTGGAGACAATATAACTATAATAATTTATCAGTTTATAATGACTATATCTAACACATAATATAGCCAAAGTTCAGCTTAATTTTTCTTTAATTTAAGAAAAATTACACTAAAAAAAACTCCTATGTATTGGCTTCTTAAACTTAATTATGCATTATTATAACAAATATAAAAATCATTATTAATACTTTTTAAAAAAATTTAATACTGTTTAAATAGGTAATAAAAGATTATTCACCAAAACTAAACTAATACAAACTATATTCTGAAGTTAGAATAGAAATACCCAGCAGACTACTGGGATCATTAATAGTTAGCATTATTCTATTTTTTAATGTATATAATTATTTTATTGATATCGAAAGGGTAGAGCATTCATCCCTTCTTTTTTTTTTTTTTTAAAGATTTTATTTATTTGACAGAGATCACAATAGGTAGAGAAGCAGGCAGAGAGAGAGGAGGAAGCAGGCTCCCTGCTGAGCAGAGAGCCGGATGTGGGGCTTGAGCCCAGGACACTGGGATCATGACCTGAGCTGAAGGCAGAGGTTTTAACCCACTGAGCCACCCAGGCGCCCCTCAACCCTTCTTATATTAATCTTCTAACACTATATCTGGTAAACCTTAATATGAAAGTAAATTATTAACTTGAAACATGAAGATCAGATTGATAAACTCGGGTGAAGAAAAAGCCTTTTTCTTAGTGTCTTTTTTTTTTTTTCCTGTGGCATTTGTCAAAGTTATTTAACCACTAGGCTATACTAATAAATTCTTTCTGAATTTACAGATTTATTCAATCTGTATGGACAACATGAAGACTTGGGAAAGTATAAGTAAGGTACATTTTCAAATTTAAAATGTTCTGTGTAGGTAAGTATCACCTCATAAAGATATCAATTCAGAAAGAATCAGAGGAAGATAATTTTTATAACCATAACATTGCCTTTACACCAAAACCTTTTCCTTCCAGTGGATGTTAGTTTAAAAACACAAAAGACAAAAAATAAAATAAATTAAAAAAATAAAAACACAAAAGACTAATTCACTATTAATATCTTATCCTATTATACTTAATGTGGTACTATTTACCTTCAAAAATATTAATAATGTATATTTTAATAAAATAAGAATCTGATGGTTCAGAAAAGTTCATGAAAATTATAGGACTTCAATGTGACTCAGTGACTCATGGAATTGCAGCCAACGAACTAATGAGGTTAAGATCATCCACTTAAAGTTAAAGCTGAGTATCAAATATACCATGCTGTACATCTTAAATATGTATGATTTTTAACTGTCAATTATACCTCAACAGAGCTGAGGCAGGGAGTGAGAAAAAGAAAATGAGGTGAAGTTAAAAAAAAAAAAAGTGATAAGGCTAAGTTTATAAAACTTTATGGCTATAGGCTATGTCTCTAACTCCAGCTAGTCATTTCATAAATATCATGAATTGTACAGGTGACTTGGTTAAGAAGCACTGAATAATCACATGAAATCCATAATGAGATTTTTTGTCCTATTATCACTTCATCTTTCCATACTTAGCAAAGCATATTTATTTACCTGTCATGTGTATAGTTTGCCTCTAGCATTTGCAACTTTCTCCAAATAACCCCACTCAAAGGGTATCCATAAGAATATTTCCTATACATACAACATTTTGGAAATGAAATGTCCCTTCACGGGGGACTGAGTAGACTATGTGTAATTTAAATTAATTTGTAAGAAGGGCATATTTTTTTTAAAAAAGATTTTATTTATTTATTTGACAGACAGAGATGAGTAGGCAGAGAGACAGGAAGAGAAAAAGGAGGAAGCAGGCTCCCCGCTAGGCAGAGAGCCCGAAGCAGGGCTCGATCCCAGGCTCCTGGGTCCATGGCCTAAGTTGAAGGCAGAGGCTCTAACCCACTGAGCCACCCAGGTGCCCCAAGAAGGGCATCTTTTATTCAGTCTGATTTCTCTGGCACATGTAACTGAGTGTATATTTACACAGAAGAGATCTCATTAAATATCATAGGTATCATAGGATAATATTAGCCAATTCTTTCTAGGCCTGAATCCATTATTCAATCCAATGAGATACCAGCCAAAGTAGTCAAGAAAATTAAGTGTGTACCGTATCTATTTGCATAAAATTCCCAAACTAAGTAACATAATCAGAATCTGAAATCCTTTTGAGAATAATTTGTTAAAAGAATTCTCACCACACATTCCATCTATTTAGTGGGAAAATAAAGCACATTTCTGGGGCACTTGGGTGGCTCAGTGGGTTAAGCCTCTGCCTTCGGCTCAGGTCATGATCCCAGGGTCGTGAGGTCAAGCCTCACATTGGGCTCTCTGTTCAGTGGGGAGCCTGCTTCCCTCTCTCTTTCTGCCTGCCTCTCTGCCTACCTGTGATCTCTCTCTGTCAAATAAATAAAATCTTTAAAAAGAAAGAAAATAAAGCATATTTCTACTGAAGAGCAGTTAAAAAAAACTGCAAACTTTGTTGATTATCTTGTTTATACCAAACACCATACTAAATATCAAATATAACCCTCACAACTACACTGTGAAGTAGATATCACTGTTTTACAGGTGAAAAAACTATGTATCAGAATTAAAGTGATGGGCCCGGGTTGATAACATCTTGGTGGTGATGACGGTGAAATCTGAACACAAGGCTCCAGAGCCTCTGTTCTTTTTTATTACCTTACTTCCCTATACAACAGAAAAATGACAGCAATATTTTAAAAACATACAGGATAATTATGAGGCCTACAATTCAAAATTGTAATTCTGAAATTTTAAAAATGCTCCAATGCAAACAAAGCCAAGATTATTAAACTTTGCAAATCTGGCAATCATAATGAAGTTAAAATCTAGGAAGGAATTTCCTTTGGCAGGGAGGGTGTGATACTAAGAGATAATTCCTTAAAATTTCTAATAGGAAAATCTTAATGGTGATATTTATTCCTCAATTTACAAATTTGGCTTACTGATGATTCTTCTGCCTCCTGAAAAGGTGACTATAGCTTAGAAGTCCCTCATAATTCTAGCTCAGTCAAACCAGTTTTAACATCATTAACAGGAATAGCTAAAGCTTCAAAACTAGGCCAGAGTATCATGGATTCAACCAGGCTCCACACTGGCAACCTTAATGAGGTTTTCAAACATTTCACAATCAATTTTTCTACTGTTTTCTATGGACAAAGAGAATATGTAACTTTGTCACAGAATAATTCATCATGATTCCAGGCCCAAACTATATAATATCATATGATCAAATCAGATCAATCTGTCAAAAATTATTTCAGAAATATCTTTTTTCAGTGTAATCTTCTAAGTAACTGTTTTTGTCCAATTATAAATCAGTTAGTCAATTTAGTTTTTGTGACCACCTTAAAAAGAGAAAGTATCAAAGGATATGTCACATAGTAAAGAGATGTCTCTTCCCTGAAATTTTTGTTTGGAAAAAAAAAAAATACAAATGTATGTATAGGTATATATTTATTCATGTATATAACAAGAAAACATATGTTGATTACATATGCAAATACATAGAAATTACACACACATACATGTAGTAAAGATTTCTTGTTCTTGACAATGGTCAACATACTCTAACTTTTACTGTAGGGATTACATTTAAATAATACTTGTACTTTACTTCAAAACATAACAGATTTACTAGGTATCACAGACAAATAGTTTCAATACATTCTTCTGGGCCTCATAATTCCCACCAGTTTTATATTACTGTTTTCAAAAAGAGAACTTGAAAACCACAATCTTTTGATGTCCTCACTTTTAAAAGCTGTAATAATAAAAATTAAAGTTATTCTCTTATCCCAAAGTGAAAAAATAGCTACATAAATTTTATCCAAATTTCACAGGCATATAAGAGATGGCTTGATCTATAGCCACTTGGCTTATAAAAAAATTCACCTGAGTGTAAAGAAGAAAAATGTATTTTGTGGAGTCCTGCCAAAGACATAGGCAGTTCAGGCACAAAAAATGCCTGAAACTTTCAATCAAGAAAGACAAACTATGAGAATTAAGGCATTAGCAAGAGAGAGAGAAGACGGCTGAATAGGAGTGTCCCGACATCACTTCTCCCCATGAACATATCAAGGCTGCAACTACCTATACTACAATTTACTGAGAATGACCTGAAGACTAGCAAACAGCTCTTCCATAGCTAAAGACAGAAAGAAAAAGCCACATGGAAAAGGGTAGGAGGGGCAGAGATGAAATCAGAAACTAAACATCCCAAGCAGCAACCCACAAGTAGGAGATATAACACAGGTGTGAAAGTCCTGCTTGAGAAGTGAGAGGCTCAAGCCCCACACTGAGCACCCCTCATCCTATTGATCTGCACTGGGAATATGAGCCTCCATAAATATTTGGATTTAAATGAGCCTAACTCTGGGACAGCGCAGAGCAATAAGAAACCAAGACTCTGTCTTAAAAGGCCAATATACAATAGCACCTGCTCAGAGACACAACTCAAAGGTACCAGTTTGAAAAGTGCCTGGACTATATTACATGGAGATTTATTAATTTTAGGGCATGTGCCACAGGGGCAAGGATATGCAGGAAATTTCTCTGGGAATGGAAACGCTGGCAGGCACTATTTTTCTTGCCTTCCTTCAGCCCAGCTGGCTTGACACTGGTGGGCCCCCATTTAGACACACTCTCTTCCTAGCACCACTTACCCTGCCCTGCAGAGTCATTCTAACCAACCCAACTGCCCTGGTAAGCACCCTTCCAAAGAATGACTCCTGCTCTAGTATCTAAGAATAAAGCTAACCAAAAAGGTAAAGAAAGACCTGTACTCTGAAAACTTTAAGATACTGATGAAAGAAACCAAAGACGACACAAATGAAGGGAAACATATACCATGCTCATGGGTTCAAAAAATTAATACTGTTAAAATGTCCACAATACTCAAAGTAATCTACAAATTCAATACAATCCCTGTCAAAATACCAATACCATTTTTCACAGAACTTAGGACAAATAATCTTAAAATTTGTATGGAACCACAAAAGACCCCAAATATCCAAAGTAATCTTGAGAAAGAACAAAGCTGGAGGGAACATAGTCCCAGATTTCAAGCCATACTATGAAGCTACTGTAATCAAAACAGTATGGTATTGACATTCAAATGGACACATAGATAACGGAAGAGAATTGAGAGCCTAGGGAAAAAAAAACCATGTTTATGTGGCCAATTAATCTATGACAAAGGAGGCAAAAATACACAATGGGGAAAAGACCATTTCTTCCATAAGTGATGCTGAAAACACAGGACAGGTACATACAAAAGACTGAAACCACTCCTATACCATATATAAGAATAAGCTCAAAATGGATTAAAGACCTGAAACTATGAAACTCCTAAAAAAAACCATGGGAGTAAACTCTTACACCACAGTCTCAGGAATATATTTTTAGATCTGTCTTGTTAGACAAGGGCAACAAAAGCAAAAATAAATAACTGAAACTACATCAAACTAAAAAACTTCTGCACAATGAAGGGAACCCATTAAAAGGCAACCTACTAAATCAGAGAAGATATTTGTAAGCAACATATTCATTTAAAGATTAACATCCAAAATATATTTTAAAAACCTCACAACATGGGACGCCTGGGTGGCTCAGTGGATTAAGCCTCTGCCTTTGGCTCAGGTCATGATCCCAGGGTCCTGGGATCGAGCTCCGCATCGGGCTCTCTGCTCAGCAGGGAGCCTGCTTCCCCCTCTCTCTCTGCCTGTCTCTCTGCCTGCTTGTGATCTCTGTCTGTCAAATAAATAAATAAAATCTTAAAAAAAAAAACACCACCTTTAATAAATAAATAAATAAAAACCTCACAACAGAGTGTATAATGCCAGGTGAAATAAGTCAGTTAGAAAAAAACAAATGCAATACGATTTCACGCATATGTGGAATTTAAGAAATAAATAACAAATGACCAAAGGGGAAAAAAGAGACTGAGACAGATTAAGAAACAGACTCTTAACTACAGAAAATAAACTGATTGTTATCATAGGGGAGAGGAATGAGGAGGATGGGTGAAATAGGGGATAGGGATTAAAAAGTACACTTGTCATGATGAGCACTAAGTAATGTTTAGAATTCATGAACTGCTACATTATTCACCTGAAACCAATATAACATTGTATGTAAACTACACTAAAGTAAAACACTTAATAATTTTTTTTTAAGATTTTTTATTTATTTATTTGACAGAGCTCACAAGTAGGCAGAGAGAGAGAGAAGGAAGCAGGTTCCCCGCAGAGCAGAAAGCCTGATGCAGGGCTCAATCCCAAAACCCTGGGATTATGACCTGAGCCAAAGGCAGAGGCTTTAACCCACTGAGCCACCCAGGCACCCCAATAAATTTTTTTTAAAAATTTAACAAAAAGAACTCATAGCACTCAACACCAAAAAAAAAAAAAAAAAAAAAAAAAAAAAAGAAAGAAAGAGAGAAAGAAAGAAAAAAGAAAAAAAAGGAAACAGCTTAACAATCTAATTAAAAAAATGAGCAGAGGCCCTGAACAGACGTTTTTCCAGAGAAGATATACACATGACCAAAAGGCACATGAAAAGATGCTCATTGTCACTCATCATTAGGGAAATGCAAATTAAAAGATCAAAGATATATTATCTCCACTTGTCAGAATGGCTATTTAAAAAAAAAAAAAACCACAACGGAGCGCCTGGGTGGCTCAGTGGGTTAAAGCCTCTGCCTTTGGCTGAGGTCATGATCCCAGGGTTCTGGGATCGAGCCCCACATCTGGCTCTCTGCTCGGCAGGGAGCCTGCTTCCTCCTCTCTCTCTGCCTGCCTCTCTGCCTACTTGTGATCTCTGTCTGCCAAATAAATAAATAAAATCTTAAAAAAATAATAAGTAAATAAAAATAAAAATTAAAAAAAACACACAGACAAGAGTGGTGAGAATGTGGGAAAAAGGGAACCCTTGTGCACTGTTAGTGGGAATGTAAATTGATGCAGCCACTATGGAAAATAGTACGGCAACCCCTCAAAAAATTAAAAACAGTTCTCTATGATCCACTAATTCTATTTCTGGGTACTTACCTGAAGAAAATGAAACACCAATTTGAAAAGATATATTGCATCCCTGTGTTTATTATTGCTTTATTTACAATATGCAAGACATGGAAGCAACCTAAGTATCCATCAACAGATGAATGGATAAAGATGATGTGGCATATATATATGTATGTGCATATGTCTATATATGTATATGTATATACATAGATTATATGATGGAAAATTACTCAGCCGTAAAAACAAATGAGATCTTGCCATTTGTGACAACACAGACAAGTAAAATAGTCAGAGAAAGGGGCACCTGGCTAGCACAGCCATCTGACCTCTGGGGTCATGAGTTTCAGTCCCACACTGGCTGTAGAGATCACATAAATAAATAATATTTTTTAAAAAGTCAGCCAGAGAAAGACAAATAACATATGATTTCACTTATATATGGAATCTAAAAAACAGAACAAACAAAACAGAAACAGACTCACAAATACAGACAACAGCCTAGACTGGTGGTTGCCAGTGGAGAGGAAACACAGGGCAGTGTGTGAAATAGGGAAAGGGGAGTAAGAGGTACAAACTTCCAGTTACAAAATAAATAAGCTACAGGGATGTGGAATATCCCACAACATAGGGAAGAGAGTTAATATTACAATAATTTTGTATGGTAACAGGTGGTAACTACAATTACTGTGGTAGCCATTTATTATGTATATAAATGTCAAATTACTATGTTGCACACCTGAAACTAATATTCTGTATCAACTATACTTCAATTTAAAAATGAATAAAAATAATTTTTAATTATGTTCAGTTAGCCAACATATAGTACAACGTTAGTTTTTGATGTAGTGTTCAATGATTCATTGGTTGTATATAACACCCAATGCTCATCACAACACATCCCCTCCTTAATTTTTTAAAAAAGAATATAGCCATTATAGGGGTTGGGGGGGAAACAGGGTTGCTTTCATATGTAAGCCCCAAATTTAAAGTCACAAGGCCAGATTTTCTGAATTGCAAGTTGTGATTTTAAACTGAGATAATTCCTCTACAGGCAACTTTACATAGTATAAATCAGGTACTAATTTATTTATTCAACCCTGGTTATTTTCCTGATCAGATTACTAATAAGTATATTCCCAGCTTTTTTAAGCACATTAAACTTTTGAAATGTCAAAGTTTTTACTCCCATTTGCAATTCAAAACAGTAATCTGTTCACTTCAGAACATGAAGTTGTCTTTTTTTTGGTATTAGAAACCTACAATATGGGGCGCCTGGGTGGCTCAGTGGGTTAAAGCCTCTGCCTTCAGCTCAGGTCATGGTCCCAGGGTCCTGGGATTGAGCCCTGCATCAGGATCTCTGCTCAGCAGGGAGCCTGCTTCCTCCTCTCTCTCTCTGCCTGGTTGTGATCTCTGTCTGTCAAATAAATAAATAAAATCTTAAAAAAAAAAAAAAAAGAAAGAAACCTATAACATAACAAAACTTATGGAAAATACTGAGTTGCTGACCATTCATAATTTTCCAAATCCTCAAACTGTGGACCAAAGAAACAACAATAATATCGAAAACAATAAGAAAAAGGTAACAGCATGGCATATATTTACTAATAACACATAATGAAGGTATTTCCTAATGTGGCCAATGTCTATATTAGCTTTTATCAGCTAAATTAAAAATCACTACTGCAGGGCGCCTGGGTGGCTCAGTGGGTTAAGCCACTGCCTTCAGCTCAGGTCATGATCTCAGGGTCCTGGGATCGAGTCCCGCATCGGGCTCTCTGCTCAGCAGGGAGCCTGCTTCCTCCTCTCTCTCTCTCTCTCTCAGTCTCCCTCTCTGCCTACTTGTGATCTCTCTCTGTCAAATAAATAAATAAAATCTTAAAAAAAAAATCACTACTGCAGCATTAATTTCATCAAATGAATATATGTAATTATATACAATTTGAGCATTTGTAAAAAGCATTACTCAAAATATGAAATAGTCTGTATAATAAAATATTCACTGTGTTTACTATGGAAACCTTATGACAATCATTAATCCTAAAATCTCAATATCATTTTCCTAGAGACTTAAAGGCCTCTAATTAAGGTATTCAAACAGATTTAAGATCTTAGTAATATGAAAAAAAATATAGAGAAATACATAACTTTCAGGTTTTCTAGGTCATTTACACTGCATTTTGTTATGCTATACTTCATAATATTTATAAAAATACATAAGCATGTGAGTTGCAAGAAATAAAGTATTAATAAGTTTCAAAAATAATACACAAAAAGTCAACCTACCATAATATTACTTATTCTTACCTCTGAACTGTAATCATCTGCTGTAGTTGAAATCTCACTTTCTGGCTAAAACAAAAATAAAAACCAATTACATTAAGAGCTTCCCCACCCCCAAACATGGTACTTTATTTATCCATTACTATTATTAACATGTGATAGAAAATTCACATAAAAATATCACTAAAAAACTAGTAAAAATTATTCAAATATCTAAAAAAATTTTAAGTATGTGAATTTTATTTTATTCATTTTTTAAAATTTAAGTTCTATGCCCAACCTAGGACTTGAACTCACAACCCTAAGATCAAAATGTCACATGCTTCACCAAGTGAGCCAGCCACATGCCCCTAAAGCTTTAAAATTTTCACTCTATGAAGCACAATGGCTAACTAACACATTTGATATTTAACATAAAGCATTTTTCTAAATATAAATGTATCAAGAGGCACTTTCACACAGGGTCTTATATACATACAAATCATTTGTAAGACAAAAGAACTAAATAAGATATCATCCTTCTAATTCTTATCTCTCTTTTAAATAAGAGAAACTCTTAATATGTTACTCAAAAGAGTTCCAATTTCTTCAAAAAGAAAAATCACTGGCATGCCTGGCTCAGTTGGTAGAGCGTGAGACTCTCGATCTTGGGGTCGTGAGTCCAAGCCCCACAGTGGGCTTAGAGATTATAAAAACAACAACAAAAAGTTTTTTAAAAAATCACCAAATCTTGATGCCAGAAAAAGTAGTAACAACTTGAAGAAAAGTAACAATCTTTGTTGTTATTAACGCCTTTGCAGCTTATAAAACACTTTCTAAAACATTCCTGTTTCATTCTTACATCCCTGGGATTTGGGTATGAAGTGAATGGCTTTTCTGAGCTTCCCTCAGTTTAGAACCACTAGAAAGTTTCCTCAAGGAGGAAACTTACATTTTCACTGATTCCACTGTTCACCCACTCATCTAATCTAAGAATCTCAATTTACAGGTGAGAAAAGAGACCTAGAGATTTCATCTTTTTCATTCAACAAATATGAACCCTCACTGTCTCCTTTACCATCTATACTTGAGGAAATTTTATTCATCACTCAGTACCAAACTCTGCCTCCTCTCTGATGTAGTAAGTGATGCCTATTCTAAAATTCTGTCACAGGGCTTCCTAACTTATAGGACCTTCTTTTAAATCTAAAATACTTTCATGACATCAACTTTCATGATTGATTCACTTATGCCTTTTAAACAGTTATAGTATATTGTATACTAAGAACTGTGTTACTAAGGATGAAATGGTGAACAAGACACTCTTTGCACTGGAAATGCTATAACCCCACTGAGAAGCCCAAACATTGATTTGTTATCCAGAGAAAGATAACAAATACCTCTGCAAACCACGCTAAACACCAGAGTTTTCATACCATATCACTATATGATGTATCATATCATTTCAGATTTCAACAAACAATTACAAGATACACAAAGAAAAAGTATGGCCCACACACACAAAAAAATGGTAGTCAGTAGAAACAGTCCTTGAGGAAACACAAATATTGGACTTAATATACAAAGACTTTAAACGAGCTATTTTAAATATAGTCAAATAAGTGAATAAAATTAAGTCTAAATTCCTAAAGAAAAGTATAAGGATAGTGCCTTACAAAATAAAGAGTATCACTATGAAAGAACCAAAGAGGGGCGCCTGGCAGGCTCAGTTGGTGGAGCATGCAACTCTTGATCGCGAGGCTGTGAGTTCAAGCCCCATGTGGGGTATAGAGATTACTTAAAAAAAAAATTTTTTTTTTAAATAATAAAATTTTTTTTAAGATTTTATTTATTTGACAGAGACAACAAGTAGGCAGAGAGGCAGGCAGAGAGAGATGGGAGGAAGCAGGCTCCCCACTGAGCAGAGAGCCAGACATGGGGCTGGATCCCAGGACCCTGAGATCAGGACCTGAGCTAAAGGCAGAGGCCCAACTCACTGAGCCACCCAGGCACCCCATAAGATAATAAACTTTTTTAAAAAGCAAAACAACAAATGAGAAATTCATTAGAGGGGCTTGACAGATCTGAGGAAAATCAGTAAACTTTAACATATAGTTTAACTGAAATTATGCAGTCTGGGGAAAAGATTAAAAAAGAATGAAGAAAAATGAACAGAGCATGAGAATCTGTACAACAATATCAAACATACTAACATGCATAATAGGAGACCCAAAGGATGGGACAGAAAGTAGACAGAATATATGAGGATACAATGCCCCAAAACTTCCCAAATTGGATGAAAAACACTAACCTACATACCCAAGATGCTAAAAAAAATTCTAAGTAGGAAAATCTCAAAAAGATCCACTCTTAGCAAATCCTTAACACCCCTGACCTTTTGAATAAAGCTCAAATCCTATATATTATCTAAATCTTTGTTCCCATAAAAATATATTAAGGTACAAACCAAATTATAATTATTATCTGTCTCATCTACCACTCTTTCTCCTAAGCATCCCGGTTTTCTCTACTCCTGGTTTTAGTTGGTATCTCCATCCCACCCACAATTCCAACCCACTTTTAAATTGTCCTGCCTCATCTTATTCTGGAAAATTATACCATTAAAGAGAGAAAGAACACTAGCTTTTATTTTGGGCCTTCTATGGGCCAGGTGCAATCTCCTGCCTCTCACCTTTACCACCATCCCATCCCTATCATTCTAATACATTTAAAACTAAACTTCCTACAGTTTCCAAGTCACATCATAACTTCATGTTCTTGTGGATGTTGCTTCTTTATCACAGAGTTTGCCTTGCCTACTGCTTTGCTGATAGCTAATACTGATTTAGCATTCCCCCAAATCGTGGTACTCTAGGGTACCATACGCAATTTTGTTACCATAGCTGTAATCAGAATACACAGACTATCTTACATCTGCTTTCCCCACTTGACTAACTTTCCTAAAAGACAGAGAATGTCACATTTACCCTTGTATCCTTGGTGCTGAATCCTTGATGTTATTACAGCTGTTGTACTACAAATGTTTATTGAATCAAGCTCACAAAAATTGCACAGGGTGATAATGAGTGTTGTCAATTACAACTTTCTAGTTAGAATTCTAATTTTCAAAAAATCTAGATGAATACTTACTTCAACAGAGAAGACCTCATCACGTTTGATTATTGTGGATTCAGGAGTCACGGCTGTTCCTACCCTCTGAGGACTATTTATGTACATTTCATCACTCTGTGAGTGCTCAATATTCAAAGCATGGTATGTTGACACATCATGTTTGCTGCTTGAAGTTTTCCTCTTTTTTTTCTGCTTCTTAGAAGGATTCTGCCCATCAGACTGAGCTTTCCTTTGTCGAAACTGGGCAAGCTACAGAAAAAAAGACATTGTCCTTATCATTAGAGATACTTTTTCTTTAGCACCTCTGTGAAAAAAGCAAGCATCTTTGGAGTCATTTTCTTTATAAGATCAAACCATCATTAAATGATAACTAACTAAAGGACATGTGTTATAGTCCTTGATACACCTACTGAATTGCAAAGAAATTAGGTACTTCTTTATAACTACTATTCAATTACTAAGAAATGAAAATGTCACGTCTAAAGAAAAAAATTAGTCCAGAGTTGCATAAAATAGGGAAAACAGGTACTTCTACTGCTTGGTGAGAGTATAATCTATCTTAGATTATACTATTGTTAGATTATTCAAAATTATACAAAAATATAAGAGGTCTAAATGTGTTTACCTTGTGAAATTTCTGGGACTTCTACTAATTTGTACTAAACGTAATTAGTCCATGCAAAAGATTTAGTTTTACAAATGATCACTGAAGCCTTGTTTCTAACGGGAAAAACAATGAAATAATTTAAATGTCAAACAACAGTGCTTCCTATCTCCTAATCACTTTCATATCATCGTAAGGATTTCTGCCATCTCCTAATGCCATGCATACATATTAACTTAACATGTTTTAACTAGTGAACTTATCTAAATTTATTTTAAAAGGAGATTTTCTATTCCAGTATAAATTAAAAGCCAGTATCACTTGTGATTTCCTTAAAGAAAATAGTAAATAGAAATGAATATAATGAAAACTAACACTACATTATTAAAATTTTAGTTAGGTATTACTGCTGAAGGTGATAAGATAAACAGGCAAGTGTTAGAGGAGTATTAAGGATATATGAGCATCAAACAGACTTTTGGCTAACTGTAATCATATTGACTAAAAAAAATCCTGGAAAAGTATTAACTTCCTTATGATACTACTCACTATTATTTAATATTGGATCAGGCCATCACCTAAAATATCTTAAAATATCTTTTTTTTTATAATAGTATTTATTTGACAGAGATCACAAGTAGGCAGAGAGGCAGGCAGAGAGAGAGAGAGAAGCAGGCTCCCTACTGAGCAGAAAGCCCGACGCAGGGCTCGATCCCAGGACCCTGGGATCATGACCTGAGCTGAAGGCAGTGGCTTTAACCCACTTAGCCACACAGGTGACCCAATATCTTAAAATATCTTGTCACCAATATCTTGTCACCTAAAATCAGAAGTATGCATTACATACTTTGGGTAACACTGGATTAACTCAATTAAAATTATGTTAATGCAAACAATTTTAAAGATGTTTATATAAAGAGTATATATGGAAAAATAATAAAGATGTTTATGACACAGTGGTATATATAATATTGCAACAGTATCTTTTTTTAATAAAAGGAAAATGGTGTGCATCTCTTTCAACTAAGACAAGCAGGGTTCAGTCTCACAGCCTTCAGAAATTCTAACTAGCTTGAATTTTAATAACATTGTGTATATAGGCACAGATAAATTCTGGAAGAATATAACCACAAATTTGGTATCTCTACAGAGTGGAGATTATAGGTTATTTTCCTTATCCTTACTTAAAATTTCCTTTTTTATGCAACACATTTTCTAAATTTTATATGAAGTAACTAACCACCAATTCTTAAATTTAATTTGAGCTGCTGGATCACTGAGAGAACAAAAGCATAAGAATAGGTGTAAGCTGCGTTGTGCCTTAAAAATAGGAAATCTATTACCAGCATATTAATTATATAACTATTAGTTAGACCAAGCATAAAGACAGCCAGTAAATTTCTTATGATATTAAGTGTTAAAACAGTCTTAATGATGTTGGTATCATTAGGTATCAAAATATGTGACAAATACCAGAACTTAGAGAATAAAACAGAGCATATTTTATACTTATTTTGTCTGTTGCAGATGAAAAGGATACAGCATAGCTATGCAGTAGTGATTACATAATAAAGACATCTAACTCATAAGTCGGAAATATCTAATCAATCACTGACGTAAAATGTAAAAAAAGTATCACATTAAAAATTTTCCCTAGTTTATTTAGCAACTAGCCTGTTATTCTACCTCATGTCTGCTTAAGGAACAGATGCAAGACCAGTTGCCTCTATTTGTACATTATTAAGCTGCTGGAATGCATTTAAACTACTTTGGAGGATAGTAAATTCATTCTTAAAAATAAACCAACTGAAACACTATTACATATTATCTGAAAATAGAATCAAAAGTCTAGGCACATCATTTTAAAAAGATTCCTCAGAACACAAAACCAAGAAAAATACTAATAATGACATTATTGGTATTTAAGTTCAACTTCAGAAACTTCTTAAAATTCCATGTTGTCTGTGTTAGAAAATATGCCCAGAGAGCACAGAATATAGATAAAGATGAATATTCTGTTTAAAATCCTGACTTGTTGAATTATATACATAATTTATATTTAATTATTTTATTAAATAATAAATAGGTATTAAATAATACCTAACAAAAGAGAAAACTAAAGCTGTATTTTTAAAAGCTTGATTTTTTAAAAAACACCTCTGAGACAACAGTATCCATTACTAAATGAACCCAAATGAGAAAGTTATTGATAGTGAATAAAAAGCAGAATGGTTCTTGGAGTGCCTGACTGGCTCAGAGGAGCATGTGACTCTTGATCTTGGGATCATGAGTTTGAGCTCCACTTGGGAATAGAGATTACTTAAAATAAATAAATAAAAATTAAAGAGTAGGGGCGCCTGGGTGGCTCAGTGGATTAAGCCGCTGCCTTCAGCTCAGGTCGTGATCTCAGGGTCCTGGGATCGAGTCCCATATCGGGCTCTCTGCTCAGCAGGGAGCCTGCTTCCTCCTCTCTCTCTCTGCCTGCCTCTCTGCCTCCTTGTGATCTCTGTCAAATAAATAAATAAAATCTTTTAAAAAAAATTAAAGAGTAGATTTTTTTTTATGGTGTTTAGAACAAATCATTTCTAAGGACATAGAATTACCAAGACATTGTTTTAGGCCTTGTAATGATTATACAAAGTCATACTATTTTTTTCAGCACAATTAACTAGAAGGTAAACAGCATGAGGGTAAGGACTTCTGTTCAGTGCTATATATTCAAAGTCTGGAACAGTACTAAAAAAATACATGTGTGAAATAAGATAACTTATCTTTTTACAGAAAAATCACCACTAAAAACATCACTTTAAGCACTGTTCCAGAGAACCAGACAATTAAAATACAATATAACAGGCATATCTAATTCTACTATCTAGAAAAGTTTCATGGTCTTGGAATTAAAATCGGCAATTAAATGAATCAAAACACAAAATAATCCCTCTCATCATCTCTTTCTCCATCAGGCAAAACAATACAAAGCAAGACAAAATTAATTCTCAAAAATAATGCCCACGATAGTTTTTTAGCAAGAGTTCTATTTCATAAAAATATACATAGAACTTTACAACTCAACACCAAAAAAACAGACTAAAAATGAACAGAGGTTCTGAATAGAAGTTTCTCAAAGAAGACACACAGATGGCTAACAGTGCATAAAAAGCTACTCAACATCACTCATCATCAGGGAAATGCACTCATCATCAGGGATTTCACAATGAGATATCACTTTACTCCTGTCAGAATGGCTAAAATCAAAAACAAGAGCAATAGAAAGTGTTGCTGAGGATGTGGAGAAAATGGAAACCCTATGCATGTTTACTGGGAATACATATTGACACAGCCACTGTGGGAAACAGTGCAGAGATTTCTCAAAGAAATGAAAATAGAATTACCATATGATCCAGTACTTCCACTACTGGGTATTTACCCAAAGAAATTGTAAACACTAATTTAAAAAAAACACATAGACCCAATATTTATTGCAGCATTATTTGCTATAGCCAAGATACAGAAGCAACCTAACAGTTCATTAATAGATAAATGGATAAGAAAGATGTGGAACAATATACAATGGAATATTACACAGCCATTAAAAATGAGATGGTGTCAGTGGCTTAGTTAGGTGGGCATCTGACTTAATTTCTGCTCAGGTTATGGTCTTGGGTTGTAGGATCAAGTCCTGTGTCAGGCTCCATGCTAAATGTGGAGCCTTTTTGGGATTCTGTTTCCCTCTCCCTCTGCCCCTCCTTCAAATAGAGAGAGAGAGAAAGAATATCATTTGAGACAATGTGGGTAGCCTTGGAGGGCATTATATTAAGTGAAATAAGTCAGACTAAGAAAGACAAATACTATATATTTTTACTCATATGTGGAATTTGAAAAATAAAACAAACAGAAAAAAAGATAAAAAACCAAGACACTCAAATACAGAGAAGAAATTGTAGAGGGGAGGTGGGTAGGGAGATGGGTGAAACAGATAAAGATGAATGAGAAAACACTTGTATAGGCATAGAATTGTTGAATCATATTGTACAACTGAAACTAATAATGTTAATGATACTATTTATTTTTAAAATAAATATATAATGCCCAGAATAGCTTTTCAGCAAGAGTTCTAGTTCATAAACATGCGAGAGGCGTAAGATCCTAAGCCTAATTCCTTATACCTATCTGAGCTATTTTTATTTTAAATCTGAACAGTGGCAAGCTAGCAGATAAGCAAAAATCAGAAACTCTACTCAATTAGCTAATCATCTGATATTGAAATGATAAACTTTAAATTACTGGGAAAACATTTATTCTAAAACATGCTGAAAATTCAGACTACGGCCATCTGTGTTTGTCATTTGGAAGCCAATTGTAAAAATGTTAACATATGTAGGCACAGAAATAGTTTCAAGATTTACTGGAAAGATATCATGTCCACATACACTTGTCTTTCAAAACTAATTCAAATCTCAGTATCTTATTCTGACCAGAACATAAATAAATGACTAAACGAAAATGATAATTTATTCCTTAAGTTCAATATTTATAACTTTGTATGTAATCATTCTCAATAAAACAAAGAACTTAAAAAATGCTGTATAAAAACATGCCTAGTTTTTATAATGGGACTCCAAAAAAACTACAAATTATAACCTATTTATCAAGTGTTCACTGAGTGTTAACAATGTGCCAGGCCCTGTGTTAGACACGAATCAAAATATATGGTCCTACTAATAGGATCTATTAGGCAGGGCCAGCCTATCACATCACTGAGTTGTGTGAAGCAAATAAGATAAAAGTTAGTGTACAGGGCGCCTGGGTGGCTCAGTGGGTTAAGCCGCTGCCTTCGGCTCAGGTCATGATCTCAGTATCCTGGGATCGAGTCCCGCATCGGGAATCTCTGCTCAGCAGGGAGCCTGCTTCCCTCTCTCTCTCTCTGCCTGCCTATCTGTCTACTGTGAACTCTCTCTGTCAAATAAATAAATAAAATCTTTAAAAAAAAAAAAAAAACGTTAGTGTACAATTTCATAATCAAAAGTACTCCTACATATCTTTAAGGAGGTGGTAATGGGAGTCTCTCATAGCCTGATTTTCTCAAAGACAATTTTTTTAAATAAAATTTTTCTTTTTTTAAAATTTAAATTCAATTAGCCAAGATATAGTAGTACATCATTAGTTTCAGATGTAGAGTTAAATAATTCATCAGTTGTGTATAACACCCAGTGCTCATCACATCTCGTGCCCTCCTTAATGCCCATCACCCAGTTACCCCGTCCCTCCACCCTCCTCCCCTCCAGCAACCTTCAGTTTGTTTCCTAGAGTTAAGAGTCTCATGGTTTTTCTCCCTCTCTGATGACTTTCAAAGGCAGCTTTTTAGAAGAGGTGTGGTGTGGGGGTTGAGTTTTATATCTGTGAGGATATCTTGGCATATGATAAGTATTAAATAGTTTATTTATTTAAAAAATATTTATTGACTGCCTATCATGTATCCAGCACTGTGTTAAAGGCAATACAGGTAGTAATGAATCAAATAGATACACACCATACTCCCATGAACTGTAATTCAGGTTGGAAGAACAAATAAAACAAATATAGATAAACACAAAAATATATAATTTCAAGAGATAAAAAATACCTTGAAGATAAAGTATAGGTACTAGAGAAAGCCTACAATGGAGATTTAATTTGGTTGGGGATGCTGGGAGAAATCAGGAAATACCCCACTGGAAATAAGAATATGGAAGCTGAGATTTGAAGATAAATGTGAGTACTTGCCTAAGATCATAATCAGCTAAGTGGCAAAATAGAACAAGAACAACTGACTCCAAATCCAGTATTTTTTCCACTATACCAATTTATATTCCGTGCACTGAGTTCCCTTTTTTCCTTCATTTATCATTGTACTTCAAATCCTAGGACACTAAGTTCAAAGTCACGCATACATGAAATCTCCAAACCAAGAAATACTTTTTTGACAAAACTGGGGGAAAAAACACATCCACAACAACAACTACAACACACACACACACACACACACACACACACACACACACGAGAGAGAGAGAGAGAATACTGTAAAATATTTTTAAAATGTTATCTAGTCTCTCCAGTTTCCATAAACAGCTGTAAGTTGAGCCATTTTTGCTGTAGAAAATTTAAGAAATCCTAATTAATTCTAATTACAGTGACTATTTGTACTTGTCAGTGCTGCCTTTAAATCTTTTTAATACTCCTTAATGAATGCTGCACAACAATGTTGTACAAACTTACAACAAAATTCCAGGGGCCTAACTATGTAAACAAAAAGATTACAACAGTTGACCCAAAGACAATTTGTATGTAGGCCAACTGAAAAGCAAAGAAGACAAAAGCAGTATTTTCCAATACTACCACAAACTACTGGAAAATAATGGTGCCAAAAAGCCCCAAAAATATCAGATATGGAAAAGACCTCAGAACTTTACATTACTGAGCTGTAAGTTTTACTTATATGCTATAACCTCATTCAATGTAGATTTTTTAATAGTTTTGGAACACTATATGTTTAAGAAGAAAACAGATCCTGAACTCTAAGGAATCATCTTAATTTTGCATATTTTAACACATTTCATTGTGTGGCACATAGCAGACACAAATGTTTGCTGAATGAAAAATATTATTTCAAAAAGAATATGGATTACATATGATAGAGTACCAAATCATTATGTGTCAAAAGAGTCTAATAAGCTAGCTTTGTGACACTGGACAAGACACTTGACCTCAGCAGAACTCAATTTCTTCAAATGTACAATGAAGAGGTAGGTTAGAAGGACGTTTTAAGATTTCTTCCAGTTTGGGGACACCTGGGTGGCTCAGTGGGTTAAAGCCTCTGCCTTCAGCTCAGGTCATGATCTCAGGGTCCTAGGATCGAGCCCTAAATCGGGCTCTCTGCTCAGCAGTGAGCCTGCTTCCTCCTCTCTCCCTCTCTGCCTACTTGTGATCTCTATCTGTCAAATAAATAAATAAAATATTTAAAAAATTAAAAAAAAAAAAAAAAAGATTTCTTCCAGTTTTGGGGCACCTGGATGGCTCAGTCAAGCAAGTGTCCAACTGTTGGTTTCAGTTCAGGTCATGATCTCAGGGTTGTGAGATCTAGCCCTGAATTAGGCTCCACACTCAACATGGAGTCTGCTCTAGACTCTCTCTCCCGCTCTCTCTGCCCCTACCCTGCTAGCATGCATGTGCCTACACACACACTCTCTCTCTCAAACAAATAAATTTTAAATAATAAAGATTTCTTTCACTTTTAAGGGCTCTCTTGAAGAATTGTTTTCAACTTTTCCCTATCCTTTCTCCTCTTCCTACTCTCCATTATAAAGGAGGAAAAGCTAGAATTTTACATTATAAGAGCTTTTTAAAAAAACTCTTGCTAGGGCGCCTGGGTGGCTCAGTGGGTTAAGCCTCTGCCTTCAGCTCAGGTCATGGTCTCAGGGTCCTGGGATCGAGGCCCGCATTGGGCTCTCTGCTCAGCAGGGAGCTTGCTTCCTCCTCTCTCTCTGCCCGCTTCTCTGCCTACTTGTGATCTCTCTCTCTCTCTCTGACAAATAAATAAATAAAATCTTTAAAAACAAAAAAACTTTTGCTTGAGGGGTGGCTGAGGGGGGCGCTCACTTGGTTAAGTGTCTAGCTCTTGGTTTTAGCTCAGGTTACAATTTCAGGGTTGTGGGACTGAGCCCAGTGTTGGACTCTGCACTGGGTGTGCAGCCTGCTTAGGATTCCCTCTTTCCCTCTTTCTATACCTCTCCTCTCCCTCTTTTAAAAAAATAAATAAACACAAACAAATAAAAACCACTATTTGAAAAACAATAAACAGTACCTATTATTAAATAATCCCAAATGAAAAAAGATGATAGATATGGAATACAAATTAGAATGATTACTTTATAGGGCTTAGAACAAATCTCTAAGTACATAAAATTATTAAAATATTATTTTAGGCTGTTACCGACTATACGAAGTTAACTTATTTCAGAATAACTAGATGTTAAACTCCAGGAAGGAAGGGATTTTTAATCAAAATCAAAGCCTACATACTCTAAAAGTCTAGAAGAGTGCCTACACATACGTTCTCAATGAATATTTACTGAATAAAAGAAGATAATTTATTTTTTTAAAGGGTTTATCTGACAGACAGCGAGAGAGGGAACATAAACAGGGGGAGTGGGAGAGGGAGAAGCAGGCTTCCCATTGAGCAGGGAGCCCTATGGAGGGCTCGATCCCAGGACTCTGATCATGACCTGAGCCAAAGGCAGATGCTTAACGACTGAGTCAACCAGGCGACCCAAGATAATTTATTTTGTATAAAAAGAGGCACCACTAACAATAATTTTAGGCATTATGCCTCAGAACTTCAGAACATCTGTACAGTTTCTTTAAAAAAAAAATGGGGTGCCTGTCTGGCTCAGTCAGAAGTGCAGGTGACTCTTGATCATGGGATTGTGAGTTCAAGCCCCACACTGGGTGTAGAGATTATTTAAAATATTTTTTCTTGAAAAAGATGATGTATCAGGTTTATGGTTACATTATTGTATAACCATACAATGTAACTTATGTAACTGTCAAAAATAATGTTTTCAAAAAAAATTTTAATGTGAGAAAATGTTCTCAACATAAAGTCAGGGGAAAAGAAGCCCAAAACTGCATAGAGTATGATTCAAATTAAGTTTAAAAACATACATAGAAACGAAGAATCAACAAACTAATAGTGATTACTTATGGATGGAGACTATGGGTGATTGTTTTCTTCTTTTGAAAAATCCTCACTGCCTCCATCCCCCACAGATCTGTAAAGAATATTTGCCAATTAAATTATACCACCCTTTTTTTAAAGGACATAATACAACTACACATCTACCACAAATCTCATCCCAAAAAGGAGAGAGAAGGCACAGCTCCAGGAATACGCTGTCCTGGGATCTAGCCACTTTCATCAGCCTCTCCAGACACGGTTACCAAACCTCATAAGCCTAACTGCCAACACTGACAGGCCATTACATCTTCACTGTTCACATGCCATCTACCTCTGCTTCATTTCACTGTCACCTCAGTTATTAACAATGAACAGTGAAAATAATGGTACTCTGCCCCAATCTTATCTACTCTCTCCATATTATAAAGCTTAATCTCTTTAAAAATAGATAAAAAGCAGTGTACATACCATATAAAGGAGAATCCTTAAACCAAGTTGTATCTGTAACAAATATTCTCTCTCTCAGCAACATAAATACACACCAGTTTATTACTTGAGCTTTCATTTATAAGCCACAGGTTATAGACTATTATTCCTTCTGATACACGTATCTTCTTTTGCAGGAATTCTCAACTGAATAATGGAAGAACTGCTACACCTGGTCAGTTCAAAGGCCACCCTTTGATGGGTCAGGTATCCAGTGTCCATCAGCAGCTCTAAAGGACATCAGAGATCACTTATGTGATGTAATAAGGTATATAATAAGCACACAAGTATCAGGGTTTTTTTCCACTTCATTTCCTCTTCCTACCTAATTTCCTCACACAGTCACTACTCCCCAAGAACTGAATAGACCTTGGGATCAGATCAAAATCTCCGCTGTGTATCAGAAGATGGACAAAAGGTAACACAGCAGCAATGTCTGTAACAACAAAAAAACTGGAAACAATCCAAATGTTCACTGATACTGGGGCAAATGCCAATAATGGAATACTATGCAGGAGTGAACACTCTCTACATGACACTGAACATAAAGCAAATCACTAAAAAGACTGCTTGCAACATGATACCATTAAGTTCAAAAACAGGAAAACCAACAAACTATATATATAGATTTATAGTGTATATATACACTACACACACACACACACACACACACACATATGAGATACAGAAAAGCAAAGCAATGATAAACAAAATTCAGAATTGCAGCTACCTGAGTTGGTAAGAAGCTAGGGTTAGATTTTCAAATGTATTTGAATGTGCGTTATTTCTTAAGTTGGGTAATAAGTATAAAGTTAGGGTTTTTTGTGTTGTTGTTGTCTTTTTTAAAGATTTTATTTATTTATTTATTTGACAGACAGAGATCACAAGTAGGCAGAGAGGAAGGCAGAGAGAGAGGAGGAAGCAGGCTTCCTGCTGGGCAGAGAGCCTGATTCGGGGCTCGATCCCAGGACCCTGGGATCATGACCTGAGCCGAAGACAGAGGCTTTAACCCACTGAGCCACCCAGGCACCCCATTTTTGTTTTTTAATCATTTATCTTTTTTTTTTTTTTTTAAGTAGTTTCCACACTGGGTGTGGGGCTTGAACTCACGACGCTGAGATCAAGACCTGCTGAGATCAAGAATTGGACACTTAACTGACTGAGCCACCCAGGGGTCCTTACCTATGCATTTCATATTTATCCTTTCGTAAGTAAAACATAATTAATTTAGGTATTTCTAAAGTATGCAGAATATCCTTCTGAAGAAATCAGCCAATGCTCCTACCATCCACGACACCCAGGTCTCTCCTGTCACTATAGTTTGAGAAAAGAAGTGAGTCAATTCAATTCTTCTCCTGGAATTAGGGAACACGGAGGCAAGAAATGTCCAGAAAAGAACAGAAGGGAGGTGCATCTTACATGAATGATATAACCATATAAATCTATAAACATCCCTAAAATCAACCATAAAGTACAATTTACACAATAAACCTACTAGTCATGTTGCAGATTCAAATACTCTTCTCTGCTGTTTTCCTCCTGACATATATCATCCCTATTTCTTCAGTTACACACTAAGGAAAGTAGCTGGCATATGAGAGTTCATAATGTACACACACTCAGTGTTGCAGAATCACAAATAGTGATGATGTTATTGGATCAGTAACTTTACTAAATATTGAGGATCTTTTAAAAAATACTGAGTCCTGGGGTGCCTGGGTGGTTTAGTTGGTTAAATGTCTAATTCCTGGTTTTGGCTCAGGTCGTGATCTTATGGGTCATGAGTTGAGCCCCACGTCGGGCTATGTGCTCAGTGCCTGCATGAAGATTCTCTCCCTATGCTCCTTTCCCACACACTCTCTCTCTCAAATAAATAAATCTTTAAAAAATAAACAGTGAGTCCACAGGCACCTGGGTGGCTCAGTTGGTTAGGCGTCCAACTCTTGATTTCAGTTCAGGTCACGATTTCAGGGTTGTGAAATCCCTCTGTCCCCCCTACTGTGCACTAACTCACTCTTTCTAAAAAACAACAACAACAACAAAAAAGTAAGTCCTGGCTCCACGTGAGATATTCTGATTTCAGGATGAAGTGTGACCTAGGATTCACAATTGTTTGAAGCTTTCCAGGTGCTTCTGTGCAACAAAGTTTGGGAACCACTATACTAGATGCTTATTCTATGAAGAGATGGCTCCCAATACTTGAGTAAATTTTCTCTCCCCCGCCTTTTCTTGTTTAAAAGTGTATATAGTTTCGGCTCAGGTCATGATCTCAGGGTCCTGGGATCGAGCCCGCATCGGGCTCTCTGCTCAAGCAGGGAGCCTGCTTCCCCCTCTCTCTGCCTGCCTCTCTGCATACTTGTGATCTCTGTCTGCCAAATAAATAAATAAAAATCTTTTTTTAAAAAAAGATGTATATAGTGAGAAACAACCTCATTAAATAGAACAGACTCAGAGATTCATCCCATAATTTTTGGTCATGTGTAAACTGATGTATAAGTGAAGGAAGCTGATCTGCAAAAAGAGGAGTATCAGATACTGTGAAAGATAAGAGATGATACGGAGAACACCACTGATTCCAAATGCCTTTTCAGTTTCCTAAGAGGCCCAACTATATTTCATTTACCTTCCTCTGAAATCTATCTTTGTAATAACCCTCTATTTTCTCTCCTTCACTTAAATAATAATAGGTTTTTGAAAATAAAAAAGCCCAGGGTGCCTGGGTGGCTCAGTTGGGTAAGCATCTGACACTTGGCTTTGGCTCAGGTCACCAACTCACGGTCGTGGGATTAAGCCCCATGTTGCCCATCTCCCCTCTCACCCACGCAGGAGGGAGTTTGCTAGAGATTCTCTCTCCCTTTCTGTCTCCTTCTGCCTCTCCCCCTGCTCATGCACTCTCTCAAATAAATAAATAAATCTTAAAAAAAAAAGATAAAAGCATTACTAGAATTAAGCTACTTATATTTACATTTAGCTATATTATTCAAATCAGTATTTTATAATTTTTTAAAAAATGGTTTAACTGCTTCATCTATATAGTAACAACAGAACTGCCACCTGGTGGCAGCATATACCTACTGGACTATAGGATTTATTTTTTGGAAAGGAATAAACTCTTCAAAAGTTAAACATATCAAATATGTATTCTTCTAACAGTCTTCTGCTACTTTTAGGATAAAATCCATACCACTTCAAATAATACATACAGCTTCTCATGATCTGATCCCAGCCTATTTCTCCAAACTAATTTCTGCTATGTAGCTTGATTCTCTATGCTCCAACAAGAGAAGGATGATGGTGGCTAATACTTCCTGAACTCTTTTCATAGTCTGACAATATTCTAAGTGCTTTATAAGTATTAGCTGAATTCTCATAATAAACCCAAGGCAGGTATTATTACCATTCTCATCTTTCAGATGGGAAGCAGGGGCACAGAGAGGTTAAGTAACTTGCCTAAAGTCACAAAGCTAAAAATGGCAGAGCCGTGATTTGATCCAGATGGCATGGTCTAGTCTAAGCTCATAACCACTACAATTATATTGCTTTTCACAACAACAACTCTGAAAAATTAGGTGGCACACACAAACTTTTCCTGATTCCCATTCATTCCCCATTCTGGAATTTACACTTCCCTTTATGATCAACTACTGCTAAAGCTAATGGTCACTTTTCAAGCCTCCTTCATACTTGATTTCTCATTTTTGACTAGTACTCCCCCCTTACTTGAAACTCTGTCTTCTCTCAGTTTCACAAACATCATCTTCTAGCTTTGCAAAGTTTGTGTCTCAGCATCCTTTGTAGATACTTCTTCACCTGCCTTTTAAACATGGGTGTTTCCACAGGATTCAACTCTCAGTCTGCATTAGTCTTCTTCCTGAGTGAACTCCTCACTTCCACAGTATCGCTAGTATTTTTAAACCAAGTATTGATCTCTAGCATGGGCTTCTGTTTTCCACTCCAAATACACATTCAGTTTTACACAGGGATGCCATATAAGCACCTCCAACTCAACATATCTAAAACTCATCTTTATCTTACTCAAATATGTTTCCCTCCAAATATGCCCACATTTCCCCTCTCAGATACCCATTTCACTCAAACTCTTCTCTTCCCCCACATACATTCATCTTCCTTATCTCAGAGATTAGCATCCAACTTCTTCTCAGTTGCTCAAGTCAGAGTAGAGTCATCTCTTGCCTTAGCCTATTTGGACTGCTGTAAAAAAATATTATAGACTTAGCGCTATATACAGAAATTTATTTCTCACAGTTCTGGAGACTAGTCATAGTTGTGGAAGCTAAAGTCTAAGATTAGGGGCCAAAGATTTAGGACCTGGGGAGAGCCCACTTTCTAGTTCATAAATGGTCATCTCTTTGCTTTAACCTCACATGATGGAAGAGGCAAGAGATCTATTTTTTTATAAGGGAACTAATCACATTCATAAGGGCTCTGCCCTCACGACCTAATCACCTTCCAAAGGGCCCACCTCCTAATACTATCACCTTGAAGTTGGGATCTCAACATAAGAATTTTGGAGAAACAGGGGAGCCTGGGTGGCTCAGTGGGTTAAAGCCTCTGCCTTCGGCTCAGGTCATGATTCCAGAGTCCTGGGATTGAGCCCCACATCGGGCTCTCTGCTCAGTGGAGAGCCTGCTTCCCCCTCTCTCTCTCTTCCTGCCTCTCTGCCTACTTGTGATCTCTGTCTGTCAAATAAATAAAATCTTTAAAAAAAAAAAAAAAGAATTTTGGAGAAACCCAAACATCTTCCTTACCCTTATACAACCAATTACCAAAGCCTCTCAATCCTATCTCCTAAACACTGATCAAAGATTTAAGAGCCTGTGTAGGACTGAAGTTAAGAACACCATCATCTCTTTGGTCAGACAGACTGGGTTTAAACCTTTGCTCTGCCACTATGACACTGTGCAAATTAATTAAATTAGTTAATTAAATTAAAAACTTAACCTCTCCAGTTTTCCCACCTATAAAATAGGGATAGCAACAGTATCCACAGCTCTAAGAACAGTTACAAGGATTAAAGGAGGTAATAAATATCCTTAGCATAAAGCCTAGCATTCGAAAGTACTCTTTAACTGGTAACTACTATTACTATCGAATTCATATTCTTTCTTCCACTGTCAAACTTCCCACTGTCCAAGTGAGTGATAATGAGGTAGAAATAGAAGTATGGATAAATGAAGAGATATTTAGAAGGTAAAATTAGCAGAATGTGGTGACTGCTTGGATCTGAAACATTAAGGAGAGTGCCAGGAAAACCAAATAGAATGTGAGGTAAAGTGGGCCTGTTTTACTGGGTAGTGAATGGTGTTAGAATGAGAAGAAAAAGGCTAAGTATGAGACACATACTTTGAATTAAAAAAAAAAAAAATGGGATTGGGTACAAGCTTGCAGGATTTAGACCACATAAAAATCTAAGTGAACTGTACTCCACAGTAATAATCATAACCCTGAAGGCAACTTAAAACAGACACTATACTGTTCATGAACAGAGGATAAAGGAATTTTTCATGATATAAAAAAATCTGCAGATTTAAACAAATAACCTAGGCAAAACTACTTCTGGGACAATGAATGGTATTAAATCCATCTGCAAATCAACCAAAACTTTGTGTAGCATACAAGATAAACATTATGTATGCTAAGAATATTTTGATGATTGCTACCACAAAAACACTAGAAGTAAAAAGGAAGTCAAAATGACAACAAAAATACGTTATACTAGTAAAATACTGGGCTCACATATGAAAATGACAGGCCTTTTTGTTACTGAACAAGACTTGTTATTTTGTTCCCACAGTGAAAATGGATCGGTAATAACCAAGCCAAAAACCCAACAGGTGCTCTTCTGACCAACTGCATACACTTGTAAAACAGATGGCCATGGAATGAAATGACTCGATAGCCCACACCGAAACCAAACTTCTGTATCAGGCTCTTATCAATTCACTTAGAACCTATTATTCAAAGCAATAGTTTAAATTTTGGAAGAGCCCTTTAAAAACAGGCTCTTTTTAAAATTTTTAAATTTTGGAAGTCTCTAAAAAAAAAAAAAAAAAAAAAAAAGAGAGAAGCACAATGGAAGATAATCCTACGGAGATGTATGGTTCTCTGTCTACCCCTCTCTCCTGTCCACCTGAGCACATGTATTCTCACTCTCTGTCCCTGCGTACAGAAAAAATGCATACAATACCTAATATTTTATATATAACAATTGGCAACAACCCAATTAAAAAATGGGCAAAGGACTTAAATAAACATTTTTCCAAAACAGACACATGGCCAAAAAGTGTATGAAAACATGCTCAACATCCTCAATCATTAGGAAATCACAAATCAAAACATAAGGACATATCACTTTCCACCAACTAGAAGAGTTAAAATAAAAAGAACAGAAAACAGTAAGTGTTGGTGAGTATACGGAGAAACTGGAACCTTCATACATTGCTGGTGTACATGTAAAATGGTACAGATGCTGTGGAAATCCAGTTTGGCAATTCTCAAGAAACACAGAATTGCCTTTTGATTTAGCAATTCCACTCCTAGGTATATACTCAAGAGAAATGAATACAGGTACTTTCATGCCAATGTTCACAGCAGCACTATTCATAATAGCCAAATAGAGGAAACAGTTCAAATGCCCATCAATGGATGAACAAACAAAGTACAGTAAATGCTACATACAATAGAATATTATTCAACCATAAAAGGGAATGAAATATAGATGCATGGATGAAAAAAGCCAGCTGGTAAGGGTCAAATATTATAGGATTCCATTTATAAGAAACATCTGGAATAGGTACACTCAATAGAAACCGAAAGCAGACTGGTGGTAGTTGGGAACTAGGGGAAGGAGGGAAAGAAGAGTATCTGTTTAATGTATAGGGTTTTACTCTAGGATGATAAAAATGTTTTGGAACTAGATGGAATTGGTGATTGCAAACTGTATTTACCAAATGCCACCAAACTGTTCATTTTTAGATGATTAATTTTTGTTAGGTGAATTTCATCTCAATTTTATTTTTTCTCAGTGTTTTTTTTTTAAGATTTTTTTTTTTAATTTATTTGACAGACAGAGATTACAAGTAGGCAGAGAGGCAGGCAGAGAGAGAGAGGTGGAAGCAGGCTCCCTGCTGAGCAGAGAGTCCAATGCGGGGCTCGATCCCAGGACCCTGGGATCATGACCTGAGCTGAAGGCAGAGGCTTTAACCCAATGAGCCACCCAGGTGCCCCTCATCTCAATTTTAAAAAATCATAGCTTCTTTGTATCTAGCACCAGAGCTTAAGTTTTCAATCACGATCTCATTTATTCTCCAAAATACCTGTTGAGATTCATGTCCTGCAACAGGATTATTCCCATAGAAAATAAACTGCAGAATTTGTGATAATTTAAATAACTGCCTGCTAAGTAAAAGTCCATAGTTGCAGCTGTAGGCGTTCAAAAATGTCAACTGGACAAATAAGCAAATAAATGTTTCCAAAAGTCCTAGTTTCTTTTACAGTATGCCAAATAGCTAGATTATAAATTCTTATACATATATACCCCAGATGCAAAACAACCTCTATAAGTTTTTCCAAATTAAGGTTTTAAATTTTAATTTTCATTTTAGTGGAATCCAAAGAAATTTAAATAATGTTCCTTACCATTTAATGTTTAACAATTTTCCATGAGAAATTTTTCTAGTTCGATATTGGAAATTTACTTACATTTCAATAAATAGTAGCCCATAATAGATATTTTACAGTCATAGTTTAGCTTTTCCTACAAATTTTATATATAAAGATAAGAGGTGTTTTTGTTTGAAAATAATTCTTGCGCCAACTTGTCATATTCTCGTCACTTGGATATATCCTATCTTTGCCACTTCCTCTCTTCCATGTGCTCAATTCGACTTTCAGTTTCAGTGACGACACATGACAGACCTCTTTGCTAAGTCTCTCTTCACTGGATCTTATTATGGCTTTTCACCCACTTCCTGCCATTTCTTGGATTTGCTTTAGAAGGCTTTCTTCACTATACACTTTAAAAAGACTATTTTGGGGCACCTGGGTGGCTCAGGTCATAATCCAGGGGTCCTGGGATTAAGCCCTGCATTGGGCTCTCTGCTCAGCAGGGAGCCTGCCTCCCCCTCTCTGCCTGCCTCTCTGCCTACCTGCGCTCTGTCAAATAAATAAATAAAATCTTAAAAAAAAAAAAAAAAAAGGACTATTCTGCCCATACTTTCCTCCATATTATCCCTCTCGAGGATATTAAAAACCAAGCCTGAAGGTCTTGAATTAGTTTTTGTCACAACACACAACTATTAGAATAAATGATGATGGGAAAAAATGATGATGAAGGTATCAAACTCCTGTATCCATTCTGAAGCTAAGTAAGCTATGTGACATATGAGAATAAAAGACTAGTAAGTTTTGGGTGCCTGGCTGGCTCAGTGGCAGAGCATGCAACTCCTGTTGCACTCCTCTGTTATAATATGTATTGTCCAAAGTAAAGGATATTTTGTAGGACTGTTTCATGCATTACCTTAGGAAAGATAATTCTGGGGGCAAGCAATACAAAGTCTGAATTAAATGAAATGTCTAAAAAGCCCCACGCAGAGCTCAAAAAGAAACAAAAAACTAGAAAGTTTTAGAGAAACAAGGATGAAGAGCAATTTTCTTAGTGGAAGAGCAATGTATCTGAAATATGCAAAGAACAATTTTGCACCACAAGTAACTTTGTCTATCAGAATGTAAACAGCAACTGAAAAGTCCAGCTATCAATAAGGTAACACAGCTTGCACCAAGCTCTGTCCCTTTTTGCATACAACTGGTACTATTTTTCAAACTGAAAATGCTCACTAAACAAATAAGTCATATAATTACTACTCACTGAATGCAAGAGGCAAATTTTTTAAAGAGGCAAATTTTTAAATCATTATTCAACAAATAATACGTTATGCTGAATAGCTGGTGCAAAACATTGATTTTACTGAATTCTGTTAAGTATACCCAGTGTGAATGTATAGGAGTAGTAACATTAATTAATAATATTAACTACCCAACTGTCTCCTAATTTTGTTCACTAATATTATAATACTTTCTTTACATGACAGCATAAATAATTTCACTTGGAAAAAATGAAGTCATTCAAAGTAGCTTAACACAAAGACACCCTATGTAGTGTCATCCCCATCAGCACCTTGTAAATGGGGTTAGCCCAGCTCTGAAAATATTTACTTAATAATGCAGTAATGTCTCACATCTCCATGGGTTAGGGTTCTTGCTACATTAACACTGAGGAAGTTAACAGCAACAAAAAACAACAAGTAGAAAAACTCAACTATCATAAAGCCCACTCACTGGTCTCCATTAGCTCTGATTTTTATAAACCAGCCTATCAAATGGACTGAGTTTTCTAGTCACAGCAAATCTCAAACAGCAAATTGGGAAAAGAGGCAGATGAAATGGAGCAAGGCAAGACAAGTATGACCATGGCAATGAGAACAGACAGCAAGGAAAAAAGAACTACAAAACAGAAAGGAAGTCTATGCAAGTCTAATAGTGGCTCCCCCAACTCTGTAATACAAGCAGCACTGGAATAAGAATGACAGTTGCAGGACTACACCAAAGTGAGGGCCCTTGGGAAACCTACCTTTTCTGTGTCTCATTTTTTAATTCTCTTTAATAACCATACGATATAAAAAGTTCTTCATCATACTGTATTTGATAACATTTTATTGTATTTAAAAATGATGTTTAAACATTTTTTACTGATCCTAAAAGAAATATTATAATTTGGAAAATACTGAAAGTGTAAAAAAAAATTAAAATTGCCAATAACCCACCACCCAGAGATAGCCATCATTTACATCTTAGTGCATTTTTTTCAGGCATCTTCATATATAAGTATGTATATATATTTTACATAACATTTTTATTAAGCTGGCATTATTTGTGGACATTTTCCCAACTCAAAAAGTCTTTATAGCATTATTTGAATGGCTACATTACCAGAATTTATTCTATCATTGCAGATTTTGGTTGTTATTTATAAAGCATACTATTTTGCATACAAACCATAAAAAATAATCATTTATAAAATCTAGATACAAAAAGGAAATTTTTCAATGATCAGCTTACTGAACACCAAGAAAAAAATTTTGAGTTATGGTTCATAAAACCAAGTTCAATGAACAAATAAGACATTCAGAAAGCCAAGTTTCTAAATCAGTTTTAGAATTGATCAGTTTAAGTGATTTCTGATGCCAGCAATAACAGACTTCCAATTACAGGTCAGGCACCATGATTGGCTGCATTAATATCAAGAGCCTTCTTTGTAAAGCAGTCTCAAAAACAAGGTAGCAGCATTTAATGCACTTTTACAAGTGAAAAAATTCACCCCAAATCCCACTGTACCTCCTCTCTCATTGTACTTATTACCCAGTGTCTGTCTCTTCCACTGAACTGTGAACAACTTAACAGAGATTTCCAACTGTTGGTATAAAACAGTTCAATAAAGGTTTGCTGAATGACTTTACAATACAAAAATTTTAAGTCTTAATCTAAAAGCACACAAGTTTAAACAAATGGAATAATGTATACACTAATTTTGATGATGCTGTTTCATTCTATTCCCATATTCCTAATGGTCTTCAAAATCTTAATGGCTGCATAATATTCCATTGCACTTACATGATATGGTTTAGAAAATAATTATTCTAATATTCTCTTTGAATGCTGTTTCCAGTGTTTTCAGATTGTACAGCTAATGTTCCAGCAAACATATCCTGCCTTATAAATCTGACAGATTTACTTCTGACTAGAAAAATTGGGCTCAACGCTAGAATAGACAATAATCTTATACAATAAAAGTGAATATTAAAGAAAAAGATTTTCACCCTATAGGCAGAGTTTTGAAGGACAGGCAAGAACACACATAGACACAAAGAAACCAGAGGTTTTTTTGGCCAAATCAATGAAAATAAATCCTCTGTTACAATATGTATTGTCCAAAGTAAAGGATATTTTGTAGGACTGCTTCATGCATTACCTTTAGGAAAGACACTTCTGGGGGCAGGCAATACAAAGTCTGAATTAAAAAACAAAATGTCTAACTAGAAGATCAATGCTTTCCAAACGAGGCACACACTTTACCTCCACTTTCTTGGATTCAGAGACTGCTGAGCTCAAGCTGCAGAAATGTAAGCAACTTTGTGCTTCTGAAAATGTACTGATTCCCCTTTTTCACCATTTACAGATTTTAAAGTAAAATCTACCAGGTAAAAGCACTCAAGCTCTGATCTTAGATAGAAGGAACTTAGGGGAAAGCCAACTCTATTTCAGAAATGTGAAGCTAGTGTATATGCACAATCATCTAAGAAACTTGTGTTTAGCATCTACCAAGGCATCTCTGCAGTATGGCCCCTTGAGGATTACTAAAATCATGGAGCCAGCCTCCTTTATTCGTTTTATTCGAAGGGACGAAAGGAGAGGAAGAAAGAAAAACAGTTAACTATATTATAATTTAATTGTGGTCCAAGTATGATTGCTAACAATTATCTTTAATAGGACAGAATATAATCTATAAAAGGTAACGTCGTCATAACCGAGGTAGGGGACCTTTGAGAACAGCCAGAAAATATGCTCGTTGGGGGTATAGCTCAGGGGTAGAGCATTTGACTGCAGAAAATATGCTCGAATATGTGATTTTTAAAAGAAATACGCTACTTAATTTACAACTTGTCTACATCAATTTTTTCACGACGCCCAGTGAGTAATAACTGTTTATAGTCTTGTATTGTTCGCTTTACAGGTTTTCTCTTCCACGCAGACATAGAATAGTGACTCCCTGAGACATACATAACAATTCAATTATTTGAAGCAGGAATTCTATAGGTTGCTTAGAATATGGTACCTTTCGTCCCCCGCAGTTCCATTCACAGTCTGCACTAACATTCCACACAATACAAAAGCGCATGCCACGACAAAGACCTCCAAACACAAACATATAAAGCTATGCTACTAAAAACGCCCCCAACGCGAACTTCACAGCTGGCACTTGTGGCACACTCAAACCACCACTAAGGCAGCTGTCACAGGCCAATCACACACCCAGAAGTGCCAGCGAGCCACCAAAAAAAGCTAAGCTGATGATCGGCGTACAAATCCCCCACTAAATAAAGAAAAGCCCTAAATCCCCACCCTGAAAAGCACAATGCCGGCACTACCCAGGAAACTCCCTACAACAGTGAAAGGCTGGAGATTTAAAAGCAATGAATACCAGCTTATAGCTATACAGTAAAGAAAAGGTTTTATTTGAGCATTCACAAGAAAGAAGCCACACCAGCCAATCATCACGGAAGTGTCATCTGCTAGGTAGTAACACCAGGCTTTTTCAATTGGAAAAAAAGAGAGAAGAGGGCAAGCGTAAAATTCAGGTCCTGAAGCACCTCGCTCCCGGGTAGCGAACCAGGGCTGCTGCGACCGCCGCTTGCCAGGCCCTCTCCCACCCCTTTCCAGCCACCGCCTCCCACCGCGGGCCCAAGAGCCTCCGGGAGCCTCCGGCTCTCTTACCTTCGCTTTGCCGGCCTCCAGTTTCTTCTGTCTCTCCTCGTCCTCCATGGCCTCTGAAGGGAAAGCTGAGGGAAGACAGGGAGAGGGTCGGGGGTAAAAAGGGAAGGTCGATTCCGACAGAGGTGGGACCGCAAGATCCGCCGCCTAGGGAGCAGGGCCGGGCCTGGCGCTCCCCACGCCCGGCGTGGAACCAGTCTCCGCGCTCACTGGCTGACCGTCCTCAGCCGCACAGGGAACGCCGTCACCGCCGCCGCCATCTTCGTCTCCACGTAAACACACGGCAAGGCGGGAGTGGGAAGGGGGGGGCACGTCGGTCCGCGCAGCCGCCGCGAGCCCTGCCTTGCCGGGCAGGTGCGCCCGGGGCCCCGCCCCGTGTGCCGCTCCGCCCCCGCTGGATTCGGGTGTCTTTGCGGGGGTACTCGGCCCGGGAGCCCGCCTCGGACTCCGGCCCCCACAGGCGAAAAGCCCGCGAGGGTGAGCGCCCTTCTTCGGGGACGCACGCTCCCCAGGTGGCGGTCTGGCTGAGAAGCTGGGAGAGAGGGGGTGTGCCAGGGGCGCCGGCAGGATTCCACCCACCGAGCTAGGGACTCGCTTTTAAAACACTGAGATTTTTCAAGTTACAAAAATAATATATATCTAAGGGCGAAGTTGGTGACCGATGAAGAACCCAGAGGAAAAGACTAAGGTGGGGCGGAGAGGAAAAGACCCACCGGACGTTAGTTTTTGGATCTAGATGAATTCCTCCTGTCGAAGAATTTGGGAGATCAGCCAGCAGTTCTCATTACTTTTTTAGCTCAAAGCCCCTCCCTTTTCCCCCACACCGGCCCGCCCAATCTCCGATTCAATCCTTCAAGGCCCACCTCACGCGCCGCCCAAAGAGCTTTTCTGATCTCTTTGTTCCCTCCACCGCAGTTAGGAGTATCCAGGCACAACTTACTCCCCTTCCTCTCCTCCTTCGATCTCCCTCTCAGCAATGACGTCCTGAAAGGAACGTAGGCTTTGGAACCTGGGTTGGGGAGAACACACTTTCTAGCTTGAATGACCTTGAACAAGTTACCTATCCTCCCTCAGGTTACCTGAAGTTTTGGAAGGGTTGTTAATATATGTGAGTCAATATATGTGACTGCCTCTGACATACTAAAATGTCCTTAATTAATGGTAGTTGTTTTTCCACTCCTCGTATTTCCTTTATGTACTCTGCATGATATTTTAGTAATTTATGCACCACTTTTTAGTCCACCTCATACTCTAGATTCCTTCATGGCAGAGGCTGTCTTGCTTATCTTGACATTACTGAAATGACTAGCTAGCATAGTGTTTTGCACCCCATAACACTTGTTAGATTGAATTGAGCCATTTTAATAATTTTCATCTCTTCCCTCAATACTTTTGTTCTCCCCACCCTCTTACTCTCAAATCCATTTCTGTGGTAAGCTACACATGTTAATGTCTCAGGTTGATTACTCAGGCTGATCATGTTTCTCTGTTTTGAGCTAGGTTGGATTCAAACTAGCAGGTGTGAACTAAAATAAGTTATGAGTTCAATCATAGAAGTGGTGTTAGTGAAAATAGGGTTGAAAAATGAAAAGACCAAAGATCTAAAGTCTACCACTACCCGAAGACTAGGTTTAAAGACTTCTCATTTATAAATTCTTAGATTTTAAAAAATACTTTTTAGGGGTGCTTGGGTGGCTCAGTGGGTTAAGCCTCTGCCTTCCGCTCGGGTCATGGTCTCAGGGTCCTGGGATCTAGCCCCGCATCTGGCTCTCTGCTCATTGGGGAGCCTGCATCCTCCTCTATCTCTGCCTGCCTCTCTGCCTACTTGTGATCTCTGTCTGTCAAATAAATAGGTAGAATCTTTAAAAAATAATAATAATAAAAATAAAAAATAAAAAACTTTTTAGTCTCAAACTGTACAATGCATACATATTTGTGCCAGTTTTAACACTCAAGTATATACTGACCTGTTAACCTGAATTCGGCAATAGGTAAGAGGCATTTTATCATAGGAATAAAAGAATTGAGCCAGTAAAAGGAGAAGTGATTTATTTAGTCACCCACCTAGCTAAGAGTCAAACTAGGACTACAGCCAGGTGTTATAATATTGCAGTGATTTAAATACTGCCTGGATTAAGGGATTGTGTTTCTAGATTCTGATTGCCAAAACGAGGAAGCCCTAAATTATCTGACAAGATGTTTGTTAGTAGATACTACTTTCTCAATGACAAAGGAAGTCAGCTGTTCCACTATGTACTAAAAATGTCCAAAAACCTTCTAAAGCAACAAGATTATTTCAAACTTTCCCTTCACTAAGACAGACCAATCATATACACCTGTTTTATATATAATAGATGCTCAGTAGATGTTGAAAGTTAATTGTGTGTTGACTTATGTTAGAAGAGCGTGTGGCACTTGTGCTCTGATGCTTCCTTATGGCACCTATTCATGTCGTGTCATGTAATGTCATGTCATTCATTCATTCATTCCCTGAAAAGATATTTGAGCGAAGACTTGAAAGTGATGAGAGAATGAGCCATGGGGATAAGTGAGGTTACGGCAAGTCTAAAGGCCTGTGACTGTCATGTCTGTGACATGTGACTGTCATGTAAAAGAAAAAGCGGGATGTAAAGGTGGCTAGAGTACAGTGAGGAAGGAGAATAGTGAGAGGAAGTATCGAGGTAACAGGAGGCCAGATCCTATAGCATTCTGAAGGTCATTAGAAGGACTTTGGCTTTTACTCTCAGTGAGACAGGGAGCCATTGGAGAACATTGAGTAGGTAAGTGACATGATCTGGCTTATGTTGTTAAAAGACATCTGCTGCTATGAGGATATAGCCTGTGGGGAATCAGTCTGGATGCTGTTGCAATAACCCAGACAAGATATAATGGGAGTTTGGACCATGGTAGTGATAGTAAATCAGAGTCTGTATATATTTTGCACATGCAACTAATAATGCCACAGTATTTGTATGTGAAGCTTGAGACAGAGAGGAGTCAAGGTTGTAACTGAGTTGGGGAAGAGCTAATTTAAAGGAGACCAAGTTCATTCAGTTTTGGACACAAGTTAGCCATATATTAAGTATCCAAGAATTGATATCACATTGACCCTCATAGCCTGGAGTTCAGGAGACAGGTCCAAGCAAGAAATATAAATTTGAGAATAGCATATAGATGGCATTTTAAGTTAAGGGTTTGGATAAGACCATCTAGGGCCATGCTGTCCAATACAGCAGCAATTTAGCCAAATGTGGTTATTGAGTATGTGAAATACTGCTGGTCTGAACTGAGGTATGCTATAAGTGTAGCAGTGAATTTCAAAGACTTAGAATTAAAACAAAAGAACTTAAAATATCTCATTAATATTAATGATGAGTGTCCACAGTAAAAAAAGTACCTTGCATATTTACCACTCCATCTCCTTTAGACAAAGTCACTCTTTTGGAATTAAAAAAAAAAGTCCCAAAGAGCTTCGTAAGTCATAGCCAAGTACAGAAATTGGAAGTTAAGACTGATTTCATCAATCATGGATGGAATGACTTTACTGAAGAGAAAATATGTTGATATTTCTATAAAAACCAAGATCCAGAAGTCAAGCAAGGCTATGTGAGAGATTTTCCAAAAGTGCTGATTTTCTGTCAGTAAAAATTCTTAAACTTAGAACAAAAATAAAATATTTCCTGAAGAAAAAAAATAATAATTTTATACCTCATATTAATATAAAAATATATTTCATACTGATTATATGTTGAAATGCTAATATTTGAGGTATAGTGGGTTAAATAATATATATATATATGAATTTCACCAGTTTCATTTTACTTTTTTTGTTAATGTACCTACTAGAAAATTTCAAATTACATATGTGGTTTGCATTTGTGGCTCACATTATTTTCCTATCGAAACTTGCTGCCCTGCGGAGCAAGTTTAGGTGAGGATGTGATTCAATGACTCAGTCTCAGAGCACTCCACCTCGAAGAGGGAAGGGGAAAGGCCTCACCAAATGAGACTGCAAATTCCTTGCAGTGGATACTGCAAGGAATGAAAATTTTCCTCTACTCTTCAAAGGTTCTTCTGGATGGCCTAAGAATTAAATTGACATAAACAGATTAATGGGTGAGAATTGCATTTAATTTTCCATCTACAGGAGCCCCACATACATGAGAGATTCAAAGACAGAAAGGTAAAATGAGGTACATACGCTATCCTGAGCGAAGGAATGAGATGTGGCCTAGGGCATCAAAGGGGAGGAGAGCAATTTATAAGTAAAAAAGTTGTTTAGTAATCAGATGTTTTCCCTGCCATACAGATAAGTCATTCAGGTAAAATTTATATCTTGTAATGACTCAAATTCTGGGAAAGACCCCCAATTTAGACTTTCCCAGGTAGTTAAGGGAGGGGCAAAATTTCTCTTAAGCCTGTAGGGTTTTGATTGCCTTCACGGGGAGGAACTGTGGCAAGTGCTGCTAATAAGTGAAGTAAAATAAGACCTGAGAAATGGCCGCTGCATTTAGAAAGGTGGGTAACGAGGTTTCTATGCAAGTTGTAAATCAATCCTTAACTCTTTCCTGTTGAGTGCAAACTCTGCTTCAGTATCCTTCTCAACAAAGAGCCTTTGAAAGTCACTTCCAGTGGACCAGAATTGAGAAGGAAAATCTGTCATTCCAGATTGGAATTACATTCCAGTGATTCTCCTGCATAACATGTGTACAACTCATAATTTAGCTACACTGCTTTTAGTGTTTACTTAATAGTAAGAACTGCACTACACCTGTTTCCAAAGAGGAATTAAAGATTTCTTTTTTTTTAAACTTTTTTATTTTTTATAAACATATAATATTATTTTTATCCCCGGGGTACAGGTCTGTGAATCGCCCGGTTTACACACTTCACAGCACTCACCGAAGCACATTCCCTCCCTGATGTCCATAATCCCACCCCCCCTTCTCCCAACCCCCCTCCCCCCAGCAACCCTCAGTTTGTTTTGTGAGATTAAGAGTCACTTATGGTTTGTCTCCCTGATATGAGGAAGTGGTGATGCAACATGGGGGTTTAAGGGGGTAGGAGAAGAATAAATGAAACAAGATGGGATTGGGAGGGAATTAAAGATTTCTAAGGGTACTTTTTCTATTTTCCATTTATTTTTTTTTTTAAGATTTTATTTATTTATTTGTCAGAGAGAGAGAGAGAGAGAGAGAGCAAGAGCGAGCACAGGCAGAGTGGCAGGCAGAGTCAGAGGGAGAAGCAGGCTCCCTGCGGAGCAAGGAGCCCGATGTGGGACTCGATCCCAGGACGCTGGGATCATGACCTGAGCCGAAGGCAGCTGCTTAACCAAATGAGCCACCCAGGCGTCCCTCTATTTTCCATTTAAATACATATCTTCCTCCAACAATGATGGGCTACATTCCAATAAATCCACCATAAATGAGAACGCATTTGATACACCTAACCTACCAAACGTAATAGCTTAGCTTAGCCTACCTTACACTTGCTCAGAACACTTCTATTAGCCTACAGCTGGGCGAAATTATCTAATTTAAAGTCTATTTTATAATAAAATGTTGACTATCCCATGTAGTTTATTGAAAATGACACTGAGGTGAAAATTTATTGAATAATGTATTGAAATACTGTACTGAAAGAATGGTTGTAAGGGTACAAAATAGCTCTGAGTGCATCGGTTTTTTACCCTCATAATAGAACGACTGACTAGGACCTGTGGTTTGCTGCTGCTGCCCAGAATCACGAGAAAGTCTCCTACTGCATATCACTAAAGTAGGAAAAGATCCAAATCCAAAATTCAAAGAACAGTTTCTACTGAATGCATATCACTTTCACATCATTGTAAAGTCAAAAATTGTACGTTGAACCATCTTAAACTGGGGATTGTTTGTAGTGCTAGATCATATTGGCAAGATAGCAAACTAGTATATGAGGAGTACCTATTGCGAAGAGCAAACAAGAGACTGCTCCAATTATAGTTAAACCATATTTTGAGAAGCTTTCTCCATTCTTCCCCACAGTACAGCCATGCCTCATTTTATTGATCTTCACAGACATTACGTGTTTAAATAATTTTTTTTAAAGATTTTATTTATTTATTTGACAGACGGAGATCACAAGTAGGCAGAGAGAGGAGGCAGAGAGAGGAGGAAGCAGGCTCCCTGCTGAGAAGAGAGCCTGATGTGGGGCTCGATCCCAGGACCCTGTGATCATGACCTGAGCCGAAGGCAGAGGCTTTAACCCACTGAGCCACCCAGGTGCCCCAGTTTAAATAATTTTTAAAGGTTTCTGGTAACCCTATGCCAAGCAAGCCTATCAGCACCATTTTTCCAACAGCAATTGCTCACTTGTGTCTTATTTTGGTAATTCTTGCAACATTTCAAATTTTTCATTAATAGTTGTTTCGGTGATCTATGATCAGCAATTATGAAATGCCAAAAGCTCAGATGATGGGTAGCATTTTTTAGCAAAAAGGTATTTTTAAATTACATATGTACATTGTTTTTTAAGACATAATTAAGAATAATTCTATTGCACACTTAGGAGACTACAGCATACAGCAAACACAACTTTTATATACACTGAGAAGCCAAAATATATATTTGACTCGCTTTATTCTGATACTCCCTTTATGATGGTGGTCTGGAACTGAATGGCAATATCTCTGAGGTATGCTTGTCTTTTGTGACTGCCATTTCCATGTTAATTGATCCTTCACAAATTGGTCAGGTAAGACCTAGCAGTTACTTCATTTTAGTAGCCGATATAGGTCAAAACCTGACCTATGACCTCACAAAAGCTGCAGCAGCAACTGAGGCAATTCTTTAAATTCTGTGTTTAAAAAAAAAAAAAAAAAAAGATGGTTCTCTCTGAAATTGTTTGGAAGTAAATATAACTCCTAAATTCAGAAGGGACACTAGAGTTTGTCTTTAGCCTTTTCTCTAATAGAGTAAATCATTTTTCTTTAGCTCTTTCTTATACGGTCTATTTAAAATATATTTGATCACCTTAGTTGCCATTCACTGGATCTTAACCAAATTCTAATAACTCACTTAAGTTAACCAAGTAATTTTCATTAAATGTTTAAACTATGTGTTTTACCATAGCAGAGTTATTTTGCATTTTCTTGTGTGCTTAACTCCTATTTGTATGTCACACCTATTTTAATGACAATACTACATGATTGATTTATTAACCTCATTCTTTTTTTTTTTTTTTTAAGATTTTATTTATTTATTTGACAGACAGAGAACACAAGTAAGCAGAGAGGAAGGCAGAGAGAGAGGGGGAGAGGAGGAAGCAGGCTCTCCACTGAGCAGAGAGCCTGATGCGGGGCTTGATCCAGGACCCTGAGATCATGACCTGAGCTGAAGGCAGAGGCTTTAACCCACTGAGCCACCCAAATGCCCCCCTCATTTTCATTTAAAGACAGACACATTTTTCTCTTATAATTCTGGTTTTGTTTTAATATGTGGCTTTCTGGAGTTTTTGCCTAAGTCAAGTATCAATATGCAATTCAATTGTGTCCTTGTCCACAAATCTTTAAAATGTACAAAGACTTTTAAAATTTTAATACAATTCTTTAAGGTACCTCACCGGCTGATGAATTCTGTATTTTGTTATGCAAACCATTTAAAAATGACTCAGATTTAAAATGAGTCAGATTCTCTCAAATATCTCATCAATGACTCTTTCCAAACAGGTATCTGTCTTTTTCATTTTTCAGAAATGTTCATTGTGAAACTAAATACTGAGTATTTTACTGATTGATTCCTTCAATTTTTCCAAGGCTAGGATAAAACATTGAGAGTGCAGATACAAGATCATATAATAATAAACAGTGTTATCTTCTTCTAACCTAGACCAAAATTATTCAGACAAAAGTTTCATCTCCAATTTTTCTGCTAAACCAGATAGTAATTATCTACCTCATTGTTTCACTATTTTGTCCAGCTTCATGGCTTTGCTTCTTCCCTAATTAGAAGACATGACCAGCTACCATTTCCACTGTACAGTTCTCACCATCACTTGCCATTCAAATTGCTTAAAACAACATTTAAGATCCTCCCCCCAATATCAACATTTCCAAACTTCTCTGTTTCAGTTAATGACCTTCTTCTGGTCTCCTCAACTTAAAATTTTGGAGACATCTTGTATTCTTCTCTACCTCATCTGTCATATTTATTAGAAACATGTCCCTTGGGGCGCCCGGGTGGCTCAGTGGGTTAAGCCGCTGCCTTCGGCTCAGGTCATGATCTCAGGGTCCTGGGATCGAGCCCCGCATCGGGCTCTCTGCTCAGCAGGGAGCCTGCTTCCTCCTCTCTCTCTGCCTGCCTCTCTGCCTGCTTGTGATCTCTCTCTGTCAAATAAATAAATAAAAAATCTTTAAAAAAAAAAAAAAAAAGAAAAAAAAAGAAACATGTCCCTTTGTGCCTTCTTTCCCACTGTCTTTTAATTTCCTCTAAGTTTTTCCTTTTCCACTGCCAACATGATAGACTAAACCCTGATTATCCATATTTTGAAAACTTCAGAAGACTCTAAGATGGTACATTGGATTCATTCCTCCCCATTACATACTGTTCCCCATAAAAGTCAGATTAGTTTTCTAAGATGCAACTTTCATGAAGTCATTCCATTACAAAATGACTGCCTACTGCATGTAGGATGAACTTCAAATCCTAAATCCATTTATTCAAAGCCTTCCATAACTTGCTCCAATTCTATTATGACCCCTAACTCCAATTCTTCTCCCTCACCAACTCCCCATTCTAGTCAGAAAGGTGTTCAAGGGGCTCCCCATACATTGACTCAGCAGTCACATTTCCTGCCATGCCAGAAACCCATACACAACTTACAGGCTTCATAAGGCAAATATTTATGGGACGTACATTTTAGCTTATTTTGCGGATAGGTGACTAGGCCCTTAAATTAAACTGAAGAAAAAGACATTAAATGCTAAAGCCAAAAATGGTTTGTTTTACTTATTAATAGAGATGAAGGATATATAATAAAGAAAATAGGAGGAAGCATAGTGATGTATCTTCCACACTGTATAGAATAAGAAACAAAGGCCTGAGAGGTTAAATAACCTCCTCTACTTTTCATGATTGGGTAGGAAAAGTCCTACCATGTCCTGGCCCCGGAATGATCTAAATGTTAACTCCATTTTGCTAACCTGCTTGTCCAAACAAAATCAGTACATGCTTAAAGAATGTACTAAATAAAATTTAGGACATTTTCACTTAATATTTTAGGTTTCAAAAGATTATTAATGACTCATGAAACTAGTACTTGTTTAAAGTGGTCTAATGAGGGGCCCCTGCTCAGCTGGTTAAGCAGCTGCCTTCAGCTTAGGTCATGATCCCAGGGTCCCGTGATAGAGCCTCGCGTTGGGCTCCCTGCTCAGCGGAGAGCCTGCTTCTCCCTCTCCCTCTGCCTGCTGCTCTGCCTACTTGTGCTGCTATCTCTCTGGCAAATAATAAATAAAATCTTTAAAAAAAATAAAAGTGGCCTAATGAACCTAATGATGTGTTAGAAAAATAGAAAGTGTACCTACCATCAAGATGGAATTATAAACCAGAAATCCAAAACATTGAAACTGATTACTAAGTAGAATACATACTAATTTCAGATCTTCAAGGATTTTCATATTGCCATGTAAACTATATAAGTTTCCAAAAGAGTTGTATCAAGGGTCCATGTGGTTTTTAGAATCAAGATACATTTAGTTTAAACATGAAAGGAAAGTTTAAATAATTAATCTTCCAGTTTTTCTTTTGTTGTAGCTAAGAATCTGTAAAATGCTGTACACCCACTATGTTTATGAGGTCCTTTTTTAGGCACACTGCTCTGAGTTGCTATGGCTTGGATTTGAGCGAAAGCAGCTTGTCTTTCCTGGGCTACTAATGTTTGAACCTCTGTGAAGCCTGGGGGCAAAGAAGGCTCACCTCCTATGAGTTAGTGTGGCATAAAATTCCAACCAATTTTAGAACTCCATTTTGAATGGAGTCACATTTTCTCCTTCTGTAAAGTAAAATGCCTTGTGAACTAAGAGAATTTAGGCATGATTCCAGTTTTCCATGAGACCTGTCATGCCATACTTCCTAATCTTAGAAGTTCCCAGAGGAACTCTATGACTCAGAAATAATGTCTTGGGCTACCTTACATTCCAGGATATCCACGCACAAAAACTCTATGGCCAAAGATGATCTGAGTATAACTTCTCATTTTTAAGGAACCTAACAAACCTATTAAACTATATGCCATTAAAAATGGACAAAATTGGGGCACCTGGGTGGCTCAGTGGGTTAAGCTGCTGCCTTAGGCTCTGGTTATGATCACAGGTTCCTGGGATCGAGTCCCAGATCAGGCTCTCTGCTCAGCAGGAAGTCTGCTTCCCTCTCTCTCTCTCTCTCTCTGCCTGCCTCTCCATCTACTTGTGATTTCTCTCTGTCAAATAAATAAAAAAACATCTTTAGAAAAATGGACAAAACTTTTTAAAAGGGTAAAATAACATAAAATATTAGAACTTTTTCTATATTTCCAGAATTAATATATATTTTCACATTGATTTTTTCTTTAAAAATTATTTATTTATTTATTGAGGGGGGTGGAATAGAGGGAGGGAGAGCATCTTAAGCAGATTCCATGTCCAGCCCAGAGCCCAGTGCAGGACTCGATCTAATAACCCTGAGATCATTGACCTGCAAAATCAAGAGTCAGATCCCTAACCGACTGAGCCACCCAGACAGGCATCCTTTCACATTAATTTCTATTCCCTCATCATTCATCCAAGAAACAAGGAACAGAACTCACCATTGTGAAGGTATATAAAGTAATCTTGAATGTGTTCATATACCCTGTGTATGTGTATGTGTGTGTATGTGTGTATGTGCATAGCAGTCCTCAAAACTTTACTAGAGAGTCTCTTGGATAAGTTACCAGCCAACAATCACCAAAAGCTTCTTTTTCTTTTCTTTTTTTTAAAGATTTTATTTTTAATTAATCTCTATACCCAACATGGGGCTCAAACTCACAACCCCAAGATCAAGAGTCACAAGCTCCACCAACTGAGCCAGCAAGTGCCCCACAAATTTCTTTTTCTAATCTAATGACTAGAATGCCACTTGAAACTCTCTAGCAATGATTTATAAAAACTACCTAAATGCTTAAAAAGAGTTAATGTAATTAGGAGTTGAATCTGACGTCAACATTGATAAACTGAGATATAACTATATCACTTTTTGAAAAAAAAATCCCAAGTTTCTAATTTAAATATAGAACCTCAAAGTTTATAGATAAAAATTGATTTAGAGTTATAAATTTTGCTGATTTTCCTTTATGAGCAATTTTAACTTTCATTTTTAAACATTTTTTTAGTAGTTTCAAAATTTTTTAATATTTTGTTAATGTCCAGATTACATTTGCCCAGATTTTTTGCCCAGTGTGTCACTTAAAAGCCACTGTTTCCTTGTTGATTTTCTGCTTAGATGATCTGTCCGTTGATATAAGTGGGGTGCTAAAGACCCCTACCATTATTTTATTATTACCAATGAGTTCCTTTATGTTTGTTATTGCTTTATATATTTGAGTGCTCCCATGCTGGGGCATAGATATTTATATCTGTTAGATTTTCTTGTTGGATAGTCCCCTCTATTATGATATAGTAGTTTTCATCACCTCTTGTCACAGGCTTTGGTTTAAAATTGTGTCTTGGGTGCCTGGGTAGCTCAGTTAGTTGAATGACTGCCTTTAGCTCAGGTCATGATCCTGGAGTCCTGGGATTGAGTCCCAGGATTGAGTCCCAGGATGGAGTTCTGCATCAGGCTCCCTGCTCAGCAGGGGGTCTACTTTTCCCTCTGACCTTCCCCCTCTTGTGCTCCCTCTCAAATAGAATCTTTAAATAAATAAATAAATAAAATTGTTTGTCTGATATAAGCATTGCTATTCCAGCTTTCTTTTGACGTCCACATTTGCTACTTTCTTGACTTTATACCTTCTACTATAGTGGTTCTCAAACGTTAGTGTGCCTATGAATTATATTGGGTGCTACTGCGCCTATGAATTATATTGAATGTTTACTAGAAATGTAAATTTCTAGGGCAGAAGGTCTGAGCCAGACCTAAGGGACCCAGGAATCTGCACATTTAACAGGCAGCGCACTGTGACAGTGACGCAGGTAGTCTGAGGACAAGACTAATGCTATATCCTGAATGTCTGCCCTCCCCCTAAATCCCTATGTAGAAATCTTACTCTTGTTGTTATGGTATTAGAAGGTAGAGCGTTTTATAGGTGATTAGATCTCCACAGTGGAGCCCTCATGAATGGAGTAGTGCCGTTATAAAAGAGATCTTGGAAAGTTCCCTCTTTGTTTCTTGCCATGTGAGGATACAATGAGGAGTTGGCAGTCTGCAACCCAGAGGAAAGTTCTCACGAGAACCCAGCCATGCTGGCAACCTCATCTCAGACTTCAAGCCTTCAAAACTGTGAGAAATAAATTTCTCTTGTTTATAAACCACCCAGTTTATGGTATTCTGTTAGCACAACCCAAACAAACCAAGACAGCTTCTATATACAAATAATGCCAAATATGTAGCAACACAGATATGAAATTACCACTTCTTTTTTACCATTTTAATTGTAGCTATTGCTATAGAATTTAAATTTGGGGAAATGTGCATATGACATAATTTTAATATGGGAAGATCATCTTTAAATAATCTAGGTTTGAAAAACAAATATATTAACAGTTCACAGAAAAAGAAATGTAAATAGTACTTTAAAGTATGGAAGAATGTGGACCTAGCTCATAAGACAAATGCAAATTAGAACTATACTCAGGGGGTGCCTGACTGGCTCAGTGGGTTAAAGCTTCTGCCTTCGGCTCAGATCCTGACCCTGGGGTCACCCCCCTTATCAGGCTCTCTGCTCAGCGGGGAGCCTGCTTCCTCCTCTCCCTCTGCCTGCCTCTCTGCCTACTTGTGATCTTTGTCAAATAAATAAATAAAATCTTTAAAAAAAAAAACCAAACAAACTATACTCATACCATTTCGAATGTACTAAGTTGGTGAAATACATCCTCAGTGAAAATCTAATAAAGGTGATGTTCAAAGAATATATTTTGTAATTCAAAAGGCATTTATTTTGGCTGTTAGGGGAGATCACCAGCGAACATTTCCATTCCCAACCCTTAAATATAAAAACATGACGACTTAGCATTGATTATAAAGACTTCAATTAGGCATGTTGCCAATCAATATCTGATTTTCATTTTACTGATAAGGATACTTGTGATCTGAATAGCAGCTCTAAAGAAACCTAATAATAAAAGATATACAACTCATTTGTATGAATGTATTTTTAAGCATGTTATGCTCTATATACTGGTATAAGTAATGATTTCACAAAATTTGTCCTCATTTCTGGTATGTATGTCTGATTAGTTTTGCATTCTTATGGAATAGGGAATAGTGATTTACATATCAATGAAATTCAATCCTGCCTAGACAGACCAATGGAATCAATAATAATAATTAAAAAAATGCTTAGATGTGAAGACATGGAATTGGAAATGGATCACATACTCTATTATCACCATTGTTGTACTTTTCATGATTGCTTTTCTTCCAATTACCTTTGTTAATGAAAAACATGTAGTGATTGTCAATAAATTTGTTGTGATAATTTCTTTCTATATATTTTAATTCAACTTATTGTAGCAATCATATAGGAGTCCCTAGGAACTAGAGATGAGAAAGTAGTGAAAACAACAAATCTACAGAGCCTATATACAGTTTTGACTCCCTCTCTTTAATTTCATGTTTCATCTTTGATAATTTATGGAAGTTGTATCTGCATAATACAACCTAAATGAGAATTAATGCAATAATCCAAAAGACATGAATAGAGCAAATGACAGAATCATCCAGTTAATGGCTTCAATTCTCCACTTTTTTAAAAACTAAAGCTCAAGAGAACTTTTCACATGTTCTGTCATACAACCCCCATCTTTTGCTTCCTTTCCCCATTTCTGTTTCATTTCTCAAATCAAACATTTCCAATGTGCCCTTTAGAACTCACCAAGTGTAGTCAGCAAAATCCCAAATATCTGAAACCTCTTCTCTCATCTTTTCCTTTCACTTCTTGATCTCCTGAAACTCACTCCCCTTACTGCACTGCTTTCCCTGCAATCCTCTTAAGTGGGAGCTATTCTTCCCTAAGACCTTTTGTACTACTGGGACTAGACATGGGGAGCAGGCTTTCTCCCCACAACTCTACCCAAACTGTTCTTGTTGAGGTCACCAGTGGCCATCATGTTGGCAAATCCAATGTTCAGGTTTGGCTCCTTCTTATTTTTCTGACCTCTAAATGTTATAGTGCCCAAGATCAGTCCTCCGATCTTTCCTCTATTTCCACTCACTACTTTGGTGATCTCACCTGGTGATGTTGCTATATGCTGCCTACTTACAGTTCCAACAGGACTCTCTCTTGAACTCCAACTTCAAATATCTAACTACTTATTTGATAATTCTACTTGAATATGCAATACACATTTGGGTATGTCCAAAACCTGCTGTCCCAACAGTTTTCCATCTCCCAGTGAATGGTTATCCTACGTTAGAGGTTCCTCAGACTGATAATATTGGAGTCACTCTTGTCCCATCTCTTTCTCTCATGATTCTTATTCAGTCCACTGATGTAAATTGTGTTCAAATATATCCATAATCCTGCGACTTGTCTCCATTTCCACAAGTACTGCCCTGGTCCAAGCCACCATGATCTCTCACCCTGACTTTTGCTAAGGTTATGAAACTAGCCTCTCTGTTTCCTCCCCTTGGCTCCTTACAGCATATTCTTTATACAATAGCCAGACTGATCCTTTAAAAACATGTCACATCATGTCATTCTTCTGCTCAAGCCCTTCAATTGTATTTCCTTCAAATGCATCATATGGAGTAAAACATCAAATCCTCATAAGACCTATCAGATATGGTCTCTGATTTCATCTACCCTCTCTGCCTTACTTACTCTGATCCAATCACACTGGTCTCCTTGGTCTTTCTTTAAAAATGAAACAAAACAAAACAACAACAACAACAACAACAAAAAAAACATTATCTAACTCAGGGTCTTCAAACTTGATATTGCCAATGCCCGGAATGTTCTTTCTGGAGGTAGGCAGACCACTAACTCTCTAATACCCTTCAGATCTCATCACAATTATCTTACCAGAGAAGGCCTTTCCTGAACCCCCTGTAGGAATGTTCTCCTCCATTCCTTGCCTGGCTTCATTTTTTTTCATAGCACTATCATTACCTGGTATCATTTATTTTATGTCTCTGTCCCAGCTCATGCCAGAAATGCCCCCCAAACAGTGATTTTATTTATTTTGTTCATTGCTACACTCCCCAAATCTGGCATATTATGGGTGCTCAATAAGTATTTATTGGAAAAATGAATATTTCACTTCTCTCTTTCTCTCTCTTGCTTTAATATTCACTTAAAAATTAATTAAATCTCTCTGTAGTAAAACTACTCTCCACTCTTTGATAGTTCTCCAAATCAATTAAGATTCTATTCTAATGATGGTAAATAATCATTATTTGTTATTTTTATCTTAAGCAATGTTGTCCTACAGAACTTTCCACAGTGACTGAAAAAATATTCTATATCCACACTAATATGCTAGCCATGAAGTTATTGCATACTTCAAAGTGGCTAGTGCAACTGACAGGCTGACTATTTTCATTTTAATTTAAATAGCCATGTGTAGCTAGTGGCTATTTTATTGGATAGTATAATTTTGGAAAATACTATTTTTTAGTATTCCAATTCACATTTCATAATTTTACATTTTTATTTTTATTTTTTAAACAATTTCCTTATTTTAATTTAAGATGATTTTCTTAATTGGAAGCAAGCAGCTTCACAGTTCTCATTAAAATTTTTTTCACTCATTTCTTTCCAATTTAAACTTAGATTACTCTGGAATTTTTTAATATATAAATAAATAAATACAGTAACTAGCACTTTTTAATAAAAACAGTGAAATTGAAGTTTCATCATAAAATTTAAAACTGTGAAATTCATTTTAGCAGATGTTGTTTGGTTACTCAAAAGCCATTCCCAACCTGATCCACCTTTGTAGCCTCTGATGATAGAAGCTGGAAGGAGAAGTACTTTCCTAGCTTCTCTCGCAACAAGGACTGGCCATGTGACCAGATATGACCCATGAGAAGCAGGTAAACATTTACTAGGAAAGCATCTAAGAAAGTTTTTGGTATTCTGACTAAAAAGGAACAGGTAACAGAATACCATTTAGCAATAAAAGATCCAATCTCTTAATATTTATAACATAGGAGAATCTCAAAAATATGTTACATGAAAAAATGCAGACAAGTGTACATATTACATGTTTTTTTATGTGAATTTTTATGAAATTCCAGAAGGCAAAACTAAGCTTTACTGATAGAAATTAGAAGTATGATTGCCTCTGGGTTGATGAGGTAACTGGCTGGAAAGGAAGAAGCACAAGGGAAGTTTCAAGGGTGACAGGAATATTCTGTGTATTGCTTTATGTAATGATCACATTTGTGTATTGTGTGTACATTTGTCAATGAGCATTGATTGGTAGGTTTAAGATAATTCATTTTTCTACACATAAATTATAGCACAATTTAAAAAAAGGAAGAAGGAAGCACCAGAGGTAGCTCATGTGCTCTTCAGCCATCACCCTTTCTTCCTAGACAAGATTCCTAGAGCTGTCAGTCATTTCATTTTGCCTGTGCTCAAGAGAGAGAACTGCAGAGATATTTGACCTAACTTTGCTAAGCCACTGAACCACTAACACTAACTGTTCATCTCTAGACTTCTTATGTCAGAAAAATAAAGTCTTATTTGTTCTACTCTGCCATAGTTGGGTTAACCAATGAAATGAGAAATACACTTTACTCGGACTTCAGAATGAATCTGGTGATGTAATAATTTCATATTATGTGATCTGTTTACATTCCACATCTCATCCAATGGGGTTCTACAAAATGGCCCTAAATGATTTATCATCATAAAAGCACTGACATGAGAAAATAGGCATACCAAGAAAATATGCCTCAATTAAGGAAATTTACCTCATTATTGATTGAATATTAGTAATGATAAACTAGAATGTACATTTACAAAACGTAAGCATTGGTTTTTAAAATAAATAAGAGAACAAGTAAGAATAAAGACCAAGATGTTACGCAACATTCTTTTGTTTTAGAATTTCAGTTTCTAAAAGGGAACAAAACTACAGATGATAAAATAGGAAGAAATTATGCAGGCTGAAAGGTTCAAATTGCCCGCCATAAAAAAAACTGTGACGGATAATATTTGCTGATTGTCTCCCAAATACCTGCAAGTCTTGTTCTAAATGCTTTATGACCATTATCTCAACATAATTATAACAACTCTATGAGGAATGTATCATCGCTATTTTGGTATGAGGAGACTGAGCTACAGAGAAGTTAAGCAATTTTCCCAAGGTTGTGGCGCTGAGAAAAGGCAGACTCAGGACTCAATCTTGCGTCTTTCAGATGGTAGAATTTATACCCTTAACCGTGACTATATTCACTTTCTTCCTGCCACCAAGGGCAAAGAATCAAGTTTTATTAGGTTTAAAGCAGAATATATTTTTTAAAAGATTTCAAAGAGAGAGAGAAAGAGAAGGGGCACAAGCAGAGGGCGTGGGAGAGGGAGAAGCAGGCTTCCCACTGAGCATGGAGCCCAATGTGGGGTTCAATCCCAGGACCCTGGGATCATGACCTGAGCTGAAGGCAGACACTTAACAACTGAGCCACCCAGGTGCCCCTGAAGCAGAATATTTTTATTTTTATTTTTTCCCTAATATATGGAAAGGACCGTGACAATTTCTGGTATCATTAGGGTATTCTTATAACTATAAATTTAAAAACTGATTTCCTTCTAAAACTTAAAAGGCAATCATTCTTTGAACTAAAGAAAGACATCGTAGCTATTAATCTTAGTTGTTGTAGACCACATGCAATTCTGACACATTCCATAATCTGTCCTCATTTAACATTTAAATGATGGTAAACTTCATATAAGATATTAAAATAATGATCAGTTATAATCTGTTAAGAAGAATAATTACATCTCAAAGAATTGAAAAGATAATGATACGTAAAGACTACAGGGAAACTTTCTATCTAAGGGTAACTAGAATATTTTTAGTTTTGCAATTTCATCTTTGTAACCTTTAAAATGCAGTAGTGGCATAATTGCAAAATCATTCATTAAAACTGGTCAGTGATAAAGTGGTTTCAAAACATTAAATAAACTTTCATCCCAATAAGGAAAAAAAAAACAGACTTTTGAGAAAATATTTTAAAAAATCAAATAGAGAATAGCAACTCCCCTTCGCCCACCCAGTTGTTGAACACATCTGGAAAATCCTCATAAAAACAGTTCACCTGATTATACTTCTTGATCAAGTCACGAAGCCTTACTATCATGCTAAACTTCACCAATCTCAGAAAACAGAAATAACATTTACAACCTGCTATTCATTTTCTGCAGGGTTGGAGAATATGAAGAGATGAAATAAAGAACTGCTGTTCTGTGAAATTATTTTTAATTTCTTATATGATGAATATAAGATGAATATATTTAGTGGTTAAGCCTCAATTATCTACTTCACATAAACACCCAAGTTATTTACTCCTATACTTGTCAACCCTGAATCTCCAGCAATTCGTCAATTACAATTCAGCTTTCCCCACCTCAGCACTGGTTCCCTCACCCAGTTCCATCCCTGAGTCTTTGTTCTAGGCATGACTTCCCTGTATTTACCCATCTCTTCAATCTTGGGAGCAGTTATTTGCCCTATGTCCTCTCCTCTCATGGATCAAAGAATTATTGATTTTTCAGCTTGTTCAGCTTTTTACTTTTAGAACACACTTCCAGCTCCTCAAGTGGAGAACTGGATACAGAAGTCCCATTCAGAAATTCTGAATGAGAGAGGTTCTGAACCTGTAGACACCAGGAACAGCTGAGGTCAGGAGTGAGGCACCGAACTGATACAAGATTTAGCAAACCTCTCTGCCCCAACTTCCCTTCTTGGCTTCCAGAATTCTGGAGACTAGACATATACTCCCATATGGGATATTGCAAGAATCCTGAGAAAATGGATAAACCCAAGAGAAGATGAGAAAGTAATTGGAGGCTCTCTAACTCAATAGCCCTGCCAAATCATATTTGGAGGAGCCCACTCATCAACAAGCCCTGGCCAATACATATTCACATAAAAACAGACAATCAAGAATTACCAGATACTTGAGTGAAACTTTTAACATTTAAAATGGAAGCCAAAGTAAACAAGGAACTTAGAGAAAACAGAGTGTAGAGAGTGAAAAAAATTTTGAAGAGACAGTATAAAGAGGGGAAAATTTTTTTTAAGCTCATGTAATGTATATCCCCAGAGATAAAGAGAGGGTATTGTTTATGTACATGAGGCAAAAATAGAAGGCTATAAGAAAGTAATATTTAATGTCTAAGAATAAGCTCTTGGAAAATAAAAAGAATAGTGAAAATGAAATTTTCAGTGGAAGAGCTGGAAACTAATCTAGAAAATTTCTTGGCAAACAAGGCAGAGAAGGAGACACATGAGAAAAAATTAGAAAAGAGGTTTAACATCCAACTAGTAGGAATTTTAGAAAGTGATAACAGAGAAAGTGGAGGAGATAAATATGAAAGAAAAAATACAAGAGAACTTCTCAGAACAAAAGTGCATGACATTCTACTTTGAAAGAGCCCACAGACTGCCTAGCATAATGCATGCAAGTACTCCAACAGGGCAGTCACTGAGAAATTACAGAACTCTGGGAATAAAGAGATCTTGTATCCTCATCTCCTTTGCCCTTCTTCCTTCTTTGCCCTTGCTTGAGAAAGCCACAACTCTGGCTAAATCCAGCTCTAAGCTCACTCTTTGTACCCACCTCTTCCCAATAAGACTGCAGGAAAAATCATGCTGACTGGTTTCACTCTAAATTAATGACACTAACCCCTACTGGGCTCTCAATACTACATTACTCATGATATGTTTCCATGATTCATTCTTTTGTGGACTACTTCATGCCACTTCCTCTCTTATTGAACATCAACCCTCTTCCAGCATCCTCACTTTCAGCTAACTACCTCACTTTCTTTTGCTGAGAAATTTTAGAAACAAAGAACTTCTGCATACTTATACCACCACATCATCCTCCTATGTGCATTTGTCCTACCTTCTCTCATTAGTTTTGATGAGATCCCAAGCAAAGGCAAACTTCTCTTGTGCATTAGATTTTTGTCCTTCCTTGCCTACTCAAGGAGATTGCTCCAGGAGTTCTCCCCTGTCTCTCCTGACTCATCAAATCTTCTCCCTCTACAGCATCATTTTTCATTAGACTACAAACATGTCTCTCTCTTTCTCTCTATGTATGTGTAGAAAACCAACCTTCTCTTAACTTTACTTCTGCAGCCATTACTCTATCTTTTTCCTTCTCTATTCAGCAACACTCCAACTATCTCCAGTTTTCCTCTGCCTATTTCTCTTGGGCCCACTCTAATCATTTTTTTCATCTCTATTATGTCATTGAAACTCTCTACTAGAAGTTTCTGATGATCTCCATGATGCCAAGTCTAAAATCAACTATTGGGCCTCATCTTCCTCAATCTATCAGCAAGATTTGACACAAACACAATCGCGCTCTCTTCTTTGAGACACTTCTTCACTTGACTTGCAGGGATGTAGGACATTCAGTAGTTTTCCTCTTAACTTTCTGACAGCTCCTTTTCTGTATTTTCTACCAATTCCTTTTCATCGCTTCAACTCCCAACTGTTGGAATGCCTCAATGCTCAGTCCTTGACCTTTGCATCTACTACATTCCCTAGGTAATCTCATCCAGGCACATGACTTTAAATACCATCAGTATACTGAAGATTTTTATGTTTACATCTCAGCCTGGACTTTTCTCCAGACTCTCTTTATTATCTTCACTTGGTATCTCAAATTCAATATGACCAAAACTGAAGTATTGATATATACCCTCCATGTTCCTCCCACAGGTTTTCCTAACTCATTTAAGAGCAACTCCTTTTTTCTATTTTTGCAGGTCAAAAACATTAGAGTCATGCTTGACTCCTCTCTTTCACACTCCACATCTAGTAAGTCAGCAAATACTGTTCACTCTATGTTTAGAATAGACCTGGGATTTGACCATTTTTTATATCTCTGCTACCACCACTCCACTCTAGTCCAACCCACTACTACTTCTCATCTGAATTACTGCAATAGCATTCTAAGGGCTTGTCCTACTCTGCCCTCAGGCTATTATTTACCCAGCTTAAGGAAAGTCAGAGCAGTCACATTTCTGCTCAGAACTATCCAACGGCATCTAATTTTTTTGGAATAAAAAGCAAAGTTCTTGAGTTAATACCTATATTTCTCAAATTATTCCAAAAGATAGAAAAGGAGTGAAAGCTTCCAAATTCATTCTATGAGGCTGAGCATTACCCTGATAGCAAAACCACATAAAGACACCACTACAAAAGAAAACTACAGGCCAATATCCCTGAGGAACATAGATGCAAAAATTCTCAACAAAACACTAGCAAGCTGAATCTAACAATACATTAAAAAATTTTTTTACCATGTTCAAGTGGGATTTATTCCTAGGTTGTAAAGGTGGTATAATATTCACAAATCAATCAATGTGACATACCACATTACTAAAAGAAAGAATAAGAACTATATAATCATTTCGACAGACACAGAAAAAGCAAATGATGAAGTACAACAGCCATTCATGATAAGAACCCTCAACAAAGTAGACTTAGAGGGAACATACTTCAACATTATTGGGTGTATATGAAACCCACAGTTAATATCATCCTCACTGGGGAAAAACTGAGAGCTTTTTCTCTATGGTCAGGAACAAGACCAGAATGTCCACTCTCACCACTTTTATTCAACATAGTACTGGAAGTCCTAGCCACAGCAATCAGACAACAAAAGAAATAAAAAACATCCAAACTGGCAAGGAAGTAAAATTCTCACTACTCTCACTACGTGATACACAGTAAACCTGAAAGACTCCACTGAAAAAATGCTAGAACTAAAACACGAATTCAGTAAAGTCACAGGATACAAAATAAATATACAGTAATCTGTTGCATTTCTATACACCAATAATGAAGCAGCAGAAAGAGAAATTAAGGAATCAATCTCATTTATAATTGCACCAAAAACAGTAAGATACCTAGAAATAACCCTAACAAAATGGGTGAAAGACCTATACTCTAAAAACTATAAAATACTGATGAAAGAAATTGAAGATGACACAAAGAAATGGAAAGACAATCCAGGCTCATGGATTAGAAAAACAAATATTATTAAAATGTCTATACTAGGGGCACCTGGGTGGCTCAGTGGGTTAGAGCCTCTGCCTTCGGCTCAGTTCATGATCCCAGGGTCCTGGGATTGAGCCCCACATAGGGCTCTCTGCTCAGCAGGGAGCCTGCTTTCCTTCCTCTCTCTCTGTTTGCCTCTCTGCCTACTTGTGATCTCTGACTGTCAAATAAATTTTTTAAAAAATGTCTATACTACCCAAAGCAATCTACACATTTAATACAATTCCTTTTAAAATATCAATGACATTTTTTACAGAGCTAGAACAACGTACCCTAAAATTTGTATGGAACCACAAAAGACCCTGAATAGCCAAAGAAACCTTGAAAAAGAAAAACAGGGGTGCCTGGGAGGTTCAGTCCTTAAGCGTCTGCCTTCAGCTCAGGTCATGATCCCAGGGTCCTGGGATCAAGTCTCGCATTGGGCTCTCTGCTTGGCAGGAAGCCTGCTTCTCCCTCTCCCACTCCCCCTGCCTGTGTTCCCCCTCTCCCCGTCTCTCTGTCAAATAAATTTAAAAAAAATACAAAAAATTAATTTTTAAATTTTTAAAAATAAAATAAGTAAATAAAATCTTTTAAAAATCTTCTTTTAAAAAACAAGGAATGTGGGTAAGTAACATATAGGAACTGAATCCAGATTTTTCATAATAAAAAGGTGATATATAAACATCTAAAATGGAATAATAAAAGTAACAGTATAAGCATATTATTTAGAATTATAAATAGAAATAATTAAAGAAAGAGAGAAAAGAGTTGAAAGAAGTTGCCTGTGAGCCTAGCTGTTAAGAGACACAGCGAGACAGAAAAAAACAGGACCCTCAAAGTCTACTATTCTTCATTTAAGCTTTGTAGTATTATTTGACTTTTTAGATTATATAAATGCAATTTCAATACAAGTAAAGAATTAAAATTTGATAAGTTCACATAAAATGAAGAAATAGTATTATAGATATGTCATTTAGAGTTACAGAGGTAATAAAGAGAACCAAATACAAACAGGTAAAAGGTGCACCTGGCTGGCTCAGTCAGTAGAGCTTGTGATTCCTGGTCTTGGGGTTTGTAAATTGGAGCCCCATGTTGGGTGTAAAGATTTTAAAAATGGTAAAAGACAATGGTTACCTCTGAAAGGTAGGATTGGGGGCTGACTTGTTATGACCATAAGCTTGACTGCTTTTATAATAAAAATAAATAAAACCAAACCACAATATGGGTTGGTCCATCAGGTATCCGTGAAAATAGGGTAATACTGAATAGCAAGTGTGAATTAGCCTGTTTTTATTAAGATCACTTATGCTAACAAAAAGAAACTACTGCTATTTTGAGAAAATGGACATGTTCCTTCTTTAATGTGACGACGTTACAATGGTTTGTTATTTTAAAAACTCAATCTAGTATCTTAACATCAAGGAAAGGTGCGTGTTGGTTTAATAGGAGTTAACCAAGTACTAAAATTCAAATTCAAAATTATCTACTTGAATCGGGATGACCTTCCTAGAAGAATTAATCCTCTTGGGATTTTGTTCTAATCTTATTTTAGGAGCAGATTTTCTCTAATACCAAGTGGAGTCATTTGCGTTCTGACATGGAAATAAAACAAAACAGTAATGATAATTAAGTATTTGGTCAGAATTTTATGTGCCATGAGGGGCTGCATGGGACCCACTCATTAATTACATGGAGTTTACCCAGGGGAAAATATTTGTTTTTATTTTTTAAGATACTGAGGCAAAAATTTCACAACATCCCTCAATATCTCATTTTTAAAAATTTTTAAAAAGTTTTTATTACATTTTTTAAAAAAATTATTTATTTATTTGACACAGAGAGAGAGATCACAATTAGGCAGATAGGCAGGCAGAGAGAGAGGAAGGGAAGCAGGCTCTCTGCTGAGCAGAGAGCCCGATGTGGGGCTCGTTCTCAGGATTCTGGGATTATGACCCAAGCCGAAGGCAGAGGCTTTAACCCATTGAGGCACCCAGGCCCCCCTTATTACATTTTTTAATACTGACTGAAAATTGTAGCACATGCACAAGGGATATAATATGGTGATATAATGAGTAGCAGTCAACTCACTGCTCAATGTAAGAACTGGAATACTACCAATGCAATATTAGTACTCCCTAGAAGCTCCTTTCCCCATCCCATACTCATTGTTAAAATACCTTTATAACTAACGTCAATACTTCCTGTTATGATTTAAATTAGTTTCCTCTGGTTCTGTTCTCTGGAGATGTATATCTATGAAACACCTTTGCTTTCACTCACAAATAAGTGAGCATATGATTTAGAGTTGTTGGATCTGGTGGCAATTTCAGCTCTGACATAACCTTACTAACTGTGTAACTGTATACAAGTTATCTAACTCTTCTGAGCCACAATTTCCTCATTTGTAGAGCATTCATTACTTGTAGCTATTTTATAGAAAATAAACCATTGTGATCTTATCTCAGATTCTTTTTGTAAATTGTGAATAAAAGTATCACATGTCTGGCTAATTTCTTCATTTGGTAATCTTTGCTTCAAAAACAAACATAATTTAAAAAGAAATAATTCATTCTTTTTTTCCTGGATATTTTATAACTGAATCCAATCCAGTCCAATCCAATCAATGGATGATTTTCGTTGGCTCTGCAGATATTGATTGTCAGGTTGCCTAACTGTCCTGTTTATTATTGAATTCAATGACTTTCAAAAGACTAACATAAAGATGAAGAAAGTAGCAGAAACTGCACATGAGAAATTCACTGCATATTAATCAGTCTAGATCTTCTGGTTAGCTGGGACAGCATCATAGATACACAGAAAAAGGGGTGATAACTTGAGAAACATTTAATTTTCAACATTCATTTTGTAAAATAAATTTTCTGCTTTAAGAAATAATGTGACCAGCTATTATAATAAAGCAGTCTAGAATGTTACCAGTTAGTCTGTCACCACGGTAGCAGCATCTGGGGAACATGTACAATACATTATTCTAGAAATCCCGAGGTTGACTCCCACATTTGTATGAGCAGCCTTGTTTATCTGAAGAGATAACAAATCAAATCACTATATACTTCTGAATTGCATGGCATGGTATCATCTTGAGAGAAGATATTAATGTGTAAAATTCTGGGCCATTTTACAGATGGCCAATGTCAAATAGCTGCAGAAGTGAAATCAGTGCCAAAAGGACAACAGAATAAAGAATTGACCCTTTACAGTTAAAACTACTTAATGTTTTGGTATCACATATGATTCTGATGCTAGAAATGGTGATGGTAACGATGATGATGATGAAAATGCAATTGTGAGAAAATCAGGACAGAAGATTTAATGTAGTGTTAAATACAATCAGTTTAATACATTTTTGTCCATTCTTCTTAAAGAGCAGTGCTTCTTTATTGTCATGTGGCGTGTATCTTACATTGTAGTCCTAAGTGGTGACTAATATGTTGTGTTGAAAAATGTGACAAGAGTTATAAAATTAGGTTAATTTTAAAGGATTCTTGCAAATAAGGGTTTTTTCCATCTTTTTCACTGTTATCTGAGGATAGAGCTACAATTACAGCATGATAAATATTTGGGTGAAATATGAAATAATTAGTCAAGTGACAGTTCCTTACTTGATGCCAGAAGATGGGTCTGACTGATTCTATGTTTCACTGACTTGACTAGTTGTTTGACCAAACTGTTTTCTTTGGTATTTTTTAGACACAATTTAAGTGGGATAACCAGCTGTGTGGAACTTTGTCTTTAAAACTGCTTGTTCGGCCACTTCTATAATCAGAGTTTCAATAATGAGGTTGCCCACTTAACTGTATGGCCCAACCTCCGTAACACTATCAGAAAAAAACACATAGTGGTTTTAACTTTCAGTTAAGCATGAATTTTGAATAACAAAATTAACTTTGGATGACAACAAGATCGTTGATAATTCTTGAGAATCTTTTTTTAATAAAGGGGACTTGAATTTTATTTCTAATTTCTTAAATTATAATTCATATTGTTATGAAATTTTATACAACTGATTGCTATAATTATAAAATTCATCAATTCTTCATAAACTCATACATTTTACCTATTTACATCACAAAAGTTTAGAAGTGACAATCTGAGCTGGTGCCAATGCATACTTACTCTTCTTTTTATGGAACAGTTACCTGGTACTCATAGGAACCTTACCAAGGGAGAAGAGTTTTTATATTCATATTCCTTAAGGCTCTTAACTCCAAAGCTATGCACTTAGATTCTTCTGTACCGTTTCTACTATTTTTTAAGTTTATAAAACTTTTTTCATTTTATGAATAAATAGTATCTGGCCTTTTGATCAAGAAGTTTTATGGCACAACCAAACATATCTAACAAGGCTCCCCCCCCAAATTATTTTAAGATGTATTTCCAGAATAACCACTAGTAAATTTGAGGGCTAATTTGAGTCTTAGAATATTGTGATACCTACTATTGCAATACAGATTTTTTAAAAAGTCACGGTCCAATTGTATATTTGTGTTATGTGTCATGACAGTTTTATATATCTATACAATATTTCCTCTTTTGCTATCATTATTATTGGCAATAACTCTATTACTTTTAATAATAGCACTATCATAAAAATAGAAAGATTTAACAGTTTTCATGGTTTTGAAAAATATAATTCAGAATTCTCTCTTGTAACATGATGGTAGTTTTCCTGCTTATTAACAAACTATGAAATGGGTACTATATTTTATCAGCTTGCTATCTCTTACTTTACATTTTATTATTTCCCAAATGCTAGAGTTTCCTGACATTTATAACATGTTAAAAAAATATTATGCTTTTATTCCTTTGGAAGTATAAGTATGAAGTGGGTCCTAGTCAAAAACATTGCTTCTTAAAAACAACAACAACAACAACAACAACTAAAACATTGCTTCTTTCTTATATATCGCTGTTAGGAGTGAAAATTGGTACAATGTTCTTAGAGGACATCTTGGTTCTATTTGTCAAAATTTTTTTTTTTTTTTTTTTTTTTAAAGATTTTATTTATTTATTTGACAGAGAGAAATCACAAGTAGATGGAGAGGCAGGCAGAGAGAGAGAGAGGGAACAGGCTCCCTGCTGAGCAGAGAGCGCTATGCGGGACTCGATCCCAAGACCCTGAGATCATGACCTGAGCCGAAGGCAGCGGCTTAACCCACTGAGCCACCCAGGCGCCCTATTTGTCAAAATTTAAAATGCTCATACTCTTTGGTCCAATAATTTCAACTCCTAGGTTTTTATTCTATAATCTTGCATATGTGCAACACAAAATATGTGCAAATGAAAAAATTTTTTGCAGCCTATTTGTAATAGTAAATGATGAGAAACAGTACATGCTATTATAGACTATTTAGTTGAATTATGGTACATCTATACAGTGGATTATTATACAGAAAGTATACAAATAATGACTTTTATATATACTGATTTGGAACAATCTATTTTTTTAAGATTTTATTTATTTATTTGAGAGAGAGAGAGAATGCACCTGAGTGGGGAGAGGGGCAGAGAGGGAAAAAGAGGAAAAGGGATAGATAGAATCTCCAGCACTCTGCCCAGAGCATGGAGCCCGAGGCAGGGCTCAATCTCATGACCCTGAGATCATGACCTGAGCCAAGACTTGTATGCTTAACTGACTGAGCTGCCCAGGTGCCCCTGAAATAATCTTTAAGAATGAAAACTCAAGGAACAGAGAAAGGTATATGGTATCCTACCCTTAGAGTGAAGAAAGAGGAAGAGAGAAGGGGGACTTATACATGAGTGTTAGCAAATGCATGAATTATCGTTGGAAGAATCTCCAAGAGTCTACCCAAATCAGTGTTTGCCTCCAGAGAGGGGAACTGGGTAAGTGAGGAAAGGAGATAGATTTAGGTTTATAGCGTATATTCTTTTGTATCTTTATATCATGTGTGTACACTCTTCTTTACATATACATACATGTGCACACAAATACTTCTAAAAACTGAAAGAAATATAGCCTCATGTCCCAGAAGAAATACACTGCCTGATAGTACTTTTCATTTCCTCCTTCCCTTTTCATCACTTGAAGAGGACTGAAGTTCTTTTGTTAGTTGACAAAGAATAAACATTTCTACCTTTACAACTAGCCTGTGAAATCATTGCCAAGTAATTAGAAAGTAGTTGAACCTCTTACCCTTAACATTTTAAGTGTTTGGCTTTGTAAGTATGCCAATGTTGTTGGGTCTCTGCAACCTAAAAAGAATGGAGATCTGACAGTTATAAAGGCAGAGAAGAATCCCCTCTGGAGGCTGGAATTGTTTGTGGTCCGAACTTAGTAACTGCCACATTGCTTCAATGTACTAATGTACACAGTCTGAGAATAATATTCTAGCGTCAGACTATAATTGAATCTCTGAAGATTGTTGAGTTTACACCATATAAAATATACTAAATGTTACAGAATGTATAGCACATATGTAAAACATATTTAGATATTAATGGCAGCAAGGTTTGAAAACTTATTTCGGTTTTAAAAGTTTTTAAACTTTAAGGCAATAAAATAACATATCCACAAGGGAAAAAAAAGGTTAAATTTCAATACAGAAAAAGAATTATAAAGATTGTCTAAATAACAGTTTATAAAATGCTATCTTGCTTATAGGTAAAGATTGCCTCAAACCTTATATTTTGTGGTCATTCCATTGACTGCGAAAGAGAAACAAGAAAAGCAATTTCCTTAAAAGAAATTTCAAGGACATTGGGGGAAAAAAATCACACTGTCACATGCATTCTCACAACACAAGGACAAATACGTGCAGATCAGATTAGTGCCAACTGACTAATATTTTCCCTTCACCATACCCAGGAATTAATAATCTGTTTCTCTTCTAATGATGTTTAAATGACTATGTAGCCATACAGATGGACTGGCACCTGATTCCCTAGAATGAGTGAAAATACATACCCCTAGGAGAAAGATGTCTTTGTTTCCTGGATCTTGGAGTTGTACAGCATATGGTCTGACAGATTTTAAGCTCCAAGTGCCTATTTTTAGACATTCTAGTTCTTTACTTTTATCTTTTAATAAAAGAAAAAGTATTTGTTGAGCTGAGACTTGCTTTCACAATGGCACTTCAGCTAGCTTTGTCAGCTTAGAAAGTTTGGTGAGATGAATAATTTAGACTGTAGGAGTAATATGTCTAGAAAAGAAACTTAAGTAGGGGTTAGATAATACAGGTAATTAATTAAATGATCTTAGGATATCTGACTCACAATGACTAATCTAAATATGTACCAAAAATACATCAAGATCATAAATTATAATTGTGATACTCTCAAGCAACACAGAACACATACTTCACAATGTAATAGGAAAAAAAAATTTTGTTTTATATGTTTAAAAACATTTAAAAATTCTCTCTCTTCCTCTTTTTTCCTTTTTTGTCTTTTGCTAATGTTCACAAAGAATCACAGTACCTGGTCAAAACAGAGAACAATCAAACCTAGATTTATAGTTAATGTCAAGAAATATGAACACATTTTAGAACATATCTTCAATTAGACATATGTTTGATTTGTAAAAGCACTTTTCTGAGAATAGTTGTAGACATTACAAGGACTGCTTCTCCATATTGCCATAGTAATTAAATGGGTACTGTGTCATGACACTATCCTTGACATTAGGAAAATCAATATATACAGCAGATTCTCCAGGGCCAAAGAAGAGAGTAACTCCAGCCGTCTCACTGATAGCTGGGAAGTCATCAGAGTTATCAAAAGAAATGGATGTCATTAAAATCTGACTTCATATTCATTCCTTTCCTTTGGGAAATCTTAAGAATAGTCCCTGTGACACTGGAAAAGCAGACTTCTTAGTTAAGGGAGTACCTAGATATCTGCATGCAGTCCTCAATGGAACCCCTCAAAGCTTCAAAACTTTGGTACTCAAGTGGAATTTTCAATTAGGACAATGTTATAGGTGGTGCCAATCTTCTAAGAATACAGTAGGCCCCCCTTATCTGTGGTTTCAATTTCCTATGGTCAACTACAGTCCGGAAGCAGATGATCCTCCTTCTGACAATTCAGTAGGAAGTCAACAGTAGCCAAACACTATGTCACCATGCCTACGTCATTCATCTTACTTCATCTCTTCATGTATGCATTTTATCATCTGACATCATCACAAGAAGAAAAAGGGTGAGTACAGTCAGATATTTTGAGAGGGGGTTCCTGGGTGGCTCAATCAGTTAAGCATCTGCCTTCAGCTCAGGTCATGAACCCAGGGCCCTGGGATCGAGCCCCGCATTGGGCTCCCTGCTCTGCAGGAAGCCTGCTTCTCCGTCTCCCACTTCCCCTGCTTGTGTTCCCTCTCTTGCTGTGTCTCTTTCTGTCAAATAAATAAATAAAATCTTAAAAAAAAAAAAGATATTTTGAGAGAGAACATATTCACATAACTTTTATGTGTTTTGCTATAACTGCTTTTATTATTAGTTATAGATGTTAATCACTTACTGTTGCCTAATTTATAAATTAAACTTTATCATAGGTAAGAAGGTATAGGGAAAAAAAATAGTATATAAAGCGTTCAGGGACAGCCACAGTTGTAGGCATCCACTGGAGGTGTTGGAACATATCCCCTAAGGATAAGGGGGAGACTACTGTAATCCACAAAATGAAGTGTTATAAGAAATAGTAGTAGGATTAAAAAAAAAAACAAAACTTGAGGGATGCCTGGGTGGCTTAATGGGTTAAAGCCTCTGCCTTTGGCTCGGGTCATGGTCTCAGGGTCCTGGGATCAGGCCCCACATCAGACTCTCTGCTCAGTGGGGAGCCTTCTTCCCCCTTTCTCTCTGCCAACTTGTGATCTCTGTCAAATAAATAAATAAAATCTTTTTTAAAAAATTGCAAAACAACTATCAAAGTAGAAACAACAAACTGATTAAAAATAGCATTTATGATGGGGCACCTCGATGGCTCAGTTGGCTAAATGTGTGACTCTTGATTTCGGCTCAAGTTATGCTCTCAGGGTCCTGAGATTGAGCCCCACATCAGATTCCATGCTGGGCATGAAGCCTGCTTAACATTCTCTCCCTACCTCTCCCCTTGCCCTTCCGCCACCTCTCTCTCTCTCTCTCTAAAAAAATAAATAAATAACTTTTATGTTGAATGTTGGTTTTTGAATAAAAGTTTTTATTAGAAGACAATGAAGAAAGTATAGATTTTTGTGGGAATTGTGAAGAGTTTTATTAGCACTTTCATGAACTCTAGAGGTTGTTTTCCTTTTCACATCAAAACTGTACTTTAAAAAATGCCTTCCCTTTACTCTGGTATTAGTCTTATGCTTAGGCATGAGGGAGGTTTGTAAAAATGGATAAAGAGAGAGGAGAAGACTCTAGAATTAGCCAAATGCAAGTTAAAAGAGGGAGAAGAAAGGAAAGGAGATTAAAGACAAAATGTCTCTGGGAAAGAGATTACTAAGGTATCACCAACAGAGGTGTATGTAGTCAAATAAAGAGAAACATGTAGGTTGACATACGTATGGCTCAGAGATGTTAGGTCAGATGATTTCCTATTCATGCCTGTCACCAAAGAGGCACTCTTGACTCAGGACGACTTCGTTACTGAGGTTTAAGCAGGGAATGGTGGGAGGGGCAGAAGGACTGGGAGCGCATTAGAGTAAACACCTGCTGTTTTGCCTCCCCAGCAACTGTTTCGCCTTCTTTTACTCTCCCTATTCCTCTGGGGCAGGAGTTTAATCATAAGGAATAACAAGAGCCTTTAATTGCTGGACCTGGGAGTCCAGGCCACAGTGGGATTAAGCCCTGAGCTGCTGAGCTGCTAGCCTTAGTTTTCCCTGGTCCCGGAATCCAAAGTGGGGCTTTAACTAGCAAAGGACAATTGAGTAACTCCAGCGTCTGAAGTATAGTATCAATCAGAATTATCAATTCTGGCTCTACATTAGAATCATCTGCTGAGGATTTTTAAAAAAAGATTTTAATAATTTTTTTTGTCAGACAGAGAGAGAGAACTGTAGGGGGAACTTCCAACAGGCAGAGGCAAGGGGAGAATCAGGCTCCCCGCTGAGCAAGGAGCCTGATGTGGGACTTGATCCCAGGACTCTGGGATCATGACCTGAGGCACCCAGGCAACCCTCATCTACTGTGGATTTAGAAAACAAAAACAAAAAACTAGACCAGTATCTGGGCCTCACGTCAAACCAATTAAATCAGAATCCCCAGAGGTGGAGTGTTGGGCTTTAGCATATGTAAAGAGCACCCGGGTTAATGGGTTAATGTGCAGCTAGGCTGAAAACAGCAGGATATGAGAATGACAGAGTGAAAAGATTAAGTGTCCAGCTCCTGGGGAAAAGGGAAGAGGGAAGCTCTATAGGCAGCTTTGAGTAGGGAACACGCATGTTCAGTCAGCTTAACCAGTGTCAAAACGGGATTTGGAGGACTCAGAGGGCAGCAGGACACCAGATATCCGAGCAGGTAGTGGAGTTAGAGGTGCAGTGAAGAAGGTCAGTGGGCAGTAGGCAAGGCTTCCTGTTCCTTGTTATTTGGTTCAGGGGCAGCCTGAAATTCTCTCCTCAGCGATCATTTGACGAGCACTCCCTCCATCTCCGCTTCCCAATGTCTCGACAACGACAGCAATCCACCACCTCTGCACAAGGAGGGCAAACCTCCCACTCAACAGAATCACAGAATTTTAGAGCTGGAAGGGACCTTGAATATTATCTGGTTCAACACTTCTCTCTTGGACTGTGAATATCTCCACACACCTGTTAAAGGCAACAGGTGTTTCTAATCCTTCACTGTTTCTCTATGCATAAATATTAAATGACAAACTGAACAAATTTTCAGATGAGGAAGCTGAGTGCATAGTCAGTAAATCAGTCAGTTCATTCATTCACTTAATACCAGTACAAACAGAAAGCTTTAGATATCCATAAGGATGAATGTATAGCACGGCCACTATAGTTAATACTGTATTGTATATTTGAAATTTGCAGAGAATAGATCTTAAGTATTCTTGCACACCAACGCCATAAAATAATGGTAACTATGTGAAATTATGGGTGTGTTAATTTGTTTGTAATCACCTGTGGTAATCATTTCACAAAATATAAAAATATCAAATCATCATATTGTACAATTTAAATATTACACAGCTTTTATTTGCCAATCATACCTCAATAAAGCTAAGAAAAATAAAACTAGCAAAAAGTTGAAATATACTCATGATTTTTGCTTTAACATAATGTGTTTTTTTCTTACAGTGGATATTTGGTATTTCATAAACAAAAATTAATGTCTGCAGCTGGAAAGAAACATAAGAAACTGAATATTTCTGATGACCTTAGAAATACAAGTAAATTGAATCCAACCAACACCTTGATGTCCTTATTAGGGAAGGCACTGTGTTAGGTGCTATAAACATTAGTGGAGTTTAATCATTAAGGGCCCAGGTTCCTGATTCAAAGTGCCTGGGTTGGAATTCTGGTCCCTACTTTTTGACTGTGTGATATTTATTTATTTAACCTCTTCATTCTTCCTTTTTCTCAACTATAAAATGAGAATAATAAAATATGCCTTGCAGGGATGACAGTACTTTACGCAAAAAAAATATTCACTAAATGTTAACTATTTTTAGCATTATTTAATATTATCTGCCGTTTTGAACCCCCACTACTGAGAAGAGTGGGACCTGTTACCTACATGGGACTTTATTTTGCTGAGCTTCATGCTGGGTTTGGGTGTGTCAATGGGACTAGGGCTGGAGCACCTCTGAATTTAGGCAAAATAATGCGGAGAGGAGTTTGAAGTCAGAAGGACAATCCAAAAGGAAGAAAATGTGAGCCACTGGTTCTAATGAGATCTGATAGCTATTTTTCTGTGTAATGTGGTATGGCACCTCCATGACAAAACCTGCAGCGAAGTTCACTTTGCTCACTAATGTTTTCAGGTGGTATGGTTTACTTTGGCAGAACTTAAAGCAGGGAGGATGTGTCCCTGGCATAGTCAGACAAGAGAATGGGAGGAGACATGATGTTCCTCTGAGGGCCTTCAAACTACGCTGGTAGGAAGCTGGTAGATCTGTCTAGGAAGCTGCTGTGCGTGGGCGTTGCATTTGTCTATTGAGTCCAGGAGTCTGGGTACTGCTGTAGTGGGTGGAGGGTGGGGAACTAGAGGGCTACTTCCTTTCTGACCTTAATTGGGTCTGCTGAGATTCAAACATGAGTGGTCAACCAAGGGGCTGGGGTGTGCCAAAAGTCTATTTGCATGAAAAACTAAGGATACTTCCTGGGCAGAGGGGGTCAGGCAGGCACTTTTGATACAGTAAAAACAAAAACCATATTTATAAAATGTCAGTGGTGCTTCTGAATATAGCACAGATTTTGCACTCCGACGTGACTTTCAGCTCACTGCCCACCAGTGTCTTAAGACCCACTTGGGGAGGGAGGGTACCAGAGTCCTCACTTTCCCCCGCTAAGGCTTTTGGATGAAAAGAAGAACGAGAAGATGCTCCAATACAGACTTGGCAACTTTTTCTTTTCTCAAGTAAAGTCATTTAAAAATGCATATGCCATCTAATATTTTCATGGTTTCAGAAAAGAGAACTGTAACATAGATATGTAAGAAAACAAATTTAACTTAAAAACTGAATTACTGGGATGCCTGGGTGGCTCAGTTGGTTAAGCAGCTGCCTTCGGCTCAGGTCATGATCTCAGCGTCCTGGGATTGAGTCCCACATTGGGCTCCTTGCTCGGCAGGGAGCCTGCTTCTCCCTCTGTCTCTGCCTGCCATTCTGTCTGCCTGTGCTCGCTCTCTTCCCCTCTCTCTCTCTGATAAATAAATAAAATCTTTAAAAAAAAAACCTGAGTTACTTTATATTTTATAAAAAACTTTGAAAGATGACAAATTTAGAACAGCTTCTAGTGAGACATGGCCCGGATTGGACTTGGGTCTCCTCAATCCTGACTGTGAAATCTAGCCTTCCTGGACAGCTGAAACTTTATGCACCTTGAGCAGCATATCTTGCAGGAATGTGGAAGCAGGATGATTACCTCAAGGAGAGACTGAACTACAAAGACAGGTTAAGTCTGAACCAAACTAGTCTGTACCCAGGTGGAACCCTGGCCCTGGCTTTTCACCAACTATACCCTTCATTATAATACTAAAAACCAGGCACATGAGTAGAGATTTAACATGCTAAATGGACTTGCAACATTGAAGGAGCAAAAAATTTAAGTGTGTAGGCACCAATAAATCCCAAACTCTATATGTCTCAACACCACTCCTTTCTCTTCTTAGTCCCCTTAAAAACTTTCCCTGGCCTATGTTAGGGGATTGAGTCTGAAGTACTCTTTCCTTTGTGCTATCTCCCTTGTGCTCCAGAATAAGCCCCAATAAAAGCCTTGCCTGGAACTCCCTTTTGGCCTCTAATCAATTCCTATTGTTTAGAGAGCCCAAAGACCAAGTGGGTGACAGGAAAAACTTCCCTCCACCATGTTGCAACTACATATCCCTTTTCTTTTCTGTTTCATCATCATTGCTTACTCCCTGCCTCTGGTCTTCTACCACACACAGCCCTCCAGTGTTTCCAACCATACTTCTTAATTACATCAGCTTAGTAGAGCATGGATCAGCTATGGTCTTGGGGATGTAAGATGTCTACGCAGAGCAGCAGATACTCAAGCTGAGTGGGACCTATCACTGGAAATAAGGTCAAGGAGGGCAGGGGCTGTGGCTTTTTCCCCACTACACCCCCTAATCCTAAAAACGAGGCCTGGAATGTACAGGTGTTTCATAAATATTCACTGAAACAATGAACAAAATACAGGCAAGGTATATATAGGTTATACTATAATACACTAATGACAATGAGGTAGTAGTCACTGCCTTACTGGTGGTAATGACATAATACAAATCATTAACTATTAAACCTCTTTGCACAAAGAGGAGAAGGAAAAAATTGCTAATTCACCATGTTAACCTAACCATCATTATACCTTTGTTGCTATTCTTCTGAGTGTTTTATAATAGGCATTTAAAATTTATTTGTAATCAGAAAATTTGGATAGGAAATATGGCACTTATTTTCACAAGAACCAATCTCCTTTACCTACACTTACCACTAAAAACAAACTTAAGTGATGTCACCTAAGAAAGTCTGAACTAACCTTTGATAATCTATGTGAGTGCATGTGGTATAAATCACAGAAGACTTACTGGTTAAGGAGATACAGCATATGTATTCTCTTGCTGACTTCTAATGTAAGGGTTTCAATGTCTCATTCATAATGAGGGATTCACAATCTCAAAGGTCTTCTCCAGTCTGAAGTTCAATGATTCCTAAAATAGATTTTATTGTTTTATGTTGATTATAATGTAGCTTATAAATATTTGTATATTTATGCATGTAAGTTTATATATTTAAATATAACAGTAAATTCAAACTCAGATATAGGAGCTCCTTCCATGCAGAAATAGATTTTAGAAATTCACATAAAGACCATTTCTAACATTTCAGGACTACATTTTACCTGGAGGGACAGCAGTGAGTAATTTCACTCAACAGAAAGACTGATTATTGTAAATTTAAAGGTAACTCTTTACCCTTATAGGCCAATAAAACAGAACATTAATTCAAAACAAAGTGACAATATACCAGCTAGCTCGTAGTCTAAGGGACAGAGCTAAGAGAAAACATTAATCGGTGCAGAAATGAGATAAAGAAAAATTTGTCATATGCTCCTACATGGAGTAGGGTAAAGCAGGAAATTCTTCCTTGCAGTAGAATTCAGGATCAACCTCTCCACCACTTTTTGTTCTTCTAAAGACCAAATCACTTGCTCCAGAAGATAACCTGGCAGCTTGGTGGTTATTTCATTAATTTATGTATAATCTTTCTTTTGGAGGTAACGGAATTGCTTTGAAGTTTAATCTCCATTGCTACCCCCTCCAGTCAAGTGAGACGGACAGGACCAGGAAAGTTTAAATAAATGACGCCTTCAAGGGTGACAAAAATGCTTCTGCTGTGGAGATTAAGTTTCTGTTGAAACTTTAAATAGCCTAGGCTCGTCACAACTTCAGGGGCATAAGTAATTCATGCTGCAAGCAGTTAAATCGAAGTTTATCAGAATTGCTTCCTAGCCTGAATGCTAAAAGCTGAAATCGGACTAGCAGCCACACTCCAGGATTTCCCCAGTAGCTCAAGAAAGAGAATTTGGGACTCTTTAGAAGAGTCTTCCGACACCAAACGCCGAGGAGTTTACTGGCATGTTAACCATATTAATAAGCATTATTACCCTATCAGGCTGCAAAATTCTTGTATATAATAGCAACTTTCCTACCGCACGTTGCCACCGGGCAAGGGACCTCCGCAGCCATCCTCCGCCCCAGATCCCTGCGTCAAAGCCCCGAGTCCTGCCTTGCTCCAAACCCAGCCCCAGCCGACCCGTTCCCAGCGTTCACCATGGTCTCTTGCTGCCCCCTGCTGGGATCTTCCGGTCCGGCTTGTAGAGGACTGTCGCGCGGCCGCCGGGGGGCGCAAAGGCTACGTCACCTGTACGCGACCGGAAGTGAGTCTTGTTCATTTCCGCCTCTCGGTCCCGCCCCAGGCCGTAGAGGCGGAGGTAAAGGCATCTCTGGACTATTAATACAGTGCGGGTTGAGGTCTGTGGCTCGTTGCGCTTGTGCTTTTTCTTTGTAGAAGTGGGTCTGGGTGATTTTGTTGTTTGGTGGAGTTCTCTTCCCACGCAGCGCCTTGGCGAGTCGGTTTGGGGGAGGAAGAAGGATGGGGAGAACCCAAGTAATGGAACCCGTGGAATATCTGTATTAGCTTCAGTGAACTAATAGAAACTTGTCACAGAGCTCGGCCTTTCCCCGATTTTCTAATTTTAGGAGTAATCCCTGCCTTTTAAGTTGTGGGGTTCAAGTAAGACAAAATATGGGAAGCACTTAGCTCTGGTTTTACAAATCAAGTGCGTGACTACGCTGCCTTTTCCCATTAATACTTAGGGGCGTGTTCTTGCTGTTTTCCTTTCGGTACCTCTGAGAGATGCTTAGTACATGAGAGGTGACGCTTCTCACAAGAACGTTATGCAGTGTTAGCTGGGATCGATTTCTTTAGTCTGTATCACGAAGTGCTGACGATATTGTGTCCTCCCCCCCACCTTTTTTTTTTTTTTTTTTTGCCATTTTTAGGGACAACTCTTTTCCAGCTCTTCAGGAGAAATGCAACGTCCTCTCTCTTTCAGACAAATTAGGTGAGAAATGGATTGCTGTAAGATCTCCAAACTTCCCTTGTGTTATCAAAAGAAGACCCAACTGGAATATAGTCCCCTGGGCAGAGTTTAGCCATCTCCATTAAAGTTTCTTTATCAAGCGAATTGTGCAGCAGAGAACAAGGAAATCCTCCTTTATTCCTTAGGCCTTACAAGTTTTGAGTACAGAGGTTTTCATTGTATTTGTTAATTTTGTACTTTAGTCCTTGGAATAATGGCTTTAGTTAATTAAAGAGCGAATTGAGAGACAAACTGAAATAAATTTTGGAATATTACTTATTTTTTAAATTTGTAGTTTGAGACAGTTGGTAACTTTTTGCATTAGGCTGCCCATGTATTTATTACCATGCTAGATGTTACCGGAGTGTTTTGAATGTGGATCAGGTGCTAAAAGTAAAACAGTATTTTTCAGGTTTAACTTTTTTTGTATTGAAAACTGAAAAACTGATAAAGGTAACATATTTCCCAGTACTTTCTGCACCCCTAAGCCAATTTAATTTGTTCTTAATTTATCTGGTTGCAAAATAAGATTTATTAAATAGTGTCACAGTATTTCAGGAACAGTACATAGCCCCCATTAATCTCTCAGAGATAACTCTTACTACCTTTTTAACCTCTTTGTATACATTAATGCCCCCTCTTTATATAAGTGATAACTATTTTATCTGTACGGTTATGTGATTTGCCACTTAGAATATCTTGGATATCTTTCCATTGTGTTAGTTATGCCTCTTTATAAAGAAATCAGGTTGTACAGTATTATGTTACATAGATATATCACAATTTATGAATCTTTCTGTTGGTGGGTTTCTTTTCTGCCAAAGCAAATATTCAAGATAGTCACCCTTTTTAATAAGAAATGTGTATTGTCCTTTTATTTCTTTGGATAATCTTAAAGACGTGAAAATGCTGGGTTAAAGAATATGGTGGATGGTGCCAAATCCCCAGCTGGGGTATTTGAGAATTTTCTGCATTTCCTCACATGCTCACAAACAGTAAGAGAGAAAGAGCACAAGGTGGGGGCAGGGGCAGAGGGAGAGTGAGAAGCAGACTTCCCACTGAGCAGGAGCCCTACACAGGGCTTGATCAGAAGCAGACTTCCCACTGGGCAGAGAACCTAATGTCAGGGCTTGATCCCAGGAACCTGGGATCATGACCTGAGCCAAAGGCAGATGCTTAACTGACCAAGCCCCCCTGGCACCCGTACATTTTAGATTCTTTAGTAATAAGTTACAAAACAAATGATTCACTTCAGCAGTATTTGTTAAGTTAAATATTCTCGTGGGCAGGTATTATTTGAATGAGACCTTGAACTATGGATAGATATGGGAGGATGGGCCTTTTTGAAAGAAAAGCTTCCCCAAAGGCAAGGAGACAAAAATGGTCAAGAATGTTTAGAATTTGAGGTCTGAGAGACAATAATACCTGGTTGTGAGGTTGTAGAATAGAACAGAGAGCTAGGAAGGTAGTTGGAATGATGTGGTGAGAGTTTTGAAGATATTTGTGAAGATTTTGCTTTCTAGGAAGAGCTACAAAGGCCTTCAATCAGGGAGTAAGGGATGTAATCACTTCTTAGTTTCTAAGGTATCCTATGGTGGCAGTTTTGCGTGACTGGTGTTAGAGAAGCAGCAGGTTAGGTGGCTGTTACAGCCTGGGTGAGGGAGAACAGCGAAGATGAGAGATACTATTGAAGATGCTGAAGAAGCTGAACTTACATGATTGGATGACTGGGATTGAGGAAGAAGAAGAAAATAATCACTTTTAGATTTTTATCATGAGTGACTATTAGGTTAGTGGTAGTGATTCCACTAACAGAAGAGGGCTAGTTTGGGGGCCAGGAAAGATATTCAGTTTGGTTTTAGACATGTTAATTCATGTGAAAGATATTTCTGCAGAGAGTGACTTATTCACAAGACATAGATTCAGGAGAAACCTTAATAGATTTTATGACTCCTTTGTTAAGAAATCGGGCATATATTTTCACTATTAGTCTGTTAATACAGTTCATTTTGAACTTTCTGTGGCATGCTCAGCCTGTCAGTCATTTCAAGAGTTTGTTGTCTAGAGTAGTTGTCTTTAGACTTTTGATTGTGTACATTCTCAGTAAAATAGGTTTTATACATGTACTTCCAACGTATGTATATTTACTAATTATATACATGTTTTACAGTACTATTACGTTGTATATATAAAACATATAAAATGGAATTTTTAAAAGGCTAAGACAGATATAAATTGGAGTTTCACAGCTTGCTTCCTATATCTCATTGGATCATCTTTCACCCCTCTTCCCAAAGCACAGGTCTTACCTACCACTGTCAGTGTTCTGTACCATTATCCAGTAGAGGTCACCCTTGCACATCTGGAAGAGAGAACAGATGTTGAGCTGTACAAGTAGAGCCTTCATTCTTTAGTCAGAATGAAGATCTTGTTTTTAAAATTCTAAATTCATGCATTTCTGGAAGAATATGTAGTTAAAAGAGTAGTATGTCTTATTATAGAGATATTATAGCGAACTCAGTATAGGGCAGTCTAAAATGTGCCGCTGTTTGATGTTTATTTTGTGAGGGTCTTGAATTTTTGTTTGAATGTTACTTGATTCTATAGTTTGGGAATCTTTTTCTAATTCTTTGAAGATCTGTAGATTGCCTGAGATATCAGGGAGTTCCCTGCCTCTAAGCATACTCTGAAGTTCTTGTTACATTGATACAACTGAGGGATGGGTGGCTGGTTCATTCAGTGCAGCGTGCGACTCTTGATCTGGGGGTTGTGAGTTTGAGACCCACGTTGGGTATAAAGATTACTTAAAAATAAAATCTTAAAAAAAATAGTGTAATTAAAAGGGCAGACACAGAGAGGCTTTATTTAATACCAATCTTAAAAACAGTATCTCAAACCCAGAGATATTAGTGTTGAGTTGGAACTATCTATTTCTATTTTTTATTTTTTTTTATTTTTAAAGATTTTATTCATTTATTTGACAGAGAGAGAGCACAAGCAGGGAGAGCGGCAGGCACAGGGAGAAGCAGGCTTGCTGCTAAGCAGGGAGCCCGATGATGTGGGGCTCGGTCGCAGACCCTGGGACCATGACCGGAGCCAAAGGCAGACACTTAACTGATTAAGCCACCCAGATGCCCCTATTTTACGTTTAATTAGGAGATGAGAGGGGAGGTGTGTCCTTTAAGTGATAAGAGCCTGTTGTTAGTAATTAGAAATTAAGAGCTAAGTTTGTCACAGCTATATAGTCAAAAAGGAAGAAGTACAATTAAAAAATATATAAGTTGTTTTATGACTCAGACCACAGTTAGCTTAAGAACACAAATCATCTGACAAATTGAGTAACAGATGAAAATTTTTCTGTTGCTTTCCTGATAAAGTATTTCCTATAAATGCACATACTTGTTTTAGTAGGTACCTATGGATATTATCATATATAAATTCATACATTTTATGCCCCATTTCTAAGTGATTAGGAAAATGAGTTGTTGAGGTTTTAGTCACTTGCCTGGAGTTATGTGTTCTGATACAGATGCAGAGAGCCCTGGGTTCATCTTTTATAATGTGAAAGGTTAGTAGAGGATGGTAAAAGTAACTTCTCAAAGTTTATGGGCTCTCAGCACAGTTCTACTATGTAGATTAAAAAGTGCAGCTAAATCATTTTGAAGATAAAAATTGGTTTGGAGTAGTTGGTTACAACCCAGGGGGCAAGAGGGTAAACTGAAGGACGTGGAGATTGAGATCGGAACTGTCGACCAGAGGTCTATATAAAGCTAAGAATTAAGACTAATGATAGCATGGGTTTAAAGAGAACCATGAGTCTAGAAAAAGGTGTTTAAGGTGGAAATTAGATAGTCTGGAGTGTTGATTTTAAAGGCTATATTTAGAGTTTGAGGAACCAGGAAGAGGGAACAGGGGCAAAGTAGTCTGGTATCTGTGGGTGGAAGCAAGGCCAAAGATCGGGAAGTTGGAAGACAAGGCAGAATTGAAAGCATTGGTTAATAGGAATAAGCCAAAGCTTTGAAAACTAGGAGGATAAAGCAGAGGTAGGGAGGGGCAACTGGTTTTGGTAGCAAACAGGCAAGTCCAAATATAAAGAGCAAAATAAAGGCAGGAATAGTTGGAGGACAGTGATGATGCTTATATTGCTTTTCTTCACATTAAGAATGGAAGCAGCCCCAGGCCCACAGATAATCAGAAGGCGTAAACTGGAGAGTGGGAGTGCAGTGGCTGAATTGTTACTGCAGCACAAGAGAGCTGGAGCTATACATACTTTCTCATAGAAATGGCCATGATGCTTACAGGACCTTAATATGGCTTTTTAGCTGTTTAACATAAGCATTTGCATAATATTATGTATGTTGTTTTACACAGCATTCCAAAAGATTTGGGATACCTGACCATTATACCACCAAGAAACTTACTGTGTATGAGAAGTAACTTTCTCTTTGGTTCAAGATGTTGGATGATCCGATTTTCAGCAGAAATCCTCCTTAAATCAGTTTCATTTAGACTTTTTAGTGTGAAGTGTGGTAATGCCAACAGTGAGTCTTTGGAGAATGAAAAATTACTGAATAACTTACTTACAATGGGAGTTGATGTTGACATGGCAAAAAAACGACAGCCTGGAGTTTTTAATAGGACGGGAACTAAAGAGCAAGAGCTGAAGATGTTCCTTCTGTCCAAAGGAGCTAGCAAAGAAGTGATTGCTAGCGTTATATCAAGATATCCACGAGCCATAACACGCACACCTGAAAGTCTTTCAGAACGGTGGGATCTGTGGAGAAAAATTATGACATCAGACCTTGAAATTATAAATATTTTGGAACGTTCTCCGGAATCTTTTTTTCGATCTAGTAATAACCTAAACTTAGAGAATAATATAAAGTTCTTCTATTCAGTTGGATTGACCCATAAATGCCTTTCTCGATTATTGACCAATGCCCCACGTACCTTCTCAAACAGTCTAGATCTGAATAAACAGATGATTGAGTTTTTGCAAGAAGTCTCTTTGTCTTTGGGTTACAATAAGCCCAGAGATTTTGTTAGGAAGATAATTTTAAAAAACCCTTTCATCTTAATTCAGAGTACCAAACGGGTAAAAACTAACATTGAATTTTTACAGTCAACTTTCAGCTTGAACAATGAGAAGCTGCTTGTTCTGCTCTGTGGTCCAGGAGCTAAAATTCTAGACCTTTCCAATGACTATGTCAACAGAAACTACACAAATATCAAAGAGAAGCTGCTTTTTCTTGGGTGTACTGAAGAAGAGATACACAAGTTTATCTTACGCTATCCAGATGTTATCTTCTTGGGAGAGAAAAAATTCAATGATAAATTAGACTGCCTCATAGAAGAAAAACTCAGCATATCACAAATAATTGAAAATCCTCGGATTTTGGATTCAAGCATAAATACTTTAAAAAGTCGAATCAAAGAATTGGTAAATGCTGGCTATAACTTAAGTACATCAAACATCGCTCTGTTATCTTGGAGTCAAAATAGATATAAAGCTAAACTGAAAAAGTTAAACATTGAATAGAACATTGTTCTGGAAAATTAAAAAGTGTCAGTCTTGGGGCGCCTGGGTAGCTCAGTGGATTAAAGCCTCTGCCTTCAGCTCGGGCCATGATCCCAGGGTCCTGGGATTGAGCCTCACATTGGGCTCTCTGCTCAGCGGTGGGCCTGCTTCCCCCCTCTCACTCTGCCTACTTGTGATCTCTCTTTGTCAAATAAATAAATAAAATCTTTAAAAAAAATAAAAATAAAAATTATCAGTCTTAACAATATAGTGATACTTCATTTTGAATTTGAGCCTTTCTAAAAGGAGAGCTTTGGTTTCTTTCTTTCTTTCTTTCTTTTTTTTAAAAGATTTTATTTATTTATTTGACAGAGAGAAATCACAAGTAGATGGGGAGGCAGGCAGAGAGAGAGAGAGGGAAGCAGACTCCCTGCTGAGCAGAGAGCCCGATGCAGGACTCGATCCCAGGACCCTGAGATCATGACCTGAGCAGAAGGCAGCAGCTTAACCCACTAAGCCACCCAGGCGCCCCTGGTTTCTTAACCGTATATACATACATAATGATTCTTTGGATATTTTATTTTAAAGGTTCATAAAAACTCATGGTCATTATGCTCTAGTATCATCTTCCCAGCTACCTTTTTTTTGTTTGAATTAATACAACATCTGGTTATATGCTGTAGGCCTTTGGCTGTCATATGAATGGTAGTTCCTGAGTGCCAGGGTGGAACAATATATAGAAAGAAAGTACAAAATAAGTGTTTTTTGGTTTCTGTTCAGATTAAAAAATCAACAGATTCATTTGTATAGTTCTGTATCCTCTCAGGGTTTTGAATTGCACCTGATTTTTCCTGTTATTGCCACATATCTAATTGTGATTCATCTTCAAAATAGAATGTTAGTAAAAATTTGACAAACCAAAAAGGAGGTCTTTTACTCTCAAGTTCTGCTTTCTTCATTTAAACCATTAGTATGTTCCCCTTTCCCTCCAAGGTAGGGTTAATTTACTGTGGGAATATCTTGATTGCTTTAAAGACAACAGCAACTATGATGGGCAGAAAAATGGCCACCCAAAGATGTCAGTGTCTGAACTCCCAGAATCTGAATCTGTTCTGTTACATTGGAAAAGAATTTTGCAGATGCAGTTGCGTTAAGGACCTTAAGATAGGGAGAGGATTCCAAATTATCTGTGTGGGGCCAGTGTTACCATATGGGTTCTTAAAATGGAAGAGAGATTTGACATAAGGATTTGGCCATATTTACTGGCTTTGAAGAAGGAAGGGACCATGAGCCAAGGAATGCAGGTGGCCTCTGAGAAAATGGAAAAGGCAAGGAAACATTCTTCCCCTGGTGCCGCCAGAAAGGAACACAGCCTTGCTAGGACTTTGAATTTAGCTCACTGAGACTTGTCAAACTTCTGACCAACAGAACCCTAAGATAATAAATTTGTGTTGTTTTTAAGCAATTGGGTATGTGACAATTTGTTATAGCAGCAAATAGATGAATATAGGGGGAGGAGTCCCAATTATGTGGTTCTTTTAGTATATTTTTTCTTCCTCTAATTACCTGTTTTATCCACATATCTTTCTGGAATGACTAGCAAGTTGTTGTTTTTAAAGACCTCTAAATGTCTGTATAAAAAATGAAATGTAAGTAATAAAAATCTAAATAAAGAGGTATTTTTACTTAAAGTAGCTTAAAGAAATGGTTGTAGTTTCTATATTTTTATATTTGATGTGCATTTTATCTAATGTAAATAAAGAACGAATTTTAAAGTTTTTTTTTTTTTGTCATAGAGAGAGAAGCAAGAGCAAGCACAGGCAGACAGAGTGGCAGGCAGAGGCAGAGGGAGAAGCAGGCTCCCTGCCAAGCAAGGAGCCCGATGTGGGACTCGATCCCAGGACGCTGGGATCATGACCTGAGCCGAAGGCAGCCGCTTAAGCAACTGAGCCACCCAGGCGTCCCAAGAACAAATTTTAGATGCACTGACTTAAAAAATGACAAATCAGGTGATGTCTGTATTTTGCAGACATTCACAACCTTGCTCTGATATAAATTGAAAGACAAGTGACAAATTATATGATCTTAATTACTTCCAGGTGTTTTCCAGAGACATTTGTTTTCCAAATGTAGATTTTGAATTAAATAACAATCGCGCTAAACCTTTGAAGCCTTATTTCCTAAATGATGCTTCAAAAAAACTTTTTCCTGCCACCTATAGAAACAAAATGCCTGTTTTATTGAAGTCCGTTTGATGTCAATGGAACTTAAAATTATTGCGAGTACACTATCTGATGGCAAGCATGGCAGGGTTAAGAAAACATGGGTTTTAGAGAGATACTTCTTTAGAGTGATATATCTGGGCATCATTCCTGATTAGCTCTGTATGTGTAAATATTTCAATTTCACTGAACTTATTTTCTCATCTTTAACATTAAAAATTGACCTTGAAGAGCTGGCAAAAATCAGATGACGTAGAGTCTCTAGGTGTTTTTGTGGGTAGTAATTGTTCAGTGACAGTATGATAAAGTTATAATACTCTATAAAACAGCTTTATTGATATATAATTCACAATTAACTCACCAAATTATTGATATATAATTCACATATAACTCACCAAATTATTATCAGTGTATGTGTGTGTGTGTGTGTGTGTGTGTGTGTGTGTGTATATATATATATATATATATATATATATATATATATTTAATTCATAGAGCTATGTAATAATCACAATCAATTTAGGACATGTGTTTGCTCCCTAAAAGAAATCATGCCCATTTGTGTTAAATTCCCATTACCTTCCCTTCCCTAGGCCTAAGCAATCAATGATCTACTTTTTCTCTCTCTAAATTTGCTTATTCTGGACATTTCAAATAAATGGAATCATACAATACGTGTTTTTTTGTGACAGTCTTCTTTTACTTAGCATGATGTTTTCAAGTTTTGTCCATATAGCATATACCAGTATTTCATTACTTTTTCTTCCCAAATAATAATCCATTGTAGGAGTACAGTGGCATTAATGGGAGTAAATATTGTTATTGTTAACCAAGTATTAATTCCCTTCATATTCTGAATTTTATGAGAGCCATTTCTTTGGAATCTAAAAAGTTTATAAGGAATTTGAGGGAGGTGGGTAGCAGAGGAGATAAAAGATTATTCAGCTCAATACTAGACAGTCACATGCAAAAGACTGAAACTGGACCACTTTCTTACCCCATAAACAAGAATAAATTCAAAATAGATTAAAGACCTAAATGTGAGATCTGAAACCATTAACTCCTGGAAGAAAACATAAGCAGTAATCTCTTGGTATCAGCCTTAGCAACATATTTATGGATATATCTCTTCAGGCATGGAAAACAAAAACAAAAATAAACTATTGGCATGACACCCAAATAAAAAGCTTTTGCACAGCAAAGGAAACCAACAAAACAAAAAGAGAACCTAGTGAATGGGGGAGAGATTTGCAAGTGATAGATCTGATAAGGGGTTAATATTAAAAACATATAAAGATCTTAATACAACTCAACACCCCAAAATTAAAACAATCCCATTAAAAACAGGCAGACCAGGGGCACCTGGGTGGTTCAGTGGGTTAAAGCCTCTGCTTTCGGCTCGGGTCATGGTCCCAGGGTCCTGGGATCGAGCCCCGCATTGGGCTCTCTGCTCAGCAGGGAGCCTGCTTCCCTTCCTCTCTCTGCTTGCCTCTCTGCCTACTTGTGATCTATCTGTCAAATAAATAAAATCTTAAAAAAAAAAAAAAAAACAGGCAGACCACCTGAATAGACATTTTTCCAAAGAAGACCTACAGATTCCCAACAGATACATGCAAAGATGCTCAACATCACTAATCACTAGAGAAATGCAAATTAAGACCACAATGAGATACCACCTCACACCAGTCAGAATGGCTGGTATCAAAAAGGCAAGTGTTGGTGAGGATGTGGAGGAAAGGGAATCTTTGTGCATTGTTGGTGGGACTATAAATTGATGTAACCGCTGTGGAAAACAGTGTGGAGTTTCGTCAGAAAATCAGAGATACGATATGATCTGGTAATTCCACTGCTGGGTATTTACCCAAAGAAGATGAAAACACTAATTTGAAAAGATATATGCACCCCAATGTTTACTGCAGCATTATTTACAATAGCCAAGATACAGAAGCAACCCAAGTGTCCATTGATAAATAAATGGATAAAAATGAGATCTTGTCATTTATGATAACATGGAGGGACCTAGAGGATATTATACTAAGAAATAAGTCAAAGAGAAATATCATATGGTTTCACTTGTATATGGAATCTTAACCAAATAAAACCAAATGACAAATACAGAGAACAAACTGGCGGTTGTAAGAGGGGAGTTGAGTGGGGTGGGGACATGAGCAAAATACATAAAAAGGATTAAGAGGTACAAACTTCTAGTTATAAAATAGATAAGTCATAGAGATGAAAAATATACCATAGCGAATATAGTCAGTAATAATTTCTAACATTGTATGATGACCACACTTACCATGGTGAACACTGAGTAATGTATAGATCTGTTGAATCCTTGTACATCAAATATAACATTGTATGTTATTTATACTTCAATTTAAAAAATATTGATGGAGAGGAAAAAGGGGTTATTTGTCATGAGGATTATACCTGTATATGCTGATATACCTCTCTATATACCCCTCCTCTCTATCTATATATAAGCATATAGAGGATATATCTCTAGGATCAGCATATATGAAATTAAACAGTATCTGTTGGGGTGGTTGGGGGGAGTAAGTATAATTTTAAGTTTTAAGCTTTACATCCAAAAATTATTGAAAATCCCTTCTCTAGTATTTGCTCTATTCTCTTCATGTTTACAGTAAATACAAAAGAACATTAAAAAAGAGGGGACCCTAGACATTTATATATATCTATATGTTGGTCCTTAATTGGCCATGATTATACCTGAGATGGCAGTAGGTGATAGAACAGCAGTTGTGGCCAATGAGAAGTTGGATGCACAGCAGAACAACACAGCACATCTTGGAAGGTTGGGGAGGGACATCTCCTTTGTAACAACATGGATAATGCCTGTCAGGCAAGAGTAACATGTCATACTTTTAAGGTTTGAGTCTGAGGGACAGTCAATTCTTCTTTTAAAACTTTATAAAAGTTATATGAATTTTTAAAATTATAAAATTTTACAAAATTTTAAGTAATATTTTTTCATGAGTAAAAATGAAATCCATGTTTATAATTGGGAAAAAGGGGAAAATAAATGAATCACAAAAAAGAAAAACTATAACCTTATCGCCCAGAGATAACTGATTAGCATTTTGTGACTTTTCTTGTGTGTGTGTGTGTGTTTTTCCCCAGAATATATCTGTCCTGAGTAGGTATGTGTCATATATATTCAAATTGAGACCAACCTATGTATTTTATAAGTTGTTTTTTAAAAAAAACTAATAGCTCCTGAATGTATTAAGTATTTTTTAGTAATCAATTAATTACAGAGTTAATTAAGTATTCACCTATAACAAATTTTAATGTTTGCATGAAATTCTGTCATTTGGATAAACTAGAATTTTTCTAGTCAATCTCTTACTATTAAACAGAGTGAGTAATTTTTAGTACATTAATAATTTTTTGAAAAGGCCCAAATTAGTTCAGTATTCCACAACATTATATATAATATCATTTTCTTTTTACCATTGGTATACTTCATAAGTTGTGATTTTGCTCTTGAAAATGTGAATGTTAACGCTGCATTTTGCTGTTCTCCAAATATCAGATGTATATGCAAAACTTCATTTTTTTTCCTTCTGGTAACTTCTTTATTTAAAAAAAAATAGCAAACAAACTCCCCAAACTCCCAAAACAATAACAACAAGAAACCTGAATATTCTTAACTTTCTGAAGTTGTCAGCAGAATCAAACCATCTTTTGAGATTATTTGATACACATTATTTGATTAGTTGATCCATAACTGATGTTGTTGGTCTTTCAAAAATAAGTGGTCTTTCAAAAAACTTCATTTTTTAAATAGAAATTATTTGTGGATTCTAAATTAATGATGTAAACATGAGGACTTTCACATAACTGCAGGAATCAGGACAATAGCAAAGATTAAAGAAAAGTTAGTTTTTCATCATGAACATAGCAGGAAGGAATAAAAAATCAGTATTATTTGTAAGAGTTCATCACTGTTAAACCAATTATTTCTCTCCTTAAACCATATGCTTCTAAGGCCCAGGTGGGTCTGTGGCTAAAGATCCAAGAGTATGGCTTTCATGTGATAAACCAGACTATTGGCTCCTTCCCTGTGCACCATAATATTCCACACATTATACCAACAGTATGATTTAGTGGAGATGGCAGAATTCTAGCCAGAGACTTTACTAATAGGCAGCTGTTACACAGTTCAGAAAGAACTTGGCGCAAACAAGGTAGGATAGCAGGACTGTTTATTGGATTTTGGGAAGAGATCAAAGCAGAAGCCTGGTTGCCCAATGCTGGGGAGGGAAGAGTTGAGCTGTGACTCACTTATCATAGTCCTCAAGGGATCATCTCTGGAAGGATGAGGTCTGGGGTTTGATTGGCTACCTGTTGCTTGGGAGATGGGTGCTCTAAATTAGTCAAGAGGTTTTTGAACTGAGGCTGTTCATTCATTCCTTAGTTTATTCCCTGTTGACTCTGGAACCTGAGACAGGACAGCTGTAGTAGGATCAGTTTTGGGGTGTTGAGGAGGGCACTCATGGTGAATGTTTTATCAAGCCAAATGTATCTTCTTACTTATTTTCATGTTTCTAGTATCCCCCTAATGACAGTCTTGCATCTTCACTTTCCTCTGGTCTTTTGAAGATAGCTGATGTCTACCTTTTTGATTTCACACGGGTTTTAAATAAAAGGAAAAAAAAACCCAAATTGTGTATAGAATTTCTTTTTTAGCCTTTGGACTAATTTCTGAGTGGAATTTGGTAGAAAGAAAACATATGATAGAATCCCATTTTCTGTCTCAGTTTCGCTATTAATCAGACAGATATTTGGAATTTGTTTTTCCTTAATAGCAATATTGTGTGAAGATTAATGAGCTTATGTTCATGAACTACTTTATGTTAATTGTGAAAAATTCTAATATGATTGTAGAATAGTTCTTCCATGTCCATTTTTAATATCTGTGCCACCTTTACATCTGTGAAGATACCTTCAATTTATGCCTACAGTCATTACCTTTTTTAAATTTTACAATGGAAATAAATTTATTCTCTGAGAATATAGAAATCATTATAAAAGCCTTCAAACAGTACACTGAAACAAAGTCCCACCTAGCCTATTTATCATACAGTTGAGAAAATATCCTTTTCTTCTTAGTCCACAAAGAGGTTTTTTTTTTTAAATCAGAGATAAATGATAATTTTTAAACATTTTTTTTTAAAGATTTTATTTATTTATTTGACAGAGAGAAATCACAAGTAGATGGAGAGGCAGGCAGAGAGAGAGAGGGAAGCAGGCTCTCTGCTGAGCAGAGAGCCCGATGCGGGACTCGATCCCAGGACTCTGAGATCATGACCTGAGCCGAAGGCAGCGGCTTAACCCACTGAGCCACCCAGGCGCCCCTAAATGATAATTTTTGAAAAAAAATTTAAAAATCACCTCTTCAATCCATTAATGAATGACATCAGTTAGTTTCTTCATGTTATCCTTTGTTTTATGGAAATAAAACCTAGGTCATATTCAATTTACTGATACTTGACTTAGGAATTTTCATTAGTATTCACAAGGGGGAAGTGGTCTACAGGTTTCCTGTCCCTCTCACCTTATTAAGGAAGTTCCATGGGTAGTTTCTTTGTGTTTTAGGGGGAGGGAGATTAACATTTTATCAGGTTTTTGGATCAGAATTGTGCCAACCTCATAAAATTAATTTGCAAGATTATTACTTTTTTTTTTTTTTTCTTTTTTTGCCTATGCTTTGGAACCATTTGAAAATGGTGGGCACTTCCTATCCCCTAATGATTGGCAGAACTTGCCTGCAAAATCAGCTAGGACTGGTATCTTGTTCATGATAGATCCTTGACAATAACGGAAAGTTGCTGTGAAGGCTTATCTAAAGGTTTTTGACTGTTATCTTTTTGTAAATATCAGTATAAAGTTCTTGCTTGTCCTGGTTAATGCATTTTGCTTTGAATTCTTTTTTTTTTTTTTTAAGATTTTATTTATTTGAGATACAGAGCAAGAGCACAAGCAGGGGGAGATGCAGAGGGAAATGGAGAAGCAGGCTCCCCAGTGAACAGGGAGTCCGATATGGGGGCTTGATCCTAAGGCCCTGAGATCACTCCACCTGAGCCAAAGCAGACACTTAATTGACTGAGCCACCCAGGCGCCCCTGTTTTGGTTTGAATTCTACATTGATAGTAACATTGCCTGCTTTATGTCTATAAAAAGACTTTGTACATACGTGTTCTTAACCAAAACCTGGAAGCAACCCAATATCCATCAACAAGTGAATGGAAAAATAAATTGTGATATATTCATGCAGTGAAATACTACTCAGCAACACACAAAAAAATAAACTCTTAATACATGCAACAACCTGAGCGGATCTCAGTTACATGGAATGAAAGAAGCCAGAGAGGCACCTGGGTGGCTGAGTCGGTTGAGTGTCCAACTCTTGATCTCATCTGTGGTCTTGATCTGAGAATTGTGAGTTTGAGCCCCACATTCCTGCGTTTAAAAAAAAGAAGCCAGACACAAACACACACAAATGTACAATACGTTTGATTACACTTAGGTAAAATTGTAGAAAATGCTCACTCATCTGTAGTGACAGAAAGTAGATCCTTTGTTGTCTGGGATGGCAGAAGGGTAGAGTGGGGAAAACCATGAAGGAGGCATTACCAAGGGGCAAAGACTTTTGGGGGTGATGTATATATCCATTATTTTCATTATAGTGAGGGTTTTGTGAGTGTTTACATATGTGAAAATGTATCAAACTGTATATTTTAAGTGTGTGCAGTTTAGTATACTTCAATTATTCTTCAGTAAAGTTGAATGATTTATCCATTCAACATTGACTTGAAGTGCAATCTTTATCTGATACTAAATTCGGTGTATGTATGTGTGCTTATTTAGATACTCTTCAATTCTATTGAACAAATGTATTTGACTTTATATTTCTATACTGATTATCAAGAATCAGGGGTGCCTGGCTGCCTCAGTCAGTAGAGCTTGTGACTCTTGATCTTGGGGTTGTGAGTTTGAGCTCCATGTTGAGCATAAAGAGGACTTAAAAATAAACAAAATTCTCCCAAAACAAAAGAATTAAACAGCATCTCTTTTTAGTAAAGGCATTGACAGACCTAGGAAGCCATCTGAAAAAATATGGATGGATTTATTCTCACACACCGGATAAACTTCAAGCAGAGCAGTAATGAGCCCTGTACCACTCAACCCCTGCCTTGGCCTACCATCTAATGACCGATACTCAAGTTTGGCTATGGCAAATGTTAGGCTCTGGCACTAATACCAGCATCTTTTTTTTTGTTTGTTTTAATTGGAGTATGGTTGGCACACAATGCTATATTAGTTTCAGGTACACAACATAGTGATTCGACTGCTCACTGCAAGTGTAGCTACCATCTGTCATACAATATCAGCATTTTTTTTTTTTTTTTTTTTTTAATTCTAGAGGGCTTCCAGGGAAACCCCTCCCCCAGGACTAGAATTTATCAAGAGGGCAGCTGCCCCTGTTTTTTCTTGCTCTTCCATAGGTACAGATAAAGTTAGACATCAGCTTTTTTTTTTTTTTTTTAAGATTTTATTTATTTATTTGACAGACAGAAATCACAAGTAGGCAGAGAGGCAGGCAGAGAGAGAGGGGGAAGCAGGCTCCCCATGGAGCAGAGAGCCTGATGCGGGGCTCGATTCCAGGACCCTGAGATCATGACCTGAGCCGAAGGCAGAGGCTTTAACCCCCTGAGCCACCCAGGCGCCCCTAGATATCAAGCTTTTTTCCGCAAGAGCCAGGCCTCTGATGAAGTCCTATGCTCCCTGGAGAAGTGCTGTGTTTCTTTGATTACTAACCTGATTGCATTTACTCCCTTGGCGGCCACACACAGCCTCATTTTCTAAGGAAAATAGGGTGCATGCACCCAAGTGAGAGGCATCCCTCCCTTTTTGCTTTCCTGCAGTTGAGGGACACTGATTGTCATATGGCACTTTGAATATTTACTGAAGTATCTATAGCAAAATCAGTGCACTTTGATCAGCATTATCCCACCCTGCACATTTAAATATATCTCTCAGACCTGTTCAGCTTCTTCAGAATGCCTGTGTAGCCTGACCAAAGCTACAGGACTGCACTTCATGGAAGGACAGTACACACAGGGGCAGCTTACTGATATAGCTAAATGTGATAAATGCCTCACAGAATGAAAGTTTAACTTAATGTGTATGATTAATAACTGATAAACAATTAAAACTGCATAAATCACATGGTTAAGTAATAAGTCAAAGTAATTAATAACTGGTAAAAGAATTACCATTTGGTCCTAATCACCCTGTGTTTACTTGTGCACAGAACTTCATGAACTGCAGGGGGAACTGCAGACAGAGGTTTGGTTACACGGTTTCCTGAAGTCAGCTAGGTGTAAGTCTGGCTGATAATTCAAACTAAATAAAGACTCCTTTAAAAACCAAAAAAGAATTTGTAGGGTACCATTTTATCTCAGGTTCTGTCAGCCTCAAGCTGGAAAGAAAATAAACCGGTAACTCTTGTATACAGTCGTGTGCCCCCCCCCCCCCCCCCCCCCCGCCTCATTTAATGTCTGTTTAAAGAATGCAAAAGCAGTTTACTTGAATGGTTATGCATTCCTTTTAAACAGATACTGCTGTTTAATTGTCTCAGACAGTTCTGAAATGATACAATTAGGGGACTTTTTGCATTTCTACTTAGGTTGAAGCTCCCCTCTTGTCTGTTATACAAACTTAGTGCTTAAAAATATTCTGTAGCCGAAGGCAGAGGCCCCAACCCACTGAGCCGTCATGGTCCCAGGGTCCTGGGATGGAGCCCCGAGTTGGGCTCCATGCTCGGTGGGGAGCCTGCTTCCACCTCTCTCTGCCTGCCTCTCTGCCTACTTGTGATCTCTGTCTGTCAAATAAATAATAAAATCTTTGAAAAAAAAATTCTGTAGCAATATCTTTGCACTTACTCAGTTACCACTGCCAGATCCTCTCCTTGACTTCATTTTTATCTGTAAAGCAATCTTTGGTTGTGTCTGTACACAAACCCCATCATAAAACAGAATGGTATCCACATCATTGCAGTTGATCTAATTACTTTGTTAACTTTTTCCTTCATATGGTGGCTTGAGGAGGATTTTCAAATATTTATTTATTTTTATTTTTTATTGATTTTTTAAAAAAGATTTTTATTTATTTATTTATTTGACAAAGAGAGACACACACACAGCAAGTGAGGGGGCACAAGCAGGGGGAGTGAGAGAGGGAGAAGCAGGCTTCCTACTAAGCAGGGATCTGATGTGGGGCTCAATACCAGACCGGGGATCATGACCTGAGCTGAAGGCAGGAGCTTAATGACTGAGCTACCCAGGCACTCCCTGAGGAGGATTTTTTTTTTTTTATTAGAAAATTAAGATCTTAATGATGTCATCTGAAATGAGGAAATCAGAATTTGTTGGGAGAATAGTTTTATATCAAATAGACAAATTATAAACTGTCCTTGGTTTATTGTTTGGAAGATATTCAAATATGCATGCATGTGCTCTTGGGCATCTAATACAGCAGCTTTAATGACCTTGTCCATTTAACTATGATTGGGTGAACAATTCTTGATCTGAGAATCAGTATGTAAGGGAGGATGACAGAATTGGAAATAAATATAAAATACCTTCAGTATAAAGCACCATGTGTATAATGTATGCACCAGAGGTTATGATAGCCACAAAAGAGGTTGAAACCTCTATAGATAAAGCATGTCTTATCATATCTTTACTGTCTGCATCATACCTCCATTGAGCTGAATTCTGGTTCACATTGTACCCGACATCTGAAAACTTGAGAACAAACTCTAGAACAGAATTGTCATTAGATAGAGAAGGTCCCTTCTCCTCCCTCAGCCCCTGCCCATCCTCTCAAGCTGAAATTAGTACGTACTTCAATAAGGTTTGCTTTGTTTTCATTGACTTTCTTCCTTAGAGTTAGTGAACAAAGAAGTCACCTTGGTAATGGCTTGCGTGACCGATTAGATTCTTCAGAAAGCCCAAGTTCACTCCTCTCTCATTTCCCAATCAAAATGATATTTATGTAATCACCACAGTTTGAGTCACTGCTAAAATTGAGACCACAGAGGGCCTAGAGGACTAGTTTTGATAGTTTATTGGTTTATAAAAATAACATTTTTTTCCTGATTGCAAAACAATCATGTAATTTCACAACATTGGAAAATACAGAAAAACACATACAAAAAGTTCCTATAATCCCAATACCCTAGAAATCGTACTTGTTAACATACGGTTGTATAACTTTCTAGTCTTTTTTTCTTATGAATATATTATGTGTGAGAAATAAATACAGTATCTTTTCTAGCTTAAATTAATGATTTATTCAAAATATATTTGTTGAATACCAACTATGCACTACTGTGTCTGACAACAGATTATTACATAGTAACTGTTTTAAACCCATTTTAATAAATATTTTATGAGCATTTTCCCACATCACACACCATTTATGACCTGTTTTTAGATAAATTTGGGACTTGACAGCCCTGGTCCACTGTGGTTAAGAGAATGTGCCATTTGAGAACTATAGGGAAGAGGACTGCCCTCCCAGAAGGGCTTATCAGGTCACCATGTGGTATTGTGCTTAGAGCTTGGTCAGGGAATCCTATCTTGTTTCCACACAGCATGATAGAAATTCCTGGAATGAATATCAAGAACAGGAAAGCAGGAAGAGTACTTGGGGAGTTGTAACTTGAGACTCATCTCCAAATGATACACTGAATTAATATTCTAATTTAAAAAACTGGATTCTTGGGGCGCCTGGGTGGCTCAGTGGGTTAAAGCCTCTGCCTTCAGCTCATGATCCCAAGGTCCTGGGATCGAGCCCAGCGTTGGGCTCTTTGCTCAGCAAGGAGCCTTCTTCCCTTCCTCTCTCTCTGCCTGCCTCTCTGCCTATTTGTGATATTTGTCTGTCAAATAAATAAATAAAATCTTAAAAACAACAACAACAACTGGATTCTTGGCCAGTGCTTCTGGATCACGTATTTTAATTTAATTTTCACAAAAATAATTCAAATTTAAAGCTTTTTTTCTGGTATCAATTAACTTTAATTCTGACATATTCTTCTCTAGGCAATTCCAGATTCATTCTTTTTAATCTCTAACCAATCCCTATTACCTTAAATATTCTCTGCAGTGCCCTTAAAGTAATTTTCTTTACCCAAACTGGGTCTGTACTGGTAGGCTGTGCACAGTGGTTCCCTCCTTATCACAGCACTTACAGTCTAGCAGAGGAAGAGAGACAAACAGTTAAACATACAAATAAATATGTCACTATAAATTGAGAAAATATGTTTCAAGGAAACAGTTTCTAGGATGGAGAATAAAGGGCACAAACCCTTACACTGGCTGATCAGGGAGGACATCTTAGGGAACTAATGTATAAACTGAGACTTGAAGAATGAGAAGGAGACAGCCAAAGAGCCAGGCACAACATTCCTTACACAGGGCCAAGTGGGTTTACGTCTTATACCCTTTATATGTCTGAAGGATGTCACATGCTGCTAGAGAATAGTGTCTACTGAGTGATTTTAGAGGAGGAGAGATAGTGATGGGCAGGGATGTTTGGGACTAGAGTCATATCATATGTAGGCCATGATAGGAAGCTTGGACTTTAAGAATAATGAAAAATCCACTGAGAGATATTAAGGGAGTAAAAAATATAATGAGATTTATATTTAAAAAATCTGTAATTTGTGAGGAGAATCAATTAGAATGGGACAATTGAGGAATTATGAAGATCAATAAAGACACCATTGTAGTAGTTTAGGCAAGAAATGATAGTGACTTGGGTTAAGGTGGTAGATTAAGTAGATTAAGGAGATGTTGATGGATGCACTATAGAAGCACTGTTCAACAGAAATATAATGAGCCACAAATAGAAGCCAAATATATATTTGAAATTTTTTTTTTTTTTTTTAGTATATTTTGACAGAGAGAGAGCACAAGTAGGCAGAGAGGCAGGCAGAGAGAGAGAGGGAAGCAGCCTCTCTGCCGAGCAGAGAGCCCAACACGCGGCTCGATCCCAGGACCCCGAGACCATGACCCGGGCCAAAGGCAGAGGCCTCAACCCACTGAACCATCCAGGTACCCCCAAATATATATTTAAAAATTTCTCATAACCAAAGATATTTGCAAACGATATATCCAATAAGGGGTTAGTATCCAAATATATAAAGAACTTATACAACTTATGCCAAAAATCCACATAATCCAATTAAAAATACATGGACAGGGCGCCTGGGTGGCTGATTCAGTTAAGTGGCCAACTCTTGGTTTTGGCCCAGGTCATGATCTCACAGGTCGTGAGATAGAGCCCTTAGTGGGGCTCCATGCTCAAGAGGGAATCTGCTTGAAATTCTTACTTTCCCTCTGCACCCCCTACCCCTGCACACATGCTCTCCCTCTAAAACAAGTAAAACAAATCTTAAAAGAAAGCTTATTAAAAAGACATGAACAGACATGTCTTCAAAGACATACAGATAGGGGTGCCTGGGTGACTCAGTGGGTTAAGCCTCTGCCTTGGTTCAGGTCATGATCTCAGAGTCCTGGAATCGAGCCCCACATTGGGCTCTCAGCTCAGCAGGAAGCCTACTGCCCTCTTCCAACCGCCTGCCTCTCTGCCGACTTGTGATCTCTGTCAAATAAATAAATAAATAAAATCTTAAAAAAAAAAAAAAGACATACAGATAGCCAACAGACACATGAGAATGTGTTCAACATCACTAATCATCAGAGAAATGCAAATCAAAACCACAATCAGATATTACCTCACACCTGTCAGAATGGCTAAAATCAAAAACACAAGAAAAAATAAGTGTTGGTAAGGATGTGGAGAAAAGGGAACCCTCATGCACTGTTGATGGAATTGTAAAGTGTGGTGCAGCCACTGTGGAAAACAATATGGAGGTTCCTCAAAAATTAAAATTAGAAATGCTCTATGATCCAGTAATTGCACTACTGGGTATTTGCCCAAAGAATATGAAAACACTAAATTTAAAAAGATAAAGGCACACCTATGTTTATGGCATTATTATTTACAATAGCCCAATTACAAAATAGCCTGTGTCCATCAACAGATGAATGGATAAAGAGTTATATTCCAGCCATAAAAAATGAGATCGTGACCTTTGCAACAATACGGATGGAGCTAGATTATAATGCTAAGTGAAGTAAGTCAGTCAGAGAAAGATTCTGTATGATTTCACTCATATGTGGAATTTAAGAAACAAAACAAATGAACAAAAAGGAAAAAGAGACAAGCCAAAAAACAGACTCTTGGTTACCAGAGAGAGGTGGGTAGAGGGGGTGAATGAAATAGGCAAAAGGAATTAAGAGTACACTTACTATGATGAGCACTGAGTAATGTGTTAAATTGTCAAATAACTCTATTGTACACCTGAAAATAATATAACACCAATGGCACGGAGCCTTTCCCATATGATTTCTTCTAGGAGTTTCATAGATTCAGATCTTATATTTAAGTCTAAATCCCTTTTAGTTAATTTGTGTGATTTGTATAAGATAAGGGTCCATTTTCATTATTATTACATGATTATCCAGATTTCCAACATCATTTCTTAAAGAGACTATCCTTTTCCCATTGAGTATTCTTGGTTCCCTTGTCAAATATTAGTTCACTGTATTTGCATAGTTTATTTCTGAACTCTTTACTCTGTCGGTCTATGTGTCTCTTTTTATGCCAGTATCATTCTGTTTTGATTATTATAGCTTTGTAAAGGAGTTTCCAGCTTTTTCATTCTTGCTCAGGATTGCTTTGGCTATTTGAGGTCTTTTGTTGTTCCAAAAAATTTTAGGATTTGTTTTTGTATTTCTGTGAAAAATGCCATTGGCATTTTGATAGGAATTGCACTGGATTTATGAATGACTTTTGGTAATATGGGAATTTTAGCAATATTAAGTCTTCTGATTTAAAAACATAGAATATCTTTCCATTTATTTGTGTCTTTTTCAGTTTCTTTCATCAAAGTCTTATACAGGCATATCTTGGAGATATGGTGGGTTTTGTTCCAAGCCATCACAGTAAAGCCAGTATCACAATAAAGCTAGTCAAACGAGAGTTTTGGTTTCCCAGTGCATATAAAAGTTATATTTATACTATACTTTTGTCTATTAAGTGTGCAACAGCATTTTGTCTATGAAATTTATATACCTTAATTAATAAATACTTTGTTGCTAAGAAATGGTATCATCTGAGGTTTTAGTGAGTCATGATTACTGATCACAGATCACCATGATGAATATAATAAAGAAAAATATTGCCAGAATTACCAAAATGTGACACAGAGACATGAAATGAATAAATGCTATTAGAAAAATGGCACCAATAGACTTGCTTAATGCAGAGTTGCCATAAACATATTTGTAAAAAATGGAATATCTCTAAATCACAATAAAGTAAAGCATAATAAGATGAGGTATGCTTGTGATTTTCAGTATACAGATCTTATACCTCCTTCATTAAATTTATTCCTAAAGTTTTTTTATTGTTTTTTTTTTGATGGTATTATGAATGAAACTGGTGTTTTTATTTTCTTTTCAGACATTTTATTTTTAGTGTGTAGAAATGCAACTGATTTTTGTGTGTTGAATTTGCATCCTACAACTTTACTGAATTTGTTAGATTCTGGAACATATTATTTTTGTCACTTTTATTTTCTGGATATTTGTCAAGAATGGTGAAAGATCTGAGATTTTATCTTATATGCAAGGTAATATGGTAACCTGCCATAGTTTCATGGATGCTGGCATAAGACATAAGACTCCTAGATCAGAGACAAAAAGACTATTTATTACTTATAGCACTAACAGTAGTCCAGTAACTGGTATTTCTGCTAGTTGCCTGAAATCCACTTCCCCCATGGCAATGTGAAGAAGGCTAGGTGATACTTCCCTACATGGTAAGTTGCATTACAGGAAAGAAACCCTGAGTTTAGGAAACCTGAAAAAATTTTAAATTATTTATTTTTAAGAATTAAAATATAATTAACATATAGTGTTATATTGGGTTCAGGTGTATAATATAATGATTCAACAATTGTATACCATGTGTACTCATCATAAGTTAACTCCTAGTCCCCTTCACCTATTTCATCCATCCTCACACCCACCTCCCCTCTGGTAACCATCAGTTTGTTCTCTCTAGTTAAGAGTATGTTTTTTGGTTTGTCCCTTTTCTCTTTTGTTTCTTAAATTCCATATATGAATGAGACCATATGGTATTTGTTTTTTTCTCTGACTGACTTATTTCAGTTAGCATTATACCCTCAAGTTCCATCCATGTTGTTGCAAATGGCAAGATCTCTCTTTTTTAATGGCTGAGTAATACTCCATTGTATATACATACCACATCTTCTTTATATATTTATCTAAATTTTTATTCTGGGGGCACCTGGGTGACTCAGTTGTTAGGTATCTGCCTTCGGCTCGGGTCATAATCCCAGGGTCCTGGGACTGAGCCCTGCATCAGGCTCCCTGCTCAGCGGAAAGCCTGCTTCTCTCTCTCCCACTCCCCCTGCTGTGTTCCTTCTCTCGCTGTGTGTCTGGCGCCAAATAAATAAAATCTTTTTAAAAAAATTTATTTTGAAGCTTCAAAGGGAGATATTCCAAGATCTTTCCAAGGCTGTTCACGATACAAATATCCTTGGATAGATAGTCTAGGACAAAGGAAGTTAGTGCCTTACCGCTTGCAAGATGTGTGGAAATGTGAGAGAACTATGAAGAATTGTTTTCCAACTATCCATTCTTTGTTTCTACACCATCTTGGCTTCTAGAGATTTTCCCTAAGAATATGCCACTCTACTGGCCACTCTGATTAATCTGAAGAAATTAGAACCAAATGCATTCACTTTGTCTCATACAAACAATACTTATCAACAGCATTCTAAGCAGCAGTTGAGGCAAACTACAGTATTGACCTTTAACTGTGACCCTCATGTTTTCAGCTGAACAACTCTCATAAACTCATCAGGTCTAGCTTAGAAAGCTAGATGGCTTTACTAATCATTAGAGAAATGCAAATCAAAACCACAGTGAGCTATCACCGTACACCCATTAAGATGGCTACTATTAATAAGCTGGAAAATGACAGCACTAATGAGGATGTGGAGAAATTGGAACCCTTGTGCACTATTGGTCGGAGTGTAAAATGGTGCCAGTATTACAGAAAACAGTATGGTGATTCCTCAAAAAATTAAACATAAATTACCATATAATTCAGCAATTCTACTACATATATGTCTAAAAGAATTGAAAGCAGGACTTTGAAGAGATAGTTGCCCACCCACATTTATAGCAGTGTTATTCACAGTACCCAAGAGGTGGAGGCAACCCAAATGTCCACTGATGGGGGAATGGATCAACAAAATGTGGCCTATATACATAATGGAATACTATTCTGCTTTAAAAAGGAAGAAAATCCTGTCATACACAACAACATGCATGGACCTTGAGAACAATATGTGATGTGAAAGAAGCCAGTCACAAAAGACAAATATTATATAATTCCACTTATATGAGGCATTAAAGTAGTCAAATTTATAGAAACAGAAAGTAGAAATGGTAGTTACCAGGGGCTGGGAGTGGGGAGGGAGAAATAGGGAGTTGTTTAAGGGGTACAGAGTTTCAGTTTGCAGAATTAAACAGCTGTAAAGATCTATTGCACAACAATGTAAATATACCTAACACTACTGCCCACTTAAAACTGGTTACGATGGTAAAAAAAAAAGGTATGCATGTGCATTTTACTGTAATTAAAAAAAGCCTCAAACCAGGTGACTTTCTCGTTTAGTTTTTATATCAACTTACCCATCACCCAACCAACAATGATCAACTCATGACAAGATTAACAGTTTATTCCTGTTTAATCTATATCCCTATCTTCTCCTGCATCCTTGGTTATTTTGACATCATATAATTTCATCCATAAATCTGAGTATATCCCAAAGATTAGGACTTCTAAAAATTTTTATTATTAATTTTATCAATCTATCCATCATCACAAAACCATCATCACACCTAAAAAAAAATTAATGATTTCTGGTAGCTGTGCCTAAGTGTGGTCTTCTTTTTTCTTTACCCTACTTAAAATTTATATTGATTCTGTATCTATTATTAATATGGTTCTTCAATTTGGAAAATAATCAGACATTATCTCTTCAAATTTTCTTTCTGCCCTCTTTAGTCCATCCCTTCCTGTGTAACTCTAACTACAAAATTGTTAGATTTTCTCACTGTATCATTTATATCTCTTGCTTGGTTCACAGGCAACCTATGATGGGAAAAAAAAAGAAACAGAAAAAACTGAGTCTGAGAGTTCCTCTGAAATATATTTGGGAGGATAATATATTGTCATAATTTTTTATTTTTTCCACCATCCCCAGAAGCTGTTATGTTCTGATTCTGGGCTTTCTAGCTTCAGGGTACCAGAAACAGCCTTTATATGGAAGGTCCAAAAAAAGAACATGGATGAAAATGGGAGTTTCTTGCTACTTGGAATAAAACCTCACCACTCAAGTTTTTGTTTCGGGATATAGATGTAGGAGGAGAGAGGCAGTGGGGGCACGAAAGTGGCAGGGGGTTTTTGAGGAGGGCAGAGGATACAGAACTGACAAGAGTGTAGATTAGCTTTCAGAGATTGGGGTGGCATGCCAATCTTATGAATACTGGGAACCTGTCCCCCTTGCCTTCCTAGTAAGGTCTTCAGATGGGGAGTTAAAGTGGGGCATGCTGATGGTGAAAATTTATGACTCTTTAAGTACTGATTTAAGGGCATCTGCCTGGCTCAGTTGGTAGAGCATGTGACTCTTGCTCTCAGGTTCATGAGTTTGAGTCCTATGGGGGATGTAAAACCTAGTAATAGTTTTTAAAAGCTGACTTATGAGATCTCTGGCAGAGAATAATGGTGTGGCCAATCTTTGGATGAACTGGTGGGCTTAAGCAATAAGCACTTCGTGTATGACCATGATGGTCTGAGGATCAGGAGAGATTTACCCTCTTCTCAGGGCACCACCCTGCCCCCCATTCTGGGAGAGCTGAGGAGGAAAAGGGAGTCTCCCAAATGTGAGCCGGAATATCTTGATACCTCTGGCTGGTGGGGGCTGAGCAAGATTTGCTTCCGAGTGGTGCATATCCATTAATGTGATCTATCTTACTCTTGAATGTTATAGAACAAATTCATACCTTGTTTTGGTCTCTAGAACTTATTGTCATCATCCAGCTATACTTCCGTCTTTCTCAGCTTAATCTAAATTAAAAAAAAAAAAAAGATCTGGAAAGTAAATTTAGGAGCCCTCTTTTATCCTTTGACTTCCTTTGCCAGCAGCTCTACCAGTCTTTAGGAAACTTCAAAAGGACACATAGGAATGAAGGAAAAAAAAATCAAGACTGCTATTCTGAAGTGCAGTAGACTAGGAGGAAGAAAGAAACCTTGATAGGAGCAACAGGTAGTAGCAATCAAAGGTGAATTAGACAGTATAATGCTCAGGGCAAAAGAAAGAATGATGTTGCACAGGCTAGATCAAAGAGTGGGGCCTGAGGTGTGTGCTGGCAAGAGACTTTCGTCCATTCTCGTCCATTCTTTACCTATTAGGCCATCCCAGACATTTACCCCTTATCCCCAGTCTCTGTCTTTTTTTTTTTTTTTAAATATTTTATTTATTTATTTGACAGACAGAGATCACAAGCAGGCAGAGAGGCAGGCAGAGAGAGAGAGAGAGAAAGAGAGGAGGGAGCAGGTTCCCTGCTGAGCAGAGAGCCCGATGCGGGACTCCATCCCAGGACCCTGAGATCATGACCTGAGCCGAAGGCAGCGGCTTAACCCACTGAGCCACCCAGGCGCCCCCCAGTCTCTGTCTTTACCTCCTGTATGTGATTCAACTACTGTGCTGGAACCCTGACTCCAAATAATACTGGCCAGCACGGGTGGCTTGTAACTAGGGCAAAGAAGTCCACGTCCCATTGCCCAACAAGGAAGGAGGTCTGCAAAAGGAATGAAAGAGGGTGTTGTTACTGAAACTGTATCACAGGCCAAAAACGTGGAACTCTCCATGAATTTTCTCATTGAAATACTATGCATCGTTCTAGAGTATTATTTAGCACAGGTGCATTTTGGTTCGGTTTAACTGTTAACTCAACCATATGGTGGGTTAAACAGGCTTTTATGGCCTTTCCTAAGAACCTAACCACTGAGTATACCATTGTTTCTAGGGTAAAATGCTTTGAAAATCCCACAATAGACTGATAAAAAAACCTTTGGATGCAATCTGTTTGCAAGTTGGATTGGCCTGGCTGGGTTAAAGAGGCTCACCCTGCTTCTCAGCTTTAATGTCTATCCCAGTACAAAGAAGGCAAAGTCTTTTATAGTGACAGATAAGCCACCTACTCTGAATTTAAATAAAGATAAAGATTGTTTTTTTGTAGGAGAGCCTGTCTGATTTAAGACAGGCCATATTTAATGAAATGTGGCATTAAATGGGCCTGCTTTAAATGAAACATTTTGTACAAAGTTCTGTAATATTACCAAACCATCTGTGTTTACTTTCATCTGAAAGCAAAAGTTTCATTCTTATTTTGGGTCAAAAATGGCATGGCTCATTGTGATAAAGGGTGTGAGTATCATCAAGTAAAAAGTAAATTAAAAAGAGGGTTTTATTTTTTTATTGGTTGTCATTTTCGATGGAAAATAAATTAAATATGTGGAGTCAAAAGAGAGGTAAAATAGGAGGTGGTTGACAATTTAGTCATGGTTTATGTAACACTTGTTTTTCTTTTACATGAACACATTATACCATCCATCAGGACAAATTAATATGTCTTGGGCCTTTAAAAACTATAAAAAAAATAATTTTAATGGTTCCAATAACAGCTCCAGATGAATGCTGGAAAACAGATACTCCAAACTGCCGAACAGCATATGTATTACTTGGCTCTGTTATAACTGCAAGTAAATGCTGCTTTTGTATGAAGTTTCCTTGACTGCCAGCGGAAGAACTGTAACACATTTATTACGAACAAAATTGGAATGGGAATGTGACATGTTACAACAGAATGGTACCAAATTTCTTCTTGCCACTTGGACTGAATTAAAATAATAAATCATTAGGACAATAAAGTGTTCTTGGTTAAATGAAGGAATAATTTAATTAAAAAGTTTTTTTTTTTAAATAGCAGGTTCATACATATATCACTTGTGATACAGAGTATTTATTTTAAAAACATGATTTTTGTTATGTGGGGAAATAGATTTAGATCCCATATAAATGTGTGTTAAATGGAAAAAAGTCTCAGACAAATTTTAGAGACAAATTCAACTGTGGTATGGAAAGTGTTTACATAAAAGGGCAGTTCCTACTTGCTATTTACTGCAGGTAAGGGATTTCAGGATGCTGTCCTGTGTTTGAAATGGATGAATCATGCCATTATTTATTGCGGTTAATTGCTAATGTTTGTGGGAAGCACAGTATGTTGCAAAGCAGGACTGAGTAATCCATGATGACCTTTTGTGCTATCAAAGCTTTATCAATTAGAAGCCCCTGATTATAAATTCAGAGAACACCCAGTGAGGACCATCAAAGAAAGATTACACTTGGCTTCTTATGCCATCCATTCTTGGAGGAGGCTCCTTAGAGTTCTCTCTAGGGTACTGTTTCCAAATCCACAAAGTGAAGCATATTCAAAATGTTTTCCAACTTCAAGGAGTATTGTGGTTTTTGCAAGCAATAGCAGGAATTACAGAAAAATAGTGGTTATATTTTCCTGATAAATGCCTTTCTTCTTGAGGCCCCTGCACTGGCTGCCTCACTTACTTCCTGGTCATTCCCCCTGCCCCATCTATTATATTTTGTTTATTCTGGGCTTGTATGACCTTTAGAAAACTTCGTTAAATATTTCCAAATTGTTAATTAAAGCCCTTATTTTACTGATGCTTTTCATTGTGAGTCAGTCTTAAAATATTCGTTCTCAATCACTGAGCTCCAGACAGGATTGTTCAGTTCTTACTCTCCTTCATGTTGCCGCAGCTTTGGACATTGTTTAATGCCTCCTTCTTGAAACGCTCTGCTTTCGTATCTTCTATGACTACATTGTCCTGGCTCTTTTTTTTGTTTACTTTGCCCTTTTTCTTCTTTTTAGAACTGACTTACCTTTTTTATATTCTCTAATTTGGTCATTACCCAAGACTGAGGCCTCAGCTTTCTTTTCCTCCTCTACTCTCTTGGCAAGCTCATCTACTCCCAAAGATCATCCAGGCTCCAGGTCTGCACTTCCAACTGCTGTCGAACATCTCTGCCATCTACATCAAACATCCAGAATCACATTCCAATCTCTGCCCAGATTCAGCATCTTAAATTGTTACCTGAACTACTCCCTGAAATCCTCTCACCAGTTTCTCTTGGAGGATTGCTGCTACTGAGTCTCACGTTGCCACTAAATTGTCATTCTCCTTTCTCCCGTGTCCCCCCAGTGTGGGCTAGTCCAACAAGCCTGCACTTCTGCTTTGGCTTCTGTTTATAACTGCTGAGGAGTTCATGGAGCGGTCGGGTAGTTCTGGTCTCTGCTGGGCTCCTTTGTGAGGCTGTGGTCAGCAGAGCCACCTACCCAGCCCGTAACTGACCACAGTTACGGGCTGGGTAGGTGGCTCTGCTGACCTTGTTGGGGCCTACTCACATGTTTCAATGTCTGCTGGTGATAGGTTGCTCTTTTACTTTCTTACCTGTCTGCTCCAAAGGCAGCCCCGGTTTGTTCTCAGGGCAGAATCTGGGCTTCCAGATTGTAAGCCTCTGACAGCTCAGCTGAACTAGAGTGAGAGGCCTGGTGGTCTGTTCAGAGCAATAGGAAATAGAATGAGGGAAGTGGCTCCAGTAGAAGAGCATGTATGGAAGGCAGGACAGGTGCGGAGAGGCTGATCAAGCTGCAGAGACTAAAACTGCAGAAGCAGTCTCCAGTGAGGAAGCAGAGCAAGTCAAGAGTTTGTGCACAACAGGTGGTAGCTGATAGAGCATAGCACCCTCAGTGTGGAATGAATATACCAATGGCAAAATTAACGGCCTTCCTGTGCCCGCAGACTTCTGTGTGACTCTGCAGCTTTTTCCATGCAGAGGTGGAGATTATCCCCCCACCCTTGAATCTGAGCTTGACTAGGGCTTGCTTTGGTCAATACGAGGTAGGTAAAAACATCAGTGGCTTTCCCCTTCCCTATTCCCACTGAAAGGTGAATTGCATTTGCTGCATTAGTTAAGTGGTCAGTCAAGATGGAATGTCCACTCATTTGATCAGGCCTACATCACTATTGCTCTGGGGGAAAAAACAGGCAGATCTCCTGGAAATGACTATAGAGAGAAACAAAGATTTTTTTAAAGACTCAGATTGAATCAGTTAGTTATATTGGTGTCCTCCTAACTCCTCTCAATTGGGAGCTTTTCCAGTTCTTCAAATGAGCCATGTTTTTCCTGCTTCAGGGTCTCTTCCTCATGCTAGGAAAATGTCATCTCTTCATAATATAGTCCCTAAACAACTTATTTAAAGTTGGTTTTCCTGTTTTAATTTTTTTCTATTTTTAATTCTTTGTTTTTATAATTCATCATATTGAGAATTATTCGGTGTACTTTTTTCTCTTTAGTTAAACTGTGAGATCCATGAGGATCTAGTGTCTGACACATATCAGGGACTTGATTAAAGTTGAATTAATCATAACTTGGAGGGAAAAATCTTGGGGGCAGGGGACTAAGCTGGGTCTGGGCGTGGTCTGAGCTCAAGGTCAGACTATCTGAAAACCCCAAGACTGGTGCTCAACAGTCCAAATACAGTATCCAAAGTAGGGTGATGACTCAGATTCAGTCTCAACTGTTGTCTAAAAGGTTTCTTCTGGTGAGTTAAGAAAAGGCAATAGGAGTCTGTGGGGCAGTGGGTACATCTTAGTCATATTCATATGGGCTACTCACACACAGAACTTTTATCCTAGTTGTCCTACTTGGAACTACCTTAAATTGTTATTGGTCCTCAGTCAGTGTCTAGGGGAATAGACTAGAAGATCTGGAAAAGGCTAGGGATGTTGCTATCAGCCATCTCCCTTCCATTAGGGCAAGAAGGGACCTGAGCTTAACATGTGGGTTTAATTCACTCATTGTCCTTCTAAGGAAAAGAAGGTCTCAAGGTACTTCAATTAAGGTGGAAGGAGGTAAGCCAAACAGGAATTTCAGCCGAGTGGGCAGGCCTCATAGGAGTCTATGAGATGACCTAAGCCTCAAGAGAAAGCAGGAACCATACTACCACTGAATCTTAATGAAACTGAAACAAAATCTCAGGTGGCTTTTTGGATCTCAGACACGGAGTTCACAGATCTTTAGACCAGGTCTCTGCCTTTAATATAACTAAGCAATTCTCTGTGCTTCTTCTTTTTTTTTTTTTTTTTTTTAAAGATTTTATTTATTAATTTGACAGAGAGAAATCACAAGTAGATGGAGAGGCAGCCAGAGAGAGAGAGAGAGAGAGGGAAGCAGGCTCCCCGCCGAGCAGAGAGCCCAATGTGGGACCCGATCCCAGGACCCTGAGATCATGACCTGAGCTGAAGGCAGCGGGTTAACCCACTGAGCCACCCAGGCGCCCCTCTGTGCTTCTTTTTTGATGTTCTCTCCCTTTCCCCATTTCTAACTTGCTCCTTTTCTTCAATAGTTCTTGAGTTTGAGTCAGACTCACCCGTGGAGCTTTAAAAATTATCTTAATTTGGGTTGCTCTAACAAAGCAAACAAAATCCATGGCTCATGGAATTTATTTCTCATAGTTCTGGAGGCTTGAAGTCTAAGATCAGGGTGCCAGCATGACCAAGTTCTGGCAAGGACTCTTTTCTGGCTTTTTATAAGGGCATTAATCCAATGCATGAGGGCTCTGCTCTCATGACTTAATCACCTCCCAATGTCCTCACCTTCTAATTCCATCACTTTGAGAGTTAATATTTCAAAATAGAAATCTTGGGCGGGGGCGGGGCGAGAAAAGCATTTAATCTGTAGCAAATATATACATCTAATCCTATACCTGTAGATTCTAACTTAGAATACAGACTGAATAAAAATAATGGTTTTATTTATTTTATCCTATGCCTATAACAGTACTTGATACTGTTCAAAAAGTATGTGTTGAGTAAACAACAGTCTATGGGCTGGGACCCAGATGACTGAGTTTTTAAGTTTCTCAAGTTATCTAGCTATGTGGTCAGGTTAACCACTACCATGTATACTTGGTTTCTTTTGGTTATTTTACAGATTCATCTTCAGAATGTCATCTTGTTCATGGCTTCTGCTCTATTTCATGGCCTGCTTCTCTGCATCATTTCAGCTTCATATTTTAATATATTACATATTTCTATATTTCATACTATTTCTCTGTATTTTTTTAAGATTTAATTTATTTATTTGACAGACAGAGATCACAAGTATGCAGAGAGGCAGGCAGAGAGAGAGGAGAGGAAGCAGGTTCCTCGCTGAGCAGAGAGCCCGATTTGGGGCTCAATCCCAGGACCCTGGGATCATGACCTGAGCCGAAGGCAGAGGCTTTACCCCACTGAGCCACCCAGGTACCCCTCTCTGTATATTTCAATTCAAGTTTCTATCAGCCACATACAACTTGGTTCTAAGAATCATTGGTCTAGTTTATTTCTGTTTGAATGGATTTCTCACATCAGAGCCCTGTACAGTTATCTTGCAGATTGAATGCCCTTGTTTCTCTCTAGCCTAATGATTCATAGCCAAGAAGAAGGGAAGTAGAAAGAACAGAACCACCTGGTATAAAACACAGCAGCCTAACAGGCTGTGGGTATGGTAGGTAATAGGATTGGTTTGTCTAGTACAGAAGGCTATATTTTTACTAATTATAATTAATTGATTAAATATCTTTGAGTGCTTCATGTGCAGGTATTGAGTGCTTAATGCAGTAAACAGTAAGCAAGAGAAACATGTCGTCTTCCCTCACAGAGCTTATTCTGTAATAGGAAAAATAGGCAATTAATAAAGCCATTAAAATAGGGGGTCAAATGAAAGAAAAATGGGTAAGTGGGGCCCCATAAAAATTGATATCTTTTGCTTTTCAAAAGACAATACTAAGAAAGTGAAAAGGTGAGCCTTAGTCTTGGAGAAAATATTTTCAAAACATATATTTAATAAAGGACTGTATCAGAATATAGAGAGAACACTGTAACTCAAAAATAAAGAGTCAACCCAATACAAAACTGGGAAAAATATTTGAACAGATACTTTACTAACAAAGATATATGAATGTCACAGGAGTATATGAAAAGACATTCAACATCATTAGTTATTAGGGAAATGCAAATTAAAACCACAGTGGGAAACCACTATGCAGCCACTTGAATGGTTAAAATTAGAATGACGGGCCATACCAAGTATTGCCAAGAAGACAGAGCAACTGGGATGCTCAAATATTGGTGGGAATGCAAACTGAAACAACCACTTTGGAAAGTAATTTGGCAATTTCCTATAAAGTTAAACACATATTTATCATATGACCCAGCAATCCTACTTGGAGGTCTTTGCCTAAGAAAAATGAAAATATATGTCCAGACAAAGACTTGTAAGTGAATATTCATAGCATCTTTATTCCTAATGTCTCCAAACCAGAAGCAAACATTTTGGAAACAGGGTAATAAATGAACAAACTGTTACATCCATGCAAAAGAATGCTGCACAGCAATTAAAAAAAAAAAAAAAGGAATGCACTGCACTTACATGCAACAAGGATGAATTTCAGAAGCCTTCCATTAAGTGAAAGAAGCCAGCTACAAATGACTGCCTATGAGTGCACATATGATTCCATTTATGTGATATTATAGAAAAGGCAAAACTACAGTGACAGAGGAGATCGGTGGTTAATCTGAAGTGGGTGGGGAGGTGGGGGAGGTAGGGGTGGGGGAACGATTAACAATGAAACTTCTTGGGCAGATAGAAATATTCTATATCTTGACTGTAGTGTTTGTAACAGGATTGATGTGTTTGTCAAAATGTGTTAAATTATACAGTTAAATTGTCTAATTTAATTGTGTACAGATTATACCTAAACTAAGCTAAGTTTTAAAAGAGAAAAATGACGTGTGATACATGCTTGGATTGAGAAAAGCAAGGGGTGTTCTGGGAGCACAATATAGGTCACCTCACCATCCAGCAGAGTCTGAGGGGGCTTTTCATGGGATGAACCACTGGCTCTCAGCATGAGTATGAATAGGGCAAGTGCACAGAGTTAGGTGGAAGGGATGGAGGTTCAACAGAGTCAGCAGCAGAGGCTCAGAGGCAAGAGAAAACAAGGAACTTAGGAAATGTTAGTGAAGGAGGAGGGAGGAAATATGAGTGTGGAGAAGTAGGCAGGGCAATATAAGGCTTTTATTTAAAGTCATGTTAAGTTTGGATTTTATCCTAAGAGTGACTGAAGGCTTTTAAGCCCTTCTCATCATGGAGTTATATGTGATTTTCTGATTTGTAAAGAATGTCCCTGGCTGCTGTCTGAAGAATGGGTTGGATGGAAAAACCTTGACTAAGAGGGCATCAGATGATAGTGCCACGAATTGGGGGAGTTGTCAAGGGGATGGACAGAGGTGGATAGATTTCAGAAATACTTAGGAAGTAGAATTTTCTGTGGGAGTTGAGGGTGAAGGAAGAATCATCAAGAATGGCTTCTAGGTTTCCAGTTTGGATAACTGGGTATATGGTGATACCATTCACTGACGTAAAGAATAAAGGAGCCAGAAAGGGTTTGGAGACAATGTGATGACTTTAGTATTGTACATGTTGTTTTGAGGTGCCTGGGAAGCCTTGTGTTTTGAGGTAGTTAGATATACAGATCTGTTGCTTAGGAGACAGATCTCAGCTGCAGAAGTAAATTTAGTCATTTCCATGTAGGTAGTAATTGAAATCATGGAATTGATGACTGAGGAGATGAATGAGTAGGATGAGGGAAAAAGAGGCCCACAGAAGAATCCCAAGAAATTCCATGCTTTATGGAGAGGTAGGAGGAAAATTAGGAGAGCACTGTTTTATGGAAGCTACTAGAAGAAATTAAGAGTCAATAGTATCAAATGGAATTCCTTCATTAAAGAATGTGGTGAATTAAATTATGATTAATATGTATATTAGAATTTTTGAGAGACGCACTTACAGTAAAAGATGAATCACTGTTACACAACTATCAAAAAGAAAAAGAAAGTAAATGGTTTGATGGCCTGTGAAAAAGCAGTGCATTTCTTACATAGATGGACGAACTCAAGAGTTTTCCATTATTTTGTTTTGTCCTTCCCCTTTTGGATTTTCCTCCCCCATTGGAGACTTTCAGAATACTAAACATTAAAGAGCTTCCAAAAATCCACTTACATATATTCTGGGTGGAGAAGCTCGCACCAGACATTCCCTTATTTACAAATCCATGAGCAAGAATGTACTTTTTGTAATGTTTGCTTAATAAGTACTATCCACCTTAATTCCCCTGTTCCTTTCGGTCTGTTTCATTCCCTGAGGGGTTGTGACTAGCTTGAAGAGCTCAATGGGAGAAGGGCTTTGATCCCCCTAACTTAAGCAAGAAGTGTTTGTGGAGCAGGCAAGAGAATCAGTCATTGGTACTGTTCTTAAGTGTGTTCCAGCTGCTTTCAAATTGATCTTACTACCATGGTCAGTTTTAGTGGTCCATGGAAGAATGCTGGAACAAAAGTCTCCAGTTCCCCAGATGCCATCTTTCTCTTCTTCTTCTTTTTTTTTTTCTTTCTAATTCCCTTTTCCCCAAAAAGGAAGATGTAGAAAGCTTTTGAAAAGCTAGAATTATATTAGAATTATCATTAAAGATCCAATAGGAGAATATTTTTAAGGAGCCACTTAAAGGTCATGGTTGTAAGAGCTCAAATAGAATTGTCAGGGAAATGAGTAGGGGGGCCCTTACTCAGTCATGGTTCCAATCAAAGGCAATTTCTGTTGTCATTACTTTGTTCAGGTAAGAAGGGGGAAGACTTCCAAACTGTCTGTGTCAATTATCAATTTACTGTTTCTGAGCTCCAAATTTACTTTTCAACATATGCTTGGGATAATAGATTAGACTCTTAAATATTTTTCTCTCCCAGTGAACACAACATTAAGCTTTGTCAATAGAGCTTGCCTTGGGACACTACAGGAAGACAAGAGCTTCTCTTCCTGGTCCCATGTGCTACATTTGGCTTTTCTTTGCTCCTGCTTTGAGGTCTGCCAGTGGTGTGTGTTTATGGGCCATCTACTGGTGCTCTACCCCAAATATGACCCAGAATATGTGGTCCCTTGGTAACCTTAAAGGCCTGGGTTGGACCCAGTGACTATCTTGCTTCCACCCTCCCAAAGTGGACACTGGTATGCTCAGGTCTAATGCTGGCTGGCAGTGGAACCTGATTTCTTTCATGTGTTTTCCTTGCTTGCTTTACTCCAGAAGGTTGTTTCTTGTAACTGTCTCACTATAGATACCATGTGCTCCAGGCCTTGTACCAGCAGTAATACCCTGATTCCTTCTCTAAGCTCATCCAGAGCCTTGACTTGCCTACTCCCTAGAGGGTTATTTCTGGCTGTCCAGTGACTCCGGCCTGTCCAGTTTGCCAAACAGCTCCACTGTTGAGTGGGCTACAGCCATACCTTCTCCAATGAGGTTTTTTACCCCAGCCTTGGGGAGGAGGCCCTCTGTCCAAATTTCTTCTTCCTTACATAATTTCCACCAACCATAATGCTCTCTTTAGAGTTCTCTTTCATCATTATAGTTACTTCTCTATCATAGTTTAATGATTTTTTAACACTAAACTTCTCCTATTCAATTTATTGTGTGGTTTCTAACTTCTAATTACACCAGACTGATATATTATCCTTTCTTTAATCTATTACACATACATTTCCCAGATTAGTCTTCTAACAGCTCAACTCTTATTTAAGACACAAATCAACACTGTCCCCCCCCCCCCCCCCCCCCGTTAAACCCAACAACCACCCTTGAGTGATTTGGTATTGCCTGGCATTCAAGATCCTCCACGATCTGAACCCTGCCTGCCTTTACAATCTTATTTTCTACTCTTTCTAGAATAACCAAGGCAAGCAGCACTGTGCAGTACAGGAAGTCCACTCATAGTTTTGACTTTTAGCTCTACTACTTATTACGAAGCAGACAAGGGCATGTCCTTAGATTCCACTGAATTTCAGTTTACTCTCAGAATGTGCAGAAGTGCTTTGTAAGCTGTATAATAGAAGGAAGTGGAGTATTTTTAGAAAGTTAACCGGAGAAAGAAAACCTTCAAGCTGGTGAGAAATTCAACCTATTCAAAATTTAGACCCCTTAGGAGAGGCTCTTCTATTCCATGAGAATTTGATGAAGGGTCATAGGGCCTTAAATGTGTGGTAAAAGATGAGGGACCCAACTACTTGTATAGAAAAGAGGCAGATTTCTCTGGTTGCTCATGGATTGGACTCATCTTTGTTGGGCATCAGGCCAGCCTGTGGATTTTTTTTTTTTAATCAGCAGGTGGTTCTTCTAAATTCCTCATTATCTTGGATACATAATGCTGGAGGAAAAAAATCCAATTCCAGGAGAACTTGAAACATGAATACGAAAGGCATTTAAAAATTTAAGTGAAAAAAAAGTCCTTAGGGAAGAAATACAGGATTCCTTCTTTTATAACCTGCAGAGAAAGGTGAGTTTAACAGAGGGAAAAAATGAAGAGAGGTAGCCATTCCAGTCTTGCTTAGACAACACCTTCATTATCTAACCTCTCTACAGCTCTTTGTATTTTCCAAAGACCTTTACAAATGTACTTCCCCCCAATATAATAAGCCTCTGATCAAAGCAGGTTACTTTTCATCTTTCCATTTTCTAGATGAGAAAAAAGGAGTTCCAGAGAAGTGAAGTCACCTTCACAAGTCCCCGGGTGGGTCAAAGGTGGAATGAGGTTTTGAACCTTTGCCACAGAGTTCTTGGCTTAATTGCTTTGCAACATGTTATTTCCTGTCTTGACTAAAGCTCTACAAATTGGTTTAAAAAGATTCTTAATCTAAGAAGCCAAGTCTAGAATTCTAACTAGAGAATCCTCTGTGGGAAGTCTTGAGGTTTTATTGAAACTGAGATTCCTCTGGGCCACCGTGCTTGGAAGGCAGTGGAGAAGAACAGATGTGGTTCACAGACTTGAGAGAAGGAAGTACTACACTTCAGATGAGGTACTCCTTCAGGTCTCCTGGGGATTAGAGTTAGATCTCTTTATAGGAAAAAATACGAAAGTGATGCTTATAAGATTGGCATCTGAGAAAGTGGCTTCACTCAGTGGTTGAGATTTGTGTCCAATTCTCATGTGCCCAGTCCATTCTTCTTGCATTTGAATCCCTTTTTTCCCCAGGGGAGAAATAGGCCAGTTTCCAATTTGTGGAATTCTAATTTAGGTTATATATTTCTTTGCAATGTGAATCTATTTCAGATTTGATGTAAGGTCACTGACTAGTACATTGCCAAATACCCTATAGGTACCTTAATAAATATTTATTAATGTTAATCATGAGAACCATCTTTTTCAATATTTACATTTACAGTATATACTCTACCAATACTGCAACAGGGAAAACTTTCAGGATAATTACATTTTGTATTTATATCCAGTGATTTATTTCCTAGAATCTCAATTTTGTCAGAGACATGATTATGGTATTTTTTCCCCCTCAACCTTAAGGTTACCGGCGAATGTTCGTCCTATTTTACAGATGAAGAGTGTAAAAGGAAAAGGGAGTAATTGGCAACAAGTCTCACAGTGAACTGAAGAGAAGTGGAGAATGAAAATTTAAGTTTATGTTTCCAAAGTTCACTAAAAATACCTGTTCTGGGAACTAAGTAATATTGAGCATTTTTTATAACATTATATATTCTTATATAATACTAAACTATGCTAGACTAGACTAGACCATACTATACTTCATTACAATATTTTTATAATTTTATAATACTACTATTGCTTCTCGGCCTTTTGGCTAAGATCAAGTATAATTTTATAATACTACACCATACTATACTTCATTGCAATATTTTCCAAACTGATGTTCCTGGCGCTTGTAAAAAAATAAATACGGAGGGGGTTAAGGAGCGCACTTCTTGTGATGAGCACCAGGTGTTAAATGGAAGTGATGAATCACTATATTGTACACCTGAAACTAATGTTACACTGTATGTTAACTAACTGAAATTTAAATGAAAATTATATATGTACATACATTATATATTTGGAATCTACATCACAGACCTACTAAGTCCAAATTTTTGCAAGGGGCACAGAAATCTGCATTTTAGTAAGCTTCCAGAGAATCTCTTACAGAATGGTTTCCATAGAAAATACCACCATTTAAGACCACATTCATATGGGAAAGTCATTCATGATTTCAACTAAGGATTTGAAGAATAAATCCTCCCTCTCCTTCTCCAACACTAGCTAAAGCACCTTCTTACTGCATTAGAGATATCCCACCCCATATCTTTCAAGTTTCTGTTGGTGGTTTGTACCTGGGAGAGAGCCTCCAACAAAGCTCAGGTGACAGTAAGGGAAATTGAGGAAGGACAGGCTTTCAAGTTACAGATAAAGGGATAAAGGCATTGGGGGGCCAGGACCTCCTGCCACTAAAAGACTATAGGAACACTCCTGGAACACACTCATTTTCTTGCCAGTCCCTTCCCTCGTACAGGTCAGTGTCACCCCATCCCCAGCTACCCATTTCTCTGCTACCTTCCACTGACTGACTACAATTTCTCTTTTCTTCCTGTGTCACTACAAAACCGGCCCCAAACTCACAACCTCTCCTCTCCTACCCCCAAAGCCTGTATCTAATGCCTGCCTGATTTCCTTATTATCAGCAACCAAGAGAAATAAATAGCAGCTAAAAAGAAATCCCATTGCATTGTGTCATTCACTGTAGGCAGGATTTCCAGATAAAATATAGGATACCCAGTTAATTTAAATTTCAGCAAATAATTTTTGTAATGTAAGTATGTCCCAAATATTGCACGAGATAATCATTATACTGAAAAAATTGTTCATTGTCCGAACTTCAGATTTCATTGAACATTCTATATGTTTATTTGAGAAATCCAAAACCTTAGCTGTAAGGGGAAAGAAAACACACAAATGATCACAAGGGATTATGGTCTTTGGGGTGTCTAAAAGACTGCAGTGAGAATCGTCTACATACCAGGAAACCTAGACTCAAACTCTTCTGGGCATCTCCCCTCAAGAGTAGAGACTGCTAGAGATGGAAGGGAGCCTCCCAGTATTACAGAGAGGCCTAGTGTTGAGGTAGGCAAGAATAGAATGAAACTGTAGAAAACAGTACATCAAATCCCAGAGTATACCACATATAGTAAGAGTAATTATTATTTTCTTAACAAAAGATATGAAATTTTTGATTTGGTACCTATATATTGGTAATGAGTCACCATGTAAAGTATATTCCTTATTGAAGTACAGTCTAGAAAGTTTGATAAAGACTTCTTTGGGCGATCTAAAAAGGTAGTTGCCCTCAATGAATGCCTGACTATAAGGAACATACATAAGTTAGGAAATATCTATAGTATGTTAACTTATTTATTTGAGCAGTTCCTACTCACTAGTATATATCTCTGGTATTGAATGATCTGTAAGAATGGTCTGTTGTGGCAGAAACTGACTCTGTTCTCTTCTTTCTCAATGAAGGATGAGACCACAGCTCCCAGATGCATGCAGCTCAATGGAACCATGACTGATTCTCACCAGGGGCATTTGGGAGAGGGGGTGATGTATGTCACCTCCAGTGAGGTGGTTAAGAGCATATGCAACTCTTCACGTTCTTTCCGTACCTTGTCTGAATACTGGACGCAGACCACATTTCAAGACCTTTGAAGATGGAAAGACTGAAAGATGAAGATTGACAGAGGCCTGGATCTCTGCATGGTACAAAGCTCCAATCTATGCCTGACACCCTGCATTAGCTGTGACTAATGAGAAATAATCTTTTATTGTGTTGAGCCATGTTTTGGGTTATTTATTTCAGGAGACTAACATAACTACCAAAATTTTTTATTAATGCAGGAGGCAGATAACTTAGAATTGCAAATATACACAAATCGATACAAATTGCTACACAAATGGACTCTATAAATAGTATACCAGCCTTTAGGTACTTGGGTGGTTCAGTCAGTTAAGCATCTGTCTTTGGCTCAGGTCCTGATCCCAGAGTCCTGGGATCCAGCCTCTTCTATGATTCCCTGCTCAGTGGGGAGCCTGCTTCTTCCTCTCTCCCCTGCTCCTGCTCTTTCTCTCTCTTACTATTGCTCTCTCAAATAAATAAATAAAATCTTAAAAAAGAAAAGAGTATACCAGCCTTAAGCCAGGTGCTTCAGGAAAGTTTCCCATTTTATCAGCATAATGATGGCATTTATAGTTATCAATGATTTTATAATTATAAATGTATATTATTAATATTATCATTTTGACTCCTGAGTTTCTTTTTCCATACATTAATTTTTACATGAATCACAAGTAGAAATAATAGTTTACATGGCTTGTCATTCACAAGTAAAAAATTTGGAGCCATTAATACCAGGATAGTGAGGAATAAATCATATATATCTGATATCCTTCAAAATAATTTTATGTAAGAACACAACCCTATGTCTATTTAGCCTCACCCATCTTTCTTGATAGTGAAATTAACTCCACGAATAATTTATAAAAGTAACACAAATGAATCCAGTTAATTTATGTTGCTGCCTATCTTAAATCTCTATTACCTCCAGGATAAGATCCAAATGCCACAGCATATTGTGCCCTTCATGTCCTTGTTCATCTCCCTTGATTCGGTACCCATGTACCTTTCTTCTCACACTGAAGCAATGCTGAGTTATCTCCAGTTTATACTAGTCACTTAAAAAGCATATTTAAAATGTAGATTTCTGGAAAAATATATAAATTATAAATCTATAAAATATATAAATATGTAAAAATCTACTAAACTAGATAGTTTCTAAAACATCTACTAATATCTACATTTCTAAAATATCTACTGAACTTTCTTCTAAAATAACTAACCTAAGCCATTTTCCACTTTGATTAAGGGAAGTATTAACAGATATTCTAACTTCAACTACTATTTTTAATGTATGAATCTATATATTGAAAAGCAAAATATTTGATAAATTTCTATATTGATAGGGTTGATTTAAAAAAATAAATGGTCAACTAATATGCAACAAGGCAGGAAAGACTATCCAATGGAAAACAGTCTCTTCAACAAATGGTGTTGAGAAAATTGGACAGCGACATGCAGAATGAAACTGGACCACTTTCTTACACTATACACTAAAATAAACTTGAAATGGGTGAAAGATCTAAATGTGAGATAGGAATCCATCAAAATCCTAGAGGAGAACACAGGCAGCAACCTCTTTGACCTTGGCTGCAGCAACTTCTTGCTAGGCACATCTTCAAAGGCAAGAGAAACAAAAGCAAAAATGAACTTTTGGGACCTCACCAAGATAAAAAGCTTTTGCACAGCTAAGGAAACAGTCAACAGAACTAAAAGGCAACCTACAGAATAGGAGAAGATATTTGCAAATGTCTTATCAGATAAAGGGCTAGTATCCAAAATCTATAAAGAACTCCTCAAACTCAAAACCCCAAAACAAAACAAAAAAATCCAGTAAAAAAGTGGACAGAAGGCATGAGCAGACATTTCTCCAAAGAAGATATCCCAATAGCCAACAGACACATGAAAAAATGCTCAACATTACTGGGCATCAGGGAAATACAAATCAAAACCACAGTGAGATATCACTTCACACTGGTCAGAATGGCTAAAATAAGCAATTCAGGAAACAACAGATGTTGGTGAGAATGCAGGGAAAGGGGAGCCCTCTTACGGTGTTGGTGGGAATGCAAGCTGGTGCAGCCACTCTGGAAGACAATATGGAGGTTCCTCAAAGTTAAAAATAGAGCTACCCTAGGACCCAGCAATTACACTACTAGATATTTATCCAGAGGATACAAACATAGTGATTCAAAGGGGCATAGGTATCCCAATATTTATAGCAGCAATGTCTATGATAGCCGAAGTACAGAAAGAGTCCAGATGTCCATGGACAGATAAATGGATAAAGAAGATACAATGGAATATTACTCAGTCATCCAAAAGAATGAAATCTTGCCATTTGCAATGACATGGATGGACCTAGAGGGTATTATGCTAAGTGAAATAAACCAGTCAGAGAAAGACAAATATCATCTGATTTCATTCATAGGTGGAATTTAAGAAACAAAAAAGATGAACACAGGGGAAGGGCAGGGAAAATAAGACAAAAAACAGACATGGAGACAAGCCATAAAAGACTCTTAATCATAGGAAACAACTGAGGGTTGCTGGAGGAGAGGTGGGTGGAGGATGGGGTAATTGGGTGATGGGCATCAAGGAAGGCACTTGATGTAATGGGCACTGGGTGTTATATGCAACTGATAAATCACTAAATTCTACCACTGAAACTAATAATACACTATATGTTGATTAAATTGAATTTAAGTAAAAATTTTTAAAAATATACAGTAGTAATAAATTACAGTACTATAGGCATACCAAAAATTTAGTTATGATTTGTAAGTTTTCTAAAGGTATTTTATTTTAATATATTTTTATTAATTTATTTTAAAAGATTTTATGTATTTATTTTAGAGAGAGAGAACACATGGCAGAAGGAGAGGGGAGAGAATCTCAAGCTGATGCCACACTGAATGCAGAGCCTCAAGTGTAGGACTCCATCCCATGACCCAGAGATCGTGACATGAACCTAAATGAAGAGTTGTTTGCTCAACTGACTAGGCCACCCAGGCACCCCATAATGTCTTTTTGTTTTCTTTTTTTTATGAATGCTTTCACAGTTTCAAGCTACATACTACTTAGCAAAGGACTTTTGGAACAGGGCCCTTTTCCAAATTTCCAAACATGGCTAATACAAGTGCCATCTAGTGGCCAAAATAATTTTAACTAGGTTTTGTTAAAAAAAAAAAATACTAGGGAATTTGATTTTCTATGTAACCAGCTTGAGGGACTAGCTCTGAGACATAAATGTTGCATGCTATTGTAAATTCTAATGGGAATCGCCTCAGTCACGTTGAAGTTACTGTGGCACAGATAGTTCTGCTTTCCCCATTTCTGAAGCAGGCAGCTGGGATAGGAGGCTTGGACCACAAAACGGCTCTGCTTATTCTCTGATGTTGGAGAGTATTTGATATTCACTCACTCATTATTCCATCATTCATTCAACACTGAGCCAACATTTGTTTACTTATTTGTTTGTTTGTTCATTCAGTGCCAACCAGGTTTAGGGCACTGTGCTAGGCAATAAAAGATTAATCAGACTGGATTTTTATTCTTTTAAGGGCTTATTATTTAATGAAACTGGTTTTGTGAGGTTTAGAAAGGTGAATCAGATATTGTCCTAACCTTAAGGAACTTACGGTCAGCAGAGGAGACAGGAAAGTCGTAGTACTGCTCTAGGCGCCCTCTCACTAAGAGAGATGGGACACAGGCCCACAAGACAGGGAGGAATGGCAGGCAGTGGCTGAACTGAGTGCCCCAGGGCTCCATCCACAAGTTCTGTTCTGCTACAAGGTAGAAAGGGCATTCAGTACTCTATGCCTTCCCTACTTAGTTCTGCATGTTTTGCAAACAATAGACAATCATTGATGTAGAAGGAGCAACCAATTAGCTGTTTTTCATATCCATGGTTATCAATTGCAACACAGCAGCTTTACAGAAAAGAGGGAAAAAAAGCCGGGGCCCTGTCACTCTCATTAAATCACTAATTTGTCTTAAAACTTTTATATAGATTTCAGCAAGCTTATGTAGCTAATTTTTTCAAATATGAAAATCTCATGGCTATTTTTTGGTTAATTTTGATGATAAAAAAATGACACAACAAACTGAATATATAAAGAAAAGCTTGTATTTGAATTTAGCTATGGTGAATTAATAGCAACCCCAAGTCCCTTCCTTTATAGCATTGTTAAAGTGTGTAGTGTTTTCTAGGGCCCCCTGTCTCTCCCATTTTCCTCTTTCAAGGTCATGATTAATTTTATTGACTTAATCTCAAACTGATATTTTTACAGTAAATCCTTTCATGCATTCAGAGACAGATTTCATTTAATGGTTTAAATTTGAACAGTTTTTCAGTGCTTTGCTGGGTTGCTGTTCTGAGTGCTCAGATGGGAGAAGGAACTTAAAAAAATGATTTATAAAGTGATAATATCTGTGACATTCATTTTACCTACTAAAAGCTGCAAGAAAAAAATTGATCTTGCTTTTTTTTCCCTTCAAAAAAATTCCCAAACCACTACTCAATTAAAATCTCCAACCCAACACCCTACCTGGTACCATATTAATGACAGACCTACATAATTTGATGCTCTCTTTAAAAATTGTTATCAGAAAACACTTTGAGTGATTTATGATATAATAAAATTTAGTATATTTATATATTGGTAAAATATATTATTTATTTATGTATTTATTTTGCATGCCATTAATGTTGACTAACATGAAGGCAAACTTTGGTTACTTAAAAAACACTCCTGTAACAAGGTAAGTAGTATTGGTGACTGTGAGTGGGACTTAACGCAAATTTCATGGCCCTTTATATAACTTTTTTTGAGTCTTATGATTTTCTAAAAAAAAAAAAAAAAGAAAGAAAAAAAGCAGCTTTGAAGTATAAGCCATTATTTCTGAGTTATCTGCTGGGAACGGGCTACAGAAGGTCCTCTTTTCTGGGCAAAGGAAACAGTACACAGATGCTCCTGCTAGGCGCACACTGGTCACAGCTGCTCTGTCCCAGCAGGGTAAGATTATTTTTGTGATTCTCCAACTTCTTTTTTTTTTCCCAATCAAATACAAATTTGGACTTAAGTGTTCTTTGCTAATGATCACAGAAGCAACAACCTGACATAAACTAGCAAGTTGATAGGTAATGGTTAGACACACCTCCTTTAATAAGATGCTTCATTCATTCATTCAATCCTCCCAGTAAATATTTATCAAGCACCCACTATCTATCCCACTATATATCAAGTACTGTTCTAGGTGCTGGGGTTTCAACAATGGACAAAATAGGCCACCATCCTGGCTCATAGGCCCAAGCTTATATTCTAGTGGATGGACGTAGACAATAAACCAAACAAAGAAGTAAAACATAGTGTGCAGATGAGGTAAGTTCTGTGGAGAAACATAAAGGAGGAAAAGGGTAGAGGGAGTTTCTAGGATTAAGGAGGGGGATTCAAATTTAAATAAACTAGCCAGACAAGACCTCACTGAGAAAAAAGACAAAGGTGGCAAAGGAATGAGCCATGGAAATACATCCGGGGAAGAGTGTTATAGGCAGAGGAAACTGCAAGTGCCATGTGGGAGAGGGCTTGATGTGTTCGCTCAACAAGGAGCCTAGTAAGACAGGAGCAATAGTGCAGTAGACGGCACAGGGAGCCATGATCTTGTTTGTGAGTCATTGTAAGGACTCTGGTATTTACTGTGAGGGAGAAAGGGAGCTACTAGAGGGTTCTGAGGAGAGAAATAAAACTGATTTATGTTTTAAAACAATGACAAGGTCTCCTTCAGTGAAATAGGAATCAAGGTCATCAGCTGGGGGTGAGGATAAAGGGGAAGGTGCTGGAAGAGATTATGATGTGGTTGTCTAGGAGAGTGGGACAGTGATTTGATTAGGGAAATATAGTGTGATTACCACATAGTGTTGTGGGCCCACTTGGGGTTAGTAGTCATGAATTTAAAGTGAGATCAGTCAGCCACGTGGAGCAGGCAGAGTAGGATTTAATGAGGTTTGAGGTTTTGTCCAGTGACTAACAGGAGGGTGGGGAAAGGGAGTTGAGGGTCATGCATGGCAGTGATTTGGTGATTGGCTCTGAAATGTAGGCTGTGTAAGGAGAGAAGTGAGTACCTGAGGGGCAAGGACGATGCAAGTGTGGTAGGGTCACTGGACTGAAAGTGTCACGCTGCAGGACTGCTGGTCATGGGACAGAGTGAGCTGCCGGTCAGAGAATGAAATGCCCCAATTTACGTTCATGGGACTAAATGGGGTTTCCTGTATGGTATGTTGAGAAGGCTATCTTTCTCAAGTGTGGAATGAAAATACCAAAGAAAAATGTCACTGCAGTTGGGTCTCTCTGAGCCATGCCATTCCTTGTACACCCCCCCCCACCTGCACCCCATATATGTGAGCTTTCAGAGCACTAGCAGAAGTTGTCCACAATGGCTGATGTACTTTAGCTACTCAGTTTGTAGAGTTCATTAAGAAAAGAAACTGCAACCCAGTATAATCTATCTTTCCAAGATTATTTGCTTTATCCTAGCCAAAAAACCTAACCATACTGAAAACTAAGGAGGATTGAAATCAAGGACACAAAATAGCCACTGTTCAGTTGGAAATATTCAATGAACAAATGAAAATCACAATTTATAGATTCCATTGTTGCAGGCACTGGCTGTGTAGCAGGAGAACACTTGTGAATGGCAGCACAGTAATGGTTACAGTAAAATCAGAACACAAGATCCCTAACTAAATACTTGCCACTGGAGCACTCATCTCATTTACAAAATCATGCTGTTTCTCTGTTGCTTTTGAAGGAGACTAATAGAGTCTAAGCACATAAAACTTGAAAGAAGTGTAAACGTAAATTATTTAGTGCTTTTTCTTAATACAGATTAAAATGCCAACATTTGGAATTTTATAACATTAGGCTGCTTGAATAGAAACTGCATCAGGTTGTATAAGGATCCTATAAGTGAAGTTGGAATGAGGATTTGAAGACACCTCCCTTTTTTGTTTATTGTTATTTTCCTTAAGACTGTAGGTATAGATGATGTGAAAAAAAAAAATGACACTTCAACCCCTGTAAGTGGTTAAATAGCAAGTTAATTATACAATTATTTTGAAGAAATTAAAAATGACTTAAATACAAACTTAAAGGGCAAGCCCACAACATTGTTGTTTTATAGTTTCTAAAATTCAAACACTTAACAAATTTTTTGTTTTGTTATAGCTGAAATGTAACTAGAAATACATATATATTTAACTGAGTATGTGAGAAAATTAAATTAAACTGGCTTAAACAACTACTGTTAAGTCTGTGTATTTTAATAGAGAGTTTAGATAATCCATTTACCATGGTTTGGGAAATTAAACAGGGACACATGTTAGGAATCTTTATGCCCTCTTCCATCAGTATTAGAAGTATGTGTTTGTTTTTTTTTTTAAAGATAAATTAGGGTCATATAAAAACACATTTGTTTTGGGGTACCTGAGTGGCTCAGTGGGTTGATGGCTGCCTTCAGCTCCGGTCATAATGCCAGGGTCCTAGGATTCTCCCTGCTCAGCTGGGTGTCTGCTTCTCCTTTTCCCTCTGCCTGCTGCTCCCCCTGCTTGTGGTCTCTTTTTCTCTCTCTGTCAAATAAATAAAATCCTTCAAAAAAAAAAAAAAAAAAGCACACTTGTTTGGATTTCCTCAAAATTACCAATCACAAAGTTCTGGGTTTTCTCCCCATTGCTCAAACTGTGGAGGAGTTTACATGATTTTTATTTTCAGTCTATATAGAAATCTTTGGTCCTAGAGCTTTATCAAGTTAAGAAGATGTGATGTTTTGTAAAGAGCCAAACTAGCTAACTCATTAATTGAAAACTTCTTTTTCAATTATTAATTATTATTATAAATCCATTATAAATCAATTATTAATTAAGAATTGAAAAATTCAGGAAGGGATGTTGTACTTTGTCAAATGCTTTTTCAGCATCTATTGAGAGTATCATATGGTTCTTGTTCTTTCTTTTATTGATGTGTTGTATCACATTGACTGATTTGCGGATGTTGAACCAACCTTGCAGCCCTGGAATAAATCCCACTTGGTCGTGGTGAATAATCTTTTTAATGTACTGTTGAATCCTATTGGCTAGTATTTTGTTGAGTATTTTCGCATCTGTGTTCATCAAGGATATCGGTCTATAGCTCTCTTTTTTGGTGGGATCCTTGTCTGGTTTTGGGATCAAGGTGATGCTGGCCTCATAAAATGAGTTTGGAAGTTTTCCTTCCATTTCTATTTTTTGGAACAGTTTCAGGAGAATAGGAATTAGTTCTTCTTTAAATGTTTGGTAGAATTCCCCCGGGAAGCCGTCTGGCCCTGGGCTTTTGTTTGTTTGGAGATTTTTAATGACTGTTTCAATCTCCTTACTGGTTATGGGTCTGTTCAGGCTTTCTATTTCTTCCTGGTTCAGTTGTGGTAGGGATAGAGGGCACATACCTCAATATCATCAAAGCCATCTATGAAAAACCCACCGCAAATATCATTCTCAATGGAGAAAAACTGAAAGCTTTTCCGCTAAGGTCAGGAACACGGCAGGGATGTCCATTATCACCACTGCTATTCAACATCGTACTAGAGGTCCTAGCCTCAGCAATCAGACAACAAAAGGAAATTAAAGGCATCCAAATCGGCAAAGAAGAAGTCAAATTATCACTCTTCGCAGGTGATATGATACTATGTGTGGAAAACCCAAAAGACTCCACTCCAAAACTGCTAGAACTTATACAGGAATTCAGTAAAGTGTCAGGATATAAAATCAATGCACAGAAATCAGTTGCATTTCTCTACACCAACAGCAAGACAGAAGAAAGAGATATTAAGGAGTCAATCCCATTTACAATTGCATCCAAAACCATAAGATACCTAGGAATAAACCTAACCAAAGAGATACAGAATCTATACTCAGAAAACTATAAAGTACTCATGAAAGAAATTGAGGAAGACACAAAGAAATGGAAAAATGTTCCATGCTCCTGGATTGGAAGAATAAATATTGTGAAAATGTCTATGCTACCTAAAGCAATCTACACATTTAATGCAATTCCTATCAAAGTACCATCCATCTTTTTCAAAGAAATGGAACAAATAATTCTAAAATTTATATGGAACCAGAAAAGACCTCGAATAGCCAAAGGGATATTGAAAAGGAAAGCCAACGTTGGTGGCATCACAATTCCGGACTTCAAGCTCTATTACAAAGCTGTCATCATCAAGACAGCATGGTACTGACACAAAAACAGACACATAGATCAATGGAACAGAATAGAGAGCCCAGAAATAGACCCTCAGCTCTATGGTCAACTAATCTTCGACAAAGCAGGAAAGAATGTCCAATGGAAAAAAGACAGCCTCTTCAATAAATGGTGCTGGGAAAATTGGACAGCCACATGCAGAAAAATGAAATTGGACCATTTCCTTACACCACACACAAAAATAGACTCAAAATGGATGAAGGACCTCAATGTACGAAAGGAATCCATCAAAATCCTTGAGGAGAACACGGGCAGCAACCTCTTCGACCTCTGCCGCAGCACCATCTTCCTAGGAACAATGCAAAAGGCAAGGGAAGCAAGGGAAAAAATGAACTACTGGGATTTCATCAAGATCAAAAGCTTTTGCACAGCAAAGGAAACAGTTAACAAAATCAAAAGACAACTGACAGAATGGGAGAAGATATTTGCAAACGACATATCAGATAAAGGACTAGTGTCCAGAATCTATAAAGAACTTAGCAAACTCAACACCCAAAGAACAAATAATCCAATCAAGAAATGGGCAGAAGACATGAACAGACATTTCTGCAAAGAAGACATCCAGATGGCCAACAGACACATGAAAAAGTGCTCCATATCACTCGGCATCAGGGAAATACAAATCAAAACCACAATGAGATATCACCTCACACCAGTCAGAATGGCTAAAATCAACAAGTCAGGAAATGACAGATGCTGGCGAGGATGCGGAGAAAGGGGAACCCTCCTACACTGTTGGTGGGAATGCAAGCTGGTGCAGCCACTCTGGAAAACAGCATGGAGGTTCCTCAAAATGTTGAAAATAGAACTGCCCTATGACCCAGCAATTGCACTATTGGGTATTTACCCTAAAGATACAAATGTAGTGATCCAAAGGGACACATGCACCCGAATGTTTATAGCAGCAATGTCCACAATAGCCAAACTATGGAAAGAACCTAGATGTCCATCAACAGATGAATGGATCAAGAAGATGTGGTATATATACACAATGGAATACTATGAAGCCATCAAAAGAAATGAAATCTTGCCATTTGCGACAACATGGATGGAACTAGAGTGTATCATGCTTAGCGAAATAAGTCAAGCAGAGAAAGACAACTATCATATGATCTCCCTGATATGAGGAAGTGGTGATGCAACATGGAGGCTTAAGTGGGTAGAAGAAGAATAAATGAAACAAGATGGGATTGGGAGGGAGACAAACCATAAGTGACTCTTAATCTCACAAAACAAACTGAGGGTTGCCGGGGGGAGGGGGTTTGGGAGAAGGGGGTGGGATTATGGACATTGGGGAGGGTGTGTGATTTGGTGAGTGCTGTGAAGTGTGTAAACCTGGTGATTCACAGACCTGTACCCCTGGGGATAAAAATATATGTTTATAAAAAATAAAAAATTAAAAAAAAAAGAATTGAAAAATTCTTTTTTTAAAAAAAATCTTATTAATTTATTTGACTGAGATAGAGAGATCACTCTCTCTAAGAGAGGCAGGAAGAGAACAAGGGGGAAGCAGGGTCCCCGCCGAGCAGAAAGCCCGATGTGGGGCTCGATTCCAGGACCCTGAGATTTTGACCTGAGCCGAAGGCAAACGCTTAACCCACTGAGACACCCAGGTGCCCTTGAAAACATTTCTGTAAGCAAAAATCACAAAGAAGGTTTGTTACTAAAAAGTCAATTTTAGTTGTACTTAGAGAGGCATATGGCAACCTAATCAACCAATTACAGATGAGAGCCCCCTCAATATTTAAAAGGGCCAACAATTTCAATTAATATATAATAAAAGAAAAAGCTAGATGAAAAATAACTACACTAGGGCACCTCGCTGGCTCAATCAGTACAGCATATGACTCTTGATTTTGGGGTTGTGAATTCAAGTCCCACATTGGGCAAAGAACTTACCTGAAAAGAAAAACCTTAAACTCATAATAAAACTGACAGTTGCAGTGCAGATGTAGGACATTACCACTAGTTAAATCAACTACTGATCATTAAACACTTTCTAGATTTGGCTGAGGTCTGCATGAAAAGTAGATCTCAAGGAGTCTATATATAATTTCAAGTGATCTCAAGGAGCTTGTAACTTCTTAGAGGAGGTAAGACTAACACACATCGCACATCCCAGAACACAGAATACAACATTTAATAAATGTAGGGAAGGGGCACTACCAATACTTTCCTTTCTGAAAAAATTCCACCCCCCCAGGAGACTTCATTTCTTTTGCACTTGGTATTACTCATATAGCACTTACTATACTCTTAGCTGCCTTAGGAAATACTTACCAATTTTGGGGGGTCTGTCTAGCTTCTGAGTTATCCTCCCAGATTTTGGAGAATTCTTACCATAGGTGTTTTGGTAGGAGGAAGAAAGAAAAAGCCAGATAGTCATTTTCCCTGCCTCCTTTGCAGCTACAACATAGGCCCATGACTTAGGCTCAACCAATCAATTTCATAAAATATAACAGCTTTATAGAGATATAATTCATATACCATTCAATTCACCCTTTTAAAGTAAACAATTCAATTGTTCTTGGTATATTTGTAAATTGTGTAACCATTACCACAATCAATTTAAAAATACATTTATCATCTCAAAAAGAAATAGTCGCTTTCCATTTCTTCTAACCTCCTCAACCCTAGGCAATTCTACTTTAGATCCCTGTGAATTTGCTTATTCTGGACATTTCATATAAATGGAATCATAGAATACGTGGTCTTTTAAAATTGCTTTCTTTTACTTAGCATAATGTTTTCAAGGTTCATTCACTCATCACATGCATCAGAACTCCATTACTTTATTTTGCTGAATAATATCCCATTGTATGGATATACCATATTTTATTTATTTATTCATCAGTTGATGGACATTTGGGTGGTTTCCAGTTTTTAGTTATTATGAATAATGTGGCTATGAACATTTGTGTACAAGTTTTTGTATGGACATGTTTTAATTTCTTGGGTATATAACTTGTAGAATTGCTGGGTTTATATGGTAACTTCATACTTAACAATTTGAGGAGTGGCTAAATTATTTTACATAGTGGCTGCACCATTTTACATTCCACCATCCATGTATGAGCATTCCAGCTTTTCCACATCCATGATGGCTAATGATGCCAGTCATCTTCTGATGTTTTTTTTATTAGGCCTTTGTATATCTTCTTTGGAGATATGTCTACTCAGATTCTTTGTCCATTTAAAAATTGGGTTATTTGTCTTTTATTATTGAGTTGTAAGCATTCTTTATATATTCTAAATTCAAGTCCTTTATCAGGTAAGTGATTTATGATATTTTTCTGTTTCTATGGTTTTCTTTTTTACTTTCTTTTTAAAAAAAGATTTTATTTATTTATTTGTTGGAGGGAGAGAGAGCAAATGCACAAGCAGGGGAGGCAGCAGGCAGAGGGAGAAGCATGCTCCCTGCTAAGCAAGGAGTCTGATGCAGAATTGGACCCTGGGATTGTGACCTGATCCGAAAGCAGATTCTTAACTAACTGGGCTACCCAGGCATCCATCTTTTTTACTTTCTTTTTTTTTTTTTTTAATTTTATTTATTTATTTGAGAGAGAGACAGTGAGAGAGAGCATGAGAGGGGAGAAAGTCAGAGGGAGAAGCAGACTCTCCAAGGAGCAGGGAGCCCGATGTGGGACTCGATCCCAGGACCCTGGGATCATGACCTGAGCTGAAGGCAGTCGCTTAACTAACTGAGCCACCCAGGCACCCTCTTTTTTACTTTCTTAATGGTGCCCTTTGAGGCACAAAATTTTTTAGTTTTGGTGATGTTCAATTTATCTAATTTTGTTGTGTTTCTTGTACTTCAGGTGTCACATCTAAGAAATCATTGCCTAACCCAGGGTCAGATTTATTCCCATATTCTTCTAAAAGACATAATTTTCTCTCTTACATTTAGGCCTATGATCCATTTTGAATTAATTTTAGTATATGATGTGAGGTAAGGGTCCAACTTTATTCTTTTGCACATGAATATCCAGTTGTCCCTCCCAGCACAATTTGTTGAAAGGTTTTTCATTCCACATTATTTGCTGTGGTGCATTTATCAAAATCAGTGGACTATAAAAGTGAAGATTTATTTCTAGACTATCAGTTCTATCCCATTGATCCACATGTCCATCCTATGCCGGAACCGTCTTGTCTTGATTTTGTAGCTTCAAAGTAAACTTTGAAATTGGGAACTGTGAATCTTCAATGTTCTTTTTCAAGATTGTTTTGGCCATTCTGGGTTCCTTTAATTTCCCCATGAATTTTAGTATCAGCTTGTCAATTTCTGCAAAGAAGCCAGCTTGTATTTATTTATTTATTTTTTTAAAAGATTTTATTTATTTATTTGACAGACAGAGATCACAAGTAGGCAGAGAGCAAGAGGAAGGGAAGCAGGCTCCCCACTGAGCGGAGAGCCCTATGCAGGGCTCGATCCCAGGACCCTGAGATCATGACCTGAGCTGAAGGCAGCCAGCTTGTATTTAGATAGAGATTTTGTTGAATCTATGTATCATTGTGGGTACCAGAGCCATCTTAAGTCTTTTAGTCCATGAACATTGATGTATTTTCATTTGATTTAGGCCTTCTTTAAATTTCTTCAACAATATTATATAGTTTTTCACAGTAGAAGTTTCATATTCCTTTTGTTAAATTTATTCTTAAGTATTTTACTTTATGCTAATATTGTAAATGGAATCTTTTCTTTAATTCAATTTTTGGTTTGCTCATTACTACTGTGTAGAAATACATAGAACCTTACTTAACTTATGTATTAGTTCTAATCATTTTTATTGGATACCATCAGATCTTATCATGGGTATCATTTTGTAATGTACAAAATTATTGAATCACTATGATTACCCCTGAAATGAATAGGATACTGCATGTCAAATATATTTTGATTAAAAAAAATATTAAGATAGGGGCTTCTGGGTGGCTCAGTGGGTTAACCCTCTGCCTTCGGCTCAGGTCATGATCTCAGGGTCCTGGGATCGAGCCCTGAATGGGGCTCTCTGCTCAGCAGGGAGCCTGCTTCCCCCCCCCCCCCGTCTGCCTCTCTGCCTACTTGTGATCTCTCTCTCTCTGTCAAATAAATAAATAAAGTGTTTTTTTAAAAAAGATTAAGATAACTTTATCTGTACTAGCTAGCATAATGTATCAGATATAATAGGTACTAGGTACATGTTGGTGAAATAGAATCATACATTGTAGTGAAGACAAAAGGCTTTACAGAAACGGGAGAGCTGAGCTATGAATGAAGGATGACTAAGAAAGAGAAGGACAGTAGTGGGGAAATCTTAGTGGTGTAGAAGTAAATTTTATTACTTGGGTTAAAAAAAGCAACTGTTTAGAAATGTATTCTCTCACAGTTCTGGGGGCCAAAAGCTTGAAATCATACTCCCTCCAAAGCTTTTAAAACAGGATCCTTCCTGGCTCTTTCCAACTTCTAGTAAGCCCAGGTGTTCCTTGGCTTGTAATTGCAGTACTTCTGTCCCTGATTCCATTGTCTCTTGGTGTTCTCTCTGTGTGTCTCTGTCTCCATATGGCATTTTGGATGACTAGATGACACTAGTCAACTTGGATTAGGACTTATCCTAATTACCTTATCTAACAGAGTGAGTTACAAAGGTGGAGAAATCATATGGCGTTTGGCTTAATAAACTGGAAGGGTGTCCTACTAGGTACTAGAGGTTGGTACTATAGTCAGCACTGGAAAAAAGAAATGGGAGAGAAAGGATCATGAGAAGTATTTATGGTAGAACAGAAATTATTTGGTCAGAAAACAAAATCTCAGCATCTTGGAACAGAAGGGACTGAGCAAACCTCTTTATTTATAGATAAGACAGCTGAGGTTCAGGAAGAAACCAGGGGACTTCTGAGTATTAATGAAAAAATATCTGAATTATATGATAGGGCAATGGATTTGTTTTCCCTTATCCTCAAACTGAGGGGAATTTCATGACACTATTACTGCTCCCTAAGAGGGTATTCAATTGTAGACAAACCCAAGAATTGCTATCTTCCTGTTTAATTGAAGATGTTGCTGATCAGAGAGTCAAGTATTATCTCTGTCTGGGATAAGAGTTTCCTTCTCAGACAACTTTTAGAACCAATTTGGCTGTGTTTCGCAAATAGGGATGGAGAAATGGAGACCCATGATGTTGCTTCCCCAGGGTCATCATTAACCAAACCAGCTGGCTGACAAGCCTGTGGCTATGGAAAACAAACTTACTGAGGAAAAGATGGATTATCAAAATAAGCCTATTTTCTTTCAAGTTGATTTGCTGGAATGACACTTTGTCCCTTTGAATTAGATGCCACAGAAATACCAGATTGGGTCATTTAATCTCAGTCAATACCTTATCATAGTTTTTCTTAAATGTCCTCTCCTATGTAACTTTTCAGTTCTGCTGATGACAATAATGAATACTGCATTTTCCTACACATGAAGGTTTTTACATTGTAAACTCATGATATGGTTTTCACATGTGGAAACTCAGAATTTCTGAGATGGAGTAAAAATAGACTGTAGTGCTGGGCATACCTTTGCTGCAGGGACTCAGGAGGATGAAAGGAACAGTAGCTGGGAGTTCAATGTATCAGTATCTATCTATACACAAATATCGTTTGTTTCTCTGAAATATATTTATTTTTGTTCTTCATTGAAGTTTGAAGGAGGTATGATTCAGCTAAACTGAATAGCAAGAAAATGATTTCAATCACAACTTGTAGCCAATAAAAACCTTCCACAAACTGGAAGAAAACCAGAGGGGCCTAATTTCTTGAGTTCTTACAATCAGTGGAGCTTAACACCTGGAACTTTAAAGATCAGTAGGCTCAACTCTGGGAGAGCTGAAGAGTTAGAGGAAATGGTGTCCCTGTCCTTAAAGAGATGGCACAAGAAACAGTCCCACTGAAATACAACATAGGAGCAATAGCTTGAAAAATGCCTGGGGTATACAGGAAGGAGATTTGTTTATTAATCTCAGAGTGTTGCTAGAGGGACAGGGATCATTGGGAGACTTCTCCAGGAACAAAGGAGCTGGCAGGTGCCACTTCCCTCCTCCATTTCCTTCCTTACCCCCCAGCCTAGACATATGAACACCTATGGGAACCAGTGCTCTACTAACACTCACTACCTAACTTGCTAACAGTGTACCCTGCCCCTGCATTTTTTTGCAGATATGCCCCTTTAGCATTGGTTCCACATCTTCCCCCACAGAAGACTCATGCAAACCTTGCTAACACTGTGTGCACTGCCCCCACATTCTCCTGTGGACCTGCCTCCTTGAAGAAGCCCTTGGCCAGAATCCATCCAAAGAGGTGCCATAAGCTTGGCAATGTGTGAAAGCAGTTCCAAGAGGGGCCATTGCTACTCCAAAATGACTCTTGCATGGGGAGAGAAGATAACCCACATACCAGTCTGACTACAGCCCCAGTCCCATCTCAGAGGATGACACAGGGAAAGAAGACTGTAGTTTGGTGCTACATTTCTGGAAAATGCCTGGTCTGACTCAAACTCAAGCCCACAAGAAGCAAAAATAGTCATTGTAGATGACTGGACTGAAGGCTAACATAGTTCAGCCACAGTAGTAGTGGGGTGACACACACACATAGGAAATACACCTGAAGTGCCAGATTCTTGTGAACAGGTAACATTGCCATGCAGGGCAACAAAGGAACTCTTCTTCATAAGGCCACTACTTTCAAAAGCAGAAGAGATAGCTGACTTTCCTAACACAGAGAAACAGACACAGAGAATTAGACAAAATGAGGAGACAGTAGAATATATTCCAAATGAAAGAACAAAACAAAAATCACAGTAAGAAAGCTAAATGAAATGCAGATAAGTAACATGCCTGATAGACCATTTAAAGTAATGGTCATAAAGATAATCACTGGGGGCGCCTGGGTGGCTCAGAGGGTTAAAGCCTCTGCTTTCAGCTCGGGTCATGATCCTGGGGTCCTGGGATTGCACCCCTCATTGGGCTCTCTCCTTGGTGGGGAGCATGCTTCCTCCTCTCTCTCTCTTTCTGCCTGCCTTTCTGCCTACTTGTGATCTCTCTCTGTTGAATAAATAAATAAAATCTAAAAAAAAAAAAAAAAAAAGATAATCACTGGACTTGAGAAAAGAGTGGAGGACCTCAGTGAGAGCCTTAAAGAGATAGAAAACATAAAGAATCAATCAGAGATGAAGAACTCAATAACTGAAGTTAAAAATATATGAGATGGAATAAATAGTAGGCTAGAGGAGCAGAAGGACAGACCAGTGACATGGAGGACAGAATAATGAAAAGAAATCAAGCTGAACAGGAGAGAGAAAAATGAAAATAGATTTAGGGAACTCAGTGACTCCATCAAGCATAATAATATTCGCATTATAGGGATCTCAGAAGGAGAAGAGAGAGAAAAGGAGGCAGAATATGTATTTGAAGAAATAATAGCTGAAAACTTCCTGAATCTGGGGAAGGAAACCAAAATCTAGATCCAGGAGGCACAGGGAGTCCCCAACAAAATCAATTCAAGGAGGACCACACTAAGACACATAGTAATTAAAATGGCAACAAGTAGTCAAAGATCATTTTAAAAGCATCAGGAGAAAAAAAAAAAAAAAAGCATCAGGAGAAAAGAAAACAATTACATACAAAGGAAACCCCATAAGGCTATCAGGTAATTTTTCAGCAAGAACTTTGCAGGCCAGAAGGGTATGTATGACATATTGAAAGTGTTGGGCGGGGTGGCGGGAGGGGAAGCCCTGCAGGTAAGTATACTTTATCCAGAAAGGCTATCATTCAGAATATAAAGAGATATAAAGAGTTTCCCAGACAAACAAAAGTTAAAGGAATTCATGACTCCTAAACCAGCCCAGCAAGAAATGTTAAAAATGTTAAAAAAAAAAATGGTAAGGAAAGACCATAACTAGGAGTAAGAAAAGTAGGAAGCACAAAAGCAGTAAAATTTAGTGTATCTATAAAAATCAGTCCAGGGATTCACAAAATGAAAGGATGTGAAGTATGATACCATATAAATAAAATGTGGGGGCAGAAAGGTAAAGAAGGAGTTCAAACTTAAGTGACCATCATCTTAACATAGACTGCTAAATGCCTAGGATGTTCTATACAAACCTAATGATAAACACTAATCAAAAACCAGTAATAGATATGTGAAAAATAAAGAAATCCAAAGATTTTGCTAAAGAAAGCCAGCAAACCATGAGAGAAGAGAGGAAGAGAAAAAAGGAACAGAGAATTACAAACATAACCATAAAACAAGTAACAAAATGGCAACAAGTACATACCTATCAACAATTACTGTAAACATAAATGGACTAAATTCTCTGATTAAGAGATATAAGGTGAGGGATGGGTAAAGAAGAAGAAGAAGAAGAAGAAGAAGAAGAAGTAGAAGAAGAGATCTGTCTATATGCTGCCTACAAGAAACTCATTTCAGACTTAAAGATACATGCAGATTGAAAATGAAAGGATGAGAAAGCATTTGCAAACAAATGGAAGTGAAAAGAAAGCTGGGTAGCAATACTTGTATTAGACAAAATAGACTTTAAAGCAAAGACTGTAACAAGAGACAAAGAAGGACACTACATAATCATAAATGGAACAATCCAATAAGAAGATATGATAATTATAACTGTGATGAGCATTATACACAACTGATGAATTATTGAACACCACATCTGAAACTATGATGTACTGTATGTTGGCTAACTGAATTCTAATTTAAAAAAATGTGTGCATGAGAACACTCAAATACACAATGCAACTAATAACAAACATAAAGGAAGTAATCCATAATAATACAATAATAGTAGGAGACATTAACACCTAACTTACATGGATAGATCATCCAAACAGAAAATCAATAAGGAAATAGAGGCTTTGAATGACATATGGGACCAGATGGATCTAACAGATATATTCAAAACATTCCATCCTAAAACGGCAAATGTACATCTTTTTAAGTGTGCATGGAACATTCTCCAGAATACACCACATATGGGTCCACAAAACAAATCTCAACAAATTCAAAAGGGCTGAAGTTAAACCATGCATCTTTTGCAACCACAATGTTACAAATCTAGAAATCAACCACAAGAAAAAATTGGGAAACACCACAAATACAATAGAACAGATCAGTGAAACCAGGAGCTGGTTCTTTGAAAGTATCAACAAAACTGATAAACCTCTAGCTACATGCATCAAGAAAAAAATAGAAAGGAATCAAACAAAGTCACAAATGAGAGAAAGGAAAGAACAACCAACACTCTAGAAATACAACAATTATAAGAGAATATAATGGAAAAAAATGTATGCCAACAAAATGGACAACCTACAAGAAATGGATAGATTCCCAAAAACATAATCTACCAAAACTGAAGCAGGAAGAAATAGACATTATTTTTTAAAGAAATAGAAATTTTGAACAGACAAATTACCAGCAAGGAAATTGAATCAGTAATCAAAAAACTCTCAACAAACAAAAGTGCAGGACCAGAGGCTTCAAAGGGGAATTCTACCAAACATTTAAAGATCTAATACCTAGGGGCGCCTGGGCGGCTCAGTTGGTTGGACGACTGCCTTCGGCTCAGGTCATGATCCTGGAGTCCCAGGATCGAGTCCCACATCGGGCTCCCGGCTCCATGGGGAGTCTGCTTCTACCTCTGACCTTTTCCTCACTCATGTTCTCTCTCACTGTCTCTCTCTCAAATACATAAATAAATAAAATCTTAAAAAAAAAAGAGTTAATACCTATTTTTCTCAAACTCTTCCAAAAAATAGAAGAAGGAAAACTTCCAAATTCATTCTATGAGGCCAACATTAACCTGATAACAAAATCACATAAAAACACCACTAAAAAAGAGAATTACAGGCCATTATCTCTGATGAACATAGATGCAAAAATTCTCAACAAAATACTAGCAAACTGAATCCAGTAATATGTTAAAAAAATCATTCACCATGATCAATGGAATTTATACCTGGGTTGCAAGCATAGTTCAATATTCTCAAACCAATCAATGTAATACAACACATCAATAAGAAAAAGGGTAAGAACCATACGATCATCTCAATATATGCAGAAAAAGCATCTGACAAAGTACAATATCCATTCATGATAAAACCCCTCAACAAAATAGGTTTAGAGGAAACATACCTCAACATAATAAAGGCCATATGTATATGGCCTTTATATATAAAACCCACAACTAACATATTCAATGGTGAAGAACGGAGGGTTTTTTCCCCCTCACACCAGGAGCAATGTAAAGATGTTCACTCTCACCACTTTTATTCAACATAGTACTGGAAGTCCAAGCACAGCAATCAGACAAGAAGAACAAATAAGCAAGGGGGAGGAGAGCCCAAGATGGTGGATGAGTAGGGGCCCCTATTTCAACCAGTCCCCTGAATAAAGCTGGATGTCTACCAGACCACTCTGGACACCCATGAAATCAGCTTGAGATGCAAGAAGATATATCCAGGTCTATACCAACAGAATATCGCCAGTGGCTGGTTTCAATGTATGAAGCAGGGAGCCACAATTCCAGCAGATATTGGAAGATGAATGGAAGGGGGAGGAAGGTGCCATAAGTGGTGGCACCAGGAAGGTGAAATAATACAGGAGCACAAGAGCGTCCTGTGCTCGGGATTGGGCGCAGACTCACATGTTGGTAGCCACAGGGAAAGGACTTTAGGGAACACCCCAGACTGAAACCTGGAGCTGTTGGCATTTGTGTGTGAACTAGGGGAATCTGGCAGTTTTAGAAGGTTGAAGGGCACAGATGTGCCTGGACCTGGAAGTGAGGACTGGCAGTGTGGCTATGGAATGCACAACCCAGGATGCTGAGGTTTTTAGCAGCACAGACAAAAATGGAGTTAGTGTGGCCTGGAGGGCTTTCTTGAGAACAGACCACGATCTCCCTGTTCTGAGACAGAAGTTTGGATATGGTCACTTCTGCTCCGACCCTCAGAAGAGATGCAGAAAGCCACCAGGGAAAGCCGCCAGAGAACAAAAGCCTCCCCCCCCCCCAACTGGTTTTCACTGAGCCCATCCGCCCCCAAAGGGGCAGGGCAACTCTGCCCAAACAGTGTTGCCTGAGTAGTAGCATGGCAGGCCCCTTCCCCATAAGACAGGCTGGAAGAACAAGAGGCTGACAACCCTAACATCCCTACAAAACAGGTGCAACTTGAATGGGTTGTGGTCAATAGTTTGGACTATTGACCTCATACATTCCCTCAACCACCCCTCACCAGAATGAATATGAGAAGGAACCTGGAACACAGGAAAAATTCAGACACAGTGACCTCTGCCACAGAACTAATGTATATGGATATAAGCAAGATGTCAGAAATAGACTTCAGGGTAACAGTTATGCAGGCAATACCTAGGTTGGAGAAAACCATTAATGTCAACATAGATTCTCTAAGGGCAGAGGTGAGGGCTGATCTGGCAGAACTTAAAAATGTTATCATTCAGATCCAATCTAATCTAGATACTCTAACAGCTAGGGTAAATGAGGCAGAAGAATGCATTAGTGATCGACAAGACAACTGATAGAAAAGAAGGATCAGGAGGAGGCCTAGAACAAACAGCTTAGAATTCATGAAAACAGGATGAGAGAAATAAATGATACATAAAATGTTCCAATGTCAGAATTACTGGGATTCCTGAGGGGGTGGAGAGAGAGGACTAGAAGATATATTTGGGCAAATCCTAGCTGAGAACTTCCCTAATCTCAGGAATGAAACAAGCATTCATGTTCTACAGCCAGAGAGAAAACCCCTCAAGATCAAGGAGAGCAGACTGATGCCCAGGTATGTAATAGAGAAACCCACAAATCTTAAAACCAGGGAAACCATTTTTAGGGAAGCTAGAGGGAAGAGATTCCTTATGTACAGTGGGAGTAACATCACAATAATATCAGGCCTGTCCACAAAGACCTGGAAAGCCAGAAAGGGTTGGCAGGACATATTTAGGGTACTAAATGAGAAGAACATGCAGCCAAGAATCTATCTGGCAAGGCTGACATTTAGAATGGATAGAGAGATAAAGAGCTTCTAAGACCAGCAGAAACTGAAAGAATATGTGACCACAAAGCTGGCCCTGTGAGAAATATTAAGGGGAGTTCTATAAAAGGAAAAAGACCCCAAGAGTGACATAGAACTGAAATTTACAGAGACAAGCTATAGAAACAAGGACCTCACAGGCAACATGATGACAATAAGATCACATCTTTCAATAATCCACTCTCAATGTGAATAGCCGAAATGCTCCCATAAAATGGTACAGGGTTGCAGATTGGATAAAAAGACAGGATCCATCCATATGCTGCCTACAAGAGACTCATTTTGAACCTAAAGATACATCCAGACTGAAAGTGAAGTGATGGAGAACCATCTTTCATGCCAACAGACCATAAAAGAAAGCTGGGGTAGCAATTCTCATATCAGACAAATTGGATTTTAAGGTAAAGACTGTAGTCAGAGATACAGAAGGATACTATATCATTCTTAAATGGTCTATCCAGAAAGAAGACCTAACAATTGTAAATATCTATGCCCCCAATGTGGAAGCAGCCAACTGCATAAACCAACTGTTAACTAAAACAGACATATTGGTAATAATATGTTAATTTCAGGAGATCTTAACACTCCACTCTCTGCAACAGACAGATAATCTAAGCAGAAAATTAACAAAGAAAGAAGAGTTATGAATGACACACCGGATCAAATGGACCTCATAGATATATACAGAACATTCCACCCTAAAACAACAGAATATTCATTTTTATTGAGCACACATGGAACTTCCTCCAGCATAGACCACATACTAGGTCACAAATCAGGTCTCAACTGATACCAGAAGACTGAGATTATTCCCTGCATATTCTCAGACCACAATGTTTTGAAACTGGAACTTAGTCACAAGAAAAAGTTTGGAAGAAATTAAAACACTTGGAAGCTAAAGATGATCCTGTTCAAGAATGTTTGGGTCAAGTGGAACAGAGTAGAGAGCCCAGATATGAACCCTCAACTCTATGGTTAAATAATCTTTGACAAAGCAGGAAAAAATATAGAGTGGAAAAAAGATAGTCTCTTCAATAAATGATGCTGGGAAAATTGGACAGTACATGTAGAAGAATGAAGCTTGACCATTTTTTTATACCATACACAAAGATAAACTCAAAATGGATAGAAGACCTAAATGTGAGACAGGAATATATCAAAATCCTGGAGGAGAACATAGGCAGCAATCTCTTCGACATTGGCCACAGAAACTTCTTTCAAGATATGTCTCCAAAAGCAAAGGAAACAAAAGCAAAAATGAACTTTTGGGACTTCATTGAGATCAAAATCCTCTGCACAGCAAAGGAAACAGTCAACAAAACAAAGAGGCAACCCCCAGAATGGGAGAACATATTTACAAATGACACCGTAGACAAAGGGCTGATATCTAAGATCTATAAAGAACTCCTTAACTCAACACACACAAAACAGATAATCAAGTCAAAAAATGTGTGGAAGACATGAACAGACACTTCTCCAAAAAAGACATACAAAAGGCTAACAGTCACATGAAACAGTCACATGAAAAAATGTTCATCATCACTGGCCATCTGGGAGATTCAAATTAAAATCACATTGAGATACCACCTTACACCAGTGAGAATGGCCAAAATTAACAAGACAGTAAACAATATGTGTTGGAGAGGATGTGGAGAAAGGGGAACCCTCTTACACAGTTAGTGGGCATGCGAGTTGGTGCAGCCACTTTGGGAAACAGTATGGAGATTCCTTAAGAAATTAAAAACAGAGCTTCTCTATGGCCCTGCAATTGCACTACTGAGTATTTACCCCAAAGATACTGATGTAGTGAAAGAAGGCCCTTCTGTACCTCAATATTCATAGCAGCAATGGCCACAGTCGCTAAACTGTGGAAAGAACCAAGATGTCCTTTAATGGACAAATGGATAAAGAAAATATGTTCCATATATACAATGGAGTATTATGCCTCCATCAGAAAGGATGAATACCCAACCTTTATATCAACATGGATGGGACTGGAGGAGATTATGCTGAGTGAAATAAGTCAAGCAGAGAAAGTCAAGTATCATATGGTTTCACTTACTTGTAGAGCACAAGGAATAACACGGAGGACATTGGGAGATGGAGAGAAGTGAGTTGGGGGAAATTGGAGGGGGAGACAAACCACGAGAGACTGTGGACTCTGAGAAACAAATTGAGGGTTTTAGAGGGGAAGAGGTGGAGGGTTGGGTGAGCCTGGTGGTGGGTATTATGGAGGGCATGTATTGCATGGAGCCTGGGTGTGGTACCTAAACAATGAATGCTGGACACTGAAAAGAAATAAAATAAAATAAAATGGAAAAAAAAAAAGAATGTTTGGGTCAACAAGGAAATCAAAGAAGAACTTAAACAATTCTTGGAAACCAATGAGAATGAAAACATATCAGTCCAAAACCTATGGGATATGGCAAAGGCATATTTCCCTTAATACATAACCATCCAAGCCTCACTCAAAAAATAGAAAAATCCCCAATACACAAACTATCTTTATACCTTAAAGAACTAGAGAATCCGCAACAAATTAAGCCTAACCCATGCACAAAAAGGCAAATAATTAAGATTAGAGCAGAGATCAATGAATTAGAAACCAGAAATACAGTTAGAACACATCAATGCTACTAGAAGCTGGTTCTTTGGAAGAGTTAATAAGATCTATAAACCACTGGCCAGACTTATTCAAAAGAAAAGAGAAAGGACCCAAATTAATAAAATTATGAATGACAGGGAGAGATCACGACTAACACCAAGGAAATAGAGAAAATTATCAGAAATTATTATCAACAGCAGTATGCCAATAAGTTAAGCAACCTAGAAGAAATGGATGCATTCCTGGAAACCTATGAACTTCCAAGACTCAACCAGGAAGAAACTGACAACCTGAATAGACCAATAACCAGTAACGAGATTGAAGCAGTGATCAAAAACTTCCCAAAAAACGAGTCCAGGACCTGATGGATTCCCTGGGAATTCTACCAAACATTCAACAAAGAAATAATAGCTATTTTCCTGAAGCTATTTCAAAAAATAGAAACAGAAGGAAAATTTCCAGACTCTTTCTATGAGGCCAGCATCACCTTGATCCCCAAACCAGAGAAGACTCCACCAAATGGAGAATTTCAGACCAAGACCACTGATGAATATGGATGCCAAAATTCTCAACAAGATCCTAGCTAACAGGGGCGCCTGGGTGGCTCAGTTGGTTAAGGGACTGCCTTCGGCTCAGGTCATGATCCCGCAATCCCAGGATTGAGTCCCGCATGGCACTACCAGCTCCATGAGGAGTCTGCTTCTCCCTCTGACCTTCTCCCCTGTCATTCTCACTCTCACTCTCTATCAAATAAATAAATAAAATCTTAAAAAAAAAAAGTAAAAAAAAAAAAGATCCTAGCTAACAGGATCCAACAGTTCATTAAAAGGATTATCCAGGTAGGATTTATCCCTGGGATGAAAGGGTGATTCAACGTTTGCAAATCAATCAATGTGATAGAACAAATTAATAAGAGAAGAGAGAAGAACCATATGGTCCTCTCAATTGATGCAGAAGAAGCATTTGACAAAATACAGCATCCTTTCCTGATTAAAACTCTTCAGAGTATAGGGATAGAGGATTCATTCCTCAATTTCATGAATTTGATCTATGAAAAACCCATAGCGAATATCGTTCTCAATGGGCAAAAGCCTTTCCCTTAAGATCAGAAACACAACAAAGATGCCCACTCTCACCACTATTGCTCGACATAGGACTAGAAGTCCTAATAATAGCAATCAGACAACAAAAAGAAATAAAAGGTATTCAAGTTGGCAAAGAAGTCAAACTCTCTCTCTTTGCAGATGACATGATACTTTATGTGGAACACCCCAAAGACTCCACCCCCAAATTACTAGAACTCATACAGCAATTCAGTAATGTGGCAGGATACAAAATTAATACACAGAAATCAGTTGCTTTCTTATATACTAATAATGAAACTGCAGAAAGAGAAATTAGAGAATCGATTCCATTTACAATAGCACCAAAAATTTTAAGGTACCTTAGAATAAATCTAACTAAAGAGGTAAAAGATCTCTATTCTATGAACTATAGAACACTCATGGAAGAAATCAAAGAAGACACAAAAAGATGGAAAAACATTCCATGCTCATGGATTGGAAGAATAAACATTGTTAAAATGTCTGTGCTACCCAGAGCAATCTATACTTTCAACACCATCCTGATCAAAATACCATTGGCATTTTTCAAAGTGCTGGGACAAACAATCCTAAAATTTGTATGGAACCAGAAAAGACCCTAAATCACCAAAAATGTTGAAAAAGAAAAACAAAGTTGGGGGCATCCTGTTGCCTAATTTCAAAATATATTACACAGTTGTGATCACCAAGACAGCACGGTACTGGCATAGAAACAGATACATAGACCAAGGGAACAGAACAGACAGCACATATATCGACTCTCAACTCTTTGTCAAATAATCTTTGACAAAGCAGGAAAAAATATCCAATGGAAAAAAGACAGTCTCTTCAATACTGTACTGGGAAAATTGGACAGCTATATACAGAAGAGTGAAATTTGACCATTTGCTTACACCATACACAAAGATAAACTCTAAATGGATGAAAGATCTCAAGGTGAGACAGGAATCCATCAAAATCCTAGAGGAGAACATAGCCAGTAACCTCTTCAACATTGGCCACAGCAACTTCTTTCGAAGACACATCTCCAAAGGCGAAGGAAACAAAAGCAAAAATGAACTTTTGGGACTTCATCAAGATCAAAGCTTCTGCACAGCAAAGGAAACAGTCAACGAAACAAAGAGGCAACCCCCACAATGGGAGAAGATATCTGCAAATGGCACTACAGACAAAGGGCTGGTATCCAAGAGCTATAAAAAATTTATCAAACTCAACACCCAAAAAACAAATAATCAAGTCAAAAAATGTGTGGAAGACATGAACAGACACTTCTCTAAAAAAGACATACAAATGGCTAAGAGACACATGGAAAAATGTTCATCATCATTAGCCATCAGGGAAATTCAAATCAAAACCACATTGAAATATCACCTTACACCAGTTAGAATGGCAAAAATTAACAAGGCAAGAAACAACAAATGTTGGAGAGGCTGTGGAGAAAGGGGAACCCTTTTGCACTGTTGGTGGGAATGCAAGTGGGTGCAGCCACTTTGGAAAACAGTACAGAGGTTCCTCAAAAATTAAAAATAGAGCTACCCTATGACCCAGCAATTGCACTACTGGGTATTTACCCCAAAATTACAGATGTAGTGAAAATAAGGGCCATATACACCCCAATATTCATAGCAGCAATGTCCACAATAGCCAAACTGTGGAAAGAGCCGAGATGCCCTTCAACAGATGAATGGATAAAGAAGATGTGGTCCATATATATAATGGAATATTACTCAGCCATCAGAAAGCTTTTGCATCAACATGGATGGGATTGGAAGAGATTATGCTGAGTGAAATAAATCAAGCAGAGAAAATCAATTATCATATGGTTTCTCTTATTTGTGGAATATAAGGACTAGCATGGAGGACATTGGAGAAGGAAGAGAAAAATGAAGGTGGGGGGAATTGGAGTGGGAGACAAACCATGAAAGACTATGGACTCCCAGAAACAAATGGAGAGTTTTAGAGGGGAGGCAGTTGAGGGATGGGTTAGCCCAGTGATGGGTATTAATGAGGGCACGTACCTCATGTAGCACTGGGTGTTATATGCAAACAATGAATCTTGGAACACTACATCAAAAACTAATGATGTATTGTATGGTGACTAATACAACATAGTAAAAAAAAATTTAAAAAAGTTTAATTCCTAAAAAAAAGTTATAAATTTCCAGTTTAAAAAAAAAAAAAGAATAGGTGCACCTGGGTGGCTCAGGAGGTTAAGCCTTTGCCTTCAACTCAGGTCATGATCTCAGGGTCCTGGGATAAAGCCCTGCATCAAGCTCCCTGGTCAGCAGGGTGCTGGCTTTTCCCTCCCCCTCTGCCTACCTCTCTGCCTACTTGTGATTTCTCTGTCTCTCTGTCAAATAAATAAACAAAATCTTTAAAAATATTAAAAAGAGAATAAATAAGAGGCATCCAAATTGGTAGGGAAGAATTAAAACTTTCACTCTTTGCAGATGACACAATACTATAAATAGAAAACCCAAAAGAGTCCCCCCAAAAGTTGGGGGGAGAGTTCTATCAGTTCTATCAGTAGAATTGATAAATGAATTCAGTAAGGTCAAGGATACAAAATTAATAAGAGAAATCCATTGCATTTCTATATACTAAAAATGAAGTAGTAGAAAGAGAAATTAAGAAAATCCCAGTTACAATTTCCTAAAAATAATAAAATACCTAGAAATAAACTTAACCAAGAAGGTGAAAGACAAGTACTCTGAAAACTATAAAGTACTGATAAAGGTATTCAGGACAATGAAAAGAAATGGAAAGACATTAGATGCTCACAGTTTGGAAGAATAAATATTGTTTAAAAGCTCGTAGTACTCAAAGCAATCTACAGAGTTAAAATAATCCCAATAAACTAACAGCATTTTCCACAGAACTGAAAGAAATAATCCTAAAATTTTTAAATTTTTTTTTCCTTTTTATTTATTTGATAGAGAAATCACAAGTAGGCAGAGAAGCAGGCAGAGAGAGAGAGACAGGGAAGCAGGCTCCCTGCTGAGCAGAGAGCCCGATGCGGGGCTCGATCCCAGGACCCTGAGACCATGACCTGAGCTGAAGGCAGAGGCTCAACCCACTCAGCCACCCAGGCACCCCAGAAATAATCCTAAAATTTGTGTGGAGCTGCAAAAGACCCCAAATAGCCAAAGCAATCTCGGAAAAGAAGAACTCATAACTGGAGGTGTCACAATCGCAGATTTCAAGAAATACTACAAAGTTGTAGTAATTAAAACAGTATGGTAGTGGCACAAAAATAGATATATAGATCAATGGACCAGAATAGAAAGCCCAGAAATAAACTTACGATTATATGGTTAATTAATCTATGACAAAGGAAGCAAGAATATGCAAAGGACAAAAGCCTCTTTAACAAAAGGCACTGGGAAAACTTGACAGCTAAATGCAAAAAGAATGAAACTGGATTACTTTCTTATGCCAAACACAGAAATAAAGTCAGAATGGATTAAAGACCTAAACATGAGACATGAAACCATAAAACTCTTAGAAAAGATGACTTGTAGTAATTTCTCTGACATTATTCATAGCAATATTTTTCTAAATATGTCTCTGGAGGCAAGGGAAATAAAAGAAAAAGTAAACTACAAAGACTTCATCAAAATAAAATGCTTCTGTGCAGTGAAGGAAATAATTAACAAAATAAAAGACAAATGACTGAAATGGGAAAAGATATTTGTAAATGGCATATCCAATAAAAGTTTAGTATCCAAAATCTATAAAAAATGTATACAACTCTACACCAAAACCCCCAACCATCCAATTAAAAAATGGGCAGAAGGCATGAACAGACATTTCTCCAAAGACCTACAGATGGCCGACATGTGAAAAGATGTTCAACACCACTTATCAGGAAAATGCAAATCAAAACTATAATGATATATCACCTGACACTTGTTAGAATGGCTAAAATCCAAAACACAGGAAAAAACAAATGTTGGTAAGGATGTGGATAAAAAGCAATGCTTGTGCACTACTAGTGGGAATATAAACTGGCACAGACCCCATGGGAACCAATATGGAGTTTCCTCAAAAAATTAAAAAGAGAAATACCATATATTCCAGTAATTCTACCACTGAGTATCTACCCCCAAAATATGAAAGCACTAATTTGAAAAGATATGTATTCTATATTTATTGTAGCATTATTTATAATAGCTAAGATATGGAAGAAGCCCAAGTGTCCATCAACAGATAAGTGGATAAAGAAAAAGTAATCTTACACACACATACACACACACACACACACACACACACACAAATATTACTCACCCATGAAAAAGAATGAAATCTTGACACTTGCAATAACATGGATAGATCTAGAGAATATACTAAGTGAAATAAGTCAGGGAAAGACAAAGATCATATGATTTCAATCTTATGTGGAATTTAAGAAAGAAAACAAAGATAAAGAGAGATAGCCCCCCCAAAAAGAGGAAAAGACTCTTTTTAAAAATTTTTATTTATTTTTTTAAGTTTCTTTTCAGTGTTCCAGAATTCACTGGACTTTTAACTACTTAATAGAACAAACTGATGGTTACCAGAAGATAAATGGGTGAAGGGATGAGTGAAATAGGTGAAGGGGATTAAGTGTATAGTTATCATGATGAGCACTGAGTGATGTTTAGAATTGATGAGTCACTATATTGTACATTGGAAACTAATATAACACTGTATATTAACTACACTGGAATTAAAATAAAAAAAAAAGATTTACAGTATAGTAAAGAGGTGACACTCTGACTTCTACTAAGCTATTTTAAAGAGTGTCTTAATATGGTACTCGCACAAAAACAGACTCCTAAATCAATGGAACAGAATAGAGAACCCAGAAATGGACCTCAGCTCTATGGTCAACTAATCTTCAACAAAGCAGGAAAGAATATCCAATGGAAAAAAGACAGTCTCTTCAACAAATGGTGTTGGGAAAATTGGGCAGCAACATGCAGAAGAATAAAACTGGACCATTTCCTTATACCACATTAAAAAAGATAGATTAAAATGGATGAAAGACTTCAATGTGAGACGGGAATCCATCAAAATCCTAGAGAACACAGGCAGCCATCTCTTCGACCTTGGCTGTAGCAACTTCTTGTTAGATATGTCTCTGGAGGCAAGGGAAACAAAAGCAAACAAACAAACAAACAAACAAACAAAAACTATTGGGGGTGCCAGGGTGGCTCAGTCGCTTAAGCATCTGATGTCAGCTCAGGTCATGATTTTAGGGTCCTGGGATGGAGCCCTTTTTATGGCCCCATACTGAGTGGGGAGTCTGCTTGTTTCTCTTCCTCTCTCCCTCTGCCCCTCCCCAACTCATGCTTACTCTATGTCGAATTAAATCTACAAAAAAGAACTATGGGGACTTCATCAGGATAAAAAACTCTTGCACAGCAAGGGAAATAATCAACAAATCTAAAAGGCAACCTATGGAATGGGAGAAGATATTCACAAATGACATTTCAGATAAAATATAGTATACTATAAAAAAGTATAGTATCATACAGATAGCATAGATATGGTATAGTATCCAAAATCTATAAACAACTTATCAAACTCAACACCCAAATACCAAAAAGTCCAGTCAATAAATGGGCAGAAGACATGAACAAACATTTCTCCAAAGAAGATTATAAACGGCCAACAGACACATGAAAAAATGTTCAACATCACTCGGTATCATGGAAATACAAATCAAAATTACAGTGAGATACGAACTCACACTGGTCAGAATGGCTAAAATTAGCAGAAAACAATGGATGTTGGTGAGGATGCAGAGAAGGGGGAACTCTCCTATAGTGGCAGGGGAGGTTGGTGGGGGGGATGAGGTAATTGGGCATTAGGGAAGGCACTTGATATAATGAACACTGTGTGTTACATGCAACAGATGAATCACTAAATTGTACCCCTGAAACTAATAATACACTAGATGTTAATTAAATTGAATTTAAATAAAAAAAAAATAGAGTCTTTTCTGTTTTTAAAATTAACTCCAAAGAAAGATCCATGACCTCCACTGATAACCCATTAAGTTAATAACTCTTTCTCCCAGGATTTAGGTTCATTTGTTGTTATAGCCAAATCAAATTTATTAGTTTAGGTGAACTAGCTTGACATACTCCCGGGGTGTAGACATTCTTATATGTGATGATTACATTAGGTGTATCCTTTTAGAAGATGGTAATTCCTTTAGCCTTATTTTTTATACTCCTTAATCATTTCGATTGCTTTCCTCTAAACCCTTCAAAGTTCCCTGACTCCTAAAATTATGAGCTTGGTTTTGTCTATGATTATCTTGGGGTCAGACTTTTCGTTTTGGACTCTGTAGGAAATGTGAAAACATTGAAGTAATTTTCAACTTCTTTCCCTTGTAAATAAAATATGCTATGGGTGACTTCACATGTATAACAGAACATCAAAATGGACATTTCTGCCAAGATCCAAAGATATAATTAATGCTGCATGCTAAGGGAGGAGGTAGATCTTATGCAGTTTCCAAAGGGGTAAACTGGTTAGATGATTCTTAAATCCCCTGCCCACATAAAAGTCATGAAAAGGTTGAGAAAGTAGAGGTGGTTTCAGGATGTGTAAGGATTTCTTTAGAGAGTGTTGTGCTGAGCTTTACCTCTAAGGAGGTAGCTTGGGAGGGTGTCTTCTTCTTCATCTCAGATTAAGAGAAAGATTTAACAGTTGGTGTGAGGAATTTGATGTGGGCCCCTGTGGTTAAGGGAACACAGTGGACTAGTGTCTAATGATTACATGGAAAATCTAAAAGTGAGACCAGTCTCCTGATGTTCCAACCACAGGAGTGAAGGAGAGGTGTCTGTGTTGGTTGACCTTTCTTTCCAGTGTATGTTGGGCAGTGAACACAATTTGCCACAGACCAGATGTGGGATATGCAAGGCAAATCTGGTCTGGAGTCTGGGGTTCAAATTGTTATCAGTGTCTATTTCTCCTTTCTCCATCTCTCAGTGTAGCTTCTTGTGTGTTCAATCTATTCTCAGGCCCTCTCTTTGTAACTACAAGATGGCTGTCAGAAGTTCCTGGGCTAATCCTTCAAAGTTTCAAAACCAGTGAAATAGAGTAAGACTCTCTATCCTAGTGTTCTTAGCACAAGGCCCGAGTGCTTCTATTGGACTGGATTATGTCATTTACTTGGTCCTGAAAAAAGGCCAGGTTGACATCACCCATGGAACTGGGAAGTGTGTCCTATCCAGCAGGCTGAAAGTGGGAAAGAGGTAGATCCCCACATGAATGTTATACATTTTTCCCTTTTGTGAGTGAGTGTGTGTGTGCGTGCGAGCGCGCGCGTTTAGGATTAAAAAAAAAAAAAAAAGAAAAAGGACTTAGTGAAATCTTCTAAAAGATTAAATGTGAGGCCAGCTCCAGAAAAAGTGAGATGAAAATGTTCCTGCCAATAATTTGAAACATTTAGTGGAGTTACAGGAAAGCTGAGAAGTGAGAGAAGTGCATGGTCTGAACTTGGAGACATACAGCAAGACTTTATTGCAAATCTTTGTGAATGAGATAGGCATTTAAGGTTCAAATTGTCTCTAACATTTTCATGTTAACAAATAGCCCACAAAGATAGTGCTTGATGTGTGCTACATCTTTGAGTCAAAATTGTTCTTTAAATAAGTCCTCTGATAATATTCTTTCATAGTACTCCATATTTCCTTTCATAATAGGAACACGGTTTTGTACTAAAGATATTGGTGAGGTTATTTATATCTCATGCTAGATTGTAAATTCCATCAGGGCAAGAGCCATGTCCATTTTGCTCACCATTGGGCCACCAGCATTTTGCAGAGTGCCTGGCAGAGGCTTTAACCCACTGAGCCACCAGGCGCCCAGGAGATGTCCAGTAAGTGTTTGCTGAATGGATAATTGAATAAATATTGTCCTCTTACTCCTACAGCATGACTTGGGAAATGTAGTACATATTGCTATGGGGGAGGAGGGCCTGCTTGTCTTGGCAACCAGTGTGCCTGCAAGAGGACCCTTATATCTGCTGTGGGTCATGTTGGGCTGTTACCCAAAGCATTTACTGTAACTGTGTCAAGAATCTGCTTTCAAGATATGGTACATGAAGAAAAGAGAAAACCGCCTAGTATATAGTAGATATTTGTAAATTAGAGGAATTTTTAAAGGAGGGGGAATTATTATTTAAAAGATTATTTATTTATTTATTTGACAGACAGAGATCCAAGTAGGCAGAAAGGCAAGCAGAGAGAAAGGAAGGGAAGCAGGCTTCCTGCGGGGCAGAGAGCCTGATGCAGGGCTCGATCCCAGGACCTTGGGATCATGACCTGAGCCAAAGGCAGAGGCTTTAACCCACTGAGCCACCCAGGCGCCCAGGAGAGGGAATTATTTATAAGATTAATAAACTGGACCCTTTGGTGATCAAAATTATATTTACATGTTATGTACATTTTTATGTTTTGATTTAAAATACCTATTTTAGAAGCATAAGTATGATATAAATTTTTCCCTCAAGTAACAAAATCTTCATAACCATCATTTAATGGCTATTTCTGTGAGTAGATTGTCTATAAGACAATTAATCATTCTCCTATTGTTGAACACTTAGTTACCTCTAATTTTCCCAGTGTTGTCAATACAGGGAGCAACAGCTCTCTACCTATAGCCTTTACCATCCTTTTGCTATTTTCCTAAGAAGGTTTCCTTGGGGTAGTATTCCAAACTGCTGGCTTAGGGAATGACGAGTTAAACTGATTTTTTTTTTAACATGGGATGTTTTCAGAAATCTGGAGCTGCGTCTGTACTCTGTCCACTGAAGATCACACTTCAGGTGAAGTCTCAAAGCAGGAGTTCCTGTGATATCAAGCCCCCGCCTGGGCACCAACTCCAAAGCAAAGAATCTCTGCCACTATAATGAAAGAAAGTTAGACAGTCTGGGTTGTTGATCTTCTTTCACTTACATTAACAAATTTATTTTGGGGAAAGTGTTTTTTAAAATATAAGCATTATTTTTAGAATAGTTTAGATTTATAGAAAAGTTATGAAGATACTACAGAAAGTTTCCACGTAACCCATGCCAAGTTTGTATAATTATTAACATCTGACATTAGTATGGTACATCTAGGTTATATTGGTATATTATTAGATTTGTCTACTTTTATTTTTCAAAATTAAAATTATAAGGCTTTTATTTCAATAAAGCAGAAGTCAAATAATCCTAAATTTAAAGAAAGGAAAATAGGGCGCCTGGGTGGCTCAGTGGTTAAGCCGCTGCCTTCGGCTCAGGTCATGATCTCAGGGTCCTGGGATCGAGTCCCGCATCGGGCTCTCTGCTCAGCAGGGAGCCTGCTTCCTCCTCTCTCTCTCTGCCTGCCTCTCTGCCTACTTGTGATTTCTCTCTGTCAAATAAATAAATAAATAAATCTTTAAAAAAAAAAAAAAAAAAAAAAAGAAAGGAAAATAGAATGGAACAAAGAAAGACAGATGCTTCTTGAGAAGACCTGGAAAGTAGTCCTTGTCTTTATTTCTACTTAAAAAAAACAAAAAACCAATGTGTAAGATAATATGCAAGATGGCAGAATGTCAAAGTCTTCTATGTTTAAGAGAGTTCCATTAGCAATTGCTTACTATATTTTTCATTGTTATTGTTGAGAACTGACTAGTGTGTTTTCCAAAATACTACTTTTCTTCTTGTATTTTTACTCTAATTCTGCTAAAATCTTCTATTTTAGTAAACTCATTTTGAATTAAAAATATTTTAAAATAACATCTTTATCTACCCGCCCCCCTCCCCATTATAATCTTTAGATGTTATTGTCAAACTGACTTGCAATCCTTCTTGGGTTGTCCTTTTTCACCTTACAAGTAATTTCCCATCACCTCTCCTGAGAACAATCTGCTCACTGAAGTATGCTGTACAGGACTCCTGTCTGAAAAAAGTTGAGAAGATCAAAGTTGTCTTTCTCATTTTCCCTTTTCTCTTTCATTGTTACTTGTTTTCCTCTTTGGTTTCTTCAGTCTCCAAATGTGGTCTGAGGTCCCTAGGATGGCCCCCAGTGATCCCTGCCTCCAGATATTCATGGCCCAGTATAAGTCCTTCCCATTAAGTAACTTGTTTCTAACCAACAGAATACGGCAATATTGAGGGATCTCATTTCTGTGATTAAGTTAGACAAGACTCTGACTTTCTAGTAGACTCTGTCTTTCTTGCTAGCTTTGATGAAAGAAACGGCACATCAAAAAGTAATGATGTATTTTATGGTGATTAAAAAAACACAATAAAAAAAAGAAATAAATAGTGAGGAGGCCCATATGAAAAGGAACTGAGGGTTGTCTCTGGTCAACTATTAGTGAATAACTGAGGACTTCAGTACAACAATATTCAAGGAACTGAATCCTGCCAATAACCATGTAACACATTCAGGTAATCTTTTCCCAATTGGGCCATTATTAAGATCCTAGCCCTAACCACAATCTTGATTACAGCCACATGAAAGACCATGAAGCAGAGGACCTGACTAATTAGTGTCTGGATCCTGACTCACAGGAAACTGTGTTTTTAGCTACTAAATTTAGAGGCACTTTTTTTTTTTTTTTTTAAAGATTTTATTTATTTACTTGAGAGAGAGACAGTGAGAGAGAGCATGAACGAGGAGAAGGTCAGAGAGAGAAGCAGACTCCCCATGGAGCTGGGAGCCCGATGCGGGACTCCATCCCGGGACTCCAGGATCATGACCCGAGCCGAAGGCAGTCGTCCAACCAACTGAGCCACCCAGGCGTCCCTAGAGGCACTTTTAAATACAGTATTAGATAACTAATGTACCAATGTTCCTTCTACTCCAAAGAATTTGATATATCACAAACAAGTCACCCTTGAATATATATACTTCTCAAGACAATAGTAATAATAATTTTAAAAATTTAGGCACTTTCAACCCTCAGTAGAAAAGATATTTTTAGGGGTGCCTGGGTGGCTCAGTGGGTCGAGCCTCTGCCTTCGGCTCAGGTCATGATCCCAGGGTCCTGGGATTGAGCCCCGCATCGGGCTCTCTGCTCAGCGGGGAGTCTGCTTCTCTCTCTCTCTCCACCTACCTCTCTGTCTGCTTAAGATCTCTCTTTGTGTGTCAAATCAATAAATAAAATCTTTAAAAAAAGAAAAGATATTTTTAGCAAATTCTTAAGAGTAAAAAATTGGTTTCACTCCCAGCCTTCTTTATTTTATAAAAGACCTCTCTTGGCACTCAGCTGATAAGCCTGAAAGACCAGGAATTTAGGAGTCAGCCTTGATTTCCTCCTTTTGTACCCACCTTTTCACCAATATAAACAATCATCGCCAAGCCTGTTAATTCTACCTCCAAAAACACGTCTTAAATCAGTCTACTTTTACCATTGCCAGGATGCTGGTCTTATCTTTCTAATGTGTCACTTGGAACTGCTATCACAGCTTTTGTGGTAGGTGGCACAAAGGAACGTGGGTTCTTCTAGAAGCTTAGAATGGCCCAAGCTTACAGCCAACAAGAAAACAGGAAACTCAGTTCTACAACCTGAGAGAACAGAGTTTTGCCAACAACCCAAATGAGCAAGTAATTGATTCACCTCTAGAAAGGAATAGAGTCCTGCTGATTTTAGCTCTTTTAGCTCAGTGAGACCCATGTCAGACATCAGACCTTCAGAACTGTAGGATAATAAATTTCTATTGTTTTAGCCACCAAGTTTCTGAATAATTTAGTACAGCAGCAGCTGAAAACTAATATAGCTTCTTATTCTTCCCAAGTATTTCCTTGGCTTTCCAAACCGTTCCTTGCAGGACAGCAGGAGTGACCTTTTAAAAAACCAATTCCATCTATTCCATCTATCAGTACTTCTAGTTTAAATTCATTTCTATCCTACTTAAAATAAAACCCAAGCTCTTCTTTGTGGCTCTGAAGCTCTGCAAGATCTGGCTCCTGCCAATCTCTCCAGTCCCCCGAAGAAGTCACTCCTGCTCTTGCATCTCCCTGGCCTTTTTATTCTTTGAGCTTGTTAATCAGTTTCACACCGTGGGGTTTTCACAGATGCTGGTATTTTGCCTGTAATGCTTGCCTCTGGTCATATGCCCTTCTCTTCAAATGTTAACTTAAGTGATAATAATTATATGAGGATCTTATAAATTACATTAGTAGCACTTAAGATACTATGATAGCTTGATATATTATGATATTAGAGAGGCCTTTTTTCGCTATCTTATCTGAACATGCCCCCTTGTCATTATTTTTTATTAAAAACCCCATTTATTTCCTTCACAGCACTTTTCTCAACTTGGAATCATATATCTTTGTTGCTCATTTATTGTCTGTCTTCCTGACTAAAGTATAGTAGTAGTAGATGTAGATAGATATAGTAGATGCTCAATAAATATGGGTGTTTTGTGGTTTTTTGAGTGAATAAGTGGATATTATCCATATGTTTGTAGACAGTATCTCTTAGGACTGTTCTGTGATATGCAATTTGGTGAAGGTCAATATAGTTAAAGGTCCTTGTTTTCTACACAAGGACACCGTGGCCCAGGAAGATTCACTGACTTGTTTAGGGTTATACTGTGAGTTTTTGTAGCAGTCAGGTCTTTCACGAAAGTCTAAACACTTAAGAATGTCTATAGCATCTTTAAATGATTAGCTGAACCAATAGGGAAAGTTATGTTTATAGTAAAATTATAGACAAGAGTTTAGAACAGACTATATCAAGGAATTTGGCCTCCTTTGGAAATTGCCATTTTTGATAAAAATGCCACAATAGAGAAAAAATTATTCAGACGCCATAATTTAAGAATGCTACCACACCCCCTCACCCATGCCCAGATCAAAACAAAAATTCATACAATTTAGTTTGCCCCAACTGCCTGGGATATGAAGGAATCATGCAAGAGGCATAAACCAGTCTGGCTTTCATTTACTGACTTGATTGCTATGTTGTTGTAGAAATTTTTGTGTGGAAATTCTGCAAATGTCTGTGAGTAAAATCTGTAGGTTCACTCTCAACACAGGGAATCAATTGTGATTAAGTACTTGGCTTTGGAATCCTACCTAATAGGGTTATGGAGATCAGATGATGCATGTAAAGAGTTCAGCCCAGGGGCACCTGGGTGGTTCAGTGGGTTAAAGCCTCTGTCTTCTGCTCAGGTCATGATCCCAGAGCCCTGGGATCGAGCCCCGCATCAGGCTCTCTGCTCAGCAGGGAGCCTGCTTCTCCCTCTCTCTCTCTGCCTGCCTCTCTGCCTACTTGTGATCTCTGTCTGTCAAATAAATAAATAAAGTCTTAAAAAAATAAAAAAAGTTCAGCCCATTGCCTGGCACCAGCAAACCCTATAAATGTTAGTATTTTTAGGAGAAAGGCATTAGGTGTACCACTGGTAAGTGTTTGAGGGATTGGTGAAAATTCTGAGATGGGTTCCAAGGTTGCTCATTGAGGTACATTAACTCATTCAAAATTTTCTTGTTAAGACTGTGCTGAATTTGCAGAGCATGCCTTCTGCCTTGGTCTGGAAAAATAACAACTAAGAAAAAATAGTCCACATGACTTCTAGTTTTCTTCTGGACTTCTTAAGATTTTGCCTATAGCTCTGGAGTAAGATTGTCTGACCTACTGCAGCATAAACACACATTGGCCATGATTTAATGACAAGTAGCATAATTAACACCTTGTATTACTAAGGGGTTTACATGGTTTACTTGGCAAAACAGCCATTCATTTGATCTTTGAGGCTGGTTTTCCAGCTGTGTGAGAGCAGATGTAGACTATCTTTACTAGGACTAGAGCAGTTCTCCTAAGGCATGGTTTTTTCTAGGATCTTTCGAATGCTCAGGGTGTTCAGTGAGGTCTATTTTGGCAGGTTGAACCTTGAACATTTCCAAATCCTGTGGGAGCTCTGCTAGTTGTTCAGCTCATAGGTCCCCTGTAGTTGTTCCTTCCCTGGCTTTCTAGAGTCTTGTATGTGCATCAAAGACTCAAGGAGGCCCCTGCGTGGATTTTTGGAAATTCTATTTACTCCTTTCTAGCACGTTTCTCAACCTGGAATTAATGTATTTGTGCAGACAAATTACATAGCCCCTTTCTCTCCAGTATTGTGCCCCATGAATTCCAGCTGCCTCCATGGCCCTGAATTCTGACCTGTTTCCTTAGCACCCTACCCTGAGATCTGTAAAGCACTTCCAGGCTCAGCTTGTTTGTTTCCCTTCTCTCAGGGATCAGATTTTACCTGTTGCCCAACATCTGAAAGCTGTTATTTCCTAAGTCTTGTCAAGTTTCATAAGTTGTTTAGGAGGATAGGTTTCTCTGTTGTGGCCAGAAGTGGAAGTCCTTCCCACTTTTAGTTATTATTACTTTACCAGAGGGCCTCTATCTTGAAGAATCTCTGCCCTCACTTCCCCCAATACTGTAGCGGGAATTTGCTCTTACACCATACACTCTTGTGAAGTTTCTCTTCACCGAGGCCCTGAGTAGGACACATGGGGTTGGACCAGAGAATCGGTCTATCATCAGAGATTAAAACCAAATGAACTCTCAGGAACTGAAACAGTACTTGCAGCTATATGGCTGACATATCTAACACACCCACAAGTACTGGATTCTACACCATACACATGATAGCATTTTGGCCTATGTGCTGGGTTCATTTCTGATCTAATTTCTAATCAAACTTGATTTTATTAGTTACATTGGTTATGTTGGTTTTAATTGGAATCACTGGAATCTATGCTCATTTCCATGTTCTTAAGTTAAAGAGACCTGAATTTATCAGGAAAGGACCTGGCTTTCCTATGTTGGAAGAATCCTTCCAGCCACAGGGTCATGCAAGAACATTTATTTTCTTTAGTCATTTTAAGCACATTAATTTTGATGACCTGAGCTAATAAATCTATTTCTATGCTCATTTCTTTGATATAATTTGAAGTGAGAAGTAATCACATATTGGTATCTTTCATAAGGAAGTACCAACAAAAATGGACTCTTTCTGCCTGTAACATGACTAAGTGAAGAAAAATGCAATAAAATAAGATTTAAAGGGCTCAGAGGCTTTCAGTCATCTTTTTGCTTAATATATAAAAGATAATATAAAAATTGAAGAAACTCAAGAAAAATAATTAGTTTATTTTCCTTCCTCATGGTTGGTAGGGACCCACTGGTGAGAAGATGTTCATTAGTAAGTTTTTGCTACAAAGAATGTTTGCTGGCATCGGTGAAGAATGTTTATCTTTGCTTGCAAATGATATCGCCTGTATCATGAAAAACTATAAGGAGAACACAAAAGGAAAACTTCCAAATTTAAATTTGCGCATTTATTGCAGTTCCATGTTTCAAGTGTCTAATGCCTATTACTGCAGATGCCATGATTTTCTTTTCTTCTCCATGATCATTTTTACTTGGATAACTTTGGAAAAGCATTTGAAAGAAGATGAAACGTCTTTGTTTCATGACTGGTCTGTGGATTTACTGACTCTAGGCTTCTTTAGGGCCTTGAACTTTGAGAATTTCCTATCCATTTGTAACTTCGAATAATCTTTAAAAAACAAACCACTTTGATATTTCCTTTTTATTCTTTTGAGTGTGTGACTTTATTATGCTAATTGTCGATATAGATAGTAATATTGCATACTCATTTTAAGAAGACCATAGAGTGGGCGCCTGGGTGGCTCAGTGGGTTAAGCCGCTGCCTTCGGCTCAGGTCATGATCTCAGGGTCCTGGGATCGAGGCCCACATCGGGCTCTCTGCTCAGCAGGGAGCCTGCTTCCCTCCCTCTCTCTCTGCCTGCCTCTCTGCCTGCTTGTGATCTCTCTCTGTCAAATAAATAAATAAAATCTTTAATTAAAAAAAAAAAAAAAAAAAAAAAAAAAAAAAAAAAAAGAAGACCATAGAGTGGTTGATATTATCCTGCTTTTACAGGGGAGAAATAAGAGGTAAAGAAGGATTTTGTGATTCCCTCAGTGTCACTCACTGACAATTAAGTGTTATGGCTAGAGCTGGAACTGAAACTAGAGTCTAGCAAGATGAGCACTGGTTGAATAGGAGCAGGGAACCTAACTGTGGTTGCAATCTTGTCCTCAGTTTAGGCCAATTCCTTATCTGGGCCTCATTTTCCTCATTTGTAAAATGCTGGGGTGGAATAGGTGAGCTCTTGGGTCTTTCCAGCTCTGAAATTTTATGGTCATTTGACTCCCTTAGGCTTTTCTCCTGCAGTGCACTGCTTCCTGTAGCTTTTATCTGGATATACCTGGATCACGTTTGAGTCCTTCACTTCTCCTTGACTCTAATATATTATTTTGCATTTAAGTAGTGTTTCTGAAGAGGTTTTTGTTGTTGTTGTTTTTGTTTTTATTTTTAAAGGCATTCAGCTACCTAGCATACGGTAACTCTGTGATTTAGAAACAATCTGGTGGATATTCTCAATGTTCCTTCAACATTTTATTATTGTGTTATATACAATAATTGCAAATTTACCTATGTGTATGCAGTTCAACTAAAGTAGGGAAAAAGCCATCACTATATTTTCAAATAAGGTGGCTTCAAATAATCACATCATTTAGCTTCATTGTTAAACATTTCTGTAATCTTGGGCCTTTTTCTAATGTAATAAGGGAGGGTTATCAATAATTTGCCTTTCTCACAAAGATATGGTGATAGAATAGAAAACTAAATACTACTTAATTCCATGCTTGTTTTACACTTCTGACCTTAAGGATATTAAGGTTGAAGCATTTAAAGATGAAATATGTGCTTCAATGTCTTCAAAATAATTTAAAAGTAGAATTTCAAAATAATGCAGAAATTCAAAGACTACTGGACCTTTCAACTGGGTTATGAAATGCATACCAAAGTGTGGACTTTTTGGAGGCACTTCCGTACTTTTCCATGACTGATAAGTCTATAATTTGCTACTAAAATGTTGTGATTTCAGTTTCAGAAAGTTGAGCTATAAATTGCTGAGATCTGGGATAAATGACCAATTATATTAGAACAAATGTCTATTGTTTTATTCAGGGAGGAGAGTTCACTGTACTACTTACTTAGAGTGATCATTTCAAATTCTCTTTCACAAGAAAAAGTCCATGCCACATTTGTGGAAATGGTTAAGTGACCACAGGAACGAAGAATTCAGGGATGATTTAGTGCAGATCATCATGAAGGCTTCCTGGCATGTGCATTTTAAACAGTACTGTGTTGTCTTCAAGTTTGCCAAAGTGTAATCTGTGAGCAATTGAGGCAAAATCAAAATCAGAAACCTAGGAGAGTAATATTGTTTTGGAATTGTCAAGCAAAAGACCTTGGTTTGGGTTGTTACGTCTGGAACCAAAATGTCACATGTGGCATACATCATTTGAAGTTTATTATTTTAACCTTAGACCTCCTTGTTGAAAATTTATGCTATTCAGTGCTTGCATCCCAGTATAAGCATTTTTATTCTATTTTAAGTGAATCTGTGCCAGCTACATGGTGAGCATGGCAAAACCATAGCTTGGATGCCTGGATGGCTCCCTCCATGGTTCCACTCTTGCTGGCACTGCCAAACCCAACAGATTCGAGGGGGTGCTGAAGAATTAAGGCATGGCACCAGGTAATTAAAACCATTCCCTACACATCTGGAAGAAAACCCAATCTAGCCACATTCTCTGCTGAAAAAAGAAATCATCCCATGCTATTGCCAGGAGTTGCAGGAAAGTAAAAGTGGTGTCGTTTTACGTTTACAGAAGCATTTGGCATTTTCACAGAAAGACTTAAAACTTGTGGTTACAAAGTGTGAAATTCTTATTAAAATTCCTCATAAAATCAACAGAACATGCATCTAGCGATTGTTCCAAGTCCTCCTTTCCTTCCATTTGTACACTGTCGCAATGATCCCACTGATCCACTCTGTTCTCCATAGCAAACAAACCTATCCCACTTTCCCATTCATTGGTTGACTTGCTCCAGCCAGGAAATTTTTAATTGTTTGCTATTCAAGGTAGGATCACCCTCAGTGCTATGGCCTCCTTCATGATGGCATGAGGTGAACTGTCCTCTGGGATTAAGATGTAGTGAACCTGGGCTGTTCATGACCCTAGTAGAAGAGAGAGAGTTGATGGCCGACAGTGTATATTTTTGCTTTTGAATCTAAACAAATATTTATAAATTGAGATGCTGATACCATTCCTTGCGCCGAATTTGAACATGCGGTTCAAAACTTCTATGTCCTCCAAAGTTGCATATCATTTTCAGGGAAAATAATAACATAGTACTCTACTGTGTGTGAGGCACTTTTATTATCATGTTTACTTTTACAGTATTAGCTCATGGGGCAGATGGGGTAGGGATTATTTCCCCCACATTGAAAATAAAGATCCTGAGGCTCAGAGAAGTTAAGTGGTTTACTCAAAGTCACACAGCTTGTAAGAATAGGGCTAGCTCTCAAACAGGTCTTCTGACTCTAAATCTTATGTTCTTTCCATTAGCATGCAGTGCCTCTTATGTTTTTTATCCCTTCTTCTCACCAAAAAAAGTTTATTTTGGACAAGTTTTCAAAGCAATTTTGATGGTATGCATTCAAGTGCTGTTGACATGGAGCAGGCAGCATGGAAATGAGCAGCTTCTCAATCAAGACAGTGCTTGTCCTCTTAGAACCCAGGACTGCTGAATATCAGTGTGAAATGGTTTCATCCTGCTCTATTTGTCTAAGCTTGGCAATTTGCTTATTCCTCAACTACAGCACACATTTCTGTTTTATAATATAAGTAATCACTTAAATGTATATTTCTAAATCTCAAATATAAGCTTCTGATGCTCATTTGCCATCACATTCATCTTTGTATGAACATGTACCTTGCTCAGTGTCTTTCATGAAGTAAGTGCTCAATGAATGTTCACTAAAAGATACTGAAGATCATCTGGCAGGATTCAAAGAGTCCAAATGTAGCTCTCTGTATGATCTATATCAGTACTGTCCAATATAACTTTCTGCATGGACAGAAATTCTTCATATTTGGGCTGTCCGAGACTGTAGCCACACATGACTAGTGTGGTTGGGGAATGGAATTTTCAATGTTACTTAATTTAAAGTAATTCAAATTTAAAGAGCTGCATGGGGCTGATGGTTACTGTATTAGACAGCACAGCTCTAAATTTTCCTACATTTGAACTTTGTCAGATCCCTAAAATTTGATTTTATTTAGGTCCTTCCATACTCTGATGGTTCTTACTATGTTTTTGATGAGGCTGCACAGCCAGCCTTGGGCAAGATGAGGAAGGGATGTGTGGAGATTTTCTCTTCCACCTAAAGTAGGAGGCCTTTTTCCAACTTGAGGCCCTTGGAAAGAAGCTGGTGCTGGTTCTGAGTGTTTTCTGCAAAGCACAAGTGATTTTTTTTTTTAAGATTTTTTTTATTTATTTGACAGAGAGAAATCACAAGTAGACGGAGAGGCAGGCAGAGAGAGAGAGAGAGAGAGGGAAGCAGGCTCCCTGCTGAGCAGAGAGCCCGATGCAGGACTGGATCCCAGGACCCTGAGATCATGACCTGGGCCGAAGGCAGTGGCTTAACCCACTGAGCCACCCAGGCGCCCCACAAGTGATTTCTTTCTTGGAGTTGCAAAGGGTTAGAGGGGCTCTAGAAGATGACATAGTGGGGATTTCTTAGTTCTAGAGGCTCAGTGATATTTAGTCTGGGCCTATAGGAGAGAAAAGATCCACTGTTTTCTAAGAAAAGCAAATCTGCAGTCAGAAGAGAGGAGGGCAAGAGGCTAATGCTTGTTAATCAGATTTCCTTACAGATAGTCTGAGTAGTGTTCCACTTGGGGTTCAAATCTTTAGGTTCTGGCTTTCTCCTTAACATGGAAGGTTGTGTACATCACTCTTAGCCATTAAGTTTTACATCTCTTCTAGCTGTGAAACTTCTAAGTTCCTACTCTGAAGTTGTTAGCTCGGAATTAATGAAACAAACAAACAAACAAATGAACAAAAGCTCCCCCAAAATCTCTCCCTCTCCACCATAGCAAAACACAACCTGCCCAGGAAGAGAGAAATTCTGTTCATGCAGGGTGGACCCTTTTGATTGCAGTAGCTTCTAAGAACCCCCATTCTTCATACTGTGGCTTCTGCTGACTGCTCTCGAGGATGCAAAAGGTTAAACAGAGAGCTATGAAGAAGTGAAATGGTAGCCAAGTGGGAGAGTTCAAGTGGGCCCTTAAACAGATGTCCGTGTGTTATGTGACTCAGGGCACACATCCTTTCTTAGGATGTAGACAGCGTTTGAAAGGCAGATTTTGGGGATCCTCGTGCTCTATGAGAAGTGAAACAAATATTTAGAGGAAGATGAAATATTTAGAAAGTGCATTGTTAATATTGGTGTACTCACAGGTAGCTGCAAAAGCTACTTACTATAAATGAACACTAAATTTTAGGACTAGAACTGTAGAGTTAAGGATTTGCAACGTTATTTGTTAAGGAACGCAAGAGTGACTATTGTGATTTGAAGAGCAGAATTTGCCTTTGGAAGCTTGTTATTTAAGGCTGACAAAACCAGCAGACAGTAATAGTCTGCATTGTGTATGAAGCTGGCACCTCAAATTATGTTCTTCTTCCTTAAAAAATATGTTCAGATTAACGTTTTAACTTTCTTTCCTTTTCTAGTAGAGATGGGAGCTAAGAATTATCTGTCCCTTTAGGCACAGGATGTAGCAAAGCACAGAGAGGGAAGTGACCTGCCTAAGCTCACAGGGCCATCATGTCTCTATATTAGCATTTGAACAGGAAACTTCAAACCAGGAGCCATCATGTGAGTCTTTCTCCTCAGGAGTAAGATGGTAGCTCTAATCTCCTCCCAAGGTAAGGGAACTTGTCTATACAGAATACATAAATAAATGTACAAAAGGAAAAGAGCCCTCAGTCTGGTAAAGCTGTTGGAGAGAAGACAAATTAGCTCTGACTTTGGTTCTGATTCCCTGAACTGTGTGTAGTTTTTCTTTTTTCTTTTTTAGATTTATACATTTATTTGAGAGAGAGAGAGAGAGAGAGAAAGAATGTGTGCATGTGGAGGAGAAGGGGCAGAGGGAGAGAGAAACTTAAGTAGACTGTGCTGAGCACGGAGCCAGACGGGCCTTGATCTCATGACCCGGATGTCATGATGTGAGCTGAAACCAAGAGTGGGGCACAACGGACTGTACCACCTAGGTGCCCTGTGGTTGGTTGTTTTTTTTTTTTTTTTCATAATTTGTATTTGGGGAAGTGGGCAGGGAGACGGGTTAAATGGGTGATGGGATTAAGAGGGCACTTACGGTGATTAGCACTGGGTGTTGTATGTAAGTGATGAATTATTAAATTCTACAACTGAAACTAATATTACATTGTATGTTAACTGCTGAAATTTAAATAAAAACTTGGAAAAATTTTATTTTTAAATAATCTCTATACCCTATGTGGAGTTTGAACTTACAACCCCAGGATCAAGAGTTGCATGCTCTACCGATTGAACAAGCCAGAAACACCTATTTTGTTTTGTTTTTAAATGAACTTTTTGTTTGGGAATAACTTTAAATGTACAGAAAATAGGTAAAGATAATACAGAGAGTTTCCATATAATCTTTATCCAGTTTCCCATAATAATAACATATTATTATTTATTTATTTAAAATATTTTATTTATTTATTTGACAGATGGTGATCACGAGTAGGCAGAGAAGCAGGCAGAAAGAGAGGAGGAAGCAGGCTCCCTGCTGAGCAGAGAGCTCAATGTAGGGCTTAATCCCAGGACCCTGAGATCTTGACCTGAGCCAAAGGCAGAGGCTTTAACCCACTGAGCCACCCAGGAGCCCCAATAATAACATTTTAGATTTGATTTCTTCAGTCTTGTGGTAATTTTATATGCATGTGTACCTCTTAAATAGTGTCTTGATTATAAGTGGGTTTGTTTCTCTCACTTCCTGTAGTGTTTTTCTAAAATCTAATGCTAAGATAGAATAACTTACATAAATATTCCATAGTTAAACACTCGACATTTTGATCATAAAGTCATTTCTGGAGAAAGAGGAAGGAAGAAGAATATTTGATAATGTGACAAGAGAAATAACTTTGGAATAAAGGAGAGTCTTTTCAGATAGCTCTCAGGTTGGAAGGTATTTTTCCTTTCAAGGAACCACTGAGGCTTTATACTCATCAATAGTGAGATGACAAGGAATTTTGGGAGTTTTCATGATATTTTATAGAATAATTACAGAAGGAGATCTGCATTTCTCAAAATTCTTGGATTTGTTCTCTAGTAAATAGAAACAGTATTAACCGAGGACTGCAAAAATTTGGTTGATAATGATGTTTAACTTTCAACTTATAACTGAGCAATTGCAGACTGAGCGAGAAATTTCTTCAGTGCTCACCAGAAACGAATTGTAGATCAGTGCCAAGGATATGAAAGTACACAGGACCCAGTGAGAAGATCAGTTATACCACTGAGCTGTGCCACTGATGAAGAGCACCTGGGAAGGACCAGGCCAGGTTTCTCTAGTCATGTAGTGAAGAGTGACAGACACAATATTGGACTAATACTACAGTTACATTTCTTTATTATCCATGTTTGTTGAATTTACATTAATATTTAAAGTTATTATGGAAGGAACCATATGACATTTTCAATATCTGACCATTTTGATCCACAAAAATGGCAATCATTCAACCTCATATCCAGTAAACTATATGAGGTTAATATCAAAAAATTTCACTTGGTTTCACTTCATATTTTGTTGTTCTTTGAACTTGGAAGTAAAGAACAACTATTGGGGCCTAGGAAAACCCAACTGACATTTGCTGTGAAAATACCTAGAATGGGCAGCAGATGAGCACACAGCTTGACAAAATGAACTCTTCTTGTGTGCCAGATACTGCACACTTCCATAGTAACCATTCTATACTTTATTCCCAGGATCGAATTGGTTCTATGTATTTAGATTTATGAATTTTACAGATTTAGTGGTACTCACCATTCTCGCCATCCCCCATCTAGAAGGTATACCTGAAAATGACTGTTGATCATCATATTTAATTTTCAACCATAAGGTGGCATCATATCACATTTTATGACAAAGAAGCAGGCTGTTTCTCTGTTCACTGAAATGACTAATGTTTTGAGTTGTGGGTGTAACATGTTATTGAATTTTGAAGTTTATAAGCAAATATTAGAAGCTGGCATCTTCATCTAGGAGTTTAACATTTTTTTCCTTATATTTGATCTTTTTATATTATGGCCAAGAACTTAGTAATAGAAGAAACTATTACTATATTAACTAATACTATGTTTTACCTCATTAAAATATGTAAGGCAGTTTCTTGCATATATAGAAGCTTCTCAAAAATATTCATTGCATGATTAAATTAAAATATTCCTTTAATAGGCCTTACCCTCAGGAATTCATTTTCTCATTTGTCAAGTTGAATTTACAGCACACTTTTACTGCTATGACCCATTTCTTACCAGAATAAGAAGCTTATTTTCATGGAGAAGTTAAACCCAACTGTACACATTTAATTTCCCTACTACCCTTTAAAAATACATTGCTTTTTTTTAAGCATACTGGTTTTTGTTTTTGTTTTTTTTTTTACTTACTTAGAAATGCCCAGGACTTAAAATTACATAAATTTGCCAGTTTACTTTCTGTAGTTGCTTGACAGAAAATTCTGGTTTCAAATAAAAAATTAAAAAAAAAAAAGAAAAGAAAATTCTGGTTTCATTTTGAAAAAACGAGTAAAAATTTTGTTTCCTCTTTCTCCACAGAAACTTTTTGTACCCTCATAGGAAACACTGTAAATGCTTTCCACACAAAACCTCCCTTTGTTCAGATGAAGTGATTTTGTTCTTGGAACTCTTTGTTTATAGTTTTGTGGGAAGTTGGTGCCACTTGGCCTGCAGGGAACACTCCCACAAGGTGTGTTGCAGGGCACCTTAGAAGTCTAGTTAGGAATTCAGAGATTGCAGTAATATGTCTTTGGTCTCAACATTTCTCCACTTGGATCCCTTTATCATACTGACTGATTATGATCCCACAGCAAAAGATTGAAAGTGAAAAAGTGTTAACCATTAACAAACAACAACTCTGTACTGTATAACCAGCTAGAAGGATGTTTCTATTAAATTGATTGAATGATTTCACGAGTTGAGGTTTGGCTGTAAGCTAGGTATTAAATCTTGCCTACCTACCAAATCCAACCCCCCCCCCCCAGCCCCACCCCGGGTGGAGCTCTGCTTTAAAAATAACCATATTGTATTTCTTTCTGCTATCAACAATGTAGGCATTTTATCCTTCATATTTTCCTCTTAGAGCTAAAGTGAAAAGTCAAGATGAAATAAGGTAAAAAGTCAAAGTGAAACATGTAGGGTGGTATGAAACAGGGTAAGGGGATGTTCCAAAGGAGAGGGCTAAGAATGGCATGTTCGAGAACAAGATCTTGGTTTAAGCTGAAGGATGGAGTCAGAGCCAGCCTTGTAAATGTGGCCTTGATTTGGGTTGGTAGAAGATAGGATGGTAATGTCCAGGAAGAATATTCGGGAAAGTGACTAGCCTGAGTGAAGGCTCTCTGTTGGGAAAGAGTTTCACATGTAATGGAGAGAAGAAATAGAAACAAGGACTCTGTGGCTAGAGCAAGGGGGCTGGGGAAAGGGTGCTGTGGGTGTGGTAAAGTTAATTAGAGAGGTATGCTCGAGTCACAGTAAGGACTTTTGGATACAATGGAAAGCAAGTGAAGTGTTATTTAGGGAAATTACCTGATCTTATTTATTTTTTAAAAACTTATGACTCTTAAAAGATCACTCTGGTTCATCAACAGTGGAATAGAAAAATAAGTTGTGATACTCCATACAATGGAATGTTAAATAACAGGCAGAATGAACAAATTTGTTGCTTCCCACAACAGCATGAAACAACAGGTCAGCTCAAATATAAGATTGAGGGGGGAAAGCCAAATGTAAGAAAGGATGCATTGTACGAGTTCATTTATGTGATTATTCTATTTCTTGATTTGAGCACTGTTACATGAATCTGTTCAGTTTGTGAAAATTCATCAAATTGTATATTCATGATTTGCGTACTTTTATGTGTGTATGTTAAGCTCAAAAGTGTTAAAAAAAAAAAAAAGATCACGCTGGCTGCAGAAGAGGGAATCAATTATAGAGGAAGGTGGAAGCAGGGGGACCATTAGGAGGTTCCTAGAATTTTCCAGTTGAAAGATGATGATGGTGGTGATGGAAATGAGAAGTGGATGGGTTTTAGATCTAATCTGTATTATAGCATAGCATGAAACTGTTGATATTTGATCACTTCTGACCACCTTCAAAGATGACAATTTCTATGAATTAATCTACTAGGAATAGATTGTAGTGGCATCCTTGACTTGTTACTGTTTCTCTGTGAGGTATGCGAACTCTTGGTTTTATACATCTTTGTGATGTTAAGAACAAACACTTGGGATTTTGCTTGAGAACAGATTCTGAGTTTTAGTGACTCCCTATATTCAAATAACTACGCTACTCTATGATGAATTATAGGTATTTTCTATATTCTCCATACTAGGATTTAGTATCAAAACTAGTAGTTCTTCACTTGTTCTTAGTCAAAAGGCCGAGAAACTAGTCCTTCTTAATGTAACTGATGTTAACTAACATTATTAGTATTGGTCCTACTTTGCTGTAAAGATTGTTAAGATAGGCAAAAACTTACTTTGTTTTCAAAGTCAGGAGTTAACTGTTTGTGCCATCATATAAAGTATAAATTGTATATGAGCATATGGATGTTAGATATTCCAGGCTGATCAGCTTTGCTCCCTTCCCCCAATAACTAAGGTAGTTTTTGGTGTCTGTTTATATAGCCTTATGTGGGTTGTCAGATTTCTGAGGAGACGCATGGATCAAACAGCCCCTGACTGGTACAGTAGGGGCTCTGTAAGTTGTGAGCACTGAGGTGTCTTAGCTGAGCTGCTGAGATATACAAAGACGGTTGCACAGTGCATTCTGATCCTGTAGTCCTTTCTATTGTAACTGAATCTTCAGATTCATATCCATCAAATTGACATGTGATAGTCTAAGTAGAAAACAACCTTGGAAATGGTGTACTGAAAAGTAATTTACTCCTTCATTTGTCACATTCTCAAATGGTCTACATTTGAGCAAAGCTGTGGGAATATAATATCCATATTCTGGAAGTTGAGAGGGTTTAGGCAAATGTGTTTTAATTTTATTCTTTTTTTCTTAACATACATATATATTTTTCACATAAACATAAAAAGTAAATGGAGAAGAGGCACATGACATTTGATATATACTTTTTTTTTTTTTTTAACCAGCTTTGAATTCATTTCCTCATATCAGAAAAGCATGCCTCCTGGTTAGTATTAGATTTTCAGAATGTACAGATGGAAAATAGTTAACGGAAATCACCTTCAAATAGATTTATTTTGCATTGTGCTTCACTGAGTACAGGAGTCATCTAGAAGTTTCTAATTTTTTCCCTGGAGACCATCACAAAACACAGTCCCAAAAAGAGGGGTGGGGTGGATGGGGAAACAATCTGCAAACACATGCTTGAAAGATGCCCTTTCCTGCCTAGTTATAGAGTGAAATCGATATCAACCTCCAGATTTGTTGACCTGTTGGTGAGATGGGAACTAAAACGTGAAAAAAATGAAAGTTTTCCTTGATAGATTTTTTTCCCCCTCTTTCAGATGCAGCTAGTGTGAACAATCTAATGACTAGAAAGATCTTCAGACCTCTATATAGTGCTGAAGAATGTCATGTTGAGAAGGGGCATGCTTTCCCTGTATCATTGTGCCTTAATCTTAGATTTTTCTACAAAGAAATCATATTAATCAAATCTCCTTTCTGTTATATGAAAGGTGCAGGCTGACTAATGCTCGACTTTGGGTGAAATTGGATATGGAAGTAAATCCTGACTTGAAATAATACCAGACTTTCTATAATCTTGTGTTGTTGGAGTATTAGTTCAGGACTGTAATTTCCAGCTCAGGTTTTGTGAAATCTAAGTCCTGTCAATGAGCACAAGAAATACTGCACACTTCTGAGAGGCAAAACAAAAGAAAAACAAAACCAACCTCCATCCTAAAAAACCGAAAACAACACAAAACAAAAAACCAATTTGAATATATTTAGACACCAAAAGAAATATTTGCTTTAAAAAGGTTTAACAGTAGGTTTTATGTATATTCAAATCAAATAAAGAACAGCATTTACATGTTACAAGTACAAAAAGGCAGAAACTGCAGTTCATGAACTTTGCTTGTTATAAAAAGGTAAAAGGTATCTAGCATGTAAACTGACTTTTTAAGAATTCAGAATCTATAGATCTAAAATCTGGTCGCTTTTTCAAAATGTTTTTCTTGAGAAGCTATATACTTGCTTCAACAATTCGTCTATTAAAATATTTTAGAATCCTTTGGAAACTGTATTTTTGATCTTAACATATCTAAGTTGAGTATCTTTGGGGGGAGAGGCTGTACTTTTGTGAAAGTATGAAGTCACTAGGAATAGACAGCCCAGAAGTAAATCCATGTATATATGGTCAATTGATCTTAGACAAGGGTGCAAGATTACACAAAGGGGAAAGGAGAGTGTCTTCAATAAATGGTGTTAGGAAAAATGATAATCCAGATGCAAAAGAATGAAATTGAATTCTTATTTTACACAATACACAAAAAGTTAAGTTGAAATGGATGAAAGATTTCAATGTAAGATCAAAAACCATGAAACTCCTAGAAGAAAAGATAGGGGAAACATTTCTTGACATTGGTCTTGGCAATGATTTCTTGGATATGACACCAAAAGCATAGGCAACAAAAGCAAAAATAGATAAATGGGACTATGTCAAACTAAAAAGCTTTTCACAGCAGAGGAAACCAACAAAATATAAAGGTAAACTTTCAAATGGGATAAAATATTTGCAAATCACCTGTTAAGGTGTTAATATCCAAAAAATACAAGAAACTCATATAATCCAATAGCAAAAAAACCCAGCTGAACTAAAAATTGGGCACAGAGGCACCTGGGTGGCTCAGTAGGTTAAGCATCTGTTTCTCGGTTTTGACTCAGGTCACGATCTCAAGGTCTTGGGATGGAGCCCTATGTCAGGCTTTCTTTCTTCCCCTGCCCCCTCCCTGTTTGTGTACACATGTATGCATTCTCTCTCTAATTAAAAAAAAGAAATCTTTAAAAAAATTTTTAAAAATTGGGCATAGGAACTGAGTGGACATTTTGCTATAAGGAAGATATACAAATGGCCAACAGGTATACGGAAAACACTAATCTTTAAGGAAATGCAAATCAAAGCCACAATGTAATAGCACCTCATACTTGGTAGAATGGCTTTATCAAAAAGACAAGAGATGACAAGTATTTCCAAGGGTGTGGAGAAAGCCATGAGAAAGGAGGAAATCCTGTCATTTACAATAACATACAGGAACCTGGAGGATATGGTAAGGTGAATAGGTAAGACACAGAAGGATCAAAACTACATGATACCACTTATCTGAGGAATCTGATCTGGTCAAACTCATAGAAGCATTTAGCTGTAGGGTCTACCTAGTTTCTTCCATTCTAAGAAGTTCCTCATCTTTTAATTTTTCTTGTCTCTCATGATCATGACTTTTTATTTTTTTAAAAAAGATTTTATTTATTTTAGAGAGAGAGGCTAAGAGAGAGCGCACAAACAGGGGGAGAGGCAGGCAGAGGGACAAGTAAGCTTCCCACTGAGCAGGGAGCCCGATGTGGCACTAGATTCCCGAACCCTGGGATCATGACCTGAGCCGAAGGCAGATGCTTAACTGACTGAGCCACCCAGGTACCTGGTCATGACTTTTTAAAAGTATTGGCCAACGGGTACCTGGGTGGCTCAGTCATTAAGTGTCTGCCTTTGGCTCAGGTCATGATCCTGGGGGCCTGGGATGCCTCGCATCTGGCTCCCTGCTCTGCTGGAAGCCTGCTTCTCCCTCTCCCCCTCCTCCTGCCTGTGTTCCCTCTCTCGCTGTCTCTCTCTGTCAAATAAAAAAATAAAATCTTAAATAAATAAATGAATAAATACATAAAAATATTGGCCAATTATTTCATTAAATGTCCTTCAATTTGGGTTTATTGGATATTTCCTCATGATTAAATTCAGGTTTTGCATTTTTTGCTAAAATACCTTAGAAGTGTTTTTATAATTTTAGTGCATCACATTAGAGGCATTTTTCCATCACTGGTGATGTCAACTTTTAGTATTTGGTTTAGGTGGTATCTGCCAGGTTTTTCTACTGTAAATATGCCACTTTTGACTTTGACATTTGAAAATATAATTCAAAAAGTATACTGAACAAGAGTTAATATATACAGTCCCTCAACACCACTTACTGGATGTACCGTTTTATTTGCTAAAGAAGTCTCTTTAATTTGCTGTCAAATGACATTTTGAGGCAATAAATTTTCTGTTTTTCATTATGTTTTGCCCTGAATTTTAGCATCTATTAATTATACTTGCTGAGACAGTTGTAAGAATAGGTGTTTGCTGTATGGTGATTTTCTATTTCTACTATTTCTTCTATAGTTACTAATGGAATTCTATAGCAAGGAAAAGATGTCATTATTTATATCAGTAGAGACTGCATGAATTCTTATTCTATGAGTTATAATCTATTACTATAACTATTTACTTTGTTGCTAAAATGTTCCTCAAATTGGCCATTGGGAGACTCCTCAAGTTTAGAGTCCACATTCTTTTTTTTTTTTTTTTTTTTAAGATTTTATTTATTTATTTTCCAGAGAGAGAAAGTGTGAGCACAGGCAGGCAGAGTGGCAGCAGAGGCAGAGGGAGAAGCAGGCTCCCCGCCGAGCAAGGAGCCTGATGTGGGACTTGATCCCAGGATGCTGGGATCATGACCCGAGCTGAAGGCAGCCGCCCAACCAACGGAGACACCCAGGCGTCCCTAGAGTCCACATTCTTAACTACTACTTTAAACTCCTTCTTTATAGTTGTGCTCATTTACTTCAGATAGGCCCTGTGCAATCCTGTTTTAATAGGTCCTCATTTACATGAATAATAGGTGCCTTATTTTGGCATCTGGATATGATACTATGTCCTTTTTTTTTTTTTTTTTAAAGCAATTCCTAATCTGTCATACCCCAGGTTTATCTGTCACTCTCTCACAATTTTTGCTACAGACTTCACATATGGACATTTGTCAACTTCAAAGACTATTCATAAATATCCTATACAGGCAGTAAGGATTCAACTATTTTCAGTATTTTAATCTTCAATTTGATTAACTCAACAAGATTTATTTCAAGGCACACTGGAGAGAAAAAAGAATAAAACCTATTCTCTGACCTCAACCAACTTGCTATCCAGTGGGGAAACCAGACATATATGCAATTATGATGTAAGTGATGTGATAACTATTTGTTATGGAAACATAAATAAAAGCTGCATGTCATTCCAACTTAGGGGTGGGTTAGGGTGATGGAGGGAGAAGGGCAAGGAAGTGGGGGCATGTGAGATCTCTGAGGTTTACCAAATGAGGATAAAAGATATGAATGTTAATCTGAAGAAAAAGTCTGCCAGACAACTCATTTCTTTTGCCATTTGGTCTTTATCTTCATTCTTTTGAGACTATGTTTCTTTAGAGTTTCAAAAATCCTGAAAACTAAAGGTCAAAGAGGCTTACATTTTTACAACTAATTGCAGAGACATGGAACTGATGGTGACCTAGGGGGTGATAACCTAGGGGTGTAATGAGAATGGGTTAAATTTATATCACTTTGCACTGCAGTGTAGTCCAGTCTTGAGAATGGGGAATCGGAGCAAGCCTGGGCTGGGAATGTCTTATAAAACCCACTTTCCCCCCTTGCTTTTCACTTCTCTTGGCAAAGTAGAACCATCTCTCCATGTTATCTGGCTGGGTTCAGAAAGAGCTTCTGTCATGATATCCCTTTTCCAGTTATCTAATCAGGGAACAGGATGACGAATTCCAGCACAGTGGATTGCATTTCTGAGTAATAAGCAAGTATCAAGAGACAGTTTTTGGAAGGTGATGATGGTGGTAGTGGGGACTCTTGCAGTGCTTTTGTGTAAATAGTTGCCTCTTTTTGAAGTAGCTTTTCTCTTTTAGCATGCAGTGCAACTGCTGTTGGGATTCCCTTTTTTCCCACTGCTTTTGGTACCTAAGGCATTTGTATTTTCTGAGCGCTAGGGGTGAGGCTATTTGGCTCCTAGAGGGTCTCTGTTGAAGTTTTTGATGCCTTGAAATTCTTCAGGCCTGAGGCCTGCCAGAGAGCAGGGCAGAAAACACAGCAGCCTGGGTGAATGAATACTCAAGTGAGCTTCAGAAGTAGAAAACTGGCTCTCACAATCTGGTAGAGAATGAAACAGAGAAAATGCCATGTGCTTTTGTGCAGAAAATAATAGTGAAGCTAATTAGCATTACAGAGATGTGGATATGTGGGTATAAATTTCCAAAATTATAACTGAGTAAAAGGTGAATTTAATACATATAAAACACTTGAAAAAGGACTGGCTCTGAACAACTTCTGAAAATTATTTATTTATTACTAAATGATTTCTATAATGCTGGCACCAAGAGATTCGGGACTTGTCCACTCTTATAGTCTTCTTATGAGGAACATAAATACTTAGAAATATGCATATATGTATGTAATGGCTTTTCTATATATAATTCATGTTCACATGTATAATTTATATTCCAACCAAGAGTGTTTGTTTGGATGGCTTATTTGTGATTTGATAAGTGAAAAATCCTAAAAATATTTTTATAAGAGAATTGATTCTCATTCTGTATTATATGGCTTCTTATTCAGTAAACACAGAGGGTTAAACATATACTTGATTTGTAAGACAAAAGAAATCAAGGACAGAAGTTCTCCCAAAGTTTCCATCAAGTGGTTTAAAAATTGTTATTGACTTTAAGTCCTGAATTGAAGTTCTTTTGTTAAACATATGTGAGTATACATGCACACACACACACACAAATGCAAATACCTACTAATCTGAAAGATGAGCTGGAAATGAGCCTACAAGAAAATAATAACTCAAAAGTGATAATATTATATGATAATATTATAACATTATCAAAAGTAGTGCTGCATCTGTGGAGAAGTTTTACCTTGTATTTGTATCACAACCACCTTTGAGAAGTCCTTTTTGTTTGGGGGAGGGTACATCAAGAGCAAGAGGTTGCTTCATTCTTGGTTCCTTAGAGAGTTAGACTGTTTGGCCAGAGTTATGGAAAACGGATTGTGTCACAAGTGAAGTTATGGTTTCAGGACTGCATCCAAATATTCCAGCTCTGGTTATAGGGGTAAAGAGCTGAGGATTCTTGAAGCAGTCTTTTTGGTCAAACAATTTAAAAGGCAGTGGGTCTGGTGCCAGTGATTCCATTTCTAAAGGATTTGTCTTTGAAGTGTTTGTTCCTCACTATGTTTTTCCAGCCAAACATATGCCTGTGATTTGAAATCAGCTTAAGAATTTTCTTTCACACTCTAGTGTTCATGTTTAGTTTGCTGGCATTAAAAGACACAAAATAAACTTGTTTAGTTCTTCCAATCCCTACAGTGATTTTGCAACTAAGGGTAATTCTCAAGGGTGGAGTTTAGTTATCTCTGACTCTACATAAACTTTTTAAAGTTTTTTTAAATAAATTTATTTCTGTTGAAGGAAAATGTGCTCAAGCTTGCATATACTTTGCATCTAATAGTTTTTTTTTAAAGAAAATTATTTCTTAACTGTTAACTATTGTCTTAGTAGTTTAAAGTTTTTAGTTTGTCAGTGAATATAGTGTTACTCCTGATGAGCATTATATCTGGCTATTGCCTCCATACTCTACTCTTTGGATTACTTCTTGAGAATTCATTGAATGCATGGGAGCAAAAGATTGAAAACACTGAGATCTCTGTTTTCTGCCTTGTTCTAGAGAGACAAGACTCATGTTTGATAAGACATGTCCACTGTGGGTGAATTGCCTATGATTTTGTTGGTTTTGTGAATGCTCATCAGGATCCAATGTTGAAGGACAGAGAAAGAGGCCAAAGTGAGAGCATCAAGCTCATTAGAATAACTGAGATGAGATCGCTTGGGAAGGAACCAAGGGGGAGTATATTCTAAACCCCCCGCTTCAAAAGTAGGACTTAGGTTTTCTCTTCCAGCAAACTGATTTTCAGATCCTGAAAGACCAATTCTGACCACCTTTCTAAAGCCATTCTCTCTTTAAGTATGGAAAATCCTAGTCACGCACTCCTATGGACTGCATATTTGTGTCCCCCCACTTCAAATGCTGAAGCCCTAATCCTCAATGTGATGGTATTTAGAGGTGAGGCTTTGATAGGTATTTCAGGTAGAGCTCTCATGAATGGTCTTTATAAGAAGAGACAGGAGAGAGATGATCTCTTTCCACCATTTGAGTATTCAGCAAGAAGACAGCCACCTGCAAACCAGGAAGAGGGGAATCACCAGATACCAAATCTGCTGGCACCTTGATCCCAGCTTCTTGAACTGTGAAAAATAAGTATTTACTGTTGAAGCCACCTAGTCTATGGTATTTTGTCACAGCAGCCTGAACTGAGACACACAATTCCTTTGTAAAAGCACCAGAGTTTACAGATAAAAAGGTTATGAATTGTTTGGGTACTACATATTTAGAAGTCTAGACCTGGTTGTTTCAGTTGGTGCTATTTCTTTGATTTAGGTAACTTAGAGTACCCCTTTATCCAGGTCCTTTTTAAGTACTCACCTGAAGGAGGTGATTCTTTTTTTTTTTTTAATTTTAAATTTTAAATTTTTTATAAACATATAATATATTTTTATCCCCAGGGGTACAGGTCTGTGAATCGCCAGGTTTACACACTTCACAGCACTCACCATAGCACATACCCTCACCAATGTCCATAACCCCACCCCCCTTCTCCCAACCCCCCTCCCAGCAACCCTCAGTTTGTTTTGTGAGATTAAGAGTCACTTATGGTTTGTTCCTGAATGAGGTGATTCTGATGCCTTGTGGCTCCAGTGATAGGTGGCACCTTGTTTGTTTCCTGTGATGAAATCACTGTTGCTCTTGTGAATGGTCATTTGGATTCAAAGGCTGGAGGCTGGAGAAAGAGAGTGAAGTAGGAGCAGGTACCTTTCACCCAGGAGACTGACTTACCTTAAGAAGTCTACTAGGTTCTCATTTCCTCTCAGTGGATCTTCATTGTGCTCATTGGGCCCATTGACATCTGAAACCAAGATAATAGACAGACTATGATGGATTCCTCTAGTTCATTGTACCTAAGTTAATAGCTTTGTCCACTTCTCTAGGCTCAAGTCTTGGAAGGCTAGCACTTTCAGAGTTATCACATTTATTATGGGTACTTTTTTTTTTTTTAAAGATTTTATTTATTTATTTAACAGGCAGAGATTACAAGTAGGCAGAGAGGCAGGCAGAGAGAGAGAGGAGGAAGCAAGCTCCCCACTGAGCAGAGAGCCCGATGCGGGGCTCGATCCCAGGACCCTGGGATCATGACCTGAGCCGAAGGCAGAGGCTTTAACCCACTGAGCCACCCAGGCGCCCCAATTATGGGTACTTTTAAACATACAGTGTATACTTAAACATGAGTTTCATTTGGTCACAGAGCTGATGTTTTAGGAAAAAATTGGATTTATTTTTCCCACTTTCTTCCTTTTTGATTTTACATTATCTCAATTTTCTTTTCAGCTAAATCAGACCTCTATACCATGTACTCTTCTTTCAAAAGACAGCCAATTGCCATGATTGTCAAATTTGGTGTGGAGGTTGCTTCTACAAGAGGTTGTCTTAATTTATGACATTTAATCATTCAACTCACATTTTTGCTAACTTCTTCTATGTGCTAAGCTTTGTGTGAAGAGGTAATCAGATAATAACAAATATATTATGGTTTTGCCCTCAGCTCAGATCTAGGGAGAGACATGGCATATTAACAATTAACTAATACATTAATTGCTATATTAGTAGCACAAATGAAGTCCTATAGGAACACAGAGGAGCTTTATTCTTCTGGGAGACTGAGACCAGGCAAAGATCCCAGTGGGAGACAACATATGTATTATATCCAGATGTATGTTACTATGGTAACTACAGTCTCAGCTTTGAAAGACTGAGGGTTGGTCCAATCATGGTGGCCCAACCTGTTAAGTGTATTTTTGTTCTCTACTAATTGCAACCCGAGTCACTATGCAACATTTTATTTTAATAGAAGTGGAAATATTGCATTAATCCTTTGTAATGTACTGTATCACATCCTAAGAATGAAAGAGGAAGGAAAGCAGATGTTGAGGGATATGGCCACTAAACAAATTAAGCTAAATTTTTCTTTCTTTTCTAATGCCTACCTCTTTACAGCAGAGACTTTGAAGGAAAATTGGTACAGTTTTCTACTTGGAATGATAATGTAAGAAAGACAGAGATGGAGAGAGAAGAGAAAGAAGAAGACATTACAGTTTCAGAATTTCCTTATAGGACAGGTTTGGGGTGGCTGTCAAGAGAGGGGAACAGAGGAATTTCTTGTAGTATATCAGCAACCACCCAGTGGTTTTATTTAGGGTTGTATGTTTCTTTGGGTGGCTTGGAAGGGGTTATTTGACATTTTTGGTGGAGAAGCTCTCAAGTCATTCCTTGTTTCCACTGGTGATAAGGTGCTCAGGAAAAAATGCAAATACTTTTATTGGGAGGTAATTTATTAAAAAGCATTTTCATACAAAGGAATGTTACTCAATTTTAGAACTGAAACCCTGGAATAGAACTTTAGAAAGTTCTGACATGTAGATTTGTTTAAAGGAACTTTACTTGACTCTAAAAGAATGCAATATCTTATCCTTGATATAATTTAAAGAGATGAGTTTAAGTAGTCCAAGGAAACAGTTTCTCTAACCTCAAGGAAACAGAATAAGGTAGTGCCCAAATAAAACCACAATTATCCACTTGTCTTACTAGCCCACTCCCTGCTCCATGTTTTTTGTCTCAGTGCCGCAGTGCTAAGGAAAAATAGAAACCTGTTCAAGTGTGCCAGAGGACAGTGCCTTTAGAACTCTCTTGAGAGCCAACTGGTTAGATGAATCATTAAATGTCTCTCCACTCAGTCTGCTCAGTGCTGCATTGCTCTGGATCATATCCACATTCCTACCTTTGACTCTAAACCAAAGTTAGGACTTGGCTTGTTCCTTTGGCACACTTTCATATCGTGAGCACATTTTGTGATATGTCCATCTACACTGCTATCTAAATAAAAGCAGACTTATGGGGAATGTGGTTGAGAGTTCACTTAAGATCCTTCACAGGCTCCTGCCTGCCGCTTCTAGATTGGCAGCCACAAATGAGGTTAATCATGACTGTATTAAATACAGTAGAGTGGTCTGGTCATACATTACACCTGGGAGTGTTGAGTCCTGCTCTGAATCAAATGTCTGGTACTGTTTTGGTGACTTGAGCTTTAGCTGTGTTGATTTGTCAGGGGAACCAGTCAACGAATCTTAGCTAAATAGTTTGTGGTATATTATTAGGAATGTTAGATAAGGCAGTTTCATGTAACTCCTATCATGGTGCATTCTTGGATTGAAAATAAGCCAATCTCTCAACAGTTTGGAGAGAAAGCCTTAGAACTGGCCCTTTGAAAACTATGAGAATGAAAATGATATGTGGAGACACTTGGAAGAGTACCTCTATGTCCTCCAACTTGCTAATGTAAAAATATAGAAGATCTAGATGTTTGCTATGAAAATACAAATACACCACTAATTCTAACAGCTGAAGATCTTCCTGCCATTTCCCAGATGGTTACCTAAGTTATTGAAATTGTAACTGCTTTAACTTGGTGTGTTAACATATACTCTGTAAACCATATGGAATCCATGACATTCCCAGTCTGCAATCAACGGTAAGTGTTAGTGTTGATAAACATTTTAATTAATGCCCATTTTAAAAAAGGCAAACTCTTGTATGGGCATGATTCATTATCAGATTTTTAGAGGGCAAATCTCCAGAGAACCACATGTCAGTTATTTAGAAAGCCTTCCAAGGACCAGTCATCTACTTAATATCTTGCATAAAAGCAATGGTGATTTCATCAGGACTGTTGGAGAACACAAAATGATGTATCATAAGTAATCTTAATCTTTAATTAATAATGAAAGGGTAACAGTCAAATGGTTTTGCTCTTATTCAACTATTATAATACAGCCAGTTAATTGCAACTTATGAATAGAGGTAAAATTTCCAGCCCGAAATTATAAATGATGTTGAAATGTGGCTTCATTATTTAATGCTGGGTAGCTGTTAAGCTTTGCCAACAGCCGAGCCCAACTTTTATTTTTGTTTTAATTTTACTTATTTTTTTAGAGGGGTGGAGATGGGCAGAGAGAATCTCAAGCAGGTTCCACACCCAGCACAGAACCAGAAATGGGTCTTGATCCCACAAATTCAAGATCATGATCTAAGCTGAAATCAAGGGTCAGGTGCTCAACCAACTGAAAATAAGTCAATCTCTCAACAGCATTTCACTTGATCATGTATATTTACCCCTTGGAAGTAGGCCTGTTCATAGAACTACTTCTGTTCAGTAAAAAGCAAATGAGCCACCTAGGTGCCCCCAAATTTTAGTTCCCAAGGAAGAGCAAACATACCCACTATGCAGTATGCCACTTTGGATGCACATTATTTATTTATTTATTTATTTATTAAAAAGATTTTATTTATTTATTTGACAGAGAGATTACAAGTAGGCAGAGAGGCAGGCAGAGAGAGAGGAGGAAGCAGGCTCCCCGCTGAGCAGAGAGCCCGATGCGGGACTCGATCCCAGGACCCTGAGATCATGACCCGAGCCGAAGGCAGCGGCTTAATCCACTGAGCCACCCAGGCGCCCTGGATGCACATTTTTGCAAATTCTATTCTTAAGTTTTCAATTGAGGGCTCATATATTTACTCTCATGGTAAGGGTTATTGTTTGATTTTATAGGAAGGGAAATTTGGTTATCAAATTCTTTACATCCTTACAATTTTTTTTTTTTTTTAAATTTCACCACCAAAAGAAATGGATAGGCAGCTTATGCATTTCACTTGATCATGTATATTTACCCCTTGGAAGTAGGCCTGTTCATAGAACTACTTCTGTTCAGTAAAAAGCAAATGGCCTGCTCTTCAATAGCTGGATAATTAGTATTAACTGGAGATCCCCAAAAGACTGTTCATTTTTAGATTTTACTCTTTTTTGAGAGTTTGGACACCTTTAAGTGTTGTCCAGGTAGAATCCTATAAGAAGAAACTTCTGTAATACTTCTAAACCAAGCTTTCTCAGAATTTAGGAGTACATGATACTATTTAGACATGGTTTTGCCTTCTCAGCAAAATGACCACTGGGACTTAAATGGGTCTTTCCTCTCTCTATCCTTATAGGATCTATTTTATAAACAAATATATAATATGAAATTCCTCACTATCATAACCTCAGAACATTTGAATAGATTGTCAAAGGGATTTGTGGAGATGTTCAGGAGCTTAAGCAACTTCCTAGATGTCTTAGATATTCAGTCGCTTAAAAGCAGATTATATCTAGAAATTCTTCTGCTATGATATTAACATTATACATGAACCTATTCTTCAGAGATGAGAAAAGTTAAGATAATTAACTAAAACATTATTTTGTCACTTAATAGCACTCAGGTTCTCCCTAGCCCTGAAATGTTTTATCCTCTTTTCTGATCATTCTGTTTCTGGACTGTGTTAAGCATAACTGTTATTCTCATTGCTGAATTCCCTGCTGGGTACCCTGGTTTTCAGACAATGACATACACCAGACCATTATGTCTAATATAGTAAAAAAAAATTTGGAAAGGTTGTTCAGAGTGGGAAGGGAAGCGAGCAAAAGAAAAAAAGTGTATATTTTTCTAATTGAAAATGTAATGTGTTTTGATTGTATAAGCCTTCAAAAAGATAAAAAAAGTATGAATCACAAAACAGCTTTCACTTCTAAGATGCATGTATAATTAGATAAAATTATTTGAAATATATGGACAATCTCTTACTTAAATTATGAACATTGCATTATATATATATTTTAACCTAGATAAGACCAACTTAGTTAGGTGGCCCTGAGGACACAGAACATGCTATTTTCTATGTTAATGTCCTTCTATCACTTATGTTCTTTCATCACTTTCTTCTTTTAGTCACAGACTTAATTGTTGCCTTTGCAATTATCCCTTCCTAGGCGGGCTCCTGTCTGGGATGGCAGGTAGGGACCATGGGTTAGTACATTGGGGAAGAATCTGTGGAAGAAAAATTGATCGGGTTGAGAGGCAACTGGAATGAGAAGAGGGGGGTACAATCTCTCTATACACTCTTTTCCATTCCCTTCCATTCTTATATCCTAATTTTAGCTATATCTTCAATTAGTACCTCTACTGAATGTCTCTCAGATCTATTTTTTTAGAATATCTTTCTGAAACTTCCAGTTGTCTTCTGGGCATTTCCACCTAAATATCCAAGCTCCTGAAACATGATACACAATATTTCGCCCTCCTTCCCAATCATAGCTTTTCCTCTCAACTTCCCACTTGTGTTAATAGTAGCACAATTAAATTAGTTACTGGTCTTGAAGTTTGTTTCAGTGGCAATTTTCTCTTACTTGTCCATATCCAAATAGTTCTTAAATCACATTCTACTGGTTTTCATCAACATCTTTAATTTGCTCCCTTCTTTCCAATTCTGTTGTGACCTCCCTACCACATTTGAGTTCTTACTGTATCTTTCAATAGCCTTCTAATTGGTTTCCCTATTTCTAGTTTCTTTTCCTTTCAAATGGTCTAGCATAATGACACAAAGCTAATTGTATGACTTATAATTTAATGGCTCCTCATTAGATAGTCAATAAGTTCTTATCTTTCAGCCTAACATTTATTGATTGTCTATAGTCTGACCCAAATCTAAAATATCCATGTAATTTTCCTATACTGGAGACTAGCAGTGAAACATAGACTTTCCAAAAAGGAAAACAAACTTAAAAGAATTTGTCATCTGTATCTACATAATAAGAAATACAAGAAGAACAATAATCAATGATGAAGCACAAAATGATAGGAAGGAATGAAGATCACCAGAATGAGTAAATATAAAGAATCCTGATTAAAAAAAAAAAAATGTCTTGGGGCACCTGGGTGGCTCAGTGGGTTAAAGCCTCTGCCTTTGGCTCAGGTCATGATCCCAGAGTCCTGGGATCAAGCCCCGTATTGGGCTCTCTGCTCAGCAGGGAGTCTGCTTCCTCCTCTCTCTCTCTGCCTGCCTCTCTGACTACTTGTGATCTCTCCCTCTCTGTCAAATAAATAAATAAAATCTTTAAAAAAAATGTCTTTTGGGTTTTAACATGTAGAAGTAAAATATATGGCAAGCACAAAGAGCAAGAGGGAGAAAATGAGTTATAAGGTTGGCGCATTATTAAGGAAATGGTAAAAGTATGAATTCAATTTATAATAATTCAAGAATTATGAATTATGAAGATGATGTTTAGGAAACTCATGTATCTTCTGCAGGACATGAGTTATTGTTTAAGGCTTCTTAGGACCACTTTTTTTTTTTTAAAGATTTTATTCATTTATTTGATAGAGATCTCAAGTAGGCAGAGAGGCAGGCAGAGAGAGAGGAAGGAAAGCAGGCTCCCCACTGAGCAGAGAGCCTGATGTGGGGCTCTATTCCAGGACCCTGGGATCATGACCTGAACTGAAGGCAGAGACTTTAACCAACTGAGCCACTCTGGCGTCCCAGGACCACTTTTATTACAGGCAGTGGGTAGTGATGTTTGTTTGTGGTGGGTAGTGATGAAAACCTTGTACTTCTGTCAGAAAATGTCACATGATCCTTGCAATATAAGCAAGAGGACCTAGACAACACAAGTGTCTGCAATATCTTACACTAGAAGAAAGAAAGGATTTTCTTAAAGATTTATCAAAATTTACAGTAGGTGAAGTTGCCTGAACAAATGAGATGCAGAGACAAAAAGGCCATACATTTAATTGCCATATTTTGACAAAAACACTACATGATATTCTGGAAGACATAAACACTAGTCCTGAAATGCACCAGAAATATGAAAGAATGCAGGGCTCTGCCCTGTCTCAGCTTCTGGCTATGACTGGAGGAAATGGAAGAGATATTGCAGTCTCTAGGGCAACCTCCTAAATAATCATACATAAAGCCAATAGAGGAGCTAAAGATGGAATAACATAAAATATTTGAATCCAAAAGAAGGCAAGAAGGCAGAATAAAGAACAAAAAACCAGATGGGACAAATACGAGGGAAATATCAAGTATATAAGTATTTATATCAGTAATGCTGGTAAATTCACTGGACTAAACACTCCAAGTAGAAGGCAGATACTGTCAGATTAGACAAACTATGTCCTATTTATAGGAGACATTCATTAAATAAAAGGTCATAGATAGATTGATAGTAAAATGATGGAAAAGATACCACATGAACACTAACCAAAGCAAGCTAGTGTGGTTGTAATATCAAAGTAGACTTCAAGGCAAAAAATATTACTAGAAAAAAAAAGAGAATTCTTAATGCTGAAAGGTCCAATTCAATATAGGAAGAAAGCAACTCTGCATAATACAACTTTAAAATACAGAAAACAAAATTATAAAATTAAAATGACAAATATATATTAATACCCTCTTGCAGTTATTGATTGGCACATGTACAAAAATCTAGTAAGAATACAGAAGATTTGAACAACACCATTAAACACCTTGACCTAGATGGCATTCATAGAACACAGCCTACAAAAACTGCAGAATGCCCATTCTTTTCAAATGTCCTTGGAGTATTTATAAAAATAGACTATGCTGGGACATGAAACAAGTTTTATCAAATTTCAAAGCATCCTACAGAATATTCTTTCACCAGAGTGGAATTAAAATAGAATTCAATAATATAATAATAACGGGGGGCATTGCAGTTGGTTAAGTGTTCAACTCTTGGTTTCAGCTCAGGTCGTGATCTCAGGGTCATGAGATCCTGTCCCACCTCAGGCTTCCCACTCAACAGAGAGTCTGCTTGAGATTCTTTCTTCCTCTCCCTCTCCCCTCCTGCTCATGCTCTCTCTAAAATGAATAAATAAATATTTTAAACAAAGAAAAAAAAAGGAAAAGAACCAGAAAATCCTCAAACGTCTGAACATTAACCAGCATACTTCTTCTTCTTCTTTTTTTTATTTTTTATTTTTTGGTTTTTTTTAGAGAGAGAGAAGAAGACAGAGTACGTGTGCAAGCAGGGGTAGGGGCAGAGGGAGAGAAAGAATCTCAAGCAGTTTCCAAGCCTGGCGAGGAGGCCACCTGGAAATCAATCTCATGACCTTGAGATATGACCTGAGCTGAAACCAAGAATCAGATGCTTAACTGCCTGAGTCACCCAGACACCCCTAAGCAGCACACTTCTAAATAAATCTTGGATCAAGGAAGAAATTGCCATGGATGCAATGGATGCAAGAAAACATTTTGAGCTAAATTATAACAAAACCCATGGCATGCAGCTAAAGAAGCATTTAGAGGAAAATTTATCATTTTAATGCATATATTAGGAAAGTAGAAAGGTTGACAATCCATTTTGTAAGCATTCATCTCAGAAATCTAGGGGGGAAAAACCAAATTAAACCCTAAGAAAGCAGGAGTAAGGAAATAATAAAGAGAAGAGCAGAAACCATTGAAATAGAAACCATTTACTGGTGGGGCACCTGGGTGGCTCAGTTGGTTAAGCACCTGACTCTTGGTTTTGGCTTGGGTCATGATCTGTGGGTCCTAAGACTGAGCCCTGTGCTGGGCTCAGTGTTCAGCACAGAGTCTGCTTCTCTCCCTCTCCCTCTGCGCACCCCCGCCAACCCGGCTTGTGCTCACACCCTCTCTCAAATAAATAAATAAAATCTTAAAAAAAAAAAAAAAAGCATTTACTGATTGCACAAGTTGCTTGTTTCCTCATCTGTAAAATAAGAATACAAACTGAACCCACATCCTTGAATTATTGTGAGGATTAGATGAATTAACACTGTAAAATCTTTAAAATGATACTTGTCATTTAGGAAGCATGTAACAAATGTTAGCTGCTGCTGTTGCTACTTCCATGACTGCCATTATTACAGCATAAACTGTTAGGCATGTGTGGTTGCCTTTAAAAAAATATGGTAATCACATGGGCCACAAGGAGCCTCTGGGTTCTAAAGCAACTGGTGCCTAGCTTGCCAGTTTACACAGGGACATTCCTATGCCATGGAAGTTGGCATATGGTGAAGCACCCTTTCAGTATAAATCACATCCTGTCACTCCTCTCTGAAAGTCCTCCTATTACATTTAAGGGTAAAATTCAAACTCTTTATCACGGTCACCAGAGACACATTATCTGACTTCTGCCCACTTCTTTAATGGTATCTCCTTCCTTTTCTTCATTATGCTTCAGATACTTAACCATCACAGATTCTTGCTGTGCCGTATCCTCTAACTACAATGGTGTTTCCTCTGCAACTTGCATGGCAAATTGCTTCTTTTTTTAGGAGTCAGCTTAAATGTCACCTTTCTGCCTGATCACTCTATCCATGATTGGATTCCCTCTGCCCTGTGCTGTTCTCTATCCTAGCATCTGTTGTTTCCCTTCACTGACTGTGTCAAAATCTGTAATTCTTCATGAGTTTACTTGTATTTTAGACTGCTACCTTCATGAGGTTGGGGTCCTTGCTTATCTTGTTTAGGATGCACTCATCAAGTCTAGTATAGTGGTTGGTGCATAGTAGGTACTCAAAAGTATTCAAAGTATTTGTTGAATGAATGACTGAATCTGTTAGGGTTGCTGTCTTCAGTGGGGGTTGTGACATATACTATCTTACGTTTACTCTAAGGTCCTGAATCTAACTTAATTTTTCTAGGGAGAAAAGTGACAAACTCCAATAAGAATTAGGCATATTCCTCCATATGGGTGAATTTATGATGCCACAGAGCCCCCTTCTTCTTTTTTTTTTTAAAATTTTATTTATTTATTTATTTTTGTTAAACATATAATGTATTTTTTCCCCCAGGGGTACCGGTCTGTGAATCGCTAGGTTTACACACTTCACAGCACTCACCATAGCACATATCCTCCGCAATGTCCATAACCCCAACAGAGCCCCCTTCATATTGGAGCTATGGGATAATAACATGTGACCATATTTCTTGAACACTTACTGTGATTCTTTGCCGTTTAGGAATTGCTCCGTCTCCCTAACATCTTGATTTTACTCCACCTCGTGCTACACTAAAGGATTTTTTAGCAGGCCCAAGATAAAAACAATGCATTAATTAAAATGATGCACTCTTTTAATTTTAAATTGGACAAATAACAGGCTTCTTTTGTCACTAGGCAACACTGTTAGAGCTAAATTAGATGTCTTGTTATGGTTGCTTAGGCAAGTTGTTTCACTGATCTTAGCACTGGTTTCCCTGCTCTGGAAAATATAAATCATCACTAAGAAAGATGGTATTTCTTTATGAGTTCTTCTGATATCAGCCTCAGGCTGAGATGTGGACAGAGAAGTGTGCTTTTCCAGCTGGGACTTCTTCCTCCTGTTGTGCCTGAGTTTTTCACACCTTACCAGCCCTATCAGACACTTCTGGATAAGACCCTATTAAGTGTACGGTGTGGTGCCTGACTCTTACCTCGGTGATTCAATCTTTCTTTTTTGGTAACTGAAGTCTCCATATAACTCATAAAGCAACTGGAGCAGTTGCTTTAATCTCTATGGGATTATGTATTTTGCTAATACCAGGGCATTCCATTTTAGAATGATATTGTCTTCAGGAGTCACTTTTATAGTGACTGATTTAACACAGATCCTTGTTTACCCAGGAGAGGTTTAGATACTACAGATATGTGGTCTCTATCAGGTATGATACCTGTTAGTTCAAGTGATTGAAAGAAACCAAATAAATTTTTTAGGGGGGGCACAACATAGTATGCCTATGCATTTGGAGAAGTGGAGGTCAACACTGGTTTAAAATTAGGCAAGCTACTTAATTAATTTTGGGGCTCCAGGTTCTCCCAGTCCCCTAGCTGCATTGATCTAGCATTTGAAGCTAAGTGATCTTGACACTTGTGGAAAAGAATGTCTTGCTTACATTGGGCAATGTGTCCTGGAACCTTCCCACATTGCTTTAGTAAGGACAGTCATTTATCTGGCTCCTTCCTCTTGCAGAGAGTAGCTTTAGACTAGAGAGGTTGAAAATATGATCGACTCAGGTCTGGAAAACTCTATGATTTTTAAATTACCTTCAATTATTAAATAAGCATGAAACTAAGTTCCACATTTGAAGAAATTAATTTTATCCCATAACACTGAGCTCCAAATGTAGAAGAAAAAAATTCAGAAAAAGAAAAGCATAACTTTCATTTGAAAAGTTTATGAATTTGCTTGTGAACCCACGAAAACTATGAATCTCATTTCTGAAAGGAGACCACCTCTTTCACCTACCACTGAGAATGTGATTCCCTACCAGATTTTAGATGTGCATCTGCTTATATTTCTGATTTTATTAATTATAGTTTCAATTTATAAACTAACCTTAAAAAAAAAAATCTTCCTAAAAAAACCTCCCTCTTTGTAGTTGAGTCCTTTAAGAGATGATGTGATTCTGAGGAAAGCTTTATTTTTCTGTTAATGAGGGTTGGTGTGAGGAAGATCTATAGAGTGATGTGTGTGTATGATCCTCACAGTCATGTGACAGATCAATGAAGATTACAAAGCCGTGTTCTTGGGAAAGGGACAACTTGGTAATAGTCCTGAACTTTGGCCATCTTACCAAAGAGGACATGGCTGTATTAGAACTACAGCAAGACAGCTGGGTTTGCAGCCAGGACTGAGTTCAAGCCCGGACCTGGCTATTGACTAGATTTGCTATTGACTAGATAAATTGCAATTTGCAATTTATCGTCACGTTACCTTAAGCTTCAGAGTTGTTACTGTCTAATTTTTTACTATAACCCTCTCACGGAGTTTTGTGAAGATTTGCTGAGACCATGCATAAAAGGGTAAAAAAGGTGGTGTGAATGGAGTCATTAGCAGTAGTAGTACAAGCTCTTTCTTTATAGTTTTAGTTAGTTTTCTACCTTAAGTTCAATGTTGTTCAACATTGTCTTTTCTTATTTTGCTAGCAGTAGCAGAAACAGTCAATGGATAAGCCGGCCTTCAATTTTAGTCTTTTCTTGGGACTAGCCCAGACCTAAATCCCAAGAATATATCTCTACATTACAGGCATTAAAAAGATATATAACAATAGTACCAGTAAACCATAGCATCCCCTGGCATGCATAACCCTTGGTCCACCAAATCTGGACTTTGGACTCTGAATAGCATTTCTTTTAGACTCAAAGAATAGACAAATCTAAAAGAAAAAAAAAATAGAATCTTGTTAGTTGGGGCCTATGATGAATCAGTTATTTATTTTATAATTTTCTTTTTCAAGTTATTTCTAAGAAGAGGCAAGTGATAGTTGCTCAATAACTTAACTACAGGTCCAGGTCTATGACTATAACCTTTAATTGATGGATGTTTGGTTTCCATCTATCAATAGCTTGTCTAAGGAAAATTCTATTTAGGAATAGTTATCTAAAAGACATGCTCCCAGCCTGCCCACTTGGGTTTTTTATCTTTGGATTTAGCTAGATGACTAAAGGCATATATTACTTTAGTTTCTAAAAAATTAATGCCCCTCCTTCAACTGTACTAATACAATTATGTCCTTGGCTTTTTTCTTTTTTTAAAGGTATTGCAAGAAAAGGCACATGGAATCAACTTCTGATTTTAGTTAAAATGCTCTTGAGGACATTGTTTATGTTAGTGTCTCTAATATAAAGTAATACACGAGCAGTTTCTTTGAGAATTTAATCCCAGGAAAAGCTTTGTCTTCTCTAAGGTACCCGTTTTAATTATGAGGCCTATGTAATTGCTTGGTGTACTTGCTTGTCATTTCAGCTTCCAGGAAGCCTGGAGGAAAATGTGAAGCTTAATTATATCAGTAATGTTTACTTTAATAGCTAGCTTATTTACATATCACTTTTTCAAAATCTTGCTAGATTGTTATTCATATCTTTTGTTATAAGCCATATCAAGTGATTTCTGGAAAGAAGCCTGATATAAAAAGAAATAAAATAGTAGCTATTAATAATAATAGAAGAAAAAGAAGAAGAGGGAAACAAGTCATCATCATCATCAGTATCATAGCAGGGGCTATAATTACTTACTAATGAATGAAAAAAAAAAACTAATAGTTCTTTGTGCTTGTATTAAAGTGCTTTTTAAAAATTATGAAACAGGGATGCCTGGGTGGCTCAGTTGGTTAAGTGTCTGCCTTCAGCTCAGGTCACGATCCCAGGGTCCTGGGACTGAGTCCTGTGTCAGGCTCCCTGCTCAGCAGGGAGTCTGCTTCTCCCTCTCCCTCTGCCTCTCCACTCAGCTTGTGCTCTCTCTCTTACTCATTCTCTCTCTCAAATATATAAATAAAATCTTAAAAAAGATATAAATTATGAAACATTATAAAAATACAGACAATACTATACTATGCACCCATGTACTCACTACCCCAAATTAAGAAATGTTAATATCTGCTATATCTACTTCAGGTAAAACAAAACAAAACAAAACAAAAAAAAACTTTAAGGCAATAAAGGTTACAAAGATAATCAAAGCCCTCCATTTAGCCTTCCTACTCCTTCCATCTCCCCCCTGTCCTGAGGTTATCCTTACCCTGAGGTGAACTTGCCTATCTGGGCATTCATACATTACTGCAAGTATCTGTATTTGTTTTATTCTAACAGCACAATTTTGATTTTTATCCATGTAAATAATTCTCATTTAAATTAATTGTTAAATTTCCTTTTGTGATTACCCCACAGTGTACTTCATTCCTTTACTGAAGGACATTTAGGATTTTTCCAGTTTTTTTCTATGGCAAATGATACTGCCCTGCATGTTCCTGTGTACAAGTGAGAGAGTTCTTCTAGGGTACGTGCTTAGAAGGGAAATTATTGGATCACAGATCTTCATTAATTAATTCATTCAGCAAACCAGTGCTTGCTATGTGCAACATAACTTTCTAGGCAGCTGAAGATGCTACAATGAATAAGATGGTCAAAATTCCTGTTTTCTCTGTTGTGCTTCTATACACCAATAGCAAAGCAGTAGAAGAAGAAATCAAGGAATCAGTTTCATTTGCAATTGTACCAAAACCCATAAGATACCTAGGAATAAATCTAACTAAAAAAGTCAGAGATCTGTATTCTGAAAACTATAAAACACCTATGAAAGATATTGAAGAGGACACAAAGAAATGGAAAAACATTCCATGCTCATGGATTAGAAGAACAAACATTGTTAAAATGTCTATACTACCCAAAACAATGTACACATTTAATGCAATCCCTATCAAAATACCACCAGCATTTGTCACAGAGCTGGAACAAACAATCTTAGGAATTGCAATTCCAGACTTCAAGCTCTATTACAAAGTTGTAGTCATTAAGACAGTATGGCACTGGCACAAAAACAGACACATTGATCAATGGAACAGAATAGAGAGCCCAGATGTGGACCCTCAACTCTATGGTCAAACTAATCTTCAACAAAGCAGGAAAGAATATGGGAAAACAGAAAGAAGACAGTCTCTTCAACAAATAGTTTAGGAAAACTGGACAGAAATACACAGAAGAATAAAACTGTACCACTTTCTTACACCAAACATAAAAATAAGTTCAAAATGGAGGAAAGACCTAAATGTGAGACAAGAAAACATCAAAATCCTAGAGGAGAACACAGGCAGTAACCTCTTTGGATTAGCCATAGAAACTTCTAACTAGACATATCACCGGAGGCAAGCGAAACAAAAACAAAAATGAATTATAGGGACTTCATCAAGATAAAAAGCTGCTGCACTGTGAAGGAAACAATCCACAAAACTAAAAGGCAGCCTATGGAATGGGCGAAAATATTTGCAAATGACATATCTGATAAAGGGTTAGTATCCAAAATCTATGAAGATCTTGTAAAACTTAATATCCCACAAAGAAATAATCCTGTTAAGAAATGGGCAGAAGATATACACATGGTTAACAGGCACATGAAAAGATGCTCAACATCACTCATCATCAGTGAAAGAAAGCTCAAAACCATGATGAGATACCTCCTCGTACCTGCCTGAATGGCTAAAATTAGCAAGACAAGAAACAACAGGTGATGGCAACGATGCAGAGAAAGGGGAACTCTCTTGTACTGTTGGTGGGAATGCAAACTGGTGTAGCCATTCGGGAGAAAACACTGAAGATATCTCAAAAAGTTAATAATAGAACAACCCTAAAATCCAGCAGTTGCGCTACTAGGTATTTACCCAAAGGATGAAATAATACAGATTTGAAGGGGTACATGCACCCCAATGTTTATAGCAGCATTATCAACAATAGCCAAACTCTGGAGAGAGCCCAAATGTCCATCGACTGATGAATGGATATATATGTATATATATGTGTATACACACACACACACAAACACACACACACACACACATATGTGTGTGTATATATATATATGATGGAATATCATTCGGCCATCAAAGAAAATGAAACCTTGCCATTTGCAATGACATGGATGGAGCTAGAGTGTATTATGCTAAGTGAACTAAGTCAGTCAGAAAAAGACAAATACCACATAATCTCACTCATATGTAGAATTTAAGAAAGAAAACAGATGAACATATGGGAGGGGAAAAAGAAAAAAAAGGAGAGTAGGAAAGAAGCCATAAACGACTCCTAATGATAGAGAACAAACAGGGTTGATGGAGGGAGACAGGTGGAGGAAGGGGATAGATGGGTGATTAGTATTAAGGAGGGCACTTTTTGTGATAATCACTGGATTCTATTCCAGAAACCAATATTGTACTACATATTAACTAACAAAATTTAAATTAAAAAAATCTTGTTTCCATGAAGCTTACTTTCTGGGGATGCAGTAGGGGAAAAGAGGTAATAAACATGATAATTAAACAAAATTCAAGTATTTTAGACAGTGGCAAGTGCTCTGGAGAAATGAAAGCAGAGCAGGTATAGGAAGTGTATACTGAAGAGGTTTGGAATTTTATATAAGGTGGTGAGGGGTATCTCATTATGGTTTTAATTGTCATATCTCTTATTATGAGAAATGACAAATGTCCTATCATATGCTTAAGACAGTTCATATTTTATATACCCCTTAAAAATTCCTGCACTGTTGATTTAAATCCTTCAAATTCAAATTCTCCTTAAATGTATACCAACTAAAACTAGGAATACACATTTTGTGCTTTTAGCTCTTATAACTTATAGCTCTTATCAACACAAATTTACAAATTACATGCATCCTTTGCCTTTGTGAAAGAAACAAACTTTAAATTAATACAAATAATTTCATGGGCTACACAGTTAGTGACTACTGCTCAGGTTCTACTGGGTTTGGCCTGCCTTTCCCACCTGGCGCCATCAGATGATGCAACTCTCTCAGCACTCTTCCCTTTCTGAAGCACTGAAACACCTTTGTTCCTCCAGCACACTGTGAAGTCATCTGGCCCACACTTGGTGCAAAAGCCTCATTTACCTCTGAAGTCTACCTCTGTTCATTGCTAATTAGCTGGAGACAATTAAAATGGGACTACTTGGCACCAATCTGATTGCAAACACACAGACAAACTAGGTCTGTGAAGAAGCATTTGGTTATCAGGTGGCTACCCAGATGACTCAGAATACACTTACTTTAACAATGAGGAAAAAATTGGGGGAAAAGAAAGGATACAATAAAACAAATAGGGGATCAGTTAAAAAAAAAAAGAATATGCTTACTGTAGATTATCAGTGACATGGATACCACAAATTATTTAATTCTCACTAATACATTCTGATTGAAAATATGCAAATCCTCCCCAATGGGTCAGCCTATCCAATTTGAGAAACCCTGTTTTAACACAGATTCGGAGCCCACAGTGGCTCTTGAACACAAACATGGTTTCTGGAACAGGCTGGTTTTTTTTTTGTTTGTTTTGTTTTGTTTTGTTTTTAGGACAAAATGTTACTCAGATGGCTAAGCCACATGTATTAGAGACCTTTTAAGTCTTTTTCCTTGATTTGCCTAGTTTGGAATTGTACCCTGTCTAAAGCTCAAAATGAGCTTCTCTCTGTTAGACCACGCAAATTTTACTGTGCTATTCATCACTCTATCATGTTCACTTTATTATCAGACTTTCCTCATGCTTCCCCTCCTTCTGAGGTCCAAATATGCAACAGTGGCCTATTTTATTTTATTTATTTTATTTGTGTTCACTAGCTGAAACTCTCATATCTGTTTGTGCTTCTGTCATGTGGATGGCATATTTAGTGGAAAGATAACTCAAGACCTCCAATTTCTTTTGTTCCTGATTGCTGCTAGATTTGGCTCTGGACTCCTAAGGGTGAAGGGCTAATGCATCTGTCCATATGAATACATGTCAAATTCTTTGTTTCATTATTCACAACTTGAATCATCAAATATTCTTTTTGGTAAGTCAGGGTCATTATATAGATACTGAGAACAGTGTTTATGGTAATACATATTAATAGTGTTGATAGAAATGGCTTTATTGAGAATTTATTACTTGCCTATTAAATGTTATACAACTAAAACTTGGCACAGTTAGGAAATTTTGCTCAAATAAAGGTGAGAAGTTTTTCATTGAACATAAATATGTGTATGGGTGTGCTTGTGCACATACGTATGCGTACTACTGAATCGTGAAATTATAGCTTCTGTAGGGCAAAAATAGACAAATACAGGCAATATCAAATGGTGCATGTATGTATTTATACATATATATGTATATATATATATACACACATATATATATATATATATATATATATATATATCAGATTTAGGCTCCCTTACTAAAAGAGTAACATATATATATATGTTACTCTTTTAGTATATATATATATATATATATCAGATTTAGGCTCCCTTACTAAGAGTAACAAAGATAGTAATGTCTAGGTGTTTGTTGTTGTTATTTAAAAACCAATAATCAAGTCAATCACCTAGGTTCTAAACAAAATTTTCTTTATATAAACTATTTTAATCTTGGGGGATGTGGTGGGCAAAACTCTGCAAAAAGAATGTCCTGTCTTAGAGAAAACCTGGAATGCCTTTGAACCTCCTCTAGCTAAATTGTTTCAGAGCTCAGTGCTAATCTACTCACTCATAAAGGCTGCAATCTCTGTTCTAGCTCACAGGGCAAGTTCTTTCCTCTGAATTCAGTGATCTTCCTTTGCTACCATTATTTTAGTAAATAATTCTGTTCTTCTTTTTTTCTAAATAAATTGTAAACTCTTAGAAACAGAGATCATGCCGAGACTCTCTATGGCCCCACAGTATCTGTTGATTTGACTGAGCTTTTGACTGGAAGAACATTCAGATCAGGATTTAATTATTAAGTTGCTGGAGTAATAAGAAAATGCTTTCAGTGGACTAGGAATGTTGCATTTTGGGAAATCAATTAAGGATCATCCTGCTTTCAAGGAATTTATGGTCTCTTTTGGGAGACAATGCAGAAATAAAGAGTTTGGTGAATCTATGTTTTAGATTCCTTTAACTGTTCTATTCCAAGGAGAATGGTAAAAGACCGTATCAGGTCTGTGTCAGCTATCCTGAGTGCAGAGATCTTCACCTATTGATTTTGGTATGGCAGTGATATACATTTAACTGGTAAATAATAAAATCAGGCTGTTATCTCGTTTGTGCACCTGAATTGATAATAGGTGGCATTTTCCTAGATGGACAAATTTGAAAACACATATGGATAGCCTACAAATACAAAAATCTAACTTTTAGTATGTTCTAATATTCAACAACACTGTCTTTGAAAAAACCTCAGATCTCAAAAGTCAATGACAATTTTTTTATCACAGCTCGGAAAAGACCTTGAGGTAATTAATGGCAATACTTTGGGCAACATTTTTTTTTCCTTTTGTACCTTTCTATTTTTGTAAGAGAATTCAGTGTCCTAGAGAAGAAGAAAGATAATGGTTCACAATCAATGCACATGGACCAGACACCTAATCTGAACTTAACCAAAAAGTCAATATTTAGCTATACCTTATCAGTGTGGAAATGTCAAGCATAGCAAGAGACATGAACAAATTTCCAGCTGATTTCTCATTCCTGTGCTTCAGTGTTCAAAGCTGTGTGGCAGAGTTTCAACATCAGATAAGACAAAACAGCCTTTGGGAAAAAAAGACAACAAATGACAACGCTTGCAGCTGCCGAGACTGTGGCCTATGAGACGAATACAGGTGCAGGAGGTGCATTCTAATCTCTCCTGGCACATTCCCTTGGTCACCTTCCAGCCTGCGTGATGCTAACACCTGATCATTACTGGTTGCAGGCAGCCTGTAAGAGACAGCAACTTGCTGAGTAAAGTCACAATTTGTTGCTCCCCAAGACAACTGTTTGCCTTCTAAGTTTGCCATGGCTAGGAGCTGACATATTGGGCAAGGTGAGATAGGCTGTGGGTCTGGAAAATAGGACTTCCACTCAGGCTTCTCTGAAGCTGTGGCCCAGTGATGGATCAAAAAGAGGTTTTCAGGTTTCTTTTGGGAACGTCAGATCCCTGTCAGGATTCTATCGCACTCCACAGGACTCCAGCTGACCTCACTTGTGTAACTGCTGTTGAAAGTTATATTTTGTAAAACAACAAGGTTACACTGGAATAACCTGTAATGATACTCAAATTTAATGAGGTGGTTGGATTGTCTGTTAGCATTGAAACATTTGGTTATGGAAAAAAGGAAACAGTGCAAGAAAAAAAGACAATAACTTAAATGGCTAAATATGCATTGTTACTGACTTTTTAAGGAACTGTGGATGGGCTTGGCATTTCATGGCACATGGAGGTATAGAAATTGCTCATAGAGGAAACACCATTTCATCTAGAAATCCAACTAGAAAGGATGTGCACAAGCTAGATTCATAGAACAATGAGGTCTAAGAGTTCACCAAGGGCAGGGACCAATCATTCCAAACTAATCACAAGGTAACAATCGTCTTGGCTCTTGTTAAAAATACAGATTCCCATGACCTTCCCCCCCGATGATTCTGATTTAGCAAGACTGCAGTGGGACCTGGGAACCTGTATTTTTAACAAGAGTCCAGGGGCCTTTAATCATCAGACAGATGTGGAAACACTGCAGTGTCCTAGCAAAATGCATGTTACTTGGTAATGGAATGAATGAAAAGAAGAAAGCAAGCTTAATGAGAAGGCCAGTAAGACAGTCTCAGCCTCTCATTTTTCTGAATAGTCAGTGTGCCAGTGCTCCTGGTCTTGCACAGCCAACTCCCAATCATGGGAGGGATGACCTTCAGAAGCAGCTGATAAAGGTTAGGTTTTTGAATGTCACATAGAATAATACTTCTTCCCCTTGTCTTTTGTTGGAATGTCATAGTGACAAACACACACACAAAGACTATGTCCTAAAAAAGGAATGAATGCTAAGTGTTTTAAACAGAAAGAAACTTGCTTAAGTCTCCCTTAGGAAGAAATCTTTTTCGTGTTTCCTGGCATAATAGGTCCCACCAGGCATAAACCATCTTCCCTCTCTAACCTATCCATAAAGGCACAAAGAAGTGACATTGAGAGAAGTATTCTGATCTCCATGGACAATGCATTTTTATAATTTCTGTTTATCCAAAGCTACCTAGTTCTTCCTGTTCTGAAATTATATGTCACATTAACTCTGTTATGATCTCCAGGGGGAATCATTTTGTAAACTCCCTGGCAAGTAGGGAGGATCTCCTTCCACACAATTTGTAATACCCTGTTAGAATAAAAGTGTCAGAAATATGGTGCTGAGGGCATGGACTAGAAGTGAGAGAAAGAAAGCTTAACCTGCACTGTAAAGTCCTCTGATAGAATTTGGGCACATGGCAGGCTAAGGGACTGGACAGAGAAGACCATATCATCCTTTTAGTTTGACTTCAATGGCTGCCTGTCATCACCATGGGGTTAATATATGGTCATCTAGTTTCTACTGAGATAATAGACAATACACAGGACAGAAAGAGCTCCAGTGAATTGTTTAAAAAAGTTTTTAGAAAAAGATTTTATTTGAGAGAGTGAGAGTGAGCGTGCTTGTACATGAGAGAGCATTAGTGAGGTGGGGCAGTGGGAAAGGGAGAAACAGACTCCCTGCGGAACAGGGAGCCTGACTTGGGCTCAATCCCAGGACTCTGGAATCATGATCTGAGCCAAAGGCAGATACTTAACCGAATGAGCCATCCTGGCTCCAGTGAATTTGTTGAAACTTGTCATGCTCTATCTTTATCCCTTATTGGGAGATTTATTGAGTATTGTTGGGGGGAAAGGCAACCAGGTGGAATTAAGGAAGTCTGTGGGATGGTGCAGTAGTAGTTCTTAAACTTTGCTGCATATTAGGATCTCCTAGGCAAGTTTAAAAAATTCAAGTACTTAGGCCTTGTCCTATCAATTCAGAGTTTCTGGGGACATGATTCAGGCATCACTTAAAAAAAAATTTCCTAGGTAATCCAATGTACAGGCCAATTTGAGAATTAGTGATTTCTAGACTATGCACTCAAGAGCTTTTTTAGTTATAGGTTATTCCCTCTGCTGGAATGGCCCTTCATGCCATCTTCTGGTGAAGACAGACCTACTCATCTTTTTAAAATTCACCATAAATATACCTTTCATTGACAGTACGTTCATTTATTCAACATTTACTGAAATGTTTCTTCTTCCATGGCAATGGCACTCAGTGACAACACTTATTATATTTTGATTATTTTAATTATGCATTATCATTTTTTTCCTCCATAGACTTTGAGTTCTTTAAAGTCAGGAATCATCTTTGAGCTTTGTTACACATTTCCCTTTATTTCCTTCATTCCTCCAGATTCTCAGCTGGGTGATGCTTATCCCAAAGACACTCAGTGTTGAATAATAATGAATTTTGGAAGGTGTGGTTACTACATCCAGTGGATTCAAATTGCTATAGTTTGCCTTTTTTTTTTTTTTTTTTTTTTTTTTTAAGAGAAGGGGAGAGGAGAAGGGGTAAAGGGAGAGAGAGAATCTTAAGCAGACTCCATGTCCACCACAAAACCCAGTGCCAGGTTTGATTTCACGACTCTGAGATCACAACCTGAGCAGAAATCAAGAGTTGAATGCTTAACTGGCTGAGCCACCCAGGTGCCCCTACAGTTTGACTTTTTGGAAGTTTTGTTTTTATAATGCTCTGATTTATTTGTAATGTTCTCAGAGATTCTCATAGTTTTGAGTCTTTTGTTTACAGTAGCATTGAATGGTACTTTCTGGAATGATGTATGTTGACTCCAAGATTCATTTTCCAGACAATACTTGGCATCATAAAATTTTGTATCTCACAAACTTTTGTTCTTTACATTTACCCATTCTGAAATTCACCTGCCTTTTTAATTTTTTTTCAAAGATTTTATTTATTTGACAGAGATCACAAGTAGGCAGAGGCAGGCAGGGAGAGAGAGAGAGAGAGGGTGGCAGGCTCCCCGCTAAGCAGAGAGCCTGATGTGGGGCTTGATCCCAGGACCCTCGGATCATGACCTGAGCCAAAGGCAGAGGCTTGAACCCACTGAGCCACCCAGGCGCCCTCCACCTGCCTTTTTTAGTTTACTTACTCCTTTATCTGACATTTAGAGTTAGGCCCCTAAAGTTAGGCCCTACCCTACCTACTTTACTTTCATCTGCCCACATAAATTTTCCAGGCTGGTCAGGCTAGTCTCCTCAATGTTTCCCAAGTATATCAGGGCCATTTTCCTTCCTACCTACTATTATTCTGAATTGTTACTGTCCTCCAAGGGCTTACTTCCTCTTTGAGCTTTTACCTGACTTCTCCAGTTTGTTTGTTTGGTTTTTTTAAAATAAAATCTTTACCATACATTGTACAATAGTACTAGCCTTTATTCAGTCTTGTCTTTTTTTTTTTTTTAATTGCCTAATATTTTTTCTTCACAGATGACTGTAGGGCCTGTGTATATATATCTTTCATCGTCCCCATGGCACCTAACCCAATGAAGGCCATACTCTAGGAACTTATTTGATTCTTTAGAGACTTACTTGAATCATTTTTGCCACCTGGTAAAACAGAAGTGTTTAATGTCCAGTTTAGAAGATTTGTAAAGGTTTTTATGTGCAGTGGTTTTTCTATAGGACATAATCTAAGAAAAGTGTAACCTCAGATATGAGGCTCTGTTATGGGCTGAACTGTGTACCCTGGCCTCCATCCCCAATTCATATGTTATAGTCTTAACCAGGTAGCACCTCAGAATGTGACTGTATTTGGAGATAGGGTCTTTAAAGAGGAGATTAAATTAAATCATTAGGGTGGGCCCTAATCCAATCTGTCTGGTGTCTTTATAAGAAGAGGAAATTTGGACACACAAAGAGACATAATGAATATAAAGGAAGAGCATGTGAGGGCATAGCAAGAAGGTGACCATCTTCAAGCCAAGGAGAAAGGCTATAGAAACCAAAACTGACAGCACCTTGATCTTAAACCTCTAGACTCTAGAGCTGTGAAGATCCAAATTTCTGTAGTTTGAGCTGCTCAGTCTTTGGTATTTTGTTACAGCAGCTTGAGAAGAATTGCACAAGTCCTATTTGCTATCTGTCTAGAGTGACTGGAAGTGGGATTTGCCAGTTCCCTCTTCTTCCTGCCGTGGATGGAAAATTGTAGATCATGCCTCCCTGAAATGTAGGATGAAATTGAAAAGTAAAGAGAAATTTCTCCTCTCTCTTTACCTTCCCTGATAAACGTAAGCTTGGTTCTGTACAAAAGGGATATTGCCCAGAAGCTCTTCTTTTTCCTTTAGCATTGGACTCAAGTCATTTCCCAAGTGATGAAGCTGGGTAGAGAAAAGGTCCACAAACCTCTGAAATTAAATTTTTGTTTATCTTCAAAATTCTTTGCATCCTTTTTTTTTTTTTTTTTTTTAAGATTTTATTTACTTGACAGAGAGAGACACAGTGAGAGAGGGAACACAATCAGGGTTAGTAGGAGAGGAAGAAGTAGGCTTCCCACTGAGCAGAGAGACCGATGTGGGGCTCGATTTCAGAACCCTGGGATCATGACCCGAGCCGAAGGCAGATGCCTAATGACTGAGCCACCCAGGTGCCCCAATTCTTTGCATTCTTATACATAAATATAGTGGGTTAATTTGTGTTTGAGAGAATTATTATCTGAAAAAACTTGTCTTAGTTTGGGTTTTCTCTAAATCAGATCCTGAGACAAGAATGTGGGGGGAAGTAGTTTATTTCTGAAGTAGTTCCAGAGGGAGTAAGGGTGTGAGACAGAGTGGTAGTAGAGTCAGAAAAGAGTTCTTTCAGGAGTGGTTACCCTGTGGTCATCTGGGACTCAATCCTGAAGAGACCCTCTAAAAAACTATAGACCTAGTAAAGGGCAAGAAAACTGGGGCATTTGCCTACCATCTTCTACCACTCACAGGTGCAAGGTTGATCCTGGAAGAATGAACTCCCACCATTCTGCTTACCCTGGGAGTGGAAGGACCATACTTCTACAAGCAGAGGATGTCAATTGACAGAGAAAGATACTTGAGGTAGGATCCCATTGGCTTATAAAGGGAACTGTTCACCAATGATATAGGTAAACAAAACTACAGGAGTGGATCAAGGGGATGGTACTGGTGGGACACCAATAGTCTGTTGCAGAAGACCACAGTTTTCAGATTTGAGGAAGCTGGATGTATATTCCCTAAAGTTATTACTTACTCTGTTAGATATTGTAAAAACAGATCTTCAGTGCTTTGGGCTTTTTGTGGCTAATACCTGCTTACCTCCTGAATTCCCCTTTTAAAATCATTCTGCCAGAACTTTATTTATTCTTTCGGTTCTACAGCAGCTGTTTTGGGACTGGCCCTGATCATTGTCCTCTGGTGGTCTAATAGGAGCATACCTGGAAATGTGCTCTGTCTTGCCTATCCCCATAAGTCTTCCAAATAAGCCATGTTAGGAAGCAGGGATAATTTTGTTTCATTTTTAGCACCCCCACTCCTGTCCCAAAGTACTTATTTCCTGGTAAGGGATGTGTGTATGTTGGGGGGGATTTGGAGGGATGGTTTTTGGACATGGCTATAAGCCTACACCGTGGCTTCCACTGAGATTCAGCTATGTTCTAGGCATGTTAAAATTACTCTAAGAAGTCTTTTGGTGAGAAAGACTGAAGATTGTAAGGGATGAGGAAGCCAGGGTGACAGCTTGATCAAGTAACAAGCCTTAGTCATCAGAAGATGGGGGCCATTCTGAGAATGGTGTGGTGTCTATGATTCAAATTTGTCTCCAGTTCTGACCTCTCTTTAGATCATATCTCAGTCCTTCAGAGAGTTGAGGTGAAAGCTATAAATGAAAATGAAGAGTTGTTTTGCTAAAACTGTCTGGCACTAGAGGTATAAGCAAGATTACTTAAGGACTCTAACAGAATGTAATGCTATCGAGAGAGAGAGAGAAAGAGAGAGAGAACACTTCTCTTCCAGTTCCAACAGTGTCCACAGAGAGAAGCAGAAAAGGGCAGGAGGAATTAGAAGCCACATGGTACCTGGCAAGACTTGTTCCTTAGCACAGGTGAGATGCCCCCAGGGATTTAGCAGCTATTTAGGCAGTGTTTGATGAGTTGAGAGGGAAGCCGTGAAATCTAGGATAGCTGATTAATGCAAACTTATTCGTTCCCATGGGTCTAGGAGAACTGAGTATAACTAGCTGTAGGTAAAACATTCTGGTTGAAAGGGATAAATTCTTTCATTTCTTTCCACAGTCAAGTTTAGGACAGTCATATATGCCTGGTCCTCAGGTACTCAGTAATTTTCACTGAGTGAATTAACTTTACTCACATTTGATAAACATCAGGACTGAGCAAGAATTGGAGAACTATGACAACCATGAGAAATTCCTAGTCCCTTTGGTGTGAGGAAGCCATTGATTCTTATTTCCTATGCTTATAGAAATAAATAAATGTGATAAGAGAGCACCTATAGATACCCACAGATATTTAAAAATATGGATGTGTAGAGATATTTAAAGTCTTTGAAAACTTCAGAGAATCAAGTTACTGCTGAACTGTACTTTAACCACTTACTCTAAGTTTAGCTTCATTTGCTAACGTGCATCTTTGGGCAAGTTATTTAACATCTCTAAATCCCTGAGCCTTGGTTATTCTGTAGAATTGGGACAACATCACCTATGTAGTAATGCTCTTGAGAGAAGTGAAGATGATTAAGTGCTTAGTACTGTGCCTGAGATATGGCAAGCATTTAATAATAAGGTTATTATTATTATTGTTCTTACTACCATATTTTAGATAATCTATGACTATGCTAAGATCCATCTAAGGACTTGCCTCTACTTTGTTCCTTGTTTTCAGTTGGTTTTGTAAGAATACATAATTAATGCAATCTTCATAATTCAAACTTTTTTTAAATAAAGACTTTGGTATAGACACTTATACATAATTTGTAGAGGTTTAGATATTTTCTATATCCAGTGGTTTTGCCTTATTTTTGACTCCCTCAAAAACACTATCAACAGATTAGTAAGGCCTCATTTCCTCTTCTATCAACTGGGTTGTTTTTTCTGCTTTTTGGTCTCAGTTTTTGCTTGTTTGCATCTTTTTCAGCTAAACCAGTACCTAAAACTAGGGTCTATTGTTTACTTCTCTTAGTGTCTCCTTTGTAAGTTGCTTTAAGAAGGTTTGCTGGAGCTGTGTGAATGTGCATATTATCTAGAAGACAGAACTATTTTTAGGTTGAAGGTAGAGCTGTGTTTTTCCTTCTTGGCAAATTCTTTTTCTTTTGATGAAAGCCAAAACTTAAAGCTAGTGGTGACAGGTCAGGGTCCTAATTGCTGTGCTGTTGGAAGTAAGGAGATGTTTATTGCTAATCAAGTAAATAGCAAGCCTAATTTCAATGATGTAGTAAGATGAGCCCACTCAGTGGGATGGTCTTATAAAATACTTTTTCTGGTGAGCTTGGGAAAACTCGTGAAGTGGTAATAATTAAAACAGCATATGGTTGTTGGAGGAACTGTCATACATAAGCAATGTGCTGTGGGCGTGGTAATGAACTACAGGTGTATTTGGCACAAGACTTCTAAACTTGGGGAGGTGGAATTCTGCTTTTGTGCACAAACAGGAATGTGCTTTTGCATTTCTGGTATTTAAAACAAATAACTTAAGACCTATTTTTTTATTATTATTATTCCTTATTTGGAAGCTATACTGGTCAACATAAGAAAATACTTAACTTAAGATCTTCAAAGGCATGCTGTAGAGGTTTGGAAAGCATTTGGTTTGGCTTGAAGCAACTTTGGCTAGTGAAGTGACAGGCACACAAGAAAGAACAACAGGTGAAAAAATGTGGAGTTTCTTTCATCTTTCAAAGGATTTTCTTGATGAATTGAAACAGCCATGAAAATAAGCACTGGCCTTCGTGCCCAGTGGCCTAAAAGTACTTAGAGTGGGCCAAATCAGAATCAGGCAGGGGCCTAATGAAAATCAGGCAACAAGCCTAGGTCTAATTTAATATGTGCTGCCTCCCTCCTTTTTAAAAAAAATTCCTTTTGGCTCAATTTTTAACAAAAAATCTGGTTTTGTGGTGGAGAGCTATTTCTCTTCTTTGACTCAGATAGAGGTTGGTAATGACTAGCAAAGGCAAATGGTGGCATTAGTTACTCAGTAGAACCAATGAAAATTTTGGTTGCCTAAATAGATTTTCTTGCTGGCCTATTTCTTTTTAAAACTGCTTATAAAAATTAACTATTTCTGGACTAAAGGAAATAATATCTCTTGAAGTGGTTAAATGTGACTCAGAGACAACATTTTTCATTTTGTTTGGGGAAAATATTGCATTTGATTGTAATGATGTTTTAGAGCAGCTTTTTAAAGATGTTGACTGAGCTTCAGCAGTTTCCCAAACTGGTTTAAAGGAGTCTTCGGGACCTGTGAGTCATGTATAATTTTCTGATTATGATCACAAGACAGATGTCTCCATAGAGTTCTGCAAAACTTTAAAACATATTTGAATAATGTGCAATTGACATAGAGTAGAACATTTTCTCCAATGTCCTAGTTTATAGAGTAGGCACACAGAGGACCAGAGGACCTGGGACTGGATTCACTGTCTCCCAGGCCCTCAGTCAGGACTTCTTCTTGCCAGTACCTCCCAGGACGAAGTTGCTGCTTAGTTTAGCATTTAAATACAAATAAAACTCTTATGTAACTCACGGAGATAACTAAATTTATTACAGCACATCATGGAGATAACTAACTTAATTTATTACAGCACATCTACGAAGTCCTAGGAGATGCCTGAATTATAAAAATTGGTGAGTCGGTTTTGTATTTTTCCCCAGAACCTTTGTTTAGGGAGCAACTTTTAAAGTCAATGATGATGCCAGATTCAGAAGAATTCTAGAGCATATGTTTGGGAAGCAGCATGGATGAGAATCAAGTTGGATCTGCAGACAGTAGGACATTATCAACACACACTGAGCATACGTTGTATAAACAGATGACAAGACAGTTGAATCCTGTGACAGACAGATCACTCCTTTTATGGAGAAATATAAATGCAATACTCAGCCACTGTCAAAGGTGGTCAAAAACAACCACCACCACCATCACCACCACCACAACAAACCATACAGTTTCAAAAGAAGACTGATACCAATTTTCCTTTTGAAATGCTTAATGAAAAGCTGCACAGAAGTTTCTGTGGATTTGAGGATTTTGGAATAAGCAAGAGGCGGGAACAGAAGCCCATGTGCTTTGTCTCTTCTGGCTTTAATTGTTTTGGTTTCCAGCTTAGCAGCAAAATGGTCTTGCCAAGTGCATGTACGTGTACATGGGATGTTTTCTGCTTTGCTTCACTCAGGCGTTTGAAGAAAGGCCCTGGTTTCTATCAGCTCGACATCATTTTAGCGTAAGAGGAAACACACCCCTTGAAACAATTAAGGGATCACAATTCATCATCAGAGTGAATAATAGGTTGGCATGTCTATTTAGAATAGGATTTTAGAAATTAATTACTGGGATAAGTCACAAAATGCTTCCCTGTTTTCTAACAATTAAAAGCTGCAATTTGACAATCAGATGATGAGAAACTTTTCAGGGCAATATATTTATCATTTATCACTTTAGAATAGGGTTGGCAAACTTTTTCTCTAAAGAGCCAGATAGTGAATATTTTAGGCTCTGTGCCTTTGTGGCATGAAAGCAGTCACAGACAGTAAGTAAATGAGTAGTGTGTTTATATTCTAGTAGGATTATATACCATATATTATATTTCATTTAATTTTAACATGTGTTAATACCTTATTCTTCCTTTGACTTTTTTTATCCAACATTGAAAAATGCAAAAACCAGGTTGTACAAAAACAGGCAATGAGCCAAATTTGGCCCAAGGCCTGTTGTTTGCTGACTCCTGCTGTAATAGAGAAGGACTCTGTTGTTTACAGTAGGATGTCTGAGCATTAGTTTAAAGAGCAGTGTGTTCTTTAACTCACAATCATTTTATAATTCTGGTCCAATGATTTCTGTTTTCAAAATGCAGTTTGGGTTATTTGAAGACTCCACTATGAGGCTGGCTGTGTGGCATGAGGTTTGACAAATTAAATTCTGACTGTGTTCCTGTTATTTTGTTCCAGTTCCATTCATTAGTAAAAGGAACTTGTGTCATTGCTTCACTTGTTGCAATGAATAAATCTGTATAATTTTACAAAAGAACAACTGCATGAATTCTTTTGCCGCCTGAAGACTTGAGTGTTGGGTTCCTCTTTATAAAAGTTTCCATGACAATCTGGCCTGAGAGAATGACAGGTTTGCCTCATGGGGAATTTCTCATTAAGGAAGCTTTTCTTTCACCAGGAAGCTTTATGGGGGCTTAATAGTGGGTCAAACAGGGAGGACCAAATAGGACCCTTTCATAAACCATACCTTATACCCACCCTGGTCTCAAAGAGAGCTTGTTTCCTCCTGTGTGTGGTGATGGGGTGATGTTCAGAAGCTAAGAGTTTAGAGAAGACCACCATGCTACTCCAGAGTTCTTACTTCCTGGTGGTAACCAAGAGACCCAGACATAAACATGTGTTGTTAATATAGGGGCTAAGCCAAGAATTATGGGCCCCTAGCTTTCTCTATTGAAAGGCAGCGTGTAAAGTAGTAAAGCAAATGGGCCGCAAGCTCAACTGAGTCTTTACTCTGGCTCTACCATTTACCAGCTAGGTGACTTTCACCTCTTTGTGCCTCAGTTTACTCCTCAGCAAAAGGGGCATGATTATAATGGTGCCTGTCTTATAGGGTTGTTGTGGGCATTAAGTTAATATAGGTAATGTAGTTTGGCACGTAGTAGTGAGTAATGAATGATAGCTATTGTGATAATTTTCTTTCTTTTTAGCCTCAAAAGTAATGCAATGTTTAAAACTCTTATTTAAAGGTAGAGTCATTCTCTCAGGCATAATTATTATAATAATATTCTTTAATCTCTTGCTTTTTCTTTCTCATCCATTATCACTACATCATTCTACTGATCTATAACTTTCCAGCCACCTCAACCACTCCGTCCTTACACCCACTTAGGATACTTGTCTTTATTCTCTTCCGACCCATAGCACTTTGTTATAAACTCAGTGATCTCCTGGACTAACTTGAAAAACACTCAGCTTGTATATGAGGGAAGCATAACTCATCGGGTATAACCTAATATATTGCTATGTACTTGTGGCACAGCCCCGTCTGGATTTCATTGAAAATCTATAGGTTTTCCAGGGAGGTTTGTAGTAAGCTACTCTCCCCCTGCCTAGAATTGAGAAGTTGAAGGGATAGAGCCCAATGGGAGAAAACTGGTAATGTTCCGAATGATGAAGTCCCAGAACCTAAGTCAGGTTCGGTGGGGTGAGGAGGTTCGGAGCCGACGACTAAAGAAAGAATTCTTAAGACGTCATTGGTGCAAAATGGTGGTTTATTAAAGCACGGGGACAGGACCTGTGGGCAGGCGGAGATGAGGCTGCCCCAGGTTGTTAGGAGTGGTTGGTTATATACGCAGGAGTTGGGTAGGTGAGGACAAAGGGGTATTCAGAAGGGCTATTGGGGCAAAGAATACTATCAGGATATTGAAGGCTTAGTTACTATTAAGTAAAGACAATTGAGAGTCTCCTGGTGGAATGTTACATTCCTGCTATCAAGCATCCTTGTTAATGAGATTTAGGTTTAGAAGAAATTTAACTTTATTTACTTTTCCTTCTACCTCCGCCTCCTTCGGTTTTTATGGAGGGGAGGGTGACATTAGGCTTGAGAAACTGAGTTCTGTGTCTTTGGAATTTGGGCTATTGATAAGGTAACTTCTTTGTTTGTAAATCTCAAGGACATTTGCAAACCAAGGGAGACTCCTGTCTTGTAGGATTGTGATCTTAGCAAGTTAACTATTTATCATTTTATGGCAGTCAGGGGTGCCTGAGGAATGCTACACCTATGGAGGGGAGCGGATGGAGGGGGGGGGTGCAAGGCGCCAGCTCTTGCTTTGTCCTCAGCCAGCCTCCTGCTCCCTCATCACGAATGTAGGCTTTATATCTCATCACTCTTTAATAGGGTCCCCCAGGAACCCAGTAGAATGTTCTATATTCTAAAGACCTTCAATAAATACTTTGTGCTTGACTATATATACTGGGCTTGGGTTCTCTTTCCTGCCAACCGCTTTGTGGGCTGGAGGAGAAAAAGCCTTAATTAAATGTTGCTGTGTGCTATTTTAAATCCAGCTGAAGCTTTGTTATCTTTCCTCTTGGGCCTGTGCTCTGGGGCAAGGCTGAAGCATGGACAGTTGTTGAGGGAAGCTTTTATTTTGGTTAATTACTGTCCTGGATTTGCCTATTCCTATTTTTTTGGAATAAAAGTGAGATGCCATTTTTTGGACTACCCAATCTACAGAAAGTAGGATTTTTTTTTCCTAGAGAGGATGAATTGTATGTTATGGGCAAAAACAATTCTGAAACATTTAGTATACTTGCATAAGGAAAGGCCCTGTTGTATAAAGTTCACACATGAGGTCTTTGGGTTTTGCTCTTCTGGATGACTCTAAAAAAGCCATTCTCAGCCCTGTAAGAAACAATGTGTACATTAAATACCTGATTTTCCTTTAAAAATACCACACAGTTCTGGTTTTTCCCTCTCATATTTCTTTACTCCCTAGGTATCTTACCCATATGAGACCCTATCTTCGAGGTCAAAGGGTGCTTTGTATATGCAAAAAATACCCAGGGAGTAGAGGAGAATGAGACTGTACCCCAAATACAATTTATTTGACTGAAACAATTAATCTGAATGACATTTGCTGTTGTATTAATCACTTACACTCTGCTCACATAGAGTTCACGTTCACTTATTAACATCTTTCTCCAGCATACTAGGTTCCTACTGTGTGCAAAGGGCAAAACCAACCCATATTTTTGGCCAATAAGGAACAAAAATGCATGTTTCTGTCATTAATTTCAAAAATGAAAAATTCTCTGCAATACTTTTATTGCACATTTTCTGGGATATAACCAGTGGTGTTCATGATGATTCTGTTTATTTTTCTAAGGAAAAGAGAGAGAAAAAAATTAGCATTCTTAGTGCTTACTACATGTTAGGCAATATGCACACATAATTTCATGAAATTCTTGTACTAACCCTTCAGCATAAAACTGAGGGCTAAGGATTAAGTCCTTTGCCTAAATTCACACAACTGGTAGGTTGTAGAAAGCTAGGATTCATAGCCAGGTCTACCTCTTTTCACTAGCCCAAACTGCCTCCTTTCAAGCAGAATGGTTTTTGTTAACCACCTGGCAGAAAATGGTGAGTTCAGATACAGAAAAGGATACTTCAAATGTACTTAAGGTATTTTTCAAAAGAAAATGTTATAGAAATAAGTGGGAAAAATGCTGCTTCTCAAAGATTTTAAATAGTAAAAATTTGAGTAATAAAAAATGTGAGTACAGTGATGCCTGGGTGGCTCAGTCAGTTAAGCACCTGCTTTCGGCTCAGGTCATGATTCCAGGGTCTTGGGATTAAGTCCCACATTGGGCTCCTTACATAGTGAGGAGCCTGGTTCTCCCTCTGCCTGTGGCTCCCCCCTGCTTGTGCTTTCTGACAAATAAATGAAATCTTTATTAAAAAGTGGACACAATTAAATGATTAAAATAAACTGTGTATATGGCTCTATACTTAGAGAATTAGACATTTAAAATGATTATTCTGTAAATCTAATCAAATCCACCATCTTTGCCAGATTAAGATATAATTTAATGAGCACAATATAAACTGAAAAAAATGAACAAATGCCTGTTTGGGTCTAAATTTCACAGTGATGTTCATATTTTAGAATATTCTTAATAATAAAAGAATTGCCAATGAAGGAATAAGAACTCAGAGTTTCTTGCAAATGCTTAAGAGCAAGCACAAGTTCTTGCTGCACAGCAGAGACAAACAGTTCTCATTTTTGTGCCAGAATTTTCTTTTGGATCAGATGTCCAGATCTACAAAAGAATATAATAGGGAGATTTTGATGCTCTAAAAAGGTTTCCTGGTATACTTAGGGGAAAAGTTGTAAAAGATATGAATTCTTCTTCTAAAATAGGTTATCTTTGGGTTTTCTATTTTATTACTGAGAAAAATTCTTTTACTTTTCTTATTTTGGATTCTATTTTTGTCTGCAAATGTTAACAATTTCTCTATCAAGGTTTTTGAGAGGGTAAAATGAAATGTAAAAATACTTTGTAATGGATAAACTGTTATTCATATGGAGTGGTAAATGAATGCAGACAACAATTTTCAAAATTCTCCAATATATTTTCCTTTGGTAGTGAAACATTTTTCTCCACCCCATTATATTTCCTCCATGATTGTCCCAGATTAGGAGAATGTCACCTAGGGTATGGAAAGGATAAGAAAGGAAGTCAGGTCTTATAGTCAAAATCAAGGAGTTAAACTCTTCAAATTCTAGGAGGCAGAGAGAAAAGAGAGAAATGGTAGGGGGTAGGGGAGAAGGAGTGAGGGAGGGAGAAGAACAAGAACTCAGCACTGGTGTACTGATTTGGTGCATGAGAACTCCCATAATGTGGGTAGAAACATCCAGAAGGTTTTAGCAGAATTCAGAAGTTCCCTCTCTTTTGAGAGGAGAATGAAGGACTATCAGAGAAATTCTGAGATCAGCATGGACCGCCATGATATGGAAAGAGCAGAGCAGGATTGTGAGGGAAAAGCCTGTAACAGATGTTTCTGAGATGGTGTTTCTGGTTGCTCAGGGCCTGTGCAAGGCATGTACAGGATCCAAGAGTCCTCATGGACCAAAAGGAGAAAGTTCAAACATTTGAGAAAAGTGGAAGACTAAAACAGGTCCAAAAATACTCTAACACCCATTACACAGATGAACATCTGATGGTCAAATACTTTGGTATTGTTGAAGGAATTAGAATACCCTCTAGATCTGTTAGTGAAGGTCTAATCTGGTCCACCTATTCTAGGGAGTTACCTGACAGTGCTTAGAGAAATCTGATTATGTACATTAAGAGTCTCACTCCTGGATATAACCCTAGAGCTACTTTCTCACAGGATAAGGGAATATGTAGGTTTGTTGATGCTTTATTTGGGAAGGCAGAAAGCTGGAGGCATCTGAGGTATCCATTGCTTGGGGAATGAATTCATCAATTGTGGGATTTACATAGGTGGTGGAATTCTATGTCCCATTCAGAATTAATTATCTAGATGTATGTAAAGCAACACGGATAGATCTTAAAAACATGTTACATAAAAAAAGAATAAATGTTCTATAGCATAATTACATGTATATAAATTAAACACAATAACATAAACAAACATTACATATTTCTCAAAGATACAAGCATACCTAAATATTTTTATGTTTTATAAACATTAGTGTGGCTACCTCTAGGAGGGAGGGGGATAGAAGTTAGGATGAGAAGTTAAAGTAAAACAATAAAATTAATAAAACCTGATATAGGCTCGTGAGGTCAGAAGATGGTGTGCCATAAGCGAAGAGATATGCTTATCTCAAATCTGAACCTTAGGTTAAAAAAAAAAAAGCTGCAGTTTTCATATCTGAATCAGAGTGAATACATATGGCGATACATAGTGATAATTACATTCAGGGGAGGTGGTCTTGCAGGGAGTGACCAGTGTCTGTGAATAAGCTACTCATCCATATCTCACCAGCAGATGATTTCAGAATGAGGATGGCATTTAGTAAATTGTTTGTTATTTAGTTCTCCAATGCCCTAGAAGATGAAACATTTATCCCCTGAGACTAATTTTTCACTGACTGATCAAACTCAATGTACTGTTTATGTTCTCTGTAACAGGAATTTTAAAGTACATAAATTTTTAAGCAAGAGTCTGATATCCAAAAAGATACATTACTTTCATCTGAAGTAATTTGAAGTTCAACTGTGTGAAATACTGCTACTATTTAAGCTCCTTATTTATAAAATATGGATCCAGTTAATCAAATTTATAGTGTGAAGTTGGAACTCTCTCTGATGACTTGAGAAGGAAGTCTAACGTTCTTACAATATTATCCTCCATGGTCTTCATTACTCACTCGTTGCATGTTGGCTGTCACTTTACCTCTAGATATCCATTTCCTCATCTGTAAAATGACTGGACCAGTTCACTGCTCTCTAAAAATGCTATGATTTCCCAATAACAAAACCAAAAAAGTTGATTAAAATTCTACTCCATAGAAAGTGTTCCCTTGCTGTATTACCCCCCATCAGGGGTTGCCCCAGGGTCAGGAGAAGTTGATAAGCACTAACTCCTAAGGTAGGAGTGAGACATATTCTATTTTTGTGCTGTTATCTTGAGGCACCAGTGATTTTCAGAATCGGCATTTTTAAAGTCCCAGTGAATTATTCTTTGAATTACAATTCTTAAGAGTAGAATTGGAATAATAGATTTATATGCTGGTGCCTCAGTATAATCCCATTATCAGAGTCCATGGTTCTGGATGGTGTTAGAAGTAGAATTATTACTACAAGTTTCTTTGGGCGTTTCAAGTATAATAGTATCTTGGATGATGTGTAAGATGGTACTATAATATAATACTAATGATAATAATAATACCTATACTTTATAAAACTTGCACACTGTGCTAAGTGTTTTCCAAATATTAACTCAATTCTTTTTCACAACAACCCTGTGAGATAGATACTATTATCATCTCTTCTTTTGGAGGTAGATGTTAAGTACAGAGATGTTAAATAACTTGTTTAAAGTTTCGCAGCTACAAAGTGGGAGAGATATTTGAACCCAGGCTCTTTAGCTCAAAAGTCCATTCTTTTTATCACCAGGCTTATTTTCTTTCTAATATGTGGTGAAGTTCCAATTTATATAAAAAATTTGATGTTATACTAGAGATTTTCTGGACTTTATGTTTTCAGTAGTGTTCCCATTATTCTACCAATGGTCAATTCTTAGAGGAAGATAACCAGGAAAAACTCACTATCTTGGCTCCCTTACTCTCATTCTTCCTTCAACCTGGCCTCTTACAATAGTAGTGTATCTAATATTGATTCAGCTCCTCCTCTGCACCAGTCTATGTGCTCTATGCCTATTGACTTGTTCATTTCTCACGACCCATATGAATAATTATTAGCCCCACTGCACTAATGGGCCAGCTGAGGCTCACTGAGGTTATGCATTTTGCTCATGGACTTATGTCAAAGGAGCCTCTCTAGGAGCAACCTCTGGCACAAGTGCCAGCCTCTGGCAGGACTGCTTCTGAGGATGCTTAGTACTCCTGAGCCTGGGATTCTCCATTCCTAAAATAAGAGAGGGGGTCAGATGTCTTCTAATGTACTGTTCAGTTTTAATTCTTTATGAGTATACTATTCATGTGGGTCATGGCTCCCCACTTAGCATTGGTTAAAGCAGAATTCAAACCAGGCTCAAAAATTGGCAACTTTGTCTCTCATGGGCTTTGGCAAATCACAAATCTTGAGCAGACTAAGCAACAAAACAAAATAATACATAGAAAACTGTATTTTTATTTCTTTTCCCAGAAAGTACTTTAAATGAAGCATTATTATTATTTATATTATGCAGACTTTTTTCACAAATAAAGCAGTTTTAAAAATAAAATTTTCTTTAAAAAAGATAGTACCATTGATTTTTGAACAACATGGGGGCAGGGACACTGACCACTCCCCAGCAGTTGAAAATCTATGTATAACTTTTGACTCACCCGAAACTTAACTCCTAATAGCCTACTGTTGACTGGAAGCCTTGCCAATAACATAAATAGCTGATATATACAAATTTTATATATTATATATATTATATACTGTATACTAACAATAAAGTAAGCTAAATTATTAAGAAAATCACAAGGAAAAAAATACATTTACAGTGCTGCAGTGTATTCACCGAAAAACAATCTGTGGATGAGTTGACCTGTGCATTTCAAACCCATGTTATTCAAGGGTCACCTGTATTTTATATTACGGGAGGAACTGTGTTAAACCAGATGAAGTTTTGCTGGTATCACATCTTTAAGAAAATCTTCCAAAAGTTGACCCTGAATTTCTAAGCCCTTGAAGCAAATTTTCTTGTAAAAACTAGCAGGAGAGAGACTGAGGTAGAAAAGAGGTCATGACTAATTGCCTGGGAATGTTTCCTCACCCTTGAAAAGAGGGGAAGAATGGGGTGAGGAAGTGGGATGGTGTGACCTTGTGATCCTAGATGTCTTGTTTATATTTCCTTATCATGAATCTTCTTGGTCCAAGGAAAGTGTTGGTAAAGTGGCTTTAGTCTGCTAGAGAGACTCTTGGCCTTGGTCCAAACCTAACAGAAATATTATCAGAGATACATTCTTTACCATGTATAGCACTTGCAAGTTCTTCTAATGAGTTGCGCACATGTTAGCCAATTAGAAAGGATAATCCAGTGCCTTGGGCAGGGAAGAGCATGCCCTATCACTATCAGTCATGTAGGGGTTATCCACCAAATGTGGCTTTGCATGGCATGTCCAGGGGACCAATGCCAAAGTGTTGTTTTGTGGAACAGAAATAAGTAGCATTATATATTTGTGAACTTCAGAAAGACCATATAGTTTTTGGACTCTTATTCAAGGAAAAAGAAGTAGACTTAAAGCTCATTTTATTATGGGATAAAACTATTACCTATTTAAAATTAAGGATATAAATTACTTAAAGATAAATGAATGTGTTTAAACACGGCCACAAGGGAAACCCTGATGGAATATGCCTCAGGAAGGAGGCTGCACAGGGCAATTTTAGAAAGATGAGATGACAGTTAGGAAAAGAATGAAGGGTTAGAGGAGGTGACAGGGTGGAGATGGTAATAGGCTCATGGAGTATAAAAGCTCACAACATACACACACTCACAGAATTATTTAGAAATGAGATGGCAAAATACACAAAAATCCAAAATATAATTTAAAACATCAGGTGTTTTATTCCTTTAAATTTATATCCTGCTTATCTCTAAAGAACTCCAGAAGTTTTATTTGGAATTTAGATTAGAATTTACAAAAGCCAAATTGGCTAGGAAAGCAAAACTTCTGTTTAGAAGTGAGGAAGCTAGAATATGGAGTGTTTGCATAATTTGCTCAAAATCACTTTGTTTGGATTAGGACTATGTTTTCCTTCAGTTTACCAGCTGAGCAGGTGATGTTCCTCATTGCCACCATCAGAAGTTACCATATGCTAGCTGAACACTTGCATTTGGCTTGAAATCATAAAACTGTAGGTTCTGAAAAGACGTCATCTCATTGAACTCCAGAGGCTTTTACTCAAATCTATATGACTTTTCCCACCACATTTCCCCAATTAGTTATCTCCAATGATGACATAATTGAGTAGTAGTGCTTCTTTATTGTCCTTACCCACAACCCTTCCGCACTTGATTTACATTTGTGGTAAGAATGGTTCTACATTAGCCATATCTAATGATCAGACAGTGTGATTTTTGACTAGATTGAAACTCTTAGACAATTATAGTTCCCATTTCCTAACCAATTCTTATATATGTACTCCTTTATTCAGTAAAAGCCATAGTCAGCGTTCTTCTTTATCTATAGCCATCCTTGTATATCATGACCATCTTATCAGACCACTGGGAACATGGAAATCTGCTTTGGTTCTCCTTTGCCCTTGGAGTCTCGAAGGTAGGTAGTAAACTGCTCCCATTCCCGGCACCATTTCATGTTAGGAAATCCAGTTGTACTTGACATTTTCTGAGGATGGTTTTGTTTTATGATGAAATTAAATCTGTTCCCCAGAGTCAGCAATAGTCAAACCTAAAAGGTATATGGTAGACCCTGTCTTTGCCCAGAACATTCTGAAATGCTATGGCCAGCCAATGAGCCTGCAAACCTATGAGCAAGGGTTGCTTCGTTGTCACTCTTTGCGGATAATGGAACTACATTTCTCAAAGGACATCCTTCCTATGCTTCTGGGGTTCCTGGCAACTGATACAAGAAAATGTTGTAAATTGGCAGGAAACGTACATCTCATCTCATTCCTTGTAAAAGACATAATGCTAGGGTGTATGTCTAAACAAACAGACATTTGGAGTATTTCCAACTGTCAAATCTATGAAACTTATGAGCCCTGGTGATGTCTTTTCACAATTTCTAGGGCTTTGGGGGGAGGAAAAAAAATATCCTTTTCTCAACATTACTCTATTACAGGAGAACTAACTGAAATCTCACTGGCATGGATTTGTCTTGAATGGATTTGCCAGGGCTGCACCTAAGTGCATTTCTAAAATCGAGGTCATTTTTGAAGACCATTATTAAGCTTTCTTCTTGTGCCTCTCTGAAGTGTAACTGATGCTAATGTATTGTTACCTCCTGTGAGTCATATATTTGCATTTTAACAAAGGTGTCCTGGAGACAGTATCTTAAACCAAAGTTAGAGTTGATGAGGGAGCAGGAGGCTGGCTGAAGACAAAGCAAGAGCTGGCACCCCCTCTCTACCCACTCCCCTCCGTAATGTGTGTGACATTCCTTAGTCACCACCCCCCCACCCCCCCACCCCCCTCCACCCCCGCCATAAACGAGAAACAAATAGTTAACTTGCAGAGATCACAATCCTGCAAGACAGTCTCGCTTGGTTTACAAATGTCCTAGAGATCTGCAGACAAAGAAGTTACCTTATCAATAGCACAATTTCCAGAGGCAGATAACTCAGTTCCTCAAGCCCTAAATAAAGTTAAATTTCTTCTAAACCCAAATCTCACTAACAAAGACACTTAATAGCAGAAATGTGTGAATGGCTTGCCAAAAGACAACACTGATCAAGCCATAAGGCTTCTGCAAGGCCTCATGGATCCCCGCACCTTGTAGGCCCTCTTTAGCATATGAAAGCTCCGTTGAAACCTTCCTTCCCCTCACCTTCCCCCAACCGCAGGGTACATAACCTGCCATCCCTCACAACCCAGGGCAGCAGCTCTTCCTGCCCACTGGTCCTGTCCCTGTGCTTTAATAAACCACCATTTTGCACCAAAGATGTCTCAAGAATTCTTTCTTGGTCATCGGCTCCGGACCTCAGCCCACTGAACCTAACCTAGGTTCTAGAACTTCATCAGAGTGAAAATATGTGGGAACTTCAGCCATTATGACAGACCAGTGGGGGAAAAAAACTGGGGCAATGAGTGTGCTTTATGGAAAGACTTAAATCAACCCAAATGAGCATAACTATACAGGTATAGTTGGGAATGCTGGATGGGCAACTATAATTTATGTTGTGCCATCACTTGGCAGAAGTACTTTGGGGAGCTCCTTGGTGTGGATTCCTTAGAATTCTGTGAATCAGGAGTCCAGCAATAGCCTCAGCTCCAGGGAGATGCCTACCTCTGTCTGTGCCACAGTCTGGATGACAAGGAGTAAAATTAAACCCTAGTCCTCGGGTACTGCGGTTTCCTGGAAGGTCTGGCCTTCCAGAAGGGAGGGACCCAGATGGAAAGTGACCTGAAGTACTAACATGAAGTGCCACATGAGAGGGAGGATAGCAGGTTTGTGGAAAGGGAGTAGGCCATCTATCCACTTACTCCCTCCCCTGCAAGAGCCGGCAGAGAATAGAAAAGGGTGGTAATTTATTCTAGGCTCGACTCTCTGCCACTGCCACTAAGTGGCCTTGCTGTATCCCAATCAGCAGCTAAATTATCCAGGTGCTTCCTGGAAGCCTGCACAAAACCAGGCATTTCCTCAGAGCAATGTTAGTAATTTCCTTTACTGTCTAAAGTTACTACTGCTTTGAAAACAACTTAAACCAAATAATTTTGGAGATTATATATGGTACAGTACTTTAAGGCCTTAACTGACCATTTATTCATGTCTGGTACAGATCTAGAACCACTTCTTGGGGAAAAACGTGGCTTTGGCTTCAGGTATTGTGAGGGCCCCTCTGAATGGCTGAGCTAATGTGCCATTCAGACAAAGATCAGGATGAGGATCTTTAATTCCATAATCTCAAACTGACTAATTACTAATTTTTCTAACTGTAAAAGTAATTTATAATGTATATACAGACACATAAATCATAGAAAATATAAGAAATAATAAAAATCACTCACCCATGGTTTTGTGATCAGCTATTAAAATTTTGGAGTATTTCCTTCCATTCTTAATTCTATACATTAGTAACTCACTTTACAGTGTAGGGATCATACTATAGATATCTATATCTATATCTATATCTACATATATTAACATTATGTTTCTTTTACTTATTACTAAATGAGAAATGTTTATGTTATTAAATATTATTTGAAGTTATGCTATTTACTGATTGCATACTATTTCATTGCAAAGAAATTTATTTAAGTGAACTTTTATGATTATAGTTTATTTTATGTTGGCCTCTCATGTGGCTGCCTCCTGGTAATATGTCCTTTCTTCTCATGAGAGATGCTATTAAAAAGATAGGTCTGTTGGGATAATTTCATGTGGCAGCTTAGATAGGTTATGGTGCCCTAGTTGTTGGTCAAACACTAGTGCGGATGTTGCTGTGAAGGTGTTTTGTAGGTATGATTAACATTTACAATAGTTGTCTATACATAAAGGAGATTACTCTGGATAATATGTGTGGGTTCAACCAATCAGCTGAGGTCTTCAGGAGCAAAAACTGAGGTTTCCTGGAAAGAAAGAAATCTGTCCCAAGACTAAAACAGAAATTCTGTTTTGAGTTTTCAGCCTGCCAGCCTGGCAGCCCGCCCTGTAAATTTTGGACCTGTCAGCCTCCACGATCCCAAGAGCCAGTTCTTGAAATAAATCTTCTATTAGATCTGTTTTTCTGGAGACTTACACCTATGAAGCCTATTACCACATTCGCCTTGAGAATGTCATCAGAGACCTTGCCTATTACATAAATTAGTGCAGCCACAAGAGGTCTCACACAAAATTTTCTAAAAAACTAGTAGTAGGAGGGACGCCTGGGTGGCTCAGTTGGTTAAGCAGCTGCCTTCGGCTCAGGTCATGATCCCAGCGTCCTGGGATCGAGTCCCACATTGGGCTCCTTGCTCAGCAGGGAGCCTGCTTCTCCCTCTGCCTCTGCCTGCCATTCTGTATGCCTGTGCTCGCTCTCTCCCCCCCCCCCTCTCTCTGATAAATAAATAAAATAATAATAAAAAAACTAGTAGTAGGAAAATACGTGCTTCCACTGAATACTACTGTGTTTCCTATTCTCTGATAGTGAGAATGACTCCACTATCCTATTCCTCTTTTGGTTTAGTTGGGAAAAAGCATGAAGCTCGGCCACTGTAGGTCAATTTATATTCTTCTTTTTGGTCACAACATGGTGCTTCACTTAAATTTTCCTCCATCCTTGTCTTTCCTCTTATCCATAAGATGTCTCAATTCTTTGTGGAGAAGGACAACATAGAAAGAGCTAAGGTTCTCCCTCTGTTTTTCTTTCTTTGATTTTGGTATGAATGTTTCCTTTTCTTTTCTGGTTGAATAAAACTTATATTTACTTCTGCCTTCTTCCTAATGACTTGAGAAAAACCATTCAACAAAATCTGTTTTCCTTTCTCCAGCCTGTATTTGGATATATTATGTGATACTAGAGTAATGGCTTCTTACTGAGTTATATCCAGCAGGGCCAATATTTGGCTTATAAACTGAGCAGGATCAGGACCAGCTCTCAGGTGTTTCGAGTTGGCTAGGTCTGGTCAGTGGCTGGACCTAAAGACTCAAAAGCAGGATACTGGTTGGGCTTAACAGATTCAATTAACTGTATGTATTAGGAAGTTTTGCTCAAGAATTTTTCCTAGTGTCATCGCCATTATTTCAGTTGAAAATCTTGTTTCAATAAAAGTCATTTTGTTGTTAGTAGCAAAATTTTCTGCATAAAAACCTGGCCAGTTTAGTAAGATTCAGATGACATACAAGCCATCTGAAAGATGTACAATTCTTAGGCATGCAATAATGGCTGCCAATCCTGGCACCACAAAATATCAGCAAATCCCAGGTCTGCTTTTTGCTTCCAGTATATGCTTTTGATTTTCAGATACATTAAAATTACATAGGAAATATAAATATCCAAAGTAAAAGGCATGTGGCAGAGATGATTTTACCTGTCCAGGACTATTTTATATACTTTGATGAGAAGATGTGGCAGCCAGGCACATTTGGAATTCCAGAAGTGCAAGACTGCCAGACAGCCCTTAAAGAAAGATATATTGAATAGAATCATCTCCAATGACTAGTGAATATGGTTAGCAGTGTATCAGGAAAGAGAACACTGTTATTTTCTTTTGGGAGTACAAAATCTAGAGGAATCTAATGTCCTTTGTAAAAATATTTATTGTTTATTCTTCTTGATGGCTGTTCTCCCAAAATGTAAATGTAGCATAGTTCCAGAATTTGGATTTAGCCTTAAAGTTTCTCTAAATACCATTTGTCTGATGTTTCTTTAATACGGAGATTAAATGCAAACATGAAATTAGCTTCCTTGAAACATTCACTTTGAACTTTGCTTTCCTGCTACTGAGGAGATGATCTTTTGAACAGATGCCCCGCCACATCGACGGTGTGTTCAGAGCTTGGATAGGGGCCAGCCTCACTTAGCTGTTTTTCCTTATTTAGCTTGCTCAATATTATTGGCAGGCTGCTTCCACCAAAACCCCTATTTTCTAAAGGATTTCTGACAACTTCAAGTAGGTTCAATATCTTTCATGGAAAGTTGTACTAACTGGGCAGAAAGACTGAAGTGCCAATTATATCAGCAGCAGCAACTGAGTTGCTTTTGTTTTATTGAGAATATAAGGGGATCTGTGCAGGCCAATATATAGAGCCTATGATGTAACTTTCTTTTTTTTAAAGTATGTATGTATGTATTTATGTAATCTCTACACCAAACACAGGGCTCGAAACTCACAACCCCGAGATACACAGTCACATGCTCTTCAAACTGAGCATAGGTGCCCCTACGATATGGCTTTTAAAGTAAAATACAACAGAGAAACTGCTTAAATTACAGTGTTCCTTTTCTGAATGGTCTTGGAGGACCTTTTTGGGTAATTCTAGACTTCTCTAATTAGCTTTGTAACTTGGTGATTAGCATTATCATCCTTCCCTTAAAAAGGAGAATTTAGTTTTATGATGAGCATGGCTCTTTCCTTCTATTTTGGTCAAATAGGAGAGCAAGAGAATCTGTACCATGCTTTCCTTAAGTTTTGGAAACCGGGCTAACTGGTGGGATAACCCTTTAAGTTAAAACTATCAGATGCATTCACTAAAATGTAAAAACTGAAAAAAAACATGGCTCTTGTCATTTTAGTAGCATCACCCACGGCTGAACAAATAATTATTTGCTTATGAGAAATATTGGTGTGTGTGCGTGTGTGTGAACACAGAAAATTATTTTTTAAAAAAATCCTGTCAGAGATTGTGAACAACAATGAATAGACATAAGAAATGTTCTTCCATTCACACTTCAAATATATTTCATGATGATCCTTGCTATGTAAGGACAGCTTTAGGAATTCAGTAAGGGCCTCCATACACCATTTTTAGATGGTATATGAAGCATGAATAGTCCTCTTGTTAAGTAAACACAGTATGCCATACTCTAAGCCTAATATGGTGGAAAATAATTCATTTTATATATTCTCCATCCTCAAAATCAATTGTCATGTGTTAAACTGTAAGGAGTGAAAGTATTTCCCAACTTTATTAGGCACCAAAGGAGGACAAACCTATAAAGACAGAAGTAGTGGGTGCAAAGTTGGGGATTATGGGGAAATTCTATGGCTCAGAAAGGAAAATGGGTAGGCAATAGTATACAAAATATACTCAGGTTAAAGGGGGAACCTCCCACACTGTTGGAATGCAAGTTGGTGCAGCCACTCCAGAACAATATGGAGGTTCCTCAGAAAGTTGAAAATAGAGCTACCCTATGACCCAGCAACTGCACTACTGGGTGTTTACCCCAAAGATAAAAATGTAGTGATCTGAAGGGCCACCTGCACCTCAATGTTTATAGCAGCAATGTCCACAATAGTCAAACTATGGAAAGAGCCCAGATGTTCATCAACAGATGAATGGATAAAGAAGATGCGCATCTTCTTTATACACACACACACACACACACACACACACACACACATATATACAATGGAATATTATGTGGCCATCAAAAATAAAATCTTGCAATTTGCAACGATGTGTATGGAACTAGAAGGTGTTACACTAGGTGAAATAAGTCAATCAGAGAGACAATTATCATATGACCTCACTGATATGTGGAATTTAAGAAATAAGGCAGGGGATCATAGAGGAAGAGATGAAAAAATGAAACAAGATGAAACCAGAGAGGGAGACAAACCATAAGGGAGTCTTAAACTCAAGAAACAAACTGAAGGTTGCTGGAGTAGAGGGGTAGGGTGGGGTGGAGTGGCTGGGTGATGGGCATTGGGGAGGGTATGTGCTATGGTGAGCACTATGAATTATGTAAGACTGAGAATCACAGTCCTGTACCCCTGAAACAAATAATACATTATATGTCAATAATAAAAACAAACAAACAAACAGATGCCCAGGTTGCTATTGCATGGGAAATGTGAACTGTTAAGAGGTGACTAATGTCATCAGCTAGTGTTCAATTATTGGATTTCAACAATCAGCATTTTAATGCCCTCAGACAAAAAAAAAATAAGGCTAGCATATTATTTCTCCTACTTTTTGTCATTTATAATAAAGAATAATGAGAAATTAGTAACTTTATAAAAAATAATTTTTCCATAAACTAAGATACATATGCACAGTCTTTGAAAATACCCATTTAAATATCAGACCTTATTTGAATTCATGTACTATGTTCTGTTCAGAAATTTTATATATTAGTTCACTCAATAAAATATTTGATCAGTGTCAAAATATCCTACTTAAGATTGGGCAAAATAAATGATAATAGCAAATCCTCACTGGCCAGGACATAATTTTCTGGCTTGTGGACAGCTGTCCTTCAAAATCATTGTTTTACATTGATTTCTCATTGGTAGCTACTATTGTTGATAGTGTACTCTGTGCTAGGCATACTATAAACATTATTTTAATATTATTTTAAATCATTATAACCAGCAGAGGCTCACAAAGTCTAGGTACAATGCCAGAGGCCAGATAGGAAGAGGTGCAGCTGGGTTTGTGTAGGTCACCCTGGCTCCCATATTCTGTATGTGTTACCTCTATAGTGCTCCCTATCTGGCCATTTTCATTGCAGGAATTTTCTCGAAGGTTCCTACCACTTTTCCTTACAATGCCTTGGCTACAGATCAGATACTAATGCTGAAGCAAGCAACACATTTCTTCTTGCCTTCCTCATATATCCTCTTGGCTATGTCAGATAGGAATGCTCTTAGAGTTCCCAAGGAGACTGGATCTGAGAGCTCTGCTTGGAAGCTCTTGGATACATTCCCAGCCTCTGCCTTGTGACTACCACTACCTTGTAGTGACAGTAACACTACACTGGTGATAGTGACTAGAAAGGAGATCAACATCAGAGGGTCATCTGTGCAGGGAGAGGGGTTGTGGATCACAGAGAGCTACAGAAACTTCCCTCAATGCCCTGCTCCTTGTTGGTTGGCACAATCTTTACCGAGCTCTGGAGCTTCCAGAGTAGTCTTGCTCAGCTGACACCCAGAAGCATTCCAGAGGAAAGAGTGAGCCGGATGCTTGAATTTCACAGTGGGGAGGGGCTCTGAGCTTGAGCTGCGGGACTGACACAAACCTTAAGGACTGTCCATAAGGAAAAGGAACAGAGAAAACTCTTTGACAGTTCTGTTGCTTGTGGTGACCTACCCCGCCTCCTGTATTCTTTGTTTTATAAGGAGACATTAAATAGGGATAGGGAAGTTTGTAAAAAAAAAAAAATCCTTGGCAATGTGGCTGGCACTTGCTTTTAGATCAGGAGAAATCTTGCATAACAAAGTTAATTTTTATGGCACAGTGTATTTTCTGCACTATGGATAGAAGCACTCTGACAGTGGGAATCAGCAAAAAGGAAGTTCTTAATGCAATACACTAGTACTAGTGTTTGACATGTTTCCTCCTCCCTTTCTCCCCTCCTTCTCTTCCTTCCCTCTTTCATCCCTCTCTCCCTTTCATTCTTTTTCTCTTTTTTAAAAAATTAAGTACCTAGTATATATGAATCTATGCTGGTATCTGGGGATATAAAGATATATCATATATGGATCTTACCCTGAGTAATACAATATATATATAGTATAGCATGATTAATATAATATTAAGGGAAACTGAACATATAGTAAGTGCCAATAAGATACTAAGATACTAAGGGAGTTCGACTTTCATTTATTTATTCATATGACGGATATTTATTAAGGACTCTAGGGACTAGGCATTGGGCCAGTGCTGGGGTTACTGATATAGTTGCCCTACTGGAGTTCAAAGGTCAGCAGAGGATACAAACCTGTATAACCAAGCATTTACAATGCAGAATGGACATGGATAAATATCCTTCTTTTAACTAATAATTTTCATGGCTTGCTAAATGCCAAGCATTCCTTTGAGAGAGGTTGAGATGAATTCACAGAGAATCATGCTTGAGCTAGATCTTGAAGGATGTGTTTGAACACACAGGGTAGGAAGAGGACAGCATTCATGTTTGAGAATAATCTGTGCCAGGTACTGTCCTAAATGCCTGACATATGATTTATCACTCCAGTGTTCCTCATAACATCCCTGTGGTTGGGATACTGTTGCCATTTTTTACATATGAGGGAACTGAGGAATAGAGAGGTGGCCCAAAGCCACACAGCTAGTAAGGGGTCAATCTAGGCTTCAAACTCAGGCAGTCTAGCTTGCTATCACCTTGCTATAAGCAAAGTCAAGGAAGGGAAAAGTTGGGAGGTGGAGAACAACAAGGAGTTCAGTCTGACCTAAGATTCAGGTTGTTGGGGAAGAGATGTGGGAAATCAACTTGCAAGGTAATTTGGGCTATATTATAAAAGGCCCTGAGAATCAGAGTGTGAGTATAAATTTCCTTTTGCAGGTAAAAAGGAGCCACTGAAAGTTTTTTAAGCAGGGAGTGCTGTGAAGATTCAGCCTGGAACACTGTGTCAAATGAAGGGTGACAAGGCAGGAAGAGCTGTTAGGGACTGACTGTAGTGATAGGTGGGAATGAGGCTCAGTGATAGTAATGAGAGTTATTCAAAAGGGATTCACAGGCTTTTATTAGAACACTGAGGTGTCCTGTTTACCTTTGGCCTATGACTGGCAGTGGCCATAAAGGGTTAAATGAATATGCCTGCTATGGAAATTTCTTGGGCATTAACATTTTTCACTTTTCTTGGTTGTATCAAATGCCCTTGTGATGGGAGAAAAAGAACAAACATCAAAAGTACCTTTTAACTTCACAATTCTTTCTAAATTTCTTTAAACTTATAGGCTATACTGCTGATTTGCAGACTTCAAAGTACACAGAAGGATCAGGGTCAGATTGAAAAATTATTTCTTACAGTTTGATAAAATATGCATGTGAATCCTATGACCTGCCACTGAAATTATTTATGTGTTAATGTAACTTTGTAACACTAATTGCACTGTTTAGCACCCCTTCCCCCCTTCCCATAGCTTTTCCCTGTAAGTTCTGGTAAATAATTTTTGCTTATTATTTTGTGGTGTACTTTACAGATTCAATATGTTGTTTTCATGTAGATTCAAAAATATCAAGTTGTCATTTTTTTTTCTATTTTGGAGAAGGAATTATGGTGAGAAGACTAACAAGAGTGTGGTTCCAGTGGCGCAATGGTTAGGACTTCATTATTCGACTTGCTGTTAGTTTTTAAAAATGTTTTCTTAATCCTTATTACCTAATATGACCAAGCAAAATACTGTATCTGTGATAATTTGTTTCAGAAGTAACGTTTTCTGTTTTTTAAATTCTTTTTCAAATAGGAGTCACCCCTCTCTTTCCCTACAATGTGGAGGGAGGAAACCAACATAAATTTAGAACTGGGGCACCTGGGTGGCTCAGTCAGTTAAGTGTCTGACTTTGGCCCAAGTCATGATCTCAGGGTCCTGAGATGAGCCCCACATCGGGTTCCTTGCTCAGTGGGAAGCCTGCTTCTCCCTCTCCCTGCCACTCCCCTTGCCTGTACTTTCTCTCTGTCAAATAAAATCTTTAAAGAAAACAATTGAGAACTGAGGCTTTTCCTATAAACTCACCAGGTTTTCACATAGTTGTGAGATTCCCATTAATAACAATACCAGAATCTCTATGTTTTTGTGGATTAAAGTCTTGTTTTTTTTGTAGATTAAAATTTTGTTGGAATTGGGAGAAATATACCACTTGATAGTACTGAATATTATCTATTCTGCAGTTTTTAAAATATTGGTCATTTGTATTTTCCTCTTAGATTTGAATGCTGATATTTACAAGTTCTTAAAGCAAAGGACTATCTTCAACTCTTGGTTATATGATGCTTACACAATTATTTTTAATAGTCTCCTTGACTGTTTCAGAGATTTGAGGCAGTATTAGGAAACGGTTAAGAAAATGGGCTTTGGGTTTAACCATTACTTCTCAAACTTCAATGTGTATATGAATCACTGGAGAATCTTTTCAAGGGCGGACTATGATCAGTAAGTCTGGGGTAGGGCCTGAAATACTGCATTTCTGGTAAGTTAGTCTATGGCCCACACTTTGAGTAGCACAGTCTAGGTCCTACTCCTTGTGTATATATTGCTTCCTATTTGTGTGACTTTGAGAAAATCACTTAATTGCTCTTTAATTCATTTTCCTCATTTGCCACGTACTATAGGGAGGTTGTGAGGATTGAGAATATGTGTGTGAAGAGCCTAGCACACTGAGAGTGTTTAATAAAGTAAATGGTAGCTACTGTTATTTAACATTGCTTTTATAGGTAGAATATCACTTCAGAGATTATTGAGAAGTAAAAAATTTTATATGGTGACTAAATGTGGTTTTGGAGCAAAAGTTCTTGGTTGAAATTTTGTCTCTTCCATGTATTTCTATGAGACCACAGACAGGTCACTTCCTCTCATTTTCACGGGTTTTATTTGTAAAATACGAGAGGGTTGGCCTAGAGATTTGTGAGGTTTCTTTCAACTTGAACCAGTTATTCTATAACCATTCAGTGGAGTATACTATTTTGTTTTTTAAAATATTGACATAGAACAAGTTGTGTATTTATTTCTTCTGCCTATAAATTCATTTGATTTAAAAGGTCCCCAGTAGTTTCTCTCCTTGTCCCTCATTTGTTGGTTATTGCTTTGATAAAGAGTTCCAAAGGTTTGTTGGGGCTGCATACTGAAGCTATAGACAATTCTGAAGTGTCAAAAGAAAGCTCAATCAGGATATTAGAGAAACCACTATGTAACTGAAGACAAAAATTGCCTTTGGTTGCTTTGTAAATTCTCATATCTGAATGATTATGATAGCTTATAAAATCATTCAGAATGCTTCCACAGTTGCTTGGATAATTATCTAGAGCCTGCCTCCAGATCTGAACCTTAGAGAAAAGGCATCTCCCCAAATATTCCAACCCTAACTACCAGCACATTCTGAAAATTATATTAAATTATTTAACATGCTAAAGGTATCAAATGTAAGTGGTATCTCCAAAGGGAAAATATCTTTATTAAGAAAATAAATTGCCACATGGACAGGCATTTGGGAAAATGTCTATTATATGGATATATAATAGAAAATATCTATTATATAAGATTTGTTATTCATCAAAATTTTCTTTAGTTGCATTATCAGCTTTAGGGTATGAACATGACTTTGTAGTAATGAATAAATAGAAATTTGGAAAGGGAGATAGGAGAGTTGATTTTTATTAATATGGAAATATTCCTATCCATTTCCAAAAAGATTCTGAAGTGGCTGGAAGCTTTGTTAAAGATGCAGCATTGACAAAGAAATAACAAGATGACTTGTGTTATACACTGCCAAAAGGAATGCAAATTTCTGTGACCTCTCTGGAAAGTAACCTTCTAATATTTCTTAAGAGTCTTAAAAATACTAATATTCTTTGATGCACTAATTCTACTTTTGAAATTCTGACATAAGGAATTAATATTAATATAAAATGAGGTACAGGTTTATGTTTGAGGATTTTAATCATAATATTTATTATATGATATGTTAGGCTCTAAGTACCATGAAGCCAGTGAATATGCCTTTTTGTGCTCACTATTATATCATTAGTGACCAGTACAGTTTCTGGTGCTCAGTATGCATTTATAAATATTTACTGAATAAATGACCTTATGTGTCTAACAATGGGGAAATTGTTAAATAGAGGATAGTGTAGCATATATGATGGAATATTATTCAGTCTTAAAAATGGCTTGTGAGGGGGCGCCTGGGTGGCTCAGTTGGTTGGGCAACTGCTTTCGGCTCAGGTCATGATCCTGGAGTTGCAGGATCTAGTCCCGCATCGGGCTCCCAGCTCCATGGGGAGTCTGCTTCTCTCTCTGACCTTCTCCTTGCTCATGCTCTCTCTCACTCTCTCTCTCTCAAATAAATAAATAAAAAAAAATAGCTTATGAGGAATTTTAAATTATATGTGAAATACTCATTTAAAAAACAATATACAATACTATGATATCAGATGGACTATGTAAAAATGTGTATGTATAAAACAAAGGCTGGAAGAAAAGTCATTAAAATGTTAATAGTGATCATGTCTGAATGAATGGTGAGTAGATAGGTGCCATATTTATTTATTTATCAAATTTTCTCAAATGTCCATGTTATCTTACATTAAAAGTCTTTTTCCCCTTAAACGGTAGTATTTTTCTTAAGCAACTAAAAAGACTGTATAAAATTATTTTAAGTCTAAACAAGTAGGCTCTTTTTCTTTTAACTATATATTGACTTCTTTACTTTCTCTGCTTTAAAATGAGTTGAAGAGAAATAAAAACATACATCCACATAAAGACTTGCTTGCGTCTTCACAATAACATTATTTATTAAGATTTGCCTACAAATGTTCACAGCAGAATTATTGATGAAGACTTGCACTGGAATGTTCCCAGCAGTACTATTTATAATGACCCAAAGTGGAAACAACCCAAATATTTATCAATTGGTAAATGGATTAAAGAAAATATGGCATATCTGTACAATAAAATACTATTCAACAACAAAAAAGGTACTGATGAGGTACTGATACAAGCTACATACAAAATGGATGATTCTCAAAAAGATTATGTTAAGTGAAAGGAGTCTGATGCAAAAGACCACATTCTATATGGTTCCATCTACATGGAATATCCAGAAAAGGCAAATCTACAGAGGAAGAAAGAGTTGTGGTTGCCAGAGCAGGTATGTGAAAGAACTGCAAAAGGGCACGAGGACCTCACTGGGGTGATGAAAATGCTCTACAACTATATTACAGTGATAGTTACAGAACCTGGCAAACTTACTTTAAAATGTTTGCCATATGGGCATTCGATCAGTAAAAATCCACATAGTGTGAAAATGTAAAAGTAATATATAAAAAGTGTTGTGTGTACACAAAGAGTAGGTGTCCTGTGTGTGGGGTAATGGTATGTCTTTTTGTTTTATAATAAAAAATTTGCTTTTTGTTTAGATGCATTTAATAATTCTTCAAGAAAAAAATGAATCTAAGATAGTCCATAACTTCTGTTATGGAACAAAAAATGGAAGTTTTGTTTACTGTGAAATTCCTGCATTGTTACCCACATATGAATTTTAGTACCTAATTATTACCTCTACTCCTGGTTAAGAACAAGGCCTTGGATTTATTCTGGGGAAATGAGCTTCCTTTCATCAGGATTGCATTTTCCTAGCACTTCCCAGCTCATGTGACTCTTCCAATGGAGATTTCCCCTGGGAAGGAGTTTTCTTCAAGTCTGAAATCTCTCTTTGCTCAACAGTTCTTTAGTTCAACTTACAGTGAAGTTAGAAGTTAAGAAAAAAGCCTTTGAGTTGTTAGTGTGTTTATGGATAGGACAAGTTGTCCTGGCCTCTGTTGGTAAAACAGAGAGAAGTTAACAACAGCCAAGGGCCTGGGCAGGGCAGATGAAATGCAAAAACTGGATCAGGCTCTCTTCCTCTGAGGCACTGTGGGAGGCTTGAGTTACCCAAGGTGGGCATCTGCAGCCTCCTTCCATGCCTTCCTAGTTACAATGTACCCAACTACAGGATTTCCTCTGCTCTGTACAAACATTTGGATTCTTCCACTGTTGCTTTGAACACTGCACTCTAAGGTAATAAGAGATCCCAATTTGAACAGCAGAGATTGATTTTGCTGTTGTTGCAAAAGGACGGGAGGTAAATGATCCTTTAATGCCTGGACCCTTTAAGGAGCGGCATCTCAGCTTTCTGGAGGGTGTCAACTGCCATTGGAAAAGCACAGAAACGGATCTACTTTTACAAAAGAAAAAGGGAAGAACCTGCCTTTCATTGACATTTAGCTGTTATTTTAAACCAAAGTTTACTCTTATTATAGGCTTGCGTTCCTAATTAAAAAGACCTATCGCCTTACATCAGTTTCACTTGAGAGCAGTGTGGGCCAGGAGAGGAATGGAATCAGACACAGAGCAAATGTCAGGCAGGCTGGTGGCTTCAGCCCAAAGACAGACCTTCAGGTTACTTGGTTTAGTTTTGAGAGATTTTTGTTTGCCGGGTTGGGGGGAAGGCAAGCTGTGAGGTCACTTCTCTTTGTCTTGAACAACATAACTGCACAGTACGGACATTATTTCCTTTCTCCTACTCCTCAGCACTTGGTATTTCCCCCAGACCTCTTAGTCTTAGTGTGCGCTCGATGACTTCCAACTGGCAGTTATCTGTTTTTTCTGTGCCTGATAACTTTGTTTTTGGGAACCAAGGATGAAGACTTAGGGAATGAACACATGCTTTCCACCCCCACCCCCTGGTGTTGATATATAAATGCAAGCATGCTTTGGAGAAATGGTAGGTTCAGTTCCAGACTACCCCAACAAAGCCAGTAGCACAATAAAGTGAGTTAAATGAATTTTTTTGATTTCTCTGTGTGTATAAAAGTTATCTCCATACTACACTGTAGTCTTTCAAATATGCAATAGCAATATGTCTAAAAAATGTACATAAGTTAAAAATATTTGATTGCTAAAAAATCCTAACCATCATCTGAGCTTTCAGTGAGTCATAATCACTGATAACCATAACAAATAGAATGATAATGAAAAGTTTGAAATACTGTGAGATTACCAAAATGTGACACAGTGACATGAAATGAGCAAATGCTGTTGGAAAAATGGTGTCAACAGACTTGCTAGACGTAGGGCTGCCACAAACCTTCAATTTTTCTAAAAAAAGAAAAAAGAAAAAAAGACAATAAAGCAGAGCACAATGAAATGAGGTATGCCTGTACTCTAATTCCCTTGCCCCTTGGGTAGATAGATTATTATGAAGCCTGCACTTTACCCCAGTTCCAGAGTTTTGCTGCAGGGTTTAAACTGCATGTATTTGCTCCCTGTAGTAGCAGATTTTATTGCACATGTTTTCTTCTCTAATCACTTTCTATTTCTTTACCTATCGATGTTCCCTGAACCTCACAAATACTCCACTTGCACTAAAATCCTTTCTCAGGGCCTACTTCCGGAGAAGCGACACTAAGACACACCCAAACTCACTTTAAAGGATAAAGTTGACTGAGAGGCCAAATTGGAGCTCTGAGTTCTCCAGAAAATTGCCCTCATTCTGCATGGAGTAGGACCTATAGCATTGTAAGTACCTGAATTTAGTTACATTATGAATTATAATTCTTTTCTAGCTTTGTTGGATGCCCAACCACCATGAATGAGATAGTTTTATGGTAAGTCTGTTCCAAATTCCAAATACCCACTTTTAGATTAATCTGATGCCTATACATAACTGGCTTCAATAATGTTTTTGAAAAAAAATCAATACTTTTTCAAAAGCATCAGAATTAATGTCAAATATGGGCAAGACTAGAAACTATGGTCATACTGAGACATAAAAAATTAAAATGATGACTTTTAAGAAATAATAGAACAGGGGTGCCTGGGTAGTTCAGCTGGTTGAGCATCTGCCTTTGGCTCAGGTCATGATCTCATGGTCCTGGGATCGAGTCCTGCATGGACATGATGTCATGTTCATGACATCGGTGGCATGTCTGCTTTTCCTTCTCCCTCTGTGATCTCTCTCACTCTCTCCCTAATAAATAAAAATCTTAAAAAAAAAAAAGAAAAGAAAAGAAAGAATAGGACAATTTCTAGATTAACTGGAACAGAACTTTGATGAGACTTTCCAGATATTTTCCCTCTTCTTTAAGGGTGCAGGGCAGGGGTGTGTCTCAGGGAAGATGATGTTGTAGCTACTTCCTAAGAATGTGGGAATCGGGGGCACCTGGGTGGCTCAGTGGGTTAAAGCCTCTACCTTTGGCTCAGGTCATGATCCCGGGGTCCTGGGATCAAGCCCCTCATCGGGCTCTCTGCTGAGCAGGGAGCCTCTTTCTCCTCTCTTTCTGCCTGCTTCTCTGCCTACTTATGAGCATTGGGACTTTCAATCGGGTCATATCTCAGGATCCTAGGATCAATCTCTGTCTGTCAAATAAATAAATAAAATCTTAAAAAAAAAAAAAAAAAAGAATGTGGGAATCATCCAGACAACAGGTGTGCAAAGACACAGAAGTAGGAGACAATGCAGACTGTTCACCCTTCCTCCATTTTAGAACTAAACTTTACAAGTTTTACCTGAGCACCCGGCTAGAGACTATATTTCCCAGCCTGCGTCAGGACTAGTTCTTGCTTATGATAAATGAGCAAAAGTGATGGGGGTTGCCAATCCCCTTATGGAATTTAGATGAAGAAAAAATATCTGTCTACTGTGAATCACTGTATATACTTTATAGCAGCTTAACTATAACTAATACACTACGCTTGGGAAACTGCAGACACTAGAGTTCAGTATGGTTGGAATGAGGTGTGAGGCAAGAGGGTGATACATGTGGCTAGGAAAATGAAAGGGGCCAGATTATGAAAGGTCCTGCATGCCATGCTAGGGTGGTTGGATTGTTATTCTGAAGCCGATTTCCAGCCCTTTGAAAGATCCTTGAGCTTCCTTAAGCTCGCAGCTGACTATGATTTTTCTTCTGAGATAAGAAGTATATAGAAGTTAAGAATCTCAGATAACTTTTTAGTGTTGCTCACTTTTCTGTTTTAAGTTTGGTCTCTCTCAGAACCCATCTGGTTACTTATGGCTATTCCTTGGCCTAGGAGGAGTACACTGTTTTCTGGAGTGAGTACAAGGGGAAAGTAGAGTAGGGTGTGGAGGGACAGGGAGAGACCAGAAGAATGGCTAGCCCTTCCCTTCTGCTGCTAACATTTCCTCAGAATGTTTCCAACTTCTGAAAGTCCCAATGCTCATAAGTTCACCCTGAGTTCTGGAAAAATGGGAATGTGCCTGGTATTTCAGACTAGTATTATTTAACCTTGTGTGGAAAAGGGCCAGCAGTCACCTTGGGTCCAGGTTACCTTCCTCACTGTTTCAGCTCTGTCAGGGTTTCCCAGTGCTCTAGAGGAGTTTTAGTGGTTACTGCCACTACAAATGGACCATATCATATTCCCCTTGCCAGTCCAAGTTGGGACTTTATTTAAAAAGAACGTCAAGGAAGAACACCTAGGGGGCTTAGTCAGTTGAGAGGTTGACTCTTGATTTCAGCTCGGGTCATATCTCAGGATCCTAGGATCAAGCCCTACATTGTCAGGAGCCATGCTCAGCAGGGAGTCTGCTTGAGGATTTTCTCTCTCTCCCTCCCCCACCCCCACCTTGGTGCACACACACTCTCTCTCTCTCTCTCTCTCTCTCTCAAATAAATTAGTTTTTTTAAAAAGTCAAGGATGGGGTGCCTGGGTGGCTCATTCAGTTAAGCATCTGTCTTGCTTGGGTCATAATACCAGAGTCCTGGGCCAGAGCCCCACGGAGCCTGATTCTCCTTTCTCCCTCCTTGCACTTGTGCTCTCTCTTGCTATCTCTCTCTAATGAATAAATAAATAGATAAATAAAATATTAAAAAACAATTTAAAAAGTCAAGGAAAAACCAAAAATATAGAAAAGAAAATATGAAGTCCTAGGAATATGGGTGCTCACAAAGCAAGGATAATTAATCTTTTTTTTTTTTTTCTTTAACACAAGTTTTTTGGTTGAATCACCAAGCTGCAATCCTTCTTTTCCCTTGCTGTGGCCTCAGCTGTAAGAACAGTTTTTTTGTTTGCACTTTAGAATGGTTGGTATGGTATGCGAGGCTCAGCGCTGTGAAAGGAGTACACCCTTCAGGTGCTTGGAGTTGGGAGGAAATCACAATTACTTAGTGTTGTCCCTTATCAGAGTTGACCAATGGTGGGACTGAAACTTCCCACCAGGAAATAATGTAAAATCAGTAAAAGATGATTCTGGTGCTCACATTTTAGTGCCCAAACTTTAGGAATGGTGGACTGGGATTTGCATCATTGTACATGGTGAAAAAAATACAATTATTTTTAATTTTTGGTCAAATACAAATAAAAATTTACCATCTTAACCATTTTTAAGCATATAGTTGGGTAGTACTAAGTATATTCACCTTGTTCCATAATAAATCTCCAAAACTTTTTCATCTTGTACAACTGAAACACTATACTCATCAAGCAACTCCCAAGCAATATATATTTTTCCTAAAATATTTTTTCCCACTTCTTTACTTGGTTAACTCACTTTTCAGGCCTTAATTTAGATGTCCTTTTCCCCAGTAGGACTTCCATGACTACTACTGTTCATATTGGACTGTAATTGTTTAATTTAGACTGTAAGCTCCTCATGACTATCTTATTTATTGTTGTCCTCTTAGAGCTTGGTACAGTACCTGGATAAGTAGATGCTACACAAGTATTTATTGATTTGAAACCATTTTTAACAAGAGGAAGACTAACATAGATCCAAGCGAAGTGAGTTGGGATGAAGTTTAGACAGGTCACCTTTGTACCTAAGATGTGTGACCACAATCTGAATGAAATCCCCAAACTTTTCTGGGCCATTCATATTTAGTTTGAAGAGGAGAGGAAGCACCACGAAAACAAAAACTTCTCAGAATGACCTTGCTTTCAGAAAAGGGAATTCTGGGAACACACATACTTGTGGATGAAGTAAATAGGATTGGGAATTAGGAGGCCTGAACTGGAGCCCTGTTTTCTCTCCCAATTATCTTTATTCTTGAACTATTCATGTAATCTCTCTGAATGAAAGTTTTCTCATCTATAAAATGTAGATTAAAAAAAAAATCTGCCCCTTATGACACAGAACTCTTGTGAAGATTTGAAAATGCTTTATGAACTATAAAGTAACATATAAGCAGTAATTATTAGAACTATAATATTATAGTGAGGGTTGCTATTTAGGGAAGGGCAAGCAAGTTCTCTCAGGCAGACCTGGGAGGCTCCAGGTTCAATTTCTCAGAGGGATCAACCAGGCTTTAGAACCTGATTCCCTCAAAGAGAACGGTCAGCTTCATTTGTCTAGACTATCCTGCATGGCCTTCGGGGAGGAAGCAATGAAAGCTTAGCATTAGACACAATAAAAAAACCAAAAAACACAAAAAACTTTCCTATGTAGAATTGGGATTTAGGGGAAGCAAGAGTGGAAGTAAGGAGACTAAAACTGGAATGAAGGTTGGGGATGTGGCTGAGACTATTTTCCATGCAAAGTGAACCCAGGCAGGTTCGTTTCTTGGACATCACTTTCTTGGTGTCTTGCTCCCAGTGAGCCCATGTTTAAAGTACAGTTGTTGCTTGGAACAGTTTCAAAAAGTCTGAAAAGAGGAGTAAACATTAAAAAAGAGGCAGGGGGAGGAAAACATTTTAGCAGCCTGGCTTCTCTGCAGTTTCCAGACTGCTTCTCCCTTGTTATAAGAACTATCCACTTAGGGGGTACCACGCAGTTGCTCTTAAATTTAAACTTGGAAAAGTTAAAAGCTGTGCAACCTGATCTGAATAGAAATGTGGTCACAAAGCGTAAAGAAAGTCAATGAAAACAGGATTTTAATATTTTAGAAACCATTTCCTCTGCTGCATTGGAAATTCAGATAGAATAGCACGGGGGCATGGGAATTGGAAGCAGAATATGAAACCTACTAGGACAGAAAAGCGAAACAGATATTTCTAGTTTCATTGTCCATCATAAATAAAGAACTGTTAATAAACAGCTCAAATATGAGAAGCCCTCCCTTTCTGTTTTAATCCTAAGGCATAAAAAGCAAACTTACTTAAGAATACAGGTGAAGTTTTGAAATTGGGCAATTTTGGCCTAGCTATTGTGCTGTTAAATGTTTATGTATTAAAGCATATTCTTGGAAGATGTCTGGAGTGCTCTGCTTCTTTCAAACGACTTTCACATCTACATCTGTTTCTCATTATAAATCTCCTCAGGTTTAATTGTTTTTTTCTGATCCCTCACTTTCTCATTAAAAAACAATTAATATATTTGTTTAATTTATTTCCTCCATCTTTTTCCCCCCTTCTCTTTTACGTGTGTATAAAATGTGGCTACTACCCAGTAACAGCCAAATGGAGAGGAGTGATTCTTAATGCTAAAGGATCAATAAAATTACTTTTCTTTTGATTCAGAAAATAGGGCTGTCAGTTTGATAGGTGAAAATGTGTATTTGAAACTTGACAAAATGCCAGCATATGACATCAAATTGTAGGCCAGGAACACTCCTGCTGAGTGGATCCTCCAGTGACATGTTAGGAATGCATTCACAGGGAAAGCATTCCACCCGACATAGATCCCTCAAGGTGATTAATTGCCTGATGTGTCTGCTTTGTGCTTTGAACTTGAAAAACCCAGTATAAATACAAAGAATATCATGATGGGGATGATGGTAAGGATGCTAATGACAGGATGATAGATAAGAACCTTAGTGAAATGTGACTATAAGCACTTTAACAGAATTCAATATTTTTTTTCTTCTTTTTGACACAAGGAAATAGTGTTTGAATCCATGCAGGAATTCACTAGGTTTGCTTCCAATATGGCATACTACTTTACTCCCATTCATAATGATTTTCAGCTTTTCACATGCAGTGCACAAATTATTGCTTTCCAGCTCTACGTCTGTTTCCCCATCTCTTTGACTGCCATTAACAACTAGAGAAAAGAATCCACAAAACAATATATAACCTATAGTTATCTCTAAACAGATTTAATTGGCCACACCTTAAAAGGAGTTCTTTCTCTTAGATATATTGTGCAACCAAATGGTTTGCACACCTCCCCCTGACTTCCAATCAATTTGGGGCCTAAGGCTGGTGTAATCTATCGTTGACAGATATGTTTAATGAGCCTGGCTTTGAGCATTCGTAGCTGAGGGACTGCGGATTAAGTTTTATCTTGCTTCACATCTTGATTAATAATCTGGGAGGAGGCTTCAGCAGGCTAATGAAATGAAATTTGCAGCGGAAACGAAGCTGGGAGACATTTCAGAGAGAGAGAGAGGGCAGCTTAGAAAGGCCAATGAGGGGTAGGTAGGTGGGGAGTCTTTGGGTGAGCTGGCCTCTCAGCACTGCTCTGCAGAGGGGTGTAAAGGGTGGGTGTGGGGGAGCCAGAAAACCAAAACCTTTCCTGGGGTTGATACATTGGATCTGAAGTGCTTTGCTTTGCACGGCTGCCCAGCAGAGCTCTTTTGCAACGTGTTACTCACTGCTAGTTCATGCCAAATTTGGGAAAATAATCAGAAACAGAGGTTTTCCACATTAAGGAGGAAACCAGAATGTCGTAGTGCTCAAACAGACCCTGAAGCAGCACTTCCTTATGGGGTGGGCTGTTGGGAAGTGTTTCATGAACAGACTTCGCTATGAATACACATGGAAACCCCTTGCTCTGACCACCTGAATGAATTTCCCCGATCTATCAAATTGTTCCTCTACTGGAGGAGAAAGGCAACCTAAATCCTCCTCCAAGTGGACCAATTCTCTAATTATCTGAAAAGCTGGATCTCTGTGTTAGGAAAATCTTAACTCAAAAATGTTCTTGGTGCACCTGGCCAGCTCAGTCGGTAACACATGCTACTCTTGATCTCAGGGTTGTGAGTTCCAGTCCCATGTTCCATACGGAGATTTCTTAAACATAAAATGTTAAAAAAAAAAAAAAAAAAAAAAAAAAGTTCACTCTAGTTCATGAACCCATTTTTATGGAATTAGTAGAGTCTATGTACTCTGACTTCCCTTCCTTTGGTGATAAAAAAGGCTTTCCCCAAGATAAATTAATTAAACACATAGGCCATTATATCAAAGTGGTTCTAATACCATGGTGGCCTAGGAAGGCAAATCAAAACGTAAGCCTATAAATGACTCATGGTTATGAAATCAAAAGGGGAAGGACAACCCGTCACAAACAGCCAACTAGGCTTTTTAAATCAAAAATTTTCCTTTCTTTGATTCCACACTTTCTCTATTTAATTCTTTCTCTGGCTCCTGTTGGCAGAACACTCCTAGCCATTTCTGGTTTAGCACTGCCTGATTCCAATTGAATTTTTGCTCAAATAAACTATTAAAAATTTTAATATGCCTCAGTTTATCTTAACACCCACAAAATGTGAGTTTCCCCTTTATCTTGAGGACTGGTAGGCCAGTACCAAGTGCAAATGGGACTAACGGACATACAGGGTAGCTAATTTATCCTCTGTCATTTTGCCTACTGCTTTCTAGTGGTTACTTTATTCAAGAAGTGAATTATAATTTTAGAGCAAGAAAGCGAGTTAAGAATACAGAGCCTTCTTTTACAAACAGGGAACAAGAGGAGATTTGACTTACCAGAGTTACCAGGATCCAAATGAGTAGAACTGGAATGTGAATGGGCCTCTGCTTTTCAGTCCAGCTGACCTCCCTTCCAGGGAATCCCTGAAATGCCCAATATTTAGACTGTTGAGCAAAGGGAAATCTAATCGGATATCCTGGGGAGATTCACTAGATAGCATTGGATTTTGATTAATTTATTGGTTATGAGACTAGGGATTCTAAAGATTTAGGAAAAGACTTATTTTCTACCCTACAGGTTAAAGAAATGCACCAGAGGTGAATAATGAATTATGTTTAGAGCACTTGACTCATAAGAAAGGTTTCTCCTGGAATTTTCAGAGATTCAGAATGTATGGGGAAATATTCAGAGAAAGAACACTTTCACTATTATTCTGTGATTTTATTCTTGTAAACAATTTCAAAATTACCTGCCAACTTCAAAGCCATTTATATATCCCAGTTTTTTTGGCTTGGTGAATAAAGGAAACTTTCATAACATCTGGAAAGATGAGAATGTCAAGCAAATCATATTTCCCAATGAAACCATTCTGTTGTAGGCTTCTAACACATTGGTTAACAATCTCTGTGCATTGTCACTGAAGTGATTTGAAGAGAGAGGCCTTTCATATCACAATTAGCCACTTCAGAGCAAATTTGCAAGATTGGGTAGTGGCTATTAGAAGCAGTAGGAGGGAAAGTATAATAGCAGTAGTTCATGAAAACATTTTCATTTCAGTTTTACACAGCTTTTACTGTGTATCTGGCAGGTTAACATACCCTTGTGGCTGCTTACACATAATAATATTTATCTGTGAGAAAAGAGGTAGTAGAGTTTAATTTGGTTGGAAGTTGTCCTTATGCCTTGGAGTGAAGTGTATTGGAAAAGTATAAATATAAGCATGATTATTTTTATTACCCTTGTTTTAAACTCCTAACTTCAAAGGGTATTGATGAGGGAGGGGTTCCTAACACCTAGGAGTTTATGACAGCCCTCTGAAGTACAACTTTTGACAGACCCTAAAAATGAAAAAACATGTCTTTCCCAGGAAAATAGATTTGACCTTTAAAAATTTTTATTTTCTATTAAAATAATGCCAGTACATGGGCTTTTTTTTTTTTTTTTAAATTCCTCAAATTCTGTGATTTTTATAAGTCTGAAAGCACACAGCCAAGGCTGTGGCATGCATAGACAAAAGGAAAAAGCTTATCTGAATGAAGAAAGAAGTAAAATAGTGGGGAAGGAGGCAAAAGAAAAATAAAATCAAGCTGAAATCAAAGGAGGGGTAAAAATGTCAAAGGAAAAATAGAAGAGTCCCAATCTTCTTGAATATTTTATAGCAAGCTTCAGAGTAAGCTTGATCACCCAAAGGACACACCACAGGGATTAGTGTTCGAAGATGAACAACAGATGTTGGATGTCAACAGATAATATCCCAGTAGGTGAAGAGCATTTAGGGTGAAAGAAAGTAAAACATTGTCAGAGGTCTCCAGCACTTTGGGTAAATCTCTGATGAGGAATAAGTTTCTTATGCAGCTATCAGAGATTCATTGTAGCAACCCAATGGTTTTTCTAGTTAATAGGCATCTAAGTGAACATCAGAGGAAAATTAATTAGGCAATGGTCATTTATAGAACACCTATGTATATCACTGTGTATTGACATAAGTCCTTCCCTAAAGGAGATTATAACAGAATGGTTCATTTCTTTGAGTAAATTGACTTGGGTGGGGAAGAATCATTGCTTTTTTTCAGCCCTGAGACTTCCTCAAAACATCTTCCTGGTCATTATATTTATAAGGTGGCTGTACCCTATCTTCTCAGGGACTCTTTATTCCCTTACTGTGCTTTACTGTCTTCATAGTGTTTGAAGTTTTGTATACATATTGTTTCCTTGCTCATTATCTGTCTCCCCCACCAGAATATAAATTAGGAATGGCCTTTGTTTTCTTTATCATGGTGTACCTAGTGCTTAGAGTAGTGCCTGGCACATGGCTGGAACTTTGAAATGCACCAGTGGTACTTCAGACACATGTATTTAATCTAGAACTTAAATGAAGAATAAATATGTTCAGTCACTATGATAAACAGAGAAGATAAGAAGTCAGGGAGAAGAGAAGATGGAAGAGAAAGATAATTCATAATTTGCACTTCCTTCATGTTTCTTGATTTATGGATTGAAAAAGTACCAACCCTGTGCAACTGAGTGTAGACAGTCTCTGGTCAATCTGGATGTCTTAGAGAAATATGTATGAAGAGACAGGAAGGGCTGGAGTTACTCTTTGTATCAGGTGAGACAACTGAGCATCAGATATACCTATCAGTTCATCTCCATCTCATCTTCTTTCCTCTCCTGCTCACCACTTCCAAGCAAAAACACAAAGGACTATCGTTCTACTCAGAAACTCAGACATTCACAGTTCTGCTAAAATCATTAATCTACCCATTTTCTATATATATTCTTTGACTAGATACAAAGTAGTGAGCCTCCCCAAATGAAAAAGACACAGTTTTGATTCCGCAGGGATTTATCATTAACAACTAGCAAATCTCTGCTGTTGTGACTGTTGAGAGTCTGTCCCTGCTTACTGTCCTCAGGGGAAGGTAAAGATCCTATTAGGATTCTCAGGTCTGTAGCTTTGTTCCTTTGCTTCGGGGCATCAGTGAAAAAAAAAAAAGGGGAGATCTAGGCCTTGAATCTGTTTACCTACTGTTTACTGAAAATAAGATAAAAAAGAACTGTGTTTCAAAAATGACTGCCATCTTAAAATTCTTAACAAAATTATTCTGCAAAGCATTTTATTGAGTTCTGTGTCTCCTGTTTTTTTAGTGAGCTAGTTTCTCTGCTGTGAGGGATTGGTCTGTTCACCAGTCAGATTTAAGGCCTACTGTGGGCTAGACACTGGAGAAGCAAAGATGAGGTGGATAGCACCTTTGCCCTCAAGAAGCTCACAGTTCAGTGCAGGAGAAAAACCATGGCCACAAAATAATGTGAAGAAAACAGCAGTATGTATATACAGGGCTCAGAAGTAGCTCGGAAAAGGAATGGTTAACTCTCTGAAGAATGAATGGAATAAAGAGCATGGGGAGGTGATCCAAGCCAAGGATCATTACCTTTTGGAAAAGAAGAGCTACTTGAATCTCTTCTGAGTCTTGAGTTCACTGAGACATTAGGGATAAAGGCACCACTCTGGCAGGATGGATGGCAGGACTGGTTGGTAGTGGAGAGCTTATGAATTGGTTCCAAGTTTAGCTCTGTATCCAAATGTTGAGGCTGTGGAGAACACATTGCTTTGCCATTCAGAGTTTGCTGGGAGATGAATCTAGCCTGTTGCAGTTTTCAAAAAAAATAAATCTAATCCATTTGAAGAAATATCCTTTAACCTGACACTCTGCCTAGTTTGCTGTTAAAAATGTTTCCTTGCAAAATGATAATGATGAAAAGTTGTTGTTTAATGCCTTTATTTGGCAGAAGTACACCAGGGATCAGGAACCCAAAATGTGAAAAGGCAGTTAGCATAAAAGGCACTAGGAGTTAGGAATTCCTGGCACAGTGAAAAGGTATAGATGCAGAGGAAAGAGAGCAGTGACCCTAGTAGTTGTTCTTTCAATCTGTGTTCCAGTAGAGACATAGGTGGTAAGAAGACAAAAGGCGCTGGAGAAACTGTGATCAGGGTGGAGGTGGGGTACAACATCTCACATTTGCCCTTTATAAGCTATTAAGGAGCTGCTTCTTTTTTTGAGTTCTTTCACTTACTAGCTTTCATAGGAATGATATGAGAATTTAATAGTGACTATCCATAGGATGACTGCTTTGCAGAGTATCAGGAACATAGCAAATGTCCCAAAATATTAACTACTACTACTGCTGCTGCAACTATTAATGTTCCTAGTAAGTAGTCCCATTATTATTAAACCATCACTAACAACCCCAAAGCAGGATCCGCATCCATCAGTTTTCAGGCAAGAGGGGAAGTAGGACCTGAATGTTGTGGGATGGGGGAGTCCCAGGAAGCTATGGGTTTTGCAGCAGAGGAGAAACAGCAACCCTAGTATAAAAGCTAAGAGGGACATGGAGTCACGTAGCTGTTCAGCTGAGGACATGGGCAAACTGGGCTTGAGTTAGTCAGGCAGTAAGAAAAGCAAACAAAAAGCAGATACCATAGGAAAAATCACTGGAAAGATTAAAGTAAGTAACTAGAATGACAAAGAAAAAAAATATATGAATTTATATTGCCAGATTATGAACAGAATCTGTGTGTCAAGCTATCTTTATGTTATAACTGTGACCCTCCCTTTGAGATAAGGATGTCATTGTCAACTCTTGAGGGTTCAGCACACATTGGGTTTAAATTAAATGTATAATAAATCTCTTTCTTCAATCTGAATTAACCAGTTTTTTAGCATTTTAAACTGGCTTCTTTGTTTTACAGTTTTAAAAATGGCAACACAAAGGTACTAGTAATATCAGTAATATGTAATTACCTTGCTATCCTAATTTGGTTTAAGAAGTTTAAGGGTGGAGAAAGTAATGAGCTTTACATTAAAGAATAAGGTTAATAAGATATGTTGGAGCTGGGTATATGTCCATGATCCCAGAATTCTAGAATATAATAAATTATTCACTCACTTAACAAACATTGGGGTGAGTCCTGGGAAATACAGGTAAGAATGAGTCTTAAAGCACTTGCCTGTAAAGAGTTTATGGTCTGGTGAATAATGAAACATGTACAATTACAATATGATGTGGAAATAGAGCTCAATAACATGCTATTGGAACATGCTATAGGAACTCAGAAAAATATGCCTAACATGCACTGGGTGGGAAGAATCTGGGCTGAATCACCTGAACGGAAATTTTCAGGGTGGATTTAGAGGTTGAGGGTTGTAGGGATGAATGGGGATGGTTTTTAGGTTTGAAAGCTGTCTGTAGTGAGTGTGTTACCTTGAGAGAATAGGTGGTTCAGTGTGGATGTGCAAAAGGGGAAATGGCAGAATATGTGGCTAGGTAGCAGCTAGATCACAAACGGATTTTTATGCCTCCATGGTAAATTTGGGTTTACCCTATAGGTGGGGAAATACTTTGATCAGATGACATTTTACTTTAAGATTTTATTTGTGTGTGTGTGTGTGTGTGTGAGAGAGAGAGAGAGAGCGAGAGAGAGAGAGCGAGAGAGAACAGCAGGGCTGAGGGGCAAAGGGAGAGGGAGGCTGAGCAGGGAGCTCAATAAGGGTCTCGAACCCAGGACCCTGAGATCATGACCTGAGCTGAAGTCAGATGCTCAACCGACTGAGCCACCCAGGGGCCCCAATCAGATAACATTTTAGACAGATGCTCTGGCACTGATGTGGAGACTAGATTGAAGGTTTTGAGACTGAAGATGGGGACTTGAAGCAGAAGGCTATTGCACAGTGTAAGTGGGAGTCACAGGGCTTAAAATGGGGCAGCGATAGTGGGAATAGAGAGGAGGGGAAGGGAGAAGGGAGAAGACTTGAGATGTAATGTGGGTGGTGACGGTGGGTGCCAGGGATAGAGAAGGGAATCTGTGATCATGTTCTGAATTCTCTTAGGCACTAGATAAATGGGGATGCTAATCACCAATTTAGAGGATCCAAGTAAGGTAAGGATGAGGGGCATTCTTCGGAATATACCGCATTCTTTGAATAAAGGCCCATAAAAGGATTGGGTAAAATGCTTGCTCCATGCTTTGCAATTTCTCTTCTCCTAGATTTTGTGCACTGGCAATGTCATCCCTCATTCTTCTGCAAATTCAAGAGGTATATATTCTTCTAGGTCCAACACAAATTCCAGTGTTTTCAGAAAGCCTTCTCCAATTCTTCACCAGACAAAAGTAATCCATTCACTGTTTCACTAATATAGCTCCTTTCTTCTGAGAAGAAATACAGGATTGTTTTAAGAATGTAGGTTCTAGAGCCAGACTGTGTAGGCTTAATCTTGCCTCTACCACATCTGAGTTGTGTGATCTAACCACTCTCTGCTACCATTTTCTCATTTGTAAAAGGAGGTAATAGTAGCACCTCCCTTGCAAACTTATTTGAGTATTAAACAAGTTCACTTAGATAAAGCAATTCAAACAGTGTCATGCACATGGTAAGTGCTCAATAAATACTGGCTGTTATTATCCTACCTCTTCTGGTACTAAACTCTTCCTACATTGTATTGCAGTTACTTATTGCAAATGTCCCTGATGAGACTGTCAACTCTTTGAAGGTAGAAGTCATCTTTTGAATTGCTTGCTGAATTTAGCAGCAATCGTAATGCCTAACATAACAGATATTTATTGATCCACTGAACTGTTCTGATTACAGATATATTTTGCTATGGAATTTTCTTGTTAAGGGCAAGCCATACCTTTCAACCTATTTTTTTCCTGGAGCTTAAAGCATCAGCTTAGTGCTTTAAACAATTTGAGAGTTTATAGTTGATGTTTAAGACATGTTGTCATTCATATTTATGGTTTCCTTGCTGCTGTATATTTGGTCAGTAATGCAACCACCAATTATTTTCATTTTTCTAGTGGGAAACATGATCTTCTTTATGACTTGGTTTCCAGGAATGGTGAAAATTGAGGACTATTTGTGCTTTTCCAAAGAATATTAACATATATCATCTCAGATCTCATAATTTCTTAGTTTTTCTACCTATCTCACTGGTACAAAAGAGGGACTTGTTACACAACTGTCTACCCACATAATAATTCTGTGGTCTAATAATTCTAGACCATATTTTCTCAATTTAGTGGTGAGTATATATATACATATATGAGTCTGTATATCTGGCCTGTAATTTTCTTTATTTTGTAGTGTCCTTGTCTGGCTGCAGTATTGGGGTAACATTCGTTTTATAAAATGAGTTTGGAAGTGCTCCTTCTTATTCATTTTTTGGAAGAGTCTAAGAAGGATTGGTAATAATTATTCTTTCAGTATATGATAGCATTTGCCAGTGAACCCATCCAGTCCTGGGCTTTTATTTGTTGGGGGAAATTTTCATGACTGATTCAATCTCTTTGCTCAATACTGGTGTGTTCAACTTTTCTCTTAATTCCTGGTTCAGCCTTGATAAGCTATATGTTTCTAGGAATTTATCCATTTCTTCTAAGTCATCTAATTTTTTGGTATATAATTATTCATCATATCTTTTGTATTTCTGTGGTATTAGTTATAATGTCTCCTTATAATTTTATTAATTTGAGTCAACTCTTTTTTCTTAGTCTAGCTAAAGGTTTGTCAAGATAGTTCTTTTCAAAAAACTGACTCTTAGTTTTGTTGATTTTTCTATTGCCTTACTAGTTTTTATTTCACTTATTTCTACTCTAATATTTCCTTCCTTCTACTAATGTTGGGCTTAGTTTGCTTTTTATCTCATTCCTAGAGGTGTAAGGTTAGGTTGTTTATTTGAAATAGTTTTTAAAAGATTTTTAGTTTTTCAAATTTTTATTTAACATCTAATTAGTTAACACATAGTGTAATTTTTATTTCAGAAGTAGAATTTAGTGATTATTGCTTACATATATCACCCACTACTCATCATAATAAGTGCCCTCCTTAATACCCATCACTCAATTAGCCCATCCTCCACTTGTCTCCCTCCATCCACCCTCAGTTTGCTCTCTATCATTAAGAGTCTCTTATAGTTTACCTCTCTCTCTTTCTCTTCTTTCCTTCCCATACGTTCATCTGTTTTGTTTCTTAAATTCAGCATATGAGTGAGATCCTATGGTATTTGTCTTCCTTTGGCTGACTTCTTTCACTTAGCATAGTACACTCTAGCTTCATTCATATTGTTGCAAATGGCACTATTTCATTCTTTTTGATGGCTGACTAACATTCCATCATACACAACACACACACGCACGCACACACACACACACGCACAAACACACACCTGATATATTTATCCATTCATGCATCTCAAGCATCAGTAGACATTTGGGCTTTTTCCATAGTTTGGCTATTGTTGATAATACTGCTACAAATATCAGGGTGCATGTACCCCTTTGAATCTGTATTTTTTTTGTTCTTTGGGTAAATACCTAGTAGTACAATTGCTGGATGGTAGGGTAGTTTTATTTTTAATTTCTTGAATTTTTCTCCATACTGTTTTCCAGAGTGGCTGACATAGTTTGCATTCCCACCAACTCTGTAAGAGGATTCCCCTTTTTCTGCATCCTTGCCAACATCTGTTGTTTCCTGTGTTTTAATTTTAGCCATTCTGACAGGTGTGAGGTGGTATCTGATCATGGTGCTTTTTTCTTTTTAAAGATTTTTTGATAATTTTTTAGAGAGAGAGAGAGAGCAAGAGAGCCAGTGCACAGGCAGGCAAAATGGCAGGCAGAGGCAGAGGGAGAAGCAGATTCCCTGCCGAGCAAGGAGCCTGATGTGGGACTTGAACCCAGGATGCTGGGATCATGACCTGAGCTGAAGACAGCCGCTTAACCAACTGAGCCACACAAGCATCCCTCATCGTTGTTTTGATTTGTATTTCTCTGATGTTGAGTAATGTTGAGCATCTTCTCATGAGTCTGGTATCCATGCGCATGTCTTTTTTGGAAAAAAGTCTACTTGGGTCTTCTGCCATTTCTTAACAGGATTGTTATTGGGGTGTTAAGTTTCGTAAGTTCTTTATAGATTTTGGATACTAACCTTTATCGGATATGTCATTTGCAAATATCTTCTGTAGGGAGACTTTTAGTTTTGTGGATTGTTTCCTTCACTGTGCAGAAGCTTTTTATCTTGATAAAGTCCCAATAGTCCATTTTTGCTTTTGTTTTGCTTGCCTTTAGCGACGTGTCTTGAAAGAAGTTGCTATGGCCAGGGTCAAAGAGATTTCTGCCTATGTTCTGCTCTAGGATTTTGATGGCTTCCTCTCTTTCATTTAGGCCTTTCATACATTTTGAATTTATTTTTGTGTATGGTGTAAGAAAGTGGTTCAGTTTCATTTTTCTGCATGTTGCTGTCCAGTTTTCCCACAGTATTTGTTGAAGAGACTTTCTTTTTTCCATTGATTATTCTTTTCTGATTTGTTGAAGATTAGTTGGTCATAAAGTTGTGGGTCCATTTCTGGATTCTCTATTCTGTTCCATTGATCAATGTGTCTGTTTTTGTGCCAACACCATACTGTCTTGATAACTACAACTTTGTAATAAAGCTTGAAGTCTGGAATTGTGATGCTTCCAGCTTTGCTTTTCCTTTTCAGAATTGCTTTGGCTATTCAGTGTTTTTTCTGGCCCCATGCAAATCTTAGGATTGTTCGTTCTAGCTCTGTGACAAATGCTGGTGCTATTTTGATAGGAATGGCATTAAATGTGTAGATTGCTTTGGGTAGTGTAGACATTTTAACAATGTTTGTTCTTCCAATCCGTGAGGATGAAATAGTTTTCCATTTCTTTGTGTCCTCTTCAATTTCTTTCATAAGTGTTTTTATAGTTTTCAGAGTACAGATCTTTTACCTCTTTGTTTAGGTTTATTCCTAAGTATCTTATGGTTTCTGATGCAGTTGTAAATGGGATAGATTCCTTGATTTCTTTTTCTGCTGATTCATTATTGGTGTATAGAAATGCAACAGATTTCTGTACATTGATTTTATATCCTGTAACTTTATTGAATTCGTATATTAATTAGTTCTAGCAATTGTTTGGTGAAGTCTTTTCGGTTTTCTACAATAATGTACCATGTCATTTGCAAATAATGGAAGTTTGACTTCTTTCTTGCTTATTTGGATGCCTTTTATTTCTATTTGTTGTCTGATTTCTGAGGCTGAGGCTTTCAATACTACATAAAGTAGTAATGGTGAGAGTGGACATCCTTGTCTTGATCCTGATTGTAAAGGAAAAGCCCTCAGTTTTTCCCCATTGAGGATGATATTAGCTGTGGGTCTTTCATATATGGCCTTTATGACATTGAGGTATATCCCACCATCCTACTCTGCTGAGGGTTTTTTTTTTTTTTTTAAATAAATCAAGAATGGATGCTGTATTTTGTCAAGGATCTATTTTTTTTTTTTTTCTGCATCTATTGCCAGGATCATATAGTTCTTATCCTTTCTTTTATTAATGTGGTGTATCCCATTGGTTGATTTGTGAATACTGAATGATCCCTGCAGCCCATGAATAAATCCCACTTGATCATGGTAAATAATTCTTTTAATGTATGATTGAATTCAATTTGCTAGTTATCTTGTTGAAAATTTTTGCATCCATGTTCATCATAGTATATTGGCCTGTAAGTCTTCTTTTTAGTGGGGTCTTTTGTTTTGAAATCAAGTAATGCTGTTTGTTTGTTTGTTTTTTTAAGATTTTATTTATCCATTTGACAGACAGAGATCACAAGTAGGCAGAGAGGCAGTCAGAGAGAGAGGAAGGGAAGCAGGCTCCCTGTTGAGCAGAGATCGGGCCTCTATCCCAGGACTCTGGGATCATGACCTGAGCCGAAGGCAGAGGTTTTAACCCACTGAGCCACCCAGGCGTCCTTAATGTAGGTGTTTATCACTATAAATTTCTCTCTTAGAACTGCTTTGGTGCACCCCATAAGCTTTGGTATGTCATGTTTCCATTTTCATTTGTCTCAAGATATTTTTTTTTATTTCCCTTTGATTTCTTCTTTGACCCATTAGTTGTTTAGTGTTTGATGTTTAATTTCTACATATTTGTGAATTTTCCAATTTTCTTCTTGTTATTAATTTCAAGTTTCATACTATTGTGGTCAGAAAAGGTACTTGAAAAAAAGGAAAAGATACTTGCTATGATTTCAACCTTCCTACTTTGGTTAAAACATGTTTTATGACTTAACATATGGTTTATCCTAGAGAAAGATCCATGTGTATTTGAGCAAAATGTGTATCAGCTGTAGGACAGAATCTTCCATATATATTTGTTAGATCCATTTGGTCTAAAGTGTAGTTCATGTTCATTATTTTTTTACTGATTTTTTGTCTCTGTGAGCTATCTATCCTACTTTTGAGAGTGGGGTATTAAAGTCTCTGACTATAATTGCATTGCTTTTTTTGCCTACAGATCTGTTAAGAATTTTCTAATATATTTAGATGCTTCTATACTAGGTGTGTTCATATTTTAAATTGTACATCCTTTTAATGAACTGACCACTTTATCATTATATAATGACCTTCTCTGTCTCTTGTTACAGGTTTTTACTTTATTTTGTCTGATATAAGTAAAGCTATCCCTGCTCTCTTTTGGTTTACATTTGTACTGAATACTTTTTTTCATCCATTCACTTTCAGCCTATGAGTACTGTTAAAGTTTAAATGAGTCTCTTGTTGGCAGCATATAGTTGGGTCTTGGTTTTTGTTTGTTTGTTTAGATCCATTCAGCTACTCTGTATCTTTAAATTGGAGAATTTAAACATTTGCATTTAGAATAATTATTGATAGATACGGAGTTACTATCATCATTTTGTTAACTGCTTTTTCTTTTTTTAATTTTTTATTTCTTTTCAGCGTAACAGTATTCATTGTTTTTGCACCACACCCAGTGCTCCATGCAATCTCCATGCCCTCTCTAATACCCACCACCTGGTTCCTCCAACTTCCCATCCCCCGCCCCTTCAAAACCCTCAGATTGTTTTTCAGAGTCCATAGTCTCTCATGGTTCACCTCCCCTTCCAATTTCCCTCAACTCCCTTCTCCTCTCCATCTCCCCTTGTCCTCCATGCTATTTGTTATGCTCCACAAATAGGTGAAACCATATGATAATTGACTCTCTCTGCTTGACTTATTTCACTCAGCATAATCTTTTCCAGTCCCGTCCATGTTGCTACAAAAGTTGGGTATTCATCCTTTCTGATGGAGGCATAGTGTATATGGACCACATCTTCCTTATCCATTCATCCGTTGAAGGGCATCCTGGTTCTTTCCACAGTTCGGCGACCGTGGCCATTGCTGCTATAAACATTGGGGTACAGATGGCCCTTCTTTTCACTACATCTGTATCTTTGGGTTAAATACCCAGTAGTGCAATTGCAGGGTTATAGGGAAGCTCTATTTTTAATTTCTTGAGGAATCTCCACACTGTTCTCCAAAGTGGCTGCACCAACTTGCATTCCCACCAACAGTGTAAGAGGGTTCCCCTTTCTCCACATCCTCTCCAGCACATGTTGTTGTTTCCTGTCTTGCTAATTTTGGCCATTCTAACTAGTGTGAGGTGGTATTCTGATTGTTTTGTTGTACCTTTGTTCCTTTCTTCCTCCCTTGCTGTCTTTCTTTGTGAATTGATGGTTTTTTGTAGTGTTATGCTTTGATTCATTTTGATTTGCTTGGATTCATTTTCTTTATCATTTGTGTTTCTGTTATGTTCATTTACTTTGTGATTACCGTAGTGTTTTCATAATACGTCTTATAGTTATAATGCTCTATCTTAAGCTGACAGCTTAGCTTCAATTGCATAAAAAGTTCTCAATGTTTACTTGCCACTACCCCATTTTATGTTGTTGATGTCATAATTTATATCTTTTTATATTACATATCCATTAACAAAATATTGTAGCTATAGTTATCTCATCACTTTTCTCTTTTAACCTGTACTCTAGGGTTTGAAGTGATTTATACCATTACAGTATCAGAGTATTAGAAAGTCTTTACCTTTGTTTCTGGAGGACAACTTTGCCATGTGACTTACTCTTGGTTGGTGTGGTTTTCATGTTTTTTTTTTTTTCTTTTTTTAATACTTTGAGTATATTATCCCATTCTGTTCTGATCTCCAAGATTTCCACTGAGAAATCTGATGATGACCTTATTGGGGTTCTCTCATATGGGATGAGCCTTTTTTTCCTTGGCTGCTTTTGAAATTCTTTCTTTGTCTTTGGTTTCTGAGTTTTTTGTTTTGTTTGTTTAAATAATACATCTCAGTAAAGAACATTGGGTTGAATCTGTTTGGAGATCTTTAAGTTTCAAGCACCTGGATGGCTCCAAATGTCTCTTAACTTCTCTGCCATTTTAAGTTTCTAAGTATGCTTTTCTTTCTTTCCTTCTTTCTCTCTCTCTCTTTCTTTCAGGTATGCTTGCCTTCCTTCCTTCCTTCACCCTTCCCTTTTCTTTCTTTTCTTCTTTCTTTCTCACTTTCTCCCTCCTTCCCTTTTTCTTCCTTCCTTTCTTCCTTCCTTCTTTCCTCTTTCTTTCTTTCTGTCTATCTTTCTAGCTTCTCCTCTGTCATTCTGTATCAACCACCAAGATAGGTCAGGCAAGAACTAGTTTCAAGCCACCATCCAGACCCCTGTATGTGTGTCTGTTTGTAGGGTCACATGAAGCCAGGCAGCTGAATATGGCTGTGGAGCTACAGACTTTCCTCTAAGGTCTGAGGAAGACCACGCAACAGCAGGGGAAACTGAGGCTGAAGTCCACATGCAGGAGGTCTAGAAGAGCACTCAGACACATGGGAAACTGACAGAGAGGTGTATGATGCTTGTTAATTTGGAGCAGGTCAGATGATCTGTCTAGCTGTGGCTACCTCCTCTGAATTTAAGGGAGCTTCCTTTTCATGGTCTCATTTTCTGCAGGAAGCAGCTTTTCTGGAGATGAGCCTCTGAAGGTTGTGTTAGGGCAACGATCATAGGTATTTGGTGTCAACCATCATTTCCTGATGTTCCATGCATTCTTCAGAAACCCCTTTTTCTACTTTCTAAAGTTGTCATATTTACCTACGAGTTGGAAACTTCTTTCTTTCTTCCTCTCTTTCTTCCTCCCTCCTTCTCCCTCCCTCCCTCCCCCCTCCCTCCATTCCTTCCTTCCTTCCTCAGAGAGAGAAAGCACAGAAGCAGGGCTAGTGGTAGGCAGAGGGAGAAGGAGGATTTCTGCTGAGCAAGGAGCCTCATGTGGAACAGGTGGAAATGCTTTTCTACCCATTCTTAACAGAAATATGTGTTAAGAGAGGGTAAGTGGTTCTAATCCTGTATTTACTTACATGAACTTTAGTCTATTGACCTTAGAGTGTCTCTTTTGATGGCCTTTCTCTTGTGTTTTTTGCTTTTCCTATCTGGGGGGATTGCTGAGGTTACTAAATAAATGATTTCCAGGTAAATGAAGTGTTATGTCTCTGAAACTGCTATCAAAATGATTTGCGCCAGTGTTTTTCTAGGAATATACATCAAATTTTTATGTTTTTAAGAGCATCTCTGGTTTCTTTAAAAGTAAATACTATTTAACACTATCAACACCTTCATCTTTCTCTTCACTCTTTTTGGAGTTTTTAACTGTGGAGGTTAGTGACACTGATTATCATTTTTTTAAAAGATTTTTATTTATTTATCTGAGAGAGAGAGAGAGAGAGAGAGAATGAGAGGGGAGAAGGTCAGAGGGAGAAGCAAACTCCCCATGGAGCTGATGTGGCTCGATGCCGGGACTCAGGGATCATGACCTGAGTCGAAGGCAGTTGCCCAACCAACTGAGCCACCCAGGCGGCCCTGATTATAATTTTTTTAAATGCTCTGAAATGTAGCTTACCTTGGCATGTAGATTTTGTTTATTTTAGTAAAATAAACTGCTTAAATTTCATCTTCTTCTTTTCCTGTTTTCTTATTCCTTCTTCCATTTCCCTTCTATTAACGCTTATGTTCCTTAGACTCAACTTCTTTCCTACCTTTCCTACCTCCATTATTTAGCTAGCACTTACTATTCTAGGTGCTCCCTGTACAAACTTACCCTCTAATAGGAAGGGCAAAATGTACATGAATTCCATAATGAAATCCATATGTGTTTAAGTGCTACAGGAGTTACAAACTGTGTCACACGTTCATGAGGAGAGACAATCCTATAATCCTATGGTCACTACTAAGTGATCATAATAGATATTAATGTCCTAAAGATCAAGTTTCTAAAAAATACAGTTGGGAACTATCAGAATAAGGATGGTCTAGGTTGGAAAGGTAGGGTGAAGGCAAAACCTAAAGGGCCTTCAAGGTCAGACTAAGAATTAGATATCACTGGCACATCCATTCTGTGCTTAGGATGAGCCCAATATTGTACTGGGCCATGACCACCTTTGGGAAACAGCCATTGAGTTAATTTGAAGGGGGAAAAGGTATAATGAGGATTGAAGCTAGAGCAGAGCAGTAGGTGCTACATCTTTTTTGACCAGCAAATCCCTGACTGCATGACCCAATGGGCAGAGCAGCCTGTTAAAAGATAGGTACAGTTGATCAAGTCCACACAGTTGGTGGGGTGCAGAAACTATAGGGTGGAAGGCCAGAGCAGAAATCAGATGGATCCAGATAAGCTCAGAAGCCAGCCATATCTTTTTATCTTTTGACTTCCCTCCCATTTCTTTCCACTGTATTCATTGTCATTTTTGTTTCCTTCCTGCTCTTCCTTCTCTCATCCTTTTCTCCACTCTTCTTGCTTTTTTAATTTTCCACATATCATTTTGCCATGTCCTCTCTCCTCTTCAGTCACTCTCTGCCCAACACAAAACCCCTTTCTGCTCTGTCTTCATCTGCCCTCTAACCAGCTCTGTTCCAGGTACTTTTTTTCTTTTCCTCTGGCTCCTGGAATGGGAAGGCATTTTCCACTATTAGGTAGATGAATGCCTGCAGTTCTGGGGACCCTTCTGAAGTACCTACCTGCTCCTCCAAATCCTGCTTCAAAATTTCTGTAGATAGCCCGTTTCATTCTTAGCTTTAGTGGTCACTATTAGCATTCAGGTTTGGTTAATATCTGTGCTGTATGAACTGTGAAATGCTCTTGGAGTGTGCCCCCTGGTTTCTGTAGCTTTTGCTAAATTGTTCTTGCTATTCTCCACTTACAATAAATGTAACCATAGATAATACCAGCTTGATTAACTTCAAAAAGCAGTGGTTCTCTACTGGGTGATTTTTGTCCACCAGAGGACATTTGGCATTATCTGGAGTTTTGATTGTTACAATTGGGTATGTGGGATATTGCCATCTAATGGGTAGAGGTCAAGAATTCTGTGAAATAACCTACAATGCACAAGGCAGTCCCCCCAACCCCCAGAAGAATTATCCAGCCCAATATATCAAAGGAGAAACCCTGTTCTAAAGCCATCTACCTGGAAGCTTGTAGCTAGGTTGAATATGGAAAAAATAACAGAATTAATCAAAACCCAATTAAATTTCAATCATTTAGGAAAAACAATGGGGGCATCTTGAGATGGCAATTAGTAAATGTGCTTGCTTTAATAACAACAAAAATAATTCTTTGTGCTCTACCTGACTGATTTTTGCTTATAAAAATTATATTTATTAGCTCTCCTGACTCAAATCAACAACCCTGAGTTTGGTAAGGGAGGTATTTTGAATATTAAGAAACGAAGGCATAGAGAATAATATGATTCTCTTTAGGACCCTAGTCAAACACAGATTTATGTATTTTCATCCAAAGCAAAAAACACAGGGCTGTTCATACAGCTTAACTGGAGCTGTAATGGCAGAAAATAAGGGCAGGAACCAAAGCTGCTGTCACAAAGAAAGGACTCTCCCAGTCCTCTATTTGGTATTTAAAAATAGGAGAGAAAAAGGCATAGCTTGAATCTGAGATAATGCTTGCCGCTTTGTGAATGCTCTTACAGTGCATTGCCTTCGAAACAAATTGGCCCTCGTCTACAAAGGTTTCTTTTTTGTACTCTCACAAACTCATTTTTAATGGCTTGTGTGGCATCAGTTGTGCCCCTGAGCTGTAATGAAGCACTCTGCAAGTCACCACACGCAAGTCAGAAATGAATCTCACGGAGAGCAAAAATGCTGGAACGTTAATAGGTTTTAATCCAAGGTAAGCAAACCTATTGAGCTACTACCATGTGCTTTTTAAATCTAAATGTCATGAAATTTTCAGCAGTTTTCTCTTGCCTGCAAATCAGTTCTGGTCCAGAGACAGCCAAGTAGGGATTAGAGGGGGAAAATCTCCAAATGCGCATAACTGCCCAGGAGCACACCTTGAGGAGTTTACAAGCACCATCCAGGCAAAACAAAGAAATAATTGATGAAGCACAAGGGAAACTGGCTTCGTAGGGCAGGCATCTGAAAAGCCTGTAAGTGCAGCAGACATCTTGCAATATATTTGATCCTATCTTCAATATCTTGGGTGGAGAAAGGGTGTTGAAATCTGAGAGTCTCTGTTATATGGGTTTTCCCCTTAGGTTTTTATTTAAGTGGAAAAGCAGTGTTTGTATATTGCACTTTATTGCACTGATACTAGCCAATTTATTGAGGGAGATTTAATTGCTAAACATTCTATTTTAAACTTAATTTTTCACAGTATCTTGGCAGCTTTTGATGCTTAACCATACAGAATACAACAATTTCTGAATATTAAAGTAAAGCAAATTGGTTTTACAGTAGTGAGACTTTCTGTGTATGTGGGAGTCTGGAAGCATATTTTGAATTTTCTTCTTCTAGCTGGTGGTGACCATGAAATATAGAGAGAGATTCAAGGCCTCACCTTTAGGATCTTGGGGGTGATGGCTGCCGGTCCCACTTTCATCATGCTTCTCAATGCCTGATGTGTTAACTGCTGTAATCACTATGGGGATGTTCCTCTTCTCTCTAATGAAATGGAAAATGTGAACCTAGTTTGAGCACATCAGATTCAATTAACATAAATTATAGAAATGTTGAGGCCATGGTGTTGCCTGGGTGGCTCAGTCAGTTAAGCATCTACCTTTGGCTCTGGTCATGATCCTTGGGATCGAGCCCCTTGTGGGTTCCCTGCTCAGCGGGGAGCCTGCTTCTCCCTCTCCAGCTCCCCTCTGTTTGTGTTCCTTCCCTGTCTCTCTGTCATAAATACATAAAATCTTAAAAATAAATAAAAAAATAAAAAAAAGAAATGTTGAGGTTTTACAAAAGAAATTTTAAATTTTAGCCATATTTTCAAGTTTACATTTAGACATCTTCACAAAGCTTACTATTCACAAGACAGAATTCCAAGGGCTTTATTACTTTATTTAATCCTGTTTTAAATGAAGAAACTGAGGCACAGGGAGGTCAAGTAATTTGCCCAAGGTTACACAGCTCAGGGCATAAGCAGAATCTGCAGACTATTTCAAGAGACTTTGGTGTACTCCTAACCATTTTACTACACTCTTCAGAGCAAGGAGCATAAATATTTAATAGTGAATTGCAGTAATTTTAGAGCTCCTTTGCTGCATTTTCTTATATAGTCTTAGACCATAGCCAAAAGTTTTGCTATCCTCAGTCATATTCGGGAGAGTCAGTATAGAGAATAAAATAAAGTTTAATGGGTCCTTCCTAACAACTACCATATTATAAACTTGGAGCAGTCACCTGTAGTCCCAATGACTGATTCCTATCTTGTGGCCTTGGAAAGCAAAAGAAATAAAAGGAAGATATGATTTGGAAGGTTGAGGTTCTCACACTTTGATGTGCTTATGAATCTCTCTCAGAGAACCTATTAAAATGCAAATTCTTTTTTGTAGGTCATGGGTGTATTCAAATATTCTGAATTTCCATTAAACATCTAGGGATTGCAGATGCTACTGGTCCTTGGACCATATTTTGAGACAAGTATCTAGAATCAAGCAGCAGCATCACTGTCACCTGGAAGCTTGTTAGTAATACAGATTCTTTGGTTCTATTCTAGGCCCACTGAATCAGAATTTAAATTTTGACAAAATCTCCGGGTGATTTTTATGTACTTTAAAAAAAAGTAACGTTTTATTATACATGCAATACATGGTTTTAGAAATTTAAAAAACGCAAATACACAGAATGAAGATCACATATAAGTCTACCACCCAGAGTCGTTTACATTTTGATGTATGTCCTTCACGAGTATATCTTGAGGTCTAATGCACAGCATAGTGATTTATAGTCAACGATGTTATAAACAACGTTTCCAAGAGTCTAGATCTTATTGTTCTCAATACAAAATGATAATTATGAGACATTATAGAGGTGTTAACTAATGCTACAGTGCTTATCATATTGCAATATTGATTTACATGTACTTTAATTGAGAAACACTGGTCTAGGGTATTCTTCAAATGATGAAGATAGACATAAATCATTAAAGATACTTGCAAATGAATTAGCTATTGTGGGAAGGAAGACAGAGATAATATAAAGTTCTCACTACAGGTTCTATTCAAGTCTTTCAAATATCTTTTTCCTTTGTGATCACTTCAATGGCTGAAAAAGCCCTTGGAATGCCCTATTAAAAGCTCATTTGCAAAAGTTTATAGAATGTTTCATTTAAGAGGGGTTATTCATCTCGAGTTGTTTCTCCTTTAGAATCTGGCTACAGCCCAAACAACTTGAACATTTAAACCCAGAAGGATTACAGGAGTCTTCCCCACCAAAGTCTCCATTTCTGGATGGCAGGAATCCTAAGTTCTGAGTCACCTGGAGAATGAGCTAAGGTGCAGTCTGCGTGGATTGGGGATGGCCACCACCTTGCCCCATCCAGAAATTGCTGTGGGCCTGCAATGAACACTGACCCTTCTCATACCAGCGCTCAGGCACCTGTTGGGCTGAGGAATGCAGGTCTAATGTTCTACCTCAACATGACCAGTAGTTGACTGATACGGCAGCTATTATGGGGCAGGTTTGGGGAGGTCCACCTTAGGCTGGTTGGGAGTGCCAGGGGTCAGGGAACAGTGGGGACTGAGAACCCATCCCAGGGAGGTAAAGAGGTGGCCAGAGCTGGGACCACCCTAAGGCTTCAGTACTCCCAAGCATGCTCCATTGTCCCACTGAACTTCACTTACAAAACACAAAATTCAAAGATCAAATTATTGTAAGAATTTCAAGACAGTGACTGCAGAATATTTCAGGTGCTGGAACCTTCTAAGTACAGGGTCCTGTGCAACTGCACTAGTTAAATACCCATGAAACTGGCCCCGATTCTGGAAATTGGTATTTTGGTGTTTGGGGGAATGTACCAGACTTGTTTGCATTGGGTCTGCCTGAAGAGCTAAATAATATTTATGCTAATCAGAGTTTAATGCAGTGGTTCTCCAAGCAAGGGCCTAGCCCAGGAGCATCAGCATCACCTATGTGTTAGAAATGCAAATTCTCAGGCCCAGCTTTAAAGCATGCAAACAGACTCTCTAGGGGTGCAGCCTGGCAACCTGTGATTTTAACAAGCCTTTCTGGTGATTCTAATGCAGGCAGAAGTTTGATCTAATGATTCTGATCTAATAGCTCTGAAGCTTTCTGCTGAGGATTATTGTTGCAGAATTCTCAAAAATTATTGGGAAGTGGTAGTGGCAATGAACTGTGGGTCACACGAGTATTCCCTACTCTTGCATGTCTTCCTCAACGAGGAAAGATCTATCTTAGTGGCTGGGAGTTGCAGGGCTCCTAATGGCTATTTGGAGGTAGCAGGAGGGCTTATGTATTGAAATGCATTAGAGGATGGGTAAGAGTGACAGAACTACTAGCATGATGACTTTGTGTTGGGCTTCAGTCCCAGAATGAGAGCAATTCACATCCCAGTTCTCCTTCTAACCAACTAGTAAGATTGCAGAAGAATTATTTACCTTCCCTGAGCTCAAGGTATCTTTAGCTATAGAATGGAGATAATAGTGATAGTTACTTCCTGGGGTTCTTGGGAGGTGTAACTGAGCTAATGAGTAGAAGTTCTCATCATAGTGCCAAGCAAATAGCACTCAACAGATGGTAGTTATTATACAGGGAATAAAATTATTGCATACTGATCTAATCATATGATGCAGTTCTGTATTTTATATTTTAATTTGACAGTAGTGATGATTAGTAGATATAAATTAGTCTGTTTCCATAAAGGTCAATGGCATATGTATGTATATGTGATCTATAACAATTCTCTTTTTCTTCCTTGAGCGTTTCCAGGATTCCACCCGGCCCATCAGATGGTTAAATTTTCTTTTTTCCTAAAGGACTAGCAGCTTAGTTTTCCCCTAGCATTAGCTTACTTTTGTGCTGAGCATACATTATTAGATCATAGGCTTTCTTCTTTTTAGCACCCATATATTTTCTAAATCGATGATTTGCAAAGTAAAAGGGATTCCCTTAGGTAAATAGTTGCTAGGCAGGTCCATCTTGCCCTGCTTTCTGAGCAGGGGCAAAGACTCCCTTTAAGCCTCGTGTTGAGGAAGATGGTGGTATATCGATTTGCTGCCTGCTAGTTGCTCCATCATCACATCAGTTATAGGGAGAGTGGCATTATCCCTGCTCAGATTTATGTGGGCCTTTCTTTGTGTTTGGGTCTGAAAACCAACTCCAGGCTAATTGTATTCTTGAATAATAAATGAAGATCAAGGTCAGCTTGGCTCTGAATACAAGCCAATCTGAGTGTGAGTTAAATATCAAGTCCAAAAGAATTTTTTTTTTCAAACAAACACTGCTCTTAGATTAAAAACCAACCAACCAAACAAAAAGCAACAAAATAATAACCAGAATCCCAAATGATTTAATAGTAAAAAAATACTCTCTTTGGGGACTTTGGGTCTCAGGTGGCATGCATCTGGATGCCTTTAGTGCTGCAAGACGTTTAATGCTAAGGGCTGAAAATAGTATACGCCAGCTCTCCCTGGTATCGATTTCCCTCATACTGATTTAGTGTGGGGCCTCTTGGCTTCTCTCTACCACTTCTAGCAGCTGAGCTTTGGCCCCAAAGGGCTTTATTTAATGAAATCTTGGGGGCTTATATGGTAAGAAAGCTGCCCCAGGAATTGGAGTTGTAGACATCCCAATGGAGAAAACATGAAGACAAGAGTCATGTGCTGGGTCTGTCCAGAGGATGGGATGATGATATGAAGCCCCCACTAAAGTATTTGTTTTAAAGAGAAGAGGGAGCAGCAGCCTTCAGATGACTGTTGAAAGTTAACAGAAGCTCTTGTTACTGAAAGATAAAGTGCTTACATGAAATATGTACAAAAGTTGCACTGGGAGAGGGAATCAGAGTGAAGGGAGCCACATATTAAAGAACACTGGCTATGTACTAGAGAGCCTGGTTACACACAGAAATGGCCTTGGGGAGAATAAACAAAAAAAATTTCTTTAATGTTAACTTTTAAATTTAGAACAATGTTACATTTACAGAAAAACCAGATAGTATAGAGAGTTCCCATGTCCCCCACACCCAGTTCCCCTGTTATTAATGTCTGACATTACTATGATACATTTGTTATGATTAACAGACTAGTATTGAAAACAGACTAGTATTGAAAAATTATTAACTTTATTCAGGTTTCCTCACTTGCCCATCAGGGTATTGGTTTTAAAAATAGAAATTAAGAAAAATATCATGGCAAAATGAGGACAATCATAAGTTTTTATGTTTTTAGTAAATAAGATCTTTACCTCATTTGTGTCCAGGTCTTGATAACATTTTGTATCACCATAATACTTTCAGACCCTCATGCCTCAGAAGTTATGCCTTCGGTTAATTTGGCAAGACTGGACCATGCTTATCATGGCATGGGCTCCAAAGTCACCCACTAGAGTAAATGGAGTGAAAATGAGCATGAAGAACTAAAATGCATTCCTGATGCTGGCATAGACAACTTCCACGTTGTTGAAGGGACCAGATAGGAATCTTCTGTTTGGAATTGTTGGGGTAAGAATCTGAAAGGAAGCATATTAGTTTGCTAGGACTACTGTAACAAAGTACCACACACTGGTGGCTTCAACAACAGAAATGTATTCATAGTCCTGGAGGCTAGAAATCTGATCAAGATGTGGGGAGGGTTGTTTCTTCTAAGTTTCTCTCCTTTGGCTTGCAGGTGGCCATCTTCTCCCTCTGTCTTCACATGGTCTATGCATGTGTTCTTACCTCTCCTGACATGGATGCTGGATATACTGGATTAGAGGCTACCCTAATGACTTCACTGAGCTCTAACTACATCTTTAAAGTCCCTATTTCCAAATACAGACACATTCTGGGGTATCAGGAATTGGGACTTCAACATAAAAATTTTGGAGAGAGGCAATTCCATCCATAACAGGAAAGGTAAAGGATTTGGTAAAGTAGGGGTATTTTATCCTCCAGACCGTGGTTTCTGGGAATCTGGAAAGACTGACATTTGGTGCTTACTTTTGGCTATTTCAGGGGATTATGACAATGGAGAAAAATGTGAAAGACAGCACTTGACGTGTGAAGAAAACATGCTGTGTAATATGGCTTTGTTGGAAGCCCATTCCCGGAAGTTACCCATGGTGTTTGCACAGCTGTTCTGTCATTGTCCACATCAGCAGCCTGAAGGCTGATTTCCTGGTGAATTTTCACCTAATTTTCTTTGCAACTGCCTTTATAAGTGATAGTTTCATTTCTGCACTTTAAAAAATGCACCAGCTAGAATGCGGATTTATTAATTTACAATGAGAAATATAATCATCGAGTGGACTGGATACTTCAGCCTCTTGACCAGCATGCACTTTCCCTGCAGACAAATCTAAGCGGGAAGCCAAATTATCATCAGAAGGCGGCTTGGTGAGCATGGAATCAGGCCAGGGGAGTTAGTTATGAGATTTGGCATTCCTGTGCTTTTTATTCTTTATGCCAAGCAGCACTGAGCAGCACAGACTTACCACATGGGGCTGGTTGCCTCTGCCGTTGCTATTTCCTCTGACTTTTCATTGCTCCCTCTTGTCAACTCCTCATCACACAGGACCCAGCTCAGCCATCTTTTCCTATGGAAAGCCTTAATTTCTCTGGGCAGACACAGTCCTTCTACTTCCTTACCCCTGTAGCACTTTATGCTGTATTTTGTATCTTATGTTGTGGTTATTTATTTGCTCACCTGTCTCCTCACTGAGCTCTGAGAAACTTGAATGAAGGGACTTTTTATTGTGCACAGCACATGGCAAATGGTCAGTGTTCAATCCATACTAAACTGATTAATGGAAGTAATAATTATGATAATTTAAATTACGCTATAGTTTGTTTTCATTTTTGCTTTATAGTTTGCAAACACTTCCCAGGAAGTTGTTCATAAGGCATGATCTTTATGCTAATCTGACATAGGCAGATGAAAACATGCTTATAGATCTAAAGATTTATCTAACTCTCAATTAATGAATTCACTTTCCACCAAGCCTATTCATCTTTGTGATCTTTGTGACTGGAATCTTACCTCCCTTTTACCCTCCCCACCCTTGCCCATGCCTGGGCCTCCTTCTTATATCCTTAGTTTGCCTCTTCTTCCCTTAGGATCCCATGGCCCTTTGAATGCATGGTGTTCTACTTCTGAGGGGACTGCTCCAGCCCCATCTTACTGGGGAGAGTTTACCACTCCCCTGCTGTGTTCTCCCTTCTTCTCAGGACCCACCCCTCCTCACACATCTCCCTTCCAATTTCCAGGTCAAACTCCCATTCCCTCAGAAATCTAGTCTTAAGAAGAAAAAACGTGACTAAATTTCACTGGTATTAAGATATTAATAACCTCCTAGGGTTATTTGCATCTTAAAATTTTAAGAGTGAATTCCTTATAGCACAGTTTTGGAAATGGGTTACATCTAGCCATATTGGTATCTCCTGTGCTCTCTCTCTCTCTCTCTCTCTGTTTCTGTGTGTGTGTGTGTGTGTGTGTGTGTGTGTGTGTGTTTGATTGTGTTAACTCTATATTTGGTAAAATTCCTAGGCCTTTAGAAACCATTTCTTGATTTTTAAAAAGAAATTTCTATACTTTGCAGTCCAGATGCTCCTATGAATGAGTTCTTCAGAAGATCAGCAACTAGTCATTATAACCTTTGGGGAGACACAGCGCTTCATGGATGAATCATTAGTTCTGAGCCCAGAGAACAAATCTGAAGGACCTTTTCATATCTTATAATTAAATACATTCTGCAGCTTGAAGATAAACATGCTGATCTGACAGTGAGTTAAGGAGGTTTATCAGCATTTGTGCACCTGCAGTGTTACACTAAAAGACATGACTTCATTAAAACTCACTGTGCTTGTGAGAACAATGAGGAATGGTCGTAGGTGTAAAAAAGAAAGACACTACTAGACGGTGGCTTTAAGCTCATCTTTGAAGGGATGAACTCATTCTATCCGACATGTCCAGCTGTGCAAACAGCAGCACCGAGTGAGCTGCAGTTAGCTGTACTAATATACAGGATTAGAACAGAGGCTGGGCCACATATAAATGTTGTGAATGCTTAATATACTTGAACGCTATGAATGCTGCACAGAGGGGGAATGAGGGCCCCAGAAGTGACAGAAGATATTTTGCTAACTGTCATGAAAGGAGATTGTATTTTCAGGGCCTTCTAAGAACACTTTTCTTGCTAGAGACTCTTTGCCTTTTGAGGCCAATGTTTCCTAGGATGAAAAACAATACAAAACATCAATCTCTCAAAAACTCCACAGGGATATAACAAGGGTTGCCACAGTTACCATTGTTCTTTCATAAAATCTCAGAAGAGGAAACCGTGAGTGTGTGTGTGTGTGTGTGTGTGTGTGTGTGTGTGTGTGTTTGGACCTTACCTTCAATAACATCTCAGGTTACAGAACAGGTAGATGGGTGGTCCAGATAGCCATCAGCAGTGAGACACTAAGAGTTCAGGCAACAAGGACACAGAGCCTTGGCTAGAAGACCTGGTCATGAAGGTATTAAGGAGTGGGCTGAAGGGAACAGAATTCAGGTTCTAAGACCCTTGGCAATAGATAGAAGGGTCCAGTGGCAAGACAGACCTTCACACTCTGCTGACCTCATCTGAGGATGTCTTGGTGGGAATGAATTTTCTATATGCTCCCTACCCTTGGAGGAAGCTGAGGGTAGACTGAGCTGAGCTGATCCCCTTCATAGGGTAGAAGGAGGAGGGTGCAGTGGAGGGGACTCAGCAACTTTCAAACATCTGACTCATCCCCAACTCTCTTGGCACTACCACAGAAACTGAAGAATGAAGTGCTCACTAATTCCTCCTTTCTTATTTCCTTAAGACCTCAAAATGATAGCTATCTTTGAAACTTTTCTAAGTAGTGCAGAATATATGCAGGTTGATTTCTCTTGGGAGCTGAGCACTGTGGGTTTTGCTCATATTCCAGGACCTTAACTGATTGAACCTCTTTAAGAGGTGGTCCAAATCATCACTCTTCCACATCTGATATATATTTAATATAATATACATAAGTGATTCTAGAAGACTAGGAATACTTCTGAAAATTTCACGGTAGTCTGTAATTTTACACTTAAAAAATTTTTTTTGTCAATGTCACACAAAACTTAAGCCATCTCTTTGTTCTTTTGGTAGAACATATGGCAAGAGCTGAAACAATCTGTTTCTAAACAAAGTTTAGATAAAATGTGAGCATGAGATAAAGTCAGAGATGATGGAAAGGATACAATTCCACGTTGCAAATCATCAGTCATCTTTTTAAAAATATGGACAAATTATCTTGAGTGAACATCACATATGCATATTGGTGTCTAGATAAACTATAAACTCCTTTAAGAATGTTATTTGCTGGGGATGCCTGGGTGGCTCAGTCTCAAGTGTCTGCCTTTGGCTCAGGTCATGATCCCAGAGTCCTAGGATCCATCTGCATCAGGCTCCCTGCTCAGCAGGAAGCCTGCTTCTCCCTCTCTCACTCCCACTGCTTGTGTTCCCTCTCTTGCTGTGTCTCTCTCTGTCAAATAAATAAAATCTTTAAAAAAAAAAAAGAATGTTATTTGCTGCTTTTACATCCCCATCAACCTAGCACAATACTCAGCACGTATATAAATGTGAAACACATGTAACTAGCACAATACTTAAGATTGCTCATGAATTTCTCTAAGTCACATCACATTTAGTCAACCCCCTTAGCAATGTATCCAGGCTTGTCCATTTCTTGCATCGTGCAGCTCAGGATTTATTGGCATGTTGGTCAATAAGTTACTGAAGTTAATCTCCATTTAATGAATCATCAGCAAGGGAGAGAGACAGATGACAAGTGTTCAATTTTCAGAAATCTCTTGCCCAATCTGTCTCTCTTCCTCCTTTCTTCCTAATTATTGAGTTAACGTATGAGCTCCTCCTCCCAATTCTTCAGTCTGCACCCCTGGGTGTTCAGCCTTTTAAAGATGTTCTCATTAGAGTCAATAATTCACCGTGGCATATTATATAGTGCCCTAAATATCTATAAAGCTGTTCTTTCATGTTGTACATCCTGGGGTGTTCAAATAATTAATTTGACTAACTATAAGGAACAATACCTTCTATTGTGAATGGTATTAATGTACTATCCACAGAGGCACATGTATAGACGGGGCTGTGAAACAACCTCTGCAGGAGAATTTCTCAAGAGGATTTTAATGTTGAGAGTCAGGTAGTTCTGTTCTTGAATCTATACGGATACATAAAATACAGTGTAATTGTGATGTGGAATTAGTCAATTACCAATTGACTCAAATACTTTCTTTGGGCATTTCTTCTTCCTTCTAATTTTTAAGAGTAAAAGAACCCTTAGAAATAGTTTACTTGGGCGCGTGGGTGGCTCAGTGGGTTAAAGCCTCTGCCTTCAGCTCAGGTCCTGATCCCAGAGTCCTGGGATCCAGCGGGCATCGGGCTCTCTGCTCAGCAGGGAGCCTGCTTCCTCCTATCTCTCTGCCTGCCTCTCTGCCGACTTGTGATCTCTGTCTGTCAAATAAATAAATAAAATCTTAAAAAAAAAAAAGAAATAGTTTACTTAATGTCATTAAAAATGCTTGCTTGAAATAAAGCATTCCAAAGACATAATACTGAGACCCAGGAAAAAATCCCAGTGTTCTGTCTCTCACATTGATTCAGAACTGTTCTGGTTTCAAAATAGGTATTTGTATGAAAGTTAAAGACTTTTAATTAATTCATATGAATGAAGATGATTCATAATCTAACTTGGCTTCCTAAAAAATGGTAATAATGATATGCACATTAACATTTTAATTTTTTTAAAGGTTTTATTTATCTATTTGACACATAGAGAGAGATCACAAGTAGGCAGAGAGGCAGGCAGAGAGAGAGAGAGAGAGGGGGAAGCAGGCTCCCTGGTGAGCAGAGAGCCTGATGTGGGACTCGATCCCAGGACCCTGGGATCATGACCAGAGCCAAAGGCAGAGGCTTAACCCACTGAGCCATCCAGGTGCCCCAACATTTTAATTATTGATAAGAAAAATGCAGATTCCAATTTAGTTTGTAGTGAACTGGTAACTAGATAAATAAAATCGTATTTTTAAACATCTGTGGTATAATTAAGAGTCAGGGGTCCCAAATTCAGATTCTGCCAATAACTGCCAATAACTAACTAGGTAACTTTGAGGAAATCACTGAACTTAATCTAGGCTGAGTCTTCTCAATCCTATAAAATAGAGATGAGTTCCTTCCAGTCAAAATATTTTTATTTCCTTGTGCAGAGTGGTTCTTAGGCTGATACTCTTGCTTTATAGGAAACTGACTCAGAAAATCCAAGCTAGAATGTAGATCTATTCATTCTAGGTCACAGTGTGAAAATTTCTATCGGAAAGCTGGGAACAGTTCTTTTTTATATTTTTCTAGCTTTACTGAGATATAATTGATAAATATTATGTAAGTTTAAAGTGTATAACCTATATATTACAAAATTATTATGATAGTGATAGCTGGCACCTCCATTAACTCACATAATTGCCATTTCTTTTCTGTGGTAAGAACTTCCAAACTCATTTTATGAGGCCAGCATCACCTTGATCCCAAAACCAGACAAGGATCCCACCAAAAAAGAGAGCTATAGACCAATATCCTTGATGAACACAGATGCGAAAATACTCAACAAAATACTAGCCAATAGGATTCAACCGTACATTAAAAGGATTATTCACCACGACCAAGTGGGATTTATTCCAGGGCTGCAAGGTTGGTTCAACATCCGCAAATCAGTCAATGTGATACAACACATCAATAAAAGAAAGAACAAGAACCATATGATACTCTCAATAGATGCTGAAAAAGCATTTGACAAAGTACAACATCCCTTCCTGATCAAAACTCTTCAAAGTGTAGGGATAGAGGGCACATACCTCAATATCATCAAAGCCATCTATGAAAAACCCACCGCAAATATCATTCTCAATGGAGAAAAACTGAAAGCTTTTCCGCTAAGGTCAGGAACACGGCAGGGATGTCCATTATCACCACTGCTATTCAACATCGTACTAGAGGTCCTGGCCTCAGCAATCAGACAACAAAAGGAAATTAAAGGCATCCAAATCGGCAAAGAAGAAGTCAAATTATCACTCTTCGCAGATGATATGATACTATATGTGGAAAACCCAAAAGACTCCACTCCAAAACTGCTAGAACTTATACAGGAATTCAGTAAAGTGTCAGGATATAAAATCAATGCACAGAAATCAGTTGCATTTCTCTACACCAACAGCAAGACAGAAGAAAGAGATATTAAGGAGTCAATCCCATTTACAATTGCATCCAAAACCATAAGATACCTAGGAATAAACCTAACCAAAGAGACACAGAATCTATACTCAGAAAACTATAAAGTACTCATGAAAGAAATTGAGGAAGACACAAAGAAATGGAAAAATGTTCCATGCTCCTGGATTGGAAGAATAAATATTGTGAAAATGTCTATGCTACCTAAAGCAATCTACACATTTAATGCAATTCCTATCAAAGTACCATCCATCTTTTTCAAAGAAATGGAACAAATAATTCTAAAATTTATATGGAACCAGAAAAGACCTCGAATAGCTAAGATCGAGTCTCTTAGCAACTTTCAAGTATAGAATATGGTAATATTAATAATAGTATTATATATAATGTAATATATTATATATAATAATAATATTAACTATAATCACCATGCTGTACATTAGATCTCCAGAACTTACTCATTTTATAACTGGAGTTTATACCCTTTGACTAGCATCTCCCAATTTCTCCTACCCCTGGCCCCTGGCAATCAATTTCTTACTCTGTTTCTAGGAGTTCAATTTTCACATATAAATGAGATCATACAGTATTTGTCTTTCTATGACTTATTTCATTTAGCATAATGCCCTCAAGATCCATCCATGTTGTTGCAAAGACAGGATTTCCTTCTTTCTTATGGATGAGTATTATTCCATCGTGTGTATATTTATCCATTCATCCACTGACAGACATGTAGGTTGTTTCCATACATTGGCTATTGTGAATAATGCTGCAGTGAATATATGAGTGCAGATATCTTTTTATCCTATTTTCATTTCCTTTGGATATATGCCCCAAATAAAGACAGATGGATTATATATTAGTTCAATTTTTAATTTTTTGAGTGATCTTCATACTGTTTTCTATAGTGGCTGTGGCAGTTTACAACCCCACCCATAGTGCAAAACTGTTGCTGGGAGCAGTTCTTCAGACGAAAGTATAGACCTGGAATCACAGTAGCCACAAACTTTAGCCACACAAACTAGGAGAGCAGACAGTAACCCGGTGGACAAAAGATGCTGCCTTAGAGATCAGAAACACCAAAGTACACTATGCCTAACCACCTGAGGATATCCCCACCTGGTAACTCAAGCCACACCTCTTTGCTCCATCCTTGGATGACATCTTGAATGAAAGCAAAGGACTGAAAATGTCTAAAAAATCTGAGACTGAACTTTATTTCCTGGAGAGAAACTAAGCACTACTTCAACCAGATTAGACATATGTTTTTCTTTCCTGCCATCCAGAAAGAAGCAAAGACTTATTAGGTTATAGAGAAAATAGAACAGGTTGCATTTCTAAATTTTTTGCACATCTAAGTGCATTACATATGAGTCACTACTACACATGATTCCCTGCTGTGGCATCAATGATATAAAGACTGTATTTTACAGACTAAACATTCCTCCAAATTTAACATTGGAATCCTAAAAAAGAAAGACAATATTTCTTTGGTTTGGGGAAGACAACATTTTATCAAATTTGTTACTAAAAGTCCTTTGTCTCCAGGCATATCAATCTGGGGACTATTCCTAAGAACCCAATTGGCACAACTTTTTGGAGTTAATAAAATTGTGTTCCCACTGGTTTCCATTGCTGTTTTGTGCACAATTCCCCACTGAGTATTTGATGAATTTCTATTCCCCATTTTTTTTTTTTTTTTTTGTGAGTATGCTGAGGATCCATGTCTTGTCACAGGGAGGAAGATGATTTCCTCTGATAACATTCCCCTGGCACCTGAGGAGCTTATCACAGCCCTTTATTTGGCTGTTTCTGTTATGTTGGCATGGGTCCAGAGCACTGGGAAAGAAAGGGTTGTGCTTTTATAAGGAACATTTTATTCCCTCTTGGGAAAAGTGAACATGACTCAATGTCAGGAAGAGAAATTCTTCATACAGATAAAGAGAATGAACATCCGCCTAACTCTTAATAGTAATAACACATTTAATGGTCCTTGTGTATTCTGTTTTCTTGGGGAACTCATATTATTTTAGAAAAACTGATTTCTTGAAACCAGATCTGCTCTAGCCTTTTTGTAAAGAGGGACTATTTTGTTCTTCCAAATGACCTATGAGGTAAGGAGGGCCGAAATGTTAAGGTAGAAGGTTGGTGAAAGGAAGATTTCTGAAATAAAGGTCCTGAGTTGGGTGTACAAGCTGAACTTTCTTCTTGTTTAAGAAGTTGATGGGGGGTGGGGCGCCTGGGTGGCTCAGTGGGTTAAAGCCTTTGCCTTTGGCTCTGATCATGATCTCAGGGTTCTGGGATTGAGCCTTGCATAGGGCTCTCTGCTCAGCGGGGAACCTGCTTCCCTTCCTTTCTCTCTCTGCGTACTTGTGATCTCTGTCAAATAAATAAAATCTTAAAAAAAAAAAAAATGGCTTCAACCTCATAAAAAAAAAAAAATAGAAGTTGATAGGGGGATTTCATTGATTCCAATTCAGCAGTTCCTATGGGTTCCAAGGACATCCCTACCCACCACATTAGGGGCAGTAGCACAGTTTGCCTTAATTTTTCCTCTGTAATGAAAACATATGTTTTCCAATGATCAAGGTAGATACTTTTTTTTTTTTTTTGCTCCCTGTTTTCTCCAGATGCCTACACCCTGAATGAAGATGCTTCATGTTGCAGAGATTACTACCTATCCTCTAAAAGCTTTTTCTATGTCATCTACCTTCCTTAGTAATTGAGCTCTCAATTTCTTTTGGAGAGGGCATACCACCCCAGAATACATATTATAACCCCCAATCTCCCTTATGGTTTTACGTGGCCACCTGATTCTGTTCTGGCCAATGGAATATAAATGGATAAACAACTTTTAGATATTGTTCTTAATATCCAATGCAAGAGGAAATATTTCTGTCCTCTGTCATCCTTTTTACTGCGTGGAATATCGATGAAATGGTGGAAGTTCCAGCAGCTTTCATGGATCATAATCTTGGGAATGGAAGCCATACATGCAGAACAACAATAAAAGAGGCTAGACATCCTGACACCATGGAGCTCCCATATTATCTCTGGACCATCCATCTATGGACTTCTATACCACAGAGAAATAAACAGCCATATTGTTTAATCCAGTTTTTTTTTTAATTTGAATTCTAGTTATCACCTAATTTAACTTATACGGTCACCCCAAGCCTTTATTCAGCTATCAACCATAATTCTATTGTACAAAAGAAGACATACTTGTTTACTACAATGGATAAATTCCTGAACTTTTTTGGGGTAAATTTGAAGATATTTAAAATGTAATAATGGGGGCTATAGTTTAAAGAAACTGTATAGTAAGTTCTTTTATAAAGGATTTACACTTTTTTGTTATAGAAATATTTAATGATCTAAATCTTGAAACAGAAAAATACATTAGTGGCACTACTGGTAAGATCTAAATAAAGTCTAGTGTGGTTAATAATATTGCACTAATATTCTTTCTTTAGTTTTTATCATTGTATTATGGATTTGTAGGATGTTCAGGTAGGAGAAACTAGTTAAAGGTCATAGAGAAACTTAGTACATCTTTCCTTTTATGGTGGTAAATATATACATAACATACAATTTATCATTCAAACCATTTTTAAATGTATAGTTCTGTGGCATTAGTGTTCTGTGGCATCATATTATTCTGCAACTATCACTATCATCCATCTCTAGACTTTCATCTTCCCAAACTGAAAGTCTGCACTCATTAAACACTAACTCCTCCTTATCCCCCATTCCTTCAGCCCTGGCAACTACCATTCCACTTTCTGTATCTATGAATTTGACTACTTTAGATACCTCACATGATTATAATTATACAGTATTTGCTACTGGCTCATTTCATTTCATTTAAAATGTCTTTATGATTTATCCATGTTGTGGCATGTATCAGGATTTCATTTCTCTTTAAGGCAGAATAATAATCCATTGTTTTCATGTTTTTGAAAAAGTTGTGATCATACTGTATGTAATGATTTACAACTGCAGTTTATTTTTTTCACCTAACAGAATCCTTTCCCAAATTATTAATAATTTCTCCTAAACATGATTTTAATGGCTGTATAGTATTTCATTCTATGCTAGCCATTTCCCACATTAAAAAAATTTGTTTTAAATTTAATTTTATTTTTAGAGAGAGAGAGCATGAATGGGGTGGGAGGCAAAAGAGAAAGAGAGAATCCCAAGCAGGCTCCATGCATAGCCCAGAGCCTGATGCAGGGCTTGATCTCCCTACCCTGAGATCATGACCTGAGCCAAAATCAAGAATCGATGCTTAACCCACTGAGCCCACCGAGGTGCCCCATTTCCCACATTTTAATTTTTTATTTAGAACATTTCCTGTTTTTCATTTTATGAAAAAGTGAAAGACCTTTGCAGACCAATTTTAGCACATAATAATTTTGGATCCATTCTAAATTATTTATAAATTGTTCCATGTCGTCTATTTATCTCTTGAGGATCCTATTGTTTTTCTTACTAATTTATATAACTAAGATAGAAACACTTTAATATAACAAAACAAAATTTTATCATTCATGCTCACATGATTGTAGACATACTTGTATTCTAAAACAAAAAGATAGCTGTGTATTATAATAAAATGAATCATCTCATGATCTCAATGGAAAATTTTGGCCTTATATGCATAGGATATTAGTAAGTGGATTTAATTTTTTACTTAAAAAACAAGTAGTTAATAATATTGAGTATCATAACTTTAATGTTTTAAAATATCTGTATATAGCATGTACCATAACACCTTCTTAGCCAAGACTAATTTCTTTTATCAAGGATGAAGATTTAAGAAAACTGGAAAGGGAAGCTCTCCTGCTCTGGAGGCAGTTATTCTGAAATCATATATGTTAATGTCTCAAAATGTTTCTCTTTTCAGTTGAACAGAGAGGTCGAAAAGAAGATTAAAAAAGCATAAAATTCTCCACTCTTGAGCCTTTGAAACTGACAATTTCTATTGAAAAAAATTTTAAATATGTGCACACCACAGATAAAAGAAACAGTTTTTGAGTGGAACTGGATGTTGCGAATGCAATGAAATGTTTAAAAGTTTAAGCAATTATTAGAAAAATTTCCCCAAATGGAGGGCAAGGAGAATAATTGTGGAACTAATAAGCTACATGTGAGGGTAAAAAGAAGAGGGACCAACTGGACGCTTCTTTGGGAAGCTGATTGTAACTCCAGTTCCAGATGAGTGTATCCAGAGGGGACTCTAACTCCAGCTTCTCAAGGACACATAACTCAATGAAGTTAATCCTCATGGTGATTTTTTAATTTTGTTTGTATATTTAGGCTTTACCTTGTGTATTGCTTTAAGACTCCTTTCTTGATATGGTATCATTTTTCTCCCTTTTTGAAGTAACAAGATCCAAGAAAATCCCCCCCCCACCCCCCAATATTAACATTTTAATCCTAGGTCAGCTCCTGCGGAATTATATCTGGATTTAAGCACACCATTTTAGAGGGGTGTCTAACTGGCTTAGTTAGTAGAGCATGCAACTCTTGATCTTGGGATTGTGAGTTCAAGCCCCATGTTGGAAGTAGATATTACTTAAAAAGAAAAAAGTATACCATTTCAGAGTTTCAAAAGTATGTTTTTTATTATTTTAGATTTTATTTATTTATTTGTCAGAGAGAGAGAGAGAGAGAGCGAGCATGCACAAGTAGGGAGAGTGGCAGGCAGAGGGAGAAGCAGGTTCCCCATTGAGCAAGGAGCCTGATGTGGGACTTAATCCCAGGACCCTGAGATCATGATCTGAGCTGAAGGCAGATGCTTAACTGACTGAACCACCCAGGTGTCCCTCAAAAATATGTTTGAAATAATATTGAACTATTACTAAAATTAAAAAATGTACAATGAACAATTTTTAAAACTTATGAACCAGTAGTAGTTCAGTAGTTCACCAAAGACACATGGAGAAAAAATTTTTTAATACAATATGCTTTCAGCAGAAGACTTTTAGGATAACAGAGGTGGGTACTGACCTAAAATAACATTAATAAAGTCCTTTTAAATTTTTTTAAAAAGATTTATCCACTTATTTTAGACAAAGAGAGCATGAGTTGGGGGAAAGGCAGACTCCCCGTCAAACATGGAATCCCACATAGGACTTGATCGCGCAACGTGAGATCATGACCTGAGCCAAAATCACTTTTATGAATGAACACAGCTGGTACTATGAGTGAGATTAGAAGTTTCTAAGTGAGACTGGGGACATGAAGAGTGTCCCTGAGAAAATATTATTTCAGCTGAGACCTTTGAATGAGAAGGGCTTAGACACACAGAGTCAAGAGATGAATGATCTTGGCAAAGGGAGTAGCTTGTTCCAAAGGTGCTGGGGCAGAAATGAACTCGTATGCTTTGAGAATCCTAGGCTGGGAGCTTAGAGAGTGAGGGTAAGAATAATGGGAGCTGAGGCTGGAGAGAGGCAGGGCCAGAGCATGCAGGGCCTGGGAGGCCACATATTGTCAATGTAGGGAAGTCAGTGAAGACTCTACAGAGGACCTACAAGATCTTTACGTATGACTGGAAAGATCCTCCTGGCTGCTACTTAGTAGAGGTAAGGCCAATAGAATTGGGAAGACCAGAGGGGAGGCCACCACAGCAGGTCAGGTAGGAGATGGAGAATGCTCAAATTGGGTATGAGCAGTGGGGAGAGAAAGACATGGCTTGATCTGAAATGTGTTTTGGAGGTAGAACTGACAGCATTAGATGATGGGGGTAGAAATGAGGGCAAGAGATGTCAGGTTTCAGGGATAACACAATGACAGATACATGCACAGGGAATTTCTGGACCCCTGAGGTATAATCAACCCAGACTGAGGTAGAACAGAGAGAGGGTCAGAAAAAGCTTGCTGAGTTGAGTCATAGAGAACTAGTCAGAGTTGGCCAGGCAAGGAAAGAAGGTATGAGTGAGATGGTAAAGGTTCCAGGTAGAGAGGGCACTTGGCAAATGTAGGGAAGGGAATTTGTAGTGTATGTGTGTGTGTATACCATAAATGGCTGTGGTTTTGTTGAATTATGAACTGTGAGACATGGAGAGATGTGAAAGAGAGTCAGGAGACCAGGCCAAAGACAGATCTTGGTGGATCTTGCAGGACACTTCAGGAGTTTGCATGCCATGAGAAGGCATGGTTTTTAAGCAGGAACATAACCTTTTTGTAATTTACAGAGAGAACTGCAGCTATTTTGGAGGAGGTTGCAACCTCCTATACATCAGACTTGAATTGGCATAATGACACCAAAGGTGGCTGGAGTAGATACACTCAAGAAATGTAAAGGTAAAAAGTAAAATTGGCAGACTTTGTTGACCTATCATTTATGACAGATGGGGAAGAAAAGGGAGTCAAGGTTGAAGCTGAGTTCTCTAGCTTGAGTGGCTGGATGGGGAACGCAGGTCTGGAAAGTTTTGGGGTATGTGTGTAGGGGTAGAAGCATGATGAGTTCAGTATCTGTGTGCCCAGAAGAGTGCTAGAAAACCATACAGAATATAAAAAGTCAAGAAGGCAATCACTCCTTAAGTACCTAATTTGTGCAAGGTATTATAAGTCTGTGAGTACTGTGAGTAGGAATTCCAACTCTCATTTACAGATGAAACAATGAAGTGCATGGAGAATTTGACTCTCTAAAGGCATAGAAGTAAAGGTCCCTGAGCTTATGAAAGAGCTCATGGTGAGGGAGAAGTTGAGAAGCACCTACATGTTACTTACTAGGATTAAATGCTGAGTTACTGGTTAAAACAATGGGTAGTAAAGACATTCAAAAGCCTAAGAACAGAATGGATGGGAGTATTTGGGAATTCCTATGGGAGGTATGGTACCACTATTGAGGACTTCAGGGTCATTGCAAATGGCAATGGTTTCTGGCTTGCATGTTAGGGTCACACAGGATTTTAACCCCCGTCAGGTGTGTTATATCCTTCAAGATGAGAAACATAACCAGAGAGTTTATTCTTGGTACTTTTCACTTGTATACATTCCACACAAACAGTTAATTGTATGTTTTCATTTCAGAGGAAACCCCATTTCTCTAGCATGTCCAATTGATTCTCTGAACAGTTTCCATTGTTCCCAAGAACCTAAGTTTTTTTGGATCAGAGGATAGCTATGTAGGAAAATCACAACAGGGTTGAACAACTCACTTCTCTGGGCTAGAACAGTACATATAGTAATATCAAAGCTCAGTAGTCATTTGTACAAAATGGCCACTGTCAATGGGAAGAGTTCCTACATAACTGACAGTGTTTGACCCAAAAATGAGGGACAGAGAGCGAGACTACTCAACTAGCGTTTACACCATATCCCATCAGCAGAATCATCACAGCTGATGCTGGCCTGAAATCCTTCACTACAGAAGATCTCACTGAGATGGGATATCCTGGCACCATAAGGATACTCAGCATCCAAAATGCAGATTATAATGACATTTTATTTTAAACACAGTTTATCGGTTCTGGAATGATTGGTGGCATAAGTAAGAATATTGGTAATCCTGGCTTTTAAATGTTAAGAGTTTAATTTAGGTAAGGATCTTTTGTAAGCTTTAAATCCTGGCCTTCTTAAATAACTTTTTTTCCTATCCTATACATCCTGTAGAGATAGAGTAAAAATTAAAGGCTAAAATGAAGACAAAATGACCTCTAGGGCTAAGCCTACCTATTTGCTTCCAAGGATTAGCTCCATGAATTTGCTGCTTTTTTTTTTTTAAGATTTTATTTATTTATCTATCTATTTATTTATTTATTTGTCAGAGAGAGAGAGAGCATAAGCAGACAGAGTGGCAGGCAGGGGCAGAGAGAGAAGCAGGCTCCCCGCTGAGCAAGGAGTTGGATCCCTGGAATCATGACCTGAGTTGAAGATAGACTGAGCCACCCGGGCATCCTGAATTTGCTGCTTTTATAGGTCAAAATATTTTGAATAGCAACAGTTTTATTTGGTTCAACCCAAAGTACTGAAATCACTGCAGAAAATCAACAGCCTGTACTTTCCTTATGAGTTTCACAAAAAGCTCTTCCTTAACTTCCTTTTACAGCATTTTCCACTGTCTTAGAATTCATTCATTTAGGAAGTTCTTACTACTGACCCCAATCCCTCTTGAATTAATTAAAGCCATTTTACGTCTCCTGTCCAGAAAGACCATTAAAAACGACAGCTTGTCATTGCTTATTCGAAACCCCTTCATCATTCTTAAGACTGTAATGAGGTGGCAGTCTCCTTTCTCCAACTTAAATAAAGTCTCACTAGCTTTTCCTCAAGGACCTATTCTCTTTCAATTTTTAGATATTGGTAGTGAGGAGATACCAGGTACATGAACTCAGGCAAGCACTTGAACATTCTGGGACTTGGCTTCTTTGTTTGCAAAATGAGAGTCCGGAATAAAATCAAATGCATTCCCACTGCTGCTCAGAAAAACTTTCTTAGGGGATTCTGGGAAGGCACATGGTGTGTGTGTGTGTGTGTATGAGGTGGGGGGGAGGGAGATTATTTCTGTTCTACTTTATTGTTTTTAAGATTTATTTATTTATTTGAGAGTGAGAGAGAGAGTGTGTGAGTGGAGAGAGGGGCAGAGGGTGAGGGAGAGAAAGGCAGAGAAGCAGACTCCCTGCTGACTGCAGAGCGAGGTGGGGCTTGATCCCATGATCCCAAGATCATGACGTGAGCTGAAACCAAGAGTTGGAGGCTTAATTGACCAAGCCACCCAGATGCCCCTTTCTACTCTGTTTTACCTTACAACTACTTACAAGTTTTTTAAAGTTACACATGCTATGGTCGCCTTCCCCCTTCCCACATACCTTCACTTGAGCATACACATATACATATTATCAAAAAAGAAAATACAGAACAGTCATTATAAATAGCATTTAAAAAATCTTAAATAAGTTATCAAGCAGAATTCAAGAACATAGTTAAAAAATAAAATACTTTGATCAATTTAAATATAAAAAATTCAGCTAATTATAATTCATTAATATAGATAATGTCTACTGATGAAACGGAAAATTTTTACAATAATCTTTAAAGATGCTAAAAGTGAATTCAATAATTTTAATGTTCATTCTTGATTTTAAAAATGAAATAGGACTAGATGGACATTTCCTTTGCCTGATATATATTTCTATATCTCAACCAAGAAGACTGTCTGCCATATGACTAAAAAGAAATCACTAGACACACTCCCAATAAAGTAAAGAACAAAGCAAAACATCCAATTTTAATAAAATTGTCTAACATAGGTCTGGAGATACTAGCCAACAATTCTGAAGAAGAATCAGATTGGGGACTTGAGCAGTCAGAGAAAATCTCATTATAAAGCTATTATAATTAAGGAGTATATTGACACTGGAACAGAATACAAAATACAGAAGCATCTATACATACGCGTAAATCTGAAAAAAGACAGAAAGGCCACTGCAGATCAACAGATAAAGAATGGATTATTCATTAAATGGTACCAAGTAGAATTGCCAGATAGAATACACAATGCTCAGTTAAATTTGATTTTCAAATAAACAACAATATTTTAGTAAGTGTGTCCAAAATATTGCATGGAACACTTCTTTTTCTCAAAGAAAATGTTGAAAAGACAAGTTATGAATTTAGAGTTTTTTAGTAACATGGCAAAAAAAATTAATATTTAGAATAAAGAATTTCTGCAAATCAGAAAAATGTCAATGGTAAGACAACAAAAAAAGAAAAAAGGCAAAAGACAATGATGAGGTAGTTTTTAAAAAGAGGAAGCACAAATTAGGTTAATTAGAGACACTATTTTGCATTATCTAATGGCAAACATACTCAATACTGTATTTTGGAAAGGATGTGGAATGACGTGAACATAAATACCTTACTGGTGGCCACGTAAATTAGCACAACCACATTGGAAAATATCTAACACTGGGCGCCTGGGTGGCTCAGTGGGTTAAGCCGCTGCCTTCAGCTCAGGTCATGATCTCAGGGTCCTGGGATGGAGCCCTGCATCGGGCTCTCTGCTCAGCAGGAAGCCTGCTTCCTCCTCTCTCTCTGCCTGCCTCTCTGCCTATGTGTGATCTCTCTCTGTCAAATAAATAAATAAAATCTTTAAAAAAAAAAAAAAGAAAATATCTAACACTACCTGGACAAATTCAATATGCAAATACTCTGCTTATAGCATTTTTACTCTTTTGTGCCTGCATCCCAGAAAAACTCTTGAGTATGTTCATCTGTATTAATATGCAGGAATGTTCAGGACAGCCTTATTTGTAATAGGAAAAACCAACAACAACAAAAAAGAAAATAAATCCAAATGCCTATGAGCTGTAGAAAGAGTAAATAAATTGTGGTGTCTTTTTATAAAAGAATACTTTACACAGGGTAAATGAACAACATAAACTCTTCCTATGCCTATAAGATGGATAAAAATCAAAAGTATAATTATAGGAATAAAAAAAAGCAAGTCACTTATTCTTCTCCTACCCACTTAAGCCCCCATGTTGCATCACCACTTAAATGAAACAAGATGGGATTGGGAGGGAGACAAACCATAAGTGACTCTTAATCTCACAAAACAAACTGAGTGTTGCTGGGGGGAGGGGGTTTGGGACAAGGGGGTGGGATTATGGACATTGGGGAGGGTATGTGCTTTGGTGAGTGCTGTGAAGTGTGTAAACCTGGTGATTCACAGACCTGTACCCCTGGGGATAAAAATATATGTTTATAAAAAATAAAAAATTAAAAAAAAAAAGCAAGTCACAGAATAGTATATACAATGTGACTCTATTTATATAAAGTCCAAAGTCAGGCAAAACAAAAGTACACACAAAGACACAAACTAAAATGCAGGAGAATTATTACTACAGTTAGTAGAAATCAAATGTTAGGTCACTTTCAGTGGGAATCAAATGACCAGGTCATTTTTCTAGACATCGAGCTTTGGAATAGCTTAAAACTTGGTCTTTGTCCACCTTTTTGGTTAGAACATAGAGTGGACCTAATTCTTTCTTCTTTACCCATCAATCATGACCATTTCTATTTCTTTAATTGGACTCTCTCCTTGAGAGAGAGGGTATTCCACTAAGGTGAGATACCACCTTAGTTGACTCTGCTCTAAATACTATTTTTAATGATGGGACAAATGTGTTTTCTCTTTCTATGTCTATCTCTGGAACCTCTTTCTTTAATGTTGATGGGAGTGGCATTCCATCCCACTGCAGTGCCAAATTTTGGCATATGGAGTTTGTTAGGTTGGTGGTGAGGGTGGAGGAAGATGGTGGAATAAGGATGAAGGCGAATGGTGACATGTGGTACACACAGCACAGATTCTTCCTTAATGCCAGGCCATTCACAGTGATCTATCTTAAAAAAGAAGATTCTTATTGGTCCAAATTAGCTTACCTGAGGTCTGAATATGGCATAGGGCCAAAGCTTCAGCTAATAATAAAAATTAAAAAAAAATAAGAAAGTAATAATAAAAATGAAAAATCAAATAAAAAATAATGAAACCAAAGCTTCAGCTAATAAAAATAAATTTAAAATAAAAATTAAAATAATAAAAAGTAAAAAATAAATTAAAAAATAATTAAAAAATTTAAAAAGTACTGTTTTCTTTACTTTTTGCCTTTTTTGGTGCTTTAAAGAGAAAAGAGTTGACTCTTTTGAGGCAGAATTTCTTTTCCACTAATATCCTCACCACATTTTCTAATGGTATTATGTCCCTTAATAGGAGGATGCAGATTTGTGAAGATGCTTCCCAAATTAAAATACACATTTAATGAAATCTCATTAAATAATACAGTCACAGTTCATTCTTTTGATCTTGAAAATCTGAACAAATTCCTCCTTTTTTTTTTTTTTAAAGATTTTATTTATTTATTTGACAGAGAGAGATCACAAGTAGGCAGAGAGGCAGGCAGAGAGAGAGAGATATAGGGAAGCAGGCTCCCTGTTGAGCAGAGAGCCCGATGCGGGACTTGATCCCAGGATCCTGAGATCATGACCTGAGCCGAAGGCAGCAGCTTAACCCGCTGAGCCACCCAGGCGCCCCTGAACAAATTACATCTTGAAAAATAAATGTAAAAGAAAAGTCCAGAAATGATAGAGGGGGAAAAAAGAACAATAAGGAAATTGCATTACAAGGAGAGACTACTTTTACAATCTTGAAACAAGGATGTTCTTTCTTAGCATGTTGTTAAGACTTAAGATATAAAAGGAAGGATGAATAAATTTGACTTAACACAAAAGCATATGAATGGAAAAGGAGGCCATAAATAAAGGTGAAAGTCAAGATATAAAAAACTGGGAAATACATCTGTAAAAGGGGTTAATATTTTTATTATATTAAAGAGATTAAAACAAAAAAGAAACAACCTAATAGAAAAGTAAATAGAGTATTTATTACACAGGCAACTCAAAGAAAAAGAAATTCAAATGGTCAAGAAATGCATTAAGAAATGTTCAACTTCACTAATAATATGTTCAAAATAAACTATTAGAAATCTATCCATCAATCAATCAATCTATCTAGCTACTTTGTTTGCTTTTTGCCTATTTTATTAGCAAAGATTTAGACAAATTTAGAAGACCAGAGTTGTTGAGCAGAGGCAAACCAGCCATTTCATACATGTTAATGGAGTAATATTTCTGGAAGGTAATTTGGCAATTTGTATAAAAAATTCAAGTTTAGTACCATATATCCTTTTGCTCAGCATTTTCCTTTAGAACATATTCTTGTGGAAGATATTGTTCATGGCCTACACAATAGCCACTTTCCATTCCCCTTTTCTTTTTTTTTTTTTTTTTTTTTTTTTTAAAGATTTTTTATTTTATTATTTATTTGACAGAGAGAGATCACAAGTAGGCAGAGAGGCAGGCAGAGAAAGAGGAGAAAGCAGGCCCCTGCTGAGCAGAGAGCCCGATGTGGGACTCGATCCCAGGACCCTGAGATCATGACCTGAGCCGAAGGCAGCGGCTTAACCCACTGAGCCACCCAGGCGCCCCCATTCCCCTTTTCTTTCCTAAAAGTTTTTCCTTAAGACTTCTGATTTTCTAAAAGGTTAAATCTATTGATGAGCTGAGAGATGATGGGCATTAGTTCCCAGACCCAGGAAATGTATCATGGCTGGTCCCCTTTACCTATGATGGGTTTAGGGATGAGCATGCAACACAGTCCTGAGCAAAGACTCATTAGAGAAAGTCGGCTGGGGTACTCCCCTTCCAAGAGACAGCTTTTGGTCCCTGCTACTTCCTTCTTGCTGGAATGCCAGTGTGTAGATGAGGATGGTAGAGTAGGAGGGTTGAAAGAACAATGCTTGTCTCTCAATATCTTAGTATGTGAGAAAACTCATTTTAAAAATCATTCTTGGCAGGGTATTTTTGTTGCTGTTGTTACTGCCAGCCAAATGCAGTTATAATTTACGCAATCCTATGGAAATACCCAAGTGTATAAATATGTATGTACAGAGATTCACAGGTAAGGTATTACTATAAATAATAGTGAAAATTTTACAACACCTAAATGTGCCTCAATAGGAGACTAATTAAATAATGTTAGGATTATTAGTTTATGTTATTAGGATTATTAGTATATTAGGATTATTAGTATATGTATTAGTATATAGTATTAGTATATGTTAGGATTACTAGTTAGGATTATTACTAGTTAAATAAATGTTAGGATATTAAAAAGAATGAGTTACAACTACATGCACTAACTTGGAAATGTGTCTGTGATTTATTATTATAAGCAAAAATCAAGCTGCACAGAAGAGCATTTATAATGGTCCCATTTGGGTTATATTTATATATGCATATATACACAAAAATGAAGGACACAAATGATGAATATAAAAGGTAATAAACTGCTTTTTGTCATTTCTACCAGAGAAGACATCGAGAAGGATTAAATTATACCAGGAAAATATTTAGGTTAAGTCAGCTATCCCCAAGTTTTAAAATCATCAGAGACCCTTTATATGATTTTTTCCTTATGGGCTCTATATTTAGAAAAAATGCATATCTAAGTATATATATATATTTGTTTCCATATTGATCTAAGATATAACCAATGATCTGTGTTCATCAAGATTTGCAATATTATGCTACTGTATAAATGATTATCATGGTTGAGTTGCTAAGAAGCAGTAAAGATATAAGGAAATTGTTGAACTGCTATGTGCCAAGTTTTGTGTTCTTTGCTAAGCATTAGGCTAGCACATTTTCTCATTTCATTTCCTAGCAGTCAGCATTATCCCCATATGACGGATGAAAAAGCTGAGGTTTACAAGTTCCCTAACTGTACAGCTGGTAGAACACAGGGTTGTCTGGGTCTAATACTCTCAAGGTTTCTACTTAGCACATTGCTAGTAACAAAATTCAGAAGTGTCTAAGGATACTCAAGTGATTCACTTTAGTTTGGCTGTCATTTTGGATTAGGTCCAAGAACAACCACAAAATCAATACTGGTTCTGATACAGGTAGTTATGTTATAAACTGCCCATCTTTCTACTAGTTAACATATGCTAACGATAACCATTGTAGGCTAATAACTAATGAGCATACGCCATTCACCAATAATAATAAGATAATTTCTGACCAAAGACACTTGACATTTTTGCTGGCCTGTAACCTTGGCCTGGATAAACACATAATTTCTATAATTTCTATTAGGCATCTAGAAAGTTTGCAAATCCTCAATTTTGTCATAATGAAATTACAAGTTTCTCATTCCTGCAGTAGGAGACCAGTTGAGGTACTGAAAGAACTTTGTGTTTTTAAGTCACTGGTTATTGGCAGAAGACACTTTTAATACAAAGAAAGGTGAGTTATGCTACCAGCTTCTGTGGTTCAGTTCTCTGCCACTGACACTGGTTTGTTGGTGAGATAGTTGTGCTATAAATGGAGGCTCTCTGGAAAACTTGGTTGTATTAAATCTTTAATAAACCTAGCCTGTATGGAATTCTGTGAGAGACTAATGTGTTTTTAAGTTCCATCCTCTTGAAACTTAGAAAAATGTACATGACTGGACCTTGTTCCTGGGAATTCTGATTTGAGTCTGGGTTAAATGAAAGAGGTAACAAGGACATGGGTACATTTGTATATTTCCCCAAGTATTTTTCCTGAGATTCCTACCTTCTGGTAAGTGAGAATTGTAAGAAAAGAAATTATTCCCGTCATCCATCTGACAACTGCTTCTTATTTATATCTAGTCTCTCTTCAATGGTTGACATATTGTTATGACTTCCTTTATAGACTTGATGCTGAGGATTTACTAGTCTCCCTTCCCCAGGCCTATTATCAAATATCTTATAGACATTCTAGTTTGAATATCTTGTAATCACTCAGAATTCATCAGAGGTAAGATAGTTAACAAGAGTTTTCTATAAGCTAAATTAGGGTTTCATGCTGTTTTAGATATCCATTTCTGCTTATCAAATCACCCCCAAACTAAGCTGTTTAAAACCACTTCTGTGGGTTAGGATGCAGCTTAGCTACATGCCTCAAGGCATCTCACAAGGCTGCAAAGTGTTGCCTGGGGCTCAAGTCTCAGGTGAAGGCTTGACTGGAGATTGTTCTGCTTCTAAGTTCCCTCATGTAGTTGTTGGCAGAATTCTGATCCTCACAGATTGTTGGACTCCCCAGTTCTTTGCTATGTGGGCCTCTTTATAGGACAGCTTGCCACATTGCAGCTAGCGTTTTTCAGAATAAGTGAGTACAAGAGTAAGAAACACGGCTTAAGCTAGGAGCCAAAAAATTTTTGTTACCTAATATCAGAAATTATATCCCATCACTTTAGCTGTATTCTGTCAGCTAGAAATGAGTCACTAAGTTTGACATTTAAGGGAGGGGATATTGATACACGGAGGTAGAGATCATCGGAGGCCATCTTAGGAAGCTGGGTACCTCAGATGCTAAGTATCGAGGTGAACTGGTGATACAAACATGAACTGGAGGCCAAGTAGATGGACTGGGATGGGTATTACAAGATTCAGGGGCATAGGCTGGAAAAAGGTCAAAGGCAGAATCCTGTGCCCAAAGGTGGCAGGAGCGTACTAACAAGAGCAGAGTAGGCAGAAGGTGAAATTCATGGTTCAGAGTAGCTATGATAAAAGAGGTGGTTGTGAAGTCTACACCAACATCCTGATGATGATGGCTCAGGCCAGTAGAACCACACAGCACAGCTGAGGTTGACTTTGATTCCAGAACAGATAGGCCAGGATATTGGCAGCCACTGGACAGTGTGGGCCAAGAGATATAAGCAGTTCTGATGACAAATTCTGCAGATGCTAGTGATTATCACTGAGAGTTTTATTCCTTGTGGAAGGGATAATTTCAGAGCTCTGACATGCATTATCTTCCCTCTTGAACCAAGTCTGCCTTCTCACTGTCCCTTCTTCTGTCAACGGAACCTTAATTCTCTTTATGGCTTCCTCCCAAACTCTTGGTTCCCTCTCTTTCCCTCTCCCATATCCAACTGGTCTTAAATAACTGTTCAGTGAAAAAATATGAAAATAGCAGGGCACCTGGGTAGCTCAGTGGGTTAAGCCTCTGCCTTCAGCTTAGATCATGGTCTCAGGGTCTGGGGATCGAGCCCCGCATTGGGCTCTCTGCTGAGCAGGGAGCCTGCTCATCTCTCTCTCCCTCTGACTGCCTCTCTGCCTACTTGTGGTCTCTGTCAAGTAAATGAATAAAATCTTAAGGGAAAAAATATGAAAATGGCATTCAGCAATCTGTGGAATTCAGGCAAGTTATGTAATCATTCATTCAATATACATCATTTGGGTACCTGTACTAAATGTCAGCTTGGACATACATCCTAATAGGGTACCCACAAGCATGTGCAGCTATTGAGCATTTGAAATGTGGCAAATGTGATTGAAATGAAACTGAAAATTTAGTTATTTAAAAATTTTAAGTATTTTAAATTTAAAAATAGAAGCAGTGTAACGTTTTTCTATTATGTACAAGTTTATTATTTTGGTAGGACTACATTTCACTTGAACCACTGAAAATTTAGCATTCATACTAAGATATACTGTAAGGGTGAAATACACAGTGGATTTTGAAAACTTAGTATGAGAAGAAGAATGTGAAATACCTCATTGGTAATTTTTATACTGATTAGTAGATGTTGAAATAATATGTACTTGGATATATTGGGTTTAATAAAATATATTATTGAGATTAATTTCACCTGTTTCTTTTTACTTTTTAAATGCGGTGAGTAAAAATTTTAAAATTTTAAAAATATGGTGAGTAAAAATTGGACAGCACTGGGTTGGACTACAACTTCTCAGTTATCTTTTCATTAAAATTCTTGGATGGTGGGGCGCTTGGGTGGCTCAGTGGGTTAAAGCCTCTGCCTTCGGCTCAGGTCATAATCTCAGGGTCCTGGGATCGAGCCCTGCATCGGGCTCTCTGCTCAGCAGGCAGCCTGCTTCCTCCTCTCTCTCTGCCTGCTTCTCTGCCTACTTGTGATCTCTGTCTCTCAAATAAATAAATAAAATCCTAAAAAAAAAAAAAAATTCTTGGATGGTAATCAGTCTATACAGCTTTTCCTCTCCAATATTTTGACAACCCAATCCCTGTATATGTTGTTTCACTGACACACTAACCTAAATGTCTCCAAGATGCATAAACATGTATAGCACTGAAAACAGCTTGGAAATAAAAATCTTTCTTTCAGATATCTGTATACTTCTCTAGAAACTTTCAATTAATGGCTGAATACCAACAGGAATTTCAAGTAATACTGAGAAATTGTGATGCTCTTTGTCACAGTGTATGAATTGCACTTGATGCTTCCTTCTTAAATTGTCAGTAGATTCTAAGAATCATTTGCCAGAAATTTGAGCAAATTACCAGTAGATGGTGACCTTCTAACCTTGAAACAGCTAGGACTTCTAGCCTATCTTCACTTTTTTCTAAGACCATAAATTTCATGCTACCAAATACTGAACAATTACATGTTGAACGGTTACAAAATTAAACTCACTCTGTTGTCAGATATAAATATTGTTGAGTGTCCTTCAAGTGTTCATTATGAAACCTGTGGCTTATGAACACATACATGTTCTTTTCTCCTTACTTCCCAGTTTGGGTAGAATTAAATGGCCCCTCTATGCTATGTTGGCCCCATCTAGGTTCTTCATGAAGACCTTGCTGAGCATCCTCCATATGCTCCATCTAATTCCTGGGCCTTGAAGTTGACTCCACAAGCTCTGCACAGGGTCCCTTCAGCTCTTACCATGATGGGCCTCATGGCAGCCTTTCTAGATCTCAACTCATCCAGTTGTCATCCTTCTTCTATGGGAATATATGGAATGTTTTGGGTTATCCACCTGAAAGAAAGGGAAGTGCCTCTTTCCTCTGGCCACTGGTAGGCCTGCCCCATGCTGGCATAAAATAGCCCACTTGGTGGATTCCTTCCAGGGAACCAAGTGGGGAGCAGAACAAGTGCAACTCTGCTTTCAGCTTCCCCTCCCCCACCCCACGACTTACCTCCCATCTCATCTATTTTTCCTTCTCCTCCATTCTCCAGGTCAAACACTGGAGAAGGGACCCCCCAGAGTTATGTGTCCTACCACCTCTTGTCTCTCCTTTCTCCTACTACCTCCCCCAACTCCACACTCCAAATTACTCTCCCTGCCCTCACTCTCTGACTGGATGGAAGGGGCTTTTGTTTCACTCTAAGTTATATTCCCTTTATATTAGATGATTCTTCTTCACAACCCCAGCATCGTATCTGAGCCTTAAGGCAAGTAAAGGTGGGAGGAAGATCAACTTACACCTAAGCATAGCTAATTCAATAAAGATTTAAAAAAACTTTACTTGAACCAAATGTATTTTCACATAATTTTATCATTTGTGAAATGTCAATTTAAACATTTTTGGGTAGAAGGAAAGGTAAGAATTTATGTCCAAGATAGGATTAAACAGACTTTTAAGTATCTTTTCAGTATTTTCAGACATATGATAGCTGATATAAAAACTGCCTGTCTTGGTCAGTAGTATTTTGTAGCCTCTCCACTGCATGAGGTCACAGCTTGCCCAAAGAATCAAAACCACTCTGTTCAGTTTAGAAAACCATATATTCAGTTTATCTAAATGGGCTCTCTCTATCCCCTACAGATATAATTATACTAAGATCTCATTCTCTGCTTTTCCTAAGTAAAAACTAAAATCACAGGTCAAATACATGAATATATGTCTATTTCTCCTTCATTCTTTGTTCTGAGAACTTTTCTTTTTCTATGAAAAGAATTCTACGGCTAGGATAAGATGTACATGGTGTTTCGTGATCAGGGCCATGATCTCCCCCGTTAGATCCTATTTTTTCTGATTCTGTTCTAGTTTATGCATACATACAAACATGTCTGTCTGAAATCTTCCATCCAAAAAGTAAGTTAATGTTATCCCTCAGCATTTACCAAAGATATCAGGGAATTTTCTTTTATATTTCTTGTGTCTCATAACATTAAAATTTATTTCATTTTACTTGTTGAAAGATTTTATTTATTTACTTGAGAGAAAGAGAGAGAGAGCGAGAGAGCAAGCGAGCACACATGAGTGAGGGGAGAGGGGCAGAGGGAGAGAGAGAAGCAGACTCTCTGCCCATCAGGGAGTGCTGCCAGATTCGACCCCATGACTCTCAGATCATGACCTGAGCTGAAGCAGACGCTTAACTGACTGAGCCACTCAGGCACCCCTCAAGTTTATTTTAAATAAATTTTTTTCCATAGTTAAAATCAGCCCAGTACTAGCTGCACATATTGAAATGAGGCAATAGCTAATATTCAGGTGGTAACTAGCACTTGGCCTACTAAAAAGTGCTCCAGATTGGGAATTAGGGGGAAAAAAGTGTTTTGGTACAGCTCTGCCATCATTATATATGTATCTGAGCAGCCCCTTTTATTTTGTCTCAATATAAATTCTTTTTGCCATAAAAGATGAAGTTACATTAACTTTTCTTCTAAGTCTTCACTTTGATAAAAATCTCTGATTCCAATATCTAGAGGAGGAAAGTGACCACATAGACTGAAAAAGCAGACAAGGAAACATTTGCACCAGCGACTCCCACTCCTAACTATGCCCTTATATATTTCCTGCCAAACCAACAAGGGATATGGACTGTCTGGCAGAGTCACCAGGACAAAGGATTAAAGGAAGAAAAAAAGATCCAGATGTTTCCATTTGGGGAAATTGAATTTTCAGACACATCTAATTCAGATGAGCTGTATCCATGAACAATTGAGCCAAAGACATAAAAGTGAATCTTATAATTCAAATGGGTTTTCATGATACCACTTCCCATTCAGCACTCTAATGAATATTATCCCCCCACATGTCTGTGATGACATGGTGGGAGTCAAAAGGAGGGACACCCTTAATCAAAAAGCAAATTAAAACCTTCAGGCTCCCAGTGGTTTTACAGCAGAATTTACTGTATACCTACTGAGTAGAGAGTACTGTTTTAAGTACTATGATAAAGGGGGTACAAAAAGTAAGAATAATGGTACTCCAGAAAGTTCTCAATTTCGTTGAAGAAAACATACACACAATTAAAAAAAAAAAACAACACAGTTTATGTTCCCCTAAAAGCCTCATATAAATAGCAACTGTTTTTATGTGCATATTGAATGTTTCCTTTAATCCTTCAAAGTTAGGCTTTCATATAAATTTAATTAATTAAACAAAGAAGAGGGAGCCATCCTACTTGAAAATTTCTTCATCTACCAAGTATTTTAAATTTCGTGGTTGATTTTTAGCTTAAGAAATAAATAAGAAACAAGAGCCAGCAAGAGATAGGGTAAGCATATAATTTATCACCCAAAACTTTTGGGAGTGAAAAGGGGAAACTTAAGAATTATACAAGTAGAGCAGGTATAAGTTGGGACTGTTTTGAGTAAGCTGGGATATATGGATGGCTTTTTAATGAAAACAACAGGTATGTCTCAGGGGTTGACATGACTGAAATGAGCTTTACCTTGAGTCAGAATATTAAGGCAAGAAATATAATGGATCTTAGTAACCTCTTTGGCTGAATGCTTCAGCCAAGCTCTTGCTCAAGCCTGGAAAATTCAAGATGACCTCTGTCACCTACTCCCCACCCCCTCTCCATTCATTGCTTTAAATAATCCTTTATTATCTATTGAGCAACTGCTTTGAGGGCACAGAGTGAATGCAGTTGGTTGCTGGCTTGGGTAAATAATACTTGAATGTGACTGACAATACATAGGTATGTCACCAGGCACTGTGAGATAAATCACCAAATAACTTGTACAGTATGAGTTGGCAAAGGGAGAGATCATGTTAGGATGAAAAGGAGGTTAGGCTTTAGAAAAAGATGTGGGATTCAAGTTGGTTCTTGAGGGATAAGGGGAAGACTGCAATTTATAGAGTGAGTGGCATATTGCGTCTCCCGTTTTCTTTCCCAATCAGCAAATGACAAACTATTAAATACAGAAAATGACATGAATCAACAATAACAACAATAACAAACTTGCAACTTGTGTGGCAAAGTGTTACAAAGCTCCACTATATAAAGGGTTTTATAAATCATTGAGAAAAAGATAAACATGGACTAAATAGAAAAATGGACTAAGGACATGGAAGGGTAAATAATAAAGAAACAGGAACAGCAGTGTACATTTGAAAATTTACTTAGTAGTATTAAAAAGGTGACACAATCTTGACAGAATGGTGGCAGTAGGTAGAGGGAATAATCACTCTTAGAGCTTTTGGTAGGAGAGGGTACATTTAGCCATGTGTATCAATATGTATATATTCTACACAGTTTTCTTAGAATCTTCTAAACTAAGTATTTTGATGATGTTCCATAAGCAAAAAAGTAAGACCTTAATGGTACTCAGAAGAGTAGTTCACCCTCTTCATGGGACATTCCTTCTTTCCTGTCAATACTCTTTCTTCTTCCCCAAATCAGGAAGTGTCATAATAGAAATATCACTTTTAGAAATCCACCCTAAGGGACATAATCAGATGAATGCACAAACATAGAAGTACATGAAAGGGTGTTTAACATGGTGCTACTTATACTAATGTGAAAGATTAGAACCAACTGGTAATGCTAGTAATAGGATGTTTACATGATAAATTTGGGGATTGCCATATAATATATATTCACCAAGAAGGCTGATGTACATTGACATTCATTAAGATATTTTAAATGAAATAATAAGTCAGGTTGAAAATAGCATGTATAAGCATAACAATATGTGTGTATATCTATATATGTGTTGCTATCACACATGATAAGACATATATATGTATTCACATCTAAGTGGTAATTATAGGGGTATTTTGGGGGGTTGGTTAATTTTGTTTTCTCTTTTATAAATTATATTACATTGTTTGAATTTAACTCAGTGAGCATATGTTTTCTTTATAAGTAAATTATACTATTAAAACAATTAAAAGTACTTGAGAAGAAATTTCTTGATGATTTAATAAGCAATGTCCATATAATAAGTACAGAAATGCATTTCTAAGGTTGTTTGTTATAGAGATTCTAATATAAGCTACTGATACTCCCCTAAAGCATGATTTAGTACAAAATATTCTGAAAAGGTCCTTGCCTTTGCATGTCTGTCTTGATCCAAGGATCTATTTTTGGATGTCTAGACATGACATTTAAGGCATTTCATCCAAATATTGTTTATCTAACTGAACTTCTGAAAAAAATATTGCATTGCAGTAAACTTGAGATCATATTTTATGACAACTCCTTTGAGTGCATCTGGTCTATATAGTTGATTGCCCTTGAAGACTTATGTCTTAGCCATCAATTCGAAGGATGGGATTAGCATCCTTTTGTTGAAGCTAGGAAACCTATTACTGTTAGGAGAATATGCCTAGGGAGAAGACCACCCCAACTCCCTTCTTAAGTAAAGGCTCCTTAACAGGACTGAGCTTTTCTACAGAAGTGTTTTGGATCCCCTTTAGGATATAGTCAAGGTCCTACAGTTTCACTTAAGTAGTGTTATCAGAATACTTTTGGCAGTTACGCTCATTTTGGCTAAACCACCTTAAACTCTCTGTGAAATATACATGCAAAATGAATGCCTCTCAAGGAGCAATGCTAATTCTGTATTTATCTTCCCAAATACACTGTATGGCAAGGCACCTAAATGAGGAAATATGTTCTATGGTATAGTTATTTCTAAAGCAGAACACAAAAAGTCTTCCAAAAATAATAACTATATTTTAGAATACTCAGTTTGTCTGTAGTCCTATTTTCAGGTGACAAATACCTATAGGAAAAGTTATCTGCTAAACCCATTCCTAATTTAAGATAACAAAATATGTTGCTTGCACAAAAAAGTCTTGTCTGTTATAGCTGGAGTTTCAATCTAGTTGGGTTAACTAAACTACAAACAGAGTAAGTCAAGTCATACAAAATAGGACTATCAAAAAATTTAAGACGTAAATCATGTGGTACATTAGAATTTTAGAAAAATCACAAGTGACAATGAATTTTAGAAAAATCACACACATATCCCCCACACTTACATACACATACACACACACCTCATTTCCAAGCCCTATCTATGCCAAACCTATGGAAAAAGATCTCTGGGAAGTGAAGCCTGAGCATGTGTTATTTTAAAGCACTCCCAGCAACTCCAATGGGCAGCCAGGTTGAGAACCATTCCTCCAAGGGGCAAATCATCTGGCCTCACTTAGTGTCCCTGGCAAATAAAAGGTGGGCCTTTCACTGTAGGATCAAAAAAATAACTTATTGGGCGCCTGGATGGCTCAGTGGGTTAAGCCGCTGCCTTCATCTGGGGTCATGATCTCAGGGTCCTGAGATCGAGGCCCGCGTTGGGCTCTCTGCTCAGCAGGGAGCCTGCTTCCTCCTCTCTCTCTCTGCCTGCCTCTCTGCCTGCTTGTGATCTCTCTCTGTCAAGTAAATAAATAAAATCTTTAAAAAAAATAACTTATTATTTTTTGTTGAAATAGTATTGGGTTTGGAACCAACTAGCTCTTGGAGCAAATGCCCCAAAAGACCTCCAAGGTTGAGGGTAGTCATTTTTGAGTTTTGGTGAAAATATTTTTTCCTGGAAAACTTCTTGCTATTTTTTTTAAACTATAAAAGTAACATGTTTACTACAGAAATTTTAAAAATCTGTAAAACAGCACAAAGGAGATTAATAAAATCACCTGTAATTCTATCAACCAGATATAACCACAGCATTGTATATCCTTTCAGATTCTTTTTATATATAAGTGGAAATATATCGTACAATTTATAACATGCTTTTTAAAATTAGCAATATAAGTAGACATTTTCTCATGTCAATATTCTTCTATGAAATGATGTTTAATGGTTACAGAAAATTTCATTTTATAATTATTGTTTTTCTACTTTTGAAAAAGTTATTGCTTTTCTATTTTTGGAAACTTCAGCTTTTCTATTTATGACTCAAAAATAAGCTTGAAATGATCTTCTGTGAATATAAACTTTTATGCATGTTTTGAATACTTTCTTAGGAGCCCTAGAGGTGGGATTACTGGGTTAAAAATGGATATTTGTAAGGCATTTCATACATATTGCTTGACTATCCTTTGGAAAGTATATACCATTTTTACATTTTGACTAGAATCCTTGAGTCCTTACATATTGGTAATATTAAGTATTTCCTCTTTGCCTGATCATGTCATATTTATTTTTCAGTTAGGGAGTTTGTCTTTTCCTATTGATGTAAACTCCTTGTGTTTCGCATGAGCAGTGTAAAGCATATATTTCCTATTTTTTTAATTAAAAATTTCCCTTCTGGTATTTTTGAATGGGTGAAAGTTGGTAACTACTTTTTGAGAACAATTCATAATTCAAATATGTACCTACAAAATAGAGTGAACCTTTGCAAGATTATCAATATGGGAAGAATGAGGCACTCCCATCCTATATTGGGCCACTCAAAGCTCCAAACCTAGAGATCTCTCTCACCTAACATCTAGTTTAGCAAAAGGCATTTATATCTCAGTAGGAATTTAAGCAATGTTTTACATCTCAAGGGGTACTCAGATTTTTAGCTTAGCCTCTAGGTAAGCACTTATTGAAGAAATTTTAGGCATTGAGGAGTAGGGTAGAGGAGGTAAAATAAATTCTATATCTATTTATTGAACACCTGTAGTGCAAAAATTACTAAATTAGCCAAGTATCAATAGCCTGTGTATAAGGACATCTGTTGTGAATATGCTACACTGTAAATCATATTGTTTTTAAAGATTTTATTTATTAGAGAGAGAGAGGGAGAGAGAGCGAGCACAGGCAGACAGAATGGCAGGCAGAGGCAGAGTGAGAAGCAGGCTCCCTGTCGAGCAAGGAGCCCGATGTGGGACTCGATCTCAGGACGCTGGGATCATGACCTGAGCCGAAGGCAGCTGCCTAACCAACTGAGCCACCCAGGCGTCCCTGTAAATCATATTTTTAATGATTTAATGATTCATTTTAGTGATGAACATATATGCCTTATTTTATTTAATGATAAGAATATAACCTAAGACTTTGTTCTTATGTAGAGCAGAGATGTGGAGATAAAATGACTGGCTCAGCGTCTTCAGCAGGATGTTTCATGTGACTGAAATTAAAATGCAAAATGACCTACATAAATTCAATGCTTAGTGAGGGAATTGGTTATTTTTTAAAAGTTTCTGAACATTAAGAAAAGACATAGGAGCCAAAATAAAGTCAAAAGAAATAAACCAGAGAGTTTTCCAAAATCTAACTGAAGTATGGGTGTGGTTGAATATGAGTGTAGCTACATACTTAATGGAATTCTTGGTTTTCTTTTATATTCTATATTTCAGAGCCTTCACGTTTGTTTGCAATATTTTATCATTGCATGAGGACTTTATTTCATGTGGATGAGAGGCTGGTTTTCTTTCAATAATCCCTATGTTGAAACATCTTTCTGTATAATCAAGGGTACTTACACACACACACACACACACACATGCATATATAATTTATTTTTGAGTTACGGTCTTTAGTCAACATGGCTTGATTTATACTTGGGTTTTATAGTTAATGTTCCCTGCATGTTAAGCAATTGCTAAACACAGAATTCTGATTATGGATTTGCTTTTCTCCACCATACAACATCATGGAATGTATATATTCATGATACCACCTGTCTCTCTTGCCACACTACTGGCTTTTATTTGAAGTCACTTGTATTTGGCAGAGGACTCAAAGTTGTGATCGATAAGTTGGAAATAGGAATTAATAGAAACTGAGAAGGAAAAATATGAGGACAAATTTGGATAAAGTGGAAGACTCATTTTATCTTGGGAGAATGGAGGAGGAAGGTCCTTGTAATGATGCGGAAAAATCAGGAGGTGAAAGGGTGAAGCACACTATTCACTTCTCCACCAGGTGTCCACAGCGTATGGCCATCAAAGAGTATGACTTTGACAGGTAAGGACAGTGACTGAGACAGCTTCGTGGAGGGTCAAGAAGGCTCGGACAGGACTCATATCTGACATGCCCATGAAAGCATACTCTGTTAGAAAGAACCAGATCGATAGCAACATTGGGCAAGACACTGTGTGACTGGAGATCCTACCTGAGATCTATAGTGATCCTACCTGATCGCTTCTCGGCCTTTTGGCTAAGATCAAGTGTAGAGATCCTACCTGAGAGTAGAACAAGGTAAAGAAAGAAAGGTGGGAGAGAGAAAGATTACTTTTGGAGATGCCACTGTATCCAGCTGGGATTAATAAATGATACAGACATTTTTTTCCTAACATAGACAGGGAAAAAGAAAAGCATGGGACAAGATTTTGTAGATAAAAGGAAGTCAAATATTTACTTTTAGCTTACTTATTGATTATATTTATTGCTCTATTTTCTGTTTGTTTGTATCTCCACTACCCTAAAGCTCCCTTATAAACACCTTTCGCTTCTTGGAGGTATCAGCTAGAACAAACTCTCACTTCCGGATTTGGGAAAGTGGGAAGAGTATTGGCAGGAAAGATAGAATCTGACTATTCCTTCCACGCTTGTGGTCATTGACCGGACTCATTTAAAATCCATGACCACAAGCGTGGAAGGAATAGTCAGATTCTATCTTTCCTGCCAATACTCTTCCCACTTTCCCAAATCAGGAAGTGAGAGTTTGTTCTTCAACTTTGTTCTTAATTTTTAAGATTGTCTGGAATATTCTGGGATCCTTGCATTTCAATATCAGTTTTAGGATCAGATATCAGTTAAGATTTTGATAGGGATTACATTAAATCTGCAGATAAGTGTGGGGAGTGTTGCCAATCTCCTAACAATATTAAGTGTTCTGATCCCTGAACACAGGTTGTCTTTATATTTACTTAGGTGTTCTTTCATTTCTTTCAACAATGTTTTGGAGTTTTCTGACTGTAAAGCTTTGCACTTCCTTTGTTAAATTTATTCCCAAGTATTTCATTCTTTTTAATATTATTATAAATGGTATTGTTTCTTTAATTTTAGTTTTGAACTGTTTATTGCAAGGAAATAAAAATATAATTGGTTTTGTATATTGATCTTGTATTCTGCAACCTGTTGAACTTCTTTGTTAGTTCTAATAGTTTCTTATTTTAATGGTTTCCTTAGGATTTTCTATATAGAAGATTGTCTGCATCTGCAAACAAAAATAGTTTTACTTTTTGCTTTTCAACCTGGATACTCTTTACTCCCTTTTCTTGCTTAATTGTCTTGGCTAGATTCTACAATACAATGTTGAATAGAGTAGTGAGATAAGACATTTCTGACCTGCTCTGGATCTAAATTGTTTCTTAAGTCTAATGAAGTCCTAGCTCTTTGTTCTTTCAGGTAATCTAACTACACCTCCATAAAATGCTCATTTGAGTTAGATGACCAATATTTTAGATTAAAAAAAAAAATCTCTTACCTTTATATTGACAACAAAATCCTCAGAACCTGTAACTTCCCAAATCTTCATCAGGAAGAAACAGAAATTTTTAACATACCAATTACTAGCAAGGAAATGGAATCAGTAATCAAAAAACCCCAAATAAGCAAAAGTGCAGGACCAGACAACTTCCCAGGTGAATTGACCAAACATTGAAGGAAGAGGTAATACCTATTCTTCTCAAACTATTACAAAAAATAGAAGGGGAAGGAAATCTTTCAAATTCATTCTATGAGGCCAGCCCCAATAAAGAAACTAAAAAAAAGAAACAACAAAAAAAGAATGACAGGCCAGTATCTCCAATGAACACTGATGCAAAAATCCTCAACAAAATATTAGCAAACTAAACCCAACAATAAATTAAAAAATAGTTTGCCATAACCAAGTGGGATTTATTATCAGGGTGCAAAGCTGGTTTCATAATAATTCATCAATCAACAGAATACATCATATCAATAAGAGAAGGGATATGGGGAGGCTGGGTGGCTGAGGTGTTAAGCATCTACCTTCAGCTCAGGTTATGATCCCAGGGTCCTGGGATGGAGCCCCACATCAGGCTCCCTGCTCAGCAGGGAGTTGGCTTCTCCCTCTCATTCCACCCCTCCTTACCCCCCCTCGCTTTCAAATAAATAAGTAAAATATTTTTTAAGAAAGAGAAAGGATAAAAATAATATGACCATTTCAATAGATGAGAAAAAACATTTGACAAAATATGACTTCATTCATGAACAAAAAAAACCCTCAACAAAGTACCTTTGAGGGAATATACTTCAAAATAATAAAGGCCACATATGAAAAAAATTCACAGTTAACATCACACTCAATGGTAAAGAACTGAGATATTTTCCCCTAAGGTCAGGAATAAGACAAGAATGTGTACTTTCACCACTTTCATTCAACATAACTACATACATAACTAACTACAGCAAATTAGTCAAGAAGAGTAAATAAAAGGCATCCAAACTGGTAAGGAAAGGTAAAACTTCCACTATTTGCAAGTGACATGGTAATATATATAGAAAACCCTTAAGACTCCACCAAAAACTACTAGAACTGATAAATGAATTCAGTAAAGTTTCAGGACACAAAAATCAACACACAAAAATATGTTGTATTTCTATATACTAATAATAAAGTAGTAGAAAGAGAAAATAAGAAAACAATCCCACTTATAATTGCACTAGAAATAACAAAATACCTAGGAATAAACTTAACCAAGGAGATAAAAGACCTACACTCTGAAAACTATAACACACTGATGAAAGAAACAAAAGAAATGGAAAGATATTCTGTGCACATGGACTGGGAGAACAACTATTCTTAAAATGTCCATATTACACAAAGCAATCTATAGATTTAATGCAATATTTATCAAAATACCAACAGCATTTTTCACAGAACTAGAGCAAATAATCTTGCAGTTTGTATGAAACCACAAAAGACCCTAAGTACCCAAAGCAATATGGAAAAGGAGGAACAACGCTGGAGGTATCATAATCCCAGATTTCAAGATATAAAACAAAGTTATAGCAATCAAAACAGTATGGTAGCAACATACACATACACACAAAGATACAGATCAACGGAATAGCATGGAGAGCCGAGAAATAAACCCATGATTATACAGTCAATTAATCTATGACAAAACAGGTAAAAATACACAATGGGAAAAAGATGATCTCTTAAACAAATCATGTTAGGGAAACTGGGCAGCTAGATGCAAAAGAATCAAACAGGACCATACACAAAAATAAACTCAAAATGGACTAAAAGCCTAAATGTGAGACTTGAAACCATAAAAATTCTAGCAGAGAGAACCAGCAGTAATTTCTGGCATTGGCCATAGCAACATTTTTCTAAGATACGTCTCCTGAGGCAAGGGAAATAAGAGCAAAAATAAACCGTTGGGACTATATCAAGATACAAATCTTCTCCATAGCAAAGGAAACAGCCAACAAAACTAAAAGAAACTTACTGAATGGGAGAACATATTTGCAGATGATATATCCAATCAGGGGTTAGTATCTAAAATATATAAAGAATAGACCTAGGGAGTTAAGACGATGGAATAGTCAAGGGACCCTGAACTTGCCTCATCCTTTGAATACAGTTAGATGACATCCAACTGTTTTGAGCAACCGGGAAGATGATCTGAGGATTAAGAAAACAATCTGTAGAGTTGGAGGGAGAGAACGTGGCAGATGTGAAGTTTAGACCTATAAAATTGCGGGAAAGGTAAGCTGCACAGCTGCAAAGTTGAGGCTATACTTTTTGTGGAGCAAAGTCAGGGAGAGGAAGAAAGCGGGAGAGAGTGCATTGAGTAGGGACTGCACAATAAGCTGAGTGAGGAGATCCCCTGGGTTGCATTGGAAAAGATCTGTCACCTTCCCAGTATATGTTCGGAAGATCATATTTTGCCTCTTCAAGGACAAAAGGCCAGCCAGGAGCCATTGAGCAGTGCTCAAGAGCAGGGTCAGAGGAATGCACAGAGGGCAAAAACCTCTTAACTTTTCACTGTGAGCCACAAATGGCTTAAACCTCTGTGTGTGTGCAGAGCGGCTGCTTTTCTGTGGCAGAACTGAGGAGAAAGCAGAGACAGGAGCAGATTGCAGATAACCTGGCTATGCTTTTCCCTGTCTGCCACAATAAATTCAATAGATTCCCGTGACTGATTTTCTGGGAAAGAATGGACAGGGGACTGCGTTGTGTGCAGACTGCCAATAACCTGGTTCCAGCTTTTTGCTGAGTGTTACAATAAACTGTAGCCTCTGTGTGCACACTGTGAGACTGCTTTTCGGGGAAGGGATGGTGCTGGGCATTTCCTGAGCATCTCTTCCAGGGGACAAAAGTGGTCATGCACCTTACCAGGCCCTTTAAAACTTGGGAGTTTTGAATGCCAGCCACCGGCCAGATACAGGAGATCTGTGGCTCTGGGCATGCTGATGGCCCTGGGCACAGACAGGTTAAGGGCAGGGAATGTTGAAAGCCTGGGACACAGGAAATTGTTTGCTTTTCTAAGAGGGCCTCTGAATGGTGGCTAGGAGTTCCTGTAGTCAGACTACAGAGAGAAACACAGCACCTCCAGTGGAGGCCTGAGTCCCCTACACTAATGCTTGCCTTGACCTGGCAGGAGCATCTGTACAAGGGCAAGTCAGCTTGTGAGCCAGCCCAGCAGGCCTCTACCTCAGCAGACCAACACAGGCCCAGCCCCCACTTCTACCAAGTCTACTGATGAAATAATACTCCAAAACATAAGCTTCAGTGGAAACAGGACCAGGGTTGCTTCTTTTTTCCCCCTCTTTTTTCTTTATTTTAAAAATTTTTTATCTTTCTATTTCTTACATTTGATATTCTCTCTCTCTCTCTCTCTATATATATATATATATATATATAATACACACACACACACACATACACACACACATTCTTCTTTTCTCTCTCTCTTTTTTGGTATCAGGCTTATAACTTTTGTTTATTTGTTGGTTTGTTTCCTTCTCTTAACTTTTTGGACCAGGCTCCCCCCCCCCTTTGATTCTTTCCCTTTTCTTTTTTTCTTCTTTCCTTTTTATTTTTAGAATCAGGCTTATAGTTTATTGTTTTTCTGTTTGCAGTTCTGTTCCTTTTCCTTTTCTCTTGCCTTGGATCAGGCTTTTTTATTTGTTTGTTTTTTGCTCTTTTCCTTTCTTTTTTCTTTTACAGGCTTATCTTGACAAACCAAGCATAACTATTAAAGGTCCAAACACTCCCTATTATAAACAAGGAGGAATTCTGTAGAGGAAGGACCAGTGGAAAAGAGTAGCTAAAACACAATAGCAAAGTATACACAGCATACACCAAAAATACTTCCTGAATTTTTGTTGTTGTTGTTGTTTCTTTCCACCTTTTTTTTTTGTTGTTGTTGTTCTGGGAAAAAATGATGAGACAGAGAAATTCACCACAAAAGAAAGAAGAGGAGGTAGTACTCACTGCCAGGGATTTAATAAATAAGAATATAAATAAGGTGTGTGAACTAGAATTTGAAACAATGATTATAAAGTTACTAGCTGGGCTTGAAAAAAGCATACAGAACACAAGAGAATCCCTTACTGTAGAAATAAAAGAACTAAAATTCAGTCCCGCAGGCTGGAATTAAATGCAATTACTGAGATGCAGTTCCAAATGTAGGCTTTAAAAACAAGGTTAATGAAACAGAAGAGAGTCAGTGATAGAGAAGATAAAATGATGGAAAATAAGGAAGCTGAAGAGAGGAAGAAAACTACTGGATCACAAAGGGAAACTAAGAGAACTCAGCTATTCCATAAAGTGAAATAATACCTGAATAATATGAGCCCCAAAAGATGGAGAAATGGAGAGAGGAGCAGAAGTTTTATTTGAACAAATTATAGCTGAGAATTTCCCTAATCTGGGGAAGGAAACAGGCATTAAAGTCCAGGAGACACAAAGAACCCCCTCAAAATCAATAAAAACAGGTCAACACCTTGACATATAATAGTAAAGCTTGCAGATTTCAAAGCTAAAGAGAAAATCCTGAAAGCAGTTCAGGACAAAAGGTCTTTAACCTATAAGGGCAGAAACATAAGGCTGGCAGCAGACTTATCCACAGACACTTGAAAGGCCAGAAAGGACTGACATGATAGATTCAATGTAACAAATGGGAAAGATATGCAGCCAAGTATCCTTTGTCCAGCATGGCTGTCATTCAGAATAGAAGGAGAGAGGTGTCTGGGTGGCTCAGTGGGTTAAGCCTCTGCCTTCGGCTCAGGTCATGGTCTCAGGGTCCTGGTATGGCACTGCAATTCCAGACTTGTGGAAGGAGCTGAGATGTCCTTCAGCAGATGAATGGATAAAGAATATGTGGTGGGAGATGAACCATGAGAGACTATAGACTCTGGTAAACAAAGTGAGGATTTTAGAAGGGAGGGGGTGGGGATGGGTGAGCCTGGTGATAGATATTAAGGAGGGCATGGATGGTTTGGAGCACTGGATATTATAGGCAAACAACGAATCATGGAACACTACATGAAAAATTAATGATGTACTGTATGGTGACTAACATAACACACACACACAAAGCCACAAGAAGATGTGATGTATATATATACAATGGAATATTACTCAGCCATCAGAAATGATGAGTACTTACATCAACATGGATAGAACTGATGGGTATTATGCTAAGTGAAGTAAGTCAATCAGAGAAAGACAATTATATGATTTCACTCATGTGGCATATAAGAAACAGTGCAGAGGATCATAGGGGAAGGGAGGGAAAGCTGAGTGGGAAGAAATCAGAGAGGGAAACTAGCCATGAGAGACTCTTAACCATGGGAAACAAACTGAGGGTTGTGGAGGGTAAGTTGGGTGGGGGTATGGGGTAACTGGATAATGGGCACTAAGGGAGGGCATGTGATGTGATGAGCACTGGGTGTTATATGCAACTGATGAATTATTGAACATTCCATCTGAAACTAATGTATTATGTATTGTCTAACTGAATTTTTGGTGGGGGGGGCTAATAAATTTGAATTAAAGATTTAAAAAAATGGGGCATTGAGTTTCCCCACTATTATTGCATTGTTGTCTCTCTTCAGATTTATTAGTATTTACTTAATATATTTAGGTGCTCCAATGTTGGGCACATATATATTTACAGGTATTATATACTCTTAATGAATTGAGCTTTCTCATTGTGTAACGACCTTCTTTGTCTCTCATTACAGCTTTTGACTTAAAGTCTTTGTCTGATATAAATTTAGCTACTCCTGTTCTCTTTTGGTTTCCATTTGAACTAAATATCTTTTCCTATCTTTTACTTTTAGCCTATGTGTGTCCTTAAGCTAAAGTGAGTCTCTTGTAGGCAGAATATAGTTGGATTTTGTTTATATATCCATTCAGCTGCTCTATGCCTTTCAACTAGAAAATGTGATTTTTTTTTTTTTTAACATTTGAAGTAATTATTGGTAGGTAAGGACTTACTAATGCTATCTTATTATTTTCTGGCTGTTCTCTAGTCCCCTGTTTCTTTTTTCCTTTGTTACTGTCTTCCATTGTGAACTAATTGATGATTTTCCATAGTGATATGCTTTGATTGCCTTTTCTTTATCTTTTGTATATCTACTGCTGGTTTTTGCTTTGTGGTTACCAAGAGGCATACATAAACCATCTTATAGATAAAATTGAGTTTTTAAAGCTGATATCAGCATTTTAGATGGATAATAACTTAACTTTGATCACATACAAAAACTCTTCCCTCTTACTCCTACCTTTGCCAGAGAAATGATATTCTTTAGCAGTATGTTAGTATGAGTCTGGAAAAGTAGGGTGAGAAGATAGATAATAGTTGGACATGCTAGAGTAAATAAAACCTGCATCCCTACCAGGAACAGGAAGCTAATCAAAACAAAGTTTTCTCCAAGAGTAAGAGGCCCTGGGTCCTATTAGTCCTACCTGGAACTCTGGGATTGGGCAGGCTTGCCACTGTTCCTCTTGGCACATGGGCAGAGTTGGAGACAATAGCTATAAACCACATTACAGCAGAGTACTACTGACAGCCCAGAGTCTTTTCTGAAGCCTCATAAAGTGATATCCTTCCCTTTGCTCTTGATCTTCCCTGAGCCCACAGGAAGACCAGGAAAGAGCTGGGTCAAGGTGAAAATATCATGTTCATGAGGGTTAAGATGAGAAGGCTGAAGAGGGCACAACTGTATAGATCTAGAAGTTTTTCAGAGATTGCAAACATCACACACACACACACACACACACACACACACACACACACACAGGAGGGGCAAAAAGAACAGAGCCAAAGACACCCAGGAATCATGGATGAGTTCTACCTAGAGCAGGAGGCCTGCAGAAGACTGAGACTGCAGAGGCTAAAATCAGCCATTTCTCGTCCCAAATATCCTTCACAGCAGCTGCCCACACCCCTGGGGGTTTAGAATCAGCACCAGGAAAGAGGAGAGTGAAAGAATCTTGAGAGGGTGAAAACCCCTGAATAGACTGTGCTTTAAATTTATAATTAAAATTTCTCAATGGACTGAGGAAATCCCAGATTCAATTTTCTGCTCTCAATTGAAAATGAGGGCGCAGGACTTAAAATCAAGAAAGTTAAATTGAGTTGAGATAGGGTGACCAACTGTTTAAATTTGCCCTAGGCTGTGGGATTTTCACTGCTAAAACCTGGAAAATCTAGGGCGATCCAGGATGATTGTTCCTCCTAGTTGTAGATAGAAGTAAACAGACATTTTTTCCCATGTGTGACTGTAAAGTTCATACCCACTGACATTAAATAAGGGCAATCTTAAACTTTCCAATCTGGGGGAATTCCCATATACACAGTAGAATGGACACTGATGGAACTACCCAGATCCCTCTTTAAGGAAGGCCTTTTTGCCCCAATAGCTGGGAGTGCTGTTGATGCCTGGCCTTAGCTGTCTTGCCCTGTAGGGTTTACCATAGCTCGGAAGTCACCTCTCCCAAGGTCAGGCCCCTTTTCGTGGCTGCCCCCATCCAGCAGCTGTTCCATGCAGGAGTTTAAAGGCCAGCCATTTCCTTCCAGCTCAGGACAACACTGAAGGGTCATTCTAGCTCTACAGTTTTACCATGAAGTAGGCTAAAGCTATTATTAAGCCTGCATTACAGCCAAGCTTCTCCCTCTACTTAATCCTGCTTCCTTACCCTCCTTTCCATGGGTGTTAATGCCAAAAGCACTCCCTAAGAAACATCTGCATACTAAGCTCTGTTTCAGAGTCTGCGTCCTGGTGAACCCAACTTCAACCGAAACCAATACCCTCCTTCCAATTCGCTTTCAGTCTGTTGCCTGAAAGCACCTCACAAGGACAGATAAGTCATGGGGAATGCACTGGTTGAGCCCAGAAAACTGGTTTGCCTTAAGGGGCCATCTAAGGAACTGGCTTTTTTTTTTTTTTTTTTAATTCTGCAAAGTTTTCAGGACAAGAAGATGTGAATCATAGTAGGAACACTATAAATTTATTGAATGAATGACTAGGGCAGGGTTAGCTTCATGGTTATGTGACTTGTACATGGACCCTCATTTTTCTCAGAAGGGTACCACAGTATCTTAATGTTGTGCTGTCAAGGTCTTAAAAATATATATAATTTTTGAAAAAGAGGCCCCACATTTTGTACTGAGTCCTGCAAGTTATGTAGCTGGTCCTGGACCTGGGTATCCCAAGAACTAACTTATCCTCATATGCCCCAGGATTCTCCCTTACCATAAGGGTGTGGCAGGAAAGCAGAGGGGATCTGCCAATGCCAACCCTTGGTCTTTACAAATATTCCTTCTATTTCTTTTTTTTCCAAAATGGACTTGCCCTGGATTAATAAAAATCTGCTGGAGAACTTCCTATCTCTGCTTGGCATTATTCTTTAATAATACTACCCATAAACTTTAACCTAAAAAGTAGACAGGAATTAAAAAGGAATCAGAAAGAGAAAGCAAACCTCTATAATTTAAAGAAATAGGTTTAGGGGCAGAAGAAATGACAAGAAGACACCTGACTGAAATGGTGGCATTTAATCAGGCATTAGGCAGGAAATGGGTGAAGCAATTCCAGAATGGTAAGAACAAGCTTCCATTTTTTCTAATGGAACTTGTGTCAAGGTTTTCAATACTACAGTGCCCTTTGAAAACCATTTACTCCTCTGCCCTTATGTTTTTTGTCCAGGCCTAGAGGTGAAAATGAAAAAATGGAAAGCGAGATGCTGGCTCTATTGACTTTTTTCCAAAGAGAAAACAGGCCACAAGTTTCATAGCAAATCCTCTTACAGAGTGAATGGCCCTAAAAATAGGATAGGCTTCATAATTTGCTGGGGATAGTACAAAATGAATATATGTTATCACTTGTTCAAATTTTTAAAAATTTCAAGATGAAGAGCACGAAATCAAATTAAGGGCATTTGTGAGCCTAGGGGACCTGTGTGACTCCACAGGTCACACACCCATGAAGCTGGCCTTGTTTAGGAATCTCAGAAGGTTTACACTATTCTCATTATCTAATTTAATAATGCTTCTACTTCCATTTCAAAGCACCAGGGATATGATGACTCTGTGTGTGTGTGTGTGTGTGTGTGTGTGCGTGTGTGCGCACACACACATGCTCGTGTGTTAATTTAAGTTTCACTCTAGAGATAGTTGGTAGTCCTAATTCAGAATTAAACCTTCTAAGATGTTTCGATAACATTATATCAGAAAATCTATGCTCCAGATGCCACTACTACCAGTACTTTGGCTATTATTATTTCTATCCACACCAAATCTTTGACTAGTTAGCATAATAAATGTTGTAAATGGGCTTTCATTGGTGAAATTAGTAGAAATAGATGAAATCAGTGAAAATAAAGATATGCATTGGTTCAGATGTTCTGGAGACACTATCTAGACTTTCAAAAACAGAAGATAATAATCTAGTATCTATTATAGTCTGTACTTTTGTGATTAGGGCCTGAGTCTTAATCCCTTAATGTGCTATGTCTATCCATCGGTTTTGGGGATTTTTAAAAATTTATTTTTAATTCCAGTATAATTAACATACAGTATTATATTAGTTTCAAGTGTGCTATATAGTGATTCAGCAATTCTGTACATTACTCTGTGTTCATCATGATAAGTGTATTGTTAATCCTCTTCACCTATTTCACCCATCCCCCCAGCCACCTCCCCTTTCTGGTAACTACCAGTTTGTTCTTTCTGGTTAAGACTGTTTTTGTTTGTCTCTTTTTCCTTTGTTTTGTTTCTTAAATTTTACATATGAATGAAATCATACAGTATTTGCTTTCTCTGGCTGACTTATTTCACTTAGCATTATACCCTCTAGATCCATCCACATTGTTGTAAATAGCATTATATCATTATTTTTTATGGTGGAATGATGTTCTGGTGTGTGTATACACACTACATCTTTATCCATTCATCTGTAGATGGATACATGGGTTGCTTCCATATCTTAGCTGTTATAAATAATGCTGCCATAAACATGGGGTTTCAAATTAGTGTTTTCATATTATTTGGGTAAATACTCAGTAGTGGAATTACTGAATCACATGGTAATTCTATTTGTTATTTTTTGAGAAACCTCCACCCTGTTTTTCAGAGTGGCCACACAAGTTTAAATTCCCACCAAGGTTGCATGAGGGTTCCCCTTTCTCCACATCCTCACCAACACCTACTGTTTCTTGTATTTTTTTATTTTAACCATTCTGACAGATGTAGATAATATCTCATTGTGGTTTTGATTTACATTTCCCTGATGATGAGTGGTGTTGAGCATTTTTACATTTGTCTTTTGGTCATCTGTTTATCTTCTTTGGAGAAATGTCTGCTTAGGTCTTCTGTACATTTTTAAAATGGGATTTTTTTTTTTTTTAGTATTAAGTTGTGTAAGTTTTTAAAATTTTTTAACTTAATTAACATATACTGTATTATTAGGTTCAGGGATAGAACTTAGTCATTCATCAGTTACATATAACACCCAGTGCTCATTACATGAAGTGTCCTCCTTAATGCCCATCACCTAATTACTCCATCCACCACCTACCTCCCTTCCAGCAACCCTCAGTTTGTTCTCTTAGTTAAGAGTCTCTTATGGCTTGCCTCCCTCTTGGTTTTCATCTTATTTTATTTTTCCTTCCCTTCCCCTATGTTCCTCTGTTTTGTTTCTTAAATTCCACATATGAATGAAATTATATGGTATTTGTCTTTTTTTAACTGACTACTTATTTGGCTTAGATAATACCCTGTAGTTCTGTCCATGTTTTTGCAAATGGCAAGATTTCATTCCTTTTGATGGCTGAGAAATATTCCATTATATATATATATATATATACCATATCTTCTTTATCCATTCATCTGCTGAAGGACATCTCAGCTCCTTCCACAATTTCGCTGTTGTGTACATTGCTGCTATGAACAGTGGGGAGCAGGTGCCCCTTCATTTCACTACATCTGTATCTTTAGGGTAAAAACCTAGTAGTGCCCTCGCTGGGCCCTACAGTAGCTCTATTTTTAACTTTTTGAGGAACCTCCATACTGTTTTCCAGAGTGACTATACCAGCTTACATTCCCACTAACAGTGTAAGAGGGTTGGTTCCCTTTCTCAGAATCCTCGCCAATATTTGTTGTTTCCTCTCTTGTTAATTTTAGCCATTCTGACTGGTGTAAGGTGATGTTTCATTGTGGTTTTGATTTGTATTTCCCTGGTGCTGAGTGAAGTTGAACATTTTTTCATGTGTCTGTTGGCCATTTGTATGTCTTCCTTGGAGGAAAGTCTGTTCATGTCTTCTGCTCATTTCTTGATTGGATTATTTGTTCTTTGGGTGTTGAGTTTGATAAATTCTTTATAGATTTTGGATACTAGACCTTTTTCTGATATGCCATTTGCAAATACCTTCTCCCATTCCGTAGGTTGCCTTTTAGTTTTCTTGACTGTTTCCTCTGCTGTGCAAAAGCTTTTTATTTTGATGAAGTCCCAATAGTTCATTTTTGCTCTTGTTTCTCTTGTCTTTGGAGATGTGTCTAGCAAGAAGTTGCTGCTTCCAAGGTCGAAGAGGTTGATGCCTGTGTTCTCCTCTAGGATTTTGATGAACTCCTGTCTCACATTTAGGTCTTTCATCCATTTTGAGTTTATCTTTGTGTATGGTATAAAAGAATGGTCTAGCTTAATTCTTCTGCATGTGACTGTCCAATTTTCCAACCATTTTTTGAAGAGACCAACTTTTTTCCATTGGATATTCTTTCCTGCTTTGTTGAAGATTAGTTGACCATAGAGTGGAGGGTCCACTTCTGGATTCTCTATTCATACTGATCTATGTATCTGATTTTGTACTAGTACTGTCTTGATGATCACACCTTTGTAATACAGCTTGAAGTCAGGTATTGTGATGCCACCAGCATTGGCTTTGTTTTTGAACATTCCTGGGTATTTGGGGCCCTTTCTGGTTCTGTAAAAATTTTAGGATTATTTGTTTCAGCTCTGTGAAAAAGGTCAATGGTATTTTTATAGGATTGCTTTGAATATGTAGATTGCTCTGGGTAGCTTAGACATTTTAACTATATTTGTTCTTCTAATCCATGAGCATGGCTCATGGATTTTTCCATTTATTTGTGTCTTCCTCCATTTCTTTCACACCCCACATTCAAATAAGAAAGAGATCTGATCATTTAGACAGAACATTAATAAGGAAACATGGGACTTGAACTACTTTAGACCAAATGTACCTAACAGAAAAATACAGAACATTCCATCCAAAAATAGCAAAATATGCATTCTTCTCAACTGCACATGGAACATTCTTCAGGTTAGAGAATCTTAAGCCAGAAAAGTTTTGCAAATTAAAAAAGACTTAAATTGGGGGGGGAGGAGTCAAGATGGCGGAGAAGTAGCAGGCTGAGACTACTTCAGCTAGCAGGAGATCAGCTAGATAGCTTATCTAAAGATTGCAAACACCTACAAATCCATCAGCATATTGAAGAGAAGAAGAACAGCAATTCTAGAAACAGAAAAACAACCACTTTCTGAAAGGTAGGATGGCGGAGAAGTGAATCCAAAGCTATGGGAAGATAGACCCCAGGGGGAGGGGCCGGCTCCCGGCAAGCGGCAGAGAAACGGAGCACAAAATCAGGACTTTTAAAAGTCTGTTCCGCTGAGGGACATCGCTCCAGAGGCTAAACTGGAGTGAAGCCCACATGGGGTCAGTGTGGCCTCAGGTCCTGCAGGGTCACAGAAGGATCGGGGGTGTCTGAGTGTCGCAGAGCTTATAGGTATTAGAACGGGGAAGCCGGCTACAGAGACAGAGCCGACAGTAAGCTCACAGCTCGGGGGTACCTTGAGCAGGTCACAGGCTCGGTGAGCTCGGAGCGCGGCCAGAGGTCAGGCAGACAGGAGTTACTGGGCGCTGTTCCCTGAGGGCGCACTGAGGAGTGGGGCCCTGGGCTCTCGGCTCCTCCAGCCGGAGACCAGGAGGCCGCCATTTGTATTCCCGTCCTCCGGAACTCTACGGAAAGCGCTCAGGGAACAAAAGCTCCTGAAAGCAAACCCGAGCGAGCAGATTACTCACCCCGGCCCCTGCTAAGGGCGGTGCAATTCCACCTGGGGCAAAGACACTTGAGAATCACTACAACAGGCCCCTCCCCCAGAAGATCAACAAGAAATCCAGCCGAGACCAAGTTCACCTACCAAGGAGTGCAGGTTCAATACCAAGGAGAGCAGCAGAATTCCAGAGGAGGAGGAAGCAAAGTACGGAACTCATGGCTTTCTCCCTATGATTCTTTAGTCTTGCAGTTAATTTAATTTTTTTTTTCTTTTTCATTTTTTTCTCTTCTTCTGCTAAAATTTTTTTTAACTTTTACCCTTTTCTTTTTTAATGTTTTTTAATTAGTTTATCTAATACATATATATATATATATATATATATTTTCTTTTATATACTTTTCTTTATTCGTTTTCTTTCTTTCCTTTCTTTTTTTTTTCTTTCTTTCTGAACCTCTTTTTATCCACTCCCCCCCCCCCCATGATTTGGGATCTCTTCTGATTTGGTTCAAGCATATTTTCCTGGGGTTGTTGCCACCCTTTTAGTATTTTACTTGCTCCTTCATATACTCTTATCTGGACAAAATGACAAGACGGAAAAATTCACCACAAAAAAAAGAGCAAGAGGCAGTACTGAAGGCTAGGAACCTAATCAATACAGACATTGGTAATATGTCAGATCTAGAGTTCAGAATGACAATTCTCAAGGTTCTAGCTGGGCTCGAAAAAGGCATGGAAGATATTAGAGAAACCCTCTCGGGAGATATAAAAGCCCTTTCTGGAGAAATAAAAGAACTAAAATTTAACCAAGTTGAAATCACAAAAGCTATTAATGAGGTGCAATAAAAAATGGAGGCTCTCACTGCTAGGATAAATGAGGCAGAAGAAAGAATTAGTGATATAGAAGACCAAATGACAGAGAATAAAGAGCTGAGCAAAAGAGGGACAAACAGCTACTGGACCACGAGGGGAGAATTCGAGAGATAAGTGACACCATAAGATGAAACAGCATTAGAATAATTGGGATTCCAGAAGAAGAAGAAAGAGAGAAGGGAGCAGAAGGTATACTGGAGAGAAATATTGGGGAGAATTTCCCCAATATGGCAAAGGGAACAAGCATCAAAATTCAGGAGGTTCAGAGAATGCCCCTCAAAATCAATAAGAATAGGCCCACACCCCGTCACCTAATAGTAAAATTTACAAGTCTTAGTGACAAAGAGAAAGCTTGAAAGCAGCCCGGGAAAATAAGTCTAACATACAATGGTAAAAATATTAGATTCACAGCAGACTTATCCACAGAGACCTGGCAGGCCAGAAAGAGCTGGCATGATATATTCAGAGCACTAAATGAGAAAAACATGCAGCCAAGAATACTATATCCAGCTAGGCTCTCATTGAAAATAGAAGGAGAGATTAAAAGCTTCCAGGACAAACAAAAACTGAAAGAATTTGCAAACACCAAACCGGCTCTACAGGAAATCTTGAAAGGGGTCCTCTAAGCAAAGAGAGAGACTACAAGTGCTAAATCAGAAAGGAACAGAGACCATATACAGTAACAGTCACCTTACAGGCAATACAATGGCACTAAATTCATATCTCTCAATAGTTACCCTGAATTTAATGGGCTAAATGCCCCAATCAAAAGACAAAGGGTATCAGAATGGATAAAAAAACAAAACCATCTATATGTTGCCTATAAGAAACACATTTTAAGCCCGAAGACACCTCCAGATTTAAAGTGAGGGGGTGGAAAAGAATTTACCATGCTAATGGACATCAGAAGAAAGCAGGAGTGGCAATCCTTATATCAGATCAATTAGATTTTAAGCCAAAGACTATAATAAGAGATGAGGAAGGACACTATATCATACTCAAAGGGTCTGTCCAACAAGAAGATCTAACAATTTTAAATGTCTATGCCCCCAACATGGGAGCAGCCAACTATATAAACCAATTAATAACAAAATCAAAGAAACACATCAACAATAATACAATAATAGTAGGGGACTTTAACACTCCCCTCACTGAAAAGGACAGATCATCCAAGCAAAAGATCAGCAAGGAAATAAAGGCCTTAAATGACACACTGGACCAGAGGGACATCACGGATATATTCAGAACATTTCATCCCAAAGCAACAGAATACACATTCTTCTCTAGTGCACACGAAATATTCTCCAGAATAGATCACATCCTCAGGCCTAAATCAGGACTCAACTGGTATCAAAAGATTGGGATCATTCCCTGCATATTTTCAGACCACAATGCTCTGAAGCTAGAACTCAACCACAAGAAGAAGTTTGGAAAGAACCCAGATACATGGAGACTAAACAGCATTCTTCTAAAGAATGAATGGGTCAACCAGGAAATTAAAGAAGAATTGAAAAAAAAAATATAGAAACAAATGATAATGAAAACACAACAATTCAAAATCTGTGGGACACAACAAAGGCAGTCCTGAGAGGAAAATATATAGCGGTACAAGCCTTTCTCAAGAAACAAGAAAGGTCTCAGGTACACAACCTAACCCTACACCTAAAGGAGCTGGAGAAAGAACAAGAAAGAAACCCTAAACCCAGCAGAAGAGAAATCTTCAAGATCAGAGCAGAAATCAATGAAAGAAACCAAAAAAAACAATAGAACAAATCAACGAAACTAGGAGCTGGTTCTTTGAAAGAATTGATAAAATTGATTAACCCCTGGCCAGACTTATCAAAAAGAAAAGAGAAAGGGCCCAAATAAATAAAATCATGAATGAAAGAGGAGAGATCACAACTAACACCAAAGAAATACAAACTATTATAAGAACATACTATGAGCAACTCTTCACCAACAAATATGACAATCTGGAATAAATGAATGCATTCCTAGAAACATATAAACTACCACAACCGAACCAGGAAGAAATAGAAAGCCTGAACAGACCCATAACCAGTAAGGAGATTGAAACAGTCATTAAAAATCTCCAAACAAACAAAAGCCCAGGGCCAGACGGCTTCCCGGGGAATTCTACCAAACATTTAAAGAAGAACTAATTCCTATTCTCCTGAAACTGTTCCAAAAAATAGAAATGGAAGGAAAACTTCCAAACCCATTTTATGAGGCCAGCATCACCTTGATCCCAAAACCAGACAAGGATCCCATCAAAAAAGAGAGCTATAGACCAATATCCTTGATGAACACAGATGCGAAAATTCTCACCAAAATACTAGCCAATAGGATTCAACAGTACATTAAAAGGATTATTCACCACGACCAAGTAGGATTTATTCCAGGGCTGCAAGGTTGGTTCAACATCCGCAAATCAGTCAATGTGATACAACACATCAATAAAAGGAAGAACAAGAACCATATGATACTCTCAATAGATGCTGAAAAAGCATTTGACAAAGTACAGCATCCGTTCCTGATCAAAACTCTTCAAAGTGTAGGGATAGAGGGCACATACCTCAATATTATCAAAGCCATTTATGAAAAACCCACCAAAAATATCATTCTCAATGGAGAAAAACTGAAAGCTTTTCTGTTAAGGTCAGGAACACGGCAGGGATGTTCATTATCACCACTGCTATTCAACATAGTACTAGAAGTCCTAGCCTCAGCAATCAGACAACAAAAGGAAATTAAAGGCATCCAAATCAGCAAAGAAGAAGTCAAACTATCACTCTTCACAGATGATATGATACTATATGTGGAAAATCCAAAAGACTTCACTCCAAAACTGCTAGAACTTGTACAGGAATTCAGTAAAGAGTCAGGATATAAAATCAATGCACAGAAATCAGTTGCATTTCTCTACACCAACAAGACAGAAGAAAGAGAAATTAAAGAGTCAATCCCATTTACAATTGCACCCAAAACGATAAGATACCTAGGAATAAACCTATACTCAGAAAACTATAAAGTACTCATGAAAGAAACTGAGGAAGACACAAAGAAATGGAAAATGTTCCATGCTCATGGATTGGAAGAATAAATATTGTGAAAATGTCTATGATACCTAAAGCAATCTACACATTTAATGCAATTCCTATCAAAGTACCATCCATCTTTTTCAAAGAAATGGAACAAATAATCCTAAAATTTATATGGAAGCAGAAAAGACCTCGAATATCCAAAGGAATATTGAAAAAGAAAGCCAAAGTTGGTGGCATTACAATTCCAGACTTCAAGCTCTATTACAAAGCTGTCATCATCAAGACAGCATGGTACTGGCACAAAAACAGGCACATAGATCAATGGAACAGAATAGAAAGCCCAGAAATAGACCTTCAACTCTATGGTCAACTGATCTTCAACAAAGCACGAAAGAATGTCCAATGGAAAAAAGACAGCCTCTTCAATAAATGGTGTTGGGAAAATTGGACAGCCATGTGCAGAAAAATGAAATTGGACCATTTCCTTACACCACACACGAAAATAGACTCAAAATGGACGAAGGACCTCAATGTGAGGAAGGACTCCATCAAAATCCTTGAGGAGAACACAGACAGGCAGCAACCTCTTCGACCTCAACTGCAGCAACATCTTCCTAGGAACATCACCATAGGCAAGGGAAGCAAGGGCACAAATGAACTATTGGGATTTTATCAAGATCAAAAGCTTTTGCACAGCAAAGGAAACAGTTAACAAATCCAAAAGACAACTGACAGAATGGGAGAAGATATTTGCAAATGACATATCAGATAAAGGGCTAGTGTCCAAAATCTATAAAGAACTTAGCAAACTCAACACCCAAAGAACAAATAATCCAATCAAGAAATGGGCAGAGGACATGAACAGACATTTTTGCAAAGAAGACATCCAGATGGCCAACAGACACATGAAAAAGTGCTCCATATCACTTGGCATCAGGGAAATACACATCCACTACAATGAGACATCACCTCACACCAGTCAGAATGGCTAAAATTAACAAGTCAGGAAATGACAGATGCTGGTGAGGATGTGGAGAAAGAATACCGTCCTACACTGTTGGTGGGAATGCAAGCCGGTGCAACCTCTCCGGAAAACAACATGGAGGTTCCTCAAAATGTTGAAAATAGAACTACCCTATGACCCAGCAATAGCACTACTGGGTATTTACCCTAAAGATACAAATGTAATGATCTGAAGGGGCACGTGCACCTGAATGTTTATAGCAGCAATGTCCACAATAGCCAAACTATGGAAAGAACCTAGATGTCCATCAACAGATGAATGGATCAAGAAGATGTGGTGTATATACACAATGGAATACTATGCAGCCATCAAAAGAAATGAAATCTTGCCATTTGCTACAACGTGGATGGAACTAGAGTGTATCATGCTTAGCGAAATAAATCAAGTGGAGAAAGACAACTATCATATGCTCTCCCTGATATGAGGAAGTGGTGATGCAACATGGGGGCTTAAGTGGGTAGGAGAAGAATAAATGAAACAAGATGGGATTGGGAGGGAGACAAACCATAAGTGACTCTTAATCTCACAAACCAAACTGAGGGTTGCTGGGGGGAGGGGGTTGGGAGAAGGGGGGTGGGATTATGGGCATTGGGGATGGTATGTGCTTTGGTGAGTGCTGTGAAGTGTGTAAACCGGGCGATTCACAGACCTGTACCCCTGGGGATAAAAATACATTATATGTTTATTTAAAAAAAAAAAAAGACTGAAATTGTACCATGTCTCTTTTCTGACCATAATAGTTATGAAATAGAAATCAATAAAAGAAAAAAGTGGGAAAATTCATAGATATGTGGAAATTAAACAGCACACTCCTCAACAAACAATGGGTCAAAGAAGAAATCAAAATGGAAATAAAACGGTACCTTGAAACAAACAAATATGGAAATACAACATACCAAAACTTATGGGATATAGCAAAAGCAGTTCTAAATAGAACAGTTATAGTAATAAAGCCCTATATTAAGAAACAAGGAAGATCTCAAATTAACAACCTAATCTTGTACCTCTAGGAACTAAGAAAAGAATAACAAATGAAGTTCAAAGTTAGCAGAAAGAAAAAAATTAAAAAGATCAGAACAGAAAAAAATGAAATAGAGATCAGAAAAACCATAAAAAAATCAATGAAACGAAGATTGGTTTTTGGAAAAGATAAGCAAAATGATATACCTTTACTAGACTAAGAACAAAAGAGAAGATTCAAATAATGTCTAAAATGAAAGAGTAGACCTTATAATTGATACCACAAAAATATGACGCATCATGAGACACTATGAACAATTATATTCTCCCAAACTGGATAACCTGGATAACCTAAAATGGATAAATTGCTAGAAACATACAACTTACTAAGACTGTATCAAGAAGAAACAGAATATAAGGACAGACCAATAATGAGTAAGATGATTGAATGAGTAATGAAAACTGTCACAACAAATAAAAGCCCAGGACCAAATGCTTCTATTGATTAATTCAATCAAACATTTAAAGAACTATTATAATCTTTCTCAAACTTTTTCAAAAACTGAAAACAAAGGAACAGTCCCTAACTCATTTTAAGAAACTAGCATTACTCTGATACCAAAGTCAGATAAGGACAATATAAGAAAAGAAAAACTATAGGTCAATATTGATTAATATAGATGCAAAAATTCTCAATATAATGCTAGCAGACTGAATTCAATAGCACATTAAAAGGATCATAAACATGATCAAATAGGATTCATCTCTGGGACATAAGGAGAGTTCAACATATGCAAATCAATAAATATGAGATACCACACTAATAGAATGAAAGATAAAAATCATATGATCTCAATAAATGCAGAAAAAACATTTGACAAATACAACATCCTTTCATGACAAATACTCTCAACAAATTGGGTATAGAAAGAACATGGCTCAGCATAATAAAGGCCATTTATGACAAGAGCTAACATCATACTCAACGGTGAAAGGTTGAGAGATTTTCAGGAAAAAGAGGCAGGCAGAGAGAGAGGGAAGCAGTATTCCTATTCAATACACTACTGGAAGTCCTAGACAGGGAAATTAGGCAAGAAAAAGAAAAGTCATTCAAATCAGAAAGGAAGAAGTAAAACTGTCTGTTTGCAGACAATGTGATCTTAACATAGATAATCTTAAAGACTCCACCAAAACACAGTTAGAAGTACTAAATGAATTCAGTCAAGTTCAGTCAAATGATTCTAAGTCAACACACAAAAATCAGTTGTGCTTTTATACACCAACAATGAACTACATAAGGTTAAAAAAAATCCCATTTACAAAATCATCAAAATAATAATAATATACTTAGGAATAAATTTAACCAAGGAGGTGAAAGATCTATAAACTGAAAACCATAAGATTTTGGTGAAAGCAATTGAAGAAGGCACAAATAAGTGGAAAGATACCCTGCTTTAATGGAAGAATTTTGTTAAAATGACCATACAACCAGGAGTCATCTATAGATTCAGTTCAATCTCTATCAAACTGCTAATGGCATTTTTCATAGAAATAGAAAAAAACTATTCTGAAATTCATATGGAACCACAAAAAACCCTGAACAGCCAAAGCAATCTTGAGAAAGAAGAAGCAAGCTGGAGGCATGATTCTTCCTGATTTCAAACTATATAACAAACCTACAATAAAGAAAACAGTATGCTACTAGCATAAAAATATATACACAGACCAATGGAACAGAACTGAAAGCCCAGAAATAAACTCTCTCACACACACAGCAACTAATATTTGACAAGGAAGCCAAGAATACTCAATGGGGAAAGGATAGTTTCTTCAATAAATGATGTTGGAAAAACTGGATATCCACATGCAAATGAATGAAATTAGAACAATATATTATACCGCTCAAAAAAATTAACTCAAAACAGATTAAGGACTTAAATGTAAGACTTGAAACCATAAAACTCTTAGAAGAAAACATAAGGAAAATCTTGACACCAGTCTTGACAACAATTTTTTGGATGTGACACCAAAAGCAAAAGAAACAAAAGTAAAAATTAAAAAGAGGAACTACATCAAACTAAAAAGCTTCTACACAACAAAAGAAATGATTAACAAAATGAAAAGACAACCTGTGGAATGGGAGAAAATATAATTGTGAAACATATATCTGAGAAGGATTAATATCTGAAATGTATAAAGAGTTCATTTAACTCAATAGCAGAACACCAAACAATCTAATTTAAACATAGGCAAAGGATCCAAGTAGACATTTTTGTAAAGAAAACATACAAATGGCCAACATGTACATGAAAAGATGCCCATCATCATGAATCAATAGGAAATGCAAACAAAACCACATTAAAAACCTTAAACAATTATGTTGTATACCTTAACCTTAGACAGTATGTCAATTATATCTCAGTAAAGCCAGGGAGAATAAAAAGCATCACTTCTTTTTTTTTTTTTTTTCACTTCTTTCTTTTTAAAAAAGATTTATTTTATTTAATTTATTTATTTACTTATTTAAGATTTTATTTATTTGACAGACAGAGATCACAAGTAGGCAAAGAGGCAGGCAGAGAGAGAGGGAAGCAGGCTCCCCGCTGAGCAGAGAGCCAGATGTGGGGCTTGATCCCAGGACCCGGGCACCATGACCTGAGCCAAAAGCAAAGGCTTTACCCCACTGAGCTACCCAGGTGCCCCTAAAAGATTTTATTTTTAAGAAATCTCTACACTAAATATGGGGCTCAAATTCACAACAACAAGATCTAGAGTCACATATTCACTGAGCCAGCCAGGTGCCCCAAATGGAAACTTCTTTCTAAACTTCCTTTTCCTTTCTCTCCTGATTAAAGTTGTTTCCTTTAAAAAAAAAAAAAAAGATTTTATGTAAGCATGTATATATGTATGTATGTATTTATTAGAGAGAGAGTGTGTGTGCATGTGCATGTGCATGTGCTGGTAGGGGGAGGGGATGAGGGAGAGGTAGAGAGAGAATCTCAAGCAGATTCACTGAGCACAGAGCCTGACACGGGCTCAATCTCATGACCCTGAGATCATGGCCTGAGCTGAAATCACGAGTTGCATATTTAACTGTCTGAGCCACCCAGGCACCCCTGAAGTTCTTTCTTTTTTTTTTTTGTTTTTGTTTAAAATTTTTTTAAATTTTCAGCATAACAGTATTCATTGTTTTTGCACCACACCCAGTGCTCTATGTAATCTGTGCCCTCTCCAATACCCACCACCTGGTTCCCCCAACCTCCCACCCCCCTGCCCCTTCAAAACCCTCAGATTGTTTTTCAGAGTCCATAGTCTCTCATGATTCACCTCCCCTTCCAATTTCCCTCAACTCCCTTCTCCTCTCCATCTCCCCTTGTCCTCCATGCTATTTGTTATGCTCTACAAATAAGTGAAACCATGTGATAATTGACTCTCTCTGCTTGACTTATTTCACTCAGCATAATCTTTTCCAGTCCCATCCATGTTGCTACAAAAGTTGGGTATTCATCCTTTCTGATGAAGCCATAATATTCCATAGTGTATATGGACCACATCTTCCTTATCCATTCATCCGTTGAAGGGCATCTTGGTTCTTTCCACAGTTTGGCGACTGTGGCCATTGCTGCTATGAACACTGGGGTACAGATGGCCCTTCTTTTCACTACATCTGTATCTTTGGGGTAAATACCCAGGAGTGCAATTGCAGTGTCATAGGGAAGCTCTATTTTTAATTTCTTGAGGAATCTCCTCACTGTTCTCCAAAGTGGCTGCACCAACTTGCATTCCCACCAACAGTGTAAGAGGGTTCCCCTTTCTCCACATCCTCTCCAACACATGTTGTTTCCTGTCTTGCTAATTTTGGCCATTCTAACCGGTGTAAGGTGGTATCTCAATGTGGTTTTAATTTGAATCTCCCTGATGGCTAGTGATAATGAACATTTTTTCATGTGTCTGGTAGCCATTTGTATGTCATCATTGGAGAAGTATCTGTTCATATCTTCTGCCCATTTTTTGATATGATTATCTGTTTTGTGTGTGTTGAGTTTGAGAAGTTCTTTATAGATCCTGGATATCAACCTTTTGTCTGTACTGTCATTTGCAAGTATCTTCTCCCATTCTGTGGGTTGCCTCTTTGTTTTGTTCACTGTTTCCTTTGCTGTGCAGAAGCTTTTGATTTTGATGAAGTCCCAAAAGTTCATTTTCAATTTTGTTTCCTTTGCCTTTGGAGACATATCTTGAAAGAAGTTGCTGTGGCTGATATTGAAGAGGTTACTGCCTATATTCTCCTCTAGGATTCTGATGGATTCCTGTGTCACGTTGAGGTCTTTTATCCATTTTGAGTTTATCTTTGTGTACGGTGTAAGAGAATGGTCGAGTTTCATTCTTCTACATATATTGTCCAGTTTTCCCAGCACCATTTACTGAAGAGACCGTCTTTCATTCCTGGGCTACAAGGATGGTTCAACATTCACAAATCAATCAATGTGATAGAACAAATTAATAAGAGAAGAGAGAATTGGTCTTCTCAATTGATGCAGAAAAAGCATTTGACAAAATCCAGCATCCATTCCTGATTAAAATGCTTCAAAGTATAGGGATAGAGGGAACATTCCCAAACTTCATAAAATCTATCTATGAAAGACCCACAGCAAATATCATCCTCAATGGGAAAAAGCTTGCAGCCTTCCCGTTGAGATCAGGAACACGACAAGGATGCCCACTCTCACCACTCTTGTTCAACATAGTATTAGAAGTCCTAGCAACAATAATCAGACAACAAAGAGAAAAAAAAGGTATCCAAATTGGCAAGGAAGAAGTCAAACTCTCTCTCTTCGCAGATGACATGATTCTTTATATGGAAAACCCAAAATACTCCATCCCCAAACTACTAGAACTCATACAACAATTCAGCAACGTAGCAGGATACAAAGTCAATGTACAGAAATCAGTGGCTTTCTTATACACTATCAATGAAAATACAGAAAGGGAAATTAGAGAATCAATTCCATTTACTATACTACCAAGAACCATAAGATACCTGGGAATAAACCTAATCAAAGAGGTAAAGGATCTATACTTGAGGAACTACAGAACACTCATGAAAGAAACTGAAGAAGACACAAAAAGATGGAAGACCATTCCATGCTCTTGGATGGGAAGAATAAACATTGTTAAAATGTCTATATTGCCTAGAGCAATCTATACTTTTAATGCCATTCCAATCAAAATTCCACCAGTATTTTTCAAAGAGTTGGAGCAAATAATCCAAAAATTTGTATGGAATCAGAAGAGACCCCGAATCACTAAGGAAATGTTGAAAAACAAAAATAAAACTGGGGGCATCACGTTACCTGATTTCAAGCTTTACTACAAAGCTGTAATCACCAAGACAGCATGGTACTGGCATAAAAACAGACACATAGACCAGTGGAACAGAGTAGAGAGCCCAGATATGGACCCTCAACTCTATGGTCAACTAATCTTTGACAAAACAGGAAAAAATATACAGTGGAAAGAAGTTATTTCTTTTTAATGTCTTGGCATAGAATGTGAAATTGACCCCAGCCTAATTTTATCTACTCTCATTTGTTTTCGCTTTTGTACGTGGATCAAAAGTTGTGAAGTTGAAACAGAATTTGTATCTTTGATTCAGTGGTGTGCTAGAGCCAGGTCATATTAGCTCATGAAAACTAGTTATTAGCATCTCTGCCTAAGTTCACTTTAAGTGAAGTCACATTAGTAGTTTGAAATCAGCCATCCTGGGGTTATTTACACCACAGAAACCAACACCACAAATCAGGGCTCTTTTTTCTGGAGAGTCATCTGTTGAACATTTACCAACACATCATTACTTCAGTTAAAGCTCTGAACTGATAAATTTCTCCTGGAGTTAATGTAGCCTCATATCTCATAGAACTAAAACTCCACTATAGGTGGAGTGAAGAAGAAGAAAGGAACATAGAATCAGTTAATACTTCAAGTTATTAGTCAACGGACACTTCACACATGTACAATCAGCCTCTGTTCCCTGTCTCTCACTTTAGTCCCTGTTGCCCCCAACCTCAAACCGAGGCACATTTTCCTTTTTTAGGAACAAAATTAATACAAAAGTTTAAGCATTAAATAGTCTAGCACCAGAGAGTTCTTATCTAAGGCAATAATTCATTTTTTCTCAGAATCCTGATGAGTTTTTTTTTTTACTAGAATATCACGAGAGACTCTGATTCTGTTAAAATTCTGGCCAAGAGCTTCATGTGCAGAGGGTAGTTAATTGATGGGTCAGACTTTAGGAAAGTTAAATAGATAAGTTCCAGGGCTATGCAGTACAATTAGGCAATTAAGGTGTAAATCATTAAGCGATGCACAAATGAAACAAATAATACATCCAATATTTTTAAAGTGGATCTTGATTATATCCTACTACAAATAATGTATAATTAATTCCTGTCTCTAAAAAAACTGTTGAGCTCTCAGATTGTAACTCATTTATTTAGATGGCATTTGATACCAAAAATTCCAGTCAGGCAGAATAATTTTGATAGTTCTTTAATCAAAATATCAGGCTCTATTCTGAAACTTTTTATCAATTCAATTGACAAACATTTATTGGACATCTGTAGGTACCAGGTACTATTCTCCATTGTAGAGATACAAAGGTGCACAACATAAACAAGACTTTTGCCATTAGTGGGGCTTATATCCTAGCTAGGAGGAATGACACATATACCTAAACATTTATAATGCAGACAATCAAAATAGGCAGATGTAGTAAAGCATGACAGAGTGGATCCAAGTCAGAATGAACGGTCAAGGTGGCTCTTCTGAGAAGCTGACATTTGGGGTGAGGTCTGAATCACAAGACATAGGCAGCCACGCTAATATAAGGGGAAGAACTGTTTGGACAGAGAAGACAGCCAGACAACCGGTGCAGAGGCTCCAAAGCAAAAATGAGTTTGTCATTTCACGGAACAAAAAGTTATCTAGTGTGGCTAGAGCATAGTTGGCAGGATGGAGAATGTTTGAAATGAGGCCAAAGAATTAATCAGGAGCCAGACCATGGAGACTTCACGTCCAGAGGCTAGCTCAGACATTAAGAAAAGAAAGGAATTAGACTCCTTGTCATATCACTTCATTTGCTTTAATAGACCTAAATCTGGTGGTTTAGACTAAGGTGGTGCTAATGGAGAAAAGAAGAGGGCTTTTAGGATATAAGTTAGAAGCTGAATCAAAATGACTTGCTAACAGACAGACTTTAACAAGTGAGAAATTGGGGCACCTGAGTGGCTCAGTCAATTAAACGTCTACTTTCAGTTCAGGTCCTGATCTCAGAATCCTGGAAACGAGCTCCATGTTGGGCTCCCTATTCAGTGGGGAGTCTGCTTCCCCCTCTTCCCTCTGCTTCTTCCCCTGTTCATGCTCTCTCTTTCTTCTCTCAAATAAACAAAACCTTAAAAAAATTAAAAATGAGAAATCAAGAAATCACAGCTAACATCTAGACTTTTTGCTTAAGCACATGCATGGATGATGTTGATGATATAATTTAATGAGCTGGGAAATTCCATGAAGAACCGTGGAACCTTTATAAGGAATGAGTTCTATTTCAGCCATACTAAATTAGTACTGCCTATTTGACATTGTACGGTGTCTGTAATCAGCTTTAAAATATTTCAGCATTGACGATATGCTAGAATGTGTGTGAATGTGTGTGTATTTCAATACTATTTTTAGGCACTTAATTTTAGGCACTTAAGTTGATTTTCCAAATGGTTCCTTAAAACCTCAAACATTTTTTACCTTGCTTGCACCTGTCCCAAGCCACAGTTCTCCACTCACCCCACATACAGTGGAATGCACCGTGCACTGACGCTGACTGAGCAAACTACTTCTGACACTGCTCCTACCCATGCAGATTCATTCAAATCAAACAACTGTTGGTCATTTTCAAGAAACCCCTCCTACTATAACCACTTCCCCAAATCCAGCTAATGCCATCACCATGGCAACTGGGGGTGCTCTGCAGTCCAACAGCAAGTCTCTTCATGATTTCATTTTCCCTTCTACATCTCTTTCCCTTCTACATCATCTGTTAAGAGACTCAGATCAAGAAACATCTATACTTCCCATCTTCTAAACCCAATCCAAATGGCATCTAGACATCTAGTGTAACAAGGAAAAAATAGGTCTTCACTGAATTTGCTAACTCCCTATGTTATTTTGACACAGAAAATATTGAGGATCCCAAATTTCATTGTTTGAAGAACAGGTGAAGGGTTTGACGAGCTGAGGAATGTCTACTAAATCTATTAGAATTTCATGTACAAGATGAAGAGACAACAACCAAGATTAGTTAAGTCAGTACTACTCTCAGACCTGAATCTGAGCAAGACGGATAGCAGCCCAGGGCACTCCACTTTAGAGGGCTCGGTTCTGACCCTTTTCCAGCCTAACTCCAATCTGAGGGGGCCAGGAAGACATGCTCTCTCAGACAAATGCTCAAGTAGCTAAGGCCCCTGAATTCCTTGCCTTAATGGCCAGATCTGCTCCCAGAGATGGGCAGGCATCTTCCTTGGGTACCTCCTCTCAAGGATGGATCTCACTATCAGTATGGGCTCTCCATAGCCTAAGATTTGGGCATGGGACAGCTGTTGAGGTGTGGCCAGAGGGGGTGCTGATGACAAAGCTTTGCCATAATGGCTAATCGGGTATCTGCTCCCCTGTTTGTATGAACCCTTGTTATGCCAGAGGGAGCTGAAGGAAGAAGAGCTCAGGATGGATGAGGTGTTTCCCTCACATTGCCAATTGCAGACAAGGATTTCAAGGATTCTGGGGATTCTAAATTATAACCTGGCTTTTTAGGTCATTACTGAAAGTATATTTGTGATGTTAGGATCGAACTTATTTTATTGAGCAGTTTGCTAGCTTGATTTATAAATTATAAAACTTCAGACTTACGGTATGTGGGTTTCCATTTCTATTCTTACCATTGGTTCTACAAACATTAGGGGCAGACCTGGATGGCAGGCAGCAAAGAAGGTATTACTTCCATAAAGATGTTGAACACTAGCTTCCTCATAGTTTTATAGTTCAGTTCCTTTAACTTCATGCATATGCTTGTAACTGTGTATAATATTTATATATCTTGACAAAGGGAGTTACTATTTTGATTAGTGTAATACAGCAGCTTTCTAGGATATAATTTCAAGCACGTATCTGTTCCAAAGATTTCTTAATTTAGGGACGCCTGGGTGGCTCAGTGGGTTAAGCCGCTGCCTTTGGCTCAGGTCATGATCTCAGGGTCCTGGGATCGAGTCCCACATCGGGCTCTCTGCTCAGCAGGGGGCCTGCTTCCCTTCCTCTCTCTCTGCCTGCCTCTCTGCCTGCCTACTTGTGATTTCTCTCTGTCAAATAAATAAATAAAATCTTTAAAAAAAAAAGATTTCTTAATTTAGTAATATTGTTTTTCTCACAACACTGTACTCCACTAAAATTTGTGTTTACATAGCACAAAAGTTTTAACTTTAATGTTGAACTTCTTTCCTGAGCCTCTGATGGCATTCACAATAATGTCAGAATGAATATCCAAAAGATGTATTTTGATCTCATGAATTAAATAAAGAAAAACAAACCTTTACAGGAACCAGTTTTCTCCTTATCTAGAACACTGGTATAAAACTGGCCTCATTGAACTGTTTGGGTAGTTCCTCTGCTAATGGAGCCAACACACGAACAGTTATCATTTCACTTTTCATATGTCCAAAAGCAAACCTGGAACCCAAAGTGGGTGAAGTTAATGAAGAAAAACAATCATTTGAGGTAAATGAAAAGTCATGCTTCACTGACTGATATGTAAATGCCCTTTCTGTAGGCACACATTTGGTCGTTTTTTGATATAGTCTTAAATTAACTTCTAAGTTGTTGGATAACCTGGAACTTCTTCAGAAGATTTGTGTCTTCCGGTTTTCATGTGGTCAGTGGTATCACTGAGCCCTCATAATAGATGGTAAATTGTGTGGATAAACATTTTTTGCAAGTTCCACATTCATCAACAATTTTGTTGTGAAACTGGAATTCAGAACTTAGTTTTTTTGCTTAACATGTGCTTTTGGCTTTTTGAGTTCTTTCCTGCTGAGTTTGTTGGAAAACAGCATTACCAAATAATAACTGCTGCTGATAAATGTACATGAACCAAATAATAAAAAACAAAACCATGTAATGAGAATATTCAGGCTTCTCTCTATAAGCTTTATGACAAAATAGCCTGGACTCTAGCTCTGGTGCATGTTTCCCAACTAAACAATGAAGTCTCATGTTTCTACTGATCCTCCCAACTGATTGCTAGTGGCTTCATGCATTTTGAAGAGTATGGGTGTGAGTGTGGCCACAGCACGATGGGCAGACCCAATAATGGCCAGTAGAGGCAGGGCTGTTGAGTCTCCTAGTACCATCCAAACCAGGAGAAATTAGCTTCATGAGCTCTCTCTTGCCCAAGGGCACTATATTTACCAGCAAGTGCCACACATGCAGTCTTTGAAAGGGAGGTTAAAGTAAAAACAAAATCTGTTCATACATCTCCTATATTACTAGACAAGTACATCAGAAGCTGAAAATACAAAGTGGAGAGCTCCCAGTGCAGCTATTAATAATTTTTATTTAAAAAAATTAAAAATTTGATGGAAATGTTAGACTAGTTGAGACACTGGGACAAAAGGTGTAAACTGGAATTGTCCCACTTTTGGTCACCGTAATTATAAGACAATAAAGAAACTTCATTTTCATTGCCCCTTTGGGAATGGTGTTTGTAATTTTACTATCTCATATACAGGTGTACCTGAGGTTTCTAGGTGTGGTTTCCTAAGTTTGGGCTTACTTAGCCAATGGCAACACATAAGCCCAGGATGCCTACTTGATACCTATGGCTATGTGACCTTCAGTCTATTTCTTTGACCACTGAAAATAAATTAAAAGCTCCCTGATTGACTAGGCTGTCTTGGTCATTTAGTTATAATGACAAAGCTGAGCAGGCCAGGCAACAAAAGACCTAGCACATGGCATGTACTCAATCAATATTTCAATAAAAGAAGCCATTGTTGGAGGTGTTACTGAAAGCCCCCAACTTCCTCTGGGCTGCCTTCCTTGAAACATCAGCAATTTCAGAGTAGTTTCCATCGCTGTGTGTTTACTAAAGAATTGCAATTTTAAGAAATGTCAGTGGTTTCTTGAAAGTCATGAAATGACCTTACATCATTTAAAATGTCAATGAACAACTGCTTCATTAGGATATGAGAATCACAAAACCTTGCAAGGAAATAGCAAAAAAAGACAGACAGACAATTTATCTCAGAATCACTGGGTAAACTGCTGAGCAAAGACCTGTCTAGCACAGTCTACTGGTTCCTGGAATGCTGATGACAGCTTATGCCTCTGCTTGACATGTCAGGCTAAGTGTCTAAATGCTGATATTTGATACCATTTGATGTCCTAATCAGATGCTTATTCGATCGAAGTCACTGCCAAGTTTTGCAAAGACTTGTAGAAATTGAAATTCTAGTCGCCAATGTTAATTTTAGCTTGCTCTTTGGTTGTAGGCTTTAAGTTGATTTTCTTTTTTTTAGACATTAAATTAAGTAGATGAACAGGAACATTATGGGACAGTAGTTAACATTAGGATTGATGTGGATGTTCTTTCATTGCTCATCAAATCCTGCCTCAAATCTTTTTTATTTTTTATTTTTTCAGCACTTAGAGTTGATATTACCATACATATTTAGTCTGTCCCAAAAATGTTCCAAGACATATTTTCTCAAAGTACATAAATACCTATATTAGACATGGCTCCCCATGTCTTTTAGTTAGTCCCTAAGAGGTAGGATAGTGTTTATGTGTCCTGGAATATAGTTGCTTAAGTTCTCTGACAGAATAAAATAACTTGTGTTGCTATGAAAGTAACACAGATGGGGAAAAAAATCATGTTAGCATGGGCTTTATCCAAGAGTGTTCTATGGAATATGAGTCACATGTGCTGTTCCATGAAAGGAGAAGAGGATTCTGTGGTTTAGACCCTCCTTCCACACTTTCTTCTTAGAGATTCCCAACATTTGTAAACATAATAAAGAATTTGATTGGTCCTGTTATGAAGAAATCTCTTAAATTTTTTTTAACTTGGAGTTTTTTAATGTTTTCTGGAATTTTTCATGAAGCCCTCCTTTTGTGTTACTTCCCAGAGAAACACTGTAGTGGTATAATACAATTTCTTTAAGGCTGTTTCCTTGCATTCATTGGGCTAATGATTTACATTTTACAGTTCTAAGACATTATTTCCCATTTATTTTATTCACACCAAATATAGATTTATTTTCTTTCAGTTCTTTATTGCCAACAGGCTGATTACCCCTCCAAATGCTTTTAGTATCATGTGATATTAAAAAATCAGTGACTTTCTCTCTCTCCAGAGCTCATGAGTTTCTGTTATTCAGTCTCATTCTTACCTTTTCTTGCTACTTGGTTTTCAAAGCTTTGTTATCTTCTATCCCACAGCAAAACCACTCCAATTTAGCTGGCTTTTGGCCAGTTTCTGTTTCTCTCATTCCCAATTCTCTTACTCTCAAATGTCATTTTGCTCTCAGATTTGATCACACAATAAACACTGATCATTTAAGTCTGTCATTCCAATAAAATGACAACATTCCAGATTATGGATATAATCCCTTGACAGAGCAATACTGACCTTATCACTTTTTTTTTCCTGACTAGTAGGATTTACTATATATTTTTCCTGTAATGCAAATTTCAATACCTAATCAAAGTGCTGAAACTGGGCTATCAGTCTTAGTGGCCCACTCTTCTGCCCTGTTGTAGAAGTGAAAATCTGGAGTCATTCAATTTACTCAATTGTGAGTGCTTTCAACATGCTAGAAATTGGGGTACAATGAAAAGAACAATACAGGGAGTTCTCTGAACTATAGATGAGGGTGTTACAGTGCATAGTTATTTTCTTTTTAAGATTTGTATTTATTTACTTCTTTAAAAAATGTTCTTTCTTTCTTTCTTTCTTTCTTTCTTTCTTTCTTTCTTTCTTTCTTTCTTTATGGGAGAGCAAGAGAGAGAACACAGAGGGAGAGAGCACAGAGGGAGAGGGAGAAGCAGATTCCCCAATGATCAGAGAGCCTGACTCAGGGCTGTATCCTAGGACCCTGAGATCATGACCTGAGCTGAAGGCAGGCGTTTAACAGACTGAGCCACCCAGGCACTCCTTATTTATTTACTGACAGAGAGAAAGAGGGAGAGAGAGAAGCAGGCTCTCTGCTGAGCAGGGCCCAATGCCCGCCTTAAGCTGAGGGCCCTAGGATCATGACTTGAGCCAAAGGCAGATGCTTTACTGACTGAGCCACACAAGGGGCCCCATAACATAGTTTTTAAAAAACGTGTCTTTTTTTTTAAAGATTTTTTTTTTTAAGATTTTATTTATTTGATAGAGAGAGATCACAAGTAGACAGAAAACAGGCAGAGAGCCTGATGCAGGACTCAATCCCAGGACCCTGAGTTCATGACCTGAGCCGAAGGCAGTGGCTTAACCCACTGAGCCACCAAGGCGCCCTAAAAAATGTACCTTGATTCAGTTTTGAGGGCTAGTTTAGAAGTCAGTCAGTTTCCCCTTTTGGGCAGCACAAGTCCACATTCCAGTGACTTCCCTTATGGAACTCTTACACTCCTGGCGTCCATGCAGCAGGCCTAATTGCCCCCTGGGCCAAGTACCAGACAGCTAGAAACAGCCGCTTAGTCCTGGAGCCTGTGAAATTATTCAAATCAGCTAATTCACAAGGAGTATGCTCAACCTAGTTAACCCCACTCTGGTTTGCCACACATAAACTGCCCCCACCCCTGGGTATAACCCTCTGTGTGGCCCTGCCTAGCAGTCTGCTCTCATTTGGCAAGTAACAAAAAGTTCTGCATTTCATCCACCCAAGTGTCAATGTGTAGTGTCCTGCCATCAAAGAAGACTTAAGTGTAATAAAACAGCTGTAAGCAAAATTTTTCTTTCTTATTGTTATGAAAATTTCAAAGGACTTAAAATAGAGGTACTAATTGGTGGTGAAAAAGAGGTGGGATCAGGATTTCAAGAGAAGAGAATAATTCTTTTTAACAAAATTAACTTGAACAATTGAATTCTCCTCACCAAGGACTTTAGCAGGTTAATGCATCCCATATATTCATTTATGGATTGCATGCTTATTGAGCATTTGCTGTGGTCCTGGTATTACAAAGCTCTAGGAGGTGCGCAGGAAAAGAAAATATGTATCCTCCTCTTGAGAAATCGGCAGATTAATTAAGAGAACATGACATGCACCTAAAATGATTAGAGACAAAATCAAGTATGTAGTAATATAACTAAACCATCTCTAAGTCCAAAAATTGACAAAGAACTAGAGAAATAAATTGGTTTGCAATTTTCAAGGATAGAGCTAATTTTTAAATAGTTTTTAACTTTCCTTGTTATTTTGCTAGAAAAATGCTTGCATTATTGCTCTTTTCCCAGCTCTGAAACCCTTTCTCTGAGGCACACAGGGCCTGGCTGTTTGCAGCCCTGCTATAAAAAGTTCAGATGCTCTGGAGTCAGGTACGTTTTGAGATGAAGCAGGTAACAAAGTTCTCTCAAGGGATGGATTTTGGAGGAATGTGTTGACAGTTCAGATCAGGTGAAGCTACTTCTTTTAGAACTTGGGTGTGTTTCAAAAAGGAAAATGGTTTCAGTCCAAATCCATTTGTAATACCAACCTTCCTGGTTGGGGAATTGAATGCTTTGCTAATACGTTTTGGAGGGGCAGGCTTCTGTGTGTTTAAATGACTGACTGGCCTGGAAATTGTGCTTCTCCAAAAGGTATTTCATGTTGATCCACAGCCTTCAGGGGAACTCACAGTTACCTGAGGAGAAGCAGGAGGCTGTAGCTTACCAAGCCCCTGTCCTTCCTCTAGATTCACTTTCCATCATTTTTCCTACCACTACCTTCTTACTGAACATCTGCCCTGTGTAATGGACTATAGTGGCCTCTGCAGGGGATGCCAAGTATGAACAGAGAGAGAAGGTATGGACTCCATTCAAGGTAGAATGTGGCCATAGTCATAAAGACATAAAGTGTTGTGCACATTAAGTAAAGAAGGAGTTACTTCCAACTGTGTGGAATCAGGGAATCTTTACAGAGAAACTAACACTGAGCTGGGACTTAGAGAACAGGTTTGACTTGTTGACTAGAGAAAGAATGGGAAACTGCAGCCTGTGGGCCAAATCTGTACCCTCAACCTGTTTTACAAACAAAGTTGTACTGGAACTCAGCCATGCCCACTCGCTGACATCTATGGCTGCTTTCATGCAATGACGGCAGAGTTTAGTAATTGTGACAGAAACTATATAGCCCTCAAAAACTAAAAAATCTACTCCCTGGCCTTTTTCAGAAAAAGTGTATGACCACTGGGTTAAAGTCAGTTACTTGAGGGGTCTAATACGTGGTCTTGATATCTGGACTCGCTGTAGGCCAAAATATAGGACTTCATTCTGGAAACAGAATGCTTCTGAGCCTTGGGAGTGTCTGAGTGTTCACAATGATACTGAACTTCAGACATGGAGTGTGGTGGATGGACTGTAGAAGACAGGTGCTATGGGTAGGAAGAAAAAGTCTGAGGTTCATATTGTCACCTCTGTGAACAATAATGAAGCTGGATTAGAGCGATGTCTGAAATAAAAGGGAGAGGCTACAAAAGACGTGGCAAATAAAGCCCTGGCAGGGAGAAGAGAAGGGAAGAGAATTGAGGCTGGCTCTAGGGTCTTGAGTCTAGGTGACTGGGGATGTCAATGATTCCTTTTTTGAAAATATGTCAATCTGAAGAGGACTAATTAGATATTCCTCCCACCATACCCTGATTAGAAGGAGAAATAAAGCTGGAGTGGCCCCAACCCCTCTAGGGCAACGGGCATTGGGAAGAGAGGTAGTCAGAAGCTATTGTTATAGAGGAGCAAGAATGACAGGCTTGCTTATGGAAAAGTATGTTCCTAGATAGGCAAACAGCCTAAGTTGTCTCTGAGAAAAAATACTGTATAAGTTGGAGGACTTCTTTATGTTTTAAGTCATCTTGCAGGATTGCCAGATAAAATACAAACTTCCTGGTTAAATTTGAATTTCAGATCAACAAGGAATAATTTTTTGTGTGTGTAAGTATGTCCCAAATATTACATGGGATATATTGTTACTAAAAAATTATTTGTTCTTGATCTGAAATTCAAATATAACTGGGCATCAATTTCAGATCAATAATGAATAACTGCTCAGTTATTCATTATTAACCCAAGTATGGATATGTTTATACTATCATTACTAACCCAAGTATGAATACTTTTATACTAAAAATCATTTATTGATTATCTAAAATTCAAATTTCTTTTTCTTCTAAATCTGACAACCCAACTTATAAGGTAAGCAAGCCAAAGCTTTCCCTTTTGAGGAGACTGAACAAGAATTTGAGTAGCTGTATTTGCTTTCCTTCACAGCAGTAGAGTTGACTCCTTCAGCTTTTCTGGAGCCCACAACTGAGCAGGGATAGCTCAGTGAACATTAGGCTGTCTGTCTCAGAGTGCAGATAGAGCACAGACCAAGGGGTGTAGTAGGGTGAAGTTTCTAGTGATGGCAGCTGAAGTATCCAACTGAGGGAGTTGGATAAAGGGTTGTATGGACTAAAGAGTGTCTGGATTACAGAGAAAGTTCAAGACAGGGATAGACTCCTTAGAGGAGGCTCCTTTCAAAGATCTAATTCTTCAAGGAATTTTCTCAGGGTAGAACAAAGTAACAACTATACTAACTAAAGGTCGCAGCTTCTATCACACTGGCTGCAATGTGGAAATATGCCCACCTCAGATCTCTGAATCTATAATATGTTGGTTTGGTGAAGGGGTGAACATTATTTACCTGTTATTTCATAGAGCTGTATGGTTGTGAATTTTATGCACCAGCCTAGCTAGGCTACAGTATAAACACCATCGACATTGCTATGAAAACATTTTTAAGATGTGATTACCATTTAAGTGAGTAGACTTTGAGTAACACAGATTACCCTCCATAATATGGGTATCATCCAACCAGCTGAAGGCCTTTAGAAAAAAGGCTGAGGTCTCCAGAAGAGGAGCCTGCATTTGGACTCAAGACTTACCATGGATGCCTGTCAGAATTTTCAGCCTGACACTGTCTTGCAGATTTTTGGATTTGCCTGCCCCCCAAAGTGCATTAGTCAATCACTTAAAATAAAAAATAAATCTGTCATATACATATGTACATTCTATTTGTTCTTTTTCTCTGGAAAAACTCTACCTAATACAGGCAGGTGCTCTGGTAATTCCAGAGTAGCAATGACCCCCTTGCCACTTCCTCTGTTTCTCACTGGGAGCAGCACCATGGGGGCCACTACTGGTTTGCCCCAGCACCAGATTCCTTTCCTTCTGAAGCCTGAGCAACAGTAAAACCCAACAGCTGATTAAGACATATTTCTTCATTTAAGGGAAGGCAGAGCCGGCCACATCAGGGTTATACATCTAAGAGCCATCATATACATGGAGTGGGGCCATCCATTCCCCATTGCTAGATGGGTGCAACCTTGGAATTCTGGAATTCTGGGGAGCGAGGCTGTGCCCTCTGACCTCAGGCATGCCCTCAACACAGCAGCTCCAAAGGGTGCTCTTAAAATTGTGTGTCTAAGAAGACAGCTTTACCATATTTCTTTTTCTCTTTATCCAGTCCCCTCACTCGACAGATGATGCAAACAAAGGCAGGTTTATATTAAAAATCTTTAGTGGATGGCATATCTGTCTGCTCTCCTCCCAGCTCCCTAGCAACAGCTATACTATCCTTTTATGAATCTTTTCATGGAAATTTTAGCTTTTCTGCATAGGTCTCTGTTTTTATCTTTCAGTATTTTTCCCCCTGTCCCCCCTCCCTTTCCCTCCTTTTCCTCTCTCTGTCTCTGTCGCTCTGCATGTTTCTTTCTTGCTGGTGGGATTTCCCACATTAGCCACTGTCCCATTTCTTTGATTCCTTCTTGGCAACAAGAGCTACAGCACCATTATGCAGCAAGCAGTCCTGCTTCCCTGCTACCTTAAAAATAATAATGTTTCATGATGACAAATGGATATAGTTAACAATGAAAGTAAAATGCTTAGCAGACAAGGGTCAGATTTCTCTTCCTAGCAAAAACAGAGTGGCTTGAGAATATCTAAAGAAAGGAAGATATATGTGGGGATGGCTTGTGATGTTTGCCAGGTGGACACCTCTACTGTTTTATACTTAATTTAGCCTCTGTGATCTCAAGAGTAAGTTCCCAAGAGTAAGTAAGTAATAACGAGAAAAACTCGTTATTCTTAATTTAGTTAAAAACCAAGGTTTGTTATTATCCTAAGAAGCTTAAAAATATTAGATTTTATAATCTAGTTTCACATTTGCCATTTTTCTTTGATAAAAAATTAAAAACAAAAATAAGAAAGTCTAAGTAATGAAGGCATAAAATCCTTTTGTGCCCAGCTGAATTTTCTACACTGTGCCAGAAAAGGCTTAATGAAAGTTAAAGAAAAAGAAAAAAAAAGAAGGAAAATAACTTTTCTAGACCTCCTTTTCCTCACTACCACTAAAAGGAGGAAAAAAAAAAAAAAACCCTAGCATCCAAGAAACCTTCCAACCAAATGCTATTTGCATGCACACATGTTCATGTCTGTTTTGCACACTACACGTGTCCCTTTCCCTTGGGTGCAGATGGCTACTCCAGCAGCACACGTGGGATGTGTATGTCTGAAAGTTAGCTTGCTCGTGCGCATGGAAAGAAGAAAACAAAAGAGTGAGGTAAAAACCACATAAGCCTAAATCAAAAGCAACTGTTCTACTACAGGGAAAGTAGGCGGATCTTGCTTTGTGCACACACCACTCTTTTCACCGCCCAGACTCATCTTTGAAATAAAATAAAGAAGCATGGCAAACTAACTGAAACATAGGTAGAAATAATATATTTGGGTTTCAGAAAGGAAAAAAAAAGTAACCTGGCATAGCTTGAAAGGCACCCATTTCATAACAACACATGTGCAAAGAATTACAGTAATTGCAGTGCACACATCGGTAACAGACAGAGTGAACAATGAATATTAAAAACACATTCTTAGGCTAGTCCCATGGCTTGGCAGCAGTGCACAGCATGGAGACCTGCACAGGAGTCAAAGAAAGGCCTTTGGCTTCCAGAGCTGTCAGGGCCTGGCAGAAGCTGGGGAGAAAAGAGGAGGGCAGAAGATGGCAGTGACTATCCCCTTCAGTATTGACTCCCAACACCCAGTGGCAGAGCCCTAGGATGGCTTCAGGAGGGTTTCATAGAGGAAGTCTGCCTTTAGTCTTTTAGGGCTCTAGTTCAAAGCTGACTTGGAGCCAGGCTGAGAAGGAGGAGGGATGGGGATAGAGAACAGACAGAAGGTTATGCTGGGAACACCCAGACAGTGCCCCGGACAAGCATCCCAGGCTTCTCTCTCAAGGCTCGCCTATAGCATGATCTAGCATGACGCTCTTCACTGCTGTGGAGACATAAACTGGGAAAGTGTTTATCTTCCATGGACTAAATGCACTGGTCTTCCTTTTCCCCTTCAATATTTGCTATGTGGTCGCATTAAAGTCTACAGGGGGATGAATTCTCCTGTGGTATGTTCCAGAGCCTTTAAAGGCAGCTAACCAAACATCCAAGGTACACAATGATCTTTTCACTGTGAATCCCTTCCATTGTCAGCAAAAACAAAAGGCCCTTCTCTTAAGTACAGCTTTGGTTTTGAATGTTCAGATTTTGCTTCTCACCACTGGCAAGGAATTGATTCTTGAATCCTTGCAACTTTGGCAATGGGAGAGGCCAGACTGTGAGAATCTCTAACCAGAGAGTTTGGTTCACACACTGGGAGCAGAGGCCCTTGGATTCTTAAACTGTGGCCATGAACATCCAAGGAGGTGGTGAAGAAGAATTCAGGGAGATCCATAAACTTGGATAGGTGAAAAAAAAAGAGACATCTTTATTTTTGCTAATCTGTGAAATTTAGCATTCCTTTATTGATAAATATAGAAAACAAACCACAATAATATTAGTAATACTTAGGACATTGTCACCAGTAAAAAGCATGGACATTTTCATGTCATTTCACCATTGTTTTAGATATCTCCAATTATTAAGCTCATCACTACTTGGAATTATGGTAATCATTAGACCTGTTATTTTATGCATTAATGAAGTACATAGCATAATAAAATACTTTGATAACTGTATTTTAATATTTATGGTTTCCCTTGACATATTAAGTGCTATATTCTTTTTAAAAAGATTAATCTGAGAAGGGGTCCACAGACCATTTGTCCACACTTAGCAGAGGATTCTAAGGCACATACAACGTCCTCCTGAACTCCAGAAGGACCCAGTTTTTGAAGCAGTGGTGAGAAGCTAAGCCTTCCACACAGTGAATTCCATAGGGGGCTGGCCAAATGTGTATCTCTACACACAAGGGACAGACAGAAAGGCAAACCCATGTCTCCAGACAAAACACTGAGGATTTAACAAAGGAATTTCTCACTTGTCCACTCTTTATACATGTTCAACAACTGATAGCATTCATAGGATGAAAGTCTGCATTTTCTCTTCAATGATATGGAGAGCTCCAAAATGATTTCATTAGAAAGAAAATAAAATAAACTCCTCAAACAACTTCTCCAGATGCTGGCCAAGAGTGTTTGCCACTGAATCACAGTTGATTGGGTAGAGGCTGATGACGAACTGACTGCATTTAGCAGTTTCTGTACCAAGGGTGGAAGGACAGAGAACAGCCATGGGAGGTGAGAAAATCAGGTAATACAAGACAACATAGGGTGACACCTATTACATTCAAGAGCCCGCCAAGAGAACTGATACCCATAAGTGCTACAGAGGCAAATTAGAAAGTCCTCTTATTTTCACTTGTCCTCATGATAAAGGAGAGGAGTAGTTTAAGCTAAAAACAATGATTCATTTGATTTATCAAAATCTGAAATCCTAAAAAAAACCCAACCAAACAAAAAAAACCCCAGAAACAAACCAACAAATAAATCTGAAACCCTGACCAACTCTTGTGCTCATGAAGAATCTAGCCTCAGAAGGCATGCCGGCAGAAACAGTACTACAAACAATTCTCAAAAATATAAACCTCAGCATCCTGCTTACAACAGACAAAATGTTGCTTGAAAGAAAATATGTAAAATATTAGTAGTCTTCAGAGACACCCTTTTTTATTTAACTCGGAGAGAAATATTGAATGTTTTGCTAGAGTTCTTAATATAGTCATAAAAGAAAGTTGGGAGACATAAAGATAGAAAGATGGATAGATAGAGAATTTGGTAAAACCTAGATTATTATATTTCAGACACCATATTAATTTTTAAAAACCATTTAGTATTTAATTCTCTCAACATTTCTATGCCCAAGTTTTTCAGATGGGGATAAGTTTAGAGAATGAAGTAACTTGACTAAGGTCATAGAGCTAGTCAGTGGGATTTAAACCCAGGTTCTTCTGATCCCCAAAGCCACCAATTCATTATTTCAAGTGGTTTCAATTATAAAAAATATCACTGTGATTGAATCCTTAAAGTCTAAGAAGTTATTACAGGAGTTGAAAGATCAAATTTCAAGTCAGGAACATAAATGGTAATATTGATAAAAGAACCTTTATGACAGCAAACAAAATTGTTCCTTATATGCAGAAAGTCAAATGGGCTTGTCCATCTCTTTTAATCATTAACTTAAGTAAATATAAAAGCAAGCACCTGGAACTTAAGAGCTCATTGATGATTTCATTTGCCAACAGAGTAGTTCTCTGTACCTACTGTCAGAATGTGAAACTGTCATCTCTGTTCCCTGTTTATAGGAAATAGGAGAACTTGTCTAGTGCATGAGATCAAATTTTCCTGTATTCAATGTGCATATCTGTGCCAACTGCCATCCCTTACCTACTATATCTGCAGAACATCCACGGTTAGAGCTGAGGCCATGATCACAGCTATCAACAATTAGGAATAAAGTAACAAAAGACAATCTCAAAGTCATGCCAGGATATCCATCAGGAAATTGCTGCTCTTCATGATCCAGCCTCTTCCCTTTTCAAGTAAAGTCATGATGAGAAATTTTAGCCTTTTTAAAAGTATTTTTTCTAGGGGTGCCCAGATGATTCACTTGGTTAAGCTTCCGACTCTTGGTTTTGACTCAGGTCATGATCTCAGGGTCCTGGGATCAAGCCCCCTCGTCAGGCTCTATGCTCAGCATGGTGCCTGCTTGAGATTCTCTTTCCCTCTCTCTCTGCCCCCTGCCCATGCACGCACTTTCTCTCCCTCTCAAATAAATAAATCTTAAAAAAAAAAATTTCTCTACATCAAATTACAGCAAGATATTGTACTCTACAAGCTACAGACATTAGATACTACTTTGGGATGAACTCCAAGGCCTTATCCAGACCCAACTTTCTCTGATTACAGGAAGTTAACACTTGCTAAGGTAGAAAAGCCTCCAATGAGGTCTTCATAAGGTCCTCTAGCCGTCAGAACTTAAAGGGTCCTTGACTTGAGTTTGGTTATGGGGGACTACCCCTGGGTTCTTTCATGCTATAGGAGTTATTCAGTCAGTATGAATAACTGGGACAAGTTATAGGATTTCAAATTACAAATTACAAGTTATTGTAAATAACTTACAATCAGAAAATTCAATTTGTTCAGAACTTAAAGGGTCCTTGACTTGAGTTTGGTTATGGGGGACTACCCCTGGGTTCTTTCATGCTATAGGAGTTATTCAGTCAGTATGAATAACTGGGACAAGTTATAGGATTTCAAATTTCAAATTACAAGTTATTGTAAATAACTTACAATCAGAAAATTCAATTTGTTCATGAGGTGGAGAAAGGCATCCTGCCATTAAGCAGTCAGATGGAAAACATGCAAACCACAGTTTGTGGAACAGAAAAGAACACTAAAAGTCCTTGCCCAGAAGCACAGGCAAGTGCAGGAAATATACTCAGCAAAGTCAATGTGTCTGTTTTAAGTGTGGGAAGCAGGAGCCACAACACTGAAATTCCAAACTGAAATAACCAGCCATATCACTCATAGGCCAATCCCTCCAATGAGGAATACTGAGGAGTCTACAAAATTCACACATGAGATGGGTTTGGAAAGAAGACTAATCAAGTGAAAATGCTCTCTGGGTCAGGCACAGCCATGTGACAAATTCCAGTGACAGGAAAAGATAGCACAAGGCACACACTACCTTTTTCTATTAGTAGAAAGTTAAGATCTTCTCTGGGAATAGAATAAAAAGCTCATAATAAAGCACACATTAATTATTGCTGCAAAGGACCTCAGAGAATTGCTATGAATGTGTTGGTAGCATAAGTAATATTTGCATTAAGAATCACTTGTATAGGAGTGCCTGTGTGGCTCCATTGGTTAAGCATCTGACTCTTGATTTTGGCTCAAGCCATGATCTCGGGGTCACGGGATAAAGCCCAGCTTTGGGCTCCACACTCAGCAGGAGTCTGCTTAAGGATTTCCCTCTTCCTCTGGCTGCTTTTTACTGCTTTCTTATCCTGGTGTTACCTCTTTTCCACATTGAGGAAACTGTGGCATATAATATCAGACCCTATTAATACTGGTACAATACTGATTCTGTTTTGGCATCTCTTGCAATAGTAAGGTAGTGTAATCAGGATCTCTACTAGCCCATTTGATACTTTTGTGCAAATCTGAAAAAGAACTTCCCATCTTTCAGGTGGATGCAGTCCCATGCTGGAGTAAGCAGTCTGGGAACAGAATGTGAGCTGTATTTTAGTCCCACTTACTCTCAGTCTTATGCCCTCATGCATTCTCAGGTACAACATTCAGTCTCTAGATGGTGGGGCCTGCTGGACAGGAGGTTGCATTATACATCAGCATAATGGGTGTAGCACTGGCCATATGCCCTCAGTCACTCCAGAGGTCATCTACGGCTTCAGTATTCAGCTTCCTGTATAAAGTAAGACTTCCTACCTCAAGCTCCTCTATCTCTCTGACTGAGGGCTTTTTCTAGCTTCAGAAACATGTTGGACAAAATAGGGATTAATGTACAGGGGCAGTTTTTAATTAACGGGGGTGAAATGGAGTTGGGGATGCATTCCCCAGCCTCCTCACCCCTCGATGAGTCAGACTGAATGGCTCTATGTGGTGTTTCATGAGCTCCTCAGCAAGACTGAGCTCCAGGTAAACAGCTCATCTGTTTATCAACATACTCTGTTTCTTTCCTTCCTTCATTTCTCACTCCCTCTCCATGTTTCCTGGGGTCATCTTCCAAATCCTTACACCCAAATCCTTATCTCTGAGTCTGCCTTTGGGGGGACCCAAAATAAGACAATGGGCTTCCTCACTATAATTCTAACTCTTGGCTTGATGCAGCTGCCAATGTTTATAGAGCTTTAAATCTAATTTGACCAGCACATGATTCCATCATTAATGGAAGTACTCTTTCACAGATCAGATAACTTTAAGAAAGGAACAAACTACACCATAAAGAGAAAAGAAGCAAAATAGTCATCCAAAGAACCTGCAACAAAAAAAGATTTCCACAACTGTCTTAAAGAAAATGTATTTAGGTGGAACCAGGGAGGGAGACAAATGATAAGAAACTCTTAATCTCAGGATACAGGGTTGCTGGGGGGTGGGAGGGGGAGGGATAGGGTGGCTGGGTTATGGACATTGGGGACGGTATGTGCTATGGTGAGTGCTGTGAAATGTGTAAGACTGATGAATCACAGACCTGCACCCCTGAAGCAAATAATACATTATATGTTAATACCAAAAGAAGAAGAAGAAGAAGGAGGAGGAGGAGGAGGAGGAGGAGGAGGAGGAGGAGGAGGAGGAGGAGAAGAAGAAGAAGAAGAAGAAGAAGAAGAAGAAGAAGAAGAAGAAGAAAGGAAAGGAAAGGAAAGGAAAGGAAAGGAAAGGAAAGGAAAGGAAAGGAAAGGAAAGGAAAGGAAAGGAAAGGAAAGGAAAAGAAATAAAATAAAATAAAATAAAATAAGAAAATGTATTTAAAGGAAAAGGAGGCCACCTGTCCTGGCAGCCAGCTGGGGAGTAAAAGATGGGGAGAAAACTGAATGACTATGCTTATTGGTACCCTTGTACCAGAGCAGCCTTCAGGCTTAGTGTGCCTATCTTACATGTGAGTTTAGGAAGACTGAATGAATGAACGAATAAATGAAATTTATTTATTTATTTAATATCCATAAATGAATATTCATTTAGGAATGAATAAAGCGGCAAGAGCACAATTCTTTGACCCTCACTGCAGGAGTTTGCCAGAGGCTTGTCAGAAAGAGAAGCAAAGGGTGTGGAGAAAGCCACCGTAAAAAAGAGGTGCTGCTCATCCGTCCACCAAGTTGTGAAGTCAGTCCCCAAATTTGGGGACTCAATCAAGCATTTGTGGATCCCTTATTATATTGGTATATGTATGCTGAGTACAGTGCTGGGCACTGCCTAAGCGGGGGCAAAAAGAAGTGGACAAAACTTTGTCCATAAGGAACTTGGAGATTAGTAAAGAACATAAGACACACCAAGACATTTGGCACAGGCCAAGATAACTGTCCACAAAGCCAACTGCCTACTAGACTCTAAGAATCTTAAGAGCAGGACTGTATTTTCTAATTTTTTCTATGGACTGCAAGATAGCACCTTAAATATGGTAGGTTTTCATAGATGGGTGGCATTTGAATAACCCTAAGAAGAATCTTTTTTTATAACACAAAGTTTCATGAGAAGGCAGAAAAGGCAGAAACCCATTGTGGCTGGGGAAATATAGTTAGGCTTCATGGAAGCAGGGGCATTGGAGCTGGTTGACAGTTGCAAAATAAAATATACCCAAGCAAAATGGAATCTTGAATTTTTCTGTGCTTTTTGACAGAGATTTGTGCTCAAGTTTGGAGATTTGTCTGTCCTTCCATCACTCCTTGCTATCTAATGGATATATATTCAACTTTGACCTTTTAATATTTTTTTGAGGCAGAAAAAGCATTTGACAAGAGAGAACATCCGTTCCTTTTAATATATTTTTTTGATGGTTTGCTGTTAAAACATTTTAAGTCATAGCCTTTTCATTAATTCACATCAATGAAGGATATTATCTCTCACTGCATTTACTGCAGCTGATGGAGAATTGTTAGTTTATTTTTCCTCGTTGTTCAGAGATATACTTACAAACACAAGGATTCATTTGAAGATGAAAAACAAAACAAAACATAACCAAAAAAAGGGAAAAGAGAAAAAGAGAAAACAAGAGGCTGCCAAGTACATTTGTTTTTTAACTTGTGATTCTTCTTCTTGCTCCCCACTTACAGCCACCCTACTCTTTCACACCCTTACTCACTTTGCCTCTGTGAGGAATTAAAACAGTCGGCACTCTGTGTTTGACAGGGGAACAGCTCAGGTGTCTGTGGAAAACCTTTACTTAGGGAAATCCTTGGACAAGCAACAATCCCTACTGATCCAGCAAGATCAGCACCTACCTGGTGGATAGACTACCTTTTCATTAACTGGCAAACCACATGAAATTGCCATTTCTGTGGTTCAACAAATGGTTGAATAGCAGCAGTTTTACATGGTTCAAACTAATATTTTATAGGACAATTAGTTCATCAACTAAGAGAATAAAAATGAGTAAATCTTGAGGCTTTTCTTCTCTGATCTCAATTCTGGCCTTGAAATCTGTCCACATAGCAGGGATGTGCTCCATGAAAATTCCAGCAATTCTAATGAAGACACCACAGGCAGAGTAGATTTGAATTTTCTCAGTCCATGAACAAGGATGGGCAAGCAACATCACAGAATATGCCTGTTCTTAGACCAACTAATAGTCACGTCTCTCTGGACTTCTCCCAGTGGTATTTCCAGAAAACTGACTAAAGTTCTTGCTCCTCTGTGACCAGCCAACTTCTCTGTCTCCCACTCTTTTACTTCTAGACATGGAGAAATCCCTTTATTTTTATCTCTTCCCAGGCTTTTTCAAAACTACTTCACTTCTACTCGTGAACTCCCGTCTCCTCTTCCTTTTGCCTCTACAGCGAACTTAGGTTCTAACATTTAGGCTTTTGCTAAATGTTTAGTGTTGGAGACTTTCAGCTTATTTTTTTTTTAAAGATTTTATTTATTTATTTGACAGACAGCGATCACAAATAGGCAGAGAGGCAGGCAGAGAGAGAGGGAAGCAGGCTCCCCGCTGAGCAGAGAGTCCGATGTGGGGCTCTATTCCAGGACTCTGGGATCATGACCTCAGCTAAAGGCAGAGGCTTTAACCCATTGAACCATCCAGGTGCCCCTCAGTTTATTGATTATAAAATGAACTTCCCCTGTAGCAAGGTAAAGCAAAGCCTACTTACCTGGTAGTCAGAGGAAAAAGTGGAGGAAAACGTGATGAATATCACAAATTATTTAGCCACAATGAGAATTTATGGTAGAGTGGTTGGGGTTAGAAATATACAAGAGCTTCTCCCTACTAATTTTTCCTGGGTAAAACTTTAATTCTCTTGATGCCTTAGAGTACTTTAAGACCAAAAGAATATCCTGGAATCATTTGCCTCTAGGCCCTCTTTCTCTGGGGAAGTAAATTAGCAGGACTACATTCCATGGAGGACACAAGGCTAGTGTGGGTTTGTAAAACAGATTTGGGTTGTTCCTGCCTTGCCTAACCTGGTTCATGACAAATAATCCTGACAAAAGCACGGGAATCATTTCCAGACATTTAGGATCGGAGCAGGATAGGCCAAAGAAATTTCCTCTCTGAGACTTTAGGTAATGGGTCCATTTTTGTACTTTTTTTTTTTTGACTCTTGGAGCCATTCAAAATTTTTGTTTTAAGACTGCTTCAGGCTCTTTGCTGCCATTCACGTGTGGGTGGCACTGATTTATATTTAACTGGTCTTACTTTCTTTCTCTCATTTTCTTTCGTAACTTGACTTTCTGTTTGCCCAGTTACCTGGGTGATTGATTGGGCTTTTGAAAAAGCCACTTTTAGTAGCCTTACCTTTCCATGCACCACTGACAGCAAATATTTTAAGCCTGAGTCAGAAAACCACTATCTTTGAGAAGGCCACATGGTGCAGACTTGTCTTCATTGCTGTTTTTCCTTGCATGAGACTCTGCCAAGGAAGCATTTAAAGGGGTGAGGTAGAGAAGCTGGAGTTTCAGCCAGGCCCTCTGATGTCCATGCAAAGGTGCACTTGGATGATTTAGAGAAGACAGTCAGAAACAGAAACTAAGAGCCTCACTGACATAACTCCGCTCCAGAATTATCTGTTAAACAATGTTGTTTTCTGACATCTACTTGGAAAAGTAGACAAAAGGGCCACACCAGAGGAATATGTATCATGAGAAAACCTTCATTCTGGATAAGAAATGAGATATAATAAAAATGGAAAAAAAGGGCTAAGTATCCTGCGGAGTTAAGCAGCAATAAAACATTTATGAATAAATCTTCATCTGGGATGAGAATCTGAATGCCAAGAAAAAACAAATCTGCAGCTCACTGAGTTAGGACATGTTCTTTTCTTAGTTCCTAGTGTATAACAGGAGGTGAGGAGATTCCTAGCTTGTTGGGAAGAATAGCTTCCAGAGAGAGAGAAAGGAGGCAGGCCTAGGCTTGTTGGTGGGGCTGAGCTGTGAGCAGAAGAAAAACTAAAACAATAGTTACAACAAAGAAATGCTTCGAAATCACCTCAGAAGGATTTGGAATGCAGCCCCATATATGCTATCTGACCATTTAATCTCTGTGTGTGAAAGAAGAAACCAAACATGATTTTCTTCTTCTATTCTGCACAAAAGGTGATAGAGGTTGAAAGACAGCAGTGAATGGCAGCTCACCTCATGAGTATGGAACTGAAAGGTCTTGAAAAACCAGACGAAAATCTTATTTTTGGATACCTATTCAGTACTACAATTACACAATGTCAACCTTGAGGTCACAGATTTAGCAAGTTTTCCTAGTTACAGAAAAAAAGTTACTTAAGGGGAACTTAACCTCTTCCCCCCCCCCCCTTTTTTTAACCAAGAGCTCTTAAGCAAGTAATTTTTCATGGTATTATGAGTTCCGGGGCCATTTTCACATCTTGAGCTCACTCTCTCTCCAAAGATGTTGTGGGCAACTTTTTCTCGTCATGAGCTGCCTTAGGTAGGATGTAACTCTTTTTTTCTTTTTTCCCAAAATTTTATTTAAATTCTACTTAGTTAACACATAGTGTAATACTGGCTTCAGGAGTGGAATTTAGTGATTCATCACTTACATATAATACCCAGTACTCAAAACAACAGGTGGGTAGGAGGTGATTCTTGGCACTGCTTTACAGCAGAAAGGGGGCTTTCTCTGGGCTTGGGAAGGGACGATGAGATTAGAAATCCATGACCCAGAGCAGAACACAGATCTTGCTTGAGTCATTGCCCCTCTCCTCTTTTCATGGGAGTTTGGATAGTCTGACAGATACTAAAATTTTCCTAGGGAAGATCATCCTCAGATACTGATAGGACATCAAGGAAATGAAGTTGCTTACTTTAGAAAGAACATGACTTTTAAAGACAGGAAATCAACTATAAATGGGATATTTTAACAAGTGATAAAACTAGGTATTTTTTGTTATTTCCTCTTGTACAAAAATGACAACTAGAAAAATGAATCAAAGTTCTGGCTAGACTATAAGTGTGTGCCTCAGAAATGGCTTCTGATGGGTCACTGTACTCCTCTCATTCATGGCTAGGCCCTCCCCACACCTATCACCTCTTACTCCTGGTATCCTTGGTGAACAGTATGGCAGAGTGGGAAGAGCCAGAATTTTGTAACCTGGGCATATTACCACAATATGTGTTCCACAAATAAGTAATTTCATTGCCTGGATGAGTCCCTTAACCTTGTCTGAACCTCAATTGTCTCACCAGTGAGATGGGGCTACTCACACTTCGCCTATAACAAAGCTTACTGGGTATATAGGAACTATATAAGAACACAAAAGGAAGACCTCTGGCAATTGAAGAGTGCTGTATACAAGTGTGAGTTTCTACAAAAATCAAGCTGTAAGGCTGACATTCTGTAGAACACTGCTTCCCTGCATAGAAGACCCGATTAACCATAAAACATAGAGAGATGAGTGATGACACTTTTAAGAGCTGTTAAAAGTGTCTGCAGATTTGTACTTTTTGTGAAGTCCTCTTATGAGCATAGATACCTTTTAGCTTTTTTGAGGAGGCACCACGTTGCCCTACACTCTATTTTTCCCTACAGGAATTTCAAGACCTTTTTTTTTTTTTTTTAATGTGCTGTTTTTTGTTTTTTTTTTTTTTTTTAAAGATTTATTTATTTATTTGACAGAGAGATCACAAGTAGACAGAGAGGCAGGCAGAGAGAGAGAGAAGCAGGCTCCCTGCTGAGCAGAGAGCCCGACATGGGACTCGATCCCAGGACCCCGAGATCATGACCTGAACCGAAGGCAGCGGCTTAACCCACTGAGCCACCCAGGCGCCCCAATGTGCTGGTTTTTTAAAAATTGAGATACAGCTGACCTATAACTTAGTTTCAGCTATACAATGTAATGAGTCAATATATATATATATATATAAATTGCAAAAAGATCATCATAATAAGTCTAGTTAATATCCATCACCACACAGTTACAAATGTTTTTCCTTGTGATGAAAAATTTTAAGATCTATTATCTTAGCAACTTTCAAGTATACAATACAGTATTACTAACTATAGACCCTGTTCTTTATGCTCAGTTCCCAGAGTGAGGGCTTTATTTAGTAACTCCCCTTAATCTTCTTAATAGTTGAGATAATTACTTTTATCAAAAAGTATGTTGTTGGGAACATACAGGAGAAAGTGCTTGTTTTCTATTGAGAACTGGCACATTTTCATAAATCCCAAGCCCTAAGTTCTTCAGATTTCAGACTCTATAAATCAATTTCATTAAAACAAAGAAGCAGAAGAAACAACCCCACATCACCCTACAACCATTTTGTCTTACGCTAACTAATCTAAAGGCAGTGAGGTTTGTTTCTACCTTTCACCCTGCCCCACCATTTTAGTCTTACATGCCTTTGCCCCTAGGCGAAATTTGGGGCAGGGTTTCAGGGGAGGGAATGAACGTCAGAGGAAACATACATTTTATTTTATATTCACATAAATCTCTTCTTCAACTTTTATTACAGGCATGTGGGCTCTCTAGGCAGGAGGAAATTTTGAATGAACTCAGCTTTTAGTGACCAGGAGTGGAAACATAAAAAGAGCTATTCAGCCTCTCTGGTTTCAGAGATAAGTACAAAGGGTAACTGGCATTAAATCTGTAGTAATAGCTGTTCTAAGTACTGACCATGATTTGAATCTCTCGATAACTGATTCTGGCGAGGCTAGAATATTTATCAATCCATTAGGAGAAGCTGTTTCTTGCTGATAAGATGCCTACAGCTGATGAGGTCCACCTGAAGACGCAGATGAGGCTGGGCTGAATTTATAGCCATTTGCAGTGAGAGCAAAAAATGTTCTCCTTCAGAACAGCATGACACATTCATCAGCAAAATTATCAATCTATCTCCTGGGGCCATGCTATAGAATCTTCATGAAACGTGGTTGGTGAACACCCTGGCATATAAGGTGATTGGATACAACACTTAGACTTGGCCAGAAAGTCACAATTTCCCTGATTTGGAGGCTAAGGAAGAAGGCAGTGAGATAAATGAGAATAGTTATTAATCTCTGGATCTCACTTTTCAGAAAAATCTCACACTGAATTCTAAGGTGCCAGATAGGTGATTCATCCTATGCTTAAAAAAAATGCAATCAGGGGCGCCTGGGTGGCTCAGTGGGTTAAAGCCTCTGCCTTCGGCTGAGGTCATGATCCCAGAGTCCTGGGATCGAGCCCCACATCGGGCTCTCTGCTCCCCCTCTTCCCCTCTCTCTCTCTGCCTGCCTCTCTGCTTACTTGTGATCTGTCAAATAAATAAATAAGAATCTTTTAAAAAAAATGCAATCACTCATTTTATTTAACTCAAGGGCATTATTTTGGTTCAGTACTAAAGTGGGGGAAGTTGCAATACAGGCAATATTAAAGTTAAAAACAAACCGCAATAGAGCAGTCACCTGCATTTTATTTTCCCTCTCTGTGAAGTTCTGCAGCCATGTGTAATCTCAGTGCCAGCCTTACATTCTGGGGTGTGTGTTTTTTTTTTTTTTTTTAATTACACATTGACTAAACCACATTAAAATATATGACATTAGGAGCTTTTGGAATTTAATCTTGTTTTTACAGATTGATTCTATTTTTAAAACTAAAATCTAGGATGAGAGGTGGATATGTGAACCATGTAGGAAGACTGGGTGGCCCCTGCTGCAGACTGATGGGCCATCTTCTTTAGTTTCTTTAATGGACCATCCGTTCCACCTTTTCCTTGGCTGATTTTCAAAAACATATAGATTTTCTCTTATATGGCAACACAAAATTTCCCTCTTTCTAGGCCCAAACTATCTGCTTCCCAGCATTTGCCTAAAGCTTGCTTATAGGAAATAATATTTATGGAGGATTACCTGAATAGCAGTTATTTTATTCCACTTGATAGCCTAGACTTTTATCCTGGATCAAACCAGATCATCAGAGAAATGGCTATTTGCTTCTTCCTGGATTTCCCCTGCCCTTGAAAAATCATTTTTTAGAGTTGTGGATTGGTGTTCTAGCTCTGGCCTGCTTTTCAAGAATTCTCTAACAAATAGCTCTATCTGATTTGCTGCTGTAAGGTTGGCTGTGGTGGAAGGCCTCAATTGCTCCCATCCCTTCTCCCTGTCCTACCTAAACCTCTACTCCAGGAGGAGGAGAGCTCAGTCCTTCCAGATGGGAAAAATGTGTTTGTGTGTGTGTGTGTGTGTGTGTGTGTGTGTGTGTATACATGTGTAGACATATGTTCTGAGTTTCTGGTATGTTGTCCTTTCATCAACACTTGGTGCTTATCTGGCCTCCTTTTCAGCTTTGGTCAGGAAGACTCATAGTCATCCTTGTGGCCCACCTTTGGGTTACAGCATGGCTGTTAAAAGCGTAGACTCTGGAGCCACACAGCCTTGCTTTGAATTCTTAATGGAATATTAGGATATTAGAAATAATATTAAAGATAAGCCAATACTCAGTTGCCTCTCCTGGGGCCCTTTCCTTTTTTTCTCCTACTGTGAATGTTACCTGATTGCCTCTCATGTCTTCAAAATATTGGAGGGATTCATGACAAAAGTACTCTGAGTTCAAACCCGAATTCTTACTGTTCTGCCACTTTCTCGGCAGCATAGAAACAAAGTACCACAGGATGGATGGGACCTCTGCATCTGTCAGGTTGCTGCTGCATGGACAGCCTGAACCCCTTCCTTGGAGGCCCCACTCCTAGTCCTCACAGGGTGGATGTACCCGGGACCTCCAGAGTAAGACCTCCAGAAGGCTTGGGCTTTGCTTCAGAAGCAGCAGAAACCAAAGAGGAAAATCTTCCTTCTTTCTGATACGCCTTGCTCCACAACAGATATTTCAGACACTAAATTCTCAGTTTGAGGCTTGCTTAAGAGGCTAGTCCTTACTAAACAGATAAAATATTAAGCACCAGTGTGCTCCCCAAATCATTAGCAGCTAGTCCACAGGTAATGAATTCAGCCCTAGGCTATTTGGGGCCTGTTGTTTTTATTTCCTACCCACAGCACACACTTTTCAGTAATGAACTCTCCCTGCACAAAATGAGGGACATGCACCATGTCCCCAGAAGGCTTGGAATGACTCATTTCTGCCAGAAACTATGGCCCTGAGGGCTCCAAATCCTCCATTAGGGGCAGGGAGGAAGAAAACACAGTCATATAGCTGTCTAGCCTTGCTGACTGGCTGGATGAGAAAACTCTATTTCTTAAATCAAATTACTGATTTGAAACAATCTGGAGTATTTTAAAAGTCTACAAAAATGGACCAAAATTAAATATCACAATTTCCCCCCTTTCTGTAATTATTTTAAATCCCATCATTAAGTTGACCATTATTTTTACTTTTTACACTAACCCTAGGAGGCCAGTGGCTTTGACCCCTATCATTTTTGAGCTCCTGTTGGAGAAGCCAAGTCTCAGGAGAAGTTAAGTAGATTTCCAGACATGTCCTGACAAGGGAGTGGAGACAGATTTTGAAGGTGGTCTTAGCTCCCTGGTTTGGTATTAAAACTTCTAAGTTCCTAGTAGTCTAACCTTAACAGTCCCCTGAGAGAAAGATTAAATGGGGAAGAGCAATTCACTTTACATAAGCTACCCAAATATATCCAGCAAAAGGGAGAAGCACATTTCCCATGTAGACAAGGTATCAGCTAGACAGTCAGATTGTGCATCCCTAATGTGTTGCTGAGTTAAAGGGCTTTAGAATGGCATAAATTTCATTCACTAAACTATCAAAGAAACTTTGTTTCATATACATTTGTGTTCACAATGTGTTTGTGTGGGGGGGGTGTTATATTACCAGAATTTTGCTTATTGCCCTTTGGAATATAAATATCATACAGTTTAAATACAATGTATTATTTGAAACTTGTTTCTTGGCACTAGACTCATGAAGTCAGCTACTAGTTATTTCCTGCCTGGCCTTTACAAAGGCTGTATTGGTCTTTTAGTTCAGTGCTCTGAATCATAGGGAGGGACTGTAGTGATTGTGCTTAAGAAGTTATCTTCAAATATGCAAAACAGTAAGTTCGTGTGAAGTGAATTTGGCTATTTGATCTTTAAATCCAGAATAATACTGTAAAAACAAACAAACAAACAAACAAGCAAACAAAAACCAGAATGAGGGGTAAGGATGGGGAAAGAAAATAATTCACCTCTAATGTAATATCCTGATAAATCCTTGGGCTTCATGGGGTTTCACTGAGGTTATAGTAACTATTTCCTCTCATTATGCTAAACTTAAAGTTTCATGGCATCTCACCACCCCTGATGTCTTTCCCTGAACCAATCACTGTGGCCAGTGGAACCTGAATGGTTCTGACTGGTGGATGCCACATGACATCTACAGAGCTGGGTGTAGAGTTGGTTCTACCATTACTACTCTGAACTAAGAGAGGAGGAGAACAAATACTCAGAACAGGGAAGTGTTAAAGAAGGAAGGTAAATGAATGCCAGAAGGCCAAAGTCCCATTTCTATTAACACAGCATGGTCATTAATGATAGTAATAAAGAAAAATACATTGGATTTTTGCAGCCCTGGTTCATCTGCATATTCTCTCTCTTCTGCCTGGAGTACATTTCCCCCACCTCTGTGAAGAAGAGCTTCCTGACACTCTCACTCTGTAGTACTTCCTTAATATTTTTTTCTTTTCTTTCTGTAACTTTTCTCAATTTGAAACTACTGGGTTTATTTACTTTTCTTTTTTTTTTTTTTTTAAATTTCTTTTCAGCGTAACAGTATTCATTGTTTTTGCACCACACCCAGTGCTCCATGCAATCCGTGCCCTCCCTAAAACCCACCACCTGGTTCCCCCAACCTCCCACCCCCCGCCCCTTCAAAACCCTCAGATCGTTTTTCAGAGTCCATAGTCTCTCATGGTTCACCTCCCCTTCCAATTTCCCTCAACTCCCTTCTCCTCTCCATCTCCCCTTGTCCTCCAGGCTATTTATTATTCTCCACAAATAAGTGAAACCATATGATAATTGACTCTCTCTGCTTGACTTATTTCACTCAGCATAATCTCTTCCAGTCTCGTCCATGTTGCTACAAAAGTTGCATATTCATCCTTTCTGATGGAGGCATAATACTCCATAGTGTATATGGACCATGTCTTCCTTATCCATTCGTCTGTTGAAGGGCATCTTTGTTCTTTCCACAGTTTGGCGACCGTGGCCATTGCTGCTATAAACATTGGGGTAGAGATGGCCCTTCTTTTCACTACATCTGTATCTTTGGGGTAAATACCCAGTAGTGCAATTGCAGGGTCATAGAGAAGCTCTATTTTTAATTACTTGAGGAATCTCCACACTGTTTTCCAAAGTGGCTGCACCAACTTACTTTTCTATTCACTGTGTCTTTCCCACTAGAATTATGCTCCTTGAAGGCAAGGGCCTTGTTTATATTACTCAATTCCTAGCATCTAGAACAGTGCCTGACACACATACATAAAGTATCTATAAATGTTTGTTGAATAAATGTTTGGGGCACAGAAAGAACGAAGTGTGGCAGAGATCAAATGACCCACTCTGCAAATAAAGGGAACAGTATGAGTCATTGCCACTTTAGGCAGGGATTCTGAACTTTTTTTTGTGCAATGGACTCTTCCGGCAGTCTGGCGAAGCCTTCTAAGAATACCTTGAAATGCATCAAAAATACATAGGGTTTTCAATCAAAATTAATTATTTAAGAATACAGTTATTAAACTAAACATCTATAAATAGTAGTATATATGCTTCTTTAATAATATAGAGAATAACAAAATTTAGTGATGGACATAATAACTAACATGATTTTAAAGTAATGCTGACAGTAAACAATATTTCAAGATAACTGCAACATCTATACTATGATAAAAAATATGTGTGATTTTTACCATATTGGTAACAAAGTCACAGGTATGCTAATACTACTGTAGCTTGCTGCTTACTATTATAATTAAAGGAAATGGCAAACTTCATTGGAGATTAGTGAAAATGAAGACATAATCCCATCTAAGTTGATGGACCCCTGTATTCTATCTACAGACCTCTTGGGTGGGGGTTGTGGACAAAAAGATACAAACTCTTAGTTCTAAGATAAATAAACTCTGGGGATATAATATACAGTATGGTAACTTAATTAATACCACTGTATTATATATCTGAAAGTTGCTAGGAGAGTAGACCTTAAAAATTCTCATCACAAGAAAAAATTTTTCACTATGTGCGGTGAGGGATGTTAACTTGACTTATTGAGGTGATTATTCTGCAATACATAAAATTTTGAATCATTATGTTGTACACATGAATATAGTATAATGCTGTATGTCAATTATATCTCAGGTTAAAAAAAAAGAATCCCTGGACTAAGAGCTTCAGCACTCTGTAAGTGTGGCAAAATTAAGAATTAACATTAGAGCAGTCAACACTTGTGACTAAATCTTATCCTTAATTGTCTAGTTGTGATAGTATTCTCACTCTATATAAATATCAATAGTGTATATATCTACATATGTATAGTATATATATATCTATGTATACATATATATACACCTACATATGTATATAGTATATACATATATACTATATATAGGTATATATACCTACATAATACATACACACACACACACACTCATACACATACACACACACACACACACACGTACTTACCTATCATCTATCTGTAAACTATTAGGAAACAATAAACTATATACTGTTCATCCATATAAGTGACTTTGTTTCCATTTAAATACAATTTTCTTGCCCTCATAGAGTACTGAATTAAAGGACTCCTTAAGAACTGCTAAGAAAAATAACCCAGCCAGTGACTGTATAATATTGTTGTTACTGTTCTGGTTCTGTGATAGGAGTAAAAGAACAAAAATTCATAGAACAGATGCTCCCACAGGGATAAACTGTTTAGCTCAGGTGTGTCAAAGCCCTTAATATATGCAGGCAAGAATTTAGGACATTAGACAATTCTCTTCTTTTTTTTCTTTTTAAAGACTTTATTTATTTATTTGACAGACAGCAATTATAAGAAGACAGAGAGGCAGGCAGAGAGGAAGGGAAGCAGGCCCCCCGCTGAGCAGAAAACCTGATATGGGGCTTGATCCCAGGACCCTGGGATCATGACCTGAGCCGAAGGCAGAGGCTTTAACCCACTGAGCTACCCAGGCACCCTTAGACAATTCTCTTCCATAACATCCTCATACATCATATTTTCCTTTTGCATGGGATAAAGAATCTATTTGTCATGAGTTTTCCCTTTTCCAGTAAATAATAAAATATAAATCCCAGTGACTGTGATACAGTGCACTTACCTCTCTGACTTTATGTTTTATGCTGATTTCTATATTTCTATCTCTGTAACTTGTACCAAATTCCATAGAGGAAAAGATTTACTCACTTACTTATTGATAGTTTGGAAAGATATAAAGGGGTGAACATCACAGGTTTCATTCTTTCTTCTTACTCTTGATTTAAAAAACTCATCACCGCTCCCAGCTCCATGTGGAGTCTGCTTCTCCCTCTGATCTTCTCCTCGCTCATGTTCTCTCTCACTGTCTCTCTCTCAAATAAATAAATAAAATCTTAAAAAAAAAAAACAAAAAACTCATCACCCCCCGAGCACCTGGGTGGCTCAGTGGGTTAAGCCTCTGCCTTTGGCTCAGGTCGTAATCTCAGGGTCCTGGGATTGAGCCCCACATCGGGCTCCCTGCTCAGTGGGGAACCTTCTTCCTCCTCTCTCTCTGCCTGCCTCTCTGTGTACTTGTGACCTCTGCCAAATAAATAAATAAAATCTTAAACGCACATACACACACACACACACACAAAATTAAAAAATCATCACCCAACAAAAGAAGGGCCCAAAAGAGAAGCTAAAACTCAGAAGGTATATAAAAAGCCACCTCTGATACTCCTCAAACTGGAGATGAGGGTGTTTGAGTGAATGCATCTATTTCAATAAGGGTCTCAACAAGATATTTTAAAATTTACTTCCTACTCTGACTCCAGGAAAAACTGTAATCCTCATACAAACTTCTTCTTAATTCTTCTAAGGTATCACTAAGAATTTAGTGACATGGCTATGACTAAAAATTTTTAAACACTGTGAAGTGTAGTAATTTTTATTGTAAGGTGTTTTCAATAATATCTATCCCAGCAAGGACAGGATATTTACAGCAGACCACATGTGATCTTTCTCTCTAGGGTCCTGATATGTTTCTGAGCCAGACTCTCCCAGAATCCATCACTTTGTGGTAAGCAGGAGAGTGTCTGATTATCTGCAGTCATTCATGCTGCCTGGAGGTCAAAACTCTCTCCACCGAGGTTCCCACAAAGCCTGGGGCTCTCTTGTCCATGGTCTATAACAGCCTTTTCCCTCAGGAAAAGGATGAAGGAATGAATGCAAATAGGCTTCCATCAATCCCTAAATAATCACTATGCATTTTAACAAATAGCCTGAAATGGCAAAATATAGTTTCTGTGATGGTTGTGCTTGTGGTGATGAAAAACTGATCAGTTTCATGACCACCAGAGCAGTACCACATTTGAAAAAAATGTAGTATGAGGTATAATGCTAACTGAAATAAGTAAGTCAGAGAAAGACATATACCATTATGATTTCATTCATATGTGGAATTAAGAAACAAACAACAAATGAGCAAAGAAAAAAAAGAGGCAACCCCCAAAACAGATTCTAACTGCAGAGAACAAACTGATGGTTACCAGAGGGGAGATGGATAGAGGAGATAGGTGAAATAGGTCAAGGGCATTAAGAGTAAACTTCTCATGATGAGCACTGAGTAATACACAGAAGTGTCAAATCACTACACTGTATATCTGAAACGAATATAATATAGTATATAAATTAAATTAAAATTAAAAAACTATATTTTTAAAAAAGTAATATGAAACAGTATCTGTGTTTTGCTACTATTTTGTTCTGAAACTTTCTATACGTATTTTTTGCCCTGACTCAGGCAACAATATCAATTCTTGGCTTGATGACATCTCTGTAGCATATTATTAATTACGAAAAGATAATTCAGCAGGTTGATTCTGAAAGTAGAGAAATCAGGTAAATGTCTTAAATATTACTTTAGCCATAATTGAATAAAAATATTGAATTATACCTACAGTATAGAGTTTACTGAACTTAAGCCCTATAATAAATGAACTATTTCTGAACTTAGATATCAATAAAATATTTTTCCATTAAAAATGCATTGAGTAGGGCGCCTGGGTGGCTCAGTGGTTAAGCCGCTGCCTTAGGCTCAGGTCATGACCTCAGGGTCCTGGGATCGAGTCCCGAGTCGGGCTCTCTGCTCAGCAGGGAACCTGCTTCCTCCTCTCTCTCTCTCTGCCTGCCTCTCTGCCTACTTGTGATTTCTCTCTGTCAAATAAATAAATAAAATCTTAAAAAAAAAATGCATTGAGTAGTTAAAAAACAGTGGAGAATTTCTCAGTGTGATTCAGTTTATACTGTATGAAAGCAGAATGTCAGATCTTTATTTATTAACAACTTCAAAAGTTACCATGGAAAATTAAATTATAGCAGAAATTTATAAATTCTGGTGAGTATAAAAGGGCATTGGAGACAGAAAGAAGCAATTTGGATTTAGTAAACAATTTGATCTTTAAATTCTTTTGAAATCTTGGCTTCTCAGAAATAGTCTCTTGGTACAAACTATTGGAGGGAACTTTGAATCTTATTTTTTTAATTCCTAATTTTAATTCATAAGTAGTAGAACCTCCTAAATGATTAAGAGGTTCAAATCCTTAAAAATTTTCTTTACATCAATGTAACATTCTATAAAAATTGTGGTTATCTCAGGAATTCAATTTATAAACACATTTTATTTTATTTTATTTTTTCAAAGATTTAATTCATTTACTTGAGAGAGAGAGAGAGCATGAGAGGGGAGAGGGTCACAGGGAGAAGCAGACTCACTGCTGAGCAGGGAGCCCGACTCCGGATTCAATCCCAGGACACCAGTACCATGACTCGAATCATAGATTGTTGTCAAGTTGTCAACAAGATAGTCTTTAATTGTTGCAAAATCTAACTCTATTTTATAATCACTGCAGAATGTCTCCAAACAAACTAGAAGGGACCCAACACAATGGGCCTGAGGTACAATTGTCCAGGCATATTAAATACTTGCTCAGCTGTCTACAGCTTCAGTTAACCTAAAATCTGAATGTGCAAGAGGTATCCTTTTATGGGATTTCAGTGTCAAGATTCATGGAAACAGATTCTGGGTCACCAAGTGCTATGGCCAGAAATGATTACTAGTTTCCTTAATTTGTGTCCCTTGTGAGTTGTGAGAAATATGGAATAAAAACACCAACACACTGCCAACTAGGAGTTTACTAATCAATTTGCTAATATATGTAGATGAAGTAGAAGTGTCTAGAAAGAAACTATAGCATCATATGTTTTCTCCTATTAATTATGAAAAACAGTTACAAGAAAATGCCAATACATGCATATGTAAAATAAAGTAGTGCAAGTTTGCTGGGTTTCTCCAGAGGAGGTGTTTCTATGTTTTTCACTGTCCAGTCACCTGTGATTAATGAGTTGATTTGGATAGAGCACTCTTGACTGTCTGCACTTTCATTTTTTAAAACAGGTCCAGAACACCAAATGCTGACTCAGTAGGCTCACTCCCATTTCTTCCCTTTCCCTGGTTCTAGCAAGAACAGAAAGGAATAGAGTGACCACATTCATATCAAACACTCCCTGAGTACCTTCTACATGCTTGATCTCAGACTTATGACTCTGGGTGAGAGAAGAATAAAGTATGGTCCTAGTTCTAAAGAGCCTGCAGCCCAGTGAAGGGGATCAATACCTAAATCTTGGGATTAGAAAGACAGGGACTGGTTATTTGTACTTTTGACAAGCACCAGAGTTGAATGAAGTTTATGCAAAAATTTAAAATCATGACCTCAGGAGGAATTATAAACTTCATAAGGTTTTTTTGTTTAGTTTTGTTTTTAAGATTTATTTATTTGAGAGAGAGAGAGTACAAATGGGGGGAGGGCAGAGGGAAAGGATCTAATGCAGACTCCACGCTCAGCAGAGCTTGATCCCACAACACTGAGATCATAATCTGAGTTGGATGCTTAACTGACTGTGCCACACAGGCACCCCTAAACTTCACAAGGTTTTACCACATAACAAAGTTATCAATAAGTTACCAATAACCAAAACATAGTTTTTCTGGTGTGGGCGACTGGTTCTGAGATAATTTATTTGGTTAGGTGCTCAAGAATTCCTTCATTCCCTTCCCACCAAGCAAAATAAAATCTTTCAACTTTAAATAAATTGATATAATCTCTCCCTCTTATAAGCTGCTAATTCCTCAGTGTATTCAATGAACAATTGGAGGATTTTTACTAAGAGAAGAATGTTTGAAGCACCAATTTCTATTGGTTTCATTCAATTAGTTCTTAAGAGACAAAGAAGATATTGCACTATGTTGACTGGAAAGCTCAACCAGTAAGGAATTTATTTTTACAACCTAGGGCCTCATGATTATCTCAGAAATCCCAAGGAATACATCACAGCCTCAACAACTTGGACAATGTAGAGTCAGTGATGCTGACAAAAATTACTGTGAATGCTTCCTCTTGACTAATTTATCTAAATGATACAAAGGGGTGTAAACTTCATTTTTCACTCATAGCCATAGACAGGCACTGTTCTAAATACTGAACTACTTAGGACTCTTGCCCTAGCATCTAGGGCCTACATCAGTGGTCCTCAAGCCTGGCTTATCCCAAACCCAGATCTATCCCACACTTTTAAATCGTTGTCTGGGGCAGGTGGAGGGGTAAGACATCAGCGTTTGACTCTAATGTGAGGCCAGATTGAGACCCATAGTGTTAGGCTACCTGAATGTGATATTGTTTTGTGAGTACCACTAAGTATGTGCAAAGTATATACGGGTGATGCTAAGACTTTTTTGGTCTTCTTAATGACAGCTTTTCAATAATCTATTCTCTTACCGTGTTCCTTTCTTTAGCAGAAGACTTTGTCCTCTTGAATCTGTAGACAGACCTTCACATACTAAGATGCAGTGAGTGTATAAACTGATCTGCAGGTGCCGTGAGGCAGAAGCTCCCTGGCACTGTTGACTGCTGGATCAACAGAGTATTCTGCCTACATTTTTATGATTGGCTTTGGTGGTAAAAGACCTTTCTTTTGGCCAAAACACTGATAAAAGTTACACCATTCATCAACATTTATTATATGTTTAATTATGTCTTACAAAAAAAGATGTGTTGGAATTCTAACCCCTGGTACCTTAGAATGTGACCTTATTTGGAAGTAGGGTCCTTAGAGAGGTTATCAAATTAAAGAGGTTATCAAATTAAAATGAGGTCATTAGGATGGGCCCTAACTCAACAGGACTGGTATCTTTAGAAAAAGGGAGATATGTGCACAAAGAGATAGACACAATATGAATGCCATGTGAAGACTGGAGTTATGTTGCCACAAGGAAACAAATCACCAGAAGCTAGAAGAGAAGCCTGAAACTGATCTTTCCCTAATGCCTGCAGACACAGAATGGCCTTGCTAGACTAGGGCTTCTAGCTTTTAGAACCGTGAGACAATAAATATTTGTTGTTTAAGTCCCTCTGATTGTGGTACTGTGTTAAGACATCCCTTGCAAATGAATACAACTTCCCAGGTTAGAGTATTTGTAAATAATGTTTTGCATTCTTACAGATAGACACTTTTAAATTGTTTACAAAGGGCATAACATACATTATCATATTTCTAGCTCTCAGGAAATGGTATTCTTGAGATTGGTCTTGAAGGAGCAATGGGAGTTCAAATGGCAGAGAATCTGGAGTGATGGTAAGGCCAAGGAAGGAAGAGAAGCAAAGATAAACAGGCAAATGTAGCAAGTACTTCAGAAATAAAATAATAAAGTTTATTTGGAGTGTACCTGTAAGTGAAGGGGAGCAATGAGGGCAAAGACTGTAGACTTAGGCTACTGTCACATTGACAAGGGCCTTGAATATCAATCAGAGAAGGTTTTGTGCACAAACGGTACCTACCAGGTCACTAGAAGATGATGGTTCTACACTTGATCTTAGCCAAAAGGCGGAGAAGTGATAGAAGATGATGGTTCTTAAGCAAGAGTGTTATATACCAAAAATGTGTTTGAAGAGGTGCCTCTAACAGCACGTTCTGGAATAGATTATTCCGGGGGAAAGACTGGAAGCAGAGACTGAGCTGAGAAGGGATTGCGATAGCCCGGGGAAGTGGTAGTGGGGACAGAAAGGATGAGGTTCCAGAAACATTACCACAAGGGAAGAGAGACAAGCAGGAACTTTAAGCATGTGATGGACAATGTGGAAATGTTTTTAAGCCTGTGGGATTTTCTTACCTGTTACATCAGACTTCTGTGTGCCTGGTCATAAAGCTAGCTTGCAGAGGCTCTGCAGTTAGAGAATCACATTCTCACCCACCAGGATCTAGGCGGAAGCCACCCAATGGTATATATAACCCAGGGCACTCAGGAAAAGTGACAAGGGACATGGCACTGTATGACACCAGTCAAATCAACATCTGTATCACAGGGCATATACACATGAACAAGAGTATCTAGAATTTTTCAATTCTACCCAAAGGCATCTGCCTCATTGACCATCTAGTCAAGAGTCACCAGACACATAGCTGAAATACAACCCAAGTTACTTCCCTTCTGCACAAAACAGCCATTCGTTAGTTTCCACACTTCAGTCATCTTTTTATAATTTTCTCCCACAGCCAAAATAAACCCCCAGCAAAGCAAGGCAACTCCCTTTGGAAGCACAGAAAAGTCATAGGTCTCACGGATGACTGGAGCTTTCCTCATCTGCAGTGCATAACAGCTGCCTAATCTGCTTAGGCAGCTCAGTGCTCACAGGTATGTTAGATGTGACAGTGCCAACTGGATGGGTTACAGTGTTCAACATCGGGTCACTCTTTCACTCAAAATTCTTTGTGAATATGGACAAGTCTGGAGCCACAGAAGCAATGTAATGCTTTGCCCTGGGCTCTGCAAGCTGCCAGCTCTGTGGCTGCCTGGCTCCTTCCTCCAGGCATTAGATATCACTCACCTGGCTTCTTAGTCCTGTCCTGAAGACATAGTAGCTTTTTGTCTGCTGTGTGGGAAGCCCTGTATTAGAGGATGCTGGGGGCTGCTGTTCTGAGGATCTACCATCACTATGGGTAGAAGAGCAGCTCCCTCAGCTACCCTGCAAGGCAATCTGGAATCCTAAATACTTTCAGAGCTGAAATCTGTATCTGGTTCATACCTTCCTAACAAATGCCTAAGAACAAGACCTTAGTCTATTCCTTTTGCCACTGTCATAACCTAAAACATGCATAACTGAAGCATTTTTAAATAAAAGCAATTTGCATTAAGGATCAAGGATTTGATGATAATGAAGAAAATGATATACACTCACTCCATTGATTCTCAGGGGTCCAATGGAAGGCAGTCCCAAAATAGAGTTCAGAAAATGATAGCAAATATGAGTGTAGTGAACCAGGCATACATTTACCCTTGCAGCAAACAAAAGATCCTATCTCTGATAGCCTTGGGAGTTGTGAAATTCACAATATACTACTGCTTTGTGAATGTAGTGTGTGTGTGTGTGTGTGCGCGCGCGCGCACATGCACATGTTGAGGCGGGAGAGAGAGTGTGTGTCAGAGGGAGAGCGAGGGAAGAATGATACAGGCAGAGGAAATGGTGGTTAACAGATGGAGAAAGATTGCTCCTGGCTTTGCAGTTTTTGGCTTCAGAAATTTGTAAATTTTATTTCATCCCTGCCCTTGTATCCCAAAAGTACCCTTATATCCTTCTAGTAATTTCTCCATTTTGTATTTCAACTAGCTTGAGTAGATTTCAATTTTTTACAGTCTAAGGGTCTTAAAAAATGCTGGGAGTTTCTCATGATGGACCAATCTAATTCTCACTAAAGCATAATTGCAGCAGTCTTTTTCCCATTCTTAAAATAATGTAAATTAATGGAGGATCTCCTTGATTTTAGGCTTTTCTCTCACAAATTGTTTCTCAAACCACTGGCACTTGTGACGTCTTGCCTGGTTGTGAACACTGGCAGATGACAAAATGAGCAAGCCGAGGTACATTAATAGGAATACAGAGAAATAGTTCTCGTGCTTTGTGGACAACTTGTTTTGCCAGGCAGATGGCAATAATCATTTTGCACTGTGTATATGTATTTATATACATGTATATTTATAGATACACACAAAAGGTATTTCTATAAAATAGTCATATTTTCTGCTGGTAAAGCAGACCCTAGCTTTACATGTTACAATTAAACAGACCAAGAGGGGTTTGGGCATCTGACCAAGTTTGGGAACCACTGCCCTAGATTAACCTAAATTTCCCGTTTCCTTCATTCTCACCTCCCCAAGGCACTGCAGGATCATATGGAATCAAATCTGTCTCTCCCACCACTATTTTATCCCCTACCAGTCCAATTTTGAGGCTTTCACAATGGGAGCATCCTCCTAACATAAACAGATCAACACAGGGTATCTGTTGTGTATGGCACAAAGGGCCAGAGTCTAGACCCGTGTTTAATTGGGAGAGGAGCTGTTCCGCACAATGACCCTGGGGGTGGGAGGCCAGACCATGAGAGCTCTAGTGTGGATTTCTTAGAGGTTTGCTCAACCCTGGGTCAGTCCCTACGGAGAACACCTACTCATTAGATTGTTTCTTTGTCTGGCTTAGAGATTTTGTTATTTTTTTGTTAGGTTTGTGGATGACGTTTACAGTGTCTTATTAAATATACTAAAGCCCTTCATACCAGTTAAACATAGAGCTCACTTATTAGATGCTTTTCATAAAATGTCCACTGAACTTCCCATAAATGGTGTTCTGGTAATAAAAGATAGTTTTTATGTTTGTGGAATTCAAGACTATGTTGATTTTTTCTTGCTATTCATATGTTTTAATGAAGAGTTAAATGCTAATTATTGAATCTCCCTTTTCATGAAGATCTCTGTTGTTCATGTAGATAACTGGCAAGTTCAATATTAATGAAGCTTAGTTTTCCATAAATAAGGAAATCTGGCAATTATAACTCTATTTGCTAAAATTTCAAAGGAGCCAGTTTTCCCTTGGGAAGGTAATTTATTTATTCATTCTAATTTGACACTCAAAACGCTGTTGTTTATTGGATCTTCCTCATAGTTCTTGTGGTTTAAAAAAGCACACTGCTCTAAACAGAGCCCTTTCTTTCATTTGGCATTTTTAGATAGCATTCAGAGAAACAAAATCTTTGTCTTTAAAACTATTTCCCCCACAGGTTCTCTGCTACATTAATATATTTGAGAATTTTGCTTTGGTAGAACTAATAATGCATTAGGATAAGCATGAAATACTTTTATACTTTTATAAAATCTTTCTATTAAATGTTAATTTCTGATATTTTAATTTAGTATATGCTATTTTGCCTGGTAGTTTTGATTTTTCCCTCTTTGACTCCCTACTCTTTTACCTCTAGTTCTTCTAGGCCTTTCTTCTAGTGAACTTGCTCTTTTCCCTAGGGGTTCCCTTATGTCTAAAGCTTCTCTGTGCTGTTGGGAGGATAACAGATAAGCATGGAGTGGACAAGCACCATTCACAAAGTCATTTCAAAGGAGTCATGCCTGGACCCAGTCTCGGATATTTGATTCAGTTGGTCTGGAGTGATACCTACCCAACCTGTATATTTTTTTAAAAATCCCCAAGTAGTTCTTACATACTCCCCTGGGTTTGGAAGCATTGCTCTTGTGGCTCCTTCTTTCCTTGGTGTAGCCATCCAGTCAGTATCTTTTTCTCTTTAATTTCTACAATTACAACTTACAGAACTATTTATATATAGGGCTTATATAAGGTCTATCCAATATTTCCTAATTTCAATTCACTTTATTTTAGTTTTATTTAAATTGCGTTAAGTTACCATACAGTGTTAATTTACTTTATACACTGCATTCATGTTAATTTTTTAAAATTTTCTTAAAAATTTTTGCCTTATTCTTATTGAAAAGTAATATATCATAAAATTTCCAAAACTCTGAAGTATAAATATGATACATAAATCAGAAGTTACTTATAAACATATCCCTAGATCTAACCATATCCAATCAGGAAAACAAACCACTACGGCTATATTAAAATAGAAAAGGGGTGATTGGCTGGCTTAGTCAGTGGAGCATGTGACTCTTGATCTCAGGATTGTGAATTTGAACCCCACATTGTGTGTAGAGACTACTTTAAAAAAGTAAAATCTTAGAAAAAATTAAATAGAAGGAGCTTAATACAGGTACTTCATTACAGCAGCAATGGAAGAAGATGAGAAGTTTACTAAGGCTCAGTGAAGTAACTCAGTAAATGGTGGTATCAGGAAGCTACTAAGATCCCAAACTAAGAGAAAAACGGAGGCAGTGGTATTATAACTCAGAGGCCAAGGTCACCTAGGGGGAGGTAAGAAGAGATGCCAAGGAAGTGATCTAGCTGTTGTGGAAGAAGTCTAAGAAAAAGAGAGAGGGGAAAAAATTCTAGCTTTCTTTTATATTCATTCTCCAATCTTACATACCAAATCCAGCCTGTGGGATTAGCCCACTATAATACAGAGCAGGGAAAAGGCAAAAAAAAAGAAAAAAAAGGGGGGGGGGGCGTAATGTGTGTGTGAGGGCAAATAGGCATCGCCAATATTCACTGTTTTCTGTAAGAGTGATTTTTTCAAAGTATAGTCCTGATTATATGGCTATCACATTAATAATTGGTCTTTAGCTTTGTGTTAATGCCAATGTAAAACCAAATTCCTAGATTCTCCAGAATATGTCATTTTCCAAACTTTATAATCTTCTCTCCTCTTCCTAAATATGCACTATGTTTTGTCTATGACATCCTCTCTCTCAAAATGGTCTCCCTGACGCTGCCTCAATTACCCTTTATTTTCTTTTAGATAGATTTAAAGTCCTATTTCCCACATGAAGTCTCCTCCAATCACTAGAGCTGTTTGTGAATATTTCTTTCACAGAGATACATTTATTGCTGGTCTCATCATTAGGCATATTGAAAAATCTATTTTTACCACATTATCTGAGGTTTTAGGTATTTGGCCTATTTCTACAACTAAATTTTAATGCCCTTTAAGGCAAAGAATGTCCATATAGCTTTTTCCATTTCCAGAACATAATTCAATGTCTATAACATGGTGGATATTCTATATATACATATATAGAGAGAGAATTTTTCAGCTGAAGAATTTATGTATGTGTGTGTGTGCGTGTGTATGTGTGTGTGTGTGTATAAAATAAAGAAATTCACTGAGTATGTTAACAGAAGCTTGGATATTACCTATGAAAGAATTAATAAACTTCAAGATAGGTCAACAGAAAATTTTCAAGCTGAAACAGAGTAAGATTTAAAAAAAGAACTAACCATCAATAACCTGTGAGAAAATATCAAGAAGTCTAATATACATATAATTGGAGTCCTGAACGTGCGGAAAGAATGAGACAGAATTATATTTGAATAAATACTTGCTTATATTTTTCTAAATAACAAAATACCATAGACTGGGTGACATAAACAACAGAAATGTATTTGCTACAGTTTGGGAGGCTGGGAAGTTCAAAATCAAGGTTCTGACCAATTAAGTCCTGGCTTATAAACAGCTGTGTTCTCACTTTATCCTCACATGGCCTTTCGTTGGTGCTTCCAAAGAGAAAGAGAGATAGAAAGAGAGCGATCTCTTTCTTCCTCTTCTTATAAGGACACCAGTCCCATTAGATGAGGACTCTACCCTTATGACCTCACTTAACCTGAATTACCTCCTAACAACCCTATCTCCAAATATTATCACATTGGGTGTTAGCATTTCAACATTGAGAGACACAATTCAGTCCATAGCAGGTATATTCAACCAACAGAATACTACTAACAATAAAAAGGAAAGATTTACTAATTTTTAAGACATTATGAATGAAAAAAAAAAGCCATATATTAAGGAATATATACATTTAATTCCATTTACATGGTGGCAGAAATCAAAGAGTGTTTGTCTGTGAGTGTCGGGGGTGGGATGGGGTGGTTAACTGGGAAGGAGTCAGAAGGGAAATTTCCGGGGTAATGGTGATGCTACGTCTGGACTGGACTGATAACTATATGGGTGCATGTATTTGTTAAAATATACTGACTGAACATAAATCCTCTTGTATTTTATTGCATGTAAGGTCTGTCTTAAAGAAAAAGTAACTAAAAACAAAGAGCTGTGTTAATTTATACCTTAACAAAGAAAGCCAGACTTCCCTGGTGATTCTGATGTATTCCTAGGTTAGAGAGCACTATCTGTAGAGATTTATCCATTTTAAATGTTTTTGTAAATAACAAAGGAGTTAGGGGATTTCATATCAACACATTTATTGTATGACTTCATATAACAGATTCTCCAGTTCACAGATACAAATGAGAAGAAGGGATTTGTTCCAGGTGACATTACTAACCAATTAATTATGGGATGGGAACCATATTTCTACCTTCCAAGTTTAGACTATTTGGTATTAAAGAAAAAAAAAATAGTACAGCACACCAAGTAGGTATAAAGAGATTCAGGGTGCTAGAACTTGCTGTCTCTCAAGATATGATCCTAAACTGACATTTGAGTTGTGAGGAGCAAGTTAGAAACAGGCAGATTTTCTGTGGCGCTGAAAAAGGCTTGCGCTGACCACATAGAGGCAAGGAATGTGATCTCAGCAGAAAGTGTCTCCAAACTTTAGCACCCCTCTCAGTCCTGTAATTCTACCCCACTATTTCTCAGACTTTCAAGTCTTTCCTTCTAGGGAAGGGCTTTTTCAAGCTTAACCTCTGAAGCACCAGGTCTACCATTAGCATATTGCTTTATAAGGTATTTTCAAAGGACATTTCACCACACATCTTTGAATTCTTTGGGAGCAGGGATCATGCTCACACATCTAACACAACAGTGGGGGCTGAATGTTTGTGGCATCACTGTAGGTATTTAACAACAAAGAAGAACCCGCCTCATTTCCATCAGTGGCAACTTGCACTGTTAAGCAAGCACTTTGACGCAGCTTCATGAACTGCAGAATTAAATCTGCAACCACAAAAGAAAGAAGCTGATTTCTCATGGCCCTTTTGTAACTTCAGGAAGGTCTTGGGAAATCTCTAAATTAAATTTAACTGTTGAGCACAGGCTGAACTTAAAACCTTCATCTGTTTTAAGTCATTCCCTCTCTCCCATACACTGTACACTCATACAGGGTCTGAATCCTAAGTGCTTTGGCTGAATACATATGCTCTGTGTGAAAGGCCAAGGAACCCGAGGGGCTGAAATTACTTTACTGCCTGCATCACCACATTCCTTTTCTTTGAATTCACTCCGATGAAAACCACTGAGTAGATGTAGAATGTCCTACACAGAGCAGTGGGGTCCCATCAGGCCACAGAGGTAGGCGGAAAGATCATAGCCCCACAAGGAATGTTTGGCATTATTATTCAAGAAGAAAACAGGAAGATGGTAAGAAAAACATATTTCTCAAAAACAATATGCTAAAAAATCTACTTCAAATTGAGGGTGTAATTGGCAACTACCTTGAAGCCAAACAAATCCCATGGTGATTAATTTTTTAAATTTGTGCTCTGGCATTGACTGCACCAATTATCTCATTGGTACTCACTAAACCTTCCTGAACACAAGGGAAGTACATTTGTTAAACAGGATAACTATTGTAACAACCCACTGATATTTGGGGGGATGTCGGAGATAAGGAGAGTTCATTTCTTGCTCATATCACAGTCCAATGAGGGAAAGGGGTGGTATACTCAGGAGGTTTAGGGGCTAGGTCTAGCAGTTACCTTACCTCATTTCTTCTCACATTCTACTGGCCATAACTCAGACATATGGCTTCAACCAACTTCAGAGGAGGCTGGAAAATGTGGTTTAGTTTTAGGCCTAGAAGAAAAAAGAAAAGAGTTTCATGGATATATAGCACTGTTTCCTCCATATTATACAACATGTAGGTGGAAACAATATAAATAACACCCTTACTAAGATACTTTAACATCTACTAACAAGTAGGAAATAATATGTTTCATTCTAAACTTCTAAGGTGGTAGTGGTGTGGATTCTGAGGGTATGAATTGCAGTGGCCCAGTCACTCTTATACCACTTCATGACCAGTGCCTGTTCCTAAACCTACAATCTGACAACTGGCATTGATTATATAATGGTTGCACAGAACAGAAGTTTCCTGCAGTACTAAAATTATACATATTTTATAATTACTATGCAAAGCCTTTAGCTGACCAGGAGAAAGGAGAGAGGACTCCATTACAGGATTTCTAAACTACTGTAGTATTTTTCTACTTTCCATTGTTATACCACTAGGCAGAATTATTAGTCAATTTATACCATTGTAATTAAAATAGAACATAGAGGAGATCAGTAAGAAAATAATCAAATTTCTGTTTCACTAGTTAATTAGTAGCAGTTCCAAAACTAAGCCAGAAGTACATGTTAGGAATGAGGTCCTCAACAGATGCAGGTGGTAGGAGACACAAAGGAAAGTAGGTCCAGATCTGGAACTCTGGGCAGTGAAGAAAGACATGGCTGGGAGCCCTTCGCAGCATGGGAAGAGCCTGAGGGGTCAGGGGGCCTCTTGAAAAGTTTGAAGCAGGGAGAAAGTTCTAGAAGCAGAGTTCTTAGGTGCTATTTTAGGTGTCTTGAGGCAGGTACCATAGACAACTCTAATTTGACCTATCTCCCTTGATCTCAATGCAATGTCTGGGTTAAGGACTAACGAATTCCTTATATTCATTCCTCAACTGGATTCTCACGGTTGATCAGGCAACCAAAATACACAGGCACTGTTTAATACCATGCTTCGGTCAAACCATCTTGAAGTTTCCTTGAAGGTTCTTTATCAAAGACCTAAACATAGAGCTGCAGGATTATAGTAGTTAACTGCTGATAACTAGAAATCTGGGCCATCATCTCTTCCTGCGAGAACTGTCACTCCCAGGAAAGTTGCAATTTCATTTCCTAATGAGACGTAGCATTCTGTTCCAAGGGCATTTTTAGTTCTTACTGCTCTGTATGTTGTACTGTAGCACTGATTGAATAATTGTGAGGGGTCCTGGCCTGCACATTCCCATGTGGTTAATTGCATCAGCATGTGGCAGAAGTCCTTACTGAATATGTAATCTGATGCCACTAAGGTGATGGTGTCAGGTGCATATGCTCCAGATAGTTGGATTTTTTTTTTTCCTTGTGAAATATATTACTTCATTGGGAGTTTGGAAACTTGCCCAATAGTTTCTGAGAGCAGGAAAAAGTCCTTTCTTTGCCATTAAAGCCCTTAGGACTTCTTGCAAATAAAAGCCCCTCTAGGGGCACCTGGCTGGCTCAATGGGTAGAGCATGCAACTCTTGATCTTGAGGTCATGAGTTCAAATCCCACATTGGGGGTAGAGTTTACTTAAAAAAAAAAATCAATGAAATTGAAAACAGAGAAAAATAGAGAAAATCAATAAAAGCCACTCTAATATGGGTCTACATGCAGGCTCCACTGCATCCACGTCATGTGCTCTCCACTTTGTGCAGGAAGAAGAGAAGGAAGCAGGAAGAAGAGAAGCACAGAAGAAAGATGTCTAAAAACCCCACACGGGGTGATGAGGATAAAACTGTGATTGAGAGAAGAGAGCAAGAGGAGAGGAAAGGTTAGTAGGCCTTAAAAACAGGGAGGAGAAAGTAACATAGAGGAAGACACTTTGAGAGAAAAGGCTAAGGGCATTTCATTCACTTGAAATGAATATAAGAAATGTAAAAATCATCCCACAAATATGAAGCCCCAAGTCACAAAAGGATTTCTTTATCAGATGCCATTCATTAGACCAAAAAAACAGATACCATCATTACTGGTGAACAAGGCACATAGCCTCCCTCAGTCTCAGTTTCCTCATATACAAGATGGGGATGCTAACAGTATCCACCTACGAGAGTTACTGTGAGATTTCTAAGAGACAATATATGTCAAGTACTTAGCACAGAACTCATCATAGAGGGAGAACTCAATCCAGTTTAGTGATAATAATTGGTGATGATGATGAAGATGATAGAAGACACTGAAGAAGATGCCAAAAGAATCAAGCCAATGAATTCTATTTCAAACCAGTAAAATGCATTTAAATGAAGCATGAGTTAATTGGATTTAATAACTCCTGGGACATTTCCAGCCCCCCAAAAAGTTATATAGTAGCTATAGTTTATTTGCAGATTTTCCACCCTCCTTGCAATCCCATGATCCTAAACACATGGACAAAGGAAGTAAAAGGAGAAATGTCAGCACCTGTAAGTCTGGAATATATAGTTACATTGTTGGAGGAAACATCAAGAAATCATCTTTTACAGAGAATTGCATTTAAACATCCAAGACAGATGAACATCTATGTTGTTCTTAAGGACTTCTAAAGGTGTCTTTTCTTTTTAATAGTTGGGTTCAGGGACTAATTATCTAGATGTTTAACATAAACACTATTTAAATCTGGTTCTGATCTCCCTAGCAATGTACAACAGCTGGAGTTCTAGAAAATAATCCATGACCCATAGGGTTAGAAGATAGGAATAACATCCATACTATAACCTAGCTGTGCTAAACCAGGCTTAGCACAGTTTCCTAAAGGTGAGCTTAAGGTCAGGTGTCATCTGCCTTCAATCATGGATGTTTGTGGGGGGAAATGAGAAGTGTGTCATGCCACAATGCAGTCCAGATGTCTGAAGAGCCTCCAGGGAAGAGAATCAAGAAGCAATAATGCAAAGCAGGTGGAGTTTAAGGTGACTCATGTGGGCAGCTCTGGATCAGTCCACATTGACATCAAAATAGCCAGAAAAGAGTAGAAGTCCCATAGAGGATGCTCAGTCTGGACAGTCTCTTTGGGAGTCTTTTTAGGAACAATCTTTGATCCATGGTAGAGCTGAACAAGAATTCAGCTATGAGGGGCCTATTTTTGCTTCCATGAACTCCAGAGCTCTCGTACAGGCCTCTGACACCTCTGTGGACCTCCACTACATCCTCCTTAGGGTCTCCACCCACTTTGGAAAACGAGAAAGACAAATCTGAACTCTGGGCTATAATTAGTCTGACTCATGGTGCATGGACTCCAAAGATGTCTCTTCAGATGTTACATGCCAAATATCCTGAGAATCTACCAGGTAATCCTTCCCCCAAAACAAACAAACAAACAAACAAACACACCTGTGCGTTATGGGCTCCAACATGTGGATCTTTCCTAATTACTTGAATCTCTCATTGTTTATGTTTTAGTTGTATAGTTTTCTGGGGGTTTTTAGGCATATAATTTGCATCTGACTATGGAAACAAAAGCCACATATCTTTTATTTTTATTTCTCTTTATTATGGTATTTCTGAACCACACTAACACCATAAGTGAATGGCAAATGCTTTTTGAGCCCATGAATGAACAAGGCATTAAAAAAAAAAAAGCTTCCACCATTTTGCTTACACTGATTTTTATTTCAGATCCTAGACCAGGGGCTTTAATTCACCAATATACTTTCACACAGCTGGATGCAATACCCTTGGTTTCCTGGTACCATCCGCTGGCTAAGTTGTCCCCTAAAGGCCAAAAACACAAAACAAAGGAGCATTGGAAAAAGGGGGAAGGAGGTGTGGAAAGTGGACAGGAAGAGGTGTTTAAGGGAAATGGTGTACATTAGGAGATGTCACAGAGATTTATTCCTTTTTCTATGGGGATTTACTCTAGTAACCAAACTCTGCTTCAGGATTTTTTCAAAAAAGCGGCAGGAGCATTTATCATTTGCTATGGTGACTGCTTAACTGACAAAACTTTCCTTCTTCTGAGATTCGATTCAGATTTTAGACTTGAAATGAAGAGAAACAACACCTGACATTGCACGGAGAGTGAATTATAAAGCTTAGGGTGGAGGAGAGAGTTGTCAAAGTAATTTGTCTGGATACCTTTCTCAAAAGCATTGTTTTTCCCACTTCTCACCCCTGGAACAACCACATCAAGGATGTGTAAGAAGTGAAGGCCTCAGACCCTCTGCGTGGTGGGGAAATGCAAGAGATCTGAGATTTTGGCATGTGTTTTAGGCCACATTTTGGGATCAGTGCCCAGACAACAGGTCCTGTGTGTTCCCGAGGGACTATCCTCAGTATTAAGGCTCTGCGGGTTGCTAACCAGTAGGGAAGCCCTTGTGTGAGCTATACTCTTAGGAGACAATAAATCGTCTCTGATTAATTCCAGACCACCACTCCTTTCCCAGTCAGAGATGTGAATTTTTCTCAAAGATATTTTTGAAAATGGAGAGTGCCTCAAAGAGTTTAAAAGAGGGAAGTCATTAAAAATTTTTTTTGCTAGGTATCTATTTATTCTTCAAATAAGTATGCCAGAAAAGTGATTTTATGATACCTTTGTTTGGATACCATCAATAAAAGTATAGGATAGTACCTATCATAACCTTACAGTAGAGGAAAATCAAGGGACACAAAGGAGGTTACTGGGAAATGTCATTCTCAATGGAGAAAAACTGAAAGCTTTTCCGCTAAGGTCAGGAACACGGCAGGGATGTCCATTATCACCACTGCTATTCAACATAGTACTAGAGGTCCTAGCCTCAGCAATCAGACAACAAAAGGAAATTAAAGGCATCCAAATCGGCAAAGAAGAAGTCAAATTATCACTCTTCGCAGATGATATGATACTATATGTGGAAAACCCAAAAGACTCCACTCCAAAACTGCTAGAACTTATACAGGAATTCAGTAAAGTGTCAGGATATAAAACCAATGCACAGAAATCAGTTGCATTTCTCTACACCAACAGCAAGACAGAAGAAAGGGAAATTAAGGAGTCAATCCCATTTACAATTGCACCCAAAACCATAAGATACCTAGGAATAAACCTAACCAAAGAGACACAGAATCTATACTCAGAAAACTATAAAGTACTCATGAAAGAAATTGAGGAAGACACAAAGAAATGGAAAAATGTTCCATGCTCCTGGATTGGAAGAATAAATATTGTGAAAATGTCTATGCTACCTAAAGCAATCTACACATTTAATGCAATTCCTATCAAAGTACCATCCATCTTTTTAAAGAAATGGAACAAATAATTCTAAAATTTATATGGAACCAGAAAAGACCTCGAATAGCCAAAGGGATATTGAAAAAGAAAGCCAACGTTGGTGGCATCACAATTCCGGACTTCAAGCTCTATTACAAAGCTGTCATCATCAAGACAGCATGGTACTGGCACAAAAACAGACACATAGATCAATGGAACAGAATAGAGAGCCCAGAAATAGACCCTCAGCTCTATGGTCAACTCATCTTCGACAAAGCAGGAAAGAATGTCCAATGGAAAAAAGACAGCCTCTTCAATAAATGGTGCTGGGAAAATTGGACAGCCACATGCAGAAAAATGAAATTGGACCATTTCCTTACACCACACACAAAAATAGACTCAAAATGGATGAAGGACCTCAATGTGCGAAAGGAATCCATCAAAATCCTTGAGGAGAACACAGGCAGCAACCTCTTTGACCTCAGCCGCAGCAACATCTTCCTAGGAACAACGCCAAAGGCAAGGGAAGCAAGGGCAAAAATGAACTATTGGGATTTCATCAAGATCAAAAGATTTTGCACAGCAAAGGAAACAGTTAACAAAATCAAAAGACAACTGACAGAATGGGAGAAGATATTTGCAAACGACATATCAGATAAACGACTAGTGTCCAGAATCTATAAAGAACTTAGCAAACTCAACACCCAAAGAACAAATAATCCAATCAAGAAATGGGCAGAGGACATGAACAGACATTTCTGCAAAGAAGACATCCAGATGGCCAACAGACACATGAAAAAGTGCTCCATATCACTCGGCATCAGGGAAATACAAATCAAAACCACAATGCGGTATCACCTCACACCAGTCAGAATGGCTAAAATCAACAAGTCAGGAAATGACAGATGCTGGCGAGGATGCGGAGAAAGGGGAACCCTCCTACACTGTTGGTGGGAATGCAAGCTGGTGCAACCTCTCTGGAAAACAGCATGGAGGTTCCTCAAAATGTTGAAAATAGAACTGCCCTATGACCCAGCAATTGCACTATTGGGTATTTACCCTAATGATACAAACGTAGTGATCCAAAGGGGCACATGCACCCGAATGTTTATAGCAGCAATGTCCACAATAGCCAAACTATGGAAAGAACCTAGATGTCCATCAACAGATGAATGGATCAAGAAGATGTGGTATATATACACAATGGAATACTATGCAGCCATCAAAAGAAATGAAATCTTGCCATTTGCGACAACATGGATGGAACTAGAGCGTATCATGCTTAGCGAAATAAGTCAAGCGGAGAAAGACAACTATCATATGATCTCCCTGATATGAGGAAGTGGTGATGCAACATGGGGGCTTAAGTGGGTACGAGAAGAATAAATGAAAGAAAATGGGATTGGGAGGGAGACAAACCATAAGTGACTCTTAATCTCACAAAGCAAACTGAGGGTTGCTGGGGGGAGGGGGTTTGGGAGAAGAGGGTGGGATTATGGACATTGGGGAGGGTATGTGCTTTGGTGAGTGCTGTGAAGTGTGTAAACCTGGTGATTCACAGACCTGTACCCCTGGGGATAAAAATATATGTTTATAAAAAATAAAAAATCATACTTAAAAAATAAATAAATAAATAAAAGAGGGAAGTCATTAAAAATTTTTTTGCTAGGTATCTATTTATTCTGCAAATAAGTATGCCAGAAAAGTGATTTTATGATACCTTTGTTTGGATACCATCAATAAAAGTATAGGATAGTACCTATCATAACCTTACAGTAGAGGAAAATCAAGGGACACAAAGGAGGTTACTGGGAAATGTAGCAAAATACAAGTTTGTGAGTTAGTGAGCAAGTGTTTATAGAGATTTCACAGGGAATAACAGAAATCTGAATTCTATTCTCTAATAAAAAATATTTATTTTAGTTATGGGACTGGTAGCTACTGTAACAGAAGAACCTCACAACTTCACTGACTTTTGTACAAAACATTTTTTTGCTCAGGTAATAGTCCAATATAGTGGATATTACCAGTGAACAGAGGAGAGGGTGGAAGGGACAGTTGTTATTCAGGCACCCAGGCTCAGCAGCTCTGCCATCTTTACATGTGCCTTTCAAGGATGTCCTAGATACCAACATAAGCCAGTGGATGGGGAAAGAGAGATCACAGAAGAACAATGTGCTTCTGACACATAACATTTCTGCTCCGATTCCACTGATAAGTTCTCATCACAGGGCCCCACAAATGAGTATGGGGCTGAGAATGCAGTCCCTGGCCAGGCAGCCACCTCCTTGCCAAAACTGTCTACTCTAAAAGCGGGAGCCTGAATCCACTAGGAGACAGGCAACTCTTCCATGAGAAGAATGAGGAAATGTGTTGAAATGGAGGAAGCAAGGAAATCAAGTTCATAAAGCCACTTTAGAGTTCTGGTTGTACCATATTGCCCCAACCCCACCACTGGATGATTTAGTCTCTTTGGTTAACAGTTTCCTCATTTACAAAGTCAAGATCACAGTAACAGCTCACAGTGAGGCCTAAATATATGACTAAATGTAAAGGTCTTCGTAAACAAGAAAGAGCTACCTGGTGCTCCTGCGGCTGTGGATAAGCAGAGCTGATTTTTAAAAATTAGATTTACGATGTATTCTTGAAGGCTTCCTACTCAAGCCACTGGTTAATTGATAACTGAAGAAAAATATGTTCCTGCAGCTTATATGATATTTCTTAATTAGTACATGAGAAAAGACATTACGTTTTAAAAAGTACAATATGGAAATCTGGGGTTGGGGTAATGGAAAGAAAGTCTGGTTTCTAATTGCAGCCCTGACATTGGCCAGCTGACTGACTGCAAGCTGGCCACTTCATCTGTCTGGGCTCGAATTTCCTGAGCGCCAAAAAAAGAGTGGTTAGCTAAATAGTCCTTTCCCGATTATGAATGAGATATTCTGAGGAGGAAACTCATCTAAATGACTCATTCACATTATCAGACTACAATCATGAGGAGGTCGGTGGAGAAAAAACAACTAACTTACATAAATTTAGGGGTAGTTATTTTCACAATTTGAGGGAAAAAAACCAATTCATTTTCTAACCTCTTAATTTTCTTAATGTTAAGAAAAGAACATTCACACATGTCACATGTTTAATTTCTTCTCTAGACACTGATGCAAAGCCTTCAGTTCAGAGGTTAAGTAACACTCAAGTCAGCACCATGATCCTAGTAGACACTGAACAGTTGATGATGATACATGATGAAATACATCAGCAATTAACAACTACTAGTGATATTTTATTTTAGCTCTTGCTTTTCTAAACTGTTAATCATGGCCATCTAATTACTTAAGACATTTTATTCATTATATGTAATCATTCTTATTAAACTAGCAGTATAGCCTTAAGTCTCATAGCCTCTCCAAACTTTGATTTCTTGATCTGTAAAATGGGGACTTTTTTTTTCTTTTGTAGCTATTGTATAACTGTATGAATTAGAGACAGTCTATGTAAAATACCTGGTACAGGATCTGATACATGGAAGAGGATCAGCTAATGGCAATTATTAACTGCTCTTATTAAATAAATAATCAATGATCACCCACCTTGCACTCACTGTACTGTGCTAAGTAATGAAGATTAAAGGAGAACTAAGAAATAGTCCTTATTTGGAAGGGTGTGCAGACCAGATCGAGAGACAGGGCAGGCTAATAAACATTTAAGCAGGCATTTTCCAAGTGTCAAACCACTGTTAGTAATGATGCCCTTATTACAGAGACAGCTAGTGTGACTGGCAGGTATTTCATAATGTAGACATCAAGTAACAGTCATTACCCAAATTTGTATTTCTGGATGGTCCTTTTATTTGCAAAAAGTTTTATTGGTGCTTTGTAATATGCACTATGGTAACAATGGGGGACCAGTCAATTTTCTTCCATTTTACACAGTAAGAACTGAGATGAAAACAAATCCCAACATTTTTTTAAGGTTATGCATGAGGGGCTTTGCAGAGGGAGGATCAGAAATCAAATGTGTTGATACCTATGCTTGTATTTATCTCTTTATGTCCCACTGGAGTTCAGAGGTGTAAGATTCACTTAAGAACTAAGTCTTATTTTTCTGCGCTTAAAATTCATTCCACTTATTCTAAAAACACTGATGGTTCAAATGAATACTGGAAACTGCCTGTACGTTTCATCTCCTTGAAATCATGCCAGAGAAAGCCTCCAGCATGCTCAACTCTAGTTTACATTTTCTAAAGTTTATTCCTCCCTGGATGATGATAGTGAGAATCATCACTTGTTAACACACAGATGACTCCAGAAATCTCTGCACTTCAAAGTGAATCCTTTATTCACCTGAGTGTTTAACTGTGTCAATGTGCTCTCATTATCAGATTTAATTGAATAATTCAACAAGGAAATGTGCCCAGTGCACATATTATACAGATATGTTTGCCAAAGTTATCTTGGCTTGTGGGAGAGAACAATCCTCTGATGCCCTGAGTTATTTAGTAAGGCCATCACAGATGTCAACATATGATGGAGGAGATAGATACTCATGGCAATATATGAATATCAAAATCATCCCTAGTTTATTTTCCCATCACATTGATGATCCCATATTGGAGTTATATAAGTGAACAGCTGGTCATGAGGAAGTTGTACTTAACCTCCCACTGGATGGTATGTTATTCTTGGTCAACATAAAGCCTGTCAAGAGCGGCTATACACTAACATGTACACTAAGTCTTGAGTGTGTAAAGATATTGCTAGGTTCCTGACTTGCTAGCAAAAACCAACTGAAACATTTCTAACCTAATGGGAAGATGCAGATATATTTCCACCACATTTACTCAAGTGTGGATATAAACAATACACAGCACAAACTGTTCTTCTTTGTTAAATCATATGGAGTCTTCATTAAACTGGATAATCAGATACATAAATTGAATTAAATCTACTATATACCATATAAAATACAGAACATGCAAAAATAATTTACTGTAAGTCCATTGTATTAGTCAACTTATTAACTGCAATAATGTTATGTAACAAAGAAACCTCCCCCCTCCAAATTTCAGTTGACTTATGACAACAAACATTGGTTTCTTGCTCATAGGTCTGTGGATAGGGTGTGACTCAGCTGGCATTGGCTGGGTGGGGTTTGAATGGATTTGGTACTAGGATATGGGCTGGGCTTAGGTCTATTCTATATATCTCCTCATTCTGGAACTCTGAAGAAACTGGCTCCCTAAGACAACACGTTTTCATCATGGATTGCAAGAATACAAGAGGGCAAACCAAACCACATATACACACTGGAAGTCTGGTTGAATATAACTCCCATTAGGTCCTCTTACATTTTGTTGGCCAAAACAAGTCACTTGGCCAAACTCCAAGCTAGTGACATTGGGAAGTGTCTCTGCTAAAAATATGTCTCGGCTGAGGAGGGAATAAAGAATGGTGAAGAAATAATATAATTTATCACAGCTGGTTACTGTAAGCTGCTAAATGAAGTTTAGGCCAACTGAACCACCAGGAAATTCAACCAATCAGAATCAATTGTGTATTTTTAAAAATATTAAGTAAAAGAATTTTTAATTCCCTTTAAATCATTATGGCACATGACTTCCCTTTTATTGACTCAACAGGGTGATTCAGGGTTTTGGAGCCAGAATATATGCATTCTAGGACAATAAAGTCACTGCTCAGCCTCAAATTAGGCTTTTTTGAGATTCTCATAAAAACAGTAATTTTAAAGGTCAGAATTTTGTGGAAGAGAAAACAGATTTCCAAATTTCAAAATCTTCTTCCACATATCAAAAACAGAGCTTAGAAATCTGAATGTCAATTTTTATTATAAGATATAGGTAGAAAGAGCTTATGATAAAACAAATAGGAAGTTCCTAACTGCCTTGGAGGAAGTGGCCACTTCTGAATCTTAGAGATGCAAGATCGAAGAAGGGCAAGCCATCATACAGGTAGGGCCTAGCAACCCCTCCTGGATAAGAGGCAGAGTTAGTATTTTCAGGTTGATGGGGAAGTTTTGAAAATAGTGAAGTTTATCTCTGGGTGCACAACAGTATTATTTCAAGCCCTTCTTGAGAAGCTTCATGTTCAGTCTAATGCTAAAGCAACTTGTTTCAGGAAACAGGTCAGTGAGTCAGTCAAGATTTTCCAGAGAAACAAACCAGTAAGACGTGTGTGTGTGTGTTTGTGTAAAGAGATTTATTTCAAGGAATTGGGTTCTGATTTGGGGGACTGGCAAGTTCAACTGAAAGGCAGACTGGAATGCTGAATATTTCATATTTCTCAGGTAGGAGCTGATGTTGCAGTTCTTGAGGCAGAATTTCTTCTTCCTCAATGAAAACGTTAATGTTGCTTTAAAGGCCCTTCAATTTATTGGATGAGGCCCATTCACATTATTGAAGATAATTTCCTTTACTTAAAGTCAACAGATTGTTTGGGCACCTGGGTGGCTCAATGGGTTAAAGCCTCTGTTTTCTGCTCAGGTCATGATCTCAGGATCCTGGGATTGAGCCCTGCATCAGGCTCTCTGCTCAGCGGGGAGCATCCCTCCCCCTCTCTCTCTACTGCCTTTCTGCCTACTTGTGATCTCTGTCTGTCAAATAAATAAATACAATCTTAAAAAACAAAAGTGAAGAGATTGTAGATGTGTTTAAAATAGCGACAAGAATAGTGTTTCAGGTGCATAAACAATGAATTCTGGTATACTGAAAAGAAATTTAAAAAATAAAAAAAAATTTTAAAAATGAGGCCATTTGGGAACTTCAATAACTAACAACCCTTGAAAGAATTTTTAAGGAACTTTTTTCATGTGCTAAAGTAGCAAAATAAAAGGCATAAACACACACACACACAATAGTGTTTGAATAACAGGGTACAACTGCTTAGTCAAGCTGACATGTAGAACTAACCATCACAGCAATAGCTGAGGGAAATCTTTGATGTCTCAGCAAGAATTCCTAGCACTCCTGCTTTGACATGGTCTGTATTTGGTATATAAGGAATCCAGAAATCCCTAACTAAACTTTTCTAAGAGATAAAAGATGAAGGTATAATGTTCCATTTAAATTCTCTGAGCATTGTTTCTAAGGCTTCATTTACTCATATTTCTTAGTGCTAGTGTGGATAACAGGAGGAGAGAGCCTTGAGTTTCCCTAGAGGTTCAAGTGTGTGATCAAGACCACACTAATTCCATCTCTAAACTAACAGGCTTCTGCAGGATCAGACTGTTACAGGAAAGTTTTGTTGGCTGATGAATCTATTTTTTATGCAGCATTTAGAATTAAAATGTCAATTTTAGACTTCTCTGTTTAAGAGTAGTTGAAAAACCATATGCTTTAATATAGAGTGTGTTTTTTTGTACTTGGACTTTATAGTTAATGAGATGCAATTAATAAGGAATGCTGTCTATAATTTTATTTATTAGCACTGATAAGTACAGATACCATAATTACATAAGTTTTATACCTGACACATTTTGAAGTAATTACACCATTTGATATTAGCATAGATGATATTTAATTATGATCATATAAGTTTGTGAGTATAATTTTAAAATAAATGAGTACTACTTCCATCAGGCTTCATTGATGGAACTGTCATCAGTATCTTTTTTAATGTGAAGATGTACATATATACAGAGTCAAATATCACTGTACATAGAATTGATGGAAATAAGCTTCTAAAGGATAAAAATGAACATTTCAAGTTGATTTTTAAAGAGCAAACTATTAATAAAATATAACCACCACTGGCATTTTTTGCTCAATAAAAATTTTCAAGTATAAAGCAAAAATTAGTAGAACTATGAATTTTGGAACACTGAAAAAAAATTTAATAAAATTTAAAAAAATTAGTAGAAGTAGACTGGACCTTATCAAAATTTTTAAAAATTGTGTTTTAAAGAACACTATCAAGAAAGTGAAAAGATAACTTACAGAATGGGAGAAAATATTTGTAAATCATATACCTGCTAAGGGATTGGTATTTAGAATGTACAAATACTTCTAAAAATTCAACAATAAAAACACAAATCATTTAGAATTAGGCAAATATTTAAATAGCCATTTACCCAAAGACATACAAATGGCCAAAAAGCATATTAAAAGATGATCAATATTATTAGTCATTAGAAAAATGTAAATTAAAACCACAATGAGGTACCAGTACATAGCCACTAGAATGGCTATAATAAAGAAGACAGAAAATAACAAGTATTGGTGAAGATGTAGAGAAATTAGCACCCTCATTTACTGATGATGTGAAATGGTGCAGTCACTTTGGAACAGTTTGGCATTTACTCAAAATGTTACACATATAACTGCCATGTGGCCAAGCAATTCCCCTCCTACATATATATCCAAGAGAAATGAAAACATATGTTCAAAGAGTCATCAAAGTCTATTCAATACAGCTAGAAAGTAGAAACAACACAAGTAGCCATCAACTGATGAATGTGGTATATCCATATAATGAAATATTATCTGGAAATAAAAAGAATGAAGTACGGATATATGCTACAACACAGATGGCCCTTGGAAACGCTAAGTGAAAGGAGCCAGACACAACAGTCCAAATACAGGGGCTCCTGGATGGCTCAGTCACTTAAGTGTCCAACTCTTGATTTCGGCTCAGGTCGTGATCTCAGGGTTCTGAGATCAAGCCCTGAGTGGGGCTCTGTGCCAGTGAGGAGTCTGCTTGTCTCTCTCTCTCCCTCAGTCCCGCCCCTTGCTTTTTCTATCTCAAAAAAAAAAAAAAAATCTTTTAAAAAATCCTTTAAAAAATACTGTATTCTCTCAAGTGGAGAAAGACAACTATCATATGATCTCCCTGATATGAGGAAGTGGAGATGCAACATGGGGGGTTAAGGGGGTAGGAGAAGAATAAATTAAACAAGATGGGATTGGGAGGGAGACAAACCATAAGTGACTCTTAATCTCACAAAACAAACTGAGGGTTGCTAGGGGGAGGGGGTTGGGAGAAGGGGGTAGGGTTATGGACATTGGGGAGGGTATGTGCTATGGTGAGTGCTGTGAAGTGTGTAAACCTGGCGATTCACAGACCTGTACCCCTGGGGATAAAAATATATTTTTATCCCCATATAAACATATATTTTATATGTTTATAAAAAATAAAAAATTTTAAAAAATTTAAAAAGCAAAAAAAAAAAAAATACTGTATTCTCCATTTATAGAAACAGAGTAACTAAACCACACCAAAAACATTTTACATCAAATCTTAGGGGATGTATCCAAAGAAATAATTAAGAAAAATTTTAAAGTCCTAATTATAACTTTATTTTAGGATATGAGAAATTATGAAAAGAAATTGACTAAGTTTTAAACTTAAAGAAAAGGGAAGGAAGGAATTATTAAAGATAAGAGAAGATGTTAAGAAAACCAAAAATAAAGGGCAAATAGATAATCACAAAATTAAATCTCATTATTTGAAAATACTCATAGTCAAGCAGCAAAAGCCAGACATTGACAAGACTCAAAGAAAAAAGAGATACCCAAATAATAAGATTAGGAATAAAAATGGAATATATACAGGGTAATAAAATATTATAGGAAGGAACACCAAAAATGGGAATATCAATGAAAGAGACATTTTAAGAAATTATAGTAGAATACTTGAATAGACCAAGACCCTAAGAGAAATCAAAATGGTAGTTATTGATACATCTTTACAAAAGGCACTAGGGTGACTGCTGTCCATTCTTCAAACAATACATACAGTCAATTCTTATTATTTTGGTAGTTATGCTTTATCAAGTTACTACTAACTGAATTAGCGAATTGTGAATCACTGCTCCAAGGGGAAATACAGGACTAGGTTTCTGTGAGCCTCTGGCCACAACATTTTCATCAACTGACAATATATAATTTTATTTCGTGTATTTTTCTGTTTAAAGACACTTTATTTACTACTTATCTTTAATTCATTAACATTGAACTCATGGCCAACAGCCAAAAACTTAGACCTGAACAAAACCTATTTAGCACACAGATTTCCCTCAGAGGCACACCACAACAGTCTTATGCTAAGAACACTAGACAGCATGCCAGCATTATGATTGGGGGCCATTTTAAACTGTAAAATCACCAACATGAAAAAGCACAAAAATGCAAAAAACATGGCACTAAGTAGGCTACAAAAAAGATACTTGATCTCATTATTAAAACTAAAACAAGAAGGCAGAAGATTGCCTTGTTCAACTTCTGCTACAAACATGCATATTGGGTGACTCAAATTCTTCACCTTTCTGTTTACAAATGACTATTAAAACACTGCAAGTATTTTGGGGTTACAGATCAATTTTAGTCTGCAAGTAAATTCACAAATACAAAATACACAAGTAATGAGGATCAACTGTAAATTCTAATGTATTGAATTGCTCCAAGAACTAGAAAAATATGAAGAATTATGCCACTCAACTTAATTCTGATGCCAAATTAAGCTAAGAACCATACAAGAAAGGAAAATATAGGCCCCATTCTGTTATAAACAAAGAATCCAAAATGTTATATAAAATATTAGCAAAGTGAATTCAGTAGAAGATTAGAACAACAAAATATAAGTTACATGTTTTGCTGAAGAATTCAAGGATGGCTCAAAACCAAAAAATACTTCGGTATATTAATCAACACTTAAAAGAAATAAAACAGAATGTTCCATGTGCACTAGAGAAGAATGTGTATTCTGTTGCTTTGGGATGAAATATTCTGAATATATCTGTGATGTCCATCTGGTCCAGTGTGTCATTTAAGGCCTTTATTTCCTTGCTGATCTTTTGCTTGGATGACCTGTCCATTTCAGTGAGGGGAGTGTTAAAGTCCCCTACTATTATTGTATTATTGTTGATGTGTTTCTTTGATTTTGTTATTAATTGGTTTATATAGTTGGCTGCTCCCATGTTGGGGGCATAGATATTTAAAATTGTTAAATCTTCTTGTTGGACAGACCCTTTGAGTATGATATAGTGTCCTTCCTCATCTCTTATTATAGTCTTTGGCTTAAAATCTAATTGATCTGATATAAGGATTGCCACTCCTGCTTTCTTCTGATGTCCATTAGCATGGTAAATTCTTTTCCACCCCCTCACTTTAAATCTGGAGGTGTCTTCGGGCTTAAAATGTGTTTCTTGGAGGCAACATATAGATGGGTTTTGTTTTTTTATCCATTCTGATACCCTGTGTCTTTTGACAGGGGCATTTAGCCCATTCACATTCAGGGTAACTATTGAGAGATATGAATTTAGTGCCATTGTATTGCCTGTAAGGTGACTGTTACTGTATATGGTCTCTGTTCCTTTCTGATCTACCACTTGTAGGCTCTCTCTTTGCTTAGAGGACCCCTTTCAATATTTCCTGTAGAGCTGGTTTGGTATTTGCAAATTCTTTCAGTTGTTGTTTGTCCTGGAAGCTTTTAATCTCTCCTTCTATTTTCAATGATAGCCTAGCAAGGAAATGGTCCAATTTCATTTTTCTGCAGCCACATGCAGAAAAATGAAATTGGACCATTTCCTTACACCACACACAAAAATAGACTCAAAATGGATGAAGGACCTCAATGTACGAAAGGAATCCATCAAAATCCTTGAGGAGAACACGGGCAGCAACCTCTTCGACCTCTGCCGCAGCAACATCTTCCTAGGAACAACGCCAAAGGCAAGGGAAGCAAGGGAAAAAATGAACTACTGGGATTTCATCAAGATCAAAAGCTTTTGCACAGCAAAGGAAACAGTTAACAAAATCAAAAGACAACTGACAGAATGGGAGAAGATATTTGCAAACGACATATCAGATAAAGGACTAGTGTCCAGAATCTATAAAGAACTTAGCAAACTCAACACCCAAAGAACAAATAATCCAATCAAGAAATGGGCAGAGGACATGAACAGACATTTCTGCAAAGAAGACATCCAGATGGCCAACAGACACATGAAAAAGTGCTCCATATCACTCGGCATCAGGGAAATACAAATCAAAACCACAATGAGATATCACCTCACACCAGTCAGAATGGCTAAAATCAACAAGTCAGGAAATGACAGATGCTGGCGAGGATGCGGAGAAAGGGGAACCCTCCTACACTGTTGGTGGGAATGCAAGCTGGTGCAGCCACTCTGGAAAACAGCATGGAGGTTCCTCAAAATGTTGAAAATAGAACTGCCCTATGACCCAGCAATTGCACTATTGGGTATTTACCCTAAAGATACAAATGTAGTGATCCAAAGGGACACATGCACCCGAATGTTTATAGCAGCAATGTCCACAATAGCCAAACTATGGAAAGAACCTAGATGTCCATCAACAGATGAATGGATCAAGAAGATGTGGTATATATACACAATGGAATACTATGCAGCCATCAAAAGAAATGAAATCTTGCCATTTGCAACAACGTGGATGGAACTAGAGCGTATCATGCTTAGCGAAATAAGTCAAGCAGAGAAAGACAACTATCATATGATCTCCCTGATATGAGGAAGTGGTGATGCAACATGGAGGCTTAAGTGGGTAGAAGAATAAATGAAACAAGATGGGATTGGGAGGGAGACAAACCATAAGTGACTCTTAATCTCACAAAACAAACTGAGGGTTGCCGGGGGGAGGGGGTTGGGGAGAAGGGGGTGGGATTATGGACATTGGGGAGGGTATGTGATTTGGTGAGTGCTGTGAAGTGTGTAAACCTGGTGACTCACAGACCTGGGGATAAAAATATATGTTTATAAAAAATATATGTTATAAAAAATAAAAAATTAAAAAAAAAAAAAAAGAAATAAAACAGTATTAGCTCAATAGGTGTAGAAAAAGCATTTGGTAATATTTAACATTCAATCATGATGAAAAATTTTCTACAAATTTCTTAGCAAACCAGGACTTGCTGTAATACCTGGGCATCAGCTTGAGGAAAAAGTCAACAGAGGAGGGTAATTAAAGCAAAGGGACTTTCATAAAATCAGAGCTGGAGCTTGACATGCTGTACCTGCTCCTACTCTATCTTGGAATTTCTTGGCATGTAAAATAATATATTCTTATATTATTCAAACTAATCTTATCATGTGTTTTGATTACTTCCTGACTAATATGAAAGGCAAGACCTAAAACAGTCAATAATTTCAGATGATATGATTATCTACCTACCTAAAAAAAAAAAAAAAAAAAGACTCTCATAACTATTGGGACCAATAAGAAGGTCTAATAGAGTGGCCAGATATAGGAATGGCATATAATAATCAGTAGCTTGAGCATCATCATAAACTTGGAGTAGACAAAGTTTTTTTTTTAATTTATCAAAAAAAGCAATAACCATAAAGAAAAATGATAAATTAGACTATATAAAAAGTTATCACTAAGAGAGTCCTCAGTGAGAGAAAATATTAGCAATACATATATCTGACAAAGGACTCATATCCAAGGTATATAAATAAGTCCTATAAAAATATAAAAGTAAAATAATATAAATAGAGGCACCTGGGTTGCTCAGTGTGTTAAAGCCTCTGCCTTCGGCTCGGGTCATGACCCCAGGGTCCTGGGATCAAGCCTCGCATCGGGCTCTCTGTTCGGCGGGGAGCCAGCTTCCTACTCTCTCTCTGCCTGCCTCTCTGCCTCCTTGTGATTTCTGTATATCAAATAAACAAATAAATCTTTTAAAAAATAATATAAATAATATAATATAAATAATATATATTAAATAATATATATTGTACAATATATATTATATAAATAATATAATATAAAAAATATAAAAGTAAGAAAAATATAGACAACAAAGAAGAAAAATGAGCAAGAGGCTTACACAGTTACTTTACAAATGATATCCGAAAGGTCAATACACAACTTGGAAACATGTCTGGTTTTGTTAGTCATCAGAGAAGAGCAAAATTAAAGCCATGGTGTGATAGTACTATACACTAGACCACTAAATGGCTAAAATGAACAGAATACCAAGTAGTGGCAGGCATGCAGAACAACTGGAACTCTGGAATGCTGATGGGTTATGTGCTAAATTAAACTGGAACTCTCATACATTGATGGTAGAAGTATAATTTGGTTTAATTACTATAAACGTCTGTTGGGCAGTACCTATTAAATTTGTGACTAAGCCATTCTATTCCTAGGTACAACCAACAAAAATGCATAAGCAACTTCAAATGTACATGTCATGTTTATAGAATGTTTATATAAGTACTATTTTTAATAGCCCCGAACTACCCAGTGATCATAAAAATAGGGTAAATAGATAAATGATGGTATATTAGCAAAAAAAAAAATTACTCAGCAATAAGAATGTACACATGTCAACAATACACAATAAGGATGAATCTTGCAAACATAATGTGGGATGAAAAAAGCCAGACATAAAAGAGTTAATAATGTCTGAGTCTGTTTAAATGAAATTCAAAAACATGTAAAATTATTCCATGGTATTAGAAGTTAGGATATTGGTTACCTTTGGGTAGAGGCAGTGGTGGGAAGGGAGCAAAAAGGAGGCATCTTTTCTTTACCCTGGTGCTGTACTGAATTTGTGAAACTACAATAAACTATATACTTCCCTGCAAATAAACTTTTCTTCAATAAAATCATCCCCCAAAGACTAGTGCAAAAAAACAAAACAAAAACCAAGAACTTTCCTATTCATAATCAATAACCCATTATTAGATGTTTTAGAAGAAAATATCTCTCTTGAAATAGGAATAAAAATTATATTTTTTACTTGCCCACTAAGTAGCAACTTATATTACAGAAAATAATGAAAAGAGTGATGTCAGTTCCCCTGTTCTCTGTTCTGTGACAGGACAGAACCAGTCTTAAGCTTAATTCTTTCATAAGATGAGCCATATTTGGTACGAAGGTCAGAAATAAAAAGACAAAAGAAGCCTCTTCTTTCTTTTCCATTGCTAGTTAAGTTCGTATTTTAGGGTTTGATTTACATTTTATGATTTGAGTTCTTCCTTACCACATTTACAGATGACTTTGTGATAATAAAAGTTTCCTTACATTAAAATAAAGACAAGGCTCCAGAAAGAAAATGTATTTGGATTTTCATTCCCATAACATTTCTATCCTTGAAACTAATCTAATGCAAAACTGGATTTTCCAACAAAGCAAGCGCTGCTGAGAGCCCTAAAGAGCCCCAGATGGTCAAAGAGAGTAAATTCCTTTCTTTTCCACAGAGAATCAATCATCCTGAAATGCCTGCTCCAAATACTAGTAGCAGTGAAATAATCACTCACCTGATACAGTGTTTCTTAATACTAGGGTATGTTTACTTTTTTCTTGAAGTCTAAGTTATCCAACTATAAATCACATCAAAGAGAAATCAAGGCAGTAGTTACATGTTCTGATTGAAAATTCTTGGGGCACCTGGGTGGCTCAGTGGTTAAAGCCTCTTCCTTTGGCTCAGGTCATGATCTCGGGGTCCTGGGTTTGAGTTCCACATCGGGCTTTCTGCTCAGCAGGGAGCCTGCTTCCCCCTCTCTTTCTCTGCCTGCCTCTCTGCCTACTTGTGATCTTTGTCTGTCAAATAAATAAATAAAATCTTTAAAAAAAAGAAAATTCTTCAAAAGTCTGTATTATATAACAATTTTGTTGAAATTTGCCTATTATACATACAATATTTTGCAAGTTTTAAATAATCCCTATTTCCCTTTCTTCATCTGTTTTGATGACTTCAGATTTTAAAAAGTAGTAACAGAAGAAATAATTCTATCCAAAACCATATGTCCAAATATTTTCTCATGACAACACTTATTTTTCATTAAATTTCACTTAAAATTCAATCAAGTAATATATATTCATCAGAGAAAATTAGAAAACACAGATAAACAGAAAGAAAAACATAATACCAAAAGTAATCAACTAAAGATAGTTGATGTTTTGCTATGATGGTCAGATACTTTTCTATTTGTGTGAATGTGTGTTTATGGGGTATTTTAATGGGCTTCCTCTGTACACAGCTACATTTTTTTCAGCTGGCCTTTTTCTTTTTCTTTTCTTTTCTTTTTTTTTTTTAAAGATTTTATTTATTTGACAGAGAGAAATCACAAGTAGATGGAGAGGCAGGCAGAGAGAGAGAGAGAGAGAAGCAGGCTCCCTGCCGAGCAGAGAGCCCGATGCGGGACTCGATCCCAGGACCCTGAGATCACGACCTGAGCCGAAGGCAGCGGCTTAACCCATTGAGCCACCCAGGCGCCCCGGCCTTTATCTTTTTAAGCTGGATAAAATATAAACATCTTTCCATGTCAATACATACACTTTTGCATTAGTTTTAACGGCATTATTTAATCCTTCAGAGTCCTTGAATTCATTTTTATTGAATTAAGTATTTTATTTTATTTCCATGTAGTTTCTTCTTTGACCCATTGGTTGTTTAAGACTGTACTGTTTAATTTCCAGAATGCCTGGGTTGCTTAGTCGGTTAAATGATCGACTCTTGATTTTGGCTCAGCTCATGATCTTAGGCTCATGAGTTTGAGCCCCAGACCGTGGGCCTGCTTGGGATTCTCTCTCTCCCTCTCCCTCCGCTCCTCCTCCCACTTCCTTGCACATGTATGCTCTCCCCCACCCCAAAAAAAGTGTTGTTTAATTTCTATTTATTTGTAAATTAAAGTTTTCCTTAAGTTATTGATTTCTACTTTCATTCCACTGTCATTTGAGAAGATACTTTGTATCATTTCAGTCATTTAAATTTGTTGAAGTTCATTTTGTGGACTAATATATATTCAATTTGGAGAATGTTCCAAGTGGACCTGAGAAGAATTTTATGTTCTACTGTTGTTGAATGCAATGGTCTGTATATGTATGTTAGCTCTAGTTGATCTATAGTATTGTCCCAGTCCTCTATTTCCTTATTAATCACAAGTCTCTGTTTTATCCATTATTGTAAGTGGATTATGTAAGTCTCCAAATATTAGTATAGAACTGCTTATTTCTCTCTTCAGTTCTGTCAATTTTTGCTTCATCTACATTAGGGTTCTATTACGTGTGTATATAATTGTTATGTCTTCTTGATGTATTGGCCTTTTGTCAATATATAATGTCCTTGTAATAATTTTTGACCTAAATATAATAATTTTTGACCTAAAATCTATTTTATCTGATACTAGTATAGCAATCCCAGATTTCTTTTGCTTATTATTCCCATGGAGTATATTTTTCCATCCCTTCATTTCCCATCTACTTGTGGCTTTGTATCTAAAGTATGTACATCTCTTATAGACAGCATATATTTGGATCACTTTTAGCCCATAATCCATTTACATATAAAGTGACTTACACTCTGGGAATAAAGTTCTCTGTTTCTATCAGCACCAGGCATCCACACCAGGGAGATGACTGTTTTTCTCAAGACTGTGGTGCAGGGAAGGTGGGGTACGGTCAAGGTAAGTTAAAACACCACAGAAGTTTCCACTGGGTTTCAGTTGCCCCCTTCCTGATTAAACATTTGATTGGATGCTGTAAATCTTTGATTATCTTCCATAGCTCTGACAAAGTTGATTCTGACAGTTTTAGCCAGGCTTTTTAAGGTTTCTGTTGAGGGATAGGCCCTTGGAGTTTCTCTGACATTTTCACTGGCATTCTTTTCATTCTTTTGAAATATTCTTTCCTGGGGTACCTGGATGGCTCAGTTGGTTAAGCATTGGTCTTTGGCTCAGGTCATGATTTCAGGGTCCCAGGATCAACCCCCGAGCCAGGCTTCCTGCTCAGTGAGGAGTCTGCTTCCCCCTCTCCCTCTGTACCTCCCTACCCCTATCTTTGCTCTCTCTCTTTCTCAAATATAAATAAATATTTTTTAAAAATAAAATATTCTTTCCCATTACATATTATTCTAACCTTAATTTATTTAACAAATATCATGTTTGTAGATATTTATGATGAGTTAAAATTGGAGCTATTAGAAATAACATTATGGTGAACACTGTTATAGCCTGAATTTATATAGATCATTTCCTCATGATAATTCCTACATAAGGAATGCTGCATTTTAGCAATACAAAGATATAAATTTAGAGTTTTATTAGAGGATAATCAATAAACATTAGTAGAGAGGAAAAAAATTTCAGAGCCCTGCTAACATATCAGGAGTCAAATCTTACACCTGTTAGGGTTTTATGATAAGGCATTTGAATAAATTAATAGTTACTCAATTGAAACTTGTTTAACTATTTCACTAAAATAACCAATTATCAAATGTGAGTTGTTGTGCATGAGTCACACCTCTAGTGCTCTAGTGAAGGCTGAAATTATACACTAACCACCAAAGGCCCTGTAGTGCATTAAAGACAAGACAGGGAAGAGAACCCAATTCCTATGACCTGGGGGGCATTTTATTAACTCCTGACAATTTCTAATCTAATTATTTCCAGCCATTCAGAGGAAAGTGGCCTGAATGACTAGATTACTTTATCTACAGAGCCACCACCATGATGACCCATTCAAAATACCACTTAAAAAACTAAAAGGGTACAAAGCTTAAGGTGAACTGTCTATAAACAATTATACTTCTGAATAAGTTGTGTTTAACCTACTAATACAGTATCTGTAGTAGACTTTTAGTAGGAATTCAATATATCCTACTATCTCTCATCTTATCTCTCTGCTGAGTCTCTCCAACCACTCCTTCCTACCAGCAATGACAAGTTCCATATCTAATTCTATCCATAAAGCAAAATCACCTTGTCACTCACATGTTATTCTATAATGAGTAACTCTAGTCATATAGTTATCATATTGCAGCTATTTATGTTTATTCCTCTTTCTTTGTCCTTACTTGACAAAAACCAACCACAAACATAATTTAGATTGGAAGACTCATTCCTATGGCTGACCATGCTTGAGTTTTGACACTCAAGATTCATTGCATTCTTCTATTTTCTTACTTTAACATTAAAATAATTTGTCTTTTAATTGGTTTTAACAACATAGAGAGTATCTGTGAATAGGAAATTGAAGTGAAAGAAAAGCATATTCCTTTCTTCTATGTGTTGAGTGGGATCTGGATTTTTACATCTTGAAACCAATGGGATTCTGCATATGGGGAGAGTCGGATATGCTGAGCAAATATTATCTAAGATAGATTTTTGTTGGTGATGTAGAAATCTTTTGCAAACTTACAAAAACTGTTCTACTTTTAGATGCAGCATGGTGCTGCTTCAACTCCTAAGTGCTATGGTCCAAAGTATTTCAAGACCAATTTTCAAATTCCAGAGATGGGTTATAGTGTAGGTTTTATGAACATGAGGTTAAAGCACTTGCCTTTTCTATTTTCTATTTTCTATTAATGTCCTGTTATTTTTTTCCTTAATAATAGAGACAAATTCTGAAGTAGGAATAGGAAATGACCTTCAGTTTAATTAAATTCTGTCTAGCACTTGTTTGCATCCCTCATCTATTTCTTCAAACTTGCATTTGACCATTAGGATCAATATCAAATTATTTTTTCAAGAGTGTTCTGTATAACAACGAATGGTCATGTCTCCAAAGAGAAGGAAGGTGTCATTTATCAAACAGTCAAAACTCTATTCCTATTTATTCATCCATTCATTATTCATGAATTGTCCTGTATATATTAGGAACTGAGCAACATGGTGATGGAAGAGGTGTGTTCCATTTTCAAAGAATGAATGTATTGGAATTTTAGGATCAGCAAGCTATTTCTGCCAGATATCATGGAAATATCTAAGGCTATGTTTAGATTTTCAAACCATTACAATTAAACTCAATGAAAATAAAAATGTACAAATCTGAATTCATTCAGACTGTGCCCTGAATAACTGTTAAAACTTGTTTTGATATTCACTTTTTTAAAAAAAGATCTTATTTATTTATTTGACAGAGATCACAAGTAGGCAGAGAGGCAGGCAGAGAGGCAGGGGAGGGGAAGTGGACTCCCTGCTGAGCAGAGAGCCAGATTCGGGGCTCCATCCCAGGACCCTGGGATCACAACCTGAGCGGAAAGCAGAGGCTTAACCCACTGAGCCACCCAAGTGCCCCGGTATTCACTTTTAATTCAGTTATTTCAGGAACACTTTTCCCTCAGCTTTAGACTGAAAAGTGGAAGCAAAGTGGCTCAGATATACTGACTGAGAGTGGAAGATCTTATTCATGTTTAAAAATCTCTCTTTTATTGGGTCAGGTGTTACGACAAGTAATTGCTCAATGAAATATGTACTTACTGATAATTTTTATGGATAATAATTCAGAAAGGTTGACAGTCTCTTCCTCTTATTTCCCAGCTTCTGGTAAGGATTCCAAAATGTTCAAGAAGGGAATATAAAAAACACAGCTCAACCAGAAAAAGGAAGCACTGTGAGTCCTCCCAGCAAATGGGTATTCCTGCTGATCCAGGAAATTTCAAAATTTGGCTCTTTGCATTTGTACCATAACATTACAGAAGTTTTTAGAATCAAGTAGTTAAAACCTTGGGTGGCTCAGTCATCTTCAATAATAACATTAAAATTTACTGAATGAGCTAGCCAGAAGCAGTAGGAAGAAGTTGCCCACAGTTCTACAAATTTCTTTAATAGACAAAATGTCAAGTTAAAAAAACTGTTAGTTGAAGTTCCAGCATACTTTTCCTCCACAAATAAAGCCCAGAGTGACATTTTACATAAGCCGTATTTCAGAAATTAAGAAAATGACATCTTTTATCTCTAATTATGTTCCTGGGATTAATTTGCTCTTTTTTACTAACATCAGTATATTTGCCCTCCAATGGCATATGTTTCATCAGGGCAACCTTGTGAAAAACTCATGTACAAATAAATATTTGTTTCTTTCAAGACCAGTATGAACATGGCATTAATGCGATTTTGCTGACAGATAAAGTACTTTGTTATAGCAGAGAGCATAATAATGAAGAGACTTATAGAGGACCTGAGTTTGTTGGTCTTTGGATTTCTTCCATGGTAGAGTAGTAAAGCTGGCTCAACCATTTCAAATAGCTGAGTATAGTGTGAAAATTTCTTATTATTTCCCCTCTCTGAATGGATTAGCTTATAGAAATTTTAGAAAGTTTTAAAGATTTTATAAGGGATTTTGCCATGCAGACTTAGTCCAATAGGGTAACAATAATGATATGCAATTGTTTGTATCTTCAATAGTTTTTAAGTGTGGGAGAGATATCCTCCATAGTGAACTTCATCAACCTTTGGGACATAGAATAAATGTGCTGAATAATTTATAGCAACACTAAAGAAAAAATTATACCTAGAAATGGGGATTTATGTGGTGGTTCAGTTCCCATGGAGATAGTACAAGAAAATAAAGATGAAGATACTGACAATATTTTAAGAGAAATTAATTAGGTATTAAGGGCTAATCTATACACGTTTCAGAGTTATAAGAAAGTAAAAGTGGCAGAGAGAGGCTCAGTAGATGAAAAATCAGAAGACTGGGTTCTAATTCCAATTTAGCAGCTGAGCCACCTAGAGCAACTGACCAATAGTGGGGAAAATAATGCCTGTCCAAGTTAATGCTTATGGCACTTATGAGATGAGCCATGTGTTAAGTAATAATAAAGTTCTTTGAAAATTAGAAATCACCTGTCAGTTGTTATTTCAAAGCAAGATTAACAACCAGAGATAGACAGATGAACAGATCTTGCCTTATGTAAAAACAAAGCAAAACAAAACAAAAAAAAAGTGTATACCTTCAATAATACAAAAATTTAGCACTCCACTAAAATCTAAATTTTACCACCTATTTAAATCTAGATCTGTTTTCTGTGGTATCTTGGGTTCCATTTTAAACTTCAGCTTTAATGTATCCTTTTACATGATGTATGACATTAAAACTTCACATCCCTGGCAAGGATGATTGAGAGCTATTGACGGGAGGTTCAAGATGTATACTAAAGGAAAATCTGCATCTTCTACTATACTCTTTGTGAACTCAACTTTAGGGAAATGTTGGGATATTTTATTAAGATCTTTCCTATCAAGTGGATTTCTCACCTGACTGGCTGTGTGCTGGATGGAATCAGACCCCTGGCTAACATAGTCCTAAATGGAAAGACATATAAATGGAATGAGTCAAATAGAATGATTTCTAATACAGTATTATTACTTTCTACCATGTAGTATCTTGTAGAAGATACTACAATTCAAAACCTTTATGGGTCAAGACAGAATAATTATTAATCAACCAAAAATGGATTAATCAAAATGTTGCCAAGTTGAGACCCTGGTGGGTCTTTATTAGGAAATGATTAACTTATAATCAGCTTATTAATTTTCATTTCTTTATGTTCAAAGAGGGTTTATGTCAGTTAAATATAGTATCATGAAATCTTAGTTTCATCATGAATTTTCTTAAACTTCTACGTAGCTTCTGCTGATTTACCCTAAGTCCAAATAGTGGAATTCAAAGCTCTTTTCATAAGCTATGAAAACTCAGAATTTAGGGAATTTGACACATCACTGTTTCTTATTCCTCCAAAATTTGATTCCATGATTTTCTTTTCCCTTTCAATTTAGAAAGAGAATTTCTTAAGAACCAAGGGAAAGATTGTTTTGACAGTAATTTAATCCAACAAGAAGCTCTGTAAATATCCAAAGAAACCTCACTCCTCAAATAATGCCAAGTTTTTTTGCAGACCCAAGATACTTTGATAGTCATAATCAGCTCAATTCCCCCTCTTTTGGCATTCTGAGTTCCTGCTGTCAAAAATAAAATTAAAGATTAAAAATAATTTTAAAAGGCAAGGAAAGAGGAATAGTGAACCATCAACTGGGGCTGGAAAAATCTTAGTTGTTTATCCTGCTGAAGCCTCTGTAATTTTTTATTTTTATTGAATGGTTAGGTGGGGACAATAGATTAAAAGACAATTATGAGTCAAGATTCTGGGTTTTACTTTTATTTCTGTGTTCTTCCATCTAGTTGAATTCCCTATCAACCAAATGCTGAGATTTTGAGGGTATTGCTGGGCAAATGTTTATATAGGCTTAAGATTCTTAGATTAAAGATGCTATAAAGGAAAAGAATATTATTGTTATTACTCATGAGAAATAGTTTTAGTGCTGATTTTGGCAGAGTCTGGCAACCTTCATGTTGGCTAGCAAAGAAAAGTCAACACAAATTCTCCAAGCACATTTCTCTGCACTAGGTACTAACAGCATAAGAGCTATAAGGCTGGGAATTAAGAATACTTCTGTTAGCAATGGATAACTGAAAAAAGAAGTCTTTCTCATGAAAATAACAGAAGTAATTTACCTACTCTTGATTAAACCCCTGGTAGAATGTTGGGCACTAGTAGATAGCCAATAAAGGCTTGTTGATTGATCCCCCCCCCCCCATAACTGGTTAATTTTATCCTTTATCCAACCCACCTGAAACAAACAGAGTATCTAGAAAGAGTCTTTTACTACTACTGAGGATTTTTAGTAATAATAATAATTATTATTTCTCTGCTCTGAGATCCATATTGCCTACTAGATAAATTTACAAGGAATGGCTATGTATTAGCAAAACTACAGGTTTTGGAACATTTTCACAGAGATGAAAGGATGGGCTAGCAATTATTATTTTTTTAAGATTTATTTATCATATTATAGAGAGCAAGAGCATAAGCAGGAGGGGCACAGGGAAAGGGAGAGAGAATCTCAAGCAGGCTCTCTAGTGAGTGTGGAGCTGGCACAGGGCTCAATCTCATGATCCTAAGATCACAATCTGAGCTGAAACTAAGACTCCGATGCACAACTGACTACACCACCCAGGGGCTCCTGAGGGTGGGTTATCAATTATTAATTTAAGAGCTTTTGTCATTCAAACTTTCATTTAGGATGTGTTCAGCTACAGGTTAAAGGGAAACCTCTGTTAAGCAGGTTTCTCAGGACTTTAACTTCACCTCTCTGATACCTCCCCTAGCTCTGCAATGCTTGCATGTAAATTCTTTCTCAGGTAGACATCAGGATGGCTGCAGTAGTTCTGGGCATCACATCTACACATAACTGTTCACAGAAAGAAAATTAGCCATATCTTTTCTGTGAAATTTTGGGAGCGATGAAATCCTTCCCAGAAACTCCAGTTCCTCCTAGCAGACATTTCCCCAGCAACCTTGGCTAGAATCAGGTCACATGCTTTTCCTAAACCCTACTCTGCAAGGTGAATGGGATTAGCATGATTGGTAGACTAACTGGATAGGAAAGAATTAATGCTTGGAGACTGCCATACCTGAGAAGTATTCAGTTCCAATTTCTAGAACATAACTCTTCTTAAGTACATATTCCACAACCTATCAATCCAGAATACACTCTCATTTGAGTATGTTTGAGTATTTTGAAGTTGCCAATGTTTTTTAATAACCAAGGTATTAAAAATCATTTAGTATTGAGAGTTTCTCTTCATAGAATCTGTGTTTTCTATACTCTACAATAAAAAAACTAAAGGACGGATCAAAAAGATGCCAGGTGTCCCTAGCTTTAATTATCTTCACTACAGGCTCTGGAACTTCTTAACAAATGTCACCTCTCAAATACCAAGGCAAAGAAGAATATGGAAAGGACAGGGGAAAATGATTATCCCTCCTTTAAGGGCCTTAAACCCTTCTATGTCAAAAGCATTTTTGGGGTGCCTGGGTGCCTCTGTGGGTTAAAGCCTCTGCCTTTGGCTCAGGTCATGGTCTCAGGGTCCTGGGATCGAGCCCCGCATTGGGCTCTCTGCTCGGCAGGGAGCCTGCTTCCTCCCTGTCTCTCTGCCTCCCTCTCTGCCTACTTGTGATTTCTATCTGTCAAACAAATAAATAAAATCTAAAAAAAAAAAGAAAAAGGCATTTTTACTAGTCAAATCAATTACACTAGAATAATAAAAACAGTACTGGACAGGGATCTGTGGGAACACCTAGTATTGCTATATGCAGATGTGTTCTCTTATAACCAAAGAACCTTTCTCTACTTGACCTTATACTTAAGAATAACAGACTAATGTCTCTAATGCCCTTTTCAACTCTAAGAAAACATGTCACTGGGTCCTTTAATTTCTGCTATCTCTCCTTGGAAGGAGCTACTAACAAAGACAGAAATTGCTTCAAAGAAGATAACCCTAGAAAGAACAACCCCAAATGAATAGGACTTGGCTTGATCATTTCTGAAGTAATTGAGTCCAACTTCTCTAAATGACCCCATTACTGAAAACATTGTTATTCTTAAGGTCCAGAAGAAACACAGTGTCTGGATCTAATACATTTATCAATATGTATGTGGTAGAGGACAAAGGAAAATGAACCACCCTTTGCGGGAAAATAGAAATAAGATAATATGGACCTAGAGAGCATTATGCTAAGTGAAGTAAGCAGACAGAGAACGACAAATACTGTGTGATCTCACTTATATGTGAATAAAAAAACTTCACAGAAAAAAAAAAAAAAGATAATATGGAGAACACCACATTTTTCAACTCTCTTTAGTTTATGAAGCATTGCTATTTGCTCATTTGATCTTCACAACAATCTGGTGATGTAGAAAGAAAATATGTTATGGTCCTCCTGCTACCATTGAAGAAAGGCATTCACAGAGTCCGAGGTATAAAGTTATACTGGCAGAGCAACAGAGTTGGATCTTTTCAATAGAGAACTATATTTAGAGGATTTTACCTGTTGTTTAACCATTAAGGTGCTCATATTTGTAAGATACTTTTGAACTATAGGAACTGTTATATAAACAACTTCTGCAAAGTTTTGATTGGTTGGAATTCTCACTTATTCACTCAATAAATACTTATTGAATACTTACAGTGTGTCACACAAGCTTATTTATATCTCCATACTGAAGTGTATTTATTCCTATCTCCTCGATCTTCCCTCTAGTTTGAAGAGTCTTCTGGTTCTGAGATATTTTGATCTTGAGTTTAAACCTCTTCTTTGGATTTGAGTTAAATGATTATTCTAATCTTTCTAGTTCCATGCCTTTAAAACAGGAAATAGAATAACCTAAGAGCTAAGAGCAAGGCATTTGTCCCATTCTGTACTGTACTTCTTGGCAGGATAGCTAGTGGAGTTTTCACAAAACTAACTGCATAGTCAAAGACAGAAGTAATTTATGTTACTCCAATGACTTTCAAGTTGCTATATCTACTTAGCTATTAAATCTCCAGGATAGATGAATGCTTTTTTTTTTTTTTTTTCAGATGAATGCTTTTTAAAGGTACCTTAAATTCTTAATCTTTTAACATGTTATCAAACTGGCTAAGTAAATTCACCAATTCGAATTATAATGAATCCATGCTTATGCCAGACACTTATGGAGCAAAGTAACTTTTAAAACAGCAATTTAACTTGTGTGTGTGTGTGTGTGTGTGTGTGTGTGTGTGTGTGTGTGTAATATTTAACCCCTCTTGGTCCAAGGAAAAAAAAAATGTCCTGATGGAAGATGGAAACAAGTCCTGGCAGGTAACAGTAAAACCAATGTTTTCTCTACGGACCATGATGATACTTGTAATTACTGTCACCTAAATCAAAATGATTAAAGTAAAAGCATGTCCTTCCAGATGCTCAGCATATACTTCCTCACAGTAAATTAAAGTCACCATTAAGCATCTGAAATGCCTATAATTTGAACCACAGCTGCAAGAAAAGTCACTCAATTGTGAATTTGGTAGACCATATGTTGTTGTACCAGTGTGCGGTTTTTTTTCCCAAGACCCTGATTGCCCCCACTGGGATAATTTTTAAAAAGAATGACATTGACTTGTACTCACAGCTACTCCACGACTAAGAAGTAGCAAATTAAATTTTAAAACACCTATTTTGGCAAATAAATAAAAAATAAAATCAGTCCTATGTTTCAGGTTAGAACTGTTGAGTCTACTGTTTATCATAAACATCTCTCTCTCCTCCCCCACCCCAACACACACACACACACACACACACACACACACACACACATCAATAACATCAAGATATGGAGAGCTTCATAAATGATTTTAGGGTAATTCTAGAACCACTATTTAAAAAACCAGTTCCAATTCTTCTAACAAATGGAGCCATTTGCCAAGTAAACAGATTTGTTTAACTATGACCCGGTTTCCCTCAAGTGTCCATGCCTCTCTTCCAATGGAGAAATAGACAAACAGTGGTCAAGAAAAAAATAAGGGAGACAGGGCATCTGGACAAGCCACAAAGAGAATGATCACTCTCTGAATTACCAAATCGGATTGCCTTTTGACTAGCTTCAAAATGTCAGAGAAACTCATGACTCTTCTTGGGTGATTCACTGAGAACTAGCAAAGAAGGTTCCTCTGTAGATGCCTCAATCATTTTAAGAGCCCAGAAATTAAAGAAAATTGCTTCCTGAACAGGCCATCAAGAAAGAGCTTCCTAACTAGTTAAGTCTATAAAATGGTATATAAAAATGGAAATTTGAACTAGTACAAATTCAAAACTTGAAAATTCAAGTATATTCTGATTATTTTAATCTTTAAAGGTGCTTTTTATAAACCAGATAATATATCTTTTGTATCTATTTTTTCTGGGATAATGGTAGAGAAAGCTGGGATTGGTTACTAAATACTTGTTCTTCATAGAAAATGACTCTCCATCTGGTATTTTGGCAAAATGTAAGTCATATATCATCTTTTTAGGCATCTTTTCCAACATTTTCACAATTTCTAAGCCATAGTCTAATAATCAATGATAGTCTAATAGTCTAATAATAGTCTAATAATCATAGTCTAATAATCAATCCATTTTCTTAGAAAATGGAGGCCAATTTCCATGGAAACGAAATTGCTGACTTCTTCTGTAAACTTTCTACAGCTCTGATTCTCACACCCATGCATGTTAGAATCAGTTAAGAAGTTTCTGTAAGGGGCACCTGGGTGGCTCAGCAGGTCAAAGCTTCTGCCTTCAGCTCATCATGATCCCAGGGTCCTGGGATCCAGCCCCACATCAGGCTCTCTGCTCAGCAGGGAGCCTACTTCCCTCTTCTCTCTCTGCCTGCCTCTCTGTCTACTTGTGATCTCTCTCTCTCTGTCAAATAAATAAATTAAAAAAAAAAAAAAAAGAAGTTTCTGGAAAAAAAAATGCCAGTTCTCAAGCCCAACATTGAGGACAATTAAAATGACAATCTTGGGGGACACCTGGGTGGCTCAGTTGGTTAAGCAGCTGCCTTCGGCTCAGGTCATGATCCCAGCATCCTGGGATCGAGTCGCACATCGGGCTCCTTGCTCGGCAGGGAGCCTGCTTCTCCCTCTGCCTCTGCCTGCCATTCTGTCTGCCTGTGCGCTCTCTCTCTCTCTCTCTCTGACAAATCAATAAAATCTTTAAAAAAAAAATGAAAATCTTGGGCATGTAACCCAATTATCAGTACTTTTTAAAAGTTTTCCAGGTGACACTAATGTGCAGCCAGGTTGAGAACCTCTGATTTGTTCAATACGTTACTTTACTGATGAGACTGTAGGAGTTCAGAGAAGTTATGTGTTTTGTTCTAAGTAACATAGGTTAATGTCAGAGTTAGGCTAACACCTCTGTCTTTCTGCCTATGTGCAGCCAAGTTTTTATGTCAAGTACAATGTCGTCTAGCATGTTTCATTTTATTATCAACTCTTTGTATAATTTATACACAATAAAATGTACACATTTTAATATGCAGTTTGATGAGTTTTGTTTTACCATACATAACTATGTAACTTACGAATATGGAACATTTCCAACACCCCAAAAATTTCCTCATGCCCCTCTGTAACAATTCTACTCCACCTCCTGCCCTAGGAATTCTAATTTCTATTGCTACAGATTAGTTTCATTTGTTCTGTATCTTTACATGAATGGGGTGAGGTGGGAGAGAACTAGCATGTGCTCTTGTGTCTGGCTTCTCTTGCTCAGCTAAGTATTTTTGAGATTCATCAATGTTGTTGCTTATATTAGTAGTTCTCTTTTTATTGTTAAGTAATACTCCTTTGTATGAATATACCAAAATGTATAAATAACCATTTATCTGTTGATGGATATTTAAGGTGTTCTTAGTTTGAGGTTATTGTGAATAAAACTGCAATGAATATTCATACAAAAGACTTTCTGTGGACATGTTTTCTCTTCTGGGTAAATGCCTAAGAGTTGGTTTTTTGAGTCACATGGTAAGTTTATATTTAACTATATAAAAAATTGTCACACTGTTTTCCAAAGTGGTTGTACCATTTTATACTCCTACTAGAATCTATGACACTTCTAGTTGCTACATATTCTTTCCAACACTTGGTATTAGTTTTCTATTGCTGCCATAACAAATTACCCCAAGTTTGGAGACTAAAGTAATGCAGATTTATTATCTTCTGGTTCTGTAAGCCAGAACTCTGAGACAGATCTCAATTAGCTAAAACCAAAGTGTTGGCAAGGCTCGGTTCCTTTCTGAAGGCTCTGGTGGAAATCCATTACCTACTCATTCCGGTTGTTAGCAGAATTCAGTAATGTTGTAGGATCAAGATTCTCATTTTCTCACTCACTGTAAACTGAGGACTGTTATGTTCTAGAGGCTATTACATTGGTTTGTAGCCATCTTCCTCTATTTTCAAGGCCAGCAACCACCAGTGAGTTGAACTTTTCCCATGACATCTCTCTGACCCATTCTGTCGCATTCTTTTACTTTAAAGAGTTTATATGATTAGAGTGAGTCTATTCAAAGAATCCAGGATGATCTCCCTATTTCATTCCCATCTGTGACCTTAATTCTTTTTTGTCGTGCAATGTAACCTACTCACAAGTTCCATAGATGAGGATATAGACATCTTTGTGGGACCATATTGAGGCTGCCGTACCCCCACATTAGATCTTTATGCTACTATTGTCATTTCTTTAACTTTTTCATCTGTTATAAACTCCACTACACAATGTTATTTATTTTCCTTTAAATCATCTGTCTTTCATAAAAGGCCACAAATTGCATAATTTTATTTGTATGAGATGTTGGAATAGGCAAACTGAGAGATAGAGAAAATAGTTTAATGCTTTCCAAGGGTCAGGTGGGCAAATGGAGGATGGGGAGGACTCCTAGTAAGTACAGTGCTGCTTTTTGAGGTGATGAAATGTTCTGGGATTGGATAGTGGTGAATATATTTAAAACTCTTTTACAGTTTAAAAGGATGAACCTTATGGTATGCAAATTATGTCTTAACTAGAAAAATAGAAAAAGCAGTTGCCTTAGTAGGAAATTAAGAGAAAAAATAATCAGATTTTTCACCAATCTCTCTCTGTAAGGAATCAGCCCAGCTGCCCTGTTTCTGGCACTACCACACACTGTAGTACTGGAGGCTATAGTGAATAATCCTAAAAATAGGAAGTATTAATGTTTGACTGGACATTGAAAATAGATACAAGCCCAGTTCAAAAAGAATGATGAAGTTAAAATTTGAAGATAACTCCATTGCTTTTGTTTGGTTTAGGGTTGTGTGTGTGTGTGTGTGTGCGTGAATATACACATACATATTTGATTTATATATTTGATAAAAATATATGTAGTGCATAAAGTACACCAATCTCCAACATATAGCTTAATGTATTTTTATATATATTATGATTACTTTTTCTTTCTCTGTTGCACTGACTAGGTCTCCAGTAAAATACTGAAGAGCAATGGTAATAGTGTACATCCTTGTCTTGCTACTTTTTTATTTTTTTTAAAGATTTTATTTATTTATTTGACAGACAAAGATCACAAGTAGGCAGAGAGGCAGGCAGAGAGAGGGGGAAGCAGGTTCCCAAGAGCCTGATGCAGGGCTCAAGCCCAGGACCCTGAGCCGAAGGCAGAGGCTTTAACCCACTGAGCCACCCAGTCGCCCCCATCCTTGTCTTATTCTTGACCTCAGGGTGAAAGCTCTCAATATTTCACCAGTAAGCATAATGTTAGTTATAGACTTTTTTAACTTTTAATCTATCAGGTTAAGAAAGCATCTTTCTATTCCTAGCTTGCTCTTTGTTTAGTTTTTAACTATCTTAATAACTTATTATCATGTAGAAACAAGTCCATGGTGTCTCAGATATAGTAACAAATTTAATCACTCAATAAGTAGTGAATAACATCTACATAGTAGTACTATTTTTACATACAAGGACCCAAAAATAAATAATAAGATATAGTTCTTGTCTGTGCTACCTCATAGTCAAAATGCTATGGGATTACTGAGGAGACAGAAACTGACTTCAGTAGAGAGGTATCAAGGAAGGATTCAGAGAAAGTAATATCTGAGTCAAAACTTGGAGGCAGACAAGGTGAGCAAAGAACATTCTGGGTAGAAATCACAGCTTGGAGATATGAAAGAACATGAAGTGTGAAATAACAGTGTTATCTCAAAAGGAGCACTGAAGAAAAGTGTTGAGACATGAGGCCAGAAGGGAAGTAGTATAGTGCAGGCTATAAATTATGAAACTTGTTAATAAGTTTAGACTGTGGACAAAAAGGATCCTGTGGACAAAAAGGAGCCACTGAAGTATTTTAGAAAAATCATTCTGCTGACACTGTAGGTGTAAAATGGACAATGAAGATTACAGTTGAGAAACTAGTTAGGAAGCCAGTGGTGAGGATGTAAAATAGGGGAATTGCTCAAGAAAAATGGGTATTAGAAAGTGAGCTTTTGGGAGTAGTAACAACTGAACTAATGGCCTAGTTAGAGATGGAGAGTGAGGGAGAGAAGGAATCAGTGTTTCTTTCCTGGTTACCTAGGTGACTGATAACCTAAACAAAGCTACAAGGGATTTGAAAGGGTTCAGTTCTGGATATGCTGAGTCTGAAAAAGGTCACCAAGTAGGATGTCTAAAAGGAAGCTGAAAATGTTGGCCTCACACTCCTGATTATGATTTAGGATCAGGCCTGGTGAAGTCTCTGATCCAGAAGATGGATTAGTGGAATAAATCTAGGATTGGTGCTAACAATTTAAGGGATTTACAGCAAACTATAGGTCTAGAAGGTCTGTTAGGGACTATACCTTCCCCCATTTAGTAGTTAGGATCTTTGATCCACATGTGGTCTAGCCATTGGAGGGTTCCAAGCCCCCTTAAAATCACTCTTTTCTGGGCTTTGGTCCTGAATTATTTTCATCATTGTCCTTTGGCCCTTTATTATCTTGGCCTCTGACCCAGCTACCCTAGCCTATACCTAACTTTAACACAAATATGGAATAACCCCCTTGAGATCTCATTCTACTACAATATGACCAGATAAAAACTCAAATACAATTTTAAGAGACTTAGAAGAGTTATGTGGATGACTTCCGAAGGTATTCTTGAATGAGTGGCATGGGATTTAAAGAGTGTATCACTCAGCAAAATAACTTAAAATTTCTCTTTACCCATCCATCACTTCAAAGACTCTATATCAATGATAAATCACTTCTCTCTTACCTTCACTCCCATGTTCTTAATACCCACTACTGTAGTCCACTCCCTGCTACTTTGGTCTCTATTTCTACATGGATTGTGTGTGTGTGTGTGTGTGTGTGTGTGTGCGTATGTGCGTATGTCAAGGAACACACACATACAATTATTGATCCCCAAATCTCTCTCCAGGGAAAGGATGAGAAGAAACAGAAACAGAAACAGAAACAGGGATATAATAAGTATGTGTGTATTTAGTTGAAATGTAATAACTAAATGCAGATTTATACTTGGCTAACAAGAAATGGAACAGTAGGGATGTTGCATGAGAATGAAAAGTCACCAAGGTTTGGGATTAAAGAGGACAGGCTGCTGGTACTGTAAAGTAAAGGTAGGCAGGAGGAGGATAGCCATGCCAAACAGCATAGCTGGAATGTTTACTTTGTCAGAAAGAAAGGTTCACAAAGCACATCAAGGGAGAACTCTCAATATAAAAACCTGGACTTGATAGAGCCCCATCCTTTTCTCTCTCATGATGGGTTGTGGAAGAAAATAGGGAAATTCTATCCTGTTTGGTGAAGTAGTCTCAGCCACAAGGGGCTCATCATTCCTCTGTGGAGAGCAACAACATGTGGGAACATGGATGTTTGGTAGGGTGGCCAGGAAACCCCTTCCAGGGTGGTTGGGAAATAATGACCTTTCCTGTCTCAAAGATTCCTCGCCCAGCTAGTCTTCCTCAGACCAAACACAAACACCAAAATTCAAAGAAAGAACACACATTCCTTTTAGAAAAGGTCAGAAAAGTTCTCACTGAGTAATATCACCTGGGAACACCAGATTTTGTTTCCTTGCTACCGTAAAAGGGTATGATGGGCACTTACAGATTCTACCTTCAGAAGGAAGGTATACATGAAGTATCCCTCTTTTCTAACCCCTTTTCACTCTTCCCAATTTCTTCTCCTGTCATTTAATAGCTCCTTCTAGACACCCCCAGTCTAGTGTTCACATCCATCCTTCCGGAATCTCTACTGCTTTTCACTGGAGTTTCCTCCCCTATGTTCTTTCTGGTGTCATGAACTCAAGCTTTCCAGGCTTTGCGGACTCAAAGGGGAATAAGCATGCTCTAAATTTACACACTGAAGAGAAAGAAAGTGCCTTGATTCAATTTCTCTACTAGCAAGAATTGTGGCGAACTTCTTCTGGCCCCAAGAATCAAGCATATCCATCAAAGCAAGCATTCACTTTCACTCACTGCACACTCCCTCCAGCCCCACTCCACAACCTCACCAACTAGTCTCATATGAAGAAAGCATATTTCATGGGAAACCGTAATGCTGACATCATCATGCTAAGGAGCATTTGGCCCCCTCCATTATGAGAGTCACAACTTGAGTCTGAATGACTCCATTTATTATGAATGGCTCCATCTGCAGGTGGCTCTCACTCCAATTAGGCTCCTCTCTCCTAAAGGAAATAGACCAGCATGCATTTGTTAGGTCTCAGTCCATTTTGCAACAATAGCTGCCATTTATTGATATGTAATTCACTTTGCACACTTAATCTTATGTGATCCTCACAGTGACCCAGCAAGGTTCACATTGTTAAATATTTCATGAAGAAACTGAGGCTCAGAGAATTAGAAAACTGTCCAAGGTCTCACAGAGGGTGAACAATGGAGCCAGTATTTGAGCCCAGATTTATCTGTCTCCAAAATCCATGATCATATCACTGTATTGTGCTACCTCTTAGCATGAGGTGAGCCGAGATGAAACCAAAGGAAATATCACAGGATTCTGGACTTTTAAACTGGATGCCTATGTGCTTGTTAGCTTTTTAGGGGCGAAAGTGAAGCAGAATCCTTTACTCTGCTCCCCTTCCTCCCTTCTTTTCTCTCTGCCTTTCATTTTAAAACACCAATAGTAAACACAGAAGAATCAGAAATGATAGTGTAAAACTGCCTCAAAACAATGTCTCAGTAAATAGCTATGAAAATATTCAATTGTTTTATGATCCCATCTAAATGGGATCATAAAAGCGAACATTATCGCTTTTCCCCTGAATACATATTAAGGTAATATTGAACTTTTGGTAAAAATTATACCATACATCTGTGCTGATTTCCTGAACACAAATCTTTATCTACTACTTTCAGCTTTCAATATTTTCTCCAAAGAAGTAAGTTAGGACATTAAAAGGTCCAGAAAAAAACGTGAAACAGAGGGGATTAGATTTCTGTGGGGGAATGACAGCCATATTAAATTTAAGGGAAACCTAGCTAGAAAGAAGTCTGAAAGGAAAACCCATGAAGCATGCATAGGAAGGGCCCTGGCTTGGGAATCGCAAGAGTATACAACATCTGACTTATAACTTTAGGTTGTCCTTGAAGTTGGGTGTTCTTTAAGATGGAGTAAGCAATTGATAATGGGCCCTCACCATGAAATAGGGCAAATATTTTCAGCTTTTGAACTGATGAACAGACAAGCACTGATATTTTGTGAGTTTAGTATTTATTCCTTTCACTTCCCATTCTGAGCAAGTGAAAAGCCTAGAGCTGTAACACAGGAAGAGCTGCCAGAATATGTGGCTAAAGCCACTGGTTGTGTCTGTGGTCATGGAGCAAAGGAGAAGTAAATCTGGAGTGCTGGACTGAACTAAGCTCAGGGAACAAGAGCTTACTGAAGTTTGAAGGATCAGCAAGAGGCTTGGCCTTGCTAGTTCAGGAGGCTGAACTTGGAGGTGATGCTTTGCAGATAGAGGGACTCTTTTCTGTAGTCTTAGCCAATAGCCAAGAAGAAAGGTATAGGGGGAGTCTACAATTAGCTCAGTATGGTACCAACAGCAGCATTCGTCCTTAGACAATATAACAAGTGAATCCTTTTCTTTCCTGTTTATTCAATCCTTCCATCTTAACTGTACTATTGCCACCAATATTTAAATACCCTCTGGCCTCTCCCATTTAATAATAAGAAATCCTATTTAATGTTTTTCCTTTTACCCACCATTTCTCCCTTTCTCTGCACAATGAAATTTGTCAAGACTCTATATCCTCACATTTCCTCACATTCCATTAAAGACCCATTTCATTTTGGCCCTTGTTCCTCCAACAAAATGGCTCTTTCTAGAGTTACCTGTGACCATGATACTGCTAAATTCAGCAGAAAATTTTCAGTTCTCACATTATTTTGTGCTCAGCAGCATTAACACCCACCCCTGTGCCATTGATTACTCTTTCTATCTTGAATCACCCTCTTTCTTTGGTTTCTATTTCCCTCTTCCCTTTCCCCACTCTTCAGGTTTTCCTTGTACCTTTCTATCTGTTCTTTTTTTTTTTTTTTAAGATTTTATTTATTTATTTAGCAGACAGAGATCACAAGTAGGCAGAGAGGCTGGCAGAGAGAGAAGAGGAAGCAGGCTCCCCCTTGAGCAGAGAGCCTGATGCAGAGCTCATTCCCAGGACCCTGGGATCATGACCTGAGCAGAACCCACTGATTCACCCAGGCACCCCTCTCTGTCTGCTCTTAATCAGCCTCTTTGCCAGTTCTCCTCCTCCAACCACTACATGTTAGAGTTGGTTAGAGGTCAGAGTCAAGACCTCTTTTTTCATTTTATACTCTTTTGCCAGGCCATCTCATCCTTCCCCATGACTTGAATTGCCAGTGCTGATGACAGAAATCTCCTCTGAGCCCTAAGTGGACATCTAACTGCTTATGCAACATGTTCTCTTGGATCTAAGGCTCTCAAACTCATTATGTATAAGCCTAAACTCATTATCTTTTCTTTCACATGTAGTTCTCTCCAGTGTGATCTCTCTTGGTGAATGGTATTAATATTCACCTAGTTGCTGAAAAGCTCTGTGGAAGTCATTCTTGATACTTCCTCCCTCCTTGTACCACATACCCAATTCATTAACAAGTAATATAGATGTTTATTTCTTAAACGTATCCTCAATTCTTTCATACCCATTCTCCTTTATCTACATAGTCAATATCCCAGTCCAGACATGATTTCTTACCATGGCACTGCAATAGGATTTCAACTTCACTTTTACTAATCCCTCACATCCAATCTATGTATCTTGCCAAAAAACAAATCTGATCACATTCCTACCTTCCTACCTTCATATGTGGTTAAAACCATTCAAAAGTCCTTCCTTTGCTTTACAATTGAAGAGCCACATGCGTAACATACTCTATAAAGCCATGCATAATCTGGCCTCTACCTACATTGCCCTTCTTCTAACTCCACTCTTGCCTTATATTCCTCAGCATGTGGTATTCTTTTTATTTCTTGATTCCTCCATGTTTTCTCTTCCTCAAGGCCTTGATCTAAGGCTTGTCCTATTTTTCCCCTTGTCCTAGAACACATATTTTCCCCTTGTCCTAGAACATTCTCCAATCACCCTTCACATGTCCATAATAGACTCTTGTGGAAGATCAGTATGCCCTTGCAATTCATACTTTGAAGAACTAAAATGCTGGCCTACTGTCTAAGCTAAACCTGCTATGCTGAGTGAACCCCAAGTAGATCCATATGGTTTTAATAACACTCAGACCATTTTCATTCCTCAGATAGATTACCAAACTTAAAAAAAAAAAAAAAAAAGAAAGGAACCCTGGAGCACTTGGATGGCTCAGTCAGTTAAGCAACTGACTCTTGATTTTGGTTCAAGTCATGATTTCAGGGTCTTGGTATCAAGCCCCACTTCAGGCTCACTAAATGCAGGGCTCTGCTTATCCCTACCCCTCTACCCTTCACCCCCTAAAATAAATAAATAAACCCTTTTTTAAAAAGGCAAAATAAAACAATGACTTCCTTGGAGTTTTATTAATTTATTCATATTTTACACACTATTGAAAATTAGCCAAGATTTTAACTGTCATTCTTAACTAGTTTAAGTAGGAAGTTTTAAACAAAAATTAGTTACTCAGAGATATGAAACAATTCTGTATTTTATAGCAACATTTTCAATAAATGTTATTTACTTAGCATACACTTTAAAATGATATTAACCAGAAGCAGGTAAAACAAAACTCTTGTCTCTGGCCCTCTTGATACCAAGCAAGTTGAAATAATAGGTCTTGGTCCTAAAGAAAAGGCTTGAAGCAGGCAAGGAGAACGAGTTAATGAGATCCTATAATCTGAACCCCAACCGTCATGGACAGCTGTTCTCAGAGCCTTAATGAACCCTATACCTTTATAGATCATGGACTGACCTAATCTGACTCCCGATAGAAGCAGGCAAGTCCTGACGCCATGGAAATGTCTTTGCTGGTGTAAATAACAGGGATCTGTTATCATAAGATTACCTGTCTAATAGAATGCCTATTTATCTTCATTATGTTGTTTTTTGGAGGAGAAAGATGATGGTGAGTGTTGGTGTGTAAGATGACAGAGTCAGGAAAGGAGAATGGCATCTCTGACCTAGGACAGAACCTGCTTTAACTCAGTGGGTTTATTCAACAGCCGAATGGAGGCCATAATGCTGATTGCCAGTGTTTTGCTCTCTTTAAAGCTATAAGCAAGTATTCAGCAAAGTAATAAAAGGATGAATTGATACCTGGATTTTAAATATCATAGTTTGGGGCACCTGGGTGGCTCAGTGGGTTAAGCTGCTGCCTTCGGCTCAGGTCATGATCCCAGGGTCCTGGGATCGAGCCCCGCATCGGGCTCTCTGCTCAGCCGCGAGCCTGCTTCCTCCTCTCTCTCTGCCTGCTTGTGATCTCTCTCTGTCAAATAAATAAATAAAATCTTTAAAAAAATAAAATAAAATAAAATATCATAGTTTGTCCAATAGAATAAGATGGTAGTTTTCATCTGGTAGTTTCAATCTACCAGATGAAATTTTCATTGAGTCATTCATTCATCTATTCATCCATTCACCAAATACCTGAGTAGGCACTGGCTATAAAGCAGTGAATAAAATAGACTCTGTAACTACCATGACTGGGATTTGAGTCAATGGAGCAGACAAGATAAACATTAAAATAAATATGATTTTAAAAATATAATAAATGCTACACAATAAAAGATAAAGTTACTACAAGGAAAATAATGGGAAGAACCTGTTTCAGAGACCAAGAGATAGCTTTTAAACTGACCCATGAAGACTACAATGGAGCCAGCCCTGCAAAGGAGGAGGTGCAATGGGGATAGCTGATCAATTTCATTTTAATCTTGATTTTTATATAAAATTTAAATATGAAGGGAAATATAATTATGAAATACTCTCAATCAAAATCAAGTAATTCCAATATATATAAGAAAAAGGTGACTGCTTTTTGCCTGTCTCCGTACAAAAACTTCATTTTCTGGAAGGAAGTGTGGTTAATGGATTGGGTGTGCTTGAAAAATTCTTACCTGATCATTTCCCATGTGGAAGAACACAAACCATAAGGCTCTCTCTTTGGAAAGAGAGAGACTGGCCCTAAAGTAACAAAGGCAGCATATTACTAATATCAGAACATCTTTGCAATATATACCAGTATACTTCCAACTGCATGATAATTTGCATCTGTGAATAATCAGGGTACATAAAGTTCTGTACAATCTGCATTCTGATAATCATGTTTCCAGATCTTTCAGAAACTTACTTGAAATGAAGTTTATAACTGTTATCTTTCTGAAAATTACTAGAGCTAGTAAAAATTTTTACTGCTTGTTTTGGCAGCTCAGATCTTGGTTTTGGGTCATTCAAGTTGCCTTTGCTTTTGCTCACATTTGATTGATTTTGCAATGGTGGTGAATACAGAAAATTTTTTAAAAGCCCCAAAGTGGACATACAAGGCATATCACATTACTAAATGATAACAAACAGATGACACTCAGAATATCTAATTTATATTACTCTGTATTTCACTAGATCAAAAATATACTTCAAAATAGCATGGATTCATTTTAGAAGTATAGTAAGGAAAAAAAAAATGTCAATTACAGACTCATGCTATATCCCATGAGGAGAAATAAATCCAAATTTCTAAAATAGAGAATGCTTAGTTAGCTCTGCTTCATGTGAACTGGGAAGTATTCAGGACCAAGAGTTATTTATTTCCTAACAGAAACTGCTATACGCAGTGAGCCTGAATTATGAGGAGTTCTGAGCCTCACGGGAAGCCCAACCACAGGGAAAGAAAAGTCGTGGTCCAGAATTATGTGCCCTTGACCCCCCAAGAAAAAGCACCCAAAATGTGTGACTTATTTTTGAACTATTTACAGAATTGTTAAATATCACACACATGTAGAAAAGCGATAAAATCTAAAATGTGTTTAATAAGTGTCACTGGTGTGACTATAAACTAGAGCAAGAGAGCATGAGCAATATCCCCACAGAGAACAAACTGGTGGTTACCAGAGGAGATAGGGGTGGGAGATGGGTAAAATGGGTGAAGGGAAGATACAAGCTTCCAGCTATGGGATGAATAAATCATGGGAATAAAAAGCACAGCATAAGGAAAATAATCAATGGTATTGTAATAGTGTGTATGGGGACAGATGATAGCTACACTTGTGATGAACAAAGCATAATGTATAAACTTGTCCAGTCACTATGTTGTATACCTGGAACTAATGTAACATTGTATGTCAACTATGAAGGGAAGGGAAGGGAGGGGGAAGGAAAGGGAAAGGAAGAGAAGAAGGAAGGGAAGAAGGAAGGGAAGGAGGAAGGGAAGGAGGAAGGGAAGGGGAAAAGAAAGGAAAGGAAAGGAAAGGATGGGATAGGAGAAACCATGCAATTTCCCAGAAGTTCCCACGTATTCCTTCCCAATCCCAATCTCCTTCCTTCCCTCAAAGGTTACTCCTTTTCTGAATTTTCTGATTATCACCACTTCTCTTTTCTTAATACTTTTGCTACCTAATTATCTACCCCTAGAGTGTAGGGGTGATGCCTATTTTTGAGTTTCATATAAATAGATTCATACTGTAAGTGTTCTTTAGTGTCTAGCTTCTATTGCTTGATATCATGCAGTTGCATGTGGCTGAGAGTCATTTATTTTTATTGCTGTAAAATATTCCATTGTATGCTATAGAGTAACATTTTTATCCCTTCTGCTGTTGATGGGAATGCAAGTAGTTTGTATATTTTGGAAATAATGTTGCTGTAGACATTCTTCTACATTTTTCCTGGTACACCTATACACCTATTCCCACCTTAGGGATGGGACTGCCGGGTCATGGGTTATGCATATATTTAATGTAACTAGAAAATATCAAAGTAATTGCCTCAATTTACCCTTCCACAGGGAATGTAAGAAAGTTGTCATTGTTTCATATCATCACCTATATTTGCTGTTATCAGACTTAATTTTTGCCAGTTTGGTGGGAATATAGTGTCACAAGATAAATTTCTATCTTTCTTAGAAATCCTATGCACTATTAGTTAAAATCTAATTTTTATAAATAAAAAGTTGAATATAGAGAAAAGAAAAAATATGTATTTTTTATTGATACCAGAGTGAATATTAAATAAGGTAGTGTGGCAATCAGTGTATTTCTCTTTCAACTGAACCCATTATTCTAACCCTATAATTTGGGGACAAAGCAAGAAGAGAAACAGAATGCCTGACACCTCATAATTTGTGCCTATCTTAGTAAATATACTTAAATTGATGACAAAATAAATAAATGAATATTCTGCCAAGTGTTAAATGTGATCTCATTTACATAGACATGTTTAACTCTTTATTGCTTTCCACTTATTTGTCTATTCTAGTGATGATTCCACACTGTTTCAATCATTAGAGTTTTATGATTGTTTTGCTATCTAGTAGGGCATTGCATTCGTCTTAGATTCTGCTAAAGTTAGAGCCATTTTTCCTTTTGGACAATACTGCACTTTGATTCTTTTTAAAAACATAATAAGCTAAAATTTTAAACATTAAAACACAGACATTGATCATGGAATTTTTCTTTCCCTTTATGTCTCATCACGCAGAAAGCCAGGTAATGACCATATTTTACATTCTGCCTCCAGTTCTTTTGAATGTGAGATTCTTCTGTAGTCTGAGTCTGACCTACTCTGAACCCTAGAGCTAGCATTGCTCTCCCATGATGGGGTGGACCACAGATGGCTGGTTCACGCTTGCAGCCAAGTTTCTGCAGGCATGACTGAGCTACTGAACTACAGAGAGTTTTCTCTTCTATGAACATTGTATATAACTTCATTTACTTAAAAATTCTTGTTTTCACATATGTCTTGAACATTTCTTATGGATATGTTCTTAGGCTTTCGAACTATTTTAATATTATAAGCAAGATCTTTTCTTCTATTACCTGTTTATTGTTTCTGCTGTTACTGATTTTTCTTGTGTCAATCTTTTGGGAGTGTGTTCATTGAAGAAAAACATACTGCTGCTATAGACTGAATGCTTGTATCCTCTCCAAACTCATATATTGAAACCTAATCCCCAATGTGATAATATTCGGAGGCAGGACCTTTGGGAGGTGATTAGCTCATGAGGGCAGAGCCCTCATGAATGGGATTAGTGACCTTATAAAAGAGACCCGAATGATAGAAAATAGTGCACATTACAAACACCTGTTCCTGTTAGTCAAGTTTGGGAGCAATGATAGGAACACTAACAGAGAACAGCTGGGGTTTCAGTGGTATTTTCCTCCTCTCATATCCCAGAAGTTGGACAGCCCTCTGCTCACCTTTGAAGACACCGACATTTCCCTTAGAGATATATGTGGGGGAAAAGTAGTCAGTGACCCCTGGGGAGCCATTCAGCTGTCAAAGCTTTTTTAAAAAAAGGCCTGTCCTAATCATGTCTCTCCTGCATATTCCCCTTAAGCCTGTTTCAGTGCTTTGAACAAAAGATGGTCTCAATCCAAACACTATTATGGAAATCTTTACAAATCTAGCATAATTTGAGCAGGAATTCTTCCAATTCTCTAGCAATCACAGTAAGGCAACATGCCTAACGTTCTTCAATTGATTTTCAGAATCTTCTCTGTATTTTTCAAGTTAGTATTTCAAAGTCTGTCATTTAAAAAGTTAGTCTTTTTAAAGTAACAATATCTTTGTTAAGGAAAGTTTTCATTAAAGGTACCATAGAGGAGAGAGAGAGAGAGAGAGAGAGAGAGAGAAAAGGTACCAGAGAGTTATTAAAAACTCCTTAGGGAATAATGACTGACTGACTGAAGCTACCCATAAAACCCCTATAAATCTTTTTATCTAAAGGATTTCTCTCTTCAGTTTCTAAACTAAGCAATCTACATTGTCTTTATGAAGAACTACCATTAAGTTGGTCTCTACCTGCAGTGCTACTGAAAATAAACTGTTTTAGAGTTTCTACAGTGAAATCATTGGATTCCTACTCATTTCTAAGCCTTACATGATTTGTCACCTTTCCAAGCTACCAGACAGATACTCAAAACCCATTTTTATGTGCACACACTCTTTTACTCTCATCTTGTCATGAATTTTTATTCCTTAATGTGAAGTTTCTTTTTCCTCTAAGGGAGACTCCATGCAGAGAGCCCAAACATGTATGTTCTATTATAAACCACACTACCCAATTGCAGCCATGATGCTTTTCTTTTCTTTTCTCTTATCTTTTCTTTTCTGTAAACTAAAGGAAAACAAAGCTAGTCATTTGTACTAAGAGATTTAAATATCTGTTCTATCATCTTGTGACCATGGATTTCCTCTTGACCAAGTTTCCAGGAAAAAGGCAGATAAGCCAATCAAACACAGAGTGAATATTAGAATCCAGAAGCTCAACGGTGATAAAGAGATGAGTTGCCCTGTTGGGCTCATATAGGGACGTCTCATGAATCAGGCAGATCCTAGAATAATAACTAGAAGTAATTACACAGAGAGATAATGGAATTGGACATTGTTCTGACATCATACTTTCTGGCCAAGGTTTACATGTAACATTTTTTATTTTTTAAATTAAAAAAAAAACAAACTTCTTTAAATTCAACTTAATTAACATATGCTGTATTATTAGCTTCAGAGGTAGAACTCAATGATTGATCAGTTGCATTACTTCAAGTGCCCTCTTTAATGCCCATTACCCAGTTACCCCATCGCCCCACCAACTTCCCCTCCAGCAGCCCTCAGTCTGTTCTCTGTGGAATAGTTTGCTTCCTAGGGTTTGCTTTCCTCTATGTTTTCATCTTATTTTATTTTCCTTCCCTTCCCCTATGTTCATCTGTTTTGTTTCTTAAATTAAACATGAGTGAAATAACACGGTATTTGTCTTTCTCTGACTTATTTCGCTTAGCATAATACACACTAACTCTATCCACATTGTTGCAAATGGCAAGGTTTCATTTTTATGGCTGTGTAATAATATTCCTGTGTGTGTGTGTATATAAATATGTAAATATATGTAGATATAAAAGGTCTTCTTTATCCATTCACCTGGTGATGGAAATCTGGGCTCTTTCCATAGTTTAGCTATAGAGGACACTGCTGCTATAAACACTGGGGTGCATGTGTCCCTTCAAATCACTACATTTGTATCCTTTGGGTAAATACCTAGGAGTCCAATTGCTGAGTTTTAGGGTAGCTCTATTTTTAACTTTTTGAGGAACCCCCATACTGTCTTCCAGAGTGGCTACACCAGCTTGCATTCCCACCAACACTGTAAGAGTGTTCCCTTTTCTCTGCATCCTCACCAACATCCATTGTTTCCTGAGTTGCTCATTTTAGCCATTCTGGCCAGCGTGAGGTGGTATCTCACTGTGGTTTTGATTTGTAGTTCCCTGATGCCGAACATTTTTTCATGTGTCTGTTGGCCATTTCTATGTCTTCTTTAGAGAAATGTCTGTTCATGTCTTCTGCCCACTTCTTGACAAGATTGTTTTATGGGTGTTGGGTTTGAGAAGTTCTTTATAGATTTTAGATACTAGCCCTTTATCTGACAAGACATTTGCAAATATATTCTGTAGGTTGCCTTTTAGTTTTCTTGACTGTTTCCTTAGCTGTGCAAAAGCTCTTTTTCTTGGGGTGCCTGGGTGGCTCAGTAGGTTAAGCCTCTGCCTTCGGCTCAGGTCATGATCTCAGGGTCCTGGGATTCAGCCCTGCATCGGGCTCTCTGCTCAGTGGGGAGCCTGCTTTCCCCTGTCTGCCTCTCTGCCTACTTGTGATCTCTCTCTGTGTGTCAAATAAATAACTAAAATCTTAAAAACAAGCAAACAAACAAAAAACAAAAAACAAAATCCCAACCCTCTTTTTCTTGGTAAAGTACTAATAGCTCATTTTTACTTGTTTCTCTTGTCTTTGGAGATGTGTCTAGCAAGAAGTTCCAGCGGCCAAGGTCAAAGAGATTGCTGCTTGTGTTCTCCTCTGGGATTTTGATGAATTTCTGTCTCACATTTAGGTCTTTCATTCACTTTGAGTTTATTTTAGTGTATGGTGTAAGAAAGTGGTCCAGTTTCATTCTTCTGCATGTGGCTGTCCAATTTTCCCAACACCATTTATTGAAGAGACTGTTCTTTTTCCACTGGATATTCTTTCCTGCTTTACGGAAAATTAGTTGACCTTAGAGTTGACGGTCCATTTCTGGGTTCTCTATTCTGTTCCACTGATCTATGTGTCTTTTGTGTCAGTACCATACTGTCTTGATGATTACAGCTGTGTAATACATGTAACATTTTTTATAAGCAGTCTGTTGTTGTGAACTTTCTGAGCAACATACTGTTGGCATCTAGGTCATGACAATAATTAGGCACTTTGTTGGTGGGCCAAATAAAATTGCAACATTCCACAGTGATTTTATTCAAAGTCTGTCCATATGGATAAGGATAAGACTTTTATTCAAAGTCTGTCCATATGGATAAGCATTTGGCATAAACTCTTGAGCAGCACAAACACATAGAACCTACCAGCAATTTAAGTCTAGTACAATGCCTGGCACACAGTGGGAACAACAAATGTTTACTGAATAAATGACCAACTGAATGACACAGTGAGTTTAGTTCTCCCCCAAAGATCTTCTAACCTTCAGTTTGCTGTTATAGGACTGACCTCTTGTGTGAGGAAGGGAAGTTGAAGTCAGTTCTCTGAGAGGTTTCCATTCTATTCTCCTAACTGTTCAGTATAGGCCAGAAAATCCCAATTCCCTTTCTAGCCAAATGGGATCAGAGCCAATAGGACCCCACAGGGCTGTTATAATGGAGGGAACTCTGTTCAGAACTGTGAGAATTCCAAAGTCAGGGGAGTTGATCAAGCTCAGAGTTGGAGGGGGGAACCTGTGGATTGCTTTCTAATAATCCAGAAAGAGGAATAAGAATAGATGCTCCAAACCCAGAGTCAGGAGAAGATGTGGGAGACCAGAGAAAAGATCATGAAAAAATGGGGTTTAGGAACCAGAGTCAAGAAAAGGGAAGACCTTGCTGAGTAAGTGGAGGTCATATATAATTACCTAGGTTCTTTGTAGGTCTGTGTAGTGTGGTGTGGCAAGGGCTCCCAGGCCTAGTAGGCCGAGGACATGTGACAGGGCAGATATGTCCTAGGGCCTTATATATGCAGCACTGGTTTTTAGTAACTTGAGTGGTAATTCTGGACTCTGTCTATAGCTCAGTAGACATCGCCTTAGTGGGCCTTTAGGTCTAGGACCAAACATGGAAAACAACCTGTCTCTCATTTCTTCACAAAGCCTTAGGGAAAAGGACATGGGTGAATGTTAGTGGAGAAAAAAACAGAATGAACTACTGGTGCCTAAGATGACTTAGTAATAACAAAGCCAGATTTGCAGCCCCAGATTTTGCTCATAAAGCTTCAGAAATCAGTGTTTTTTATTTCTCAAGAGGAAAAGACAATGAAAATGACCTATCTGTTAGTTTTCCTAAATTAATTCACTACATGGAAACTAGTAACTCTGTGATTAATTTTTCTGACTAAATCTCAATTTCTTCCATGCAAATCTGCCCATTAATTTAGTATGATTCCCAACCAGTATATAATATGATATGATATGGAATAATATTAGAATAATATTAGAATGGGGGTTCCAATTATAATTTAGTAGAAGTGTTCATTACTCAGAAAATAATCTTGATGCTCACAGACATCACCTTGTGGAAAAAGAAAAATACCTCAGGCATTAGCAATAAATAAGTTGTTCTTTCACCTTTTTGTGGGAAGTCCTGGCTTGGGACATTCAAAGACTCAAATGAGGTGTCCCTCCCTTTTCTGTGCTTTGGACCCTCTTCCCTCCAGTCATTGGGGGCAGCACACCCAGCAATGACAGTATCTCTCAAACTTCTGCATGGCATCCTCTTCTAGGACTCTGCAATTCTGTAAGCCAGATGGGACTAAATTAGCATTTGTCTACCAGATCTCTCTAGGGGAGGGGTAGCTTTCAATTTCCACCTTCTTTTGCCTTGCTTCTTAGGGCACCAGAACCCAGGAAGAATATGAAACTTCCTTACTATCTTAGACTCTGAAATTCTCTAGACTTGTTTAAATGTGTGAATAGAATGAGAAACTCCATTTGTTTAATTGATTAATATCCCCAACTGCATTGTGCCTTGTTAATTTCCTTGATAAAGCTACATTTGGCAGACACATCTTTATTTATTTCCTTTTTGCTTAGACCTGTTCTTTTTCTTCTTTTCTTTGTGTAAAGGGTATGTACTGGCTTTGTGAAATCCCTGTAGCAAGTTGTGAATGATGTATGAAGTGAAAAGTCTTTACTCGGGGCACAGTAGGAAGACAGAAAGTGCTGTGCATTCCACTGTTGGGCTGAGTTTTTGACTGTGTGCTGGAGTCAGAAGATACCCCACATTCATCCTATACTGCCTCAAAATCCCAGGAGTTCTCAACTGGGTGGCAAGAGGCACAGTCCCACAGAAAGGCAGAGAGATGAATTTATTGACCTCCAAAGGTTCTTCTTAGCACTGTGATTCTGCACTCACTACAGGCAGAGGTTTTTCCCAATATTTTTAACAAAAGAACAAGAATAGGAATCCATAGTCTGAGTCCAGAGTGCAGAAAATTAACCCATTCCCTGGCCTGAGATACAGGAAGATGGAGGAAGGAGGTTGGTAATTATCAGCACTCTGTAAGATAATATCACTTGGAGAGGATATGTTTCTGTACCCTGGCACGAGATAGAATATTTTTATGCCCTGAGGGACCAAAAAGAGAGCTAGCCTTGTGTGTATGCAATATTTTCCTTCCAAGAACCAGAACTCTTTGAGAGTTATCACAGTTTTCTTGTGAACTGAGTGTCACATTAGTGCATGATCTAAAATTATCCCATGTTTCTAAACTAGATGGTTAATTATCCAACAAACATCTTATACAATTTGGCATTATCCATTATTGGTTTATGGATTCATGGATTAACTATGATTTAGGTATAGCAGGGATGTGGGGGCATATGTCCATGGGGGAGAGAAGGTGAATAATTAGGCACTGGCTAATTACTGCTAATTGTAACTTTCTTGAAGACAAACGGGGTGGATTGGAGATCAGCTCTGGCTGCAAGGAATGGAAGCCTAAGGGACAGAGTCCTCCCACTCAGTCTCTAACTCATTTCTTTCTCCCAACAGGAAGCCCAGAAATTTTAAACCCTGAGTCCTCTCTTTTGGGTGGGGGTAGGAGAAGAACTAAGCAACTCTTCTTTCAGTGTTAAGCAATTTTTGAAAGTAAACAAGTCATAGATCACACTGTTCCTTAACAACACTTATGACAATGCTGAATAAGCAATAACTCTAGTTTTGTTTCTCTGCTTGATTTTTTGTTTTACATGACTACCCTTCCACTTCTCTATCAATTTCACTTACCCTGTCCGATGAGAGCTGACTACTTTACCTCTCTCAGCTCAGAAGATGGGCAATTACTATCCAAGCTGACAGAATCACTGACTTTCCAAATTTCACTTTTCCCAAACTCCTCAGGCATTAATGATTAGGTTTTAGACATTCCATTCAAAGTCAGACTATCTTTAGACATATGACTGAAGAAAGAATAAACTGATCACTTGCCATAGCCTCAACCTTGCACTTTAATGACCACATCCTATACTTTTATTCACAATGAATGCCGTGAACCTAGGAGAGATCCACAAAGAAGTGAGAGGCCTGAAATGAAGTGTGGTTAAAGAAACTATGGGTCCTTTAATCCTGAAGAGAAGAAAGCAGAGACATAGCAATAGTTTTCAAGGATAAGAAAAGAGAATCCAGAGAATATTGGGAGCAATGGTGTTGAAATTATTCTGGAAAGAAGGAATGAGCTCAATGAACACTGGGAGATTCGTTTAAGAGTCATTATAAATCATTTGCCTAACTCTTACCAGTTCTTGCCTTATTAAATGAAGAAGTTTCATTTTAATTCTTTAGATCATTTCTTTCCAGGTACTTAAAATAACAGAAAACTCTCAAAAGGGGAATACTATGTAGAATAGTTCAGAGAAGAATATTCTGAGGACTTTGAGGTCAGAACAGAAAGCAGATACTACTTATAGTTCCAAACAGTTTATTGAGTCTGTTTTGGGAAAATGGGTAGTCTGTATATATGTGTGATTTTTCTTTGTTGTGGTAAAATTATATTGGGGCATTTCAAGTTCCCATTTCCCAATTTTTCTTGTTCCATGTCATTTGTTCTTACTTCCTTTCCAAATGAAACTAGATGCCTGCAAGCCTCTTCTACATGTCTCTGGAACTCTATTTCATATTTTCTCCTTCTATCCCTCTTGATGACTATTAGGTTTTCATTTATCCATCAACTTCCTGTCAACATTCTAGCCATCAAATGTATAAACCAAAATGGTGAAAAGGATAAAGAGGTGTTAGTAGAGGGGACTGCCATTTAAGTTAAAACAATCCATTTTATCTCTAAGAGGAGATCTAATCTTAGGCCTCCCTGTGTGGCTAGAAATATATTTTCTTACTGAGACTTTTCCCTCATTTTAAGTAGCATGAAAATAACTGGTCCAAAGAATAAAATTAAATCTCTCTGTATCAAAAGCAAGTGCCTTAAGCAAAGGTGGCAACAAACCTTGAGACACTTAGGTTTGTCTGCACTCAAAATTCAGCAGGGTTCTATCACTCAGCACATCATGAAAACATGAATTAAATTTTACAAAAAATGACTGTGGGCTCTGGGTCCATTAGAAGCATATTAAACTGCTGAGATATAAAACGCTTTTCTCTCTAGTCATAAAGATCAAACAGAATCCTGAATGCAAATTTACCCACTCTCTTCAGCAACAGATCATTTCCAACAACAGGCCAAATGCATGAGGAAGCAGTTGAAAGTCTTGCAGCCTTAGAAAGAGTCATGTCTGGATTGCAGGGATAGGCCTGTCATAATGCCACTGCTCCAGTTCAGCAACGGCAGCACAGGCAATGAATTTCGCTGAATTTATTTCTTGCATCATTCTTAAAACATTTAACACAGGCATCACATCCTCCAAACAGTGCTACTTGATGGAAGCACAACCCATTCACACCCTCAGCAGTGACAGATTGCACCAGTCCATGACTTGGGAGACTATAGAGCATTCCTCCAAGCTTTGCACCAGCGCTCCGTGATTTTTTACAGATATTTACTTTTGCACATGGCATACAGAACATTAAAAGGGTTTTGAAAAATCCCTCAGTTTTTTTACTTCTGAAGGATTATTAACTTCAAAGTCTGAAGAAATGTCGCCCTTCTATCTTTGGAAATGCCAGGAGCCTTTGCATATCCCTACCACAGGACCAAGCAACCCCCAGCAGAGAAGAACGATTACTGCCTCGGTAGCGAGAGGATGGCTTTTGATCTCTTAACATATTGGAAATTACTTAAAGGTAAGCCATCTGCTAGCTGAGGAACAAAAACAGATTACATCACACCCTGCTAGAAAGATTGTGTTAAATCCTGTATATCAAGGCTTTTAATAATTCTATATTAAGTCAGCTAATAGGATTAGGTACACATTTTCTTTAGGCTTATTTCCTCAACTATTAAAAAAAAAACTTTTTGTGTGTGTTTGACGATCTGCAAAATTCAAGAGTATTCCACTGTGAATAAAAAGGGTTCTTTCAAGAGGAAGCATTTCTTCAGATCACCAGTGCTCTCCAAAGAGATGTACAGCAGAAGTGCCTTTCCAGAGCAGTTGAAGGTGGGGGAGGGTGGAAAAATCACTGCACTTCTGTTATTACTAATATGGTTTATAGCCTGTGCATTAAAACCTTCATACCTCCATTGTTCTTCAACTGGTCAGGGGTAAGATCCAGGATGGTGGGCAGGGTAAGAGTGCCTGATCCCCTCAACACAAGCAGTTAATGGTAACCATGGTTGACAGTTCACAATAAATAAGTTAATGCAGCACACACACACTGAGGGTGATAAAGCAATAAGCCTTGATTAATCAGAGCTTAAGCATCTGCAAGACTGGACAGTTCCAGCTTTAAGAAAGCTTTCACTCTAAAATTATGCAATACAAGAAAGCTTGCATTCTAAAATTACACCATGCCCAAACCAAACATACTGTTCTCCATGTCTGTGGTAAACTCCAGGTCATGGGACTATTAGAATCTATTCACTTGACAATATGTGGAAAATAAAAAGAAAGGGGCTTCTTCATTCTTTGCCCCTTCTTTCACTGATTTGGCTAGTGTTACTGTACAGTTGCAGAGCAATAAATATGCACATGATATAAATTAACCTCCATTGATTGCATCTAAATCTTTTATATGAAGTTCATTTACTCCCACTGTGATACTGAGAATCACATAAAGTTTTAGCAGTGACAGCAACAAATCCCTCTCTCTCAATGGTTCTTAAAGTAGTTCTCCCCCCCTCCCCCGGCCACAATAAAATAATGGATTTTATTTACAAAAGATGATTACACTGTTTTTCCTTTTTATTATGTACCACAACTTTAAGAATCAAGAAACACCTTGATTTTTTCCCCCCTCTGAGACAGTGTTTTGGTATACTTCTTAAGCTGGAATTTTTGGAAAGCTATCAAAAATTTTTTTATTGAATTTTTAAATTGAATTATATTTTCAAATTTTTACTAAAAATAATTGTCAGGATTTTGTTTTAATTATTGAATGACACAGAATAAGATGAACATAATGAGAAAGGAAACCATAAAATCCAATAGCCCAAACATTAGTTGTTATGTATTATATCTTGATGAAAATGGTCTAAAGTTTTTTTGTGTGCTTTTAACAAACATAATAAACACAATTAATAATAAATCTAATACTATTATATACTGAGGTATTTTGTTTGTTAGCACTTTGAAAACATTGCCTCTAAACTTCACAGTGTTTTTCAGCAGTGGGTGTTATAACTCTCTGTTTACTAATGAGAAAACTGAAATTCAAAGTGGTCTAAAAGCACCATAGCAAGTAAGAAGGAATCAAGCCAGGGTTTGATACCAAAATCCATGTCTCTTCTGTCAACACCTAGCTGCTCCTAACTGGGAGGGACCAAGAGGTCATGCATAGTCTTTTTATTTTTTTTTTAAGATTTTATAAATTTATTTGACAGAGAGAGAGATCACAAGTAGGCAGAGAGGCAGAGAGAGAAAGGGAAGCAGGCTCCCCACTGAGCAGAGAGCCCGATGTGGGGCTCAATCCCAGAACCCTGAGATCATGACCCAAGCTGAAGGCAGAGGCTAAACCCACTGAGCCACCCAGGTGCCCCCAGGTCATGCATAGCTTTGCTTCTCATATGGTGATGTGGTTCATTTTAGTGTCCAATATCTGAATGAATGGACAGAATGAAACCATTTCCTTGGAGATGATCAGGATTCAGTCAGGGTGTCTCACATTATGCTCCTGTAGGCCAGTCTCCACTATGTGTCTCCAGGATATTGATGTTCTTTTCATTAGTCTGAAGTAGACAAACCAAAAACTGCAAATTTCTTTTCAGGCCACAGAATTTGTCTGTCATTAGCCATCAACTTAGCATTTCTCTCTGGCATAAAAAAAAAACCAAAAAAACAAAAAAAAACTTTTGGGACAACTGGGTGGCTCAGCCAGTTAAACGGCTGCCTTTGGCTCAGGTCATAATCCTAAGGTCCCGGGATCAAGTCCTACATCATCACATCATCAGGGTCTTTGCTCAGTGGGGAGCCTGCTTCCTCCTGTGCCAGCCACTCCCCCTGCTCACCCTCTCTCTCTCTCTCTCTGATTAAAAAATTAAAAAAACTTTCATCACCTTGTTTTTGCCAGCAAATCCTAGTGGAGGACAAAACAAATGTCCAAACAAAAGCTCAAAATAAGAGAAAATGTCAGGAATATGATAAAAAAAAATCTCATACATTCCTGATTACTGAAATTGAGAAACACATATGTAATAATACAAGCATATTATCTGCAAGTTGGAACATTCCTAGGTAAAAGGGAATTAAATATGTAATAGTACTCAAATATCTGTTGAATACATGTTAGCATTCATATTAGAGTAGTACTAACTGTAATAAACTCTCAAATTTTAGTGTCTTAACTTTATTTCTTGCTCATATAAAAGTGCAATGTAGGATTCCTGAGAGGGTAGCCTTCCATGTATTCACCCAGGACTACAGATTCTTTCTATGTTATGGCTCTGCTATCTTTAATACATGGCCTTACTGTCACTAGACCCACCTGCATCAAGATGGGAAAAGAGTTAGAAGCATGGAGAAAAGCTGTGGCTATGTCTTTGGGCCAGAAGAGGAATTGGTGTCCATCCCTCCATTCACTTTGCATTGGCTAAAACTTAGTCATATGGTCAGATCCAACTGCAAGGGATGCTGGGAAATCTAGTCTAACTATGTAGTAACTAAGTACTCAGGAAGAAGAGAAAATAGGTTTGGTGATAAACTGTTCATCTCTTCCATGGTCTTCTGAACTAAGAATTACCTTTAGAATCAAAATGTATATCTACAAATTTCATTCAGTTGACATTAGAGAAATTGCTATAAGCATAATGCCTGATTTGATGAATACTACTAAGGCATGAGAATTCCTTCTAAAAATACCATTTATACTTTATTATTTTTTTCTTCTTTTTCACAACTCTAGCATCTAGTACAATTCAAGCACCTAGAACTCACTCAACACATGTGTTCAATGAATGAATGGCTTTCTAGGATTGACTATGCATATTTCACATTACTTGATAAAGATTATGGACCAAATATAGTGAGTCAATTCTATTTCTGTTGCTGCTATTATTGATTCATCCACAGCTATATTTACTATCACTCCAAAACTGCCTTAATTCTACAATACATTCTCTAGGAACATTAAGGATTTTATTAAAGTCTGCCCTTGCTTATTTAGACTTCTGGAAATAAATCAGCAGCCATGTTGTATAATGTAAAAAGCAGAGAAGAGCCTCAGTTGATTTACAATCTCAGCCTTCATTTTAGGCAATTTACTTATTCCCTCTGAGCTTCAGTTTCCTCATGTAGAAAGTGAGAACAATAGCATCTACCTTCCAGGCTTCTAAGCACAGCAATTTATTTTAAAAAGAACCAGAATACAGTAGGCACTGAATAAAGGGCAGATACTGTCATCATCTCTAATAATAATGACTGATGGTTTATGATGTTAGCATTCATAATAAAAATTATAAACATCATGCAGTTTTGTTTCCTATTAGATGTGTTACATAAGAAAGCTTAACACTGAGTGGCCACATTAGAACAGAATCTAAGTAGAGCAAAAATTTCTCCAGCCTCCTGCTGTTATCTAAGTCCCTATTGAGCAGATATAACCCTGGGGATAGATGACCATCCATCAGAGACCATGTCAGCTAAAAGCTCAAGCTGCCACTTTCACCTCTATTTGCACTGGATTGAGTCAATGTGCTTTTGGCTACCACAAGCATGAACAGCCAGCAAACCAATGAAGCTCTTATGACTCAAAGTCCCACACAGCCTTATTAAAGTATCTTATCTATTTCAATACCTTCCAGCAGGTGTGGAATATTAGAATGTGTCGATCCACTGCTGTCTTGAATTAGTGACCTTAGCTCAGAAATGACATATTTTTATATCAAAATAGACTGGTGTATAACACTCTAAAAGACAGGAATGGCCTTCAGCTAATACAGATCAATTTCCATTCAGCTTCAGTCACCATTTAATTACTGCTGACTTCTTTAACCTTTCTCACTTCCTTTATGGATTATACTTCTTTCCACTCTACCACCATTTACTTTATTTGGTGACATATCAAACTTAAAATTATATGATAAGGTTTCAAATTTTTCTTTTTCATTCATGTTTTTTATTGTGCTGAATTTATTTAGAAACAAATTATTTCCTCAAGGAGAAAAAATTTTAATGAACTGACATTTTACTTTATCTCTGTATTCACTTCCTATATGTTGTTAAAAAAAAAAAAAGCATTCTGATTTCCTCCACCATATGTTTCAGAATGATGGAACCCTACCATTTTCTTTAACATTCCTATAATACTTGATTGTATAGAAGTACACTGTATAATAAATTGCATATTAAAAGGAAAAACCTTAAAGTGAAAACAAACCACTAATAGTGCAAAGGTGGTTAACAAAGTGATAGGAGAATTGTCTTCTTTTTGAGTCCTCACTTTTCTCATCACTGATCTAGGCACTAAGACGTAGAGGAAAGAACTTGAACTTCAGAATTAGACACTTCTCTGGGGCCAAAACCTGGCTCTGCTACTCATAAGCTGTATGTTCTTTGGCAAAATGCTTAACTGATTTGAAACTGTCTCTTTATCTGGAAAATAGAAATAATTATTCTACCTCTCAAGATCACCATGATTAAACAGAACGAACTATGTAAAGTGCCTGGCATAAACATTCTTTCCCAGCAAGTGAGTACATTTGAACCTACCAGTGGGACAATGGCCTGAGCCTGGGTTCACCTGAAAGTGGAGCCTGAGGCAAAGGCTTCTGTATTACTTATTTTCCCAGTTTGCTGGAAGCTGGAGTTGGGGCAAAAGGAGTGTGGCAGGGAATGAGTTACGCATAATCAAGAAAGCTGCCACTAATGCAGTTTCCCTGATAATGGACATATTCTCTGTGGCCATCTTCTGTGGCTATAGCTCTAACTCCACATTGTCATCAGTGTTGACTACAGTTGCCTATATGATAACTCCCTTCTTTGTTGCTTACTCAGTGGCATGAAGAGTCCATAGTGGGCAGTTCAAGTTCAGTGGAAACTTTTCTGTGTACCTGATAGAAGTATCCCACTTCTCCAATACACAGTAGAAACCAGGACCTTAAGATTGTAGGGACAGAAAGTATAAATTTCACAAAGGAGTTGCTGTCCCTATAGTGTGAATGTAAGCGGCCTTTGATCTTTCTTCTTTATGGGCATTGAGAACAATACATTCACCAGATTCACTGTGGTCTACCTAGTACCAGAGACCCTTTTAATCCACTTGCAAAAAAAGATTCAGGAGTGACCACCTGGTTAAATTTATGATAGTTCTGTATCATTCATCATGATTCCTCAGGATTATTCAGGGCCAGACAGGTAAATTGAACCAGGGATATGACAATGGCCATCACATTTGTATCCTTCAAGTCTGATAATGCCATCAACCTCTGTAATTCTATCCAGGATGCAGTGTTGCTTTTGATTTACAATCTTGGCCAGGGATAGAGGGAGTTCCTACCATAATAAACCTTATACCACTGAGCTGGGATCTAGTGTGAGCATTCAGTCAGCTGATAAATATATTTATGCCAATGATTCACTCAGAATAGAAGATAACCTCAAGATTGGTATGTGAATACTTTGTACCCACCGTGAATAACCTTGGACCAAAACTCCACTGTGATAGTGTAACTCAGATGAGCTCTAACTGGATCTAACTGGACATCCTTGAGGGCACTTCTGATTCCTTGGTATCATTTCAGCCATGATTCTTCATCTAATAGGCTCTACAGAGCCTGCGTATTCCTCTTTCAACAGTATAAGAGTTACTCTAACAAATGACCATTGGCCATTTGGAGGAAGAATCAAAGAAGTATCCTGCATATGCTTATGGTTATACTGAAAAGTCTTTTCTCAAGAGATACTGAGCTTCCCACTACTAGTTGAATTCTGGGTCCATGAATGGATTTAGATCTGGAAACTGGGTGGCAGGCTATGATTTTCTACCACATTGGTTGATATTAATATTCTCTTCAACTAAGCTTCAAGACACATCTCAACAGACTACTAGGACTGCTTCCAGGGGTTCTCTGTAGGATATTAAATCCCAATCATGGATGCATATCCCCTAACAGTAAATTCTCCTCTATCCTTATATTCTGATCTCCTCACTCCAGTTGAAGACCCTCAAGCTGCATTCCTACATGTGTAGTCTTTATTCTTACCAGATCATATTAGCAAATTTCTGCAACTGTTTTGGTATGTAAGCTATTCCCTCCAGGAGTAGAGCTTGGGCCAGGTTGAGACTTCACCTTGGCCAACACTTTAGAGGCTATGAAGGATATTGGGGGCATATCGTTAGGAAAAAATTATCATTTTATGAGACACTTGCTTTATGGGAAGTCCTTGTACAGTCTCTAGGCAGACAGCCACTTCTGTCCTCTTCTAAGATCTCTGAGGGTTCAGTGGGAGCTCAAAATTCTCAGGTTGACTCATCTAAATGTTTCCTTCCTCTCTTTTCCTGCCAGCATCCTGACTTTGATACTGGAGATTTCTTGAGGCTGCATATTCACTCTCCTTTGGGGTTTTGCCATCCTTACAGTTAGATCCTGGGCTTGATTTTCAGCGTGGTCTTCCCTAGGTTTCTGGGAGATGACCATTTCCCCTGAAGGTGCTATAGAGGATTTATGGGTTTCACAGCTTGAGTTGACAGTTGGTTTCCCTGAGTTTATCTTTTATTTTCTAAGTCTTCCAGATCAGTTTACAGCAAGCATGTCTATTTCATAATCTCTATCATTATCATTTTACCCATGCTTTTAACTACCATGGTTTCCTCATTTACCAACTGCATCTCAGACCAATTACCCAAAAGTGAAAATCTTAGTTATTATAATGCCACAACATACCAGGAGTTACCTATCACTATATCTCCTGATGGCATTAGGGTCTTTCTAACCCAGATCCAAAATGTCTTCCTGAAGGGCTGCTTTCTGGAGCTGCTCTGATATCAATTCTCTTAGCCCTGGCTCCTGAGAAAGCAAGCTTGAACAAAAGTCTTATACCACACAACTTTATTAAGGAGTATAATCCAGAATAAGGAATACAGAGTATGAAGCAGAGAAAGATGGAGGAAAATACAAGAATGCTGATCAAACTGGCTACTGCTATGTTCAACTTACTGCTTGAAGTTGCAAGGCCATCCTCTGAGAAGCCATGTAACTGCTTCTCAGAACAATTTCTAGGGGGAGAAAAGGGAAATAAATCAATTTATGCGCTCCTGTTACCACTGGTCAAATTTTCATCCCGTAGTGGGTGCTACCTCAATAGCATTTCCAGGTTGTAATTGCCTGGGTGCCTAGCAGGATCATGTGGCATTCTGAACTTCTGCATTAACCTTTGGAGGGATGCAAAAAGTAAGGGTATAGAGCATATATCTCCCATCAAGTTGAGCCTGAAACCAGGTAGAACCAGTCACACAGTAGTGGCTGGAGTTATAGACAGGAAAGACAGAAAGAACTGTTATAGACAGGAAAGACAGAAAGAACAGAAGTAGTGCACCCGGGTGTCTGATACAAGAGCATTTCCAGCTTCCTTGGGTAAGAAATCACTTAGCATTACAGAAGCATAGTCTCTATTCCCACGGCATCTCAAACAAACAAAGAAAATCTCTTTTTTAAAAAAGTAATTAAAGGTTAAAGGTCTATGAGCTCAGTCAGTCCCCCCCCACACACACAAAAAATCTGGTTACTGAGTATATTATATCTATGTCTTGTTTTATTCCCCCATCAGGCCAGGTACTGTTAGTCTCATATAAAGAAAACTGAAGCTCAGAGATGCTGTGCTTCATAGAAGTAATATAGCAAGTAAGTGGAAGATATGGACACATAATCTAACTTATTTACCTAGAAAGTATTTGTTTGTTGGGGTTTTGAGCCAATTCATCTTTTCTCTCCTTTCTAGAAATTCTTTCTCATGACTTCTACCTTTGTAACCATGCTCCTGTACAACATGTTCATATATGAAAATGAGTATTGAAGCTAGGTCTCTGAAATAAGTTGGTCTTTTTCTGTGGTGTTCTATCTTCAATTTTATCTTCCTCAGTTTGCTTGTTTGCTTTCAGCACAGAAGAGACTTGAGTGGCGGTAACAAATGAAAATGGGCCAGACAAACTGGTAGCCAAACATCAACCATGTCTATATGACAGCAAGTCTTGTTCTGCTATTTGTATTTAGCTCATCACTTCTGATCACTCCACAAATTACCCCAAAGTCTTTTTTCAAGAAAAGGACCACGCCATCTATCCCTGTATTTCCCTCAGCCTCTAGGTAGTTGCCCAGACATAGCAGCTGCTCCATGTAACTTTGTTGAAAGAATACATAAAAAGTCCCTCCCCAAACATATGAGGGAGCATCCTCCCTTTCCCCCTTGGGGTAGGGCTAGCTTTGCAGGCCATATATTTTATAAAATGTCCTTCACTAAATGAAGTAATTTCCGAATGAGTAAAGTAACCTCAGACATTAGGAAGACAATTAGGGAGGACTTTGTACAAAAGGATTATTGTATAATCCTCCCGGGGGTTTCATGACATCTCAAGCCTCTTTTCAAAATATCAAGTACACATATGATGGTACAAGGCAGCTAAGAAAATACAAAGATTCAACTGTCTTTTTTCTAACAGCCCTAATAGTTTTGTAGCAGCACTAAAAGAATCCTCTGAAGGGAACGTGTAAGTTACCTCTGGGCTTGGGAATGTGAGACTAGTGTCATTAGCCAGTCCTTCCCTGGGTAACCATTTCTCTGAAGTCTGCCTCATTTGTGGTTAATGAGCCCTAGGAGTAGGAGCTGTTAAACACACTTACCCAAGAGTTAACCTCCACTGGTCCTCCTACCTCTACTGCGGTAGTCAGTGCCAAGCAAGGGAAAACAGGAGTCTTGACTTGTTCCTAAGGATTGAGTCACATTGAGACACTGGTTTCACCAGAACCATTGATGCTATTGGTGTTTTCATTTTCTCCATCAACATTTTTCAAGACTTCCCATCAGCAACAGAGAACACTCAAAATCGGTGGGAACCAACTGATTTTTCCTAATTATTCTGAGTTTTTGAAACCTTCATCAGCATTCCCAAACCAATGCAAGGTGTACTGGGATTAAAGTGATGGGATCTGGAGTCTGGCTGCCTGTGTTCAAATCTGCTTCTGCCACTTACTGTTTGTGTGACAGTGGACTTGCTACTTATCCTTTCCATACCTAGTTTCCTTATCTATAAAATATAGATAGAAATAGCATGCATCTAATAGGGTCATTGTAAGGAATAAATAGATAAATACAAGTAAAGCATATAGCTCAGCACGGGGCACATAGTAAATGCTCAGTTAACAGGAGCTATTCTTATTCAACACTGAAAGCTGGAATCACTTCCCAATGTCTTCTGTGAGTGCTTCTGAGAAATAGTCCACAAGGAACAGATTCTCTGAAAAGGTTTAGTTTTAAGAAGAGCACATTCCTAGAACTGCTTTGAATTTTTCAGGTCTCATATCTTTTCCCCTTGTGAAAAGGGAGGTCAATATTACTTTAAGACTGGCAGGTGCTGTTCATCACAAATAACAGAGAGAACTTAAGTGAATATTCCTTTTCTCCTATTTCCTCAAAGAATCAGTTCTTCCTTTGGATAAGTCCTAGACTCCAGCTAAGAAACCTTATTTACATGGGGCCACCCTCTCTCCACCTTGAATTGGCACTATGTGCAATACAGTCACTCTAGGCTCTCACTGCAGTTGTGAATTATTTTCTCAAAAAGGAAAGCAACAAGGGGATAGTGTCAACATTGCTGTGCAGAGTAGTCTTTAGTGATAGTCCTTAGTAATAGTGTTATTAAAGGGAATTCACCTCTTGAGCCAACCAAACCATTTCTTTCTCTGGGCAGCATCTCTCTTGCAGTCCACGTATATGACCAATGAATCAAACCCAGAACAAGCTGGTGTATCTAAAAATATGCAAAAATAGATTTATACATAAAGACTCACATAAAATACTTCTAGATATGTAGGTACATGTATGACACATATGCATATGTTACACGTCTTTTTACACAGAAAGAAGTTTGGTCTTTTATTTTGTTTGCGGCAAGTTCTTATCTACCCTTTGGTCTAATAATTAAACAATTAAGGTTCATTTATGATAATTAAACATTACAACAAAGTGGTAAGTAGGCATTAACTCACTTGAGAAATATGTTCTATTTTAGAGCCAGCACAACAATGCAGCAGCCAAAGTCAGGAAAGCATTCAAACTTGGCCATGGCTAAGTGTTAGCATCCTTGCAGACAGACGAGTCTCCAGTTACTGCCCCAGAAATGGGAAAGGCAGCCCTACAATCAGTCTGAACCAGTAGGATGTTATCACTACTCTGTTTAGCTTCACTTATAAGTGGTTCAGGAGATGCCAATTCTTGTGCAGCTCTTGAGGATTAGGGAAAGGGTGTGCATTTGCCCAGCTCTTCCATAGCATTAAAAAGAATTCATGTATCTTAAACCCTGTTGGGTGGAATATTAAGACTGCTGGGCTTAATTTAGAGGAAGGAAAATCCTTGTCTTCTTATCTTCTCATTCTACACTGAGCTCAAACATACATTATGAATCTCAGCTTTGGAACCTGAGAAGTTCAGGGTTGCACTGCTTCTATGGCTCCTGAGAGGAGAGGAAGCAAGATACCCAAAAGGTGGCCATCTCTAACTCAAACTACTTGGCCAGTTATTTGTCTTTTGTGTGCTGCCCCAGTCCTGCCTACAACTATGACTGATCAGGGCTGGGTACTTTCAGTGCAGGACAGCAGAAGGAGGTTTGATAATACTCAGCAAAACCATGCTCCCCCTCCTTGGCCAGCTAGATGACAAAGAAAATTTCATGTTCCTCATTTTATTGGGTTGACTCATTGAAGTCCTGTAGAAAAACTGTAATACTGGGGATGGTGATGATCTTATCAATTCTAAGCCATGGCTGCTGTTGATGACAATAACAATACAATACTAATAGTTTTGCTTGACTAGGCCATAATTATTTACAATATAATGTTTCAGGCATGAAATGTTTATACAGTTTGACTTTAAAGTACATACTCTTAAGGGCTATACTAAATTGCCTAGGTAACCTTATCATTTTCTGATATATTAAGTCTCTTACTGGTTATCAATAAGATATTAAAGAAAAGGAACACAGAATATTAAGTTTTGCTCAGACAGATGATCTGGCAAGATCCAGAGTTTTAGTGACAGAGGTAGGGTGATGTTAGTGAGAGAAACTGTTTACAGAGTTCAGACAGTGATCAGAAGCTACCATGAGGGTGCTATTAGCCATTCAGAGACAAAAATGAGAAGGGGGTAGCTGAAAAATAAGCTATAAAGGTGAAAGATCTCCATAGGCAGAAATCACCTGGGTTGTAGCTTTGCCTGCAGGTATTGGGGCTCAATTTGAAGCCCTAGTCTGAGCTTCACTGGGAAGAAGATACTATTTTTCTATTAATTCTAATAGTTTTGGTAATAGTAGATAGGATTTTTTTATACAACAAATTCATAAATAAATCAGGGCAAATATTCTAAGGGTATAAAGTCATCGTCAGAGCCATACTAGAGAACTCATGTTACATTTCTTTGTTGTATTTAGGGTATGAGAAGAACTTAGGGAAAGCTTGAGAGACATATATTGGAAATGCAGAATTCTCAAAAATGGGTTTTGTTCTCTAAAAATCATCATGTTTTCTACACCATGATTCCTACTCAATACCAAAGAAGTTGTGGGTAATCACATTTCCATAACCCAAACTTTGTCAATGACTACCACCAACACCAGCTGACAGAAATTGGTGAAGAGTCAAATATGGCGGGCCACAGACTTGTTCCAATTAAATACTGCAAAACCCATAGTCTTTGCCCAGGTTCCCTGCTGACAATAATAGAACCCAGACCAGGAAGATATCTTTCTCTAGACTGGAACTCTGGAGGAAGGATTTTTCTCATCTGCCTGCTCTAGGAAAAGATCTCAGAAATGGGGCTGTGATGAAAAAAGGAAACAAAGTAGAGGTATTGGGGTTTACAGAATGCATGAAAATTACTACATGGCCTTTTGTCTGTAGACTGAGGCAATGTGGTTTGAGATAACCAGGATTTTTAAAATGCTTTTCCAGAGCCAAAACATACCAGGTATCAAATGTGAAATCATAAGACTGGAACACACATGCACACGCTCTATTTAAAGCTTGCACCATATAATGTATATAGCTGGACCTTTTGTTCTTTAACAAATAATGCTCACCAACATTCAGATAGAATTTAAAACTGACCAGTTGTAGAAGGGAAAAGGAGAAGGAGAAATGGATGGTGGTATAGAGAAGTGTGAAGGGAGACAAGCCCTGCTGTAAGCTCACAGTCGACAGCCTCAGGTTAATAGACCCTCCAGTGTTAAGAGAAGGTCCCACGTTTTTTGAATCGAGTCAGACCAAGAGATGACTCAATCACTCTACTCTCGGTTTGAGGTCTTTGAAAATCCTTTTTTTTTTTTTTTTTTATGCTCTTATTTTTAATGTCCAACTGACATTTTTATTGTATTTAACATTCCATTCTTCAAAATGTTTTCAGGAAATTGTTTGGCCTACTTGGTAGATTGCCAATTTGGGGCAGGTTTGAAAGGATGGTGGCCACTGGGTTTCCCTTTAATTCTATCCAACACCAAAGATGTCATGTGGAGACAGTTATTTAACATGATTCTAGTCCCAACCACAGTGTCAGATTTCTCTCAGCAGAATCAAGTGAGAGGCTATGGGGTAATTCTCCAGGAGCCTGGGCTCATAGCTTTTTTCCAGAGAGGCCTCTATTTCCTCATTTGTAAAAGGACAGGAATAGCTTCCTGTGATCCCTTTCCAACTCTGATTTTTATCCCAGGTAACATTTAAAAAACATGAAGTATTTAAAAAGGATTATAGTATCTTTCCCTGAATGTCTATAGTACCTTACTTCTTTTATTTTTTTAAAGATTGTCATTTGGGTGCCTGGGTGGCTCAGTGGGTGAAGCCCTGACTTTGGCTCAGGTCATGATCTCAAGGTCTTGGGATCGAACCCCACATCAGGCTCTCTGCTCAGCAGGGAGCCTGCTTCCTCCTCTCTTTGCCTATCTGTCTGCCTACTTGTGATCTCTGTCTGTCAAATAAATAAATAAAATCTTTTTAAAAAATAAAGATTATTATTTATTTATTAGAGAGAGAGAGAGAATGGGAGAGAGGTAGAGGGAGAGTGAGAAGCAGACTCCCCAATGAGCAGGAAGCCTTGATGCAGGACTTGATCCCAGGACCATGAGAACATGACCCAAGCCGAAGGCAGCCGCTTAACTGACTGAGCCCCCCAGGCATCCCAGTACCTTACTTCTTGAGGTGCTCAAAACATAGTTTCTCATTCATTTCTGCCAGGAAAGACTAACCACGTAAGCTTAATTCAAAGAGTTGAAAGTGACAGACAGATTTTTTTTTTTCACGTGACAATAAAAACTCAGTGTTAGTCCTAAGCAAAAGTGAATTCTGGAAAGCCCATCTTTGGCCTATACTCAAATCCCACTTCTGATTATTCCTTGATCCCTATAGAAATGTTTTTATTCTCTGTTATATTAGTGATTTTTGAAAAACCCTCTAAAGGACACTGTATTTGAATAGTCTAGAAAGTGAAAAAATCATTATGATCCAAGGTGGAATCTTAGGAAAGAAAGGTACTAAGAGCAGAGACTGACCTAATAAATGCATAAGCTACCACACTCTACCTTCCTGTCTCCACTTGTCTTCATGAATAAAATTCAAATACAGTGATCGGAAATAAACAAAATATAAAACTCTTCCCTTCCTTTCCCTTCTATAACAGCAGCCCCAGGTTGGCAACTCCTTTTTCTCAGAAATCATCATGATAAAGATACCAGTGCCATAACTCATACCTTTCTATCTCCTCAGATGCTCTTTGCCTCTATCCATCAAAATTCTTTCAAGGTTGGGGTGCCTGAGTGGCTCAGTTGGTTAAGCATCCAATTCTTGATATCAGTTCAGATCTTAGTCTTGGGGTCATGAACTCAAGCCCTGAGTTGGGTTCCATGCTGGGTATAGAGCCTACTTTAAAAAAAAAAAAAAAAAAAAAAATCTCTTAAGGTTTTTTGATTGTCTCTACTTGCTGCTTCTCCTAGGAGAAGTTATCCCAATAGAAACCTAAGATACATCTGATCAGTGCAAACGTTATTAATTTCATTAATCTACTTCTAACTGCCTTTCCTATTTATGAAGGGAAAATCAAAGCTCTGGGAAATAAACTACAAATAGCCCCACAATAGTAGCAGGATGGCATTTCAAAAGAAGGCATCAAAGAAAGCTCACCAACAGTGATACTTTTTCCTAATGGTTCTGGAAGGATAATTAAGTTGTTTATCACCTTTGATGCTTATAACCCTAACACAGGTGTTCCCTAGAAACCAATTAAAAATACTTACAGCTGATAAAGAGTGCCTCTTAGCTCAACAAATTTACTAATAATTCCAATCCCATTTGGAAAAAAGTCTTGTCAGGTCTTCTGACACCAAAAGGCAACTTTCACACTCATTTACACTTCAGTGCCCATAGTGATAAGCACACATAGGGTATTTACTCAGCCTCCCTTGATCTCAATACTGAAGTCCTCCAGAAAGCTTCCCTTGGCTATTGAATGACAACTTTAGATTCAAAGTATGAATTGTGCTCAGTAGCTTGCAACTTCCTTTGAAAGGAAATAGACTAGGGATCTCCCAGATGATACCTGTGCATAACTGTCAGGAAATAGTGGTGCCTTGAATCTATTGCTCTCACTCAGTAACTTTTGTGGACACCAAGTTGACTCTTCTTAGTTTCTTCAAGGACTCATGGAAGAGGGAAAGGGTTCCTTGTAAAAATCCCAGGTGGTAACAGATGGCTTCTGTGGTCAACTCATAAAAGGTGGCTCTCAGTGGGTAGTATGATCAGGATGTATATGTTTCTTTATATTATGAGCAGTTGGTCTGCCAATCCCCCAACCCTGGTGTCATCTACATCCACTGACTATTATGCTGGAAACTATCTATAGTAGGCCTTTTATTTTTTTACTTTTTATTATTATTTTTTTAGGCCTTTTAGACATAGTTGGAAAGTTCATTGAGAAAGTTCCTGATTCTTGTGTCTGAAGGCTCACTAGTTCTCATGTGAGCAGTTTGCTGGTTGACTGGTCATCTAGTTTTATCTTTGTTCATCTGCCTCAGTCTTTTTTTTTTTTAAAGATTTATTTATTTGAGAGAGAGAGAGAGAGAGAGAGCATGAGCATAAGGGCAGAGGAAGGGGAAAAGAGAATCCCAAGCGGATTCCACACTAAGTACGGAGACCAACACAGAGCTCAAACCCACACCCTGAGATCACAACCTGAGCTGAAACCTAGGGCTGGATGCCCAACCAACTCTATCACCCAGGTGTCCCTGCCTCAGCCTCATTCTGACTAGCTCCTCCATCCTTTTGGAATTATGGTAATTCTCAGGTCACTTTCTTTCTCAGCTATTCTCTCTCCAGCTTAGCAAGAAATGTGATTCTAGATGCAGGGACTCCTACCTCTGCCATTAAATAGCTGTGTGACTCTGGTGATTTCCTTCTTCTCTATGAACCCTCGTTTTCTCATTCAGAGGGAAAGAATTAGACCAGATGATGTGTGAAGGACCTTTTAGCCCTATATTTTATATGATGTTTTTTGCAGATGGCTGATTTCATATGAAACACTATTAATAATTCACATTTTAACTTGTTACTTTGTAATCAGTTTCTCATCTAGCCCTCCTGAATACAGAGTTGCACTTAAGAATCTCATTCCTGGCCAGCATTGCTGCAGTTGAGAGAATGAGGAAGACAGCAGCACGAGATAAGACTCGAAAGAGAGAAAAAGAGAGCGAGAGAAAAACAAAGCAACAGACTCTTAACTATAGAGAACAAACTGAGGGTTCATAGAGGTGGGGGGGGTGGAGGATGGGTGGAATAGGTGATGAGGATTAAGGAGTACAGTTGTAGTGATGAGCATTGGTGATATACAGAACTGCTGAATCACTATATTGTATACCTGAAACTAATACAACACTGTATGTTAACTACTGGAATTAGATTAAAAAAAAAAAAAAAAACAAAAGATTGGACAGAGAGGCTGAAGCCTCCTATGAAACTAATGAAGCATATTCAACAGGCAGAAAAGTAACTTTATTTTTTTAAAGATGTTATTTACATAATTTATTTACAAATAAATAATGTTATTTATTTGACAGTGAGAGATCACAAGTAGGCAGAGAGGTAGGCAGAGAGAAGAGGAAGCAGGCTCCCTGCTGAGCAGAGAGCCAGATGCGGGGCTCAATCCCAGGATCCTGAGACCATGACCTGAGCTGAAAACAGAGGCTTAACCACTGAGCCACCCAGGTGCCCCAGAAAAGTAACTTCAGATGTAAATGTGGAGAGCGGATTAAAAGGTCTGAGTCAGTAAATGTAGTTCCTTTCATTAAGAAGCCACTGCAGTGCTCTAGTAAGAGCTAATACTCCTTTGTACTAGGTGACTATGGGAATCAAAAGGAATGCATGGATTCAAGAACTATGTGGCAGGTAGATTTACAGGAGTCAAGGATGGCAGCTAGTTATCAGGCTTGTGCCATTAGATGCACAGAAGTGTCATTTGCCCATTATGTGGAATAACAGAAGAGGACAGGGATAGGATAAGCAGAGGATATCTTAAATTCAGTCTTGGATGACTGACTTTGACATAATTTGAGACATCCTGTGAAGATGCCAACTAGGCAACTGGATATATATGTCTGGAACTAAGAGGAGTTTTAGGCTGGATGTACAAATTTAGGAATCATTAGCAAATAAACGGTCATTCAAACCCTGGGCATAGATGAAGTTACCTGGGGGAGAAAACACAGAATGAGAAAAGAAGAGGTCCCAGACTAACTCCAAACTTTAATGGCCAGGCAGGGAAGGATCAACTGGCAAGGACATTAAGAGGTAGTGATTACAGAGAGAGGGGGAAGGTATAGGGCCAATGAAATAAGGGGCTTATTTCAGGAAGCAGGGAGTGATCAATAGCATCAAATCTTGTTGAGAAATTAGATGGGGGTAAAAAATGTTATTGTGGAGCGCCTGGGTGGCTCAGTCGTTAAGCGTCTGCCTTCGGCTCAGGTCATGATCCCAGGGTCCTGGGATCGAGCCCTGTCTTGGGCTCCCTGCTTGGCGGGAAGCCTGCTTTCCCTCTCCCAGTTCCTCTGCTCATGTTCCTACTCTCACTATCTCTCTCTCCCTCTGTCAAATAAATAAATAAATAAAATATTAAGGGAAAAAAATGTTATTGTGATTTAATAACATGGAAGTAACTGGTGACCTTAGGCAAAGCTATTTTGGTGGAATGAGAGTGGAATCAGACTGGAGTGGGAAGAGGAGAAATTGAGAGATAAAGTCACAGAGACAATGAATTTTAAGACCTCTCATAAAATCTGGTTCTGAAGTCAAGGAGAGAGATGAAGGAGTAGATCGAGGGTGATTGTGGGGTTGTGTGACAATTATATTAAAAAGAGAGCAACTCAAGCATGTATTTATTCAATAAACATTTACTGGACACACCTTGTATTAACCCCTGTTTTAGGCAATAGGGATGCAGCAAAGAATCTGAAAATCCCTGTTGCTATGGAAGCCACACTCTAGAAAGGAGAGAGTGGAGCACAGACAAAAACAAATGTATAAGTATATAATACACTCAGTGGTGATAATGTATGCAGACCAAAAAAGTAAAAAAAAAAAAAAAAAAAGGTGATAGAAACTATCTGTAGTGGGGGCGTACTATTTAATACTGTGAATGGTCAAGAAAGAATTCTGGAGTATGGTTGCCAGATTTAGCAAATAAAGATACAGGATGCCTAGTTACATTCAAATTTCAGATAAACCACAAATACTTTTTTTTAGTATAAGTATACTCCACACAATATTTGGAACATGCTTATACTAAAATATTACTTGTTTATCCCGTATTTAATATGACAAGCCCACTCTGGTGAGATGACATTTTAAATGTCAGATGTCAGTGTGGAGACTCTCTGGTTAGAGGATCAATTGACTATAAAGGAGAGAAGGGAGCCCATACTCAAAAGTGGTATAAAGGCCCTGAGGATCATTAAGGGATGAACCCAAAGCCCAGATAGAAGGGGTTATCCTAGACATGAGAAAGAAGAGGAGGTGTATATGCATGGGCAATGGTTTATGAGCATGGTAGAGGGAAGGGGGATGCTTCCTGGGTGATATCTTTGATGTTTCCAGGTGAACACATTAGAAAGACAGGGGCTGAGAGGAAGAGGTGTGTGGGCAAGGGAATGGGTGATAGGTTGAAAAGAACAGAGATACATGAGTTGGCTTAATAGGTTGAGAACTCTAAAGACAGGAATGAAGTTGATTATTCAGTCTCCATCAATACAAAGCACCCTGAAGGTGGGAGTAGGGGCAAGCTCAATCTACTTCCCCCACCCCTATCACCACCTCTAACCAGCACCCCCCACCCCCAGTGACTGTACTTGCTAAAAACTTACTCCCAGCATCTTTGCCTCAGGGGTTCTAGAGAGAATTGGTCCCATTAAGCATTTAAGCTATTTTCCTTTAGTTGGAAAGGCTGCTGCCACTGTAGAAGCTACTTTAATAGCCCTACTTAGGAAAGGAGATGAATTTGAAGATAATATCAAAAGAGCCATTTATGAAGCATTTAATTTTGACACCAACTTCATCTACAGAGCCTGAAGTAAACTGGAGATTTGGCAATTAACCCGCTAATTTGAACAATATTGACAGCTAGTCTGCATAGATAACACAAGGAACTTAACTTTGGGGGTTTTGGCTTTGTCTCTGTTGTGTTTAGGTTTCTGCCTTTTACAGGGTCCTTCAATGTGGCATCCTTCCCCATTTTCATTACACACGTTACACTTAAGAGGCAAGTCATTTTGAACAAGTTAAAACATATTTTATTCATTATTAACACTTTACATTTCAAAATCATATTGTTGCATTCTTAACAAGCGTAATAATTGCTTTGCATTATTTCATTTATATGCAGAACATTTTTATGACATGTGCTTTCATGTTTCATGAATGGGAGACTGAATACAGAACTCCTTTCCAGAGTGAAAGTACCGTTGAGTGTAACCTTTTGTGTCAAGATTGGCTTCCATGGACCATTACAGTGCTCCCATCCGTGCAAATCAAGAGCTCAGCAGGCAGCAGCATTTAGTGACATTTCCCTCCCACCTACAAACACTTGAGGGCATGTGAGATCAGTTGTTCAACAGGAAAGGTGTAAAAGTTCACCAATCATGAAAAGATATATTTGGGGTGGAGGGGATTCAGTGCAAAGGGCTTCACTCTTCCCTTCTTTCAGGGTGAGCACAGCACTGGGAACTTTCAGAGCCACATGTTAGCACTGTGTCTGGATGAGTTTAAATAGAAGAGACTATCTGTCAAAAACGTTTAATCAGTGACCCAGAACCAAAAAAAAAGGGGGTAAGTGTGAGCAGGATGAGGAAATTTGATATTTGAATATCTGATATTTGGCCTTGTTAGCTTCCTTGGATCCTACTCTCTGTGGAACTTTCCCTGGACTCACTTTTATATGATGTAGACCTGGGTTTCCACATTGTTTGTAACCATCTCATACAAATGCCACTTTAAGCAAGAGGAAGTCTTCCAAAGTTTGTGGAAGAAACTGGGGAACAGAGGAAAATTTTCTCCAAGCCACATGTTAGGAAATGTTGTCTTGTAAGTGTGGGAGAGAAGGCCTGGTTCTGAGCCAGCCTTCTGACTGTTTCTATACAAAACCACTGTGGTTGATCAAAATCTTATGAGGAATTGCTGCCTGGTTTTTGCTGGGATCTTTGTGTCTTCCACTGACTTGAGAATTTAGATATGAAAGAGAGCTGACTAGTTAACCTTAGCCACTGGTCCTGAGCTGTCACACTGGGCCACATTTGTGGGTCATAACCACTTGGGAACAAAATGCCAAAGTTTTGTATGTCTAAAGAAATTAAAAATGATCCCTATGTTAATGTCACTTTCCCTCATTTGCATCCTCATGTGTTTTCTTGACAGGGACAAAGTGAAGTTGCCACTTCCCATAGCTTTTGTATGTCTGTTACCATGAGCTATGTGTGTGAACAATACCCATCAGGAATGATATAGAAGAATAAAGGTTGAGAATGACCATCACCATTAGCAGAAGGCTGCTTCATGTCCAGAGCCCTGCTGGTGGGGTTCCATTTGGGGACATGACCTCATAGATCTAAAAGCGTATGGTTTTATACTTCCCTCAGAATGGTGGGTAGTAGCAGAGGCCACCTACATTTGAACCTCTGCCTTTGAGCCCCTGGATAAGAAAAAGAATTTCATTGTTTTGTTTTTTGTTTTGTTATTTTTTTGTTTTGTTTTTCTTTATGTTTTTGTTTTCGTTTTTGAGATTGCAAACTAGATATCCCAACTCTGTCTTTAGGAGAGGGTCCTATTAAGCATCAATGCTTTCTCTAAGTTGTAGGAATAAGGCAAATTCTGGTTTTCCCCAGGAAAAATGAGGTGGAAAATGGTCTGATTAATCAATGTTAATTAGGTCATATGAGGAATTTTGAAAATTAAGGCCATGACACAAATATTCCCCTTCTAAGCAGACTTACTGGCCCTAATACATAAGTAAGAACTTCATTAATCCATTTTATTTTAAATTTGTAGATAGTATATCAGAGATCGAAAACTCAGCTTCCATTTTCTTAGTAAAAATTCCAAATTTTTACTCCACTTCTAGTATAGAAACAATTTAAAACCAAATAAAACAAACATAATACAGACACATATACAAATAAAAAGTTCATCTTTATTCTATGTATCAGACGATACCATCTTCTTTCACATACTTCATAGTTTTCAACTTTCAATTCATTTACAAGAGTAAGGTATGGGGGGGCGCCTGGGTGGCTCAGTGGGTTAAGCCGCTGCCTTCGGCTCAGGTCATGATCTCAGGGTCCTGGGATTGAGTCCCGCATCGGGCTCTCTGCTCAGCAGGGAGCCTGCTTCCCTCTCTTTCTCTCTGCCTGCCTCTCCATCTACTTGCGATTTCTCTCTGTCAAATAAATAAATAAAATCTTAAAAAAAAAAAAAAAGAGTAAGGTATGGGATTTAAAAAGCTTATCTTAGAATATAAGTTATCAGCTAAATAAATAGAGGTGACTTGTTAGGTAAAAATAGATTTCCCCCTTTAAGAGAACCCATTAGATGTTGCATCGCACATTCAATTACAAACAAAGAAGAGACGCTATCCCTTCTTTTTTTTTTTAAGATTTTATTTATTTATTTGACACAGAGAGATCACAGTAGGCAGAGAGGCAGGCAGAGAGAGAAGGAAGGGAAGCAGGGCCCCTGCTGAGCAGAGAGCCCGACGCGGGACTCGATCCCAGGACCCTGAGATCATGACCTGAGCTGAAGGCAGCGGCTTAACCCACTGAGCCACCCAGGCGCCCCTATCCCTTCTTTTTGTATATACTTCAAAAAGTACAGTTAAATCATAGGTGGTTTAACTATTTTGTGTTTTCTATTATTTTTCAAATGAAAAACTTTCAAGAATATTGTCTTTATTTTGAGGGTGAAAAGGCAAGGTTTGGAGATTTAAAATGGCTTTTGCAAAGTCATGCAGCTTACTCCTAGAATCCAGGCCTCCTAAATCTCCAGCTACTATTATATCCTCAGAACAGAGCAGCTGACCTGTAAAATAGATTGGGGAATAATCGGAAGCTTCAAACTCCTCCTTACTGTGCTATCGCTTTAAGATTTCCTGGTATACACCAGTGGTATTCTAGCCTAGTTAACATATAAAAATATAAAATAAAAATTGATAAATGCTAAATTTTTTTCTTTCTGGGAAGAAGGTAGCCTAGTCAACATGTCTACATGGAAATTCAGAAGTTTGTGTTCCTACCCAAGTTGTATGTGTTGGGTAACCCAATCAAACATTGTATCTCTGTTTCCTCAACTGTGAAAATATTGTACTGACCTATTTTCTAGGGATAGCTGGGTTAGCTACTTCATGATTCTAAACTGCTTTGAAAATATAAAGTTCCATTGAACTTGTTTGTCAAGAGCTCCTCTTGGCTTACACCATCCTTCTCACGCCCTTCTCTGGCACATAAGCCATGTAGACTTGGTATTTTTCTATGTCTGAACTAAAAAGTCTACCAAGTCAACCAATAATTTTCAAATTGGAACTATGTCCCTTGATATTTGGTTCAAATAAGAATGGAGTTATTATTTCTCCCAAACCTGAGTGCAAAATATGTGTATATGTATGTGTCTGTGTGTATGCACATATTTAACACAATCAGGTAGAAGCCTATTGGGCCAGGAAGCAGCATCATGTGGGTACTTCCCCTGGCTTCATTTGATACTATGAAGAGCAATTACCATCACCTGGACAATAAGAATTAGTGATACAGCCTAAAGTGGGGAGATAGAGATTGTTTTCTCTTTTGTCTTCCCTCATTCACTCCCACTGTTGACCAAATATCAACAAAGCAAGAGAAATAAGAAAAAGAGATCAGGGAAGGTAGGCCAGGAGTTTGTATGAACTGTTTTCACCAACTAGAATATTGTTAAGTGAGAGGAAAAGCCTCCACCACGAACAGAGTTCCTCCTTCTTCCACTCCACCTCAAACCCTGACAGGGCTGGCTGACAGATGATAAAAAGGCGATGTGGGTGGTCACATTACAGGCCCACACTACGGAACACTAAAACACAGGTATGGCATGGATTGGAGGGATCCCAGCCTTCTAAATTACAGCTGGAATCCTCTTCAATTGCTCTTTCTTCTTTCATATTTGAATATTTTCAAAATTTTCTCCATGCTGATCTTGAGTTTTTGGTTAGTAAAAATGTTTTCCTCCATATATTTCACTTTCTTGGGCCATAAACATTTTATAACTCTCCCAATACTTAAAACAGTATTCTGTGTATAGCAGGCAATTGTGAATGACTAATAAAAATAATTCAAGAAGTTATCCAGTAGAGAAGTCTAATGTTCTGTGATTGTGGGAGTTTATCTCCAGGCTCTTGCCAGTTTACTCTGGCAATGCGTATACTTTTTGTTTAAGGGGCTTTCTTTGGTTAATGACCATCCCTAGCATACTCATGAAGACTCCACAAAACCTGTCTTAAGCAAAAGAGAATTAATCCTTTGCCTTTTTTGATATGTTTTCAAATTCTTTTAAAGTTGTTCGCTCAGATTGAGGAAGAAAGGAATCCCTACAGCTGCTGAGTCTAGTAACCCACCAGGTTTCTGTAGTCTCTCCTTAACTTCTCTCTGAGATGGGCTCCCAGTCTCTGGTGAAGCCCTCAAGGACAGGGGTCATAATCCCTCCTCAGACCTTCCCCTATTTTAACAGCTGTCTTATAGAAAGGTCTCTAATACATTAAGATGAAATGTGTCCACCCTGGTTTTCTCTCTCATGTAATCAGTGAGAAGAAGCCTAATGAGTCTTATGTGTCTTCCCCATCTCATAAACCATCCCCAAGTCTCCTCTCCTCCTAGCTAAACAGTATTTCTTCCTTCTAGCAAATAGCTGCTTGGCTGCTGAAGGTGTCATGCCTTGTGGGACAGAGATAAAATCCTATAACTCCTAGAACTCTGGAACAAACCTGTTTATGGAAGAAATGTGAGAATTCCACATCTCTTCTCCTTTGCACTTGATGAGCCCAGGCCCAGTACTTCTGCTGAAGGCAGGCACTCTTGAGTGTGTGCCCAGGCAAGGAGCCCTTTCTTCCTACCATTGTCCTGCATGCTTCACACCTAATCCCTCTCTGAGGCATGGGCAAGAGTGAGGGTTGGCATGATGTCTGAGGATAACACTGATGCCCAACTTCTTATGACATTACAGCCTCTACCCTAGGAGCTCATAATTCAAAGAATAAGGAGCACCACATTTTCTTCTAGTGTAAGATCTAAGTTTAATTCAATTAGTATGAGTACATACAAGTCACCTAAATGTTTCTGGTTATAGTGCACAACAAGATCAGAGACCATCAATGTTCTTCATCACTGGAGATGCCCATAATGACAGCCAGAGGAAACAAACAAGGGCTGAATAAGGCCAAGCTAGTGGGGGGTGGAAGGTGGGAGGGGGGGTTCTAGTTTTGCTTTCGAGTTAGTCATAGAATTATAGCCTATGGAGATTAAAGCACTCGACATGTCACCAACTCCATTCTTTAACTAATGAAGGAGAAATAATTAGGTAGTATGTTCTGTTGTCTTTGGGCTTGTGCAATAAACATTGTGATTTAGGACAGTTTGTGTAGACTACAATAGGCATATTTATGTGCAGTTTATGTGAACTATCCTATAATCTTTGATCCTGGGGAAACACATTGAGAATCTTCTAGGGCTAAAGCAGGAAATTAAAGTATTGGTCTATAATATTCAGTTAATCTGATCCCCCAATATCTTTTCATCAGCCTCACCAGTTAGATCACTCTCTGGGTCCCACCTGTATTCCTTGGCAGAAAGCCAGGAAAACTAATATGTTGTAAAAAGTTTTCCCACCTACCCCATTTTGACACATTTGCATAAACTGGATCTCCAGCCATAAGAACAAATCACCTCCAACATACACATGCACAATGAATAAAACTCAGAAGTACAGTATAGGGTCTTCTGCCTTTGGTATATTTCCCTCCCTCCTCTCTCTGCCAGGCATTGGGCTAGGCACTGGGGATACAGAGTTAACAAGCTCTGGTCTCTAACTTGACCTCACAGTGGAGATGAGGTGAAGAATTGGCTATGAAAACCCAGTGTGCAGACTCACTGGAACAAAGGGTGCTGAGGCATATAGGGGAGGATGAGGGGCTACAGTGATAGAGGGTTGGATGGAAGGCTTCGAAATATACCTGACCCTTAAACTGAATCTTGAAAGATGAGTAGGAGTCAGCCTGACAGTTTACCGAGGGCAGAGGGATACCCTCTGATTCTGTGTACCTTAACTTCAGGATGTGACTTTTCGATAGTTGGGCCCACAGTATCTGATGAGTCACAATAGCTACCTACCATTTATTCAACATCTAATATGTGTCAGACTCTAGGACAGTATCAGGGGGTTCATATGTATTTTCTTAATTAATCTTTCCAGCAACCCTTATTAAGGTAGGTGTACAGGTACAGTTCTTTGTTTCTTTTCTTTTCTTTATTTTTTTAAAGATTTTATTTATTTATTTATTTGACAGACAGAGATCACAAGTAGGCAGAGAGGCATGAAGAGAGAGAGGAGGAAGCAGGCTCCTGGCTGAGCAGAGAGCCTGATGCGGGGCTCGATCCCAGGACCCTGGGATCATGACCTGAGCCGAAGGCAGAAGCATTAACCCACTGAGCCACCCAGGCGCCCCCAGTTCTTTATTTCTATATACCAGAGAAACTGATTGAAATAACTTAAACAAAAACATAATCTACTGGAAGAACATATAGGTACAACAGGAGAAGTAGGAGGAAAATCAGGATGGAAGAGTGGCACAAAAAAGCTAGGAAGAAGAGAATGTAACATGACACAGGGTAAAGTAAGAATAAGACCGAAATGTGTTCACTGATTACTGTGTTCTTGGATTACCACAGAAACTGATTCAGCTAACTTATACAAAAACACAATCTATTGGAAGAACATAAGGTTGCTCTCAGAATTCAAGAAGATGAACAATCATGCCCCAAAAAGGGTAGAAACCTGGTGGCTCCAGAAATGTGGGCAGCAGGAACTAATGGGCAGTCCCTTCATAATACCATCTGCAGAAACAATCAGCTGTAACCATTTTCCACCCTTAGGTTACCCCACTCAAGATTATAATTCCAGGGAGGCAAAACTTGACTGCCCAAGGGGTAAGTCAGGCCACCTGAATTTACACCAGAACTCTACTTGACTTGGGAGAAATCAAGGTGCTTTTAATAGAACAGGGAGAGGGAAATCTGAGTAGACATAAATAATAGTTGTCCATTAGTACAGGTGATATTTTTTTCTTTATACAGATCAGGAAGTGGCAACTCAGAGAAGCCAAGCAACTCTCCTAAGATTACACAGACAATAAATGACATGGCCAGGATTTCAACTGAGGCCTTCCAGACTCCAAAGTCCAGATGTCTCCCATTCTTCCTGGCTGCCTATTTGCCTGAATTGCATTTGGAGTCAAGCCATGCCTGGTAAGCTAAACTTTGCTGTCAGTCCCAGAGTTGGGTCTGTCTCATCAGTTCCCATATCAGTTCCTAGCAGATGGCTCCAGAAACACCTCGCTGTCCCCTCACATAAGCCTATCTTGCTTTGAGGAAACTGCCATGCTCTGCTGCCGTCGAGGGAGACAAGAGAATAATAAACCACAACCTGTCTTTCCACTGTATACCCATTGACTGTTTTGCCCTTGGAACAATACATAATAACCCCTCATCCACATGCTGACCTTCCAAGTATTTGAAAAGAGCTATCTGTCCCACCCAGATCTTCTCTTCACAAAGCTAAATATCCCTGTTCCTTTAATGATTCCTCATACTGCTATCCCATATAACCACATGGGGATAATTTCCATATGTTGGCTAATTCTCCAAGACATACATCAGATGAGAATCTGGCCCTGTATGAAAAGAAACCATTTCCTCTTGCTTTCTCTTTCTGATTCATTAGATTTCATATAAACCTTTCTGATGACTACCTGCTGTTTTTAGATTCAGCTGCAACCCAATATGACTCACTAGGCAAAATTCTCATTCTTCAGTCTTCGTTTATCTTTTCCCACCAACCCTAGGGCCCAAAAAGCACCCTTCAGAACCCACAGCCAAAGGGCAATATATGTTCATGAAAAACACCAAGTTTGACTTCTTCCCATTTTTTAGTTTATATGTAGTCATATGACTTTTTTAATTTAAATCAAGGTTATTATTCAATGTAAATAATTTTAAGTTTGAACAGCTGTAACCACATCCTCCAAAGAAAATACCCTGAAAGGTTGTTCAAGGTATTGTATGCCAGATCCATCCCCCTAAATCTCTTTAATTGTTCTTTCCACTCAAAAAAAAAAAAAAAAAAAAAAAAGGTAGAGATTTGAAAAGTGTTGAGCATTTGTAGGGCATGTCTTCATGTCCTCATGAAGACATTAGTTATGCTGTTTCTGAAATAAAATATCTCATGATATAAACAGTCATGGAACCTCAAAGCTTGAGTTGGAAGAAAAAAAAAAGAAGGAGAATTGCAGGGGCGCCTGGGTGGCTCAGTGGGTTAAACCTCTGTCTTTGGCTCAGGTCATGGTCTCAGGGTCCTGGGATCAAGCCCCGCATTGGGCTGTCTGCTCAGCAGGGAGTCTGCTTCCCTTCCTCTCTCTCTCTGCCTGCCTCTCTGCCTACTTGTGATCTTTGTCTGTCAAATAAATAAAATTTTTTTAAATAAAAAGAAGAATTGCAAATATAGGGAAAGAAGTTCAGGATTTTTCTGGTCAGAACATTATAGCCAGACAACTCAGAAGACTGGGGCTGGCTCAGGACAGGATTAAATGAATATTAGAAGAACTGGACTGAATGAAACCATGTCCTAGACTCAGCATGTGATCGGCCACAGTCAAATGGTTCCCATCATTTCACTCTTCAGAAGGTGATTAAAAATCTACCATTTATGATTTGCACATCATGGAAAATAAACTCAGTGATACTTTTGTCGTGTGGACTCCGTTGATGACAAATTACTACATGATTTTGAAGGTCCCTTCCACAAAACCATTGGTTAGTGACCATTTCTCTAGGGACATTATCTTTAAGAATGAATCTTGGCAAGAGGACAGAGCAGTTTCTATTTCTATATTGTGTTGTCTCATCTAGAACAAAGGGACAGAGAGTTTCTCCCAGTATTCTGTTTGGCTGGACTTAATATATGCAGGCTAAAAGAATGAATTGCTAAATGGACCTGATTGCTTCTGTAGCCATAGGACCTTAGTTTTTTTAAGTGATGAATCTCAGAAGACTCATTAAAAGTCATCTGGTGCAAACCTCTGTCTGATGCAAAAATGCCTCCAGAAGGCCATTCCTCAGTGATGGGGTTTTTTTTGTTTTAAAGATTTTATTTATTTATTTGACAGACAGAGATCACAAGTAGGCAGAGAAGCAGGCAGAGGGAGCGGAGGGAGCAGGCTCCCTGCTGAGCAGAGAGCCTGATGTGGGGCTCAAACCCAGGACCCTGGGATCATGACCTGAGCTGAAGGCAGAGGCTTTAACCCACTGAGCCACCCAGGCGCCCCGATCAGTGATGTTTAATATAGTGGCTACATCAGCACATGTGGGTAGGACTCCTGCCACCTTCCAAAGCAGCTAATTTTATTCTGAATTGTTTCTAAATGTTACACCTTTTCTCTGTTCAACCGAAATCTACCACCTGTTGGTCTACAGCCAAGGAGAATGTCCCTAAACATTCCAGTATCTTCCATCTGCTCTTCCTTCATTTCACATAATTCCCAGAATCTTTACTTCCTTGGTCACCCTTTTAGTGCAGACCTTATTTCGTTCCAAATCCTAATTATGCATATAATTAGAATCTAGTCCTTCTACTGGGTGAGCATCCTGGATTTGTAGAGGTCTAGAGTTCAAGCCTTAGGATGGCAAGAGTTGTATTTGTTTCACCAGCAACTAATAATGCCTAAAATGTTGTAGGTACTCAAAAAGTATTTTCTGAATGAATGACTTTGGCCTTTTCTTTAGCTGCTTTGGGTAGTTACCAGGATTGTCAAACACTTTCCTTCTAATGGACAGGAAATCACGCTCTTTGTGTTTTAATTTGAATAAAGGAACAGCTCCAGTAGGCAGAACCATGTCAGACTCGCTGGAAGGCTGATAACTTATGCTTTAAAATGTTAAACTACATGGAAACATCACTACTAGAGAATAATTCAAACACTGGGCAACTCTGCCTCAACATATGTTGTACTGATGTTTTCAAGTACCTTTGTGATTCATATAACTTTTCAGGATCTTTTGATTAACAAGAGAAAAATTCATATATCAGCAAGAGGAAAAACTTTGGAATTTTGCTTTACTCATGTATGTTATCGCCTGAATTTACAGAAGACCACTTCTGGCACCTGGCTATGAGGCTAAACTGGATAATTCACTATTTGCATTGCTTTGTACCCCCTCTAAGTGACTTTTAAGATGGGTGTGGATGTGAGTGATTCCAGTGGAGTGAAATATAGCTGTCAAATATTTTATGTTCACTTGAAAAGCACAGAACACAAAAGTTCTGTGATAGCATCTCAACATTTCCAGCCTCCATGAACAGACTTTGGCTTGTCTTTGATCAACAGGAGATCCATCCATGTCTTGTGTACACCACACCCAAATGCAGTACAGGACTTCTCTGGGAAGTGCTGTAGATCAGTAGGCACCACCCACTAAGGACAAGAAAACAATCTACTAATGGGCTTTATTATCCCTGCTACCACTACCAGTTCTAGTAAAATTAAGTTACTATAAACATATTTTTCTATAGTGCCTTCATACTGGGCTCACTCTTACGTGTTCTCTCTCTCATTCTATTTGTGTCTGTGTGTGTACATGTGCACTTAGTTTCATTTTTACACTTCCACGAACAGCAAGAAGACTGCAGAAGGCACAGCTAATCAGTCCTCCAGTTCTGGCAAGGAATTACAAACCAAAGGAAATCAGCTTTAAAAGCTTTTTTGGCCCCTCATATTATTATTAAGCTAAGCCTAATGAGGATACAAGGGGGGAAAAGGAGGCAGTATACTTTCTACAGAAACTATTTAGAGACATGGTATATATACAGTTTCTGTTTTAAAAAAAAGGAAGGGGGAGTTCCTTCTTCTCTTCCTAAGGTTTGAAATAATCCTTAAAGCCAACATAATTATAGCATTTATTTCTACTCAATATCTCTTTTGTTAGCTTTCTCCAACCTCAACCTTGCATATCCTCCAACACTAGAAACCACCTCATTTAAACTAAAAAAAAAAAAAAAAGAAAAAAAAATACTGTAAAACAAAAAGCCTCTTAATCATATATGGTTTTAATTTTTAGGAAATATCAACAGTTTATTAAAGAAAAACAGAAATTAAGTAACTAATAACAAAATCTGTTCTTGGTGATCCTAGACTGACCTTTTCCTAAGATGACTTCTATTGTAACTGGGAAACAATACCTTTTGGGGGACAGGATTCTGTCTGTAAACAAGTAATTATAAATCACAGTGAAGATCAAATGTTCACTAACAAACTTTTTTCATTTTTCCTAAATTTCCTTGACCAAAACCTCAGTAGACTCTATTTCTGCAATTTCCACAGAAGGATTTCACTAAGAGTTTTGGCTATCTTTCCTCTAGTTCCTATTGCTGTTGCCTGGAATTCTCCACAGCCGTCTGACTCATTCTAGGGACTGAGAATAGGAGCCTTCACATTATGAAGTTCAAGGCTTCTATAAAAGAGGGCCAGACAGTGTAACCACAACTGGTTAAATAAAGGCCCAGGGAAAAAGGCAAAATAATTATGGGGAAAACTCCCACGTCTTATGGAGGACTTGCTGATTTGAGTTTTCTTTTTCGCTTTTATTCAAATAAAAGGTTTAGTGAAAGGTGTTTATATGTGCCTTCTTGACCTTCCAAGTGATAACCAAAATGTATGCAGTGGGAAGACTTTAATTCCAAACTTCTCTACTGTGTCAGATCATTACAATTTCTGGTGCATGGAGGACAAGCAGGGAGCAGAACACCCCACTGTAATGGTATTTACTTGTTTATAGGTCTGTCTCTCCTACTCAGCTGGAGATTTTATCAAAGGCAAGAACTGTGCCCTTTGTTTCTTTTATCCCTAAAACCTTGTTGAATGCCTGGTACCTAGCCAAAAAATATTTGTCGAATTAATCCATGAAGGTAAATTGAAAGTATGCCATTAGCGTTAATTGTTATTACTGGCAAGACCTTCTGTAGGCAAAAAAACTGGCCCACTATGGCTCTGGTAACCACTGTGTCTTCTGAGGCCCAACATTAAGCCCTTTTTCATTCTCCCTGCCAAGCATGGAGACTAAGAAGGCCTCAGTTTGATTTCCATATTTGGATCACGCTGAGTGCAGACCCCAATTCTATAATCCACTTCCTTCTGAGGCTGTTGGCATCTCTGGAGTCAGGAAGTAACATCTGCTTCGGTGAACTGATTACCAATGAGAAAAAAGAGGTAAAGGCCAGCGTTAGGTGGGGTCTGGCTTAGCTTCAAAGCAGGCATATGGCTTGTATCTTAATGAGAGAGTTTACATATTCAGGAAAGATACATCTGAAGGGCAAATTAACTGGTTCAAGAATAAGTGCATAAATAAAATGCTGCTGATTAGATTTCTCTAAGTCAGTGGCAAACTATCTTGTAAAAGCCCTCATCTCTCTGCTTCCCTCTCAGTTCCTACTCCATCACTTCAGTTGGGGCCCTGGTTGCCTCAAGCCTGGATTACTTTAGGGGTTCCTTGTGATCTGCCTTTGCTGGATCACAAATCTGCTCCACAAACCATAATGTTAATCTCCCCAAAACACCATTTTCATTTGCTCAAAAACCATCAAGGTTTTCCCTCAGGGGGAAACAGAGTACCAATCTAGCTCCCTAGCCCACCAGCCTGGTTGGGACACTAATTCATATAGTCTCCTGATTCCTTTCTGCTATCTTTGCTTGTCACAGTTGTTTACAAAGTCCCATTTACATTGCTTTACTTCTCCAAGTTCTGCCCACCCTTCCAGCTTCAGTTCAAACCCCATCTATTCCACAAGACCTTCTGTCATCATTCTAGTCCTTAACAACACTTCCTTCTCTGAACAATTAAAGAACTACAGAACACTGGGAAGGGAATAATGTGATTCTGTATTTTAAATATCCATTTTCAAATGTCCTTTATTGAAACATAATTCAATGGGATAAATGCAGAGGTTTTGTTGTTGTTGTTGTTGTTGTTTTTAAGAAATCTCAATATAAGCCTGCAGACTGTCCAATGCGATGCAGAGAACAGAGACTCAGTCTAATGAGATAAAACCAGTGTGGCAGGATGGGATGCTCTACCCACCTCATCCTCTTTGTCCCTTCCCATTGTTGTCACTTTTAATTATACCATCTCATTAAAGAAGTGAATAGTATCAGACAAGAAAAAGGTTTTAGTTTCAAGAGAACTCTGAAGAATGGGAGGATCCAGGTGAAAAAGAATCTGCTATTTGGATCTGAATGGTCACATCTTGAAATGGGACTAGCTGGCTTGGGTATAAAGAGGGCTGGAATGAAGATGAGCTCCCCAAGGAGAAACTGGTAGGAAAGATGGAGGAGAGAATCCCAAGAGACAGGGTGTTTCCAGGCATCCATTCAAGGCTGAGATAACACAGCAGAAGGTAGCTTGAGGAGTACAACAGCAATGATAACAAAAAAATGTCCTACACTTTGGGCTCTATATTGATTTCTGGGCTGCTATAAGTGATACTGGATTATTCCTGGTAGTGAACTGATCACATACCCATTTTCAGAAGATGTAGAGTATAACAGCAGGGATACTCCAGCTGGAAAGGGACTAGATCTGGCCGCTCTGTCAAAGAGATTCTTTTATGAAAAGAGGAGGGGGGAGGTGGTCTGGTGGTGGCAGAAATGAAGATTACATCAGGGGAAAATTCACCTGAATGGTTCAAGCAGCCATAACAGAAAGGAAGAATATTTATATAAAGGCAGCTACATATATTTTAGTGGAAATGCCTAGAAGTGCTGGACTTAAATGTCTCAAAGTGCTAGACTTAAACTTAAAGTCTAAACCTTGTCACCTATTCTTGAGCATTCTTGGCACTTATGCAAGGTCTTGTGTTTTTTTAGAACACATTTTTAAAACATTTTTGATGGCCACCAGCACTAGAAAATATCTTACACAAGCTAATGTTTAATGGAAAAAAAAATACTAAGGATAAATATGATACATTTTGATATTTTATAATCTGGTAAAGTCTTTTTAATTTGAAAAATGCTGATCAAGACCTACTAAATTGGCTTCATGGTCCACTAAGGAGAAAACTATCTTACAGCAATTAGGCATGGCTGATTTTGGAGACTATAAGAGATGAGAGACACCCAGACCTGGTTCCAAGCATGTTTTAAGGGATTGCCAAGGATACCACTGGTAGATGGGTGTAAAGTTTTCTTACCACTTTTAAGCTATATCCTTCAATGCTTTGGCCCTATAGGTGCAAGCAAACTCCTTAAGAAACCACACAAGAGTGGAGGGACTACTTGGGGAGTCTGCATCTCACGTCACAGTGGCCCTTAGAGGAAGAATAGGTGTTCACAACAGACCAAAGCTCACTCTCTGAAGCAGGATCATGTATTTATATCCTCTTTAGCACCCAACATGGTGCCCTTCATGAAGAAAGTACATAGTAAAATGTCTCATTCATTTTGAGGTAATACATTCTAGAATAGTGACTTTCAATTTTTTATTTTTTTAAAAGTTTTTTGTTTAAGATTTTATTTATTTATTTGACAGAGATCACAAGTAGGCAGAGAGGCAGGCAGAGAGAGAGGAGGAAACAGGTTCCCTGCTGAGGAGAGGCCGCGATGCGGGGCTCGATCCCAAGACCCCGAGATCAGGACCCAAGCCGAAGGCAGAGGCTTCAACCTACTAAGCCACCCAGGTGCCCCGTGACTTTCAATTTTTAAACAATATTCTTCCTTTTGATAAACATGCACTCACATTACTGATCATACACTGAAGATCTGACCCTAGACTTTCTTCGTTCTAACACTTCACTGGTGATTACCTGATCTAGAATATTAATAGAAGAGGGAATGAGTATTTGTTAAAAACCATTAAGCTTTGGGAGGAGTCAAGATGTCGGAGAAGTAGCAGGCTGAGACTACTTCAGCTAGCCGGAGATCAGCTAGATAGCTTATCTAAAGATTGCAAACACCTGAAAATCCAAGGGCAGATCGAAGAGAAGAAGAATAGCAATTCTGGAAACAGAAAAACAACCACTTTCTGAAAGGTAGGACCAGCGGAGAAGTGAATCCAAAGCTACGGGAAGATAGACCCGGGGGGAGGGGCCGGGTCCCGGCAAGCGGTGGAGCAACGGCGCACAAAATCAGGACTTTTATTTATTTATTTATTTATTTTTAAAAGATTTTATTTATTTATTTGAGAGAGAGACAGTGAGAGAGAACATGAGCGAGGAGAAGGTCAGAGAGAGAAGCAGACTCCCCATGGAGCTGGGAGCCCGACGCGGGACTCAATCCTGTGACTCCAGGATCATGACCCGAGCCCAAGGCAGTCGTACAACCAACTAAGCCACCCAGGCGCCCAAATCAGGACTTTTAAAAGTCTGTCCCACTGAGGGACATCGCTCCAGAGGCTAAACCGGGGCAAAGCCCACGCGAGGTCAGCGTGGCCTCAGGTCCTGCAGGGTCACAGAAGGATCGGGGGTGTCTGAGTGTCGCAGAGCTTCCGGGTATTGGAACGGGAAAGCCAGCTACAGAGACAGAGCCGACAGTGAGATCGCAGCTCGGTGTTACCTTGAACCGGTCACAGACTCGGTGAGCTCGGAGCGCGGCCGGTGGTCAGCCAGACGGGAGTAACTGGGCGCTGTTCTCTGAGGACGCACTGAGGAGTGGGGCCCTGGGCTCTCGGCTCCTCCGGGCCAGAGACCAGGAGGCCACCATTTGTATTCCCGTCCTCCGGAACTCTACAGAAAGCGCTCAGGGAACAAAAGCTCCTGAAAGCAAACCCAAGCGGATTACTCACCCCGCCCCTGCTAAGGGCGGTACAATTCCGCCTGGGGCAAAGACACTTGAGAATCACTACAACAGGCCCCTCCCCCAGAAGATCAACAAGAAATCCAGCCTAGACCAAGTTCACCTACCAAGGAGTGCGGTTTCATACCAAGGAGAGCAGCAGAATTCCAGAGGAGGAGAAAGCAAAGCACGGAACTCATGGCTTTTTCCCTGTGATTTTTTTTTAGTCTTGCAGTTAATTTAATTTTTTTCTTTTTCATTTTTTGTTTTTTTTTTTTCCTCACCTTCTGGAAAAATTTTTTTTTAACTTTTACCTTTTTCTTTTTCAACATTTTTTAACTAGTTTATCTAATATATATATTTTTTCTTTTTTATATTTTTCTTATTTGTTTTCCTTTTTTTTAAATTCTTTTCTTTTTTTTTCTTTTTTCCTTTCTTTTTTTTCTTTCTTCCTTTTTGAACCTCTTTTTATCCCCTTTCTCCCCACTCACGATTTGGGATCTCTTCTAATTTGGTTAAAGCATATTTTCCTGGGGCTGTTGCCACACTTTTAGTATTTTACTTGCTCCTTCATGTACTCTTATCTGGACAAAATGACAAGACGGAAAAATTCACCACAAAAAAAAGAACAAGAGGCAGTACCGAAGGCTAGGGACCTAATCAATACAGACATTGGTAATATGTCAGATCTAGAGTTCAGAATGACAATTCTCAAGGTTCTAGCCGGGCTCGAAAAAGGCATGGAAGATATTAGAGAAACCCTCTCGAGAGATATAAAATCCCCTTCTGGAGAAATAAAAGAACTAAAATCTAACCAAGCCGAAATCAAAAGAGCTATTAATGAGGTGCAATCAAAAATGGAGGCTCTCACTGCTAGGATAAATGAGGCAGAAGAAAGAATTAGTGATATAGAATACCAAATGACAGAGAATGAAGAAGCTGAGCAAAAGAGGGACAAACAGCTACTGGACCACGAGGGGAGAATTCGAGAGATAAGTGACACCATAAGACGAAACAACATTAGAATAATTGGAATTCTAGAAGAAGAAAAAGAGAGAGGGGAGCAGAAGGTATACTGGAGAGAATTATTGGGGAGAATTTCCCCAATATGGCAAACGGAACGAGCATCAAAATTCAAGAGTTTCAGAGAACGCCCCTCAAAAATCAATAAGAATAGGCCCACACCCCGTCACCTAATAGTAAAATTTACAAGTCTCAGTGACAAAGAGAAAATCCTGAAAGCAGCCCGGGAAAAGAAGTCTGTAACATACAATGGTAAAAATATTAGATTGGCAGCTGACATATCCACAGAGACCTGCAGGCCAGAAAGAGCTGGCATGATATTTTCAGAGTACTAAACGAGAAAAACATGCAGCCAAGAATACTATATCCAGCTAGGCTCTCATTGAAAATAGAAGGAGAGATTAAAAGCTTCCAGGACAAACAAAAACTGAAAGAATTTGCAAACACCAAACCGGCTCTACAGGAAATCTTGAAAGGGGTCCTCTAAGCAAAGAGAGAGACTACAAGTGCTAAATCAGAAAGGAACAGAGACCATATACAGTAACAGTCACCTTACAGGCAATACAATGGCACTAAATTCATATCTCTCAATAGTTACCCTGAATTTAATGGGCTAAATGCCCCAATCAAAAGACACAGGGTATCAGAATGAATAAAAAAAACAAAACCAACTATATGTTGCCTATAAGAAACACATTTTAAGCCCGAAGACACCTCCAGATTTAAAGTGAGGGGGTGGAAAAGAATTTACCATGCTAATGGACATCAGAAGAAAGCAGGAGTGGCAATCCTTATATCAGATCAATTAGATTTTAAGCCAAAGACTATAATAAGAGATGAGGAAGGACACTATATCATACTCAAAGGGTCTGTCCAACAAGAAGATCTAACAATTTTAAATGTCTATGCCCCCAACATGGGAGCAGCCAACTATATAAACCAATTAATAACAAAATCAAAGAAACACATCAACAATAATACAATAATAGTAGGGGACTTTAACACTCCCCTCACTGAAATGGACAGATCATCCAAGCAAAAGATCAACAAGGAAATAAAGGCCTTAAATGACACACTGGACCAGAGGGACATCACGGATATATTCAGAACATTTCATCCCAAAGCAACAGAATACACATTCTTCTCTAGTGCACACGAAATATTCTCCAGAATAGATCACATCCTCAGTCCTAAATCAGGACTCAACTGCTATCAAAAGATTGGGATCATTCCCTGCATATTTTCAGACCACAATGCTCTGAAGCTAGAACTCAACCACAAGAAGAAGTTTGGAAAGAACCCAGATACATGGAGACTAAACAGCATTCTTCTAAAGAATGAATGGGCCAACCAGGAAATTAAAGAAGAATTGAAAAAAATATATGGAAACAAATGATAATGAAAACACAACGATTCAAAATCTGTGGGACACAACAAAGGCAGTCCTGAGAGGAAAATATATAGCGGTACAAGCCTTTCTCAAGAAACAAGAAAGGTCTCAGGTACACAACCTAACCCTACACCTAAAGGAGCTGGAGAAAGAACAAGAAAGAAACCCTAAACCCAGCAGAAGAGAAATCTTCAAGATCAGAGCAGAAATCAATGAAAGAAACCAAAAAAAACAATAGAACAAATCAACGAAACTAGGAGCTGGTTCTTTGAAAGAATTGATAAAATTGATTAACCCCTGGCCAGACTTATCAAAAAGAAAAGAGAAAGGACCCAAATAAATAAAATCATGAATGAAAGAGGAGAGATCACAACTAACACCAAAGAAATACAAACATAATATTATAAGAACATACTATGAGCAACTCTTCACCAACAAATATGACAATCTGGAATAAATGAATGCATTCCTAGAAACATATAAACTACCACAACCGAACCAGGAAGAAATAGAAAGCCTGAACAGACCCATAACCAGTAAGGAGATTGAAACAGTCATTAAAAATCTCCAAACAAACAAAAGCCCAGGGCCAGACGGCTTCCCGGGGGAATTCTACCAAACATTTAAAGAAGAACTAATTCCTATTCTCCTGAAACTGTTCCAAAAAATAGAAATGGAAGGAAAACTTCCAAAACCATTTTATGAGGCCAGCATCACCTTGATCCCAAAACCAGACAAGGATCCCATCAAAAAAGAGAGCTATAGACCGATATCCTTGATGAACACAGATGCGAAAATACTCCACAAAATACTAGCCAATAGGATTCAACAGTACATTAAAAGGATTATTCACCACGACCAAGTGGGATTTATTCCAGGGCTGCAAGGTTTGTTCAACATCCGCAAATCAGTCAATGTGATACCACACATCAATAAAAGAAAGAACAAGAACCATATGATACTCTCAATAGATGCTGAAAAAGCATTTGACAAAGTACAGCATCCCTTCCTGATCAAAACTCTTCAAAGTGTAGGGATAGAGGGCACATACCTCAATATCATCAAAGCCATCTATGAAAAACCCACCGCAAATATCATTCTCAATGGAGAAAAACTGAAAGCTTTTCCGCTAAGGTCAGGAACACGGCAGGGATGTCCATTATCACCACTGCTATTCAACATAGTACTAGAGGTCCTAGCCTCAGCAATCAGACAACAAAAGGAAATTAAAGGCATCCAAATCAGCAAAGAAGAAGTCAAATTATCACTCTTCGCAGATGATATGATACTATATGTGGAAAACCCAAAAGACTCCACTCCAAAACTGCTAGAACTTGTACAGGAATTCAGTAAAGTGTCAGGATATAAAATCAATGCACAGAAATCAGTTGCATTTCTCTACACCAACAGCAAGACAGAAGAAAGAGAAATTAAGGAGTCAATCCCATTTACAATTGCACCCAAAACCATAAGATACCTAGGAATAAACCTAACCAGAGAGACACAGAATCTATACTCAGAAAACTATAAAGTACTCATGAAAGAAATTGAGGAAGAAACAAAGAAATGGAAAAATGTTCCATGCTCCTGGATTGGAAGAATAAATATTGTGAAAATGTCTATGCTACCTAAAGCAATCTACACATTTAATGCAATTCCTATCAAAGTACCATCCATCTTTTTCAAAGAAATGGAACAAATAATTCTAAAATTTATATGGAACCAGAAAAGACCTCGAATAGCCAAAGGGATATTGAAAAAGAAAGCCAACGTTGGTGGCATCACAATTCCGGACTTCAAGCTCTATTACAAAGCTGTCATCATCAAGACAGCACGGTACTGGCACAAAAACAGACACAGATCAATGGAACAGAATAGAGAGCCCAGAAATGGACCCTCAACTCTATGGTCAACTCATCTTCGACAAAGCAGGAAAGAATGTCCAATGGAAAAAAGACAGCCTCTTCAATAAATGGTACTGGGAAAATTGGACAGCCACATGCAGAAAAATGAAATTGGACCATTTCCTTATACCACACACAAAAATAGACTCAAAATGGATGAAGGACCTCAATGTGCGAAAGGAATCCATCAAAATCCTTGAGGAGAACACAGGCAGCAACCTATTCGACCTCAGCCACAGCAACATCTTCCTAGGAACAACTCAAAAGGCAATGGGAAGCAAGGGCAAAAATGAACTATTGGGATTTCATCAAAATCAAAAGCTTTTGCACAGCAAAGGAAACAGTTAACAAAATCAAAAAACAACTGACAGAATAGGAGAAGATATTTGCAAATGACATATCAGATAAAGGACTAGTGTCCAGAATCTATAAAGAACTTAGCAAACTCAACACCCAAAGAACAAATAATCCAATCAAGAAATGGGCAGAGGACATGAACAGACATTTCTGCAAAGAAGACATCCAGATGGCCAACAGACACATGAAAAAGTGCTCCATATTACTCGGCATCAGGGAAATACAAATCAAAACCACAATGAGATATCACCTCACACCAGTCAGAATGGCTAAAATAAACAAGTCAGGAAATGACAGATGCTGGCGAGGATGCGGAGAACGGGGAACCCTCCTACACTGTTGGTGGGAATGCAAGCTGGTGCAGCCACTCTGGAAAACAGCATGGAGGTTCCTCAAAATGTTGAAAATAGAACTGCCCTATGACCCAGCAATTGCACTATTGGGTATTTACCCTAAAGATACAAATGTAGTGATCCAAAGGGGCACGTGCACCAGAATGTTTATAGCAGCAATGTCCACAATAGCCAAACTATGGAAAGAACCTAGATGTCCATCAACAGATGAATGGATCAAGAAGATGTGGTATATATACACAATGGAATACTATGCAGCCATCAAAAGAAATGAAATCTTGCCATTTGCGACAACATGGATGGAACTAGAGCGTATCATGCTTAGCGAAATAAGTCAAGCAGAGAAAGACAACTATCATATGATCTCCCTGATATGAGGAAGTGGTGATGCAACATGGGGGATTAAGTGGGTAGGAAAGAATAAATGAAACAAGATGGGATTGGGAGGGAGCCAAACCATAAGTGACTCTTGATCTCACAAAACAAACTGAGGGTTGCTGGGGGGAGGGGGGTTGGGAGAAGGGGGTGGGATTATGGACATTGGGGAGGGTATGTGCTTTGGTGAGTGCTGTGAAGTGTGTAAACCTGGTGATTCACAGACCTGTACCCTGGGGATAAAAATATATGTTTATAAAAAATAAAAAATTTTAAAAAAAAGATATAGAATATCTCTATCATCAAAAAAAAAAAAACCATTAAGCTTTAAGCATAAAGTACAATTGATCTCATTTATATTTTCAGCAATTTTATCAGCAAATTACTACTTTCCCCATTTTAGATGAAAAACTGGAATTCCATGAGGTTAAGAAACTTGCTTAAGGACCCAGAGCTGGGATATTCCAGAGCCAGGATGTAAACACACATCTGCATGATTCTAAAGCTTATATTCTTTCTATGCCTTTAGAACAAGTCCCACAAAGAAACCAGGACTTTATGGCCTTGGTGAGATAAATATTGATCTGGGTACAGGTAATTAGCTCTCTCAAAGTTTTTCTTGTAAGCTAGGCGTATTGGTCAACATTTCTGAGTCTTGGCTTTTCCATTTCTTTTTTTTTTTTTTTTTTTTTTTAATAATTTTTTTATTTTTTATAAACATATATTTTTATCCCCAGGGGTACAGGTCTGTGAATCACCAGGTTTACACACTTCACAGCACTCACCAAATCACATACCCTCCCCAATGTCCATAATCCCAACCCCTTCTCCCAAACCCCCTCCCCTCGGCAACCCTCAGTTTGTTTTGTGAGATTAAGAGTCACTTATGGTTTGGCTCCCTCCCAATCCCATCTTGTTTCATTTATTCTTCTTCTACCCACTTAAGCCTCCATGTTGCATCACCACTTCCTCATATCAGGGAGATCATATGATAGTTGTCTTTCTCTGCTTGACTTATTTCGCTAAGCATGATACGCTCTAGTTCCATCCATGTTGTTGCAAATGGCAAGATTTCATTTCTTTTGATGGCTGCATAGTATTCCATTGTGTATATATACCACATCTTCTTGATCCATTCATCTGTTGATGGACATCTAGGTTCTTTCCATAGTTTGGCTATTGTGGACATTGCTGCTATAAACATTCTGGTGCACGTGCCCCTTTGGATCACTACATTTGTATCTTTAGGGTAAATACCCAATAGTGCAATTGCTGGGTCATAGGGCAGTTCTATTTTCAACATTTTGAGGAACCTCCATGCTGTTTTCCAGAGTGGCTGCACCAGCTTGCATTCCCACCAACAGTGTAGGAGGGTTCCCCGTTCTCCGCATCCTCGCCAGCATCTGTCATTTCCTGACTTGTTTATTTTAGCCATTCTGACTGGTGTGAGGTGATATCTCATTGTGGTTTTGATTTGTATTTCCCTGATGCCGAGTGATATGGAGCACTTTTTCATGTGTCTGTTCGCCATCTGGATGTCTTCTTTGCAGAAATGTCTGTTCATGTCCTCTGCCCATTTCTTGATTGGATTATTTGTTCTGGCACAAAAACAGACACATAGATCAATGGAACAGAATAGAGAGCCCAGAAACAGACCCTCAAATCTATGGTCAACTAATCTTCGACAAAGCAGGAAAGAATGTCCAATGGAAAAAAGACAGCCTTTTCAATAAATGGTGCTGGGAAAATTGGACAGCCACATGCAGAAAAATGAAATTGGACCATTTCCTTACACCACACACAAAAATAGACTCAAAATGGATGAAGGACCTCAATGTACGAAAGGAATCCATCAAAATCCTTGAGGAGAACACGGGCAGCAACCTCTTCGACCTCTGCCGCAGCAACATCTTCCTAGGAACAACGCAAAAGGCAAGGGAAGCAAGGGAAAAAATGAACTACTGGGATTTCATCAAGATCAAAAGCTTTTGCACAGCAAAGGAAACAGTTAACAAAATCAAAAGACAACTGACAGAATGGGAGAAGATATTTGCAAACGACATATCAGATAAAGGACTAGTGTCCAGAATCTATAAAGAACTTAGCAAACTCAACACCCAAAGAACAAATAATCCAATCAGAAATTGGCTTTTCCATTTCTAAAATGGGGATCATGCCCTCCTCATAAGAAGATCACTGGGAAGATTAAATGAGATGATTTACATGAAATGTAAACTGTGGGCTATTTTATAAATGTAAGATGCCATGTCTTCCTATAAAGGACAATGATAAATGTGATAACTTTTCAAAATTTTCTAGTATCTGCCTAAAAAATGATATACACTCAACAAACTGTCCTTTCCTTTTCTTCTTTCTTAAGATGTTATATGAGAAATCCACACTGAGCAGCCCAATAAAACTCTGTAGGTTAATCTGGCAAGATCCAGGGTAAACATACCAAGTGATACCCATTTGGAGCAGGGAGAGGCAGAGCTTGAGAGCCCTTAAGAAGACACATGCTCACTGATGTAATTCTAATTTGGTGTCCTGTCTAAATATTACATGAATGGCACCAGTGGGGAAGGTGTAAGTTCAGGCTGTCAAGCAGCAATTTCAGAAAGGACTTTTTTACCTTTGGAGAATAAATGGGATCCTGGCTCAATTGGCAATTTCATTTCTGTCCATCTTGTAGAAACCTAGCAGTATGCATTAACCTGAGGAAAGATGAAGGCAACAGGAGATAGCTTTGTTCCCATTCAAATTAAGGGTCGTTAATGATATTTAACTGCTTTCCAGTATCATAAGCTATCATCTTCTTCAAATGATCTCCCAGTTCTCCAGATGCCTCAACTCCTCCTCACTACCAGAGTATACTATAGTTTATTACAGATTTCACAACCAGACTCTCTTGACAGAAGTCAGAGGACCAAAAGAATGAAGGCTCATTTTTTTAAAATTCTCTTTCTTAAAAAACAAGCGAACAAACAAACAAACAAAACCCTCTTTCCTCTCCAGCATTTCTGCCATAGCTGCATTTCCAAGCTATCCACTTACAAGTCACAATCTTTTTATCCATCACTTCCTCTCAAGTTCATTTCATAGGCATCTTCCTCTGTTTATATACTTTGTCCCTGAGTTCATAGGGAGTCTCTGCTTGAAAGTGTTGCTGAAGAGAATTCCTAACCCTGGCTCACAGGAAACAGAATAGAAGAAATTTTGTTCAACTCACTGCTGAAGGCCAATTTCAAGATGGAATATAGAGAACATTTGTTTTACAATGTGGGAAGACCTCATCCCCTGCCACTGAAAAGATCATGGACAAGGTTGGGAAGACCTAGTGTATCTCTCAGGGTTGTGAGAATTAAGTGAGCTACCAGAAGTAAACATGCCTCATAAATTACAAAATATTTTACAAATGCAAGAGAGGTTTTGTGTCAGAGGCTAGAGAGCCCAAGGCTCATTAGTCTCCTTTTACATGCTCTGATGGAAAGAGAACAGATATAAAAATAATAAACCAGAGAACCAAGTGAAGTTCTTGAAATGCACAGGAAACACATTCAACATGCCTTAAAATGCAGAGGTTAGTAATGTCTGGATTAGAAAGCACAATGTGGACCTGATGCCAACATGGAATTGCTCTAATACTCTCTTGACTCCAGGCCATCAGATTTACCTGATGGTGACTCAGCAAGCTCCAAATCTATTTACCCAATCAGCCATGGACCTGAGAACAGAAAGGAGCTCCTGAGCTAAAGTGGGAAGAGACTTTGCCGACCACAAAAACTACAGCCCATAAATGACATGCTCACTCTTCTATAAGGAAGAGAGAATTAGGTGAGTAAAGAAAGGTCCTTGACAGTACCCAGGGAAGAGAGGGCAGAAGCCAATGAAATACAGGGTATGGAGTGGAGAATAAATGTTATCCTTTGTTTACATTCCTTGCAGGGGACAATGCATCATAATTTATATTTCTCAATATACAGCAAAGAGATTCATAATTAATTTGGGTAACTGACTTTTCTGTTGCATTCTAGTCTTTCAATTATTCTCTGTAGATTTGATTCACTATGATTAGTTTGTAACTGTATTATAAATAAAAGTACAAATTCAGGATCAAAGGTGATAAAGATCAAGAAACCAATGGTTGGGTTAAAGAGAGGTGAAAAAGCATTTAGGTTGCTTTAGTAAGTTATGTTTATCCAATACATTATACCCACTTGTGGTAACAAAATATACTTAGAGTTATTTAAAAAGTCTTATTCTTAAAATTCTTGTAGGAAAAATAATTTTGTTATGATCTTAAATTTGATAGGTATAACCTCCTTTTACCATTGAATCAATTGTTTTTGTAACACATGTTTCCTCAGAGAGACAATAATGATATTATAGCAGACTATATTTTGTGCATCAAATATCTGCTATGCATCTGCCATGTGTTAGACACCATGAGGGATTCAGAATTGAACAAGACATGGTTTATGCTCTAAACAGCCAACAGGAGAGAAAATACAAAGCTGATAATAATGTGAACTAAATGTATACAGCTATAACACAGATTGGAATGGGTAAGTGCTCAGGTAGGGTCCATATGTGTATTAAGTAATAGGGTTATTACTAATTTGGGTAGGACTTTGGGCAGAACAGAGAGACTCAGGAAGGATCTCAGGGAGAAGACAGCATTTGAGCTATCTTTGGAAGGTGGGTATTATTTAGACATACAAAGAGGATAGGTAAGACATGATGGGGAAAGGAGTAGTGAGAAAGGCACTGAATGGCATGTCAATTATAATGAGAGAGTAGCTCTTGTTGACTAGATTGGGGCTCACCAAGGGAAACATGATATAGAAAGCTAAGCAGAGGCCACAAAGAGGAGAACCCTTCTTGCCAAGCTAGGGATTTTGGACTCTACTCTCCACTGGCAGGAGGGATTTATAACAAACCCAGGAACAAATTGCAGGATTCCTTGCCTCTTTGGTATGTATAAACCTTGGCTCTTTCCCCAAAGGATAAGAGGTGGAGGGAGATTCTTTGGGAGAGTGTCATAATTGTCCAGGCAGGAGTTATGTTTGCCTGAGCTAGGGTGGCAGCTGGGAGAATCACAAGTGGGGAATGAATGGGAAATGTACTGCTCAGAAAGAATGGATGGGATCTGATTCCCTTGATGTCAACCCAGAAATGCCAAGACCCATTTACTTTAACAGAGATTCCCCTCGGAGACGTAATTTATAAATCAGTTTTTATCAAGAATAAAAATAAAATTATTTAAGTAAGTACAAGTTGGCTTCAACCCATTGATTTTCACACACTGCTGCTCCATTTTCAGAGACAGGCAACACTGCAGACAGAAACTTGCCTGGAGTTTTGAAACCCACTCTCCAATTCAGCTTTCCCCCAAGCTGTCTGTCCCTGTTTTATCCTTTCACATATAGGGCTGCCTGTACCATTTCTTTTGCACAAAAGGTTTTCATGGCTATAAATCAGTTTGAAAATCACTAACTAATCCCAACTTCATAGATGAAGAAACTTGGACGACATCACAATTTCTGAACTCTAGGTCAGGTCACAAAAGAAATTGATAATAAATCCCCTATCAATATCCTGAATTCTCAATTTCTCTTTCAATGCTGTAATCCCTGCTCTGTCATTATTATTCTGTTTTTCATCTTGGCACAATATTAACATAAGAGCTAGTTATAGATTTATCAGTACTCAGATGTAGAAAAATCAAACATTTACAAAAAGAATGCCAGCATCTAGATAGACAGCCACAGAGCCACTACTGTGGAAAAGAAGTAGAGATTCTTGCCTGGGTGTTCTCTATCTTATTAAATTATTTGTGTGCAGTACCTTTTTACTCAAATAGCTAATATTCCAATAACAGCTCACATTACTGAGTCAGGTAATTAAGAATTTCTGTTTGTGGCTGGGAAGGTTTTGTTTTTTAAACAAAATAATTACAACCCACTAATACTCATGGGAGGTTGTTGGTATAATTAAGAGATAATTTAGAAAGTCAAAAATGGGTCTGAATTGTCATAGAGAAAACATAAGTAAAATGTATTATCCTTTTAACAAACTCATGCTCCCTGAAGAAATCTGAAAATGCTAATAATATCACACAAATTTTTAAATTTCTACAGAGGATTAATCGAATTCAGCTTTGGCAAAATTTAGTTGAGCTCTTTTGGTATGCCTCGCGTTTTGTGTTGACACTAATGTGTGTTTGACACACACCATACCTGTGGTTCTCAAACTCTAATCTACACACAGATCTGCAAGGTCTCTTGTCAAAATGCAAACTGTGATTTAGTAGGTGTGGATGGGGCCTGGGATCAGATGATGCAGCAGGTCCAGGGACTACATGTTAAGTAACAAGTCTATACATATTTCTCTGTTCAGACCTTATTAAGTTTGGCCATTTACATAGGATTTCCTACATCCAAACTACAGACAATTTTTTCTCAGAAAGTCCTCATGAAGTTCTGGGTAATAATGGATACTGCTGAGGGGATATGGTAGGGTCCAGAAATAACTCAAGAAATGGCAAGGACACTGTATCACTCTGCTAGAGCGGTTTCATTTTTTAAAAAATATTTTATTTATTTATTTGACAGAGAGAGAGATCACAAGTAGGCAGGGAGGCAGGCAGAGAGAGAGGAGGAAGCAGGCTCCCTGCTGAGCAGAGAGCCCGATGCGGGCTCGATCCCAGGACCCTGGGATCACGACCCGAAGCCGAAGGCAGAGGCTTAACCCACTGAGCCACCCAGGTGCCCCTAGAGCAGTTTCATTTTTATGGGTTTGACATATAGGCTATTATTAGAAGAAAGAGCTCTAATGCTTAAAAGGGAAAAAAAATCTGGAAATGATAGTTCTAGATTTTTCCATAGTCTCCTCAAAGAAAGCTAACATTTGCTGAGAAGTCACAGTGTACCAGGCTTATGCCTAGTGACTGCCCAAGATCACGTATTTGAGAAGCAGTGTAGAAAACAGGATGGGCTCCTTGAGCTGTCTCATTTTACCTAAACCTATGGTATTTCACATGTACTATGCTTGCCTTCTGTTCTGCTTCTGTGCTGTGTCTTAGCCTCAAGGGGCCTACTGTTCTGCTCTCTCATTTGAGGGCTAAATATTATGAGAAACTATTCAATATTTACCGATGGATTCTGTAAAGAAATAGTGGGGAGGGTGCCTGGGTGGCTCAGTAGGTTGAGCCGCTGCCTTCAGCTCCGGTCATGATCTCAGGGTCCTGGGATGGGATCCCGTGTTGGGCTCTCTGCTCGGCAGGGAGCCTGCTTCCCTCTCTCTCTCTTTGCCTGCCTCTCTGTCTACTTGTAATCTCTGTCTGTCAAATAAACAAATAAAATCTTAAAAAAAAGAAAAAAAGAAACAGTGGGGATGAAATTCAACTCACAAATATCAACGGTATTTCTATATATAAATAATGAAGAATTGGAAACTAAAATTTAAAAATAATATAATTTACAATAGCTCCAAAAATGAAAATATTTAATTATAAATCTAACTATAATTATGTAACAACTATAACTAAGATGCAGCAGGTGCCACATGTTCATCTATACAATGCTGACACAAGAAATCAAGGAAGATCTGAATAAATGAAAAGAGATATGTGATCATGGTTTGGAAGATTCAATATAGCAAAGATGTCAAGTTTCCCACAATGCACTACAGATTTAAGCAATATCAATAAAAATCCCAGCAGAGGCACCTGGATGGTCCAGTCAATTAAGCATCTGGTTTTTGGGTTTTGGCTCAGGTTACGATCTCAGGGTCATGAGATGGAGCCCTGAGTCCAGCTTCATGCTCAGGCAGCGTCTGCTTGAGATTTGCTCTTTCCCTTTCCCTCTGCCCCGCCCCACCCCACATGTGAGCACTCTCTCACTTTCTCTCTTAAATAATAAATTTTTTTTTAATCTCAGCAGAATTATCCTGTAGATATAGACAAGTGGATTCTAAAATTTATAAAAGAGATAGAAGGAATTAGAAGAACTAAAATAATTTTGAAAAAGAAGAATAAAGTTGTAGCTCTTTGGTGTCAGATTTTTAGAACTTTACTATTATTATAAAGCTATAATAATCAAGACAGTTTGGGACTGGCAAGGAGATAGACACAAACAGATCATTGGAATAAAACAGGGTTCCAAAACAGACATATACAAATATGGCTATGTGATTTCTGACAAAAGCAATTCGATGGAGAAATGATAATCTTTTCAATAAATGTGTTCGGGACAACTGGACTTTCATATGTAAAAGCACAAGCTTGACCCAAACTTCATACCTTGTGCAATATGGATCATAGGGAAACATAAAACTACTACACTTTGAGAAGAAAATATAAAAGAAAGTCTTCATGACCATGATAGTTCTTAGAAATGACACCAAAAATACCACCCATATAATAAAAATGTGATAAATTAGTCTTCACCAAAATTTGGAACTTTTGCTATGTCAAAGATACTACCAAGAGAATAAAAAGACAAGCTGCAGGCTGGGAGAAAATAACTGCAAATCACATATCTGACTAAGGATATGCATCCAGCATATATATAGTACCTGGATATATAGTACCTACTATAGTACCTACTGTATAGTACCCTCTCCAGGGTACTGAGAGAAATGAAAACTTAAATCCACACAAAGACCCTCATATAAAAGCTCTTATCTGCTTTACTAATAACAGCCAAGGCCTAAAAACCACCCAAATGTTCTATCTTTCAACAGATAAATGCCTAAACAAATTGTTGTAAATCTGTATAAAGGAATATTAACTCAGCAATAAAAAAGAATAGACTATTGATATGCACAGGTCAGATGAACCTCAAAGACAGCACACTGAGTAAAAGAAACTATTTCAAAAAGGTTATATACTGTATGACTCCATTTATATAACATTTCTGAAAAGACAAAACTAGGATGGAGAATAGATCAGTGGTTAAAGGTGGGAGAAATTATGACTATAAAGCAACAGCAGGAAGAGCTTAGGAGGGCGATGGAACTGTTCTGCATGCTGTCTATGGCAGTGGCTACATAATCTGTATATGTGTTAAAATTCAGAGAACTGCACACCAAAGGAAAGAAACTCAAACCCAAGGAATGATAATTTTAAAAATAATACTAATTTTAAAAGAAGGAAACTATATCTTAAAAAACTTTCTTATTCTGGTAACAATATTTGCAGAGGTCAAACTAGATCTGCTCAAAGTATTTTTTTCAAATATGAAATCATAGTGGAAAGTGTAAATTTTATGTTCTATAGAATATTTTCCTTCTAATTACGTAAGAAATGGATTTAAAGAAGAGAGTCTCTCCTAAAAAACACAATAGACAGAGAAATTAGAAGACCAAGAGATCTCAGAAGACACTCAACTTCCTTTAGTTGGTTTGTGAGTACAGGCAAGTCTTAAAACATTCAGATTCACAAGTGTAAAAGGGCTGAAAGAATTGAGTGCATTAGTGGCTGGCCCATTAGACCAACAGAGAACAAAATGTGTTACTCTTTGATGACTGGAAATTTTGTGGATGAGCAAAAAGGTAAAGGCATTCTGGGATGCCTTGTGGTTCAATCGATTGGGCATCCGACTCTTGATTTTAGCTCAGATGTTGATCTCAGAGTCATGAGATCAAGCCCCACATCAGTCTCTGCACTCAGCGGGGAATCTGCTTGAAATTCTTTCTCTCTCTTCTCCCTCCACCCCTCCCTTCCCCTGCACTTTCTATCTTGCTCTCTAAAATATCTTTTTTTAAAAGTTGAATAAAGGGGCACCTGGGTGGCTCCGTTGTTAAGCTTCTGCCTTTGGCTCAGGTCATGATCCTGCAGTCCTGGGATTGAGTCCCACATCAGGCTCCCCACTAAGTGGGAAGCCTGATTCTCCTTCTCCCACTTCCCCTGTGTGTTCCCCCTCTGTCTCTTTCTCTCTCTGTCAAATAAATAAGTAAAATCTCGAAAAAAAAAGTTGAAAAAAAGGTGAAGGTATTCTAATTTTTAATTACTTTCTAGTATTCATGTCTTTTCTCATTAAAAATATCTCTCAAGGGCGCCTGGGTGGCTCAGTGGGTTAAAGCCTCTGCCTTCGGCTCAGGTCATGATCTCAGGGTCCTGGGATCGAGTCCCGCATCGGGCTCTCTGCTCAGCAGGGAGCCTGCTTCCTCCTCTCTCTCTCTCTCTGCCTGCCTCTCTGCCTACTTGTGATCTCTGTCAAATAAATAAATAAAATCTTAAAAAAAAAAATCTCTCGATACTATTAAGTCAACATAGCCTATCAGCAAGGTCCGCAATAGCCAAACTGTGGAAGGAACAAAGATGCCCTTCAACAGATGAATGGATAAAGAAGATGTGGTCCATATATACAATGGAGTATTACTCAGCCATCAGAAAGGATGAATACCCACCATTCACAATGACATGGATCGAACTGGAAGGGATTATACTAAGTGAAATATGCCAAGCAAAGAAAGACAATTATCATATGATTTCACTCATAAGTGGAACGTAAAGACTAGCACAGAGTACCATAGGGCAAGGGAGGGAAAACTGAAGCAAACCATAGGTCAAGGGGGTGAATCAGAGAAAGAGACTTGAACCATGAGAGACTATGGACTCTGAGAAACAAAATGAGGGTTTCAGAGGGGAGGGAGATGGGAGAATGGGACAGCTGGAAGATGGGTATTAAGGAGGGCACGTGTGGTGATAAGCACAGGGTGTTTTAGCAACTAATGAATCACTGAACACTACATCAAAAATTATTGATGTGGTAGCTAACTGAAAATAAATAAGTAAATGAACAAATTAAAAAGTCAACATAGGCAAATAGAGATTACTGTCTCTTTACGGGAGTATTTTAATGAAAAATAATGTATTTAAAGACTAAGATTAGATTGTCAATTCATTCCATTTCTCTGGTACCCCCAAACTAGGGATGTGGAGGCCTAGCAAGTTGATACACTTCCCCCTACTGTGAGTTGTGAGAATCATAGGCATAACAAACTTGAACGTCAGGGATCAGCAAACCATGGTTCATGGTCCAGAAGCTAAAAAAAAATTTTTTTAAATATTTTTAAAGGGTTATACACAAACCAAAAAACAAAAATTAAATAAATGAAGAATATATGACAGAGACAATATATGTCCCAGAAAGCCTAAAATATTGTTTATCCCTTTAGAAAAAAATGTTGATTCCTACTCCATTCCTGATTTGAAACCAAGCCATACCAATTCACCAAGCAGGACTAGATGGGCACTTTCTCAACTGTATAAAGTACATCTACAAAAAAATCTGTAAGTTACATTGTGGAAGTCTGAATTGTTTTTCCCCTAAGATTGGAAAAAGGGCATGACTGTCCATTCTCCCTCCTTCTATTTGGTATTGTACCAGAAGTTCCAGTCATTCCTGTCAGTTAAATAAAGCAGGGGAAAAAAATTAAAGGCGCCCAGATTGTAAAGGAAGAAATAAAGCTGTCTTTATTCACAGGCAACATTATAACCTAAACAGACCTATAGAATCTACCAAAAAACCAGAATAAGCAAGTTTAGAACATTTTATAAGATATGATATATAAAAGTCAATTGTATGTCAATGTATTAGCAGAAAACAATTTGAACTTAAATTTTAAAATTTTCAATTGCATCAAAATATGAATACTTAGAGGTCAACATCACAAAATATGAAACATGGCAGGAGACTGAAAAGACTTAGTATTGGAGAGATATAATGTACTCACGAACTGGAGAACTCAATATTATTAAAATGTCAATTTTATCTGAATTGATTTCTAGATTTGATGCAAACCAAACTGAAATTCCATCAGGCTCTTTTGGACAACCTGAGAAGCTGATTATGCATTTATATGAAAATGCAAAGGTCCCAGAACAGCCAAGGCATCTTTTTAAAAGGACAAAGTTGACTGAATTATACTACCTTTAAAGATTTTTAAAAGCAAACAAACAAAACTTATGAAAGTAAACCAGCAAAGGTAATGACCCTCATAGCACTTTGTAATTATGAATGTAAATTGAAATATATTCTTCAGCTCTGATACTACATAAGACACAAGCTATAAACATAAAGATGGGTGATACATCTAAATATCACACCATTTTAGAAATTGTTGCAGTAACTGATAATATATAACATGAAAAAAAAAAAAGATCTATCAAGGAGACCCACTAACTATATTAAAAGACATGAAGGGGGGGTGCCTGGGTGGCTGAGTGGGTTAAGCCTCTGCCTTCAGCTCAGGTCATGATCTCAGGGTCCTGGGATAGAGTCCTGCATCGAGCTCTCTGCTCAGTGGGGAGCCTGCTTCCCCTTCTCTCTCTCTGCCTGCCTCTCTGCCTACTTATGATCTCTGTCTGTTAAATAAATAAATAAAATCTTAAAAAAAAAAAAAAAGACATGAAGGGTCATCATAATAAGAGAAATATTTCATTTATTTATTTATTTAAATTTATTTTCAGTGTACCAGAATTCATTGTTTATGTACCACACCCAGTGTTCCATATAATACGTGCCCTCCATAATACCCACCACCAGGCTCACCCAACCTCCCACCCCCTACCCCTTCAAAACCCTTAGATTGTTTTTCAGAGTCCACAGTCTCTTATGGTTCGTCTCCCCCTCCAACTCCCTTCTCCTCTCCATCTCCCCACATCCTCCGTGTTATTTCTTATGCTCCACAAATAAGTAAAACCATATGATAATTGACTCTCTCTGCTTGACTTAGAAATATTTAATTTATTCTGGGTAGCTCCAGAGGAAAGAGCCTGAAGAAACAGGAGGCAGAGGTAGACTTAGGCTCAGAATAAGGATAACTTGCTAAAATGGAATGGGCTACTTTGTGAGGTGCTGAGCTCACCATGGCTGGAGTTCAAGCAGATGCTGGAAGACATCTGTCATGTATGATCTGTTGAAACTAGATCAGTATTTCTCAAAGAATAGCATGAGGTCTACTTCCACAGAGAATCTGTTAAAAGTTTAGATTCTTGGGTTCCCTTCCAGACCATAAATTTGAATCTCTGGGAAAAGGACCTAGAATCTGCACTTCAACAACCTCTGCTGGTAATTTTTATGTTCATTAACTTTGGAAGCTGCTGGTTGAGATGATAGATAGGGATCTTTTTGAATTCCACAAATCTCTGATTCTCTCTTTCTTAAAGGTCTATTGTTCATTTTGTTGGGTCAATATGAAAGTCTTCCAATAAGTTGAAATTAATTCCACATCCCAAAAAGGTCCATGGCAGATGAAACTTTGATAAATGTTGAATAGTGGGATAACTCAATGTGTTGTCATGAGTGTGGCTGTTATTACAGAAGAGCATCATGACTGCATACTGACCGCTATCTCCACTTTTATGCCAGGAATTCAGCAATTTGTGGAACCATTGGTAGCCTAACATCCAGAAAGAAACACTGGTAGAATGGCTTCACCACAGGGTACATTATGACTGTGACACTCTACCCTGGACTGTTGACCCAGCCCATTTTCAGTCACAACTCCTGCCTAGAGAACTTTAAAAGGAGATTCCTAAATATAGTTCATGAACTTGGGGTTACATCCATAAAAAAAAAAAAAAACAGTAGTATTTTTCATTTTCAACTTAAAAAAGAACAAACAATTACCACCTGAAATCCAAATATAGTTTCACAGCAGAAAGAAACATACCATTTAGCTACACTGCATGTACAATTATACTCCCTGTAAACACTATTTAAAATATCTCTATCCTCACATCATTCTTGGGTATATGACAGCTACAGAAAGGATAGGACTCTCCCACAAAAAAAAAAAAAAATAGGGAACAACTTTGCTATTCAATTTTATATGTAGTTTAGTTAGTAGATGGTTACATATTTACCATCATTGGGTCAATATGATTTGGTTATTTTTATCATTATAAAATGACCTTTACCTCTAGTAATACTCTAAGTCAACTGATATTAATATGGCTACCAACTTTATTATATTTAGTATGCACATAGTGTATCTTTTTCCATCCTTTAACTTTCAACCTGTATCAGTGTATTTAAAGTATCTCTCCTCTGAACAGCATATATTTGGGTCTTGGTTGCTGTATTGTTTCGTTTTTCCCAGTCTGACAATCTCTGTCTTTTAATTGTACTGTTTAATCCATTTACAGTTCATCTAATTATTGATATTGTTGGGTTTAAGTCTACCACCTTTATTTGCACCCTCCTTTCTTTTGTTTTTCCATTCCTGTGTTTTGTGGTAGTCAAGTAATTTTTCGTATTTCATCCCATATTCTCCTCTGTTGACTTTCTTTTATCCATGCCTCTTTATATCTTTTCCCAGAAATTATACTATACTTGTTAAACCTATCACTCTACGTTGAATTAATATTGTACTACTTCATGGATATGTAAAGACTTTGCAAGAGTACAATTCCACCCTGGCCCTTTTTTTGTGCTAACCTTTCATATATTTTATGGTTACATATGTTATAACCTTCTGTAATAAATTATTCGCTTTAATTATCAGTTGGCTTATATTTTTTAAAAAGAAAAAGTAGTATTTTATAATTCCCCACATATTTACCATTACTTGTACTCTTTCTTCCTGTAGATGTAAATTTTGGACTTACATCATTTACCCTTTGGAGAACTTTTAGCATTTTTAGATTTAAAAACAAAACTTTTAAAATTTTAGTCAATGAGAACCATTAGCATTTTTTGTAGTCAATTTTGCTGGTACAAATGTTTTCAGCTTTAATCTGTCTAAAAATGTCTCTATTTCACTTTAATCTTTAAAGATATTTCACTAAATGTAAAATTCCAAATGATAAGATTTAAAAAGATGTCATTCCATTGTCTTCTGGCTTCTGTTGTTTTTGAAGTCGGCAGTTATTGTAACCACTGTCTTCCATATTTAATGGGCCTTTTTTCCTCTGTTAAGAATTTTTTTCTTGGGATGCCTGGATGGCTCAATCATTAGGTGTCTGCTTTCAGCTCAGGTCATGATCCCATCCATGGTCCTTGGGTGAAGCCTGACATCAGGCTCCCTGCTCAGTGGGGAACCTGCTTTTCCCTCCCACTCCCACTCCTGTTTGTGTTCCCTCTCCAGCTGTCTCTCTGTCAAATAAATAAAATCTTTATTTTTTCCTTATCATTGGTTTTCAGCAGTTTGTCTATGATGTTTCTAAGTGTGGTTCTTTATATTTATTCTTCTGGGTTCTTAATATTAATCTACCAGGGTTCATTCGACACCTTTGATCCATGGGATGTTGGGCTTATTTTTAATCAACTCTAAAAATACTGAACCATTATTTCTTTAACTATTTTTTCTCTCTCTATTCTTTCTCTCATCTCCTTCTGGAAATCAATTTAAACCTACATGAGATCACCTAATACTGACCCACATGTCATTAAGACTCTGTTGATTTTTTTTCCAATCTTATTTCTCTCTGCATTTCATTTTGGGTAATTTTTACTGGTCTGCCTTCAAGTTCCCTGATATTTTTTCTGTTTTCTTTATATATTGTTGATTCCAATTAATGACTTTTTGAAGTCTGATAATGTATTTTTCAGTTTTAAGATTTTAACCATAAGTGACTCTTAATCTCACAAAACAAACTGAGGGTTGCTGGGGGGAGGGGGGTTAGGAGAAGGGGGGTGGGGTTATGGACATTGGGGAGGGAATGTGCTTCGGTGAGTGCTGTGAAGTGTGTACCCAGACCTGTACACAGGCCTGTACCCCTGGGGATAAAAATATATTATATGTTTATAAAAAAAAAAGATTTTAATGTGTCTCGTTTTCAGTCTTTATTTTTTTTTAAGACTTTAATTTTTTATTTTTTATAAACATATATTTTTATCCCCAGGGGTACAGGTCTGTGAATCACCAGGTTTACACACTTCACAGCACTCACCAAATCACATACCCTCCCCAATGTCCATAATCACACCCCCTTCTCCCAAACCCCCTCCCCCCAGCAACCCTCAGTTTGTTTTGTGAGATTAAGAGTCACTTATGGTTTGGCTCCCTCCCAATCCCATCTTGTTTCATTTATTCTTCTTCTACCCACTTAAGCCTCCATGTTGTATCACCACTTCCTCATATCAGGGAGATCATATGATAGTTGTCTTTCTCTGCTTGACTTATTTCGCTAAGCATGATACGCTCTAGTTCCATCCATGTTGTTGCAAATGGCAAGATTTCATTTCTTTTGATGGCTGCATAGTATTCCATTGTGTATATATACCACATCTTCTTGATCCATTCATCTGTTGATGGACATCTAGGTTCTTTCCATAGTTTGGCTATTGTGGACATTGCTGCTATAAACATTCGGGTGCATGTGCCCCTTTGGATCACTACATTTGTATCTTTAGGGTAAATACCCAATAGTGCAATTGCTGGGTCATAGGGCAGTTCTATTTTCAACATTTTGAGGAACCTCCATGCTGTTTTCCAGAGTGGCTGCACCAGCTTGCATTCCCACCAACAGTGTAGGAGGGTTCCCCGTTCTCCGCATCCTCGCCAGCATCTGTCATTTCCTGACTTGTTTATTTTAGCCATTCTAACTGGTGTGAGGTGATATCTCATTGTGGTTTTGATTTGTATTTCCCTGATGCCGAGTGATATGGAGCACTTTTTCATGTGTCTGTTGGCCATCTGGATGTCTTCTTTGCAGAAATGTCTGTTCATGTCCTCTGCCCATTTCTTGATTGGATTATTTGTTCTTTGGGTGTTGAGTTTGCTAAGTTCTTTATAGATTCTGGACACTAGTCCTTTATCTGATATGTCGTTTGCAAATATCTTCTCAGTCTTTAAACCTCTCCTGAAAATTCCTATTTTTTAATTCCAATATCTGGATCACTTGCCCATCTAGTTGATTTTTCCTTTCGACTATAGATTACAATAAAAAAATTTTGCATGTCTAGTAATTTTTAAATTATTGAAATGACAAATTATACATGCTCTTATTCTGTAGTCTTCTTCTGAAGCATATCCATCAATTTTGTTCAAGTAAGCAGTCAAATTACTAACAGGTCACCATTAACTTCTGGAGGCCTGGTTTTATTCTTTATTCTACCTATTTTTCATTTTCCCTTAGTTTTGGAGTGAACCCAATAGTTCTGTTACATGTCCTTTACTCTTAAGGTCTCACTGGTATTTCAACGAAAAGTCCAAAGAGTTTATCACGTTCTTTTAGCTTTTCAAGACTCAAACTCCAAACTGTTTCCCCCTGTGGTTCCAGCTGCTACAATCTCCCCTCAGTTCTTTCAGCTACCTAGATGTCATTTTCTCACTGGGATATTTGGAATCCCACCTGTGTTTGAACTGCTCAGAAGTCAGTTAAGGATTTAAATGGAGTTTATTTGCAGAATTTAGGTTCTTCGTCACTACAGCTTCATCCTTTCTGGGATCCCCACCCTCAATTTCCAGCCATTCTGTCTACCCCACACTCTGTCCTTCAGGCCAAAAAACAAAAACAAAAATGACAAACAACTGTGGGTTTTTTGGCTTGAGTTCTAGAACTCCATGTAGCATGCATCCTGAGAATCTCTTCAGGGGACAAACTCCCTTTTGTCATGGGTTAATTTTTCTGCCTACTTCTGGTCACTGTCTAGTACTTTCAAACATTTCTTTTTCCACACAGTATCTGCAGGAACACTAGTCTCAGTAAAAGCTATTTTTGCCCTTGCAGGAATTGGGACCCCAATATACAATTTTGATCTCCATTATCCCAATTACTTCAGTCTCTTTTTCCAGTGACCATTTCCTACCCCTGGTTTACATATTACCAGATAATGATGTATGAAACTACACTCCTTATAACTTTCAAACAATTATCCTGTGCTATAAACAACCATCCAATTAAAGTTTTATCACTTTAATCATTTTCTGTTTTTACTTTAAAGGAATATGTTATATAACAAAACTAAGAGGGCATACCTAAAACAAAGCTCCAACAAACCAGTATAACTATCTTTAGGCACAATAGCTCCTTCTTTGTATAATTTCCCACTGAATATTTTTCACAAATGTTCTCCTCTACTTCTTATTTCCTAAATTATAAGTCTCATATCAGATATTGCTCCTTTAGAAACTTCCTCTGATCCTCTTCTACACAATAGCCTGTCCAGCTCTATCATCATAGTTACCACAAAGTTTTAATAAGTACAAATTTAAGGGCACGCTGGCATCCCACAAGTTTTTTTAGGTAGTGTTTTGTGGTCATTCAGGTCTAAATATTTCATAAGTTCCACCATTATTTCTTCTCTGACACATGAATATTTATAAGATCATTTTCATTTCCAAATATATGGGTTTGGGAGGCTCTTTTGTTGTTAATGATGTTTAATATTATTGCATTGTAGAAAGAGATGTGCTCTGTGTTACTGACTCTTTGGTATTCCTTAGGACTTCTTTTGTGGTGTTTTAATGTATACTTGAAAAGAATGTGAATTCTTTATATAAGAAATACAGGCTTCTATATATATATATCTCCATTAAGTTGGTCTGTTACTTGTGCTGTTCAAAACATCTGTATCTTTACCAATTTTTACCTTTCCACCAGTTCATCAAAGAACCATGCAAAAATATTTCCCTTTAAGATAGATTTGTCAAATTTATTTTGTAAATTTGGAGGCTGACATGTTTAGAACATACAGATTCAGCATTGCCCTTGCTTCCTTGTGAATCGCTCTTCAGTCATTAAATTGCAACTTTCTTTATTCTAAATGATGCTTTTTTTGGCCTTAATATTGCTTCTCTAGCAGTATTAGTATTTACCTGTTTTATCTTTTTCCATCCCTTTCAATCTATAAGCATCCTATGTTTTAGACATTTCTTTAAAAAGCACATACATGGGTTCTGTTTCTTTTTTTTAATTTTAATTTTTAATTTTTTATAAACATATATTTTTATCCCCAGGGGTACAGGTCTGTGAATCACCAGGTTTACACACTTCACAGCACTCACCAAAGTACATACCCTCCCCAATGTCCATAACCCCACCCCCATTCTCCCAACCCCCCTCCCCCCAGCAACCCTCAGTTTGTTTTGTGAGATTAAGAGTCACTTATGGTTTGTCTCCCTCCCACATGGGTTCTGTTTCTTAAACATAATCTGACTAACTTAATCTGTCTACATTTAGTGAGATTACAGAAACATCTAAACTTTTTCTAATGTGTTTTGTTTTTTCTATTTATTATGTCCTTTCTTCGCTTATTTTTTTCTACTCCCTGGTTATTAGATTACTCTAGTGTTTCTTAATCTTTCTTTTTTATGTATTTGTTTTCTTTTCCTATTCTTTGTTACTCTTAAATTTTAAAAGACATACCTGCTCAAAGTCTAGAATAAATCTATCTCTATCTTCCTCCCAAATAATACAATGAATATGAAGTTTATAATTTTAGTCTCTTCCACCCTCTTTGTGCATATTATTGTCACCTAGCATTTTAGTTTTTTATTTTTTGAGCAAGTCCCTAATTGAACTTCAAAAAAACCAAAAAACAAAGCAGTGCTTCTTTAGATTTATGCACATGTTTACAAATTTCTTTGCTCATCATTCCTTCTTGCTTTTTTACTTAAGATTTAAAATTCCTATTTCCTGAAGGATATCATTAATAGTGATTTTGGCAAGGGTCTAAAGTTAGTTAACTCTATCTTTGTTTCTTTGAAAATGCTTTTTGTTTTTGTTTCATCCAACACTTGAATAATAATCAAGCTTAGTATATTATTCTAAGATAATATTTATTTCCCCTCAACCTTTTGAAAATACTATTCTGTTATTCTGTGGTATCTATTGTTGCTACTGGGAAGCCTGTAATTTACAGTTCCATTATAGATAATCACATATTATTTCATAAAGTTTCATATTCCCTTAATACACGTATCCCTAAAACAGTGCTTCTTAACTTTTTTTTTTTTTTTTTTTTTTTGGAGAGGGGGGTTACGAGAGTTCTATAAGAATTTGATCTCAGAGGGGTGGCTGCGTGCCTTCGGGGGGGGGGAGGGGGTTAAGCCTCTGCATTCAGCTCAGGTCACAATCTCAGGGTCCTGGGATCAAGCCCCACATCAGGCTCGCTGCTCAGCAGGGAGGCTGCTTCCCTACACCCCCCACCGCCTCTGCCTACTTGTAATATCTCTCTCTCTGTCAAATAAATAAATAAAATCTTTTAAAAAATTTTTAAAAAAAGAATATCTCAGAAGTCACTACCACGTTCCGTTCCATACAAAAGCAAGAGATTCAGAGACCCCTTGAAGTCTATCTTTGAATACTGTTATGAATCTCTGCCTAGGACTGTCCTTAAAAAAAAAAAAAAAAAAAAAAAGAGTCCTCAATAAATATAAGTTTTTAAACTAATTAATTCGTGGATGTGAGTCTGGATGGAGGCCTGGATGAGTGAAGCAATGAATCCTGGGTAATCCTAGGAAATGCAATTATTTCCAACATTCTTGTCAGTTATTCCTGTTAACATTGCTGAGGGGGATGATTTCTTTGCTTATTATTGTGAATGTTACAGTTTGAATAGAAAAGTGGAACAAATAGCATTTCTTAGAGATACATTTCTACTTAAGAGTAACATTTTGAGGGTGCCTGGGTGGCTCAGTGGGTTAAGCCGCTGCCTTCGGCTCAGGTCATGATCTCAGGGTCCTGGGATTGAGTCCCGCATCGGGCTCTCTGCTCAGCAGGGAGCCTGCTTCCTCCTCTCTCTCTCTCTGCCTGCCTCTCTGCCTACTTGTGATCTCTCTCTGTCAAATAAATAAATAAAATCTTTAAAAAAAAAAGTAACATTTTGATTATTAATAATAATAGCCTATAAAAAAGATATCCAGGGTTTGCTTTTTAAAGTTTCCAAAGCATTTCTACATACATTATTTTAATTCACCTGATCAACAACTAAATCTAGTGAATTAAGAACTGTTGTCTTCTTTTTTTGAAGCTGAGGAAACCAAAGCTGTGAAATAATTTTAGCTACTTGCTTAAAGTTACACAACCAGATAGCTGGACTCAAGTCAGATTCCCATTCTGTTCTCTGATTTCTTTTTCCTGCTCTTCACTTCTCATCCCTCCTTCTCTTTGCTTCAGAGGGGCCAGGTACCTCTAGTAAGTATATGTATATCCCAGCAAAGGCAGCTATATTAGGAGGTAGGGCATCCCTAAGCCTCCAGAATGGGGCTTCAGACCTGAGAGGCCCTTGAGTATATACCACATGGACCAAAGAGAAAAGGGAGAAAGGTCTGGGGTGATTCTCTAGGAACACATTGTGTGCTACAGGAGGGTACTGCACGATAAACATCCAGAGACTTTTCCCAGCTACAAGATGACCCTGAATATGAACACTTCCTCCATCCCTATCCTTTCCTCCTTAGGAAATACTGCCAGAGTCCTTTCCATTAGAACTACTGTTCTCTCTTCCTTACTCTGCACTACCCTTTAGAATTTAGTATGCACCAATTAGAATTCTTCAAAACATTCATCCGTAGTGCTTTCCTCTAGTGCTGGTGGGAGTGCAAATATGTTCAAGGAAGCTGGCAATATCTACTAATATTATAGATACACACACTACAACCCAGAAATCCCCCCACATACATACTATAGACCTAAATGAAATGCATGCATTTATATACCAAGACATATGCATAATGTTTAACAACAGCTTTATTCATATGATATCCCCAAACTAGAAACTATCAAAGCATTTCTCAACAGTAGAATTTTAAATAGATCATAGTGTATTCACCCAATGGGATACCATACCACAATGAGAATGGATAAATTGCAACAGTACAGATGAATTTTATAAACATGGTATTACATGAAAGTTGCCAGGCACAAAAGGGCATACACTGTATGATTCATTCAAATTTAGTATAAAACAGGTACAATTAATCTCTGCTGATAGAAGTCAAGATAGTAATTACCCTTGGAAGGAGTAGGAATTGGAAGAAGGTTACAAAGGAGGGTTCTGGGGTCCCAAAGATATTCTTTTTTTTTTTTTATTTGAATACTTGGTTACATAAGATAGCTCATTTGTAAACCATATAATTATGATGCATATGCTTCTCTATATGTATATTAAATATCCAATAAGTTAAAATATTAATCTTTACCCCACTAGACAATTTAAATATACATGTCCAAGACTTAAGTACACTACACAAATGTACATACTGCTTATATGCTTGTCCAGAATGGATGAATTTGAAGGCCCTAATCCATTCCCTTAAAAAAAAATCAAAGTAATTCACTAGCTGAGACCAGAGCTATTACTTTAACTTGTTCATTTCATGAGATATTATGTTAGTGGCCTCCTACCAAACCACACTGAGATCAGTGAAAGAATTATGTAAATACAATAGCCAGCCCTGATGAAACAGCAATTATATATCTCAGGAGCTGTGTGCTTCTGTTCATGTTAGATAATTAGCCAGAAAATTGTTTGCGTAATTATTTTATGGAGCATTTGGTGATTTAACCATTTAACTCTGAAGACTTATCCAGAAGTCATTAAACCATTTAAAGTGATAGATATCACAGTTGGTGCTATTGCAGCACACAAAACAAAACCCAAATGCCTTCAGAATCCATGGGTCTCTTCTGTGTAATCAATCATTGCAGCTGGCAGGTCCAAGCTGGATTTTGCTTCTTAAATTTTATTATTTTCTCTCTAAAGGACATGTGTGTCAACTCTTTTAAAATGATACACAACCAAAATCAATTCTTGGGCCTACCACTGCTTTCTGACTAGATGAAAGTGTACATGAATCACTGCCTTGGTTATTAAATCCATGTGCTTCATTCCCTACTTGTGAATAGGAAACACTGAGAAAGAGAAATTGAGAGAGGTTGCAATGAGAGGCAAATGTAGCAAAGGGAAAACTGACCCTGCAGATTGATTTTAAAAATACTTCTGGTCCACCAAAAGTGTAGACAACCTTATAATATTTTGGTAATTGTTCTGCACACTAATAATGTCACAATGACAATATATCTAATGATATGAAGCTTCAATAGGGAATATTTTCTGTCCCCCATCCTTTCTTTACTGAGGTAAGTGTGGTGATTTAAACGAATAACTTGATTCTGTGTATCTGGCAAGATATTGAACTAAGTCATTGATGGAGGCATGCCTCATAGGGCTTGAGGTCGAAATAATTGTATTCAAGTCCTAACTAGTTCCTTTCATAATGGATAACTTCTCAAAGCCTCAGTGCTTGCTTCTGAAATGGGAATACTGAAGGCAATTAAAGTGGTACTTAGAGTTCAGATGGGAATCAAACTGCATATCCTGGCATCTGAGCCCTGTGAACTTGGGCTTGTCATCATTTAACCTCTCTGCATTTCTGGCTAATTTTAACAGAGCCCTGTCTCATCTGGTGGTTGAGAATTAGATAAGTTAATGCATGTATGTGAACCACTTAGAACTGCCAGATACAGAAGAAGCATTTTATAAATGAATTCTATTGCTATTTTTACTTCTAATTGTTGTTTGGGAAAATGAAATAATATTGTGTATATGAAAGTGCTACCAGAACCATAAATCCCAGAAAAGATGATTCCCATAATCATGTTATTTCCTAAGAATAACCCACTCACTATTCTCCAGGGAAAAAATCAGAAGAAATTCACTAATCACAAGTTCAGTTTACTACTCCCTAGGGAAGGAAACCTAACTACATGGCTGCCATCAATTAATTAACTCTTTTCAGAGAGCTCACTTCAGGCACAGCTCATCTGGAAGACAGTTACTGATAGGTAAGCCAAGAAAGAATAAATGATGGGCACTACTGCTCAAGAGACAGCGTCTGGTATTTTTAAGAAAACTACCCCTAGAGAGTTATTGCTAGTGGGTATGGAGTTTCTTCTTTGGAATATAAATATAATTAATAATAAATATAAATTAATGTATAAATATGTAACTATAAGTACAAATATAAATAAATATAATCATAATATATTATGTATATTATATTATATAAGCTATATAAATATAATATAAATATTATAAAGTTGATAGTAGCGATGGTTGCACAACTCTGTGAATATACTAATATCACTAAATTGCATATACTTTGCTCACTGGCAAACTGTATGGTATGTGGACTGTATCTCTCAGTAAGTCTGTTATCTGGGGGGGAGAACCCAACTTCTCCTTGTATTTCAATTCATATCATAAATTTGTAAAAAAAAAAAAAAAAAAAAAAGAGAGAGAGAGAGAGAAGAGAAAAAAGAAAAGAGAATGCATTTGGCTTCCCCTGGGGTGGAGTGTGACTGCCAGAACCAACACTGAACTCAGCTGTTCAAGCCCAGGTCATCTAAATGACTACGGCAGGTACTGTAGACTGTGGCAGCTGCAAATCACCACTAGATCCTGGGCAGGCAGAAAGGAATGCCAATATCTTTCTTTTTAAAATTTCCCCCATTTGTTTCTGAATAAGCATGAAGGATTTGAAAGGAAAAGGCTTACCCCACATGTGTTCTGTCAGACAAAACGGTGGGCTCTCCCATGGGATATGAATCAGAGAGAGAAAGAGAGAAAGAGAGAGAGAGAGAGAGGAGGAAGAGGAGGAGGAGGAGGAGGAGATTGAGCACCAATGGGGCTATGGTGGGAAGACATGCAATCAGGGCAGGAAGTCCTCCTGGACAGGTGTCTGCAGAGCTTAAGGGACAACTCCCAGGCTGTGTGTATTTTCACAAGGTCTTCTGAGGAACAGAAAGACTGAGCTCTCACATGGTGGTTTCTGGCCCTTCTGACAACCTCCCAACTGGTCACCACTGTAGTCTACCAGTTCAGATATGGGGCTCAGAGGCAAAAGTTAACAATTTCCAAAGTAAGCAAGAAGCCATCATGAAGAGATTCATAGACATGAAAAAACAAAAGCTCCACAAAAAGCTCTCAGAACAAACCACCAGAACTAGTCTCAGAGTTGGGAGGAAGATGGTACAGGAGGTTTTCTGGAAACTGGCAGAAGGCCAGCTCATCCCAATGCCAATTTGGAGGGGCATTTGAAAAAGTTCTCTCCCAGTGGGAGTGGAAGGAATTGTTAAAAACAAAGTGAGCTTCATAGACACTCAGAGAGATCAAGTCTGGTCTTCAGGAATCTGGGCTCTGTCATGGAGATGCTTCATTGCCTTAAAGTGCACCCTTCTTACACATGGCTTTCTGGGGAGAAGAACTTTAACAGTAAATCTCTGTTATTTTTAGCCAAAGGTTACAAAAAAGGGCCAAGTTTTAAACTATTTTTAAAGACAAAACTAGTGGGTAAAGGTTTAAGGAGAAACACAATATTTAAATAGTCTCAATGTATCTCCAAGATTTGTATTAATGAAAAAGAGAACAATAGCATTCCAGTTAGGATGGTAATAATAGGACAAGTTGACATCAGGTGCTTCCTGGTATCATACATTGAGAAAGAGCTAACATATCTTTTATAATATTCCTGCCAATTATGCACAGCCTGAAAGAGTTATGAGGAAACATTAGAAAAATCCAAATTAAGGGTCGATTCCACAAAATCAATGGCTTAAAAAAATGTCAAGTCCTAAAAGACCAGAAAAGACAGAGGAAAAGTTCAAAATTTAAAAAAAGAAAGAAAGAAAAATTAAAGAGATCAAAAACAATGCTTACTTCTGGACTGGATCCTATTGTCAGAAAGTTGATCACTGGGGCAATGATGACATTTGAGTAAGGTCTGAGGTTTAAATAATAGTGTTATAGCAGTGTTAATTTCCAGATTATAATAATTTTACTGTTTTTATGTAAGAAAATGCCCTTGTTTTTAGAAAGAACACTGAGGTATTTAGGTGTAGAGAGGCATCATATCTACAACTTGTTCTCAAATGGATTTAGAAAATAGTAACAATAATAATTACATATAATTAGAGATATAATAAAGCAACTGCACTAAAATTTTAGCATTTAAGGAATTGGTGTGAAAGGTATATAAGATCCTTTGTACTATTATTGTACTCCTTGTAAGTTTGAAATATTTCAAAATGAACAGTTTTTAAAATACATTGAAATTCCCAGGAGAAAAAAAATGAAATAAATTCTACATGGACCCACTGAACTGAGTTTTATCTGAGGTCTCTAGGAGGAGGATGCATATTTGGATAAACTGCCTCTTGGGGAGGCTCCACATGCTACACTGTATTCCTGTTGGAGCTCTGGAATTCCAGAGAAGTCTCTTCCAGGAGGCTGCTCTGTGGATTACTAAATTCATCCCTTCCCCAAAGGGAGCCAAATGGTTTAATGGTTAGGAGAATGTGAAACTGTCCCTTGACACTTAACATTTGGAAATAATATCTAATGTGATAGAGAGGCCAGGGACCCTGTCCAAGGAAATTATTTCCCATCCTCCCTCTGTGTGAGGCATTGAAGGGCTGTTGTTTTGGATTATTAAGATAATGAGATGCAGATGAGAACTTAAATTACAAAGCTATAGACTCTTGAAATGTTTCCTTACTGTATCTTTGCTACCTCCTCCTCCTTCTTGTCCAATTTTTGTTTTGTCTGTTTTATGTTTATGAGTTCATTAGCTACTATCCCCAAGACACTGCAGAAAGAACCTAAGGACTATGCAATTTATCATTTGCCAAATGCTTTTAGGAACTTCAATATAACATTCCCCTTCCACCTAGTTGCCCTTGACCCTTGCAAGCTGTATTTTTAACTGGTGAAAGGAATGCAAGGGAAAGGAAGGGAAGAGATTTAACAAGTGATTTACACTAATATCTCATTTAAGCCTCACACAGTCTTGGAAGGCAGGTGAAAACATCCATCGACCCATAGAGACAGGAGGTTCAGAGAAGTTAAGAAGCAGCTAACACTACACAAATCATAAGGAACAGAGCAGGGATTCAATAGCCAGGTTTGTTTAACTGAGACCAATGCTGTTTCTACTTTACTATTTAATACCAATAAAATCTGATTTGATCATTTCTCTTCCTTTTCTAATTGTGGGAAAATCACATATTTTTAAAAATGGAAAACTTAGAAAACACAGAAAAACAAAGTTTAAAAAAAAAATCCATTCATCCTACTACCCACAGTTAATCTGCATGGTTTGGAAGTCAAGTCTAACTAAAAATAGTATCACATTTATCAGTGTTAACAATCCTAATCTGATATTGGGTATCTTTACTCTTTAAAATAAATCAAATTTCAGAAAAAAATGCATTTTAGATAATGCAGGGCTAACACTTTTCCTTTTTAGTTTTGATACCTCCTCCATCTGGCAGGGACATGAAAACATCAACTTTCTGAACTAACAAAGAAGTTGGACTACACGACCTGAAAGGACCCCTTTACCTCAAGGGGGTTTAATGAGGTCTGTCTTTTTGTATATTTGCTTCACCAGTGCAGCTAACCTAGTGTCCTCATTGGATACTCAAGAGTTTTTCTATAACCAAGAAGGCAGTGTTAGAAACGTCCATCCAATGATGAAAGGAAATTTTGAATATGACACCAATCCTGCTGTCCTTTCCAAATCTCTTGTCTGAATAGTAAACAAGGTGGTTAAGAAAATGGGCTTCAGAGTCGACTCCTAGGATCCAGTTTGAGTTCTACTACTTTCTAACTGTAAAATCCTGGGCAAGGTATTAAATCTCTCTAGGTCGCCTTCTCTCTTCCATAAAATGGAGATAATTATAAAGAACAACTGATGATAGCTCAATGAGACAATGTATGTATAGGGCTTGATGCACAGTAAACGCCTGACAAATAGTTCCTACTATCAATAAATGCTGGGATTAATATGGGTAGATAGCCTCCCAAAATGAGACGTGTTGATTCTGGAGTAAGACAGGAACAGATCAAATTCTGACAGGGATTTTCTATTTACAAGCTAAGTGATCTCAGTCAATAACAGTCCCATATGCTTCAGTTTCCTCTTGGGTAAAATATGACAAAGCGACTCAAATCCAGGTCTGTCTGACTCACAAGTTCATGCTCTCAACAACCGCACTAGAGTGGTAAAAACAATACCTGCTGGGTTGATGTTTGTATAGCACTCTGTAGTGAAAGTGACACCTAGATGAATACAGTATCAGTAGATATGGTGCTGATAGAAGTAGTAGCTGTTACTGCTGTAGTCACAATCTTATGTGCCATTACCATGACTCAGTGGTCTAGGATAGTATTGAAAAATGAGTAACTGGGGGTTGAACAAATCAATATGATCCAGCCAGTCACAACCACTCCAGCTCAGATTCTCCACCTATTTATGGAGATAACAGTGGGGGTGAGTAGGATCATAGGTTTGTTTCTGTGTAGCCTCTCCCGAAGGAGATGCGATTGTGAAAACCATCTGAAATCCAGCCTTCAAATTCTCAAGTTGATTATCTAGTGAAATCCTTTAGGATACCCTGGTTCTAAGCCATTTAATTTCTCTGACCCTGCTTTTCTACCGGCTAAATGGTGGTAATACAATCTGTACCTCCCAACTCCTGGCAGGGACCACTTTCTCCTATGTATTCTGAATCCCTAGGACACTCCCTGACCCTAGGATAAGGATGTAAGTCCATGTTTGTTGAATTCTGAAGAAAAAGGGAGAGGGAACTAGATCCCCACCAATGCATCTACCTTTTTGCTGTTAATCAAAAACACTGAGCAAAGGTCACTCACCAGCTCTATTCTTGAGCTTCTCACAAAGGAAGGCTCCTTGAGTGTACAGAATATCAAGGTTATCCCCACGCTCTTAGCTATAGAGGAAACTGGCCTGTAAAGTTTGAAAATGATGCAAAAACAAAGAACCTCTGAATTCCCCATGGGAGAGCTAGCTTAGTCTCTTTCCTGTGCTCACCAGACTGGAAAGTGATATCCAGGAGGGAGTTTTTAGCTTAACCATGTAGGCAAAGCCCAGCCCCCTTCAGTGTTTCTCCATGCTGTCCACTACACACCCACTGGGGATTTTTTTTTTTTTTAATTTTACCATCAATGGTTTCACAGCAGCTTTTGGTTTTGTGCCTCTACATCCTATTTTTCTTTCTTCCCTTCTCCAAATCATCATCATCATCATCATCATCCATTGCCTATACTAAGGATCCATCTTCAGGCATTTGGCTGTCTATTCAACAGTGGATCAGTCCTACTCCTGATCTAACATAACAGGAAACTGCTCCCCACACATCTCAGTCCCCAAGTGTCTTCACCATTGGTTAAACACACACACACAGGGACGCCTGGGTGGCTCAGTTGGTTAAGCAGCTGCCTTCGGCTCAGGTCACGATCCCAGCGTCCTGGGATCGAGTCCCACATCGGGCTCCTTGCTCGGCGGGGAGCCTGCTTCTTCCTCTGCCTCTGCCTGCCATTCTGTCTGCCTGTGCTCGCTCTCTCTCCTCTCTCTCTCTGATAAATAAATAAAATCTTAAACACACACACACACACACACACACACACATACATGCCCCACTCATTCGCAGCTCCCTATTTTCAGTCAAGGGGTAAGAGAGCTAGTTAATTCACAAATGTCACTACAGATTGGGGGCCCATTAAAGCCATTTCAGTCCAGATTTTCCTGCAAATTCTTTGTGATTGGAGGATTCAGAAGCAGGTACTTAGAATATGTTTATTCCTGGGAGCTGGGTTGTAAGGGGGAAAGCTGAGACAAAGGTCTAGAATAAAGAGGCAGCCTATAATACACCACTGTGGGAAGATCGGGAGAAGGCAAGTGTCTTCAGTCACATTTCTTTTAACCAGACTTAGCCTGCTGCTGCCTTCAAGATATTTACAATAGGATCCAGAGAATCATCCTCAAAATTGGGCTCAAACAGAAAAGACAATGAAAATAGTGTCAATGTGAATGACAGCATTTTTCTCAAACCAGATGAGACAATGTGTGTCCCTGTTAGCAGAAGCCAAAATTTCTCAGGGCTACATGGAATCAAGACTTGGATATATGGCTGTGGATGGGCAGTTCTCAAGGTCTGAACCTTTAGGTCTGTCCACATTTCCAATGTACTTAGAGATAGCCCCAAAGGAGGAAGAGTCTAATAGAGCGTCCCCCGCTGGCTGAACGTCATACTCCCAACATCTTGCAGTAGCAACAGGACTGGAAAGGTAGAGAAAGGCCAAATTGGTGAGGAGAAAATACCTTTCTTCTTGTAGGAAGAAAGATTTTCTGTTGAAATGCTCTATGGTATCAGAAATCTTGTTATTAGTTTCCTGTGGCAAAGCCTTTGCTCACAATGCTATTGTTTCTAATGCAGCCTCATGGTCCTCTCAGACCACTTTCATCTGGGCAGATGGTACTGCCACTTTAGTCCTGATTTCCTGATGGCATATTTCCTGTTCTTGCTCTTGTATGAAATGACAGTTTTCTTTTTGGCTCAGTTTCCAGGGAGCCGGAAATGTTGCTGTCCGACTTCTTGAACTAATGAGTTCACTATTGGAACAGCAAAACTAAGAACTGGTGCTTGGACATCTTGGCTTACTTTCGAAGTGTGTTGTTTATGAGAGCGCCTTAAACAGTGATCAGAGGAAGACAGCAGAGAGTTATAAAAAGAACTAGGTATCGTCGTTGGGGTGGAGGAATGGAAAAAGCTTGAATAATCTTACTGAGGAGTCCCTAAACAACATTACTAAGATTCAAAAGCACAAAGACACTTAAATAAGTTGATGTCTTAAAGTCAAAGGAAAACCAAACAAAAACTAATATGGAAAAGTGTTTGAATGAAGAGGTGCTGTACCTGACTTGCAGGAATGACTTTCAAGGTCCCAAAGAAGGGAAGAGTGGGAATTGCTCTTTTTAAGATTTTAGAAATTTTCATCTTGCTGTTCTTGTAAAGGGAAAGCAAGTTTGTCCTTGGGAGAACTTGTAAGACAGCCTTCTCTTAAAAAAAAAAAAAAAATGCTCTGAAAATAGTTAAGTGCCACAAAACTTTGAAAGAAGTGAGATCAACTTGGTGTTTGACAAAGCTAATGTAGAATGGTAATCAATCCCTTGGCAATGAAAATTTTAAATTTAAAATAAGCCTCAACAAAGCCTTTGAACCTTCAAACATTTTATCCTTAAGAAATTAATGGGTCCCCGAAGATGTCACATTTCCTTTTCTGTTTCTGTAATATATACTTCAATTACATTAATCAACAATGCAGCAAAATAACTGACACTAACCAACTTCCAAGTCACTTTCCAAATGTTCCTTTACTTCAACAGAGCCTTAGCATTTGAAGATAGCTAATTGAGGTTTATATAAGCATGAATAAATATTTGGTGAAGCTGGATTTTCCCATCCTTTTGTCACCCTTTGCTCACCCTAGAATGGTTTCCCATCCTTTTTTCCTTTTGCTGTCATTTCTGTTGAGTGTGATAAACTATCTTGCTGAAAGAGATATTATGTTAAAATCTTCCTTCTTCGGTTATCTGCAAAACACCCATCAGATGTGTCTCCTTTTAAAGCAAACTAGAATTTGTAAGGGTGCCTGGATGGCTCAGTCAGGTAGACAACTCTTGACTTTGGCTCAGGTCATGATCTTGGGCTCCCGTGCTAAATGTGAGCATGCTTAAGATTCTTTCTCTCCCTCTGCCTCCCCCCAGTCAATAAATAAAATAAAATAAAGCAAACTAGGATTTGTGAGACATTTTGTTTTGCCCCCCTTGAAAAATCAGCTGAGATTTCCCTGGCTTCCTGTGCTCTTCTCTGCTCTAGACAAAACAAAAAACCAAGTTTCACAACATTCATCTTTTTAGACGATATTCCTTGAGAACAGCCTTATTTATTTATTTATTTATTTATTTTTATCTAACCTCAAATCTATCCCTAGTAGAGTTTTAGTTTCATTTAACTTTCCTCAAAGGAAATAACTCTAAAGGCCTGCTTTCCCATCTTAAAAATAAAAGCTCCAAATGTTAACTTTACTAGTGTAGTATTATACACATATACACACACAGAAGAACTTTACTTTTCCATGTGGGTATTTGCCTCTCTGTTTGGGAATAATCAGTATCTATCCAGTGGGAGGCCATTTCTCCTTTTTTGCTAATGGCCATTAAGAAAACAGCTCCTGACACTAGTGTGCACACCACAAAGATAGCCAAGTTTGTTTTGGAACTCTTTCAGCCCCTGTTGGACATTTCCACATTTACTATCTTTTCCCTCAAGCCATGAATACTGAGTTCATTTTGGCCTTACCTGTCATCTTAGAAAACAGTCTGATAAATTGGCCCTTCCTAAGGTGAATTACCTCTTCCAGTGACCTTTAAATTTTAATTGGGGAACCTCCTGAGAAAAAAACAAATTTGTTTCTAAGGTGGAATTAGCTGCAGAGGGCAGTATGAGATTCTTTAATAGGTTATGGAATAAGTTAGACCTTTGAATTACATCAACTCAGCAGTTTAAACCCATATATTCACAGGGCTTCCCTTATAAAAGTAATTATGGATTACCAACTATTTCACAAGTTCCATTATTCATAGTTCTATATAGTATGAGTGAATTCCATCTAACAAGAGATCTGACATCTGATGCATGGTTGATACTTCAATGGTTACTCACTTTGTTTCCAAATCTTCTAGTCACTGAGGGGGAAATCAGGGCATTCAGAACACTATCAAATCATCTGTACAAGTAGCTGGAATTTTCACTTTCCCCATGGGTGTTTTTGTCAAACAGCTAAAGACATGGAAATTTGCAATTTAGTTGTCAATGCTGAGAGACCTCTCCACAGTCTTACCTTGCTATTCTTTGCTTCACTGGAATCAAGAGAATTGAATCTCTTCCCTCTTGCTCCTAGGGAGGCAGAAAGACTTTTCATGTGATCTTTATTTCAAGCCTAGAATATCACTTTTGTTGTGGCATACCTGTGTTTTGGATACTTTCTTCTATTTAATAAGAATGACAATACAGGTAAACAGACAAAGTTGGGTAAGACTATCTGTCTACACAATTACACACATGATCCCCATCTGCACTAGAATTGGAAACTGGAATTCAGTAAAAGTCCTCAGATAGGATTCAGACCACCCCCAGTATTTGCCTATCAAAGAAGGAAACGCTACACATTCAGCTACCCAACTTGGCCACAAGCAAAGCTCAACACTTCCACAATCTCTGGGAAAATGAGATGGTACATGTTCTTAGCAGGGGCTGACAATTAAGCAGAGTGAACAATCATGCAAGGCAGAGGAGAAGGTGTTCATGCTGCTTAGCCACATGCCTCAGGTGCTAGGAGTGTGAGGCCAAGGGCCAGATGCTTTCAACCACCCAAGAAGCTGGGGGATCCTGAAATCTATAATCCCATGGCATGTTATTCTGTTTATTATCATGGAGACTGCCCTATTCCTTCCAACTTTTTCCTCTGGCATGATAAGGATTTTGTGAGGTGCCAGGGGAGATATAATTCATTAGAATCAAGTAATGATTTGTAATATTTAAACTATTCCATTAAACCAGGAAGCAGGTCAGAAACTAACCTTTAAATACAGCCAGGGGAGAAAATCAGCCCAGCAGCTTAAAATATATATCTTTTGCAGGAAGCATAGAGCGTGTAATTAGCTGTAATTTCTGCAACTGCAGTCAGGAAGCTTTATTTTTTGGCTGATAGGCAATGTTATCTCCTGATGGCCTGGGAAACCAAATCCTAGGGTTACATTCCTGGCTCCCACATGGACCCTCGTGGGTGGCTTTTAGGGGGAAACTGGGCAAAAGAGCAAAGGAAAGGAATGGGCAGGGTGGGGTCAGAAGCTGGAGAAGTTACAGCAAAGGATCTGGGTGATAGCCACTTTGATTCTTCTGTAAGGAGACTCTGAGTTTTGTGAATTATATTTAAACATATTCTGATTTTCAGCTTGATCATTACCCTAAGACATTCCTAAGGCATAATATATTGGGCAAAAGCTATACTCTTTAGCTCCTGCTGATAGTTATGAAGAAGTTAAATGTGCTACTGTTAGAGGATCACTTTTATTTCTGGCTGTTTCCATGACCATAGATTTTTTTTTTTCCAGTGGGCAAGTCTCAGTCTGGTAGAAGCATTAAAAATTAGTAAAGGTGGAAATGCTTTGAAACATCTGATCTCGTCTCAAGGAAGCTGAGCAGAAGGCGGAGGGTCCCTCAGGAAGCCTTGCTGTTTGGAAGCATATAAACAACAATGAGATTTTCTTCAATACCTCTCATGGCCTTGTTTCTCCCCTCTAAGTCAGGGGAAAACTTCCAGCTCTCCTCTCTGACATTTGATGTAAATCCAGTCTCAGGGGACAACACGGAAGCTTGGATGGGGGGCCAACAGAGCAAAAGCAGCAACAGGACAGTAAATAAATTTGACTTTTGTCCATTCTGTCCAAGTCTAGTTTGATTTGCTAGGAAGTGAGTACTCTTGCTTTTTTCTGTAAATTGTCAAATCCTGCCTCACTTTGCCCTCTGAACCATATCAACCAACGAACCATCTGACACACTTGAACTAATAGTAATCTACTCTGTCTTTAATCAATGACAGTAATGAGCATTTAAAAAAATATAAACACACACACAGAGTTATTTACAAGAAATCTGCACTGTATTAAATCTCTTTTCTAATATTTATTTTTTTTAAAAAACTCTGCAGTCCATTTGGGAAAGAAGAAACAATTTTAAAAGATATGATCTTTAAAAATAGTATATGATTAGGCTAGCACCAGAAAAGCCTAAATACCATTTCTCTCTCTCTTGCTTCCTGGGATGAGCTCCCTTTGAAGGAGATCCATTCAGATGTGTATTATACTAATATTCCCCAGATAACACATCTCAAATTACAAACTCAGGCATCTTCCAGGTACCAAGAAAGAGAGGATAAAGCAAGAAGGTGAGCAAACACTCATTGGACGAGAAATGGAAAAGCAAGGGGGCATCTTTCCAGAGACCTCCATTACCAGCATTTATCCTACAACACTCACAGTATACAAATAATTGCTTCTGAGCTCTGATGTGGTCAGAACAATCTGCTCACAGCCCCACAGAAAGTGCCCAAGACCATTTCTCAGATGGCTCATATCTCTTCCATAGCAGCTGCTTGTCTAGAATCTAACAGTTCTGTGCTGTCCTCCAGAGCAGAGCGGCATTGTCTCTGCTATGAATAAATCATTAACCTTATTTTATTAATAAGGCAAAGCTAACAATACTTCCAACGTGGCCCTGCTCTTCCTTTCCAGCAGTGCCTCAGAAATAAATAAGTGCCACACTGCTCTTCTCATGCACTCAGGGAAGGGCTGGAAGCTTTAAGGATGCAGCTTACAGGATTCGGGGGAAAGCATAAGCCAGCTGCCCACAGATGAGAACTAACTCTGAAGTCTCAGAGGTTTGCAACTAAAGAGAGAGTTAAGAGAGGCAGCTGCCCTGGGACCACCACCGCTTCCCTGGGATCCTTGGAGGGGAGGGAGCTGTGCAGTGTCCTGGGGACAGAGTTTGGGGAAGAAGGCAGTATTGTTTTTATGAAGTAACGGAGTACTTAAAAAAAAAAAGTGTGCTTAATAAATAATATTTTAATGTCATATCCTTTCTTCTACAAATTCAAATTGTCTCCCCTCTCCTGCAACAGGTGAAAATAGATTCTAGGCTTTGTTTAAAGAAACTTTATCAATTTATAAAGGACCTTGCTATGTCATCAGTTTTGATACCATATCTGCTGAGTTATAGTTCTTTTATATACAGGCCTCTTTTGGAGACAAATGATGGAAACCTCACTTAATAAATTTAAGCAATAAAAAAGAAGAGAAGTTGTAATGAAAACTTGAAGAGGTGGTATAGACTTCAAGCACGGGCTAAATCCAGGAATTCAAAGCATGTCATCAGATTGTTCTCTGTCTCTCTATAGACTTCATTTTCAGGCAGACTCTCTCCCATGTTGACTCTCACTGGGAGGCTTTTGAGGTTTTTGGACACCCAACTGCCCTCACGACTAGCTGAGGAAAGGACTTCACTACTTGACATTTCAATGTGAGCTCTAAATAGGAACTCGATCTTGGGAACCCCTCAGAATCTGCTCTTCTCTAAGTCTCCTTACAACCTACATCCACCCATGGCTTCACCAGGATCCTTGGAGCCATTCTTGCCTCCTCTCTTTCCTTCACCCTGTTCCAATCTCCTAGCAAGTTCTATCACCTCTAAATGTAAATATCACCTCTAAAATGTACTTGGGTCCAACTACTTGTCACCATTTCTGTCACAACCACCCTCTTCTGAGTCACCAATTGTCTCTTGTCTGAACTAGTAAAGAAACACAGGAGTGACCTGTCTCCTTACTGATACTCTTGACCCCCTAAAATCCATTTTTTATGCTTAGCTATAATGATAATTGTCAAATATCATAAGTGGGACTATGTTTAAAATCTTCTAGGTTTGTTTTCTCACTGTTCTGAAGGCTACAATTTTGAAACCAAGGTGTTGATAAGCTTGCTTCCTTTTGGAAATTCTGTTTCACATCTCTCTCCTAGCTTCTCAAGTCCTTGGTGCTCCTTAGTTTAGAGTGTACCACTCCAATCTCTGTCTCACTCCATCATCCCACAGACTTCTCCCTTTGTGTGTGTGTGTGTGTGTGTGTGTGTGTGTGTGTCCAACCTCCCTCCTACAAGAACAACGTTCATTAGATTAGGGTCCACCGAAAGCCAGTATGACCTCACCTCAACCTGATCACATCCGCAAAGACCTTAACTGCCAAATAAGGTCACATTCACAGGTTTCCAGGGCTAAAACTAGAGTATATCTTTTGGGGAGACACAATTCAACTTATAAGGTACAATATACTCTCTAGCCTCCTCAAAACTTTTATCTGTTCCATGAGCAAAATACATTCACTTCCTCCCCAAATCCTTAAAAGTCTTAAGGTATTCCAGCATCAACTCTAAGTCTAAAATCTCATCTAAATGTAATTGACTCAAAAAGTCCCAATCTCACCTCCTAAATCAACTCAATCAGGTATGGGTGAGACTTGGCATGGTCCATACTGAAGCCTTATTACTCCATCTGCGCACCTGTGAAACTTAGATAAGTTATCTGCTTCCAAAACACAACGGTGGAACAGACATATATTGGGAATTCCCATTCTAAAGGATAGCCACTGGGAGGGAAAAAGGAATCACAGCTTCCAAATAAGCCCAAAACCTAGCAGGGCAAATCCCAGTAGGTTTCAAGGGCCAGGCTTCCTTGGAGATGAGGCTCAAGGGAAGTTAGCATGTACTTAGAAAATGGAAAATATCTGAAAACAAACCACTCATTTTAACATGTTGCTGAGGATGAAACCTGAGGAGGGTCTCCTGGACTGGCTTTAACTACATCTGCAGCTGCAAATACTCTGGCAACCCCAAAGCTGCCCTTGAGGCTAGGAGAAGGGAAGAAAGGAGAAATTCCTACAGCAGTAAATTGTTTATGCTTGAAATTAGGGGATAAGTGGGGCTGACTTCATGGACATGAAATCTATATCATTCATAAGGTCCCAAAGTTAGAAGGGCCCCACAATTGGTCGAATGTTCTTTTGTGAGCATCTTGAAATTCTTTTTTTTTTTTTTAAAGATTTTATTTATTTATTTGACAGAGAGAGAAATCACAAGCAGGCAGAGAGGCAGGCAGAGAGGGGGGGGCGGGAAGCAGGCTCCCCGCTGAGCAGAGAGCCCAACGTGGGGCTCGATCCCAGGACCCTGGGATCATGACCTGAGCCGAAGGCAGCGGCTTAACCCACTGAGCCACCCAGGCGTCCCGCATCTTGAAATTCTTAATATTTGAATGAGGAGACCCACATTTTAGTTTTACACTGGGCCCCCCAAATTATTAGCTGGTCCTGAATATAATCACTGCCCTTCACTTTCTGTATGACAATTCTGTATATACATAAGGGAAAAAATGGAAATTTTTCATTGACACAATTATTTTTGAGATGTGAAATTAAGGTAATTTTAAATTTCCTTCTTTATGCTTATCTATATTTTATAACTTTCCATAATGATCATGAATTATTTACATAAGAAATTTTTTTTAATTTTGTAATTATTGATATGAAAATGCTACAGAAATAAATTTTCTTCTAAAGTAACTTTTCCATCTTGAACTCAACTACAATGAGTCCAACATGCCTTGTTTTGCATGCAGAGTTTATTGGAAAGAAGTCACCCTTGGGAAAGAAGCTGTGCCAGGCACGAAGACTCCCCTTGGAGACAATAGATACCTGGAAGGTCCTGAAAAGCAATGCCTACAAGATCCTCAAGCTATCTCCACATAGTTTTCCCTGAGGAAAGGAAAGAGGAACATACCTCCAACATGAAAATGAAAACCTAAGTACTTAATTGTCTCTGTCCCAGCCTGTAAATGTGCTATAGAAGAAAACCATATACCTCTGCCAATGGGCCTTCCTACATGTTTCTAAGTCCAATATTAGCTGGGCCTGGTGCTTCTCAGCATACCAGACCCCTTTATTTGGAAACATTTTCCATTTTCCACAACACATGCCAAACTCTGCTGTTCTCAACCCTAAGTAAATAATCATTCTTCTAACTACCCCAAGAAAATGAAGAGCATTCAGTATGAATTCCACAGACTCTCCTTCAAATTTTACTTTACTTTAAAATGTCTTCCTCTCCTTTGGTTTCTACTTCTTAACATCCAAATGAATAAGGCTTTATTTCTTTTTTCATGTAATAACATAATGCCACCCTTACCTGAAGTACATTTTCAGCATGAGAAACCCAAAGTCACCTTCATCCAATTCTTTGCCACATAATATGTCTTTTAGGGTTTAAAAAAAAAATCCCTATTCATCCATGGATATTACTTTCTATACTTCGGGAGTAACTGATGTTTCTATATATGCTAATTAACGTGCTTTAATCTACTTGTGAATCAGCTCTTTTTGTCCAAGTTCAAAACTCACTTTCCCTATCTTTTTGTCACTGATATTACCCTGGATATCTATGACAGCCAATCTCCAGGATGACCCTCAGTGAACCACATCCCAGTACTCATAGTGTTGTGTAGTATGTCTTTTGAATCTGGGCTGACCCTATGATTTGCTTTAACCAATAGGGAATGATGACAGTGACACTGTGCATGTCTGGGTCTAAGCCTTCACAAGACCTAGCAGCTTCTGCTTTTGACCTCTTGAGATTCAGATTTCAGAAGCCCACTTAAAGAAGCCCAAGTTAGCAGCACAGTGAAATGAACATGGAGACAGAGAGATGTCTCAGTCTTCCAACCAATCCTGCCAATGTCTGAGATGAGTGGAGTCATCTTGCATGATCCAGTTCAAGCCACCTTCTCTTACCTTGTAAGAGACACTGAAGGAAGAACTGACCGGATGAGCACAGTCAATTCTCAGAATTATAAGAGATAATAAAATTATTGTCTTAAGTTTTGCCAAGCAGTAGTAAGTAACTGACACACGAGCTCTCTTTACTAATCTCCTCCAGGTAGCTCCAGAGCATTCCTATCACCTATTATCCAGTCTATGCCAGGGAGCCATAGGTAGTCAACACAGTGAATAAATGAATTCCTAGTGGATTGGATTACAAAACGTATCTTTGCTTTTACAGCTTGAATTACTTTTGAGAAGCTCCTTCTCAACATTTCAGGCCCAGTCCTGGGCTGCCATTCAAACATTTGCCAATGATCTTATAATTTTGGCAGTTGTATTTTGCCTGACATTTCTATGGGCCTCAATTATATTTAAACTACTTCAATATGGATATAGTAGTTGTCTAAAACATAGAACATCATTTAAAATTAATGTGTTTTGATTACTGTGAATGCCTCGTCTGATACTGAGGTAATTCATAAATGACACGATAGGACCATTCTCCTATGGTTCAGACTGTTCTATAAGAATATTATTTCTAGCAATGTGTTGCAGACTTTTGAAAGCAATAATCTATAATGCATGCTAGGACAAAATGTCAATTTGAAGGACTGAAAGAAAAGTGTAACAAACCACTGTATTTGTTAGCTTTTTGAGGTACCAAAATCTTAGTGAAATTTCAGATACCATGCATTTCCTCAGGCCTCTACATACCAATAGACTAACATTACAAATCCAAATTCACAGGCTTTTGCCTGCAGAAACATTAGGAATATCTACTGGGTCTGCAGTAAGGGTCTCATGTTCACGCTAGCAGGCATTCCTACTTCTCCACCATCCTTCTTCAGACATCTAATGACACTCTGCCACAATCGCCCAGAAAAGATATTGCCCCTCTTCCAATGCATCAGAAACTCCTACATGTCAAACCATTCAGTGTTTTCATTTCACATTTTGTTAGGTAGGCACCTATGCTCTTTGGGCACAAAATTTTATAAAATTTTCCTAAAACAAATCTTTAAAATTTCCTCACTGCTTCCTTGCTTACCACAGAACTCCCATTTAAACTCACTGGGTCTCACAGAAGATTCATCTTCATGGACACAAAGTGACAGACACCATTCTGTTCTCAGGACTGCTCCCTATCCCCATAACCCTGAAGTTTCATTACAAGGTCACACTTTTCAAGCTTCCTATTTCCTTCAGAACAGGCTTTCCCTCTTCTGTTAGGATTTTCTGGTATGCCTACTCTACCAGCTCAGAAATGCCCAGTGGGCCTGAATCAAAATCATGTACCAACTTAGGTTCAGAGTGAGCCTCCCACCACAGAAACATAGTAAATAGCTACATGAAACTCTGAAGATCAAAAATTTAGCCATAGTTCAATAACATTCCCCTAGAGGGAATCCAAAAGCATGGAAGATGGAGACTAGAGGCTAGATGTATCCCTAACTCACTCACTCACTTGCTGGACAAGTTAGTGAAACCTTCTCTGTCTTAGTCTGTTTCAGTTCCAAGACGATCCCAGTGATATCAGCCCATAATTCTACCTGAGGATTAAGCAGACATAGTTTTCCTTCTCTGTGTGCTAAGAACACCTATTCTAGAGAGCAATGTAGACTTGGATAAACCACAGCAGGCTCCCTTTAGTGAAGCACATGGTGTAATGATATAGCAGGATCAGGTGGACAGACCAGGCCTTAGAAGGTAGGCATGGAAACAGAGAAGCAACAAAATGCAAGTGCAGGACAGAGAACTGTGGTTTTCTTTTGTAAAAACAACAACAACAAGAGAAAACACACACACACACACACACACACACACACACACACACACATTCCATGGAAGAAATCAAAGATAACTTTTCTTGACCTTCCTAAGGTCAAGGGGGAGTAAGATAGGAATTTTTTTAGGATTGAGATGGAAAAAAAAAAAAATGGGAATTCTTTTAGGATTGAGATGGGAAAAAAAAAGTTATTCCCTTGGATGGTATGAACAGAAGATATTCTCTCAAGACTAAGAAGCCTAAGACCAGAAGGGCTCTATCTAATAAAAACAGTAACTAACATATGAAGCATCTATTATGTACCAGATGGTGAGCTAAGCATTTTATATGTATTAATGATTTAAATGTAATACATTTAATCAGGACATCAACCACATAACATCATATTACTATTGTCACTCCCATTTTAAAGATGAGAAAGTTGAGGCCTCAATAGGATAACCTACTTGCCCAAGATCCACAGCTAGTAAGGTGCAGAAGCAGGACTGGAATTTATTCAATCTACCCAAAAGTACTTAAATCATGTGGCTCTAAAATTTCTCAAGCTCTGAATTCATGACATTTTAGGCTGGGTAACTCTTTGTTGTGAGGGGTTGGCCTGTGCATTATAGGATGTTTAGCCATATCCCTTGCCTCTACCCACCTGATGCCAGCAGCGCCCCCCAGTTGAGACAATCAAAAACACTTCCAGACATGTCAAAATCTGCCCATGTTGACAACAACTGTTTGCTTTTGAAGTCCCCAAAGTCTGACAGTGGCACCTATCATACCTCTGAGGTTCCTGTCCCTCGATTCCTTGAGATTATAAAATCTGCTGTGTAGAGATATTAAACTAGTTAATTAAACATAGATATAATGCTTAGGAAAGCTTCATGCACAAAGCAAGCACTGATGTAATTTTTAATTATAATTAGTGCTGTTATTGTTGCTGTCATCATGACAGGAAAGGCAGCAAAGCAGGGTGGAAAGGAGGCAGTCACAGACAACTGTGACTGACAACCTTATCTTAGATAATCAAAACCGGGACTCCACTATAGAAAGAAGGTCCAGTCATGAGTGACCAACTCCAGTAGCCGTAACCATAAGTAAACACAGTCAAAACCTGTGTCTTGTCCAGGCAATAAATAAAATCATCAGGAAAAAATTAATTGTTCTTAGCGAGTTTTTATTAAAAAGGCAGTCTGAGAATGTGGTAACTGTCATATTCTTGAAATCAATCCTTTTCACCGGAGTCTTGGTTGTCTCCTGCCTTGATGTAATCAAGCCACTAGGCTTAATAAAGAACATATCTCATGTCAATCAGGTCATGGCTTGAGAAAGAAAAAGCAGGTCTGCACAGAAGCAGGAAAAGACCAGGCTAATGTGCAAAGGGGCAAAAATATGAAGGGAATCATCTATTTTGCTGCCCAATTTCTCACAATTGAGTCAAGAAGTAGGCAATCATTTTTTCTGACAACGAGTGAAAAGTGGTAAGTTACAGAAACTGAAGTGCTAACATACCTGTGTGACGTAAGCCCTGGGACTCATTCCGGAAACAACCACAAAGGGCTTTCAGGTGACATGAAGATGCTGAGATGCTAAGGCATCCCCAGAAACAGACTGTGAACTTGGTAAAATCCATCCTAAGCCTTTACTGCTAAAACAAAGACTGACATACAATGACGGTTCAATGCCATCAGCTACTTTAAAGCAAGAAATGTTCAACACTTAGGGAACATGAGAACACAAAGCACATAAAAAGATTTTGCCATCCTCATTAAAAGTGGCATGTCAGCTTGGTGATGCTTACAGATTTAGGAAGGCCAGACTAGGGTTTCATAGGTCCGGGCTGTAAAGAAATCCACTCACTGCAGTGAAAGAACTACCTTTCTATATGCCCACTTAACTTGCTTGTGTCTCAGTTTCTGAAATCAGGACCTTTTTTTACCTTTTTCTCGTATAATAGTCAATTTCATTTAGAGAGGTGAGTACTGCCCTTAATTAACAGGTAAAGTTGGGGCTCTGCGAGGCTAAGTTACTTATCTCAAGTCTAATAAACAGTCATAGGTACAACAGGCTATTTCAAGTCCTGTATTCTTTCTAGAATCCTGCTGAAAACTGGAGCTCTTTCAGCTCCAAACCTCCATGACTTTATGAATTCTTTATTTTTCTTAAAGATTCTATTTATTTATTTGACAGAGGGAGAGATCACAAGTAGGCGGAGAGACAGGTAGAGAGAAAGGGAGAAGCAGGCCCCTGCTTTGCAGAGAACCCAATGCAGTGCTCGATTCCAGGACCCTGAGATCATGACCTGAGCCAAAGGCAGAGGCTTAACCCACTGAGCCACCCAAGCACCCCAAGTTCTCTATTTTTGAAAGCATATCTGATCTTTAATGTTTTCTTTTATCCTGGAAGGGGTTTAAATCATCAGAGGCAGAGGAACCTTCTAGGGGCCTGTTTCTTCTCCTTACCACTGCTTGTTCCTTTTTGTTCCAACTCATTTAGAAGACCTAGAGAGGAGCCCAAATGCCTGTTCCAAATAAAAGTTTAGATTGAGAAGCTTGCCTCAGAAAAGAACCACACAGGATTAGTTAGCTGTGGGAAAGGATAATCCAAACTGACGCTAAAAGAGGCGAGAGCTGACTACAGACGGTCTAGATCTTGTGGCCTTTTATGGGTGAATGGGGAGCAGAGCAATCTGAGTTTGCAAGTTCAATGAGATAATACTCTCTTCAGAACAGCTGGAAGGGGCCACTCCAATACCTTCCACATCCAGGCCAATCATTTACACAGAAGGCAGATGAGCTCTGAAAAAAACAAACCATGTCACTTCCTGGCCAAAGCATCTCCATGGGGTTTTGGCAACTTTTAGGAAAATCCAAAATCCCTAGCACAACATCTAAACGCCTCCAGAAACTTGTTCTTTGTTCTTTTTCCAGGCCTGACTCCTCCCATGTGCCTTATACTCACATTGTACTGGAATTCTTGCTCTTCTTCCAGCAAGATGATTGTTGGCTCCTTTGTCATGTGAATGCCCCAGCCAGCAAGATCCAAACCAAAGTCATCTATGGTGTGAGCCACCTCAAGTACTTAGATCCTACTTATACAGGAAGATCAGCTACTCTGGATTGTCATTCTATTTCTTTCTCTCCAGTGAGTCAATATCTTATTTGTGTTCTTATCATGGTGCTGAGCTTGAACTAGGTGCTCAATAACTGTTTGAGTGGATGCAAAAGTGTCAGAGAGTTGGTCAAATAAAGTAAGAAGAAATCAATGCATGCTTTTTGATTGTGCTTATCTTTTTTGCCTGTGCTCAAAACCCTTTATTTTTTTTATATTGGTTGATTTGCATTAGAATGAATTAATTATACAGGTTGACTTATACTATAATTTCTTAATTGCTTTAGGTTCCCTATGAATCAGGGACTGCCAAGTCTACCTATATAGCCCTACAAAGCCCTTCCCAAAGCAAGTACTCAAGAAATTTATTTTTACTTGAAAACTCTAAACAAAGCTTCTAGAATAATTGTATGTCTGGAACCCATCTCATGCCCTTCCCCATATCCATCAACAAAGTGCTGCCTTCTGCAATCTAACCTCTCCTCCTTTTACTTTCTCTTCCTAACCTAAAGTGAATATTCAGGGATGGTTTCTTAAACTGAGCAGCTCACCTACTGGCCAATATCTTGAGGTTCAACTTCTAAATGATTTCCAAAGGGATCACTAGTCATGGGGATAAGACATAAATGATAGAAATTAAAGAAGACCCCTCCTTAACCCCAACCATGCCTAGAACTTTTTCCTCTCTTATACATTGCATTTTCCCATAGCAGCTTTCTAGAATTAATTCCTTGATTTCTACTTTTACTTTTCTACCCTGATACAGGATTAATCAATGCATACTTACAGCCAGACTAGCTGAGGAAGAATACAAATGGTGAGATTTATGCATTAAATAAAAAGCAGAGAATATCCTGACGGGCCTGAAAAGAACCATGGAGAGTGACAGGTCCAATGAGGACAAACACAACTCAGCAGGAGCCTTCACATTGCATGCAGCCTGTGTGCATAGCTAAGTCCATTACCAGGCAGACGTGAAAACCAAAAGTCACTGTTAGCAAAATTTGCTTCTTTTGTTTAAAAAGAAAAGTATATATGGAGTAATCAAACAGACCTGTATTGAGTTCAGGCTCCACAATTTTCTGTCTGAGACTGCAAGAGAATCACCCAACTTTTCCAGGTCTCAGTTTCCTCATATGTAAAATGGGTACATACCTCATAGGATGGTTATGAAGACCAAATGAGATAATACAAGCAAAGTGCTAGCATAGAGCTTAGAGTGAGTGCTCAATAAATTTAGTCATCACTATCATTATCATCAACATTATTAGGATGCTTAAATTTTAAATTAAGGCACATAACTTCACATGAAAATTTTAAACTAGGAAAATATCCTCTGCTCAATTTTTTTTCCAGGTTACTGAAACCATAAAATTTCTCTTCAAATAGGTTGAATTACTTGAACATATATTTGGACTATTTCACATTTTGGGGGCCCTATTCACTAAACTGTGGCTACCATGAAGAACTGGTATCCCAATTCTGCTTGCCATTGTTCTGTGGGAAGGCAGCTAATATTTACATAGAATCCTCTTTTGTGTCATCTCATTTGGTCTGGCTATGAATGTATATTGCCTACTGTTGTATTTGGGGGCAGCTAATTGATGCAATTTGAACCAGAAGCTCTAGAAGCTCTCCTAGGGCTAAAACCAAGACATCTTACTTTTCTTGCACCCCTTATGATTCAGAGCACAAAATGAGACACAAATAGGTGAATAAAAAATGTGTTTTACAATGTGTGAATTACATGCATACTATTCAAAAGACTCTGGGGCTTTTTTTTTTTTTTAAGAATTATTTATTTTAGAGAAAGAGTGAGAAAAACGGGGGAGAGGCAGAGGAAGAGGGAGAGAGACTCAGACTTAGACTGCTGAGCACAGAGCCCCACTCAGAGATCAGTCTCATGGCCCTGAGATCATGACCTGAGCCAAAATCAAGAGTTGGATGCTTAATTGAAGAAGCCACCCAGGCACCCCTCTTTTTTTTTTTTTAAGTATGTTCCATGTTCAGTGTGGAGCTCAATGTGGGGCATGAACCCATAACCCCAAGATCAAAACCTAAGCTTACACGTAAATTCGGACACCCAAACTACTGAGCCACCCCTGGGCCATGTTTCTATAATAATGACTTCTATGATGACAAGAATAAGCAAGGACTCCCCAAACTCCCCAAAACTCTGCTACTTTCTACATGTAGCTCAGGGAAAAATTACATAGCTTTGGTGTCATGCTAATCTGAATATGAATCTTTTCCACCAAAAGTAGTACAACTTCAGACAACTTAGCCATTCTCAAGCTGGATGATACAATCTATCTTATAAGGCTATAGCATTGAATGAGTTGACCTATATAAAGTAATTAGTATAGTGCCTGGCACATATTAGGTGCTCAGCTTATTATAGACTCTTTTTTTAACCCCTTCTTCCCTTCCCCATAAGAAAACAAGACAGAATGAGAGACAAAGAAAATTATTCCTATGGAATGTAGCTCGAAAAGGACCATTCAAGGGGTGGGCCTGAATGGTGCAGTCGGTTGAGCATCTGACTCTAGGTTACCGCTAAGATTGTGGTCTTGGGGTCATGAGATCAAGCCCTGTGTGGAGCTCCATGCTCATCACAGAGTCTCCTTGTATTCTCTCTCTCTGCCCCTCCTGCTCATGTGTACATGTACACTCTCTCTCAAATGAATACGTAAATCTATTTCTTTTTTTAAAGGACCATTCGGGGGTGCCTGGGTGGCTCAATGGGTTAAAGCCTCTGCCTTCAGCTAAGGTCATGATCCCAGCATCCTGGGATTGAGCCCCACATCAGACTCTCAGCTTGGTGGGGAGCCTGCTTCTCCCTCTCTCTCTCTCTCTGTCTGTCTCTCTGCCTACTTGTGATCTCAGTCCGTTAAAAAAAAAAAAAAAAAAAAAGGACCATTCAGAAGGGAGAGGTGCCAAAAATCATCTGCAGGATTATTTTAGAACAGGGCATGGGTTCTCAATTCAGGGAAAAAATGAACTTTTTAAAGCCATGTAGCCTATCTTAAGGCTCCCTTTTTTTTTTTTTTTTTTTTTGCAAACATTTAAAATTTTTTGCTTTCACATTAAAAGCCAAGATTAAACTATTTTTTTAAAAGATTTTATTTAGCTATTTGACAGACAGAGATCACAAGGAGGCAGAGAGGAAGACAGAGAGAGAGGGGAGGAAGCAGGTTCCCTGCTAAGCAGAGAGCCCAATGCGGGGCTCCATCCTAGCACACTGGGATCATGACCTGAGCCAAAGGCAGAGGCTTTAACCCACTGAGCCACCCAGGCACCCCTAGATTAAATTATTTTGAGTGCATGGTGGGGTTACGGACATTGGTGAGGGTATGTGCTATGGTGAGTGCTATGAAGTGTGTAAACCTGACGATTCACAGACCTGTACCCATGGGGCTAAAAATACATCATATGTTTATAAAAAATTTTAAAAATTTCAAAAAAAATTATTTTGAGTGCAGGATTGGTTCCCTGAGTTATAGAGAGACTATGCTTAGTCTATGGCTCCATAAATATTAATGAAGGGCCCAGATACCAGATGATAATGGCAGTGGTGCTGGGCTAGTTCTCATGCCTATGTTTGCACCCATAGGACCAGAGGGCATATGGCTGTGATTTCATATTTAAAGAACTGAGCTTCATGATATACCATATTAGGCTGTGTGATGTATGTTCTTCCCACTACTCAACAATGAACTCTATGCAAACTCACAGACATACACATACACTGAAATCATTAAAAATAAACTGGCTGAATTTATAAACTGCTTATTCTGTGCCTAAGTTTCAGTTTTGCCAAAGAAATTACATTTTTTACCTTAATCTGATGATTTTGCTGATGTCTAAAAAGCCTAGATAAGGTGGTTTCTGTCCCTAATTTTCCCCACCATACTCCAATGTGTCCCATACTTTTCTGTTACAATAAATCTTTCTCCACCCCTTCCTCCATCCACATGTGACACTCTCAGTTCACCTATCTTCTGTTTATTCATAAGACTATGGACATGTTTCCTTAGCAACGGGCTAAGAACCTTTGAACCTCTATCTGCATGTGTCTTCATGGCATATACCTTCACTTGTGCATGGCCTGAATATTTATGCTACCTGCTGCTGGTCAGTTTTCAGATTGAATGGGGATGAGATACCCAGGGCCTCTGTCTTGCATTCACATTACACTGTCCACAGGAATTATCTAACTGTTTTGCAATTTAAACCCAAAGCAAATCTAACATATATGCCTCCCTACAAACTACCCAAATATCACCATGCCCACACGGAATGATTAGCTTGAAATCACAAAATTACAACTGAAAATCACAAAGAAACTTGAAGAAATGACCATTTACAATACTACTTTTTAATAGCAAATAATAACTAAAACCCAGGAACCATAAAAGGACAATTAATTTGAAAAAAATAGTCATCTGACTATAGTACGACTTTTCCTTCTAGAAGAGTAGTTAGATATTTTTTCTGTACTGTAGAAAGGCAGGAAATAAATACTCAAGTACTATTTAAAAAATAAAAAAACTACCATAGATGCATCCATGATACCTACCATTGATATGACCTTTTAGAAGACAATATGAGGGTGCCTGGGTGGCTCAGTTGGTTAAGCAACTGCCTTCGGCTCAGGTCATGATCCCGGAGTTCCGGGATCGAGTCCCACAGGGTTCCCAGCTCTAAGGGGAGTCTGCTTTGCCCTCTGACCTCCACTCTCATGCCTTCTCTCACTGTCTCCCTCTCAAATAAATAAAATCTAAAGAAGAAGACAATATGAGAAAATTTAGCAAAGTTTCAAACACTCATAATCTTCTAATCAACAAGTCCACTTCCAGAAATTTATCCTAAAGATGTCATAAAATATGTAAAGATGTATCCACAAGTACTTTATAATAATGAAAAAGAAACCACAGAATTAACACCAAGAAGTCAAATGGAAAACATGGTATAAAACATAGCTCTGGGCACAGGAATTTGGCCATGACATATTTCTAAATGAAAAAATATTTTTGAAAGAACATATACTTGTTTATTTATGTTATATCTATCTATATATATATACATGCAAAGAAAAAATATCTAGAAAGACACTTATGAAAGTATTACATGGGTTATCACTGGGTGGTAAGATTAGAGGTTATTTTCACTTACTGTTTTATACCTTTTGTATCTTATTTATTTTTTAAAATATTTATTTATTTATTTGAGAGACAGAGAGAGAGCACAATCAGGGGGAAGGGCAGAGGGAAAGGAAGTCCAAATGGACTCTTGCTGAGTGGGAAGCCTGACTCAGGGCTCAGTCCCTAAAGCCATGTGATCAGGACCTGATCTGAATCCAAGAGTCAGACACAACCAACTGAGCCATCCAGCCATCCATGCATTTTATAAACTGCTTGGAAAGAGAACAAAACTACTTAAGTTTGGGGGGAAACATGTAACAATAGAGGATATACAAATATTAATGCCTGACTGAAATATGTTAAAGTCAATCAACAAAATCTATACCACAGAACCTCGAGGATCTAGTGTAGAGATTAAAATCCCCTGGGGGCATCTGGGTGGCTCAGTGGGTTAAAGCCTCTGCCTTTGGCTCAGGTCATGATCTCAGGGTCCCACATTGGGCTCTCTGCTCAGCAAGGAGCCTGCTTCCCCCCCGCCCCTGGCCTGCCTCTCTGCCTACTTGTGATCTCACTCTCTCTGTCAAATAAGTGAATAAAATCCTTAAAAAAATAAAATAAAAAGATGTATTATGTCTTTTTCTGTGTCATGCAAACACACAAAGTCTGGACAAACAGCCAGGGGGCTGGGGACTCTGCTCCATTTTTAATGTTGAAAATATAATTAGGAAATTCAAACCATGACTCTTTCAAAGCAATCTGGAGGCAAGCCATCACTAGATTAATGGGATGCAGTAAAGCAACAACTCACTCAAATAGTAAAAACCAGAGTTGGGTAGAGACCCTGCAGTCCCAAGTTCTGGAATTTCCACCATTCATGGATTCTGGGAAGCCCAGCTCACTCGCGTTCAGACCTAGAACATGATGGCAAGTGCAAAGAAAGACCAGGGTCCATAGTGCTATTAAGCTTGTTGTTGCTATTGGATGTTTTTAACAATATAGCTACTAGCGAGGTTATTTTATGTTCATTCCCTCTGTATGATTCTCACAAGACTCAGAGGTGAAAGGGAAATAATCAAATATGCAATAACTACATATGCTTTTGGATTTTTACAGACTTTCTTCTCTCCTTTCAGAGGAGTTTCTATTACTTTCACCTCTCAGGTATATTATAATGTGCTTGAGAAATAAAGAGGGGGAAAGAACAAATAGTGCTCACCACCAACTAATCCAGCAACAGTAATTGGCAACAACATTCACAGATATTAACCCACAGTGCTGAGCCACACAGAAATGAGTGGGATTAGTTCCATTTCAGTTATAATAACCACAGGAACCAGGCCCACATGTTTCGATCTTAGTGGAAGCAGGAGACAGATAGTAAAACAAGTCTAGTTTCAATAATCAGACAGGAATGGAGCCCTCCTCCCCAAAATCAAAATGAAACAATTTCCAGTGTTGGCTTGTCCTGGGTTCTAAGAGTTAGGAGGCAAACACTTTTTGCAAAAAGAATCATAGGGAAGCAAAATGAAAATAAATTGCTCCATAACAACATGGAGGACAAGGGGAGATGGAGAGGAGAAGGGAGTTGAGGGAAATCGGAAGGGGAGGTGAACCATGAGAGACTATGGACTCTGAAAAACAACCTGAGGGTTTTGAAGAGGTGGGGGGTGGGAGGTTGGGGGAGCCAGGTGGTGGGTATTAGGGAGGGCACAGATTGCATGGAGCACTGGGTGTGGTGCAAAAACAATGAATACTGTTACACTGAAAAGAAATAAAAATTAAAATAAAATAAAATAAAATAAATTGCTCCAATTCTAGGCATTCTTTGTGCCTGGGCACTGGCGCTCTTCTCAGAAGAGATGATTGAAAAACAAAACAAAATAGAACAAGTTAGATGACCATATTTGGATGACCCTGACTAAAACAATTCAGGTCCCTCAAATGGTATCTGGTGTCTATGGTGTAATAAAGGCTTTAGGAACTACCCTGCAGGATTTCCAGTTTTGTTTTGTTTTCTCTCTACAACTGAGTCAAACAGGAAAATCCAAGTTGTAATAGAATTTTCTAAATTTGGGGTGCCTGGGTCGCCTAGTGGGTTAAGCCTCTGCCTTCAGCTCAGGTCATGGTCTCAGGGTCCAGGGATTAAGCCCTGCATCAGGTTCTCTGCTTAGCAGGGAGCCTGCTTCCCCCACCCTCTCTCTGCCTGCCTCTGCCTACTTGTGATCTCTCTCTCTCTCTGTCAGATAAATAAATAAACAACATCTTAAAAAAAAAAAAAAAAAAGGAAAGAAAGAAAGAAAAGATAAAAACTTTAAAAAAAAACTTTCTAGGGGCCGCCTGGGTGGCTCAGTGGGTTAAAGTCTCTGGCTTCCACTCAGGTCATGATCTCAGGGTCCTGGGATCAAGCCCCACATTGAGCTCTCTGCTCAGCAGGGAGCCTGCATCCTCCTCTCTCTCTACCTCCCTCTCTGCCTACTTATGATCTATCTCTCTGTCAAATAAATAAATGAAAAAAAATTTTTTTAATTAAAAAAAAAAGAATTTTCTAAGTTAATACTACACTAGAAAGTAGAAATCAATACTGGGAACCTAAAATAACTGTCTATTTAGCTTTTATACCACCCTGAAAACAAGCAAACCCTGAAGAAATCTGTTCACTTGGATTTGATTTGACAATCTGAAATCTACCTTTTCCTACCTCTGCCAAGTTAATCCCATTCCTCCCCTCCACTCCCACTCGCAGCTCTTTATGATTTCCTCCTTCCTTTACACCAAATGCAGAAGTGAAGTGTGAAAAGCTGTTAAGTACCCTCAACTTACTGAGAAAGGAAAGTATCTGACCATTTTTTTAATTCCATGATATTAAAGTAATTCATCTGAGTTTGTTGCTAATGACAGTAAATCTCTTGTGCTGACAAGCTGTGGTCAATTATCCTTTCTACAGCTTTTTAAATCCAAAGCACTAGGACATGCGTCAGTGCTGGAAACTTGTGGCTTGGTAATTCAAAGGAAACAACCAACCAGCTTGAGCAGTCCTCTAGGTGCACCATCATGTTTCTCACCCCTAAACAGCTCCCCTAGGAGCCTGCAAAATGCTGGGGCACTGCCACTGGAATTTACATGGATGAAAGAAACGGTTTAAATCAAGTGGTGTGTTATTTATCTCTATAATGAGTGGTTTAACAGTGACAATTAGGAAGGAAATTCTACAAGCCTGAACTCCAGTTACTTATTACTGCCACTGAAAGTCAATTAAAGTATCCAAGTAATTACAGGGATTGGGATCATCTGTCATCTGGTAAATCATATTAGAGGGAAGAGGTATTTGGTTTGTTTTGTAAGCGTGTGATCTAGTCTCCATCATGTTGGTTAATTTTCAGGCAAGGGAGTATGCAAGGGAACTTGCCCCACATATCTGCAAACTGATCACCTGGGAGAGCAACAGAAATGTTCATTGGATTTCCATCCAAGCTTAGTGGCTGCACAAAGGAGTGAGTCGGACAGGATGTGGGCGTGCAGGGGCCCACTCTGCCAGACAAGTCATGCAGGACTCTTCAACTTAAAATCTTCATGTGGCACTTTGTTCCTTCTTGTGTTCCTGCTACACCAAGACCTTGTTTTCTTGCCTCCTTCAGACCCACCCTGCTCCTGCACCATCCCCTTCAGTCATCTCGATCAGCTCACTGTGTCACAAACACTACAATCATGATGTAAACCATTTCTGTGCCTTTCTACCTGCTACATTAGATGCATTTTTCTCCTTTTCTGTCCGTCCAAACCCTCTTCACCTTTCAAACCTCAGCTGGAGTCTTTACTCCTTCTTCATGTGGAATCTGATATAAGACCTCTCTTATAAATTATGTATGGAATTCTAAGTTTATAACTCAATGGTCCTCAGACTGGGTACACCTAGCAGGGCCACAGCTTGGATCTTTACTTCTCACACAGCAGAGAGGATACTTACACTCGAAAAGTGGTAATCCCTGGTCCTTGGTTCCTGAGGTTGCTGAATTTAGCCTCATGTTTGCTGAAATGGCCAGGCCCAGCCAGCATTCCTTCATTTGTTCATCCTTCCTTCATTCAGCAGCATGCTTTGAAGGGTTGTTTAGAGCAGGACACCAGAACTATGGCTTTTAAGTTTGAATCTAGTGCTTCCTCTCCCACATACTGCCTCAATGAAAAATTGAGTTTGCTCACACCATGTTGCACAATTCAAGGAGTCAATGCTCATCACTCTTTCCTTGGCCAAAACTTGCAGGAAATGGTCAAAGAAGCACAGATACATGCACTAAAATGAGCTCTATCCCCTGTGGTTCCACGTGGATCTCCTCAGAGCGTTCTTAGGCCAAACCAGGAGAAAAGAGAGGAAAATATTTTCACAAATGATCTCCCAAACAACTCCAGGGCTTACACAGAGTTCAAGTTTGGTTCAAGGGATGGGCAAGACTTGGGTCAGCCAGCTATGCTAGGGTCAGCCAGACTCTGGGGTCAATCAGCCATGTTTGGGTTGAATCAAGAACACTTGTTGTTCTTCACATCCCAAGACAGATACTGGAATTTTAACTTTCCTTCCTGCAGCCTCTTTCTGTTTTAAGAGTTTATTCATCTTGGAGTAAGACTTCCCAGAGGATCTATTTTCCCATTCTCCCCTTTCATGGCATGTCCTTCGAAAGCTCCTATTCAGCACCTATGGTGCCTAGATTTCATAATTCCACTAGCACTTGCCCGCAACATGTTGTTTGTGTAAAAATGAAGATACTGGGGGCACCTGGGTGGCTCAGTGGGTTAAGCCTCTGCCTTCAACTCAGGTCAGGATCCCAGGGTCCTGGGATGGAGCCCCGCATCGGGCTCTCTGCTCAGCAGGGGGCCTGCTTCCTCCTCTCTCTCTCTGCCTACTTGTTATCTCTGTCTGTCAAATAAATAAATAAATAATCTTTAAAACAGTCATATAAAAAAATGAAGATACTGTATATATCCAGGGAAACTTACCAGGAGGAAAGAAGAAGTCTGAACAATGGGAAAATCCACCAAATGTTTTCTTTAAAGCTTCTGTTTTCTCTAGGAAATATTGCCCATAACAAAGCACTGACAATAAAATGTTCTTGGACATCAAACATAAAGGCTAGACTGACAAGTCCAACAGCATCAGATCATATCAAAGGACTGCTTAAAACCCTTCAGAGACTCAAGTTCTCAAACACTCATCAGCACATTGTACTGAAACTATCCTACCAGACTTCCAGTGTTCACATCACCAACAATTAGAGCATGTAAGTTAAGTGCAGCCCAGGATTGTGCTGTGTCTCCTCATTGGCTAGCACAGTCTGACACAGTGTGCCCTTGGTAAATTTGTACATTATTGGGTTATATAAATACTATGTGCTAGGTGTGGAGATTTCAAAATACTAAGATACACAGTTTCTGTTCAAGAAGTTCAAACTCTGGCATGTGAATCCCAAACCTAAATAAGCATCAGAATTATTTAGGAAGCTATAAAACTGCAAAAATACAGGCCTTACCTCCAGAGATTCTAATTCAGTATGTCTGAGCAGAGCCCCAGAATTCTATATTTTTAATAAGCTTCCAAGACACCTCTCATGATCAGACAAATAGGGAACCCTTAGTTTAAGGGGTAGATAATAAACTCTTATGTTTTTACATCTCTCTTCCTACATATGAAGTATTTTCATATCCATTATCTCACTTGATTCTTACTCTCTGAGTGGGGTAACATATCCTGAAACTTATAAATGAGGACATGAAGCCCAGAAAGTTCAGAAACTGGCGATGTCAGAGCCTAGATATAAACCCAGGACTCATATCCATAAACTCGTCAGTTTTTCCTTCTTACCAACTCTCCCTTGAAAGAAATGACCCAGGTCAGCTCTGTCAGGAAAAGAGCAAAAGCCTTAGGTCAATGAACAACCAATATGGTCAAATCTCTTCTTAATGTTTTTTGGAAGAAACAAAGTGAGAAAAAAATATTGCTTTTTGCCACCTACCCACCCATCCCTGAGAATGATACCAGGGAACAGAATTGATTATGGGGACAAACCCTCTCAGTGATGGCAAGTAATGAACAATTGTTTCCTTCTAGATGTGTTTTACATAGAAAATAAATAAATCAACTGACAAAGTTAATCCTACGGAGCAGAATAATCTTGGTTAATACTCCAAAAGGTCTCTTGGTAGGGACAACATGATGAACTAAATAGCAAACCAAATGCAATCCTATAACTGAACATGGCTCATGAACTCAGTCCTCTTGCTCTTCTCTGGATCGTTACCTAGCCCACTTCACTTCACTCTACTGTCCGCAGTGTGGCTGAAATAACTCACAGATTTATCCCACTATTATATGATCCAATATGACATTAAAAGTGCATTTGACAGCAGAGAGATGACAGATGAAAGTTCCAGCTTCCTTTCTTGATCAGAAACAAGTTTCATTTTGCTTGTAAGCTTTGAGAGAACAATGTCAGCAAAAGGTGCTTCCATTATCTATGCTGGTACACAACTTGAAGCTTTTCCCGGACATTTCCCTACCAAGAAAAAGCCAAGGGGGCGGGGGGCAGTGCCTGGGTGGCTCAATCATTAAGCGTCTGCCTTCAGCTCAGGTCATGATCCCAGGGTCCTGTGATTGAGCCCCGCATTGGGCTCCCTGCTCTGTGGAAAGCCTGCTTCTCCCTCTCCCACTACCCCACCTTGTGTTCCCTCTCTCGCTGTCTCTCTCTGTCAAATAAATAAATAAATCTAAAAAAAAAAAAAAGCCAAGGGGTTAAATAGTGTGGATCTTAATTTACTCCCTCATTCAGGAATGTGGTGCTTTCAGTCTATGTCTGCATGTGAAGTAAGCTTCTATAATCCATACAGAAGATTTGTATGACCACATACACATACACACATACACCACACACACATGTGGGGATGGAGAAACAAGTCTCTAAAAAAGTATGCAGAAGCAAATGATCTCCTTTCAATTCTGCTTTAAAGTGTTCCTGACTGGAGAAGCATCTCATGAGGGTTTTTTGTTGTGGTTTTCCTCTCAGAGACAACTTTCTTTTATGTGATGGCACCAAGCATTACTGAGGAAGTTAGGGAGGAGAGACAGAAAAGGAAAAGACTATCAAGTGTACCTAGACGTTTGTCAGAACACAGATACTCAAAAAAAAGTGACCAACGGCCCTTATTTTCTTATACTAACAATTAGAAATGAACAAGTCTGGCGCACCTGGGTGGCTCAGTGGGTTAAAGCCTCTGCCTTCAGGTCAGGTTATGATCCCAGAGTCCTGGGATGGAGCCCTGCATTGGGCTCTCTGCTCAGCAGGAAGCCTGCTTCCCCCTCTCTCTCTCTGCCTCTCTGCCTCCTTGTGATCTCTCTCTCTCTCTGTCAAATAAATAAATAAAATCTTAAAAAAAAAAAAAAAAGAAAGAAACATGTCTGAAAGCATAGTGTTCTAAAGAAAGTATTCTTTTATGATTCTCCATTTACTGTCTCCTAGGTTGGGATTTTCTAGCCTAAGCTTATTAAAATCAGACCTCACTGGACCCACCGAGTTATACACATAAATATACAAATTCAGACAACTATTTTTTTTTCAAGCAGGGCTTGAACTCACAACCCTCAAATCAAGATCAAGAGTTGGACCCTAAACCAACTGAGCCACCAAGGTGCCCTCAGACTACTTTTTAAAGTAATCAGTTTGAGAGTCTACATGCTTGTTGAGAATCCTTCTCTATTTATGTATGTATGTATGTATGTATGTATTTATTTTTAAATTTCATTTATTCATTTGACAGAGAGAAGGAACACAAACAGGAGGAGTGGCAGGCAGAGGGAGAGGGAGAAGTAGGCTTCCCACTGAACAGGGAGCCTAATACAGGACTAGATCCCAAGACCCCGGGGTCATGACCAGAGTAAGTGCACACACTTAACTGAGTGAGCCACCCAAGCGCTCCTCCTTCACCTTTTAAATTAAGCTTCACAACCAATGGTACATTCATTTCAGTGACAAAATAATTATTTGTTGCTCTTCCTCTAAGATCAGGAACAAGACATGGATGCCCACTTTCACCACTTTATTCAACATAGTATTATAAGTCCTAGCCACAGCAATTAAACAAAAAGAAATAAAAATGCATCTAAATTGAAAAGGAAGAAGTAAAACTGTTGCTATTTCCAGATGACATGGTACTATACAAAGAAAAACCTAAAGATTCAACTGAAAAGCTAATAGAAGTAACAAATGAGTTCAGTAAAGTTGCAGAATACAAAATTAATATATAGAAACCTGTTGTGTTTCTATACACTAATAACAAAGCATTAAGAGAAATTAAGAAATTAAGAAAACAATTCCATTTAAAGTCACAACAAAAAGAATATCTAAAAATAAACTTACTAAAGGACATGAAAGATCTGTACTCCCAAAACTATAAAACAGTGATATAAAAAATTGAAGATGACACAAACAAATAGAAAGATATACCAGGGGAGAGGAGTCAAGATGGCGGAGAAGTAGCAGGCTGAGACTACTTCAGCTAGCCAGAGATCAGCTAGATAGCTTATCTAAAGATTGCAAACACCTGAAAATCCATCAGCAGATCGAAAAGAAGAACAGCAATTCTGGAAACAGAAAAACAACCACTTTCTGAAAGGTAGGACCGGTGGAGAAGTGAATCCAAAGCAACGGGAAGATAGACCCCGGGGGGGAGGGGCCGGCTCCCAGCAAGCCGCGGAGCAACCGCGCACAAAATCAGGACTCTTAAAAGTCTGTTCCGCTGAGGGACATCGCGCCAGAGGCTACCGGGGCAAAGCCCACCCGGGGTAAGCGTGGCCTCAGGTCCCGCAGGGTAACAGAAGGATCGGGGGTCTCTGAGTGTCGCAGAGCTTGCGGGTATTGGAACGGGAAAGCCGGCTACAGAGACAGAGCCGACAGTAAGCTCGCAGCTTGGGGTGACCTTGAACCGGTCGCAGGCTCGGTGAGTTCGGAGCGCGGCCGGAGGTCAGGCATACGGGAGTAATTGGGCGTTATTCTCTGAAGGCGCACTGGGGAGTGGGGCCCTGGGCACTCGACTCCTCCAGGCTGGAGACCAGGAGGCCGCCATTTGTATTCCCGTCCTCCGGAACTCTACGGAAAGCGCTCAGGGAACAAAAGCTCCTGAAAGCAAACCCGAGCGGATTACTCACCCCGGCCCCTGCTAAGGGCGGTACAATTCCGCCTGGGGCAAAGACACTTGAGAATCACTACAACAGGCCCCTCCCCCAGAAGATCAACAAGAAATCCAGCCGAGACCAAGTTCACCTACGAAGGAGTATGGTTTCAATACCAAGGAGAGCAGCAGAATTCCAGAGGAGGAGAAAGCAAAGCACGGAACTCATGGCTTTTTCCCATGATTTTTTTTAGTCTTGCAGTTAATTTAATTTTTTTCTTTTTCATTTTTTGTTTTTTGTTCTCGCCTTCGGGTAAAACTTTTTTTTTTAACTGTTACCTTTTTCTTTTTTAACGATTTTTTACTAGTTTATCTAATATATATATATTTTCTTTTTCATATTTTTCTTAGGTGTTTTCTTTTTTTTAATTCTTTTCTTTTCTTTTTTTTTCTTTTTTCTTTTTTTTTTTTTTTCTTTCTTCCTTTTGAACCTCTTTTTATCCCCTTTCTCCCCACTCACGATTTGGGATCTCTTCTGATTTGGTTAAAGCATATTTTCCTGGGGTTCTTACCACCCTTTTAGTATTTTACTTGCTCCTTCATATACTCTTATCTGGGCAAAATGACAAGACGGAAAAATTCACCACAAAAAAAAGAACAACAGGCAATAACGAAGGCTAGGGACCTAATCAATACAGACATTGGTAATATGTCAGATCTAGAGTTCAGAATGACAATTCTCAAGGTTCTAGCCGGGCTCGAAAAAGGCACGGAAGATATTAGAGAAACCCTCTCGAGAGATATAAAATCCCTTTCTGGAGAAATAAAAGAACTAAAATCTAACCAAGCTGAAATCAAAAAAAGCTATTAATGAGGTGCAATAAAAAATGGAGGCTCTCACTGCTAGGATAAATGAGGCAGAAGAAAGAATTAGTGATATAGAAGACCAAATGACAGAGAATGAAGAAGCTGAGCAAAAGAGGGACAAACAGCTACTGGACCACGAGGGGAGAATTCGAGAGATAAGTGACACCATAAGACGAAACAACATTAGAATAATTGGAATTCTAGAAGAAGAAAAAGAGAGAGGGGAGCAGAAGGTATACTGGAGAGAATTATTGGGGAGAATTTCCCCAATATGGCAAAGGGAACGAGCATCAAAATTCAGGAGGTTCAGAGAACACACCTCAAAATCAGTAAGAATAGGCCCAAACCCCGTCACCTAATAGTAAAATTTACAAGTCTCAGTGACAAAGAGAAAATCCTGAAAGCAGCCCAGGAAAAGAAGTCTGTAACATACAATAGTAAAAATATTAGATTGGCAGCTGACTTATCCACAGAGACCTGGCAGGCCAGAAAGAGCTGGCATGATATTTTCAGAGTACTAAACGAGAAAAACATGTAGCCAAGAATACTATATCCAGCTAGGCTATCATTGAAAATAGAAGGAGAGATTAAAAGCTTCCAGGACAAACAAAAACTGAAAGAATTTGCAAACACCAAACCAGCTCTACAGGAAATATTGAAAGGGGTCCTCTAAGCAAAGAGAGAGCCTATAAGTGGTAGATCAGAAAGGAACAGAGACCATATACAGTAACAGTCACCTTACAGGCAATACAATGGCACTAAATTCATATCTCTCAATAGTTACCCTGAATGTTAAAGGGATAAATGCCCCTGTCAAAAGACACAGGCTATCAGAATGGATAAAAAAACAAAACCGATCTATATGTTGCCTCCAAAAAACTCATTTTAAGCCCGAAGACACCTCCAGATTTAAAGTGAGGGGGTGGAAAAGAATTTACCATGCTAATGGACATCAGAAGAAAGCAAGAGTGGCAATCCTTATATCAGATCAATTAGATTTTAAGCTAAAGACTATAATAAGAGACGAGGAAGGACACTATATCATACTCAAAGGGTCTGTCCAACAAGAAGATTTAACAATTTTAAATATCTATGTCCCCAACGTGGGAGCAGCCAACTATATAAACCAATTAATAACAAAATCAAAGAAACACATCAACAATAATACAATAATAGTAGGGGACTTTAACACTCCCCTCACTGAAATGGACAGGTCATCCAAGCAAAAGATCAGCAAGGAAATAAAGGCCTTAAATGACACACTGGACCAGAGGGACATCACAGATATATTCAGAACATTTCATCCCAAAGCAACAGAATACACATTCGAGTTCTCTAGTGCACATGGAACATTCTCCAGAATAGATCACATCTTCGGTCCTAAATCAGGACTCAACCGGTATCAAAAGATTGGGATCATTCCCTGCATATTTTCAGACCACAATGCTCTAAAGCTAGAACTCAAACACAAAAGGAAGTTTGGAAAGAACCCAAATACATGGAGACTAAACAGCATCCTTCTAAAGAATGAATGGGTCAACCAGGAAATTAAAGAAGAATTGAAAAAAATCATGGAAACAAATGATAATGAAAATACAACGGTTCAAAATCTGTGGGACACAACAAAGGCAGTCCTGAGAGGAAAATATATAGCGGTACAAGCCTTTCTCAAGAAACAAGAAAGGTCTCAGGTACACAACCTAACCCTACAACTAAAGGAGCTGGAGAAAGAACAAGAAAGAAACCCTAAGCCCAGCAGGAGAAGAGAAATCATAAAGATCAGAGCAGAAATCAATGAAATAGAAACCAAAAAAACAATAGAACAAATCAACGAAACTAGGAGCTGGTTCTTTGAAAGAATTAATAAAATTGATAAACCCCTGGCCCGACTTATCTTAAAGAAAAGAGAAAGGACCCAAATAAATAAAATCATGAATGAAAGAGGAGAGATCACAACTAACACCAAAGAAATACAAACTATTATAAGAACATACTATGAGCAACTCTACGCCAATAAATAGGACAATCTGGAAGAAATGGATGCAATCCTAGAAACATATAAACTACCACAACTGAACCAGGAAGAAATAGAAAGCCTGAACAGTCCCATAACCAGTAAGGAGATTGAAACAGTCATTAAAAATCTCCAAACAAACAAAAGCCCAGGGCCAGACGGCTTCCCGGGGGAATTCTACCAAACATTTAAAGAAGAACTAATTCCTATTCTCCTGAAACTGTTCCAAAAAATAGAAATGGAAGGAAAACTTCCAAACCCATTTTATGAGGCCAGCATCACCTTGATCCCAAAACCAGACAAGGATCCCATCAAAAAAGAGAGCTATAGACCGATATCCTTGATGAACACAGATGCGAAAATACTCCACAAAATACTAGCCAATAGGATTCAACAGTACATTAAAAGGATTATTCACCACGACCAAGTGGGATTTATTCCAGGGCTGCAACGTTGGTTCAACATCCGCAAATCAGTTAATGTCATACAACACATCAATAAAAGAAAGAACAAGAACCATATGATACTCTCAATAGATGCTGAAAAAGCATTTGACAAAGTACAGCATCCCTTCCTGATCAAAACTCTTCAAAGTGTAGGGATAGAGGGCACATACCTCAATATCATCAAAGCCATCTATGAAAAACCCACCTCAAATATTCTCAATGGAGAAAAACTGAAAGCTTTTCCGCTAAGGTCAGGAACACGGCAGGGATGTCCATTATCACCACTGCTATTCAACATAGTACTAGAGGTCCTAGCCTCAGCAATCAGACAACAAAAGGAAATTAAAGGCATCCAAATCAGCAAAGAAGAAGTCAAATTATCACTCTTCGCAGATGATATGATACTATATGTGGAAAACCCAAAAGACTCCACTCCAAAACTGCTAGAACTTGTACAGGAATTCAGTAAAGTGTCAGGATATAAAATCAATGCACAGAAATCAGTTGCATTTCTCTACACCAACAGCAAGACAGAAGAAAGAGAAATTAAGGAGTCAATCCCATTTACAATTGCACCCAAAACCATAAGATACCTAGGAATAAACCTAACCAGAGAGACATAGAATCTATACTCAGAAAACTATAAAGTACTCATGAAAGAAATTGAGGAAGAAACAAAGAAATGGAAAAATGTTCCATGCTCCTGGATTGGAAGAATAAATACTGTGAAAATGTCTATGCTACTAAAGCAATCTACACATTTAATGCAATTCCTATCAAAGTACCATCCATCTTTTTCAAAGAAATGGAACAAATAATTCTAAAATTTATATGGAACCAGAAAAGACCTCGAATAGCCAAAGGGATATTGAAAAAGAAAGCCAACGTTGGTGGCATCACAATTCCGGACTTCAAGCTCTATTACAAAGCTGTCATCAGCAAGACAGCATGGTACTGGCACAAAACCAGACACATAGATCAATGGAACAGAATAGAGAGCCCAGAAATGGACCCTCAACTCTATGGTCAACTCATCTTCGACAAAGCAGGAAAGAAAGTCCAATGGAAAAAAGACAGCCTCTTCAATAAATGGTGCTGGGAAAATTGGACAGCCACATGCAGAAAAATGAAATTGGACCATTTCCTTATACCACACACAAAAATAGACTCAAAATGGATGAAGGACCTCAATGTGCGAAAGGAATCCATCAAAATCCTTGAGGAGAACACAGGCAGCAACCTCTTCGACCTCAGCCACAGCAACATCTTCCTAGGAACAACTCAGAAGGCAAGGGAAGCAAGGGAAAAAATGAACTATTGGGATTTCATCAAGATCAAAAGATTTTGCACAGCAAAGGAAACAGCTAACAAAATCAAAAGACAACTGACAGAATGGGAGAAGATATTTGCAAACGACATATCAGATAAAGGACTAGTGTCCAGAATCTATAAAGAACTTAGCAAACTCAACACCCAAAGAACAAATAATCCAATCAAGAAATGGGCAGAGGACATGAACAGACATTTCTGCAAAGATGACATCCAGATGGCCAACAGACACATGAAAAAGTGCTCCATATCACTCGGCATCAGGGAAATACAAATCAAAACCACAATGAGATATCACCTCACACCAGTCAGAATGGCTAAAATAAACAAGTCAGGAAATTACAGATGCTGGCGAGGATGCGGAGAACGGGGAACCCTCCTACACTGTTGGTGGGAATGCAAGCTGGTGCAGCCACTCTGGAAAACAGCATGGAGGTTCCTCAAAATGTTGAAAATAGAACTGCCCTATGACCCAGCAATTGCACTATTGGGTATTTACCCTAAAGATACAAACGTAGTGATCCAAAGGGGCACATGCACCCGAATGTTTATAGCAGCAATGTCCACAATAGCCAAACTATGGAAAGAACCTAGATGTCCATCAACAGATGAATGGATCAAGAAGATGTGGTATATATACACAATGGAATACTATGCAGCCATCAAAAGAAATGAAATCTTGCCATTTGCGACAACATGGATGGAACTAGAGCGTATCATGCTTAGCGAAATAAGTCAAGCGGAGAAAGACAACTATCATATGATCTCCCTGATATGAGGAAGTGGTGATGCAACATGGGGGCTTAAGTGGGTACGAGAAGAATAAATGAACGAAGATGGGATTCGGAGGGAGACAAACCATAAATGACTCTTGATCTCACAAAACAAACTGAGGGTTGCTGGGGGGAGGGGGTTTGGGAGAAGGGGGTGGGATTATGGACATTGGGGAGGGTATGTGCTTTGGTGAGTGCTGTGAAGTGTGTAAACCTGGTGATTCACAGACCTGTACCCCTGGGGATAAAAATATATGTTTATGAAAAATAAAAAATTTTTTAAAAAAAGAAAGAAAAAAAAAATTTAGTCATCTCAATAACTTTTTTACTAGGTTTCTGTGATCTGGCAAATACAGTACAACCATGGCAGAATATCTATTTAGTTCATCTTAAATTTTGCTAAACAGCTTGGTTATTAGGGAATATTGTAGTACAAATTACACGGATTTAATAATTATTTAACAAATCTGCTTGCTAGTCAGAAATGTCTTGGTGGGGGTGCCTGGGTGGCTCAGTTGGTTGGGCGTCTGCCTTCAGCTCAGCTCATGATCTCAGGGTCCTGGAGACAGGACCTGTGTCTAGTTCCCTGCTTAGTAGGGAGCCTGCCTGTGCTTGCTGCTCTGACAACTTGTGCTCTCTATTTCTCTGTCAAATAAATAAATAAAATCTTAAAAAAAAAAAAAAAAGAAAGATATACCATACTCATGGATTGGAAGAGTTAATATTGTTAAAATGGCCATATTACCCAAAGTAATCTAAACATTCAGTGAAATTCTTCTCAAAATACCGATAGCATTTTTTCACAGAACTAGAATAAATAATTCCAAAATTTGTATGGAATCATAAAAAACTTCAAATATTCAAAACAATCTTGAAAAAAAAGAATAAAGCTAGAGGTTATTACAATTCCAGATTTTAAGATTTATTACATAACAATAACAAAACAGCACGGTAGTGGTTAAAAAAAAAAAAAAAAAAAACAGACATATAGATTAATGGAACAGAATAAAGAGCCCAGAAATAAACCCACAGTTACATGGTCAATTAATCTATGACACAAGAAGCAAGAATAAACAATGGGGAAAAACAGTCTCTTCAATAAACTGTGCTAGGAAAACCAGACAGCTTCATGCAAAAGAATGAAACTGACCACTTTCTTACACCATACACAAAAATGAACTACAAATGAATTATAGACCTAAATGTGAGACCTGAAACCATAAAACTCCTAGAAGAATACAAAGGCAGTAACCTCTCTGACATAGGCCTTAGCAACATTTTTCTAGATATGTCTCCTCAAGCAAGGAACTACATTAAGAAAAACAAAAACAAAAACAAAAACTTTTGCAAGCAAAAGTAACATTTCATCCACAAAATGAAAAGGCAACTTACTAAATGGGAGAAGATACTTGCAAATGATATATCTGATAAGAAGTTAATATCTAAAATATATAAAGAACTTAAACAACTCAACACCAAAAAAAAAAACAAAACCCAAATTTGATTTAAAACTGGGTGGAAGACCTAAATAGACATTTTTCTAGAGAAGCTATGCAAATAGCTTCAGACACATGAAAAGATTCTCAACATTGTCAATCATCAGGGAAATGCAATCCAAAACCACAATAAGATAGCTTGCTTTTCCTGTCAGACTAGTATCAAAAAGACAAGAAATAACAAGTGTTGGTGAAAATGTGGAGAAAAGAAATCTTTTTGCACTGTGGATGGGAATGTAAATTGATGCCACTGTGAAAATCAGTATAGAGTTTCCTCAAATAATTAAAAGTAGAAATACCATACAATCCAGTAGTTCCACTGCTAGATATTTACCCAAAGAAAACAAAAACTCTAATTTGAAAAGATGCATGTACCCCTGTTTACTGGAGCATTATTTACAATAGGTAATATAGGGCAGCAACCTAAGTGTCCATCAATAGATGACTAGATAAAAAAAAAAATGTGGTATATATGGAAATTGAATATTACTAAGCTATAAAAATTTAGAGCTTGCCATTTGTGACAAGATGGATGGACCTCATGGGTATTATGCTAAGTGAAATAAGTCAGGCAGAGAAAGACAAATAGCAGATTTCATTTAAATATGCAGTCCAGAAAACAAAATGAACAAACAAAAAAAGCAGAAACAGACCCATAAATACAGAGAACAAACTGGTAGTTGCCAGAGGGTAGAGTGGCTGGTGGATGGGCAAAATGGGTGAAGGAGGCTGGGAGATATAGGCTTCCAGTTATGCAATGAGTAAGTCATGGCGATGAAAGGTACAGCATAGGAAATATGGTCAATTGTACTGTAGCAGTCTTGTATGGCAACAGATGGTAGCTACAATTGTAGCTATGGTGAGCATAGCATAACATAAAGAGATGTCAAATTGCTATACTGTAGACCTGAAACTAATGTAACACTGTCTCAACTGTAATTTTTAAAATATAGTTGATATAGATAAAGATATAGATATAGATATAGATATATTCCTGATATCTATTATTACAGGCCCAGAATTAGGTGGCACTAGGACAGGATCTCATCAAATCAGTGGCAGCAAAAGTGGTCAAGGCTCATCCTAGAAGGAACAGCTTGGCACTACCCCATGGAGAGGAGCCCAGCAGCAACTTTGGCCATGCCTACTTTCCATGGGACATAGATGAAGATGGGGGCATGAAGGGGCTGCAGTGGTGCCCAAAGCCTGTAGGGGGATGTGAAAGTCTGAGATTTGAAGACTGAACCATATTCTTCCCAGTATATCTTCCCTTATGAAGAAGAGTTTATCTTCCTTTATGAACCACACTCTTCCCAGTATCAACACTTTTTCTTCCTGTGATACATAGAAGCTGCTTTAGGAGCAAATGTTACATCAAGAAGCATAGATTATATGACCTTTACATGAGTCTGGGATTGTCTATGAACATCAGTATTTTTATTAGAGAAAACTACATTTTGAAATAAAGCCAACAAGAACAAGATCTCCTGCAACTTACCAGAAGAGGATCTATGAGAGCAGATCAACATGACCACACAAATCTTTTTGTTTTGCTTTTAATTATTTAACTTTGAAAATATTTTTTGAATATATATATATATATATAATGTAAGACAATGTTACATTAGTTTCAGGTGTACAACATAGGGTTCAACAAGTTTATACATTATGCTATGCTCACAATAAGTAGCACCACCATCTAGCTTCAGACAACCCTATTACAGTATCACTGACTATAAAGAAAGGCTGTGGGCAAGACTGCTCTCAATGGGAGCTGGTGAGATTGCCAACTGGGCTGCTTATGCATTTGAACCAGTTACCTTAGGGCCTCTTAAGATTTTCAGTTACAATTACGCTCCAAAGAAGAGGGCATCGAGATATTAAATAAACTTCTCACAAACAAGGTGATCCATATTTTGGGGTTTCTGCAATACTTGTTATTGTAGTATTCTTATTAATCTTTGTGTTATAACCTCACCAATGAAACAAATATTCTTCTTACATAACCACCTACTTTGTAAATGGAGTGCCTTCAGTCAGCTATGCTAAAGGCCTAGTCATTGCTCTAAAGAACACTCTGCTGGAAAGCCTAACTGAGATATTTCTTGGCCTGGATTCTGCAGCTAAACCTCATAATCTATGAAGGCACACACATTATCTAAACAGGGCCCTGAACATATTGAACCCTTCTACATAGTGACCCCAAAAGATCAAGTATTCTTTTTAGTGTCAGTTTTAACTTGCTCATCTCTTCTTTTTCAGGAGGGGCAAGATTCGGGTGTTAATGAGATCACTGGTACTTTGAGTGCCTTCTTTAAAATTATTGTGGGGATGCCCAGACTGCATGCCTATAAATATATCCATTTAGTCTAGCAAGATGGCATGTCCTTCTGATAAGATGAAAATACAATGAATATAATCTAATATTATTGATATCCCTAATATTTTCAACACAGGAAATAAAGTTTAACCTGGGAAACTGAACAGCTAACTGGTGAAAGTATGTCCCAAAGAAATGAAAATCTAACAGGTTTTTGAGAAACAAATTTAATTAAAACATCATTCTGTAATTCTGCTATTAAGTGAGTTTGAATTTCAGAACAGATCTTAAAGTGACATTGTTCCTTAAATAATATTCTCTAGAAGTGCACATGGAACATTCTCCAGAATAGATCACATCCTCAGTCACAAATCAGGTCTCAACCAGTATCAAAAGATTGGGATCACTCCCTGCATATTTTCAAACCATAATGCTCTGAAGCTAGAACTTAGTCACAAGAGGAAATTTGGAAAGAACCTAAATACATGGAGGCTAAAAAGCATCCTGCTAAAGAAAGAATGGGTCAACCAGGAAATTAAAGAAGAATTGAAAAAATTCATGGAAACAAATGATAATGAAAACACAACTGTTCAAAATCTGTGGGACACAGCAAAGGCGGTCCTGAGAGGGAAACATATAGCAATACAAGCCTTTCTCAAGAAACAAGAAAGGTCTCAAATACACAACCTAACCCTACACCTAAAAGCGTTGGAGAAAGAACAACAAAGAAAGCCTAAACGCAGCAGGAGAAGAGAAATTATAATAAAGATCAGAGCAGAAATCAATGAAATAGAAACCAGAAAAACCAAAAGAACAAATCAACAAAACTAGGAGCTGGTTCTTTGAAAGAATTAATAAGATTGATAAACCCCTGGCCAGACTTATCAAAAAAAAAAAAAGAGAGAAAGGACTCAATAAAATCATGAATGAAAGAGGAGAGACCACAACCAACACCAAAGAAATACCAACAATCATAAGAACATATTATGAGCAACTATACACCAGCAAATTTGACAATCTAGAAGAAATGGACGCATTCCTAGAGATGTATAAACTACCACAATTGAACCAGGATGAAATAGAAAACCTGAATAGACCCATAATCAGCTATTGCATTACTGGGTATTTACCCTAAAAATACAAACGTAGCGATCTGAAGGGGCACATGCACTCGAATGTTTATAGCAGCACTATCCACAATAGCGAAACTATGGAAAGAACCTAGATGTCCATCAACAGATGAACGGATTAAGAAGTGGTGTATATATACAATGGAATACTATGCAGCCATCAAAAGAAATGAAATCTTGCCATTTGCAACAACGTGGATGGAACTAGAGGGTATTATGCTGAGCAAAATAAGTCAATCAGAGAAAGACAATTATCATATGATCTCCCTGATATGAGGAAGTTGAGAGGCAAAGTGGGGGGTTTGGGGGCAGGGAAGGAAATAATGAAACAAGATGGGATCGGGAGAGAGACATCATAATAGACTCTTAATCTCACAAAACAAACTGAGGGTTGCCGGGGGAGGGGGTAGGGAGAGGGTGGTTGGATTATGGACATTGGGGAAGGTATGTGCTATGGTGAGTGCTGTGAAGTGTGTAAAACTGGTGATTCACAGACCTGTACCCCTGGGGCTAATAATGCATTATATGTTAATTAAAAATTAAAAAAATATTCCCTAGAGACAATCACCTTTAAGATTTCCCTAATTTGGATCAAGAAAATTAATTTTCTTATTTTTAAATTATGGCCATTGATGGAAATGACCTTAGAATGTTGCTGGCTTCTATTTTTATTAACATGGTATTACTGTACATGTATCTTAGGCCTTATATCTCCAGGAAAAACTAATGTATTAATTTCAAGTGTAAAAAAAAAATCTTATTTCTTTATTGTCAATACTAAAAAGACATGTCCTTGTCCTTGAAAAGCAACTTACTAGTCAAATAAGAGTAGCATTTTTTTCAAAATATTATTATAAATATTTGTGTGGGGAAATTAATTTTGAGGGATTTTAAAAATAGTATGATATGATGTGGAACCAGATCTCGTATGTAGAGTGGATTATTAACGTTTGTAATAACATTTTGAGTGATTTATAACTATAGTGGCTCATACATGACTCTACTGAAGAGAAATTTTGAAAATGTTTGGGGAAAGGGCAGTACTAGCAGAAGACACAAAATGTATGTCCTTGTGCATTATTGCCTAGATGTTTACTTTACAAATAATAAGTTCAAGAACAGAATGGGAGAGGTCATGTTTAAAATCTCTTATGTTCACTATATCTGATCATCAAAGGTGAGATGTTCCATTTTTTAAGAAAATAAAAACACCTTTTTTGCAGATAATACCAGAGGGAAATTATTCTAAGTTCATATCTTAGGCAAAGAATCTTAAATGCTTTTTATTTTCTTGATTTAAAAAAAAAAAAGTTATATCCCAAACACCCAACATTCCTTTCTATGCCTAAAGGATTAATTTCCCACCACTCCAGGTGACTATCAGCAGTCATTCCAGAGTTAATCAAAAATTTTAATGCCAGTGATACATGATATGGGAACACTGGAATCTGCATGCTACAATTAAGAAGTATTTTCTTTATATACACATAACTGAGCTGTCCATTAAAAACTTTAAAAAAGAAAGCATGGGAATTTGAGAAAGTCTTTGATTTGAAAGAAGTTGATGTCTTCATTATTAGTACACTACCTGACATCAAAAGAAACTGAACATATTCATTTTTATAACTTTTTTGTGTAAGCTGCATATATTTTAATGTATAATTTAATAAATATTATCACAGGTAAACATCCATTAAACCATTGCCACAAGCAGTATAATGAGCATTAACTCTCAGTCCTAAAGTTTCAAGTCCATTCATAATTGCTCCCTCCTCAGACAATCCACTAACTTGCTTCCAGTCATAATAGTTCTGTTAATATAGGAGTTTCTAGAAGGGATCTCTACGCTCTGTCATCTGATTTCTTTCACTTAGTATAATTATTTTGAGATTCATTGAGGTTATTGCATATATCAATATATTATTCCTTTTTATTAGTTTATTATTTTTTCTAATTTATTTCAGATATTTATGATGTTGATGTATGTGCCCTCTAAACCTATTTTTGTTAAGGGTTTTTAATCATGAAATGTACCTTACCAAATGTTTTTTTCTGCATATGTTGAAATAATCATACAGTTTTTAGACTTTCTCTTGTTGATTTGATGCATCACACTGATTTGTGAATAGTGAACCACTCTTGCATACTAGAAATAAATACCACTTGATCACAGTGAATGACTTTTTTTAAGGTATTGTTGGGTTCAGTTTGCTAATATTTTGTTGAGGATTTTTGCACCTCTGTTCATCAGAGATAATGACCTGTAGTCCTCTTTTCTTGAAGTGTCTTTATCTGGTTTTGGTATCAGGTTAATGCTGGACTCACAGAATGAGTTTGGAAGGTTTTTTGTTTTGTTTTGTTTTTTGTTTTTATTGTTTGTTCTGGTTTACTTTTTTTTTTTTTTAATTTCTTTTCAGTATTCCAGAATTCATTGTTTATGCACCACACGCAGTGCTCCATGCAATACAAGTCCTCCATAATACCCACCACCAGGCTCACCCAACCCCCTACCCAAGATTGGAATCTTTTCTTCCTCTTCTATTTTTTGGAATAGTTTGAGAAGAATAGGTATTAACTCTTATCTAAGTGTTTCATAGAATTCACCTAAGAAGCCATCTGGTCCTGGAAATTTGTTTGTTGGGAGTTTTTTGATAACCGAATCAATTTCATTTCTGGTAATCAGTCTCTTCAAATATTCTGTATCTTCCTTATTCCGTTTTGGGAGGTTGTATGTTTCTAGGAATTATCCATTACTTCTAGGTTTCCCAATTGGTTAGCACATAATTTTTCATAATATTCTCATAATTGTTTGTATTTCTGTGGTGTTGCTTGTTATTTCCCCTCTCTCATTTGTGATTTTGGTCCTTTCTCTTTTTTTCTTGATGAATCTAGTTATAAGTTTTTTAATTTTGATTTTCTTTCAAAGAACTAGCTCCTGGTTTCATTGATGTGTTCTATGGTATTCGTGGTCTTTCCCAATTTCTTCTTGTGGTTGATTTCCAGTTTCATAGCATTATGGTTAGAAAAGATGCATGGTATGACTTCAATCATTTTGAATTTGTTGAGACTTGTTTTGTGGCGTAACATGATATGTTCTGGAGAATACTCCACATGAACTTAAGAATGTGCATTCTGTTGTTTTAGGATGGAATTTGTGAATATATCTATTAGAGCCATCTGGTCCAATGTGTCATTCAAAGCCACTATTTCCTTGTTAATTTCCTGTTTAGGTGATTTATCCATTGATATAAATGGGATGTTAATGTCCCATACTATTATTGTATTACTATTGATTATTTTTCTTATTAGCTGCTTTGTGTATTTGAGTGTTTCCATGTTGGGTGCACAAATATTTACAAATGTTTCATCTCCTAGTTGGATTCATCCATTTATGATTATACAGTGTCCTTCTTCATCTCTTGCCACAATCTTTGTTTCAAAGTCTATAAATAAATACTTACAGAGTCTAAATAAATAAGTATTGCTCCCTATATAAATAAATAACTGTTGCTACCCAGCCTTCTCTTCACTTCCATTTGTCTAATGAATGCTTTTTCATCCCCTCACTTTCAGTCTGCATGTGTCTTTAGGACTGAAATGAGTCTCTTCTAGGCAGCATATAGATGGGTCTTGCTTTTGTATTCATTCCTTCACCTGACATCTTTTGATTAGAGTGTTTAGTCCATTTATATTCAAAGTAATTGTTGATAGGTATGTATTTACTGACATTACTTGTTTTATGGTTATGTTTGTAGTTCTCTGTTCCTCTCTTCTCTTGTTCTCTTCTCTGACAGTTTGCTGGCTTTCTTTATTGATATATTTGAATTCCTTTCTCTTTATTTTTCGCATTTCTATCACTGGTTTTTGATTTGTGCTTACCATTTGGCTTGTACACACCATCTTACGCATATAGCAATCTATATTAAGTTGATGGTCACTTAAGTTTGAAACCATTCTTTAGTTTTCTCCCTCCACCTTTTAGGTATATGGTGTCATACTTTTTATCATTTCATTTTGTGAATCCCTGAATTTTTATAGATTTACTTCATTTTACTGCTTTAATATTTCCTACTTTTCTTACTTCTACTTATGGTCTTTTCCTTTCCATTGAAAGAATCCCTTTTAACATTTCTTGCAGGGCTGGTTTAGTGGTCATTAATTCCTTTAACTTTCATTTGTGGAACTCTATCTCTCTTTCTATTCTGAATGCAAGCCTTGCTGGATAGAGTCTTCTTGTCTGCAGGTTTTTTTTTTTTTTCTTTCAGCATTTTGAATATATCGTGCCATACTCTTCTGGCCTGCAGTTTCTGCTAAAAAAAAAAAAAAAAAAAAAAATCAACTGATAGCCTTGTGGGGTTTCTTTTGTATGTAACCATTTTCTTTTCTCTTGCTTTTAAAGTTCATCATCACTGCTTTTTTCCAATTAAATTATTATGTGCCTTGGTGTGGACCTCCTTGGGTTGATTCTGTTGGATCTCTGTGCCTCCTGGAGCTAGACATCTGCTTTGTTTTCAGATTCAGGAAATTTTCAGCTATTTCTTTAAGAACATTTTCTGCCCCATTTTTTCCCTCTCTTCTCCTTCTGGGATACCTATAATGCAAATGTTATTATGCTTGGCGGTGCCACTGAATTCTCTTAAGCTATTCTCACTTTTTATTGCTTCTTGTCTCTCCTGTTCAGTTTGCTTCCTTTTCATTACTCTATCCTCCAGGTCACTGACCCATTCTTCTGCTTTCTTTCTTTTTTTTTTTTTTTTAAGATTTTATTTGACAGACAAAGATCACAAGTAGGCAGAGAGGCAGGCAGAGAGAGGAGGAAGCAGGCTCCCTGAACAGAGAGCCTGATGCGGGGCTCGATCCCAGGACCCTGGGATCATGACCTGAGCCGAAGGCAGAGGCTTTAACCCACTGAGCCACCCAGGTGCCCCCCATTCTTCTGCTTTCTTAAGTCTACTATTTATTGCCTCCAGCGTAATTTTAATTTTAGTTATTGAGTTCTTCATCTGATTGGTTCTTTTTAGTGTTTCTCTCTCTTTGTTGAGGGTCTCACTGCAGTCCTTCACTCTTTTCTCAAGTTCAGTGAATATCTTTATGGCCATTACTTTAAATTCTCTATCCAGCACATTACTTATATTTCAGTTAGCTCTTCTGCTGTGATTTTGTCCTTTCGTTTAAGACATATTCCTGTGTCTCTTCATTTTGTCTAATTCTCTCTTTCTATGTGTAGGAAAGCCGGCTCCATCTTCTACTCTTGAATGTAATGGCCTTATGAAGAAGAGGCTCTGTAGTGTCCTGCATCACAATGTTCTCTGTTCACCAGAACGTGGCACTTCACGGGTATTTCCTATGTATGTTGCATGCATCCTACTGTTATGGCTGAGCTGTATTTGTCTTCAATCCAGTCATCTGCCTATTGTAGACAGTTCTGCTATGTCGTTAGTGGACCAGTCTGGGGCCACCCTGGGCTTGAGTTGAGTCAAACTAGGCATTTGCCAGAGATGCAAATGCACTAATCTGCAGGATCCTCTCCCTGTGTTGTCCCCTGAGAAGCTTTCATTGAAAGGCAGAGACTGCAGTGAGACCAGATGTCTTCCCCCAGTGGAGCAGGGGTCTTTCTAGAGTTCTGGCCCTTATTGGGGCTGTTTGCATACTTCCAGGATTGTGGTACTGCTCTAGATGTACTCGTACCATGGGCACATTGGAGGGGGTGGGTCTGCAAGAGAATTTGGGTGTGGGGTGTGCACTATTAGTGAAGTTTGCACTAATCTGCTGCAGGAGGGGGCCTGCAGCCACTGCAAAACTCCTGCCCAGGCCAAGATGGATGGAGTAGGTCCACAAAAGAGCATGGGGGTACAGCACACTGTTAGCAAACTAAGTGAAGAGTGTTTACAGTCCACTGGTTTCTGCAGCTGTCCATGTATCTAAGCTGGGGGGCCAGAGAGGGGAAATGGCACCTATCCGCTCCTTTATTTCTACAGAATTCTCCAAATACCCCTGCCCTCCCAGAACAAGCTCTGAGATTAGTAAACAGACCTCCTGCCACATACTCCAGGCATTTTTAAAACTGCTGCTTCTATGCTGTGTCTCAGCAACGCTGTTTTTGTGCTGTCTCTTTACAGGCAGGGACTCAGTTTCCTCTTGCTCTCCAACTCTGCCAGAGCCAAAGCTGCTGTTTTTTTGGTTTTTTTTTTTTTTTTTTTTAAGTTCAAGGTGTTAAGCCCTACCCCCTACCCCCTGCTCTGATTGTAAGAACTCACGAAGTTAGATTCCTCTGGTTTTCAAAGCCAGATATTATGAGGATTTTTCTTCCCAGTGTGGGTCTCCTGTGTCTGAAATGTTTGATGTGGGGTCTGCTCCTCTCCTCTCTGTGTATTTTGCCACTTCTCCCCTCCCTGTGGACAGTCTCACAGGCCAGTTTGGCTCCCAACTGCATCTCTGCCCTTCACACCCTCTTTAATGTGGACTTTTCTCTCAATTCAGCTGCAGAGAATCTGTTCTGCCAGTCTTCAGGTCCTTTTCTTGGTTATTTACACTGATAGGGATGTTATTGATGTGTATCCATGGGATGAGGTAAGCCAAGACTCCTCCTACTCCACCATCTTCCCCAGAATTCCCAGATATTCCTTCATTCATTTAAAGTCATCATGTGGATATATTGGAGGGTTTTTTAAAAATCCATTCACCTATTGATGGTCACTTGAGAGGCTCCTAATTTTTAATTTTTATTAATAAAGTTGCTCAAACATTTATGTATAAATCTTTGTATAAACATGTGCTTTCTTTTCTCTCAGGTCACAAATAAATGCATGTTTAACTTTTTTTAAGAAACTGCCAAAGTGTTTTCCAAAAACATTTGTACCATTTTACATTCTCACCAGCACTGTAAAAGATTGCTGGTTACTAAACATCCTCTACAACACTTGGTTTAGTCAGGTTTTCTCAATTTCGGAATTTTAGCCACTCTAATGGGTACAAAGTGATATCTCATTATGGTTTTGACTTCAATTTCATAAAGGCTAATAATGTTGAGCATCTTTTCCTGGGGTTTTTTGGGTTTTTTTTTTTTTTTTGCATCCATTTTTCTTCTTTAGTTAAGTGTCTGTTTAAATCCTACCAATTTTTATTGGGTTGTTTATCTTGCTAATTAGTTATAAGATTTTATATCTATATATATCTATATATTTAGATATATATAGATATATATCTAGATATATCTTCATCAGATATATTTTGCAAGTACTTTCTTCTAGGCTATAGCTTGACTTTCATTTTCACAACAGTGTTCTTTGAAAAGCAAAAGTTTTGGGGGCACCTGGGTGGCTCAGTCAGTTAAGTGTCTGACTCTTGATTTTGGTTTTGGTCATGATCCCAGGGCCATGAGATCAAGCCTCATGTTGGGCTCCAAGCTCAGCAGATAGTCTGCTTGAGATTCTCTCTCTTCCTCTCTCTCTGCCTCTTCCCTCTTTCAAATAAATAAATTTTTAAAAAGAAAAGGAAAGGAAATTTTTTTAATTTATTAACTTTTTATTTTGAGGTTTGGATTTTTAGTGTCATATTTAAGAAGTCTTTTACCAAATCCAAGGTCACTAAGAATTTTTCCTATATTTTCTTCTAGAAGTGTTGCAGTTTTAACTCTTAGATTTTGGACTATAATCCATTTTGAGTTAAATTTTGTATATGAGAGTTAAGGGTTAAGGGTTAAGATGTATTTTATTTTATTTTTGCATAAAACTACCCAACTGTTCAGAACCATTTAATGAAGAGATGATCATATCTCCATTAAATTGCCTTAACTACTGGGGCGCCTGGGTGGCTCAGCAGGTTAAAGCCTCTGCCTTCGGCTCAGGTCATGATCCCAGAGTTCTGGGATCGAGCCCCGCATCAGGCTCTCTGCTCAGCGGGGAGCCTGCTTCCTGCTCTCTCTCTCTGCCTGCCTCTACGCCTGCTTGTGATTTCTGTCAAGTAAATAAATAAAAATCTTAAAAAAAAAAAAATTGCCTTAACTACTTTATCCCAAATCAACTGACTATATAGAGACTCTCTATTGACTATATAGTATATTGCACTGACTCATGTATCTATCTTTACTCCATACTATACTAATTGCCTATGTAGAAATTGTACAAAATCTCCAAGTTAGTTTAGGAAAGACAGGTGATTTAATAAATTATATTGGTATAATTGGTTAATAGGAAGAAATAGAGTGGACACCTTATCTCCAACTGTAAGTAAAAAGCAATTCCAGGGGTGCCTGGGTGGCTCAGTTGGTTAAAGCCTCTGCCTTCGGCTCCGGTCATGATCCCGGGGTCCTGGGATCGAGCTCAGCAGGGAGCCTGCTTCCCTTCCTCTCTCTCTGCCTGCCTCTCTGTCTACCTGTGATCTCTGTCAGATAAATAAATAAAATCTTTAAAAAAAAAAAAAAGTAATTCCAAATGGACTAGCACCTAAAGAAAAGCAAAATTTCTCAACTTTTAGGAAAAACAAGGAATGTTTTTATGACCATGGGGTAGTGAATAACTTCACAAGACACAAAACCACAAACCATAGTAATTTTTTTTAAACTAACAAATATGACTATATTAAAATGAAAACTTTGTATGATAAAAATTTACTATATCTATTTTTTTAAAGATTATTTATTTATTTGACAGAGAGAGAGAGAGATCACAAGTAGACAGAGAGGCAGGCAGAGAGAGCAGGGGTGGGGAGGGCAGGCTCCCTACTGAGCAGAGAGCCTGATGCGGGGCTCCATCCCAGGACTCTGGGATCATGACCCGAGCCAAAGGCAGAGGCCTAACCCACTGAGCCACCCAGGCATCCCCAAAAAATTTACTATAAAGATACAATATAAACTACAGACTTAACACAGAGTTACGTGCAACACACAGAACTGACCAAGTATTTATAACCAGAATTTTTAAAGAATGCCTCTAAATCAATAAGAAAAATGCAAACAACCCAAGTGAAAAATAAGCAAAGGATATAAAGATGCATTCACAGAATAGAATGTTCAATTAATATATTAAAAGGTGTCAACCTCAAGTTTAATCAGACAAAAAAGCTCTGATTAAAACAACAGCCTTTTAATTTTCAGCCATCAGATCAGCAAAAATTCAAAAGCTTAAAATCAGCCTGGTACACTGGTTCTATCACCTCCAGGAATTGGGGTCCATATGTTACAAAGAGAAAAATATCATCATCTTCACCGGGATAGTCCAGAAACATATTATAAAAATTTTCCCAGCTGGAAACATTTGGAAGATCTATAATAGATGAAAGGAATAGTCCCAATGTTCACCGAGCATACGTTTTTGGTCCCTTTGGTCTCTCTGTTTTTGTTTTTGTTTTTAATTGGAAACTATTTTATTTTTTCAATTTTTTATTGGAATTCTAGTTAACAGTCTTTATTTCTTTTCTTTTTTTTTTTAAATATTTATTTATTTGAGAGAGAGAAAGTGAGACAGAGCATGAGCAAGGAGAAGGTCAGAGAGAGAAGCAGACTCCCCGTGGAGCTGAGAGCCCTATGTGGGACTCGATCTCGGAACTCCAGGATCATGACCCGAGCCGAAGGCAGTCGTCCAACCAACTGAGCCACCCAGGCGTCCCAACAGTCTTTATTTCTTGATTGATAAATTTACTCATTGCTTTCTAAAGAACAGAGATTCCCCCCTCCCAATTTTCCTCCCTTAATTCTGTCTGGTTCTTCATTCTCCTCAGTTCTTGTGAAATTTTCCATGGATTTCTCTAAAAGGCAAAGCAAGCAAACACACAATCTATCTCTTTCGTATTTTTCATTTCCCCACTCTTTATTAAGTTTTATATTTCATCACGGGCAGATGTATTAAGTAGCTTGAGTATGTGGGTTCTTTGACAAGGAAACTGAGATGCCCTTCATTTTGGCTTAGCATTTGATGTAGAGGACCCTGACAGACACATGGCCAACAAAAAGTAATTTTTTTTTTTTTTTAAACAAGCTATTTTCATCCCCTTTCTCCCTTGATAGTCTTACCTTCCTCCCAATTCTGGTCTTCCCTGATCACCATCTCTAGAATCACCACATATTACCCCAAGAAAAATTCTTCTCCCTTCATCATTTTCTGTACTCTCATTCCTCACTAGGTCTATTCTTCCTTCACTTGACCCCTCAGAAACAGATTTTGACACCTCTTTCTCTCCCTTCAGTGAGAGACATGGAGCACTGCACAAGAGACAATATAATAGTTTTAAGACAGAGACTTCAGACTCTGGGTTCGAATCTTGGCTCTATAAATAAAGTATGTGCAAAAAATTCATAGACTCTTGATAGTTTAGTGTTAGAAACATTTGCAGAGCTTATCGCATCCATTCCACTCCTTTCAAGATAGAGAAAACGAAACCAAGATGGAGAAAATGAGGCCTTACATGATTCACTCAAGATCATTCACCAAGATGAATGCAGAGATGCAACAGTGTCCAATCCCTTAACCCTCATCTCAACTCTTGCCAATCATTACTTGAGAGTGGGCTAAAAACTTGTCCAGAGTCAAAATCACTGCATCCATTGTAAGAGAACAGTTTTAAAAGAGATATACAGTAATTTCCTCACAAAATTATTCCTACTACATCAAGTAGCCTTAAAATGCTAGCACACAATGTTCTCACCCACAAAATCAATTTCTTATAGGTAACTACTTTTTAATATTTGAGAATAAATGTTAGGAATAGATTTATAACATTATTGAGCTTTTAAAGCAAAAGAGGAGAATATTAATATATTTGGCTATGTGAAAATTAAAATTTAAGTCTGGCAGAAGACATCATACTTAAGAATTTTTTTAACTGAGACAAATTCAGAAAAAATGACAGGCTATATGACAGGCAGTGAATTGATACACTTGATACATAATGAGCTGTTACAAATTACCAGGAAAAACATAAAGACCCCAATAGAAAATAGGGAAAGGATATGTACAAACATGTCCCAGATAAAGAAATGCACATAACCGTTAAGCAGAAGGAAAGTCTCTACCCACTAGTATTTAAAGAATCACACCTTAAAACAATGACATATATATTTATCTCAGAGACTGACAAAGACTTTAAAAGTAATAATATCCCACCTTGGTTAGGGTGTGGAAAAGGGGACCTTTTGTATAAGCTGTTGCTGTAAGGCTAGTACTGACACAATTTTCCTGGAGCACAGTTTGGTAATTTCTATGAAAAATTCTATGAAATTTTTGACCCAAATTGCCACTGCCATGAATTTATCTTATAACAATATTCACCCAAATGCCTAAAGATATGTTATAAAGATGTACACTGAAGGCTGGACTGTGATATCAAACACTGGGAAATAAACAAAATGTTCACCTGTCAATGAAGAGTTTAAGGGGCACCAGGGTGGCTCAGTCATTAAGTGTCTGCCTTCAGCTCAGGTCATAATCCCAGGGTCCTGGGATCGAGCCCTGCATCGTGGGAAGCCTGCTTTTACTTCTCCCATTCCCCCTGCTTGTGTATCCTCTCTCACTGTGCCTCTCTCTGTCAAATAAATAAAATATTTTAAAAAATAAAATAAAATAAAAAGAATGAAACTGCCCTAAATATAGTACCTGGAGAAGTGCAAATGACACATAATGTGAACAAGCTAGGTGTAAAGCAATATGCATAGAATGAACCTATTTTGTAAAAGTGGGAAGGAGGGCAATTGATGTTTGAAGGTACATGGAAGAAAGTTTTACTCACAATCTTTAGTTAAAATGACAGAACTGGGGTGCCTGGGTAGCTCAGTTGGTTAAGCATCCCACTCTTGATTTCAGCTCAGGTCATGATCTCAGGGTCTTAAGTTCAAGCCCTAAGCTGGGCTCCATGCTGGGCATGGATAGCCTGCTTAAGATTCTCTCTCCCTATAGTTCTGCCCCACCCCCCTCACAATCGCTCACTCACATGGTCTCTTTCTCTCTCTTGAAAGAAAGACAGACACACAGACAAGACACAACTGAGCAGAACTAGCATAAGCTTAAAAAGGTGGTTTGGCTCATATCAACATGAACCTGTAAATGGAAGTGGCCCAAGAAGTGGCTGGATATGGGGGCTCAGGCAATTGTCCTCAGTTTCTCCACTGATTCTGCCTCTCTTCCTGTTTTGTCCTCATTCTTTCCCATCCCAGATAGCTGCCTCCCTCACCTAGTGAAAAAATATGGACAATGGCAATTAAACTTCAGGTCTTCCTGAAAGAATGATCCACAAGAACAGGAGACAGAATCTGTTGGCTTTCACAAAAACTCCACAGAGGGCTCTGACAGTTTGCTCCCAAGCCATGAAACAATGATTAGAACCAGGGTTAAGGCTCATTCTCAATGATAGGTAAGGCCCCTCATTCCAACTCTGGGAGCTCTGGGGGCAGACTGGGTGTCAATGGTTCCTCAAAGGAGGCAATTCTGGTAAACAACCTGTGTCTGCTACACAATGGACATCTTTAATAACAATAACTTTAGGAAGCGGGTTACTTTGTCATTGACAATGCAAAGGCTGGACTACAGAAAATAGGATTTTTTTTTTTTAAGATTTTATTTATTTATTTATTTGACAGAGAGAGATCACAAGTAGGCAGACAGGCAGGCAGAGAGAGAAGGAAGCGGGCTCCCTGCCGAGCAGACAGCCCGATGCGGGACTCGATCCCAGGACTCTGAGATCATGAACTGAGCCGAAGGCAGAGGCCTAACCCACTGAGCCACCCAGACGCCCGAAAATAGGATTTTAAAAAATCCTCAGCAAACCAGGAGTTCCTATCTCACCCATGATCATGTGTGGCTTTTAAAATTTAAAAGAACAAAGAACTCACTGATATGTGGAATTTGAGAAACAAGGCAGAGGAACATAGGAGAAGAGAGGAAAAAAGGAAACAAGATGAAACCAGAGAGGAAGACAAAACATTAGAGACTCTAAATTTCAGGAAACAAACCAAGGGCGGCTGGAGTGGAGGGAGTGGGAGGGACGGGCTGGATGGGTGAGAGACATTGGGGAGGGTATGTGTTGTGGTGAGCGCTGCGTGTTATATAAGACTGATGAACCACAGACCTGTATCCCTGAAACAAATTATATATATTAATAATTTTAAAATAATAAAATTTAAAAGAACAAAGAACACATACACACACACACACGTACACACACATGCTTTTCCATAATTTGGTTAAAATATGCCCTACATAGTTCTTGGCAATGAAGTAGTTAATTTCTTCTGGGAAGATACCGAAGAAGGAATTTTTATTGAAGAGGTTGATTCAACCTTTTCTGTGAGCACAAACTCAGATTTTGTGAAATAAGCAGTGGGAAGGCACTGGCCTGGGGAGAGTGTTGAGATAGCTCTGTGTGATCTTGTCCCAGAGCCCCCCAAGGGATAGGAGGACAGAGGGCAAGACCAGTCTCATGGCTCTTCTGCCCCTGGGCCTTTTAACAGCTTCTAAACTACCTGTAAATGTCCCCCAAATAATTTTTTTTTTCTTTCCAGAAACCAATTAGTGCAATCTCCCTGTACACTAGCAGTTGACTGCTTTCTTTTCCCCCTTCAGCCCCCACTATTAAGCATGTAAAGAGAAACCAGGAATGCAAGACCTAATAGTTAAACTCATTAGTCTAGATTCCACAAACCCAGCATTTGAGATAAATCAGTTAGGAACCATATTGAAGTTCCTGTATTTATTATTTCTGAATAAAAGGTTATTTTGCAAATTAAGAATGAATAAGACTGCAGAGGAATGAGGAAAGCCACTTTACAAGCATCCCTCACTATTTCAGAAACAACCAACAGGTAATCAACTGATAAACCAACGACTATAAGTCACTGTTGCCTGCACAATTTTTTTAAAATCTTCTCCTACTGGACACTTTGTAGTCTGGTTTCTAGTTACTATATGTCATCAAAAGTCATAAAACAAGACATAATTCAGAATGTTTTACTAATTCAAATCATTGAAGAGTTTTTATTGTACAATTGGCTAAGACTAGTTTTCAGATGCAGTATCTGGCATAGTTAATAGTGGTTAAGACAGTGTCAAATAGTTCTGGCTCAAGTTCAGGTTCTACCTTTTAAAGGTACCCTGGCCAAGCTGCCTCTCTGAATGAATCTCAGCTTTCTCTTCTGTATGATGGAATAATAATACCTACCTTATGGAATTGCTCTGAGGATTCACTGGCAAGCTTGGCATATAGTAATTCATCAGTAAACATTAGCTTTTAATCTTTTTTAGTCACATATTTTATTTTAAATGTACCTGACTCTCCTAGGCCCCCAAGACATTTCCTTTTTAAAAATTCCAGTTTAGTGAGAATAGAATAGGGTGAGTACAGAATAGAACATGGGCTAAACACTCAACCGACACTTCTGTGTTCAGTACAACAGCTCATGTAGCATCAAAGGAAAAAAAAAAAACTATCATCTGACTCAATCTTTCTGTTTCTCAGTTCATTGATATTATAGAATCTGTGGATTCTTTTTTTAAGAAAGTAACCTTCCATACTATCTGTACAAACATGTCTTCTCCTTCATAGAATAGACGGTACAGGTATGCCCCACTTTTTGAAAGTTCATTATACCAATTCACTTTTACAAAAAACCTACATTAATACCTGTTTTACTAATCAAAAGAAATTCAAAAAGGATTTTTGCCTTAATGGAAAAAGGAGATAAGCAAAAATTAGCATTCAGTGTTTGTTTTGCAGCAGAGATGTGATAGAGACAGTGCACACCTTGGGCAGCGAGTGGCCCCACCAAGTTCCTTCCCTGGGAACTATACTCCACATTTCAGCATCAAGCTGCCAGAGCTTTGAACTGTGTCCGTGAGCATTTGTGCTTCATCTCAATTTATTTTATGTACCAGTTAGCAACATGTGTCCTTGAGTATTAGAAAAACTGAACAGAAGGCTACATTTTGGATTTAGAAACACTCAGAAATTCTTCCATATAAATTAATGGGAATTGCTTCTTTGCTTTATGCCTTTTCAGCTTAGAAAAGCTTTCAAAGGAATGCTCTACTTTCAGATAGCAGAAGAAACCCATATTTTAATCTTTTCAAACCTGTAGAAGTACACCAGCATAGACAGTTCCCATTTCAACAACATCCTAATGCATGGCACATGTGAGCAGTGTTTACCATAGACAACACTGAGGGAAGAGCTAAGTAATCACCAGGCAGATCAAGCAACTGCAATAAAGTAGAATAAATGGCAAGAAAGCAAAATAACAAGTGACAAATTGGGAAAAATATTTGGCACACACATAACAATTAAAGGCTATAAATTACTAAATGCAGAATATATAAAATATAAAGGAGATCCTACAAACCAATGAGAAATGATAAACAATATGACAGAAGAATGAACCTAGGTTATTTCCTGCCAAGTAAAAAAAGAAATTCAAAGGGTCACGAACATATGAAAAAAGCTGAGCCTCATCAGGGATCCAAGAAATTCAAATGAAAGCATAGTGGTTCACCATATTTGACTATCAGATTTGCAAATACTGATAAATATCTACTGTTAAGAATTTCAAGAAATGGGTATTCTCCTACATGAATCATATTTGTTTTCCATTGCTGCAGTAACAAACTATGACAACCTTAGTTACTTAAAACAACGCAAAGTTACTATCTCACAGTTCTGTAGGTCAGAAGTCCAATACAGACTTCAGTGGGCTAACATCAAGGTGTCACCTGGGCTGTATTACTTTCTGAAAGAGGCTCTAGGAGGGAAATCATTTCCTTGCCTTTTTCAACTTCTAAAAGACATCAACATACCTGGCTTTCTTCATTCACCTTTTTTTTTTAATTAATTTATTTATTTTCAGAAAAACAGTATTCATTATTTTTTCACCACACCCAGTGCACCATGCAATCCGTGCCCTCTATAACACCCACCACCTAGTACCTCAACCTCCCACCCCTCCGCCACTTCAAACCCCTCAGATTGTTTTTCAGAGTCCATAGTCTCTCATGATTCACCTCCCTTTCCAATTTACCCCAACTCCCTTCTCCTCTCGAACACCCCTTGTCCTCCATGATATTTGTTATACTCCACAGATAAGTGAAACCATATGATAATTGACTCTCTCTGCTTGACTTATTTCACTCAGCATAATCTCTTCTAGTCCCGTCCATGTTGCTACAAAAGTTGGGTATTCGTCCTTTCTGATGGAGGTATAATACTCCATAGTGTATATGGACCACATCTTCCTTATCCATTCATCCGTTGAAGGGCATCTTGGTTCTTTCCATAGTTTGGCGACCGTGGCCATTGCTGCTATAAACATTGGGGTAGAGATGGCCCTTCTTTTCACTACATCTGTATCTTTGGGGTAAATACCCAGGAGTGCAATGGCAGGGTCATAGGGAAGTTCTATTTTTAATTTCTTGAGGAATCTCCACACTGTTCTCCAAAGAGGCTGCACCAACTTGCATTCCCACCAACAGTGTAAGAGGGTTCCCCTTTCTCCACATCCTCTCCAACACATGTTGTTTCCTGTTTTGTTAATTCACCTTTAAAGCCAGCAATGTTGTATCTCTCTAATCATTCTATAGTCACATGATCCTTCCTGACCACAGCAGGGAAAGAATCACTGCTTATTTAAGGATTCTGGTCATCAGATTGGGCCCAATGAAATAAATCAGAATAATCTCCCTATTCCAAGGTCCTTAATCTTAATCACATCTACAAAGTTCCTCTTGTCAGCTAAGGTAACATAGTCAGAGGTTCTCGGAAGTAGGAAATGGACCTTTTTGAAAGTGGGCATATTCTGCCTAGCATACTAATAGTGATAGTATAGCCTTTATGGATGACAGCTTGGCAGTATATGCATACCCACTGATCCAGCAATTTGATTATTTGAAAAATCTATCCTACAGAAACACATGCATACTTGCATTAAAGTGTGTGTCCAAAGATATTCATTGTAGCTTCACTTGAGAATGCAAGAAATTAAAATGAATAACATTCATACAAGGACATTTAGGAAATTATGATATGTCCCTATTATACCAGTAGGTAGCAGTTAAAAATACAGGTAGATATGTGCTAATATGAAAAGATCTCTAGAACGTATGGGTAAGTGAAAAAAAAAGAAAAAGAAAAAAACAAGTTGAAGATATACTAAAATAAAAATTTTCATTTAAACTTTAAGAATTTGGAAAGTGTCTGGAAGGATCCCCATCAAACCTCTGAGAAGTAGAATGGAACTGAGGATGGAGAGGTGAGGGGCATGCACTTTTTCTGAGAGAGAAAAAGAGAGAGAGATGGATATCTACATTCCTGTATCTGTAATGTTTGAATTTCATATTACCTATACTTTTAAGATAGTAAATTGTTTAAAAAACAAAGTGTGCTGGACTCCCAAGTCATTAGTATAGCTATGTGACTTGAGTTACTCACTTTATCCCTCAAGCCTTGAATTAACTAAATCTATAAATTTAAGTAGTTGAACACGAGGACTTCTAAATTCCAATTCTAGATTTTATGAGTAGATGTAGAAAAAAAATTTAACTCAAGTTAGTAGTATTTTGGTCATTTGTGAAAAGGTAAACAGTAATTTATTGATTTTTTAAGTAATGTTCTAAATTTTCTATAACAGTCTTGACGTTAAATATTTTAAACTTCTAATCCTATAAATATATTAGTATTTGTCAAATTATAGTACTCCATTAGGATTCGGAAAAGATCTCCACAGGCATTCTAATGCATTGTTGATGGTAATGTAAATTAGCACATCCTTTCTGAAAGGCAAATCACAACAGGTGAAAACTTTAAAGCAGTTTAATCTTTGATTTAGTAATCCCACACCTATAACTTTATTCTAAGAAAAAAAAAAATAGAAGCAATTCTAAATGTCCAAAATAGAGAAATGGTTCAATAAATTAAGCTGTTGTGCCTTATTATAACAGTCATTGTATATACCTCAAAGAAATATTATTAATACAGGGAAGTTTACAACCAAATTTGAGTGAAAAAATAGAGATATGTATGTATTTCCTGTCCACTATATAGGTTTTATGCATATGGGCTTAAAATAAAGACTGGAAGGGAATGTACCAAAATGTTAATGGTGGTTAACTCAAGTTTGTGATTTTTTAAAAATACTTTTAGGAAATTTCCAATCTTTCTACAGTGAACTAGTGTGACTTTTATAACAATAAAGTAAAATTTTAAATGGTCTCTCTACTTATAAATTTAAATAATCTCTTCAAATGAAAACTTTCACCAAGAGTTGATAGGAGAACCACTAAGTATCTTAACATTTGGAAAGTCATCTCTTTCTCTCCCTTCCTTCTGCTAGTTTTGAGTTTACTCTTCTTCTAGTTCCTTAAGGTAGAAGGTTACTGATTTGAGAACTTTCTTTTAAAATATAGGCTTTTAGAGCTATAAACTTGCTTCTAGGTACCCATGTAGCTAAATCCCGCAGTATTTTAAATGATGCATATTTTCCTCAAAGTACTTTCTAACTTTCCAATTTTCCCTTGTGATTTCTTCTTTTACCCCTTGGTTATCTGTGTGTGTTTGTTTGTTTTGCGCTTTTTTTTTTTGTAACTTCCACATAATTGTGAATTTTCTAAATTTCCTTCTGGTATTTTATTTGAATTCAATTTTGTTGTGGTCAGAAAATCTATTTTGTATGACTTCAGTCCTTTAATGTATTGAGACTTGTTCCATGGCTAACATATGGTCGATCCTAGAGACTGCTCCATGTGAATTTGAGAAAAATGTGTAATCTGCTACTGTTGACTGAAGTGTTCTACAGATGTCTGGTTTATAGTGTTTACAGTGTTGCTTATGTCTTCCATTTCCATATTCATCTTCTGCCTCTTTCATCTTTTACTGAAAGAGGGATACTGAAGTCCCCAACTATGACTGCTGAATTGTCTACTTCTCCCTTCAATTCTGTCAGTTTTGAAGGGAGATTTGTGTACTTCAGATTCTGTTATAAGAAATATGTGTTTACAACTGCTATATCTTCCTAATAGACACCATAGACTAACTCTTTTATCATTACAAAATGATCTTTTTTCTCTCTAGCGACAGCTTTTGTCTTAAACTCTACTTTTTCTGTTATTTGTATAGCACTCCAGCTGTCTATTGGTTATTGCTTGTATAGTATATTCTTTCCATCCTTTTTGTTTTCATCCTATTTGTAGCTTTGAATATATGTGTACCTGTTGTAGGCAGAAAGTAGTTGGATCATTTTTTAAATCTATTCTGCCAAACTCTGAGTTTTAAACAGGGATCATGGCAGCTCCATTTCATAAGGAGGTTTTGAAGAAGGCATCCCCATTCACTGAGCTTTCCCAATTTTCATTTGGCAGCTCATAAAGTGATTTTATGTGCAACCAAAGAAATGTAAAACTGTTTCCCACAGTGCTTTAAACAAGCTATAACGCATTTTCAGATACAAAGGGTTATGGGGAGATTTCCTGACAAGTTTGAATAAAGGTAGAAATTTCAATTTTTTATGAGATTCTTTAAGCACTGACTTTAAGGCATCAGCAGCAGGCTCACTAATGCTAGCTATGAGCACATTGTAACTTCTAAGCTAAAGAGGGGTAAACAAGCATTCCACGGTCTCTAAAAATGAAAAAAAAAAAGTGCAATTTGTGTGTCACAGAGGCAATTATTTTTCAGGTTTTATCATCAGGAAGTAAGAAAGGCAAATCACCCTGTATCTACACATTCACACACACAAATTTATATAATATATAATGCATTATCTTGTAGTACAATGATATTTGTCCATTAAATGAGTGAACTAAAATAGAAAGTATGGATGACATGTAGTAGGTTCTATATGGTTTTTTCAAACCATACAGTTTGATTCAAAATAGCATGGTGTTAGTGTTAGGCAGATGTGAACTTGAATCATGGTGCAGCCACTTACACCCGGTATGACTTAGTACTTCATCTTTTAATCATTTAATCTCTCTGTGCCTCAATTTCCTCAACTGAAAAATAGACTAAAATTTGGCGCTAACTTCACAGAACAACTGACATAATGAATCAATGTCCTTAGTTATTACTAGCAATATAGATATTAATAAAAAATAGCCACAGCAATTACTTTAAGCACCTGTTACTAGGGCCTAAAGACAAATGGATGGAATATATTGAACCCATCTGATTCAAATATGCTTCAAGATAAGTCTGAGAAATAAGGAATAATGACACACAAAATACAGATACAAATCAAAGCAAATCTCATTGGCATTTTTAGGGGAATTGGGGAAGCAACAGGATTAATATAGAAATAGAATTAGGGTTGGAAAGTGTCTACTTACCAGTTTTCAACATACTAATAAGAAAATGGTTTTCCCCACAAATCCCCACTGTACTTGTATTTTCTTCAATACCTTAAAGAAATTCTATTACTATTAGCCAGTCTTTGAGTTCAATAATAGATTACCTTCATTTTTTACAACAAATTTTCTTTAAAATTATATGTAAAAATATTTATAAAATAAATTATATTTTAAACATTTATGAATGAGTCTTGTTCTTTCTAGTTATCATGTATCATTCACTTCATATCCCATTTAAAATATTTCCCCATCTCTTCTCTGTCAACTCAAATCCTATCCAATGTTCAGGAGCACCACCAAAACCACTTCTCTGAAACTTCTCTAAGGTCATCCTAATCCTCAGCATTTTCCCTCTTGTATGAATTACTATAATATCTGTATTAATTACAAAGAAATTCAACAAGCAACTGTTGACCAATTACAATCAGCCAGGCAATAGAACTGGTGCTAGAGACATCAAGACGAAAAAGACAGTCTCTGCCCTCCTCTTAGAGGACACAGACTCCAGTGGCAGAAAACAGCCATACAAAAAGAATTAGTATGCCAAGGAATATTTTTATAAAATGAAGGGACATTTGTAGAGAAATATTTAATCAGAAAGAAAACAAATCAACAATTAATTTGTCTTTCTGATAAATCTGGATTTTCATCTGGAGCACAGAGCTTTTACTTTACATTTTTCAGAGATAGGAAAATGGTCATTTAAAAGTAGTTTTGGGGGCACCCGGGTGGCTCAGTGGTTAAGCGACTGCCTTTGGCACAGATCATGATCCTGGAGTCCCAGGATCAAGTCCCGCATCAGGCTCCCAGCTCCATGGGAAGTCTGCTTCTCCCTCTGACCTTCTCCCCTCTCATGTGCGCTCTCTCTCTCTCTCTCAAGTGGATAAATAAAATCTTTAAAAAAATTAAAAATAAAATTAGTTTTTGGTTTTCTGTTCTACAGTTAAAGGGGAAAAAACATGTTTATGTGAAACCTTCTTTTATTTTGAGAAAGCCTATTAACATGTATTTTGATTATGCAAAGGTAAAGTTAAAATGCTACTCTGGAATGGGGACAGGCAGGAATATAAGTAGACAAACTACTTTGCATAAAGATGCAAATATTTGACTTTGCCATGGAAAGAGTAACATCTTGTATAAATTAGCTTTTGCCACAACAATGGTGCATAACAAACAACCTCAAAATGCAGTGATTGAAAAAAATTATTTTCACAGATTCATGAGTCAGCTGGGCTGATTTTGCTTCACATTGCAGGTCTGCAGATCTAGGTCTTTCCCACATGTCTTTCATCCTCCTTAGTCCCAATGGGCTATTCAGGACACATTCTTTGCATAGTGACGGCAAAGGCACATCAAGGGGCAAAGCACTTTTCCAGCTGCATTTTGCATCACAGTTGCTAACATACTCCTAACCAAAGTAAAACACATGGCCAAGCCTGAAGTCAAGAAGCAAGGAAGTACGTATTACCTTTAGTGGAGAGAATGCAAAAATAACTATAAAACAAAGGATATGAATATAGGAAATAATGAAGAATTGGGTCTAATAATTCAATCTATCAGACATCTCCATAAAGATATTGACTGAAATGTGTTTGAAATTGAGAGAAAAGATTTAGGGCTTGGAATCCTTGTTGGATCAGAGAAAAGAGAGATTTGAGAGATGTAGAAAAAACATGTCTACAGCAGAAGGTAAATGGCTATCACAAAGTAGGAATAGATAGGAACTAACATGTGTTGGCTGTGGCCATTTTGTTCACCCAAGTTCCTTGGTATAGTTCGTTAAATGATAGTTTGATATTAGCTGGGTTTAAGGAAGTTAAGACAGGCCCATGAACAAAGCAAAGTCAGGAACATTGGATGGACAATCTATTTTTGGAATGATTATTGTATTCGTCCACAATAAGATGCCTGGTCAAGAAAACAATAAGAGTGGATTGTGGGAAACATGAGTTTTCTTCCAGGATTTTTAGAAATATTCCAAGTGGGCAACACTAGAGAACACTAGACTTTCTGCTAGTATGTGCACATAGAGTCTACTCTTTGCAATACCACATTTGAGTAGTGACTGTGAAGCAGGACAAAATTAAGGTTTGCCTTAACCAGTGATATTATTAATTATAACTTGTCTGTTTTAGATTATACTAAGTTTTAGTCATTTCCTGAACTTCTTAGCCCAAACTCATTTATTTGGATACAAAAGTAACATTTCCCTGTAGGCTTAAGTCACACATCTCATAATCACTTATATATCCTATCATTTACTCAGCCCATAAATATGAAACTTAAGCTATACACAACATAAACAAAGTCTCCAATTTTAAATCATCAGTCCAAACAAGGTGATAACACTGTAAGACAGAAGATGCAAAGTCTGTAAGCATTTCGAAAAGACAGAGGTACACTAATGAATATAATAATATATTTTGATCTATAAAAGTCTAAAACAAACCTGATCAGAGTAACAAATCCCTTAATGTTTTTAAATGGACTGTGACTATCATTAAATAGCTGTCTTAGCATTTGGAAGGTTAAGTACGTAAGTCAAGCATATTATCATCTAAATGTTGGAATCCATCATGGGATTCCCAATGAAGAATATATCACAAAAACCCAGAGCAATTAAATATTACCCATTCACATATATTTGTTAAAAAACCAATCACAGAGCTCTTACTATGGACCACAAACGCCCACAGGAAGCAGCCATGATCAAAGTACACAAGAGCTCTGACTTCCTCCCACTCAGTTCAGGGAAGAGACCAAAAAATTGGCAAGTAAACAAATAAAATGAACATACACATTTTCAGAAAAATATAATTGCTACAAAGAAATTAAAGGATGCTATAAGAGCTACTTTCTAATTGGTTGTCAGGGAAGGCCTCCCTGAAAAGGTGCCCTTTGAATAGTGACCTAAATGGAGCTAATTATGCAAAGATCATCTGGTACAAAAGCACTTCAGGCAAAGGGAATAGCAACTGCAAAGGGTCTTAAGTGAGCATGACATTGGCAATAAGAAATATTAGCTCTTAACATCTCTTTCCCTTCACACTTTGCTTAGTTTAATAAAATCAGTTTTTAATCATTCATAATAATGGAGAGAGCCAATGACTCTATTAGCTCATGACTTGTTACATCTATTAGTATTTTTAGATTTGCAGATTTTGTAGACACTAGAAAAAGACTCTAGCATTTTTTATTTTAATACATTTTAAAAATCCAAAATATGGGGCGCCTGGGTGGCTCAGTCAGTTAAGCATCCAACTCTTGGTTCCGGCTCAGGTCATGATCTCAGGGTCATGGGATGGAGCCCCATGTCTGCCCAGAGGCCGCTTAAGATCCTCCCTCTCTCCCTTTGCCTCTCCCCATGCTTGCGTGCCTGCACTCTCCATAAAGTAAAAATTTAAAAAATCTTCGAAAAAAAATTAAAAGGTCTAAAATACAACAAAGAATTCATACAACGCAATAGTAAAAAAACAGCCTGATTTAAAAATGGGAAGATGTGAATAGACATTTTTCCAAAGATGACGTGCAGATGGCCAACAAGTACATGAAAAGGGCTCAATATCACTAATCATCAGGAAAGTGCAACTCAAAACCACAATGAGATACTACCTCACATCAGTCAGAATGGCTAACAATAAAAAGATAAGAGATAACAAGTGTTGGCAAGGATGTGAAGAAAAGAAAATCCTTGTGCACTGTTGGTGGGAATGCAAATTGATGTGACCACTATGGAAAACAGTATGGAGGTTCTTCAAAAAATTAAAACGAGAAATACCATATCATCTAGCAGTTCCATTTCTGAGTATTTATCCAAAGGGGGGGGGGACAACCTAATTCAAAAGGATATATGCACCCCCATGTTCATTGTTGCATTATTTACAACAGCCCAGATAATGGAAATGACCCAAGTGTTCACAGTAAGATAAGACAGAGAACTACAAATACTCTATGATTTCATCAAATCCTAAAAAACAAAACTGAACTCATAGGCCCAGAGCACAGATTGGTGGTGGGCAGAGGCAGAAGGGGTAGGATCTTGAGTCATTATGTTGTACAGCTGAAGCCAATACAACGTTCTGTCAATTATACCTCAATTTAAAGAATAAAACTGTAGCATGAAGTGCCAACTCTGAAAAAAACGGGGAAGCTGTCCAACTATGTCACCTGACTTACATTTTGCTCTCCACACTTGGGTGAGACAAAAATCGCTCCTTCACTGATGAAAACAAGCCCCGCAGAACCTCCTTCACTTCCTTTCTCTCAACTTGCTCCTCAGAGCATCTTCCTGAAGTACGAAAAACCCTCCGTGGCGGGAAGAACAAGGTAGGAGAGGAAAGTAAAAAAATTCTTTGGAAATGTTCACTTACCCAAGTGGTGAGGATAGATGCTAAATTCCTTCCCGTGCAGCTCCCACGGGACGAGGGGACGCCGACGAGCCTTCCCTCGGGTGCGGAACCGCTCATCTCCCTCACAAAGTGGAAAAAGGCCCACAGCTGACTACTCTCTTGCCCTGGCCCTGTTAGTGAGAGTTAAAAGCTCTGCACTATGAAGCCACGATGCAGATACAATATTTCTAGCGTGAAATGATGTCAGACAAAAATGGAACCAGGAAGATGGTGAACGGAGAATCTCACATACACTTTGAGGCATAGGAAACTCAAGAACCTAGAGCCTGAGTCCCCGTGAGTGCCTGATTTATGGGAATCCGGAACTTGTTTCCTGACCAATGAGCAGCCGCCAAGCACATCTTTCTCCCATGCTCCAGCCAATGAGCTTCCTGCTTTCATCTCCGGGAGCGGAGGGGTGGGTGGCACTCTTTGCCCATAAATACAGGCCGCAAATTTCAATAGGCATTCTTATAGCTTATCGTAGTTCTTTTTTTGTGTGAATTGCGATTTTTCTGTTAGTGTCGAATAAGCTCAATTTCTGGTAACTTGAGCTTGCCTCAGTTCACTTCTTCATTTAGGTTGACACTTAATAAGTTACTTGAAACTGCTTTTGTACCTATAGCAAATATTTGTCAAAGTATTGAAGGAAGTGACTGCACAATTTTATAGGCCAGTGAAGAAAAGTTCAAATAAAACAAGACAATTGGGCACCTGGGTGGCTCAGTTGGTTAAGCATTTTCTCTGCTTGGCAGGAAGTCTGCTTCTTCCTCTGCCCCTCTCTCCAGCTCATTCTCTGTCTCAAATAAATAAAATCTTTTTTAAAAATGAGACAGTAATAAATAACCCCAATGTTTTTATTGTTCAAGATTTATTTCTGCAACCTAAGAGTATTGTCATGCTAGTTTCTGTCTTATACCAAATTTTCTGGCTCCATCTCACTATATTTAGAGCCAACTCCATTAAGCTGAAACAGGAGGTTTCACTACACTACAAAATGTCAAAAGAAAATCCACAGCACTTTAAAGAAAAGTTCTTCCTCCAGCAGGCAAACATTTTGAGAATATTAATTGGAACAAATTTTATATTGCAATCTTTTGTCATGTTATAAAATAATCCCTAACCAACTACAGAAATTCTGTTGCTAAGAAGTCACTGTTGTTGGCAAAATTTAGGTGAAGAGAATAATGATGGTGTTCTTTCATTTAGGGGAATTGAATTGATCCTTGCATATGTAAAAAGATGACAGATTCTAAAAAATGATATGCAGTTTAAAACTCAGTTATTTCCAAACCAAAGTTGGCAGGATGGTAGCCTAAGAGATTAATCATATCATTCTCCTTGATAGATTCATTGACTAAAGAAAATGCATAATCTTAATGTGTTAGATCCTAGTAGATTTTGAAGACTTGATTTCACACCAGATAACTCTGATTGCAAATTAAATAAAATTAAGAATTCTTCACTGGTTAGTTCACCATCTCAAGAGCCAATTGTTCAATTTCAGGAATTTTGTGAACCAGTTGTAAAAATACCCATTATTATAAATAAAATTAAGCTTACAATTAAAAATAAAACAAAGGTCATACATACTGAAAACTCATTTCCTGGTGATTTACTACATTTTACTAGTACTTACACTCTCAAGGATGTTTGCCTCCATTGTGTCTCTATGGAGAAAATATATATAACAGGGTGCTATCGGGTAGCATGTTCAGTGGAATGTCATGTTGAAACTGGCCATGGTGGGAGTACTTACTCCATGGAAATTAATGAACACTTTAATTCAAATTTAATTTACTTCCAGACAAAGGAAGTAATGAAGAAAATAATAACTGTATGGAATAAACTTAAAAGTATATCTGACGAATGTATTGGAGAGCTAGTTGTTAAACATTTACTAGAATGCACTGCAGCTAGGGATTCAAGATTTTCAGTGGCATTAAGCTAGAAGTCCCATCCTATTTGTTAGGGTCTGCTTTCTCATAATGAAGCTAACCTTGGGATAGAAGGTCATCTTCATTATGTTGGGAGTTTATGTTCTCTAGAGCTTGTTTTCTCTTCCATTTAAGTCTTAGTCCTGTACCTCAACTTTTTATGCCTTCTCCCTACAGGAAATGGGCAATTTTTGTATGCTACCAAGGAAGCCCCTTGGTTTTCAAACTTGACTTTTCACTGCTGAGTAATCAACCTTACCATTTAGATTTTACAAAATCTTTTCCCAGAGTGTTAATTGAGCTCAGCAAGAGCCACCACTCAATATCAAAGTCCTTATAGATAAAACTGTGCCCATATTCTCAGATGCCTATATAATGAATGTATCACTATCACATTTCTTTTCTGTAGTGTATCATCCTGGTTTACTATCAATAAAAAGGTTTAACAATTGCACTGCTACCTAATGTGAGGGACATACCACATTCCATCAGTGTTAGAGTCCTCAGTGTCTGTCAGCTGGCAGGTGTTTCTCCTCCAATATTCAAACATCTGTTTTCTCAGTACCACCCCGACACCCTCTTGGGTAGGATTCCCTGGTAAGCAGACTATGAGACAGAGCTTAGCATGCAGTATGTCAAACAAGGAGTGTGTCTGAAATCAACATTCGTGGAAAGGAGAGGCAGAAGATAGCCGTGGGCAAAAAGAAAAGTAGAGCTCTGATACAGTCTCAAGGAATGCTTCAGGCAAAGCCATGGGAAGTTCTAGAACTGGGGTGGCCCTTCAGAATTGTCCCACATTGGGGCATGGCATCCAGGACTTTATACCCTTGCATTGATCAGTCTTTGCCAAAAGGAAGGGAGGTGACTTTGAGTGATGTTCTTGGTTGTAGGACTTCTCTTTACAGAGGCTGACAGGTAGGAACTGTCTTTTGGCAGTATGCCCAGCAGTCTTTGTTCCTCAAGGGGAATCTAGGTAGCAAAGCACAGTGCCTACTACATGCTAGGCACTATTCTAGATGCTGGGGTTAGAATAGTAAGACTACACAAATTAATATGAAAATATATCATATGTCAGGTGATGATGAGTATCAAGGAGAAATAAAACAGGGCCACTCATTTCCAGCCACAGTCTGAGAATCTGCAAACCCATTAAGCATGTTTCCCTTTCAAGTTCTTTGCTGTTGTCTCTGCTTGGAATGCCTTCCCTTCCCATGACTTAAGACCTCACTCCCTTTAGATCTTGGCTCAAAGGTTTACTTTCCATAAAGCGTTGTCTGAGCATGCTATTGAAAATCGCAGTGTTCCCCCAATATACACACAGCCTAGCATTCTTTACCTCTGTTTCCCCACCAATCATTTTTCTCTGTTCTGAAAAACTTGTGCACTGTGCCTCCTGGTTACCTACTTCCCTTCTGCGGCCTGAGCAACCTGGCTGTGGCCTTGGCAAATCACTTATTTTACTTTCCTTTATTTCCCCCCAACAAGTAAACCATAGCAATAGTAAGGAGTGAGAGTGGTTAAGGTTCCATTTGCCCATCCCTCACTCCTACCCCATCCAACCCTCACCCACCCAAGAGCGATCCTTGTCAACACTGGAAAGCAACTGGGAAAAAAACTAATAGGAAACTCTAATTAAAGCAGATGAGGATAAAATGATTTTAAGCAGCTGGAGCCATGTGTGCACAAACAACTGGTTTCCTATGAGGCACTTTTGCTTCTCTCTTCTGTGAGAACCAGCTTTCCTTAGCAAAATCCTCCCTGGGTGGGTCGAGCCCTATTTCTGAGCGTTCCTTGACTGATGCAGGTGTTTGTTTAATGGCTGTAACGCCTGTCTCCTTGACTAGATTCACATGCCTTCATACTCGAAAAGGGTCTCTTTAAATCCTTTTCAATATGTTTTTCCCAGCAGATTAGTAGTAGCATGAGCTCAGGCTCTGGAACGTGGGGTGGGGGAGAAGTTTAAGCAAACTTCTTACCGCTTGGTTCTCCATTAAGTTAAAAACACAATATTTCAGATCTGAGAAAAAGAGAAATGTCATCTTTTCAATGCTGCGCAGTAAGCGCAGGTCACAATCTTCTTGGTTAGAAAAGACACCAGCATTTCCAACGGATAAGTATAAGGCATGGTCATTTACAAGCACTGGGTACTTAATGTGTTTTTTAGCACATCTATTTTCCTTCCATTTTATTTTCCACTTCCTTTTCACAGCCAGCCCCCCATGATGCTCATTCCAACGGACCGTTCTCCATGCTCCAATTGACAAATTAAAGTGTTTCTGCTGGGAGCCATATATTCCTTGGGATGACAAGTATTCACCACTGCAGTTCATGTTGCTGAAATATCCAGATGGTTGTCATAATTCTTCACTTTACTTTCAGTACCTTGCTATTCTTTCTCATTTTATCTATCATCAAAACAGTTTTGAAAGTCAACTTCTTCAAAGGATGGAAAAAGTGAAGCTTCAACTAAGGCATTATAAATCAAAGTTAGAAATTACACTTGAGTTCAGATAACAGATTCTGCAAAACAAGTAGTGACTTGTAAATAAGGAGATTAACATGTCTTTAAAATGTTTGCCTTTTCTATATGAATAGCCTTAGGTATTAAAGGTTTTCAACAGATATTTATGGAACACCTACTATGTGCCAGCCATTTTTGTTGGCACTTACTATATCTGAGTGAACAAAATGAAGACCTTGACACTGTGAGAGCTTATACTTCAGACAAGAATGTTGATAATAAACACAAACATAATAAAACTAGTTAATTGCATAGCTTGTTAGAAGCTTCCCATGTGAGGGGCACTTGGGTGGCTTAGTGGCTTAGGTATCTGACTCTTGATTTCAGGTCAGGTCCTAATCTCAGGTTCAGGAGATGGAGCTCAGAGTCAGGCCTGCACTCAGTTTGGAGTCTGCTTGATATTGTCTCTCTCCCTCTCCCTCTGCCCGTCCCCCTGCCCGTGCACTCTCCCTCCCTCTCTCTCTCTCAAATAAATGAAAAAAATAATAAAATAAAATCTTAAGATAATGAGGGTTTCCAGGGGAAGTTGGGCAGGGAGAGGGTGGTTGGGTTATGGACATTGGGGAGGGTATGTACTATGGTGAGTGCTGTGAAGTGTGTAAGCCTAATGATTCACAAACCTGTATGCCTGGGGCTAATAATACATTATATGTTAATAAAAAAGAAAGAAAAAACCTTAAGATAAAAAAGAAGCTTCCCAGACAAACCATAAATGACTCTTAATCTCACAAAAAAACTGAGGGTTGCTGGGGGGGATGGGGCTGGGAGAGGGGGGCAAGGTTATGGACACTGGGGAGGGTATGTGCTATGGTGAGTGCTGTGAAGTGTGTAAACCTGGCGATTCACAGACCTGTATCCCTGGGGATAAAAATACATTATATGTTTATAAAAAATAAATTAAAAAAAAAAAAAAAGAAGCTTCCCACTTGATACAGGAAGCTTTCCCAAATGATGGGGGAAAGGAAGAATGAGAAGACATGATAAGGAGGATCAGGAGAACAGGAGATGTTGGGGGCACATTTTGAAATAGGGCAACCAAGGCAGGCTTTACTGAGAAGGTGACATTCACATAAAGAGTAGAAGATCTTTTCAGGCTGACATAACAGCCAGCGCATCCTATCCTATCCTGAGATAGGAATTTGCCTGGATATTTGAGGAATAGCAAGGAGACTAATGTGGCCAAAGTGTAGTGAATTCAGGGCAGAGGAGAAGGAGAAGGCTCAGATTAGGCAAAAGAGGTCAGGGCACACAGGGCCTAGTAGACCATTGCAAAGATTTCGGTTTTCACTCTTTGATTTTTATTTTTATTTTTATTTTTTTAAGATTTTTATTTATTTATTTGACAGAGAGAGAGAGAGCGCACGCCCAAGCAGGGGCAGTGGTGGCAAGCGGAGGGAAAGGGAGAAGCAGGCTCCCCACTGAGCATAAAGCCCCATATGGGGTTTGATCCCAGAGTCCTGAGATCATGACCTGAGCCAAAAACAGATGTTTAACCCACTGAGCCACCCAGGTGCCCTGACTGGTTTTTACTCTGAGTGAACTGGAGAGTCTTTAGAAGAGTCAGAGACATAACCTGATCAGACTTAGATTTAAAAGGCTCACTCTGGCTGCCATGCTGAGAATGTTGGGAGGGGCAAAGATAGAAACAGCAAAATAGGTTAAGAAACTGGTAATAGTGGTTTAGACCAAGGGGGTAAGAGAGGTGGTACTGGGAAATGGTCAAGTTCTGGGTATACAATGAAGATAGAACAAGAAATTTTCTGATGAACTGTATAGATAGTGTGAGAAAAGATAAAAATCAAGGTTGATGCCAAAGTTGTGGCCTTGGCCCCAGGAAGACTGTGTTGCCATAAACTGAGATGGGGACAGGTGTAGGAGGTGCTAGTGCAGGGGCCATATCAGGCATTCGGTTTTTGACATATTCAATTAGAGACCAAAAGAAGATACAATAGGTCACTACATGTGAGACGGGAGATCAAAAGAGAGGTCTGGGATGAAGAGATAAACTCAAGTCTTAGGCATTTAAGTGGTTTTTAGAGTCATGAGTTTAGCTGTAATCACCACAAAAATAAGAATAGGCATAAAAAAGAGGAGGACTAAGGCCCAAGACACTGGAGACCTGCAACTTTAAGGGATGGGGTAGGAGAGGAAAAACCAATGAGACTGAGAAGAAGCAATTAGTAAGGCAGGAGGAAATCCCAGAGGGTGTGATATCCCAGAAGCCTAATGAAGAAAGGTCAAATATATGAGAAGTGAGAACTGATCATTGGATTTACCACTAGGGAAGTCATTCATGATCTTGACAGGAGCAGTTTCAGTGAGGTAGTGAAAAGAGGTTAAAAACATGATTGGAGAGGATTCAGGAGAGAATGAAAGAAAAAGAATCAGAAATGTCAAGTAGAGGGACACCTGGGTTGCTCAGCTGGTTAAGAATTCGACTCTTGGTTTTGGCTCAGGTCATGATCTCAGGGTCCTGAGATCAAGCCCTGCATTGGACTCTACACTCATTGTGGAGTCCCCTTGGGATTCTTTGCCCCTCCTTCTCCCTCCCCCTTCACACCTCCCCCTGTTCTCTCTATCTCAAGTAAGTAAGTAAGTAAATAAATATCTTCATTTAAAAAAAATGATATGTCAAGTAGAGGCATCCTTTTCAACAAATTATGCTGTAAAGAACCCAAAGAAATGGGTGATGGCTTATAGGGAAAGATGGGAGAATAACAGCATGTTTGTGTGCTACAGGAAATGATCCAGTAGAGAATGAACATTTTGATGATGTAAGAGACAGAAAGACTAAATGTTAAAACAAGGGGGTGAGAAGGGATGGGACTAGGTACATAAATGGAACGACTGGCTTTAGTTAGGGGCATGGATAGGCATCTTTGAGAGCAGGTGGGGCAGTGGCATATGGCAGGGGGGGACAAATGTGAGGGTGGGGAGGTGATTATAAGGATCAGTGGAAGTTCTCTTCTCTCTCAGGAAAGCAGGATGCAACCTCATCAGCCAATATGATAAAGATTGGTGGGGGGCATTGGAGGTTTGAGGGGAGAAAAGAAGGTAGCAAATAGTCAATGAATAGGGGAATAGATGGACTAGAGAGGTACAGAATGGTTACTATGAGCACTAAGAGTTCATTGGGTTTGTGCTTATGAATTTAAAGTGAAAGCTATCAGCTTGGTTGGCTGTGTGTTCTCCAGCCATAAGTCACTCATGTGTACATACAGAGTAGGCAAAGACTTGGATTTAAGCAGTATTGTGCTTTCTTCAAACAAACATGACAAAGGAGGTAATGGAGAATGAAATTAAAGGTATGTTCACAGCTGAATGATTGTTGTGGGTGAAATTCAGCCAGGTGATGGGGAGCCAGGACAGGAAAGGAGTAAGAGGTAGTGAAAAGGTGGTAGAATTGGAGGTCCCAGTGGAGTCAAAGAATTATAGTCAGACTACCAGAGGGGGTGATCCAGAAAGTCAGGAGATATTGGTTAGGGTGGGATACATGACACTGAGAGAGTGAGAGTGACATGCTCTATCAAGGGCTGCCCATGGTAATGGGTGGCTACTGAACGGAAGGACAACACTGCTAGGGAAAAAGAGGTCAGGGGTTTGAGAACCCACAACATTAGAAGGATCATTCACTGCATACTGAAATCACTAAGAAGGTAATATCTCCAATGTAAAATTAAGGGTAAACAAAATTATGGAACAACTAACTATGCAATGAAATATTATGCAGTTGTTTAAAATAGAATTTCAGAAAAGTATTTAAAGACGTGAAGAAATGATGAAAGAAAGCTAAGGGGGCAAGTCCAAGATACATAATCTTATATGTAGCATAGTCTCATTACTTTAAAATATACCTTATGCATAGAGAAAAGACTAGAAAGAGATAAGACAACATGTCAAGGGGGTTATCACTGTGAAATTTATTTTCTTCTTTATATCTCTTGTGATTTTTCTCAATTTCCTACAAAATACAAGAAAGAAGTGTGTTAACAAAAAGCAACAATTTGGAGTAAACATTGTAATTCCAATATATTAAATTTCCTATGAGCATTTTTCTAAAATTTAATAGAAAAATTAGCTGTGACTCTCGGATTTCCCACTGTCTTCTAGGTGATAGTTTACATAGGTTATGTGGAATATGACACAATTTTGTGAGTAAAGTTTTGAGCTTTTTTTCATCTTCAGAGGAATTTTTTTTAATGATAGATTTTTTTTTTTTTCAGTCAATTGGGACTCTGGGAATTTGCTTTACTTTCCAAAAGTTCTATAAATGGATGTTCAAATTTGAAAGAGCTTTCCTTCTAGATAGGATAAATGTACTTTACAGGAGAAATGGGAACACAGTACCTATTTTGAAAGCTTTAAGCATCTGGATTTGGCATGGAGAACCAAAATGGTTACAATTTAGGTTACTTCTGCCTTTCAAGCTAAAGTTGGGAGAACAAAGCTTTAATTGGAGTGAGGGGTCTTCTTCCCTTATTAAGACACATTCTGGCTGGACATTTTTAGAGAAATGCAGTTAATTTTAAGTTTATAATGAATTCTGGCTTAAAGTAAAAGCAAACACACACACTCCTCCCCACAGGAACAAATGAATATCTGTTTGTGAGCTTAATGGTTGTCTTAATATTACTGTACTTTTACTTCCAGCTTTTCCCAAAGAATATTTCCTGACCTATTAAGAAAAACTACAGGGGAAAAGAAAAAGACTTCTTTTTGACTCTCAGTAAAAGAGATTTCTACCAATCCTTATCTCTTAACACCCTCTGTGGTCTCATGTGGACAATAGAGGAATAGGTTAGGGAAGATGTTATAAGAAAAGATTTAGGGTCAAACCAAATGACACTTTGGAAAACATTAATCTCATACTGACTCAGCTTCAGAAACAAATCCTATTTACCATTTTAAAGATTTATTTTATTTTTAATATGTAAGGTTAAAGAGTAAAACTTTTATTTTTACTTTAAAGGAATTGACAATACAGTTGACCAAAAAAACCTAAAAAGAGAAGATGATTGAACTTCACTATTAAAAATTTGTGTGCCTGGGGCAACTGGGTGGTGCGGTCTGTTAAGTGTTTGACTCTTGGTTTCTGGCTTGGGTCCTGATCTCAGAGTCCTGAAATGGAGCCCTGCCTCAGGCTCTGCACTCAGTGTGGAGTGTCCTAAGTCCCTCTCTCCCTCTGCTCCTCGCCTCAAATAATAAATAAATTAATTTTAAAAAATTGTGTGCCTTATCTTTTCTGCAGAAAAGTCTCTGGGGGTAATTTTGAGGGGGGGGAGGCATTTTCTAAAAACTGAAAAATATCAGTTCTAATCATGAAATTTCATAAATCATGAAGGTCTAGAATCACACTGCTACTGAACCCTTTAAATCTTCGACATCCTTGTCCAGAAACCTAGTACCTACAGCCTGGCCAGGGAGAAAGATGGGGATGTCACCTGTAAAAGATTATGCACATGTCACTTTGCCATTGCTTCTACCCCTAACCACAAACCAAGACAAGGGAAAGAGAAAAATCCTATTTCTAGATCATTTATATGAGACCTTCCATTAAAAAACCCAAGTTTGAGATATCCAGGCAACTCAGAGCCCTCCTCATATTAATTCTACTTTTTTTTTTCCATTTCATGAGCTGTATAAACAGCATAAAAGGAAGGGAGACCTGAAAATCTAGAGCCCAATTTTGCAGAGTAGGAAGGCACATAACTTACCCAAGGTCATGAGGCTGCATAGGAACACGTAAATGAAACCCTAAAATTAAGTTCTCTTGTGTACAAGTATCTACAACATAGATTCTCCCCTTCACACACACACACACCCACTCCCACCCACACCCCTATACATACACCCCTTCAAAGTGTTCATATAGCTCTACATTCAGAATTGAAAGAAGCCATCAGAAACTAAGTATGTACCATATGTTGGCTATTTGAATTTAAATAAAATATTTTTTTTTAAAAAGAACTGAAAGAAGTTAAAACTAAAAGCTTGGTTATAGTTATAGTTACTGGCTCAACCATTTGCCCACCATAAACTATAATTCCTTCTGACTTAAATGTAACATTTCAATTGCATGAATTCAGACACTTTGCATTCTGAGCAATCCTAATGTACAAATATTTTAAAATTATATGTTAAGTAGAAATCTTGTCTTCGGTGCATTAACATTGAGTTTTTATGTTTCTTCCCATGCCAGTTCACAAAATTTCTAATGATTCTAAATGGAGTAAGAACTTGGTTGTGAAATCCAAAATGCCAAGAACCTCTGGCGTGTATGAACTAAGAGAAATGGAAGTCTGTGTAACTAATGTGAATTGGGCAAAAACTTAATTTTTTTCATTGTTAAATATTTTTTTAATTTCTTTTCAGCATAACAGTATTCATTGTTTTTGCACCACACCCAGTGCTCCATGCAATACATGCTCTCCCTAATACCCACCATCTTGTTCCCCCAACCTCCCACCCCCTACCCCTTCAAGACCTTCACGTTGTTTTTCAGAGACCATAGTCTCTCATGGTTCACCTCCCCTTCCAATTTCGCTCAACTCCCTTCTCCTCTCCATCTCCCCATGTCCTCCATGTTATTTGTTATGCTCCACAAATAGGTGAAACCATATGATAATCGACTCTCTCTGCTTGACTTATTTCACTCAGCATAATCTCTTCCAGTCCCGTCCATGTTGCTACAAAAGTTGGGTATTCATCCTTTCTGATGGAGGCTTAATTCTCCATAGTATATATGGACCACATCTTCCTTATCCATTAGTCCATTGAAGGGCATCTTGGTTCTTTCCACAGTTTGGTGACCGTGGCCATTGCTGCTATAAACATTGGGGTACAGATGGCCCTTCTTTTTACTACATCTATATCTTTGGGGTAAATACCCAGTAGTGCAATTGTAGGGTCATAGGGAAGCTCTATTTTTAATTTCTTGAGGAATCTCCACGCTATTCTCCAGAGTGGCTACACCAACTTGCATTCCCACCAATAGTGTAAGAGGGTTCCCCTTTCTCCACATCCTCTCCAACACATGTTGTTTCCTGTCTTGCTAATTTTGGCCATTCTAACTGGTGTAAGGTATCTCAATGTGGTTTTAATTTAAATCTCCCTGATGGCTAGTGATGATAAACATTTTTTCATGTGTCTGATAGCCATTTGTATGTCTTCATTGGAGAAGTGTCTGTTCATAATCCTAAAATTTGTATGGAATCAGAAGAGACCCCGAATCGCTACGGAAATGTTGAAAAACAAAAATAAAACTGGCGGCATCATGTTACCTGATTTCAAGCTTTACTACAAACCTGTGATCACCAAGACAGCATGGTACTGGCATTAAAAACAAACACATAGACTAGTGGAACAGAGTAGAGAGCCCAGATAATGACCCTCAACTCTATGGTCAAATAATCTTTGACAAAATAGGAAAAAATATACAGTGGAAAAAAGACAGTCTCTTCAATAAATGGTGCTGGGAAAACTGGATAGCTATATGTAGAAGAATGAAACTCGACCATTCTCTTACACTGTACACAAAGATAAACTCGTAATGGATAAAAGACCTCAACGTGAGACAGGAATCCATCAGAATCCTAGAGGAGAACATAGGCAGTAACCTCTTCAATATCAGTCACAACAACTTCTTTCAAGATATGTCTCCAAAGGCAAAGGAAACAAGAGCGAAGATGAACTTTTGGGACTTCATCAAGATCAAAAGCTTCTGCTCAGCAAAGGAAACAGTCAACAAAACAAAGAGGCAACCCACGGAATGGGAGAAGATATTTGCAAATGACAGTACAGACAAAAGGTTGATATCCAGGATCTATAAAGAACCCCTCAAACTCAACACACACAAAACAGATAATCATATCAAAAAACTTAATTTTTTTTAAAGATTTTATTTATTTATATGACAGAGAGATCACAAGTAGGCAGAGAGGCAGGCAGAGAGAGAGAGGGAAGCAGGCTCCCCACTGAACAGAGAGTGCGATGTGGGGCTTGATCCCAGGACCTTGAGATCATAACCTGAGGCGAAGGCAGAGGCTTAACCCACCGAGCCACCCAGGTGCCCCCCAAAACTTAATTTTTAACTAAAAGAGCCATATAACTATAAAGAAGCTGTTTATAATAAAACTAGAAGCCAACAGCAATAATAAAAACAAATATTTATACTAAGTGATTATTACACTCCAGAGTGCCAGATACTGTGCCTAGTATTTTACATATATTGTCTCATTTAATACCCCCAACAATCCCATGGGGAAAACTACCATATGCTTGTTTCATAGATAGGGCAACTAGAAAAATTACGGGATTTCCCAAGATAACAAGCTAGTGAGTAGCAGAGTTGAGATTGGAACTAGATAGTATAAAACAGTTATTCTTTCAATCAGATAGTATAGAACAGTTATTAGCAAATTTTTGTGGGCAATCAGTTCTCAGTTAAGTGATCTGTGTATTCAACTGATGGCTGATACTGTGATTAGCACCCTATACACTTTGGAAATGTTACTTGTCAAGCATGGGAAAGTATTGTATTTGTGCTTGCTCTTCTGTTCCCAAGATTAATTTTTAAAAATTCCACTAACATGTGAAGATAATAGTGGTGAAAAAATTAATTATATAATCAAACCATGAGGTTAAGAGTCTACACAAGCATGACCTACCAATTTTCCAAACTGATGGTAGAAATTAACGGGTTGGTGGACTTTACCCATTGCATATGAACAACCCAACATGCCCCTGTAAATCATTATTTGACTCATTACTCATTACAGATTGTACTTCTCATTATCATGCCACATGTAAGATCTCAACAAGATTTGCATGACATCCAAACCAACTCCTATAACGCAAGCAGCACGTTTCTCTGGTGTGTCAGCCCGCTGCAGGTGTTTCTCTATCACAATGAATAATTACATCAAACAAAGACAAGAAATATTCTAAAGCTGACAAAACCACACATCTGAAATCTGTATTTTCCACCTCCTGGGAAATTAAAATCTACAAGTATAGGGGCTTCCATGCCCATGTCTTGGGGCCATACCAGCCTATAAAGAAAGATCTTTTCTTTGCAAGCCCAAAGATTGCAATAATACAGGAAATTAAACTATATTTATAGACTGGACACCAACATGCTGGCATGGTTTCTTAGCTCTCTGAATCTCCCAACAAAAACAAAAACACTAGCAATCAAACGGGTGAGGAAGAAATGACAAGTGTTTTGACAGCTCTAGAATACTTTGAGGTATTTTTAGCATATTTCTGAGTCGTATTAGCTTAACCTGTAATAGAATATAAATGAGCCCATATGGCACAGATGTAATTATGTTCCATGCGAGAAATCCCTGTGGTAGGTTGGGGAGGGGAGCTGGGGGAGAAGAATACACCAGCCCCACCTCCCTCCCCACCCTCTCCCCCTCACCACATGTGCCTTCTGGAGGGCATGATTTACACATCATTTGCATTGAGAAGAATATGAAGAAACACAATGCTAACAACACAGTACTGAAAAGGGCACAAGAAAGATTGGGGATCCCTAGGGGTGCTGCTCTCCGTGACTGACATCCAGTTAGGAGCAGAGGCAGCTTCCCCTCGGGATCACATTTGATGAAGCGATCTTTGATTATGTGGGCACAGCAATCATAAGGCGTAATTATTATTACTGCAAGAGAATGGGCAACAAATCTCTGGGGAGAGCCTCTGTCACAGACACTTTGCTGGCGCACACTGGAAGCAAATGTTCTCCCAAGGATCATTTTCATTCCAACCTGATATTTAGCTGAAGCTCCTTTGACTACCAGTCATGAAACATTAAATATAGATTAGAGCGAGAGAGATGTTGAAAGTTGAAATTCACCGGAGGTGCATGCTTGTGTCCTTGAGAAAAAACCCTGAATGCTGTCCAGATGTTGCATCAGCAAGGCAGAAAGGTCCCAAGCTGCAAGGAAGCCACAACAGAGGAGAGAGGGGAATGTTTAGCATTCTACCGGCCTTCTGTTGGGTTTATTTGTACTACATTAATTTAGCAGAGAATCCTAACAGGCTTTTAGTGGTAGTTGTTGCAAGTGTTCACTATCCTGAAAGAATGAAGAAATGCTTTTGTGCTGGAGAAGGGAGTAATTCAAAGCACGTAATTGATTTTCTACAGTTTCAAACTGTGATAAGACTAAGGCCTAGCAACAGAAACATATGTTAGCAGTTTTGTCCATGTTTCTCAATGAATCCACAAAAAAGAGGCCCTTCCATAACTTGTAGATGGTTAACTTGCTTTGAACATCTCACCAGACATTCACAGACAATTGTGGTGGAATTTGGAATAAATTGGCCTGCTTTAGAAGAATTTCACAAGGGCAGCTGTGCTGTAGAGCAAGATTCATTCCCTAGGTGTGTGATGGGGGCACTTCTGTTTTCCCTTGTTGAATTGTGGGTGTCATATGCGCTTAACCATGAGGTTCTCCCTGCTTCTCACCTACCCCCCATACCCCAATTTTTCAGAACATGAATCAGAGGGAGGCTTTCCTGGTAGAAGTTAGAAGCATGTGACTCACAGTATTCAGGGAAGACACTTGGTGCCTACCAATCTTAGTGAACCAGAGACAAAGTCAGTCACCCTAGAGGAGGGAAATAGAGTTAGGAGAGGCAGATAAGGTGATACAGGGCAGGCAGGGTAGGAAGTGAGAACCAGAGATTCCTTGCTGATGAGGGCTGACAGAGGATGTCTTGGATGAACAAAGTGTTTTTCATTCCCATAGACCTTTAGAAACAGGAGGCACTGGTTTGTTTCTCTTGTCTTTCTATAAACAAAGAACTGAACTGAGTGACATGCTAACCCCCCATACCCCACTTCCAGCTCTAAGACTTTACCCTTCTATCAGATTAGCTCACAGGATTTCTGGATTTCTCCCCTACAAAAAAAAAAAAAAGAGGTGGTGGGAACCAAAAGGTTTGTCTGAAGTTGCAAGTCACTGGGGGTCTCTCATCATTGTGCTTCAGGGCCTAAGGTGATCGTTAACAGTCAGCAAGGCAAGTGCCTGAGGCACAAGGAAGCAGGGAGGCATAGAGTGGCTCTTATCTTGTAAGCATCCTTCCCCTGGCTTATTGCATTGATTCTTGTGTTTATACCGCTGGTGGAAATAATAGATTTGTACTGAATAAACTTAAAGTCACATTAAACAAATATAATTCACCAAAAAGGGGGGGAAGCCAGTCTCTACCAATTTGTATCAACCTTGTTTCACTTATATAAGAATCCCAGTAACTGGGCACAACAGTAACCTCAAGAAATACCGCCAAGAAATGGGCAGGTCTTCCTGTTATAGTTCTAGGGAGGGGGGTGAGGAGTGGAATGGGAAAGGTTTTACCAGACAGGAGCCCTTTGAATTGGATCTTGAAGGATAAAAAGGATTTTTCTGGGTGAATGGGGTTGGGGGGATACGGAGCTCTGGAGGGCATTCCTGCAGGTGGAATGGCACACGGAGGCTTGGAACTGCAAGTTGTCAGGGAACTGCAAATACTCTGGTATGGCTTGAAGGTGGTATGTAAGTGAGAGGTTAAAAGGAGAAACTGAACAGGTAGATGGTGACCATCTTCGGGAGTTTTCCTGCCATTGAAGGGCTTTGAGTAGAAGCGGATCAAGGATTCCATGGGAGTGGTCAGCTCATTTAGATGGGATTACAGTGGTCCCCATGAGAGCTGAGGAGCCACTGATGTAGACCAGTAGCAGTGTGAACAGAGAATAATGATGGGGAGGAGAGAAATTAAGGTGGTGGAAATTACTGCTCTTAATGGTGTTCAGAATAGGAGAATGAGGAAAACGGGGACTCGAGGAGGCTGAGTAAGCAAATCATCTCCAAATCATTGAAATGTCATCTCCACGTTGATTATTGGGTTGCTTGAGTTCAATTTTTATTTTCTTAGGTCTGATCTTTATTTGATTTGGGGAGGTTTGGTTTGGATTTCCCTGGTACCCCCTAAGTGGGCAAAAAAGGGAAGGCCCATAAAGGAAGGTATGGGAAGCAGGCATCTGTGTCAGGAGCCGCCAGTGGAGCAAGGTGAATGTAATCACTGATAGAGCCTTTTGGGAAAAAAATATGGTAATATGTATTAAAATTCTTTAAAATTATTATGACTTTTGACCAACAAATCACACTTGTGGGAATCTATCCTAAGGAAATTACCTAAACTACTCAAATTCTGTGCAGATGTTTACTGCAGTTTTACTGTAATGGGAAAAACTTCTTAGCGCTCAATAATTGAAGCATAGTTATATAATTGCTCTAGTCATAGTTGACAAAGTTATATAAGAGAACAAAATGCATAAAAATCTGAAAAAAGGAGGTAAAATAGTCATTATTCATATAAGAGATGGACATCAATGTGGAAAACCCAAGAGAATCAACTTAAAAACTACTATAATAAGAAAATTCAGTAAAGTGACAGATTACAAAATTTGTAAAAAATGTTCACAGTAAATACATATGATGCACAATCAGAAAATACAATAGAATGGGGGGGAATGCCATTTGCTAAGGGGACATAAAATGATTGAATCAATAAAAAGAGATACCTTAATTGAAATTTGGGGGGAAACGAGGGCACCTGGGTGGCTCAGTGGGTTAAGCCTCTGCCTTCGGCTCAGGTCATGGTCTCAGGGTCCTGGGATTGAGCCCCACATCGGGCTCTCTGCTCAGTGAGGAGCCTGCTTCCCCCTCTCTCTCTGCCTGCCTCTGTGTCTACTTGTGATCTTTCTCTCTGTCAAATAAATAAGTAAATAAATGTGAAATTTGGGGGGAAATGAGACAATAGTATAAGGAAGTCAATTTTCCTTAAACCAAACTATAAATTTCATAAACTTCCTAATAAAGATACTAGCTGGTTGGTGATGGTAATTTAGAGGTATTTTGTTTTGCTTTTGAAAGGGAAAAATTATTTTAAAGTTCATGAGCAGGAGGAAGTCATTCAATAATGATCTGGATATTTCTACAAAATTAAAAAAGTAATGAAGACTAATCTTATCTGCCATATTTCAGTAAATAAAACCAGTACACACTGGTGCTTAAACATATGGCCAGATCAACAGGAGAATATTGTGAGTACAGAACAGAATTTAATACACACTGGAATTTTAGCCTATGACTACAGTTCACATTGTTCTGGTCTTAAATTCCAAGGAGACGGTGGTGCTGTCCGAAGCAGCCTTGGTATTTCAAAATTCAGTGGATTTTGAGTAATTACTTACCTAATGAGGAATACTGTAATTTGGTTTCATTCTTTACAACAAGTCAGGAATGAGGAGTATATTTGTGTCAATACAAGTCTTTTTACCACTTACTGTGTATAATTAAATCACTATTTGTATTTGCATGTAACCAGATACCTAGTGAGCAGTATATGTGACATTTTTGCTTAATGCAGACATTCTTGGGGGCCCAAAGAAACAAAACCATTACATTATCATCTTTAGCAAAAAGTTTGATAGGTGAGGCATTTAAAACTTCTGGCTAAAATAAGGTTTGGGGATTATTAACGGATTTAATTTCTGCAAGCCAGCCCCATGACACATTACCATGGCTAGCTGAGCATTAACTGGATTTTCCATCAGTTTCCCATACTGTTGGGCTCAACCTTAACTTGTCAGCTTGGGCAAATCCCTTAACCCCTGTAAGCCTCAGTTTCTTCCTCTGTCAAATGCAGTGGTTAGGTGAATTGATCCCTCTAGGCCCTTCTCACTCAAAGCCTCTGTTATTTGGGGTACAGCAGCTGGGTTGCCTTACTCTGTTGCACTAAGCTTAAGGTGAAAAAAAAAGAAGTGTGCTTAGCTAAAAACAGTGCAGACATTTTACAGAAAGTGGTTACCAGTTAAGAACAATGATTTCCAAGCTTTTGTGAGCCTGCAATTCAGTGTTAAAAAAAAAAAGAAAAAGAAAATGCATCTCAATATTTGTATCTCAATATTTGTAAATATACTTACTTATAAATTAAATAAATAAATATACTTACTTATAAATTACATTTATTTCTCTATATGTGTGTGTATGTTTATGTATATATTTATTAAGGCAAATTGTAGTGGTATGTTCAATTAAATACATCCAAAAATATGAAACTTAAAAGTCCCAATAATTTCTTCCCATTCCTGGATGAATCGTGTGTACCTTCTAGAACTGCTGCTTTAGAGAATAGAACTAGTTCATTCTTCAATTAGTATATTTAATAGAGAGCAAGCTGGTAGGGCCCAAAGGTTCTTCTATCTAATGGCAAAAAGAAAAATACTGAAAATGATTTTGTTTTTCAGCTTGACAGATGCCACTAATTAATTTGTGGTTGAGAGGTAGCCAAGTGATGATTTTTTAAAAATCCCTGTATCTGAAGTCAGAAAACCATGGTTTGAATCCCCAACCCCAGAGGCTTCTACCACTATTCTTGCATCTTAATTTTTTGTGCCTTAGTTTCTTTGTGTATTAGATAGAGTTAATAATACATGCCTACATACCTCACAGAACTGTTGTGACTAAATAGATTATAGAGGTTATATATATATATATATTGCATTATACAAATGTGAAGTGTAAGAATTATTACCAAATATACAAATAGCATAAATTCCAACCCACCTTCACCTTCTACAACTGTCTTCATTCTTACATATATGTAGCCTAACCAGAGAGTACCATACACTGTATCCTAAACTGATGAGTCTATCAGTTCTAAAAAAAGAATCAGCAATTAAGTTGAAAACCTTCTGAAAATAATGCTGAGTTTCTCATCCTTGCAAGATTTATTCCTGGGTAAACACCAGATTATCTTGGTAGGAGGGCTCTCCTCCATGTCTTATTCACACCCTGCTCCCTCCACCTTAACCCTCCCATAGCTCCCCACTTACAGTGGTCCTCCCTGGCAATGAGGGGCTACCACTCTCCTGGGCATTGTCCTATGCTCAGGTGATCTCGGTGGCCCATCCTCTCAGAATTCTACCATCTCATCCCTGAGAGAACAGTATCCCTAAGCGGATGACATAAGCGCCATTTATGTATGACCTCCTGCCCTGGGGACATTTGCGTTTTAATAGAGAACAGAGCCCCCACTATACAATGTATTAAGTCAAGGATAGCAAACTAATGGTTGGGTTGTAAACCAGCTCCCTGCAGGTGGGGATGGGGGATGCATTTGAATTCAGTTCCCCCACCATTGCCCTTTCGCCTCTACTGTCATCAGTGCCCTCAGAATACACTCTGCCTCCCATAATCCCCTATCCTGGCAGTCAAGTTCGAGCGTGGGCCCAGAAGTCAAGGACAACAGCACTTTTGGCAACTGTTCTTCCCCATGATCAGGTGGGACTCAGCATGAACCGCTGTGTTATCTTCTCTGACTCAGGGGTGCCCACTACTGGGCTCCTTCATTGTTCCCCAGGCTCCCTGGATGTCAGCCTCCCTGCCTTCCACCTAACAGCAGCTAAAATTTATTGACCATTTGCTATGTGTTACGTTCCATAGCAAATGTTTGAACTCATGCAATCCTCACCACCTTGTGACACTGAAATTATACATCAGAATGGAATATCCAGCTGAATATCAATCCTGGCTACAGGTCCAACTAATATCCCCATTTTAAAGATGAAGAAATATTCTTTTATTAAACTATTTTTATATGGCATATAGCTTCTACTGTATGCCAGTCACTGTCACAGGCCCTAGGGATAGCCCTGTGAACAGAACACAAAAATACAGCTCTCAGAGATCTTCCAATACTGGGGAGATTAATAAAGATAACTTTTAGGAAGACTTTTGGCAGAGATCTAAAAATCAGACAAGACAGTTAGCTACCTCCCCTGCCAGGCCTTCCCTTTTGCAGGTGATAGCTGCTTATCAGCTTTGGTAGAGTGATCAGACTTAGAGTCCGTGGACTGGTGGCCCACCTTCTCTCATATATGGCATCAACTCCAGCTTTATTTGCATCACCATGGGCTCTAAGGAGCCAAGTTTTTAAATCTCATCTGTCTTATAAAGGCAGCTGTTTGAGGAAGTGGGCTGGGACTATGGCAGAAGACTGACCATATAGTTCTATCTGAACCAGCCCCATGGACAGAGGAGAGTTCGATTTCTAACATGGAAACTTCTTAGAAGTTATAAAGTCACTTAGAGCTTAAAACAACAAAGTATGCTTTGCACTGGAAACTTCTAGCTACATATTAGAATTCACTAAAGACAAAAACCTTAACTTAGTTTTTAAAAAGAAATCAACTTCTCTTTTATGAATATGGAACAAAGTAAATTAGGATCTTGATCTCAAGGGTACTCTATTTATAAAGAAATTTTCTATCATTAGCATCTTGACAGGACTTATGTAGCCAGCTGTGAAGAGAAGCATTGTGTTTCTAAACTTGATCCCCAGGCTCTTACCATAAAAATGTTCCTTTGGACTTTGAAAGCCTACTATGCCAGAGAGAAGATGCAGCAGAGAGAAAAATCCAATAACTGAAGCAGCGTATACCGTAACTGCTGGGACAGTGGGACAATTCTAAGCAAGGCTGGCCGCTTTGGGGTTGCCAGTGAATGACCAATAATTTGCAGACAATTTTCTAGATGACGATGCAGGGCTGGGGGTGGTACAAAGGTCACCACAACAATGCAAACATCATGCTTCCATTTTTGCCCTGTCGCCCTTGTGAGACCTTCTTTCCCTTTCCTCATCTAGATATATGTTACACAATTTTATATATTTTTTCTGATTTAAAAAATATATGCTTAGGATGAAACTGCAAACATTACAAAACTAACAGAGTGGAAAAGGACAGCTCCTCATTGTGTGACTATACTTTCTGTCTTATTTTACATTTGCTGTCTTATTAGTAGCACATCTTTCCTTTCCAAAGTCATTCCTGTTTGGATGACAAATGGCATGTCACCTTATTCATAACCTGTACCCTAGACTTCACTATGGTTACCTCTTTAGTTTTATGTTTTGTTTTGTTTTGTTTTGTTTTTTGAGAGAGAGAGAGAGAGAGAGAGAGAGCATGCACACATGAATGTGGGGGAGCGGCAGAGGGAGAGAGAGAATCCTAAGCAGGCGCCACGCTGGGTATGGAGCTCAAGGTGGGGCTTGATCTTACAACCTTGAGATCATGATCTGAGCCAAAATCAAGAGTCAGACATTCAACCTACTGAGCCACCCAGGCACCCCTCTTTTAGTGCATTTCTAAAATACACTTTCACCCGCTAATTACAAGAGCTCTGAAAAGCATATCACATGTGTTTAGAACACGATCCTCACAGTTCTTAAATGATGCCCAACATTCTCCTCTTTCTGAGATGAATTTGTGATGCTTGCAGCATTCCACGGAGCTTTTATGAAGGTACACCTGCAATCCCTCTGCTGCCTCCACAGGCACTGGTTCACTACCGTCTAATGTCAAAACCAGTCAGTTCCACTGATGGTGCTATAACATGATAGCTCTAGTGAGGCATTTGCACCCAAACTGCCAAAGCTGCCAATGAACCAACACTTTCAGCAACACCAAGTCACAGTGATTTTCATTACTGCAGGGTACCCCCTTCATGGTGTACTTTGTCAATGCAGTGGGGAAGCATGCTACATGTCTTTATCGACTCTAATGAAAACAACACTGATGGTGTTCATCCTTGGGCTATATTCTTGGAAGGCTTCAGGCACAATTCCATGGGGAACCATCCAAGGGCAGTATCCTTGTACATCTTACTCTCTAGACCCTGACACTAATCTTCCACCATGCTGGGGGGATTTGGCTCTCAGTATAGGTGAGTTGTATCCCAGGAGGTGGCTTGGTCTTCATTAAGACAGAATTCTGGGGGTGCCTGGGTAGTATAGTCAGTTGGGCAACTGACTCTTGTTTTCCACTTGGGTCATGATCTTGGAGTCCTACAATTGAGCCCTGTGTCAGACTCTGTATTCTGTGCGGAGCTTGCTTGATGTTCCCTCTCCCTCTGCCTCTCTCTCTTTCTCAAACAAATAAATAAATCTTAAAAAAAAAAAAACATAAAAAGACATAATTCTGTTTGCAATATGCAGGCATGTTTGAGTTACAGTATAATCTCATTTGCCGTATACAATCATTTCTTAATCTATTTATATCCTTTGTACCCATTCTCTTTATCTTCTGCCTCACTTTTTCCTCCCTCATCCACATTTTGTTGACAGTTTCTAAGTAGCATAATGTTTCTTCATTTTTTTAATTCTTATACTTTATTTTTTTTATGGTCATGGAAGGAAGTCGGGGAGAAAATGCTTCTTGTATGGAATGATCTCTTTTCGATTGTAAATTTCTTAAGAACAGGACCATGTTGTAGCATGTAGTGCCTTGTGCATGTGAATCCTTAATAACTGTTGTTCTGATTCAGAAAGTAAAGCTCGGGATTTATAATAAGTCCTTCATATTATTAACTTTTTGACAGAACATAAATATAGATGTCAAGATATTAAAAATATTGGGTGGGTTTAGGAATTAGAGATTTTTTTTTTCAAGGCATCCAATAGCTAACCTTTCCCCAAAAGGAAAGAAAGTGGACAGGAAGAGGATTTTTGTCTCTTCAGCATCTGCTAACAGAAAACCTACTCTTCATTAGGGCTGCTTATGTGAATGTATGTTAAGAAGCAAACCATATTTGAATAACTTCAGTTTCAGTAGTTTTCCACTTCATAACACTTTTCTGCCTTAGTGTTCCAGAAGTTTCTCTTGTCAGTTAGCCAGTAGCTGGCTATTGCATCCTGATGATATATTCAAACATAAGGATTCAGTGTAAGGTCAACAAAAAGGCTCTCTCAGATCTGGAGGGAGCTTTCATAGCCTGCCTGCATTCCTGCACACTACAGCTCCACATTTCCTAAGACCTGGGCTTCATTTGCCAAATGGGACAAGTTATAATTTTAAGCAGACTTAAATTGCACTGCAGCGTTTTGTATGAAGCAACTGAAATTCTGTGCTAATTAGGAATATTTATATCATGGGGATATCTTGCAGAGTGAAATTTTTTTAAAAAACCAAATTTTACTGAGATCTCACCATAACTCTCTCCTTAGCCTTCCCACTGTGGGACCTCCTTTGGGGGTGTGAGTGGCTTCTAATAAGCTCCCTTTAATGCTTCAGGAATAAGAACCTTCGAGTAGCACCTAAGACACCCCTGTTGATTTAGCCTTTCAGCCTAGAGTTTTGGAGAGGGCTCAGAACAACAAATAAAAATAAGCCTTGGAATGATTACATTTCAAACTAACATTTTGTTCACTGACAAATTATTAGATACCTTATTTTAAAAGGTTTTAAATTTTGCTGAATGTAAGTCATTATTTGATTAATTTATGGTAAAGATGAAATAGTCCTATCAGAGAAAAATAATTTGATCTACTGACTGCTTTAACTTTCCCTGAAATTTAATGTCTCTTGCTTTATATAGTATCATACCCCCTCTTTTTAGTTACTGACAACATGAAAGAATATGGTATTTATACATATTATATAATTGATCTAAAGTAGATTTGACTTGAATAAAATTTTAGCCATTTAGCAATGTGTTAAGCTGTTGGGATACTGAATAAAGCAGAAAGAGGTAACTGTACAAACTATTACATAAAATGTGTAAGCTCTAAGACAATGAACATACAGGATGGATGGAACAGGAGTGCACAGTGGGGACACACAGTGGGGACACTGACTGCTTACTACATGTCTGTGGGGGTCAGGGAGACGTATCGGCAGAGAGCACACATATTCAATAATGACGTTGTTTTCCGCAGCTATTGCAAGCTTTGGTCGTGGTGGAGGGAGAGAGGGATGTGATATTTTAAAATCCTGAATTAGAAGTACAAGAAAAATTTCCCTATAAATAATTCATTGTACTGGATATTTTTTTTCCTTTAGCACTTAATACATAATTATATTAAAAAGGCAAATGCATTCACATATGTCATATTATCTTCCCCTACACAGATGACATCATACTGGTTGACAGAGTGGAAATAATGGATGACAGAATTAAAACTGAAATTTACCATTTTAGTATGACAAGATGAAGTTATCTCTTCCTCTGGAAAACAAAATGATATTCATCAGGGATACAAGTAAAGGCTTAAATTTAGATTAGAAAGTGGAAGCTGAAGAAAACCTGGTTTGCAGAACAGATGGGCCTCCTGCACACCAATAGACTAAAATATGAAAAACATATTTTCATTCTGGGAGTCACTTATAAAGAGGGATAGTAACAATTGACCTGTATTCGAGGGAGGGTGGGAAGTCAGGAGCGATTGATGAAATCAATTTGACACAACCGCCCTTTCCTGAGTGCCTGCTTTGTGCCCTGCCTGAGGGTATGAAAATGAAGACACTTCCCTCCTGTGAAACCAATCACTGTCCACTGGGGAAGGGTGACACATACATGAATCACGGCAATAAATTCTATACAATGCTTACTTACAAAGTGCTAAGGCAACACAGAGAGGAAAATCAATTCTATCTGGGGTATGAAGGACCTACCAAGAAAAAAGAACATGAGTTTGGTCTGGAAGACTGGTGTTTGAATTTGCTCCGTGGTAATGGAAGGTAGGGAAAGCAGGGTATACATAAGGACTTGGCAGGTGGGAGGAAGTGAGAGGTTAATTGTAACTCTTCTATCATCTGGAATAGTCAGCAATGAAGAGAATCACATTAAGATTCAGGACCTTCTGAAGGCTGGAGGCATCACACAGACAATAGAGACTCTACAACAGTAAAAGACTCTAAACCGTTTTTAGTCATATAAGCATTATGGATTTTGCAGTTTGTCATTTTATCGTTTTGCTACTAGGAAGCTCAAAGGCAAAATTTTAACCCACCTCTGGTGAGTGTACAAGACTTATAATACACCGGTTGCATATTACAAGTTACCTTACCTGTTTTCTCCTTTCTTAACACAGTAAGTTCTATTACTGAATAGTAATATATTGTATTTTTCTACATTTATGTTATATTACATATTTTGATAAGTCTTTTGATTAACAGACTGATATATAAATAAATAGGTAAGATATGAAGTTATTCCAGAGTCACTTTCCTTTTTCAGTTAATTTAGAGGTATGAAAACATCATGAATTTCCTTTCCACCACTGAATTGTTTCAAAATACTTAAAGACACAAAATGTAAATCAATACCACAGTGAGATACCATTTCACACTCCTTAAAATGGCTACAATAAAAAAGACAATATCAAGTGTTGGTGAGTATGTGGGGAAATTAGAAGCCTCAGACATTGTTGGAGGGGGCATAAAATGGTGAAGCCACTTAGGAAAACTATTTAGTATCTTCTCAAAAAACTACACATAGATGGGGCACCTGGGTGGCTCAGTGGGTTAAGCCGCTGCCTTCGGCTCAGGTCATGATCTCAGGGTCCTGGGATCGAGCCCCGCATCGGGCTCTCTGCTCAGCCGGGAGCCTGCTTCCTTCTCTCTCTCTCTCTCTGCCTGCCTCTCTGCCTGCTTGTGATCTCTGTCTGTCAAATAAATAAATAAAATCTTTAAAAAAAAAAAAAAAAACCTACACATAAAGTTACTATATGATCCAGCACCACTCATAAACACAAGAGAACTGAAAACATATGCCCATACAATTGACAAGGATGCAGAGAAAGGGAAACCCACTTTCACTGTTAATTCAAACTACTACAGCCACTCTGGATAACAGTATGGAGGTTCCTCAAAAAGTTGAAAAGAAAACTACCATCCAGCAATTGCACCACTAGGTATTTACCCAAAGGATACCAAATACAGATTTGAAGGGGTACATGCACCCTGATGTTCATAGCAGCATTGTCTATAATAGCCAAATTATGGAAACAGCCCAAATGTCCATTAACCATTGAATGGGTAAAAAACACGTGGTATATATATACCACGTGTCTATATATATATCTATAAATATATACATGCACACATATATATACACACATATATACGTATATATACGTGTATATGTGTGTATATACGTATATATGTGTGTGCCTGTATATATATATATATATATATATATATATATATATAACTCAGCCATCAAAAAGAATAAAGTCTTGCCATTTGAGATGGAGCTAGAGAGTATGATGCTAGGCAGAATAAATCTGTCAGAGAAAGACAAATACTATATGATTTCATTTACATGTGGACTTTAAGAAACAAAACAAACAAGCCTAGGGAAAAAAAGAGAGAGGCAAAGAGGCTCTTAATGCTCGAGAATATACTGATGGTTACCAGAGGGGAGATGATGGGTGAAATTTTACCCACCCAGAAAGAACAGGTAAAATAGGTGATGGAGACTAAGAAGTACACTTGTGAAGAACACAGGATGATGTATGGAAGTATTGAATCACTATTTGTACACCTGAAACTAATATTACACTGTATGTTAACTAACTGGAATTTAAATAAAAACTTTTTAAAAATATGACTACACAAAACTTGTACACAAATGTTCATGGCAGCATTATTCATAATAGCTCAAGGCATCCATTAACTGATGAATAGATAAGCAAAATGTGGTATATCCATACAGTATGCTATTATTTAGCTACAACAAAGAGTGAAATCCTAATACATGTTAAAACATGGATGAACCTAGAAATCATTATGCTAGCTAAAAGAAGTCAGATATAAAAGTCACATGTATGATTCCATTTATATGAAATAGCCAGGGAAAGCAAATCTATATGGATAGAAATAGATTAGTAGTTAAGAGAATGAGAGTGGGGTGGGAAGGAATGAGGTGTGCCTGCTAATAGGTCAGGGTTTCTTTTTAATAATTTTATTTATTTATTTATTTGAGAGAGAGAGAGGGAAAGAGAGAGAGAATGAGCAGGGGGAGGGGCAAAGAGAGAGGGAGAGGCAGACTCCACAGTGAGCTGGGAGCCAGACACAGGACTTCATCCCAGGACCCTGGTGGGATCATGACCTGAGCTGAAGTCAGATGCTTAACAGACTGAGTCACCCAGAGGCCTAAGGGTTTCTATCTAGCATGGAAAAATATTCTAGAATTAGGTAGTTGTGAGGTTGTTTAACTTTGTGAAATATCAAAACCCACGGAACATTTTAAAAGGGAGAATTATATGGTATATAAATTATATCTCAATAAAAAATATTGAAAGAATTAGTTGGGCAGGTAGAATGTGTGGGAGATCAATTAATTATATATATTCCTGCAAAAGACTTTGTTCGATACTTCCAGGTACTTTCTTTTGTAACTTTAAGAACTTCACTAAAAAAAACCATTTTCCTCAGTTCCGAAATTTATACAATTTGTTATTTGGAAGAAATGGATACTTACCAACTCTTTTTTTCCCTTATTAATCATAAATTGTCTTTTAAATTGAGTATTAAGACTATTAATAGTTCCTAATTAATTAGATCTAATAAATATTTATTTTGAAATCTAATATCCCTCTTTATTTAGACTATAAAACCATTTTAATAATAAACAAAATTATCAAACATTGTTTTTCGTATTCCCTAGCTAGATGCTAATGTGACATTCACCGCACCTGAAGGAGGTATTTCTTCCAAGCCTATTCCCAGCACAAAGGAAAAGGCTGCTTGAAACTTTCCGAGCTCCAGTAAGTTTTATGGAATAAAATTACTTTATTCTAAAAAGATGTGACTGTCCTCTCCCCTGTACTGTAATTATTCTTTCCTATGAAGCAAGTTCTTAACATGTTTAAGACAACATGAGTTTAGATATCTTAGGCTTGGGTTTGTTTTTCTTAATCTTGTAAAATCAGCTGGGATATGGTTGAGCCCTGTCTTACTCACCTTTCCCAGTCACCTGGATTAATTGATGTGAACAACAACAATGGTGCTTTGAAGCCCTCAGGTACAACAGTGGAAATGATCACATTTCTTAGTTAATGAATGAATTTCTCTTTCATAAAGCTTTGTTTGTGCAAATAAATAGAGTATTACCTTGATTAGTGAATTCCCTGGGAAGTAAATGCCTTCTAAGAAGTCATTTGTGTTAAAAACCTAAACAAAATCAGAAGGGATGGGAAGGTAAGCTGCCTGAGAAGCCAGCGTGCTTAGCTTCTCCAGTGACTGCTCCACTGAAAGGCAACAGGACCAGCCTGGGGGGAACAGGAGCCTTTTGAAGTCGCACCTCTGCCTGACCATGACGCCTCCACCTGCTGCACTGTCTCCCTCTCCGTGTTGCTGTCGCAAGCAGGTTCTAAGCAAGAGACAATCTACATCCTTTCCTGCCTGGTGACTGCTGAGCTGATTCGATTATGAAAGTCTTGAGCTAGAGGAATAACTCTAAGTTAAGCTTTAACCTCTAGTTATGAAATTAAGGACCTATTCTTTTATTAAAAAGTAAAATTAAAAGAATCTGAGACCTGGGCAAACCACTCAGAGGCCTCAAAGAGGGGTCTGTTGGGCAGACCAGCCTGGCATCTGGCTGTTCCTGAATTAGATTTCTGGGTACAAAGATGATGCAGGCAGGGCAGGTCTGTTTCCTACAGAGAGTCCTAAAAAGCTAGCTCTCAAAGCTGTTTTTTTTTTTTTTTTTAAAGTTTTTACTTATTTATTTGTATGAAGGAGAGAGCACACAAGAGAGCAAAGAGCACAAGGGTGGGTGGTGTGGGCAGAGGGAGAGGGAGAAGCAGGCTCCCGCTGAGACGGGAGTCTGATTTGATTCAGGGATCCATCACAGGTCCTGAGATCATGTCCCGAGCTAAAGGCAGATGCTTAACAGGCGCCTCTACTAGCTCTTCTAGTTTTGAGTTCTGGAGCCCAGTGAAGTTTCCAGAACATCTTTATAAGAGGAGGTATGCCAGTGGGAGGAATGGTTAGGGGTTTGCCTTGAAGTTGTGTTTGTCAAACACTTCCTAAAGCCTGAGAAATATGAGTTGTCCCTACCAAAAACTAGGGGATGGGGCGCCTGGTGGCCCAGTGGGTTAAAGCCTCTGCCTTCGGCTCAGGTCCTGATCCCAGGGTCCTAGGATGGAGCCCCACATCGGGCTCTCTGCTCAGCCAGGAGCCTGGTTCCTCCTCTCTCTGCCTGCCTCTCTGCCTACTTGTGATCTCTGTCTATCAAATAATAAAAATAAAAATAATAAAAACTAGGGGAGAGGCTGGTGGAGCAGAGGGTCATACTGCCACTGCCACTCCTGTATATCTTGTCACCAGTTTGATCCAGGATCACCCTGTCCCTACTTGGGTCCACTAGTGGGTTTCTTCTCTAAGCCACGTCTCTTCCTCCACTGAGCACTATTAGTCCATTACTCATTTCCTTAGCTTTACTTAACCCAGTGTTTCAAAAAGCACCTTCAGCAATGGGGAGGGTGCCTGGGTGGCTCAGTCTGTTAAGCATCGCACTCTCGGTTCGGCTCAGTTCATGATCTCAGGGTCCTGAGATGGAGCAGCATCAGGCTCAGGGCTTGGCAGGAGTCTGCTCCAGAGTTTCTCTCACTCTTCTTCCCAGTCTGCCCTTCCCCTGGGCTTGAGCTCCAGTGTGCTCTCTCTCTCAGATAGATAAACAAATAAATAAATAAATAAAATCCTTAAAAAAAAAAAAAGGCACCTCAAAAACCTCTAACATCCAAACCACCAGAATGAAAGTTCCTGATCACATCTCTGGCCAAAAAACTCATCTTTAAAAGTAAGGCCAGAAATCCTCATATTTAATAAACTCCTCGAGTGATGCTTATGCTTAAGTATACTCAATTTAAAAAATTCTTAACATCCATTGCTACCTCTGACAAATATTGTATATTTTGAAGATCATCTGCTTTTTTTAAAAAGATTTTATTTATTTATTTGACAGATAGAGATCACAAGTAGGTAGAGAGGCAGGCAGAGAAGAGGAAGTAGGCTCCCTGCTGAGCAGAGAGCCCGATGCGGGGCTCCATCCTAGAATCCCGGGATCATGACCTGAGCCGAAGGCAGAGGCTTTAACCCACTGAGCCACCCAGGTGCCCCAAGATCATCTGCTTTTATTTTAGTTAACATTGAATTAGGTTTCATTATAACTTGCTTATCTTCAAACACCGTATACCTCGTACATTAATTCAACTTGGTTCTAATGAAGCAAGTATTAAAACACGTTTTCTCTATTTATATAGGTGTGACTGTATTCAAGTGAACCCTGGTCTGTTACTGAATTATCCCTACTTGGGGAGAAAAAACTATAGAGTGGATCAATAGTGTAAAATAAAAATAATAATAGTGGTATTAGACAACCCTTTGTAGATGTTAACTCATAACTGATTTCTAGAAATTGTACTATATCTTTATACAATCCCTGGAAATTTAGGTGCTTGCAAATAATGCATATTTGGGAATATCTATGAATATTTGAAATCCCTCTTCTTAAATCACTGCAGAAAAAGGCTTATTTTTTCAGAGAGATTTATATATATAGGGGAAGAAAATGTGTACTTTTAGCTGTAACAGCCTGCATAGAAAAAAATCTTGCAGTTGGTTTCTAGTGTAGACTAAAAATTATATTTTAGAGAACATTTTAAAAAATGCATTTGTAATGCTAGAAAAATTTCTTCTCCAAAAGTGTCAACGTAACATTTTAAACTAGGGCAGGCGTATTCATTACCTGAATTTGTATAAAATGCAACCCAGGCAATTGAGATTTTTCTTTTTCCATAAGACATTTAAATTAAATATCATGAGAAAAAAATTTCCCTATAAACATGATGATAACTTCATAAAGAATGAAAATCTATAATCACAGCTAGAAATACAGATCAGACTAATTGGCAATGGGATGAACTATGTTTACTATCTCTCACATCTAGCCCTTCATCAAAGGGCAAAAATGCAATCATTTGAAAGATGTGTTTCTCAGGAAACCATACAGTTATATCTGAAATAAAAAGTGGTGGGCTTATATGTGTTCACTTGGGAGAAGATGGTTGACATCAGTCATTTACCATCTCTTTCTGACCTATTTCTGGGACACACAAAACATGAATCTAGAGGGATATGTATCGAAAGGACATATAGGGTAACATAAAGGATAACAGAGGAGAGGATGTATAGCAAGAAAGAGGAAGAAAGATGACATCTAGAATATAAAGAAATCTATAGAGTTAGAGGATTCGGACTGGTCTGTAGAGTGCTTAACAGAAAATGATGTAAAGGGAGAGGGGGAATCAATGAGGAATTGGCCATTGACAGAACATACTTTGAGAGAACGAAATGGAGAACAGAAATAATTCAGGAAGCCGGTTTTTAAAAAACAGAATTGTGAAGAATGAGATTGTGGTGGGAATACTTCTAAAAGAAAGATCCTCTACTGTTTCTAATAGCTGAACATAGATGTGGCAGATAGAATAATGGACCCTCAAAGCTGTCCATCATCTAATCCTTAGAACCTTATCCTGTATCGATCTAATCATATGAGTCCTTAAAAGCAGAGGACCATTCCCAATGAGACAGAATCAGACAGTAAGAGAAAATACTTGACCCAATATTGCTGGCTTTGAAGATGGAGGAAATATACCATGAGCAATGGGGGCAGCCTCTAGAAGCTGGAGAAGGCAAGGAAATGGATTTTCCCTTAAAGCCTCCAGAAAGAAACACAGCCATATACCACCTTGATTTTAGCCCAAAGAGACCAATGTCAGATTTCTGAGTTATAGAACTGTAAGATAGTACATTTGTGTTATTAAAGTTTCTGGTAATTTGTTATAGCAGCAGTAGAAAATCAATACATTAGACCACAGGAATGACCATGGCACCAAAATGGCTAGCTGCTCTTTCTATATGATGAAATAATGAAATGACCAATCAACTGCTTTGATACAAGTCCTCAACCCTGCTCAGCTTCACACATCAAAATCCATTTGGTATGCTTCAGTAGTATCAAAGGAGCATTTTCATGAATGCTATTGAATAAGTGTCCTCCAGCAATATAGTCAACAAGGACAAACATAAGACACCTGCAACTCTTCAATTAGTTATCAACCCAGTAGAAGAGCATATTTCTAAAAGGAAAATATGAGTCTCTTTCTGGTCATAATTTAGAGTGGCCTCCAAGAGCTCTTGCCATGTTATCCAAATGTACAGCCTATCAATTAGATCCGAATTGTAAGCAGCCATTAAGAAACTGAATTTGAAAGAGTATATCACAAAGTGGACATGAATGCATAGAAATGCACTCAGGCTTTAAGGGCAAGATCATTAGTTGATTAATATACAGAGCATTATTTGTGTCACTTAAACTTAAGGCTGCCCATTAGCTTAATCTTTTATCTGAAGGAGTCTTGTAAGACAGGCTTAGCCTGAAAAGAGGATGCAAAAAAAATATGGCATTAGTTTGCATCACGCCTTTTCAATTTCTGTCAGTGATAATGGTGAGTTGTAGAAGGTTAAAGAAAAGGGATTGGGAATCATAGGAGATGAGAGAGGAGAGGAAGAGCAGTGATGAAGTAGAGATGGAAGAGGAAGAGAGACAAGAAATATTCAGTGGGGATATTTACTCTGCAGTTTACTCTCCAGGGCTAAAAATATCCTTACATACTTTATTTCTTTGATCCTCCCAACAGCCTTATGAATTAACAAAAAATTGTTATTATTATCATTTGAGATAAATGGATCTCAGGCTATAAGCTAGTTGGGATTAAGTCAAGTATTACAATTCTAACATTCTTTCCAAGGTGACATTCAATATCTTTATGTCCAAAAAATTGATTTTTTTTTTTAAAGAAAGAAGATGGATGGTCATATTTCTAATCCAGGTCCATGGCCCTTTTTGAGTGATGTCTCCATTCAACTACTCTACTGTACTCATCCCATGACGACTGGCCCCAGGAAAGAGTAGTTGACTTTGGTTTTCCTTATACCCGTTCTTCTTTCCCCCTTCTACTGCGACATATGTGACATAAAGCACCTCCCACCCTAGCTGCTTCTCTCATCAACCCCAACTCATCAATAAACAAATGGACAGACTCCTGGGACACCTGTGCCACTCTGTAAGGACTCTCAATCCAGTGTCCATCTATGAATTTGCCACATTTCAGTCTAGAACATAATCTTCGCTCTCTTCTCTGACTTTCAAACATTCCTGGAAAGTATTTTTTCCCCCTAACTAGTTCTCTTGAACAAGAGCTTTCTTTCTCCTAACCAGGACTCAATTCCATTCAAATGGCACAGCAGATGCACTAGAGATTGATTTATACTAAATTTAGCCAGAGTCTGATAAAAGCTGGGAAAAATTCTACAAATATCCAGGAGAACCCAAGTGTAGTGATAAAGCCAGAAAATGGGTGGCCAGGAAGACTGTAGCAAGGCACCCAACCCCAGTCACCTTGAGTCCCTTCAGTCACTGAAACATCTTTTCCAGAGCTTGTAGCAGGTGGAGGTGGAGAGGAAGGTAGTCAAGTAAGAAGGAACCTTCAAGGTATCTCAACCTCTTTCCTTAATTAGCTCAGTATGAATGATAGTGAAAATCTCTCACATTTGTAGAGCTTCACTGTTTATAAAAGGGCTTTCATACATACTATTTCATCATTGTCTCCATTTGCTCATGAAACCCTGTAGATCAGACTCACCCGAGGTACCGTAACCTGATTAGGCCAGAGTTAATACTGGAACCCAGGTTTTCTGGCTCCCAGGCCCCAGAATTTCCTCTGTACTGCAGGTCCATGGCCCTATTTGAGTGATGTGTCGTCCCTTCAGTGACACAAGGAAATGGGAATGTGAAGAATAATAGAATGGTACTAACAGACATCTTTCTAAGATTTTTCAATAGACTTGTTTAATGTTATGTACAGATTTCTTCCCACTAAAATCATGATACTAGGTTTAAAAAATAAAAGCAGGCGTTTTATGGACTGTATGGGTTGAATGTTTGCTTCCCTTAAAATTGGTAAATTGAAATCCTAATCCCCAGTGTAATGGTATTTGGAGGTGGGACATTGGGGAGATAATGAGGTTTACATTCTCTCATTATTATGGGATCCACATGATGGGATTACTGCCCAAGGGAGAAGAGATAACTTTCTCCACCCCCATGGAAGCCATAGGAGCACACCGCAAGAGGTAGCAGGCTGTCTTTAGGCCAGGAAGCAGATCAGGAACTGAATCTGGGGCTACCTTGATCTTGAACTCCCCAGGTCCCAGAACTGAGTCTATGGTATTTTGTTATAGCAGCCCAAGCAGATGAAGACATTGACTACTATGCAATATCTTCAAACTGTTCATCAATTTAAAACAAAATTTGTAGGTCAAAAGCAAAGCACATGCTATAGAAGCAAGTAAACCCATATTTTTCTCAATTCTATTTTATAATTCTAATATATTTCACTATTTTAAAATGTATAATTTCACTATTTTCAGTATTCCTCCAGATCTGGATTTCCTAACTTTGGCACTTTGGATCATATAATTCTTTGTTGCCCAGGGTTGTCCTGTGCATTGTAAAATGTTTAGTAGCCTCTCTGTCCTCTCCTCACTAAACACCCATAATTACTCCACACAACCATCATGACAATAAAAATTGTGTTCAGATATTGTCAAATATGTCCTGGGGGAAAACTGACCCCTGTTGAGAATCTCAGCTCTAGAAACTAATGTGTGGGTACCTCCTGAAATAATTACCTTATCTGCACATCTTTTTTATTCCTTTACATTGTGTGTGGCTAAAAGATAGCAAGAATAGTGTATTTTGTTTCAACAACAAACGCAGTGAAATTTTATGTGCATTGTAAGAAGGATGATAGAAATAGATCTATGAGAAGGATGGCAAAAAGGATGAACTCAATATAAAAAGTGTGGAGCAACTTGGAGTTTTCGTATGAATAGAAACGTGAAGACCATGGCGTGGATTGCATGTTCCACTTGCTGCCTTCCACCATTCCCAACAACCATGGTAGAACTGTAAGTTTATCTTTTTCTTTTCCCTTCCTGTAGATACTTTTTGTTTTGGGAAAAGTATGGGTGCTAAACCTACTTACTTCTGAGAAAAAGTATGACAATTAAATTAAGTGTTGAGATATTGCCATTTGGGATAGTCCCTAACTTGAGGGTGAAAACTTATTACACTGGACTGTATTATTATAAGAAAGCAAAATAAATATGAACATATGCAAAAGCCTAACAGGTCCTTACAATCTAATAAACTTTAACATTAATTAAAAACAAAAAACAAAAAAAACTCTATTCATTCCAGGGGAACACTTTTGAGATTTTTTTTTAAACAAAAATATCCACTTAACCTGATTTCATAAGTACTAAGAACAGGGCTCAGGGCCCAGTTGAGATTCTTGTATCTATGAACCACTTCTTCAGGAGGTAGAAGGCAGAAGGACTAAGTTATCCATATGGTTTCTTCCATTACACTTTCACATTCCACTCAACTTTTGTTGACTGGTACTCACTGTGAAGATCAGTTACAAAGGTCTGAGTTCATTGGCTTTTCATTCAATATTTTAATTTTTTTTTTTAATTTATTTGTCAGAGAGAGAGCAAGCGAGAGGGAACACAGGCAGACAGAATGGCAGGCAGAGTCAGAGGGAGAAGCAGGCTCCCTGCGGAGCAAGGAGCCCGATGTGGGACTCGATCCCAGGACGCTGGGATCATGACCCGAGCCGAAGGCAGCTGCTTAACCAACTGAGCCACCCAGGCGTCCCTCATTCAATATTTTAAAAAGGCTAATGCTGCAGTGGAATACTTGTAATGCTGTACCAGTGACCACCACAGCTTTCACTGTATTGTAGGAGCACAATTTAATCCATGAATCAAGGTGACCCATCATCTCAGCTTGCCTAGGACTCTCCTGGTTTGACCATTGGGAGCCCCACATCCCAAGAAACCCCCAGCCTTGGGCGAGCGTAAACAATGGGCCATCTTAGCTGAGCTTTGAGTTTTTGAGAGAGGATTTATTGAAGTTAACTTTAAAAAAAGAAAAAGTTTTCCAAGAGTTGGAAAGATAAGGTCAAGAATAGTCTCTAAATCTACTTTTAAGGGAAAAAAAAAATCCTTCTAACAACCAAGTAGCACTTGGCATTTGGAATATGCATTTCTCTAACCTATATGACTTCCAGGTATTTGCTGCTATATTTGTGAAGATGAGCATTTCCAAGGGCAAGAGAACAATCTGTCTCAGAGTGCCTCATTTAAGCAAGGACACACTGCCAGGTTGAAAGGAAATGAAGGCCACACTTTGTCTATGGGGGGATCCTGCAGTTATTCCCCTGCAAATTTAATTCAAACAGGTATTAAGATCTGAAACATGGAGATACCCACAAATTAGAGGCTACTTGGTTTTTAAAAAGGAAAGAAAGGAAATCCAGGCCACAAAGAACCATCTCAAAGCACCAATAGCGGTTCCTTTTCATGTTCATCACTGTATTCCTAGGAACATGTTTTGAAAGTCTGTACTGGGAATAAAATTTCTTGAGATGGTCTTCATACGAAAAATGCATATCATAAATTTTAAAGTTTTAAATTACTGTCTTCAAGTCAATTTTATTTAAAAAATAGCATATGTGTGTAAAATGTGCAAAATCAGTGCTATTCCAATCCTTGATTTTTAACATTATTTGTTATACAAATATGCCATTCAGCTAGTTTACTGATGATTCCTTTAGAAAATGCAGTGCTATTTGAATTATCACTCAAAAAAAGAGCTCTTTAGAAAATCACCATCTTAAAACAAAGGATTTAAGAGAAATCTCTATTGAAAAAATCTTATTTTTTTCAAGCAATTTAAAAATCTGCTTGACTTATAAGACTGATAACCTTCAGAATATTTATTTTATGTTAATTGTAGGATATGCTTATAGATTGTACTTGAGCCAGTTCATTACTTGAGAAAGATTTCTGTGAGAAATCCTTATTTGGCCCATTAGTTGGGTCCCAAACCAACTAATAAACAAAAATCTCCAACAGGAGAATCTCAAAGAGGAACTTGGTTCTGTAATGGAGTACAGATAGCTGTCACCAAAGATTGTGATATTACTTAAGAAAATTGGTCTAGAGTTGACCTGTTTTTTAGTCACTAGGTTCCAAATAAGCTATTTTGTTACTATAATTATTGTGGTTTAATAAACCTATTGTCAAAAGTGACTATGACCAAAGAGAATAGAATTATTTAAGCCCAAAAAGATTAAGGAAACTGAGTCATGATCGAAGCTCAACTACTGTTTTTCAAACTCTAAGGGCTGCTAGCGCTTGCCAACAGTTCAAAATATAGGTATAAGTCTTAGGAGTCACCAAAAAACTTTACCTTTTTTGGCACATACCTTGTAAGACCTCATTTCAAATGTAAGGGCCTTAAATAAAAGCCCCTGAGTTTAAGATAGTATTGCAATTCCTTTTCAGTAATATAACTAGAGAATTCTTATATGTAGCCCACAACTTACTTTGGCTCCTACAGATTAATCCTGCAAGACTTTGAAATTATTATATTCTGTATTCAAGAACACTATCACTAGCAACCACCTCAAGACATATGTAATGATCATATTTTGATTCTTATCTCTCAACCCCAGTTACACAGAATGTTACAATCAGAAATGGATCAGAGACACTCAGTGTAATGACTAGTTTCAATTAATTGCATGTACATTACATAAAATGTGGCCCATAGCCAATGGACAGATTAGAAAGCAATGAAGGTAAAAGGAGCTGGAGTTAACAGGAACACACACACCCTGAAAATATGACATCTTCAAAAAAAATTTTTTTTAAAGATTAAAACATGGTATCAGTGAAAGTGATCTGAAGTCACCCAAGGCCTGAAATGGTTTGTGGTTTAGGCAATTTTTTTCTTAATTGGCCACCAACTTCCTCACTGTGGTCTCCTTTCCTAGTTAAATGTTGGACTTCGGGAATGATGTAATTACAGCAGAAGCCTTCATTGCTCAGTGGAGACAAAAGGACCAGGACCGTAAACCCAGGCTGATAAGTGACTACCCCAAACAAACTGAAAAATCTGGTCCAGCTGTTTTTCTGGTCCAGCTGTTTTGCATATGTTCGACACTGACTGACTCTGAGAGTAAAAATAGGACTTTCTACTCCCACAAAGTTTAAGTGAAAAATGGCCTTTTTAAAAAAAATTATTAAAAAGAGCACCAGAAGGCTTTCATACTCTGTATACATTTCCTATAAAAGCTGAATCAAGCACACTGTGAGGGGGAAAATGGACTCCAACTGATAGCTAGTTTAAAAAAAAAAAAAAAAAAACAGGCAAACCAAACCATCTGAAAATACGGTTTGTCATGGAAACAGCATGCTAATGGGACTATATTCCAGGTACCTTTACAGTTTTCCAAGAAAGACTTGTTTGCCACCAGTACCGAAAGAAACAAAAGAATACATTGGCTTTCCATAGGCTACACAATTTTAAATAAGTTATTTCCTAAAAACAAAGCCTGATGGTGACTTAAAAATGACTCTTGAGGCTATTTAAATCTAGCATCAAGTTTATAGTTACATTATTATAAGGACACACACAAGAATGCCTTATATTTATTTCTTGGATTGAGACTAATAATCTTAAATTTTTTTCCTCAGAAATCATCTGATTGAAATACCTAGAGAGGAGACATCTTTTAATTTGGCCTAAGAATTGTTTTTTTAAAACGTCTACACAATAAAACCTTCTCATATCTACTATAGTAGATTAATGAAACAAAGGAAAAAGACTATAAAATTACAACTTGCTACTTAAAATTAAATGTGCTTTCAATTAGATTTAATTTTTTCATTTGCCTTAAAATAAATAGCGATAATTACTTAAAAGACAACTGCATTAATACCACAAAACTAACTCAATTGTATCAATGGTCTTCATTTTAGTTCCTTGTCATTTTACCACAAAATATTTTCATGGGAAAATTTAATATAAATATTTTTAGTCTGTAAAGGAATAAGAGACTTGTTTTCCAAAGGTATTTGAGGTTTTTCCGTCAGGCATTTTCCATTTCTTATAACCTTATTTCCATATTGTAAAATATATAAGTAAACTTTGCACCTCTATTTTATAAAAATTGTGTGTGTATACTTATATATATGTGTTTATATATGTATATATATACATGTCATATACATATCTATATGTATAAATTCTAAGAGTAGACCAACTAAATAATTTCTCTGGAAAAGGATCCTTGAACAATATAAAAATGGGGTCTTCCAAAGCAAACAACAAAAACAACCATATATACCTGACTACTGTTTAAAATGTTTATAAACACACAGTCAGTTAACCATTTATTGATTACCTATTCAAGGTTTTGGAATACCCAAGATTATGAAAAAGACAGTACCCCTAAAAAATCATGACCAAGGTGGTGCCTGATGATTTAAATAAACCTCCATATTATAAAAAGTCATGTAAATTTACCCCTTGAAAGGAAAAACAAAAAGCTTTAATATTAAAATTAGAGTTCTCTTTTTAATTATCCTCTTTAAGTAAAGAAATAATTTGGAAGCTTCTATTTTATATTGTTACTGTCATGAAAGCAGATGCTGTCTAGGAACTGGGCAATGTCTGTCGCAACACTGCAAGTAGGACACTTCTTTAAGGGCTGGTCTGAATGTTTAAGAATAGACTATTTCATTGAATTCCTGAATTTTTATACTTTGGGACTGGCTATGAGACACTATAAAATGCAAAGATAGTTCAGACAGTTCCAGCTCTATTATTTTCAGGCACAAAAACCATATAATTTTGTACAAAACTTTGATTTTTTTATTTGTGAAATTAAAAATATGGTATTTTATATATATAAACTTCTATTCCTCTATAAATATAGATGATTTTGTGATAGTGAACAGAATAAATGCATACCAAATCCAAAGACCATTGTCATTTTAGGGTATGAAAGACATAGATAAATTTAGGTCCTAAGTACTGGCATTTTGATAACTCTTAAAATTTAAAACAATACAATCAAGAGGACGGTCTTCCTCCTCTTTTTCACAGAGAACTAAAGTGAATATTTTTAAATGGCTTTGAAAGACTTACATTTGACACATTTCTGTAAATCCAAAAAGGAGCACACAGGATTCAATGCAGGAGAACTGCACACACTTTCCCTTTACCATGTGCATGCCCATATTTTGTTTATTTCAGGAGCTAACCCCATCAATTATTTCACCTCCTTTACCTCCCCAAATTTTACAAGCTTATTTTTAATGTGGATTGTTCTTCCCTCAGAATGTGTAGCTGAATAATCATCATAATATGTTGAAAGTGTACAACGTTTACATTTTAAAGTTTCTGATCTATGTCTAATTATTATTTGATTAAAAATAAGAAAGGAGCACTTCATTTGGAGGAATCCCATTACACTGATATCTCCTTCAAGTTTTCCTATTCAACTTACATCCTGCTGTCCAGTTAAGGAAAGCAGAGATCAACTCCTTAACAAAGCTTTCCAGGTGCCCTCATGTTTCCATTTTACAGAAAGGTAAAATCTAAATGCGGGCTGTCTCAGTCCTAGAGGCAGTTTGCCAGGCATCAGTATGCAATTAAAATTAACATTTTATAACCCCCATGTTCAGTCTCTCCCAACTCACACAAAGCTTTGTGCCTCTTCCCAAATCTCAGCAACCACATCTTTCCGTGATGCGGGCCAAACCCATACCAGGTTTTAGACACTAGAGAATGAAATGAGCTCATCCACCAAAAATTAAGACTTGAAAAAGTTTGGCACTGGTCATCCCACTCACCCTCTAAGCAACTTAGGTGGAAGAAGAGAGTGCCTCGGCGTTTGTAGGCCAGTGGGAAGGGAGGCTGGGAATGCCATAGCCGGAATCTAGTGGGCCTCCCTCAAAGCTAGGGGGAATGTTCTCCACAGTGGAAAAATTCAGTTTCAGATAGTCAAAGGAACAAGGCCTTCACAATCTGCCCCCTCCCCCAACAAGAGCACACCTGGGATGGGCAAAGGCCTACCCCCCTGGAGCTCTATCTAAAGAGCCCTGACGCCAAACACCGAAGGGAAAGAGGGGAGCAGAAAGAGGAGGCGGAAAGTAACCTGGGCCGCTCAGCCCCAGACGCACCCGACCGCTGCAGGGAGGGGCGCGCCAGAACAGCGGGAGCACCTCGAGCTCCTGTTTTACCTCTGCAGTACTTGGAAAAGGGAAAGAAGGAAAGCCTCAAAAGGTTAAACAGCCCTAATTAATTAAAATTTAAACAAAACCAAAAAGGGAGGGGGAGAAAGAAAAAGAAAAACGCGTGATCGGTCATTTAAATACAAATATACTTACAAAAATCTTACACAGGCTATTTACAATCATAAAAGCGTACAGTCCTGGTACCAGAGTGTGAGAACGAGAGAGGTCTGTCCGTCCCCCCTGCTGTAGTTGGGCCCTCCAGTCCGTTTGCCCCCAGGGACGGAAGCTTTTGCAGGAGCTGGGTAGTTAAAAGGAGCCTGCGAAAAGTGAATGGCTAGTGAGGAAGCCTCAAGTAGCCAGGTTTGGCAAGGTTTCCACGGGGCCAGCTTTACAGGGGTGGCTAGGACGAAGCCGACGACGACTGGGAATGGGCTGAGTCCCCGGGTCTCAGACGGTGGTTTCTCCCTGTTTGCTGTTGGTGAGCCTGGTATAGAACTTCCTCCAGGAGTTGAGGGTCTTGCCGGACCAGATCCAGAAGCCTGACGTGATGCCCACGATCAGCGTCATAAGGTACTTGATCATGAAGACTGTGAAGTCTGGGCTCATGGGCGGGTGCGGCGGGGCGCCTCCACCCCCCTGGAGGTGGGGGCAGGGGATGGCATAGCTCTTGCAACTCTGGGCCACCCAGCTGCGCTCCCACTGGTCCCGGAAGGCCTGCTCGTAGAAGTAGCAGGCGATGACGATAGTGGCTGGCACCGTGTAAAGCACGCTGAAAACGCCGATGCGCACCATGAGCTTCTCCAGCTTCTCGGTCTTGGTGCCGTCGTGCTTCATGATGGTACGAATGCGGAAGAGGGACACGAAGCCGGCCAGCAGGAAAGACGTACCGATGAACAAGTACACGAAGAGCGGCGCCAGCACGAAGCCGCGCAGCGCGTCCACATTGTTGAGCCCCACGAAGCACACCCCGCTCAGCACGTCGCCATCCACCTGGCCCAGCGCCAGGATGGTGATGGTCTTGATGGCCGGCACGGCCCAGGCGGCCAGGTGAAAATACTGAGAGTTAGCCTCAATGGCTTCGTGACCCCACTTCATCCCCGCTGCCAGGAACCAGGTGAGCGACAGAATCACCCACCAGATGGAGCTGGCCATGCTAAAGAAGTAGAGCATCATGAAGAGGATGGTGCAGCCCTCCTTCTTGGTGCCCTGCGCCACTGTGCGCGCCCCATCCTCGGAGAACTTGTCGTTACACACCACTCGGTCCTCCAGCAGGAAGCCGGCGATGTAGGCCACGGCCACTGCCGTGTAGCAGCCAGACAAGAAGATGATGGGCCGCTCCGGATAGCTGAAGCGCCGCATGTCCACCAGATACGTAAGTACCGTGAAGAGCGTGGAGGCGCAGCACAGCACTGACCAGATGCCGATCCAGGTGCGCGAGAAGCGCAGCTCCTCGGGCCCAAAGTACATGAGCCCGTACACCTTGGTCGGTTCACAGGGCGCTCCGCAGTCTTTCTCCCCCAGGAAGTGGTAGTTGAGGTAGGAGGGCACCTTGAGGGCGCGCGGGCACGAAAACTTGCCTCGCTCCGACGCGCCGGCGCCCCCCGGAAAGCCGCCGCCACGGTGCCCCCCGCTGCCGTGCTGAGGGTTGCTGGTCCAAAACTCCGGCAGCAACGAGGGCGTCGGGGTGCCCTTGTCCGACGTGTTCTGGCCCACGCACAGCTCGCCCGCGCCGTGCACCGGGAACTTCTCACACTTGAGCGTGTCCGGCCACTGGAAGCCGAACTTGTTCATGAGCGCCTCGCAGCCCTGGCGCGCGCGCTCACATAGGGAGCGGCAGGGCGGCAGAGCCTGCTCCAGCACCGTGCACACGGGCGCGTACATGGAGCACAGAAAGAATTTGAGTTCCGCCGAGCACTGCACCTTCACCAAGGGGTAGAACTGGTGTACCTCGAGGCCCGCATCCTCTTGGTTCGTGTGGCCCAAAAGGTTGGGCATGATGGTCTGGTTGTACGCAATGTCCGTGCACAGCGGGATGGAGATGGGCTGGCAGTAGCCGTGGTCCGGGATGGAGATGCCCCTCTCGCCGTTGTACTGTTGCCCGCTCTGCTGCTGCTGAGGCGGCGGCGGCGGGGGCTGCTGCCCCAGCCCGGGCCCTTGGCCCACCGCCTGCCCCCGGACCCCCAGTAGCAGCGGAGCCTCCAGCAGCCAAAGCAGAAGCAAGAGCCGGCGCGCCAAGCGTCCAGAGCCAGCTGGGGGACGGCGGCAGCAGCCGCTCCCCTCCGCCACCCGTCCAGCCGGGAATGCCCCGGCATAAAGTTCCCAGCTCGCGCGGCCGCGGGCGGCCCGGGACTTCTTAGGCGCCTCCTCTTCAGCCATACTTTCTCGGCTCCTTTCTTGGCGCCGCCCGGCTGGGGCTGGCAGTGGCGCAGCCGGCAGAGGTTCCCCCTGCGGCCAGAGAGATATCTTCCGTGCCGGTGCCCTCCGTCGAGTCTGAGCCGCGCTCAGCCCGCTCCCCCGGTTCCCGCTCCGCGTCCCGCAGCCGCCGCCGCCGCGGAAACTTGCGATTCATGAAGCGTGGGCGGCGGGGAGAGCCCGGGTGGCTCCGGCGGCCGGGGTCGCGTCCCGCCTTCCTGGCCCTCGGCTCGCTTGTTCCCGGCTGGCCGCGCAGCGCTAGTGGCCGCGGCCCGGTAGAGCGCGCAACTCTCCGCAGCCCAGTGGCCTCGACTCCCCCCTGCGCCTCCGCCTCCTTCTCCGCCGCCGCCGCCTGACCATTTGTGTCAATCCCTCAACTCGCTCGCTCTCATCTCTCGCGCGCGCCCTCGGACCGGTTTCCAGGCGCCCCGCAGTCTGTCTTTCACCAGGAGGGAGGAGCCTTGAAACCGACGCGGAACTGGAGGCTCAGGGACCGTCGCCCAATCGCGGCACTGGCTTCCCGGCGCAAAGGGCGCCCGCTGCCTGCCTCCCTTAGCGAAAGCCGGCGGCGGGCGGGAGGAGGTGGGGGCGGGAGCAGGAGGAAGTAGTAGTGGTGGCAGAGGCACCGCTCGGGCACAAAGAGTGGGTTTGCTATGAAGCGGGACAGGCTTGGTTGCTTTTCCTTTTGCCGAAGAAAGGGCGAGGACTAGTAGGAGAATGGTCCCATATGCTGTTGGAGATAATGAATAGGAGTCGGCGAAGCCCGGAACTTAGCTTTTCTTTTCTTCTATCCATTTTCTTGTTTTAAAATACTGCTCTTAACGCTGGTTACCAACAGCAAACCGAGCGCAGCGATCAGAACAGATGCTTTTGACTTAAGGAGCGCACGGCTTCCTTTAAGTTTATGTCTGTCAAGGTTTTGTTTAAAATATGACTCTGATACGTCCTAGAGCTCTAGCCTGGGCTTGGCGGGCTTTGGATGCGCCATTTCCCCAAGAAGTTCACAGAATTGCTGTCAAATGAAGGACAACAACAAAACACAAACACAAACTTTGACGGAATGGAAAGAGTAAAACCAGATGCGCCGTCCGCTATTATCTTTCTTGTAGTCTTTTTCTCCTGTTAAATCAAGTCAGAAACAGAAGCAAAGGGAGAGTATTAAATACTCAGAAAATCTAGAGAACCCGACGACCTCTCTTCAGGAGCGTCCTCGCTGCCGGAGGCCGAAGGAGTGCATCACCAGCGAAAAGCCTGGGCTTTGGGGAAGCTTTAGGAGCCTTCCGAAACCCGGGGACGCCCATGGCGCAGAGCCGCTCCTGGGAGTGTCAGACCTGGGCGAGTTAGGAGCCACAAGCTGGGCTGCAGTAGCGTGGTGGTCTTCCACCGGTATGCGGAGCTGGGGATGCCAGTTTAACAAACAATACAGCGAAGTCTGAAAGGAATAGAGCTAACTGCACGTTCCCTTCCTAATTCCAAACAACACGATCCATCATCTCAGCCTGCTTACATTCTTGTTTTCCGCCTACGGTTTTTTTTTTTTTTTTTAAATGATGCTTTAACGAGGTGACTCAGTTTTATCAATAAAGTGCCATTGTATTATTAAATTCCACCTAGAATTTGTTGGCCTATGATTAGACTCTCAGGATACTTTTCTACGTTATTTTCTATCTTTTGTGTATCCATTCATTTGTTTAATATACACTTGGGAAGCACCTCTTATGCTATAAGCAATATTAGGTAGTAGAATAGAAAGATATGAAAGACATGGTCCAGATTTACAGGAGGACAAAGTGCGGTGGGGCATAGAAAGGTAGATCAGCCTGTCGTCCATGTCAACGCTGAATGAGCACGTGCACACAGCTAGCCAGTGCAAATGGGTGAAAAGTGTTCTGATAGAGAGGTGGGTGGAAGATACAAAAGACAGAGAAGCTCTGAAATACTTAAATTGCTGAAGGGAGTGGGGGGTGAGGAGTGAGTGTGCCTGAGTTATCCTAAGGAAGGCAGGAGAAAGTTTTAGTCCATGCTGAAAAGTTTGGGCTGAATGATATACAGACAATAGGGAGGTATTGAGGGTCACTTTCTCCCATGTACCAGGGCTGGGACTGGTGGTTTGGGGGTGGTGGCCAGAATGACTGTGAAAGATGGAACCTGGGGCACTCTGTCATTGGGAAGCTTGAACATTAGTCTAGACATAAAGGTCACTTTACTTGAGATGGGTAGTACTCATACCACATACTAACAGGGCACTGTGAATTTCATCACCAAGCATGTTGGTATCTCTCAAGAATGTGCAGTCATATCTTTATCTCTTAAACCAAAATGACATCTGTTTGTCTCAGATACATATATTATTGTTTTTCAAGTATTCATGGATATAGTAAATTCATAAAATATGTATTTGTTTTCAAGTATTTCCTGGTTCCTAAAATTTTTTAAAAGAAAATGCAACAGGTACTAAATGTACAACACGCGTCATATGTGAGTGTGTGTATGTGTATTGATAATGATTCATGAAAAATTTTGATATTGCTCTCTGAGATCTTTTGAGCACTCATAGTCCATATTGTTCATTTTGCCTTCCAGTACCTGGCCTACCAGTCTCCCAGTGACACTTTTTCTCTAGCCTCTGCCCTGATGCTCATTCTTCTGCTGATAGTATCCCATGCTTAGAAACTTTACCAAGACCTCTCCCTTCTACCATTCCTCTCTTGTAAAGTCCTATCATGTGTTCCATTCTCTCAAGGTCATTCTTGGTGACTGGCTGGGTGAAAAGTGAATCAACTCTAATGTGTTAGTCACGAGGAAGCATCACATACCTTAAACATCCAGCAACACTACTGCTCCGAACCCTCTTCTCCCCTCACTAGATGGGGGATAGGGAATAAGGCAGAGTGTTCAGTTCTATTCCTCAGAGTAGGTGACACTCTCCTACTTCAAAAGTTGTTCTACTGAAATTCTTAAGCTTATTTTACCTTCCACTGGACAGTGAGGTTTACTAGGGAGGAGGCTCAGAAATGCTATCAGAATTTTAAAAAAAGAGAGAGAGGGAGAGAGAGAGGAGAAAAAGTCTTTCTTGGTAGATCATGGAACTGGCATCACCTAGGAACTAGTTGACTTTCTCGGGTTTATAATGAAAAATACTAGACCCAGAAATGTTAAGGGACAAAATTCCGGTAACTGGCCTTATTTGGTTTGAATTTCATTAGGTGCTTATTTTAGCCCTTTCTATGTTCTTCTGAGTAGTTACAATTCTTTTAATTTTTTTTTTTTTAAAGTCAGGTTTTTTCAGCTCCCTCTCAATGGATTGTGTATAAAAAGATCTTGTAAAACTAAAAAAGGAAATCTTTTCCTGAGAGTTGTCTTCCAAAGTTAAAAAAAAAAAACAAAAAACCCTACATTTTCTATTTATTTTATACCAATCCAGTATTTCATTTACTAAACCTATGTGGTACTGAGGAAGCTATTAAAATCAAGAACAGTTCAGAGTTGGAACTAATGACAGTGTTATGGAAAGTCTTTTGGGGAGGTGATGCAGGCTGTGGATAACAAAATGTTAGAAGAGAAATATGAGCAGCATATTTTTACTTTAATCTAAAATATATTCTTTTCTCAGGATGTGGAAACGTTTGAGATCCACAGATTTAAAAATGACTAAATAAGTATAAACTATTATGAACTTTGTAATAAAAATATTTCAATTAGGCAATAACTATAAACATAACCCAGTTCCTCCTTGATATTGGTGCTTCAAGCTTCAGACTCTGTCAAGTTTTCTTATATCAAAGATCTTGTTTTATCAGGCCTTTCCCAAATCTTCTGAAGTTTTTCCAGACTGCTTAGGTCAGGCTGAATGGGGATAATTACCAGGGCTAGAGATCCAGTTCCAATTACATACAGTTGAGTGCACATGGACACGCAAGCACTTAGGTGAACACTCCACAAGCAACCTGGCGGACCTTGAACTTTTAGGTGAGTTGTTTTGTGCTGGCTTGTGGGTGGCAGGCTTGAAGCATCTTTGTTGAATAACATGGAGTAAGATTATATTTTTGAGCATCTATCGTATGTATCTAGCATTGATTTTCTTCATGTACACTATATACACTACCTTTTGTCACTTAAATTTTACCACTCTGTGAGGTAAGGTACTAATTATTATCTTCTTTTAATAGATAAAGAGTCTAATGCTCAAAGTAGTTAAACAACATGTCTAAGGTTCTATAGCTGATAAGAACCAGAGTCAGGCCTTGTATCTGACCCACAGTCTATGAACTTCCATTGAGTAACAGAATGTGAACACGTCTACTCCTAAAACTTACAGAAGAAAATGCGGCTTCTGAGGTGTGCAGATCATGGTGATTCTTCAGTATTTAACATAGTTTTTATGCCAGGATAATAGGGGTAATACCACTGGGACTCAGAATGTAAATATTTTGCTGGACACTCATGTTCTATAAAATGCAGTTTGAGAAATGCTGTGTTAGACCTAATATAGTTTGAAACTATAAGATTTGACTCTCACCTGGGTATCTCACCTGTCAGGAGTAGTTCACTCTTTTCTTTAAATTACTAGTGACGGGATATTGATTGGTTAGGGAGATGAGAGTGATAGAGAAAACTGCGACTATGCCATTCCCTCTGACCTGCGACCTGCGAGGCATTACCTAGGAATCTATCATATGGCCGGCCTTTGCAGAGACACTGGAAGTTAGAGACGCTGCCTAAGCTTTCATACCAGAACTCTACCTTATTCCTTCTTGAATTTCAACCCAGGAATTCCTGCATAAACTAATACTTATCTTCCCAAACATATGTATTCTCTTGCAACAATTCTAAAACTAAGTGACTTCTCTTTTTTTCCTTCATTCTTACACAAATCTTTTCTTAACAGTGGTGTGGCAGTTTTTCTATTCATTTATACACAGAGACTCAATTTATAAACTCTCTTTCAAAGGTCAATCTTTAAAAAAATATATATATAGCTTTTCCTAAAACAACTTCTCAAAAGAGAAAATCAGTTTGATTATCTTGCCTTTATCTTACAGGGCACTCATAGCAAGATCCTAAACTGACTTATATTTTGAGAGTCAGTTCTAATTTGTTAGAATATACATTTTAAACATGGTAACTCAAAAATGTAATATAGCAGACTCAAAAATTTAGTATATTCAGTAGTTCTAAATATGAATCGTTGATTATTTGTACACAAATCTCACAAAACACATTTGAAAAAAAAATTACAAGTATAGAAGGAAAGAGTAATCCCCATCACTAAATTATCATCAACAAGGTAGGATAATAATTACCCAAATTTGTCCTGTAAGTCAAAGATTAAACTATAAAAGAAGACTTTGCTCAATATATTACTTTAGTCTCAGTTTCTCCAAAGACTAGATGCAAAGAACTATCTCTTGACTCTGCTTTAATTAGTCTGTTGTCATTAGGCAATTAGAAATAGCGTAGTCTGGGAAAACTTTTGCAAAACATATAGGCATTTGTATTGGATTTAAAATGTAGTCCTTCTGTGAGGCCCTGGGCAAGAAATGTAGATGATCCCTTATAAATTAAAAACTTATGTTTCTTGAGCTGAAAGAGGCCCCTCTGATTGGCTAAAAAGTGGGGAGAAGAGTTTGGAACCATTTTGGTGCGGAAAGAAGTTTTTAAGAGAACAAGTAAAACTTGTGCCTCTGTAAGCAAGTCTTCCAGCTCTCATTTCTTGACAAATGGACATGTTTTTGTGTATGGGGGAAATAATGTTGTGCATCTTTAAAAACCACAGTGTTATCAAATTATTTTTCATTTGTTTATTTGTTTTTTGTCTTAACCTGAAATCTTCTGGCCAAAGGTAACATGGAAGTCAATCCATGGTTTCTAAAGTATTCATACAAATTCTTAAAATAACATCTTTGGGACCATGATTAAGAACAAATGGAACATGCAACCAGGCATTTCATTTCAGATCTGACAACATTTCTTTGGCCAGAGGTAAAGGAAAGCACCAGGCTATTCGTACTTTATTAGAGATCTAAAGCTAAAAAGATCCTAATACTTGAAAAAAAATAAAAGAAAGAATGCATTTTTTCCCATGAAAGTTGTCATTGCATCATAGAACCTGACTTAATCTTCACAACAATGCTGATGCAGATAGCAAGATGCTGAGCTTCAGTTAGGAAGCAGAAATGAAAGCTTAAGACATTGCCTTGCTCGGGAAGCCCTGGGTGGCTCAGTGAGCTGAGTGTCCACACTTTGGCTCAGGTCATGATCTCACAGTCCTGGCATCAAGCCCCCACATGGAGTCGTGCAACACTGAACCCAGATCCCTGAGCCCCAGGCCCCTAGCTCAGCGGGGAGTCTGCTTCCCCCCCTCTCCTTCCTCCCTACTCAAGCTCTCTCTGTCTCTCTCAAATAAATAAAATCTTAAAAAAAAAAATGCATTGCCTTGTTCACACTGTCAGTGGGGAAACCAGAATTCAAATGCAGTGACCACCTGCATTACCACAGCAGCATGCCAAGGGAAACAAGATAAATTTCCTGGCTTTTGTAACCAAATTAAAGAAAATTCATTACGGAATACTGCCCAAGAAACTAGCTCTAAGACAGTTATTTCGATGTTTTAGTATAAAGGATATCAAACACCATAGGGCAATGTCAGGTGGCCATTTCCAATATTCATCCATAATAAAACCAAGATATAACAACGTGTCTTAGGTGCTGGAAGGTGTTCCTGTAAGGAGAAGAGAAAAAAAAGACTAAAAATATAGCTTTCTTGTGATCTGATTTAATGGGGTACACCCCTAGGGGATGTACTTGCCATTCTTACATTTTTCTGCATCAGAAGAAAGGTCTGGACATTGGAGTATTCTTCAGGGATGGGTTAAAAAGCCCTTCTTTTATCTTAGTGAGTTTTCTGCTTTCCTGAGCCTCAGTTCCCTCATTTATAAAATCAGGGTGATAATCTAAAGGGGTATTGTGTATCTTGCTGGCTTTCATATTCTGTAATTCTGATCACAACAGAGAGGTATGCATATTTACATTTAAAAGTCAGAATATTAATCAATAGGCAGGTGCATTTGATAAAACTGCCTCAGCATATTGATCTGAGGAATCTCTGCATTATTGATCTGATAGGTTGGGATGCAATCGGGGTCTGTTTAAACCAAGGGCTCTTCTTTTCAGCTTTCATTTCCCCTCAGCTCTCTCAAGAACAGAAGTAAGTGAAGTCTCTGCTACACGGCCTAGTGTACTTCCCCTCGGGGCTTCGCGGTCTGTGGAGTTTATATGGCATTCTGTTTGCTGCCAGCCCTTCCGATTAACACAGGCATCCTAGCTTAGAAAAGAGAAAACTTTGCCATCATTAAGAATTGATAGATATCTGGAAAGTATGCACAACAGACCAAGATCAGAACTAATGATTTTGATATAGTTAATTTTCTCTTTACCCCATGATTACCCCTAAATCCATCATTTTCTAAATGTGCCATATAACTCTTGCTATGTAACAAACCACCCCAAATGTGGTGGCATAAAATGATGGCCATTCTATTGTGTTCATGATTCATGGACTCAGGAACTTGGACAGGGACAGTGGGAATGATTTATCTATACACCATGAAACGGGGAGACTCAGCTAGGAGGACTCCAACGCTAGGGGGTGACTCAAGCAGTTGAGGGCTGGAGCAGTTGGGACTAGAGCATCTACTTCCAAAACGCCTGACCCCGAGGCAGGGATGGCTGGGCTCTGGTGTGACTGTCAGCTAGTGATACAAGTCACCTCTCCAAGTGTGGAAGCCTTCCAGTAGTCAGACTTGGTACAGGGCAGTGCAATGTTCCAGCAAATGAGGCAGAAGGTGCAGGTTCTTTCATGACAACTTTGGAAGCCACACAGTGTCATTTCCGACATGTTCTAACAGTCAAAGCAGTCACAAGCCTGATCAGATTCAAATGGAAGGGATATTGATACCACTTCAAGGGGAATGGTGTCAAAAGATTTGTAGCAATTTTTATAAAAACCTGCCAGATGAAGAATCTATAAAATAATTTTATTTTATATTCCAGGGTTAAAGATAGTTACAATAATAACATTTACTGAGTACTTATTATGTGCTAACTATATCTCACATCCATTATCTGAGGGATGTCCTACTATTATCTTCATTTCACAGAAGAGGGAAATGAAGCTCAGAGAGAATTAGGAGCTAGTCACACCCTAACGAACAGGTGAAGGGAGATCTGAACCATGGCTCTCTGCTTATAGACTACAGGAGCTTAACCACCCCGCTGTATAATTCCTCCTTAGCTAAGTATACGGTAAAGCTTTTTAAGAACAGTTATACACAAATTTTAAAGCTATAGGCCCACACCAATACTTGAAAAAAAAATATTGCAGATAAAATTGCTATTAAAACAGATTTTTTGGTCTCAGACTCAGCAACTGAACAAAATGTCTCACCTCTACAGAGACACCTGTACATAGGCAAAGTAGTTCCTGACAGGATTGGACAAGCTCAAACTGGTAGAGCTGGAACCTTCCCCAAGAAGAATGGAGTGAGTCATGAGGCCTGAGGGTTTACTATATTAAGGCCCCCCACCCCCCTCATAGGGAGGGAGAAGGAGAGGAGGACCAGGCTTTTGTCTTTGACTCTTAGTTAGATATCGTTCCAAAGTTCAGAGTCAGTTTTGCATCAAGCATTGGGCTGTTATCAAGACATATTTTAATGCAAAATTGTTTCATCTTTTAGGGCAATTAGAAAGCAGACAGCTTAACTATAGAAGTAAAAAGCTCCTATTTTTTTAACTCTAGACCTAGCTATCTAGCAGGTTCATGTTCTAAAAAAAAAAAAGAAAGAAAAATGACAAAAAGACACACCTCTGTGATGAATTAAAAACCTGTGTTCTGCAGGAATTCTTACCAGACTACCCCAGCATGCAGCTAAGCTAGTGTTACCCTTGTGACACTAGCTAGGAAGTGCTAAGAGCTTGGGAAGTAGGGGGCAATCCTAGAACTCTGTGTGGTTTTAGAGCCACGATGGATACTGAAATTTCAACTCTGCCAGCCCTGCTTCCAGGGAATTGTTGCAGACAGGAAATGAGCCCGCCTCTGGCCCCTCGCTTCCATCCACCTCCAGCTGCTTTCCCTGCTGCAAATGGCTGTCACGGCTGCTGCATGCTCACAGCCTGACCACCAGAGACTCTGCCAGCCTTGTTCCTGCTGCCAAGCTGCCCTCTCACCAGTCTGTCTGTGATGGGCCACCCTGCCCTGCAGCATCCACTGGTTCACAGAGCTACCATCCCCCTCTCCTGCACTGCCTAAATTTAGAAATATTTTACCATCTATAGTAAGAAAGCTCCATCAGCTAATCTTGGCATCCAAAGGTAAACAGGGTCTTTGTACTTAATTCTTTTGCCATCAGATAATATAGGATGTCTTGCAAAGGTCGAGCTGTGTGACTGCCTGAGTAAGCCAATCAAGAGCTTCTACTCAAAGCATTTCTCACTCACATGGAATTGAAACCCACAAAGGTCTTAAGCCTCCTGTTCGAAACATAGTGTAATCTCTTCCGAAGGAGCTTCATCAGGTTTGAATTTCCACTTATTTCCATTCAATATGTATTTATGGAGCACTTTCCAAGCACTCTGCTTGGTGTTCAAGATACAACACCAAACAAGGCAGACATCTATCCTGCTATATATAGAGAGCTTTTATTCTAGCACTGGAAAGGACAGAGTATACAGTATACTGTATAGTAAGTATACAGGTATACTTACACCTCTCATTATACATGCATACATGAGTTCACTGCAGTTGCTATAAATTATGTTAAGTCTTTGGTTGGGAACTACAGATAACTCTGGATAGCTTCATCAAAGAAAGGGATACATGGGAAGGTCACAGAGATGCCTAACAGGATCCAAGGAGGAGATGATTAAGCAGGCATCAAATTAGCTCTACCTCTTTAGTAGGAGTTTATGGATTTCCCTTCTGATGTGCTTCATTAATGTGACTTAGTTATCAAAACTCCAAGTCTTTCAGTTCAAAAGGGAATGTCTTTTATCCATATTGAGTGTAGCGTCTGTTCCCGGACTAGCTGATCAGGACCGGGGAAGCTGTTCTTCTGGTACAGACATGGTTGTTGGGGGTCACCCCTGAATAATGGGTTAAGATCCCAGAGGTGAGGCAGTTCTGCAAAATAATTTATACAACAGAAGTAGGAATTACTGCAAGAACCTCTGACCTAATTTTGGGAAGTGGGTAGGCCCAAAGAAAATTTCACTATGGATGAGAAATATAAACCCATTAGCTAAAGGGTGAAGAGGAGTTAGCCAAGCCAAAAGGGAAAGTGTGGGAAGGAGAGAGAGTAAAGAGGAATGGTGCAAAAACTAAGAGGTAAGAAGGAGCAAGACCTATCTGAGGACCCATGAGAAGGCTGGATTACTGCCAACAGTATATTTGAATTCTGGTGGACTGGTAGCCTTATCTTGAGCCCCACATCTCCTTCATTAGCCTTCCCAAATAGCCAGTGGAACTCCTGGTGGCCAGTAAGGTCCCTGCTGAGTTCCTGGGCAAGGTTCTTCTCTGTTGTGCATAATAGAGCTTGTTGAAACCTCTGATTTATGGTTGCTTTTGTCTTCCATAAATACTCATCTTCTTTACAGAAATGTATTGGTTTTTCTTTTTGGAAAAGAAAGGTTGATTAAAATTCACATTACCTATTTTCTCTAGATTTTAGAGATATGCCACCTGATCTTTGTATCTATAAAACAGACCTATATAAATTCTACCTGGATTTTAAACATTTTTTTAAAAACAGCTCTTGAATTTTAAAATTCAAATTATAAAATTAATAATTAATTAATAATAATTAATTAATTAATAATTAATAATTATATTTGCTTATATTTATAAATTTATATTTATAAATTAAATTTATAATTGAATTTAAAATTCAGTTATAAAACTGCTGTCTATTAACCTAAGGTCAAAAATTGAGCTATTTTGTTCTTTTGGGGAAAGAGTAACCACTAGGAGTTACATAAGATGATCTGACCCAGATTTGTTAACACTTTAAGGAATTCCAAATAGCTGCTGTGATAGCTGTGGTGATTTGAGCAAATGTGGAGGTCTGCAGGGGTTAAAGATAACCACAAACTCCTTGCTGTTCCTTGAATTAAGTGATGGAGTCTATTTCCCCTCTCCTTGAATCTTAATTGGTCCAGAGATTGACTTTGACCAGCAGTATAACACAGAGGGAGTGACACTGTGCTTAGTTTTAAGCTTAAGCCTTCAAGGGCAGGCAGTTTCTGTCTCTGTGATCTTGGAAGCCAGGTGCAATGCTGTCAAGAAGCTCCAGGATTACTGAAAGTTGAGAGGGAACACAGGAAGGTCTTGGAGCTGAGGCACCATCATGTGCATTCAAGAGCCCCTCCTGAGTGATCTCAGTTATACCCTGTGAGCAGAAGAACTGCCCAGCTGAGCCCAGTCAACCCACAGAATTGTAAGAAATGTTACGTTTTTGTTGTTTTGAGCCATTCAGCTTTGGAGTGATTGGTTATGTAGCAATAGACACCGAAGAGATTCCATATGGATTTCTTTTCTATTTTCTATTATCTATTTTCTTTCTAATTCTTTTCTATTATCTATTTTCTATTGAACTTTGTGTTACTATTGTTTTTGTCTGTTTGTTTGGGGGCCCTTTTAAAGGCATTTTATTTTACTAATGCTTTTTTATTGTTTTACTTCCAATCAATAACAAAACATCATATAGCGAAAAAAATAAATCTTCCCCTCACTCCTTCCTCTAGTCTCCCAGTTTCACTCCCAGAGGCAACCACTTTTGAAAGTTCCTTAGGTTTTTAAATATAATCACAACCATTGTGCGCTTTTCCCCATTTCTTTTCTTTTTACATGTAGATGGTAAGTTACCATACACATGGCTTCACACCTTCCTCTCATCCCTTCCCACTGTACTCTACGCACATAGAGTTACCTCATTCTTTTTAATGGCTACATATTATTCTACTGCATGATTCACCACAATTTATTTAACAGTTCACTATTCATGGGTGTTTCCTTCTAATCATGTATTACAAATAAAGCTGCAAAAAAAAAAATCATCCTGGATCTATATCATTTTGTACATGTGTAAGAACAAGAATATGTTACTAAAAATGAAATTATTGGGGCAAAGTTTATGCATATTTTAATTTTTATAGCTTTTTCCAAATTGTTCTCCATATGAGTAGTACCAAATTATACTCTCACCAGCAAAAAGTAAGAATAGCTGTACTCCTACGCATTGTTTAATACATCTAGACCAAAGTCTTTTATTGTTATAATTTTTCAGTTGATTCTCTAAGATGTTCTCCTCCCCTTTACTAACTTATATTTTATTTTATTTTTAGAGAGTTGACCTTTATTTTTAAAGATTTTTTTTTAAATCTTTTTTTTTTTTTGACAGAGATCACAGGTAGGCAGAGAGGCAGGCAGAGAGAGAGGAAGGGAGGCAGGATCCCTGCTTGAGCAGTGAGCCTGATGCGGGCCTTGATCCCAGGATCCTGGGATCATGACCTGAGCTGAAGGCAGAGGCTTTAACCCACTGAGCCACCCAGGTGCCCCTATGTTATATTTTATTTATTTCTCTTATCTAAATGTGTTGGCAAGTACTTTTAGAATAATATTAAATAATACTGGTGTTCCTAATTAAGCATAATTGTTCTCTTCTTGATCTAATGAGAATTCTTCTACTGTTTTCCCATTAGGGATAAAGTTGACATTTGAGATGAGAGACATTTATTTTATCATGTTAAGGAAACACTATCCACCCATTCCTAATATTGAAACTTGTGTGAAGGGATGTTAAGATTTTATCAAATTTCAACATCTGTAGGATAATCATATGAGTTTTGTCTCCTTCAGTCTATAAATATGGTAAATTATATTAATAAATTCCCTAATACTGAGATATCCTTCCACTCTCCGAGTAAGCCTCATACACTTGGTCATGGTGTATTAGTCTTTTCATATTTTCCTGTTTCCTGTTTGCTAAAATTTTTATTTAGGGCATTCAATTTTTTATTTTTAAATAAAATCAATCTGTTATTTCAAAGGAAACGTGACAAAATATTCCCTCAGACACAAGGGTAGTAACAATGTGATGGATAAACCACCAAAGGAGGAATTCTAGGAAAGGATAAAATATTGAGGACTAAATTTTGGAGAATACTTGTGTTTTAGGGTAGGGAGAGGAATGCGAGTAAATGGAACAAACTGCAAAAAGACAAAAGTCAGGCTTTATTGTCCTAGGAGCCAGCAAAGAGAGTGTGCCACGAAGAACAGGAAGGTGCAGAGGAACTGAAAGGGCTTAAATCTCTTGGCGGATAATGGGAAATGTTCTAGGGAAGAGAGAAAGGCTGAGGCACACAGTGGCATGGGAACATCAGGGAGAATGTTTCTGACTGAGGGAGTGATGTTCTCAAGAAGAGGGACTTGGGAGAAAAAAACAGAAAATCCTGAGGTGGTGTTAAGAACAACCAAAGAAACTCACATCAGACAACTAGATTCTAGTCAAGTGGAAGTAAAGATCTTATGCAGAGGAGGAGAGAAGCCAATGCCCACAATACTGACCTATTTGGAAGAATATCAATAATAAATAAAATAATAAATGGGTCTGCTAAGTATAAGAAATCTGAAATAACAAGTGATAATTCACTGCAATTGTCCCAGAAACCAGTTGAGAAAAATAAGCAATCTTCTACAGAAGACATTTGATAGAGAAAGTAAAAGTTGACAGTTAGACCTCCAGGGTCCAAAGCCCAGCCCATATAGCACTCATTTGAGTGAACTGCCTTTTCATTCCTTCCTTAGTGAACTAATTCTTCACCACTGCAGTGGTGAAGGGGACAAAGAACACATTCCTGAAACAAGGGAGACCTAGACCTTCCCTTCATTCAGGCAATGGGCAGCGTCGGGGTGAGTAAGCAAGTACAAATCCCAGGTCTGGTAGGAGTAAACACACAGGAGCCCTTCTTTTGATGACCCTGGAAAGTCTATTTCATGTTCTCTCAAACAGGAAAAGGTAGCTAAATGTGGAAATCACTAAATGTTCTCAAGTGTCCTGTCTGTAATCCCAAGTAGGAATTGTTCTGATTTTTATTGGCTTAAATGCCCAATTTTAGCAATGATATCACCAGAAGCTATTTAGCTTCATGTGAGATGAGATAATTTATAGGGTTTATTAACTTATGACACTGGACATATTTTGCTCCTGTAGCTCATTTGCTCGGTGACTTTGGGCAAGTTTATTTAATGACACTGAACCTCAGTTTCTCATCTGTAAAATGGTGCTTATAAAAATTGCTTCCCTGATTATCTCACTGGCTGTTGTGTAAGGATCAGATGAGATAATGAATATACAGAACACAATGAAAACCCTCTCCAAATGAAAGGTATATTGCATAAGTCATCTCTGAGAAATAGTTTTGCTTACTTCCCAATCCTGGGATGAACTGGTGGAAGAATTTCACTCTTCTTCCTTTTCCAAAGCACAAAAAAAAAAAAAAAAAAAAATTCCTTTTCTTCTAAAGTTGTGGGAGGTGCCCTGAGAGACTCTGAGTGGCAAGGATTGATGACTGGTACAGATGAAAGCCCTCTTTTCTAGCCATTCTGCTAGAGTACCAACTGGTCATCCATTTAGAATTATAGGCACAGTTGGGGTGAGGGCAGAATCATTGGCTAGATGAGAATATTATGCCCAGAATTAGAATTAAGAGGATAACTACTGACAGAAAACTAGCAATGCAAAGGAAAACAAAACAAAACAAAAAACAACTTTGGCATGACAGAGAGCGAGACATAGTGCATTTTCAAACAAATAACTATTAAAAACTTGAGGGCAGCAGAAAGTTCACTTTAAAGGCATGAACTCAGAAACCAGATTGAGTGGATTTGAATCCCAGTGCTGCCACAGTCCCACAGCTGTGGGACATTTGGGCAAGTTGTCTTGGCTTCCTTACTTTCCTTCCCTGTACAATGAGGAACGTAATGGTACTTAGAAATTTACAAAGCACTTGGAACAGTGCCTGGTACAAAAAGATTTATTAAATAAATTATCTGGCAGATGGTATTTAGTATTTCAGACTCCAGCATTGGACCTCTATGTTTGTTTGCTAGTTCAAGAAGGCACACATCGTTGATTCCACACAGAATGCAAAGTTTAAAGAGCCTATGAGTTTACAGACCTAAATGTAAATATTTCCAGAGACATTTCCTACATTTGGTGTGAAACCCAGACACAAATATATTACAGATACTTTCTTCAGACAACATCAAACTGGGTTTGAGATCTGTGATCTCAGAACTACTCTCAGGCTGGGCAATGCATTTAACCTCTTCACGTCTCGGCTACTCTCTCTATAGCAATGCAATAAAAAAATGCTTGCTTCACAAGGGTGTCATGAAGATGAAATGAGATAACATTTGTAAAATGCTTAGTGCTTGCCCGGAGAGGCACCACCTAAACGCACAGACTATAATTATTAACATCATCTCATATCCTAATGGAGACTGGTTTGAATGCCATTATCTTATTCAATAGCTAAAGCCAACCTCAGAAACAACAATGCTGGGAGGTTAGTTAGTTAGGAATATAGCACCAGACAGCTTCCTGCATGAAAGCTGTTGAAAAGGGCGCCACCAGACTTTGTGGCCTTAAAACTCGCTAGTAGCACCACCTGGATTCCCCTGGGGCAGACTCTAAGAGGAAAGATTAAGCATTTTACAAATATGACTCTCTTGGGCTTGCCCTCTGTTTCCTGAATGTTGTGTTACCAAGTCCACAGGAATCTGGAGCCGGGAGACTTGGAGCGTGAGTTTTCTACTTGAAATTCACTGGGCTCACAAAGCTTTTAGAGAGGCTTAAAATTTTGTGGAACCAATAATCTTCTCCTGCCTGTTCCAGGTTTACATAAGATAGACAGTGAGTGACAAATGTCCAATGAGTAAATTAATAGACTGAGAGAGGCAGAAAATCTTCCTATGAAATTCTACTATTCCGGGGCAGGGGGCAAAATATTCTAAAATGGAAGACATATAATTGGTGATAAGCAAGATGATTTTAGATGGGATAGAGAAGCATATCAGATACACACACACACACACACACAGATGTGTATATATATATATATATATATATATACACACACAAAGTATACATACAGCTATATATGTGTATATGTATGTGTGTATATGTGTGCAAAGTTAAATACTAGGACATGAGACCTGTGCATTCATAGATATTATTGCTTAGGACAAAGGTAGAGTCAGTAGCTGACAAAGATAGTTGGTAGTCGGGAAAAAAATGTATTTGACTTAAAAAAAGACCAGACAGTTAATAGTAATAGAAAATAATAATGCAGTTTTTAGAGCAAAAATCATGACTACAGTTAAGGAAACAAAATCTTAGAAGAAAGATAAGAGAGCCTCTGTTCCTTGGTTTCAAATTTCTGAGTATGAGACTTAGATCCGAGGGCAGAATTTAGAGAACAGTGATTTCTTACATCTGGATTGATCACTCCTGTTTGTAAAGTCCCTTTTTCATGCTTTTGCTTATTTTCAGGTCAGGCGTAATTATTTTTGTTTAATAGATCAGGAAACAGACGAAGTGTCCTTGAAAAGTTGTGCAATAATAGGCTGTCGAGTGAATAAAAATCTGCATATGTTGTAATACTGTTTAGGGAAAAGAATCATATGCTAAGTAGTTTTTACAAAGTGGAGAACTGTTTACTAAAACCAGCGGTCATTCATTTAACTCCTTGGAAACCCGCATTGCTGCCAGTGTTCTGTTCACCCGGGGCCTTTTACCCACATGTGCCCAGCACAGCTCTGGGAGCTGAGACCTCAGCAGGTGTCACTTGGCCCGTTATTTCAGGAGCTTCAATCTGGACACAGCCCAGTTAGGCCCCCAGTCATGTTTTACTTGAATAGTAGGGTGTTCATTTTTTTTTTTTTTAATGTATTGTCAGTATTTAAGAATTTGGAGATTCCACATAAAAATCTGGTGCCTAGCTTAGCTTAAAACCATGTGAAAATCTGACAAAACTGTGTCTTGGGTCCTGCTTAGTTGGCCTTTTGTGAGGCCAGTGTGCTCCCGAGACTGACACTGTCCTTTGCTGAACTCACATTTCTTTCACAAATTTGCCTTGGAGAGCCCAGGTGTGCAAAGTGACCAGACAAGTCAGCAGCTGTTACAAATTAGCTGTTGCTACAGAGTGATAAAGTGAGCAAGGTAGACGTTAGCCTAAAGTGTAAAAGACACAAGTTGGTAGAAATCAACCCTATTTTCATAGAACCTAAGGTGAAATACTAAAATAGGTAATACATCATGTTGCCTGCAAAATATTCTTACGGCTTCGGCTGTTTACAAAATTCTTCCACATAATTTACTATTTCCGCCACAACTTTGAGGATGAGAGTAAGCAGGAATGATTTACCTACATTTTATTGATTAAAAACTTGAATGGCTAAAATTGAAAGATGTTTCCTAGGAACACAGCTTGAGACTGGGATTTGAGTGCCGGCAATTTCTTGAGCAAGTGCTCTTCAGGAAAATCCCGCAAAGGGCAGAAGTGAAGCAGGAGAGGGAACCTGAGGGGTGTGGACTCAGGCAGAGGCCACCCAGGGCTGGGCCCGGTTGGAGGGTGCTCTGGAACATTAAACACACCACCCAGGGGCTCTCTCTTAGGGTCAGGGTGCCAGCCTGTTGTACACTTATCAGTGAACTATGAACTGTGGCCTCCTACCACCAACTCCCTGAGTGTGGTGGCTCCTCTAGGAGCCCAGGACAACTTTCCCCAAAGTGGGGGCACATGTAAGTCTTCATCAGCCAACACTCAGAGTAGCTGGACATTAGAGCCCCAAAAGTCATCTTGGCTAGGTAACATTCAAAAAAAGCAAATTACAGAGTTATCCAGAGTTGAAAATCTGCTCATTTACACCAAAGCACCTTTGAATTACACTTTTTAAAACATTCCAAGCTGATTGGAAGACATCAGTGGGGACTTTAACCGATCTCCTAGAAAAACTGTTTGAACACAGGTTGTAGAAACAGTGCAGGAGTCTTGCTTTCAAGATGGTAAGGAAAAAAGAAAGGCCCAGCTTCCCTTATTAAGTGAGCAGCAGTCCGATAGAAGGGGGTGTGGGAGGGGGTGCCACAAGGGCAGCTATTCACAGTAAGATTTAACTACTAGCACTCAGATGGTATGGACAGACAGACACACATACACATGCACACATCATACACGCACACACCACACACAATGTGTTTTAGGAGTTGGCAATTTCAGAATGTACACCAGGGTTCCTTCCAAAATCAGAAAACTCTCAATCTACATTTTGAGAAATTGTGAAGAAATGGTTTCACTTTTATAAAATCCAAATTCACAGTGTATTCTGGGCAAACTATGGAAATTGAAAATTAAAGTCTAAGATTGTATAGAACAATAGATAATATTATGTATATCTACATAATATACATGACATCATATATACATATATACATAGGGATGGATCCATAGTATATGTATGGATATAAATAGAGATATATGATGTGATTGTTAGTGTTTGGGAAAAATATCTTGCTACAGAAAATGGAAAAGCTTTGTGTTCAAAGGATTTAGAAAGTAAACTCTCCTTTGACAGAGCCTCGCCCTTTGGGATTTGTTAGAAGAAGGAAGAAAGAATTTTCAAGAAATACCAAGTTGTCCTTCTGGCATATTCCTACTTTGTTCTGAAACAATTTGTGCTCAGAAGCACATTTCATCAAGTATAGAAATTATAGGTTTTGCTAAGTGTGAATAGAAGAGAAAAAAATGAGATGCAGGATTATATTTTTAACCTTAAAACAAATTTTAGATAGGCACTTAATAGGATTCTCTTCATTAAAGGATGCTAATCATGTGTACATCCTTCACAATTGACAGGACATTGTCAATATTAGTAATTGTGGCAAACCAGAGAGAAAATAAATGTGCAAAAGTCCAAGGTAAAATGCAGTTTATTTCTTCCCTGATTTCTTTCCCTAACACCTTCAAGATGCCATCCTAAAGCTATTATCATAACTGAATATTTTACATAATGGAAAGCAGAAGCACCTCAGATCTTCTTTTGCATGACAAATGCTTAATTAGAAAAATAATAGGATGGAAATGAAATTGGTATTTACTATGACTGGAACAGAGAAGTGTCCTGGAGAAGAAAATTTAGTTTTAATTCACCAAAGGCAAAAAAGAAAAAAAAAAAAGAGAAAAAGCAAGCAAGAAAGAAAAGAATCATACATGATGAATAGCGGAAACAAACCAGACTAGTTCATTGCTTGTGCCTGTAACTGGAATGGAACGTCTCTCTCTTTTGTGTTCTCTCTCTCTCTCTCTCTCTCTCTCACACACACACACTAAAAAGCCCAACACAATAATAAAAAAAAAAAAGAATGTGATACTAAAGTTCAGTTGAAGAAGTCCTTTTTAATTGCTTGTGAAAAGTCAAGCCCTCTAAATGTTGCATTTCCAGCAGATTAGATAAAGTATACACCAAATTAGTGTATCTTCCAATTCTGCACCGCATTAACAACCTAATTATAACTGTGAAATAATTCAGTGTGGAACCATATGCTAAAATATGGTAATTGCTCTTGTATGGTTTTTGAAGAACTAGTTGTATTTTCCTGTGTCTCTTTGAGTTGCTGTGGCTTATTTGTTGCCTTTGGCCAGCGAGTCAAAGGCCACAGCCTCTTCCTTGCCACAGTAGATGAGAACTACATTAACTCAGCCCCACCCTCGGAATTTATTTGCAGATTCTCATTTCCTTTTTCTTATTTATTTATTTATTTATTTGACAGAGAGATCACAAGCAGGCAGAGAGACAGGCAGAGAGAGAGGGGGAAGCAGGCTCCCCGCTGAGCAGAGAGCCCGAAGCGGGACTCGATCCCAGGACCCTGGGATCATGACCCGAGCCGAAGGCAGTGGCTTAACCCACTGAGCCACCCAGGCACCCAGATTCTCATTTCTTTAATAGGAATACATTTTGTCATAACGAAAAGGGGCAGAGTTCCACACAAGTTAGACCTCTGAATCCTTTGTCCATCTCAGTCTTGTTCTTCTAAAGCAATGTAAAATGAGCATGGGGTATACATAGTTTGTCAGAATTCTTTTTTGGGAACATGCACACTGAGTAGAAGGTCTTGAGTTATTAGCTAAAGTGCCGGGCCATAGAATATTATGTGCACGTCAGCCCACTGAAGCTGATGACATTAAGGTCACTCCACAGTTGTTTGTTCTGATTTGGCTTTCTTTATTTCTTTTTTTAAAATTAAGGCTATATCTTTTTGAGAAGTTTTGGGCTTATAACAAATCTGAGGGGAAAGTTCAGAGATTTTTCTATATACTTCGGCCCTGCTCTTGTGCAGTTCCCCCTTTTATCAACATAATTCCTCTGAGTGGTGCATTTTTAAACAAGGATGAACCTGCACTGATACAACGTAAGCACCCAAATTCCAGTGTACATTATAGTTCACACTGTTTGTTGAATAAATACATAGTGAGATATATATGTCCATGACTATGATATCGTACAGCCTGTTTTCACTGCCCTAAGACTCTGCTGCCTATTCATCCCTTTACCCTGCCTGGCAACCACTGATCTTCCTACTGTCTCCATAGTTTTGCCTATTCCAGAATGTCCTCAAGTTGGAATCATACATTGTGTAGACTTCTTGGATTGAATTCTTTAAAGTTCCTCCCTATTTCTCCCTGGCTCGATAGCTCATTTCTTTTTAGCGCTGAAGAATATTCTAGTCTGGATGTGCTCACAGTTTTTTTATCTGTTTACTTACTGAAAGACACCTTGGTCGCTCCCAAGTTCTGGGACTTAGGAGTAAAGCTGCTATAAATAACTGTGTGCAGGTTATGTTTACTTTTTAAATTTTTTACTTCTTCTGGATCAAGGAGAAATTAAGACGACCACATGAGAGAAGCTATTCATATCATGAGCATGAATTTTGTTGCCTTCAAAATGCTACATAGTAGGTCTTCAACTTCTGGGAATATCTCAGTTGTTTCTTTGTGTGTGTGTCCAGTTTCACCTGTCACCATCTCACGAGGCTTTGGCCCAATGTTTTATTAGGAAAAGTATGAAGAAAGGGCCCATCTCTGCCTGTCTATTTATATTATGAAATTACACAGAAGAAACCTCTTGAGTTCTACTTCCTTCTACTCTAGCTATTTGAGGTATATACTGTTTGACATTTGTCACTTAACACTAAGTGTCAAATCTAAGAGGAGATGATCCTACATATCAATGAGTATTTGCACTGTGACAGCCAGGTAGCTCATTATCTCATGCTAGGTCAGAACATCTGTCCAGGTTTAGCTCATTATCTCATGCTAGGTCAGAACATCTGTCCAGGTTTCTGTATTACGTTTGAATGAGGGCAGCAACAAGACTGCAATGGTCTGGACCGTGGGTTTTGTTAAACAGGTAGGAAATCAGAAACTATTTCAACTCATTCATGGTTCCATTCAATATTCCTTTGCTAAGTATTACTGCTATACAAGGCTCTGGGAGTGGAAAATAAAATGAGATGCAGTGTAGGGTGTGGGAGGGTAAGGTAACCCCAGAGAGATTTGAAGATACGATGTCCAAAGGAGCCCTGGAAGCTGAGCTGGAGGAGCAAAGTGGAAAGGAGGATGTGTCCAGGGAATGGAGTTTCATGGGAACAGCAGTGGGAGATTCCTTCCTTTGTGTTCCTATTGCTGATGCCCAGATTCAGGCCAATATCACTTTTTACCAGGATTATTGACTACTATCTCGCAATCCCTAATTCTATGCCTGCAAAGCCATCCTCCTCACTATGGCCAGAACGGCCTTTCCAAGATGCAAATCAAGTAGCTCACCTTTACTTTGACATATGGCCAAGCTCATCAGCCAGGCCTCCACCATCTGGCCCTGCTTGCCTCTCTCCATGCTTCACCCCACACTCATGTTCTGGCAAAAGTAACCACTTCTATGCCTATCACACTGGACCACTCGGGATTCCTCCTACCCCTCAGCTTGTGGTCATGATTCTGGACTTTGCTGTCACACAGCTCTGGATTTGACTGTGGGCTCTGCTGCTTCCAAGCTCAGTGACCATGAAAAACTTTGACTCGTGAGCCTCAGTTTATAAAGTGGGGATGGTAAGAGAATGTGCTTCACAGCAGTTGTGGGAATTAAATAATGAATGTACAACACATGTCAAGTTCTTAGTCTATAATAAGTGTTGAACATATTTACCTATTCTTATTATCTAAAAAAAAAAAAAATTAAGACTTAGGTTAGGCTTAACCTCTTCAGGACTTTCCCTTGTTTTGCCTCCAATTTCATAGGCTTCTCATCAGTAGTCCTCATTACCCTGGGCATAGCTAGTATTGTAGTGGACTCTAACCATTGCTCTGGACCCGAATTACTGTTTCAGACTGTGAGCCTCATGGGGGTAGGGGCTGTATCCTTCTGCTCATTCCCACACCCAGTGTCTACTGTGCTTAGCACTAAGCAGTGCTCTGTTTGTGTTTGTATGTCGCATGGACACAGCCTGGGGAAGACAGCTGACATATGAAGGGGCAGGCATGTGCTTTGCCCGGAATAGGCACACTCTACAGCCACAGCCAGGAATCCAGGCAGGCTGGGTGATAGAGCCACAGAGGGTCAGGAAACCCAGTATGTGCCCAGGAAGTAAGATGGCAGAATACATCAAGAGTCTACACAACGAGATCAGAAGCCAGTGGTAGGATGGAGAATCCAGAGCTTCCTGAGGCACACCTCCCTCTGCTCTTTCTAGGGAGAGAGGCCCTGTGGGCTCTTCCTGACTAGATCTGGGGGCTGGGGCTGGAAACAGGGCAAATTCTCACAACAGATGCTGAAAAAAAGAAATCCTGGAAAAACCAGCAACACCTTCTCTGCTCTGTTAACATTTACCTTTTATAATTAAAAATATTGTGGAAAGAAAAGATGTTTTCTGTTTTGGAAAGTTCCATGTTGGTGACCCACAGAAAAAGAGATTTTGGTTATGTGTCCTCCACGCCGGCTTTGCGCTTCCAAATTTTGATTCGAAGACAGAAAAAAGATTGTGAGATGGTCGTGAACCACTGCAGGTGTTCTGGCTTAGCCTGAACCTCACAGAATAGGGCAGTGGGTTGAGAAAAGGAATGTGACCTCAGTGGAGAGGAGCCTTCCTTCTGCTTATGGGTCACAAAACTGATGTGTATCTTTTATGGACAAGTCTGGTTTGGGCCTCCTTTTCTATATGACCAACAGAAAACAAACAGAAAGTCAGACAGACAGAAAGGCAGGAAGTTCTGAGAGCTGCTTCATGGTTATTGTTACTAAGGAAACCAATTCTTTAGTATTCATGTGTTCAGCAGACGGCCGCTCTGGATCTCTGAGGCTGAGGTGGTGTCACAGAACGGCACAAGGGAAAAAAAGGGATGAAAACAGCCAAACAGATAAATAAGGAAGTTGTTTAAGAGTATATGGGTGATTTAGCCACCATCTGTGGTTTCTGGTGGCTTTAAAAATGAGATCATTGCCAGCATCAGAAGATTTAAAGAGTGATCAGGAGCATGTCTTCCCACTGCATTTATATAATCATATTCACATACTATCCACACACTGGGAAGAAAAGCCTCTCGGGAGGGAACAAAGATCCTTGAGGTCTGTTTCCTTTTCGAGAAAATCATCATTGTGCAAAAAGGGCCTCTGAAATGTATCACTATCTGTTATCCCGATTCCAAAGCGCTTTTCCCTAAGCATTCGAAGAGGAAGGTGGCATATTGCTGATTCCCTTGACTTTTCTCTCACAGAAGATGGAGGCATTTACCATAGTTGCTGAGCCTCACTCCCCAAATATAAGAAAAGTAGGTCCCACAGAAGTCACAGTTCCCAAAAGACACCCATAATCCTGCCGACCGGCCTGTGGGTGGCAAGGGCCTTAAGAACATGAAAGAGTGAAGTCAGAGGACATGGAATCCTGCATTGTCAATCAGACTGACGTAGAAGATACCAGGTATAGAGACTACACTCCTCACCCCATTCCCCCCAATCAACAAAAAGATGCTCAGGGAGTCTTGCAATTGAGATCGTGGCTGACTCGTAATTCTCATAATGAGAATCCAGGAAAAAGGATGGCTTTCTTTCCCTCATAGAGAAACAATATAAACAGACACATTTCTTAAGTGAAAGACAGTGCCATGCCCCTTCACGTCTCATATACATGGCCTAGGTGAAAGCATTGTGGAGTTTTAGGAACATCTCACAGCCTGGAGATATAAGTATCCACTGAACTAGATCATCATTAACATCCCAGTACAAGGTCATGTCACAGGCCTCTTTTCCATATTCAATTAGCATTAATTGAGCACCATTTGCATTCAAAGCCCTCTGCTAGATGCAGTCAGAGATGTGAAAATGAGTATGACATGGCCTCAGAATTCAAAGAACCCACAATCTAACTGACGGAAAACAGTGAAAAATTCCTCAACATTCTTAGAAACTCATCATACGACCTGAATGCCCTTGGCCCCTGTCTGGCTCTCCTTCGCCTCTGTGGCCCCAGCCCAATCCTCTCCTGACACTGGCATCTGCAGCTTTCCGGCTCCTGTCTCATCATTCAGATCACAGTTCAAAAGTCACTTCCTCTGGGAAACTTCCTGATTCCCCAGCTCAGCCCCCTGTTATATCATCTCACTGTACCCTCTTTTTCCTCTGCTGTGCTAATTACACTTGGATGCCACGTGACTGGTACGGTGTGTCCTCCCCATGAGACCCCACATTTCATGGAAGCCAAGGCCGAGGGGCTTTTCCTCCTCACTGAGTCCTCACGCCCATGACAGAGCCTGGTCCAGAGTGGGCTTTTGGCAAATATTTCTTAATAAATGAATAGATGTTCATAATGAAATCAGTTTGAAGGTAAGAGAAACAAGACCCTGAAGCAGAGGGCTGGCAAACAGTGTGGCTGGGGGGAATGCTTGTTTCTCTCCCAAATGTTTGCTAGGTACCAGGTGCCCAAAATATGGAATGCTTGTGAGATGAGTGAATGAATGGTGAACTAGGAGAAAATCAGAGTTCTCGTTTTTCTTTGTTTGCTTATATGATTATACTTTACATGAACAGTAATGTTAATAGCCTTTTCTCTCTCTCTCTCTCTTTTTGGTGCAACAACCCTGTAAAAAGATAGTTAAAAACTAAACAATAACCAGTCAAAAACCCAGGATCTGGCTGAGCAACACTTCTTTGCCATTTCCACAAAAAAAAAAAATTTTGGCCTAGAAACCTCTGTAGTAAAACACTGGACAACTTCAATTTTGTAGGAGAGAACTTCTCCTGCCTGCTTTGGCTGTGAATGCTGACCTGAGAAGCTTCTCTTCCATATGTCCTGGAGCTACTGTTTATTCATTCATTTGTTGTTGACTCATTCATAGATTTAGTCAGCATATATTTACTGAGTAAAAACCATATATTAGTTACTAAGCTATGACATCTACCATATACCAGGGAAAAAGACCATCAAAGCCTCCTACAGTTAAGTTGGATAACTAGGTCTATAAATAGATGATTCCACCCTAGCAGCTGACTTGGGAAGCAGTGCCTCAATCATACAGTACCTCCCTATTTGTGGCACTGGTTACACTCATTATCCTCCTTCCAATGGCTGTGAGCCATTGAGGAAACTGAGGCACAGAGAAGCTAAGGAGCTTGACAAGGATACACAGCAAGTGAAGTGACAAGAGTCAGCAGTCAACTTAGGTCTGCCTGAGAGAGAACCACAATGGACTCCTTCTTTTCTTTTGAGTTGAACCCTAAGAAATTACTGATAGTTGGCCCTTTGGGGCCACAGAAATAGCAAATCTGTACATAGGTAAGTAATATAAGTAGATGAAATGAAGTAAATGAAAGGTTAGAAATAGGGTGTTGGCGAAGCAGAGCAGGGGACAGGCCAGGAATGGCTTCCTGGGGCAGTTTTGCAGCATGCCCAGGGATCAATCAGCATGTCGTAAGGAAGGAGGGGAGAGCAAGGACACATACACATGCCCTAACTCAACACATCTTCATTTTGGGCTGACTGTACGCCAGACCCTGTGCTCATGCAGAGAGCAAGCAGAGCTTGGAGTTGTGCAGAGAGGACAATTATAATAAAATCGGAGCATTCATATATGCTCTAATAAAATGCCCTAGAAGACACAGCAAAAGTCTGAATGTGAGAGAGAACAAGAACATGTCAGTGGTTTAGTTGGAAGCAAAGGATTCCAGGCTGAGGAGCAAGATAAGAGGGAATGGGAGCCACCAGGAAGACCACTGAGGTCTGGAGTGGAGTAGACACAGAACGCAGGAGAAACCAGGGGACGGTGTGCCACAGAAGAGGGCTTCCAGTGATTTCCTCAGCTACATCATGGAGGAGGGCTTAAAGTGGGATGAATGGGAAGCATGAAGAACACTTGAAGCTGTTTTAGGTGGAAATTGAGAGCCTGCATCTCACAGAGCCAGTGGAAATACTGATGTTCAAGGCCAATGATGTTTAGTGTTAACCCTGAGAATTACCAATCACTCTAGGTATCCTGGGAGGCACAGGCATTTCGATTTAATTGGCTGAAAGCTCTAGAAAGCCTCATCTATCTTTCTACACAAAGACTCTGCATGCCAGATGCCTCTTTGTGCTAGGTTCCCTCCTTCAAGCCCTTCTTTACATGTGTTTAAATTCAGTCAGGGCTTCCTAGCTGCCAGAAGTTGCTTGTTTTAACATTTATGTTCATGGAGGAAGAGGTTTTAATTAAAGATTATGGAACTCCATCTTCAGATCCAAATCTAGATCTGTTTCTCAGTTCCACATGTCTCCTTGAATAGCATCAAGAACCTGCATTTTGGCTCTTAATGTTTACAGTATGATTCTTGAATTGACTGCCTCATGTCTCCTCTGTTCTATGCCAGACAGGGACCAGTTCTGTTTCTCATTGTCACTCAAACAGATGTAAACATCCAAGGTACCAGGGAAAATATGGAGCCTGTTCAGCACTATGACACAACTCTGTAAAACCCCCTGATGTTTTCAGGACAATGAAAGCTATTAATGATTATAAAAGGTATCTACATTTGGATTTTTATTTTATTTATTTTTTTTATTTTTAAAGATTGTATTTATTTATTTGAAAGAGTTGTGGAGGCAGAGGGAGAGGGAGAAAGAATCCCAAGCAGACTCTGCACTGAGCACAGAGCTGGACATGGGGCTCGATCCACGACCCTGAGATCTGGACCTGAGCTGAAACCCAGACTTGGATGCTCCACCAAATGTGCCACCTAGGTGCCCCTAAAGATCTGCATTTTAAAAACAAGCACAGGGGTCCCTGGGTGGCTCAGTTGGTTAAGCAGCTGGCTTTGGCTCCGGTCATGACCTCAGGATCCTGGGATGGGGCCCTACATCCGGCTCCCTGCTCAGCAGAGAGCTTGCTTCTTCCTCTCATCTGCCTGCGGCTCTACCCACTGGTGCTCTCTCTCTCTCATAAATAAAATCTTTATTAAAAAATAATAAAAATAAAAACCAAGCACAAAAGTGTTGTTTTTCTTGTTTTTTTCTTAAATAGAACAGGCTAACTTCTAGATACATCTTAAAAAGTATGTTGTAATGTATTTGGTGAAGAATAATCTAACTTAACCAAGGGTTGCCATAAACAGAAAAACATTAAAACGTAAAGACAATTCAGCATAAGGCCCCTATGCTGGTTAAGGGCATGATCATAGACTCAAATACATTCGAGATTCTCTGTTCCAAAGTAGGGCTTGACTGTTGGACATTCCTTGGCTAAAATTAAGGCAATCTATTAGTTTGGCCGTTCTGTCTGGTCACAAGCAAACTGTTTGGCTAGAGGTGACCGGCTGTCAATCTCATCTGCTGTTGCTGGAGGCTGAGCAGACAGGAAGTTGTAGGGTTGCTAATTGGTTAACTTTTATCCCAGCATTAGCTTCCTATTGCTGTTGTAATTCCCACGATCTTAGCCAAAAAAACCTTCCCCAAAACAATGAGGCATCTTTACTTCCTGAAGGTAAATCTAAAAAGTGCCCTTGTGGGAAATCATTACCTCTAATGTCCCATTCACCACAGATGGCAGCAGTGCTAGGAATCCTCTAAGAGAGTGACAATGAAGATTGATGTTGCCATCTGTCTCTGGTTGATTTAAATGTTTATGTCCCCTATAGCTGTAGGGTTTTGGCAGCAATGTTGTTGATACCCAAGAAAGAAAATGTAATTAAAATTAAGAGACTAAGAACTGGAAGTTGATCCAACTTATTTTGTCATTATAGCCTGCTGCCTCTCTTTCTCGTTCTTTCTCTTCTGGCCCACTTGCTGACTTTTTTCCCTCACTCATCTAGTCTATACCATATCAATGATCTTTGAGGTTTACCTTAGCTGAGTTTCTATCAAAACTTCCTAGAGGGGCACCTGTAGGGGTGTGGTCAGGTGGGCATCAGACTCTTGGTTTCGGCTCAGGTTGTGACCCTGGGGTCCTAGGATCCAGCACCAAATTGGGCTCTGCACTGGGTCTGCTTGAGATTCTCTCTCCCTCTCCCTCTGCTTCACTCACCCTACTCTCTGTCTCTTATAAATAAATCAATCTTAAAACAAAACAAAACAAAACAAAAAACCAAAAAACAACTTCCTAGAGTCCCAACAACACATGTTAACAGTGGGGAAGAGGAAGCCAACAAGGTGGCATGCGGGGAGTTCCCAGGAACAACACGTAGAAACTTAGCTTTCCAAACAACAACAAAGACACCATTAAAAAGACTCTGAATGAGAATTCCCCTCACAGTTCCCTCCAAAGGTTTGTGGATTTCAATAATTTCTTTTTCCTTTTTTTTTTTTTCCTGGTTTCCAGTACAGTAATCTTTGGATTACTCAAAGATCTTTCACATTTTCTGCACAATTTATTTTAATATAAATTATTCACTGAATAAAAAATGTATACAAAATCTCTACTTTTTTTTTTTTCCTCGGGAGTAACTCACTGTCCCTAAGGATGTGAACAATGGGATTTGTGTTTGAGCAAGTTGTTAAAAATAAGTCTTAAGCTTTAAGAATGGCTCACATGTGACTCAGTTATTTTTAAAAATAAATAAATAAAGCCTGGGGAGAGTAGAGGGCAGAAGGAGAATGGTTTAAGATGGAAAAGAACAAGCAATTCATTTTCTTGCAAGACATAGTCTAAATATAGGAAAGAAGATTTCAGTCATCTCTGAGGCTTGAACAGAACTCCTTTGCTCCGCCCCCACTCATATATATATATATATATATACTTTCATTTGTTAGCCTGCAAAGAAAAATCTCTGCACCCTAGAATTTCTCTCCACTTGGAAAATTGATTGCATACTATCTTAGCTAGAGCTACAACACCTGCATTCCACGCAGCCAAAACCTTGTAGAAAAGAGATTTTGTTGCCTTAAATGAAGTGGGTTCGAAAACTAGACTGTCTGTCCGGAAAGGTGTTCTTTGAGTCCCCTGTGAAGCACTTAAAGCTAGGCAATTGCTTATTTAATCCTTTGGCACAACAGGGTTTTAAAAAATTAGTATGAAAAAGCTACTTACTCAGGCTAAGTCAAATCCAAGCATTAGCAAGTCTTAGAGGCTAGAGATGGAGGAAGTGCTGCTTGTTGGCTAGTTGGGGAGGGTTCTTTTTCCTCTGGAACAGTGGCTACTTGGCTTTGGGAGGCAGGAAGCTGAAGTGGGACAAGAATAAAACTCTGTATAACATATGGTTTCCTGGGAGGAAAGTGGAGCTCCAGGTTGTTATCACCTCCAGGTTCAAAAGCCATAGGGTTTTGGGGCCAAGGTTTTCCGAGTGCTTATGGGGGATGGCATTTGGTTGCAGAGAATTTTAAAAACAGATACCTACCATTCAGAATTCCAAGAAAATCACAGTCTTGGGTTTTCTCCTAGTCTACCAAACTCATCCTGTTCAGCAAGTGAACACACACTAGGGCAGTGCCTCTATGGCGTTTAACTCCAGAGATGTATTAGTTTTCAAATAAGTCTGCAAATGAGTTGAAACACCTCCCATTAAGAGGAGGTATCTACTTCCCCTCTCTTTAAATATTGGGCTGGCCTTAGTGACTAGCTTCTAACTAAGAGTAAGTAGCAGGAGTGATTCTTTGTGGCTTTCAAGGCTAGTTCATCAAAAGGGACACAGCATCTGCCTGGCTCTCTCTCTTGAGGTAAATTCATTTCCTTGGAGCAGGGATACCTCCATGCTAGAAAAACCGCGGAGAGGGACCACGGAGACCCAGCAGGCCCAGCCCCAGCCCTGCAAGTCCTCCCAGCCCGTGGGCCAGATATGTGAGGAAAGCAGCCTTTGAGTTGGCCCCAAAGCTGGGAACACCTGAGATTTTGAGCCAGAACCCCCCGAACAGGCTGATGCAGAATGCTGGATCCACAGAAACCAAGAAAGAGAAAACAGGTTAATGCTATTCTTGGGCCACCGATTTGGAGGGTGACTTGTTTCAAACAACAGATTTGTGGGAATTTTTTGGTACCTACAGGTGAGGTGTTGCCATAACAGAAGTGGAGGGCAGGGATTGGAGGACCTTTGAAGAGGCTGTGGGTGAAGAACTGAAGGAAAGTCAGGAGAGTATTGGCAGCTGGAGGAAAGGGGCCCCTGGTTCTGAAGTGTTGCAGTTTTTATACCAGAGGTAACATGGAAAACAGAAAATGTACCTAATGGACTCATGTCCCAGGAAGCTTTCAGGCACAGTGTTGAAGGTGTCTCCTGACCTTCCTAATTGCCGTAAAATATGAGAAGAGAGAGATGAAGTTAAAAAAAAAAAAAAAAAAAAAAAAAGGCAAACTGAACCGAACTGAACCCAAACCAACCAAAAAACCAATGCTAAATTAAAGAGCCAAGACTTTAGGGGTTCAAAAAATCAAACTATTGTTCAGTTTCATCCTCTCCAGATGGCAGATGCAGCTAAAATTAATACATGTAATTTCCGTATAAAGATGAAGGAAGCAGTGTGACTCAAAATTCCTTTGTTAAGACCTCACACAGTTGAACGTAGTGCCTTACAGATTCTTTCAAGCAGCCAAGAGTCCCTCTGAAAAGCTTAAGAGCATGCCTTTTAGATGTCTCCATTAACAGAAATGGTTCTAAAATTCTTAAGGGCACAGTCCCAAAGTAGCCCTAGAGGGAGTTTAAGGTAGAGAAAAGCTTATCTCAATGAGATTTGTGAATGTGTTTTTTGTCTAATGGAGGGAATCTCAATAAGACTGCGGGGAAACAAAATCTTAAACAGAGCTGCACTAATGAAAACATTGCCAGCTCAGGCTAAAAGGGACAAAAAGTGTAAAAGTGTAAAAGTGTAAGGCTAAAAGTGTAAAAAAAAAAAGGGCTTTTAGGTTCCTAAAATTCTCTGGGAAAGCAGCAGGCTGAGGAAACTCCTCAGCTATAAAGACGGAGTACATTTTTTGGGTGCCTGGGAGGCTCAGTTGTTTAAGCGTCCAAGTTTAGGTTTCACCTCAGGTCATGATCTCAAGCTCATGGGATTGAGCCCTGCGTTGGGCTATGTGCTAGGCGGGAGTCTGCTTCTCATCCCCTCTCTCAGTCCCTCCCCCTGCTCACTCTCTCAAGTAAATAAATATTTTCTTAAAAAGATGGGGGTAACCTGTACCCCTGAAACCAATAATATATGTTAAGAAAAAAAAATTTAAAAGACGGGGTAGATTTTCTAGAACACGAAGGATAATTCAGAGGGAGGAATCTAGAGTCCAGAGAACGGAATCAAGTGCCATGAAAAACAGTTTCCACTCAGCTCTAATCAAGGAGCTTGGTTCACCAGTGACTGGCTGGATTTCAGAATTGCCACAGGCTGATTACCTGATTGTCACGGAAGACTGAAATGTCTCTAGTGGCTATCCTATGCTTAACAAAGTCTGTTGGGTGGGGGAGCAATAACTTTTCACTCTAGGCCACAAATCTTCAGATTGAGATCAGTATTCAGGAGGTTGGTTGTAATTGAGGATCTGCTCCTATGGAGCAGCACCTGAACCTGGTTTGGATGATGGGCAGCTGGACCTTGAAAGTGGGTGGATGCCATCCAGATGAGCTGTTTGGGGGTCTTAGGAGAGGGTGAGTGCATTTGCATGTGGGATCAATATAAATAACTTCTGGTGGCACCTGTGTGGCTCAGTGGGTTAAGGCCTCTGCCTTCGGCTCAGGTCATGATCTCAGGGTCCTGGGATCAATCCCCGAATCAGGCTCTCTGCCCAGCCAGGAGCCTGCTTCCCTCCTCTCTCTGCCTGCCTCTCTGCCTACTTGTGATCTCTGTCTGTCAAATAAATAAATTAAAATATATATATATGAATAAAACTTCTGGCTGGAGGGGAGACAGTTTTTAAAACATGCCCACCATTTTTTGACCTTTTTTTCTATTGAAAGGTGAAATCTAATTCTTCTCCCTGCAAATATAGGCTGGCCTTAGTGACTCACTTCAACAAATAGAATACTAGGTCATAAAAAGCCACACAGCTTCCATCCAGTTCTCTTGGTGCATGTGGTTTGAAGCCCCGAGCCACCATATAAAATCTCCAGCAAACCCAAGCATCATGCTTAGCAGGACTTGTAGAGAAACCACGTGAAGTTAGTGGAGCTCTGTTCTAGCTCTTTCACCTCCCAGCTGTGGCACCAGATATGTGAGTGATGAAGCTTTAAAGATGACCTCAGCTAAGTCACCACCTGACGCAGCCTCATGAGAAATCACAAGCCAAAACCACTCAGCCAAACTGCTCCTGAACTCCTGCCCATAGAAGCTAGTGAGAGATGATAAATGACTGTTCTTTGGGGACACTAAATTTGGGGGCGATCTCTTATACAAGGAGGGCACCAGTCACATTTCATTCTCTGTAAATGGGAATCCTTGGAGTTCTTCAACAAGGTGGTATCATAAGAGTCTGTGCAGATCCAGCTGTAAGTGTGGCCAGATTAGGACAAAGCCAGGCTTTGTCCAGGCTTTGTCCAGATTACTTTGCTCTCAGTTTTTCTCTCCTTTCCCTTGGTTGTCTACTTCCATTGGACTGCATGTCTTAACTTCATCTTACACTAAGCTTCAAGGCTAGTCCCTCGATACCTGGTACCCTAGCTTCATTAATCTCTTTTGGGCATTCTAGTCTACTTCACCCTGGGAGTTCCCCTTAATACCACCATAAGTTCAATTCCAGCACACCTGTACCTGATAAGACAGCACATGGAAGCCCCTTCTCATCCCATCCCAGATTCTCTCTGCATTGCAGGGAAGGTGGGAGACACATACATCCAAATTCCATTTCCATCTGAGCAAACAGCTGCCAGTCTACTCTTCAGTATGGGACAAGGCTTTCCTCTAGTTTTCCAAATGAACCTTCCACCCAACTGAGTGACTAAGGATAGGGCCTCAGTCAGCAGCCAATGACCTCTGGGCAAAAACAGCAACATTTTAGTCAGGATGCACCTTTTCCTCTGGGGCTTTGTTTGCTGGCCCACAAAATGTGATGAACAAAAATAGCATGATTCCGATAATAAACTTATGAATAAAATTGGTTATGAAATGACATGGATGAACAGCAATGGGGATTCTTTTCCTTTTTTTTTTTTTTTTAAAGATTTTATTTATTTATTTGACAGACAGAGATCACAAGTAGGCTGAGAGGCGGGCAGTGAGACAGAGAAGGAAGCAGGCTCCCTGCTGAGCAGACAGCCCCATGTGGGGCTTGATCCCAGGACCTTGGGATCATGACCAGAGCCGAAGGCAGAGGCTTTAACCCACTGAGCCACCCTGGTGCCCCAGCAATGGGGATTCTTAAGTGACATTTCTAGAGTAGTACGTTTGGTTTTCAATCTTGGTAACAAATGAAAGCATGTGATCTCACCTGGATGTTAATGACCAACAGCAGAAAGAAAATATTACTTTCTTCAGCCTACCATGAATTCTCTGGTATACTTGGCAGTCATTGGCACAGAAACTGAAGGGTAATTTAGTGCCCTGCCCCAGGGTATGGCTCTCCTCTGGAGTCAGTAAGACGAGCATATCAGAACCCAGGTTGGAACTCTGGTATTCATATGAGCAGTACATAGATTCAGTAATGCTCCCTCTACTACACAGAATATGGGAAAGAACTGGGAATTCCATTTCTTGCCTTGCTTTGTGAAGATGTAGGAAATAACTTGTCAATAGGCACCCCTCAAACTGAGTGTCTCTTGAATGATTTGCAATTTGAACATAATCTTTAGGGGGAGAGGGTGGAAGGGAAATTCTAGACAGATGAACAGACTGGGTAGAAGGTTATGCACTTCAGCTTCCCTCCAGAGCGGTTCACTGTCATGGCTGACCAACAGAAACCCTTGAGGAGACTTTAAAAAGTGCACACGCCTAAACTGGCACCTCAGAGACTGGGGTTCAGTAGGAATGTTTAGAAAGCTCCCCGGGGGGCCTGGGTGGCTCAGTGGGTTAAGCCTCTGCCTTCGGCTCAAGTCATGATCACAGGGTCCTAGGATCAAGGCCCGAATAGGACTCTCTGCTCGGCAGGAGCCTGCTTCCCCCTCTCTCTGCCTCTCTGCCTACTTGTGGTCTCTGTTGGTCAAATAAATAAATAAAATCTTAAAAAAAAGAAAGAAAGAAATAAAGAAAGAAAGAAAGAAAGAAAGCTCCCCAGGGGATTTGGGCAGCCGGCCAGGTATGGGAACCCCTGCCTCTGTGAGCTCCTGAGGACAACCAGAAATCTGCCTTCTTTGGTTTCCTTTTTTCCCACAGAATTGGGCAGGGCTTTGTTTAGAGTTACACAGAGTACATGTGCAATATGTTCATGTTGTTTGTAGGCTTCTAAACGCTTTCTTTTTTTTTTTTTTTAAAGATTTTATTCACTTATTTGGCAGACAGAGATCACAAGTAGGCAGAGAAGCAGGCAGAGAGAGAGGAGGAAGCAGGCTCCCTGCTGAGCAGAGAGCCTGATGCGGGGCTGGATCCCAGGACCCTGGGATCATGACCTGAGCTGAAGGCAGAGGCTTTAACCCACTGAGCCACCCAGGCGCCCCTCTAAATGCTTTCTTAAGAAGGTAAACTATATTCCATTTCACTCATGTTTAATCTGTATTATCCTTTAATAACTGATTTATTTTAAAAATTGTTAAATACTGGGCCCTGGTTACTCTCATTAGTCTTGATGATAAAGAGATTGAAAAAAGACTTGTTATTGTTACTATTTTCAAAGTGATGTAGGAACTTGGAAGAAGGAGGAATTGTTTTGAGGGGATGCTTTGGAAGAGACTTTTTGAAGAGGGACTTAAAAGTATTAATAGGAATTTGGCTGCTAGAAAAACAGGGGAAGTCATTCTCAGAAGGAACAGTATTTCCAAAAGAACAGGGCCTTGAGAAGGTCTGGAATATCCAGGGATCAGTGGCAAGTTCAGTATGGGGCAGGTAGAAGATGTGAGTCTGGAGAGGTGGAAGACGAGCCTGGAAGGAAAAGGGCCAAAAGGCAGTGGGCTGTTGGGAAACCAGCTCTTAAAAAAGAAAAAAAGCAAAAAGGACCTGATTTGTACAGTTGACTCATTTTTGTGGTGTACATACTCCCATCTGATTTTAAGTTATCAGTGATTTAAGAACTGACTCACAAAATTCCTACATATTTACTGTCAGTTTTTGTGAACCGGTACCAGCTGGTTCCAGTACATGACTGAGAAGAGGTCAGAGCCTTTAATTCTAAGGAATAGACTAAAACAATTTTTTTTTGCCTCTTGTCACAGTGTTTCTGCCTCATAGTATACGGCCCACTTCTATGGCTTTGGAGTAGGGTGGGTCAATGAAATGCACAAGGGACCTGAAAACTCACCGGAACTAATTTTCAGGCTCTTATCACCCATCAGCACTGTCCTTAAGCCCAGGAAAGAGGGGCTCCTTTTCTGGTTCACATTTTAAAGGGTTTGGCTCTCTGGGCATAGTACCCACCCCTCTACAACAGAATGAGGAATTCATGGTGTCATGCCCAACAGGAACCTACCTCCCCTACTTCTACTCCATATACTCCACATGTCTGGGACTCAGGAGTTCTCTTGGTGTATGGAATCTTCCTAAAGCACCTTCCCTGAAGATAGGCACCTGGTCCCCAAGGGTTGGCCAAGGAGGGACTATGCCAAGGGTAGGGCAGAATATGGATGTGGGGGCTGGATGTTGATACCCATGCACGTGTAACCCTCACTCTGGACCCACACGCTTACAGCTAGGAATGGGAAGTGAAAAGCCGCAGAGAGGCCTTGAACCCGGCTACCTACATTCTGACATGGAGAAGAACTTCTTCTTTAACCCACTGAGTTAAAAGTTCTTTGGAGAAGAACTTCGAGAGAAGTCTAGCAGTTCTAAGTTCAACCCAGGACTTCTAGGTTATCATGAAGACGTATTTGTCCAGGTAAGAGAATAGAATATATATTTGACATTTTGTTAGTTGGATTTATATTTTTAAATATTTAGATATAAGCTATGTGGGCCTCCATTTTGACTCTACCCTGGGCCCAGCAAATGTCAGGGATGGTCTTGGAGGACCAGGGGGGGACCCCCTGGTAATGGGGGAGCCCACTACCAGGGCTGTATTCTAAGCCAAGGCAAGCAAGCTACAGGCCCCAGACAAATTCTTGCCCGCTGTATGTTTTTATATACGCTGCGAGCTAAAAATGGGTTTTCCATTTACAAATAGTGTTTAAAAGTCAAAAGAAAAATATTTCACGATATGTGAAAATTATATGCAATTCAAACTTCAGTGCCCATGAATTGTGTGACTGGCACACAGCCAAAGCCATTCATGTGTGTATCGTGCACGGCTGATTTCATGCCACAACAGCAGAGTGAGGAGTTGTGACAGAGACTGTATGGCCTGGGAAGCTGAATATATTTGCTCTCTGGCTCTTACATAAACAGTTTGCCTGCCCTACCTCTAGAGCAGCCGCAGGCAGCAGGAAGGGAAGAGTCTAGTAGTTCTCCTGTGGGTCTGCTCCACAGAGCCACCTGTTGAACTCTCCAAACACACCAATGCCAGGGCCCCACTCTGAATATTTTAGGATGAACTGGTCTGGGGTTGGGTGTTTTTAAGACATCCCCATGATTCTAATGAGAGCCAGGGCTGTGAGCCACTGGGCTAAGTGAATGTAACGTGAGAATCGGAATTCCCCAAATGCCAGGCGAAGTAAAGTTATGGGACCTGTGCCTGCTTTCCCCAAGGATCGGAGTGGATTACAGCCTTTCCCTGAGGACACAAGGTCCCCACTTACCTGACTAGGCCGAAGGAGGAGCAAGGGAAAGGGATCATTGTTTCCCACTGTGGTATGATGTACAAAGCCAGTTTCATTTCGACTTCTCCACATCCTTGAACGGCTGGTTCAAACACGTGTCCCTGCGCGAGCCCAGCACAGTGTGCATCTGTCAGGCAGGCCCACCTTGGACGACGGTGGCACACACCTTCCCTGGAACCCCTGCCGGGTCACTTCCCAGGACACATTCCAATAGGCAACCCTTACCCCATGTTTGCAGTGTGCGCTCCATAATTACTGGTGGCCTCTCAGGGAAGGAGAAAAAAGACAACTCTATCAGAATCCCATTCTCCAGCAGCACAGCCAGCACCATTGGCAGAGGCTGGCTCCGGGGCTGCAAGGCCGCTCCGAGCTATTATTGTGCCCGGCTCTCTCTCAGCAGGACTCGTCGCAGACAATACAGTACACCGAGAGCATGGGGGATGAACAGTAAATACGAGGCCTTGGATTTTTTTTAATCTTGTCAGTTTTCCCCTGATTTGTGTCCTTTATCCTAGCCCCCTCTGCTGTCTAAGCTTCTCAAAGCTAATGCCCATAACGCCACCACCCACTGGTAGCAGCAGGCTGCTGGGCCACTGTGGGGTTCTCATTGCGGAGACTGACAATGCCCGCCATTATCCGGCGACTGTACGTGTTAACCTAGTGGCACAGGGTTGCTCCGACACCTTCCCCTCTGCTTTCTCTTTACTCTGGGGGCCAACAGCAACTCTAGGAGTGCCGCCCTCCTGACTCTCGCTGCTTGTCTCAGGCAGCACACATCACGTCCTCCGACCGGCGGCGCTGGAACAGCTCGGCTGAAAAAGAGGACGCTGGGCAATTACGGAGCCGAAAGGGGGCTGTCATCCCGGCGGCCGCGTTTAAAAAGTTAAAAATACTCCTCAAAGCTAATTCTTGGGCCTCTTGTAGATACCAGCCCTCTTGCTCCTTCTTTCCTTCATTAAGAGCTCCGAGGACTCCACCGCACAGCGAGGTTCTAGAACAGGAGCGCACCGCCGAGGCTTGCGGAAGTGGCCTCAACCGAGGGCGCATGCGCCCCCGCAGCTGAGGGAAGGAGGACGGTGGCTTGCGTTTCGCTGCCTTGAAACAACTCCCAGACACCAGTTATTCGTTTGACACTTCTCTAATTGTCATCAGTTTCCAGGGTGATTTCTGGCTCCCATCGAACTGAGAAATTTGCGTATTATTTCATTATCTCTGCCCTGGCTACCCCGAAGTCTGCCTTTACACAATCTCCTGTCTCAGAATCCGCGGGTGCCGGCAGGACCGTGTGGAAATGCACGTGTCCTTGGCAGAGGCGACTTCTGCTGCCGTAGGGGAAAACAGCAGGGGCAGCCGGGGGAGTTGAAGACGTGGTGGCTCTCATGAGCTTTTCTGGAATGGGCTCTGCATCGGCGGAGGACACTTACATTTGGTTTTGTGAGAAGAGTAAAATTGAGAGAGCTTACAGACTCTGAAGTTTGTAATGATGTAGAGCTTGTGAAGGGCTCACGAACTCAGCTGTGGGAGAGGAGCTGAGGCGGCTGCTGCTGGCGAGTGAGGGTCTCCCCGGGGGAAAGCCAGGGGTCCTGAGTCATCCTAACGTAAGACTTGAACTTTGTTTTTGTTTTTGTTTTTTTTTTGCCTCCAAGGGTAAACATTATTTTTAAAAGATTTGCCTATTTATTTGAGAGAGAGCGTGAGAGAGCTCATGAACAGAAAGAGAGGGGGCAGGAGAGGGAGAGAATCTCAAGCAGACTGCCAGCTGAGGGCAGAGCCCAACACCAGGCTCCATCTCACAACCCTGAGATCATGACCTGACCCCAGATCAAGCAACTGAGCCACCCAGGTGCCCCTTCAAGGGCAAGCATTTTAAAATTACCAAATAGTATATCTATAAATTGATAACTGTATCTGGCACGGACACTCTTAGCAATTTATAGACATCATAGTTGGTGGGGGGGGGGGGCGGTGGGCAGCAGTTTGTTTGCGGTTGTGAGGCTGACAGATCCGACCAGGAGGAGGAGATGACAGAATGTGACTGGTTTCCAGTGGTGGCGCTGTCAATTCGAGTGCAGGCGCCCACTAGGTGGTGTTTGCGGAAGCCTGCTCAGCTCAGGGAAGGATGCTTCTGGCAGAACGTGGGCATGCTGAAGCTTTGATTTGTATTCAGTGGAGGGTAACCCACTCACCTCCTCTTAGAATATGTACACGATAATTAAGAAACAGACAATAAAAGATAAATAGGATTGTCATTAAACAAAACCAGATTGGTTCAGATGCATGGAACGTGTGGTGGACGTCATTAAGGAGCTGGTGGAATTGAGAAGATCCTGCAGCTCACAGACTTGTTCTACGGAAGTCTGACAAAGCATATCGAAAAAGGAAGGGCTTGGGGCGCCTGGCTGGCTCAGTAGAGCATGCAACTCTTGATTTTGGGGTGGCAGGTTCCAGCCCTGTATTGGTATAGGGATTATTTAAAAGATAAAATCTTTAAAAAAATTTAAAAAGGGAGGGTTTTACAGACTACTGGAACATTCCAGCTAGCTCACTCCTCACATCCATGGATTGTTTTGCTTTCTTACTTCACTCGAAAACTGACTGTGTCTAAGAGTTTTTAAGACAATGTTTCTGTGACAATGTATGGTGTTATTTGGCACCAAGAAGATGCAAGAAAATGTACAGAGATTCTGCTATACTTTATTCCATATCATGTTACAAGAAAACAACAGTGACAGCTGACAAACCATTACATCTTTCATAATACAGACAAATTACACTTGGGAACAAATATGCAACATGTATTATCCCATTCTCCTTACTATGTTTCATTTTGGAATATAATAGTTTTCTGAATGATGCTAATACATTTCTTAGGTACTGACCCTCTGCTATGAAGTACATATCTCAGTGTATCATACAAAAAAAGAAAAAGAAAAAGAAAAGAAAAGAAAAAAAAGAACCACTCCCAACTAGAGAATATAGATTTTGTATGTGCCTCTAAAATATGCTGCTGTAGGAAGGGGAATGAAAATAGGAGATTGCTTATTTCATTTGAGACTTTTTTGTTGTTGTTGTTTTTGGTATATGAGAAAATTGCAAGGCAGTAACATATGTGGTTTCCTCTGCCTACAAGCCAGTAAGAGAGAGAGAAGTTATGTGCAATTATGCAGCATATTCCTATGTATAGGGGGCAGGGAATAATCTACCCCAGTATGTACAACCTAAATATCCTCTTATATAACAAAGATTACAAAACCAGTAAGTACTATTCACAGATGAGTATCTTATATAGACACATACATAACCTAGGATATTAATTACACTGGCTGTCATGTACACACTGAGGAAAAGATACCAAGAGGTCTTGCTTTCTCTGCAAACCTGGAGGCTCCCCTGGAAACTTTTCTTGCTACTCTTGGGAGGTAGAAATAGCTTCTCACCCTTTTATCAGTGGATGGACAGCCACCCCTGCCTTATGCCCTGTTTTGTTTTTCCTCTGAGCACTGCAAAAACATTTTTTTATGTCTTACGTATCCTGCATCTTTAAGTCAACCAAACTGTTCCTTTAAGAAAATGGAAACAAAGTCCCAACTATTCTTTCAGAATACTGTGTGTGCACTGATATACCTTCACTATGCTAATGAGTTCCTAATATTCCAGCTGTATGAAATCAGGCTAGTCCTTCATATAAAAATAATCTCACAAAACATTCCAGTGCTTTCTCAATAGAATAATAAATCTGCTAATGAACACATTCTGTAATGATTTTCATGGCTGCCCTCCGTGGGAGGGGGTGGGGAGAGAAGAGGTGGGGGGATGGATTGCCGATAGGAGAGAAAAGGGGAGAGAAACGAACCAGACTTTGGATTTCTTGTACTGAGGACAAGGATGGGGAGATACAGACCTCCAAAATGAGACCTTCTGAGACATGTCTGTGTAAAAAACAGATTTTCCTCCACACTGACCAGCTTATGTTTCCTTTCCGAGAGAAGCTGCCTGTGACGGGCACATATCTCTGAATGGTGCCACCATTCCTAAGAGAAGTCTCTTAATATTAAATATTTTCAAATGTTCAACTTAGAAAGCTTATTAAGTAGCAAGATTTAATCATCAGCTGCTCTTGGTTTAAACTTGGTTAATTACAAAAGCTATGCCTCTCCCCCAAATAAATAATTCAAAATCAATCACAGGCAAGGCTGTTCTTATCGCATGTAAAATTTTCTCTCCGTATTTACATTAAGGAATTGTAATTTAAGCATACCGTAAAATACTGCTAAAGACTTCCAGTGGGTTGGAATGTCTGAGAGAAGAATGGGAAAGACTTCTAGGTAGCAAACAGTAAACATTCCAGCCTTGGGTAACTTTTGCTCTCTTTAAAATCAATTAGTAAATAATTCTTTGCTTTGCACCTAGAAGCTTTCAATGAATGCTACTTCTGAATAGGATGGATTGTGACCCTGACATATTTATTCATGCCCCACTCCAGGGAAAGTACCCTTTAAATGCTTAGAAGTTCTGGGTTCAATTTCCTAGGAATACTGGCTTCAACTATAGAGAAGCTTTTTCCTCACGTGACTCTCAGAGAATGCCTTTGTCAAACTGGCTCAAAATTCCTAGTCTTGATCCTAAAAAGTGCAATGCATTTCAAGTTCTCAGTCTCTCTTTTCTGACCAACAGGAAAATGTAAAACAATGTACATGAAAACTATTTCCATAGGAACTGGTGTTCTGAGGGTCCAGGTTTCATGCTTTAGATGAAGTTCCCTAACTACCCCGGTGGCCTCAGTATTATTTTGGGGTTGTGTGGTGAGGGCGGCCCCACTGAGAGAGGGCCTGCATCTGGCAGCTCGCCCTCCCCATCAAAGCGCGTGCCCAGTCCACCTTTCCATCATTGTCACAGACGCGCCTTCATCCTTCAAGGACCCTCATCTTCTTAATAAGGGAAGCTGGGCCTTTCTTTTTTCCTTACGATCTTGAAAGCAAGACTCCTGCACTGTTTCTACAACCTGTGTTCAAACAGTTTTTCCAGGAGGCCGGTTAAAGTTAAGGTCTTCCAATCAGCTTGGAATGTTTTAAAAAGTGTAATTCAAAGGTGCTTTGGTGTAAATGAGCAGATTTTCAACTCTGGATAACTCTGTAATTTGCTTTTTTTGAATGTTACCTAGCCAAGATGGCTTTTGGGGCTCTAATGTCCAGCAGATAGAATTCTTTTGCACCCAAGTTGTAAGCATTCTGTTCCTCATTCTTTTCTCCTCCACTTAGAAAACACTCCTGAAGTATAACAGAGTGGATGGAAAATATAAGATGTTGACAAGACCCAGAAAACAGGTAAAAAGTCACCTCAATTTTCAGAGGTTGAAAAGTAAGCAATTTATCCCTGTCTTTGTTCTTAATGCTTGATATTTGTTTCTTTACTTCCAACGTACTTGAAAAACAGTCATGCTACGTGGCTTGAAAATGCTAAGCAGATTCCAATATCCTATATACATGTGCAGTTATTTCCAAGAAAAAAAAAACACATTTGCAAATGTCCTCAAAAGGTAAGCGACAGGTGGGGCCCCACAGCCAGGGACCAGGTTGTCAAGTCAGCCTGAGAACAGGGGTTTGCTTTAGCTAAAGATTTCCTTCCTAGTGGTTGCAAAATATGCACTGCTCTCAAAGAAAACACACATTGTTTTATGCCACCATGTGGCTTTCAAGTACAGACGTTACTGAAGAAGTGTGAACACCAAATGTGTTGTCTTAATGTATTTAAGACATGGCTGGTGAAAGCATAAAAACCTTTACAGAGACACTGCGCTGCAGAGGGAAATCAAACAAAATCAAACACAAAAGACTGAAAAGAATACATGCCATGTATCAGTAAGCAAAGCTTAATCTTCACATAGTTCTTGGAAATCACAAGGTATCCAAATGCGTGCAAGGTTTTAAATAAATTGCAGAAAAAACAGGGTCTTGCCAGCTTCAATTTTCTTGTAAGTGAAATCCACCACAGGGAGGGGAAGGAAACTGATCCGTGATTCCCTTCGTATTATTGGCCACTTCATTAATGTGTTTTTTTTTCTTCCCAGAATGATGACAACTTAATCCTGGAAGGAGAAAAAGAGAAAATTGCTATATATTAAAAAAAAGAAAGAAAGAAAGAAAGAAAAGAAAAAAAGAAAGAAAGAAAAAACTTACATCATTCATTTTTTTCTAAATTACACGAGACATCAAAATTGGTTAGGCTAAAAGTGAGTCTTGCCCGTTTTCTCTGCTGCCACCCTGAGCACACAGAGTGGTCTCCTTCACCAAAAACAGTTCTCTTAACACGATAAACAAATGTTCTGACTCCATTTTTTTCCCCCTTAAAATAATTTAACTCCATGAACTTAAATGGTCTAACCTCTTCTTGGATTATTTAGAGAAAAAGAAATTCAGCAAATTTCCTTCCCCAAATCATTAGTAGTGATACAGGTCTTAATTAAGTGCCTGTAGCATCATACAGATCATTAAAAAAGGACAGATCCTTGTGTTCATTTTTATGGCCATGAAATAGAAAAATGGATCACCTACATGCTTTTAGAAAAAGCCCAGCTGTATATAATTCCTTCATTGCCTGTTATCAGACCTAGTTTCAACAGAAGGAAAATTGGCCAGCAGGACCTGAATTGCCAGCCTCTTCCCACCATCCTGCATACGACTGTGCATTTCCAGGGGTGCCTGCTTAAACTTGGTAACTACTTCCATATGAGTGGTTCAAGAAGAAAGAAGGAGTGTTTACTCTCTTCCTCTCCACATTCTTTTTGGTCCTTAAAAATTTTCATTGAGTCCTTCGGATGGGAAAGGCATGTCTTGCCAGGAAGGATGAAAAGAAAGACTCCCAGGCTCAAGTCACACAGGCCAGAGACTCCAGCTCCACCAAATTCCAGAAACAAGCCCTCATTTCCATTTAAAGTTCAAGGTCACTGAGGCCTGGTTAGGCCTGCTTATCACCAGTCTATGGTGCAACACTGTCATCTTCCCGAGCAGGAAAAGAACTTTGGCCTTTTATTAGACACAGCTGGTCATGAGGGCTTCGTGGTAATAACTTTACTGCCCACGTGAGGCTACCTTGACCAAGAAAGCAAAAAGTTCCAGCCCTTACTATTAAGAATAGCATCCTCCCAGGGGCACCTGGGTGGCTCAGTGGGTTAGGGCCTCTGCCTTCAGCTCAGGTCATTATCCCAGGGTCCTGGGATTGAGCCCTGCATCAGGCTCTCTACTCCACAGGGAGTCTGCTTCCTCCTGCCTCTCTGCCTAGTTGTGATTTCTCTCTGTCAAATAAATAAAATATTTTAAAAAAGAATAGCATCCTCCCTACTCTCGACTCATATCCTCTGCTTAACAGGATAGTTTTTTGGAAGGTTAACCTTCCATCTTTTCCTTTTTATTGAGGTGAAATTCACAGAACCTAAAATTAACCATTGTAAAGGATATAATTTAGTGGCATTTAGGATTTTCATAATGTTATCCAAACATCCCCTGTCTAGTTCCAGAACATTTTTGTTACCCACAAAGGAGACCCTCTATCCTTGAAGCAGTTACTCCCATTCTCCTCTTGCCACAGCCCCCAGGCAACCTCGAATCTGCTTTCTGTCTCTATGTATTTACCTATCCTGGATATTTCATACAAACAGAATCATACAATATGTGACATGTTGTGTCTGACTTTTTTCACTTAGCATAATGTTCCTCTATGTTGTAGCATGTATCAGTACTTCATCCCCTCTTAGGGCCAGTAATATTTTACTGTATGGCAGACCACGTTTTTTTATCCATTCATGAGTTGATGTATATCTGGACTATTTTCACCTTTCTGCTATTATGAATAGTGCTGCCATGAACATTTATGTGCAAGTATTTAAATACCTGTTTTCAATTCTTTTGGGTAAATACCTAGGAGTGCAATTGCTGGGTCATGTGGCAATTTTATGCGTAACTTTTGGAGAACTGGCAAACGATTTTCCACAGCGGCTACACCATTTTATATTACTACCAGTGATATATACAGGTTATGGTTTCTTTGCAACACCCTTGACAACATTTGTTATTTTCTGGTTTTGATTTGTATTTACCTAATGATTAGTTTGAGCACCTTTTCGTGTCCTTGTTGACCATCTGCGTATCTTCTTTGGAGAAATATGTATTCCAAGTCCTTTGTCCACTCTTAAATTTCGGTTGTTGGTCTTTCAGTTGCTGAGTTGTAGGACTTTCTATATATTTTATTTTTACTTTTATTTATTTATTTATTTATTTATTTTAAGATTTTGTTTATTTATTTGATAGAGATCACAAGTAGGCAGAGAGGCAGGCACAGAGAGAGGGGGGAGCAGGCTCCCCACTGAGCAGGGAGCCCGATGTGGGGCTCGATCCCAAAACCCTGGGATCATGACCTGAGCTGAAGGCAGAGGCTTTAACCCACTGAACCACCAGGTGCCCAATTTTTATATATTTTAGATATCAATCCCTTGATTTGCAAACATTTACTCCCATTTTGTGGACTGTCTTTTCACTTGTTGATAATATTCTTTGATGCACAAAACTTTTTAATTAGGATGAAGTCCAATTTATCCATTTTCTTCTTTTGTTGCTTATAGTTTTGGTGTCATATCTAAAATTCCATGATCAAATTTAAGGTTATGAAGATTTACATTTTCTTCTAAGAGTTTTATAGTTTTAGTCCTTACTTTTACATCTCCAATCCATTTTGAGTTGTTTTTTTTTTTTTTTAAAGATTTTATTTATTTACTTGAGAGAGAGACCATGAGAGACAGCATGAACGAGGAGAAGGTCAGAGAGAGAGAAGCAGACTCCCCATGGAGCTGGGAGTCCGATGCGGGACTCGATCCCAGGACTCCAGGATCATGACCTGAGCCGAAGGCAGTCGTCCAACCAACTGAGCCACCCAGGCGTCCCTTGAGTTGCTTTTTTAATGTGGTATGAGATAGAGGTAATATTCCATTCTTAAGAATTCTCTGTCCTCAGTGACTGAGATAAATGTAAACAAAAGCCCCTACCTTAAGTTTCTGGGAGAGATCTGGTGGGGAGGGAGAAGCCTGGGTGGGTGCATATCACACACAGGCCCTTTGTTATCACTAAGTCCAAACACCTCAGATATTATCTCATGTACTTGCTGCTTGTGGCTCACTTGGCCAGTCCTTACTCCTGCCAGGCTGCCCAGATATGCCTTTTCCAAATCTCTTCCTAAACAAGTGACCACCCTAGCAAAAATAACAAAAGGAGACCAACCGCCTTAACCCCCATTCTTCCAGGGAAATGAAGTAAATCCATCTTGTGCTCTCCTTGTGGCTCCCATGGAATCATGCATTCTGACTTCTGTACTGACATCTTTATTGAGGCCTGTGACATCAAAGACAGAGAACACCTGTCCCCACAACATTTCAAACACACCTGTCTATAGGCATCTTCAGCTAGTCCCCAAGCCTGCTACCAAACTTGACATTTTGATTACGCAGATGAAAAAAAAGGCTCATTCTCTTCCACGTTGCTTAAACAGAGGTTGCCGCTCTTCCGGGAAGCTTGCCCACCCTGGACCAATGGGAGAGCTGTGGGTTTTTCCTGACACCATCTTACCGAGGCATAGCGTTCCTATCACCACACAGAAAGGACATATAGTTGACCCTTGAACAATGTAAGGACTGGGGCACTGGCCCCTTACACAGTTGAAAATCACATAGAACTTCTGACTCTCCAAAAACTTTACTACTACCTGCCTACCATTGACTGGAAGATTTAGTGGTAACATGAATAGCTGGTTAACACATATATATATTTTTTAAGATTTTATTTATTTATTTGACAGAGAGAGATCACAAGTAGGCAAAGAGGCAGGCAGAGAGAGGAGGAAGCAGGCTCTGATGTGAGGAAGTGAGCCCGATGCGGGGCTCGATCCCAGGACCCTGGGATCATGACCTGAGCCCAAGGCAGAGGCTTTAACCCACTGAGCCACCCAGGAGCCCCAACACATATTTTAGATACATATCATGTACTATATTCCTACAATACAGTCAGCTAGAGCAAAGGAAGTGTTCTTAAGAAAATCGTAAGAGAAAATACATTTACAGTACTGTTTTTTATGTATAAAAAAAAATCAGCATGCAAGCACAGACGTGGCTCCATCTAACTGGTGTTGTTCAAGGGCCAACTGCTCTCCTCCATTCTACCACTCTAATCCCCAGAATGCACACCTGCCCAGGCTGACCTCCTGAACAAGTGACTTCAAATGTCCCTCCCATATGGGGACATTTCCTGTGAGGGAGAAAATAGGGAGTCAGGTGACATCTTTATGTTCCTGATTAAACTGGTTTTGTTGACTATTGTGTCCCTAGAGCGTAGCCAAGCCATTGCTCAGATACTCAGGAAACCCCTGCTGAATGAATAGGAAGGGAGGAGGTGGAATCTGAAAATTCAGGAGTGGAGTATGTGTTTAGAACCAGGGTTCCCTCACAGCGCATTGACGGAGTGTCAACGCTGGGCCTGTGCTCTCGTGGTCAAGAGCACAGGTACAGTGCTGACAATCCACAGATACACCATTAGCCAAGAAAGGCTGGTGGAATAACCACCTTCCTGTGCGTCAAGTTTTTTTTTTTTTTTTTTTTTTACCACATGACATTCTATTTGAATGATGTAATTTTCAGGATACCTGATTTGATGTAATAATAAATGATGTTGTTACCATAATCCATTGGCATGTTACTATACTGCTGGGTTGGTTTAAACATTTTTTTAGCCATTGGTGGTGTCTGTCTTTGCCTCAGTCCTGATTCTTTAAGTGGAATCTCTAGAAGTACAGTACGTCCCTAACCCAAGGCATAAGCAGAATTGGATAATAAAGGAGAATGCATAATAATAGTAATTGGATAATAAATGGTGAACACAGTAATTACAGATAAGTCCTTTATTTGGGTTTGGGCTCAGACATTTAATGGAAGGAGCCAGGAATAAAAAAGAAAGGAGGTGCCAATAAGAGGTATCCTCTTTCCTACCTATGTGAGAGGACTCTATAGCCCCAACTGTGTGCCAAGTACCCTAACACTGTTCAGCAGCAGCATGACATGCCCCTTCTCCCTCCTTGGGCAGTCTCAGTATTCGTTTCAATTTTCAAGGACTATGTAAGGTAAGTCAGTTTATTGCTAGAAAAATTCTTTAAGATCTAAATGTAATCATATGTTTGATGTATGGGGAGGTGGGTAGAAGGAGTGAGGGTATACAATATTCCCAGGGAAGCAAAATATAATAGCAACGTATGTCCTTCCCTTACATTTAATTGATTATTAAAACAGACCACATATACAATACAAATGAACAGTGAGTGTGACCATAAGCTCAACTAAGTGCACATCAACTCATAGGTATATATATCATCCGATTAACAGATGCCATTTTTATCTTGCTTCCTGCTTTTACAATGTTCTTTCCCTAGAAATGAATGTTTTAGACAAGAAATTGGATTTTATTGATAAAATCCTTATTCAGAAATATCTACATAGAGCTTCTCGGCTATAAATATTAATTAATTGGATCGCTGGTACCCATAATGCAACTTTGTTCTGACCCATGTGCCCTCTGAACTAGATATTTTTTGGATTCAATTTTCTTAAAACCAACTGTCAGCGTCATGTGATGGAGGAGATGAAAAATGAAAATGAGCAGTCCCGCTGTGCAGGTGGGTGACCTGTGGGAGAGAGTCTGCCTGGTAGGATTTTTACACGAACCATCAGACACAGACCAATTGATTAGATCATCTCATACCCGCCACCAACTAGGCTCAAGAGACTAATTAGAGAGAGTACTGCCTGCGCAGGCACCCCATTGACACCTAATTTGCTCAGCCAAAGCCTTTGGGGAAGATGTATTATCTCTGCAGCTGCACTTCATGCATTTCTGATTTGAGGCATAAGCAAGGAGTGCTTCATCACTCTTTTGAGCAAACTGAATGTAGGAGCCCTTAAGTGCTAAATGCAAGCAAACAGACCCAAATTAAAAACGGGCCAGGCTTGTTCTAATTCCCTCTGTGCTCCCCATTAAGTCTCTGTGTGTACATACACACACACACACCCCTACATACACACACGCAGTTTGCAGGCTGGCGGGACCATACAGCTGAGGACCCCAGCTTAGGGTGCTACCAATGCGATCAGAGGGCCTTTCTTTCACTAGCCTATTTACCCACTCAGAGGCTTTGTGTTTGTTTTATTGTTTTATTTTATTTTTTCCCCTGCTGCACTGCCCCTCTTCGAAGTAGTCTTTTTTTTTTTTTTCCCCCTACAGAAAGACTCTGGCCCATTTTCTTCCTCTCTAAGCCTCACTGGAGAGAAGTGATTATTTTGGTTCCAAATTAAAACAACTGTAGGTTTTCCTTTCATCGCCTAAATTGTGAACAGGATATTCACCAGGATGTATGTGAGGCTGTAGGGTAATCCGCTCATTTCTGTTTGAGAGACCCTTTGTTAAATGATGCCTAACAGAGAGGAAAGAATTATTAAAATCTGACAGAGAGAAAGCTGCCTCACAATAGTGAAGACAGTATAGAATTATAAAATACAAAGTTACCTCTGAGAAAAGCAATAGAATTTGACCAAGTTTAGCTTTTATCTGTTCTTCTGTAAGATAAAACCATTTCCAATCTTCTTTTCAAATGTAGACTCCAAACCACCGGTAAATAAGGAGTCACAGATAGATATGTAATTAATGACATGCTTTAAAAAGGGGGGAATAAAAATTAAACATTCAGACAATATGGAAAAATTAGGTTATCTTTGTGCCAAATCTAGTGGCTGTGGAGAATGAATTTCCATCATGCTGAAATAAAAGGAAAAATCAAAACAGGACCTGGGATGGTAGTATTCTAGAGTGGACTTACTGATTTTATGCCTTTCTAGTCACATGCTACATGAATTATTTTACCCACATGTTCTGGTAAACTATAATTCTGCTTTGTAATTTTCACATTTATCTTATTCTTGAGAATTCAGTGAAGATATTTTTGGATCATTTTAGGGGTCTACTTTTAAACCAGCATTCGAAATTGGCCTAAACTGGTAAAGTCAAAGGATTCCAGTGGCCATCAAAGTGAGTAGCTTTTTGAAGGTACATGGAAAGTGGCTTGAGACGTCTGAAACAGTTAGAAAATCAGGGCCTTAACTAACATATATAACTGTCTATAGAATTTGTTCTGATATTGTGGAAAACAAAGTACAGAATGCTTTCCCTCCCCAAGCACCATATTGATAAGCTTTCACATGGAAAATATCCAGGGGGGGGGGAATCTACTAAAGAGGCTGTGCCACTTTGAGTTCAATACTGCTTAAAATACTAAGAAAAGCAACAAAATTAATCTTTTGTACTTTTTTAAATTCATGTTCAGCAGCATTCACTACTTACAGAAAACTAACTCCAGAAATATGGTTACTAAATCCTAAAGCAACTAAGCAAGTACAGATCTCTCAGAAGTAAAAATATGTATAAATACAAGTATATACATATATGGCGCATATACTCATTTGTATATATAGAACATACATACTCCAATTTCATACTGTAGATTTTATATAAATGTCACATTCAACATGGTAAGTTTTAATCTTTATACTGATCTAAAAAAATCTGGTGACAGCTTAATTTCTTCATTTTTTTTTAAAGTGAGTTATGTTATGATTTGGCTAGAAATATAGGTTTTCTTTTAGAACATCTGAAATCAGTGTTTTCCAGTTACTCTGAGGTTGCACTGATGCTTCTTGAAGGAAGTAGAAAATTAGCCAAACCTACTTCTCTAACTTATTTCTCACTTATGATAATCATGTTTCTTCTTCACCATCTCCCCCAGTCCCCAGAAGGCAACATATCTTTGAGACCAGCAAGAGAATATTAATTAAAATGAATGCAGGGATAGACAGGCTTTGTTTTAAGCTTAACAGAAGGTCCATCATTCAAAATAGCTCAAATCCTTTAAGTTGAAAGCCGTTTGGTAACATCCATATGGATGCACAATGCACTAATTGCAGTGACTTTGCACATTTTAAGCTTCATGCCAAAGTGGAGATTTTAATTAAAAATTTTCAAGCAAGGCTATAAGTCTAACATTTCAAAACAAAACATTTCTCACACAAGGAAAACGGACTTAACATATCATTTCAATAATCATCATTATCAGTGAACATTTGCCAAAATCCTCATTAAATACTGGGCATTGTGTGATGTATAATTAGTGGTAATTGAAAAGAACGCTGTATTTTCATGGTGTGACTGTTTATTAAATCGGCCTTATGTAAAAGACTAGTCATATTTTAGACCCATGGGGATGGCGATTCTGGGAGTATATTCCGTCTTGGTGAAGGCCAAGAGGAGTGCAGACAGACAAGGAAAGTACTGATGTAGGTCTTCTAAGAACATCCAAGACACAGGCCATCTTTTACATATATATACATATACACACACAAAATATGTCTTTAAATCATATGTATATAATCATATATGCACACACACACAAATATATACACTGTGAGGTTTGAAATAGCTTGCTGAAATAGTTTCAATGACAAAATTAAGAAGAGCAAAACCTTTACCAAATGAGACTTATTTTTTTCAAAGATTTCATATTGGAAGATTTACTTGCTCAGCAAACCTTTATAACTGACTGGCTGCTAAGTGGGATAAGTTAATTAAACAGGATTCTGACTCTTTACCCTTCCTTATATATTACAGTCCTACTAAACTATATTTAGATAAACCAAATACAAAGCTATGTAACCTAGCAGTGTGTGAATTTTTTACAACTTAAAATGAACACACACAAATATCATAAAACCACTTCTAAGTATTTAGCAGTCAGAGAAACACGAGGGTTGATGTCTGACTTTAATTAAAAGATCTGAGAGGAGATCTGAGACTTCATTTTGGGTGGATTTTTTTCTTTCAAATTAAAACTTGTCTAGTATTATTATCCAAAGTGTTGAAGCAGAAGAAGTTTCCATGATAAGGGTTTTGAATTCAACATAGTATCATCACCCCTACAGTGTCATTCTGTCTTATGAACCACTGTATTGCAGAAATCTGCAAAGCTACAACACAAATTTCTGGGGTTGAAATTAGATTACAAATGGCTGGTACATAAAGAATGGTGTCAGCATAAACCAGAAGTCAGATTAGTTCATGAGAAAGACTTAAATCTATTGTGGACGTTCTGAGCCACCAAGTCATGGCAGCCATATGCAAGAGACATAGACAGTTGCATGAGAGTTGAAGAGGTGAATAGTACTGTACATGCTGTCTGTTTGCCTACATACTTCCTCTTGCCTTGGTTTGGCCACATGCTCTGTCTTGGAATTAACTGTTTCTTATACAATTCTCCTAGATCTTGGCACATTTGCTCCAAAATTCTACATCTTCAACCCTTTCATCAATCTTCTTTCACTTGTAAGAGATGCTAATATTTTTATTAGTGTTTTTATTGCTTTTGATGAGTGCTCTGTGCTCTAGACTGAATGTTGTATGCCCCCCAAATTCCTATATTGAAACCTAATCCCCAGTGCAATGGTAGTTTCAGGTGGACTCCTGGGGGTGATTAGATCACCAGGGTGGAACTCACATGAATGGGATTAGTGCCCTTACTAAAGAGACCCTAGGGAGGGAGCTCTCTCACCCTTCACCATGTGAGGACACAAAAAGAAGAGGAAGAGGGTCTTCATCAGACATGAATCTACTGGTGCCTTGCTCTTGGGCTTCTGGCCTCCAGAGCTGTGAGGAATAAATTTCTGTTGTTTGTAAAGCCACCATTCTATGGTATTCTGTTATAGAGGCCTGAACAGACAGAAACATTATGGTTACTAAGTTGAATACATTTTGAGCTGTCTGCCTCTTACTCTATTTTTCCCCATAAGCCATATAATTTTCACAGGGTATTCTGCTGAATGCAGGCAGGAAAATGGAAATCTTATTCTAGCACTGACATCTATTCTGATACCATCACAGAACAACACATTCACTACCATAGCACGTTTCTTTCCCCAGGAAGGTCCCACAAGGCCATACTGGAGGATGCATATGCTGGACAGCCAGCTCACCTCCCACCAACTCCTTCCCATAGCTGCCCCACCAGGTGAATACCGCCAAGGAACAACTTCCAGACCAAGATCAAGGACCCTAAGTGCTGAGTCATGGAAAGTATCTACATATTGAGTCACTGGATACGCATCTCCACAAAATTATAATAAAGTATTTTGATACTGGTTATACTGCTATAACAAATTACTGTATCTTAAAAAAAAAAAAATTCATTTTGCCTTTCACAAAGATGGTGCTGAAAGCTTAGAAGGAAGCTCCAGCCCCTCCTAAAGCCGAAGCCAAAGCAAAGGTTTTGAAGGCCAAGAAAGTGGTGCTGAAAGGCACCCACAGTCACACAAAAAAGATCTGCCGGTCACTGTCACTACTTTCTAATGACCCAAGACTCTGCATCGCTAAAGGCAGCCCAAATACCCTCAAAAAAGCACTCCCAGGAGAAACAAGCTTCATCACTATGCCATCATCAAGTTCCCACTGATACTGAGTCAGCCATGAAGAAAACAGAAGACAACAACACACTTGTGTTCATTGTGGAGGTCAAGGCCAACAAGCAGCAGATCAAACAGGCTGGGAAGCAGCTCTATGACATTGATGTGGCCAAGGTCAACACCTTGATCAGGCCTGATGGAGAGAAGAAGGCATATGTTCTGCTGGCCCCTGACTATGATGCTTTGGATGTTGCCAACAAAATTGGGATCATCCGAACTGAGTCCAGCTGCTAAATCTAATATAAATTTTTTTGCCATTAAAAAAAAAGGGAAAAAAAAGATCTCATTTTAAAATAATCTTTGCCCCAGCATGGGGCTTGAACTCACAACCCCTGAGATCAAGAGTTGCATGCTCCACTGACTGAGCCAGCCAGGTGCCCCACAAGTTAGTACATCTAATAGCCAAGATGAGTTCTGAGAGGTGGATCTACCAAATATGTGCCGTGAGGAGTAAATACTAGCATTTTGTGCTCAGGTACCATTTTCTCTCATTCGAAGTATATTTCCATTTATTTGCTCATTAAATGAAAGTGCCTAAAAAAAGAACATGATGGTAAGAAAATAATAGATTTTATAAAATGGAGTGTTTTTGTTTTGTTTTGTTTTGTTTAAAGTTCTATTCCTTGAGCCACTGGTTCAAGGCCTGTGGTATTTTTGGCAGCAGGAGGTGTCTGTCTGCTCAGGTTTAAGTGCCCACAGCACTCACTAGAGGAACCCACCACCTTTCTAGGAACTAGGGGGACCAGCTGTCCCGGTTTGCCAGGCCTGAAGGAGGTTTCCAGGATGGAGGAATCTCAATTTTAAAACTGGGGCAAATCAGGAGTCGGTCACCCTCCCAGAGACAACAGGGTTGACAAGCTGTTACTCCCAACTTTATTATATAAACAGAGCCAGCATGACTGGAACTTTATTTTACTACACGAACAAAGACACGTTGATGCTCTAGTCTCAAAACGAGAGTCACAAAGTGTTGCAAACACTAACCCCTAAGAGTGGCGAAAGATTTGTTGAGAAGTGGGTGGGATATGAGACTGCCCTCTGCTCAGCTGCCAAGGGATTTTTCACCTCTCCTGGACTCTGCATTTTAGACCTTTCTCTGTAAGGTTTTTTTTTTTTTTTTTTTTTTTTTTTAAATCAAAGCCCTGGTCAATCCCATTCTGCTCTAATGAGGTTGTTGAATTCAAGACCATCAGCTTATTCTTCACCACAATTCTCAGTTGCACTTTCAATAAATCCTACCTATTTAAATTCATACATGCCTGTGCTGAGCCTCACAGAAGAGGTGGCTAGGGCTGCTACTCTCACAGGACGAGAAGTGCAAATGTGGCCTGACTCCCGACAGTATACCTCTCTCCCGCCCTCATGTCAATCACCACGCACCAGAAAGATGCCTCAGGTACTCATTAAATAGTTTGTTCACTTGAGTTTTTATATTTGCCTATGCATTTAAAAGGAAAAGGAAAATGTGCACTAAATCCTAGCTTTCCTGCTCTGCTGTCCTTTATAACTCAAACATGATTTACTGGTTTTGATTAGCACACGACCTCAGACAGACTTTCAAACTGCAGTGTTTGGAGATCTGAAATATTGTCAAATCTTTTAAAGAGCACTGTGATAAATTAGAAAACATCATCACTACACTCCTGTCTTGAATCACTGTCGTCACACGTCGTGGACTGGGAGGTCTGGCTCATTAAAAATGTGAAGGCTGTAATGTCTGATGAATAAGACACTCAGATCAACACAATTGGTTTCCTCCTGGCATAAAACAATTAAAATGCCAACAGCTCCGTGGTTTAGCGGTAGAGCAAAGAACAGCGCCTGCAGGCCTGGGGTCAAGCTCTCCCTTCCACTGGCAACAGAGCCCAAGAATGCAGTGACATTAGCCAGTGCACACCAGGCTCATGAGATGAAGGGATGCCGCGTGCTTTTTTAGTGTCCACTTGGGGCTGACTGAAACAAAAGCACCAATAGAGTTAAGGGAGTTGAGCCCTTATTGTGGGAGGTGAGGCAATATCTTTTTGCCTTGCCCCCAAACCAGAATCCCACATACAATGTGGTTAAGTCAGGAATGTGACATCTTCTCTTCCACACCTGTGAGCCAGAGCACATCCCAGAAAGATCTTATTTCCTCTTCACACAAATGCTAGAGAACAAAGTCATGCCTTGTCTGGGTTATGCTGTTTGTTTTCCAGTCTGCTGGCATTAAAATTGTACCCTAAGCACCTATTACGTCTCATGATGCTCTGTTAAGTCCTTTCAAAAGTTCTGACTTTGAACACTGGGGCCATTTGGAAGGAAAGAAAAACAAAAAAACAAAAACCAGACAGCTTCATGTTATCATGGGGGGAAAATCACTCAAATTCCATTTTAAACATAATAATTAAATAGAAGGTACATTGTATGAAGTATACAAAAGTGGGGAAAAAAACAAACCCAGCCTCATCAGCTTCAATAAGCTGTTTGGGTTTTGTTCCTTTTGCCATTCTTCAAGGGGCGTGGGGGGGTAGAGTTCCATAGGAGATGTCATGAACAATGAACTGGGGCCTGAGATGCTAATACAGAAAAGCTCTTTTGTTTTCTAATTACTGACCTCCCAGAGGTTTTGTGATAAGAGTTTATACAAGCAATTACATAGCACCAGAGTTCTCATAATCAATTATTGAGGACCTTGGTCCAAGCAGGATGTAAAACTGCTCATGCTTGGATTAACACAGTAAAGTTAAATCCTGTCTCTCTCAGTACTTTCTTATTCTTTAAAAAAGATTTATTTATTTTAGAGAAAGAGAGAGAGAGCATGAGAACACATGGGGAAGGGGCCGAGGTGGGGGGGGTGTGCGGAGAGAATGTGTGTTGTGTGTATCAGTCTGGAGCAGATCCCAAGCTGAGCTCAGAGCCCAACATGGGGCTCAATATCATGACCCTGAGATCATGACCTGAGCTGAAACCAAGAGTCAGATGCTTAATGGACTGTGCCACCCAGGTGCCCCACTCAGTACTTTGTTAACAGGAAAAATTCTTTTCTTTTTTTTTTTTTTTTTTTTTTTTTTTTTTTTTTTAAATAGATTTTATTTATTTTATTTGACAGAGAGAGATGACAAGCAGGCAGAGAGGCAGGCAGAGACAGAGAGGGAAGCAGGCTCCCTGCTGAGCAGAGAGCCCGATGTGGGGCTCCATCCCAGGACCCTGAGATCATGACCTGAGTGGAAAGCAGAGGCTTAACTCACTGAGCCACCCAGGTACCCCAAAGGAAAAATTCTAATGGGTTGATTTTAGGCACAAGGTAGAGGGCAATTATTAGGAATCAAGGTGTGAAATGAAAGGCATAATTTAGAGAGACTAGAAAACAATTTATGGCAACGAGAGTTTTCTGTCAAAAAGTATGTAATCATGGTCACTGGAGGGCTATTTTTCTAAGCACTACATATATCACAGTAATTCCTCTTTTTTTTTTTTTCCTTTGTGAGAGAGGCAGGGGAGGGTCAGAGAGAGAATCTTAAGCAAGCTCCATGACCAGCATGGAGCCCTCACAACCCTGAGATCATGACCTGAGCCAAAATCAAGAGTCAGATGCTTAATCAAGTGAGCCACCCAGGTGCCCTTCAGGCTGTGATGATTCTTAAAACTTTCTGAGTTACTGCCAAACTTGAGAACCAGAGGAACACCAATGAATTCTCTTCAGAAAATGACATCACTAAAACTACATGCAGATTTTTTCATACAGTCTGAACTGATTCCATTAATAGATCCGGGGACCCCAGATCAAGGACCTCAGGATTAGAGTGTCAGAATGTTGAACTATCATGATCATTTTCATGATCTAGCCATAATTTCAGAGCATACTGCAGAGGAAATACCTTCTGTGAAAGTTAAGTATTTGAAGGTAATTCCTTTTGAGCAAGCGCACAGTCTAGGGAGATTTCTGTGAAGGGGGAAACTGCTTACATGATTTCTTACACCCTCCCTCAGTGATAAAAATACAACCAACCAAATAAAAACAAAACAAACTAAAAAATCTCATTCAGTTTGTATATCATGTTTCCTTCAAGAAAGATGGAACCTGGACCCTTTTATCTGATGAAGGCAACTGCCAGCAAGAAAAGCAGAAATGGGAGCTATGGATCCTACATAGAGAGCTAAATAGCGATCTAAAATAGAGGAACCTCAGACTATGAGGAGCTGAGTCAGACTCTTTTTCCGCACACACAATCCTTCATTCCTCCTTCCCTTTTCTTCTCTATTGAAGTCATTATCAGCGATGTACCAACATTAATGCAGATAACAGATCAATGGAAACTAACTCCATTGTACCCATTCTTCCTAATTATATACAATGCCAATGTTTATCACTTCATTTCATATTATAGTTACTATTTTTGTACTACGAAAACCAAAATTATTGAGAGCTTCTCATAGCTTTGCCAATGACCCTGAACTCTTATTTTTCCTTTTAAGGTAAAAAATAGTATCGGCCAAGAATTTGTAATTGTTTTTAATACGGTGTTCTATGTTTTGTCTCTCAGAGAGGGCTGCAGACAACTCTCCCAAGAAGCTAGAGATTTATTGGGCCTCTGGTCCCCACCTGCAGAAGGTGGGTGTTTTATATTTTATGGTTAACAGAGCTGAAGCTATCAGAGAAATACTTCATATTCCTATTCTCTGGACAAAGTTTAGTTTCTCTTACCAGTAACAATGATTGCTCTTATCATCAGAAGACCAACTCATAGTCTCCTGTTTCTGCTCTTCACAGACTAACTTGGCTTCTGTCGTCTCACTCTGGGTCTGTCATTTTACAGTTGTGGTGTACCAGACCTTGGTCTGGAAGCTCAGCATACTAATGACACTTGCTCACTTTCATCTTCTTGGCTGAACTCTCTCGACACTTGCACCCTGTTCATCCTGGGCACGTGAATTACTTGTTCTCTCCTTGCTAGGAGACAAGGAAGGCTTATAGTTGATGGTGTCCCTCTGTGACCCGGCATGGTGGCTCTGAGATCCCAAAGACTGCAAATCTTCAGGAATCAGTTAAGGAGGGAAAAGGAGGGGCGCCTGGGTGGCTCAGTGGGTTAAGCCGCTGCCTTCGGCTCAGGTCATGATCTCAGGGTCCTGGGATTGAATCCCGCAAGGGGCTCTCTGCTCAGCAGGGAGCCTGCTTCCCTCTCACTCTCTCTGCCTGCCTCTCTGCCTACTTGTGATCTCTGTCAAATAAATAAATAAAATCTTTAAAGAAAAAAAAGGAGGGAAAAGGAAAATGTGGAGTTGGGGGAATGCCTCTTAGCCCATGTGGTACAAGATTGCCATAGCAACCATACCTAACTGTCCCTCTACCTTGCTCCTCAAACAGATCTGCCTGCTGGTTTGGTGTTCAAGGGCATTTGCACAGAACTGCCTCAGTTCTGTGATCCATGTAATATTACTTTTATACAACTTTAATTTATCCCATTTCTTTCCCTGAGTAGTAATAAAGAAGGGACTAAGAGTTTCAAAATCAAGTATGTACATATTCATGTGCATTTTTGACCAGCGTTTTGCACCTGTTTAGATGCAACAAGGCCATTCCTCATTTCCTTTCCTTGAACGTTTGCGTTTCCTTGTCCTTCATTCTCCCTTCCCTGAACGCACTCCTACACACACCCACACCATCTGAATGTCAGTTGGTGATATAGAAGGACCATTCTAAAGAGAAATTCTAAACATAAAGAGATGGGGTCTTAAGCATCTTGCAAACTCAGAACCCTTCTGCAATTATGGCAAAGCAGAGGAAGTGTAAGGAAAAACCAGTGTCGGCATAATGAAATTTAAACCTTTTCCATTTGATAGGTCTTTCTCTTAAATAAGAGGGAGGTTCACTTCCCTAACTTTCAAGCAACAAGAAAACAGGATGTTCTTTAGAGGTTCTGAGGAAATAGAGGGATAGAAAACCTTGCTCTGACTGTTTCAGTGGCCTGTGAAGCCTGGAGGCCATGGTGTGTGTTGCCCACCCTGGGTCGGTAGCTGATCTTCCATAATAAAGAAGTGTGAGGAGTTGGATAAAAGCCAATAGCAAGAACACAGTGCCAACATTCAGACCAGACACCAGAAGCACAACCAGGAGCTGAGCACAAAGGTGGAATCAAGAGGCTCTGAAACCATCTGCATGGGGCGGACATACCACATCTGACGATGAGCTCAGGAGGCTGAGGGGAGTTGGCTCAGGATGCAGTTTGCAACCCTTTTCAGACTCAGAAGGGGCTCGATCTCTAGTCCAGTGCGTTTCACTCTGCTATCCCCTCTTCCCTCACTCTCTTTCCTTATTGAAGTCCTTGACCTGCATTCCTTTCCATGTCTGACACTCACAAGAGGCTCTCATTTTCATTCCCACACTTGTTTTCCTCCATTGGAAATCTTTCCTGACTATCTCTGGGATCAAAGGCAGTAACAGGAATGACTTTTCACCCTTCCCGAGATAGGCTTTACATTATCTCTAAGGTTTGCTAACATTTCTGTGGCTGTAATTAGTACATTAGTGACTGTTTTCCAGCTCTCTATTTTCGGGACCCTCAGTGCAATGCTCTTCTGCCTCCCCTGGAAGTTAGCATGGTCACTCAGCCTATTCAGACCAATGAAATGAGCACCTCCAGTTGGCTGGGTTAAGGGCAGTGTTCATCTTGTCACGACTCTTCCCCCTGCCAAGCTGACTGAGGAAGGACATGTGGAGATGGAGCCTCTGTTGGCCTGTGTCTCTTAGCAGAGCCCCCAGTCATACTGGACATACCATGTGAGCGAGAAATAAACATGCACCATGGTAAGCCATAGCAAAACCTAGTCCATTCTGAAAGATACATGCCTTTCAGGTCTAATTTGGATCGTAAGTCCTCAGACATAAACTGCAACTTACCAACTCTTCAAAATAATCCGAGTGAGCTGGTTGGTTTTGTCATTCTTTATTCCAAAAAGGAAAACAAAGGGTGGAGAATCCACAAAATTTCCTTAAGAACTCACAACTAGTAAGTGGCCAAGTTGAAACTTGTACCCAGATTCTACTATTCTAAATCTCATACTCTTTCTACTTTACTGTGATGGCAGAAGACAAGATTCACTTCTGAAAGGCAATGGAACAAAATTTAAGAAGATAATGAGAAAAACATACCAGTCATATAAGAAAATGCACGTTTTTATGTTAAAAAATGAAGAGTAGTTCTGGAGACATCTACCAAGATTTAGACTGTTTTATTTTTGCTTGTGTTTTTTCCTTCTGGTAAGAGAAAAGTTTCCAGGCATCCTGCAAAAATCTTGGGATTCTCATCCGAATATCATCCTCATGCTGGGTAAATTGAGCTTAAGATAATTTGAATCTGAGTAAAATTCAAGCAATAGCATTTTTTGAAATGATAAGCATGACAGATCATGTATTTCAAAAAGGATCTGGAGGGGGAGGAGTCAAGATGGCGGAGAAGTAGCAAGCTGAGACTGCTTCAGCTAGCCGGAGATCAGCTAGATAGCTTATCTAAAGATTGCAAACACCTGAAAATCCATCGGCAGATCGAAGAGAAGAAGAACAGCAATTCTGGAAACAGAAAAACAACCACTTTCTGAAAGGTAGGACCGGCGGAGAAGTGAATCCAAAGCGACGGGAAGATAGACCCCGGGGGGAGGGGCCGGCTCCCGGCAAGCAGCGGAGCAACCGTGCACAAAATCAGGACTTTTAAAAGTCTGTTCCGCTGAGGGACATCGCTCCAGAGGCTAAACCGGGGCGAAACCCACGCGGGGTCAGCGTGGCCTCAGGTCCTGCAGGGTCACAGAAGGATCGGGGGTGTCTGAGTGTCGCAGAGCTTGCGGGTATTGGAACGGGAAAGCCGGCTACAGAGACAGAGCCAACAGTAAGCTCGCAGCTCGGTGTTACCTTGAACCGGTCGCAGGCTCGGTGAGCTCGGAGCGCGGCCGGAGGTCAGGCAGACGGGAGTAACTGGGCGCTGTTCTCTGAGGGCGCACTGAGGAGTGGGGCCCTGGGCTCTCGGCTCCTCTGGGCCGGAGACCAGGAGGCCGCCATTTGTATTCCCGTCCTCCGGAACTCTACGGAAAGCGCTCAGGTAACAAAAGCTCCTGAAAGCAAACCCGAGCGGATTACTCACCCCGGCCCCGGGTAAGGGCGGTGTAATTCCGCCTGGGGCAAAGACACTTGAGAATCACTACACCAGGCCCCTCCCCCAGAAGATCAACAAGAAATCCAGCCGAGACCAAGTTCACCTACCAAGGAGTGCGGTTTCAATACCAAGGAGAGCAGCAGAATTCCAGAGGAGGAGAAAGCCAAACACGGAACTCATGGCTTTTTTCCTGTGATTTTTTTTTAGTCTTGCAGTTAATTTAATTTTTTCTTTTTCTTTTTCTTTTTTTCTCGCCTTCGGGTAAAATTTTTTTTTAAACTGTTACCTTTTTCTTTTTTAACGATTTTTTACTAGTTTATCTAATATATATATTTTTTCTTTTTTACATTTTTCTTAGGTGTTTTCTTTTTTTAAAAATTCTTTTCTTTTTTTTTCTTTTCTTTTTGTTTTTTTTTTCTTTCTTCCTTTTTGAACCTCTTTTTATCCCCTTTCTCCCCACTCACGATTTTGGATCTCTTCTAATTTGGTTAAAGCATATTTTCCTCGGGTTGTTGCCACACTTTTAGTATTTTACTTGCCCCTTCATTTACTCTTATCTGGACAAAATGACAAGACATAAAAATTCAACACAAAAAAAAGAACAAGAGGCAGTACCGAAGGCTAGGGACCTAATCAATACAGACATCGGTAATATGTCAGATCTAGAGTTCAGAATGACAATTCTCAAGGTTCTAGCCGGGCTCGAAAAAGGCATGGAAGATATTAGAGAAACCCTCTCGAGAGATATAAAAGCCCTTTCTGGAGAAATAAAAGAACTAAAATCTAACCAAGGTGAAATCAAAAAAGCTATTAATGAGGTGCAATCAAAAATGGAGGCTCTAACTGCTAGGATAAATGAGGCAGAAGAAAGAATTAGTGATATAGAAGACCAAATGACAGAGAATAAAGAAGCTGAGCAAAAGAGGGACAAACAGCTACTGGACCACGAGGGGAGAATTCGAGAGATAAGTGACACCATAAGACGAAACAACATTAGAATAATTGGGATTCCAGAAGAAGAAGAAAGTGAGAGGGGAGCAGAAGGTATACTGGAGAGAATTATTGGGGAGAATTTCCCCAATATGGCAAAGGGAACGAGCATCAAAATTCAGGAGGTTCAGAGAACGCCCCTCAAAATCAATAAGAATAGGCCCACACCCCGTCACCTAATAGTAAAATTTACAAGTCTCAATGACAAAGAGAAAATCCTGAAAGCAGCCCGGGAAAAGAAGTCTGTAACATACAATGGTAAAAATATTAGATTGGCAGCTGACTTATCCACAGAGACCTGGCAGGCCAGAAAGAGCTGGCATGATATTTTCAGAGCACTAAACGAGAAAAACATGCAGCCAAGAATACTATATCCAGCTAGGCTATCATTGAAAATAGAAGGAGAGATTAAAAGCTTCCAGGACAAACAACAACTGAAAGAATTTGCAAATACCAAACCAGCTCTACAGGAAATATTGAAAGGGATCCTCTAAGCAAAGAGAGAGCCTACAAGTGGTAGATCAGAAAGGAACAGAGACCATATACAGTAACAGTCACCTTACAGGCAATACAATGGCACTAAATTCATATCTCTCAATACTTACCCTGAATGTGAATGGGCTAAATGCCCCTGTCAAAAGACACAGGGTATCAGAATGGATAAAAAAACAAAACCCATCTATATGTTGCCTCCAAGAAACACATTTTAAGCCCGAAGACACCTCCAGATTTAAAGTGAGGGGGTGGAAAAGAATTTACCATGCTAATGGACATCAGAAGAAAGCAGGAGTGGCAATCCTTATATCAGATCAATTAGATTTTAAGCCAAAGACTATAATAAGAGATGAGGAAGGACACTATATCATACTCAAAGGGTCTGTCCAACAAGAAGATTTAACAATTTTAAATATCTATGCCCCCAATGTGGGAGCAGCCAACTATATAAACCAATTAATAACAAAATCAAAGAAACACATCAACAATAATACAATAATAGTAGGGGACTTTAACACTCCCCTGACTGAAATGGACAGGTCATCCAAGCAAAAGATCAGCAAGGAAATAAAGGCCTTAAACGACACACTGGACCAGATGGACATCACAGATATATTCAGAACATTTCATCCCAAAGCAACAGAATACACATTCTTCTCTAGTGCACATGGAACATTCTCCAGAATAGATCACATCCTCGGTCCTAAATCAGGACTCAACCGGTATCAAAAGATTGGGATCATTCCCTGCATATTTTCAGACCACAATGCTCTAAAGCTAGAACTCAACCACAAAAGGAAGTTTGGAAAGAACCCAAATACATGGAGACTAAACAGTATCCTTCTAAAGAATGAATGGGTCAACCGGGAAATTAAAGAAGAATTGAAAAAAATCATGGAAACAAATGATAATGAAAATACAACGGTTCAAAATCTGTGGGACACAACAAAGGCAGTCCTGAGAGGAAAATATATAGCGGTACAAGCCTTTCTCAAGAAACAAGAAAGGTCTCAGGTACACAACCTAACCCTACACCTAAAGGAGCTGGAGAAAGAACAAGAAAGAAACCCTAAGCCCAGCAGGAGAAGAGAAATCATAAAGATCAGAGCAGAAACCAATGAAATAGAAACCAAAAAAACAATAGAACAAATCAACGAAACTAGGAGCTGGTTCTTTGAAAGAATTAATAAAATTGATAAACCCCTGGCCCGACTTATCAAAAAGAAAAGAGAAAGGACCCAAATAAATAAAATCATGAATGAAAGAGGAGAGATCACAACTAACACCAAAGAAATACAAACTATTATAAGAACATACTATGAGCAACTCTACGGCAATAAATTTGACAATCTGGAAGAAATGGATGCATTCCTAGAAACATATAAACTACCACAACTGAACCAGGAAGAAATAGAAAGCCTGAACAGACCCATAACCAGTAAGGAGATTGAAACAGTCATTAAAAATCTCCAAACAAACAAAAGCCCAGGGCCAGACGGCTTCCCAGGGGAATTCTACCAAACATTTAAAGAAGAACTAATTCCTATTCTCCTGAAACTGTTCCAAAAAATAGAAATGGAAGGAAAACTTCCAAACTCATTTTATGAAGCCAGCATCACCTTGATCCCAAAACCAGACAAGGATCCCACCAAAAAAGAGAGCTATAGACCGATATCCTTGATGAACACAGATGCGAAAATACTCAACAAAATACTAGCCAATAGGATTCAACAGTACATTAAAAAGATTATTCACCACGACCAAGTGGGATTTATTCCAGGGCTGCAAGGTTGGTTCAACATCCGCAAATCAGTCAATGTGATACAACACATCAATAAGAGAAAGAACAAGAACCATATGATACTCTCAATAGATGCTGAAAAAGCATTTGACAAAGTACAACATCCCTTCCTGATCAAAACTCTTCAAAGTGTAGGGATAGAGGGCACATACCTCAATATCATCAAAGCCATCTATGAAAAACCCACCGCAAATATCATTCTCAATGGAGAAAAACTGAAAGCTTTTCCTCTAAGGTCAGGAACACGGCAGGGATGTCCATTATCACCACTGCTATTCAACATCGTACTAGAGGTCCTAGCCTCAGCAATCAGACAACAAAAGGAAATTAAAGGCATCCAAATCGGCAAAGAAGAAGTCAAATTATCACTCTTCGCAGATGATATGATACTATATGTGGAAAACCCAAAAGACTCCACTCCAAAACTGCTAGAACTTATACAGGAATTCAGTAAAGTGTCAGGATATAAAATCAATGCACAGAAATCAGTTGCATTTCTCTACACCAACAGCAAGACAGAAGAAAGAGATATTAAGGAGTCAATCCCATTTACAATTGCATCCAAAACCATAAGATACCTAGGAATAAACCTAACCAAAGAGACACAGAATCTATACTCAGAAAACTATAAAGTACTCATGAAAGAAATTGAGGAAGACACAAAGAAATGGAAAAATGTTTCATGCTCCTGGATTGGAAAAATAAATATTGTGAAAATGTCTATGCTACCTAAAGCAATCTACACATTTAATGCAATTCCTATCAAAGTACCATCCATCTTTTTCAAAGAAATGGAACAAATAATTCTAAAATTTATATGGAACCAGAAAAGACCTCGAATAGCCAAAGGGATATTGAAAAAGAAAGCCAACATTGGTGGCATCACAATTCCGGACTTCAAGCTCTATTACAAAGCTGTCATCATCAAGACAGCATGGTACTGGCACAAAAACAGACACATAGATCAATGGAACAGAATAGAGAGCCCAGAAACAGACCCTCAAATCTATGGTCAACTAATCTTCGACAAAGCAGGAAAGAATATCCAATGGAAAAAAGACAGCCTTTTCAATAAATGGTGCTGGGAAAATTGGACAGCCACATGCAGAAAAATGAAATTGGACCATTTCCTTACACCACACACAAAAATAGACTCAAAATGGATGAAAGACCTCAATGTACGAAAGGAATCCATCAAAATCGTTGAGGAGAACACGGGCAGCAACCTCTTCGACCTCTGCCGCAGCAACATCTTCCTAGGAACAACGCAAAAGGCAAGGGAAGCAAGGGAAAAAATGAACTACTGGGATTTCATCAAGATCAAAAGCTTTTGCACAGCAAAGGAAACAGTTAACAAAATCAAAAGACAACTGACAGAATGGGAGAAGATATTTGCAAACGACATATCAGATAAAGGACTAGTGTCCAGAATCTATAAAGAACTTAGCAAACTCAACACCCAAAGAACAAATAATCCAATCAAGAAATGGGCAGAGGACATGAACAGACATTTCTGCAAAGAAGACATCCAGATGGCGAACAGACACATGAAAAAGTGCTCCATATCACTCGGCATCAGGGAAATACAAATCAAAACCACAATGAGATATCACCTCACACCAGTCAGAATGGCTAAAATCAACAAGTCAGGAAATGACAGATGCTGGCGAGGATGCGGAGAAAGGGGAACCCTCCTACACTGTTGGTGGGAATGCAAGCTGGTGCAGCCACTCTGGAAAACAGCATGGAGGTTCCTCAAAATGTTGAAAATAGAACTGCCCTATGACCCAGCAATTGCACTATTGGGTATTTACCCTAAAGATACAAATGTAGTGATCCAAAGGGGCACATGCACTCGAATGTTTATAGCAGCAATGTCCACAATAGCCAAACTATGGAAAGAACCTAGATGTCCATCAACAGATGAATGGATCAAGAAGATGTGGTATATATACACAATGGAATACTATGCAGCCATCAAAAGAAATGAAATCTTGCCATTTGCAACAACATGGATGGAACTAGAGCGTATCATGCTTAGCGAAATAAGTCAAGCAGAGAAAGACAACTATCATATGATCTCCCTGATATGAGGAAGTGGTGATGCAACATGGAGGCTTAAGTGGGTAGAAGAAGAATAAATGAAACAGGATGGGATTGGGAGGGAGACAAACCATAAGTGACTTTTAATCTCACAAAACAAACTGAGGGTTGCCGAGGGGAGGGGGTTTGGGAGAAGGGGTTGGGATTATGGACATTGGGGAGGGCATGTGATTTGGTGAGTGCTGTGAAGTGTGTAAACCTGGTGATTCACAGACCTGTACCCCTGGGGATAAAAATATATGTTTATAAAAAATAAAAAAATAATTAAAAAAAAAAAAAAAAAAAAAAAAAAAAAAAAAAAGGATCTGGAAAGATAGATACCAACTGGTAATGGTGGCTACCTCTGAGAAGAGATCAAGATTTGCTACAGGGTGGAAACTCTGAAGTTCTACTAGCTACAATAATGTGTTATTTGGATACTTTTCAATAAGAATGTATTTACTAATTATTTGTGTAATTAACAAACCTACACAAAATGTGTCAAATAACTACTGACCCCGTAACTGCAGGTTGGTGAGATGGTAATGTTTGGTAATTGCAATGGAAAACTAGACTTGTTTGGCATTTGGCTTACTTGGTCAGCACTGTCTAAGGCTTTGCTAAATATCCTTATGTTTAAGAGAAAATTATTCAGAAAAAAAAAATGAAGAAGTGAAATGTGTTTCCAGCTGAGCAATGTATATCCAAATTGCATTATTTTGTGATTTTTTTTTTTTTTTTTGGGTAATGATATCTATTCAAAGCATTAGTGAAATGATAAAGAAAAAGATACCTAAATAGAAATAATCATAAATGTCAACTATTACTCAACTTCTTTAGCTACAAACACACAAAACACATGTATGAAAAAAGAAAATCAAGAACCTCCATACTTTAAGGCACTCTGGTCATTACTCAGTTAAAGATTCGCCCTTTAAATTAACATGCTCTTATTATCTCCTCTTGTTTCCAGAAAGGAAACTAGGTTTCAATCTCTAATCTCTAAAGTGATCAACAATTACACAACGTAATGAGATTCTGTTGTTCCACAGTCATACGTTATTTTGAGGTACGATATAATGCTAGCAATAAGGCAATGGAATTATCGTCTTCATCCAATAACTAGTTTCTCTATAACCATATTTTATATTTTATAATGTGCATCAAGACAAAAGATTTGGATTTAGTAATTTTTATCTAAAACTTTAACTGGAGATTCTGAATTTCTTACTCTAAACATGATAGTTGTATGTTTCCTATGTCCATTTGTCTATCTATCTACCTACCTGCCCATCTACTTACCTAGCTACCTGCCTAATCTGTATCTTATTTATATATCTACACACATCCAACTTGGTCCCGAGCTCCTAGCTCTTAGCTGGTGAACTCAGAATCCAAGGGGAAGATATCGACGGCTGTGGACAATTCTAGGGAATTCACCAGCACTGAGGACTGTTTTGTCTGGATATTGCTTTTAGTTTGAGAGGAGAAAAACACTAATCTGTATTACTACTTGTCATTTCCATCAAAACAGATTAACACTTCCATTTTGTTATAATGTTCATCACCAGTAATAAAGGGTATGAATTTAAATACATGAGAAACACTGAAGTAACACTCATAGAACATCACCATCTTCATAAATATATTTGGAAGAAGTTGCTGACCATCTGTCTTAAGAGATTTCCACATACTTCCTGTGACACTTGCCCTCAATGAAGTTTTACTTTAGTAAAACTAAAACTTTATTTTATTTTACTTCTTAAAAATTTTTAAAAAGAATTATTTATTTATTTTAGGAAGAGAGAGGGAGAGTGCACACAGGAGGAGAGGGAGAGAGAAGCTCTAGCAGACTCCCTGCTGAGCATAGAGCCCGATGTAGGGCTCGATCTCACGACCCTGAGATCATGACTGGAGTCAAAATCAAGAGTCAGACATTTGAACTGACTGAGCCACCCATGTGTCATTAAAATTTGGGTTTAAAATAAACACGGAAGTAGCTGTTACTGATTCTCAGGCATTCTAACTGCAATATGAAAAAAGAGAGGGATGTCTTAATTGGGCATATGGCAAAGAACTTACCAAAGGAGTACTTAACAGTATTTAAATATATTTTCAAATAAAAATAGAGTAAGTTAGTAAGGACAAAGAGGAATTATTATGTTTAAAGGAATTAGAAAAAATTTTTTAAAGAGATGTGATGACACAGACATAATTATGTACTGTTTTTAATACCTTTTCTATCAATGCTTTATTTAATCCTGAACCTAGTCTCATGCTTTAATTGAGCTAATATTCCACCATTACCCTGTTTTTGAAGGTATTTCCTCTTGCAGATCTATTGTATTTGTTATTTCCAGGAATGTTACATCTTCAGTAATATAAAAATCTCATGTGCCTATTTTTCCCTTAAAGTCAATAATCAACTGACCCTCAAAGAACATGTTTTAAGTAGCACAGATTCTATAGGGTCAGTAATAGTCCTGAACTCTTGATATCTAAATTCAGCCTCTCAGTTTCTGTCTCAGAATTTAAAGAAAAAAACAAACTAACAACAACAACAACAACAACAAAACACCACTGGATTCATGTAATTGCTGTAAGAAAGACTATAATCAAATGTGTCCCTCTGGTGAAGAATATCAATTCGTCTAAGTATTTTTTTCCCAAAGAAAAGGATTCACTCAAAAGCAGCTTTTCAGACTTTACCATAAACTTGGAAGGCAAAACTTTTATATATAACATACAATGAACGGATAATTAACAGGCATCCAGCCTACCTGAGAACCATCTAGTCCAGAGTAGAGGGAGTTCCTATTTTCAAAGGAACCCTATGAAAATGCGGAGGAACTGGAATCCTCATGCATTGCTGGTGGGGGGGGATAGAAAATAAAGCAGCCACTTTCACACTCACAGCAATGTTATTCCTCACAGTTAAGGAGTGGAAACAACCCAAACGTCTGTCAACGGAAGACGGGATAAATAAAATGTGGTAGAAGAACAGAATGGAGTATTACTCTGGAAATAAAAAAGAAAAGAATGAAAGAAGGAAACAGAACATGGATGAAACCTGAAAATACAACACTAAAGTGGAAGAAGCCAGTCACAAAAGACTGCATGTTGTATAATTCCACGGATGTGAAGTGTCTAAAATCTCAAATTCACAGCAACGGAAAGATTACTGGTTGTCTGGGGCCCTGGGGGATGTAGAGCTATAGGAATGTGAAGTGACAGCTGATGGCTACAGGATTTCTTTTTAGAGTGATGAAATGTTCTGGAATTAAGATTGTGGTGATGTCTGCACAACTTCTGCGAATCTACTAAAAACCACTGAACTGCGCATTTGAAATGGGTAAGCTTTCTGGTATGTGAGATATATCTCAATGAAGTTGTAAAACAGAAGAATTCTGCACTCTTTCCAGGTACAAAGTCTAAAACCCTAACTTTGGGGCGCCTGGGTGGCTCACTGGGTTAAGCCTCTGCTTTCCACTCAGGTCAAGATCTCAGGGTCCTGGGATTGAGTTCCGCATTGGGCTCTCTGCTCAGCGGGGAGCCTGCTTCCCCCTACCCCCGCCCCCCCCCCCCGCCTCTCTGCCTGCTTGTGATTTCTGTTTTTCAAATAAATAAATAAAATCTTAAAAAAAAAATAACACCGTAATTTTGGAAGTGATCTGCCCATTTTGTAATGATGAAGATGAGGATGATGCCAGGGATATACTGGGGGCTGTAGAGAAGTAATAGATCAGATTTTCCCTTATACTAATACTGATGGGAAGTGGTTATATTTAGTGAGACTATGGAGTATGTACTTATATTGTTTTAAAATTATTAATTTTAATTATTAAAATTATTATGTACTTCTATGGTTTTAAAATTCCTATATAGAACATATATTATTTCTGTAATCAGAAAAAAAAGCTAAGTATCAGAGTGTTTAAGAAAAGTGTTAAACTAGAGGGTCTGGGGAAGGAGATCAAGAGGGGCACCTGCTGGGGAAGATGGCTGAACTGAGCTGAACTTTACAGAGTGGGCAGAATTGGATAGAGAAAGGCGAAGGGTAGGGCAACATCTTTCTAAATAGTTCTCTGATTTCTACCATCATTGCTTACTTTCTCTGGGTTCTGAGGGTAGAGATGTTCTGTCTTATTTACCCATGAGCACCCAGGATCTACAATGGCATCGAGAATATAGGAGATGTTCAATAAATGTTAATTGAATCCAAGAACAAATATTTGTTGCTAGAATTCTTTTCCTAAACTACAGATGACAACTGGGGTACCATATGCAATATATATTGGGCCTTTATACAAATTAGAAAAAGGTGTTCTCTTCTTGCTCCTCTCTAGAGCTTGTGTCTGGGACAGTCACTCATGAGTTCACCCGTGACCTGCTCCAACCCTGCTGCCGGGCCAACCTCCTTTCCAGTGACCCCACCCCCAATGGCAAACAGGACAAAATCCATATACCTGGAATGAGCAATCAAAACTCTTCAATATGGGGGCACCTGGGTGGCTCAGTGGGTTCAGCCTCTACCTTCGGCTCAGGTCATGATCTCAGGGTCCTGGAATCAAGCCCCACATTGGGCTCTCTGCTCAGCAGGAAGCCTGTTCCCCCCTCCCCCCAACCTCTACCTGCCTCTCTGGCTACTTGTGATCTCTCTGTCAAATAAATAAAATCTTAAAAACAAACAAACAAAAAAACCTCTTCAATATGACACTAACTTTCCTTTCCCATCATAACTATTTCCAACATGTATTTTGTGCTTGAGCCACAGTAATCCTATGCTTCCCTGTGTTGGTTCCCACTACTGCCTTCACCCCAACAATTTGGTGCTTCTCAGCCAAACACCCACCATTTCATAAAGATGAGCCCTCCACATTCTGACACTGCTCTCTGCTGACTGTCTAGGACCTACCCTCTGGTCCTTGCATGCTCCCCTTCCGACTCTTCTTTCATCTGACTCTTGACTCCTTCCTCATCTGAAGGTCTATTCCTGTGCTTGGGATTTAGATCAGGTTCTTAGCACGAGGTAGGCACACCGGCTTTCGATTCTCAGCTCTCTATTTCCTTGGTCTGGTTTTGGTCTCCTCTGGACAATATCCTTGGTCTCTCTGGACAAAACTGGCAGCTTGCTTCAGGTGGACTCAGCAGTCACTTTCCACTAACTTACCCAGCACACGGTACAAGCATTACAGAACCCTGACCACATGGTATTATATTGTTCCCTGACATAGTTCCACCTTTAGACTCTTGGAGCTTCTAATAGAAGTAACCACATCTTACTATTAGGCACTTAGCACTGTGCCTGGCATGTATAAAGCAGGTGTTCAATGGATTTGAATGGGGAAAATGAAAAAATGAAACATGGAGACAGGAAACGGTCTGAGCAGAGAAAGTGGGACTTTTGGGGTAGATTCTAGGAGGAGGGAGTCAGAATGTGAAAGATCTTGAAATCCAAAACAGAAGAGGCTAGATTGGTGGTAGAAAGACATAAAGGGTCACTTTAGATTGCCGAGAAGGGAAATGACATGATGCAAACAGCATTTTAGAAGACTTACTACACGTCACAGTCAGGGTGGAGGGGAACAAGGGAGAGCCTGTCGTCATGGCAAGCATTCCACAAATGTTTGTTTCATTGGCTGGGGGAGCCCAGAGGAACTCTCACAGAAATACAGGTGTGAAGTGAGAGAATGAAGAAAAGTGCAGAAATTCAAGACTGTTCAAAGCAAAGAGAGGAGGGGCTCAGAGGCTGATAGGAAATGCTGAGGAGAGGAGAGGAGAGCCACTGAGATCAGAGTAGAGCAGAACCAGAGGCCAGGAGGGGAAAAGCTGGGAGGGGAAGCCGGCTTGGTGAGGGGGAGAGCCCATGTCTGAGTGTCCTCAGATGCGGCAGGCGGTCTATGTGCACGTGTGTTTATGTGACTGTGTAGTGAGGCACGTCTGTGACACAAACCTTGTGCTGTTCCAGTAAGTCCTCCCTCCCACTGTGCACCACCCCTGTCCCGGGTTTCATTTTCAGCCAACAAAAACAAAATTACTCATAAAATTAATGGAAACAATCTGCTTTTTCCTTGCCATAGAAAGAATTTTTTTATTACTTTTTTTTTTTTTTTTGCCTTTGAATCACATATCCTGTAGCTTGATTAAATCCCTTAGAAGTCAACTAAGCATTAGAAGTTTACAGTGTGAACCTCAGAACTGGTGTTTACTTGTCGCGTGTAAATAGTGAGGCTGTGGAAAGCTGCACTTCAGCTAGCATAATGTGTGTGTGATTTCCCTCTCTGCTGCAAAATTTATTCCTCAACATTTTCATGAAAATAAGAGTTGTTTAAAATGTCAATAAAAACTGAGTCTCTGGGGGCGCCTGGGTGGCTCAGTGGGTTAAAGCCTCTGCTTTCAGCTCAGGTCATGATCCCAGGGTCCTGGAATCGAGCCCCGCATCGGGCTCTCTGCTCAGCGGGGAGCCTGCTTCCCCCTCTCTCTCTGTCTGCCTCTCTGCCTACCTGTGATCTCTGTCTGTCAAATAAATAAATAAAATCTTAAAAAAAAAAAAAACAAACTGAGTCTCTGGATAATCTCTCAGTGTAAAGTTAGATTTTTCTAATGTGATCTCTTCTATTTCTATAGGCCTTCCCTTTAAAAAAAAAAAAAAAAGAGTGTGTTCCATCTACGCTTTTTCCTTTTGTTCTCTCAAATTCTCCTTAAGAAGGCATGACAGGTAGTACAATCCTCATCTGAATGATCTTTCTTGATATAAACTGAGGACATGAAGGAACTTTCTAGATGATCTAGTTTGTGGGGCTGAAGTCAGGCCTTAACTGTAAGACCAAGTACTCTCTACTCCAACCTCCATTCCCTAAGTACCTGAGTGCAAATGTGTCAATGTGCTTTTCAGCAATGGGAAAAGCTAAGGGAACTCTTGGCCAAGCTGCAGATAACGGGGCACTAGGGGAGTTAGACGGAGACCCTACCTTGTCTGCCATCAGGCACTCACTCCTGTAGGCTATGGACAACCAAGGCCCAAGTGTGTGCCACATGAGAGCTTCGTGGCAGATAGTTCACCTCTGTCTCCAGTCCCTCCTGGCCTCCCAGCAAAAATGGAACTGGTTGCCAGAGAACACAGACTGGAATCAGGGCTGAAAGGAGTAAGTGCCTGGCCTACAGCTCTGACCTCCAAAAAGGATCTTAAGGGAAGCAGGTTCTCCCATTTGTCTTCATAGTCTGTTCTTCTGTTCACAGCCCAAAGCTTCATACCTAAGACCTCTGTCATCTCCAAGCCCAATGACAATGGCTTTAATATCAAAAGGATCTCTTCTTTGTAGAAGTTACAGAGGAGCAAAAAGGCAATGAAACTCGCCCATAATTCTACTCGATCAGGAGAAAAACACTGTTAACATTTTGCTTATATTTTTCTTATTTCTATGCATATACGAGTATCAGCCTGTTTCTTTCACTTAGGGAAAGGCAGGCATACAGCATATTTCAATGTGTCATTAAAAATTACCTTCATGACTCTTCAACAGCCACAGCATGAACTGCATTATTATTTAAACTTTTCACCCAAACTAAGTAAACTTCTTGAAGACAGGAGCACTGTGAATTTGTGATGCATTCTGTATCCCAAGCATCTAGCAAAACACCTTTCATGATGAACACGGATGATGTTTATTAGCGGGCAACATCTGGCTGGAATGAATCATATGGTTGTGTTTCGGTATCTCAGCTCACAAGGAGACTCTGAAGACTGTGGATCCATTACAAATGATCCTTTTACACATTTAACCTAATGTTCCTGAGCTCTTGGTATCTGAGTACAATTAAAAAAAAAATTCAAGGCAAGAAAGTTGTATATTTAATGACAATGTTGGATGACACTGGTATCTCAAATATATAATTACAAACCCAAATCATGCTGAACTCTTGCCCCAGCCTCTTTCATCCTAGATCAGCAGCAAGTACAGGAATTGATTAAGTTGGGAAGGCACATGAGAAATCCAGTGAGTTCCGGATCTCCTGGACATTGGTGATGTTCTTTGGCTTAGGGCCAGATACAGGGATGGGCAAAAGACATGAGTCCTAAAGGATGCTGATTAGACTTTCGATAATAGTTATTGTTTGGCACACTGGGAGCAAAGTGAATCTGCCTACTTGGATAACATTAAAATAAAATAACAGTAAACAACAACAAAACCAACTTTTTCAAGGGTATAGCGGTAAACATTCCATACATTTGCTTTGCATTCCTAGGATTGGAATGTGATCATTTTAAGAGTCTTCAACCTTCTTTTGCTTGACAACTCCACTAATGTTTCTGCTATACTATATATTCTTCTGCACATTTTAAAGTTGAAATGGGGGAATGCCTAGGTGGCTCAGTTGGTTAAACGTCTGCCTTAGGCTCAGGTCGTGATCCCAGGGTCCCAGGATTGAGACCCACATTGGGCTCCTTGCTCAGTGGGGAGCCTGCTTCTCCCTCTCCCTTTGCCCCCCACCCCAAGTCCTGCTCTCTCTCTAGCTCTCCGAACAATAAATAAATAAAATCTTTTTTAAAAAAGTTGAAATGGGATATTTTTATCATAAATTTGAATGCTAGTAAAAGATGTAATGTTTGGCTTGCTGAAAATACTGACATTTTAAGCTAAAGATTTTACATCATTCTTTAAAGTGGGGTCAGTGGAATATAACTATATGGAGCTACCATATTCCATTAAAAAAGTACATGAACAAATTATTCTTTAACAGTTGGAAATTTTACATCATATATTTTTCCCCTTATCTTGCACTTCCATTGCACTTCTCTAACAGAATTTTATCCTAATATAATGCATTCTTATCCTGGAATATTATCACTTTCATACTCTACAATATAAATATATATAGGACTTTTAATTTATTTAAAAATTTCCCAAGAAAATTGATCCAAGTGATAAAATATTACACTATTAAAAACAACTGTTGGCGCACCTGGGTGGCTCAGTGGGATAAAGCCTCTGCCTTCGGCTCAGGTCATGATCCCAGGGTCCTGGGATCGAGTCCCACATCGGGCTCTCTGCTCAGCAGGGAGCCTGGCTTCCTCCTCTTTCTCTGACTGTCTCTCTGCCTACCTGTGATCTCTAGCTGTCAAGTAAATAAATAAATAAGCTATTAAAAATAAAACTAAACTTTTATTGGAAATGTATCTCTTAATGAGTAGATGAAGGTGGCTTCCTTTCTCCCCTGGTAAGTTGGTGTATCCCTTAGAGAACAGTGTTTGTTACTAGAGTAAGTCTGGATGCTTCAATTAGAGGAGGCTTTCTGGTAAGTATAAGTGGATGTACCCTTTCTTTGTTGCCTGGAGGTCTGTATAGCTGACATGGTAAGGCTGGATTGGGTGAGAGGATGGTTTCTCTGGTGAAGGGGAAAAAGGGCCATTGGGAAAGGTGAAGTAGCAGGTGTTCTCAAGAAGATGATTTTTAGTACAGAATAGGAAATTAGGAAAGCGTCTGGGTGTAGAGGGGCAGATTCTTCCTAGTTTGAAAACTACAGATAATACGTGATCCATGTTTTATAGGAATTTGTAATTTGATGAGGAAAATATATAAATTAACCGAATTATACTGTAGTATGAGTGCAGCAGTAAGGTACAAGGTAAAAGAGCTAGAACAATGACCTTTTCCTGGAGAAGTAAAAAAAAAAGAGAAAGAAAGAAAGAAAGAAAGAAAGATTGATTAAAAAAAAAAGGTTTCTTAGGGGAATAAGTCTGAGAGCGTAAGGAAGGAGGCATTTCCATGGGGAGGGAAACAGGTCTAGGGAGCGGGAGCAGAAGGCATGTTGAGCACCCTGAGAGTCTCCCTGGCTGTACTCCTGAAAGGGTTTGGGGGTTTGTGGGGTCAGGGGGAGGATTAGGTGGGAAGATGCATCTGGGCCAGATGATGTAAGTCTCCCTATTCTCCAGCCAATGGGACTGACTCAAACATTTCTACGTAGGGAGTGACTGATCAGATTGGTGTTTTGGAAAGAAAACTCTCTTAGTGAGGAAGATGGATGGTGGTGAGAAATGGGAGTTGTAACTAGAGGCAGAGAAACAATTAAGGACACAGATGAGGATGAAAGAGGGCCTCAACCCAGGCTAGAAGACAATGGGGAGTGCAGAAAAGCAAACAGACTTTAAGACAATGTTTAGAAAGGACTGATAGGCCCTGGGGGCTCACTCAATTTCTGGTTAAGAGATAGGGCACGGTGTGGAGGACACTGAACTTTCTAGTTTGGACTACGGCATTGATGGTGACATAATTACTGCATAGAAAAGGGAATACAGAGTCTTCCACTGAAGGTGGTTTTCACTGTCTCATTCATGTTTGTTTTGACACCACATAACAGCAGATACCAGTGCACTTGACCTCACTAACTCAAAGTTCAATAATAAGATGGTGTCTCTAGGCAGGATTTAAAATTTGTTTTAGGATAAAATTTGTGGAGTGTACATAAGTGACTCTTAATAATAAAGCAATAATCTAAAATCTAGGTCAATTGTTGAAAATAATAGTATGCATTAAGAAAAAAAACTGTATTATCTTTTTAAAAGCCTAGATATAAAATGAAGTTAGTCAAACATTAAAATGAGGCAGTTTGGCTAAAATTGTGTAATGTCATGTGTTTACATTTCAAAGGAGGCTATAGTTTAAAGTGGCATTTTAAAAAAATTTAAAAGAATTTATTCTATTTACTCAAAAAAGCATCTTGTAGCTCATACAAGAACACTAGTCGTGGTAGCGGTGGAGATAAAGCTTGCTTTATCACTTGGGAAATCACTGAAGGAGAACAGTTATGGAGATGGATGGTGGTGATGGGTTATGAACACGCTGAGTATAGTTCATTATCGTGCTGAACTATACTCTGAGAAATGGTTAAGTAGGTAAATTTTACATTATACATATTTTACCACAGTAAAAAAAGATGGAGAAAAGACTGGACTGAAAACTTGGGAATTCAGAAACAAGTTTAAAAAAAGTTATTTGGTTATAATATAACAACTTAAAATCATTTTTCCTTTTTAATTGTATATTCTTCATTATAAAAAATTAAATACAACTCTTCCCCAATTGTCCCTTAAAATAAGTATGTGTATTTTTCGCTCTCTCTCTCTCTCTTTCAAAAAAATCAAATACAAGGTACTAACATTATTTTTGATCAGCAAATCAGTTTTCACTAAAGTGAAACGATCTCATTGTATCTTTCCACTTGTCTTCCTATGTGGACAGTACCAAGGTGTTTAATACTGTGGTCTTTACAACTACTCTAAATGTTATTTTATATTAGAAAACCTGCAAATTTATAATGCATACTATCTCTCTCTCTCACACACAGAGTCATTTATTTCTGCCATCATCGGAACTACAGGGTAAATTCCAGCACACTCCGTGGACTCATTCACCATACTTGAAACAATAAAACACTTATGCGCAAACATTTTCTCTGTATGTAAAATTAAAATATAAGTCCACAGTTTTACAGAGCCACAAATTCCTGGGGAGACATGTACTAAGATGAACATTTATCATTATTTTTAGGCCTGTGATGAAGTTTGACTCCAGTCTTCTCCATATCTGTGAACACACAGGGAACAACTTATCATAACATCACTATTTGACCTCTAAGGAACAGCTCATGTCATCACAGAGCAAAAGTGCTGGCGAAACATTTATCTAGATGAAAGACCTCAAGCAGTTAACCTGCTCAGCAGAGGCAATGCAACCAGGCAACAGGATAATGACCTCTATCCAAATGTGGAAGGTACATCAATTTAATACCCTGACAGCTTGACAAAAGATGACGGCAGCTCAGCAGGAAAACATTAGCCATGATAATGCAGGGTACTGTATGTGAAAAGAATGAATTATAAAGCACAATGCTATTTGGGCCGAGGAGGGATTTTTTTTTTTTTTTTTAACCAACTTTATATTTAGGATGGAAGTCATGCCTAAAGCCTCCTTCCATTCTTTACCTGAAGAATATCCTGATAAAAGTAAAAAGGCAGTGTGGATTAAATTGATAGCTTAAGAAACAAATCGAGTTTCCTAACTCACCCGGGAGACATCATTTCTGGCAGGCCTGCTACTTTTTGGAGTGCAAAAATCTGGGTAATGGCAAACCAGTTTAATCCATTTGAAAAAGAAGGGCCATTCAAATACGTGTGGACAAGACCTAGGCTTCCTGTGCATGTTATTTTGTTTGACTTTTAAAGAGAGAAGGTACTTGGCGCGCTTTGGGGGTGCTACTGATCTTCAGTTTTAAAACTTCCCCACTGCAAATTCAGTTGGGAAAAAAAAAAAAACACAACCCAGTTTAATTCTAGAGTGGTAGCGTGATCATGCTTGTATGTTTATTCAAGGACCTTTACTCTGTGACAGGGGTTCAGCCTGTGAGGTTTTCTCTACACATGGCAGGCAGCTGTCAGAACCAGTGTGAGGGGTGAAAGGGCAGCCCGGCTGCTCTGTTAAATCACGGGGTTCCATCAACATCTCAGAATTCCTGCCGAGTGGGAGCTGGGAGACCACAGATTAGAGTACACTGGAGTGTGTATATTAGGTCACTCAGTGTCTATCAAAGCGATATCACGCCGGTGAGCTGTACAATAGATTTTACTGTGTTCTGTTCAAAGAAAATGTAAGGAAAGTGGACATGTGTGTAGCAGACCACAGCTGAACACTGAATTCTTCTTGTCTTTAAATGGATGGATTTATTATCCACAAGATGAACGAAGAATAGGGGCGCAATCAATAGCTTTGGAAATCATGCAAAGCTGGTGGTTTTATTCAGCTCTTGGAAGTGACTGCTTAGCAGATGCGTGGGGAAGCAGTCATGGGGCTGGGGTAGAGGCCCAGCCCAGGCGAGGTTCTGGGCTACGACAGTGTTCTTGGGACTATGAACTTGGTTTATGGTCTTGGATGGTCACTTCCCCTTGGTTTCACAAAACTTCAGGGTCCTCATCTGTAAACTGGAAACAATAATACCTATGCTATCTACCTCCCCAAATGGGTAAATGAAAAATATATTCCTAAATGAAAAAAGGACTTTTAAAAAAACTGAAGGGAATGAAGCACGATGGTATAATGTGGGGCATTCCATATCCATTGTATTAATGGATATTTGGTCTACCTATAAAAACGGAAAATGCCTATTCCTTTAATACTTATTGTTTAATTCACTTTCAACAGAGAAAAAAATATTGGTTTCCCAAGGAATCATGTAGTCTTTAACAAGATAATGGATATAAGGTGAATGGCACCATGCCTGACAGGTAAAGTGAAATTTTAAAGAGCTTACACATTTTGTTTAATATTTTATTTCTCAATTACGACTCAGCAAGGGCTTCCTTGACTGTGATAAGCATACACCTGAGTTTATGTTAATAACAACAGTTAAGCACAAACGAAATCCTTACTGTGTGCCAGGCACTGTTCTAACCACTTTACAAAAGTTAATTTTTTAAAAAAGATTTTATTTATTTATTTGGCAGACAGAGATCACAAGTAGGCAGAGATGCAGGCAGAAAGGAGGGAGGGAAGCAGGCTCCCTGCTGAGCAGAGAGCCCCGATGTGGGGCTTGACCCTGGGACCATGACCTGAGCTGAAGGCAGAGGCTTAACCCACTCAGCCACCCAGGCACCCCTACAAAAGCTAATTTATTGAATCCACATAACCATATATAAAGTGGCCCCGATTATCAGCTTTGAGGCTCGATCACCATCTTACAAAAAATATCAGGTTCTCCATGATGATTTCCTTTTGGTCTAAATACATTTTCTAATCTTTTAAAGTGTGAACAAGACAACCTTCTATAAAATGGCTTTCTTTTTTTTTTTTAATCTCTGATATAGATACTATTCTTTCCATATTTTTCTTTTTCCAGATGAGAATATTATGTTCCAAGAAGTTAAGTGCTTTGCAAAGCAACCAAGTGGCTGGCCCAGGATTCAAACACTGTATGGCTTCTCTTTCCATCAGAGGAGCCCAGAGCCCCTGCTTCATGGGGGCAATGTCATCATGCCCACGTCCAATTTGGAACCCAAAACGAAGACGTCAGGTTGGGACCTAATCAATTACCCAGCAAATAGCCCCACATGCAACATGGCATTGAGACTAGGTTCACACTGGAGCCATGACCCTGTCTACACGATAGCACTCAGCTGGGCAGTGAGGCGCTTTAGCGCTTTAGCGCTTTAGCGCAAGCACTGGCCACCGTGTCAAAAATGCACCTGCCAAGCAAGGGAACTGAAAAGATACCTGGATGAAGGGCAACTCGAAATGTATTTCCAACATTTGCCACTCTGAAGGCAGAGAAGATACCATATAAGGCAAATGTGGGGGCCTTTGTCTTTTCTCTTTTAAATTAGAAATTTTTCATTACTGTTTGGACATAAGTTCTTGAAAATCTTTAAAAGACAGTAAAGAAATTCTTATATTGAATTCCATTTTGTGTGTTTGTTACTGGGTGACAAAAGAGTTTGGAATACAAACAGGCATATACAGAGCTGCACAGGACAGCTTTGTAGCATTCCCTTCAATAAATTCAGAGATTGTCTGTATCCAGCGACCTTTTAGGGGGAATTTAAAATTAAAAAAAATAAGAATAAAAAAACACGGTACAATTTTTCTATACCAAAGACCCAATTATAATTCTCAGCCTCTTTTATGGTGACTTCTCAAAACTGAGCTTCAGTGAGCAAGAACTGAATGATATTCTCAAGTGAAGGAAGGATCTGGGTGCTTCCTTTCCAGCCCTTGTGGATGAATGCCCTCACTGGAGATAGATTCTTTAATGAGCTTCACCAGTGGGTGCCCAGCTCTCTCAATTTCCATAAGTAATCACTTCAGATGCAGATTGAACTGTGTTGTTGGGACAGGTCAGAGAAACCAGGGAGTATGGAAAACAAAACCTGAAATTGAGATGCACTAAAACCACATTCCCAAGCATTCGGAGACCTTACAAATAAAAAGGGAAAATGCCAAATACTTGGATGGTAAAACCAGCCCCAATAACCATCACCTCCTAGGCTGGATCAGCATCTTATTAAAAAATACAAGGCTCTGTACTATGATCCTCTTATGGGTTAAATTCATTTTCTAATCTTGCAAAATGCTAACGGAAAGGCATCCAACCACCTTCTACAAAATAATTTCATTTCATAGATTTTTGTCATCAGCTACAGCCTACTACATTGCTTAAAAAAATTAATTAAGGGTCACTTCTAGTTCAACCACTTTGCAAGGCCATCCTATTTATTCATAAATTTTATTAATTCTGAAGCCAGTTGCTCCTCAATGGTGTATTTATGTTCAACTAGGTCAGGTCCACTGGGATGATATTTGGTCTTTCATAGCAGACACACAGAGCCTGTATGGGCAGTAGGCTCAAGCTACCCAACACATTTCCTTTCCTAAGATATGACTACATGAATTTGTTAGCCTTCTCTGAGAAAAATCTGCATAGAAATCCAGATATGCATTTCCCCAGTGCCTCCACATGAGACTTTCTCCACTTAAGGCTGTCAGTAACACGCTGCCTTCTGATTAGGGAAACAGGCATTTGGCAAACAACTCATTTCTGATGGTTTGTCAAACAAAAGTAGAAGGAAACAGTGAAAACTGCTCTTTCGTGTTTTACTCAAAAGCTATGCACTTGTTGACCAAACCTACACATTTTCAAACATGCTGCCACAGAATAAAATTTAGTAAAGACTTAGTTGAGATTTTAAAAAAACATTCATGCTTCTATTCCTCAATAATGCCATGACTGACTAACTTGGAGAATGATGATGCTGTAGAGAGAACTTTAAAAATAAAAACAGGGTGCCTGGGTGGCTCAGTGGGTTAAGCCGCTGCCTTTGGCTCAGGTCATGATCTCAGGGTCCTGGGATCGAGTCCCGCATCAGGCTCTCTGCTCAGTGGGGAGCCTGCTTCCTCCTCTCTCTCTCTCTCTCTCTCTGCCTGCCTCTCTGCCTACTTGTGATCTCTCTCTTTATTTTAAATAAATAAATAAATAAATAAATAAATAAATAAAATCTTTAAAATAAAAAAATAAAAAAAATAAAAACAATTCAGAGGCAACTGACATTTAAAATGTTCAAAGGTACGTTAACAGTCTCACTTTTCCTTTCAGGAAAGGGGGCACATGTCCTCCTTTGAGAACTATTCGAGCTGTCCCCAGTTGATGGGTAAACATTTACAAGCATTTGGGATGTTCACTTTCTTGGTCTTCCTGCTCTTCATTTTACTCAGGGCAATGGGACGAACGCTATTGTCTTTTGAAACTGGTCTTAGCCAGAACTCGCTGATGACTTAGCACAGAATCTGAGAGTTGGAAGGGCTTCTGGAGACCCCAAACTCTATCCTTACTTTAGAGAAAGGGATCAAGAGGCCTCATGGAGATTAGGTGACATGCTCAAGGTCACAGCTAGTTGGTGATGAGGTTAGATTTAGTCCAAAACCCATGTTTTTGGACCCCTTATATGGCACTCATTCACCCTATCACCCTAAATGTGATGAAAGACACAGAAATGACAATTCCTTACAATTTCTATGTCAGCACATGATTATGAGATGCTGTTGACTCTGTGAGCTCTTTGAGGTTAGAAGAAATGTGCTGCATCCTAAATGTCACAGGCCTGGAAGTAATCAAAAGGAAGCTGGATGTTAGTTGCTACCCTGCATAATGCTTGCAACATATCTGTGGTCGGCTGCAGTGTATTATTAGAGCTTGGGTTTTGTTGTGACTGTACGAACCAAGCCGCACGGGGAACGCTGAAGAGTGATCACAAAAACACCTTTCCTTCCCCACTGTCCCTCAAGCAGCAGGGATCAAATAACTGTTTCTCGGCTGTCTGTCGTTTAAACAAAAATAGCGCCTTCCCTCTACGTGTATCTGTGGCAAGTTGGTGTTGCTTCCTCTTCTCTGTTCTGTGCTATTTTCCAGACCCCAACCTTGGATCACCAGGGGATACTGGGACTAGAAAGGACCTGACATGATGTTTTACAAATTCATCTCGGATCCCTTCAGTACGTCACAGTCTGTGTTCGATAACGGCAGGCAGTGTAGAGCTGGCAGGCAGAAAGTAGGCTGCAACCGGATCTGGGGCTTGCAGAATCACCAGCCGCCAATCTTGCGACGTGAAGGGCTTTCCGCTCCAAGGATGGCAGTTTCCATCTGTATTTCAGGCCAGCTCTTTCACAAACGTTGCAAAAGTGGTGCACTTTATTCACCTGTGACATAGCCTGGCCTTTCTACATCTGTCTAGGAAATCACAGGTGAGACTTGGAGGAGCCACATGGAATCCACCCGACTTCCTAACTGCACACAAATCCCCCAATTCCTTTACGCTGACTGGCCTGGGCACTTACCAGCCTGGCATTTTTCTTCATCTTACCCTGCCCTAGTAGCCGCATGTGTAAAATTGGTATAGATAACAGTAGTGGCTCTCCTTGAGGGTTGTTCTGGGGACTAAATAAGTAGTTGGAGGTGCAAGACTTATACAGGATCTTGCATCTACGCATTGTGAAGATATTAGTTATTATAATTATTATTTCTACTCCATAAAGTTAAGACTTCCTCATAGTTTTGGATCTCAGTTGGCTATACTTATTTTTACATCAGTGAAGCAATGGCTTGTTAAGCTAATGAATGTCCTATGGCTATACCATAATTGATTCGACCACTCACCTCTTATTGGACATTTAGTGTGTTTCCAGTGTCCTACTATGTAGATAATGTTGTAAGCGATCTTATAACATCAGGATATCTGTAAGCTATCCTGAAATTGATTCTTATAGCTTCCCTAGAAGGTAGATGCTCTTAATATTGTCATTTCCCAAATGAGGAAACTAACACTCAGAAAATACAAATACAATATGATCATGCAATTTGTTAAGGGTTACTTGTAAGACTTAAGCCCACGCTTTGGGATCTCAAAACCTTAATGAATTCCTCATGCACGTTCTTATCCAAAATGGTTAGAACAGCAACTAGTCTGTGTGCCTAAAGTTGCAAACTCCATATATGTCCATTTTTTTCTTACATGGACCACCTCATTCCCCAATAATTCAGAATAACCACAGTGTTATTTTCCTCTTGGGCCTAAGCTCCTCAATTTTAAACCCTCGGCCTATTATTAGGAATACTTACACTGCAAAACCACTAGCAGCTTCCTATAATCTTGCACTGGCTTCTAAAAAACCTAGACACTTCCTTGCACTAATTTATTCCAGACTGTCTGGACCAGCAGGACATGGGGTGGACATGAAGAGCAATTTCAGGGACCTAAGGGGACAATACAATTACATTCTAGCAAGACCTTTGCTGCTTTCACTGGCTACAGGCTTGTACAGCACATTTAATATAACCTAACTACCCTGTCGGTTGAGGGGCAGGGGGATTGTCACTACTGGGAGCAGTGAATGAGCAATGAATCCTATGGGTGTTACTTTTAGGAACATATATATTTGTGGGTTTTTTAAAAAAAGATTTTATTTATTTATCTGACAGAGATCACAAGTAGACAGAGAGGCAGGCAGAGAGAGAGAGGGAAGAAGCAGGCTCCCTGCTGAGCAGAGAGCCTGATGTGGGGCTGGATCCCAGGACTCTGGGATCATGACCCGAGCTGAAGGCAGAGGCTTTAACCTACTGAGCCACCCAGGCACCCCATATATTTGTTTTTTGAAAACAGGAGATGAAAATTGAGGAATGAGTATGTAAGTATTCTTTTTTTTTATTTTTTAAGATTTTATTTGAGAGAGAGCATGCATGAGAGTGGGGTGAGACACAGAGGGAGATAAGCAGACTCCCCGCTGAGCAGGGAGCCCGACTTGGGGATCTATCCTAGGGCGCGCAGATCATGACCTGAGCTGAAATCAAGTCTGATGCTTAGCTGACCAAGACACCCAGGCGCCCCTATGTAAGTATTCTAAACACATAATTTGTATTATTGCATGCACAACACTTCCCAGAGAAGGGAGTCTGACTGGCTTCTTGACCACTACATGTCCAAACTGAGGCTGTCTTCTAGACTGTATTTCTCTTCTCTAAGAGGACCTATAAACCACAATAATGGCTAAATTTTATAGATCACTTAAATATGTGCCTGACACCATTCTAAGTATTTTATATGTATTAACTCCCTTTAATCATCACGACAACCCAGAGAGGTGAATACAGCTATTATCATTACTACTATCTTCCCCATTTTATCCATGAGGAACCAGGGGCATGGACAGGATAAACGACTTCTCCAGGTTATAGAATCAGTAAGTGGTCAGGCTGGGATTTGAAGGGGCCAGTTTGACTCTGGGTCTTTTGCTCTTTGTCACTATCCTAGGCCTATGGGTGCCCCCAGTCCCTGCTTCTCTTATCTTCTGTCTTCTCAGCCCAAGTCACAGTAACCTGTTCTCATTCATCCTTCCCATTTGGTCTTCAACTGGTGCCTTCACAGGGCTCCTCTCCAAACGTGGACCCCTCCTTTCCTCTCCAAACAGTTTTTCTACCTTTTCCATGAGGCCATCCCTCAGAGGGAAAGGAATATAAAGGTTATCATTGAAATGACAACAAAATCACTTCCCTTCACCATAAACCTCAAATGTTTGCTGGGATTACATGGAAAAGAAATATTTAATTAAAAAAATGAAAAGGTAGTTATTAATGCAGATACAGATTTTTTTAGAAATTGGTGCTTGAAGAGAACACTGCACCCAGTGCAATTTCCCTGTACATACACGAAACAATTAATAAATATGTATGGAGTAACTGAATGAATGAAGTCAACTTGGGACTGTGGAATTTGAACAGAAGTTTTTGAAAATCTGAACTTGGATGTTTTTGTAGGACTGCTTTAAGAAGATGCTCTTCTGCAAGAAAGACCATTTTGTCAGAATATATATGATCTAATGTTTCCAGGTTATGAAGTCCTCCATTGAGGGGTTTCCAGCAAGTCTGTCCGTGCTAATGCCACTTGCCTGCCAAAGAAGGCAGTGATTGTTCTCTTTTATGTCCTTCTCCTTCACGAATTTTTTAAAAAAATAACCAATGTTTCAGATACCAAGAGAAAAAGCTAATCTTTCTTAAGTATCAAGCTTGGAGAAGGTGGAATGACTAATTTGTTTCTCACCTTCCACAGAGATTTTTACTTTAGTGCTATATAAAAAATGTAGTTATGTTTTATGTTGGCATGCGATTTTAAACTGTTAATAGATATTATTGATACAAAAATTTTAAAAAACTGGGGTGCCTGGGTGGCTCAGTGGGTTAAAGCCGCTGCCTTCGGCTCAGGTCATGATCCCAGGGTCCTGGGATCGAGCCCCACATCGGGCTCTCTGCTCAGCAGGGAGCCTGCTTCTTCCTCTCTCTCTGCCTGCCTCTCTGCCTACTTGTGATCTCTGCCTGTCAAATAAATAAATAAAATCTTTAAAAAAATTTTTTTAAAAACTAAGACCCATATTTTATTTCTTATGTTCTGGCTATGTGCGGAAAGTCAAGAAAACCTAGCAGTTATCTATAGCTTTGGTGTTTTAATAATTCGGTTTAACTACTTATTTTCCAATCATATGTTAGATTTTAAAAGGCATCTCAGGCTCATTGGGGTTATTTTTGTTTGTTTGCCTCAAGCTGTTTGAAACAGCAAAGGTAAGGATTTATTTATTTTTTGTTTTTAAAAAAATTAAAAAAAAAAAGATTTGTATTTATTTATTTGTGAGAGAGACATGAGAGAGCAAGCATGAGAGCAGAGAAGCAGACTTCCCGTGGAGCTGGGAGCCCGATGTGGGACTCCATCCTCAGACCCTGGGATCATGACCCAAGTCGAAGGCAGCCGCCCAACCAGCTGAGTCACCCAGGTGCCCAAGGTAAGGATTTATTAGTAAGAGCGTATAACTAAAATAATGAAGAAGTTGACTGACTCAGTTGTAAAAGTTTGATTTCGGTACCTTCATTCCACAGCTGTTTTAGGATTAGTCTATCACAAAAATAGCTTGAGCTGTTACCTTGAATCAGAATACAAAGTTATTTTCTACGGTGCTCTAAGTTTTGTAGCAAAATGCACTGCTTTGAGCAGTAAATCTTGCATTTCAGAAATCTCACTGGTCAGATTAACTGTAGATTATACAGCAAATGTCTTGATTTCTAAAAGAAGTAAATTCCGTTTTTCAGCGTTACCTTCCACTCTTTCTAAGGAAGCCATCCTCTAGCCTTTTGCCCGGGCCGTTGCACGTGTACCCCAGCTGTCCCTGCATCGAGTCTGCGCTGGGGCAGCTCCTGCCTGAACCCCTCTATCCACCACCCCCTTCAAACCCACAATATCCATGATCCTCCCTACACTCTAGGTTCAGATCAAATCCCACCTCCCCTGTGAGTATCACAGCCAGGAGCAGCGTCTCCCCATTCAGAATACTGACACTGAAGGGACTTGATATTCCATGGTTTCTACAGGCCTCCGTCTCCCTCCCCAATTAAGACTGTGACCCCCTGGGGGTCACTGACATCTACTGACTCCCCGTACATAAGTGGAGTTGACAAATAGATTATAACAAAGAAAATGAAAACGAAGGAAATAGTAAGTAAAGAAAATCTTCAAAAATATATACAGTATGTGGTAAATATTTGATTACTTATAAACCTGGACAAGCAAAATGAACAGATAAGCAGAAACTAAATGTGGGCTACAGGTTTCAGTCATCTGTTGAACTAAACACTTCCCCACAAGCATTAGAAGGGCACAAGTTGCGCATATGAATTTGTTTTCCCTCCCTGTCATAACACACCTTTATACACGTATTACCCAGATGGTGGCTGGAAGTTTTTCCCATCTTTAGGTCTGGGGAAAAAGGCAATTTCTCAGCCCCTGAAAGTCCACAACCCCCAACATTTCTGTAAACTCTGGGGACAGGGGTGATGCTTATGCTACCATGGCCTTGGGCTCTAGTGCTCTCCCACCTGCTGGCGGGGGACCCACACATCAAGGTTCTGCTCATGACAGATGCTGTCCGAGGGATCTGCTGAGGATTTGGGGAAGGCAAAGCCCAGAGCAAGTGGTCTTATGTCACCCAGATGGCTCTTTCCTCCCTATTATCCTCTGCTTTTTTCCCCTTTTCATTTTCTTCATCCTGGATAAAGTAATATAGATTATTTTTAGAGGAAATCTTGGCACCATCTCGTTCTCCCAACCAAGGTGGACCTCATTTCTAAATGTAACCTCTGGTCAGTATTTCTTCAGAGAAAAGTGAGACTCACTTTGATGCCAGCTATTAAATACTGTAAACACATCTTCCTATTACACTCATGTGTTAAAAAAAGCAATAGATGGTCAAAAGCGTGGAACTGGAGGGGAACCAGAAGCACAGCCAACCTGCTGCTCTGTCTCCACAGCTCCCAGACCATCTGTGACTGAAGCTGCAGGTGTCCTAGAAACACCACCACAGGCAGAGTTCAGACTCTACCCATCCTAGGCTGGTAACTCCAATTTTGATCTCACTGCCTGTCTTCTGGATTTGTGTCCCCCCCACCCCCTCCAGATGCACAACTCAGACTTACAGCCAATTTTGTTTCCTTCCCTCTCTGCTTGAGGCCGTCATGCTCTGCAATAGGGGCCCATTTCAGGTTCCCTTGCTCCTGCACAGCCTCCGCTCCCCTGTGGTACACACAGCAAAGTTGGGACCCAGCTTTAGATAATACAGGCTCTGAGCAACTAGCTATGGGTAACTGGTAAGTAGATCTGCTTTAGATTTCCAAATTTCCAAGTGTTGAGGAGTCTCATGAAGCTGAGTTATTCAACTCTATGGAATGCTCTCTTTCCCACCACAGGGGCAATGAACAGAAGAGGCAGAAGGGCAGTCAGTGACCACACCTGCGGAGCTAGCGGCAGACAACAGCGTCACCATGTGGAACGAATGGTCAGCAAACCAAACTATGGTGGTGACACTGTTAGATCTGAGCACCAGAAGGAGCCCATTCCATACCTTCCAATCACCTTCATTTCTTTCTTGGCAAAACTGTCCTTACAATTTTAGTTGGAAAACACAGTATCCTGTGGTCATGACACCAAGCCAACATTTTCTCTGGTCCCAGTTAAAGGAGATACAAAGATGCCAGAAAATATTTGTCCAAACAGTGCTGTTTCTCATTAGAAAGGTACTTGCAGAGCCTAGTTACTGCAATAGCAACTCTGTATTTTTCTGTTACCACGAAGCTCCCAAATGAAATAGGCACTTTTTTTTCTATGAGTAGCATATCACATTTGTTGGGTAATAAAGAAAGTGTTCACAGATACTAAAAGTCTTTATCCTGTGGTAAAGGGACATCACTGAAAATGGAAAATTTAATTTCCATTCTCTTTTGGTGTCATGAAGTTTAAGAATGTAATTTTTCTGAGTTGCTTCAAGATAGCCAGCATATTAAATATCTACCCCCCCACTGCCCACCTCATGACCTGACTACATCTAGCTGGAGAAGAATGTTAACGCTTTGTCCGCCAGTTCTTTACCTCTGACAGGGCAGCAAGACCACGCACTATAAACATCTGCCCTAGAATGGCCTCTCGTGGTCCTCCTTTTCTATAGTAATTTTCGATACCATGTAACTTATCTTGGAAAGGATACATGACTTTGTAGAGACCACCACTCAGGAATTAGAGAATGTTCCACATCAATGGAAATTCGTATGCAAGTTGGGACCAATTCCACATCTCCAGTGTAACAAGTCTGGAAGTGCCATGCCTAACTGGGATGTCAAAAATGTCTATGTTTGGCAAATGGCTATTGTGAGAGAAACAGGAAGTCTCTCGGGAGCTGTGGAAGTCATCACGGCTTTGGAGAAAAACAGTAGCATTACAGATGGTCAGTGCCAGACCAGATGCTGCTGTGGCCAGGATGAACTTGGAGCGATGAGCTAGGAGGGCCAATCAAGAGTGCTCATGGTAAGGTGGGACTCCACATGGAATTACTTCTGGATGACAAGGACAGTAGCCACCACTGTTTGTTTGTGGCATGCTAGGAATCCCAGACATGACGCCCATCCACCCAACCATCCTGCCAGGTCAACATATGGGAGTGCTGAGCACTTTCCCCATAGCAGGCAAGTCCTAGTGGGTCATCTCAGTCACTCCTCAGCACAAGTCATGAGATGTGACTGTGGTCACTGCTGCAGTCTAGATGGGGCAGGGTTGGGGGGGCAGTTTCTGTTCTCAAGGCCACAGTCAGGAGGCATCAGAACCCAGACAGTTGACTCTGAAACTGGAACTCCAGGTGGCCTGTCATAATGGCCTGATGTCTTTCAGGGAATAGGAGGCACCTGACATCCCTCCTCTCTCCATGAATTCTCCAACAGCTTTGTGAGATCAATGTTACTGTCCTTACTAGGAAATAAAAGAAAACAGAGATTTAAGGACTTGCCCCTGGCTACACAGTGAAAAATGATGCCACTGAGATTTGAACCCAGGTCTGTCTGAATATGAAGTAGAACTAAAAGCACGGTGTGGCTCCTGAAAAACCTGACATCGTGAGCCTGTTGTTGTCATGGATAAAAGCTGACTGTGGCCAGAGTTTCGGCGCTCATCTCCCCATGTCTCAGGCGACACGAGATCTTGCCTTTCGTACTGATACACAACTTCCCTTTGTACAGAGAAAACATGAAATGTGTGACACAGCAACAGTCTGCAGCAAACAGCATCCCCATCCAGGCTGGACCCAGACTCAAAATGCTTTGTCCACGTGGTTCCCTGTCTGAAATGCTTTTGAGCACTTAAGATACCTAAGTCACAAGGGCGGAAATTAATCCTGGAGACATGTAATGCACAAAATATGGAAATGACAGCTGCTTAAAATAAAATATAGGCTGTATCATCCAAGTGAAGGCTGATCCCAAAACGGCATGTCAAACCACTAACATTTCCTCAACTGCTATTTATTTGCATGTTCTCTAGTTTTGTCTACAGCGTTTTCATGGGTCTGCTCATGTTCTAAGTGCTGCGCATGCCAAGAGCTCAGTGCTGTATAAATAGTTTCAAATGCACAGAATGTGACGGAAATCTCATTTGAAACCATATGGCCTTTCACGAATGCTCCAAATGGCCACTACTCAAAGGTACAAGATTTAAAAAGTAATCCCGCCACCATTAAAAATATATGAATAAATAAATGACGGCAATGACTTCCTTTTCCCTACTGGATTTGTGGACGGGTTGGGGAGTATGAATTGCTTCTGCTCTGTGGCTGATTTTCAGTTCAGATAACTCATCTTTATTCATTTCCTTTCAGTCGTGATGAGCCATATTGAGAGCAGCTGTAGGCAAGAGAAAAAAAAAAAAAAAAGGATCTCCTCACTCCCTCCTTTAAATCGTTGTCAAACAGCCGTTATAAAGAATCCATCTGGGCTCAGTGCTTTGCTGGGCACCCAAGAAATAATAGAAAACAGGAGAGGAAAAAAAAACCAATTTAAGCTGAATCTAACAAAGAGATTTAAAAATTACCCAAACACATGTTTTGGGGGAAAAAAATCAACCTCAGGATGATTTAATGCAAAGTCGGGGAGACCAAGCCTAAAGGAAAAGTATACTTCATATTAAATGCAAAACCAAACCCAAACAAAATGTATTTTAAAGGTGATGGTCACTGGTCAGGAGCGGTCTGGCAGGGAGTTCTAGTAAGAGTTAATTATAAAGTTAGAAGGTGGTAAGCAAGCATCAATAAGCCAAAACTCAAAATGTAGTAAGACTAAAATGATATGGGAAAACAACCTGCATGAAGTGGAATGAAATGAGAAATGATTTGCATTAAAAACTGAGTTTTTATATCTAAAAAAGTCTTTCTCAGTTTATACAGCAAATGATTCGGGGGTCAAAATGCAAGTTTTCTTTTTTTTTATAAATTTTGGATGAATGATGAATATTTTTTGGATGAAGCTTGGTCTGAATTAGAAAGTAAATGCTTTTAACATTTTACTTAAAATTGTCTCATCTGTTTTAATACATCAACCCAACAGAAATCTTGCTTATGGATCATTCTACTCTACTTCAATGACACAAAAACGGCTTCAGTTTCAAAAGGGAGATTTGGCAAGTGATTACTGCATAAAATATCGCAGTCTTGTTTACTTTACAGCATTTTTGTTCATGCGTTTTTAATGGTTACATGAACCAAATGCTTAGGCAACTGTGCCGGAGATGAAATGAATGAGAAACAAAGATCTGTTAGAGGGCAAGCTGGAAGACTAAATGCTCTGCAAGTTTTCTTTAAAATACAACAGAGCAAAGAAGAATTCTAAGTAGTGTCTGAAAATGACCATGAAAGCACAGTGACTAAGATTCACAAGAAAAGTTTTAAGATACTAGAAGGAAAAGTCAACAAAAGAACCCTCAGAATACACACACAAAAAACTCAAGCTCTCTTGCTTTCGATTTATTGCTAGGGAATGGTTTTTTCCTCCCATCATCTCTGAACTCTCTGCTATTTTGGCACAGCAGAGTACCTGCTCCCTTGTGACCTTAAGTCTTCCATGGCCCCCACAGTTTGATTCTCTACCTCTGCAATCTTCTCATTCTCTGTAGCGGGTCTGTCTTCCTTCCTGCTGTTTCCATCTCCACTTGCCTCCTGCAGGCCAGGCTCCTGAACCTGACTCTCTCCTGGGAGTCCGACCACTTCTATGCCACCACGTCACTCCCGATCATTCCCAAATTGACACAGCTTTCCTCAGTCTCCACTCCACAGCCTACAGACACCAGCCTGTGTCCCTCCCCCATGGTGTCAACTTCAGTATGGTCCGAGCCACCTCCATCACTAAAAAAATCTATTCCCCAGCCTTAAAATTTGTGACTTTCTCTCTTTTTTTCAAACCTTTTCCTCTCCCTTGGCCAATAAAGCCTATCAGCTCCTCAATCCTACTGATTTGTCAAAGATTTCCCTCTGTATTTTTCTTCTCATTAACTGAATCTAGGCTCTCACCACCTCTAGCCTAAACTATTGTCATAATAATACTAATAACAAATCAAAAGTGTCAACCGTTATGTGCCAAACATTGCTCTGAATGCTTCATATGAATACTCTCATTATCTGGGAAGAAACTAAGTACAGAGATGAATTTATCTGACCGAGGTCACACAGCAAGCAAAGCCAGGATGTGAATCAAAGGTGTCTAATCCTGGCATTCTTTGGCACTATGTTGAATTGCTTCTCACAGAATCTCTCCTCCAAGGCATGTTGCACACTACATCCACTTTCTTTCTCTAAAATCGTGGTTCAAATGTGACAATATGTATTAGCAACCTCAATCATTCATACCTATGGGCTTAAAATTTGAGTTAAAATTTCTGGAAATTTATCCCAAGGAAATAATTAGTCATGTACGGAAAGACTAATACCCAGGGATCTTCACTGTAACATGATATACAACAGTTCAAAAATGGGAACAACTTTAATGTTCAATGAATTGTGGCATTTTCATACAGGGGAATACACACCATTAAGAAGGACATTGCAATGTCCACAATAGCCAAACTATGGAAAGAACCTAGATGTCCATCAACAGATGAATGGATAAAGAAGATGTGGTATATATACACACAATGGAATACTATGCAGCCATCAAAAGAAATGAAATCTTGCCATTTGCAACAACATGGATGGAACTAGAGCATATCATGCTTAGCGAAATAAGTCAAGCGGAGAAAGACAACTATCATATGATCTCCCTGATATGAGGAAGTGGTGATGCAACATGGGGACTTAAGTGGATAGGAGAAGAATAAATGAAATAAGATGGGATTGGGAGGGAGACAAACCATAAGTGACTCTTAATCTCACAAAACAAACTGAGGGTTGCTGGGGAGAGGGGGGTTGGGAGAAGGGGGATGGGGTTATGGACATTGGGGAGGGTATGTGCTTTGGTGAGTGCTGTGAAGTGTGTATACCTGGCGATTCACAGACCTGTACCCCTGGGGATAAAAATATATTATATGTTTATAAAAAATAAAAAATTAGAAAAGCAAAAAAAAAAAAAAAAAAAAAAAAAAGAAGGGCATTGCCGAAGAGTATTTGGTGATGGGGGAAAATGTTTAAGTTTTATTCAGTAAGAAGAAAAAGTGGGTCATAAAAGTTTAATATAGAGTATGGATTCAATTTTATATATTAAAAAAAGGCAAAATAAAAACAAAATGCCAAATGTACCAAAATGCTAACCAAAATTATTTTGAGGTATTGGAACTCTAAGGCATTTATTTTCATGCTTTTCCAAAATTTTATGATCAGTATATGAACACTGTAATCAGAGATCCTTCCCATGATAAATGATACTTAAAAAATAATATTCATATCTCACTGCTTCTAACAGTGTCATTTCCTTGCTCAAGAGCACAATAATGAATACTTATTATCTGTTACATTAGGTTGAAAGCTTCCATGCCTTCAAAGCAAGCTCCTTTGTCTAAAGCTTCTTGGTTCTTGAATCCCAACCTCTGTGTCTTTCCAGGAGAATGACCCCAGCCAGACTGGTCTTTTCAACAGGCTTCCCTTTCCCATCCCCCACCAGCTCTGCAGTTGGTCAAGGCCCAACCAGGGCCTCACATCACTCACACCTCACCGATGCAGATGCATCAATCCTCCACTGGATTCTTAGACTATAGCTTGGTTCTATTTATAAATGTTTGGTATTTCTTCCTCGTTTTACCATGTATGGAAAATGGCACTCAACCTGTACACCACACAGCTATTATAAAAAGTCATCATTTAGTAATGATGTATAGTTACACAATCAGGCAAGTGGTAATAATATTTCCCCCATTTAGCAAAGTAGTTTTATTATTTACATTCTGGTCTTAGTTGCTATTCTCTGTCTTCCTCATCACATTTTTCACACCCTGGCCACATACAGTACTTCCCTAAATTAAAATCATATATTTATATATGTGTTTCTCTTGCTTAAATGTGAGTTCCTTGAGTGGAATAAAAATACGTGACTAAGTTTTACTGCCCCAGCACATAGGACATAGAAGTTACTCGATAAACATTTGTTGAATGAATTACAGATTAGTGGGAATAGGTAAATCTGTATCTAAAATAAATACAAATAGTTTGAGGAAAATACTGGAAGCAACTTTCGTATGACTTATGATTGATCTAACACCAGCAGCAGAAATGAGTAAGATCTGCTGGAATTGTTAGAGCTAAAAAACAAATCCTCTCTCCAGTTAGCTTTGCCAGATACCTAAGAGATGCGTAAAAGTTAATCTGAAAATATAATGTAATTCTTACACATCATACTGATTTCTTACATCAGAAGACTGTCCCTATCTAGAGATTTAATGATCAAATGGGTGGTAGGAGGAGGAGGGAAAAATAATTTTCACTGATTGTGAAAATTCTCAGTTGGCAATTCCAGGTGTTACTTTTTCCCCACTATATTCTTTCTTTCTTTCTTTCTTTCTTTCTTTCTTTCTTTCTTCCTTCCTTCCTTCCTTCCTTCCTTCCTTCCTTCCTTCCTTCCTTCTTTTCTTTCTTTCTTTCTTTCTTTCTTTCTTTCTTTCTTTCTTTCTTTCTTTCTTTCTTTCTTTGAGAGAGATCACAAGTAGGCAGAGAGGAAGGCAGAGAGAGAGAGGAGGAAGCAGGCTTCCCGCTGAGCAGAGAGCCCCATGAGGGGCTTGATCCCAGGACCCTGGGATCATGACCTGAGCTGAAGGCAGAGGCTTTAACCACTGAAGCCACCCAGGCGCCCCTTTCCCACTATATTCTAAGTAACTCTACAGTTGCTATGTATCTGTGGAGACTGAAAGATCACACCATGATTCACAAGACGTAACACTGTATGAATAAGCGATCTATATATGGGGAGCTATAATTTTTCTATGGAACTTTGGAGAAGTTGTAACCACAGGAGGAAAGTCTGATTGGTTAATAAGCCAATCAAGCCATGGGTTGTGTTTCAGAATACCATCATCGCAAATACCCAGGCTTGGTTTTATATAATACAAGGGTGTCACTCCAACTGAATCTGCATGCTCTAAGTGTTCTCCCATCTCATGTTGACCCTAATTTCCATTTCTTTAGACTATTTCACTTCTCTGAGCTCAGTAGGCCATAACATTACATCATAAGTGGGCAAAGCTGAGACTCATCTTTCCATTTTAGTGACCATATAATGTAGATATTTAAGTACTAGTGGATTCTGTCATACATCTAAGCATGATCCCGGATTAAAGAAAAAATATGCAGTGAAAAAAGGGAAGAATTTTTCCTTTCCTTCATCTATGGGATCATGAACAAAAGTGCCCTTTGGGACGAAATGAGGAAGTACAAGAGGAAGCCCATTCCATACTACTTTTTATTTATATTGTTGTAAAAGCATGGCAAACATTATTAAAATTGAACTGGTAAGAAATCAACTAGAGAAATAAAAATCAGGAAATAAAGAAGGCACAATTTGCAACGGAACCCCAACAGAACTCTGAAGTTAGGGGAAGTCAGTCCCCCCACTTTATAGGCTAACCATGCTTCCCCTGGGCTTTTACCAGGGGAAGGCAATGTTTTGCATGAATGAGAGCATGTGAGATCCATAGTTATCTGGATCTGAATAACAAGGAGCCATTTTTAATAGGGCCAACCTGTATCAGGGATATGATCTGAAATGAACAGACTCTGGGAAAGAGGAGGCTCCCATGGGACCTGTAACTGTTAGCAAATCAGACTCACTAAAACACTGAGAATTTGAACTCTTTGTTCTGCACTACTAGACAGCCTGAAGACCCAGGTCTGGGCAAGGAAGGGATAAGGGCAGGGGCAGAAGAGTTAAGCAGAAGCAGATGGAGCGGTCTCTACAAGGGGACTCTAGTTTTAAGAAAAAATTATGCCTGCTTTATGAGACAGACATTAAATAGCAAATATTAGTAGTGACATCTCTGTCCTTTAGTGGACGGTTTTCCCACATGAACAAAAATATTTTATGCATTAATGAGGCAAATCATCAAGGAATATGGATCTTGTGTTTAGTACACTAAAATCTATTTGGATTAATGTCCTGAAAGACATAGCTGCATCAAATTCTAAATTCTAGTACTCTTTAAAGAGATACAGTTATATTATCTTTAAGTATATACAGAAACAAGAGGAGGTCTAATTTTATCAAGCAGATGTCCTTCACCAATTCACTTGGATTTAGCATATCAACAGTGACTTTAACATGCCTGAAAACAGTTTTCTTAACAGGATAAAGGTTGTCTTTTACATTCCTCTTCAGAACCTTTACTGACCTAGTAAACTACTTTTCATGGATGACACAAAGGCCAAATTCACTAGGCCACTTGGCATACCAAAAATTAAAACACACACACACATACACAGAGCATATAAACACTAAACTTTTCTATTTTTTAAAGATTTTATTTATTTATTTGAGAGAGAGAGAGGGAGAAGGAGAAGCAGACTCCCCGTGAGCAGGGAGCCCAATGCAGGACTTCATCCTAGGACCCCAAGATCATGACCTGAGTGGAAGGCAGATGCTTAACCGACTGAGCCACCCAGGGACCCCAAGCTTTTCTACTTTTTTAGACCAATATGTTAAAAAAAAAGTCTGAAAAAGAGTGTAAATATATTACATTATTTTATTATAAAGCAGCAAAAGTAAATGAACTGACTCACTACATTTCACCTAAACAAAAAATTAATTATTGATCTAGCATATTTGATTTAAAAGGAAATTTAGGAAGGGGAATTACATTCACATAAATGCTTTAGGGGTGCCTGGGTGGCTTAGCTGGTTAAGCGACCCACTCTTGATTTCAGTTCAGGTCATGATCTCAGGGTTCTGGAATCGAGCCTCAGGTTGGGCTCCTTGCTCAGTGGGGAACTGGCTTGAGTGTTCTCTCTCCTTTACCCTCTGCCCCCGACCCCCACCCCATACTTTTTATCTCTCTTAAATAAATAAATGTCTTTAAAACAAAACAAAACAAAAAATAAATAAAGAAATGCTTAAAACACAGAATGTGACCTTGTAAACAAGCAGCAAGCAGGAGGTCTTACATCTATGGCATTAAAAGGGTTAAGGGTGCCCCCAGATGTCTCTTCCACTTCCTCTCAACTGGAGGATTTCACAATTTTTTGGATTTATGAATAGGCCAGGCCAGTTGGCATCTTGAACTCAAATGACTCTATCTAGATCTGTCCCTTCCTTACCTGTTGGAAAGAGACAATTCCCCTCACACTTGGAACCCTGAAGCCATTTAAGCTGCTTGTCCCAAAACTGCAGAATGGGACCTTACACCATTCTTTATCTCCTGACACTCAGCCTCACTAAATAAAAACTATAGTGCCTTGTTAGCCAACAACTGAGCGTGAAATCACTACATTGCAATCCCCTACCCTTCGAGTCAATCAATCCTACTGCCCCCCCCATTATAGATCTGGATGCATCAGGTCAATAAAAGAGAGGGGGAAAAATGGAGCGGAATAAAATGAATGTATCATCAGAACCGAAACATACCCATACGGCATATTGAATTCCATATAGTGAAATTAGTTGGTACATTCATATAAAACAGTTTAGAGCTGGCTAACAAAACCAAGACACATGCTATTTAATGTCATCATCCTGCTCTGAACTTGCCAGGACATACAGAATAGGGAAAACTAGGGAGACAGATACACGGCAAAGAAACAAGCTTTTGTCAGGTCTAAAATTGCTAACAGATTAGAGTGTGTCTGACAAGGCACTGAGATTGTAACATATGTTCTTTTTAAGGAGTATTAACTTTTCATGCATTAGCTACATGCTAGCTGAGAGAGCTGGAACCACTAAGCACTACGAGATGTCGTTTGCAGGAGTCCGCAGTACGCCCTTGGGATCCATCCTGAGCACGTGTCTGAGGACGTGGGATGCAGGAAAGGTGGCGCCAAGGGTAGGAAAGCCAGGGAAGACAGAACGCAAAGAAACAGGCTGTAATATGGGTTGAAGGTGAGGCTAACTTTTTTCTTGAAGGAGCTCCCAAACGGAAGGGCACATTCAGAAGAGGGAGGGAATATTTTGAAAGAAAGCTCTTTTTAGCATTTCCTTCCACCGAAATAACATTTCCCACCAAGTACTGTTTCCCTAGTTGTAGGGCTGTTCTTTCTGTATCCTGAAATGGCCATTTTGCTTCCATCTCTCGAGATGGTTCTTTTTCAAGAGGGTAAAACTGTTTTAGTGCTGAGTAATTATTAATATTAAAAATAAGCTAGGACTACTGGTTCATCCAGACCACTCAAAAATCATTTGGCCTCTAATACAGGGTCCAGGTTTCCTAACTGGACACATTCATATCTAGTGTGTTATGTTTTTATAGAAAAAGTCCACGACTTTAGCTGTTTGTCTATAGGCCCTTTATAGCTGAGTTGGTTAAGCATCTGCTTTCAGCTCAGGTCATGATCCCAGCATCCTAGGATGGAGCTCTATGTCTGGCTCTGTACTCAGCGGGGAGCCTGCTTCTCCCTCTCCCTCTGCCTGCCACTCTGCCTACTTGTGTTATCTCTCATTCTGCCAAATAAATAAATAATTAAATAAAAATCTTTAAAATGTGCTCATCTTAAGGTTAAGCCTAGTTCTAAATATAGATCAGAAGAATAAAAGCTGTGAAGTATTATCATACCAAGAGAGAAGTAACTTCAGAGTTGGTTTGTTATCTTGGGTTATTTATGTACCTATCCAGATTTTTATGGGCAAAAAAAAAGTTGGGTTTGGATCCTGGGCAACACAGTCTTCATATGTAATACGTTAGTAACATCTATGATACAGGGAAAGATATTTACCATATATGCAAACATAATCTGTTAGGGGAAAAGCAATTTATATGCTGAGAGAGATAGAAAGAAGAAGTGAGAGGGAGAGAGACGGGGAGAGAGGGCATGACTCTCCAATCATTTTCAATTATATGAAAAGGTAAATAAGCAGGGCACATAATTTTGACAAGGTTCCACATCAGAGATAAGTTTATAAAAACAGAGATAACAGGGGATTGGGGAAGTGTTTTCTCATGGAGAGAGGAGTTGATTTAAGATGGGAAATAAAGAGTAGAACCAATATTTTGCATCAGAGAAGTGTTACAAGTAACAGAGAGCATTAGCTAGATTTTCCTTTTTTAAAATTTTCTTTTTAATATTAAAAATTATCTTGGTGGGCGCCTGGGTGGCTCAGTGGGTTAAGCCGCTGCCTTCGGCTCAGGTCATGATCTCAGGGTCCTGGGATCGAGGCCCGCATCGGGCTCTCTGCTCAGCAGGGAGCCTGCTTCCCTCTCTCTCTCTCTCTGCCTGCCTCTCCATCTACTTGTGATTTCTCTCTGTCAAATAAATAAAAAAAAATCTTAAAAAAAAAAATTATCTTGGAGAGAGAGAACACACTCAAAGAAAGAAAGAGCTGTATGACCCATCTGCTTCTTTCATGTGATAAAACCATGGGAAGACTGGTCTGTGTGTGTGTGTGTGTGTGTGTGTGTGTGTGTGTGAGACAGAGAGAGAGAGAGAAAGAATAGAAGACAAGATAGAAGAAGGAGGGGGCGTATAGGAGACCTGAAAGGTGATAAGCAGATGATGTTTTTACTTCTGTACCAATCTGGTATATCTGGCCCACTTAACATGGACAAGTTTTATTACTATGTCCTATAAGATACCTGATTTAAAAAGTTCAGTGAAACTGGGAGAATAAAATATTCTAAGTACTATTTTTTTTTAAATGGAGGGGAAAAAAACCTCATTGGTGCGTGCGTGCGTGTGTGTGTGTCTGTGTGTGCGATGAAAGAAAAATGGAGGATAGAAAAATGGAGGATAGAAAAATGGAGGACAGAAAAACTGTTCAACAAGGAAGAAACAGAAGTTGAGAGGAGTGACTGGAAAAGTTTATAAAATCACAAAGGACACAAGTGGGGGTATCCACTATGCTCACTGTCTGTACAGCAGAGGCAGGTAACCCTCTCTGAAGTTTAAGAGACTCATTTAGGACACGCAATAGGAAGGGCTTAGATTTATACAATAGGCGGCTGTTCAAGAGAAAGCATCCAGGGAAAAATTGCAATAGGCACTAAGAAGCATGCTTTGGGACATTTGGGAGCCTAGATTCTTAACAGGTTAATAAAGGAAATGCATCCCCAGCTTTTGAACCTCCCCTCCAGTGCCCACCCCCCACAGACTGAGGAAAGGTGCTGGGCCTGGAGAGCCACTGCTTCCATTCTCTCGATTAATGCAGAAAATGGAGCATGGATTGGGAACATTGCATTAGTATCACTGCCGTCAACCCCAGTCACTAATGACCCAATTTGGGGAGGAGGGGGCAGAGGGGAGAAAGTTCCAGTCAAACAACAGTACTGTCTGAAGATGTAAAAGATCTTTCCTGAGGTAATTAAAAAAAATTTTTGGCGACTTTAAAGATGGGCTTTCTTATGTGCCGCGCAGCATAGAACAGCTTGTAGGCTGCAGATCAATAAATTCCAGTTAACTTTCAAGTCATGTCGGCATGCAGCCCTGACTGGTTTATTAATGTAAATTTCAGCCTTCTAAAAAGGTATGTCTAAAGGAATACGGCACTATACAGATGGTACTGAGTCTGCTCCATCAGAACAGGCCTTTGCATATACCGGTTACCCACATCAATAGGGAATCTTATACTGCCGGAGAGAATAGGTCACCTCTCCTTCTGTCTCATTCAGTTAGTGTTTTCCTTAGGAAAACCCTGAGAACCATTTCTTTTTGTTTTTAAGAGTACCTGATCTCTGAACAGCAAATATCTATGGCTTTCCTCACGCTACTCCAGCAACTAGTTAAGAATTGGGGAAAAAAAAAAAAAAAAAGGTGCAAATGGAAGGAAAGAAACACAATTTCAATGTTTAAATTTCTTTGTAGGGAGGAAGGTCCGCCATCGTCTCTCTTCTTTTTCTCTTCCCTGCCACTATGTCCCTGGAACTCACTGAACTGTAAAAAAAAATAGCCTAGAAATAAAAAGTGAGGAAGAGATCAAGCTTTTCCTTCAATCATCTCTCCCTTGCATGCTTTCTTACCTTTGATTCTTTACCTTGTTTGCTTTTGCTATACATTTTTAAAAAGCCCTTAAATACCTGTCAAGCGGATGATCCCTTTTGCGGACTAGCTTCTAGGCATCAGGACAATCTGGAATTCCTGCTCCAAAAAGACCAATATTTTACGAAGTACAGACTAATTTTCTTCTTAGGTTATGCCAAAAATGACTACGATAACACAACTGTAGTTCAAACAGTGCATCTTCAAACTAAATGGTTTCTGGGTGATCTGTGTTCCCTTCTCTCTTAAGGTGACATAAATAAGAACAGGCTTCTGGAATCCATGAAAACTGGCCAGAGACAAAAGCTGCACAGGAATTCTACTGCACCTATGAAATGTTTATTCTGAAAGAAATATTTATGAGATGGTAAGACTATCTGAATTTGGCCCCTAATAATAGTATCTTAAGGATATTTTTTTAAAAAACAAGTGCTTATGTAGAAATCTCAGATGTTTTCAGACCACTTGGGCCTTCATGGAATTTATATAGAACATTATCATTTTACTAATAACGGAGATATGTGTTTTAAGAGCCAACTGAAACAATATGGAACACGAGCCCGATTTTCATGTTGAGAATTTTAGATGAAAGACAGGTTTACACTTTTTATTTCTGACTGCATTCAGTTTTAATCAAGGTTCCTGGAGCTTCTCACTAACAGTGAAATTGTATTTAAATAGGGCCTTTAGGGTCTTTGAGTTACAGATTAATTAACTCAATTTGGACAGGGTTTTGGGGGCAACTCTAGCTCTTGCATCTCTAATTTCATCTCCGGAGGTAGTCCAAGTTCCTCGAGACATCAGCAACTAAGTAACTGCATAGGCTCAGAAAGACCGTGATGGAAGCATCTGAAACAATGGGACAAGGCACTACTAGTTGACATTTCCAGCCCCTTGTTGAACGGGGCTAGGACAGCAACTGCACCACTCAGTGGGATGTGGGCAGTGCGACCAAATAGTTCATGTCTCAGTTTCCCACTCTGCAAACACCTGAGTCAGAAGGCGATTGTGTGGACTAATCAGTGCTCAACATGGATGCCTGGCACGGTGAGCGCTCAGTAAGTAAGATGCTGTCACTATTATTCTTATAAACCTGATCACCATGTTTCATTGTGCAAGCAGAATTCTCTAGAAATAAACGACAAAGGGAAAAGGTTTGGGAAAAGGTTCAGGAAGAATAGCACATGCATGCTCAGACATTTTCGGATTTTCTTCCTTGCCCTTCTCCGGCCCAGACACCCACTCCTGTACTGTGCTGTCCAGGGCCACCGCGTTTCTGGTCCACTTCAAATACACTCCAGACTTTTTAGCCTTTCTGTGCCTTTAAGTGACCCTCTCCGGAAGCCCGTCCCGAACTAGAAATATCTCCCATCATCTTCAAGTCTTAGCTCACTGCTGTCTTCTCCACAAAGTATTCCGAATGGAATGTCCCTGCTCTGTTTTCCTTGGACTGTATTTACATTTATATAACTGTACTTCTCACCTCTTTCCTTGAGCTAGTGATCCTCTTGATCTTATGTCATTTAGTGTATTTACGTGACACTAAAGGACCACTGTTACAGACTGGGTGACGTTCCTCAAAATTCTTATGTTGAAGCCCTGACCTCCAATGTGGTGGTATCTGGGGTTGGGAGGTAATTAGGCTGAGATGAGTTCATGAGGGTGGGCCCCCATGATGGGATGAGTAACCTTATGAGAGAGGGAGAGAGACCAGAGCCCTCCCTCTTTCTCTCTGCTATGTGAGGACATCATGTGAAAGTGGCCACATATAAGCCAAGAGGAGAGCTCTCACCAGGAACCAAACATGCCAGGACCTTGCTCTTGGACTTTCCAGCTTCCAGAACAGTGAGAAATAAATGCCTGCTGTTTCAACCCACCCAGTGTATATACTTTGTTATGGCAGCCTGAGCAGGCAGCCTGAGCAGACTAACACAACCAGGGCATCAGACAGCTCACAAATCTATATGTGATTTGTTGGCCATTTGTTGATACATGTTTGCCAATTGTCTTCTGGTTCCCATTAATCTGGGCCATTTATTTCCATGAATATCTTTCTTCCGTGAAAACCTGTTAGATTCTTTTCAGTTTGCTCCTGGTTCCCCAGCAACTAAATGCAAATATTTCACTTTACGTGCAACTATGCTAGATGCTATGGAATACATTGACATCAAGAAGCTTTATAGTCGGTCCTCCTGGAAGTGGAAGGTAAATACATATAACAGTAAAATTAATCTAATTACCGAAACAAAAAGACTCCAAGGCCAATAAAGGCCAAGGAGATAATGTACATGAGGGAAGCATGTTACATTAATTTATATAAAGAAATATGCTCTTGTCAATTTTTCTTCAACAACAAGCTCCTTTGGCTATTTTTACATTTGTCATTTAGGACAGAGACATCGTTACAAGTGATGTCTCAACTTTTCTTTTACCTCTGTCGTAAGATAAGCCACAGCAAAAAGGTGAAGGTGAGGACTATCCGGTTCCCAGCCTCAGGGCAGAGACTGTGGCCAAGTTTAGAGCACAGCCTCTTCTAAAGAAGGCGTGACTCAACCCACAACCGTAGCTGATGGCTGCAGTTAGAGAACACCAGAATGGTTCAATCGTCCTTTTCTTTTTAATGAGATGCAGAAAAATGTGGATTTTTATGTAGAATCTACATAGTTGTCAATGCTGGCTCTTACCATAGAGGTTTAAAAACACTGTTTGAGGCAAATCCAACGTGTGTGGCCAGGGTCTGCTAAAAGCTGCAAGGTAATGGTCTCCAGAGTGTTCTGGAGAATCAGAGCAAAACAAACACTTGTAGTGCGGAGTTCTGCATGGGAAAGAGTTCCCAGACAGGATGCTGAGCAGGACACATCCACAACGTATTTCTGCCTTTCTTCTGACCCCACCCTCTCTCGTCTGTGCTGACCTTTCCCCACAGCTCAGTATCAGTGAGCCCATTTTTGAACCATTATGTCGATCTCATCAGAGTGCTGTCATCTTCGGTTCAGCTTTTAACTGCTCACTCTCTACTGATACACCAACCTAAATTAAAGCCCACTTCTACTGGGCATGGCCAGACGGGCTCCTTGTCCCCAGTCACTGCTCCCCTCTCCCCAGTTCTTCAAGGCCACCAGAGAAGGTGCCATCCGGCCAATGCTCTAGGCTCACAATGTGGGAAGCAATTCTAATTCTTCTCTGGCCTATCCTCTCCCACTTCAACCACAGAACTACCTCACATGAATGATTTCTTTGGAATGATTTTCAACAACCCTCTACAGAGGGCCAAGAAACTGAAAGAATCTTCCTTAAAGATTGCTTCCATCTTATCACGGTCTTTGCTTCACTCAAGTAAATTCTTGCCATCCCCTGCATAGAACAGGTTCAGTTCTACCTTTGTCCTTTTCTGCTGACGACAAAAAAACAGTCTCTTGGATATCTTACCAATCCCCTTTCTTCATCCTCTTTAAAACTCATGTCAAACTGAATCCCAATTTGTTCTTCCTTCTGTCATGATTATGTATGACCTTTTAAAGATTTTATATATTTACCTGAGAGAGGGAGACAGAGGCAGAGAAAGAGAAAGAGAGACAGAGAGAGCATGAGAGCATAAGCAGGGGAGCAGCAGAAGGAGAGGGAGAAGCAGAGTCCCTGCTGAGCAAGGTGTCTATTGTGAGACTTGATCCCAGGGCCCTGGTATCATGACCTGAGCCGAAGGCAGAGGCTTAACTCACTGAGCCACCCAGACGCCCCTGATTATATATGATCTGTACCAAGAAATACATTGTGTTGTAAGGATTTCTAGCTTTTTAAAAATTTTGCTTTAGTAAAAGAAATGGTAAGACAAACCAAAAACAATTACAAAAGAATTCGAATCAGTATGTCTTTTGTTTCTCACAGACTTCATGGAATTTGGGATTCCTAATAGCTACTGAGCCCTTGTTACAAACCAAGCAAGCCACTGTGCTAAATACGTTATGTGTGTCATCCCATTTAATCTCAACATGCTGATAAGAAAGGCACTATTCCCATCCTGATTGACAGACGGGGAAAACCTCAGGCAGAGGAGGTTAAGACTTAGCCCAGGTCAGGGAGCTATTAAGGAGTGCAGTGAAGCCTGCAGGCCCAAGCTGCTAGGCCAAGCCATGCCCTAAGCCCTCCTCTACACAGCTTCCCTGAGTTCAGAGAGCTGCCTGTTCAGGGTGAAGGCCACTGCTAACAGGCTGATACTAAAATGCAATGAATGACTAATAAAAGGTCCACTAACATACGGTCCAAAGAAAGGAAGCCCATAGCTGTTTTACATTTTTAAAAAAGATTTTGTTTATTTATTTATTTAACAGATGGAGATTACAAGTAGGCAGAGAGGCAGGCAGAGAGATGGGGGAAGCAGGCTCCCTGCCGAGCAGAGAGCCTGATGCAGGACTCGATCCCAGGACTCTGAGATCATGACCTGAGCCGAAGGCAGAGGCTTAACCCACTGGGCCACACAGGCGCCCCAATGTTTCACATTTTTCACATTTTTCACATATAGACAAAACAGAACTCATAACTAAATGAAAGAGTTAACATGAAATCCCAGCTTTTGGACCCATCGCGATATCAAAGGCAGAAAAAGTGACTGCTTCACAACTATTTTAACTTTCCAAAGGAAGTCAAGTAAAATGCATTTTTAGGAAAGCCAGCTTGTTTTCTTATTATTTATTTCGATTAAAGAGACTGCCTGTCCCCTGGATCCCCAGTTCTCTGAGGAACTTATTCCGGCATGTGAGGCTGCCTGGCTCCTTCTTGTTCATGTCACCGATGCTCACTTCTGCCTTTTGTCCCTCCCTCATGAATCAGACAAGAAAAGTGCAGGGAGAAAGACTCCCATTTTCTAATGGTAAGGCTGTTTATAAAGTCAGTTCAGATTTAGTGTTGTCCTGGTTATATGCTAAGTCTCAGAGTTTTCTACGGATTAGTAGGGAAACTGCATCTCAACTTCAGAAAGAAAGAAAGAAAGAAAGAAAACCCAAACAACTGAGGGCTAGATAGTTTCCCAAGCCCTCCCTAGAGCAGAAAAGCAAAATAAGGCCTGTTCTGGTCCTGGCAGCTACTGTACTTAGCTCTAAAAATCCCAAGAAGGGACCTGGGAAATCATTTATTCGAACTTTTGGCCACTGAATCCTTTGTTTAAAAGATATTTTAGGTGGAAACAAAATGAGGGCAGCAGATTAAAGTGGAGCTACTTTGATGGGGAGAGTGATGGACTTGGAGTCCTGCCCAGTGTCAACCCCCCCACCCCCTCCCAAGAGAAACCTTGAAGGGGATCAGAGGAGCAGCCACTGGCTTTCAAACTTGTTTTGGCCACAGCTCATGGCAAAAACACATTTTATTAGCTGACTCAGTACAGGTGCACAAGAGTACACACAAACCCCCACACAGAGCTGAGATAAAACTTCCATCAAACAATGCTCCTACTACACCTGGCATCTGACATTCTCCTTTCTCATTTTCTCTATTCCATTTAAAAAAACACTATTTCTAGCCCACCAGATTATGATCACTGCACATGAAGGGAGTTCAAAAGTACCGCATTCAATGTCAATGCTCAAAGTAATTGTATAGATAAGAAAATTTTGCTCATGTCTCTTTGTCGTTGTCTTTAAGAAACTGATGAGGGAAAAGGAGCAGTGAGAAGTGGTAAGCAGAGGCACTATCATTTGGATGTAGGGTTAATTCACGTGGTCTAAGAAGGGTAGATTACCTTGGGAGGGAGTTGGGAATGCTGACCCACCGTGATGTCTGGTCTTTTTTCTCATAACACATCATGCGCCAAGTCTACAAAGGTTTCCACCATGTGGACCAGAAAATCAGGGAAAGTCAGAATCTAGGCAATAAAAAGGAGGAGGAGAGACAACCTGTCTGTGTTTGAGTCTCTGCTTCCAGTTTATGCCCAAGGCTGTTTTATTTTTGTCCTTGATTCCATAAAACATCCTATGTCTTGTAATCTCCATTTAAAAAAATAAAAAGAAAGAAAAACAGGTAGAAGAAAGGAAGAGAAATCCCAGCACAGTTATGACAACAGTTCGAAAATAAGTTGTCATTAGTATACATAAAATCTATTCATGCCACAAAATTAGCACCAACCTAAGAAAAAAAAAAACCCACTACCCTCCCCCCCGCCCCCTTTAATGAACAACACCACAGCAAATCTCTCTGGTTGATCTGAAGAAAGTGAAAGAGAAGGCAAATGCATCTTTGAGGAAAGAATTCCCAACGTCTACTCTTTTCTACCCTTTGGATGGTTGACTCACCAGGCCAATCCAGTGGCAGCCACAGAATTTGAAGGTTTCAATGAACTTTCTACACTAACTTAAAAGACCCATCTCCCAATACCATTTATTCAAATGTGTGTCCCTTTTCACTCTTAATTTTTGCAAGAGGCTGTAAGACATACGTCTTTAGGGAAAAAACAAAAACAAAAAAACGCACAAAAACCTAGCCACAGTAAACGTGCAACAAAGAAGGCTTCAGACATATGTACTTCCACACCCAATCACAAAATGGGCTTTTCTAAATTTCTTTCTACAAAAATAAATACGAGAAAGTAATAAAAAAAGATAAAGCCTTCATACAGAATTGCAGCAATTATATCCCCACAGCTACACTATAACCCAAAACTTTGCAAAGGCTTTGATTACTGAACCATGGCTGAAGTGAATAATTTGCTTTTCACTAAGAAAACAAGTACATTCATTCTCACCACAATGGAGAGAGGCAGTTTTAATTAAACCTTATCAAAAGATGAATAAAGAATAAACTCAATACCCATTCCACAGGACTCTATTTTCATCTGTTTAGTTTAAGCTTGCCATGTTCGTGCAATAATTATCCACTGTCCAAGGAATGCTGGCGTTGTGTTAATGTTGGTAAAGATTTAATTAGCTCAATTATCTGGAGAGTATTGAAGTGAGGCTCAGCACAGTACAAATTTCTTCAGGCTTTATACATACCTCTGATCAAAATACATGAAACTGAAATCTAAGTGAACAAAAGACTCTTACTTCTACAATTCTACTATTGAAACAGTTCCATACTTCATAATTTTATTACTCCAACTGGGGGTGGGGGGGAAGAACCCTCACTGTAAGTCTTCAGAAGTAGAATTCGTAAGTGAAGGCTTATCTTGGTGTGGGTGTGAGTGTGTGTACACACGGTGCATGCAGCTAACTTCCTAATCTGTAAATATGTTCTTAGAAAGTTAATTGAATTTGTCTTTCAGATAAATATTAATGCCAAAGTCGAGTCCTTTTAAAAATTTTTATCTTTTTCTTGTAGCCTACATAAAATACGTTTTTCTCGGAAAACGAAGCATTTAAAAGGCTTTGAGAGCACAGTAACACAGACAACTGTTTCAATCTGTCAGACACCAGGGACAGACAGTAGGGCTCATTTCAGAAAACAGATTGGCCCCCAGCGGCCTGACCTTCCTGGTGGGAAAGAGAACACAGCGCCGTGCTTGACAAGTTCAGCAACAAAGAGGTGTTTTCAGGTCCCCCCAACTCAGACACGCTTCTCACAGGGAAAAATGCAAAGCAGGAGAAAGACATGCACCACTTCCAGCAAAGTGGAGTTTACTTAGTTCAGAGACAAGGATCTCAACAATAACAAAAAATAATGTATTTTGGAAAGTAGCAGGCACTTATCTATTCATTTGTAACTTCAGAAAGCTCTCATCTGGCCCCTGCCAATGTCTTAGCTTCCAATCTCACCTGTAATCCAAACTCACTGGTATTACAACATCAGAAAAACCCTGCAAATATGAATATCTTGATGAAAGGTTGCTTAATTACTTTACCAGTGAAGAGGGCATAACTCTCTCTCAGAAGCTGGTTCATGCTAATTTCAAAGTAAGCTTTCTCTCTCTCTCTCTCTCTCTCTCTCTTTCACATGTTACAGGTTTCACCTTTGTTTTGAAATTCAGAGGAACATTTCTTTGACAGATTTTTTCATTGCTTATTTTTATTTTGAATTTGTATAGGGTCTTCTACGCAGATCTCCAAAGGAGCCAGAAATCCAGCAGAAGTATCAACAACAATAAAAAAATTTGATAAAGTAATTTTTAAAAAGATTTTATTTATTTATTTATTTGACAAAGATCACAAGTAGGCAGAAAGGCAGGCAGATAGAGAGGGGGAAGCAGGCTCCCCACTGAGCAGAGAGCCTGATGCGGGGCTTGATCCCAGAACCCTGGGATCATGACCTGAGCCAGAGGCAGAGGCTTTAACCCACTGAGCCACCCAGGTGCCCAGATAAAGTAATATTTTTAATTAAAAATGTCTCAAGCTAAATTAGCTGCGATAAATAAATATCTACCTTTTTTCCCTAACTTCCAAAGTCAATTTTACTGTGTATCTTGCTTAATTAGCTATAAAGCCACATTTAGTTTGTATGTTTTGAAATATATACAGAATATTAGAATATTCAGAATATGTTAATATTCTGTATATATTTCAAAACATATTTCAAAACTATCATATATAATATACACAGATTGAAATTATAATATATAATAAAATAATATATCAATAAACACACACACACACACACACACATAAAACCCACATTTTCTGAAGCATTGAGCTCCACACAGAGGGTAAATTTAAAAGGTACTCACAACTGCCCACACTACCCTTATAGACAAGTACACCATCATTTTTCAAGACTCAGATTCCAAGTTTTAGCACCTACGTTCCTGAACTGTAAGGACTATGGGCACTTAGGCTCACACCAACGAGCGTAGCTGAAACAAGTCCTGGTTTCTGACCCATAAATATCATGCCGATTTATTACATAAGCAGGTACTACAGCTACACGCGCCTCACTATAAATGTGTGGACTATCAGAAAAACTTCCCCTGAAGGACAGACCATCACATACTCCATAGTCCACCACAGTTTATAAAAGGAGGCATACTTTTGACAACCAGACACACATAACAATCATAAGCTCACGTTGCCAGAGAAAAGATAAGGTTGCTCAGGTGGCAAGGAAACTTTCTGCTTAATGGTCCAAGCAATTTGCCTCAACTTTAGACTTAAACACTCCAATCTCAGAAAATTCTGTGAAGAAACAGGACAACAATGATCCATGGCAATCGAAAAATTGTTTTTTTAATCTGCCACATTTTCCTGAGCCATCTTTTTGGGGGAATTATGTTAAGGACATCTTTGAGCTGGCAAAGAAAGACACAACCATGAGTTGGTTTCCCCTTGTTTTCTAGCCTGTGAACACGTTCATGGCGTGACTCACTCAGTGTGGCTCGAAAAGAAATCCTCGGAACTTCAGAGTATTTTGTGCAAGAACAAAGGTGCTTGGGTTCAGTTTGCAACACGAGTCATTTTTACCACACAAATTCCCTTCTTTTGTGCTGGCAAAGGGGGATACTTTGAGCCCTTTGGGTTTAGAAGATCTTGAAACAGACAATAGTGTGCAAACAACCCTCAAGAACATAACTTGACGAGAACAACCTCAAGGCTGAGACCCAGGCTTTGAGAAAGGCCCCTTCAGATTTCCTTCTGCTCTCCACCCCGAACAAAGCCTGCCTGACAATACTGAAATCTCCTCCTTTCTTTGGATTAAACCCCCTTTGCAGGAAAAGTATGCAAATGCCATCCATGGCTCCCTTGTCTGAGGCTACTCTCACCCAGCTATCTTTTCTCTGTCTGGCTTCCCCGGCAGACCATCGCCTGCCTGACACGGAGACCAGCCTTCCAATTCAACATCCTTCAACTGCTCTGACAGTCGGCTCCCTGGGCCCACCACTGCCTCTAAAAGGGGCTCATTTAGTCGTAATTAACTATTCCCTGCATATTTCCTAAGGTATGGTAATTGTGCTAAAAGCCAACAAGTGAGGCATTCATTCTAGTTCTCATTTAAATCTTTTTTCCCCCTCAGCAGTCTCCCTCCCTCTGCCTTCTTTCCACCCCACGCAGCCGCCCCCACCACACACATACACTTCTTTTTTCCCTCCTCCCAGGGAATATTTCAAGCCCAGAGATGGAATGAAGGTAGAAATGAGAAACTACAGAAAACAGTTCAAAAAGCAAAGCTTACTGAATGGTGAAGTATCACATGGGAAATCACAAAGAAAGCGAGAAAGAATTAAAAATGAAACAAATTGTTTCCTTGACACAAATACATAAACACGTATAAATATAAATGTGTATGTATGTGTAGACACATGATACAAAAATTCTACAAAGGCATTTTCCTTCACTTACATATTTTTCTTCTCAAAATCTATTTTTACCCTGCATTATAGATAAAAGGTACAAATAAAAGGTAATGATTTTGTCTCACCAGCCTTTCTTTTTTATCCTTAAGCTGAAGACAAGACAGAGGTAAGTTCAAGAATCTTAATTTATTGATATTTTATATCTTGTTATAAATATCTTGATAATTTCAAATATTTTGGGCACTGGCAAGCGGTCAGTGGACTACTGAAGACTGTATTATGTTCTTGCAGGCAGACCAACGCTATCATGATCAGGAGAAGTTTTGGGGATGAGGTGAGGTGATACATTATTTACCTCAAAGACTTTCCATCAGCCATGAGCTGTTGAGCTGTAGTTAAATGGATTTAACTATAAAACTGTCATGGCTTTCTTGCAATGTCTCCATATTCTCAACACACAGAACACTGTTGTGCCATTAGTCTTGGCATAAGGAAGCAGACAATCTTCCATTAAAAAAGACTCAAAACAGCCTTTTGAAAAATTTAACCAGATAAGCAGAAGGTGAAGAATCTGGAATTCCAAATTTTTTATTCTGATGCGATTACTTTAGCTCTTCTATTTGCTTTGGCTAAACTACATTTCCATGCTGTTCCTTAATCATCTGGACACCGCTATTTCTATTGTTAATTTACCAGCACTTCTTAGGAGTAATAGAAAATACTTGAAATTATGAAATGCTCTGCGCTTATAAATGAGTTTATTTGGCTTGATGTTTGACTCTTCATCATATGCTACTATCTACAGAAGAAAGTCTGGTATTGAGAGACCATCAAAGAGCTGGGACCCATTCAAGATGGCTCTGCAGTTGGACTTAGAACGAGAACCTACCATTGCTATAAAACTGTAAGTTAACTAACTTTTCTAGTTATGCAATAAAGTTAGTAAATCCATTTTTCTCTGATAAACCAGGGATATACCAATTTAATTGTATTTCCCTTGCCATTTTTCCTTACACTTAAGTTTTACATACATATAAGCAGAATGTTCTACTTTTTTTACATTATCCCATGTACTTCTGCATGTTCATTACTTTTATGACTATAATTTTTAAGGCTGTCATAATATTCCATTTAGTTTGGTATACTTTACTCAATAATTTCTTACAAAAATACTTAAGTCATCCATTCTAATTTATATTTAATCTGTCTTATGTTAGCTATTTTAACATTTTTTTCTCTGTTACTATGTCGTTATGATAAAAAATGTTATTGTGTTACTAAATATGAGGTGGTTTTAAGTAACTGGTTGAAGTATAGCTGATAAGCAATATTAGATTAGTTTCAGGTGTACAATACAGCAATTCCATATAAATACATATCTTATATAAGTATATGGATATATATACGTATATATGTGTATGTATGTGTCCTGCTCTCTCTCTCTCTCTCTATATATATGAAATGCTCAGTATACTTGCCATCTGTCACCATTCAAAATTATTACAATACTATAAAAGAAATGGTCGTAAATTTTTATCCCTGGAAAAGTAGTTATCTTATGTCTTAGTTTTATTTCAACTAAAATTATTCATGCATAACTTTCCAAGAGATATGTTATGTACATATAGAAAAATGTATACTAAAGGAATCATACCTGTAACAGATTCACAGAATTATAGGGCTGAGGAATGAATAGATTTCAGCCAAAAAGAAGCGTAAATATTGGTAAAATTTCTAATATTTTAATATATGTTAGATGTAACCATCAGTGGAATTTAATACATTTTCTTTACTTACTTTCAAGACATGACTTATCATAATAAGAAGTTCAAAGAAAAAAGAAACACTCTATTTTCTTTCAAGTTGTTTTATGATCCCTAAAGGATCTTCCTAGCTTTAAGATGTTTTGATTCTTGGGCACCTGGGTGGCTCAGTTGGTTAAGTGACTGCCTTCAGCTCAGGTCATGATCCTGGAGTCTCAGGATCAAGTCTCACATCAGGATTCCTGTTCAGTAGGGTATCTGCTTCTCCCCCTACCCTCTCTCCTCTCATGCTCTCCCTCTCTCTCATTCTGTCAAATAAATAAATAAAATTTTTACTTAAAAAAAAATGTTTTGATTCTTCTGTATCTTCCCAGGAAGTTGTATATATTTCCCCATGGGCAATCATATTAAAATCCAAACTCTCTAGCATGTCATTCCAGACCCTTCACAACCCAGCTTCAGATTCTGTTTTCAGTTCCTTCCCTTTCACTCCTCCTATCCATGCTCTTTGGCTTTACCAGTCCATTCCCTATAATGCTACACTTCGTGACATGACTTGGCTCTCAGTGTTTCCTCTGTGAGACAACACCCTTTTCCTCCTTCTTGTTCATGGAAAATAGAATTCCTCTCATGGCTCAAAATCTCTTGCATTGTGAGACCTTTCCAAGCTCCGCTGACAGAATTAATTTTTACCTCATCTGTCCCCCAACGTAGCTTCATGCCACCTCCTTCCACAGTCTTCATCATCCTGAAATTTAAATGTTCTTTTCTATGTCTCTAAATGGTGAGGGTCTTGAAGCTCGAAACTGTGTTATTCACTCCTTCCTACAACACCACCATATAATGGCTACTCAAAAAATATTTGCTGAAAGAACAGGAGATTGTGGTATGGTAAGTTAGCTGGATATTCACTCATTTGGTCAACATTTTAAAAATATTTAATGAACTTAATTTATGTGTCATACTAGGAAATGGAGATAAAGTTGTGAAATGGGGATCAAATGTCACCAAACTCCTATAGGCTGAGATTTACATTCTAGTGGGGAAGACAGACAAATCATAGGAGACTTCAGTACAGAGGAGCTGAAACTTGGTTTTATTCCCAGCATGTATAAAACAGCTAGATATTTATTCATGTTCATGAAATATGTTTCACAGTCAGACATGTTGCTAAATTCTGTAATTGATCATAAGTCAGAAGATAGAACATCTCTGATTTCCTAACTCAGACATTGTCCTCTCTGCTGGGGACTCCTCTCCATTTCTACCCATTTTCAGTTGGAAGGTCTGAGCCTTAAGAGTAACTTCCCCTGCCTCTCCTGATTTGTCCTCAGTTCAGGAACTCATATTGAATTCTTTCCATCTGATTGAGAACCTATCCCAGATTTCCTGCTTCTCTGATTTTACTTGCTAAATATCACAGTGGCTTTAAAACCTCACCTGTTTTAACCTAATGATCAAGGTTAACATGGCTGGTGATCAGGCTTATGGACCTCATGTACGGAATTCCTGACATGATGTGAGGGGACGAGCACTTCATGTGGGTGGTACTCTTCCCTGAAATCCATCACCATGAGACAACATCATGAGGGATGTTCTACAAAATACCTGAACAGTATTCTTCGAAAGAATCAAGGCCACGAAAAACAAGAGAATATTGAGAAACTATCATAGTTTCTTAGAGACCAGATGGGAGGAAGGAGATATGATTAAATGCAATGTGCTACTCTGTATGGGCTCCAGGAACACAAGACAGAAAGTATGAAAACAGGTGTACTACAAATATAGTTGTAGTTTAATTATTAGTATGGTACCCACACTGATGGCTTAAGTTGATAAACATACCATGGTTATAAAAGTTGTTATTATTAGAAATTAGGTGGGCACCTGGGTGGCTCAATGGGTTAAAGTCTCTGCCTTCGGCTCAGGTCATGATCCCAGGGTCCTGGGATCAAGTCCCACATCAGAGAGCCTGTTTTTCCCCACCCGCCCCCGGCCTGCCTCTCTGTCTACTTGTGATCTCTGTCTGTCAAATGAATAAAATCTAAAAAAAAAAAAAGAAAAGAAAAGAAATTAGGTGAAGGGTATAGCTTTCTGCACTGGTTTTACAACTCTTCTGTGAATTTAACAGTATTTCAAAATAAAGAGTTAAAAAGACACAACCCTAATCTGATGACTATTCATGCTGAACAGTTACTTTCAATTCTGAACCCCCAAATGCACCCAGATTTCTCCAAGTTATGCCACAGCAGTGAGCGAGGTAAGACCAGAGTTCATTCTCCTGAAAAAAGTTGAATTTACAGGGAGTCTGCCCTGGGTGCTGTCCTGACAGTCCTCTTGAGTCCTAGGCACAAGCTATGTGAGCTGGCCTGATGCTTTACGGTCTTCTAATCAGAGCCTCTCCCTGAGAGGTCAAAACTAATGTGTATGGAAAAGGGAAAGCTACAGTCCAAAAAACTAATATATAGAAAGATTCTTCTAAAAACTGGCCTACTAGGGGGGCCTGGGTGGCTCAGCAGTATGTTAAGCAGCTGCCTTTGGCTCAGGTGGTGATTCTGGGGTTCTGGTATTGTGCTCCGCATCAGGGCCCTGCTCAGCAGGAGTCTACTTCTTCCTCTCCCTCTGCCCCACCCCCCGCTTGTGCACATGCTCTCTCGCCCTCTCAAATAAATAATTATAATCTTAAAAAAGAAAAAAAAAAGGAATTGGCCTACTAATCTTCAGGGTCATAGTAAGTGGTACTCTACTATAATTTTCCGATGGCATCTGTGTGAACACAAGAATAAGGATTTATACCCATCAAAAATTGAAAAACAGATATTCAATGAGATGGTTAGAACTGGTATAACTTTGTAAAGAAAAAAGATTGCACTGAACTGGGATAACATTATAAAGAAAAAAGATTGCACTGAATAGCAACTTATTCAAAGGGGAAAAATATTTCCCATATAATTAGCATGTTAGAGTTAATGAATGGCACTGCTGATATAGAGTAGTGGCTCTCACATTTTTTGGCTGTTAAGGACACTTTATACTATTAAAAATCACAGAAGATCCCCAGGGGCACCTGGGTGGCTCAGTAGGTTAAACATCTAACTCTTGATTTAGGCTCAGATCAGGATCTCAGGATACCCTTTGGGCTCCACATTCAGCAAGGAGTGTGCTTCTCTTGTTCTCCATCTGTCCCTCCCCACACTTATGTATATGCACACCCTCTCTCTCTAAAATAGATAAATAAGTCTTTAAAAAAATTATAGAGGATCCTTAAAGATCTTTTGTATATATGGATTATAGTTATTGATATTTACCATATTTGAAAATAAAATTGATAATTTAAAATATTAATTTATTATTTCATTAAAAGCCCACTGTGCTGACATTAGATATTATTTTAATAAAAAATAACTATATTTCCAAGCAGAATTAGTGAGGTGGTGGCACTGCTTTACAGTTATGCAAATCCTTTTAAAAATGTCTAGCTGATACAAAACAGCTGGATTCTCGTTATCTGCTTCTGTATTTAATCTGTCCTATGTTATACTGCATTGGTTAAAGCAACTGAAGAAAATGTGGCCTCTCACAGATACATAGTTGGAAAAGAAAAAAGTATTTTAATAGCCCTTTCAGATAATCATGGATATATATTCTTTTATATTACAACAAAACTCAACATGCAGTAATTTCTCTCTCTCTCTTTTTTACTGAGATTTTATTTATTTGAGAGAGAGTGTGAGCGAGTGAGAGCACAAGTGGGAGGAAGGGACAGAGGGAGAAGCAGACTCTCCTCTGAGCGGGGAGCCCGATGTGGAACTCGATACCAGGCCCCCAAGATATGACCTGGACCGAAGACAGGTGCTTAACTGACTGAGCCACCCAGGTGCCCCCAACAAGTGATAATTTCTAAAGGGTCAGTGGTACTAGGAAATCTGAAATGGTATCAATGAATTCTTCATATTCCTTATTTTAAATCTATTGGTTTATTTCATATTTCCAGTGACTATTTTATCCATGTAGTGATTTTCTAAAATCATGCATAGATCATTTGGAAAATACGGATTCAATGTTTTTAGAGATTTTCAAACGTTGATATATTTTACTATATAATATAAAAAAATCATACGTGATTATACCACCATCCACTTTACCTGAGAAGTGTGTTTTGGGAACTATCAAGCTCACAGGGACAGATAAGGTTTACAAGTTTCCCCAAGTTCTAATTTTCTACTGAAAGCTTTAATTTTATCATTGACAGCAAAAGTGGTCAATTGTCTTCCTTGGGTGACAGACTCACTTTTTGTTCATGTTTGAGAAAATCATGTCTGATAAAATGCCAGGAAGAAAAACAGCTAGTAAACCCTGCAACTCAAACACCTGCACCAGAGCTTCCCCTTGAGACAACCACAGTAATCTGGAACATGGACGTGGCTTATGCCCACTTCCCAGTTAGTCCCACAGAATATTAAGACATTTACTCAAAGTGAGAGGTTTAAGAAAATGAATAATTTTTAATTCTTCATGGAAGACATTATTAAGTGAAACTGCCTTTGGAAAACACTTACCACTGTGGAGTGGTAAAACAAAACACCAATCTCCCCCCACCAAAAAAACCCCAAAAAACTATAAAACACACACACACACACAAACCCAAAACAAACCATAAAAAAACCCAACCCCCAAAACACACACACATGCAAAATCCAAAAAACTGCACACCAAAAACTAGTGCCTACAAATTCAGTTTGGTGCCCCTGCCTTAATTCATGCTGGCCCATTGCTTTTGCACCACTACTGGAAATGTCCTCAGTGCAAAAGGCCAAGGATATCTTAGTTTTATTATGCAAACAATCTTGACCCCCATGGAGCCTCTGGGGACCCCTAGGGTTTAGAGACCACACTGTGAGAACTGCTGATACAGAGGACAGACAGTTATAAGGATGCCTTATCTGCGGAGACCTTATCTGAGGGGAACCTGAAGGTGAAACTTTTAACAACAAGGTCACTCAATCTATAGAGCAGTGAACATATTCAGCAAAGGGAATTACAAATACAGGAACACTAATGTGAAATAAATACTATTTAGTTAATAGAAAGAAGATTAATTGAGAAGAATACAAAAGAGTAGAGATTCTATGAAGTCTGTGATTGCAGAGCTGAATGTGGAAGGCCAACTTGAAGGCAGGGAACAGAAAGAAGGATGGTGGATGAGACCAGATATGGACACAAGCACTACCTTCACCACCCGTCTGCATGGCCAGACACCTCCGTCTTGCCCATCTCAAGAGGTAGAAGGGCATCTTAGCTAAAAAGCCAGTCTGAACAATGGGAAACCGACTTAGAGATGACCAGACTCAATTCTCTTTTTTTTCTTAAAAAAATTTTTTTTGACAATCCTTCCTCTCAAAATAATTGATTTATTCATTTTATCGAATACATCTGTCAATTATTAACAAACTGACTGGCAGAATTAAAAAAAACCCCACCTGTCAGTTATTAACAAACTGAGTGACTGCAGCAGAATTAAAAAAAAAAAAAACAAAAACAAAACTTAACCTTAGATGAACCATTTCAAATAGTATTTCCTAGATTGTTTTCAAAGGCCACCTTCTGGACCACACAATAAAACTCCCAAATGAGGGGATGAGTGGATTCACGCTGATATTTAAAGTTTTAGATTTAACAAAACTAATGCAGCATATCTTGACAGCTATATTCAGTAGCTTAATGCTAAGCTTTTTATGCTGAATACAGAACAGAATGAATTTTCCACCAGTGTTTTGACTAGGAGGTTTTAAGATTCCTAGTCACTTAAGACAGCAGTCTGAGACTGCTTGATAAAACAAGCATTGGCTATTTCATAACTACCCATAAAAGCGTTCAATATTTAAGAGAAAAGAGAAACTCAAGGCAAAGACATTTTGAAAATATATGCTTGAACCAAAATCTGGACTCTGAGTAAACATCCTTCAGTAAACATCCAGAAAGACTTGCAGCTGTGGCATTTGCGACTTAAAATAACAAGATGAAGATCTCCAAGTAAAAGATAAATGATATCGTAAAAGTTTCTTATCAAAAGAAAATACATTTTCTGATGGGATTTATGTAGGGAAAGGCTTTATGCCAAAGCTTATTTCATACACTGTAGAAATACTGGAACCTTTCAATTTGGAGTTCAGTCTGAATATATGTGAGGCAATATTCTTTTCTGTTTTGCCATTACATTCTCTTTTTACAAACTGCAGATTAATTTTTCCTGTAAGGACACCTTTTTGGTTTAGTTTTGTCTGTAACTATGGCTACTGTAAGTTATTGACTTTATGGCAAAATATCAAATTCTAGATGAACTGACAACCAGGCAGTAATGAGATTGGAGAGCTTCCCCTTTAAAAAAAAAATTAAAAATTTAACATTATACCAAAATACGATACAGACATATTCTAAAATACATACACATATTTTCACATGGATTAGAACTACATCTCCCAAAGGGCAAATGCTCTCTTGTATAAATTAGATTGCAGGAGAATCGAGAACCCTGGTTTGATTTACGCAGCCTAGCTAACCGCTGACGATAAACACAAGCTCTGTTATAATTCAGTATGCAACTAAGCTAGTCTTCCATGCCAGCAGAGGGGGAAAAAAAATAAATAAATCATTCTTCTTTTCTGAAGTTGCCCATCTCTATCCATTTCTGTTGAATTGCCACAATTGCCCAGATAAAACATTTGAGAGTATGTCAGCTTTAATTAATGTAACATGACCTGATCATTTCCACAGTTAAGAATAAAGAAGTTTGCATACTTCAAATCCGAAGCTCAACCTGGAGATTATGCTAAGTTGCTTCATTCATAGTCCATACTCCTCTGCTCATGTCAGAAGGACAGCATTTGTCCCCTCTAGTGATAAACAAATTATACATGAAATCAATTCCACTTCACAATCATTTTCCCTATTGGGTATTATCTTTCCTTCTCTGCTCCCTCCAGTTAAGCCCACATCCTGTAACTTGCTAATGAGCTGGGGGCTTTCTGTTCCAGGTGGCACCCCCTGCCTCGAAGTCATGACATTTCCCATTTCGAATGCTGCTGGCATTTTTCGACAGCTCCTGCTAACTAGCCTTTTTGACCTGCACTAAGAGGAACTCATCTGATCGAATCCTCTAACCTGCCAATCATTCCAGCAAATGATCTTCACAGTCACTCCCAAGGCAGGAATGGAGGGGGGGAAAAAAAAAAAAAGGAAATGCGAAGGAGAGAATGAGGGAGTAGGCAAGCGGCTGCCTCTGCAGCTACCTAATGAGAATACTTTAAGTCTCTGAGGCAGCTGAAACACTAAAAAACTGGTGGGAAAATTAGGACACAACTGAATGCCTGGCTCTGTAATTACTGATTTCTTTCCATCCTGAGATCATTTTGAGAGCAACACCTCTGAGATGTGCCAGTTTCTAGAGAACACAAGAACACCCTACCTTTCGCAGAGAAAATAGATTTATTTCTCCTGCCACTATCAATATGCAATTCTCATAATCCCACTCTGCCAAACAGCATCCTTTGCAGAATTCATTATGTGCTATAAGCTTGTTAGGTGTGCATTTATTTGTAAACTAAGGATGAATATTATGTTTGCCACAATGAAGAAAGGACCTCCTTTTTTTTCCCCCCATATTTTAAACACTGCCATTTAGGGGTGTTGATTTTTACCCATTTACATAAAAACAAACAGGTATGGTGGAGGCTGGCTTTGTGCTCCGGAGGATTTAACACTGACAACAGAGGATAATCTGGGCATTCCTAATTAATGGAGATAAAATAATTTTTTCCTTCCAGATTTTTTTCTTGCTGTGAACAGTTCACTTAGTGGGTTCCCAGCCCACAGAATAACCCAATTACTTTAGAAAGAGAGATCCAGTACACGGATCACCACTCTAGGTATCTCAGTATGAATGGGATTTGTTGACCAAGGAATGATACAATATAATTATGCGTTATCATTACACCACTGTATGTAATAAGGTAAAATAAATACTGTACATGACTTAATTGCACATGATAATCACACATCTTTCCCCATTTATAGTAATTAGGCCAATAGCCCCATTTACAGTAATTATTATATGTAATTGAGGGCATTTTACTAATTGCATTGAAAATGATAATCTGGAGCAATTAAAAATCCAAGGGCACTATATATAATGCAAACTACATTAAGAGAATAGGGATAGTTTAAAGGAAAAAAAAATTCACCCGATATGGAAGTTAACGGTGCAGTACTTGATTCCATGGTTGGCATACGTGGTGAAATCTATTCTGAGATAAATTTCCATCAATTTCTGCAGCGTTGGTATTATTTTTGTCTTAGACTTTGTACATTGTTTCCTTGGGTGGAAAAATAATCCTTTGACTAATCTGTGATGTTATCCTAACAACTCTAGGACTGTTGAAAAATTATTCTACTTGGCTGTGAGTGTATAGTGTGTGTGTGTACATGTGTGCGCGCGCACGCATTGGTAAAGGAAACAGCTACCCTAAATTCCAAAAGAGACTTAGTAAATTATTCATTTGCACAAGCAATTTGATGTTCTTAAAAGCTTTATTCATAGAAGCATCTCAGAGTATTGCAAACATTTTGTTAAATATACTTGTAATAATTTAGCTAAAATCTTTTAACTGTGTTAGACTTGAAATACATTCGGGTTGCAGTTTTCATTACATTTGCTATCTCTGGAATTTTAATGTGCCTCAGGACCTGAATCCCTGGCTTTTGTCCCAGGGTCCCAGGGTCTATCCCTCCCTGATCCCACTCCCTGTTTCTGCCCAGACAAAGCTTCCATGTGAGGAATATCTCAGGAGGAGTGATGAGCATCTGTGGGACAATGGGAACAGTTTCAAGCTTCTTTTCGCCTTCCCTTCTCGACACTGTCATTTAGACATTGTCCTCCATGCATTCAAATGTCATCCCAGGCCATCAGCCCACTTCAACTCAAACAGCCTCCTTTTATGCTCAGACACTTCTTAGAGCATCCGCAGACCACAAAGACTGTCTAGTGGGACTCAGCTGCTATCCTGGTATTAATAATACAATACAGTGCACTTAGGGCATAGACGATTCCCTCTGTATCCCAAATTCATAAGAATCAACATTAAATGAAAGGGAAAAATAGAGCACCTGAACTGATTATAACTACTTGTTATATGTGACTGCTAACTTCATAATAGTTTGGCCAAGCATTCTAATAGATATCTTGCTTACTAGCCATATCACATCTTGTGCCCATCACCTATAAGAAAGCTTCATTCATATTATGCTGCTGGCTAAATAGTCCCTAAGAAATTAATTTGGGTTTGAAAAAGACAGAAGATGCCAGTTGCAGTGCCTTCCCCCCACCCTCACTCCACAATTTGAAAGCTCATCTGACCTGGAAAATCGAATCACAAAGATACAGCTAATTTTTGAGCATCCATGGACTGATGAACCAATTTGTGGAGCATCACACCAGTTTCTTCCCTTTTAGCCATTTTGCTTTTAAAAACCCTCAGAGAAAGTAAAACGAAAAGCAAGGGCAAAAAGCAAAATTTTTTAAATTTAAAAATATCACTCTAAATTCTGGTTTTAAGAAAAGCACACTGAAATACTTAAAGGTAATGGGGCATCATGTAAGTAAAAATAATGGTTTAGAAAAACAACGTGTATATACACGTGTGTGTGTGTGTGTGTGTGTATGAGAGATAGCAGGAGAGGGAAGGACGGAGAGACAATGAATATGATAAAGCAAATGTAGTAGAATGCAAACACTGGAAAGTAGATGAAGGGTAACAGGACTTCTCTGTACTCTTCTTGCAACTATTCTACAAGTCTGAAATTATGTCAATCCAAAAAAAAATACTTAAAAATATGTACCTGGGAAGCATGATGTATTTAACTTTATTTTCATTCTACTTTGTGACAGTCCCAGGACATAATTAAGCAGATTGAGACAGTAATGGCCTTCAAGTCCTTTGCTAATCCATTCATAGGGTTGGTGGTGGTGATGTAGGGTACAGATCAGAGGGGATACAAGGAGAGGCAAGGGTGGAGGGACAAGATGGGAGGGAGAGAAGAGAAGGGACAAGCACCCTTAGCCTACTATTTTACATCTGAGTTTAGAGGCGATAATAGACTCTCCAGAGTGTAGGGAAGCTAAGGAAAGGGGGGGTGTAGATGGGGTGGGAAAAGCAAACCGCCAACATTCCAGCCTCTTCTCAATCTGGTGTTCATAACATGCATTATGCATTTGTGGTTCACAGCATCCTCAATTTCCCCAAATGAGATGTATTTTTTTCGTCTGCAGCAATGTAGGAGTAATGACAAAAACCAGGGATTCTTCCAGTTAAAACCTGTGGGGAACACTAAGGTTTGTTTCCTCCTCTGCCTGCTTCTTCCACAACTATTGTCAACTGCATGAGACAACAGAGATAATAAAACTGTAGTCATTTGACAGGGAAAATAATCCGTAGGATCACACAGAAAATAAGTTATTGCAGGAAAAAACCCAGAAAACTCCCTGATGCTAAAGGGAAGCTACAACTAATACCTGAATTTCTTACACTGTGTTAAGTGTTAATAAGTACTATCGCCTTTTGTGTCTGTAGTTGAGAAAATGCAACATGGCTTAAAAAGACCTTTCGTCAAAAATATCACACAACGAGAATGCTGCTATGCCATTAAAATTGGAATTTCCTTCTGTACTTGTTTGATTTCTTCCCTTGGTAATGTACAGGCCAGGCAAGGTGCCTTCTGGCTATACTCCTTGCTTTGTAGAAGCTTCAGAGACCGCTAAACCCAGAGCTCTCTCCTGAGGGGTTCCTTGAGAAAAGACTGGCCCTGTTCACAGCTCAGCAGAAGGGATCAGGGCTCTGTGCTGGGCCCAGGGCAATCTAGTCAGTCAGCAGCTTATGGAGTGATCTGGATTGACACAACAACCTAGCTCAAAGCTTTGTTTTCTGCTTCATGAGGATGCCTACACCAATCAGAGCTGCTCCTGAGGAGGGCTGGAATCTGAGGAAAAGAGCTCACTGACAGACTATCCTGGAAACAGAGGGATGAAGGGAAATGACAATAAGCAGGATTCATGAATAAGCAGAAACGGGCGGGCGGAAGCCATGAGATGAAGAAAAGAGGAAAATGTTAGCCAAGGCACAGCTGGAAAAAGCAAGCTGCCATAACGTCACAGCACAGAGGACAGCAAGGGCTGGTGGCTACCACAGGAGCAGTTACCAGAGCTCAGATGGTGGTTCAGGAGGTAGACAAAGTAAGGCTCCCGTTGGATTCTGATGGACGCCCAGTCTTTGTGAGGCCTGTCTGTGCAGCTGTGTAGGCTGTCAGCCTTGTTCTGCCTAATTTCCCAAAGCAACCTCAACAAAGACCACTGTTAACTGAAGAAACCTGACCGTGTCTCCTTTCTCTGTAAGATCCCAACACCAACAACCTCGTGATCTCTCCTGTTCCTGCAGCACAGCCCTTCCTGTCATTCCCAATGCTGTCTCTGCCCCTCTCACTCTGCCACCTGTCTTCTCACTTGAAGGCGCCCCTTCCCTACACATTTCAAGCTTCTCTTAGACGGCTATCGTCTAGAACCGAAACATAGTTTTACTGGTTGAATGCCGTTTAATTTTCCCGATTCCTTTGTTACAAGGCAAGCAGGGTAAATGGGCTTCATCAGTGCTGTCCAGAAGAGTGTTCTGTGACACTAGAGAGGTTCTGTGTCTGCCCGGTCCCCAGTAAGTGGCCACAAGTCATGTGGAGCTAAAGAGCACTTGAGATGGGGTTCTGCTACTGAGGAAACAAAATTCTGATTTAATTTTAATTGTTAAAAATTAAATGGAAAGAGCACACGTGGCTAGGGGATTTCCATGTTGGATAGTGTAACCACGGTATTCTTCCTTAAAAGAATAAGGAAAGGAAGGAAAGGGATGGATTTTCCTATTCTGTCTTTAGTTGATTATTTTATTTCATAATAAATAAATGAAATAAGTTCATTGTTTAGTTCTCAAATATTTACTGAAGATTTCATAATATATGGTTCAAGGGCTACCTGCATTAACATCCTCTGGGGTCCTCTTCAAAGTGGATTCATGGACCCCAGGAACTTGTGATTTTAAAAACTCCCCAGGGCATTAGAACACCTGAACTAATGTTCAGATAATAATGCCAGAGGGTCTTTCTTACCCCTGTATTCAGCAAGAGGAGTAGACAGAGTAACCAGGCAGTTCCTATCTCAATTTAGAATGACTGGAAAATTAAGTTTAGCACAGGTGCGTGTTTGGGATTCCTGGATGCAAATGTGAGTGATACAAATGGATGTGGTATTTAATGGCTCTGGTCTTTTCTTTGGGAAAAATTTCAATGCACATTTTAAGGCTCTCTCAGACTTTAGGATGGTCTTAGCCTAAAAAGAGTGGGGACAATATCTCTGAAAGCATTAGTCTACTAACATCTTTAGAGGATAACAAACAAAGGAAGCACAGTATTTTGACCATCTAATAGCACCTAACCCATTAAAAAAAATTTTTTTTAAAGATCCTATTTATTTGACAGAGATGACAAGTAGGCGGGGGAGGGGGGGAAGCAGGCTCCCTACTGAGCAGAGAGCCCGATGTGGGGCTCGATCCCAGGACTCTGGGATCATGACTTAAGCCGAAGGCAGAGGCTTTAACCCACTGAGCCACCCAGGCACCCCACATACCCCATTTTTAACTTAGGTGCAGGGAGTTTTCTTTTCTTTTAATTTGGTTATAAGATTCTGAAACCAAAGTTGCTTTCTGCTGCAAAGAAAAATGCTTCTCATTAGCTTTTTTCCACTAAGGCCACTTTATGCAAATCCAGTATTATTAACTAAATAATTGAAGTGACCTTAGTATGCAAGTTTAGAAACAATTTGGCACTGAGGTATAGGTGGAAAGTCAGGACTTAGAACCGTTCTCCATCATCTCAAAAAGAGAAGTGAAGCAATGCACTTTTCACCCTGACTTGCGAGATTCCCCAAAGACATGTGGCTGAAATGCTAGATTACAGTTTTAGCTTCGTTGGGCCCTGAACCTCTTCCCACCCCTCTTCTTTCCCAATCCCTTTGGGCTTTACAGAGAGCCCAGAATTGGTACCTTTGAGAAAAACTAAACATGCCACAGCCTGCTCAAAACAGTTAATTAATTCATCAATGACAAAACCAAAATCTAGGGAATTATATGTTTTTCTGTACAAATGCTCTTATTTATGTAGACTTTTTGCTCTGTCATATCTACAATACAGACATTAATATTCCGGTATTGGTCAGAGTAAGTTCCACACCCAGATGTAGCAGGTCCACATACAGGTTATATTATTTGATCTCTAAGATGGCCTCATTTGAGTAAAGTTAAAAACTCGCAAGGTGAGAAATTAAAAGAGTTTCTTTTTCTGCTGGCTGACAGAAAACTCTTAGAATCCAGCTGTTACCTCAATATAATGTTGACTCGAGCTGAGGTATTTGGATTTGGAAGAAAGCAACATAAACAATAACATTAGAGCCTCAAAAGTTGATGTAAAAAGGAGAAAACGCAAAGAGAACATATATGTATTATTATCAAATAATTCTAGAGGAATTAGCCTGCATAACCTTAAATCTAGCTCAAAATATATACTGCAAAGAAAATACATTTTCCTAAAAGCCTTCAAAACCAGGATGACTGGTTTTGATTAGCAATTCCTGAGACCTTACGGGCAGTGTTTCTATCCAGTCAGCTTGACTTGATTTTGCAAGGAGAAGCTGACATGAAGCACCTACGAGCAGCTTTGACTGGCTAGGTAGGCTCAGGCAACACAAATGAAATCCACCTTTGGTTTTGTTTTACTAAATTGGCTGTGGGATTTCTAAAGCCAGGCACCCTCATTATGGTAACGCAGCCTAAATACTTTTAAAAACCATATGCTACAAACCTCATGAATTAAAACTATTCTCAGACCCAGGAGGTAACTCAGCCCACTCTTTGTGTGACCAACTGAAATTCAGAATGGGAATACAAACACTATGGAGGGAATGAACTTGTGCTATGTAACATTTTTATTCAATGGGGAGAAATAACCTGAAGAAGGCAGACTTTCAAGCACGGAGCAGCAAGTCTATCAGTAACATTTTCTGACTGGCATTTATACATCACATTTTACCTGGGGATCTTTCATTTCCATCATTCAAAAGTCACCACCATATTCCCGAGAGGCACACTGATGTAGGCAACAGCGAAGTCCCCCATACAGCTCAAGGTTGTGGCACATCACCCCCAAGACAAGGGGGACAGTTTCATTTGTTCTTTTTGCCATGCTGGCAATTCAGCCCTATTCACATATTTTCTATTAAGAAGAAGAAGGAAGAGGGGCTCTTGCAATGCTGTGTATATCCTTCGATTGACTGGAACATTTAATTACTGAATATCCACACGAGCAAGGCATATTTGGACTAGCAAATAAAAAGCCTTCCCCACAAAAAAAGTGTGTTCTCTATTTGTTTCAGAGTTATGTTACATTAAACAGAAAGATATATATAGGCATAAAATTCCAACAAAACACCAAAAAAAAAAAAAAAAAAAAAAGAAAGAAAGAAAAGAAAAGAAAATCCAGACATTTCCATCTGGCAATAAAGACACAGCCCTTTCAGAAGTGGCTGTCTTCTGCTTGTTTCTGTGAAGCATGTGTGACTAGAACAGGCTAGAGATGGCCTTGTTTAGAGGATGCTTCCTACCTGCAAAAGAGCAGGGGTCAAGGAATCGAACAGGGAAAAAAAGAAAAACTTCATCCTCATGATAAGGTCTGTACTAAGGGCCAGGGAGGAATCAGATGTTGGCTAAGTAGCCCACACGGCAGCGGAGCTAAACGAGGGAGCTGTGTTTTTTCCAAGGGAAGCAGCCACAATTCAGTTATACACACAAAATTCTGGCAGGACTGTGAGCCCAGTAGTGCCAGAGTTGCTGATTTAAAAAAAAAAAAAAAAAAAAAAGAAAAAAAGGCCAAGAATTCAGACTTTGTGTAAAATCTCTCCATTTAAAAATGAGAGCCACAAATCTGGAAAATTGTGTGGACCCAATAAAGCAGATCTGTGACTTAGATACAGCCCAAGGCTCAACCTTTTTCTAACCTCAACGAAGAATGTATGAGCAGTTAAAATGATTTGCTTATAGCTGAAATGGTTTGTTTATGATTGCATAAATAAAATACAGTGTTGGCTAGGATCCAGTAGGTACCCAAAAACATGACTAACTGTACTGTCCTCAGTAGAATCTGTGCTGAATGCCATAATGAACACAAGAGATTCATAGGATATGTAGGGGGAAAAAGAAGAATCTGAAATAGCCCATTTAAAAGATCTATTCAATGTCTATTCATTATTACTTTCCAGGCAAAGTAGGTCACCTTACCTGTGCTTTCTTGAGAATGCTGTGCTCATCAGTGCTTGCTATTTGATAGACTTTTGCCATAACTATTGTTTTTCCCGAAGGCCCGCATGCTTTCTCCAGCTTCTGGCTGTAATCTTACATTTGGGACGGTAAAAATAGAAGACACTGTGGAATAAAGAGAATAAACAGAATAAAGAGTTTCCATTTATATATTTATAGATTCTTTATAATCTTTCCTTGTAAAACACAGAAACTGAGATGCAACTCCAGATGTCCAGCCCATAAAACATCATGGTATATGTTGGTCTCTGAAATGTCAAGTGGTGATAGCCACAGACACATCAACAAAGATTTATACGCACATATGACAGCATGCTCTGCCTTCCCGTCAGAACCACAGGGCAGCTGATACACGTGCTCAGAGTTCTCTGATCTAGAACAATGAACTTGGGTTGGAAACAACCTATCCTGCACTTCCTTCATGCCATTCTTTCATTTGTTCCCTGGAGAAATATTTATGGAGCCCCACACTCTTCTAGGTATTTTGGAATCCTGCAGTGTATAAACCAGAATGAAAAAAAAAATCCTTGTTCTTGTTGGTTCCATTCGGGGGAAGACAGATGATAAACAAACAAGTATATGAATTAGCATTAAGTGTTATGAAGAAAAATCAAGCAGGGACGAGAAACTGGAAATGCCGGGGTGGAGGAAGGTCAGTGAAGGCTTTCTCTTCTCTCTTTCTCTCTCTCTCTTTTTTTTTTTTTCCTGTCTCTCTCTCTCTCTCTTTTTAAAGATTTTATTTATTTGACAGAGAGAGAGGGAGAGAGAGAGAGAGAGAGAAAGCACAAGCAGGCAGAGGGAGAAAGAGAAGCAGGCTCCTTGCCGAGCAAGGAGCCTGATGCAGGACTCAATCCCAGGACCCTGGGATCATGACCTGAGCTGAAGGCAGCTGCTTAACCCACTGAGCCATCCAGGCATCCCTCTTTCTTTTTTTCTTTCTTTCTTTTTTTTCTTTCCTTCCTTTCTCTCTCTCTCTCTCTCTTTCTTTATTTCTTAAGTAGGCTCCAACACCTACCATGGAGTCCAATGCAAGGCTTGAACTCACAACACTGAGATTAAGACCTGAGCTGAAATCAAGACTTGGACGCTAAACCAATTGAGCTGCCTTGCTACTCCTAGGGCTTTCTTGATAAGGTATATTTGAGCAGAGACCAAGGAGGTGAGAATGCAAGCCAGGCACAAATCTAGAGGAAAAGCAAGCACAAATGACAGGAATAGGAAAGAGCAAAGGCTGACACCAAGGAGCAAGACAAGAAGCAGGCAATACAAAGTCTATTGTACAATGCAGGTAAAAGAGAACAGGAAGTGACGTGGGGCAGGGTGATAGCAGTGAAGAAGTGAGGACTGGTGTGCCCTTGCTCTATCTGGAAGGGAGAGCCAACAGGGTCTTTGGGAGAACTGGGGTTGAGTGTGATACAAGAAGAAGCGTCGAGGACAGCTTCCATCAGGGGGAAGGACCATGTTGCCATTTATTGACAAGGGGGAGACGAGAGAAGGAACAAGTGTGGAGGGAAAGATCAGTTCAGTTTTGGTGACATTAAGTTCGAGATGCCTACCAGAGGGCCAAATGGAGATGCTGAAGAGTTGGTGGAAATGCAAGTCTGGAGTCAGGGAAGGTGGGACTGGAGACAGAAATTTGGAAAATGTCAATGTATAGATGATACTGAAAATCATGAGAGTGAATGAGATCACGGAGGCTCTGAGAGTGTATACAGATAGAAAGACCTGGGGATGATGTGCTGGAGCACTCTAAAAGTGAGAGGACTGGCCGATGAGGAGAATGCCACAAAGAAGTCTGCAGAGAAGAGTTTAGGGAAGCAAAAGGAAAACCCTGGGAGGATCCCGTCCTGGAATCCAAGCGAAGGAAATGTTACCAGGAAGCAATAGTACATAGTTGGATCTAGATGAAGGCTAAGGAAAGATCAATGGACAGAGACTTCAAGAACAGTCTGGAGCCTTGCACACGAAAGAAAGCCTTGTTCAAAAGGACTCACGAGAGAATGGATGTCTAGGAACTGGAAGGAGTACATTTGTGTGAACCGGGTTGTGTTTGTCTTATTTTGAAGAAGACGGTATAAGGCTGCATTAATGGCTATAATGATGTTTTAGGATAATATACAGGACATATATAGGAATGAGCAGGAAAACTCACAAACATCATAGCTGGAAAGGTCCTGAGGGATCACCATGTCTCTAAATGAGAAACCAGGAGCCCAAGGAGACCAGGGCATTTGCCCAAAGTCACCTGGCCAGCTCCACTGAAGCTAGAAGCCAGGTGGTCTGACTCCCAGTTCGGGGCTCTTCACACTGCACCAATTTGCTGGCCTTCTTTTACCGCAGATCTGAGTTTTGTGAATTAGCAAATGAATGTAATAAAATCAAGGACTCTGCGCTATGAAGTGTATTTTGTTCATTTACTTTGACAAGGGTAGTTCAGCTTCAATAATTTATGTAACTTGATAGTATACACAGGAGAATGCCCTGTGGTGTATTTGGGAAAAGTAATGAATTTCTTCTAAATCAGCCCTCCATTTATTTCCCGGCAATTAAATTTCTGCAAAGAAGTGGGCCAAGGCTGTTGGGGTTTCAGGATAGAGGGAGAATGACAGGGTGCCACCAGAATCAGCCAGCTTTAACTACCAGATCCCCAGGTATGACTATTCTTGCTTGATGAATGTATAATTCCCCCTTTGGTGGCCCACTAACACATCACTCCTAAATTTTGGTATTATGTAAACTACTGAGATTTTAAGGGATGGTATAGTAAAGATATTTTATTGTTAAATGTTCTTTCAAAGCAAAGCAGAGTCTGACATAAGCATACAACTTCATTTTTATACAAATCCACAGAACCACCATAATGCTTTGTTTAACCAGGATTCTAACAACACTCAATACCCTTCTCACAGAGCTGGATACATTAAAGTAGGCCAAGAAGGCTCAAGCTCACTTTTAATTTATTTTTGTTCCAATTTTCTCCTTTTAACCCAGTTTTGCTTTCTGCTTGCATCCTTTTGTGGACATTCTTTTTTAAAAATGCTATGAACTATCTTTAAGAATGTAAGCACTATGGACTGAATGGCCTTCCTCCCAAATTCATATGTTAAAACCTTAATTCTCAACCTGATGGCATTTGGATATGGAGACTGTGGGTAGTAGTTAGGTTAAAGGAGGCTGTGAGGGTAGGGCCCATATGATGTGATGTTAGGCCTTTTCTAAGAAGAAAAGAGAGAGGGAGAGACTTCTCTGCCATTTGAGGACACAGCTAGGTGGCTTTCTGCAAGTCAGGCAGAGGCTTCACCAGAACAAAATGTGCCAGCATGTCCATCTTGGACATCCTAGCTTCCGGAACTAAGAGAAATAAATGCTAGGTGTTTAAGCCACCACAAGCTAAGGTATATTTTGTTATAGCAGCCTGAGCAGGCGAATACAGTGACGTTCCCACATTTGACAAATCTAAACCAGTCTTTGGTTGCTTAAGACAATCCATTTTATTCATTCATTCATTCACTTAATTCATTCATTCATTCATTCATTTTTAAGACAATCCATTTATTGGCTCTGCAACACTTCTTCCCAGATGGACCTCCTTCCTTGTTAAAGGAAGCACGTGAGGATATCAACCTTGCTGCTGCCATCTGCCAGGTGGTAAACTTTATCAGACTCCATACTAATGGGAAATTTAATTTGAATAATTTTTAAATATAGTTTGCAGAATTATCCTAGATAACAGAATCCCTGGCGGAAGTCCTTTCACCTACAAGAGCTAGTTCCCAAAGTTTCCGAAGTCTAGGAATTTTGTTTTGTAAACATGTTTACAAGGACTACCACGTTGTTCTAAATGGAATTGACTATAGTATTTAATACTGGGATTCTCCTTTCTTGGGACTGGATTTATGCTTCATAATGATTATCTGCTAGGCACAGAAATAGCATTTCTGTAACTCAAAATTGTTACCGGAGGCATTTAGCAGAATCTTGCTTTAAAAATATAATGATTTTTCATCTTTATTCTCCCCCCTTCAAAAGGTTTCACTGCTCCTGATGTTTAACGTTAATGCAAAGACGTGTTTCTGCCAATGAATATCGCCTTATGGTTATGCTTCTGCAAATAGCCTGCTGTGAGCTGATAAAGGGATTAATGCAGCCAAAATTCTTAATCTGTGAAATTACAAATTAAATTCTCATATTAAAAATACCACCCTGAGGTATTTTTTGTGGTTTTAATTCCCCTCTGGTGTTCTGCATACATTGTGCTTGTTAATGACGGGGACAAGGCTGTCTCTGGTGGCAGCCTGCTGCCGAGTGATAATGTGTAGGCATTTACTTACTGATAGAAACTGGATTTAACCACTGGCTGATAAACTAAGTGGCAAGTGGGTAATAAGTCCATATTAACAGAAAAGTACTACGACAGAATTCAGAATTCGTAGACCATCAAAATCCTGGCTTAAACTCAATCATCGAGTCAGATGGGATTGAGATGTCACCAAGGAGGAGTGATATCAAGTTACAAGTCATACTAAATGGGAAAACAAACCATATGTTTGAATTTGATGAGCCATAAACTAATGAGCCCATTTGTATCTTTTTTTGCCAGAACAGAAAGATGTGTCACTAATTCATGATTTTTCCACAGAAATTTCATTATTGATTTTTTAAAAAATGGGAAGAATTGTCATAATGGTCAATGAGTCGACTTTTAGAAAGAAAGTAGGGCAGAATATAGAATCAATATTGGTTGGGAATATATAAAATGTTAAAGAAGATTTACTAAGCATAAGGGGGAAGAGTGAGTAGTGGATTAATATAGCTATACACAGTTAAGGATAAAAAGAAATTCAAATTAAATGTGGGATATCAAGGAAGACTTAGGGTAGAAATATGCAAGAGGAGTTGTTATTTGAGACTTAGCTTCAAAATAAAGGGTTTCTGTTGTCAAGGAGAATCTAATGCTACAATGGGGAAAAAGCTTAAAGTCCAAGAGATTAAAGAAATAACTTTCTGTATGTCTATGGTGTGTACCCAAGAATTAATAAACATATTATAAGTATCTATGCAGGCGGTGTATTAATTTTTAAGGTAGTCAGAAAAGAATATGAGAAGGAATATTTCGAATTGGCATTTGGAAAGAACATATCACCACTGAACAAAAATGTTCTTACTGCAACAGTGTCCTGCAAAATTTTGTAAGAATTCTGTTTCACACTTTGGAAGAAAGATGAGATCCTCCCAGCCATAAATCTACCAAATATTTAAAATGTAATTGAAAAAGGCTGTGTAAATATGAATGCTTTTGTAAAAACAAAAACCCACCCAGGAATGTGTTTTGTTTTAAAAGATCCGGAGAAGCGCTGTCTGTATGAATACCAAGCGCATTTGTAGTTGAAATGAATTACAAGTCTTCGGTTCTTACATGTCAATTCAGTGCATTAGCCAATTGCCAACTCTGCTCATCAGCTCACTGCATAGCAGCCCTTTTTAACGTTATTGTTACGACCAAGATGGTCTCTGAGAATCAAACAAAAACGAATCATTTCTCCTCTGTGTACTGCAGCCAGTTAAAAAGTACTGCATGCATAAAGCACTAAATATGTAAATCATATTTTCCTTTTCCTTTATGACCGCTCAGATCATTCCTTTGGACACACACATAATCAAATATAAAGACATGCAGTTGCAGACTGCAGAGCAGAGATAGCAAAAAAGGAATCCATTTTCTTCCTCTGTCTGGTAAGCTAGCAACTGAATGGCAAGATTCCACTAAATATATACACACATAACTCCCTTTCCCTCATTCCCTCTGTCTCACTGTTTCTCCCCCCACCCCCGCCTATAGACACACGCACATATATATGTGTACACGTAATGCATATGCAAACATACATAATCTTATGTATGCAAATGTAAAAACATACAAATCCTCCTACAAGTGCGTTTACACAGAGATGCTAAAATGATATGTCTGCTTTGATTGGATGTCTCAGATTTGTCATACTCACTGTCGGTCAGTTCCCATAGCCGTGGGGGCAGGTCACTAAAATACTTGTGGCTCAAGGCAGCCTGTGCTGATAGTCTGTTCTTTGGGGAACACTGTAGGAGCTTGGAGGCCAGATCCTCTGCATAATTCACATAGCTGAGCCTGAAAACACAAGCAGAAAAGAGAAATCAGACCAAACAAGAAAATCCACTAAATAAGACATAAAGCTTACCCAATTTTTCTGGATCTATTTATTCTTGGCTAAAACCAAGTTAAATTATCCACTGAAAATAAACAGAAGCAGAATTCACTTTGGTTCTTAGAGCATCTGTTAATTGAAACTAGCTTTTGCTCCTGATAGCCTCAATCTCATTGATTTAAAATATTTCTACTATAAGCAGAAGGTTGATACCTTCAGGATAGAACAAGGTTCCGAGGTAGAAAATTTCAGGAGATAATTTATCAAACAGTTACCAGAATTTGTTCATAGAATCCATCTATTGCATACACATCTGGATATATTTATAGGAGAAGTAATACAAAGTAACAAGGGGAATTAAAATAAAATGACTATTAAGTTCTCTAGTTACTAAAGTTACTTTTCTTCTAAGAATTTACATTTTCTTACATTGAACATAAAATTATTGGCATAAGTACCCTGTCAAATATCAGCAATCATGGTATTAACATGCAGGTTAACGAAGGGAATGTGTATAACCCACGTGGGGCTGAATTATTTCAAGATGACCATTACAACAATAGCAGATAGAAAATATGTAGACAGAAAATATAAGATTACCAAAAAAGCAGAGAAGTCTCGTCTCCCATGTGGTACAACTTTGAAATGTATCCCACATCACACAGTCCAGCTCAGCCTCACTTCTTGTGGAATCTCTATTTCATTGCTCAGTACAATCAAGCCCAAATAATGAACATAAACATGATAATAAAAGTATTCCTGATAATGGCTGCCACTTATGGGGAGTTGAACACGTGTCAGACACCTTCCTAGGCACTTTCCACACACGCTCATATTTATTTTGTCTGACAAGGGCACTCTGTCTCCATGGAACAGCAGGGTCAGCTAAGTGGGAGTCGGAGACAGGCGTGGACTGCTCAATTAGCAGGTTGAGTGGCTTTAAACCCATCTAGAATTACTTGACTCTGAAGTAGGCTGCATTTGTTATGCTCTCAGAAGATTTCCAAAGGCAACCCATGGATTCCTGAGTTTCTGCAACAAGCTGCAACAGGGACACTGACCAGAGAGAGCCAGAGTGTGAAGGTAAGTTGTATCTGCTGGTGAGTATTTTTTCAAAAGTCTTGAAGCTACTAAACACACAGACAATGAGCTTTCCTCAATAACCAGCTGTCCCACTTCCCGTGCTCAAGCAGCTCTCCATCACTGATTTAAAACTGTTATGGAGCAAGGGAGGACGGGGGGTGAGGAAGAGGAAAGCAGGTAATGAACTTGGGTAGAGAAAGAAACAGGAAGGAGCAAAGAAAAATACTACTCTGAGGACTCCCACGAGTCCTCTCTAGGTCTCGATATGTGAAGGTCTCACAGACAGGGGTTCGGTATTTGGCTGCCCTAGTGGCTGTTTAAAAACCAAACCAAACCAAACCAAAAAACCCAAACTGATCTATGGATTGGTTTTAAATGCCTCTGCCTGGCAAAGACAAATGTGTCCACAGGAAAAAAAGCCATTCTCAAAATTCTCTACAGCCCCCCCCCCCCCCCCGCTTCTTTCCTGTAAGAGGGGCCAAGGCCATCCAAATTATTGGATTGGAGTCTCTTCCTAAGACTCCCATCATTAAAAACTTTTCATTAACATCTTTTAAAAAACCAAATGCAAAGTTCAATATAGGGAGACTTCATGGTAAAAGCTGCACTTACAGTGAGTGCAGAGTTTATGTATAATCACGGTGAACATGACTGTTGGTATCACAGCTTTGATGAAATATAACACCAGCACCAGACTGAGGCTAGAGTTGAGTTACAGACTTGATTCTGTACAAGAGTGATGAGCCACCTGTAGTCCCTCCTGCTCTAGTGAGCCACAGATCACACTCCGCCCAGTTGTTGATCCCATTCCTACCAAATATAAGGAATTAACCAATATAAGACAATCTCATTTATCCTCCCCCCAAATGACTAATGTCAAATTTTAATGTTGATGAAATAATCAAAGGCTTATCTGTGATATTTGGGTTATATAGAAATATTTTAATTATCATATAATTTTAATTTAGAAAGTCTATTTCCTCACTTGCATTTTAAGAACCACTTTTATTCCAACTCTCCACATTTTCAACAGCAGTCTTTGTCATTTATCAGAACCACTTTTTGAGTTCATCCAAGTTGTCTGAGATAGGACACTTCCAGGATATGTTTTTTGGACATTTTATCCCAAAGCATAAGTGCATTTTATCAGAATGCTAGAATGACTGTAGCTATTTTCAATCTCTCATTGTGATGATCTATTTAAAAATCTTCCCTCATAATTTCCTTAATTTTTGTTTTATATGTTTATATAAAGCTGGGTAATTTAATGCATTACAGTTTATCACGTTTGTCTTTTCCTGATAAATTTAGTCTTCAATCTCTCTGTAGCAACCTACTTTATTTTCATAAGGGTTTTGGGCTAAAATTTATTTTTTTCCTCATATTAATTTAACGACCTCAGCTTTCTTTTGTTTGGTACTTGCCTGGCATACCTTTGTCATCCTCTTACCTTGAATGTTTCATATCCATAATTTTAAGGTTTCTTTCACAAATATTACATAAATGGATTTAATATTTATCCAAGGAGAAAATTTAGTCCACTTATATACTGTGATTACTGGTATGTTTGGAATTATTGCTAACATCTTAATATTGCATTTTGTCTTTATCTTTCTCTTTTCCTGCCTTCTTTTAAATTGAATTCTAGAGTCGAACATGTCCATCTTCTGTTTCAGAAGTTATAAATTCTATGTCCATCTGTTTAATGATTACTCTTATCTTTTTCTTTCTTTTTTCCATTTCAATAGTTAATTTAAATGTTTAAATTCTTGCACTAAGTTTTTTCAAGCGGATGGACACTGACAAATTATTTTTCACAAAGATCTAGAATCATACATTCCAGAAATTATAAATACATGACTGAACACTGATACACAATACCACATTATCAATTATACAAGACAAATATCAAGTATACAATAAAGTTACCACAGATCAACAGGAAAATAAAATATTAGATACCTACTCAATTCATTAGCAGAAACTAACTTCTCTTTTCAAGAAAGATTGGGGGAGAAAGAAAAAATTCACACTTCTATCAATAGTAGGCAAAGAACTTCCAATGAAAATAGGAAAAAATTATAGAATTTTCAGAAATTTTGTGATTAATAATTATTTGGCTACAAAAACAAAGCATGTCCATCTTAAAAACAACTATTTATTAATAGGCATAGTCGATACACGCTACACAAGACAAGCACAACATTTTGCTAAACATACTGACAGCTCACTCCCACATTTTTCCACCTTCTCTTTTAACTTGCACCCCAAAGTGCAAACATTCAATTAACTTAAAGGTGTTTTTGTCTTGAGACATTAAAAATATGTGCTTCTCATACAATGCGGACTTTACATGAACTTTCAACCAGAGGTCTCTGGTATTCACAATGGAGGTTTTCATAATAGCATAAATTATAAATAAATGAGGTTTATAGAAAGACATTAAAAAAATCATTACCAGGCTTGAGCTAAAAGCCAAAAACTTCAGTGGTTACACAAACCTGAGGTATACTGTTTTAAATGTGAGAGATATAAATGCAAAATAGCAGGCAAATAGCCATACAGGTCCTACTATCAATGTCTGAAGTGACTGAAGAAATAAACCACAGAAGATCTAGACTGTTTTTACAGTTCCTGAATTTTAATTCTGTATGATATTAAAAACATACAAGTATGGTGACTGGGTATTTTGGCACCCAATCTTTTAAAATTTTTTATATATTGATAAGATTCTGGCATGTGAATAGATTTGAAGAAGACTTATATAACTCAATGCTGCATGCTTCCTGGAAAGGTCAATTGATAAAAATGATAAGCACGTCTTAAATGCTGAACAGCAAGCATCTTTTCTTAAGTTTCCAAACAGCCCAATGACAATCCAAACACAGAGGCTGCAGTTCTGCAAGCTTGAGGCTTGATAGGACTGCTTATCAGTACTCCTATGAAAGCTTCATTAGACTTCCCATTCGCCAAGCCTAAGTGTTGGCTAACTCTATGATAAACTGGGTCCTGTCTTGAGCTCTATTTCAGGCAGCCCAATTTTACTGACTGTAACAGCAGTTTCTATGACTGCTGGAAAATATGAAGTGCAGCGGGAGGTTAGGACAAGAGCTACTTTTTTTTTTTTAAGATTTTATTTATTTGTCAGAGAGAGAGAGCGAGAGCACGCACATGGAGGCAGAGGCGGAGAGAGAAGCAGGCTCCCTGCCAAGCAAGGAGCCCCCATGTGAGACTCGATCCTAGAACCCTGGGATCATGACCTAAGCCGAAGATAATGGCTTAACCGACTGAGTCACCCAGGTGTCCTGAGCTGCTTGCTTTTAAAAGCTCTACTCTACTCTTGTCTTCTAAACTTCCCTGCATCTTTATATTTTATGTCACCTTCAATTCATGTGAGGACAACAAGCATTAGAGCTCTCCCGAAATGTCTAACAGAAGACAGCGACACAACAGCCAGGTCGCTTCATGTATTCTTCTTATCGTGGTAATGCCACACTTTTTAAGTTCCTCTGTAAATGTGGGGTCACACTGGTTAGGCTGTCCTGCATAGGACTTCATAAGAATTGGTCAGTTCATCTGCACCATACTTAAATGCTCAAATGGATGATGAAAGAACTGAAAGAAAAATCAATACAGAATACAGAACTGAGGTGTAGAAGCTGTCGTCCTCTTCAGTATACCACACTTGTAAGTCTTGGTGCTTTGAGCGAGACATTGGGAGGAACGGGAAATGAAATGAACCCCCCAGCAAGCAGCAGCAATGCTTTACTCCAGTAATGAGGTAGAGAAAGGAAGACGTCCCAGGTTCAGCCCATCTAGGTCAGAATGCTGGTAAAACGATTTCCTGATTTAATTCCATCCTCCTAGTGTCCTAGTTAACCCCTCTTACAGAGCTTCTTGGTGGAATAGTACTGAATTTCTAGAGCTCACTTGTCTGTATGGGGTCATGCTGTGTTCCTCACAAGTGTCCACTGCCCTTCGGAAATGTAATAAATATGTGACCAAAAACACCACAGAACCTCTCAATCTACGACCAGGTGTGTCCTCTTTTGGGGTCCGTTGGTTGTGTTTCATTGTTTTTGTTTGTTTGTGTTTGTTTTACCATCAAGGATCTGAGAAGAAACTTCCACACTTTATACCTTCTCACCCTCAGTTCTCCAAGGGAATGGCTCCTTAACTTTTTAACATTTCTTTTTAACTTTTTAAAGTTTAGAGTTCAACCTTCCAGCTGAACAATACAAAAACATCAGAACACTTCTGATGACACCAGTCCCGCCTCTCATGCAGTATTGTCTCATATTTGATTCTTATTTTCTGTGCTTTTTCTTTCTTTATTTTTAGGAGGGGAGGGGCACAGGGAGAGGGAAAAAGGGAATCTTAAGCAGGCTCCATGCTCAGTGCAGAGCCCAATGTGGGGCTTGATCTCAGAATGCTGAGAACGTGACCTGAGCCAAAATCAACAGTCAGACGCTTAACTCACTGAGCCACCCAGGCACACCTATTTTCTGTGCTTTTAAAAATCACACATACTAAATGCCACTATAGTTATTATTATTTACGTTTGCCCGTGTTTATTATTTATTTCATTGCTTTTCTTCTCATGTATCAGATGTTCCTTCTCTCCTTAGTTTTTTGTATCTGAAATACAAACTTCAGAAGTTCTCTCCATGATGAAAGAACACAGTGGCAAATTCTCTCAGTTTTGTCTTCATAGAGGATAACAGTTTGGCTGGGGATAGAATTGTAGGTTTAAAGCACTTTGGCTTAACTCTGAAGATACTGTTTCACAGGTTTCTGTTGTGGCTGCTGTTAGCTCTTCTCTTTTTCCTTTTAAAATTGTAATGTAAGGTATTCTTTTCATTTAACCTGCTTGGTATTCAGTGTTTCCTGAATGTGAGGCTTAATGTCTTTCAACAATTCGGGGGGAAAAATCTCAGCCATTACTTCTCAAATATTGGCTATCCCCATTCTCTCTCTCCTCTCATTTTGTAACCGCAATGTAATGCCATCTTATTAAATTTTCCATGTCTTTACTCGTTCTTTAATCTTTTCCATCTATCGCTCCCTGTGCTTTCCATTCTGGGTAATTACGTTAGTGCTATCTTCCAGTTCAACGAATTCTCTAACCAACTGAGTTAATATGCTGTTTTCCCTGTTCGTTTTGTTTTCACAAGTCCTTTTTAAGTCTTTGACAAGTCTGTGTGTCCAATTTGATGGTTTCAAGTTTTAGATTAGATCTTTCTTTATAGTATTTGAAATACAGTTACACTCTTTGTCTCAAAATTTCCAATATCTGACATTTTGGGTGAGGGGGGAGTCCAATTTTGTTGTTGCTTTTGCTACTGACCCTCTCAGTAACTTTTTCTCAGATGTTTTACAATTCTGGATTGTGAGCTCAGCCTCACAATGTTGGCTAGTTAATGTGTGGGCTTGGCTAATGTTAATGTATGGGAATTATGACGGGCCTGGGTTGAGAATCTCTTTCTCCATAGGGATTTTCTTTTGCTTCTGTCAGGAGTCCTGGGACTCTTAACAGCAAGGCATTCTAAGTTCTTTCTGTTGGCTTCTGCAACCATGTGAGTTATGTGACTCTAAACCTAAAATTATAGAATTTTCAGGGGACTTTTTCAGTCCCATCCAGAACCAAAACCAACACAGTTGTTCCTGCCAGTCTTTTTGCTGGAAGCAATTTTTTTTTTTTTTTCCCCCAGCCAGCCCATAACTGAGGTCAAAGTGCTTTGAGTGAGTTGACTATGTGGGGAATCCCAATTCCTATGTAAGCATTGTGTCCTGACCCCCAAGTGGCACCATATTCCTTTTTTAGCAACACTTCAGGGCAGCGGCATAATTAGCACTTCCTTATCACTCTGCTTTTTTCATTCTTGGTCCCTGGAGATTTCACTTACTGTCTTTTTGGTTCAGTGATGTACATGCATTGGAAAGCACGTGTTTGCTGTACCTTCTCCAGAATTTTAGGTCAATATTTGTGGTAGAAGAGACTCTTTCCTCTCAGAAGTGCGTATGTATAATCTTCCTAATAAAAACATCTATACTTGTAATCTTTAGGACTTTCTCCCTGGCATCACTAACTCAGTATTGTTTCCCTACCTTAAAAAACAACAACAACAACAACAACAACAAAAAACCTACTTCTTTTAGGTGACCTCTATCAAGCCCCGAAAGTTAGCTAACCAAAGTGTTTTAGGCTAAGGTTCTTTTACCATTCAACTTTATAGATGAGTCTCCAGTGCATTACCTAAATGATAGAAACCAAAGGCTACATACTCAGTAGTTCTAATTATATGACATTTTGGAAAAGGCAAAATTATAGAAACAAAAGAGTGATCAGTGTTTGTCAGAAGCTGGGGGTGGAAGGGGTTAACAAAGGATGCAGAATTTTTTCAAATGGCTCTTGGTCATGAAGGATGGACATCAGATGGTCTAGAGATGTGAGAAGGTAGGGTCAGGAACTTATCAAGGATATTCAGTGGAGAGAGCAGTGTAGAGAGACAGGACGTTGCAGGTTTTTCACATCCAGCCCTTAGGGGTAGATGGCTGACCCTCTGTGAGTGGCTGACATTGGGACTTGTATGTCTGGGGTAGGAGGTCTGGTAATTCAAGGGATATTCTGGCAAATGGGGAGATGCAACTGCTATTGGTGAGGCCTTCCCACTGACTTTGGTGTTTGATCCCAGGTCACCAAGTAGAGACCTGTCTCTGGCTGTCAGAGGGCGTGTATCAGCTCAGAGGCTGGATTCAGGGAGCTCTGTGTCCTTGAAGGGTCGCATTAACATGGAAGGGTATGCAGGACAGAGGACTTTCATGTTCATTCCACATTCATTTTTTAAAAAAGTAAAAGATGTTTGTTGTTGTGGAAACTCTAAAAAGCTAAGGAATTTTAAAAGGATAGATCTAGATGACAACAAAGAGAGACAATCCCTACTGAGTTCAGAGTATTTGTATGGAAAGACTCTTAGGAGTAGCTTTCAAACAAATGCTTCTACTATAGGTGAAAATAATTTTATGCTGCTATTCTAATCATAATATTTTTCATTTTCCTAGTCCTTCACCATACAATACACACACACACACACACACACACACACACACACACTCCCTCTCTCTCTCTATCTGCATTGGAAAGAAAGGTACCAAAAAAGGTTAACATGAACAGTAAAAAACTGCCTTAGACCAGGGACATGGGGCAGGATATTTTCTTTATCCCTGTGCAGGTCAGTTTTCATGTCACAGAAACGAGGGAAATGGAATAGATGGTCTTGAAGAGCTGTCGAGGTCTACGGTTATATGCCCTACAAACTAAGACGAACCTCATTGTGACTTTGTGGCAGGGACGGTTAGTATGGCCCTGGCCTGCCATTGCTAATGTACCAGAACTTTCTGCCATCACCAATGAAATGATCTAATGTGTGTTTCACTTCTCTTCACTTAACCTGTCAACTAACTGCTTTCAAAGCTCATCTAAGTTTCTCAGCCATTCTGTAAACCAAGACAAAGAACAAAGGGTATCCAGTCTTTTGCCGGGCTAAAGGAGACTGACAAAGTTGAAAAGAGAGCACTGAAGGTGAAGGATGAATATGATGATCAAAGAAGAGGGAGAGTGCCACGAGGGTGAGGTGGCCAGGGGTCCTTCATGCAAGGCACGGTTCTGCTATAGCCTGGGCACATGACATTTTTTGAACGGATGTTTGTTTGAGGACTGAGTATATCAACTGTTATAGCTATAGAAGTTTTACTTTACCTGAAAAACATGCATTGAAAAAGTAAGCTAAAAATAAAAAAAAAAAAAGCTAAAAAAAAAAGTAAGCTATCATTTTTGAGCAAAAACATTTTTTGGAAGATTTTATTTATTTATTTGACATACAGAGATCACAAGTAGGCAGAAAGGCAGGCAGAGAGAGAGAGAGAGAGGAGGAAGCAGGCTCCCCGCTGAGCAGAGAGCCCTAAGCGGGGCTCGATCCCAGGACCCTGGGATCATGACCTAAGCCAAAGGCAGAGGCTTTAACCCACTGAGCCACCCAGGCGCCCAGAGCAAAAACATCTTAAGGTCAAATCCTAGTCCGTAAGGTGTATCTTCAAAATAGATATCCCCTGGAGGGTGTAATTTTCTTTTTTTCAAGTGAGAAGGAAATTGGTCCTTGTCTTTTTAAAGGTACATTATAAACCAGGATTACAAGTCCTTTGTGTGTGTGTGTGTGTGTGTGTGTGTTTTCCACTGCAGTTCCAAAAGACTCCATCCAAAATTGATGATATACTTGCCTGTGGAACAACTAAGACAAGTTACATTTTGTTCCCAAGAGTTGACTTCTAAATATCTCTATAGAAAACTTCACTGGGATTTATTAACATTTTATTTTATTTATTTTATTTAAGTGGGCTCTACACCAGACATGGGGCTTGAACTCATAACTCGGGGAGCAAGAGTCACATGCTCGGGGCACCTGGGTGGCTTGGTTGGTTAAGCATCTGCCTTGGGCTCAGGTCGAGATCTCAGGGTCCTGGGATAGAGCCCCACGCTGGCCTCCCTGCTCAGCAGGGTAGCCTCTTCTCCTTCTTCCTCTGCCCCCATCTCGTGCACTTTCTCAAATAAATAAATAAAATTGTATTGTATTTAGGTGCCCCTATTAGCTCATGAAAGCTGGATATAAAGAGTAGAGGTATAGTAGGTTCAATTTATTTAGAGCATTGGAGATACTGATTTCCATATAAGTTGAAGAAGAAATAAAGGGGAACAAAAGGTTCTCAAATATTCCTCAATGCAGTCTATGATGGCACAGAACTACATAAACTGTGGGCCTGTATGTGGAGCATCCTAGTGTGCTCTGTCTCACAGAGTTGGAAGTAGAATGACCTGGAGTGAGATACTGAGGCTCTGTACATTCATGCTTCATTCACTCTCACGCTCTTCACAGAGCAAAGCTGGGGGACTGGAACCTTTCATTTGGCAGTACATATGCTATCTCTGGGGCTGGCCATTGGATTATGCAACAAGTAAAATCTTGGAAATGATTTGTGTAGAGATCCACCCACCCATAAAGACAGGCTATTTCCTCAACTGTAACCAGGGCTGTCAGACGTGGTTCTCTTTCTTGTCTGCACATGAAAAGCAAAATGCTCATTTAATTACCATCTTATCAAAGCTTCTGACTTAGGGGGAGGACTACAGTTATAAAACTGCTTCAATTTTTCAAAAAGCGACTTATTTTTAGAAAATAGGCTCAAATTTATTCATTTTGCAAAAGGGGGTCAGTAATTTGCTAAGCAGAACAGGAAGGGAATACCTGACATTGGAATAAACTCTAAGGGAAGATAAAGACTAACAAGAAGAAAGGTTTAGGTAGGAGGAGCAAGAGGAGTAGGAGACGTAATATCATCAGGTCCCAGGAGTTCAGCTAGATAGTTATCAAACCATTCTAAACACCTACATACTCAACAGGAGATAGGAAGAAGAGCAGCAATTCTAGGAACAGAAAAGCGACCACTTTATGGAAGGTAGGATGTGCAGAGAGTGAATCCGAGGTGACATACAGGACAAGAGACCGGTGGGGGGGTGAGGTGGAGTGAGGGGTGGTGGCTCCTAGCAAGCGATAGACTAGCAGAGGACAAAATTGTAACTTTTAGAAGTCTGCTCCACTGGGGGACATTGCTCAGAGGCTAAGCGAGGGGGTGGAGCCCTTGCTGAGACAGTGTGGTCTCAGGACCTGTGGGGTCACAAAAGCCCTGGGGTGTCTGAGTGCTGCAGAGCCCCCAGGTATCAGAGCAGGGAAACCAGTTGCAGAGACAGCTGAGGAGTGTGCTCTCAGCTTGGGGTTACCTTGAACTGTGATTCAAGGCACAATCGGGCCACCGCTCTTCGAGCAGGGAACCCACAAGTGGCAGATCCGGGAAGACCCCCTTCCTTCCTCTTCTGGGAGCAGCAGTGTGGGAGCATGCTGCAGGAATCAGCTGGCTTTGGAGACTCCAAATGGGGCCATGAGCCAGAGACAGAAATACTTGGTCACAGGCCAAGAGAGCACAGAGTGTGGACGGAGACCAAGGAGATGGGAGGAATTGACTGCTTTTCTCTGAGGGCATACTGAGAAATGGGGACCTGAGCTCTTAGCTCCTAAGAGGCTGGATATTGGAAACTGCCATTTTCATTCCTGCCCTCCAAAGCTGTACGGAAAGCATTCAGGGAACAAAAGCTCTGAGCGCAAATCCGAGCAGATTACTTAGCCTGGCCACTGGCAAGGGAAGTGCAATTCTGCCTCGGACAAAGACATTTGAGAATCACTGCGACAGTCCTCTCCCTCAGAAGATCAACAATACCATCCAACCAAGACAAACTTCACTGATCAACGAGAACTGCAAACCTCAGAAATATGGGAATACAGCATATTGAATTTATGGCTTTTCCCCCATGATTCTTTAGTCTTTCAAAGTTAAATTTTTAAAAATTTTTTTCTTGTTCTATTTTTAAAAAATTTTCCTCTTTCCTATTTTAATGTTTTTAACTATTTTATCTTATCAATACCTTTTTAAAAATCATTTAAAAATTTTAATTGTTACAGTCATAGTCTGTCCCTTCATTGTATTTAGCCTTATTTTTTGTATACTTATAGGTTTTTCTTTCTTTAAAATTCTGGGATACAATTTCTTCTAACAGATCAAAATATACCCTAAATCTAGTCCATGGCGTTGTTCTAGTCTCCAGCCTGATCATATTCTTTCCTTTTTTTTTTTCTTTTTTCAACCAACTTCTTATCAAATCCTTTTCTAGAATCTTTTTAAATTTTCATCTTTACAGTCATATTCCATCCCTTTCTCATGTTTACCCTTATTTTTGTATATATGTAAATTCTTCTTTCTTTAAAATTTTGGGAGGTAGTTTCTTCTAACAGACCAAAATACACCCCAAATCAAGTGTATGGCTATGTCCTATTCACCAATCTAATATATATATGCACATACACACACACACACACATATACATTTATATATATATTTTTTTTTCCTCTTTCTTCTCTTGGTTTCAGGTCTCTTCTGATTTGGTTAGTGTATACTTTTAGGGGGTTGTTGCTACCCTTTTAGTATTTTGTTCTCTCATTCACTTATTCTTGTCTAGATAAAATGACAAGGTGGAAAACGTCACTTCAAAAAAAAAAAAAAAGAACAAGAGGCAGTACCAGTGGCTAGGGATGTAATCAATAAGGATATTAATAAGACGTAAGATCTAGAGGTCAGAATGATGATAATCAAGGTGCTATCTGGGCTTGAAAAAAGCAGAAATAAAATCCCTTTCTGGAGAAATAAAAGAACTAAAATCTAACCAAGTTGAAATAAAAAAAGCTACTAATGAGGTGCAAGAAGAAATGGAGGTTCTTACTGCTAGGATTAATGAGTCAGAAGAGAGAATTAGTGATATTCTCCAAATGATGGAGAATAAACAAGCTGAGCAAAAGAGAGACAAACAACTACTAGACTACGAGAGAATAATTAGAGAGATAAGTGATACCATAAGATGAAACAGTATTAGAATAATTGGGATCCCAGAAGAAGAAGAAAGAGAGAGAGGGGCAGAAGGTATATTGAATAAAATTACAGCAGAGAATTTCCCTAATTTGGCTAAGGGAACAAACATCAAAATCCAGGAGGCACACAGAAGCCCCCCCAAAATCAATAAAAATAGATCAAGACACCATCATCGAATAGTAAAACTTACAAGTCTCAGTTACAAAGAGAAAATCCTGAAAGCAGCTTGGGACCAGAGGTCTGTAACATACAACAGTAGAATATTAGATTGGCAGCAGACTTATCCAAAGAGACCTGCCAGGCCAGAAAGGACTGGCATGATATATTCAGAGGACTAAATGAGAAAAGTATGCAGCCAAGAGTACTGTATCCAGCTAGGCTATCATTGAAAATAGAAGGAGAGATAGAAAGCTTCCAGGACAAACAAAATTTAAAAGAATTTGCAAACACCAAACCAGCCCTATAGGAAATAATGAAAGGGGTCCTCTGAGCAAAGAGAGAGCCTAAAAGTAACAGACCAGAAAGGAACAGAGACAATACACTAAGTAACAGTCACTTTACAGGCAATACAATGGCACTAAATTCATATCTTTCAATAGCTACCCTGGATGTAAATGGGTTAATGCCTCAGTCAAAAGACACAAGGTATCAGAATGGATAAAAAACCCCAAACCCATCAATATGCTGTCTATAAGAAACTCATTTTAGACCCAATGACACCCCCAGATTTAAAGTGAGGGGGTGCAAAACACTTTACCATGCTAATGGACATCAAAAGAAAGCTGGCGTGGCAATCCTTATAGCAGGTAAATTCGATTTTAAGCCCAAGACTATCATGAGAGACGAGGAAGGACACTATATCATACTTAAAGGGACTGTCCAACAAGAAGATCTAACAATTTTAAATATCTATGCCCCTAACATGGGAGCAGCCAATTATATAAGCCAATTAATAACAAAATCAAAGAAACACATTGACAATAATACAATAATAGTAGGGGACTTCAACACCCCCCTCACTGAAATGGACAGATCATCCAAGTGAAAGATCAACAAGGAAATAAAGGCCTTACATGGCACACTCGACCAGATGGACATCACAGATATATTCAGAGCATTCCATCCCAAAGCAACAGAATACACATTCTTCTCTAGTGCATAGGGAACATTCTCCAGAATAGATCACATCCTGGGTCACAAATCAGGTCTCAACCAGTACCCTAAAAGATGGAGATTATTCCCTGCATATTTAAGATACCTAGGAATAAACTAGTCAAAGAGGCAAAGAATCTGTACTCAGAAAACTATAAAGTACTCATGAAGGAAATTGAGGAAGACATGGAGAAATGGAAAAGAAATGGAAAAACGTTCCATGCTCATGTACTGGAAGAACAAATATCGTGAAAACGTCTATGCTACCTAAAGCAATCTACATGTTTAATGCAATCTCTATCAAAATACCATCCATGTTTCTCAAAGAAATGGAACAAGTAATCCTAAAATTTATATGGAACCAGAGAAGACCCTGAATAGCCAGAGCAATGTTGAAAAAGAAAGCCAAAATTGGTGGCATCACAATTCCAGACCTCAAGCTCTATTACAAAGCTGTCATCATCAAGACAATATGATACTAGCACAAAAAGAGACACACAGATCAATGGAACAGAATAGAGAGTCCAGAAATGGACTCTCAATTCGATGGTCCACTAATCTTCGACAAAGCAGGACAGAATGTCCAATAGAAAAAAGACAGTCTCTTCAACAAGCGGTGTTGGTAAAATTGGACAGCCACATGCAGAAGAATGAAACTGGACCATTTCCTTCCACCACACACAAAAACAGACTCAAAATGGATGAAAGACCTCAATATGAGGCAGGAACCCATCAAAATCCTTGAGAACACAGGCAGCAACCTCTTCGACCTCAGCTGCAGCAACATCTTCCTAGGAACATCACCAAAGGCAAGGGAAGCAGGGGCAATAATGAACTACTGGGACTTTATCAAGATCAATAGCTTTTGCATGGCAAGGGAAACAGTCAACAAAACCAAAAGACAGCTGACAAAATGGGAGAAGGTATTTGCAAATGACATTTCAGATAAAGGGCTAGTACCCAAAATCTATAAAGAACTTATTAAGTTCAACACCCAAATAACAAAGAACAAATAATCCAATCAAGAAATGGGCAGAAGACATGGACAGACATTTCTGCAAAGAAGACATCCAGAAGGCCAACAGACACATGAAAAAGTGCTCAACATCACTTGGCATCAGGGAAATACAAATCAAAACCATAGTGAGATACCACCTCACACTAGGCAGAATGGCTAAAATTAACAAGTCAGGAAAGGACAGATGTTGAAGAGGATGCGGAGAAAGGGGAACCCCCCTACACTGTTGGTGGGAATGCAAGCTGGTGTAGCCACTCTGGAAAACAGTATGGAGGTTCCCCAAAAAGTTAAAAATAAAGCTACCCTATGACCCAGGAATTGCACTATTGGGTATTTACTCTGAAGGTTACTAGTGTAGTGATTCAAAGGGGCACATGCACCTGAATGTTGATAGCAGCAAAGTCCACAAGAGCCAAACTACAGAAAGAACCTAGATGGCCATCAACAGATAAATGGATAAAGAAGTGGTATAGATATACAATGGAATACTATGCAGCCATCAAAAGAAATGAAATCTTGCTATTTGCACGACAGGATGGAACTAGAAGGTATTATGCTGAGCAAAGTAAGTCAATCAGAGAAAGACAATCATCATATGATCTCCCTTATGAGAGGAATTTGAGATACAGAGTGGGGGGTTTGGGGGATAGGGAAGGAAAAAAATGAAACAAGATGGGATCGGGAGGGAGACAGACCATGAGATTCTTAATCCCAGGAAACAAACTGAGGGTTGCTGGGGGGTGGGTAGGTAGGGATAGGTGGCTGGGTGATGGACACTGGGGAGGGTATGTGCTATGTGAGTGCTGTGAATTGTGTAAGACTGATGATTCACAGACCTGTACCCCCGAAGCAAATAATACATTGTATGTTAATTTAAAAAAAAAAGAAGAAGGAAAGGTTTAGCCTTGGCAGTGAACTTAACCCCAGGTGTTGGGCTGTGCAATGAAATGAGAAGCAAGACTCTCAGTTACATTAATAATGGAGAGAGGGAGAGAGAGTGAGTTGTTTAATGCTGAGACTTCCTTTGCCAATGCACTGCTATGAGAAAAAAAATTAATGAGATTCTTTGCCTGAAGGTAAACAGATAACATTTTTATATTAATTTCCATAAATAGGTTGTGTTTTGTTATACACAGAAGATTGTTCAGTTCTCATTCATTTATTCTAGTGAAACTGTTTAATGACACAATTTCCCTGGAAGACACTCATTCCCATAGTGGTCAGCTCCCTTGACTGTCAAAATGTTATATAATGATAATGCTATACACAGGAAATGCTACAGTTTACAAAGTGCTTTCACATGTATTCTTTTATTTCATCCAGATAATTAAAGGGTCAAAATGAAGAGTATCTAAATTTGTGACTCTTAAATCTTGGTGTCCATTACATGTCACACCTAAGATTTACTGCTACTATCCTACACACACACACACACACCGGGTCATATGTTGCCAAGTTAGGAAGAGTGGTTACTGGGTTATTTTAAACTTTTCTTAAAGGATACCTTACATTTTTCTATCTTTCTCTCTTCCTTTAATTCTGAACTCTATTTCTGTTGAGCCTCTTCTTTCTATATTCTTGTTAACACCCACATTGCCCTGTATTAAATAAAGACAATAAAAGGAGTCCAGCTTCAACATGAGTACGATGAACAGTCCCCAAAGCTAGTCCGACCAATGCGTGCTGCTAGGTCTCTCCTTCAGACCTAACCCTTACTCAATACAGAGCTGCCCTTACAGTAAACTCTATCTGGTGGAAAAGTACAGAAAGTACTGGAGAGTCCTCAGCAGGATGTGAATGAATCAAGTTTTTGGAAATATTAGCACTGACACTCAAGAGTATTATAAACTGCCAAAAAGAGGGCCAGAAAAAGGAAAATACTAAATTCTTGCTTTGGATTGCAGAGCTTAGTTGATAAAAATTACCCCAAATTTCCTAGCTGTGATTTTATTTATGACTATTTTATGCCCTGGAAAAATCAATGTTTTTGAGTGTTTAAGTTCACTCTCAAATCAAATAAGAGTCTTCTGGATTTTATAAAATCAGTTAACTTTTCATATAACTCTACTAGCCTCTCCCAGGTACTAATGTGATGCTATAGATTTTTCATATTTACATTTTATAAATCCACTGATACAGATATTATCATAAAATATTCATCGAGAAAAGCTAATATAAGTGAACTTCTTGCTATTTTTTTTCAACAAAAACCCTTGTGTATTTGAACTTATTTTTACTTAACTCCTGCATTGATCACGCTTTCGTTTAACCTGCTTAAGGGGAAGAGAAGGTTAACTCGTTCATTTCATTTCTGCAGAGATTCCAAGTTAATTTCCTCTCCAGTTCTTCTTAGTGCCTAGTAGCAGTTACTTATTTTAGTTGTAAAGCTTTATTTTTTTAATAGCTTATATAAGACCCATATGTACTCAACCTTGTAAATAATATTAAAAAAAATTTCCCTAAGATGTGTTAGAGCTTACCAAACAGTGACATTTTTCTTCTATAGGAATAGTATAAACCGGTCAGGCATAACAACTGTGCCTCAGTTACATTTTAGAAGAGATTCATAATTTAGTTGACTGGTGATTAAATGATTCTATACTTATGTTCAGTATTTTACTTTAATAATGTGGTTTACAGTGGAAGAGGCACAAATAATTACTTTTTAATCCTCTGAAGGACAGGATAGAAAAGGATATATTTTACTTCAGTTAAAGTAATAGGTAAAAACGCATAAATAAAAATTAACCCTTATAATCAGAAGGATAAAACTTAGAGAATATTTAAAATTCCAAACTCCCAGGTCAGTGCAGAATACCCACAAAACCCAAAGGATGTGCATTCATCAGAATTGGCTTTCAAAGTCCCGGTTATTTTGTTATATCCAATTGTAAACATTAGGCCTTCAGAACCACATGACCTTCCCCATGTGGAATTCCATTGTTACCTGAAGAACATCAGGCAACTTGTAACCTTTCTGACTTCTGGATATAGATCAGGATAAAATTAATAACTCTCCTCTACTCCACAGGACCGCTGTGAAGACTGACCTTTTCTTACCATAACCTGCTTCAATCGATCATAGGCATATTATTTCATCTATTTCACAAGTTTTCAAAATGTCTTTATGAAATCAAGAGTGAAGCAAATTGTTCACAAATGTTCCACCCTGTGATGTTTTTGGTATTTTTGCTGCTTAGACAATAAAGATGATCCAATTTCCTGAATTCTAAGAGACTGATTATAGCACCATTTCTTCTGAAAAAGACTTTTGACAATAAAAGAGTGCATCAGTTATAATTCAAAACTTCATTTATCAAAAACAAACAAACAAACAAACAAAAAACCCACAAAAAATCCACACACATTAGACCTCAGCAATGGCTTATGTTCTACATTTCAGATGGTTATATTCTTAATATCTAGTCTAAATTACATGGACAGTACAAAAAACATTTTCACTACAAAAGGCTAGGAAACTCTTTAACTTATTGCATCTACATTATGGTAAATTGAGTTAATGGAAACGGGTAACTTCAGAGACCTTCATTCCTCTGAAATGCTATAGAAGTTACAAATCTCATCATCAGAGGCTGGATTTGGAAGCTGATATCTGCTTCCCCAGGATGGAACGGTACGTCCTCCAACTATAAACAGAGCTAAAAATAGCTCCGGAAAGGCATCATTTTGTATGAAATTATTTCACCAAAAGAGAAGAAAAATATATCTTTAATCCTGAACAAAACCTCTTCAAAGTTTATGTTCTCAATAAACCTTTCACTGAGAACTGCAAATATAACTTAGTAATGCAATAAATGCCCTTACAAATATATCAGATTTTTCACTTAATGCTTTTTACAGGCTTAAACCAAATGGAGTAAAAGGAAATCACCTTTTACAGTCCAACTCATACAGGAAGAATGCCTTGCTGTTATGCTTTTTAAAGAAGGCATGGTGAATTTATATCAACTTTGGCGAATCTTGGGGCATGATAAAAGGAAGAAAAATACCAGCACAGTGAACATTCCACAGAACTCTCTTCACATGTTTCTTTCCTTAGAGACTGGATGTGATCCAAAATGTTGAGAAAAATGTAAAAAGAAAAAAAAAATTAAGGTAAGAGATAAACAGTTTAGCACCCATGCTGATGATATAGAAGAGATGGTCCCCTACTCCTTTTTGGAGGGGGGCGGGCTAAAGATTGTATTTATTTACTTGAGACAGAGAGAGAGTACACCCAAGCGGGGACAGGGACACAGGGAGAGGAAGAAGGCTCTCCACTGAGCAGGGAACCTGACGCAGGGCTCGATCCCAGGACCCCGGAATCATGACCTGAGCCAAAGGCAGATGCTTTACTGAGTAAACCACACAGGCGCCTGGATGTTCCTCTACTCCTTACATAAAAATAATCAATTGTCATCTCAAAGATTAAGGATAATAAATGGTTAGGATTAGAGAAAAATCACCAAAACCAGTGTTCCCATTAAATCAAAACAAAAGAAAATTTGATTAGGTCAGAGCATATTATGGGTTGTTGAAATTTAGTTCAAGGCAAATGAAAAACATGTTTTCTGGGGACTCTATTCTTAGCTTCTTTATCTTATGATACTGTATCAAGAATTTGAAAATATATGATTTCATTATGATGTAAAAAAGAAATGGCCTGTATGCTTATGTTCAAAATAAGAATTGGGTTAGGACTGTTGAAGAGTTGGCATCCTCTGTAAAGGGCCTGGTAATCTTCAGGAAGAAAAGTCAAAATACTTTTTAGTGCTTACTCCTCCCACAAGGAGCCTCCTGTCTTCCCTATCCTAGTCTGTCTTCTAGATGTCATTCTGAATCAACTGCCTGTTGAATTATCCGCTCTCCCCTGATTCTCACAAAGTACATGACCAGCAAATGCCACTCTTCTTTCTTTAAAAATTTTAATTATTTTATTTACATTATTTCTTTATTTAAGAATTTTATTTAATTATTGAGAGAGTGAGAGTGTGCACGTGAGTTGGGGGAGGAGTAGAGAGAGAAGGAGAAGCAGACTCCCCACTAAGCAGGGAGCCCTACTAGGGGCTCTATCTCACAACCTTGAGATCATGACCTGAGCCAATATCAAGAGTTGGACACTCAACCCACTGAGCCACCAAGGCATCCCACCTTTGTTCTAAATAGTGTGGGAAGGTATACAAAAGAGGACAAAGAATTTATTGAGCATGTACCAATCACTAGAGACTTTTTGCATTGTCTCCCTATTCTCCATATCCAGCTATGAGATGATCATCACGCCCCTTCCTTAAAGATGAGGAACCTGAGGCTCAGAGAGGAGCAGCACAGCCGAGGTCACACAGCAAGTGGGCAGAGCATGTTCTGTGCCTAAATGCTGATGCCTTCTACTGTGTATCATCCTTCTAAAGGTTTGACTTGTAGCTTTTTTTTTCTCAGTATAAAACTAAGACATGGTCACTGGAGAGAACTGAGAAAATCTTGAAACATGTAAGGGAAAATAAAATATCCCGTAAATCGACCATCTGGAAGTGATGACATTTTTTTTTTCTAAAGATTTTATTTATTTATTTGACAGAGATCACAAGTAGGCAGACAGGTAGGCAGAGAGGAGGAAGCAGGCTCCCTGCTGAGCAGAGAGCCCGATGCGGGGCTCGATCCCAGAACCCTGAGATCGTGACCTGAGCCGAAGGCAGAGGCTTAACCCACTGAGCCACCCAGGCGCCCTGGAAGTGATGAATTTTTATCAGTTAGATGTATTTACTCCTGTGTGTGCAGATCTGAGAAAATGTATCATTTTGTTTCTTTGTAATTTTTATCACCTCATTTTTTTTAACAAGATAAAATTTCCTTTCAAAATCTGAATTTTTGGGGTGCCTGGGTGGCTCAGTGGGTTAAGCTGCTGCCTTCGGCTCAGGTCATGATCTCAGGGTCCTGGGATCGAGGCCCGCATCGGGCTCTCTGCTCAGCGGGGAGCCTGCTTCCCTCTCTCTCTCTGCCTGCCTCTCCATCTACTTGTGATTTCTCTCTGTCAAATAAATAAATAAAATCTTTAAAAAAAAAAAAAACCTGAATTTTTGGAGAAGAGAGGCAAGATGGCAGAGGAGTAGCAGACTGAAATGACCTCAGATCCCAGGAGTTCAGCTAGACAGGTATCAAACCATTCTGAACACCTACAAACTCAACAGGAGATAGAGGAGAAGAGGAGCAGCAATTCTAGGAACAGAAAATCGACCACTTTTTGACACGCAGAGAAGTGAATCTGAAGCAATGGGAAGATAGACTGTGAGAGGAAGGGCTGGCTCCTGGCAAGCAGTGAAGCAGTAGAGCACAAAATAAGAACTTTTAGAAGTCTGCTCCTCTGATGGATGTCACTCCAGAGTCTAAGCAGGGGTGGAGCCTGCCCGGGGACAGTGTGGTCTCAGGTCCCACAAGGTCACAGAAAGATTGGGGGTGTCTGAGTGTGGCAGAGCTGCCAGGTATCCAAGCGGGGAAGCCGACTACATAGTCGGAGCCAAGGAGTGTGTTCTCAGCTTGGGGTTACCTTAAACGGTGATCCAAGGCACAGTCGGGCCACTGTTCTTCGACCAGGAAGCCCACAAGGGGCAGATTCGGAGAGACTCACCTTCCTGCTCTGGGAGGAAGATTTTATTTATTTATTTGACAGACAGAGATCCCAAGTAGGCAGAGAGGTAGGCAGAGAGAGAGGGGGAAGCAGGCTCCCCGCTGAGCAGAGAGCCCGATGCAGGGTTCGATCCCAGGACCCTGGGATCATGACCTGAGCCGAAGGCAGAGGCTTTAAACCACTGAGCCACCCAGGTGCCCCCCTTCATCGTGTTTAACCTTATTTTTTTATATATATGGTTTTCTTTCTTTAAAATTTTGGGAGGTAGTTTCTTCTAAGAGACCAAAATACACCCAAAATCAAGTGGGTGGTTCTGTTCTATTCACCAGTCTCATATATAAGTGTGTATGCGTGTGTGTGTGTGTGTGTGTGTGTGTGTGTAATAATTAAAATTTTTATTTCTTTTTCCCTCCTCTCTTCTCCTCTGGGTTTTGGAACACTACTGATTTGGTTAGCATACATTGTTATGGTTTTTTTGGCCACACTTTTAGTATTTTATTCTCTAGTTCATATATTCTTATCTGGGAAAATGACAAGATGGAAAAACTCAACACAATAAAACGAACAAGAGGCAGTACCAACAGCTAAGGACCTAATCAATACAGGATTGTTAGTATGTCAGCACTAGAGTTCAGAACGATGATTCTCAAGGTGCTAGCTGGGCTTAAAAAAGGCATGGAAGATATTAGAGTAACCCTTTCTGGAAAAATAAAAGAAGTAAAATCTAACCAAGTTGAAATTTAAAAAGCTATTAATGAGGTGTGATAAAAAATGGAGGCTCTTACTGCTAGGATAAATGAGGAAGAAGAGAGAATTAGTGATAAAGAAGATCAAATGATGGAGAATAAAGAAGCTGAGCAAAAGAGAGACAAACAAAACCAGACATTGAGGGGAGAACTTGAGAGATAAGTGATACCATAAGACGAAACAATATTATAATAATTGGGATTCCAGAAGAAGAAGAAAGAGAGAGAGGAGCAGAGGCGAATTATAGTAGAGAATTTCCCTAATATGGCAAAGGGAACAAACATCAAAATCCAGGAGGCACACAGAACCCCACCTCAAAATCAATAAAAATAGGTCAAGACACCATCATCTAAGAGTAAAACATGCAAGTCTTAGTGACAAAGAAAAAAATCTTGAAAACAACTCAGGACCAGAGGTCTGTAACATACAGCAGGAGAAATATTAGACTGGCAGCAGACTTATCCACAGAGACCTGGGAGGTCAGAAAGGACTGGCATGATATATTCAGAGGACTAAATGAGAAAAGTATGCAGCCAAGAATACTACATCCAGCTAGGCTATCACTGAAAATAGAAGGAGAGATAGAAAGCTTCCAGGACAAACAAAAATAGAAAGAATTTGAAAACACCAAACCAGCCCTACAGGAAATACTGAAAGGGGTTCTCTGAGCAAAGAGAGAGCCTAAAAGTAACAGACCAGAAAGGAACAGAGACAATACACAGTAACAGTCACTTTACAGGCAATACAATGGCACTAAATTCATATCTTTCAATAGCTACCCTGAATGTAAATGGGCTAAATGTCCCAGTCAAAAGACACAGGGTATCAGAATGGATATAAAACCAAAACCCATCAATATGCTATCTATAAGAAACTCATTTTAGACCCAACGGCACCCCCAGATTTAACGTGAGGGGGTGCAAAACAATTTACCACACTAATGACATCAAAAGAAAGCTGGGTGGCAATCCTCATAGCAGGTATATTCGATTTTAAACCAAAGACTATCATGAGAGATGAGAAGGACACTATATCATACTTAAAGAGTCTGTCCAACAAGAAAATCTAACAATTTTAGGGGCGCCTGGGTGGCTCAGTGGGTTAAAGCCTCTGCCTTCAGCTCAGGTCATGATCCCAGGGTCCTGGGATTGAGTCCAGCATCAGGCTCCCTGCTCAGCGGGGAGCCTGCTTCCCACTCTCTCTCTCTCTGCCTGCCTCTCTGCCTACTTGGGATCTCTGTCTGTCAAATAAATAAATAAAATCTAAAAAAAAAAAAAAAAAAAATCTAACAATTTTAGATATCTATGCCCCTAACATGGGAGCAGCCAATTATATAAACCAATTAACAAAATCAAAGAAACACACTGACAATAATACAATAATAGCAGGGGACTTTAACACCCCGCCTCACTAAAATGGACAGATCATCCAAGCAAAAGATCAACAAGGAAATAAAGGCCTTACATGACACACTGGACCAGAAGGACATCACAGATATATTCAGAACATTCCATCCCAAAACAACAGAATACACTTTCTTCTCTAGTGCACACAGAACATTCTCCAGAAAAGATCACATCCTGGGTCTCACTGGTACCCCAAATGACTGAGATCATCCCCTGCATGTTTTCAGACCACAGTGCTCTGAAGCTAGAACTCAATCACAAGAGGAAAGTTGGAAAGAACTCAAATACATGGAGGCTAAAGAGCATCCTACTAAAGAATGAATGGGTCAACTAGGAAATTGGAGAAGAATTAAAAAAATTCATGGAAACAAATGAAAATGAAAACCCAACTGTTCAAAATCTGTGGGCACAGCAAAGGTGGTTCTGAGAGGAAAGTATCTACTGACACAAGCCTTTCTCAAGAAACAAGAAAAGTCTCAAATACAGAACCTAACCCTACACCTAAAAAAGACGGAGGAAAAAAAACAGCAAAGAAAGCCTAAAACCAGAAGGAGAAGAAAAATAATAAAGATTAGAGCAGAAATCAATGAGATAGAAAGCAAAAGAACAGTAGAACAAATCAATGAAAATAGGAGCTGGTTCTTTGAAAGAATTAAGAAGACTGATAAACCCCTAGCCAGACTTATCCAAAAGAAAAGAGAAAGGACCCAAATTAACAAAATCATGAATGAAAGAGGAAAGATCACAACCAACACCAAAGAGATACAATTATAAGAACATATTATGAGCAATTATACACAAGCAAATTTGACAATCTGGAAGAAATGGATGCATTCCTAGAGATGTATAAACTACCAAAACTGAACCAGGAAGAAACAGAAAACCTAAATAGACCCATAACCAGTAAGGAGATTGAAGCAGTCATCAAAAATCTCCCAACAAAACAAGAGCCCAGGGCCAGATGGCTTCCCAGGGGAATTTTACCAAACAGTTAAAGAAGGATTAATACCTATTCTCCTGAAACTGTTGCAAAAAACAGAAATGGAAGGAAAACTTCCAAACTTATTCAATGAGGCCAGCATTACCTTGATCCCCAAACCAGACAAAGACCCCACCAAAAAGGAGAATTACAGACCAATATCCCTGATGAACACAGATGCAAAAATTCTCATAAAAATACTAGCCAATAGGATCCAACAGTACATTAAAAAAATTATTCACCATGACCAAGTGGGATTTATTACTGGGCTGCAAGGTTGGTTCAACATCTGCAAAGCAATCAGTGTGATACAATGCATTAATAAGAAAAAGAACAAGAACCATATGATACTCTCAACAGATGATGAAAAAGCTTTTAACGAAAGTACAGCATCCTTTCTTGATCATAACTCTTCACAGTGTTGGGACAGAGGGTACATACCTCAATATCATCAAAGCCATCTATGAAAAACTCACAGCAAATATCATCATCAATGGGGAAAAACTGAGAGCTTTCCCCCTAAAGGTTGGGAGCACAGCACGGATGTCCAGTATCACCACTGCTAATTAACATAGTACTAGGAGTCCTACCCTCAGCAATCAGACATCCAAATGGGCAAAGAAGAAGTAAAACTCTCACTCTTTGCAGATGATATTATACTTTATGTGGAAAACCCAAAAGAATCCACCCTAAAACTGCTAGAACTCATACAGGAATTCAGTAAAGTGTCAGGATATAAAAATCAATGCACACACACAAAAAAATCAATGCACAGAAATCAGTTCCATTTCTATACACCAACAGCAAGACAGAAGAAAGAGAAATTAAGGAGTCAAACCCATTTGCAATTGCACCCAAAACCATAAGAACCTAGGAATAAACTAATCAAAGAGGCAAAGAATCTGTACTCAGAAAACTATAAAATATTCCTGAAGGAAATTGAGGAAGACATGGAGAAATGGAAAAACGTTCCATGTTCATGGACTGAAGAACAAATATTGTGAAAATGTCTATGCTACCTAAAGCAATCTACATGTTTAACGCAATCCCTATCAAAATACCATCCATGTTTCTCATAGAAATGGAACAAGTAATCCTAAAATTTATATGGAACCAGAGAAGACCCTGAATAGCCAGAGCAATGTTGAAAAAGAAAGCCAAAATTGGTGGCATCACAATTCCAGACCTCAAGCTCTATTACAAAGCTGTCATCATCAAGACAATATGATACTAGCACAAAAAGAGACACACAGATCAATGGAACAGAATAGAGAGTCCAGAAATGGACTCTCAATTCGATGGTCCACTAATCTTCGACAAAGCAGGACAGAATGTCCAATAGAAAAAAGACAGTCTCTTCAACAAGCGGTGTTGGTAAAATTGGACAGCCACATGCAGAAGAATGAAACTGGACCATTTCCTTCCACCACACACAAAAACAGACTCAAAATGGATGAAAGACCTCAATATGAGGCAGGAACCCATCAAAATCCTTGAGAACACAGGCAGCAACCTCTTCGACCTCAGCTGCAGCAACATCTTCCTAGGAACATCACCAAAGGCAAGGGAAGCAGGGGCAATAATGAACTACTGGGACTTTATCAAGATCAATAGCTTTTGCATGGCAAGGGAAACAGTCAACAAAACCAAAAGACAGCTGACAAAATGGGAGAAGGTATTTGCAAATGACATTTCAGATAAAGGGCTAGTACCCAAAATCTATAAAGAACTTATTAAGTTCAACACCCAAATAACAAAGAACAAATAATCCAATCAAGAAATGGGCAGAAGACATGGACAGACATTTCTGCAAAGAAGACATCCAGAAGGCCAACAGACACATGAAAAAGTGCTCAACATCACTTGGCATCAGGGAAATACAAATCAAAACCATAGTGAGATACCACCTCACACTAGGCAGAATGGCTAAAATTAACAAGTCAGGAAAGGACAGATGTTGAAGAGGATGCGGAGAAAGGGGAACCCCCCTACACTGTTGGTGGGAATGCAAGCTGGTGTAGCCACTCTGGAAAACAGTATGGAGGTTCCCCAAAAAGTTAAAAATAAAGCTACCCTATGACCCAGGAATTGCACTATTGGGTATTTACTCTGAAGGTTACTAGTGTAGTGATTCAAAGGGGCACATGCACCTGAATGTTGATAGCAGCAAAGTCCACAAGAGCCAAACTACAGAAAGAACCTAGATGGCCATCAACAGATAAATGGATAAAGAAGTGGTATAGATATACAATGGAATACTATGCAACCATCAAAAAAGGAAACCTTGCCATTTGCAATGATGTGGATGGAACTAGAGGGTAATATGCTGAGTGAAATAAGTCAATCAGAGAAAGACAACTATCATATGATCTCCCTGATGTGAGGAATCTGAGATGCAGAGTGGAGGGTTTGGGGGGTAGGGAAGGAAAAAATGAAACAAGATGGGATTGAGAGGGTGACAAACCATAAGAGACTCTTAATCTTACAAAAGAAACTAAGGGTTGCTAAGGCATGAGGGGGTGTGGAGAGGGTGGTTGGGTTATAGACATTGGGAAGGGTATGTGATATGGTGAGTACTGTGAATTGTGTAAGCCTGATGATTCACAAACCTGTACCTCTGGGGCAAATAATACATCATATGTTAATAAAAATAATAAAACAAAAGAAAACATAAAAACCCAAAACCTGAACTTTTAAAGCTTTCTTTAAACTTCTCAAAGTCAAACTCAGGTCCATATTTAGATCATTTTAGCTTTTTGTTTTCTCCCAGTGAAGCAAAAAAAAATTTTAACAAATTTGGACATCATAAATACTTTTTTTCCCTATTGATGGTGTATCCACCTCCTCCCACTTCTTAATACTTGGGATATTTACTTTTCTCTCACTATTTCCTAAATATCGTAGTTAGTTTGATCAAATCTCCACATGCAAAAAAAATGGTTGTAGGCATTTTATATCAAGCCCATTCTTTGTGATGCACTCAGCTTTGTGTCTATCACACTGGGATGCGAGGATGAAAAATATTTTTTTCCCACTTTACTGCACATCTCTCCTTTTACTGTACTTGTCTTTACAAAGTTTGCTGCACCAAGAATTTCCATTAAGAGGAGAAAATAAGCCTTCAAGGATAGGTAAAAATTGTTGGTATTTCTTGCATACTGACAGGAGCAGCTGCAGTCAAAGTTAGATGGGAAATTTAAAATGTATTTTTCTTAAAAGTGTGGGTACTTATTATCACACAGCTTCTAAGGTTCAGGAATTCTGGGCCAGCTCACGCTCTCTCACAAGGTTGCAGTCAAGCTGACGTGCAAAGCTCCAGCCTCTGAAGCTTGGATGGCCTTGATGAATCTGCGACCAGGATGGCTCACTCACATGGCTGCTGGCAGGTCACAGGTCCTCACCATGGGGGCGTCTCCACAGGCAACTCTTCACATGACTCACATGACTTGGCAGCTGGCTTCTGCAGAGCCAGTGATTAGAGAGAGAGAGGGGGCATAATCCGAGCTAAGGAAGGGGCTACAGTCTTTCATGACTTAGCTCCAGAACGAATGTGCCATCATTTCTGCCCCATGCTACTGGTCACCAAGACCAATCCTGGTACAGTGTGGGAGTGACCACCCAAGGGTATAAAGACCAAGAGACAGGGATCCTGGGGTGGGGGTGGGGGGGCTTGGAGGCTACTGAACCATGCTGATGATTACAGAAAGTACCTGGGTTTTTAAAAATTGTGGTAAAATATATAGAAACTAAAATTTGCCATTTTTCAGTGTGCAATTCAGTGGCATTAATTATATTCACAATACTGTTCAACCATTACTAATATCTCTTTCAAAACCCTTTGTCGTCCCAAACAGAAACTCTGTACAAATCAAGCAACATATTTTTCTTACTAGAATACTGTGACAAACGGGGCGCCTGGGTGGCTCAGTGGGTTAAAGCCTCTGCCTTCGGCTCAGGTCATGATCCCAGGGTCCTGGGATCGAGCCCCATGTTGGGCTCTCTGCTCCGCAGGGAGCCTGCTTCCTCCCCTCTCTCTCTCTGCCTGCCTCTCTGCCTACTTGTGATTTCTCTCTCTCTGTCAAATAAATAAAAATCTTTAGAATACTGTGACAGTAATATTAAAGATAATTTTCAGAAAGTAGAAAAACAATCCTCCCAAATTCTACCACCCTAACACAACTGTTTTCATCTTGTATGTTACTTTTCAGTCACAGTTCACAGATGTAATTTTATAGTTAATATGTTAATGAGCATATAATTTTTTATTTATTTCTTTTTCCCCCAGAAAAACACATGAAGCCTTCCTTTTGTTTTCAGAGTCTTCATAATACCATCCTAACACTGTTGTATAATATTCAAGGTTCCTGATTCATGATTTATCACAACTTTCCCCATTTCCTTAATCTTGGTTAGGCTGACAACAAGTCTTTTTTAAAAACAGAACATAGGGCGCCTGGGTGGTTCATTGGGTTAAGCCTCTGCCTTCGGCTCAGGTCATGGTCTCAGGGTCCTGGGATCAAGTTCCGCATCGGGCTCTCTGCTTGCTGGGAAGCCTACTTCCTCCTCTCTCTCTCTCTGCCTGCCTCTCTGCCTACTTGTGATCTCTCTCTCTGTCAAATAAATAAATAAAATCTTTAAGAACAGAATATATTACACAGTAATGAAAATCTTTGGGAAGCTAGATTTTTACTCCATTGCTTTATTTCTCTGGCATAAACACCAAAGAGTCAAATGACTATGTAAAAAGCAGAATTCCCCAGGTTTCCTGTTGGAAGTAAAATCCCATCTGTAGCCCATGAGGCCGTTCCTTGGCAGGCCTCTGCCTCCAGTCTCCAGCCTCCTCTCCTCCCTCTCGCAAGACTTCACACTGGGTTCTCCCACCTTCATTCTTCAGCACATATTTCTTGAGTGCCTACTATGTGACAAACTCAGTTTTAAGTACAAAGGACCTGGAAGGAAACAAAACAGGCAAAACCCTAGCCTTTGTATGCCTTCCAGACTGCCCACGCTCTTCCTTTCTTACCACATTGCCCTGTTTTACTGTCATCATATACTTGTCATCATATACTCTTGGAGACTATTTTAGTGCTTGTGTATTCTTCTTGCTGGCCTAGAAGGTAAGCTCTGGGAGAACAGCAACCTCGTCCGTGCAGTCCCCAACACCTGCCGAACCGATACATGACTCGAAGTCAAATTTCTTTAAAGTGCCATGAATGAGTATCTTTACAGTTTTTAACACATTTCCATTAAGTTTTCCACATTGTTTATCAGTTTACGGTGCCACGGCAGTAAATTAGTGGGACCATTTCTCTGTAACTTCCCCAGCACCAGTGTTTTGGAAGGAAGAATGAAGGGTTGATCGACAGAAGCATAGGAATGACTGAAGCGATCTTTTAGTGCTTTAAAATATTGCACTAAAATGTTACGTATCTTGATGACTAAGTTGTTTTTGGTGAGCCCAAGGTGTCTTCCTTGCCTCATCCTGGTCTCAATCCTGCTGTGGATCACAGCAAAAGAGGGACATATTTCTAGATCTGCTCAAGGGCACAATATGATTGAAGACAGGGAAATAAGCATTCTAAAATTAGTTTAAATGTTCCTATCAGAAAAGCATGGGAAACTTTAATAAGACGCCTGGGTGGCTCAGTCAGTTAAAGCATCTGCCTTCGGTAGGGGGTCACGAGCCCAGGGGCCTGGCATTGAGTCCTGCACCAGGCTCCTTGCTCAGCGGGGGGCCTGCTTCTCCCTTGGCCTGCTGCTCCCCCTTGCTTGTGCTCTCTCTCTCTTTGACAAATAAATAAATAAAATTAAAAAAAAGAAAAAGAAAAAAGAACATGGAAAATTTTTGAGAGTAATTCTCAGGTTTAAATGAGATAAACAGCACAAAGCATTCAGCCTGCTGCAGACATACCCACCTGTGCCACGAACATGTGTGGCTGGTGGTACTTAATACTAAACATTCCCGCTACTTCTCCATTACTTCCATACATGTAAAAAATTAAACCCACCCTACTAAATGCAGGAAAAGGAGCCTTTTTAAAAAATATTAATTTTATTTTTTTCAGTGATCCATCCATAATTCATTGTTGAAAAGGAGCCTTTTAAGACTATAATACTCTTTTCCAAATCAGACTATAGCCCTGAAAATCCTTTGGTAGAAAACACCTCATTCGGAGATTTACAATTATTGGGAAAAATAAAAACTTCAAGGTCATGAATAAACTTACATAAGAAAAAAAATCTCACTTTCAATTTATTTTAAATTTTTTAAAAAGATGTATTTACTTATTTTGGGACAGAGGGAGAGCACAAGCACATGACTGGGGGGAGCAGCTGCAGGGGAGAATCTCAAGCAGACTCCCCGCCGAGTGAGCAGCATGATGAGGGGCTCGGTCTCATGACCTGAAGATCACAACTTGAACCAAAATCAAGGGTCAGTCACTTAACGGACTGAGCCACCCAGGCCTCCCCCAAATCTCACTTTTTAAAATGCTCATTCAATAGAATAATGAGAGAAAATCTCAAGTAAAAATATTTTCAGTATTATTTTACATATCTAAAGATAGATGCATTTTCTTGATAGATCTGCTTCAGGAATTATTTCTTAATTTTAAGATTTGCGACTGTGTTTTGTTGTGTTACATACCAAGGCACACTCCCCTCTTTGTCAGTCTCCCCTTGACTCTGTGTCCTCTTTACGACTGTCTAATATCTTCCTCACTTCCTCATGACTGGTTCCTGTTTCCCTGTTTTTGAAGTCTTTTCTCCTGCCTACCAGGCACTTGGGTGCTGACTTCAAATCCACATTTATCAAGACAATGGTAAAAAGCATGTCTTCTACCTCAGCCATCTTCATCTTTTTCTCTTCCCAATCCTTTTGTTCAAATGGTTCCCAAGTAGAGGGGCTCACAGATACTGGAACCAGGGCCCTCAGAACTGTAGAATATCCAGCTGTCTTTCTATTAGATCTCTGGCTTAATACAACTGTGTCCTGAGAGGGATCACTGTGATTTCTTATGTGGCCCAGGCTGTTGCTAAAGTTAGCATGGAGAAAACATTTTTTGTTGTTGCATTTGATTTGGCTTTGTGGTTCAAGTCCTAGAAAATAATTTACTCTACTCTGTGATGTGATGTATGCTCTAAATACAAGAACCCATCAGATGAGAGATCTTTAAATTTTGAGAAAAAAAAAATCATATATTTCTTTCAAAAGACTTTATTTCTGGGGCACCTGGGTCATTCAGTGGGTTAGGCCTCTGCCTTCAGTTCAGGTCATGATCCCAGGGTCCTGGAATCGAGCCCTGCATCTGTTGGGCTCTCTGCTCAGCGGGGAGCCTGCTTCCCCCTCTCTCTGCCCGCTTCTCTGCCTATTTGTGATCTTTCTACGTCAAATAAATAAAATCTTTTTTTTTTTTTTAAAGACCTTATTTCTGGGTGCCTGGGTTTAAGCCACTGCCTTCGGCTCAGGTCATGATCTCAGGGTTCTGGGATCGAGTCCCACATCAGGCTCTCTGCTCAGCGGGGAGCCTGCTCTCTCCTCTCTCTCTCTGTCTACTTGTGATCTCTCTCTCTGTCAAATAAATAAATAAAATCTTTAAAAAAAAATAAAGACATTATTTCTTCCTATATGAAAATGTGTAACTTAAGTCGGGAACTTTAGCAACAAATCTGTAGGGTGCATCGCAACTCAGGAAGAGTTAAGAACTGGCACCTTACATTCTTTTCTGAGTTCTAAGACCTTGCCTTTGACCTTGCACCTTTTTCTCTCCATACCTATACGAATCTGCATGTGATTGCATCACTGTTATCATTTAGCCCAAAGTGCTTTGGGAAGTTACAAATAGCTGTTCTAGCACAGAAACAGTTGCTATGTTATAGAGACTTCTGTCTCATGATTTCTCTGCAGATAATACACATACCCATTAACAGAAAGCCTACCACTCTTAGAATGGCAGGGAGCTAGTTTTGTGCACAGGAGCCCAGTCCTAAAGCCCATTAGCATTGACAAGAACCTCAGGATGCCTCCCTATTTTGTTCTGTTGTTCTGTTTTGTGGGGATGCCAAGACTTTTCCAAGAGGCTGATTTCTTAAAGAAAAACGTGGCTACCAACCAGCCCTGCTTTTGTCTCTCATTGTGTAGAGGAGATTATGGAGCTGGGGGCATGGGTGCTCTAAAGGTGGTTTGATGGTTAGCATGAAATAGGCTGAAGCTGTCTTTACTGAAATGAGCACAACCTTTGAGTTGCACCTTCCTTTATTCCTGCCTTTAACTCCACATTTGGCTCTTTGTGGAAAATGATTTATAATGGAAGGGCTATCATTGCATATCCATGGCTTAAAGAAACATAAAATTGGCATAAACTGCTCTTTATCTGCTTGAGTACTAATTTTATCTTTACACCTGAAATAAAAGAAAGATAAATGAATAAAGTTAAAAGGCTACACATCTATTATCCTCTGGGGTCCAACTACTTATAATTGCCAGATATACATGGGTAAGGGTGTTTTTAGGCAGAAGCTAGTGGTATGTTACAAACTGTTAAAACACACACACACACACACACACACAAGTCTACTTGGGGTGCCTGGGTGGCTCAGTTGTTAATCATCTGCCTTCAACTCAGGTCATGATCCTGGGGTCCTGGGATCGAGTCCCTTATGGGGCTCCCTGCTCAGTGGGAAGCCTGCTTCTCCCTCTCCAACTCCCCCTGCTTGTTTTCCCTCTCTTGCTGTGTCTTTCTCTATCAAATAAATAAAATCTTAAAAAAAAAAAACAAAAAAAAAAACAAACCCAGGGGCACTTGGGTGGCTCAGTGGGTTAAAGCCTCTGCCTTCAGCTCAGGTCGTGATCCTAGGGTCCTGGGATCAAGCCCCGAGTCAGGCTCTCTGCTTGACAGGGAGCCTGCTTCCTCCTTCTCTCTCTCTGCCTGCCTCTCAGCCTACTTGTAATTTCTGTCTGTCAAATAAATAAATAAAATCTTAAAAAAAAGAAAAAAAACCCAAACCACAAAGAAAAAACAGGTCTGCTCGTGTCTTAAAATCAATATATCATGTAATGTAATAAAATAATGTAAAAAACCAAAGATATGCTTTTGCAGATCATTATAAAAATATAGAAGCGTTTAAAAAATCATTCTTTCGGAACTTCCAAGAAAACTTTCTTTTTTTTTTTTTTTTTTTTTTTTAAGATTTTATTTATTTATCAGAGAGAGAGAGAGGGAAGAGAGCGAGCACAGGCAGACAGAACGGCAGGCAGAGGCAGAGGGAGAAGCAGGCTCTCCGCTGAGCAAGGAGCCCGATGTGGGACTCGATCCCAGGATGCTGGGATCATGACCTGAGCCGAAGGCAGCTGCTCAACCAACTGAGCCACCCAGGCGTCCCAAGAAAACTTTCAAAATGATACTGAAGTCACTTCAGAATGGATGGAACAGGGGCGCCTGGGTGGCTCAGTGGGTTAATCCGCTGCCTTCGGCTCAGGTCATGATCTCAGGGTGCTGGGATCGAGTCCCGCATCAGGCACTCTGCTCAGCAGGGAGCCTGCTTCCTCCTCTCTCTCTGCCTGCCTCTCTGCCTACTTGTGATCTCTCTCTGTCAAATAAATAAAATAAAATCTTAAAAAAAAAAGAAAAGAATGGATGGAACAAGCACAGGCTTTATTTTTAGTCGATGTAAAGAACTGTTTCATACATAGAGAGTCGGGGGGGGGGGTGCACTCCAAATTAAGGAAGAAGCTTGTTTGCAGCTTGACACATTTTTAGCACATTCTTAAATTTTATTTCTATACTTAGGAAAAACTAGCTATAAACAGGTGACCCAGCTGAGACAGTGACATGATACCTGCCCACAGAAACAGTGCTGCCCAAATACCAGGCTTTGAAACTCCATTCTGGATACCCGAGAGAGATATGTTCAATATTCAACAAAATTGAAGGATTGGAAAATTGGAAATCTCTCAGATGTTCTGAGAGAGAGAGAAAATCCTGGGGGAGAGTCAGAGGATTTGGATTTAAGCCCACAGCTATCTGAGAAAGAATAAGCAAGAGAATAGAAGTCCGGGCAGTAGGTTTTTAGCTACAAAATCTAATCCACCTCACCACGGATTCTGGTGGAACATCTGTTATGAACTGATCAGAATTCACACTCTACTCTGCACTATTCAATTTTGTAGTCACCAACCACATGCGGCTACTTAAATTAAAATTAATTAAAATTAAATAAGACAAAAAAATCTAGTGCCTCAACTGCACTAACCACATTTTCAGTTAATGAAGAGCCACATGTGGCCAGTAGCTACCATCCTGGACAGCACAGATATAGAACATTTCCATCGATGCATAAAGATCTACTGCACAGTGTTGCTCTGTCCTTTCAAGATCTGCTGCAGCTTCCAGAAATGTCTAAAATTAAAAAAAAAATAATTGTGTAGTTTAAACACTAGGATTTGGTTCTTTAGATGAGAAACAGAGATTGGGTTGCGAACATCAGTGAATACAGCTATGGAGAAGATAGCCGGCTCAGTGATCACCCACAAAACATGCTGGCCTTTACAGGGCCTGAAGTCACGAGATGGAGGATGTCCCCGTGGAAATCTTTTTCACTTCCTTGGGGAAAAGAAGAGACATCAGAATTCTTTCAGGGGTCACAGCCTCAAAGTAAAGATGGGAGGTAGCAGAATTCCGGAATGGAGTAAAGCCTAACTTGACCGCTAAATAAAATTACAACAGTTAGTATAATTCAATTCCAATTCTAAGCTTCAGTCAAGGATGACAAGAAATGAGAAATCACATTTGTGATTTATGTTTATAAATAAAATGATGTGTCTCGTTCTACTCAGAGGCAAAGGTATAGAATCTGGTGTAATCCTTAATCAAGCAGCCTGTAAGGTAGCTGAGCCAATGAAAACATTCTCCACCTAAGCAGATACCTAAAGCGGCAGCCGATCAAAGCATGGGGAAGCTCTGATTTCTCTACTGGAGATACCTTACTTGTTTTGCTTAAGGGGGGAAAAAAAAATCAGTTGCTTATCTCACTTTTCTTTTTTCTCAGAACACGCTGCCCTCTACAGGCCACATGGATATACACATACTTAAAGATCTGCATGAATAAGGGTTCAGTTATATCCAAAGGTAGCAAAGGTATGACGAAAATGAGGGGAAGCAGTTAGTTCTATCTGTGGTCTGAAAGGCTTTAGGGTCAAACTGAGAAACAATCAACACTTATAAACCTTTAATAAACCCTACCTCATCACCTGACATAAATACGAGAACTCGTAAATAGTACTATAGTCCTATCATGGCATTTTCCTGGAGAAGCTTAAAAGTATGTTGACAATCATTTTCCCTTTGTTTTAATGAGGGAGGGGAGGATGTGGAGGAAAGAGGAAGAAAAATGGGTGATGTGGTTTGACAGCTTTCACTACATCTCCAAAGTATACCAGTTTTGATCTAAAACTCCATATATTAAGACTAGGCTGAGTTGGGAGGTAAAAGCCAATGAAGGAATACACATGATTTTATCCCTGCTAAGAGTTTAATCTTTTAAACCTTGGCTGCAATGAAGTGGACAAATTCTGGCCTAAGAAATGAGAACTACCCTTCATCTTGACTTCAAATCGTTTTTTTCCCCATAGTCGTGCCATAAATACACACACAAACACTCTCTCTCTCTTTCCCTTTCTCTCTCTCTCTCTGTCTCTCTCTCTCTCACACACACACAGCTGGTATGTTTATTGGTTTAGTCACTAAAGGATTTAGCTGGACAAACATCACAAAGATGATGACTGATTTAATTGAATTTATGATCAAATGTTTTCCATTGCAGGAAGAGTGGGAAATCACTTATGGGGCGATTTAAATAATTTAAGGGAAGTTCTCTATTTGGCATTATGTTTGTATATCAAGTCTTGAGGGATTATATACAGCTGAGGCCTAGCAAATAACTCACATAGAGATACACAAGATACGCTATGTAACAATGCAACAAGGGGCAGAATATTGATCCCTTTGTGCACATTTCTATTCACTTGTACGTCGTTGACAGTCTGAGTAAGGACATCCACACACATGAGACTTCAATTATAAATCACCACTAGATTCTCCAAAATGTCTGAATTATCTAAACATGCTCTTTTAGGTAAAACAATAACTGATTTGGGGGTTGTATGCATGTCTGCTTATGGCGCTTTAACATAACTTTGTTGTTAAAGACATAATGAAATCTATTGTTAAAGTCACTCCCACGATGACTATAACAAGGTAACATGTGATTAGTGCTTTAGGGTATAGATGTGGCTCAATGTCTCAAAGAAAAATGCCAAGATACCTTTGTTCCCCGTGATAGGTAGCAACTTAAGGCCACGCTTTCAGCCTTCATGGTTTTTCTAGTGATAAGTCATTCACTTGTGCCATTGAGAAGTCCCCAAACAGCAAGAGTAACTCCTTTTGGTCTCACCACTGAAACCCCTGGATCAAGTGGACATTCGGTCCTAGCACAGCTGGGTTAGTCTTACCCATCAGTTCATGTATGAAGTGCACGACAGGAAAGGTCTCATAGATGCTTTGAACTTGATAAGTGTCTATGGGTTTCTTTCGATCTAATTAGGAAAACTGTCTGGTAGATGTGTTTCAAGACTTAGGGTAAATCACAGTTTTACATTAATTATGTACAATGCTATTTGTTGACATATCACTCTTAGGAAGGAACTGCTGGGAATGAGGGAATCTTATTTCTACACAGAAGTATTTTAAAAAATGATCTGGTGACCAAGCAGTTCAGCATGTGCTCCTTGGAAGGTAGAAGTAGTAGCCCAGATGTCTGGGGACCCCGTATAGGACTGGGATTCATGTTTAAGGACCGCTGCTTATTGGGAACTGAATGAAATGCCCTGCAGGGCAGGGTAGGACAAGCTGTGCTGAAAAACAGGAGGGAGGTAAGCTAACGCTGGCCAACAGTGCCCCATCATTTACACCCATACCTTATTCAGTCTTCACAACAATCCTGCTAATAGTTTAAAGACCGAGAAGCTGGGGTTCAGGTTGATTAGGGAGCTTGCCATTGAGTTGCTGATCTAGGATTGGAACTTGGCCCCTATGATACCGAATGATGCCGACATCAGACATTTTCTTGCCATTTGTGCCAAATGAGCTTTTGCAGCCTTCCTTCTTGGTTCACATCAACTGTATCTATTGGCTATGTATTCTTACAAGGTCAACAGGACTACCGTCTACACAGCAGATACCGGGTGTACATATCAACATAAACAGTCTAAGAGCTGTATCTTCACAATGGGTGGAAGTTCCACTCAGTTTTATACAAAGTCTCCCCATAAGATAAGGGAGACCCTTGTCCAATCCTAATATTCAGGACAATCAACCAAAGTGTGGAGTGGGTGATAGAAGATGACATTGTTAAAATCATGTCTTTCTCCAGTGACTTCTTATGTTCATCTCAATTTTGAGGCTGAAAGTTCACTAAGTTCATAAATATTTTCTTAAAAGAAAATGATTAAAAAAAATGTTGAGTTTTTGTTCATATCCAGTTTTTTCCCTAATAAATAAAGAGCAGTAAAAACTGCATTTCTGTTTATGTTTCACTTTCTAAAAACTGGTAATTTTCAAGTTCTGAAACTGAATAATTAACATATGTACCCACAGGGGTCCATGGGAGGCTTACTTAGAAAAATGGAGCCCTCTCAATAGCATCTCATATGTGGCGAAGAGGAAGCTGAGCCTTTATGATATTTTCTGAGTAGAGTTAGGGTAGATCAAGGGGAGCCGGGAACAACAGCAGAGAGGTGAATTCTTGAGGGAGTTCAAAAAGGGGAGAGAGCTGTGTGTCTAACCCCTAGCAGTTCCCAACAGAAAAGAGAGAGAGAGAACACGAACAGGAGAAAGGAACAGAGGCGCTTGCAACAGGCAGCGCCCCTCAGGAGGGAACAGCATGGCTTCTCGAGGGGAGGCGGAGGGGAAGGGATGTCTGCATGCTCTTCTGTGATACTTCCACGAGTTCCTCTGAAGATTTATTACACTTATTGGGCCCTCCAGAGCTATTTTCTTCTCAGTGTTTACAAATAGAAGACAGGGGTGAGAAGCAAAAATATAAGGAAGATCTCTGGACACTGGAGCACAAAATGCCAAGAGCTCAAATGCACGGAGTTTTCACAGCATCAGATATCCATACCTCTACCACGCTGGGTGGCACTTAAGATAAGTGAAGAGTTTACATGTTCCCCTTCAGCTGTGCTGCCCAGTATGGTAGCAATGTATGGCTATTCCCATTTAAATTAACTCTTAAATTAATTAAGTTTAAATAAACTTTAAAATTCAGTTCCTAAGTCACGTTAGCTGAATGTCAGGTACTCAACAGTCATAGGAGGCTAGTGGCTGTTGTACTAGGCAGTGCAGATGGAAAAGATATTCATCAATGAAGAAGGTTCTATTAGACAGCACTGGTCTAGAGGAGAAGGAAACCTTGGTCAGAGTTTTTGTTATCTCAGAGGCTATGAACTTTCTGGAGAACAATCCGTTTTTACCCCTCTAAGTGTAGGGGTAGCGGACTGTTTCTTCCTTACACATAAATTTGAGGAACCAGTGGGAACTAGGTAACATGGAACTGCCGGAGTCAGAGGCCTGTGCTGTCACCAGATGGGTCAGAGATCAGATGAACCAGATGTGTCTGAACTGGCAAGGACACGGATGGCCCCCTCTGCTCTGCCTTACCCCACGCATGCCTCATCACTGAGTAGGAAACCCCAGTACCCACTTATGGAAAGCAGAATGGGCCCCCAGGATGTCCACTTACTAATCCCTGAAGCTTGTGAATGTGTTGCCTTCCATGGCAAAAGGGACACTGCAGATATAATTAATGTTGCAGACCTTAAAACTGAGAGATTAACCTGGATTATGCAGATAAGCCTTTGGAAGCAGAGAACTTTCTCCTACTGGAGGCAGAAGGCATAGGGCAGGAGGAGAAGTGAGAGAGCTATGAGGCAGTGAGAAAAGCTACCTTCACTGATGCTGGCTGGACAGGGGAGGGGGCTGCGTGATGAGGAAAGAGGTGGCCTTTGCTGGTTGGGACTCCCTGATGACAAGTGGTTAAAAAAAAGGAGGCTTGGCCAGGGACTACATGGGACTGAATTCTGCTGACCCACCGCCTGAATGAGCCTGGAAAGAGATTTCCATCAGAGCCTCCAGATAAGGCCCCCGCCCTGCTGATACTTGATTTCTGCCTTGGGAGTCCCAGAGCAAAGAAACCACCTGGGACCACCGAGGCTCCAGCTCCAAGAACTCCGTGACAATACCACAGTGGTGTTTCACCAATACATCTGCGGTGATTTGTCAGGGCAGCCACAGAACACAAACACCCTGTTTTATATTTTGGAGAGGCAGAAGAACTTCTTTAGCTCATGTACCCTTCTAGAATCTGTTGTGGGAAACAGTGCAAGAAAGCCTAGTTCTCTCAGTCGCACGGCTTCCACAGTTGCTGCAGGAAGCTTGGTGCCACTTCAGAAGCATGGCTGGATTTTATTCCTTAATGAGCTGGACGGCAGAAGGAAGGTATTAGCTGCACCATAAGCATGTACTTTGGGGTGAGGAATCCAACACATCATCTGAAAGGATGAAAAACAATGGCTGTTGCCAGCTCCCAAGCCTGGCACGTACTGCCAATTAGTTAGAGAGAAGATGGATATTTTCTGTCTATCAGAAGGGAAACAAACAAACAAAAAAAAAACCCTGTGCTCAACAGATAACAAACCCAGCACAGGGTTTGCCCTTGGCCATCACCAGGGGTTATTAATAATAGCGAATTCTTTGCTACTACAAGAAAAATACGGACAAGAAACCCCACAATGGCACAGAATGACAGAGGGTAATTTCCTGGGGGCAGAGGGAGCTGTGTGGGATAGGGTACAGAGCTCACCAGCAGGGTCTGGATGGGTGGCCAGGAGGCCTGTCACCTCTAGCACTTCGACTGTTGCAAACTGGCCTTTATCCCAACGGTACCTCATCCAGCAGCTGCACAGGGGAGGCCTGAGCTGATGTGTGTGGTCGGCCTGCTGCAAACCCTTTCCTCAGGACAGAAGTCAGGTTTCTACTTCACCACAGCTCTCCTGCTGCTAAGAAACCTAGACTGGGAATAAATGACATCACTTCCCAGAAGAGATCTCCCCAACAAAGGCTGTAGTGAGAACAGAAAATCAGATACCTATTCAATTGAATATCGGGGTTTTAAAATTGATATTTCTCTCCTAAGACTCATTTTGGCAGCGTACATTCTGAGCTGCAATTTTCAACAGCATTGATCATTTGACCTCACTGAGCGTGTTTTTTTTTTTTTTAAAGTTATAAAATAGAGGTGATGGTATGTATCCTACTTCCCAAGACTGTTTTAAAAAAACACATGAGATGTGGTAACATACAAGAAAGCAAATTCTACATTGTCAAATGCTGCCCAAGTGTTAATTACCACGGCTACCCCATCACAGCTCTGACTGTGGGGAAAGGAGGGTACATGAGGCCTCTGACAAGGTATGTTTCATCTGGTATCATATTTACACCACCGCTACTATTAGTAGCCAGGTCAGAGCCTCCGGCAAACTTGCCAACCTTCCCTTGGTTAGCTTTCTCCGTGTCCTCCTGGTGGATGCCCAACCCGTATCTTTGGACAGCCCTTGATTCCTCTTCCTTGAGGCTCCCACCAGAGCCTGGACCTCCTCTTTCCCCTCTAAAAAATCCAGTCTTGAATTTTCTAGAACTACTCCCTGATAGGGAGCAAGGGGCTTAAGAGAGAGTAAACACCACACCTACATGATGCTTTCAGGACCTGAACCAGTGATTCACTCCTGTGAAGAGGAACATCCACAGCAATTTCTCTGAACTGCAACTTTGGGGCCTCCCAACAACACTACGAGATCGGGACAGAGACCCGCTCGGATCTGAGCATCCATCCATCTGTTTCCAAGGCTGTCATAAAGAATTGCATGCCGGGTAGCGTCCTGATGCTGAGCTCACATCTGCAAGCCAAGCAGCAGAGGACTGCAGCTTCAGCTCATCTTGGAGTGAAGAGAAAGGAATTTCAAAATGTCTGCTTTACAGCGTGTCACCCCAATAAACCCAAGCCTAAAAAAGTGCATTGATGATGTACAGAGTAATTTCTTTGAAAATACTGCAAGAAGAAATCTCCAGGCACTAAATAAATTAAAACTGTTACTTTGAAGTAAATAGAATTATAACAAAAATGATCAACAATGAAAAAAAAAGTCGAAGTGGAAGAGGAGTTAAAACTTTGGCTCAACTGCGCCTCCTAGTGCCAACAGCTGTTCTTACGTTCCTTTCACTTCTCTAAACTAGTATAGAAAGGGATAGTCCTTTCTTTGCAGTGTATTATTATTATCTTAGGAAAATTTTAGATCGACTTGGAACAATAAAGCAGAGTAGAAAGGACCTTCTGGTTTCCTGAGGAGGCAATGATTTAAATCTTAACGGAATGCAATCAGATAGGACAACAAGAAAAATAAGGACTTGGCAGCATAAATATAGAGTGAAGTGTGTTATTATTTCTTTAAAAATTATTTTAAATACATTACGTTTTATGGACATGTACCCCAACAACCAAGCAGGTCATCTCTAAAATGCGTTCTGAAAATTGAGCATGGAATTCAAGAACCCTTTCAAGGAAAGTGCAAGAATGCGAAGTTAGAAAACTTAAATCTTCTGAATTTGGGTTTGTGACTGCTGGTACATTCAAATACATGCAGGTTAATGTCATCTTCTCTATTCTTGCATTTCCATTGAAGGAGTTTCATGGCAATGTCTCTGTACTTACTACACATTTTAAAGAAGCGATGCTTTCAATTCTTAGGAGAAATTCGGTGGGACTTACCGAACTGGAAGGATTATAAGCTGAAGCAGAGCACGTGGATGGAGAAAGCAGGGCAAGGCTGGCCTCCACCTAGTCAAGTCTGTGGACATGTACTGCTTTATCTGCCACGAGTTGGGTTTTCCAAATCTGTCCTCTGTGGCTTTGTGGTTTATCCTTGGTTCTCTTTTTGCTCCTTTCAACCCTACCCCCACCCCAAATTGTTCAGCTGTTAAAAAGTTCCAAAACAAGCAAATGTGTTCCTGGAATCCTACCCTAACCAATGCTGGAGAGCGTATACTAAGGCTTGCTTCTCCAGCCAAAATAATAAAAGATCTTTTAAGTGGCTGAAATTCTTGGTTGATTGCATATATATGCCCATGTCAGACAACTATAAATAGAGAGATTTGGAAGAAAAATAGGGAGAGTCTTTATAACTCCAGTGAAATAAAATGGAATGTTTTTGAAGGCAGTGAGAAAACAGTACATGTATTTATAAAATTAAGATGTGTCTCCCTTTAATCCAAAATCTCCTTTAAGCAGGAAGAGCCCACACAAATCATGCATGTCCACATGAGGGAATAAAAGGGCTTTCTTTTCTTTATTAATAGTTATTTATTATTCTCAATCCTATAATTAAGACTTCTTCTTTATATTATCCTTTTGAGTTTAGATATCTGTAAGATCTTTTGATATTTTTCTCCCATCACTGCTTTGTTCCCCTAGAATACTAAAAAATCCTTCAAAGGATAAAATTATGCCCATGGTTACTGGTATAAATGAAGTCAGGAGGGAATTGTATTGGTGTTACCTAGGGCAGACTTGGTCCCCCCCCATAAACTGGGTCACTTGTTACAGCTGTTCAAAGAGACTTGAGGATTCACTGCTCAAGAAATTCTGGCTCTTTTAGGTAGGTTAATACATCACCTAGCTTTAACAGCTGAGTTAATACATATTCTTAAAAGATATCCCTACTTAATTTGGAACAGTGACTTACTTTTTATTAACCTACCCATCTTATATTAACCCATCTAAACTGAATTCAAATTAGTTCTTATAAATTAGTTCACTTTATTTTGAACCTATTACTGCTGTACAAGAGAATTTACCAACTGCTCCAGTTTCACAATTGTGCTTGTAGACAAGCAAATTAGTTAGAAGTGATGGAGGAAAACCAGCACTTGCTTAATAGTCCTTAAATGCAGTTCTTCTGAACCTTGACCTCCCTCCAAAGTGACAGATGTTGAAATGTCGGTGGCTGCAAAGTCACAAGTCCATTTGGAGGAGGGATCAATAATATAATTAGGGTCTCTGAATTCTCGGTTTTCTCTAAATTTCATTGGGTTTTAATGGATTAGAAGCTATGGCTTGGCTCTAAGGATTCAGTATATAACACTGGTGCCAGAAAGTAGTATTTTAAAAATATTTTAAGTGATTTTTTATTACTCTGTGTTTTCTGAGATAAATCCTTAAGGCAACAAAAAATAAGACTTATGGGAGCTTAAAAAGTAGCATGGTTCTGAACAGGTTATGTTTATAATTTAAAAATCTTACCTCAAGTTCAACTTTTAATATTTTTGCTAAAATGCTTTAAAAGCAATCTAAGGGTAAGGCCCAGTTTGTTAGATGCTTTTGAATTAACTCTAATTTTTTTTTTTTTTAAAGATTTTATTTATTTTTTTGTCAGAGAGAGAGAGAGCACACAAGCAAGGGGAGAAGCAGGCTTTCCGCTGAGCAAGGAGCCTGATGTGGAACTCAATCCCAGGAGTTCCTAATTCTAATTTTATTTTAAAGCACATGTGATGTTATGGATTAAAAGAAAGACATTAACCACAGTTCTACCAGTTCATTAAGAATACTTTACATGGGGGCGCCTGGGTGGCTCAGTGGTTTAAGCCTCTGCCTTCGGCTCGGGTCATGATCTCAGGGTCCTGGGATCGAGCCCCACATCGGGCTCTCTGCTCAGCGGGGAGCCTGCTTCCCCCTCTCTCTCTGCCTGCCTCTCTGTCTACTTGTGATCTCTGTCTGTCTATCAAATAAAAAAAAAAAAAAAGAATACTTTACATGAAAATGTAAGATTTCCTTTAGTATTTTAGACCTTGATTTTGGTAGAAAAATTATAAATCCTATGTTCATAGAAAATGCAAGTAATAAATATCCCTGAAGATCTATCTTAAGGAAAAAAACTATGTTATTATTTTGCAAAGAATCATATTCTGAAGAATTCTTATTTGCCCTCTAAAGTCAAAGCATATTTACTGACACTTAGCATCTTTTTTAAAAAATCTGAACATTGTGCATAATGCACAGTTTTTAAAATTTCTAAAACATCAATACCAGACGACTGTACATCCTGATTTTCATCAATGAAATTAACTACTCTTGTTGTAACATGATCAATATCTCTCAGAGCAAAGTAAGCATGGGGTCTTAGGTTGGTCAGAAGGAAGCAAGCTTATCAGAAGCAAGCAAGTCAGAATTCAAGCAACACTTGAGTACTATTCCAATTTTGCTTTTCTTTTAGAAAGACAGGAGGCAACCGCATTTCCCTGAGGCATCCCACCGGTCACGGTGGAATGGCTGGATGAGAAAGGCCATTCATTCACTGGGGCCTGCGTGCTTGAGAGCTTGCAGTGGTGGATGGTACTGAATACAAGCTACAGATATGAATGGCTGGAGTGGGCCAGGTGTACACAAAGTGGGGTCATACCCATAAGAGGACAGAGGAAGAAATATCATTCACCATCATCTACACACACCCATCTCCCATTTTTTTTGTTGACTACTCTAAGTGGGTAAGGACTGCCATTTATTTTTCTGGGCAATTTAGAGGTCACTCTAGCTCGGCCCCTCTGAAGGAAGGAAATGGCTGTTCTCCACAAATGCTCTGTGTAGATCTTCCAGATGTTCCTGTGACTTCAAAGGTAGGGTTAGAAATTCAACTGCTTTATAAAGAACTGTCTCCTAAGATGGTTACCTGCTTGGACAAACCTTCTTGAGCAATCATGAGAGAATGTGTTTGGTCATTTAATTAAGGTAGGAACTGTATACTATATGTGGTACCTGGTGTATGAAAGCATTTAATTAAATTGTTAGACGGATGACCAGTGAAAGGGGAAAGGTGAAGGGGAAAGGTGAAGGGAAAGGTGAAGGGAACAAGAGTGAAGGAACAGGCACAGAATGTTCCCAACAGAGGGCATGCCTCCCAGAGGAGACTCCATACATTAAGAACTGATTCTTCAAATGGCCAAATGCAAAGCCTTGTGTTAGACGAAAATAGTTATCCCAGTGCTCTTCTAAGAATGAATTTAATCAAAATAAATTGCCAAATCTTCCAAACAAACCACTTCAGAGTTTAAAGTACTCACTTCATGAGTTCCTCACAATAAGTTGTCTACTGGATCTACTGACAACATTTTTATTATAAAAAGGTTTTTTTCCTTCTTTTTTTATTTTTATAATTGATGGTGTCTAAAATGAAACATGTTGTAACAGTAAAAACTGAGGCAATAATACCAAATTCCCCACAGACAAAATTCTGTTATGACAAATTAATTTTTTTTAAATCAAACCAGTCCCGGTTACCTTTTTCCCAGCATCATGCTTGAAATATGATCTCCACAACTAATGAGAGTGACTCAATCACTCTGCTTTCCAACTTTCAATGATTTATTAACACGTTGGCTTGCAATAAAAGATCTCTGAATAACTTGAGAAACCCAGAACTTCAGATTTCATCAAATTTTGAAACCAATAAATAAAATTATTTCAATGAGATCAGATGAGGGAACAGAAATTAAATAAATAGATCACATATATTTCAAGTGATACACATACTTCGCTTTCCAACAAGGCTTAGGAGAACAACAGATAAACTGAAAAAATCTGAAAGATCAATTTTATCTAGCTCCAAGTTTGTCACTGGCATTATTTAGATTAGAATCAGTCATAACACTGTACTTAGATGCTATTTTGTTATTGTGAAAACATTTCTTGGAATTCAGTTATGAGAAGATTAAGCATAATGAATTTTAGGATTTAGAATTCTCAAGCAATGCCACGTTGCTCTAAGAACCCAAACTCATATATAACAGCATCGGCTTAAGGTGAACATGGAGGCTGGTGCCCAGTTAGGGCTTACCGACTATTTAATGGTTAAATGAATGGATGCATGGATACTTGGATGAGCAAATGAAAAATGTCAAGACAAGCTTATTTGGAGAATTTGAAGAATTGAGAGAGAAACTGAGCGAGAAAAGAAAAAGAGAGCAAGAACAAGCACAAACTGTATAAAGACTTACTTATTCCATGCTTGCCTAAGGTTTTTAGAGCTGTACAGGGTAAAGCGTTCTGAAATAAAAAAGAAAAATGATAAGCAACCTTTGTTTCAAGTGTATACATTACAAGTATGTTAAAAAAAAAACTCAATTTTTAAAAAAGACAGTGTTTGACTTAGCTATGGTTATGCTGGCCATGGTACACTCACCTTTAGATCAGGCAGTTACAAAGAATAAAACAGGAAGATCGTAACATTTTAAAAACGGAAGCATTGTTTTCTTTTGTTACGGTGATTTATTTCAGAATCCGGTTTCCTAATAATTATTTCTTAGAATAACTAAGTTTTAATCAGGTAGAAAAAAGAAACACAAATTCCAAACCTCCAAATTGTACATCTACTGAAGAACATTGACACATTGGTGAAGAACTGCTGCCTTCACTATGAAGATATCTCTGATCCAATACAGTAATGGTGGTTCTCCTTTCTTACACTATTTAGTATTTACATTTTCTTTCTTACATTTACTTGGTTTGGCTCAAAGCCAAATTACTAATCTCCTCTAATGTACCTTTATGTTTTTCATTAAGTCATCTTTACTATATTTTAAAAATTAAGATGTTGGTTTTACCAAGTTAAACAATAAAGCAGCACAGATGTTAATAATCTCCTCTCCTGCTCTCTATTTTTGACTCCTGAAGACACAGCAATTGTTAATGTCTAGGGTATGTCTCTTTCCACATATTTCTTTATGTTTACAATACAAACCCATCCATATATACATGTGTAGATACTATATTAATTTTTAAAGACGGATTGCACAATAAACAGTCTGGAATCTTTTTAGTATACAGCAGTCCTTCAAAGCAAGAAAACAGATTTAACAATTGTTTTAAGACTGTATAATATTCCATAGACTACAAGTATCATAGTTATTTAGACTATTTCCTACTGATGACAACTGAGATCATTCCCAGTTCTTTTCCCTTAAAAACAATGCTTCAATAAATATCCTTGCACATCTATCTCTGTATACTAATGCCGTTGTTTCTATTGGACAGATTTTTCCATGTTGAACTGCTTGGTAAATGGTACGCACATTTTACATTTTAATAGATGCTGATAGATTACTTTTCATTTTCCAGCAATGAAAAAATGATGTTTCTTTATATATGCATCCTTGGAATGCAAGGGTAGTTTAACACATGCAAATCAATAAATGTGATACACCATATTAATAGACTAAAAAACAAAAATCACATGATTATCTTAATAGATGCAGAAAAAGCATTTGACAAAATTTAGCATCCATTCATGATAAAAACCCTTAAAAACTGGGTATAGAAGGAATGTACACAATGCAGAAAAGCATATACATGACAAGCCCACAGCTAATACCATACTCAATTATGAAAGGCAGAGGGCTTTTTCTCTAACATCTAACATAAGACAAGGGTGTCCATTCTCAGCATTCTTTTTTTTTTTTTAAGATTTTATTTATTCATTTGACAGACAGAGATCACAAGTAGGCAGAAAGGCAGGCAGCGAGGAAGGGAAGCAGGCTCCCTGCTGAGCAGACAGCCTGATGGGACCTGGGGGCTCAATCCCAGGACCTTGAGATCATGACCTGAGCCGAAGGCAGAGGCCTTAACCCACTGAGCCACCTAGGCGACGTGACTCTCTCAGCATTCTTATTCAACACCATGCTACTAAAAGTCTGAGCCTGAGCAATCAAGAAAAGAAAAAAAAAAGGAAGAAAGAAAAAAAAATAAATAAAAGGCATCTGAATTGGAAAGGAAGAGGTAAAACTGTCTCTGTTTGCAGACAACATAATTTTATATACAGAATATCTCCACCAAAATACTATAGTGCCAAATTCAGCCCAGCTGCAGAATACAAAATCAATATATATAAAAGTCAGTTGTGTTTCTCTATGTTAACACTGAATTATGTGAAAAAGAAATAAAGCAAAAATTCCATTTATAAAGCATCAAAAATAATGAAATGCCTAGGAATAAATTTAACCAAGGAGATAAAAAAATCTGTACATTGAAAATTATTAAGACACTGAAGAAAGAAATTGAAGACACAAATAAATGGAATGGAAACCTGTGTTCATGGATTGGAAGAATTAATCTAGTAAAATCTTCATACTACCCAACATCATCTATAGCCCTAATAAAATCCTTACTGAGATTTCAATGGCATTTTTTAAATAAAAATTTTATTTATTTACTTGACACACAGAGACCACAAGTAGGCAGACAGGCAGGCAGAGAGGAGGGAGCAGGCTCCCCGCGGAGCAGAGAGCTTGATCCCGAGACGCTGGGATCATGACCTGAGCCGAAAGCAGGGGCTTAACCCACTGAGCCACCCAGGCACCCCTCAATGGCATTTTTTTGTATTTATACAAACAAGAACAAAACAATCCCAAAATGTGTATGGAACCACAGAAGACCCTAAATGGCCAAAGCAATCTTGAGAAAGAAGAACAAAGCTAGGGGCATTACCCTTCCTGATTTCAAACTATCTTTCAAAAAGTTAGAACAATCTGAACTATCTGGTACTAGCATAAAAACAGACACACAGACTAATAGAACAAAGGTGAAAGCGCAGAATTAAACTCAGGCATGAATGGTCAACTAATGTTTGAAAAGGAAGCCAAAATACTCAATGGAGGAAAAATAATCTCTTCCATATATGGTGGGAAAACAAACAAAAAAATGAAACTGGACTCCTATTTTAAACCAAGAAGAAAAATTAGCTCTGAAAGTATTAAAGACTTAAATGTAAGACCTGAAAGCACAGACAAAAACAGAGGTGGAAAAAGCTTCTTGACACTGGTCTTGGCATGACCATATTCATGGATTTTATGGATACAACACCCAAAGCACAAGCAGTAAAAACGAAAATAAACAAGTGAGACCGCAACAAACTAAAAGTTTCTGCACAGCAAAAGAAACCATCAACCAAATGAAAAGGCAACCTATGGAATGGGAGAAAAATATTTGCAAACCACCTATCTGGTAAGGGGTTAATATCCAAAATATATAAAGAACTCACAAACCTCAATAGCAAAAAAATCAAATAATATAACTAAGAAGTAGGCAAAGGACCTGAACAGACAATTTCCCAACGAAGATATTTAACTGGCCAACAAGTACATGAGAAGGTGCTCAACATCACTAATTATCAGATTAAAACCATCAAAAACACAATGAGATGGCAGCTCACACCTGTCAGAATGGCTAGTATCAAAAAGATAAGATAAGTGCTGGCAAGAATGTGGAGAAAGGGGAATGTTTATACATTATTGGTGGGAATGTAAATTGGTACAGCCACTATGGAAAACAGTAGGAAGGTTTCTCAAAAAATTAAAAATACAACTATCATATGATCCAACAATTCCATAGGAGGATATTTAATTTCTGATGGAAATTAAATCACTAACTTGAAGAGATTTCTGCAGCCTTACGTTCACCTCGACAATACTTACAATAGTCAAGATATGGGAACAACCAGTGTCCACTGATGGATGAAATGAATGAAAAAAATGTAGTGTGTATATGTAAGGGACAGTATTTAGCCATAAAAAATAAGGAAATCCTGATATTTGCAACAATGTGGGCATTGTGTCCATTGAGGGCATTATGCTAAGTGAAATAAGTCAAAGAAAGATAAACACTGTATGATCTCACTTGTATGTGGAATCTAAAAAACCCTGAACTCAACAAAAGCAGGGAACAGATTAATGGTTGCCAGGGGCAGGGGATGGGGAGGTAGAGAAATGGATGAAAAGCAATCACAGGATATAAATTTCTAGTTATAAAATGGATCAATTCTGGGGAGGTAATGTAAAGCATAGTGACTTTAGTTAACAATATTACCCTGTATATTTGAAAGTTGCTAAGAGAGTAGATCTTCAAAGCTCTCACCACAGACACACAAAAATTGTTATCACATGATGTGATGCATATGTTAACTAAACTTACTGTGGTATCATTTTGTTATGTGTGTGTGTATATATATATATATATATATATATAGACATAGACATATATAAAATCACGCTGTTGTGCACCTTACACTTATACACTGTTATATGTTTATTCTATCTCAATAAAGGTGGGCAAAAAAAAAAAAGTGTTCTAGCAAAATAAAACAAGGAGATATAATGTAGACAGACCAGTATGAGAGGAACACTTTAGGTTAAGTGATGAGGAAAGGTGAGTTTCAAACAAAACAGTCAGTCAACAAAATAAAAGTTCCCACTGGAAATCTGGTTGGAGTGTCATTAAAATATCTACTTATCTGAAAATAATGATGTAAAATCTTTGTACATAACCTTTTGGTTTACCTTTCCATTCAGAAAGGTTTTGTGTATACACAAATAAATATACCTCCAATAAAATTAAATGGCATCTTGATTCCTTTTAAAAATTTCATACTTAAAGGCTTAAGTATTGCTTAATATTGGTTGGTGTCTCTTTTCAGTGTTGTCTGCTTTTAAGGAAAAGCTTTTAAAGGAGAGAATCTAAATGACTGGTATTGCCTTTGTTATGGTATATTTCCTGTGGAAGAATACATTAAATAAGAAGAACAAAAAGAAATTTAAGAACCTGCTCAACTTCCCATTTCTAAACATAGTCTTTATCCAAACAGAATGACTGGAAATACTGTGCAATGATTCATTGGTTCAACTACTATCTATTGAGCAACTACTATGTGCCAGGGGTCCTTCCTGGTGGCTGAGGCTACACAGAAGGTATCACACAGAAACCCTTCATGCAGGCAGGGAGCTCATATTCCAGTAGAATGTGCAAGGCTGAAGTGAGCCTGAAGGACAGGGTGGCTGGAGCAGACAGAAAGCCCAGGAGAGAGAAGTGGAGGCTGAGACAGAGAAGGGACACAGGGCAGAAGACGGGCTCATATGGAGCCCCTTTGGCCTGTAACTCACCATCCATACATTTGCCTTTGAGAACACACTATCAGGAGCAAGGACAGAACTGGAGATCAAGAAAAGTTTTTTACAACTGTACAAGAGGGAGACAATATACTCTGGGCCCTAGAAACAGTGACTGCAGTGAGAGGGGGTCAGTCCGTCCGCAGCTTGTTAAAAGGCAGAGCAATAGATTTACTGATGGATTGGATATAGGCTATGACAGAAAGGTAGGCATTAAGATGAGGAAGAGAGGGTTTACGGATCTCTAATTTCCAAGTTCCAAAGATTGAGAATTTCATACTCAACTCAGCTGTCATGCCAAGAATACATGAATCTTTCCAGGATGATTCAGAAAGTACTGAAGGTTTTCATGGAGCTTCCGAGTCACCATTCAAGCTGGGATAATTGTTAAAATATTTAAGAACCTGCCAGGCATGGATTCTGACCCATCAGCGCAGAAACTAGTCATTATGCTCTAATGGCATGCATTTGCCAAAGATCAGACCTGATTCCAAATAGCCATTGTTTTAAAGCTATGGGTCAAAGTGCTCACCAACAATTATGAATTAAAAGCCTCAAAAAAACATGGAATGTCTCAGTTTACTCTCTACTAGACTGCATTATAAAGTCACAACGTAACTCGGCCAGTTGGTGTAGAGTAGAAACTTAAAGGCATATTCTAGGTTTGAGGATTCACTGACAAAGAAAGGAGAAATGGTGAGAACAGTTCTATTTATAAAGGTCTTTAAAAGAATTATTATCTCAAGTCTGGTATTAAAAAAGCAAGATATATTTTTAAAAATTAATTACATCAAGTGTTCTTGTAAAGCAAATTTGATCTCCTTAACTTTGTACTCCCCACAAAGCAATTTTAATAATTTGCTATGATTTCAGGAGGAACAAGAATTCCATTACAGATAAAATGAATACAATCTTGCATTTACAAGTAAATTATTATTCTTGGCAATTAATGGCTGCACATAAATATAAGTTCTAAGAACTGCCTCTATTTAGAGTTTGACAGGATATGCTAATAGAATTTTTTTCCCCCAGAAATACAATATGTCCAATTTAGCTGTGCATAAAAGCCCAAACTGAAACACGCCATATGAAAGTTAGAAAAAATAAGGAAGAATGAGGTCTCCCTGTGTTTACCTTCCATCACTACTCATGTAAACTCTGAATTCTTTTGGCAAATGTGACCTAAGCACCTGCCAGGGTGCCAGGAGCTGCACTGGACACGAAGTGGTAAAAGTCCCAGTTATAGTTCAGTGGCACCGAAATGTAAATACAGAATTACAAATACAGGGTGAAGAGTGCTGCCAGTGTGGATACGGACACCATCCCTTGGGAGCCTGGAGGCAGAGCCACTAAGTGCATCTGTTTCTTTTCCAAATGAAGACAGGATAAACTCAAATATCTGAAGCCAGCCCCAGTAAAACACAGGCACTGCTCTCTTGTATCCAGCATCCTTCAGATCTTAACTGCCAGGTACACAATTTCAAATGGAGGAGGCGCTACTATTTTTTTTTTTTGCCAGGAACATGCATTACATTTATAACTCCATGAAAAAGTTATATTTTAAAAAAGCGATTTCCACTATGAATAAAAGTGATGTTCCATTAGAACAAACACGATATAATTCAGCACACAAGTTTGAAAAACAAAAAGGTGCTGGAATCCAGGGCTCTGAACCCATAACAGTTATCTTTAATAAAATATTCAAGGACCTATGAATGACTTTATCAGATTATTCAAGTTATTTGCATATGAGTATTTTACACTGTTATGCTTTAGTTAAGTTTACTCTGTCAGTGACTACCTGAATGTCAGCTTTCTCTTTCCAATTATGTTTAAACTAGAAGTTTAAAATGTTGTGATGTAAAGAACTGGCGAAACTCTGAGCATAACTGAGGCGTGCAATTAATTTAAACCTGCAGGCTGATTTTCACCTTCTCTTCTTGCAGGGACATTGCAGAGGATGATCACACGCAGCGGGAGGCCGGGGAGGAGGGCCAGCACAGAAGAAATCACTCGCTCTGCCACGGGAGGGGGTGGGAGGACAGAGAACTGGGAAGGTTTTCCCTCAAACTGCCCTGCTTGTGTGCTGCGGGTCACTGAAATACCGCAGGAAAACAAGCGGAGAACAATGGTACACGTTCTAGTGACTCAGCTTAAAAAACCTATAACCGCAGTGGCTTCGGGCATTAGGAAAGCAGACTGGAACCCACAGGAAGAGAAAACCTAAACTGGAAGGTACTCATTCGCTTATAGGGAAGACCTGGATCCATCAGGAAAATAGCTTTAATTTGTATTCCCCTCATTTCCTTCTCACCCTTTTTTTTTTTTTTTTTTTTTTTGGCTTGTATCTTACAGGACACTGCTATGGTTTCTAACTTCAATAACAGGAAAACATATGAGTAAACAGTTACATCAATCAACAAATTAGAAACCCCAAATATGTTTGAAGGACTTGAGAGGTGAAATCAGGATTTGTAAGCTATCGCTTTTCTTTCTTTTTTGGGAGAGGTGGCAACAGAGATGAGAACTTACAAGTCTAAGACTTTGGCATACCTCTTGTAAACAGATTTAATATCATCCAACATAAATAATATCACCAAACAAGTGTTTCATAAGTCAATAAATCAGTATAAAAATGAGCATGTCCAAAATGCCACAGGAAATGTTAGATGTGCTTGATAATTAACTCCTCTCAACAATATATTCAAACGTTCACAATTAAAAATTTTGTTTTATATTTTAAAATACATTTAGTCTTTCTTACTGAGCTTGTAAGAAAAGTAGTAAGAATTTCAGCAAAGAGCTGTGGTCATTGTATCACCTGGCAGGGGTGGTGAACCTGAGGCCCTTCTCAGGATTGTTTCAGTGAAGCAGAAGGGCTCTGGTCCTTTAGAAGGTCAACAACAAACATAGTTATGGATCGTGCTAGTGAGATTTCAAACAATCACTCTTATTCCTTAAGTAATGTATAATATTCTTAAATCCTTTAGGATAGGAGACATGAGTATTCCTTCATTCTCTCGTTTGTTCTACAAATATTTATTATGTGCCTACTGTTTGCTAGGCCCTGTTCTAGGCCCTGTGGATATACAGCAGTGCACAAAACATATATGGTCATAAGCAGCCTACAATAAATCACAGCACCAATACTAATGGATTATCAATAGAAGAAAACTCTATTGACAAGTATGCAGAAGAATTTTTATGCAACTTTCACTGTTATTATTAGGAAAGCCAAGCCAGCAGTGAACACTTCAGTTGATAGTCTGATTGAGACAGATAAGCTGGATTTAAACTATTTATAGTTTTTTTTAGAAGATTTTATTTATTTATTTGATAGAGATCACAAGTAGGCAGAGAGGCAGGCAGAGAGAGAGGAGAAAGCAGGTTCCCCGCTGAGCAGAGAGCCCAATGCGGGGCTTGATCCCAGGACCCTGGGATCATGACCTGAGCTGAATGTAGAGGCTTCAACCCACTGAGCCACCCAGGCACCCCTATTTATAGTTTTTAAAACAGAAGTAAAGCAGAATTTCTATACAGAAGAGGAGAGTTTACCCCAGATGGAGAGGGCTAAACTTGTTCCAAAATATGGGGATGTTAGATCTCTCAACTCCAAAAAAGCAGAGTGACCTAAACAGATATTTTAATTTTTATTTTTTAAAAGAGGTTATTTATTTATTTGATAGAGAGAGGGAGAGAGAGAGTGAGCATGAACAGGAGAACATCAGGCAGAAGGAAAGGGAGTGGGAGAGGGAGAAGCAGACTCCCCGCTGAGCAGGAAGCCTGACGTGGGACTCGATCCCAGGACCCTGGAATCATGACCCAAGCTGAAGGCAGATGCTTAACGACTAAGCCACCCAGGTGCCCCCTAAACAGGCATTTTGGAAATGATACATAAATAAAACACATGTTCACACACCTGCAAGTCACAGCTTTAACATACTTGATAGCCCCAAAATACATAATAACTGAGATCTGGCACACCTTGAATGTTATCCATGAGGCTCTGGCATGACACATTCATGCTGAACAGAACTGCACTGTCCTGATGCTGTCCCCGATGGCCACCTCAAAATGCTTGGCAGCCACCTTCAGATGGTGCATGCAGGAGACGGAAGTAACGTGACCTACTCCAGCTGTGGCAAATCATCTTTTAATTCCCAAACGTGGTTGTTTTAAAATGAGTAATCTCTTAGCAACTTCTAGAAACAAACACTCTCCTACTTCATTAAATATTTTTACTTCTGATGGCTTGGCTTTTCGGACATGTGTACAACTGAGGCTTTGTGAATGCGCAGTCCCTGACGAGTTTTTCAAACTATCCAATTTAAAAGTCAAGGAAGGTTTCTCTTCCCCAGAAGATGTCTTTCTCTAGGAAAGTTCAACCACAGGCATTCTTGCAAGTCTAAAGTGTACTGTTCACAAATCATGTCTTCACAGTGCCCAGAAAACAAAGGAGAGGAAAGATTCTGTGTCTCATTCTCCATGTGCCCCCACCCACCCTTCATCTAGATTTCCCTAAGCGAGAAAGAGATCAGGAAGGGGGAGCTCAGCACCTTCAGGGGCAGTGTGAACAATCAGGGGGTCTAAGAACTTCTTTTTACAGGAGTAAACTGAGGTTGGAAAGGTTGAGTCGCCTGAGGCCATGATGCAGGCTACTGGGACAGGCTGAGAGAGGACTCTGCTCCTAGTCTATCGTCCCTTCCCAAAGAGCTGGGCTACCCAAGCCTCCTATTAGATATTTAGCAAACATTTTCTGTATGTTAAGTAGTTTGAAAATATGCACTCACTTTAGTCCTCATGACAACACTGTGGGCGAGGGGCTATGGTCATCTCTACCTTATACCTTACACACAGAGAAACTGAGGTAGTGAGACACTGGGCACCTTGATGGTGTTATACAGCTCCCATGTGGCAGAGCCGGATTTGAACCCAGCTAGAGGTGGAGTCCATGCTCTTCGTCACTATACCAGGACACCCCTCTGTGTCTCCACTGGCAAAGACTTGAAGTTGGACCTCAACCATATACTAAGCCTGCAGCAGCACAACAGAGCACAAAGGTCCTTTAGCCATCAATATAAAACAGCACGCTTCCAACGAGCTGACATTCTGGAACAGGCAGAACTACAAAGACAGTAGAAAGATCAGTGGATGCTAGGGTTAGGGCAGAGGAAGGGAGGAGTGGGCAGAGCACAGAGGATTTCTCAGGGCTGTGAAATTACTTTGTATGATACTGTAAAGGTGAATACATGTCATTATACATTTGTCCACACCCACACTATACATTTGCTCACCAGGAGTAAACTCTAATGAACTCTCGGTTATAATGATGGGGCAATGTAGGATCAGCAATTCTAAGAGACGGCCCGTTCTCGTGAGGCATGTTGATACCGGGGAGGCTGGGACTGTGTGCACACACAGGGTACGTATGGGCAATTTCTGTGTCTTCCCTCAGTTTTGCTGTGAAGCTAAAAGAGCTCTTTAAAAAAGCATGCACACAAACGTACTCTTTTCACTCCCAACGCACTTTCCGTAGGCAGTCAGTGCCTTAACCTTTTGTCTAGGAAAACGAATCTGTCTTGTGTTTACAGGAAGTGCCAGACCATGTCTTCCCAGTTCTAGTAACCTTGGACATAATACTTAAAAAAAAAAAAAAAAATCTCTTTTGGTGCCTCCACTGCCCTATATGGGAGTAACAGCAGTACTTTACCTCAGTTACTGTGAGCATTCCGTCAGGAAATGCACCTCAAGAGCTGGTAAGAGTGTCTGATGCACAGGAAACATTTAATAACTGCTAGCTATGACTACTATTATCACAACTACTATTGATATGCTTGAAAAACCGACCATCTCGTACGGTAAAGTTCTACATCTACGAGGCAGACATACTGTACGTGGGAAAGCAGTGTTACTCTAGGAAGAGTAAATACTCAAGCTATCCTCAAGTACCCCTTCTGAGGCAATAAAGAAATGACAAAAATCACAGACATTTCAATACTTTTCTAACTCCTTATAGGTAAGTCTGTGATTTTAATGCACTCATGGAGGGCAAGGATGAGCACTGAGAGAATAGCAATTGTTCTTTTTAGCAGTCAGGAGATTATTAGTTGGGTTTACCAAGCTGGCTGTAGAGGTGAAAGCACTATGTAGCTACACCATGGTGTCCTTCCTTAATAATCTCCATTGCAAACATTATTGTCTGGTAGCTAAAAAAACATTCTGACAGCACTGTATCGAGGACAAGCACAAGTGAAGGAACTTTCATCTGATCTTAAAACTGAGCCAATCATTAGTAGTCAGTTTATCTTACTTGAGTATCTGAGTGTAAAATATTCTTTGCATCATACATAAATCAAGATTTTTGCTTTCACCTCTATACTAGCCAAAGAGGTATTATACCCTAGCCGTGTCTATTTGTCCTGTATGATCCCTATGATAATGGCCCCAAAAAGTGTTTTAAACAAATCAAGGCCCTGAGTCACTTAGGTTAGCCAGGAGTAGCTGATCAGCCTAGAAGTCATAAACTCTAATCTGGGAGATTAGATTAGTATCCAGGAAATATTTCTTCTTGCCCCTCTCCCCACCCTCCCTTCCCTTCCCCGTGGAGATGATATTTGGTGTGAATAATGGATGTCAGTGGTATTGACACAGTGCAGGTTTAAATGTGTCTGTGCACTGTGCTCTTCCTGTCTCTTGTCACAGGCAGAGCATTATTTCAGAGCTGTCGCTCCAAGGAGGATGCAAGATGTGTGGTGAGACCAGAACCTGGCCTTGCATCTTGGAGGTGAACCCTGCAGAATGCAGACAAGATCAGCTGAAACCCAGCTCACCACACAGGCTCGAGCAACTCACAGATACTCATCTGGGTTTGGCACCGGCATTGGGGTGGTTTGTTTTGAGCCCTGTCGTGGCGGAACTGACTGTTCCGTGTGATTCTGGCTCAGTGCTACCTTGTGGGGCTTTCCTCACGGATCTTCAGCTACATTTATCTTCCTGCCTACCTGCCTTCCTAAGAGGGTAATTCACAGGAAAACATTTGGCAAAGTGTCAAAAACAATACAACACAAATAGCATCACAAACCAATGAGCACTTCAATTTTCAGTCATTATCCTGTCTAAGAATTTTCAAATGCTGAAAATTGTACACAAATTCTCAGGTTACAAACACTGTTGTCCATGTGCCTCTAAAGTCCCAGGGACAGAAAAGAGAAAATCCTACCTTCCTCCTACCCTTGGTTCAATCACTTAGTCATGAATCTCACAGTGGAATTACTCCTCAGGATGGTTAACTATGCACAGCTTAGGTCTGTGGGGTCCCACTCCTTCCCTGGGGAAACAGTGAACTACTCAATGTACTCGGCTCAAGACCCAACTTGAACACAGGAATCAACTTGTCTTGTTTTAGATCTAAACTTCCAATTCCCTGTCCCCCGTTCCTAAGATCTTCTTCTTCTTATGTTTTAAAAGTTTTTGGAAAGATGTTTAAAAGTTCAGGGTCAGGAGACATGGAGGACCTTTTCCAATGCATAGATTTCTAGTTATACTTACTGTGTGCAGGATAAATATAAAACATCATGTTATAAACCAAAGAAAGCCATAACAAGTGTACAGCTGGTTTATGGTATGTAACAACTCAAGCCTGCCATTTCTAAAGAGCTGACAGTTCTTTCAGTACCTTGAAAGTTATCCTTGTCTTCATTGGACTCTGTTCTCACTCTCAGGCTGAATCTCTAATTCTTTTCTTAGACGTGGTTTTAACCAAATCACACACACTGGACTGTATGCAAGGATATTAGCTCTTTCGGAGGGTGGGAAGGGGACAGCAGGATTACTGAAGGGATGGGGAAATCTTTATTTGGTGACTGGCATGCCGTATCAACCTTGGTGAGATGAGGTGTGGATAATGCCCCAACTGAATCTTTACAAAACTCCAAGAGTGAGAGTAATGAAACTCGCCTACTTAAGATTTTGTTCTGTTTTGTTTTGATAAGGCTGTGATCGGAAGAACTTTATTTCTCCTTAAAATTGTAATCTTATTCCATCTTCTCTGGCATTTTCTGGACACTCTGCTGGTGTCTCCATCACTACGGATGCCCTCTAGTGAAAATACATGGGAAATTCTTCAAGCAGATACAGAGAAAATCAGTACAGATAGTCCCCACTTTGCAATGGAACGGGTTTCTGCAATTTATAAAGATAATCCCCGCCCATAGGTCTGCTTACTGGGGAGGAATGGAATTATTACTTTACGGTGTTGAGTGATTATCAAACTTTTTGGTTCTTTCTTTCTTTCTTTCTTTTAAAGATTTGATTTATTTATTTAGAGCACATAAATGGGGGGAGGGGCAGAGGAAGAGCGAATCTCAAGCTGACTCTGCACTGAGCGTGAAGTTGGATGTGAGGCTCGATCTCACGACCCTGAGATCATGACCTGAGCTGAAATTAAGAGTCAGATGCTTGGGGTGCCTGGGTGGCTCAGTGGATTGGGCCTCTGCCTTCGGCTCAGGTCATGATCTCAGGGTCCTGGGATCGAGTCCCGCATCGGGCTCTCTGCTCAGCGGGGAGCCTGCTTCCCTCTCTCTCTCTCTCTGGCTGCCTCTCTGTCTACTTGTGATTTCTCTCTGTCAAATAAATAAATCTTTAAAAAAAAAAAAAAAGAGTCAGATGCTTAACTGACTAAGCCACCCAGGTGCCCCCTTATTTTTATTTTATAGCACTGGCCACTTCTAGGACTTACTTCATATCTGATCCTTGGTCAGCTCTATTCTCCATGACTGTGGCATCTCTGCTAACTGCTATGAATAATTTCCCCCAAGTCCAACTTGCCATTATAGACCCTTCTCAATGCAGAACTACAGACAGAAATGCCCAATCAAGAGGACTTCACACATGAGGCCAAGGCCTCTTTTCATCTCTAAAATCAGCCCATGACTTTTTATAGCCAGTGGGTCCTTCTGAAAACATAAAACATCAATTTCCTTCCTTGATCAAAAACCTTCCCTGCTCCGTGATTCTTCTTGCATTTCAAATAAAACCCCAACTCCTCACCTTGGCCTTCCAGAACCCACCCCTCTGAATCATCTGCGGCTGTTGGTGGCCACACTATTCCAGCCACACTGACCTGTAATCTGTCTCCTGTCTCTCTGTGAACACATAAGCTCCACATGGAAAGAGGTTTGTCTGCTTCACTCATGACTGTGTCTTCAGCGTCTACAACGCTGCCTGGTACCCAGCACTCGCTAAGAATCCAAGCCATAAGAGTCTGTGAGGCCCGTTACTGCTGACTGAATGTGGCCTCTCCATGTGGGCACGCTCTCTCCCGCCTGCAGCTACCAGCAACCTCCCAGCATGACTGCCATAATCAGAGAATAAGGAAGTAAAGGCATTCTGCCCTTCTTGCTATGGTGAACCTTCGCTGAAACTTCTTCCATCTACAGAGTTCATGTCATTCATAAATTTACTGATTAACAGGCATTTTCACTGTGTGACCAGAGTGCCATTTACTGGTGGTAGGAGGAACCGTAAAGTTGGAGAAGGTGGTGGTTGATGGTGGGTGGAGAGAGTCTAACTGTCCTAAGCCTTGGGTCAGGCAGATCCACAATTTTAGCAATAAAATCTGAGATAAGAATCAGATATTTGCATAATAATTTTTAAAGTCCATTTTTACAACCATTATAGTCACACCCTTGTATATCCAGATGTAACCCATGATTATTGCCACTGCTATCAATCAATTTAAAGAAAGACATAAAAAGCAATTCTTGAGATAAAGCATAAATGGCAAGTGGGAAAGGAAATACCAGGCAGAGGACACTATAAATGGTCCAAAATATTTTGTAGTTACATTCCCTTAGCAGTTTAAAAGCATTTTTATATCAATTATACAGCTAGCTCAAATCTTAAAAAGAGGCAGAATATAAGTAAACACAAAGCAATAAAGAGAATGTAAAAAGAATAGATTATCTCATTTAAATCCCACAGGATTTTGTGAGCTGGATGGAGCAGACACCATTCTTCTGGAAGAGCAAGGAATAGGTCTCTGCACATCTACAAGGATCCCTTGACTGAAGGTGTGGTCTCTGCAGGGCAACATCTTGGCATGAAGATGTCCTCCTTTCCACCCTCCTGCACTGAATGTCCCACACAACAACTTCTGCTGCTTCCACAGCTTTTCCACTACCTTCTTAAAGACTAGGGAAAAAGCCAAGAGAGCGAATCAAGGCTAAGAGTCCAAGCTTCCTTAGTGCTGCAAATCAGGAAACCGGGCAATTCCCATAATACGTACTAAGGACTGCACGTCTGAAGGTAGACATCCACGGGGGCAATTCGGAGCTGCAATTTATTGGAAGCACAGCTTAAAGGGGGAAGAGGCTGGTTCTGGTATCCACAAGAAGGTACAGATCTTTTCCAAGATGCCACAAGGCAGGGCTGAGGAGAGATTGACAATTCTCCCTCATGCCCCTGTGTTTGCAGTTAGGGAAACCCATTGAAAGGCAGGCACAGGCATGGGTGGGACTACCAGACTGGGGGCTGAAAGACCAGGATTGAGTTTTGGCTCTGCTACATCCCTGAGATAGAGCCTTGGGCAAGCCACACAATCTCTCTGAGCCTCGCTTTCTTGTCTGTAAAATGGGACAACAGTTCTAAGGCAAAAACATTCTTCTCATAACTCAGAGTTATTCTAAATACCACTTGAAGCAACATATAAAAGTGCTTTGTAAATAATAGAATACAACATAAAAGGTAAGGTGTTATCAGCATAGCATCCTATTTCTGAAATAATTTACATCTTCTCGCTGGAATTAAGTCTAGATCTGGTTTTTGAGCCCCAGTCATGCCTGTGAATAGGCAGGACTGGAGGAGAAGTTCTTTCCCTCATTACAAAACATTAGTACAACTAAGCCCATATTTATCTATCTCTATTTTTAACCTCTAATCTCTTTTTTATTATTCCGATGCTCTGTGCATACTCTTTTATCCTTTCTTTTAAAAAAAACATTTAAGTATTGTTGACACACACATACACAATGTTAGATTGATTTCGGGTGGACAACAAAATTCAGTATCTCTATACATTAATGCTATGCTCACCACAAGCATAGTGGCCACCTGTCTTCAAACAATACTATTATAATGGACTATATTCCCTATGGTTGTACCTTTTATCCTGTGACTTCCTCACTCCATAACCAGAAGCCTGTATCTCCCGCTCTTCTCTTGACTCATTTTGCTCACCCCCCTACACCATCCCTCTGGTAAACATCGGTCTGCCCTCTGTATTTATGGGTCTGCTTCTGCTTTTTATTTATTCATTCATTTTATTTTTTATTTTTTCAAGTTTGTACTTAAATTCCAGTTAGTTAACATACAGTGTAGTATTAGTTCCCGGAGCAGAATTTAGCGATTTATCCCTTACATATAACACTCGTCACCCATTCAATCCATCCCCTGCCCACTGCCTGTTTAGTAACGCTCCACATTTAAGTGAAAGCGTATGGAATTTGTCTTTGTGTTTGTAACTAAGTCTATATTTAAATGTTGCCTTCAAGGTCAATATGTCTGTGGGCTTACACAAATACTACCATTCTGTAATTTGCCTCCAATGGCAAGTTCTTCTTTCATCTCACTTTGTTTATTGAAAAAATTGAAAAAATATTCATCAAATCTTCTGTAATCAGTCTCTTGTACTAGATACCTTTCTCTTCAGAATAACAGAACCACTTTAGAAATGCTCTGTCCTCTTGCTTGATTTGGGAACACAGATTTATTTTAGTCTAAATTTTATTAGTTTTAATTGCTTCTGGTCTAGCAACATTTTTTTTCTTCCCAAAAGCACCCTTCTTTTTTAAACTCCTGAATAACAATCTGTCATTAATGGAATGCCGTTGAATGCCCTTTTGTTGGAAGCACTTAAGAGATGAATAAAAGTATCACACATGGAGTCTACATGTTATTTTGAGGCCAAACTACATTTGTTTGTTTGTTTGTTTATGAGAGAGAGAGAATAGAATGGGGAGGGGCAGAGGGAGACAGAGGATCTTAAGTGGGATCCACACCCAGCATGGAGCCCAACGTGAAACATGATCTCACCACCCTAAGATCATGACCCTGAGATCATGACCTGAGCGGAAATCAGAGTCTGATGCTTAACCGACTGAACCACCCAGGCACCCAGAGGCCAAACTACTTTAAACAAAGTGATAATTGTGGTTCTATGTAGTTCACTAGATACAGAGATCAGATACCTTCTAGTTTTTTGCTATTTTCTTTATAGACTGATGGTCAATAAGATGCTCATTGGAAAAAGGTCAGTGAGAAATCACAGTACAGTCTTCTTGCTCAGGTCCAGTAGCATGATCTTCCATGATGTATGCTGAAAAAAAGAACAGTGGACGGAAACCCAGGAAGACCTGGGATCTATTTCCACCTCTTTCACTAACTTCAGAGAAATCCTTTAACATCCCTGGCCTTGGGTTCCTAACCTTATAAGGGAGAGAGCAGAACTGGATGCCCCTGAAGTGTCTTCCAGCTTTAATGTTCCATTTGCTTAAACAGTTACAGCACAAACAAAACAGTGCTTGTCTCCCAACCAAGGGTTTTTCTCCAGAGGAGGAAATTTCAGTGTTTTTTCAGCATCCTCAATCACCTGCCCATTTTTACCAGCCTGGAGAGCCTCCAATGTCTCCCTATGTTCTACCCTGATTTAGGAATGACCACAATTTTGCAAAACCCAAGCAACACATCAAGTATGCACGCAAGATGTGTTTTTTGTGTTTTTTAAAAAATATTAATGCTGGGGCGCCTGGGTGGCTCAGTCTTTAAGCATCTGCCTTCAGCTCAGGTCATTATCCTGGGCTCCTGGGACTGAGTCTGGAATTGGGCTTCTGCTCAGTGGGGAGTCTGCTTCTCCTTCTCCCTCTGCCCCTGCTTGGTTCCCTCTCTCACTGTGTGTCTCTCTGCCAAATAATAAATAAAATCTTTAAAAAATATATTAATGCTAAGTCTGTGTTATCTAACAAAGAATTTCCAGTATCACTTCACCAGAGACACAGAAGCCAGTTGCCTCTGTCGATGTAAAGTAGCAGCGGGCAAAGCAGGCAGGAGAAAGTGATCCTGGGACTCACAAGGGAAAGCCTCTTACTATCTCAGAGGGAAACTGAGGCACAGAGTATTACGCAGAAGTATCCCATTCCTGAGTAACTATGAAACAAGTGAAAGGAAAATTGTCCTAATTTTACAGTGGACTTTTACTTTTTGTCAGGGAATGGGGCTTGGCCTGTGATGAATCCAGTCAGAGGTCACAGAATCACCGAAGTGCTAAGAACAACCTCTTACCTCTGGGGCTGGCCCATAGCAAGCATCCTGAGCTTGGTGATAAAAGAAGTGCTCTGATATAAGGTGGGGGGGGGGCAGGAGGAGGCAGAAGAAAGAAAGGGAGGGAGAGACCTCTCCTTTTAAGACCATATACTACAGAAACCCAAGGGTGAGGGAAGAGAAAAAGAACAGCAATAGGGTTCAAAACACCAGACCCACTTCCCACTTCTTTAAAGAGATTTTTTTTTAAAATTTTTTAAAAATTATATTTATTTTTTTAAAAGATTTTATTTATTTGAAAGACAGAGATCACAAGTAGGCAGAGAAGCAGGCAGAGAGAGAGAGAGAGGAGGAAGCAGGCTCCCTGCTGAGCAGAGAGCCCGATACAGGGCTCGATCCCAGGACCCTGAGATCATGACCTGAGCCGAAGGCAGAGGCTTTAACCCACTGAGCCACCCAGGAGCCCTTTAAAGAGAAATTTAAATAGAAGGAAATGATGGAAAAGCAGCACCTCCCACAGTTGGACTCCTTATTCTATGCAACACACACACACGTATGTGTATGTGTGTGCATGTGTGTGTTACATATTTACTTATTTTATGCAGTGGTGGCCTGTCCCAGCTGCCTGGCTGCTGTGGGAGTAAGCAAATTCCCACAAATGGTTAAGGAATTTGGTGGTTAAAGAATTTGGTGTCAGCATAAATGTAAGAGCAGAAGAGGATACAGAGTAAATACTAAAGAATAAGACCCAGTTGTTATCTAATTGTTCCTTTACATACTTGGCAATTGTTCCTAAAAATGTTTCTCTAGTTTTGCTATACTTTCCAAGGGAAAGCCAGATTAAGTTTTCTGCTGAAACAGAGAAACTGAGAAGGTAAAGTCACTTTATTCACGACACATTTCGTGATCTCTCTCCTGGACTCCTGTCCCAGTCTCTGAGCTGGTCTCCCTGCTTGAGCCTGGACCCCCTTTCTCAGCACGAGACACAGAATAATCTTAGTAAAATGCAACCCAGATCATGTATGTTCAGCCTTGTTCAAAATCTTCCAGTACTTTCTGTCTGGTTCAGAGTAAAGGGTGAAGGACTCTCGCTGGCACAGTGCCTGTTGCCTCTGACCTGATTTTATACTCTCCTCTTTCCTTCCCACTGGAGGGCCTTTGTATTTGCAGTTCTCTCTGTCTGGAAATTCTGCAAATATCTTAGTGGCTCTCTCTCTCTTATGTCCTTGATTCAAATGTCATCTTTTCAGAGAGGTCTTCTTGATTACATTACAATTTAAAACTGTGAGGTGCCACCTTCCCTGGCACTTCCTGATCCCATTTCTTGCTCTATTTTCCTCCAGAATACTCATTGCCACCTAATATACTGCATCTTTTATGTATTATAGATCTCTCCTACCGGTCAGCGATCTCATGTGTTTTGTTCACTGCAACACCCCCGCTTCCTATCCACGCAAATGGTGCTCAATAAATATTGCTGAATTAATAAATTGGACTTATTCTATAGAAATTAACTGTAAGGGTAAGTTAATTAAAAAAAAAAAAAAAAGACCTTGTAGGTCCTAGATTAGAATATGTTAAAACCAAGAGACTCAGCTTTTTAGCTTTACTTATTACCTAGATCATGGCTATAAAATAATCCATCGGAAAAGTTTTTCCTTCAAAGGTACATACATATAGATTTATACTCAGATCTCTAATAACAACTGATCTTCTAAAAACTATAATGACTGCATTGTTCTCAACAATTACACCTTTTTTTTCTCTTCGGGCAAAATTGATGCAGTTAAGCAAGAAAAGCAAGATATGAAAGTGAGGATTATTTTCAAAATTGCTTTCTTCAATGCATAAGGAGCCTCAGAAACTGATAAAAAAAAATAACACGTAACAACTGTAAATTGGCAAAAAGAGATGAACTTGAAAGTGATCTTGAAACACAAAAGATGCTCAACCTCATCATAAAAAGGAGTATGAAATTAAAAATTGTGTTGAGATTCCTTTTGTCACCTAACAGATTGGCAAAATCTGAAAGTTTGGTTGTAGCCTGTGGAGTGGAGAAGCAGTGTTCTCATGTGTTTGCTGGTAACAGAGCCAGTAGGCACCATCCTTCTGGACAATCTGACAGGGTGTTCAAAGTTATAGTTGGATATATTTGTTGATTCTTCAACCCTACTTCTGGTAATCTATCTATCACATATATCTGTATACATGTGACCCATGTGTGTATGTGTGTGTGTGTGTGTGTATTTATAATAGCAACAATCTGGAAACAACCCAAAAGCCCATAAGTAGGGAGTACATTAAATCCATACAATGGAAAACAATGCAGCTATGAGCCTCACTGGCCTCCTCCATGCAGTGATATGAGAAGACCTATGAGCTGCATTAATGAGACAAGCAAGATACAAAATTATGTTTAATATTAGAAATATAAAGTATAAATGTTAATCATTTCCTACAAATACATAAAGGTAAGAAACATAATAATAATAAAATGAAGGAGGGGGGAATCTGAGGGCAGTGGTTCTGAGGAAGTGGCAGATGGCAAAAAGGGTTGGGAGGCTTTGCACCATGTTCCTTTTTCGTACTGTTCGATATCTTGAATTGCTTAAATGTATTAGCTATTAAAAAATTAAGCAAAGTATGTATGACCGAGCAATCACACTCCTTGGTATTTGCCAAAAGGAGCTGGAAGCTGACGTCCACATAAAAACTTGCCCACAAGTGTTTATGGCATCTTTATTCATAATTGCCATAACTTAAAACAATCAAGATGTCCCTCCGGAGGTGAATCGATAAATAAACTGTAATATACCATGATAATGAAATATTTAACATTAAGAAGAAAGCAGCTATCAAGCCACGAGGAAACGTGAAGGCAACTTAAGTGCATATTAATAAGTGAAAGAAGTCAATCTGAAAGGGCAACACCCTGTATGAGTGCAACTTTACGACATTCTTGAAAAGGCAAAACTATGAGACAATAAAAAAAATAAAAGGTGGTTGCCAGGGGTTGGGTGGGGGAGGGAGGAATGACAGGCAGGGCATGGAAGATCTTCTAGGGCAATGAAACTACACTGCAGGACACTATAATGGTACATGTATGTCATTCCATATTTGTCCAAACCTACGGAATATACGACACTGAGAGGGAACCCTAATATAAACTATGAACTTTGGATGATAATGCTCTGTCAATTTAAGTTCATGAAACTGTAGCAGATGTATCACTGTAGTGAGAGATGTTGATAACAGAGAGGCTATGCATGTGTTGGGGCAGGGGTATTGGAGAAACCTCTGTACCTTCTGTCAAGTCTGCTATGAGGCTAAAACCTCTCTAAAAAATGAAATCTACTAAACAAAACAAACTACGTCCTTAAGGTTCATATTCTCTTGTTTTCCCTCAGACTTTCTAAGGCATACTTTGGGGGATAGAATAAGGAGGTATGGGGTGGGAGTGGGACAGGCAGACCCTCGCACTGCTGTTTTTCCCCTTTGGGAATGTGTACCTTCTTCCCCTGGAGGATGAGGTCCAGGAGGTCAGAGACAAGGGCTCCCCTGATGATTCAATTAAGTGCTGTATGAAAGGATTCACAGATTTGCTTCCTTTGCCTCAGTCTATTACCTTGCTTCCCTTTGGCACCTCTCAAGCTAACTTGGAAATATTTATGTCTACTCTTACCCACAAGCCCCAAGCTTTGCCTGGAATATCTTTCTTATCTGTCAGCACCTACGACGTTCACCATCTAAACACATCATTCTCCTGGGCCTCCATTACTTTCTATGTATTAAGTGTCTGTAATGGTACTTATCCATAATATTAAATAACTTAAACATATATAGCCCGATTTATATATGTCTTTCCCAGAAAATTCATATAAATGATAACTGTTTTAAACATTCAGTAGATTCAGAGCAACAAATATTTATTGAACACCAAAATACAAACTATGCACAGTCCCTGATCTCATGAAGTTCCCAGTCTGTTAGCTTGACTTGCACTATAACACAGTACTTTCCAGAACACATTTGATAAATGCTTCTGTATGTTGTTGATGGAGGTTAATTCTGTTCACACCAAAATAAACATATGACTCCATATTTTCTGGTGCAGAACCTTGGCAGGCCAAATGACTGTCTTAATTATTCCTCTCTGCATCTAACTTTATTTATTCAAAATCTTTTTGTAGTCTCCTCTACTTTATTTTCCCAAGACCGCAGATTTTAGTTACTAACATGGGGAAGCTAACCTTCTCTCAGAGCCCACATTGGAGCATCTACAAACAACTGTGTTCCCAGACTCCATTAGGAACAGCTGGAGCAGTGAGAGGGCACTTACTGCTTGGTTAAAAAAAGAAGAAAAAAATCCATCTTAAATTGTTAGGTTTTTATAGTCTTCCAGAACATAGAAGTTACTTAAAATTTTCAGTAAAAGTACAAAGAGTCCTTGGTGCAGCACAAGAAGACAGAAAAACTCTCATCACACTGTACACTTTCAGAAGAAAAATACTGAGAATAAAAATAGTTTCTCAACTCAGTCATTCTTTGGGATTGATAATTTATTCCTGATGGTGCCCCAGAAGAGGGGAAGAGGAGCAAGAGAATAAACTTGGCTTCCATAACAGAAATTATTCATAGCTCTTTTCCCCTCATTAAATAATGGACTATGAGATCTTCCATAAAATCCCTTTTAGTAATTTTACGGTGGGTCTGCACTTTATAATCCATGTTTTGTAACAGGGAAAAAGAAAAAAAAAAAACCAAGAGAATTATTTTACAATAACTCACTCCATTGACTTTTATTAAATTTCCAATTCCAAACCTTTCATCTTTCCTATAAAAATTAAATTACCACATTTCAGATCCTTTCTCTAAGTGTAATTATTAAAACTGAAAGTTTCTTGACTGCCATCTACTGGCGAAGGAAAAAAGTGGCAACTTATTTTAAAAGTGGTCTGCATTTTCTCTCAGATTTTCCAGTTTAGAGGTTTAAGTATTTCACATTAAAAAAGACTGCATGCTGTACGACAGGCATGTAGAACATTTTACATATTAAAACTCAAGTTAGTGGACTACATATCACTAGTTTTTAAAAAATAAATCAAAATGTCAAGTTTTCGTTTTTACAAGGTAATACTTTTCCTAGTAGTGTTTCAAGAAGTCACACAGGCAGATCATAGTACCCCGATGGAAATTCTGTTTTGTAGACACGGATGCCAGCCTAACCAATGAGGATACAGCTACGTTATTAGCCAGTTAACTCAAATGAGATACATGTGGTGAAAACCTCTCATAAGGAATGTCATTAATTATATCTTTACAGACAAATAAATTGTAAAAACAAAGGACAACTCCACTAATAGGCAGAATATACAAGAGCAAGTAACCAAAATTTTTCTCAGTATAATACAGAAGCTTGAAGGGAAAATGTGTATATTCACTCTGCATATTGGAAGCACTTAGTCATTTGCAATTAATGAAACATACCTGGCTTAAAATGTGGTAAAGAATGAACTCCAGGCCACGTGTCCTCATTTGGTGTTCCAAGAACCTAGTGGAGAGCAGGAAATTGTGGAAACAGACTTGTTATTTCCAAAGCACTCAAAATTCTCCAGTGTAGAAAACAGTACACTGCATATGATGAAACTCTGGATTTTTTTTTCCATGATCCTGTGCCAGGGATTTTATTTCAATAAAAACAAACCCCATACTAAAAGCTAAAGAGCCACCCAAGATGAATGTCTGCGTTTTACCAAATGCAGCAGAATGCAGGCAGTGAGATCTGCTGCATTTTGTCAACTACAAACTTAGCAAGCAGGCTTAGGACTCCAACGGTCAGCTGTCATCTCCATGGAACTGCATCAAGTATATGTGTGTCCCTCGTGATTCCTGCATGACTTTTTGTCCTGTACTCCAGCATCAGATGTCTCATCGCTTAGCAGTTCTCCAAATTCTGTCATTTCGCCCCCACGTCCTCTCTCTCAGCATCACGATGTCTCGAAGAGGCAGGACAGGCAGCTGGGGAAGCTCATTCTCAATTAGCCACACTGCTCATTTCAGGTAACAACTTCATGTAGGTTAGAATTGCTTCATCCCCCCCCCCACCCATACTGTCCTCACTCTACACTCTCCCCTTTTGTTATCCACATTTTCACCTTCTTCCCCATTTCTTTTTCTACCACCCCGGTGTCTGATTGAAGAAATTAAAGGGCAACTGCAGCTCACACAGAACTAGGTTCGCCCCATGCGAACATCTAGGCCCACCACAGGCTGCTGTTATGGTCCACGGTCACGGGAGATCACCAGTTGAGAACACTGGCACTGGAGGGCCAAGAGCCCAGACCCCGGAAACAGACTCTGTGGGTTCAAATCCTTTCTCCCACACTTACTAGTCATGTGACCATGGCCAAGAAAATAACCTCAGTGAGCTTCCTCAATGAACTGAGCTTTTAGTTCCCGACTTTGTAAACTGGGGGTGCTAACAGCACCCACCTCACTTGTGGTGAGAACACTACCTGGCAGGAGTAAGCACTGGGTATTAGATACTATTCAAAATACCCCTTGAAAACAGGCTCAGGTCAGGGCGGCGCTGGCCATGCGGGAGAATCTGGTGCCCCCCGCTGTACGTAACTCAAACTGCGATGGACCAACATGCACAGTCCAACGGGTGAGGAAGGGCAAGAGATAAAGTCAGAAACTTGGCAAAAGAGAAGGAATGGCGGATATCACGGGTGGGAATTCAGCACATTCACTCTATCCAAGCATTAGCAGGTACTGCTATGCAATAAGGAAATGCAGAACTTGGAGTATTTGTGTGTTTATTTACTAGGGAGATGGGGCATCCTATCAGAGTGGCAAACGCAGTGAGTGCTTCCCTCACTGCTTCTTACTCTGGGGAGTTGGGATTAAACATGTATTACGTTCCTCACTGGGTTCTGGGATGAGATAATATAATTCTTTTCAACTGTAACCGATGAATTTTGCAAACACAATCACTCATAACAGTAATAAGCACATCTACACATCCACAATAAGCATATCTACACATCTACACAAGCACATCTACGGATAGGCTGGGTGGGAGGTGGGCAGACAGGCGAGAGGGCTGGGGAAGGGGGCTGTAAGACAGGATAGGAGACTGAGACACTGTCTGACATGAGCTCCTGCAGTAACAGTGTCTGCAAAAGGCATTTCCCCCTTTCTTTCATGAACTCCGATGATTCTTTCAAGACTGGGAGACAGCCATTCTTGCGGGCAGTGTGCAGAGCTCACTGAGGAAAGCGCTCCCCTTTGAGTTTCCACTAAAATCTGCATGAAGGACGTGAGGGACTTTACCAACTAAAGGGAAGAACTTACGGCTCAAAATCATCACTTGATCACAATCAATCACTTCTGACACACACCCTCTAAAGATTTTATAAACCACAGAAAGTCCAGCCAGAATGTGAATCTCGTCCTCTCCCTCCCAGTAAAGGTCATTACCCTGACTGTACACGTCTCTACAATGTTTGTGTGAGTAAAACTTTTTCACAGGCACTAACCCCATTCATACCCAGGGTTCCATTTCAAATTGATTATCAAAGATTATGGCTGTTTCATAAAAGTCACCTGCAAAGTGAAAATGTGTATGTCTTTTTTTGAGCTATTGTAGCACTGACCGATGGGACCACACCACAGATTCTCCTGCCTACAATTCCTGGGCCATTTGCACAAGAAATACGATGTGGGCAGAAAGTTGGCAAAGGGAAAGAAGTATTAAAAATCAGTCTTTCTTCCTGTGAAAGCCTTTTTGGGAAGTCAGTCTGGGTTAAACGCATGGTTAGAGATGACAGGCTACTTGTGCCTGGCAGAAAGTGGATGTGTTTGCAAAATCTGATGGCAGATTTTTGTTTCTATTAGTTAACTAAGACATTCCACTTTTAGGGACACTTCTAGTTAGAAAAAGAGGTATTCTCTAAAAGTAAAATTTAATCTTTTGTAAATACAACAGAGCCGAAGAAAATAGCACCTCCAGCCTTCCAAATGTGGTCCTGCATCTGTAAATAGGCAGGTTGATAACATCTGAGGCAGCTTCCAGTCTTAAAGTGACAGAAAGGCTGTGATATGTTAAAACGTCTTCTACAAGGTCAACTCAAGAAGCTTCACTTGACGCCTGTGGCCAGCAGGTATGTCTCCCTGTTCCTTTATTGGTCCCTGTCTTCACCAGGCTAACATTTATTGTGCTCATCACAGAAGACATAAGGATGAGACTGGGGCTTGGCCTGGAGGTGCTCCCCCTCTGTGGGGAGAGAGAGCTGGGAGCCCAAAGTGGGGGTGTATCTGAGGCTCCCTGGGGCGGGGAGGGGGACAGCTGCATGGGAGAGGGATCACTGAGTAATCTTTAGCCAAGTACAGAAAAGGGGTGTGGGGGTGGATAGTGACAGCAGAGAACTCTGGTTATAAGGAAGGGCTATGTCAAAATACTTTCAGGTCTCCAAATTCTCCCGCTGCTTATGCCTCAATGCCTTCTCACAGTGGTTTCCTCTCTTGGAAAGCCCTGCCCACGACTGGCCAGGTTAACTCCTTTTTTTCTAGCTTCAGCTCATGAACTACCCTTTCCAGAAAGACTTTCTGGCCCAAGGTACGTGCTGTGATCCTTATAATCTCTGAGGGCTTTGTACAGGATTCTTACAGGACCTACCCACGGCCATATAGTCGTTAGATTACTGGTCTGTCTCCGCACTGCACCACAGACCTTCAAGTAGAGACTGCGGTGTTCGTATCTTCAGATCCCTGGTGCCTGCTCTGTGCCTGACACCAAATATGCACTCAGTACAAGCTGCCTGAACGAGCGAATGGAGCGTGTGGGTTACAGCATGAAGTCTGGTGTCACTGGATTGCTGGCTGGGTTATGGAAGGGGAGGCGAGGGCCACAGAATGAATAAATGGGAACTACATTTTATCTCTGTCTCAGGTTTTCTCAGACTGTAGGTCCCATGACTGGGGGACTATAAATTTCACAGAGACTGCTGACATCAGCATTTTTCTAAAGATGAAAATAACAGGTAATGTCAGAAGGTAACATACATGTTGAAGATGAATGTTGTTTTATGAAACTTTTATTCACATTATATCTGTGTGTGTATATGTATATGGGTGCTTTATGAGTCATGAGGTAAAATGTATTTCTTGGGGTGCCTGGGGTGGCTCAGTCAGTTTAAGCATCTGCCTTCAGTTCAGGTCATGATCTGGCTCTCTGCTCCGTGGGGAGGCCTCTTCTCCCTCTCTCTCTGCCCCTCCCCTCTAACTCTGGCACATACATGTGCTTTCTCTCTCTCTCAAATAAAATCTTTAAAAAAATAAAATATTTCTTACTACTAAGGGCCATTTTACAGGAAATAAGTTATTAGCTAAAAATCAAGAATGTAGGTTAAAGCAAGTTTGGGGGCTGAGGGCAAGGAGTTTAATTCTAGATCTGCTGAATGGCAGAAAGGCCCAGATCAAGATAGGGGGCGTGTAAAGAGCAGCTGGAAATACAGATATAGATCTCAGGAGAAAGATTAACATGGAGAAAAACATTTGGAACTCTTTAGCATATTAATGGTAAAAGAAAGCAAATGCCCAAAACAAGCTACAAAATGGTCTTACTTCCCTATATTCCTGCATACACAGTTCCCAGAAGGGTGTCTTTCTTATTTCCGGAACTTTAACTTCTGTTAAGACAAATACGGGATAACCTCACCTTCTCAGTAGAGGTATACACTGCCTGACCCTGATAAACTAGGATTTAACGACACCAAACCTACTCTTCTGGGCTCATCTCCGCACTGACGGCTACGGCATGGATCCCACCCATCGTATCAGCCCCTGTGATGAGCAGAGGACACTGAGGAGAACAGCGTCTCTCCGCTGAAACATTGACTTTACAAGAAACAGCACAAAAGAAGACTCTAAACTTCTAAAACTCGGAGCTCAAGAACTAGTGGTTGTCAGTAATATTTACTTTCCATTCCAAGTGATTAACAGTTCCACGCATTCTCGCATTTCCCTGTCAGGTCCCAGGGCTGCTAAAGGCCAGTCCGTAGGCTTTTCCGGAAGAATGCCCACGGTTTAAACAGAGCAAGGGCTGCTGACAGTTTTCCTGGGTCAAAGGGTCAGAGGAGTCCCTCACCGAGACTCCAGCCTATCAAATGCAGATAAGACCAGCTCGCACGGGTGTGGACTAAAGCAGTGATGAGGAACGCGCTGGGTTCCCACTTCAGGTTTTTCAGTTTTATGAGATGGGCATCCTGGGGCAGTGTAGGTGATTTCAACCTCACTTAGCAATGAGTCCAAGGAAATGGAAGACCAAATAAGTTTGATGCTTTTTAAACTGAAACCTCAAAGTCCACACATATAACACGTATCTGTAAAATAATGACTGCTTCATAGCTATATCACTTCTGGAAGATTCTTTATGATTCGTCAGCACAAAGTCCTAAAAGCAGCTTGTGAAGAAGCTCGGCAGAACTGGGCTTGGCTGTCACACTGCGCAGAAACAGGGGCTACAGAGTTCAAAGATGAGCCGCAGAAAAGCAGAACTTCCTAATTCTCGCCCTGCCTGTCTGCGCTCTATCTAGGAAAACAGTTTTCCAGTGGGTGGAGCCGGAATTCAAAACCGGGTTGGTTTGACTAGAAAGACTGTGCTCCTAAGAGCTGTGGTGAGTGCTGTGAACTGTGTATGACTGATGAATCACAGACCTGTACCCTGAAACAAATAATACATTATATGTTAATTTTTTTTTTAAAGTTGCACTATCTTGTTCACAGGAGGATCAGAAAGAGCACCAGTGGGGCTTGGATGGCGTTAAATGATTCACAGCCAACTGACCAAACTCCAGAAGGAAGTTTTGTGTATGAGGGATTTTTTTCATTCTTCGCCTTCTACCAGTCTAATGCACACATGCGTGTATACACACACACACACTGCACACATTACTACGTACGAACTTCTTCACCCTTTTCATCATAGAAAAATGTCTTACATTCTCAGATGACACAATAGAAAAGATGTCTAATATTCTGATGGCCAAGCCAGACTTAAAGAATATTTAATCAGGTAGGAGCAACTGGCTGAACCCAACACAGAGAAACCTAACAGCAATAAACTTCGGTTCTAATAATTGTTTGAGGTGGAGAGGACTGCCAGGGAATCAAGGGCTCGCAGTGTTCAGCAGAGTACAAATTCTATGAGACCACGCAGAGGAAATGAAAGATTGGGGCAGGCTGATTTTAAGATAGTCCTGTATATCCCTGCCTGCTGGTGTTTACACTCCCCGCCCCCCCGACTGCGTGGAACCAGTGACTTGCTTTTAACCAACAAAATACGGCAAAAGTGACAAGATGTCACTTCTGTGATCATATTATAGGGGATGTCAACTCTCATCCTGCTGGGAGACTCTCTCCCTTGCTGGCCCTGAGGAAGCAAGCGGTCATACTACAAAGACCGTAAGACAGGAAATTGGAGGGGGCTTCAGCCAACAGCCAGCCAAACTTAAGGCTCTCAGTTAACAGCTTACAAGGAGCTGAATGTTGTCAACAACCGCACGATATTGGAAGCAGATCCTTCCCCAGGCCAACCTCATGTAAGATGGAAGTCCAACTGAACACCTTGACTGCAACCCTGGGAGAACCCGAAGCAGAGTGAAGCTATGCCTGGATACCTCACCCACCGGCACTCTAAGATCATAAACGTGTGTTAAGAGGCTATGTCTGTGGGGCACCTGGGTGGCTCAGTTGGTTAAATGTCTGCCTTGGGCTCAGGTCACGATCCTGGGGTGCTGGGATTCAGCCCCACTTCGGGCTCCCTGCTCAGTGGGGTGTCTGCTTCTCCCTCTGCCCCCTCTTCGTTGCTTGTGCTCTCCCTCTCTCTCAAATAAACAGATAAAAATCTTTTTTAAAAAAGATGCTAGGATTGTGGTAATTCTGTTACACAGCTATAACCAAATAATGCAGATTAAATCACTGGGTCGTACCAGTCAGAGCACATCCGGATTGCTGTGCTAGTACCAGGCGCTGCCTGTGAGAGGGATGAAAATAAAGAACACAGTCTTCTAGGGGATGTATCCGGAAAGGGGATGGTGGGCCCACGTCTCATGAGGTGGACTGGAAATGTCTGCCCTTGGTGAGAAAGAAATGGTTTGGGACATTGCCTCGAATAGATGAAGTACTGCAATGTCAGTGAGGGACTGAATTACGCTTTGCTGAGTCAGATGGAAAGCAAGGGCCAATGGGTTAAGATATTAATATACAACAAAGAAGGGCATTCTAATGACAAGGACTGTATAAACTGAAACGGCAGCCTTATGGAGTTTAATCATAGCTAAGAGATGGACTGCACCACATTTTGCATTCAGATATTACACGGGTCGAATTCTGCCTCCACTGACACAAGGGTCATCTGTAGTAAAATTCTGACATAATACTGCAACTGAGAGTTTGCATGACAGAACAAAGTCCTGCATTTGCATCTACTTTTGTTTATATTTGACCATCTTTATAACTTACTGGATAGATAAGGAGATAGATAAGGAGAAGTGCGGTGATAAGGAAAGGGTATGATTCGATGAAGGAGGGTAGAGAAGATATGGATGAAAGCTTTCTTTCCCTAATTTCTATCCAAAGTATGTATCAATATTAATTACTTTGCAGGCAACCAGCACAATCAATGGCTGATACCAGAATCTTTTCTGGTAGTATAAGCAAATGTAGGCATGTATGTGGTACGCATATACATGTATGTTATGTGTGTGTGTGTATATGTATATACAGCACACACACACACACACACAGTTCCTCTCTTCCTTCATTCTCAAGGCTTTACCCACAGTGCCACGGATAAAAGAGTTAGTGTTTGAACTGTTTATTTTTGGCAATGGCCAATGGCATACACGTTGCATATGGGATTAGAAAAGCAGCTTTAAGCTGCTGTGATTCCAGGTTAGTTATGTCTCAGAGGCCAGAACCAGCAGTGAGATTCTGCAGAGCAGTGACCTTTACCGAGAAGGGCCAGCAGGGGGAGCCACTACACTGAGAAAATGAAAAGCTGCCTGGGGCTTCAGAAAGGTGCTTGAATATTTAATCAGGGGCTCAACTGCTGGATTAAAAGAGATGGTGCTTCCAAAATACTGTGGAGAGTTTTCAGCAGGGCAAGGGTTCAGATGGGAAGGAATCGAAATAAAGGACTGTTCTTTGAGTTCTACTTAAAGTGAATTCAATCCACCTGCTAGAAGGTAAAGGTCTGGTTTAGTGGCAATGCAGCATATGAGAATCATCTGGGAGGCATTAAAAAAAAACCCAAAAGGGGCACCTGGGTGGCTCAGTTGGTTAAGCAGCTGCCTTCGGCTCAGGTCATGATCCTAGCGTCCTGGTATCGAGTCCCACATTGGGCTCCTTGCTCAGCGGGGAGCCTGCTTCTCCCTCTGTCTCTGCCTACCACTCTGTCTGCCTATGCTCGCTCTCTCTCCGTCTCTCTCTCTGACAAATAAAAATAAAATATTAAAAAAAAAAACCCAAAACCCAAAAAACCCCAACAGGTTAAAAAACACACTAGGGACTGGGACCCACCCCAGTGATTTGGATTTAGCTGGTCAGAGCTGCAGCCTAGGTATGTGGAATTTTCTAAAGCTCTCCCAGTGATTCTAATGTCAGCAAAGGCTGGGACTGATGGGCCCGACCTAACCAGGCGATCTCTCAGAGGTCCCCAGTTTAGTTAGATGGTTTGCAGTTTTTTCAAAAGTCTTTGGCCTGGATCCAAAGGATCACAAAGAGCAGATAAGCGCATAAATCAAGCAGCTGGCTGTTAAGAGAAATCAGAGGGTAACTAAAGAATAAACCTGAAACTACTCCAGAAAATGCTCTTCACTGGCAAATTCTGCACCAAGAACAACAGCTCATTTAAAACATGCTTCCCTCCAATAAAATATTCATTTTTCCCCTCCCCCCTGTCTCCGATTGTTTCTCTCCCCTGTCTCCTTAAACTCTGACTCCCTCATGGATTTCAGTCTCATCTCAATGGCTTTTCTTTTCTTTTCACGGAGCTGTGTTGCTGTGTCACAGCTCGGCCTGTCAGTCCCCACCGCGCAGGGAGCCCGAGGGTGGAGGCCGCGGAGGCCAGAGCGGGACGATGTTGCCAAGCAGATGCCACAAAACGAGGCTGCCTGAAGCAGCTGCACGAAATGCGGGGAAAGGAGCTCAGGGAGAGGAGGGACCTGGAGGCAGGAGCACCAGATGCTGGAGCCTCGCTACTCAGAACGTGGTGCAGGAACTCACAGCATCAGCACCACCTCCAGGAGGCCGCTTGGGCTTCACTCCCGAGCTGACGCACCAGAATCTGTAACTCAACAAGGACCGCAGGTGATTCGTATCAACACTGAAGTGTGGGAAACGCTGCTTTAAAGAACACATTCTAATTGGAGTTTTCAACCTGACAAGCACAGGCTGTAGAGAGGAAATTCTGGTCACGGGTACCTTCATGTAGAGCACTTAGGTAAGACTATTTGTTCAAGCAGCATTTGGGAAGGGTAGGGTCGATGGGTGAGGTGTGGGCAGTTTCCAGTTCAGTGGTGCGGGCACCTCGTATCAGGAGCTACCAAAGTAACATGATTGCATGAGACTGGCTCAGCATTCTACGCCTCCGAGCTCATTCCCCACACGGCTCTCCTATCTTCACATGAACAGCCCCAGACCCTAGGTGTTTCTTATGGCAAGAGATTTCAAATCATTCTAGAAACAGGCAAAAAACAACAGACCACTGATGCTCTTAACTTCAGCTGCAAACTTGAGGCCAGTGAAAATTCTAGGATACAGACACAGACATACCCCAGGCCCAAACTGATCACCATTTTTTTTTTTGTCTCAAATAAAAGTGGTTTTCCTAGTCACTGAGCATCACCTGTGTGCAAAGCAATGTGCTATCGGGAGACACAAAGAGGCAAACTATAACTTTTGCCTTCAAAAATGCAGTATTTCAAATATCCATTTTAATTACATTAAAATGAAAAATGACAAAGCTACTGAACTGATCTGTAACACTGTGAAACTTTGCATCCTCAAGGATGTTTCAGAAGATTACATTTCGGGGCACCTGGGTGGCTCAGTGGGTTAAAGCCTCTGCCTTCAGCTCAGGTCATGATCCCAGGATCCTGGGATCGAGTCCTGCATTGGGCTCTCTGTTCAGCAGGGGAGCCTGCTTCTCTCTCTCTTTCTCTCTCTCTCTGTCTGCCTCTCTGCCTACTTGTGATCTCTTCCTCATCAAATAAATAAATAAATAAATAAAATGTTAAAAAAAAAAAGATTACATTTCCTTCAAGAACATGAGAATGTATTCGTTTCCTATCAGTGCTGTAACAAATAATCACAACCTTGCTGACTTAAAACATCAGAACTTTAATTCTCTTAAAGTTCTGGAGTCAGCACTGGAAATCGTTTTCACTGGGATGAAATCTACGGCGTGACCCTGCCTTCCTGGCTTTAGAGGGGAGCCCGTTTCTTGCCTCTCCCAGCTTCCGGAGGCTAAGGGGGTTCCCTTGGTTTGTGGCTGAATCACTACAATTTCTGCCTCCACCCCTACATTGACTTCCCCTCTTCTGTATCACACCTCCTCTCTTACAAAGATGCTGAGACTGCATTTAGGGCCCATCTGGATAATCCAGGATAATCTCCCCTATTTCAAGATCCTTAACTTAATCCCATCTGTAAAAACCTATTTTCCAAATAAGGTAAAATTACAGGTCTGAGATTTGGGGTCTAATATTTTTAGGTGTTCCTTAGCTTACTACAGAGTAAAATTACCATTTACAAAATACTCTTTATACATGATTCTCAAAATGGATATTTTATATATCTAAAACATGAAGTAAACAGAAAAAGCTATGGGAACACATCCACTTGCAGTAATAATAAGCTCACCAAAGCCGCTATACTGCTTGCAATTCCACACTTATTATTTCATGAGTTGCGATCAACCCAATAAAATAGGACAACATTAGTGACTTCGCAGATGAGAAAACTATATTGCAAAGAAGGGAGTTTTGGCCAGGTGCCCTCGGAGAGAAAAAGAGAACCAGGACACAACCTGGATTTATGTCTGGCGCCCTTCCCACCCCATCACTCAGATGCCAGCACTTTATTAATAGGACTGTTAATTCATCTCAGTTGACTTGTAAAGCAATTAAAGTCTGCAAGATCAGCAAAGACGGACAGACTGAAGCTGAGCGGTCAGCCGAGCAACCTCACTAGCTAAGGGCTGCTGTGCCTCTATTGACCTACTGGGCATACTTAGATGGGTTTCAAAGTCAAAGCTACCCCCACATAGCTATTTACTAAGAAAGCTGATTTTGTCATTCATTCTTACTCCAACTTGACAAATGTAATAGTCAAGAGGATGAATTTAATTTTTTTTTTCTTTCTTTAAACCCAGTGCACAGAATTTTGTTTCCATTAACAGAATAAGCACCTATGAGCTCACCGCCCTGGACAAGAACTGGGTTATTTAACAACAGCCACATCTAATCCTGTAACTCAGGACCTATGCAATCACGCAGCCATGCCCACCTAAAGCAAGCTCCATTCTGACTCACATTCATTCTTCTCTACTTGTTTTTATATAATTGTATTGTCCTTATGAAGATTATAAAGTATTTTTAATTATTTAATATTTCATATTCAGGATATAATGTTGTAGCTAATTTTTTGGAATTTTTTTTCCACGTCACATCGTATCGCTAAAATTCTTCCAAACTCTCCCATGACTATAATGTTAATGGAATGGTATTCCTCTACTCTCACTGAGGAGCATTTGTGTTGTTTGCCAGTTTCCGCCCAGGAGTCAGAAAAGAAAACTCCATTATGTAAAAATGGCAAGTGAAAGCTTAGCAGGGATCCTATTTTCCCTTTACGACTATAAAATTCCATAAAGCAAAAATTAAATAGCGGCACCTAAAATGGAATTGTGTTCTAATAGTCTGAGAGCTGCTTGGGACTCACAAAATATTTTTCCAAAGACATGATTCTCTGCATGGTGGGTGATGCGTGAAAGGCTGTTATATTCGGAACAAACCAAAAAACACCACAGAGCCAAATCAGCCCAGACAACCGCATTTCTGATCCAAATGCAGGCAGTATGGAAGTCACAACTCTCTTCCCAGGAAGGCAGCCAGGGAGGGAGCAGGAGAGGGGACCAGTCCCCAAGACTTGTCAAACTCTAGACTAGGGAGGGGGAAAAACAGGAGACCAGGGAGATGATGCTGGGACAGATATTGAGGCCAAGAATGAAAAGGTTGCTGTGTGACTTGGGAGCAGTGCAAACACTCCAGTGCAACAGGGAAAGGGTGGTCAGAAAGTGAATCATTTTTTCTCGATTTTTACCCCTGGCTCATGGGGAGCAACAGTCGGGTGGGGTCTGAGGCTTGCCTGCAGGTGTCTCTATTTGGATGTTCTCTGTCCCCTTTACCACGTGTTTGCTTCTTTCACGGAGACACCTACTTGCTCTATGAGTAAGGAAGAGGAGGGAGCCTCTGGAAATGGTGGACGGCTTGGAAAGGAGGCACCCCCTCTCCTGTGTTGCTGTGTCTGCGGTGCTGGGGAGGAGGAGGGAGAGGCAGGACAAAGCCTTACAGGCTGGGAGGAAGGGCTGTGCCTGTGTTAGACGTATGTAGGTCAGAGCGTGCCTACCAAAGGCAATCTATACATTTACCTGTTCCAAAAAGAGATGCTGTTATTTTTAGAGCTTTGAATGGGGTATGCAGGAAGGTGTGAGTTACAATGAAACCTCTGCTAAGTTTACCGGCAGGAAGGCTGTTAAAAAATTTAGGTCAAGATATTTCTATAGAATGTGCTAGAGTAGCAGTATTTTATTATAGTTTTTGCAACTAACTGTATACATTCTAGTTAACTATAATTAACTAGGATTTAACTATATAACTGTACAATATAACTATTTAACTCCAATTTAACCATAATTTCAAAATGTGTTTATTATTACATATTTATTCATAAAAAGTTATTGGGAACCTATTATTGCCAATGATTGTGCCAGAAACTAGGATACAGCTGTGGAAAAGACGGTCCCTAATAAAGGGTGATGTTCATGATAATAAGCTGTAGGTCCGCGGAGCCCCTCCCACTCCCACGGCAATCAACATGCAATAGCACAGACTTTCACCTCCAAATGGGGTTCTTATTCCTGACAGGTTCAGTGTGGGTCAAGAGCTGGTATTTAGACTATCAATACCAAATCTGGTATTTATAATCTAAAATACTTACTTAGAGTTGAAAATGAGGCATCATTTCCAGAAGCATGAGTTGCCACTCACGTTGTGACAAGGTTGGATCTTTCTAACAACCCCTGGCACATCAAGACAGCTGGAGTTCTGCAATTCTCTGGACAACACTGAATGAGCGGTTTACTTCCAATATTATAACCCAATGGTTGTAAATTTCAGTTGCTGTTCTTCTTTCTAAATGGGTGTTAATTTAGCCTCATCAGCACCAGCTTATATTATTGTGAGCTATTTGGTTAAGTTCACATTCTATTTTAATGCACTTATGCATCAATGCCATATGGGGCCCATTATTTTCCAACAACTAGAAATTATGACAGCTATGCACTGTGGGTTATGTATGAATCAGCTAAGAGATTAATGCTAACACACATAGATACCTGATTTCTCTTCATCCCTTAATCAGTTTCTTTCAAACACTTACTGCTGTAACTGCCAACCCTGCCCCCAAACTTTTATGTTGAAATCCTAACCCCAATGTAGTGGCATTTGGAAGTGGGGTCTTTTGAAGACTGGGATTAGATTAGGTCAGGAGGATGAGGCCCTGATGAAGAGATTCAGGTCCCATATAAAAAGAGGAAGAGAAACAGGATCTCTTTTTGTGTACATTCTGACAAAAGCCATGTACAGACATAACCAGGAAAAGGGACCTCACCAAGAATCTAACCGTGCCGGCACCCTGATCTTGAACTTCCAGCCTCCAGAACTGTGAGAAATAAATCTTTACTGTTAGAGCCACACAGCCTACGGCATTCTGTTAAAATAGCCAGCACTGACTGAGACACTGACACTTAGTGCTAAGTCCACAATTAAACAGCAAAGGGTAGCGTTGATAGGCCAAGAGCTCTTGGGACCGTCTAAGTGTCCCAAGGAAAAGAAAGGCCGAACTTGTCCTACAGGAGTTTTAAGTGAGAAACACACAATGCAGGATACATCACAGTTTGGGCAGACAGTTTACATTGCTCAGAGGAGTTGGGGGGAGGGAGCTTCAGCATATATAAATATGAAATGTGACCTAATAAACCCTCTATGGGGATCCCTGATTTATACAGAATACACAAATGGGGTCTGGCACAGGCTGAGCAACTTGCAAGGGTGACACAGCCCATGGTGACTGATGAGGGCAGGGGTGAAGAAGGGACAGCCTCTGGACTCTAGAGATCTAATGGATTCCCACTAGATTATACTGTAAGAGTAATTTAAGCACATATGATGACCTTGACCATGAATTTTATCCCCATGTGAAAGACAAAATGGATTTTAAAAACCTTAGACAAATCAGGGATTGAAGCCACAATGGGTATTTTTTCCTATTTTCCATCAAACTTCTGCAAGACCATCCTGTCTTGTTATTTCTTAAGAAGCTGTTTTCATTCTGGATTAGCAACACATCAAAAGACACAACCAGGGCAGTTTATTATTTTGAGTAAAAGAGAGAGTCTCTCCCAAAAGTTGGGGGTCTGGATGTTGAGATGATTACAAAGCTGAAGCTGTCAGCTCTTCTGGTCTCTCAAGAAGGCAGCAATCCATCCATCATTCCCTCTCCGCCGTGCCCCCACTCTCCCACTGACAGGCTGCAGGGAACAAAGGACAGCTTTACAAGCCTCCTGGTCAACAAACAGGAGCACAAGGCCAGTCCCACCAAGCTGCAGAGTCTTCTAACGACCACATTCACTAAATAGGCAGGTAATGATCCTTTGAAAGAGCTCACCTAGATTTTTTAAGATTCATCCACGTCTGCCTTACTGTTGTTCCTTATCATTAAAACAAGCTCACAGTGCAACAACTTGAGGAACAGAGACAGAAGGTAGTGGGCATTTTTGAAAGATAAAAAAATTAGGAATTTTGGCTCATGGCACTGCTGCTTAGAGTCCTGGTGGACTCATTCTTTTAAGTATATATGCAACTCAAAAAGGAAGAAAATGCCATAGCCGCTCTTCTTCTTTTGCAGTGCTTTAAAGACAGTGTGCAGGCAGTCAGCTCCAAGTCTTAACTGCACAAGATTGTCCTTGGTAGATGCATTTCAGACTACATTGAAATTTACAGAGCCATTATGTCTTTCTTTCGCCCACTAGCCTTGTCAAAAGGAGACAGCAACCATATGATCAAGGTCACCCGCCATCCTTAAAAGTACCGGACCCGAGGCCAAGAACCAGAACCATCATCTTCAGCACTTTCTCATCTCATGTACCGCACTTGCATTAGTACAGTTTAATGAGACCTAAGTCATAATTCCCCGAGATGTCACCCAAAATTTACTCTTCTGTCTTTGGACAATCCTGTGGTAGAAACCCATCTCCTCCTTAACTTATGGGTTGTTCTGCCGCTGACTTCAGAATTAAGAGATCTGAACAAACTGACAGGTACAGCTATAGTACAGTGCAAGGCAATCCAGTTTTGTGATGGTATGTTCATAACAGATAACGGACTCTGATCCTCTTACTAACATGCACTACGAAAAGTTCCGTTACTAGATTAGACACAAACATTTTGAAAACACACAGACCCTCCCACTCTTGACCAAGAAGACCTCACTTTTTAAAGATGGTGCCAGTGGTCATGTAAATGAGCAAACAAAACACCTCAAGATATATATCTACAATTTTTAAATTACTTTAAAGTTATTCAACACTATTTGCATTTGAGGTCAGGCTGGACTGTGCCTGGAGCGAGAGGAAGGTAGAAAACTCTAAGCTGTTTGGGTAGAAAGAACGTTCATGGGCACATATATGGAAGATGAGAACATTAGGTACTCAGGTTGCTACAAAACTAGGAAGAGGTGTTTGGAGAGTCCCCAAAACTGGGAGTATAATCCTAATATGATGAGCAAACTCATTTCTTCCTATCCCTGATAACCTCTGTGTGTTACATTTTTTACCTCATTTACCTCTGAAGACAGTAAATAACCACATCAGGTGAATCCAAGACAATCCATCACACGGACTTAGCTGAATTAATCAGCTATACTTCTCAGTGATCCCCAGACATAAGTTCAGGTTTTGATCTGCCATCCACCTACCAACCACATGATCTGGGTAGGCACAATGATACAAGTGTGAACTCTGAAATCAGTTTATCCACACTCAATTCCCAACTGAAATATTCTGAATACTGTAATTAAACCTCTTTTATTTTAGTTAACTGGCCATAGTGACGGTGAATGTCAGCTGCCATGACTACCATCACCATCCTCATAGTTCTTACCCTTCTGATGTGTAGTTTAGCTTCTTTTAGACACACTTCTCTGCTATGGTTATGAAATAACAATAACACCTATTTCACAACATTGTGAGAGTTACATGAGGTAATGCATCAAAAATAATTACCATGGTGCTTTGTTAGTTAACAGTAATAGTAATGGCAGTAATAATAATAATAATAATAAAATAATTTAGGTATTTCCCCGCTGTTGGACTTTTCTATTCAGAAATTTTTCTTTGTGACTATTTAGCAACTTGGAGAAATCTAGTTTCTAAGCCAAACTATATGGCTATTTTAAAGGTTTTCTAATGTATTCTGTAGAATCATCACGTCAGTTTACAATCCCATCAGGAGCCTGAGCACACTTACTTACTTTTGCCAAGAGGAGGAACAATCCTTCTCAAAAATCTTCCCTGAACGGTGATCAGTGTTGGTTAGACTGTGGAGTCAGCTGGGTGGTAAGATCACCACCACTAACACGAACACCAACAAAAATCACACCTCCAATTTATGTTACTATAATACAGGAAGCTGATTCATGGGGTAAATGCATTTGTTATGAAAACAGTGAATCATGAATACTGATAAATGAATGAGCCTTGATAAGGACATCATATTCTACTGGATGCGAAAGTGGTGCTATGATGTGAAAAATACAACCTCCCGAAGTACGCTGTGTCCTCAGTAGGACAAGGGGATCAGTGAAAACCACAGTTCACAGAGTCCCAGCAAAAAACCAGGTGTTCGCACTTCTGAAGGATTCAGTTGTTTTATTAGATGAAAAATGACTACTTCGAGGGCTTAAAATATTGATGCCCCAAAGAGTTCTTACTGCCACACAGCATCAGTCTTAAAACAGAGCGTGAGGAAAGGCTCCAGAAGCCAAGGGAATAAGTTAAGGGGATGCTGCTTCTCACTGTGCAGGAAATACTTCTTCTTAAGAGGCCATATATCAGTCCAGAAAATGTTGACAAGCTTTTTAAAAAATCCGATGGAATAAAACAAACTCATTCCAGTCATTTTCTTTTCATCTTGGGCACTATTTAAAAAAAAAAAAAAAAAAACAGTTGCTAATAAAAATATAATACGCAAGTCTGTGTGTCTTGTAGTAACTAGATGCCCATATTCGCATGGATATAAACTCCAGTGCAAATCCTGGAGATCTCTTATGACCTAAATAATGGTCACATGTTTGCCTCTGGAGGGTGAAATCTGGTGCTGGGGTACCAGGGTCTGAGACATATTCCGATTTCTTACCATTTTGTATTGTTTGAGGAGTTTTTTTCCCCTGAAAATCATGCATTTTTAATTTAAAAAATTCACCATAACTATGTAAATAAATAGATATATAAAATGTATTGGGACATTTGGTGGTATCTGCAGAAATTTCTTGGTAGTCACAGCCAGGGGAAGGCTTGCCAGTGGTATTCAGTGGTTAGAGACCAGGCGTGCTGTTAGAGAGCCTCAATACAGAGGACAGCCCCCTATGACAAAGAACATCCAGCTCAAAAGGTCAGTGGTGCTGCTGTTGAGAACCCCTGCTCTGAATGATGGACTTTCCCAGAGAGAGTGTAAACACTCGGAGTCTGAGTTCTATAAACAACTACTGGAGTGGTCTCTTGGCTCCTCATCACTCCAGACAGAGTATATCATCCAAAGAGACAGGACACAGAGTCAGACTGTAGACTGAATGGCCCCCTACTCGCAAGCACTTTCTTGCCCCGCTGGGGAGCAGCAGTTTTCATCCACGGCTCTTGGCAGGGGAAGCAGTCACAGCAAGACCTGGACCTTTCCTGTCGCCTCAAGGCATCTTGGAGAGACGACCATAAGGGCCTCTCTTCATGGGCCTGTGCAGGTGGCGGAGGGCAATGAGGAGTTGCACTGCTCCAATTGTTCATGTTTCAACAAGTCTGGTTAAAAGCTCTTCACGCATTACGTCTCAAATATAGAACCAGCACCTATATTCAAACCGTTACTTTATAAGCCAGTGGCATCGTCCACGGGTCTAACTGAAAGCACAGGCTTCAGTTAATTGAGGGGACAGTACCATGACCATGGGAGGAAAGTTTCTTACAAAGCAGCTTTGCTTAGGAGGCTGTGTCCTCCTCCAAAGATTCCTCATCGAGGCAACCCAGCTTTAAATAATGAAGTATTTAGAGGCTCCACTGAGGGCAACACAGTAGAGAGTGAGTCTTGCCTCCTTGAACCATAGAGTCTATTTAGATTAATTTCAACTTGTCCCAATATTATGCTTTCCTTCTTCTTTTTTTACAGTCAGATTTCTTATCCTTGTTTAATTCTGCATCCTAATGTATTATGACAAATCCTAAAATGTTTGAGCAAGAACGGAATCTTCAAAGTCACCTAACAAAATTCTCACATTTTATAGGTAATAAAAACAGGTACTCATATAGACATTTCTCTGTAATGAGTATTATCCTAAATGATGTACTTCTGTTAATTCCTTTAATCCTCAAAACCACCTGATGATGTAGATCTGACTATTATCGCCCCTACTTTACTGATGAGGAGACTGAGACACATAGAGGATATGTATGCCACACGTTTTGGCAGACAGAATGCTGAGACGACCTTCCATTAATCATGCTCTTATATAAACCTCTCCCACTCAATGCAGGCAAAAACTCTGACTTGCTTCTAGTCCCTGGTATGTGACAACGGTGATGGGAGAGTCACTCCCGTGGTAATGTTATATTATGTTACGTAACGTTATGTTACATTACGTTATTACGTTATATAAGACTGTCTTGGTAGACTTAGAATGGAGAGAGATTCCCCCACTGGCCTTGAAGAAGCAAGCTGCCATGTTGTGAGGGGAACTGCAAGGAAACCACAGGCCTGGCTCACAGCGAGAAAGTGAGCACATCTTTCCTACTAATATCAGGAGCTGAATCCTGCCACCTATGACATGGAACTGAAAGAAGATCCCAAACTCCAGAAAGGAATACAGTCCCGCCAACACCCAGACTACAGCCTTGTGAGACCACGATCAGAGTTAAGTCTGGCTGGATTACTGACCCACATGAACTGTGAGATAATAAATGTATGTTGCTTGAAGGTACTATGTTTTGGGAATTTGTTAGGCAGTCAATGGTAAAATGAAAGACATGGTCAGGATCACAAAGAAGGAAGAGCAGAATTCAGACTCTGATGGTCATGCTCCACCATCCATCCCCTTAACCACAAACACCAGACCACTAAGTGGCAATTGCTGGGGCAGAGAGAGGTGAATGATTTTACTTTCCTCATGTAATCTTCCTTCACTGCACTTTTTATCTCTGACATACACTTGTGCTCACCATGTATACACACAAACATTGTTTACTATGTATCTCTGACGAGCATATGAGATCTGTGTGGACAAGGATTTGACAAGTTTGTTCACAATTACAGTCCCATCACCTAGAACAACGCCTGGCACCAAGTAGATGGGAAAATTATTATTTTGTTTTTTCCTTGGTATTTTTTATTTATTTATTTTTTATTAACATATAATGTATTATTTGCCCAGGGGTACAGGTCTGTGAATCATCAGGCTTACACACTTCACAGCACTCACCATTGCACATACGTTCCCCAATGTCCCTAACCCGGCCACCCTATCTATCCCCACCCCTGTTCCCAGCAATCCCCAGTTTGTTTCGTGAGATTAAGAGCCTCTAATGGTTTGTCTCCCTCCCGATCCCATCTTATGGGAAGATTATTTTTAAAAAGATTTTTTATTTTTTATTTGAGAAAGATAGAGACAAGAGGGAATGTGAGAGTGAGAAGCAGACTCCCCGCTGAGCAGGGAGCCCGACATGGGGTTTGATCCAGGGATCCTGGGATCATGACCTGAGCCAAAGGCAGACACTTAACCGACTGAGCCACCCAGGTGTCCGTTAAAAAGATTTTATTTTTAATCAATCTCTATACCTAACACAGGGCCCAAACTCACAGCCCTGAGATCCAGAGTCACACGCTCTAGTGACTGAGCCACTCAGGCACCCCTTAGTAAAATTATCTGAATGCTATGAATGGATGCAGTCATTGAGAACCTGAGGCTTGGAGACTTGCTTAAAGGTCCTTACTGGTTAGGGTCAAAGCCAGATGTACTAACTGCATTACTGATACTGATTCTTTACTCCTTCCTATAACTGCACCCTCTGCCATATGACTTTGCATATGACTTTCTATAGCATGTTGACTTGTTCTGCCAATGGAATCGGGCTGGACATGAAAGGGGGGGTGCAAACTTAGGAGAGAGCACATGTTTCCATTCACCCTTGTTGCTCTTCTGCCATCACCAGAGAAAGGCATGCCCTGATGAGCCCACTGGTCCGAGGAGAATGGAAAATATGGGGAGCAAAGTTGGACTCAACCTGTAGATGATGAGGTGCCTGGATCAGCCCACCCCAACCAACCCAGGAGCATCTGAGTGAGAACAGACAATTGTTTTAGGCCGCAGAAATTTGAGGTGGTTTGCTATAGAGCATTAGGACAGGACAGGAAGAGTTCTTTGCAATCTGTCTACCTGAGGTCTTATTAATATGGAATTTCACACCATTGATGTTCTGAGAAAGAAAGCCCTAAGCAGGGAAGGAAGATACAATTAATGCTTTAATAGTCCTTTTGTTGACTATCAGAAGCTTTGTAGCCATTATGATAAAAGCAGCTTTTAGGAACACACCAAGGATCATAATTCTGCTAAAATAACAAAACCGGCACATAAATGCACTTCTGAAGTTAAGGCATTACCGAAAAAAAAATTATACACGATTAAAGGGAGAATGGAGGTGTGAATTGGAGCCACAAGCTCAACTGAACTAAGAAAGCCCAAGTTAATGTCGAGCGGACGATCGTTAATCATCTACTTTCAAGGTCTGAAAGGACTAAAAAGGACTTGAATCTTTGTAGCTTGCAGTATCTGGCTGTACTTTAAAATACAGTATTATTGTGCATAATTCAGTCAAAATTGGAAATAGATCAAAGCTAGGTCTATTTGGTGTAACACGTATAGAAAGAGTGTCAAATCTTAATATTACAGACATGAAAGAAAATGTTCCAGGAAGCTGGTAGGTGGATGGAGTTGTCCATTCACAGAGCTGAGCCAGCCCACCGGGACTGATGCAGATGGCGTGAGCCCAAGCAAGCCTAGCACAGAGGCTGCCGCAGCGCCGCTGGTAGAAACAGCCAGGTTAGTCTGACTTACAGGGCCTACTCAATGCCAGGCTCTAACGGAAACTGTCTTCCTATATTTTATCTTCAATTATCACAACAACCCTACAAGTTAGGTACCCTCGTATTCAGGACAGGGACATGGCTCAGAAAGGGCAGTTCCTCGTATGAAGACAAACAGCTGGTAAACAGAGGCTCTGACCCCAACGTCTAGGTTCTTTCTGCAACATCACAGTGCTTCTCGGGTTTCTGAACAAAGATAGCTTCCTCTCGCTTTTGCTGCTTCTTGCTCCTTTGGTACGGAGGATTTCCAATTTATCTAGTCTCTACCAACTCATCATCAATGTCAAAAATGTATATAACAAATTCACTCACAAATGCCACAGTCCCCATGCCTCTGTTGAGGAAACACTGTCATATCTGTTTTCTGTTTGCCGGCACGATCTCTGGCTGAAATGCAAAGCCAACCGAATTTGGTTCCCTCAAGCCCTGAAACTGGATGAAGCTGGTTAGCAGCATCGTGCTTTAGTTATGGAAATAATCTGGAAAGCTGGCTAGCTTTCGCACCCTGGTGGCCCCGGAATTCAAAATGCTCTGTTATCTCTGTGCACAGATTCACCTACTCACAGAATAAGAGGAGTAACAGAATACGCTGGTTGTTGGCCATTCTAACAGAGCTCTTTGAAGGCAAAGCCTTTCTGGAAGCACTAAAGCTCATCTGTCATAAGGCACTGCCTCTCCGCGTTGCTCACGTCAAACACAAACATGTACCCAAGCAGCTGAGTGATCAGTAACAGCCACACACAGATCAAACGTCTAGCACTGGAGGGAGCACCACCAAGCATACAGCCTACCACTGGGCTGGATGTTTACAGGAAGGTTGACCAGCAAATTAGTTTCTCTCTAAAAGTTTAACTTGTAACTTCAAAAAATGGCTATGAAAATATATGTAAACAGCAAAATGTTACAAGTATAGCTATACATATAAATATAGAGCACGTAAGAGTTTTCGATAAAATTGGCTCTGTTAGTACAGCCCCAGTCCGGAATCCCATGGGAAAGTGCCATCTCGAAATGCTCTGTGCACTACCTGGCCATCGTAACACGTCCATCTCTTCAGCCATTCTCTCTTCCTTCCACTAACGGACACTCAGACCTATTTTGTACTTTGCCTTTTTTCTTTTACATATCTTGAAAATCATTCCATATTGGAGAAAACAGTGGGGAATAAAGTCTCAGGTCAGTCTCTTTTGAAAAGTAGGATATAGCTCACTAAGGTCTATTAACTTCAGAGAAAACAGACCTGAGTCCTTAAACCATTTCTGCTCATTACAAATGAATTCCAGCAGATAAAGTGAAGAAAGGAAACATCACTGGGGACCCAAGAACAAACAAGGGTCCCATAGGGACTTAGACTGCCTTCTTCTTTGATACAGGGATTGTGTTTCTGATTTCCTTTTCCTCTTTTTCTTAACAGGAACAATAGGCATATTGACGTTTGTGGGAGGCTTTAACAAAGATGCCTTACAGGTCACTTTCTGGGCCTCTATGGTCCTGGTGCATATGAAGTTACTACAGACAATGCTTTGTTTAGTTCTGTTTGAAAGTTTCACAGATGGAACAAGAAGAAGGGAAAAAAGGCCATTCACACCCTTCCCCATTCTACCTACAGAATCTAGTTTCCAAAACCTTAAAACTTGCCATAGATGATGAATATAAAGGGCATCTAGCATACATAGCAACACAGAATGTACCACAGTAGGGCCCGAGAGAAATGATTTGTTATTCAGGTTTCAAGTGTACCCTTCAATTCTGCTTCTGACCTGGATTGCAAATCTCTCGGCAAGTACTCATTGAACACCTGTTGTGATAGCAGATTTGGTTAGGTGGGTTGGGGAGGAACAGTAAAAATGCACAGCTCACATTTCAACAGAGGGTGACAGTCTAAGAGAGGCCATGTGGCACACATTACAGAATTAGAGAGAGTATAATCAATAAAGAGGCTAAAGTAATACATACAAACCTCCATCTCAGTGGTTGTAACACCTATGATAATGGCTTGTTGGATTTTTAAGCAATTGCTTGAGAGAAAGTTTGAAATTAGCCTTAAAAATGAATGATACACAAAATTCAGTATTAGAAGCCTGAAAGGTTACCAAAACTCACGGCAAAACAAGAGGCATGTGTAGAAATATGACTTATAGAGGGGCCCCTGGGTGGCTCAGTTGGCTAAGCATCCAACTCTTGATTCCGGCTCAGGTCATGATCTCAGGGTTATGACATCGAGCCCCATGTTTGTGCTCAGCAGGGAGTCTGCTGGAGATTCTCTCTCTCCCACTGCCCCTTCCCACTGTTTGCACTCCTCTCTCTCAAATAAATAAGTCTTTTAAAAAAATGACTGGTAGGAGCATGCTAGAGTATGATTTTTTTTTTTTCCCAGCAGAGAAAACACATCAGGTTTCAAATACTGCCAAATTAAAATTCCCAAGAGCAAAAGATCTAACCTTTAGGCATGGTTCTGCAGATGGAGATTTGGCCTAGAGAGCTGCTTTTTCCACAGGTAGCTCCCTGTAGCTCCCAGCAGCATCCTCTGACGTGATTCTAGCAGCGATCTATTTATTTAATGATGGTTAGGATAGGGATTTCTCAATTTAGGTCAGTAATCTATTTCCGAAAAGCCAATGTTCTGAATGAAAATGCAGACGGACAGCCTATTTCCTAGTACTTACTCACATACCTACTCACATACTCATGTATATATATACACATATATGTATGTATGTGTATATATATATATATATAGTTACTGAAGTATTGTTGACATGTGCTGTTACATTAATTTCAGATGTACAACATCATGACTGGATACGTCTACACTTTGCTGTGTTCACAAGTGTCGCCACCATTTATTGCAATAACATTAACTGTATCTCCAGTTTCTTTAAATGGGAAAAATTCTGACATGTTACATGTACCTAACCCCCCACCAACTTCCTAAAATATATTTAAAACAGAGTAATCTGCCAATATATGTCACCACCTATCATTTTAGGATACTTCCTGTAAAATCAAACAAATGTTTTACAGGATGTTCATATGTATTTTGTGTTTACAAACACAGAACTGAGTTGTACCTATATTCTGTGAAGTAAGGGTTGAAAAATCTGGAACTGGAAGAAGAAAACATTGTCCACTGGGAAAAGAAATGCTGCTGGATGTATCTGCAAATATTGTGAGCAATGCTGGGGGCATGCAGGAGAAGCACTCCAATGATGAGTAAGGAGGAATTCGTAAGGGAAGAGCTTCCGGAGGCCTCAGACCCCATCACAGCAGGGAATGTACCGAGCACGGATAAGGGAGTGAAAAAAGCAGGGAGTGACTTGAGGAAGGAGTGATGGCCTGAGGAAAAAAAAGAAATAAGAATGAGCTTGGTAAATAAAGGGGTCTGGTGAGGAGACACACCAGATTTCATAAAAACAATGAGCAAGTGAGTTTAAGTAAGATGAGAGGAGATCAAGGTGTTGTCACCTCCCCTCATGTAGATAGACAACAAGCAAAAGCACGAACAGACTAAGGCAAAGTCAAACGAAACACTATACAGAACATTCTTTGTTAGGTGAAGACCACATGCTCGAGAGAGATATACTAAGTATATACATAAAGATTAGAGACAGTAGATGGGTTTTAAAAACTTAGTTTCAAGGATTATGTATTTTAATAGGAATAATAAACAAATCAAAGACTGACAGCTGAAAGGAACTGTCCCGGTTGCCCCAGTCAACAGCAAATCATTATAAATGGTCAGTTTATACAGCTGGGCGAGCCGGCGCTCAGGCACCAGCAGCTGAGCTGGACTGTCTCCTCACACATTCCACCACAGTGGAATGTGACACTTTTATCTTAAATCATGCAAGTGTCTATTTGTAATAATAATGACAATTAACCCTCACTGGTAGTAACTTAGCTTAGTGATCATTATAATACCTATGGTAAGTTTGTTTAAAATAGTAGTTTCTTTCATGCTCACAAAATCCATATGCTCGGTGAGTATTACTGCCACTGATACATCGTACTTAGGCTGGTGACAATAGATGGTCTTCCTACAAAAAGGAGGGGAAAAAATTACCATCCTCATACACAACAGCATATTTAATGCTATAGACTAGGTGGTATTTATAAAAAAAATTTGGAAAAAATAATGGGACCATCATTCTAAACATAATCCTGTGTTTTGACTCCAAGAAAAGAATGAGAAATCCACAAAGTAGTCTCTCTTTCTGTTCCACATTACCTTTGTGTTTCAGTTTAACCATGTCAGTGGTGAAATGTTGAATTACAAAAGAGAAAATCCCTGAAATATAAACTAATCTGAGGAAGCAAGGGCAGCCAAACAGTAAACAGCATAACAAACAAATGGAAGTTTGTTCTGCAGTTCAATTATGTTGTCTGCTTCCCTAAGCCCAACTATCCTCACACCAGGAGTATTACAACTTGGTTCACCTTAAGTGTGACTTTAAAATTCAGGGCTAGATTACAATAAACTGTGGGTGAAGTTTAATAATGGAGCCAGCAGGGACGCCTGGGTAGCTCAGTTGGTTAAGCAGCCGCCTTCGGCTCAGGTTATGATCCCAGCATCCTGGGATCGAGTCCCACATTGGACTCCTTGATTGGCGGGGAGCCTGCTTCTCCCTCTCCCTCTGCCTCTGCCTGTGCTCGCTCGCTCTCCCTCTCTCTCTCTGACAAATAAATAAATAAAATCTTAAAAAAAAAAAAAATGGAGCCAGCAGAAAGACAAGAAATGTCATTTGGTGTGATGTTTTAAGGTTCTAATGTCTTGACAACTAACAAAAATGCCATCAGCTTAAAAACCAGAGGAGTTTATGTGTGATACTCTCAGCACATCTGTAATTATACAAGAAAATAAAATTAGGTCACCTACTTTCCAGTCCAATTTTCCAATTTTGAATAGTTATTTCACTAGTCAAACAGACTCATGCTAGCATTCTCTCCTTTGCAGAACTAACCCTCTTTAGATGGAGTCTTAATTATATGTTACCTCAAATTAACTTTGTTATATAAAGTTTGTGATTATTATAGTCAGACACTAAGATTTTCCTAACTCAGAACCACATTTATTACCTCAAGGTAAATCAAGGAGAAGAAGCAGGAATGAAAACACAAGGATAATGAGACTGTGCTCTAGAGAAAGATCTTTCCTGAAAAACACTGGTACATTGACAGGATAACAATCCAGCTTTCAACCAGATTGGAGTTATTTATGAAGAACAGAAGCTGGAACATTCTCAATGTCAGAGTAACATTTGAAAAGAAAAAGGAAAAAAGGTCTCCTGTGGAAAATAACTCAGTAGTTTCCTTTGATGTTTCTAGAATGTCTTTCTTTAAACTTGACTCAGTTTCTGGGCTTATAAAATTTTGAGAGGCATAGGAAAAATAATAAAATATAAAGAACTTCTAACAAATGGTAGAAGCAAGTAGATGTAAGGAAAGAATAATTCCCTGTCCAAAAGCAAGGCTCAAAGTAGAAAGATAGTGAAAAATAGGTTAGTTCAACAGCAACTGATGTGTAGGCATCTATCTACCCACAGAAGAACAAAACAGGAGTCCTACTAAGATCTCCCTGAAGGAGGAACTGGGCAAGAATCTGGAAAGAGGAGATTAAGGGAGTAAAGGAAGAAGGGAATTTGGGTTTTGTTTGGAAAGAGGAAATTAAGGGAATAAAGGAAGAAGGAAATTTGGGTTTATGAACTTCTGGGATAGTGATGACTTGATGCCCTCTCTTGCTGACTTCAATCCATCAGGTTAAGAACTAAGAATTTAAGTAATTCATGCCCATGTTATTGCTGCTATTTGGCAGTGCTGGAAGAAGGTAAAATTCAGAAACACTGGTGCCCTAAATGACTGACCAGGACATGGAGCAATCCAGAAAATCCCAGGAAAACCCTGCTCAGAATGCTCTGTTGTCTGACATTTATTACTCACCATCCCACCCTCTCAGCAAGTTACATACTTTTTGTTCACTTACACATTACCCATGTATTTGTATGTGTATCTCTATATAGGACTATATTCACTCTTAAATAATATTTACTACATATACAGTAGCATACTAAATGCTTGGGGACATGAAGAAATAGTCACAACTTCCAGCCAAGTTCAAGTAAGAAAGACCAAAGTCACAACTACAACTACAACACAACAAACAACCAAAAAACCAAAGAAAACACGAAATAATGGAATAATGACTCTCAAGTATTTAAATATCAGGCAACGATGGATGGTGATTCCTGAGAGACAGGAAACAAACAAGGTGAAGTCTATGACTGCTCTAATTTACTAATTAAGAAAATTCTAATTTCTAATTAAGAAAATTCTTAAGTCACAATGGAAAGAATAAAAACAACAACAATAGCAGCAAAAGCCAGAGAAAGCTTCAGTTAAGTACTGATCAATATATAAAATTAAGGATGCTACCCAATGCCAGGGAAAGAATCACCCAAACAATTAGGGGATATAGTGCCCAGAGCTCATACAGGGTTGAAAACAGTGCATATTCCCAAGAGCCAGAGTGGAATACCTCAAAACTCATAAGGCATGTTTAGAGTACAAAGAAGGATCTTGCTTCAGTTTTGAAGAAAAACTCACCATATGCTAAATGTAACTTGAGTCTGGCTACCAAAGCTTAAGACCCGAAATGATGGAACTGTATCAAGCAATGTGACCATGTCATAGAACAAGCTGATGAATATGTTTTTGGGATACAAAAATATAGAAAATCTGGCAAGAAAAAATTTATAATGTATAGCACTGAATAAAAAATTATCAGGCACACAAAGAAGGAAGAAGATACAACTATAATAAAAAAAAACAATTAAAAAAAAAACTCATCCAGAAATGACAAATAGTACAGAATTTGTAGAAAACGAAATTATCATGTAGGCATTCCACATGTCAAATAGCTGGAGAAAAACAAAAAAACTAGAGGAAATATGAAATACTAGAGGAAATATGAAATACTGCATATGTTAAGTAAAAACATAGAAGAGATAAAAAAACAAACTTGTAGAGATAAAATCTACAACATGTGAGATGAAAAATGCATTTGGTGAGATTAGTGACTAATTAGACAGTAAAGAAGAAAAGATGAGTAAACTTGAAGACGACACAGCAAAAAAAAAAAAAAAAAAGCAGCTTTGAATTTATGTGAGGAAATAAGAGAAAAGGGAAAAGAGTATCTGTGAGTTCTCTGACAGCCAGTGAATCAAGTGGCCAAATAGACAAGTAATTATAATCTCTCGAGGAGAAGAGTGAGAGATGCGGAGGCAGAAGAAAATACATTTAAAAACAATGGCCAAAATTTTCCGAATTTCATAAAAATTATAAAGTAACATATAAGAAGTTTAATAAAATCTAAGCAGAAAAGCATGATGAAAAGTACACCAAAACACATCCTAATCAAATGATTTGATACCAGGGATGAAGAGAAGTCTTAAAAGCAACATAGATAAAGATAACAGCATATTTTTTGTCCAAGATGATACAAAATGATACAATCATCTTAAGAGATGAGAAAAAAAAAATTGACAAGATCCAACATCCATTCTTAATAAAAAGTCTCCAGAAACTGGGAATAAAAAGGAACTTTCTGAACCTGATAAAGAATGTCTGCAAAAAAAACTTAAGCTAGCATCGTTCATAATAGTCAAAGACTGAATGCTTTCCTTCCTAAGAGCAAAACAAGGATGTCTACTCTTGCCACTTCTATTCAGTATTGTATTGGAAGTTATAGCTGGTGCAAAAGGGTGAAAATAAGAAATAAAAGGATTAAGTATTGGGAAAGAAGAAGAAAAACTATCTGTTGACAAATGATAGGACTATTTACATTAAAAAAATCCATGGAATCTACAAAAAAGGTACTAGAATAAGTTCATTTTAACAAAGTTGCAAAAAACAAGGTCAATACAATATCAATACAGTTGATACAAAAATCAACTCTACTTTTATATAGTAGCAATAAACCATGGGAATTTTAAATAAAAAATTCAACTTATAATAGCATAAAAATATTAAATAGTTATAAATCTGCCAAAAGATATGTAAGACCTATATACTGAAAACCACAAAACATTGCTGAGAAAACTGAGGATTTAAATAAATGAAGAGATATACTATGTTCATGGACAGGAAGACTCAAGATTATTAAAATGCCAATTATCTCCAAAATGATCTATAAATTAATCATAATCCCAAAGAGCCAGCTAGCTTTTTGTGGAAACTGACCAGCAGATTTTTAAAGACTTATTTTTGAGAGAGATAGAGAGCACAAATGGGGGGAGGGAGAGAGGAGGAGGGAGAATCCCAAGCAGACACCATGCTGAGTACAGAGCCCAACTTAGGGCTCAATCTCAGGACCCTGAGATCATGACCTGAGCTGAAATCAAGAGGCAGATGCTTAACCAACTGAGCCACCCAGGTGCCCCTGACCAGCAGATTTTAAAATTCATATGGGAATGTAAAGTATCTAGATTAGCCAATCAACTCTGTTAAAGAACAGAGTTGCAGCACTTCCATAACCTAACTATGACTTATTATAAAATTATAGTAATTAACAATGTAGTATTGGCATCAAGATGGAACAGTGTACTAACACTTACACATACATGGTCAATTGATTTTCAATAAAGTTGCAAAGGCAATTCATCAGAGATAGGATAGTCTTTTCACAAATACCAGAATGACTGGATAAATACAAAAGGAACTTTGATGTATCCCTGACACCACATTCAAAAATTAATTTAAAAAAATGGATGAGACCTAAACATAAAACCTAAATGAAAATGAAGAAAATCTTTATGACCACAGAAGAAGCCCAACATTTCTTTGGACTTCATGAAAATTATATACTTCTGCTCTTCAAAAGAACTATTAAGAGAATGGAATGATAAACCAGAAACTGGAAGAAAATACTCACAAATCATATATGTGATAAATTCTCTATTTAGAATATGTAAAGAATTCTCAAAACTCAAGGATCTGGAAAAAAAAAGAATGAACAATAAAAAATGAGCAAAAGATCTGAACACATACTTTCCCAAAGAAGACACAGGGATGGCAAATAAGTACAAGAAAAGATGCTCAATATTATTAGTCATTAGGAAAATGCAAGGCAAACTATTATAACATATCAGCACACACCTATTAAAATGTCTAAAATTAAAGATGTGGAGCTGGAACTTTCATACACTGCTGCTGGCAATGTAAAATGGTACAACTTTGGAAAACAGATTGGCAGGTTTTTAAGAAGTTAAACATACACCCACCAGATGATCCAGCTTTTCCACTCTTTTGGTATTCAGCCAAAGAAAAAGGGAATGCTGGCCATATAAGGACTTATTAACAGCAGCTTTATTTGTAATAACCAGACACAACAAAACTGGAAATAACCAAAATGTCAACAAGTGAATGGATAAACAAACTGTAATACATCACGTGGTGGGATACCATTCAGCAATAAAAAAGGATGAACTAGTGATACCACCAACAACATAGATAAATAAAGAAATAGTTATGCTCCCTGAAAAACAATAGGACTCCTCTCCCCCCAAAAAAGAGGATACTCTATATTTACATTTATACAAAATTTAAGAAAATACAAACTAGTCTATAGTGACAGGAAGCAGATCAATGGTTGCCTGGGGATGAGGGGAAGGGCAGTGCAGGGAGAGGATGCGGGGATTATAAGGAGGTGTGAAGAAAATTTGTGGATGGTGGCTGTGTTCACCATCTTGATTGTGGTGATGGTTTCATGGGTGCATACACATGGCAACACTTATTGTACACTATAAATACAGAATGTCAATTATATCTCAAAGGAGATTTAAACTCTTTGCAAAGAGTCACGGCCTCAAAAGGTGAAAATCTGGCACAAAATGAAATTTTGTACTCTTGTTCCAGGTTAGATTTCCTAAAAAATTTAGTTAACTCAATATCCTATTTTATTTTTTTAAAGATTCTATTTACTTATTGAGGGTGGGGAGAGCACACATGTGCAAGAGTGGAGGGGAGAAGAGAAGCAGACTCCACGCTGAGCGGGGAGCCTGACTTGGGCCTCAATCCCAGGACCCTGGGGTCATGACTTGAGCCAAAGGCAGACAATTCACTGACTGAGCCACCCAGGCTCCCTCTTTTAGACATAAAATTATTATACATTCATAAATGTTATTTAAAAATTCAGAAGTAATTAGGTATTCTGACAGGAACAAGGAAAAGGTAACTGAATATGCTTTTTCAAACTGCCAATTCTCCTTGACTCACTTTGATAGGCTGCAGTCCCTTTGAGATTATGGTTTTAAAAATTTTTTTTAAGATTTATTTATTTTAGAGAGGTGGGGGAGGGGCAGAGGGAGAGAGAGTCTCAAGCCAAATTTGTGCTGAGAGCAAAGTCAGATGTGGGGCTCAATCTCCCAACCCTGAGATCATGACCCAAGTGGAAACCAAGAGTTGGGTTCTTAACTAACTGCACCATTCAGGTACCCCATGATATCAAACTTTTTAGAAAAAAAATTATTGCCGAATAGGCACTGGAAGATAGAAAGCAAATACAAAGCAGGGATGGAGGGATGAGGAAGGAGTAAGATTAACAATAACACACAAGAAACTTCCAACAATGACCTTGAAGGTAGTCTAAATTTAAGAATGTTTAGCTTTGGCCTTTGTTCTAAACTTGAATCAAAAGCTGCAATGCTTGTTTAGGTAGCGGTTTGTTCATTTTTCCTCACTTGCCTGTCTTTCTCTCACCCTTGATTCCTCTAATTATCCTTCCAGCCACCCCCAATTCACTATTTCAGGCTGCTAGCTGGCTTCACCTTGAGACAGCAAGGCTTTGTGAAGGGCCAAACAACAGGGGCCACCATCCCTGTTTTCTGGCCTTCCCTCTCATCCCCACCTCGCATTCCCAGACTCTCTGCAAGGCTCTGCTGTGCCCAGGAGCAATTCTAGTTCGGCAGTGGGACATTCCAAGAGGCAAAGGTCTTTTTGGGGAAGGCCACCACCATTCCTACCTGAACTAACACAATTATTGCATGGAATATTTAAAATGTGCTTATAGTGAAAAAAAAAATCAGAATGTAAAACTGTGTTCATAAAAGGATGTCAACCATGAAAAATACTGATGGATCAAAATTAGAACATGTAAAAAAAGGAGAATAAATGGGTTGAGAAGGTTTTTCCCCCTTCTGTTCTAACTATCTTTAGTGATATTGCATTGTCTTTACAGGGTAAAAAACAAAACAAAACAAAACAACCCAAATGGTTTATTGACAGCTGCTGGCTTGAAGGCTTTTTCAATGAGTCTGAAATGAGTCTGAGGCTTCTATTCATCTGGGAAAAAAGGAAAAATAACAAATTTATTTTGCTCCTGTGGTGGGTGGTTGTAGCTGTTGTGGTAGATTTCTTTGTCAATTACTGGTAAGAGTTATCTAATTGTTACACATTTTCTAAGTGTGGTTAGTAGTGTCCTGTCTGGAAATATATACTGTTTAGAAACAAACAAACAAACAAACAAACAATCATAACGTTATCTCCCATTCCACAGGGTCAGAAATCTGACCCTGGTTAATTTAGTGATATGGTCCACACCTCTCTACAAGCACAGTGTTGTTACAATACAATTCTCAAGAAGGTCTGGTCAGAATACTGTCTCCAGTGAATAATGCTACTCCAGCAGAATACCTAAGCTGGGAGACAAGTTTTGTCTGGTTCACTCTGAAGGGTAACAGAACATGCTACCACAAAACAGGACATGATCACAGAATGACTATGTCATATATGTCATATGACATATAAATGACTGTTTTGAGCTGGGGCACTTGAAAAATAGCAAGTGCCAGGAGAGGTTTTCTCTGTCCTTCCCTTATCTGCCTAAAGACAAATTCTCCAAAATGAAGTTAGTTGTCATAAATTCCCTCCCTGAAAAGAAGTTTCAACAGACATGGAAGACTGACTCTTATTGAAGGTCTAGAGAGTAGACACCACACAGAGACAAACTTCAGCACAGACTGTCATACTTCCACCTTTTTTTTTTTTTTTTTTTTTAAAGAGATAGAGAGATATAGAGAGAGACAGACAGACAGGGAGAAGGGGCAGAGAAGGGCAGAAAATCCCAAGCAGGCTCCATGCCCACATGGGACTCGATCTCACAACCTGGAGATGGTGACCTGAGCCCAGTTGGACACCCAACCAACTGAGCCATCCAGGCACCAGCCCCCCCAACCTATTCTTTTAAAAGCCTACTTATCTTTCCTGAAAAAAATTTGATCTCCTCTAAAAGGCCCACATTTCTCCTCCCGCTGTGCTTTTAAGGACGAATTTAAGCCTGAATTCTAAGCCCCTTAGGGGAGTCAGGCATTTTTCTCAGGTATCTTCCATGTATACATGAAGGATACATGTTAAAAAACCTTTTTTGTCTTGCTAATCTGCTTTCATTACTTGGGTTTCAGCTAAGGACTCAGAAGGACAGAGGAAAAACCATTTTTCTTTCTCTACAAATCTAGCTCAGGAAAGCAAATCACTGGCTAAACAGTAACACTGGCAAGTCCCATCCAGACATGGTGAAGGGGAGGGCAGTTTCTGGGGAAAATCAGTAATAGTGGCATCATAGTGCAGCAGGAGGGCACCTGCATCATGCCTAAGGGCAGTATTAACTGGACCAACATTTTGGGAGGGTGATTTGTCATTCTCCCAAAATGAAAAGGTTCAAGGTGCACCTAGCAGTGTTCAAAAAATCATCTTCTGCAGAGATAATGTACGAGTTCATAAAGGTCTGCACAAAACTAGGATGTTCTTACAGCAGGCTCTTCCATGATGGTAGAAAACCTGGAACAACCTAAATTTTCAGGACTAGGTGGGATACATATGTAACAGCTGGAGAATGGATCACCACCCTGTGGTCAAAACAAAATGGAGCAAGTTGAAAGCAATGTTTGTAACTTTTTTTTTTTGGTGAAACACTCATTACTCACAAACACATACTACTTGTATGAATGACTGCAAAAGCACAGAAGAATGAATATGCTCGGTATTTTTAATAAAAGTACCAGAGAGGGGATTACAGAGCTGCTGGAGGAAATTTTAACTTCAGATTTACATAATTCCAACATATGTGGAATTCAGAGTGCTTTGTAGTTTACTAAATCAAAAAAGACAGTAAGATCAAATAAATTTAAAATAAATGGAACAGATACTGACAGAGAACAAACGGTAGGAACAATGGTAGGATCAAATTTAGAAAACAAAAAAACAGGTGTCAGGAGCAAGGGATTTCTATCAAAAAGAAGGTATATAATGTTTTTCTGAGGGGGAATAAGTAAGTACATGTTAAATGACTTTTTCTCTTTGCTCCCTAACCCCATTAACTAGCCAGAATCCAAGTTGCTGGATAAATGCAGCCTCCGCAGCAGAAAGATTGGAATATTAAAGAACAATTACAAGAAGGGACCTGTTGGGGGAAGGGCAGTTTCAACATTAAGTTACACCTTTAAGAGCTAGAGAGAGCCATGGAAAAAAAGTTCTCTGCTCCTTCTCAGATTAAAATAGGCACAGTTATGCTAATTCTGAATGTTGCCAGCAGGCTAGAGCAGCCCGAGTTCCCAGTCGCCCGGCAGTCTGGGGCGCTGCTGGTCTGCAGAGTCGGGCAGTGCCTGCCTACGGGGGTGGCTGACTGCAGCCTGCGCAGAGCCCACCGGGCCAGCCTATAGCCATCACCGCCTCTAGGGTGGGACGAGGACAAGCCTGGGTGTCTCTATGAACCGCTTCAGATCTTAAACCACAGCCACCCACGTCACCATCTGTTTAGTGCCATGTGGACCCTAGAAGAAAAATCCGGTTTGGTCCTAAAAATACTATTTGCCTCACAAGGAACCATCTCCCAGGGCTGGGCCTCACAGGCCTCTGTTTTACATAACATTAATTAGAGATGCTAATTCTGTGTCAGAATGGTACAGGGGCCACACCCTGGAATGTGAAATCGCAAACTGTAAAGTTCTGCCAAAATGTGTCATTTTATCCAAGTGCACCAAACTAAGTTTTAAATTGCTTATGTTCTAAGGCTCCCTGACCATGAGTTCTAACTGGGCTAGAGTCGTAATCTTGCTCTTCCTTTGACTCATCGTTTTTAAGACTTTTTTTCTCCTTTATTTAATAATAACACCATTTAATAAAATTAGCAGATGTATTCACATGTGACTTAAAAGGAAATAGGATCCCTGAAACTGTTAATAAGTACCTAGGGTAGAAGCTGAGACTGTTTCCCTTTATCAGTGTCATGCTCCTCAGCTCCAAGTGCACCTTCCACTGTCTACAAGTGATACTGGAGTATTTCTCCCTTGCCAGCTGGAACAATGTTACAATCTGTCAGTAGATGGTGCTGGAGGACCCTAAAGGAGGAGTGATCTCAGCTGGGCACATGACTCCCAGCAGTGCACCTGCCCTGCCATCCAAGGGTATCCACCCTCCAGTTTTCTAATCCTAGTCAGAAGTTCCTGACTGCCCACCCACCGAACCCAAGGGGGGGATTTCCTGCTTGCAATGTCTCGCCTATTAGCCTAGGCCCACTGGCATCCCTGAGGGAGGTTCCGAACTAGCCAGCCTTGGTCAGTAATTCCATGTAACCGGCCTGTTCTAGACCTGCGGACCAGCCCTGTGAGCTCTTCTTCCAACCAGTGAGTTGCAGCCACACCTTTTCCAACGAAGTCAACCCCATATTTGGTAAAGGAAACCCTTTTCAAGTTTGTTCCTTCCTTGGGTTCTCTACTTTAGCTTTAGGATATTCTTTAGCATTATTTTCTATACCCTCTTAAAAAAGAAAAAAAAAAAACCCAAAAAACAAAAAACCAAACCCCCCCAAAACAAATAAAAAATAGCAAATTTCTTGTAAATAGTTAACAATGCTTTATATTAAGCCATCCCTGTTCGAATTACTGTGTAGTTACTGACTCCAGATTGGATCCTGACTGATAACCATCCCTTGAAGGAGATAGCAACTTTGAGCCTCAAGTTGGCTCTTAATGCTGTATATTAATTTCATTATTCATTTCTCACTGTCAGTCTGGCACATTGCTCACCAGGTTAAGACCTTCTCTTGTGTCCTTTAGGTTCTAATTAATTTGATTTAGCAACAACTTACTATGAGAAGATGACATGAATTGACAGTCTTCAAGGAAAAGTGGGAATGCCCTTCAAAGTCCATTTAAAAAAAAAAAAAAATCCCTGTATTGTCCTACTGTTGATCTTGCTTATATAAAGCTTAAAAGAAAAAGTAGAAATTGCTCCTCACCACTATCACCATCCCCTCAATTTCATATATAACACACTTGTTCTTTATTCCAGATTTCATTAGTCAGGACATTTCTTACAGTTAATTGCTTTATCTTTTCTTTCTCTCAACAGATTAAATCTGGAGATCAACTTTGGCAAACTTCATAATAATACCGAGTCTTCTAGTTGATGAACATGGTCTATCTCTACATTTCTGTAAATCTTTTAAAATTTCATGCAGTAATATTATATCATTTGTAAGGGCTCCTGGGTGGCTCAGTGGGTTAAGCTGCTGCCTTCGGCTCAGGTCATGATCTCAGGGTCCTGGGATCGAGCCCCGCATTGGGCTCTCTGCTCAGCCTGCTTCCTCCTTTCTCTCTGCCTGCCTCTCTGCCTGCTTGTCATCTCTCTCTGTCAAATAAATAAATAAAATCTTTAAAAAAATTTTAAAAAAATTTAAAAATATATCATTTGTAAAATATAGAAGTTGAACATATTTTATTGGATATATATCTCTAGATATTTCATTATTTTGATGCTATTTTAAAAGGAATTTTAAAACTTCAAATTGTTTGCTGCTGTATACAAAAGTACAATTGATTTTTGTATATTGGTTTTTCTAGTGGTTTTTTGGTAGCTTCCTTAGGATTTTCTACATAGTTTTATTTTATTTTATTATTATTTTTTAAAGAGATAAAGGGATAGAGAGAATCGTAAGCAGGCTCTATGCCCAGAACAAAGCCTGATAAGGGGTTTGATCTTATGACTCAGATCATAATCTGAGCCAAAATCAACCAACTGAACTACCCAGGTGCCTGAGGATTTCCTACATAGTAAATCTATAGGTCTTTTCTACATAGTTGACCATGTTGTCTATGAATCATTAGGTCTCTTTCTTTCTTCCTCATTTTTTTTTTTTTTTGGTGGGGGTCTTATTTGGCTCACAAATGTTGTATAGGCATGCAGGGAGTGGATGGCATACTTGCTGTGTTCTGAAACTTAAACTCGGAGCATTCCTAATTTCATCATTAAATAGAATGTTTTTATAGATATCTCTAATAAGGTTCTCTTTTATTTATTTCTAGCTTGCTGAGAGTTCTACTCATAAGTGTGTACCGAATTTCAATTATTTTTTTGAGTCTAGTGAGATTATCATATGGGTGACGTTATGGACCCACCAGCTTGAACGGAGAAAAGCAGCCACCTATTTTTCTCTAGGACATGCTATTTTTGTTTCTTTTGAAGTAGCCAAATCAACCTAACTAATAATTCTTGATGCCATTTGAAAGTCAGGAGAGTGTTGCTGGGGGAGGGGAGGAAGGTGGCCCGATGGAGACTGCTGCAGTGGTCAGGTAAGACGTAATGGTGACTTGAAGTAGTGAGGTAGAGAAGCAAAAATCAAGTCAAGATCTGCATGGGAACAGAAGTAATACAGGAACGAGCTGATGAAATTCACACACTGGATGAGGAAAAGACAGAAATCAAGAATGAGTCCCAAACTGTTAGCTTGAGCCACTTGGTAAAGGATACTGCCATTTACTGAAATAGCAAAACTTGAAAAGGAAAAGATTGGAATGGTTTCGCTTGTGACGTATCAAGAACTGTGATTTAGATGGGTCACATCTGATATTATTATTAGACATCCAAGCACTCAAGTTAGTCAGGAGACAGGATACGTGAGGCTGGAACTCAGCACTTACCACACAGCACCGTAACTATGTGCTTCCTGGCTTTCTCTCTGGCCAGACTGACATTCTCGAAGATAATTTTATTTATTTGTGCATCCTGGATTCTAACACAGTTTCTGTTATAAAGCATTCAATAAATATTGGTTGAATGAGTCCATGAATCCTTTGTTTTACTGAAACGCAATTCATACTATGAGCCACAAAATAATTACTATGAGATTAGAATATTTTTCTATACTATACAATGATCAAAATAATTAATCAAATAACTAAAGGAAATCAGAAGATAAGGATAAATATTTGAATGAAGGCAATATGTTTAAAAGAGTACATCGAGGTCTAAGGGACCTGAATGATATTAATGCTAAAATGTATGAGATATTGCAAACATACAATAAAATAACTACTGTACAGAAAACAAAAAATTTTGGTGATACCACAGAGATCATCTAGTCCAGTAGTTCTCAAAGTATGTTCCTTGGAGTCCTACAGTTTTCTGCAGGCACACCAAGGCTATTGGTGGGGAGGATGAAGAACAGAGGTCAAACAGGTGTAATTCGACATCTCAGGATTTTAGGTGAGAATTCATTTAAAAAAATTATATTACTATAAAAATTTGTTTTTGAAAACTATGGGTATTCTAACCTCTTTCTGTAGGTGAAGAAACTGAATCCTGCTTAAGCACATATCCAATTAAAAGTAGAGACAGGATGAGAAGTCAGAGGTCTTCCAACAAGCAGTCCAGAAATCATGAGATGTCATTCCAGAATTTATCTGAAAAAATCCCTGACATACTTTTATATTTACTATCTACCACTTCTTAGAGTCGTAAGTTCAATAAATTTATTACAGGTTCTTAAGTGATATACTAGGTGTAAACACAGTGTTAAAGCAAAAAGTAAGAGTTTTGAAGACAACTGGGTTTAAGTTGTTTTAATGGAGGCAGGATGGAGCATTCAGGTCGACTGATGTGGTTCCTCAGACATCGCCTGGAGGTGAACACCCAAATTCCCACAAAGTATCCTCATTTCCCCCCAGGGCTGCTTCAGCAGAGTTAATTAAATACTGATCGGAAGTAAAGGACAGAGTAAAAGGAGAAAAAGAAAGCATCTTTTTTATACTCACATTTGAAAAAAGTATTGTCTTTCCCAAGAAAGGAAAAAAGAAAAAGCAGAATGACCACTGAAGGTACCTTGATGTTATGTTTTCATTATCACTACATTATTTCTCCAGCAGGTAACGCTGCAACACACTGTGGATAAAATCTCTTCATTTGCTTTCTTCTTTCTTTCCTGAGTGAATTTTTTATCTTATCATCTGAAATGACAGGCTGGTATTATCAAAGCTGTATATCCTGAGAGTCAGTAGCAGGACTGAATTTCCTTTTTTCATTATTTTGGTAGAACATGCAGACCTTAGGGGTAAGCTATCAGCACCAATATGTCTTCAAATTCTTACTGGCTCCCTTAAGGGGAAAAAAGGTAATTAATCTGTCATCTTAGACAGCGAACTACCATTCCTTCACAATATTTAAAAGCCTATTTCGTCGGGATAAAATTTTTTCATAAATAGATAACTGGAACAAAAGAAAAGGAAGCATTCTAACCGAGAGCTGCTGAAGAGTATGAAAGTAAATACTGAGTTTTCAGAAATTCTAGGACTAAAAACCAAACCCAGCAACCAACAAAAAACACTATTCATTGCCTGCTGGTATTACTTCCCATTTCAACATTTAATCTGCCACTTGACTACCTTGCTCTTATAAACTTTATTCCAGTGAAGACCAAACAAATACGAATAAAAAGACTTAGAAATGTATTCTGATTTTGAAAATGTTTGATCCTCTTAGTTATGGTGAGCTCGGGTCAAGTTTCCCGAAGCCCACCGAAGGACTCTGACTCATTCCCTCCCTTTGCCAGTTGCTCTTTTGAAGGTGTCACTCAATGTGAAGACCTCGCTTAGAATACTTCCTTTCTGTTTGGGAAAGAGCCTCAAAACGAAGTCTTATCTTGGTCTTTTTCTGTTTTTTAAAACGTTCTAAATATTGTCAGAAGCAGCCTTCTAGCATGAACATTGATCAAAGGGCAGCTCGAGGTATGTGGGAGGAAAGAAGTCAGAGCACTCTTCTACTCTTCTTTGTCATTGCAACAGCACCTGAAGGAATGACTTCTACCAGTGGGACCTCAGCATCTTTTTCTGCACCTGCAGGAGTGGCCCAGTCCTTGTAATGCTTTCTTGGATCCCACCCCAATGCTACAAACATAAGGCTTGGCTTGTCAGGCCCGGCTGACATCAGTGGAAACGATCCGGGACGAATGTGCACATCAGTGGGAAGAAAAGCAGAGCTGCTTTTTCTCAAGATCACACGAGAAAAGACTGAAATCTTGGGCAGTGAAATGGAAGTAGCCTATCGAAGACACGTCTGTACATTTTTTTACTTTCACAGAGGGCTTCGAATATTAAATTCCAGTTACGAGCTCGATTCCTGCCATTCGTCAAACTCAGTTCTTGGGGTAATGGTGGTGTTCTGTTCTGCTTCATTCAGCTCTCTAACTTGCTGAGTAAAGACTTAGTAGGCAGTTGGCTTCTTTAAAAACAAAAAACAAATAAACAAAAAAACAACCCTGCTTCCTTCTTGTAGCATTTTCATGAATAAAATCATGACTTTGGAAACTAGAAGACAAAGAAAGAAAAAATATCAGTAGAGAAAATAAAACCACTTGGTCATACGCCTCAGTCATTATTTTTCTCAAATTGGTGTTAGAGCGATGGTGCTCAAGGGGAGGCTGAGACAGGACAGTTTCCTGGTAAATAATAATTCAATATTTCTAAGTCCGAGGATATTTACATTTTAACAACTATGCCACTCTCTGTCTTAGAACTCAATGGTAAATGATTTGTTATTTTCTACCAAAGTCACTGAGCTTTGTGTGATGGATAACACCATGTAGCACCTCTTATCTTTTTTGAAGTCATGTCGATACAGGTCTGCTTGAATAAATGAACACTCCCATTTTAACCAGTTCATACCAACTTGAATACACGGGAAGAAAAATGATCATCCGCAATGCTCCCCATCCCTCCCCCGTCCTCCCCAAGTACTGACTGCAGGTGGATTTTTTTTTTTTTTCAAACTGGTGGATTTTTAATGCCTCTAACTGACCTTGTTACTATACCACTTGCTCCTTCGTTTCGGTGGCTGGAACCTCCTTGTCTTTGCACCTCCCTACCCTACCAATGCACTGCTACCATTGCATTGCCAAGCAATAAATATTGTTTTTGCCCAAGTGTCTCTACTCCCTTCCATATAGTAGTTCACTGAGAGAAAGAAGATAAAACTCCTGAAAGGGAAATCTTACAATTAACTCAAAGGGTCGAGAATGGATTTTGTAGACAGGATTCTGCTTTGATACATCTACAGCATTTTTTCCCCCCTAAGACTTTATTTTACAGAGCAGTTTCAGGTTCACAGCAAAACTGAGCTGAAGGTACAGAGATTTCTTCTATAAGACATCAATTTTATTGTTTGCAAAAACTGAGCTTAATATGTGGCAAGATGAACAAATACTAATATATTTGTTTAAAAATGTTTTGCTAGAGGGTATAATTTCACTAAAGTTAGTTAACACCTCATCCATGTCACATCTAATTGGACATGATGGTGTATATCAGGAGATCAAGACTATATATACAGAGATTACTTATGTCTAAAAACAGTTTTTCACTATAAAGAAGAAGATTAATAGGGAACTGGCAATCAGATTTAGTTCTTTTATGATTTTAGCTTCTTGATTTACTCAGTCACACACACCCAGTACTAAGTACTAAAAAGGAAACTCAACAAAAATTTTGCCAAAATTCTTCAAAATGGAAATCCACTGAAGCCCTCTGTCAGGTATGTCATGGGCGCTCACAATGGCTGAATGAACTGAATCACGTCCCAAGTGTCAATAACTAGATCAAAAGGTGCACACATCACTAGTCCATGTGATAGATAAACAGTATTTCATCTTATTGGGAATAAAGTGGGGTCTGAGATATGAACCTAGTATTATTTTCCAAAAATGGTCTGACCAATACCTTTGAGCTATTTGCTTTTCACTTGGCAAACATGAAACATCTTTAATACTGAATTTTACTTGGAGCAAATGGATAGTAATTTGTTCTCCTGAGTTTCAGTAAAATGATCTCTGCATCTGAATGTTATGCATTGTCTGCCGGGAATGATTTACATATTATTAGAACAAGGAGCTGCAAAAGGAAAACCTAAAGGAAAACATGCACTCACATCTATTTTTCAGCAAGCAAACAAAAGAAGAGAAATTGTCTTTAAATTTTAAAGTGGCTCTTAATGTCTTCCCCCCAGAGTTCCCCCAGAAGATGCATTTTTAAAAAGAAGACAGTGAAGCTGAAGAAATGTGATCATTTATCCGCGATAATTCTATCCTCCTGAGTCAATCCCTCTGCAGCGTCAGAGTGCATGCTAATGCCTGATTTGCACAAAGCACTCCTGTGTTCCCCACCCACACCCCCAAATCCTAAACTGTACTGGGGGAGAAGAGCAAAAACAACTGTGCTGTAAGACCAAAACTGAAGGGAGACAGCACAGAGGTTTGGGTAAAGAGACCAAGAGGTCCAAGGGAAGGAAAGAGAATGTGTAATTGGGAAACCAGAGAAAAACTCTCTGGGGAAGAAGGGGCATATCACGTATTTAGAAGGAAGGGACGTCTTTAGATATCAGACCAAGAGAAGAGGAATTCCCGGCAGGTATAAGGTCACAGAAGTTTGTCACATGGGCGGTGTCCCTAAACCAGTTCTTGCCAAACTGACATTTCCTCTCGTTCTAGAGAAGATTTATATTCCCAGAGACTCAAGTTTGCTAACAATTTTAATATCTAGAGTTATTGAAAATGAATAAAAGACTGAGTTTATATTAGGTACTACAATAAGAAGAGATTCTTTGAATGGTATCTTTAAAATGGATAGTTCTCAACACTTTTCCCAGTACAACTAAACTCACAGACAAAGAGATTTTAGGAAGAATACAAAAATGTCACAGCTTACCATACATGGAAAAGATATGGCTGTCATTGTCAAAAGAGATGAGTGAGATAGAGGACAAATTCGGCTCCAAGGTCAGATAATCCGTTAACTTGACTTAGTATAAAATTGTTCTCCAGGGGATGTGCTCCAGATAATTTTATATGATAAATTTTAATCAAACAGCCATTGCTTTCTATCAAGATATATAATAATGTGACATGAGATCAGTTTAGGATAGAATGTTTTGAGAAGGCTTTTTAAAAAAAGTTTGCTTGTAGGGGTTGGGCAGGAGATGATACAAGGTCAGATTTTAAATGAACTCATACTTCACAAAAAGATTAGCAGCCTGGACAGATTTATCTTTGTGGGTAAAGTTTTCTAAGGCCTCTACTCTTCTAAGAAAGTGTAGGCTGCAAAATGAGGGAGAGAAACAGCATATTCATCAAGTGATCAGGCCAGACAGAAGTTACAGTGCTGGGATATGATGATTATAAGTCTTTGTTTGCTTGTGTGCACATTCTAATACTAGTCACCTAATATTACTACCACAAAGTGATATGCACAAACTCCCAAATATGCTTGTCACAAGAGCAGGTCCCTTGAAGGTCAGATCAAAAGTATTCCTGTAAGAAACACACGACTTTGGCTGAATAGGAATTCCTATGTTCTGGATAGAGTACCTGCAACTAATGAGGTTTTTTAGGATGTCAACTAGGCCAGAAAATCTAAAACATCCATTATGTTTCAAAGTAGGACATGTCCTTTTAGAATGGATGCTCTTAACTAAGAAGATTCGTCAACCAAGGCCTTCTTGTTGGTTAGGAGGCATACAGGCCCATCCTCAGAGACTGATTTGGAGGCCCTGAGTGAGGCCCAAGAATGAGTGTTCAGGAAATGATTCCCAAGTCACTCTAATGCACAGTCCTTATTATGAATCAGAGCAAAACAACCAAACAACAAATACAAAACAAGTATTTTTGTGGAAGACTCAGCAGATTTAGAATTTCAGCTTATTTCTGGTACTTATGAAACATGTCTTCTTAGAGAATAATCTCTGAAGACAATTCCCTCAGCTGTAAAACTAGATTAACAGTATCTCCCCTTTATTGGTCCTGGGATCAAAGGAGATGCAGTAGTTATCTATTGCTATAGAACAAGTCACTCCAAATGTTGGGGCTTTGAGCAACAAACATTTATCATCTCACAGTTTTTGTTAGTCAGGAATTCAGGTCCACCTTAGCTAGGTGCCTCTAGTCAGGCTCTCTCACAAGGTAGTTAAGTAAAGTGTTAGCCATGGCTGTGTGCTCACATGAAAGCTCAACTAGGGGAAGGATCCACTTCCAAGCTCCCTCACAGAACTGTTGCCAGGGTTAGGTCTTCAAGTAGCTGCCGGCTGGAAACATCAGTTTCTTGACTAGCGGATCCCTCCACAGAACAGCTTACAACATGGCAGCTGGCTCCCTTCAGAGTCAGCCAGTGAGACAAAAAGATAGGGTGAGCAAGAGGAACTAGTAAACTTTTTAAACTTAGCCTCAGATATAATACGATATCAAATATCCCATCACTTTTGCCATAGTCCATTAGAAGCAGGTCTTCGGGTCCAACTGACACTCAAGGGGAGGGGATTGCACAAGGGCATAAATACCAGGAGTTGGAGACCACTGGAAGCCATCTTAGATGCTGCCAATCACAAGGGATAACAAAGGTGATGTTCTGAAGAATAAAAGACTTATATGTCAAAGCATGTTGCAAATGGAAAAAAAGAATTAGAGCAGAACTTGAGTACTGAAAATCTATTTTATGGACAACAATCTGAAGATCTGCTAAGAAGTGTCACCACCACCTCCTCTTCCGTCTCAGATGTGTCACACTATGGCATCTTTTTCACCATCTTTTTCAGTCTGACACGTCTGTGAACTTGTTAGTCAAGAAAGGAAGAAAAGGAGGGTGAGCAAATGAGGGACCTCATGACCTACCAAGTAACACTCTGTGACAATTCACACTTTCATATTTATCATGAGAAGCAGTACTGCAATGGCCATCAGGAGCATGGGGAAAAAATGACAAAAAAAACTAGGAGCTTCATTAAATTATTTCCCAGATTATTTTTCCTATAAAGCTGCTTATCAGCTCAACTTGGTGATCCCTAAAGAAAATATATGTGACCACTGTGGCAGTTTTAAACCATGGCCTCAGTATTCCTGACACTCTTCCCATCCAGAACTGGGGTCTACGTCCCCTTACTTTGACTCTGGGTCAGGGGCTGTATCTGCTTTGTTGGATAGAGAGCTACTGAATGACTCCTGAAGTTAAGTTAAAGAGAAACCATGCAGTTCCCATATGGTTCTCTTAGGACACCCACTCTTAGAACCCAATTCATACCATGAGGAAGCTCAAACTAGCCCACATGGAGAGAGTCCATGCAGGAACTCAAGACTGTCTGAAAAGAGAGATGATTGGCCAATCTCCAATGACACCAGCTTCTCACTGTTCCTACTCCAGCCACCATCTGTCTGCAAGCATATGAGCGACCCCAAGTCTACCAAGTCCAGAACTATCCTTACTCATTACTCAATTCCTGACCCTGGAACTAAGACCAATAAATTTTAAAAAAGGACTGTTGTTGATCTCACCCAGAGGTATGTTTTTTGTGTTTGTTTTTATTGTTGGGGGTGGTAGGGGCAGAGGAAGAAGGAGAGACCTTTTAGCAGGCTTCACACCCAGTGTGGAGGCTGATGCAATGCTTGATCTCATGACCCTGAGATCATGACCTAAGCTGAAATTGAGTTGGACACCTTATCAACTGAGCCATCCAGGTGCCCCTAACCCAGAGTTCTGAGGTAGTTACATGACAAGAGATAACTGCAGTCCCCAGCGAGTAGTCGTGTACTGACGATAAAGTCACGAATAGTATAACAGTAATATGTTAATAGGTTAAAACATTTCCCAAACATTTAAGTCTGTTAGAGCACAGATGTGAACCATTACCTCCAGAAAAGTCTTGGGTAAAGACTCCTACAACTGGGAAATATTTACAGGTGGATGGATATGCCTAAAAGCAATCCTGTGTTAATAGGAAAGTAAACTGTTACAAATCACAGGAGCTAGAAATGTAGCACTTTTATTTCTATAATAACGTCTCAAATGGACAATGAATTCACATATGCTGTCAGCAACTAGCTGCTTCTCTTGTCATATGACAGTTACAAACCACCTGGCATTACACCAGCCCTCCAGATACCATCCATTCCCCTCCACGTCTGCCCTCCTATTTGCATGTCACCATTAGCTACACCCCCTCCATTTCTGAATCACACAGGTCATACCTTTTCATTCCTTTCCATACCTCTACAATATTTACTCACATTTTCCTCCCTTTCCTCACCTTTCTTCTGTCTTCCCTTTCAGAAAAACTTTTCATCCCCATTGCCAAGGCATCCTGTCACCCATCCGCACTTGCCTATTCCAATACCTTGATCCATTAAATGTGCTTTCCTATATCTTTAGGGTCCTCTACCTTACAAACACACCCTGGTCTTCGTTATTTAAAATTGTTTATGGCATATTATGAAATTCATAAATCTTTATTTTTATAAAATACCCTTAAGGTGATACATAATCACCTTCCCTCAAGTCCATTCTCAAAGAAGCTGTCCATACTCAACGTTTCCAATTTTTTGCTTACTCTTCAAGCCCACTAAAATCTGACTTCAAATAGCCAACGCTGTTAGAACTATTCCCTTAGAAGTTACCAACCAGTGGCCTCTTCTCAGCACCATCTTTTACTGACCTCACTGTAGTATTTCATGCAGTCAATACATCTCTCCTTCTTGAAATTCCTCTAACTTTTGACTTTCCAAAAATAAGTGCTTTCTGGCTCTCTGCAGCTTCTAGATATTCTACCTCTTCTCGCTCCTTTAAACCATCATCTACTCTCCAAAACAGAAACATTTCCCACTTTCTTCTATCTATACCAGTATTTCTGATGAACTAAATCCGGAAAGTCAAATCCCTAGCTCCAGCATAATTCCAAGCTGAAACATGCACACGGGCGTACTTCCAACTCGCCTTGTTGATTTGCTCTGATGTCTGAACAGTAGCAGGTACAGGAAGTTAATCCTTCACACAAAGTGAGGACTTCTCGCAGAAGGAAATGCTTTATATGAAGGAGGTCAGAGTAACAAGAGTGGTAAAAATCAGGTGGATGTACTAGAAAGAATGATCCTTAATTCACCGAATTCAGGCTTGAGAACACTGATTTTGATACTATTATCATTAAGGATACACATATTGCTCTTCCCTCCACCTGAACGATCCCCGAAGTCTCGTGCCTTCACTACCTTCACAAGTATCACGTTCTGAGAGAGACCTCCCTGAACACCATATGTAAAGTAGCCTCTCTCATGCAACATTTATGAGACACATTATACATTTATTTGGTTATTATCTACCTTTCCTCATAGGAATACAGGTTCCAAGAGAACAGGGGCTTTGTTTTTTTGCACTCCTCTCTCCCCAGAAGAGGGAAAAACATTTAACCCATGGTAACCACACAATAAATATTTGTTGATGAAATTATTACTTAATGAAAAAGTGAATATTTCATGAAAATATGAACATTTTCCATTCATAGGAAGTTTGTAACACTATAATGTAAATGCAAGAATACTCAAGGTAAAAAAAATAGTTTTTCTCACCAAGTGAGCTAATTCAAATTTCCACATAATGACCAGCTGATATTCAAATAGAAATTTCTTTGCAAATATTAATGGGATTAGCTATTCTATAATGGCTATCCTACTGTCCTTGTTTTTTCTTATGACAAATGACCCTACTGCAGTTTGCTACCAAAATTTCATTAGTTTATTAATTAGCACAGAACTTTTATGAAGGCTTTTATGAAGTCACAGACTTTTAAGAAGGTCTACCTAATGTCCCCTATATGAATCACTCAACTGTTATTTAACACCTCCATTTTCACTGGATCTCTTTATCATTTTTTCTTCCACATGGTCTTTTTTTTTTTTTCCCCTAGAACCTTGACCTGGGAGGCTCTTAATATTTCATTCGTCCATTTTCAACTTGTCCTTCAGCAGTGAGATGCACAAAATTTTAATAAAGGCAGAGCCAGGAGTGGAGGGGCTAAAAGTATGCCTCCCTTGAGCCTATGTCTCCCTTCCCCCAAGACACTGAGGAGAATCATAAGTCCTAAGTCTCCTTTGAAAACCATGGACAGTTGGGACGCCTGGGTGGCTCAGTTGGTTGGGCAGCTGCCTTCGGCTCAGGTCATGATCCCAGCGTCCTGGGATCGAGTTCCACATCAGGCTCCTTGCTCCGCGGGGAGCCTGCTTCTCCCTCTGACTCTGCCTTCCACTCTGTCTGCCTGTGCTTGCTCTCGCTCTCTCTTTGACAAATAAATAAATAAAATCTTTAAAAAAGAAAAAAGAAAACCATGGACAGTCTAAACTTTCTGATTAAACCCAGATGTATTTCCTATGTTGACTCTACCATTTCTTGGACAAGAAATCCTTCTCCTCCTCCGGCCTAAAAAAATTCAATGAACAAACAGAGTGTGCCACGTGCTGTACAGGCAGAGTGAGAAACACACTGAGGGAACACAGAAAGGAAGGACACCTAACCCCACCCACTAGCTAAACACACCAGAACTGATCTGTAATTTCCCTGGAGGGAGTGATATCTTCTCCCTCCTTACTTATCCTTTACTTCTCCCTGTTCACCCCTGAATTTCAAGTCATGCACAGATTCTCTCCTGGCTAGCTCCCGATCTCTGCCCCACCCCCCACAGACCAGGAGCGTCTGTAAGGTTTAGACAGCACTCCACTGCATTTCCCCCTCCACATTTTCATTATTCAAGAACTACCATGGTTTGGGACCCAACTTTGTCTGCTTTGGGTGAATGATCCCTTGAGCTTCATCTTGCCTCTGATTCTGTTCTGTATGATTTGTGGGCCTCCCCAGCGGGGATCCCCCTGCTGCCATATAAAGTCCAGTAACCTCAGCTGTCTTTTCTTTCCTCTCCAGGGGCACTTCTTTTCAATGTTCCCATTATTTTCGATAATCTCACAAATCATTCTGTTTCCCAAAGCTGAAACTCTGAAGTTATTTTTGATTCCTTTCTCTTCTATATCATTAGTATCCAAGACATATCACAACAGTTTTGCAATGTCTTTCTGATGTGACTTTCTGGAAGCTATTCAAATGCAGCCCAGCTGACAGTACTTTTGAGAGGAGCAGGGACTGTGTCCTACCACCACCTGTGGGCACAGTGTCAGGCACAGAATAGGTGCCTAATAATCCTTGCTGAAGAAAAAACTGAATGGGATAAAAAAATATGTGATGCTTAGGGTAGCATAAAATCTGCAAGCAAATTACCTAGTGATAGGACAATGTGTTAGCACATTTGGGCACATTTAGAAGACATTACAGTATAATTAAAATAATATTTTCAAGTATATATTAATGGCTTGGAAATTGCTCCCAATTTAATGTGAAAATAAAGAGAAGCTTGATACAAAATCCCATAAATTTATTATTAACCCAACTGTGAAAAACTAGAAAATAGGAAAAAGCTTAATACTGGTTTTCTCTAAATGATGATTTTTTAATTTATTTTCATACTGCTTTTAAATTTTTCGGCCTTATTTTTTATACACTTAACATTCTGAAAAAGAATGGCCATCATATAAAGAGCTGTAGTTATTGACAAGGCTTGAAAGAAACGTGTACAAATTAGAAGAGGTATCTGTTCCAGGGTGGGAGGTATTATAATTTATCTCCCTGACATTTTCTAAAGTTGACTTTAAAAATTATTTAATGGGGCACCTGGTTGCCTCGATCACTTAAGTGTCCCGGCTCGATTTTGGCTCAGGTCATGATCTCAGGGTTGTGAGATGGAATGCCAGTCAGGCTCCCAGCTGAGTGTGGAGCCTGCTTAGGATTCTCCCCCTCTCTTTGCCTTTTACCCCCACTCTGCAGTTTTTTAAACTGTTTAAAAAATTACCATTTGATATTTTCAACATCCTTCAACCCAATGTGTATCGCTTAGTTCTCTATAGTTTATCAGCTGAGTTTATCATATATTAATGCAGCTGAGTTTATCATCATATATTAATCATGTATTAGTTTTGCTAAAATGCCATTTTAACATTATTACTCTCATTAAAAGACTATATTATCTCATTACTTTATGGATAAAATAAGATTAAAATGTCCTCAGTCTATCAGAGTTCAGGCTTGAACACCCAATCTCACCTTCCACCCATATAGGACAGACTCCTACTGTCCCTGCTTCACTTCTGTAATGTCGCCTGATGTCTCCATCTCAAGTCTTATACTCTCTTCAGTGCTTGACAAAAATTTTCTTACAAATTTTCTCTTTAAACACCCACAGACGTTGCACATAATCCTGTAATATGCACTTTTAGAATTAAGAAAGGTTAGAGCTGCAAGACATTACTGAAATCATTTAGTTCTTGGGGCTAATAATATATTATATGTTAAAAAAAAAAAAAAAAAAAAGAAAGAAATCATTTAGTTCAACTCCTCCCTTTACAGATGCCGAAACTGCACTCCAATTAGAAAAGGTGACTTATCCAGGGGAAAACAACAATTTAGGATTACAACCCAATATTTAACTCTTTGAGTTCAGTATTTTGACTACTACAGGATCTGCCATTGTTACTGGGTCTCCCTTCTGCCGACCAACTGCTCAGCAACGATTCCTGACTTTATTCTTTTTTTTTTTTTAAAGATTTTATCTATTCATTTGACAGAGAGAGATCACAAGCAAGCAGAGAGGCAGGCAGAGAGAGAGGAGGAAGCAGGCTCCCCACTGAGCAGAGAGCCCAATGCGGGACTCGATCCCAGGACCCCGAGATCATGACCTGAGCCAAAGGCAGCGGCCTAACCCAATGAGCCACCCAGGTGCCCCCTGACTTTATTCTTAACTGCATGTCTTGTCTAACCACCTTGTCATCAGTTTCCCCAGGGCAGACAGTATGACACACAATTCCTTTACATCCACTGTATCTAGTGCCACAAAGTGAAGACTGAAGAAGTCTGCCAGAAATGACCTCAAGCAAATCCAATAGTGGTACTGGGGACACAGTCTGTGATCTCAATATTCTACCTTAATATTCTGCCTACTATATCTAAATGGATGGTAACATCCATTAAAGATAATGACCACCAGGTTTTCTCTTACTTTCCATACGGCCATCCGAGCCAGTCATGAAACCTCAACATTATCATTTGAGCGAAGAGCCTGGAAACAGAGCAGGTTGGGGAAACAAGGACTGAACTGAATCTGAAGACCACATTTCTAGAGTTAGTCCTCTGGAAAACACAGAGGCTTAAGCAAGGATGTGACTCAAAAGCCAGGCTGAGTAACAGTTTTCAAAGTTGCAAATGGCTCTTTACACACACACACACACACACACACACACACACACACACATACACAGATTCTGAAGGACATATATTTAAGGAAGAGGAACATCTGAACAACTGTACTAATCAAGTAATGTACAACAGGATAACAAACAATTGTTCAATGAAATTTCATTGCAGGCCCAAAGATCTAGAAAACAGGGAGAGGTGAGATCCTCAGGGTTATCAATAGTCAAAGGCAGAGAGAACAAGGACGGCCCCACAACTAACTGATGCCAGCTCCTCTGTCATGGCCGCTGTACATTGGGCCACCAGCCAGCCACACAAAGCTAGAAGCATCTGCCAAAGGTCTCAGGCAGCTGTGCAAGCATTCTCTGCCATTTGTGCAGCTGTCGTGAAGTGAGAGAGACGCATATTCCCAGGGTTCCACCAAGTGGATTTCTTTTTCAATTCGGAACAATGTGATTAGAATACAAATTTTTGTTATTACTTCTGATTTTTATCACTCTGAATATATATTTACCAGGATGAATACATCTGCTTATTTTTGCAAATAACGAAGGTGAATAGCATACTTCATGCCACACTAAGAAAGAGGTAATGCTGGAGAAATGAATATAAATCGCTCTTCTCACCTAATAGCAGAGTTACTGCTCAGACAAGTAGGTGCCCATTCACCTGGCAATTCAAAATGTCTTGAATGTAATTTGTCAACCTTCCATCACTTTCCTTCCTTTCTTGCATAGGAATATCACAATTTCAAGGAAAATGATTTAGCGGCGAAATCTCAGATTGTAGTAGAACCAGCTCACCTAATATACATCAACACAGTTATTATGCTGCAGAAATAAGTTCGGTGAACTTAAAAATATGCACTGCTCCCTTCCACCAAAGGGAGAGAAGGAAAAAAAAAGAAAGAGAAAATCTTCGAAAGAAAAATATAAGGGCTTTACTGATTGGTCTTTGTTGCCTTTTGTATTTGTTGGAAAGACTCAGTGTGTGGGAGTTAATTATATTAGTTGTCTTGGGTAACAAGCTATTAATTTTGATCTTCTAAGTTATTAACCACCTTTCCATACACAGTTCACAGGAGAATGAATGGACTTAATCCCTGTATTAAAATACAAAACAAACCAAATAATCCCATGTTTTATGACTTCTCAAAGTTGATTATCTCCTTGGCAAGGCCTTACCAGAGGCCAGATACACAAATGCCACTTTAGAAGAGAGTCTCTGGCAATTTATATGAGAAGCCTGTGAAAGGGGATTTAATCACACTTTAATAGTAATTCTGATTCAGACCAGACATAAAAGGTCACTGAGGAAAAGCATTTTTTCCCAGTGATTCAACTATTCTGGATTAGTAAAATTTCTTCTTCCAGTGACCGCACAATTCCTGAGAAAGTCTACATATTTGATGGGATATAAATTTGCTTTTTGCAAATTTAAACAATTTTGTAGAGAAAATAAGACTTAAGATGATAACATTAACTGTCTTAAGAAGTCTAAAGATTCCTCTCTTTGTGGTCATGTCTCATTCTTCAGAGTACAACATAATACTATTTAATTCTAAAGCAGCAATTTTATATAGACAATGACCTTTATCTCCTAATTGCCAAAGAACATTTTACTTGTTAGAATCATTACACATGTTAAAAAAAAAAATACAGTAAATGAAGAAACTATTACCATCAATCATGATATTTATCTGCATTTAAAGAGCTCTGTGCTCTAACAGGAGCAAACTGTAGTTTCACATACCAATGTCCCATGGGAAATCTGCCATCTTATTTCTTTGATTTATTAAAAGCCTAGTCATAGCTCAAAGGTCTCTGAATACCCATAAAATTAGGAAATTATTGCCATTAAAAATAATAATAATGGGAAAATTTGCAGACAGGAAGCAACCCACCAAGACAGTACCTATTGGAAATCACTGCATTATAAAAATAATATATAAAATGAAATCTTTGACTAACTCTAGTAATAAACCATACTTTTATGAAACTCATTTTTTGCTTCTATTGCTGTAGCATTCATCTCATTTATATAACCATTTCCTTTTCTTTTAAATTCATCTGGAAATAATGTATATATGAAAATATTTCTTTCTATATGATTCCCTTTTGAAGTTTTCTGATTTCAAATATAGTAAGTTAGTGATTTTAGTATAAAAATCAGTAATTTAACAAGGTTATATAAGCATTATTCAATAATTATTGCAGAGTGAACAGTTAGGTTGAAACTAAAGTTTAGGAAATTATTCTCAGAATACAATTAAAAGGTATTATTATTATTATAGTTCAGCTTCAAATAAATTAAAAGGCTAAATATTTGAAGATAGTTTTAGCATAAAAATTTTTATGATGCAAACCACAGCCCATTAAAATTCCCTCTTTTACTATTTTTTTCAGTGACATAAAAATAAACAAGTTTTAAGAAAATAGTTCTGGAAAATTATTTAAAATAACTGAAGGAAAATAAAAGCTTAGGTAGAAAATAGGAAGAGAAAATAGTGATAAAAACCAAATACTTATGCAAAGGACCATAAAATATTAATAAAGAAATATAATTTATTCTTAGATGGGAAAGCTCTACTTTATATATTTTTTATATATTTATATATATATATGTATTTTTTTTTTAATATACTTTCTTCCTAATACAGGCTCAGTATAATCTCAATCAAATCAGTAAGAGGTTTTCTTAGGAAGAGGGAGAAGGAAATGTTTCATGACTATAGATGAAGGGATCTAAGTGTAAAAACAGTCAATAAATTTATGAAAATTAAATGTTATTGAATTAAGGACTTTGAATTCTAATAATTATTTTTAACTAAGAGGATTAGTATGCAAAGGATGTATCTGGCAGTACTTAATAATAGTTAAAGACTATAAACAAGCTATTACCATGGGCTGATTAAGCAAGCAACGTCTCATCCATGCAATGAAACACTCCTTTGTTATTAAGAACGATAAGTTTCTGGATTCATTTTTCAATGAAAGGTGTTAATTACATACTGTTAGATGAAAAAAATAAAGTTATAAAAGGTATATAAAATATGATTTGATTTTTCTTAATGTGTATAGAAATGGAGGATATATGTAAAAACATTAAATGTGGCTTTCTCTGCTTATTAGGACAAAAGGGTGATTTTTCAGCTTTTAGACACTGGAAATTTTCTGTATACAGATGCCCTGTTCTTATAATCACAAGACATTTTAAACATTCAATGTGGGACTTTATGTATTAAAATAAATAAGTAAAATTAAAAGGAAAGTTGATACATACAGCTTCAGGGAGAAGAAATCAATACAGCAACACTTGGAAGAAGGTTTCTAGAATATTAGGGACTCTGCTATTTCTCCATCTGCCATGATTTACAGGGGCCCCTGGGGTGTACAGGGTACAGCTTGGAGGAATCATGTGTGCTTCGATTCCCTAGTTTCCATTGCCCACTTTTGTAATCATTTTACTGCTGATGAACACAGTAGTGAACACAATAGTGATGGGGGGTGTCTCAATTCATATCACTACACCCTCCTGGGTCCTTATATTTAATATGAAAGCTTTACACTAATGCTGCATTTGCATAACTAAAATACATGCTAATACGTAAGTTCATCTCTTGCTACGGTCCATACTAAAATTTGCCCCAATGAGTTCATATGGGAGTCTTACTCAAGAAGGAAAAAGTATGATAATGTGATTGACCACTATAATGCATACAGCTTGAATCCTCTCACTAAAGACCTTAATTTGTCTGGCTCTGATTCCATATTTTAAAAAATAGGTTTATATGAATATTAGCTAATGTGGAGGTTCTACTGAACAAAAACATTCAGTATAAAATGCTTTGATAAAAATAATAACTTGTGGGATGTTAACTATGTGCCAGGCATTGTTCTAAAAGCGTTTTATGTGTATTAAGTCAATTATTCATCAAAACAACCTATGAGATGGGTGCTGTTATTAGCCTTCATTTCTCCCCAAGGAAACTACAGCTCAATTAACTAAATTCCTTGCTCAAGATGACAGTGCAGGTGATAAATCCAGAACGTCTGGCACAAGAACACATTTTATTTTCTCTTTGTGCAGATTTTTAAAAGTTGAAATGCTTCTAATTTTAGAATAGTTTTAGACTGATAGAAAAGTTGCGAAAAACTGTGCAGAATTCCTATATACCCCTCACCAGTTTCCTCTTTAAATCTTAAATTAAATGGTATATTTGTCACAGCTAACTGTACACTGATATTTATTAACCTGCCCACTTTTACCAGATGTCACTGGTTTTCCCTAATGTCCTTTTTCTCTTCCAGGATTCCATTCAGGATATCATACTATGTTGAATTATTGTGCTCCCTAGCCTCCTCTGGGCGATGCCAATTTCTCAGGCTTTCCTTGTTTTTGATGACTCTGACAGTTTTGAGGAGTACTAATCAGGCATTATGTAGAATGTCCCTCAAGTTTGTGTGATGTGTTTTTATGATTAGACTAGGATTAGAGTTTTTGAAAGGAAGACCAGTGACACGTTTTATCAAAAGGCAGTGACACATTTTATCAAATGTACAATTGTAAATTGTACATTTTACTGTACATTTTATAATAATGTAAAATGTACACATTTTATCAAAGTACAGGCTACCAACATGATTTATCTTTGATAATGCAAGCCTTTAACACCTGGCTGAGGTGGTTTACCTGTTCTCCATTTTAAAGCTACCCTCCATTTTCCAAACTCTGCTTGATGAAAAAAGTTACCAACTAAAGCCCACATTTAAGTGGGTGGGGATGGCAGAGAGTTAAGCTCCACCCACTTAAGGGGGTCGGGGCACCTACATAAATTGTTTGAAATTCTTCTGCCAGAGCCCTCATTTTTAACCCACTATTCTACATTGCTACCAACAATCTATCGTCTCCTACCATTTTGGCACATTATTCATGTGCAGTAGTATAAAAACACAATTCTTAACCGATTTCCTGCTTTTTCAAAGGTGCAAAAAAAAAATGTTAGAATTAAATGTGACAACTAATAAATTTGTTTAAAATCATTTTCCAACAGCACTGTATAATTTTTCATGAAAGGATGAATGAGAAAATCAATTTTTCTCAGAAGCACTCTGTAAGAACTTACCAGAAATATTCGTTCCAGTTGATCCTGAATGTCTTTCATTCCTGGAAAAGCAGCAACTCCTTGGATCATTTCGACAAAGATGCAGCCGACTCCCCTAAAGAGAGAAGAAAGAATTGTACAAAAACTCCACTATATCCTGGAAAATTAAATCTGGAATTAGGATGTCTACTCCTATAGAGAAACAATGAATAAATGACATTCTTAATGAGTACCAAAGGTTATCCCACATATATCTAGACCCTGCTTCTTTCCTTTCCCTCTCTGTCTAGTGCCCTGAAAGGTCTCTAACAGATGCAGCTACCCTGGGCTCAGAAAACGGTGGTAGCCAATAAAATATAATGCTCACAGCTCCATCCTATTTTCAGGAAATAGTCAAGAAACTCTTTGGCCTGATCTAGAAAGCCTCCAGTCTTTTTCAAATGTTCCTTTCCAACCCCATTTCATGAATTCTTAATATATTGTCCTCTCAAGCTGTCCAGGGGTTCTCCAACCTCTCTGCATCAAAAGCACGTGAGGGGAACTTTTAAAAACTGCAAATAATCTGAACACAAACCCCAGAGATCCTATTTCAATCAGTCTAAGTTGGATCCCAGGTGTTGACTCAGGCTGCTCAGGGGATTCAGGGAAGCTATGCTGAGGACCTGAGAATCACTGGGCTAGACTGACCTGCCCACAGCCCCAGCATAGCCCCATACAGCTTGACTCAAATCGCTTCACGACCTACAACTCCATTCTTCTTCATTTACTTGCTCTTAATATTTAAATCTGACCCAACTTCTATAATCTAATTTAAATGTCATTTCTTCCACAAAGCCTTCCACAAACATTCCAGCAGACAGAAGAGCTCCCTTATTGAGTTTATTTTGTTAAGTTCCCATTCAATATATAAGCCATACTATGGCCAACTTCCTCTCCTAGCTCAGCAGGCTGTGCTCAAAGTCCTTGTCTAGTAAGACAGTCCAGCTGATCAGGAGGAGCCTGGCCTCCTAGACCACAGCGGCCTGCACCCAACCCAGCGGGAACAGCCAATCCATAGTATAGGCAGAGTCAGTCAGATATGTCTGCTGGGACTTCAATGAACAATCGCTTGGGAGAGAGATGGAAAGAAACTAGCATATGCCAATGGGATAAGTCATATTAATGACTAACAAGAATGGTTTTTTTGCAGATGAAGTCCCCTGAATTGACCTGGTTTCTGCCTTCCTAAGGCCTGGATATTCAGATAATCCATTGTTTTTGCTAGCACTCTCTACCTTCTAGCAATTGTCCAGGATACACACACACACACGCACACGTGCGCGCGTGTATAAAATGGTTTTACCTTGAATGGGTTTGTTTCCTGAAAGCATTCTGATGGAATCATGAATATTCTGGCATACTTCTTCAATTGCTGCACTCATATTCAACTTAGGCAGAGCAAAACCCTTGTGTCTAACTTACTTCTGATCCTTCAGAGGTTAAGGACAAGGGCCTACATCTCTGTAACTGCCCCACTTGTTATCACAGTTGTATATAAACAATGTACTGAATTAAAGAAGTAATGCATTTGCAGAAATCTCTTCTCTGTTATAGCACATAATTACTATCGAAACTAAATACCAAAAGTAAACAGAATCAAAATGACTAAAAACAAATAGATGCTTATATAAAATATCATAAAAAGAGTTCCATTTAAATAACAAATAATTTTAAAATCAGTGTTCTAGGAAGATTGGGTTTAACACAAGTTGTCTTCATTTAAGATTTGAGACACAACATACACTTTGACAATCATTTTATCAGCGCACTAAAAATGCTATGATATTCTTATAAATATTGGGGCTTCAGATGCCTGGTTAGGACTAAAGCTTCAATTTGGTGTCTTTCCAAATTTTTATGTCAATAATTATTTTTTAAGACTATTGACCTACATTTCTACTATCTTTTTTAAAAAAATTCTTTTATTTATTTGAGAGAGAGAGAGCATGAGCAGGAAGGGTAGAGGGAGAGTGAGAGATAATCAGTAAGCAGACTCTGTGCTGAGCGTGGAGCCCAACAGGGAGCTCCATTTCATGACCTGAGATCACAACCCGAGACTGGGACGTGAATTGAAACCAAGTGGCGGATGCTCAACTGACCGTGCCACCCAGGTGCCCCCTATTGTCTTCTTATTTACATTTACATAAAATAGTTCAGATCTTCAACAGCTACCGACACCTTCCTTCCAACATTCAGAATATACTCTCCACTCAGTGTCATTTGGCTTTTGTCTTTCCCAGCAGAGGCTGCAGCTAGGGGTTTGGAGATCCTCAGCACAAGCCCCAGTTGCCCCCACTGGATACGCGGCCAAGCTGGCGGGTGACATAACCATTACACACTCACAGATAAGTTGTTACCACTTCTCTTGCTTGGTCCAGATCATCTCTGTAACACAGTACTGAGAATGACTAAAAGATAAATCTATGCTGCAATTTCACTCAGTTGGAATACGATGATACAGACTTTCCATAGGCTTTCATCTGCTCGGCTGGCTAAGGGACATGGACTCTCATTTCTAATAGATGTTTCTGATGACATCATTTTCCAAAGATGTGTGAGGGCATACTAATAAAGTGGACAGAATTATACTTCAAGGGTATATAAAAGGTGATAGAATGCACAAGAAAATTAAAAAGCAGAAGTATCAAATGTATCAATATATTATAGCCTGGCAGAATACTTTATTACTGGAGTTGCCTTATTCCCATATAGCAATAAAAGCCCTTCAAATTAATACCAAGGGACTACTGCCTACTTTACTTTTTCCCCCCCCATTACCCTCTATTCCCCTGCACTCCCTCACTCTTGATAGATGAAGCTGCCTGCCCTGTGGCTCACCGAGAGAGAATTCAATCACTTAAGTTCTAAACTTATGATATATAACCTTATTTCAGGAAAAGTCTCCTTTAATTTGTTGCTTCTTTTGACAATTTGAATAATTATGTCATTATCACCCACAGAGTCTAAATTTTTCAAGAATAAGAACTGGTCACAAAGCTTACAATTAGAGCTGTCGCAGGATTCAGTGTGTTCAAACTCACATAGGACTGGTTACCTGGTAAGGTAATGTATGAAACATACATACTCACGTATCCTTCAGTTCTTCTAAACTCAAAACTTCCAAATTTAATTTATGCTGCAGATGTGTGATTTCTTTACCACAGTTCAAAATAAGATTTTAAGCAGAATTGATAATTCTTTTTTTTAGAGGTTTATTTACGTATTTTACAGAGAGCGAGAGAGAGCAGGGTGTGGGGGTGGAGGGGGCAGAGGGAGAGGGAGAGAGAGAATCCCAAGTGCTTACCTGACTGAGCCACCCAGGTCCCCGGAATTGATAATTCTTTGTAATTATGATTATGGAGGGACAATGTTTTAAGGTTGAAGGTCAAACAATCGGGGTGTTCTTATTTTGAAAAAGTGCAGAAATTTGGGGCACCTGGGTGGCTCAGTCAGTTAAGCGGCTAACTCTTGACTTCGGCTCAGGTCATGAACTCAGGGTCCTGGGATTGAGCCCCGTGTCCAGCCCTGTGCTCAGCAGGGAGTCTGCTGGAGATTCTCTGCCTCCCCTCTCCTCCTGCCCCTCCTCCCTACTTGCATGCGCACTCTCTCTCTAAAATAAATAAATCTTTGGAAAAGTATACAAAATTATGAATAAAAAATTGAATACAAAAGTGAACTCTGAATGAGAAAATAAATCAAAGAAACTGCAAATTTTTAAACTAACAAATAGGACAAATAATATTAAATTCAGAAAAATAATGTATCATATTGATTAACTGACACACCTCTCTAATACTTTTCTTTCTACAATTCTGGCTGCATAATCTTTGATTACCTCTTCTGTAAGAATTCAAGAATATTTTCTACAAAGAGAATACAGAGATAACTTAGTCTTTCCTCTAGCGTAATGATGACTTTCTTTTTTGATAGTCTAATAGAAAAGTTTTCTTTTCCTTCAGTTTCTCTTCTCCTGATTGGTACAGTCATCTAAACTTTTAGGACTGTCATCAGTTAGGGGAAAACTATCAAGAAGGAGTTCAAGTACATCTGTGTACTATAAACACAGTAATTCTCAAACATTCTACCAATTCCCATGATAAATACCAAAGGAACACAGAAGGACATGCTCAGCCCAGTGTGGAGAGTTTGGAAGCACTTGGACTCCTGAAGTCTAACGAGACTAGGAAAGTGGAACACGGTGCCTTAAGGGGTCATGTCACGGGAGTGGGAATGGGACATTCCAGACAGAGAAAACAGGACCCTATACATGAGGAGTCTGGGGAGAGCCAAATTCTTTTATAATAAACTGGAAGAGAGAGTTAAAAAGAGAGGAGAAGTCCATACACCAGGCTAAGAACTTGGCCTTTTATCCCCAGGCAAGGTCTCAGTTTTTTCCCCTGCATCCCAGGACTCACGATGGATGAAGGTCACTAAGTGGACATACAGGTGAAAAACCCCAATTACAGGCAGACCAGGAGATAAAATAGTCTCGAGGACAGAGCCAGTTACAACCACTGGTCATAAAGCCACCTCTTTCCTTCCCATTCATGGCAGCAAATGGATCTGCCCTCTCTCTCCTGGGGGTACCGGGGCCACACACAATAATACACAGGGCTCCATAAACTGCAGACCAAATCCTGCCCAGTGTCTGTTTTTATAACCTATAAGCTAAGACTAGGTTTGACTTTTTTAAATGGTTGAAAAAAACCAGAAGATGAATAACTGATGACTTATGAACATCATATGAAATTCAGATTTCAGTGTTCATAAATAAGATTTTATTAGAGCCCAGCTGCACATTCATTTCCATGCTGTCTACGCTGCTTTCTTGTCCTCACAGCAGAGCTGAAGAGCTGCTAAAGAGACCATATGCGCCGAAAAGTCTGAAATACATATGATCTGGTCTTTTATAGACAAAGTTTGCCAAACCCTGCTCTATGTTACACTTCACTTGCATAAAAGCATACTTGGATATAGAAGAAATCACCTTCATCAGTTATGGAGAAAAAAAAAGAAAATACATATTAAATACATACGATTATTTGTGAATAAATCACTAATTGAAATGTGCTCTCAAAAATGATCTGGCTTTTCACTCTTTTCCTCAGCACTTTTCCTATGGTAGATATGCTTTAAGACTTTCCATGCAACTTCCCCCAAAATTAGTAGATTCTTAAAACTTGAAGATGGATATTTTGACCTTTCAGTGTGTTTTTTAATCTTAACTTTTTTTTTTTAAAGATTTTATTTATTTATTTGACAGAGATCACAAGTAGGCAGAAATGCAGGCAGAGAGAGAGGAAGCAGGCTCCCTGCTAAGCAGAGAGCCTGATGCGGGGCTTGATCCCAGGTCCTGGGATCTTGACCTGAGCCAAAGGCAGAGGCTTTAACCCACTGAGCCACCCAGGTGCCCCTAATCTTAAAGTATTTTTAACTAAGAAATAAACTGGGAGCACATGTGTAGGGTGACTTTTAATAACAGTGTTTATACAATCACTTCTATAAGGATTTCTCGAGAGAGAGGGTTTGGTGAGTTGATCTGAATAATGGATTGGAGGGAAGGAGAATTTACTTCTCTGAATTTTTTTCAGAAGTTTTTTTTTTGTGTGTTTAGGTCAAATTTTATTGTGTGGAAGTACTACCTTTTATTTTTATAAATATTAGAAAAACTTACCTGATAAATGAAAATAAATACAATATAAATATAAAGTTGTGTTTGGAAATGATTACAATTTATTTTCTTTCCAACTGCCCTCCCTCTACCCACATCTAACTAACATCAGTGTGTCTGTGTTGGTAAGAGGAAATTAATTAGATTTTTATTAAAATCATAGCTTGAGCTTTTTTCTACCTTAAAACGAAGAATGGAGACCTGTGCGCCGGAAGCCCCCACCTGCTCGCCGATTCCGTATCACACCTCTGTCCACGAGCTTTCTTCAGTCCAGGCACGTGGCTCTGCTCTGTTCCTGAAATACCCCGTCCTCCTCCCCATTTCACCATCTGCATATGAACTGCTGTTCCTCCTCCCAGAACACATTTTCCCTCACTCTGTGCATGGGTAAGTGCTTCTTGTTAGTCTGGAGTCAGCTCAAACAGCTCCTTTCAGAAATGTCCTTCCCAGCCACCATACATAAGGTGGGTTTCCCCTTCCTGCCCAGGCTCCATGTTTCCCCTCCATCCCCTAGTTTGCTTCCTTCCTCACATCCAGAGGATATTCACTTGTCTTTGCTTTTTGGGGGTGTGTTTCCTCTGATCCTGTTAGACCAAGATCAGGGACAAAGTTGTGTGTTCACATCATCTTGTTCCCAGGGCAGAACAGAGGGTCAGCACATAGTAATGGCTCAAAAATATTGGTGACTGAACAAATCAAAAGCAATACAAGCCTCCCGCCCTCTCCCCCTACTACCAAGTAAGAGCTGAGCTGAGCAACCTGGTTTCAGAGCAGAGTATGGAGGCAGGGACAGGAGATGGATGATAACTTTACAATGGAGAGAGCTGGGAGACAAGACCCTAGCCATATGATCAAAGGTAACCTCACCAGTGATAAGTCATGCTGCTAGCAAGTACCCTTGATGGGATGTGATTAAGAAAATCTACTTCACCTCCGTGGTCTTTCTCCCCAAAACATTAGATTAACCCAAACTGAGGGACAGCCGCCTACAAAATGCCTCATTGGTACTTCCCAAAACTGCCAAGGTCATGAAAAAGCAAAGAAAATCTGAGAAACTATCATAACCCAGAGGAATCTAAGAACACATGACTACTACATGTAACATGCTATCCTGGATGGGATCCTAAAATACAAAAAAGAAATTAAGAAAAACTAATGAAATCAAAATGAAGTTGTCTAGTTCACAGCAATGGAACACTGTGGGGGCCTCAGTTGAGACAAACGAACCATCTGTCCATAGCACATAGAGCAGTGGAACAGGTTAACAACAGGGGAAGCCAAGTGAGGAGGAAACAGGAATTCTCTATTTTAGTTTTTCTATAAGTCTAAAACTATTCTAAAATTTAAAGTTTAGTATTTTAAAAATGAGAAGGACTGCATCTCCTTGGAACTGTATATAGAATTGGTCATTTTAAGCAGAGGAGCTGTACCATTCTGAGTTTTCACTATATGAGAGAAAATGAACCTCTGTGCACTTTGATGGACTTTCCTTGGAAGCAGCACAAGCCACCTAGAACTGTGGGCTAGATCGCAAGATGTCAGTTGAGGTTTGACCTGAAATAACTTGGGCAGCAAGCTAATCAGAGATGAATTTTGATATAAAGTATTTGAAAACTGATATGCACACTCTCTGGGAAAGGAATTCAAGATGAAAAGTTTATCTGAACTATTAAGTTTGGAGCATTAGCAGGGAGGGTGAATGTAGAGAAAAAATGGCATTCCCAGAGAAGGGGCAAAGGCTTTTCTCCATAGAGCAGGGAATGGCTAGCTCACCACCACTTCTCTGGGAGGCTTCCTGATCTCTAAGACTGGGTTAGGTCCCCTAGCTCCAGCTTCTCATGATACTTTCCACAACTGTAAAGTATTTACTTATAAGTGCACCAGCCACCATCATGGTACTCAGAATCAGAATTTGGTCTCTTACTTTGAAAGACACAGCTCAAATGAGTCAAAGTGGTTTTGGCCATATAGCAGCTCCTGCCCCCACCAGACCTGAATGAGATGGGGTTAGTCAATACTGTCACCAGTTAAGATGCACTGTACCTGATTATTAAAATCCCATTGGGTAACTTTATATCTTTCAACAAAAACAGGGATTCAAGAGACCCCTCAGCTCTTATCTGCATCTGACACATGGCCTTTCAAGTGGCGAATACTCAATTTTCTCATGAAGACATTAGTGTTACAAGATGTTAATTAGCCCAATAGATGATTATCTTACATGAAGAAAAATAAAACAGGACTTAAGCTTATTATTTTTCTTCTCGGCATTAATCTTATTCTGGTCAGCAAAAAGTAAAACATTGTCCTCCTTCTTTCCTAATTCTCAGGGGAACAGTCTGGGTGCAGTCCCAGGACACAATGCAGAAGTACTTAATATGTTTTAAAATAGGGTACAATCAAAATCTCAAAAAACAAAAAAAAACAAAAAAACAAAACCAAGACAAAACTAAACAAAAAAAGAAAAAAACCCTCTCCTAGATTTGAGCTTCTAATCCCATCTATGTATTAATAGCAAAGGCTTGAGATTCCTTAGGATGGAAAGCTTTAAGCAGACAAGTGACAGTTCCATTCTCCAGCCTCAGAGCTTAACAACAGAGTCTGGGTGGGAACATGGCACAGCGTCGCCAGTAACCTGCCAGCTCACGCTACCACGAGGAGGGGTGACCTGTCCCTTCCATGCAGACTTCCTTAAATGCACTTAGGAGGCCTCTACTCAAGTTCAGAGAATCATTTAGAACCAATCGGAGCTAGCACCATTGTCAAAACATTTGAAAAGAGGGCTGAAGACAGACAGAGTGTCAAGCGGCTTCCAGCAGGAAGAAAGCATATGAGAAGAACCATAACTCAGAGCAAGTTAGTTCTTTTGCTTTTCTCTCCCAATATTCACCTGGCACCAGAAATCTTTTCAAAACCTATGTGTCAGTCAGTAAAAAAGCACCTGAAGTTTTGCTTCTCACCCTTTATTGTGTATGCCAATCAGGTGGAGACCTTAGTAGAACACAGAATTCTGACTGACTAGGTCTGGGCTGAAGCCAGAGATCTCCCATTTCTTTCTTTTTTAAATTTATTATTGTTTATTTTTTCAGAGAGGGAAAGAAAGTGAGAGAGTATGTGGAGTGGGGGAGGTGCAGAGGAGAGGAGAGAGAGACTCTCAAGCCGGCTGCACACTCAGCATAGAGCCTGACTCGGGGCTGGATCCCATAACCCCGAGATCATGACCTGAGCTAAAATCAAGAGTCAGATACCCAACCAACTGAGGTGCCCAGGCACCCTAGGATCTCGCATTTCTAACGAGCCTCCCAAAAGCAATGCAGATGCTGCTGGTCACAGGACCAGAAACTGAGGAACATGAATACAAAGGAATCTAGGTAATTCTGTTTTGAAAGGAGTTGTTTTGTTTTGTTTTGTTTATCCGGGTTAATTTTCTAAATGTGTATTCAGGCTCCAGCCAAAGGAACAACAAAGAAACAGCAGACTGGTGAAGTAAATTAGATTAAATGCTAAACACAATCTGAATTTTACACACTGGGATGCAATACTAACTCAGAAAGGTTCCATATTAATTAACCTAATAGGTAATTTTATTTAGCCATGGTTCACTGAAATGCACCATGACGCAATTAAAGCCAGTATGATCTGACGCGCCAAGGTGGCCGTTTATTTATCTCACTTTTCTCTGTTGGAATGTATGTATTTGTAAAATGGACCAAAGAGTTTAATTCCCTAGGAGGTTAGCTTCTAAAAGATCAAAATTTAAAATTTTTTTTCTTTAACTTGTGAGAAAACTTATTACACATAACAGACGTGATCTTTTCATGTTGGCATCTGCAGTATTTGAAAAGTGAAAGATTAAAAAATTACACTCCACATGCCCTTGGTGACTATCGAAGGAACTGGATTGATTAAACTGTCACTCATCATTTACTGTGTGGGTTAGTGGTTCATTAGGCACAGATAGGCACAATATATCTTAGTCAAATACTTCTGTGGCGTACTTAGCTCTCAAGAAATGAAAACAAAACCCAATAAAACCTTAGACTGTGTATAAAAGCTTATCTCAGAAAATATTCAACCCAAAACAACAGACCTTTTATGTAAGGGGGACGCTAAGATTTATTCTTCAAACTGTGAAACAACTTAAAAAGCTGTACTTACAAATTAAACATATCAGGACAAAAATTAAACAAAAGCAAAGAATGAAGGACAGAAAATGAATGTAGTTCAGTAAAGCCGAGGCCCAGGGTGACCTGCTGCTAACCCAGAAGGAGGGAACAGATGGGTGAGTAGAAGCCGCCTTCTCAGCGTCCACACCTGAAATAAGATTTAGGAGGAAGATCAAGAAGCCCACCTACCTTACAGCAGCAATGGCATTAACGCTCCTTATGTTACATACAATAATTCTTGCTCACATTTTAATATGCATATATGTATGTATTTTAGTATATATGTTTCATTATACATATATTTTAGTACCTGTGTGTGTGTGTGTGTGTGTGCGCGCGCACTGAATCATATGGCAGAACTGTATTTCTGCTTTCTGGTCCAGTTACCTGAGCTAGACACTTGGGAATCCTCTGAAACCCTTGCCTTTCCTGTATTACTTTCATTCTATCATCAAGGTGCCATAACCTAACTATCCCTAAGTATTTCTCCATGTTGGTCACCAACCACTTTCCCCCTCCCTCCGTTCCTTCCTTTCTCTCAACTGCTTCTTAAACTTCGTCCTTCTACTTTACCCACAAATATCAAAGTAGGTTACTTTTGCCCATGGCATGGCCTATGTGTCCTTTAACCCAATTCTGTCAACTCTGAAAGATGGGTTTGACCTTTCAGCCCAAGTGATTCCTGCTGGATGACATTTTCCTTGACTTCCCTGCCTCTCCTCACCTAACCACCAAGGGTAAGTTTATGACCTTCATCTCTGAGCTGCGGGTGTACTAACTGTATACCTGCAGTTAAGCTTATCACACCGACTTTCTCTCTGCCCTTGAAAGCCTGGATGGATTTTTCTTCTCTTTGTAAGCTCCTGGACTGGATCTAAAGTTCGGTACAAAATAAGTGTTCAGGGGCACTTGGGTGCCTCAGTTGTTAGGCGTCTGCCTTTAGCTCAGGTCCTGGGATCGTGCCCCGTATCAGGATCCCTGACCAGTGGGTAGCCTGCTTCTTCCTGCCCCACTCTCCCTGCTTGTGTGCCATTTCTCACTGTGTCTCTCTGTTAAATAAATAAATAAAATATTTTTTAAAAATAGGTGTTCAATAAAAATCCTTAAAATGAATGAATGAATGAATGGGTTGCATAAGCTTGTCTGAAGAGTGCACATAAGAAACTGCAGTAGAGACAAGAACTTGATTTAGAACTATTATGATTATCATATTAAATGCAAAAAAAAAAAAATCAGCTCAGCAAAATATCTAAACCAAATTTCACCAAAATATCTAAACCCTAACTTCATTTGTAAGCTACTCTGAAGGAGTTCCAGCAGTCTCTATGGAAACCTCTGGTTCGGCAGTACATTTTCCTTGAATGCTAAAATCTAGAGCTGGAGGAATTTTAAAGAGTATCTAAGACAATGTTTTGATTTTTGCCTGTAAGGAAATTGCACTACATGTTTAAATGTCTTAGTTTCAGTCCCAGAACCTGAAAAGGTGATTCTGAATCCTGGGCCAGTGATCTCTCCGTGATACCACGCTGCCTCTCCCTAGTTAGATGTCTGGTGAGATGAAAAAAAGAAGAAACAGAGATGGCAAATTGGTTCTCATTACTGATGACACAAATGCTAATGAGGGTAAAAATAAAACAAAATCAGATCTTCAAAATTAAGGTGCGGGCAGAGAAAACAATAAAACTACCCTCAAAAACTGAAGTCTATCATTTTTTGCTCAGTGCAAATAAGATTGTTGTGGATGTTTAAAAATGTTTGAAAATTCAAAACCAACTCCCACAGATAATGAAGACCCCAGAGATAAAACCTTAAAACAACAGCCACGGGTTATATAGATAAGTGGGACTATTCGGACAAGGAACATGTTATAAACTAGTCACAACACAAAAACATAAATAGGTAAGGCCCTTACTGAGGGCTACGGTAAGGAAAAAAATGGAAGACTCAAAATATTCCATTGAATAGCAAAAAATAAACAAAAAACAGTGTTTCTTGTACTACGGAACAATACAGGAAGAAAGAAGTCCCATCTGATTAGTCATTTAAAATGCTACCAGTGAAAGCACTTCTCCAAGGAATAGCTGTAGACCACGCAGGACAAGAGAAAACAAATTAATAAGCTTTGCACATCTTTAATTTCTGTTTATATGACAGCTGATGCAGAACAAGGAAGTTATAAGACTTCTCCATGCAAATGTATTAATCCTCCTGTAATAATGTGAAATGAGGAATCAGGAAAAAAAATTGTTCATTAGTAATTCTCTTAAAGATCAAAGCAAATGACATACTCAAATCTTTTTAGACAAGCCGTATTTGCACACCATGAAGAGAAATCGCTGCTGAAACCTCCAAATAAATTACTCTATTATTCTGTGAGGAAAATTCTGAATTTCAATCTGAAGGGATTTTGGTTACTATGTTTAGTTCCAGTCATCACGTGGCAGAGCTGGACTCTGATGGACTATGGTTAAGAATGTTGGCATGGGTATTCCTAAGATATATGACTGCACAGGTGCTATGTGACAGTAAAATATCTGACAACCATCTGATATTTTAGATAATATACAGAAGACCTGAGGGCAAAGAGCCTTCCATTGGAAATCCACATTGTCCATTTTTTTTTGTGAAGTCTGTGGGTTTTGTGGAATATTCTCGAAGATATGCTCTGGAATGTGGCTAGGCAGACTAGACTATTGGTAGCACCAGTGGGTGCTGTTTGAGGTCAAGGACCAGGTCTTTTTCATGCTTGAAGCTCTGGATATTCTTTACTGTTTTGTTGAATGAATAAACAAGTGAATAAAGATACTCCTACTGTGCAAGGGAGATCTTTGAGGTAAGAAGCCTGCCCTAGGATTCCAAAGGGTTTGTTTTGTTTTGTTTTGTGTCCCCTGTGCCACCACCGACCAGCTAATATGGGCAACATAACCAAGGACCTTCAGATTTGGGGGGGAAGGGGGTTAAATTAGGCATAAAATAACAATATAACAAAAATATGTATTAATTTCACTGGGTTGCTAAAGCTCTGAAACCGTTTCTAAATTAAACATTTAGGATTAAATGACAAATAGATAAAAATGTATATAGTTCATGTAATAAATTGTTAAAATTGTAGAGTTTACAGTAGGCTCTGAATATATCCTGTTTTCAGAGGCAAACATGGTACAAGCTAGCAATCAAGGAAGAACCACTGAATTATCAATGAGAAAGAATATAAAGGCCTTGCCAAGCTCTACAGAAAAAGAAATTATGTAAACATTTCATTCTTAGAATCTACTGTCTCTATGGAAATACAGAGAAATATAAATTGCCATAATAAACGATGACCAGCTCACATGTGTATAGGAAAAGGAGCTGCTGAGACCTTTCTAGTCATACCATGCTTCAGCTGTGGGCCCATCTGAGGGTACATACATCCAATTCTCCAGCCTGGGACCTCAGGCATCTCATGCTGGGGTAAGGAACTGAACACCACCTCCCCGCCCCCTGCCTGTGTCTCCAGGCCCTGATGCACGGCTTGCCAAACCTCCAGTCCAAACCTCTCCTCTCCACTCCTGCCTTGCTTAGAGCCAGAAGGAATGAAGCTGGGGCATCCAGAGACCAGAGGGAGAGGAAAGCAGATGGGAGAGGCGGTGAGAGGGGTTCTGCATAGGCTAAGTGGCTCTCAGGGATGGAGGGCTGCTCAGATATCCCCTAGGGGAAACCTGAACAGAAGAGGAGGCAACAGAGGGAAAAGACCCTGAGGTCTGGTTTCCCCCGCTTTGGCCTCATTAGAGTAACAGGAATGAAGAACAGAGGACCAGGCTGCCAGCTGTCTGGCCTTAGCCATTCATGGCCTAACACCAAGCCCACCTCCTTGCCTTGCTTCCCAGCACTGGGCCATGGTTGCTGGGCCTGGCCTGGGTATTTTTTGGTATTTGTAAACATCTCAATGGAACAGTAAAGCATTTGTTGTTTTGGAAAAAAAAAAAAAATACTAAGTGCCTATTGTAACTATGGGTAAGTTTTATTTATTGTTATGTTTTTTATTTTTTAAAGATTTTATCTATTTATTTGACAGACAGAGATCACAAGTAGGCAGAGAGGCAGGCAGAGAGAGAGAGAGGAGGAAGCAGGCTCCCCGGTGAGCAGAGAGCCCGATGCGGGGCTTGATCCCAAGACCCCGAGATCATGACCTGAGCCGAGGGCAGAGGCTTTAACCCACTGAGTCACCCAGGTGCCCCTTGTTATGTCTTTTAAAGATTTTTTAATTTATGCATTAGAGAGAGAGAGACAGAGAGAGACCCTGTGAGTCCACGAGCAGTGGGGAGTGTCAGAGGGAGAGGGAGAAGCAAACCCCCCCGTCCCCCACTGAGCAGGGAGCCCAATATGGGGTCTGATACCAAGACCCTGGGATCACAACCTGAGCTGAAGACAAATGCTTAACAGATTGAGCCAACCAGGTGCTCCTGGTTTTATTTATTTTTTAATGGAATTTAGCAGGTTGATTTTTGTTATTTTAGTTAAGTTTGACTTTAATTCTTTTTCTACTTTTGTATCATTTTTTAAAATTCCCTAGTGACACCTTTTACCAATATGAATCAAAGGACACTACATTTGAAGAACAAAACTGAAAAAAAAAGAATCTGAATTCCTGTCACATAATACAGTGTCTAAAATCAAAAAAGCCATTAGTAAATTTAAGTTACATTAATTCACACAGCAGACTACCAGTAAATGAAAATGTGGTTCTTAATTAAAGTACACTCCAGATAATGCAGTGTCCTGAGGAATTAATTTACAAGTGTCACAACACTATAGAAGTCCCTACTTCCATGGTTCAATGAACAGTATGAAGCAGACGTCCAAATCCCTTTACTAACCACAGTCACACAATGATGTTTATACAAGCTCTAGTTGCTCCACAGTTACATTTCCATTCAATCATTCCTTTCCTGCACACATCAATTAACAGTCCACCCTTTTACCTTCGCTGGATTAGAAACTTTATACTGACGGGAACATTTGCTGGAAGAGTTTTACTAACGCTTTTGCTTGTTTTAATAGCAAGCTTATGCTGGATCCACACAGGCCACAGAGCCAAAAGACTGCTTTCTGCAGCCAATTCTTTAAATTCATGCACAATTTTTATCTTTTTAACAACTATCACTTCACATTCTATTCTCTTTCATCACTACCTCCTCAAAAAGCATATACTTTCTCTTTAAGTTTATTTTCATGACTAAAGTTGTCATTATGTCACAGTTTAAAATGCCAAACAGTTTAGTGGTAAGGATGACAAATGTCCACTGTCACACTAAGTCCTGGCGGTCAAGACAATCCCTCCTGCACTGTGCTGTGTGATCGGCTCCCACCAATTAGCACCTACAACTCACGTCTGTGTCTAAGCAAAATCACAAATTTCTACAGGGCAAGGGTCTTAGTAGTCAATTGTCCCTAGTTAAACCACGAATGTTACATTCTCAAGAGTAGGACATGGGCAAACTGTGCACAGACGCCCCCTCCTTCCCTAAAGTGACATAAATGTCAGTTAAGGAATAAAATTTTAAGCAAGGATAAAATAAATAGATGAGGAACCACCAGTGGATGAAGAGAGAATTTTTTTCAGATGTGGATGAAGGTGGCAAATCTAGACTGACCACAGACAGTCACAACTTCGAGTTATAATCAGATTATTTACTTAGGACAACTCAGAAAAAGCTCAGGACTAGGAGATACAGTTTCTAGAAAGTGTGAAGATGACTCTGCAACCAGAAATAGAGAGGAAACCTCGAAGTCTGTACAAAGCAAATGACCCACAGGTGTTCTCTGACCATCTTCCATCCCAAACCACCAGCAGGGCACCAAGTGTTTATTCTCTGGAGAACTTAAATCCAAAAGGCCTCAAACTGAGAATTAAAGAGATCGGGGGAGGCACATAGCTGAGAAAAGGGAAATTAAGTGGAAAATATGTTTACTGGCCCATGTGACCATCAGCTCCCCTCTCCTGTCCTGCCTTGAGGATGCTGGATGCCAGGAAATCAGCATCTGAGCAAGAACAAAGACTAGGCCTTCAGACACTGACTCTATGTGTGGATCTCCCAATGAAAAGTCTGGTTTTTTGACTGAACAATATATATAATAAACTGATCGGTCAACTAGTACTCCCTAGGTATACATAAAGATTTATAGTGCCTCGTTTATAAAAGTAAGTGGACAACCAAGGATTCCTCCCAACTCCATATTTAAGGAAAGCTTCCAACAGAAACCAGAGAAAAGGGAAATGGGCACTTATATACGGCAATTAAAAATTTTTAAGAAAAGATGAAAAGTTTGAAAGATGAGAAGTTGTAAAATAAGAGAAAAAAATGTTTTTTTAAACTGTGGATTAAGTTAGGAGCTTCAATATCAAACTATTACAAATTTTCCCAAAAGTGAAAACAGGGAAGATGGAAGGAAATAAATCATTTTAAAAATTCAGGAACTTTTCTAAGAACTCCATCTTCATATTGAAGAGAATCTACCCAGCACCAATGTAAAAAAAAAAAAAAAAAAAAAAAAAAGAGGGGCGCCTGGGTGGCTCAGTGGGTTAAGCCCTGCCTTCGGCTCAGGTCATGATCTCAGGGTCCTGGGATCGAGTCCCGCATCGGGCTCTCTGCTCAGCAGGGAGCCTGCTTCCCCCTCTCTCTCTCTGCCTGCTTCTCTATCTACTTGTGATTTCTCTCTGTCAAATAAATAAATAAAATCTTAAAAAAAAAAAAAAAGAAAAAAGCAACAAAAGGACATTATCATGAAATTTAAGAATATCAGGAATAGAAGAGTCTAATATTTTCCAGAGAAAAAGTATGAGGGGGCATACAAATGACTGTGAATAAGAATAGAATCAGATTTCTCAGTAACAATAGCAGAAGCTCTAAAGAAATTAAGCAATGCATTCAAAATTCTGAGGGAGAAGAAGAACCTAATTATATACTCAGCCAAAGTTTATCAATCATGTGTAAGAGTGGAATAAAGACATTGTGAGAAAACTAAGAATTTGAAAATTGTATCTATAATACATTCTTTTTGAGCATACTAAAGAAGGAAGACATGGAATCCAGGAAATAGGGAATCTGGAACCAGTAAAGGTCCAGAAGGAAAATGAATCTAAATCAGAACAGACTTCAATAAGTTGATTACTTACAGAGGTGTAAGGGAACCAATAAGACATACTAAAACACTAGGAGTCTAGCAACACCAGAACCCATTACGGGCCTTACAACTAATAGCCATATTAAAATGGCCGAGAATTAAAAAGGCCAAGTGTTAGTGGAATCTATTGACAGCTAGAGCCATGGAAGAAGGGTTTACTCACAGAAGTTATAGTTAATCATTTCCAGAAATGTGGGTAAAGAAAAGAATTAGGTTCATTGCCTGAACCCAGCTGGGAACCAGTAGCCAAGGTAGCTTGGAGGATGTACTTCCATAGGGGTTAGCCATTCAGGACACATGGCAGGGCACCAATGGGCAGAGCACAGATTTGGAGAGGGAAAAAAAACCATCTTAGGTCCTACAACAATAGTAGAGGGGCAAATGGAAGTCACAACATGACAGATATTCAGCTCTGTTAAAGCAAGGAATCAGAGAGCTGAGAGAAAAGTTTCAAGGAAAAGGTTGGGGGAGGGAGATGTCAAGAAAATTAGATGGGATTGATAGATTTGCTATGTTTGAGCATTTGTAAAGTATTTTTCATATGTAATTGACAAATATTTTATACCTATAAATAATGAACAATAGGAGCAACGACTAGTAAAAACCAGAGACAATCAATGAAGTCCAGGAAAAGCAAAAAGGTTACAGAAGAAGGTTACATAATCATGACTACTTCTTAACTTACCATGAATAATATTTACATACGAATGTGTCAAAATGTGATACAGACTCTTTCCTGCTAGCATGAGGTGAAGGTGGAGTGGGGGGAGGGTAATGGGAGAAAATTAAATCCTCATCTACCGTAACACCTACTTAGCAGATAATGTCTAAAATAATAAATCAATATATAGCAATATGAACAATTTCTTAAGACATATGGAGGGAGATACTAAGAGAGTTGAAAGTATTTGCTTCTGGGAAATAAGAGGGTTAAGTATGGGTGAGGTGGGAGTTTACTATTTTTGCTGTTATTACCGTTGTAATAATAATGTGGCTATGAGTTATTCATTATACCTGAAATAGTTTACTGATTTGGAAAATGAAGATAAAGACAGTTAAGGGATTTGGTCAACCAATATCACCCTCTAGGTAAGGAGTGGCAGAGACTAATTTATGCTTCTAACGTGTTTTCCACTACAACTTTGCCTCTCCTTTACACAGCAAACCACTGCTAGTTACGTGATTGAAGAACTCATTTCAGATTCCTACATGACCAAATATATAAATCAAAACATAAAAGGTGCTAGTGTACATTCAATGTTCTCTAAATCTGAGGAACTTAATTTATGTAATTCCAAATTAAACACATACATACACACACAAAAGTAAGATGAGAAGAACATCCTTGGCCAAAATTCCTAATTCTCTAGATATAAACAGTATGTTAATCTCCCTAAAACCAAATGTAGCATCTTCCATTTCTTTGATGTATCCTGTAGCACCCTTGGATGCAATACTTCAACAGAAACACAATATATTTGGGTTAACTGATTAATATATTAAAAGCTGATAAGAAAACTATTCTCAGCATTTGTGGAGTTTTAAATTTTCTAAGGGGTCTCACATTCAACCATCTCTTAGCTATTCTCACAAACCAATGAGGCAGCTGAATATACCAAGAGCTTTCCTAATATTGTGAAACTTAATCATGGTGATTGGCTCCTCAAAAATCATCTAAAAATCCATTTGTGGAGAGCCATGAACTTTGTCAACTTTGATAAAAATAGGGAAATTTTAATTTATTTTTAAAATAGTCAGTAGTGAAGACTACACATAGTACCTCATTTTATATATTATTATTCAGTAAAATTATCACTTTTAAGTGACCGCACATAACCATTAAAAACACACATACACTGTTTCTCTCATAAACATACACTGATGAACAAAGAGGGGATGTAAAAACCATAACCATGCTAAGCTTTTGATAGAAAAATAGAACTGGTCCCTCTGCACACCAAAGCCATTGCTAAATTCAACACTTTGGCAGCCACTCTATAATACCATAATAATCTAACACTTAAGACTTGTACTTTTGGAGATAATTCATCATTAAGAAATGTAATAGAAGTTTTCTACTTAGGAATCATGAGTTTGCAGCCAGCAGTCCTTAGGTCTGAATTAAGCACTCAAATGCATTAATGATCTTCTGACTATTAGTATTTAACAAATTATTGCTCTAGTGCTTTATGAGAAAGATGGCCACATGCCACAGTTAAGTCTCCATTTTTCACCTGTTGCCCTAGCAGAATAACTATTAACTTTCAAAAGTATCCTGGTATGGATCCTATACTACACGGTCTTCCTAATTTAAGGGACTCTAGTAGTAGAAATGGGCTCAGAAACTACAGTTGCCTCATGAGCTCAGCTTTCAACCACCTAGATGCCTGTCTGACTATGCCCTGTTCTTTTGTTATGTTCTATTGCATCATCAGTGGCTACATCAGTGTCATTGGGTCATGTATTATGTAAGCAAGTATTATTTGAATTCTCAAGAGCTCTTAAAGAGCTGTTACCTTGGACAGTGACTGATTTGAATCCTCTTTGGTCTTATGAACCGATTAGTAAGAAAATGTGTAAATAATGTTGACAGATAGATGAATTTATGTAGCTCTTGCACTCAAATTCTCATTCTTATTACCATTCTTTTTGAATGTATACAGTTTTTTAAGATTTACTCATTTATTAGAGAGAGAGAAGGAGAAAGAGAGAGTAGTGGGGAGGGGCAGAGGGAGAGGGAGAAAAAGTCTTCAGTAGACTCCATACTGAGTATGGAGCCTGACGCAGGGCTCGATCTCAGGACCCTGAGATCATGATCTGAGCCAGGCACCCAACTGACTGTGCCATCCGGGTGTCCCACTACCACTCTTTCTAAAGTGGATTCATTCATTTTAGTAGGAGTGGTAAATGAGTAATGGTGAGTTTGGAAAATACATGCCAGCATCGATACAGGTCTCGTGAAAATGGATTCAATCCAGTGATTCACATTTTAAGTTTATTTCAAAGAAATTCCTCCTTGAATAAAGTTACATGTAAAACCACATGACACAGAACACTGACATGAGTGGAGAAAGGCAGTCCATAAACCAGCTGAGGGAGAGTGAAAGCCACCTACTTTATTCGAAGCACATAAAGGATCCAAAATGACTCAGAGCATAACCTAAATTATAAAAATGGAATTTTACCATATTTGTGTTTCAGAATCACTTTATTGGTAAAACAAAAACCAATTTCTTAGAAATCATCTTAAGAAGAGATTATGTAAAGAAAGGGCTTTGCAATGAGTTAGCCCTAAGTTTGCATGTTATCTCTATTTACTAACTAAATGAACTTTACTATCTTACTTAGTCTCTCTGTGTTTTGTTTTCTTCCACCGCATCATGGTGCACTAGGATAATAATTAACATGTAAAAGACAAAAATGCAGAATAGAAACTTAGAGTACAGTTTGTGTCCAATAAGATATCTATTATTGTTACTATTATGATTACTATTTCTTAGACTCAATTACTATTATTTCTGTCACTCAGTTTCTCAACACAGGACCTCATATAGAACAAATTTATCTTCAGGATGGGCACTCTAGTAGAACTTCTTTATGATTCTCTCTCTTAAAACACTGGAAAACAAACCTGAGTCCTAGGAAGTCCTTATTTTATTTCATAAATTTCCCTGGTTCAGGAGCAGTCATTAAGGATGATGGCAGAACTCCATACATTGCCAATATGTATGGTGATTAGTCTTATTTAATAAAAATCAATGCTACACAGCCTTATAATACTCAATAAATAGGCAATTTCTTCTCTGATCTATGCAAAATCAATTTAGAGACAGACATTTTTCTATATATCAAGACTAGTATGGAAATTTTTTTCTAATCACCCAGCTGCTACAATGTTAAATAAATTAATTTTAATCTTAAATCAGAGATGTAATAGAGAAAAGGATGATTTAATATGCAATCTCATTACATTTGACAGGCTTATTTATAAATGATTTGCCCCACATTTTGACAAGCATAGTTAATATGTTAATTAGCTTTTAAAAAGATGATGAAAGGAAGAGACGGGTGCGCTCTCGTTCTTCACATGTTGTGTTGGGGAACACTGTCACTGATGCCACAAGGTAGAGCCACAGACATCGTGGCCCCAGAAGCACTGTGATGTTGATGAGATACTATTATTTATTAGCTACATTAGTCACCATATGTTAAAAATTAATCCCTTAAAATAATCCCAAGTGACCTTCCGCTTTAGAAAACAAATGCCACTCTAAAGACATTTATGAGCTTCTGTAAAGAAACCTAAAGCTTATTTACAGCAATAACATCCACGGCTATAGCATAACTCCCCAACAGGGGAGGAACTACACAGATAAGCTGCTTTTCACGCTGGCACTTCTTATAATGTGGTTCTCAGTCCTTCACAAGCCTTTTGGTTTAGAAGCTTAAAGATGATTTCTTATGCCTTGACTTTGAAGAGTTATAAAATCCAAGAATTAAGAGAAGTTATATATGAGACAATGTCCAATTTGATTCCTCTGCTTAAATCCTTCGTCATGGAGGGAGACAAAAGTATCAAAACCTAGGTTTCCTGCTGAGTTCTCGAACTGCACATTTGTTTCCACACTGCCACGGTCCTGGAGACCTAGAGCAGTAAATCATCTCATGGAGCGCTCTGATTTTCCATCACTTGCTGCCGATGTTAATGCATATGTGTCTTCATTAATATTTTTATTGCCTCTGGCTATTTAAACAGAAAACTGGGAAATGTAACACTGTGTAGGGATCGTTAGGTTTTAGTTACTACCCTACTGCCCCAGGATGGTAAATGAACTGGAAAAATAGCCTGAACCCACTTCCACCTGCCTCCCCGCTATTGTCCGTGCATTCATATTTGCACTTCTCCTTGGTGCAGCTGAGCCATGACTCAATTACAGTCCCATGTCTCATTCTGTGAATACCCAGCATCGATGTCATAGATTATGCAAAAATCAGTGCCCTGTGAACTTCTAACTGAAAATATATATATATTTTCTAGGACTTATAGAATAATAACAAAATGGCTTTTAGAAAATGGCTTGGGATGAAATTACAGTCAGAATGACAGGCACAGCGTAGACATAACTCAGATTTTAGGGCTTGAAAATGGAAAGCCAATAAGCATAGGAACTGCTCAAACACAACACATTTACTATTTGGTTTTGGCAATGAATAACCTTGGCATGCAGACAAAAGGGCATTCGGGGTCTTCTATTTTGTATCAGTTTTCCTCCCTTCCCCTTAAATAATAGTCTTCTTCTTATGCTTTATTATGTCTCTGTTTAAAGCAAATTGGCAGAAAGAACCCAAGCCTTCTTCAAGAGGATGAACACACACACACACACACACACACACACACACACACACACGTGCACATGCAGACACATGTGAAAGAAAAAAGGGTGGGTGGGTAGAAATCAAATACCATGTATCAGAAACAGACATATCAGCAAGTCATAATCCATGTGGTTCTTTGTACTTTAAAGAGCACTTTTAAAGGTTTGGAAAAAATTAGCCAGTAGTGTATAAGAAACAGCTTCTTCCGATTATGAGTGTAGAGACTTAACTGGACTGCCAAGCACTAAAAGACGAAACTGGCTCCAAGCCACAAATATTTCCAAACTATGTTCTATTAGCAGAGTCCTTAACTGACCTCATTGAAAGGCAACCTAGAATTTTCATACTCAAAAAATTAAAACATTCCATAACTCAAGAATATTAACTAATGATTATAACTCAAGAATATTAACTAATGATTATTGATATAATGATCAACTGTAAGACAGGAACAACAAAGGGAATGAGAAAGACAGTAACTGATATCCTGATAACTGACATTTATTTCCAACCTTTTCCTCCATTATGACTAATGATCAAAATACTTCTTTTGCCCAAGCCTCTGCCTAGTCTTGGGGAAAAAAATTTTGTATAAACAACCATCCTAAAAGAAAAAAAAAAAAGTATGATGAAAAAATGAATTGGCTCAGCTTCTTAATGATAGATGGTCAGCTTTATTCTCAGTGTTTTGGAATATGCATTAACTTTGTATTAAATTTATTATGAGGCATTACAAAATTTATGACCATAGATTTTAGGCTGTTTAGTGACCCAGATTCTTTTATAGCTCTATTGAAAGCTACAGATCTACACCCCATAAAAATAAATATATCCATGTGTACATAAAATGTTGCATATATTTTCAGTGGCTTCACAGATTCTGAAATCCTATTCGGCTGTGGGGGAGGGGAGGGCTATGAAGGGGTGGAGAGGGGAGGGGTTGCTGGAGCCTAAATTAAGAAAATCTACACTGTGCCCTACATCACAAGGAACTTGATTGTTTTCTTACTGTAAAATGTTTGGATCAAAAACATCAGGAAAGATGCCAGGCCTCATTACAGCCTAATTTACTAAAAGCCAAGATTACTGAGGGAAAAACAGTGAAGTAAGTACTCGGCAGGAAGATAAACAACGCAGGCTGAAGTTTTATAGAGGTCATAAACGTTGTAAGAACATGTAACTGAATTTCATACACGGGAGCATAACCATTCATGGAAAGTGATTCCTATGATAAAACAGCACAAGTGCAATGTGATTTGTTTCACTTTGAACACAACCCTGAGTCTAGAAAGGGGATTTTTCTATGAATAGAGGACATTTTTGAGTCTCTAGAAGACTTTCCTGAGTACTAAAAGATTATTCCCTTATTTAGATCACATTAGATTAGAAACTCATTATACTTTATACTTTAAGATTTTTAAAAATTATTTATTTGAGAGAGAGAGAGCAAGAGCACAAGTGGCAGGGAGGGGCAGAGGGAGAGAAAGAAGCAGACTCCCCACTGAGCAGCGAACCCGACACAAGGCTTGATCCCAGGACCCTGGGATCATGATCTAAGGCAAAGGCAGACTTTTAACCCACTGAACCACCCAGGCACTCTGGGAACTCATTATCCCTTATAAATAATAATTATGCATTAAATCTTGTCAGTCTTTGGGCCTCCTAAACAGGTTTTATTTTAAATTAATTTATTATTATTTTTTTATAAACATATAATATATTTTTATCCCCAGGGGTACAGGTCTGTGAATCGCCAGGTTTACACACTTCACAGCACTCACCATAGCAGGTTTTTAAGTTTTGCTAAACCACCATGTGAAACTGAGACTCTACTGAAATTTAACTTACGTGATATTTCTAAAAAGTAATTGTTTTGTTTCATTTGGAATGATTTGTACCAAGTTCTCAAGAGTATACTACACCAAATCTAGTGACTAACAGTTACACCAAATTTTTAGACTACTTATCTGAGCTTTGTTGTTGACTGGAAACATGCTTCCTACTATTTCCAATCCACGCTGCTGTTTGGAGATACATGCCTCCTTGTTACAAAACACAGCTACGAATTAAGACCCTCAGGGAGAAAAATCGCTGTACTGACAGAAAAGTATCTCCGCCCCTGTCCATTAAGAACGATTCCCAGACACCATGTGCAAGGGAGCCTCTGATTAAGGAATATTCCCAATCATGTTTTTTAAAAAAATCCCGCAATCCTGCCACACACAGGCCAACACTCCTGAACCATTAATCTTCATTCAAACTGTTAGAATGTTTGTCTAGGCATGACCCAGACTGCGCATTACAGATAAATTAGCTAGAGTAAATCTTCCATTTCTCACCACATGTCAAGGCAGGTGGAATATTCTGTCGAGCCCAGGAGGACATCTGGAGGTCTGTACCACAAGGTAACTACTTCATTGGAGTATGTGTGGCTAGGGACAGATTTTGCTCTTGCAAGACCTATAGATTAAAGGAAACACAAAGAAGTTTAATAGGCATTAATAAGACAAGGAAATTTTAATTTGAAGGCTCACAGTTTTAAAAGGTCAAACATGACACTGTAATACAGAATCACAAATGCAATGTTGAGATTACTAGAAAGGCTGGGGAAAGTACATTGCTGCCTACGTGTTTCAAATAATGTTAGTAACCAATAATCACTTATATTTCCTAATCAAGCATCATAAATCTGATAAAATTCCAGAAAAGTTTCAAACAAACAATTCATAAACTATTAGACATTACTCAGAAGCTTAGAAATCTCCTGGACTTTCCGAAGGAAGTTTCATGGAACCCTAGTTCTATGGGTTTTAAGTAAGTATTTTGAGAAAAGATTCCAATGTCAAATAATTTTGGGAAAAGATGGTTTAAAAAGTTAAAACAGGTCTTCATACTGTGAGGCTTCTTAGTGCCCTTCATTTTTCTAAAATGCATTATGAATCTGAAAGAAGAGAATATGATGTTTTTCTCAAAGGGCTGTCCCAAAACTACTATTTCCTTTCAGTGGTATGTCAAATACTTACTGGAAAATGTTCAGGAAACTCTATTTGAAAACCACCTACATAAATAACGATAAAGGAAGAGTTAAGTTTGGAACATAGAGACGATGAGATGCCACAGGATAAATTAAGTGTTTTCTAAGAACTTTAAAAATGAGAAAATGGTCACAGTAATATGTTAAGTGAAGAATTATGTTCAGTTTGACCTCGTAACAGTAAGTACTTTAGCATAGAAAAAAGACTGGCGGAAACTATCTGAATGTCTTCAGTGGTTAGCCCTGGAAAATGGGATTATCCAGTTTTGGGTTTTTCTTTTGTTGCTGCTATTGTTTTGGGGAGGGGTACAGAAGAAGAGGGAGAGAGAGAGTCTTAAGAAGGCTCCACGCCCAGCATGAGCAGGAGGCAGGGCTTGATCTCATTACCCTGAGATCATGATCTAATCCAAAATCAAAACTTGGATGCGTAACCGACTGAGCCACCCAGCCGCCCCTCCAGTTTTTTTTTTCTTTACTAAATACATTTTTCAAGGTTTTTTTCCCCCAAGTTTTCTACAATGAATATGTAACTTCTTTTAAAAATCACAAAATCTATAGATGTCCTTTCTCAAAAGAAAAAAAAAATCCATGTGATAGCTTTCTATATGGGTATGTTCATTAATAACAAGTGAAAACCGTTATTTATCACTGTGAGGCTCAAAGCACATATAACATTTTTATAATAAATGTACCATAGCACATTCATTTTAATGTTGATTATTTATATTTTTATGTTACTATTTAGGAACATGATTTTTCTACTGTTTATTAAACACTGGATACTCCCTTTACTGTATTATATGAAAATGCTAAAATTAATAGGACAGCTGACAAGACCAATAATTTCTAATTAATTCAACTACAGTTATAATAACTCATTTTTTTCTACAATTCAGTTTTTATAATAATACAATGGTATACTGGGGTGCCTGGGTGGCTCAGTCCTTAGGCATCTGCCTTCAGCTCAGTGATGATCCCAGGGTCCTGGGATCTAGCCCCACAATGGGCTCCCTGCTTGGTGGGAGGCCTGCTTCTCCCACTCCCACTCCTTCTGCTTGTGTTCCCTCTCTCGCTGTGTCTCTCTTTGTCAAAAAATAAATAAAATCTTAAAAAAATATAATGGTATATTATAAATTGGCTAATGTTGATAAGTATTCAATATTAAAACACAGACTATACACAAACATACATACATATATATATGGTACCCAACTTTTCTGCACCTGAATGGAACAACTATTTTTTTTAAAAATATTTTATTTATTTATTTGACAGAGACAGCAAGAGAGGGAATACAAGCAGGGGGAGCGGGAGGGGGAGAAGCAGGATCCCCGCTGAGCAGGGAGCCCAATGCAGGGCTTGATCCCAGGACCCAGGGATCATGACCTGAGCCAAAGGCAGACGCTTAATGAGTGAGCCAACCAGGTGCCCCGGAACAACTACTTTTAATAACAGATTTACATAGTAACCTCCACTTTTCTCTACAAAGTTTTAACCTACCTAAATTCAGGTAAAACTGCACAAGAGGTAGGACAATTAGATGGTAAAGTGTTTCCAGAATTTAATAATTCCATCAAAAGATTTAGTTCCTCAAATGAGCACGTTTCTATACAGAGACCATAGAGCTAAGAACAAGTCCTTGAAATAGGTTCTGACTTGTTCCATATGCTCTCATCAAGTGAAATGCGATGCCAAAAACATTGAGGCTGGATCCCTCAGCTCCTCTAAGACCCTCTTGACAGAAAACTAGGCTAGAAGAAGGAGAGAATGAAAAAACTGAGATCTTCTTTGACAGTTCAGAAGACCAGGCTAATTAAAGAAACCTGTGGTATTTCCAGGTTGGTATTTTTGTTTTTGTTTTTGTTTTTTGGTATTTCCAGTTTTAAAGAGAGAATAAGACCTCAAAATAACCTAGAAACAGTATAAATCTAAATAACTATATGATTTCAGATCAAGTATGTTTACTCTGAATATAAGTTTGTAAAAGTGGTTAAATATGAAAAACATAAAAAGGCAAAGTTCTTTGTTTCCATTATTCTCCCCCTTCTCACAAGTTTAGGTGAAGGACTACCCAAACACCGCTGACATGGGTCATGTAGCTCCCAAATAAAGAGTGAAAATGAGCTTGTAATATCTAACTTTTTAAGGTGTTAAGTTGTTTTTAAATGGTCTGCATATTAATGTGTCATATTGAAGAATCTTACTATATTTTAAAGACACACTCCTCTGCATTGCTTGAGAAAAACTCTTCTACCACCTCACTTTAATATAGTTAATTTAGACATTTTCTTGTGGAAGGTGTCCTATATGATGATAAACAAAAGGCTTTCATCTTAAAAATATGACTGTTCAGTTAAAAAGATATACAGATCCCCAAATTTTTCAGGGAGGAAACAAATTATTAAAATGAAGAATAGGGGCATCTGGGTGGCTCAGTGGGTTAAAGCCTCTGCCTTCGGCTCAGGTCATGATCCCAGAGTCCTGGGATTAAGCCCAGCATCGGGCTCTCTGCTCAGCAGGGAGCCTGCTTCCTCCTCTCTCTGCCTGCTTCTCTGCCTACTTGTGATCTTTGTCTGTCAAATAAATAAAATCTCAAAAAAAAAAAAAAAAAAAAGAATTTAAAAAAGGGTATACCCTGAAGTCGGAATATATAACAATATTTTTAATAAATATTTTTGGTAAAGATATCGCCATGTATTTACAGTCATGCATCAAAACACACTTACTCATGCAGAATATATTAAACTGCATCCTCCAGCTGAAGGAAAAACTATAGGACAGGATTAATTAGCACAGCATGTGTGAAAGCTTTCTTTCTCTGTTCCCTGTCAGTTGCTATGGTTACACTACAGGAAGAGAGCTACACCACCTTTTAAAAAGGATGAAGTTCATGGGTTATTATCAAAACTTCTTATATTATGCTTAGTTTGAATTAAAAGTCAAAAAGCAAAGTGTAATGCTCAACAGATGAGTACAGTTATTTGCACAATACCACTTTAGCTGAGTGTGTGCGTACGAAAGGGTGCATGTTCCTACGGGCACTTAAAATGGCTTACAGAACAATCCAGAGTATCCCACTTTAACACATTATCATTTCTAACTCATGAGAAACCCTAGACGAGAGTAAAAAGTCCTGCTGTTCAAAGCCTACTGCCAGTTATTCCAAGTTGGGCAACCTTGATACTAGCTAGCACAGAAGAATTTTAGACTTCCAGATGAGTTAAACTTTATAATTAACTTCTTACCCAATGAAAGAATCCCTTTATATTATCTCTATAACATGGTGATCCCAACATCGGCTACCACCCTGAGCCTGGTTTTACCCTCTGGCGGGGCACAAAATAAATCGTGTGATAGATAATGCTTCCAAAATTCGACCTCAACAGACTAGTAGTTGGTTAGCATCAACCAATGGACACCCTTCAGGCCTTATCTAACAGTTCTGAAAGCTGCAATGGACACTGCTGGCTACTCCTCTTCTTTTAAATTTATTCCTTTGACCTCTCAGATAGGGAGTGGCGTGGTCTCCTGGGATCTTCCCCCATCTGCCCTTAACTGCTGGTTTTGTCAAGGATTATCAAGTCAAACCAGTGCTTTCACAAATATGTATAACGAACGGTGGCTAATGCCATGTTTTGATGTCATCCACAGGTGATTTCTCACAACATCTAATCTCCAACTTCCATCTGTCACAGGTTTCAGATCTGGAACTATCCCATTCCTCACTAGGCATAGGCATAAATATATCCTATGGGCACTCAACATGACCCCAACCACAAGTGCCTACAGCCATCTGCATGTCAGTACAGGAAATGCGCTATGAGTCCAGGAGTAAATGCATTTCACTAGTAAATTGTTTCAGTTTCCAAAAACAGGAAACTTTCTCTTAGCTGTATACAGATACATGTTAGATTTTATATTCCACGCACACTGCACACCTCATTACTCTTTCAAATTCCAATGTATCCCTTGCGCATGTGGTAAGACTGGCTAGGGATTGAGTAGCCTCTAATTTTATGAAGAAAGTTGCTAAACCTAGGACAGGGGTTCAAGAATGATAACTCCCATGTCTCTGCTCAATTCTTTGACCAAGGAATTGAGAAAGAACTGGTAACAATGACTCGTTTCTTTTTAATTAAGTGGAGTAATGGCAAAAGAAAGATGAGCTTGCAAATATCAACTGAAATATGCTATAAAGGCATAGGTTCCACCATATCCCACAGGATGTGCCACTCTTTTGTGTCTCTCAGTAGTTTTGTTTTTATATTACAGCAACTCCTACGTCTTTCTCAACATACCTCATTCCCCAAACTAAACAATCAAAAAAAGAGTGTCTTGCTCTTAATCACAAAATCAGTATTTCTAGGAGAGCAGCTCTTTTCTTCACAACTTGATTCCAAACAGACACGAAATACCTGGGTAATATTTTATCATCTGGCAGTTTAGGCTGGAAAGGAAAAGACTTCTCTATTCAATGAGCCAGTCCATAGCGTAAGGCATATATATATGCCTCCCTCTGCATATATATATTATATATATATATAAAATAGACTTCTCTATTCTATGAGCCAGTCCATAGTGTAAGGCATATATATATGCCTCCCTCTGTCCTTTATATATATATATATATATATATATATAAAACATAGGCATATATATGCTTATATACATACACACACACACACACACATATATACATTTTTTTTTAATTTTCCATAGTCCTGGAAATGGGTCAGAAATGTCTTTTTTCATATAAATTTTTTTAAGGTTTTATTTAAGATTTTATTTATTTATTTGACAGAGAGATCACAAGAAGGCAGAGAAGCAGGCAGAGAGAGAGAGAGAGGGAAGCAGGCTCCCCACGGAGCAGAGTGCCTGATGCGGGGCTTGATCCCAGGACCCTGGGATCATGACCTGAGCTGAAGGCAGAGGTTAACCCACTGAGCCACCCAGGTACCCCTTTTTCATATAAATTTTTAATGGAGTCCCCTTCCTCCTGGAGGATTTATATTAATATCTTGTGATGTGCTAAAGCAGTCTGAAAATTCTTTACTGCTGCTCCTAGAATGTATCCATCAACAACCATCACACAAAACAAAAAGTATTTTCTTCTGGTGTCCTCCAGAGTTCTGGCTTCAACCTCTTCCCTTTGTACTTGACAACGTTTCTTGGGTGATATTATTTACTCCCATGGCTTTAGTTACTCTCTGTAAGCTAATGATCCCAAATAAATACCTCTAGCATCAATCTTCCCCTTTAGATTTCTATTTTTAAAAAGTACACTTCATCTTACATGGGTATCACAAACATTTATCCTGCCCTTAATTCTCCAACTAATGTTTTCTCTTCCCGTGTTCTAGAACTCACCACTAAACATCAGCATCGGGGCTGCTGGGTGGCTCAGTGGGTTAAGCCTCTGCCTTCAGCTCGGGTCATGATCTCAGGGTCCTGGGATAGACTCCCGCATCGGGCTCTCTATTCAGCAGGGAGCCTGCTTCCCCCTCTCTCTGCCTGCCTCTCTTTGTACTTGTGATATCTCTCTCTCTCTCTCTGTCAAATAAATAAATAAATAAACCTTAAAAAAAAAAAAAAAAAAACGTATAAACATCAGCATCCATCCATTCACCAAAACCAGAAGGCTCATTTCATTGTAGGTTCCTTCCATGTATAAAATTACAAAATTCAACATATTTTACTTTGTAATTTCCCTCTTTTCTTCCTCCTTAGGTACTCCTCATGTCTTGCTGGATTGTTATACAAACCTCAAGTCTGTTCATGGCAAAATTTATGAATTTCAAAATACATCCTAGACAATAATGACCTACACTTGTTGAATTTAATTTAACTGAAAACTAAAATTTGGTTGAAATATTTTTTAATGTGAAAAATAACAAAAGACTTCAATGCTCAATCTTTCTCGATAAGCACTATGAAAGCTTGATTTTTCCAATCTCCCTTGCCCATTTTTGCCATCACAGGGAGCAGGAAATGTGGATATTTGAGGGTACTTTAATATATTTAATATCACATGGTATTGCTTAAAGCGGAAAAAAAAGTTTTGGAATTACAATTCTTTCCTTTGATGAAACATCTTTGTTTTCCTTTCCATCCAGATTTCTATTTTAACAGAAGCTAGTCTTTGCAGCATTCCAAAATCCCTTAAGAATGTTTTGATTGGCAACTGTTAGAGTCTTTCAACTGAATAATAATATTCGTTGAAGATAAATTCTAATAAAATGAAATTAAGTGCAGAAGGCATTTAAAGATATTAAGGCAGTATTCTATTTTGCTCTGATTTTATTTACTTATCTTTGAATTTTTAAAGTTAATAAGTTATGCCTAATTACTATCTATCATAAAGGGCATAGATTTTCTTAATCTGCATTTTAAATAACAGAAACAATCATAATATCTTAATACAGACATTCTAAAAAGAAAGAAAATATTCAGAGATGCCTGGATGGCTCAACTGGTTAAGTGTCTGCCTTTGGCTCAGGTCAGGACCTCGGGGCCCTGGATCAAGGTGTCCAGCTCCCTGCTCAGTGGGGAGTCTCTCCCTCTGCCGCTGCCGTTCCCCACTGCTCGTGCTCTGTCTCTTGCTCTCAAATAAAGAAGTAAAAAAGACTCCTGACTCCTGAGTCTACCTGCAACTGAGGGTTGTGGAGGTGGACGGGGCGATGGGGTAAATGGGTGATGGGCATTAAGGAGGGCACGTGATAAGAACCGGGTGTTAAATGCAACTAATGGTTCATTGAACATTGTATGAAAAACTAAAGATGCTGGCTAATTTAATTTAAATTTTAAAAAATCTTTGAAAGAAAGAAAGAAAGAAAATATTCAAATACTTAAATTTCACAAATAGAAAAACTTTATTTTCTATTTTGTATAGAAATTAAAAACAACATACCGCTCTAGGAAATACTTCTTTAAATGAAACAGATCTGATGATGGTAAGACCAATCAGTCAGAATCCTTTGGCTGACTACCATATGAGCGATATGCTGTTATCAGAGCATTAGCCTACATTTTGGAAGACTTGTGACATGAAAAAACTAAATGCCTGATAGTGGTTCTGACACTAACTAGTTAGTTGTGTCTCCTCGATTAAATCATGTAAGCTTGCTTGCTATGTTATGCATAAAATAAAAAGGGCTGAGATCAGATTCCTCAGGTGCCTGTGAGCCAGCTACCTGTCTTTGTAAATAAATTTTGCTGGAACACAGATACATCCATTCATTCACATATCATCTACCACTTTGTGCTCAACGGCAGAGCTGAGTAGTTGGCACAGACTGGGACCCATAAGCTACATTTAGTATCTGGCCCTTTAAGAAAAAGTTTTGCTGACCCATGGATCAGACTAAGGTCACTTTGAGTTGTCCAAGTACTAAAACTCAGTGATGCTAAGAAAATATTACTAAAATTAAATGTGTGATGATCATGTAAGCTCCAATTCTTAAAAAGGCCTTTAAGTAAATAATTCTACCTCAGTGAACCCCTCACATCACATCCACATGCACAGAGAATGTGAAATCATTTCCAGCAGAGTGTGACATCATTTTCACAGCTCACTGGCTTACATTTCGTTTTCTAGTTTCTGCTTCTCATTTAGTGAGACCCATAGTTATTATTCCAATGTGAAATGACAACGCAGTACAGAAAATGAATTTCATAATCTGACTAAATTGGCAATTTTGATGAATGTATATTCATGCTGGTTTTCGCCAAATTTTTATTTTTTAAAATAATTTATTTATTTGAGAGAGAGGCAGACAGACAGACATTGCAGCGAGGGAGGGGCAGAGACAGAGAGAGAGTCCCAAGAAGACTCCCCATTGAGCTCAGAGCCTTAATTTCATGACTCTGAGCTCATGACCTGAGCCAAAACCAAGAGTCGGATGCTCAATTGACTGAGCCACCCAGGCGACCTTTTTCCCCAATTTTTAAAAATTAGAGGTAAAACATACTAAGTTCACCATAAGACTCTCAGTCTTAAATCAAGACATATTATTCAGAACTTTTAGACCATTTGGTTATAAACATGTATTTATATATATACACACCAAATATTCTAAGGGTGTACACTGGTATGTGTTAAAGAAAGATTGTTGAATCATCACAACTATAATTAGGTCAAATTATGTAAAAATAATTATGATTTTATGCCAGAGGTATATCCTTTATGTTTAATAAGAAGCCAATTATAAAAATGACATCATACATATATAACATTTGAAATGACAACATATGCTTCCATTAATTTTTGAGTTTTTAAGGAAAATACAAAATTAAAAGTGTTCCTCTGGAAGGTTTATGAGAAAATCCTTCCCATTTCCTTTCTAAAACACCTAAGACTTTTTTAAAAGTTGTGTGTAGGGGTAATACAATATTTTTACCTGGTCTTACTATAGATAATACTAAAATATGAAAAATCAGTGAATATGCTAGTGTACACCTGATGAGAATTTAATGAGAAGTTACAATCTATTAGGTTTTTACATACATGACATCATTTAGTCATTACAACAACCGAGAAAGTAGTATGATTATTGGTATCCTAATTTAACAGAAAGGAAATGGGTTTATCCCAGGTTACACAGTAGTAAGTAGCTATGCCAGGATGAATACAGGCAGTGCCATTGTATCTCCAGGAAGACTGGGAATCTGGGAACAAATGTGTTCCTGGGCTCCATGCAGATGGAGCGGCAGAGAATGAGTGACTCCCAAGTCCGCAATGGGGGCAGGTCAGCCTGGTGGGAGAGGGAGAGCAAAAGGGTGAAGACAAGAAAGAGAAGTGAGGAGAAAACACAAGCTGCTTTTGGGGTGTCTGGGGGGCTCAGCCAGTTAAGCGTCTGCCTTTGGCTCAGGCCATGATCCCGGGGTCCTGGGATTGAGTCCCCCATCAGGCTCCCTGCTCAGTGGGGAGTCTGCTTCCTCCTCTCTCTCTCCCTTTGCCCTTTCACCTGCTCATGCTCTCTCTCTCTCTCCCAAATAAATACATAAAATCTTTTAAAGAAAAACACATGCTGGTTTTACTGGAAGGAGGTTCCAAAAATATGAGGAAATGAGAGAACACGACTGATGTTGTACTGTAGAGAGCCTCACAGAACAATCACACAACAGACCCTCAAGGAAAAGAGAAATTTGGTAAGGAAGTACTCTGGAGAAATGCTCAGAAACCTTTACTTAAAGTCTAACTGCTGGAATGAGAAGAGGTCTCATCTGCTGATTTTTTCTGAAGTGGAAAGCAACTAGTTAGCCAGAGACTTGTAATTTAGAGGGGAATAGTTAAACAAGAAAGAAAGAAAGAAGGAAAGAAAGAAAGAAAGAAAGAAAGAGGGAAAGAAAGAAAGAGGGAAAGAAAGAAAGGGAGAGAGAGAGAAAGAAATGGGGGGAGGGGAGGAAAGAAGGAAGGAGGGAAGAAAAGGAAAGGAGGGAAGGAGTCTGAGGGGGGATATTTAATTTACAGGGCACTGAGGGCTCTGCTTCCCCCCTTTTTTCCCAGAAATCTCAAACTCAGGTGTGATCAAAGCTCATCTGTAGGACATATAATGACACAAGAAAAAACTCTTCCGGAGACGCCTGGGTGGCTCAGCTGGTTAAGCAGTTGCCTTGGGCTCAGGTCCCTTACTGGGCTCCTTGAACAGTGGGAAGCCTGCTCCTTCCTCTGCCTGCCGCTCCTCCTGTTTGTGCTCTCTGACAAATAACAAGTAAAATTTTTTTTTAAAAAGCATTTAAAAAAAAAAAAAGAAGAGCTTTTCTGAGGTGTCCTTTACTAACATGAACTTTATTTTTAAAGATTTTATTTATTTATTGGGGAGGGGGGAGGAGAAGCAGAGGAAGAGAGACCAGCACACTCTGTGCTGAGCGTGAGCCCAACACGCAGGGCTCAATCCCACAACCTCAAGATCATGACTTGAGCCGAAGTCAAGCTTAACTAACTGAGCACCCAGTTGCCCTCTGACGTGACTTTAACTGAGAGGTTTTAATGTGTTTACAATACATGTCCAACCAAATCAGTTCAAATTAACGAGCCAATTCAAGGGAAAAAAAGATTTGGGTCAAACTAAATACATACTGTTTTTTAATTTTATGGCTTACGGCTTTTAAATTATGATCCTATTTTTCTGAATTTTCTCCTGTGCTTTTAATTTTTTCTCTTATCATACTGTTTGAGCAGAGATCAAGTTATATCTTGGGGTCTTGGTAAAGACTTGGTTAAAAGCCCCCCACTATTGCTAGCCTGATGGGTTTCACATTTTCAATCCTGCCCACAATTTCATAAATAGTCCCTACCTCAAATTCTCCTCTATTGCCCCATTTGAGCTGCCCTTTGTTCCTCTCCAGGATCTCTAATACAAGGACCATACCTGACTCAGGGTATTTGTGTGAATTAAATGAGAAATGCATAGGAAATGCTTCATAGTACACTTGGCTCATACAATACTCACAACATATTGGCTGTCACCATGAACTAAAACACCATCTGATCAGGTCACTTCTCTGCTAAAGAGCTTAATGGGTTCTCTGGAATTTATCCTAAAAGTCCAAAATCGAAAGACCTCCCCTGCTATTACTCCAGCCTTGTTTCTTCCCATTCCTTCCTTTTTATGTTTGAGGCAAATTACCTGTAATTATCTGCTTTCACATCAGCTCCTTTGCACAACATGGTCTCTGATCTTGGAATGCCTACATGTCCTTCAAAGTTATACTCTGGCCAAGTCTTCCAGCAGCTTTCCTGACTTGCCCTCCCCTCCCCTCCCCGGTCCAGTAACGAGCCTTGCTCTTCTCTGACTGACTGAAGCCCCGAGGCTGAGTGGACCTGCCAAGTCCTTCACTCACATGTCAGCTGCCCTCCATCCCACACCAGACTGCAGCTTCCCTAAAAGGAGGACCACAGTTCATCTGCTTTTCCTCCAGCTCCTGGCGTGGTGTCTAGCCCACACTGAGTCTACTGTTGCACCGACATATATGTTTAGAACAGCCACCTATCCTCAAGCCCTGAGACAGTGTTCCTGTAGCAGGTGGCAAGTCTTTATTGTCCTGACAAACAGAGAGAATGGCCAATTCACCTGATCCACAGTACCTCTTCTTTCACCTATTTTATACCTTTATACTTTGGGACATTTTGTCAGATCTCAATAGAGTATCTGTCCCTGGATTTCAAAATGTTTAAAAACCCAATGTGAGTAAAAGTGAATCACAAAAAAGCTCATGATCCTTTTTTGTTATTGTTATTTAGAAGTAAACCCAAACACATAAATTCTTTCTTTTATACCGCTCACATATATGTTAGATACAAATAGGAAGACATATAAAGCTATTAATATATAAGCTACTGGCTCATAATAATAAATGTGATGGATATGCTTTCTTAACAAATTCCATTATTTCTCAAACTAATATGTTTAAAATTTAGATAAATAAAACCTCAAGAAGTAATCAATCTCTCCTCTATATTTTTACATCACATGTCATCTTCCATTCAGCTCACTTGGCAGTTAAGTATATAAAACGATTTTATTTAACTTTTCATTTCCGTGTTTACCTCTCCATCTATATGACAAGCTCTCTATGAGCAAGATTCATGTCTTACGACTGCTCCATTTCTTACCACCACTCTCCACCCCTTCCACATCCTGACATAACACCAAGTCCTCTGTAAAAGACCATACGTAAAACAGGGCTAAGTCTATCTAAACCACACACAGACACGGAACGGCCTTGTCTCTGCTCACTAGGATCCAGACTAGGAACTGGAGGACTCAGACGTGTGAAACCAGCTTAGATCCCAACTACGACACCAGGTTCCTCTGATTCTACGTGGCGCCCTAGCTACCTCTCAGAGTGTTAATTTAAGAAGAGAAGGAGGTATGCCCAGATCTGATAGGTTTTTTTTTTTTTTTAAACCTTGATGGGCAGCAGTACAAAAACATCATTTCAAAGCTTACTCATGTTCCGTTTTATTAAAGAAAGAGACCTGAATTTATCTTTGAGGTTGACTGTTCCTTTCTTCTAAGAAAACCAACTTAATAGCAAAATTTCTGTTATGTAAATGTAAAGCAAGTCCCTACCCACTGTTCTGGGGCAAGCTGGGAAATTAACCTGCATCTTGATGTTTCAGAGCGAAGGGTTTAGTGTAAACTGGGTGCATGTTTTGGCAAAGCTAATGGGCTTCTGAGGCTCTGTGGTTTCTTTGAGGAAGATGTTTGTTGCCTCAAGGAACACAGAGATAACATAATAATGCTCCCCATCATTCTCCATTAGAAGTTTTCAGGAAACAAGAGGACTAAAGAAAGTGGATATGATGAGGGCTTTTCCTCACCCTAAAAAGGACAAAACCAATAAAGCCCAACTTGTGGTTACATTTAGGTCTAAATCCTATCATGCACACTGATACTGGACTGTTGGTAATATAAATATTCTTGGGGCTGTGGGCCCGAGTGACCAATCCTGTGGCTAGGGGATAGAAAATGGACACTGAAATCTGAAATTAGATCTCCCAGGGCCCTCAGATTCTCATGAGGAGGGAACTTCCTCTTTGGAGGCGTGGGGCCTGAGTTCTAAGTAGGTCACCGGGAACACTCATTTTGGGGAGAGAGAATCCAGTCTTAGGCAGACAGAGATGAGGAGGAGATAAACAGAGAGGAGACCCTTTCCCCCCAACTCTGAGGAGGGACTTCCAGGTTCTGAGCAGGGAACCTTAAACTGAAGCAAGCGGTGCCCTGAGGGGCCCTGCCCTGCTCTTCCCCAAATGCTCAACCTTCATAAAATCTTGGTGGGACTGACAGATGTTGGCTGCACTGTAGTAGCCTCAGCGAAGGGTCTGCTCTGCCCTTGGGCAAATGGCCAAGAAGGCCAGAATGGTTAAGGCAGTGCCGAATGCCCCGGGGGAGCCAGTCATGACATGATGCCATCATGAGAGACACCTTTCTGGTGGCATCAAGAGGAAGAGCAGAGTGAAGGAACTCGAAGCACTGTTCCCGACAACACTCAAGCCATAAGGGCCCAGGCTGAGGAGCTCCAAGCCCTCTGGGCACCAATGTAAGGGGACAGAGGCTTAAAGAAATCTAGGGGGAGCAGTCTAGGCAGAGGGCACATGCAGGAGCAGGCCTGGCATGTTGCAGGGATGGTGAGGGTGCCACGAGGGGGAGGCAGTGCGGCCAGCAGGCACCCTGGGGCACTGTCCTGTACCATCCCACGTGTCCTTCACTGCCACTTCCCACCTCTAACTCCCACCCAGCTTCAAATGCTTCCTTAAATCTTGAGAGCAGAAGGCATTCCTTCCTGTTGTGCCTGGTCACCTGGCACCTTCCCTGTGAGCATCACAGTCACTGGAGAATGAAGCTAACTTATTTAAGGCAGAGGCAGTGTCTGATCCCCGGGACCCGCACAGGGCCTAGAATGTGTAATGTGTTCATTGAATTAACTGGTTGAACTAAACTTGGAAGGCACTGGGTGTGTTTCACAAGTTTCAGAGAGTGATCAATGGCACCTTTTATCCTAGGCATTTACCCTGTATTTATACACACAAAGACTTCTGTGCGGGGATAGTCACTGTGACACTGTTTCTAGCAAAAGACTAAAAACAACCTCAGATTCCAGAAGAAAAGTGGCTAAATAAATTATGGCACAGCTTACAAAATGCAGCCAAAGAGGCCAATAAATCTGTATGTATTAATATGGAGCCAACCATAATAAATTGTTGAGAGAAAAGGCAAAACAAAGAGCAGTGGGTATGCTATGTACTATCTGCATTTAAAAAAAAAAAAAAAAAGAAGTGCTTACATAGACATATTCTATCTCTGAAAAGAAACATAAGGAACAGGTAAAGGGAACTGCCTGTGGGGAAAGGAATAAAAAAACAGGAGGAGAAGAAAATTTAATTTTCACTCTACTCCTCTTTTGTTCTCTGAAATGCCTATTACTGTGTACACAGGAGGAAAAGGACTTGTTTTTAGAAGAGAGAAAGAAAAAGGGTCAACTAAGTCCTCACCCAGCCCTGTGCTGTCATACACCCCCTTCCAACTTCCACCCTCAGATTCTAGCGTCTTTCCTTATATTTCATAGTGTGAGTCCTAAAATAGTGATCGGATGTAAATGACAGGTTCTCCTGGTGTGGCAGGGAAACTGATGGCTGGCAGCAATGAGCCAATGACTGGGTAGAACAAGCTGAAATAAACTATTACTTAAATATTCTCACCATGACCACCAAGTTGTCTTCTAAAGCACAGGCTTGTCGTGTAATAGCCAGTTTAGTGACAAAGACCAAGTTAAATTTGCATGAGCAATTTGAGTCATCAGGAAGTTCTGATGTTTAAAAAAAAAAAAAAAAAAATTCCTTAAAGGGAAATTTGCTTTCAAATACAGTACTTAAAGTAGATTTCCCTAAGACGGAAGAGTCAAAACTGCCCAAAGGAGCTAAGATTAAAATTTTTTTTTTTTACAATTCATAAAATGAAGTTTTCATTTCTACATCTAAGAAGGTGAAGGCATGCTGCTCTAACTAACCAGAAATAATGGACGAGAGAATATAGGTAGGTAGGTTTCGAGAAGTTCAAACTCAGAATCAGCAACAAAACAATTTATCCTCCTTTGTCAGCAAACATCACATATGTTAAGCCTGAGAGGACCAAGAATGTTCCCAGAAGACTGCCACAGTTTTAACAGAGCTGTCAGCAATAAAATATAAACTCCTCTTGTGCCAGACTAGACAAGTGTCTTCTCCTTTAGGAATTAAAGACAGAAACCTAACATCTGAAGCATATGTCCTTTATAGAATCTGATATATAGACTTTAACTGTTCCCCTCTTGTCAGTCCAAATAGCTTGTTCTTTCAGGCATTTATCCTCATCAATAAAGCTTTATTTGGAACCTTTAAGTGTAGCTGAAGACATTTTAAACTGAGAAACTATCTTCAAACCAAATATGAGTTCCAGAATAAGGTGCTCTCGAGTTCGCTATCCTATTTTTATTGATCTCATTGTTTCTTTCATTAAATATTTCATTAAAGGAGGAAAAAGAGAAATTGCTTGAAATACACATCTGGCAGTTAAGTAAAACTTAGTGCATGTGTGTGGATTAATCTTTGAAATTATGATTGCATATTAAAATCCACAAGTAGAAAACAGTACCTCTAAATTGTTGACTAAATTACTCTAAACCTATTATACAGCATTAAACACCACACCAAATGCTGTGAACAAATGCAGTATGCATTTCTAAAAATACACTGAGGGAATTAATTGTCAAAATACAACAAAATACCCACAGTTCTTTTTTAAAAAGATATCCTTTATACTATCAATCACTTCTTGTAAATCTTTTTTTTTTTAAGATTTTTTTTAAAGATTTTATTTATTTATTTATTTATTTATTTGAGAGAGAGAGAGAGAGAGAGAGAGAGAGAGAGAGAGGAGAAGGTCAGAGGGAGAAACAGACTCCCCGCGAGCTAGGAGCCTGATGTGGGACTTGATCCCTGGACTCCAGGATCATGACCCAAGCTGAAGGCAGTTGCCCAACTGACTGAGCCACCCAGGCACTCTCCTGTAAGCCATTTTTGTCTTAAAAAAATGACAACTTTATTCTGTCAGTGCTGGAAAAATTGGACAGCCACACGTAGAAGAATGAAACTGGACCATTTTCTTACACCCAAAGAAAAACTCAAAATGGATGAAAGACCTAAATGTGATAAAGAAATCTATCAAAATCCTAGAGAAGAACAGAAGCAACAACCTCTCTGACCATGGCAGCAGCAACTTCTTGCTAGACATGCCTCCAAAGGCAGGGGAAACAAAAGCAAAAATAAACTATTGGGACTTCATCAAGATAAAAAGCTTCTGCACAGCAAAGAAAACAGCCAACAAAAATAAAAGGCAACCTACAGAATGGGTGAAGATACTTGCAAATGAAATATCAGATAAAGGGTTAGTATCCAAGATATATAAAAAATTCACCAAACTCAACACCCAAAAAACAAATAATCTGGTCAAGAAACTGGCAAAGGACATGAACAGACATATCTCCACAGAAGACATGCAAATGGTCAACAGACACACAAAAAAATGCTCCATATCACTTGGCATCAGGGAAATACAAATCAAAACCACAGTAAGATACCACCTCACACTGGTCAAAATGCCTAAAATTAACAAGACATGAAATGACAGATGTTGGCGAGGATGAAGAGAAAGGGGAGCCCTCCTACACTGCTGGTGGGAATGCAAGCTGGTGCAACCACTCTAGATAACAGCATGGAGGTTCCTCAAGAAGTTAAAAATAGGGGCACCTAGGTGGCTCAGTGGGTTAAGCCTCTGCCTTCGGCTCGGGTCATGGTCCCAGGGTCCTGGGATGGAGCCCCGCATCGGGCTCTCTGCTCAGCAGGAAGCCTGCTTCCCAACTCCCTCTCTGCCTGCTTCTCTGCCTTCTTGTGATCTCTGTCTGTCAAGAAAATAAATAAAATCTTTTTTTTAAAAAAAGTGTTAAAAAAATTAAAAAAAAAAAGAAGTTAAAAATAGAGTTACCCTACGATCCAGCAATTGCACTAGTAGGCATTTACCCCAAAGATACAAATGTAGTGATCCGAAGGGATACCTGGCACCCCAATGTTTATAGCAGCAATGTACACAATAGCCAAACTGGGGAAAGAGCCCAGATGTCCATCAACAGAAGAATGGATAAAGAAGACGTGGTGTGTACACACACACACACACACACAATATGGAATATTACTCAGCCATCAGAAAGAAAGAATACTTTCCATTTACATCAATGTGGATATAAATGGAGGGTATTATGCTGAACAAAATAAGTCAATGAGAGAAAGACAACTATCATATGGTTTCACTTACATGTAGAATATAAGAAACAGCACAGAGGACCATAGGGGATGGGAGGGAAAACTGAAAGGGAAGTCATCAGAAAGGGAGACAGACCATGAGAGACTCTTTACTATAGGAAACAAGCTGAGGGCTGCTAGAGGGGAGGTGGGTGGGGGGATAAGGTGATTGGGGGATACACATTAAGGAGGGCACTTGATGTAATGAGCACTGGGTGATATATGCAACTAATGGACTGTTGAACACTATACCCAAAACTAATGCTGCACTACTATATGTTGACTAATTGAATTTAAATTAAAAAATTAAACTAAAAAAATAAAATTGCAAACAAATTGGCAACTCTAAAGAGAAGGAATTCAATTAAAAAATGAGCAGAGGACCTGAAGACACATTTTTCAAAAGAAGACATACAGATGGCCAACAGACACATGAGAAGATACTCAACATCATCCATAATATCAGGGAAATGTAAGTCAAAACTACAATGAGTTATCATCTCACACCAGTTGGAACAGCTGGAATCAAAAACACAAGAAATAACAAGTGCTGGCGAGGACGTGAAAAAAAAAGGGAACCCTTGTGCACTGTTGGTAAGGATGCAAATTAGTATAGCCACTGTGCAAAACAATATAGAGGTTCCTCAAGAAATTAAAAATAGAAATACCATATGATACAGTAATACCACTACTTAGCATTTACTCAAAGAAAATGAAAAACACTAATTCAAAAATCGATATGTACCCCTATGTTTATTACAACATAATTTACTAACAGCCAAATTATGGAAGCAACCCAAGTGTCCACTGACAGATAAACAGATAAAGAAGGAATGGTGTATTATTCATTCATAAAAAAAATGAGATCTTGCCATTTGTGGCAACACAGATGGACCTAGAGGACATTATGCAATAAGTCGGTCAGAGAAAAGACAAATACCATTTGATTTCATTCATACACAGAAACAAAACAAATGGACAAGTGAAGAAAAAAAGAGACAAACAAACAAACAAAAAACCCCCACCGGCCTCTTAAATAACAGAGATGGTTATCAAAGGGGAGGCAGTTGGGGGAGAATGGGTGAAACAGATAAAGGATATTGAGAGCTTATTTATTACGATAAGCTCAGAGGAATGTACAAAATTGCAAAAAAAAAAATAGCCTTTCTGAAAGCATTACAATTCTTCACCATTCTTTATCCATATTACCTAGTTATAGTAATTGGGATGATTACACTAAGAAAGGTAATAAAATCTCCATTCCAGATAAGGCTTGCAGTCATAGTAATTCTGTATTTGCTGGGTTTTAAAATTTTTTTCATGGGCAAAGCAGAAGTTGACTTTGAAATCAGCAAAGGTATTTTTAAGGAAATGACCACAAACTGTATAAACGTATGGTACAAAACAGAGCAGACTCACTTTGGAGAAGCATTTTTAAAGGACATTTAAAAATATTAAAATCTGGGATTTCAAGCTTAAAGATCATTAAATCCTGTCTTCTATTCTTAATTCACAGAAAATAAAACTGCCTATTTAAGTGACTAGTCCAAAGTCCAACAGCTAGTTAGTAAAAACGTTAAGAACAAATGCTTGGACTTCTCACTCCCCACTCATGTTCTTTTTATTAAATGAGCCTGCCTTTTTGCTACCATCTCCACTCAAGGAAAGGGCTTCCAGAGAGGACGAGTGTTCCCTAGTTTCTCCGCCCTGGTCCTTGCTGTGAACTTTGGTTGCTGCCACTGTTCTAGCCCGGAGGACTGGGAGAGCTAACCAGGGCTTACTGTCACAGCTCTGGCCTCTCCAGATCAGGGCTCTCGACGACAAACTGCATGCTGCAGACACCTGGCTCAGCGCCCTGCTTCCGTCCCAGGGGCCTCTCTGTGCAGGGATTAGGCCTGGCCCAGATCCTGCCCAACTGGCAGGAGGTTCCAGCTGATAGAAGGCAAGCAAAATGAGTGCTGAGACTCTCCCACGCTGCAGCTCCCAGGCTGTGTCTTCCCAGCTGCACCTGTCTGAAGAAGGAACTTAGAGACCAGAACTGGAGGGAAGATAAGGGGTAGACGGAAACACGTCTGCCCAGAATAGTGGCAGGCTAAGTAAGAAGAGAGCAAGTGGACCATCAGATTAGCAGCTGCTGCAAGGCCACTTTGGAGAGAGGCTGTGGATAAATGAATAATAAAAAATAGAACCAAATAGTTGCCATCTGCTGTTGTTGCTACTACCTAATTGACATTTAGTCTCCTCTCTGGCTTTGCTGCCCACATGTCCGCCAATATCTTTGCCTGTGGTTAAAAGCAATAGCTCTATCCTTTGTCATGTTATTGTAGAGGGACTATAAATATTACCATTATGGAAATCTACTTGCCTTTACTTACACTGTACCCTGTCTCTGTCCCTATCTCAGAAGCTTCTTGAAACCCTACTCATCCTTGGAAAAGGCCTCTTTGGGCAGTCTCCTCTAAGTCTTTCCAACCCTTTCCTGAGCTCCTGTCATGTATAGAGAAGTCACCTGTTGAAAAATAGTAAAATGAGTGGCATAACTTGTCTAATTTCTCAGTGAACTGTCCGAGAACAACCCACAGGCTTACTTAACTTTTCAACCTTCCATTTTGTTACCTAAAAAAGGAGGCTTATGTGAAGATTAGGTAAGAGATGCCAGGCAGAGTGCTCACTCCAGCATCTGACCCAAGTAGCAGTCAATGAAGGCTTACTCCTCATCACTGTTTGTCACCAGCAGCATCATTACCGATATCCTTTATACATCTTTATACCCTAGGATAAGGCTTTATATGCTCAGTTAACTGCTACTTCTTATGGAAAGTCGTATCACACAGTGTAATTATCATGAGATAACTGGATAGCAGTTTTGATACCATAGTGATGCGCATACTCTAAGGTTGTTCCCCTGACACCACTGCCTCCTGATAGTCACGCTTTTACAGAATCCCCTGCCTGCTCTGTTGAGTAGGGATGGGACCTGTGACTTGTTTCTAAAAAACAGAATCTGGCAAAGGCTATAACTTTTGTCTTGCTGCAGACTCACTTTATTGTCTTCTTGGTTTGACTATTTTGATGAGGCAAGTAGCCATGTTGGAGAGGTCCACATAGTAAGGGACCGAAAGTAGCCTCTGGCCAACAGACAGCTTGGAACTGAGGCCCTGAGTCCAACAGACTGCAAGGAACTGAATTCCGCCCATAACCATGGTAACTTGGAGGCAGATTCCTTCCCAGGAGAACCTTCAGTTAACACCTTGATGGCAGCCAGGTGAGACACCTGGAAGCAGAGGCACCCAACTGAGCCACGCCCACATTCCTAACCAACAGACCCTAGGAGATGATAAACTCGTGTTGTTTGAAGCAGCTTAGACTGTGGTAATTTGTTAAACAGCAATATATAACTAATATGCCAATATTTTCCCAACTTATATTCCAGAGTAAAAAATGTGTCTTTAATCAAATAAATCTGAGAGATGCAACACCAGATTTTATGTTAATCGCAGGAATGTCAAGGGCCTTTAATCACTAGCTAAAATGTCCTACAAATTCACTAGGTGTGGGAGGGGGAAGACACACCCCGACACCCTAAATGATTTGACCAACGAAAATATTTTATTTTATTTTATTGTTTTTTAAGAGTCTATTTATTTATTTGACAAAGATCACAAGTAGGCAGAGAGGCTGGCAGTGAGAGGGAAGCAGGCTCCCCCGCTCAGCAGAGAGCCTAATGCGGGGCTCAATCCCAGGACTCTGGGATCATGACCTGAGCTGAAGGCAGAGGCTTTAACCCACTGAACCACCCAGGCACCCTGAAATTTTTATTATTTTTCATTAATATATGGGCCACAGTTTTAGAAACGCCTTTTCAGATTTACAGAAGCAGCAAAAGAAACAGCAATCAAAAGCTGGCTGTGAGGTGTGTCTAGGTGGCTCAGCCAGTTAAGCATCTGCCTTTGGCTTAGGTCATGATCCTGGAGTCCTGGGGTGGAGTCCTGTTTTGGGTTCCTTGCTCAGTGGGGGAATCTGCTTCTCCCTCTGCTTCCACTCCCCACGTTTGCGTTCATGTCCTCTCTCTCTCTCTCTGACAAATAAATAAATAAAATCTTAAAAAAAAAAAAAAAAAAAGCTGCTCTGAATGCCTCTGCAAGAAGAAGGCAGAATAAGTGTGTAAAGGGGACAACAGCCATCCACCTAACTGGGGGGAATTGACTGGTTCCTGCTAAAAATAATACAAAGATGAAAAAAGTTTCACTTCCAACATTTCTATAGTGATTATTTCTCTAGATATACCAAGCATGATATTTTTATGGGCAAAACAAATTACGTACTTGTATTTCTTAACAACTTATTGCTACGACGAAGACAAAAACGATAGATCTTATTCTTTTCCCTCCCTTCATTCCCCCATCACAGAAGTGATCGACAGTGACTGTGGATGAGCTGGAGGTGGCAGGGGGAAGCCGGGACCAAGAAGGTAAGTGGGAAAGTCTAATAATGAGCACTTTGGTGTCACGTGTCATGTGAAAAGGGTTTGGAGTTTTGTTTTTTAATGTCTTCCTGATTTCCAGAAATTTTATCTATGGCAATGAAAGGGCAAGTTGGCATATACTAGAATGCTTGACTACCTCCAATGTTTGAACTTTCACTTTGCAGATAGCCCCTTAGAGCTGGGGGGTAAAAGTACTGTTTATTTTGGCCTTCACTTAGTGATTCAAAAACAATTTCAAATTCGCATCCAAATTTCTCTACTTCTTGGAGGGAGACCAAAGAGCTCGTTTGTAACTATTCCTGTTGATAAAATGCTGGACAGCAAAACACTTTAGCTGTAATTTTCATAGTTAAAAGATCATCGATCATAATAAAAATCAGAACTACTGGAACAGTCTTCATGTTGTTATTTAAAAGATACAAAAGATGTCACAAGATCTTCCAAGATGATTTCAGGATGAATTATTTTCAAGCCTACAGTCTCAAAAGAAATGCCAATGTTAAAATATCAGTCAACAACAGACACATGAAAGAATGCTCAACATCCCGTGGCATAAGGCAAATATTAATCAAAACCACAGTGAGATACCACCTCACACTGGTCAAGATGCCTAAAATTAACAAGTCAGGAAACAACAGATGTCGGCAAGGATGCAGAGAAAGGAGCTCTCTTGGTGGGAATGCCAGCTGGTGTAGCCACTCTGGAAAACAGTATGGAGGTTTCTCAAGAAATTAGAAATAGGATGTCTCAGTTGTTTAAGTGCCTGTCTTTGGCTCAGGTCATGATCCTAGGGTCCTGGGATCAAGTCCTACATCAGGCTTTCTTTGCTCCACAGGAAGCCTGCTTCCTCCTCTCCCACTCCCCCTGCCTGTATTTCCTCTCTTCCTGTCTCTCTCTCTTTCTGTGTCAAATAAATAAATAAAATCTTAAAATAGAACAAAACACTTTAAAAACAGAGCTACCCTATGACCCAGCGATTACTCTACTGGGTATCTACCCCAAAGAAACAAATACAGTAACACAAATGGGCACCTACACCCCAATGTTGATAGCAGCAATGTCCACAGTAGCCAAACTATGGAAAGAGCCCAGATGTCCACAAATGAATGGATAAAGAAGATGTGGTGTATAGGTATACGATGGAATACTACTCAGCCAACAAAACATTTGCAATGATGTGGATGGAACTAGAGGGCATTATGCTAAGCAAAGTAAGTCAATCAGAGAAAGGCAATTATCATATGATCTCACTCATATGTGGCATTTAAGAAACCAAAACAGAGGATCATGGGGAAGAAAGGAAAAATAAAACAAGATGAAACCAGAGAGGGAGACAAACTGAAGACACTCTTAATCATAGGAGACAAACTGAGAATTGCTGGTGGGGGGTGGGGGGGGTAATAGGGAGACGTGTATTAAGAAAGGCATGTGATGTAATGAGCACTGGGTATTATATAAGACTGATGAGGGGCACCTGGGTGGCTCAGTGGGTTAAAGCCTCTGCCTTTGGCTCAGATCATGATCCCAAGGTCCTGGGATCGAGCCCAGCATCGGGCTGTCTGCTCTGCGGAGAGCCTGCTTCCTCCTCTCTCTCTCTCTGCCTGCCTCTCTGCCTACTTGTGATCTCTGTCTGTCAAATAAATAAATAAAATCTTTAAAAAAAAAAAAAAAAGACTGGTGAATCACTGACCTCCATCTCTGAAACCAATGATACAATACATATTTTAAAAAATGTTTTTAAATAAACTAAACTTTATAAAAAGTAGTTCATACAAATGAACCAATGACTGAAAATACTATTTACAAAGCATCAGAAAACTAAGAGGACAAAGACTAATACAAGTTTTTTATCAGTCAAAGGAGAAAGGAGAATTTCATCATATCTGAAAGAAATGAGCAGAAACAATCCAATCATCAAGAAGACTATTTAAATGTTGATTTACTCTTACTGTTTTTAATAATGAACTTTGCAGTGTGCCATTATATATTAACTAATTCCTGTAAATCATATGTATTACATAGATAAATATATGCATGTGGAATTTAAAAATTATAAAAAATAGTCAATTTGATGCCCACGTTGAGCTAATATAAGCACAAATCAATGTTCTCATATTAAAAAGAGGGTAATAAAACATGTAGTGTCTACTTCACAGGCTTATGAGGGTAACACAAAATAAAAGCTATGAAATCACTCCACGAACTATAAAGGGCTGTTATTATTATTAGAGATGACAAAGGTTTGAATCAATTTCATTTCCTAAAAGCAATCTAATGTCAAGTGCTTCTGATAAAACGTTTTGATGATTCAACTACTACAATGTTTCCAAGATTGAATGCAATATTCAAAAATGAAACTGCCTCCAGCCACCAGAATTTAGAACGACTTCTACATCTTGTCCTATGGAAAATCCTCTTCTTGTGCTTCCACATTGCACAGCACAGAAGCCCATATCCAAAGCAGATCACAGACATTTCACTCACAAAGATGACAAAATAAGCAATTCCTAAAATTCAGAAAGTGATTAAGTTTGCTTCATAGCCAATGCTGACAAAATGTAGGGTACTGACATTTTTACTGGAATGAAGGATACATGCTACAAACTGCTTGATATAGGAATTTGCTAAGGAATCTCCCATAATCTTAAATCATCCATTTTGACAGTCTATGCATACCTCTTCTTGAAGACCACAAGTGTGTCCCTTAATTTATGCATATTTCTGTGTACTTTCCCTCTTGAGACGTTAGATTGCTCAAATCAACTTTGACATCAAATCTCATTTTAAAGAAACGTCCACAAGTCTTAGAAAACAAGTTATAATGGACCTACACTGCTTTCTTATAGACTGTTTTACAAAGCATCAAATCTCTGAAGACTCTTAAAAATCAATATGCTGTTTTTCATTTAGATTTCTGCATTACCTGACAATGTAAAAGTAATTCCTGCAGTAAGAGCGACTCTTTAGAGACTTCAAACACTGACGCTGCACGTTAGTAGCGTTCATTCTCATAGTGTTCAAGGATTTACTCATTTCTTTATTACCGCAGGTACTAAGGTATAATTATATTTTTCATTAGGGCTGATTTTTCTTGCGGTTCACAAAATTTTCTTATCTCACAGGTCTCTCCTACTGAAACATTTGGCAGAAGCACTCAGTTGTTTATGAGGAGAAAATGTATAATATCAGCAGATTATTGGTTAATTAATGAAGTGTCTGCCTCATAAAAGAACTAACATGAAGTATAATTTTATTATCTAAGAATGACAGGAATGGGACAAATCTATCGTAAAAACTGTCACAAGAATTAGTCCCTCTCATTAAATTATCCTAGTCCCTTTACTGGGGAAGTTAAGCTGAATGGCACTGTGATAGATATATTTTAAAATCTGAACTACAAACAAAGTTTTTAACACTGATTTGTAGAGAATTATTACTTCTCTAACAAAAAAAGTCTACCTCTGAAGACTTTGGCCAGTAATTACTTTAAAATAGACAAATGACAGTTTCCATAAAATATACAAGACAACAATTTTTTGTTGTTGTTAAAGATTTTATTTATTTATTTTACAGATGGAGATCACAAGTCGGCAGAGAAGCGGCAGAGAGAGAGGAAGAAGCAGGCTCCCTGCTGAGCATAGAGCTGGTTGTGGGCTCGAGCCCAATGTGGGATCGCGACCTGAGCCAAAGGTGGAGGCTCTAACCCACCGAGCCACCCAGGCACCCCCAAGACAACAACTTAAAAATCAGATCGCTTTAAAAAGTTCATAAGCCCTTGGAGCACATCCACAGGCTACCGTAACTGATATTCAAAATGGCGACCATGAGACTTTCCTGCAAAGAAAAGATGCAGGAACCAAGTTGCTATTATTTATCACTGTACCTCACCCACCAGCACAGTGTTGGGTCCATGGGAGGCATCAGGAAAAATCTGCTGAACAAACTGTTGAATAATATTCCTTATTGTATCCTTGTTCAAAAAGGCAAGAAACTATGTTACACACTTTAGGGGAAAAAACTATGTTTAAAACAAATAATATTTTGAACACGTCAACCCTCAACTCTAAAGGGTTAAATGTAAACATACATTTATACAGACTGTCTATAAGCCAGGCACTGTCCTTAAATGATTTGTCAAGTGTTAATTTGTCTTCTAATAATTTTGCGAGGTACCCCGTATTACTATCAGCATCCTTATTTTTAAACAGGTAAGTTAAGGGAACGGAGAATTTTGGTAATTCACCCAAGGACACATGATTTGTAAACTGGACAGTCTGGGTTCAAAGTCCAGCATGTAGCTCCAGAATCTGCACCCTGACCATTCTGGAACATTTATTTGGTCTTATCTTTTCACTTGGGTATATGTGCTTCCATGTAAAAAAGTCTTCTATTTCAGATCGAAATGTTTTTACGTGGTTCTTCTGCCCTGGAGTTGTATACTATTTATTCCCAACCTGTGGAAAAGGCAAGATTTGAAAAGATTTCTCCCACCGGGAGGCAACAGGGTATTTTTCAGCTACTGCCCGGCACAGCTGAGTCATAGCAGGACACTGATAAAGCCAATTCAGCCTTCTGCCCACAGGACTCCTCAATGCTTTCATTTCTCCCAGGAACACAAGGAAACAGGGTGGTTCCTTCTAATTCATAAATTACCAAGGCTCCATTCCAACTTATATTTCCAATGAGGTTTCCCGCAGGTCTACTGTAAGAAATGTTCTATATATCTATATTTATATCTATATCTGGATCTGGATGTAGATCTAGATCCAGATCCAGATCCAGATCCAGACATATACATACATACATACATACATACATATATATATGTGTGTGTGTATGTATGTGTGTGTGGATGCACACACTAGTTCTAATGTGAGGAGTGCGGGATAGCAGCCCCCTTCCCAACAAGGATCTCACTGCAGCTGACAAATGTTCCCAGACTGGGAGAGATTATTTTGACCTGGACATCTGGTCAGCACTTCTACCCTCTCATTTGTCTGGGGAATAAACCTGTGGATGTGTTAAATAGGTTATCCATAGCTGACTGGGTACTACACTAGGACTCTGGAGACACTGGTGACATTAACATTAATAACTTAACACATTGCTTACTAACAGGTTCAAGGTTAAGGTTATTTTCCATTGTTGGGCCAAAGGTATACATGTTTAAAATGAGGGATTTGGACAAAAAATCTCTGAGTTTCCTTCAAAATACAAAGAAAATCTAAAATGAAAAATTTTGGAAATGTAAATGTAGTGTGTTTTCTTACACAATTATAACAGATTTGTGTCAACTTTCCCTTCACAGACTTGCTGCCTTATCTGAAAAACAAAAATAAAACTTTCGCAATGATAAGATTCTACTGACAACTGGATGAGGGCTTCAAAAATAACATCACATTCTGCTTCCAACTCTTGGAGTGAAAGGCTGTCAAACCATACTTATTTTATGTTATTCTTTTAACATTAATATTTAGTGATTCTGATTAGATGCTCCCAACATATTTTAAGTAGGTTGAGAGTTTAACAATACATTTTCAGAAACTACCTCTGACTTTTCTTATTATGCCTTTCTTTATATCTTTCCTGTCCCATTCTCATGGGGGAAGGGCACTCAATGTGCCAACTCACTGACCCCATTCTATGACTTCCAGGCTCGTTCTAAACACAGTTTCCACATCTAACATTTGCGGTTGTTGTTTCACACAATAGATTCCTCAGCTGGCAACTCTAACTCCAAAGCTGGAAAGAAAAACCAAACACTTCAATCTGCATTTTATATCAATATCCTTCCAGATCAAAAATTAGAATGTCAAATAACTTGACAGATATTTAACTGAGAGACGTTCCAGTTTTAAGGTTTGAATTTTTGCAAGAAGTATATTATTTTTGATCTATAAGCCTGATTATACACATCAAGTTTATTTTTATAGTATGTGATAAAACAGACTATTTTTCAGACATGTACCTAAAATTTCTAAGCAACAGAGATCATTAGTTCTCAATTTTTTTTGTACTTTCGATCTCAGGACCCTGGGATCATGACCTGAGCTGAAGGCAGATGCTTAACCGACTAAGCCACCCAGGCTCCCCTCCAGTACTGTCTTTTATGAACATGAGAAAAGAAAAGTCCTAGCTTCTTCCTATGTTGATCCACTATAAAGGAAGAAATCACTCAAGGTGAGAAGAAAATTTTTAATATTAATATAAATATGTATTACTCCAAAAGTAAATAAACCAACCCACATTGCATTTTAAAAACCTTAGAAAACAGAAGAGGAAAAGCAAACTAATATTGAACTGACAGTATTAAAGTGAAGGGAAAAAAAATCATCAAAATCACAACTTTTGTAACTACATCTACCTTTCAGAATTTACAATCTACCTCAGATTTTCCACGGTAGCCAATTTCTCTAGCTCCTATTAAAAATTTCAGAAAACACGTACTTCAGACTACAATGACTCACTATGACCAAGATTCTAGTATAAATCAGGCCTGTTGACATATGTATCAGGGGAGGCTGGTCTGGGCTACATTTTAAAATGTAGCTTCTTGGAAGGGAAAGAGCAGGAGACAGAGGAAGAGCCACGAATAAGAGACATCAGTGAATTGTTAAACTCAAAGCAACCTTTTACATATACCTATAGGTTAACCGAACTCACGTTCAAGTGTACGCACTGTTGTCCTGAGGAGCCTGTGAGTGTTCCGTGATTCTGAGGTTAGTTTCAATGCCGCTCTTGCTAACATCACCTACCATTCCCCACCCTGGTCATTACTGCCAGCACTCGGTGCTGGAGCCATCTCACATGCGGATTTTTTTCTAAAAACACAATGGTGTATTTCAACTCAGATCCTGCATCACTTATCTGATTTACTGCCAACAATTCTGCCCTCATACGGTATAGTAAAAAAAAAAAAAAAGAAAGAAAGAAAAGAAAAGAAAAACCCAAACCATAATAGTTTTGCATATTGAAATCCCTCTGCCCAGAAGGTTTCCATCCACGGTGGAGAATGAGATGATCACCCCTATTTGTAGCAGTCTGTTCTGCATTTTAAGATGTCTCATTACCTCACAGGCATGATATGGCTAAAAATGAACTAACACTCTTTTGAATCTCCTTATTTCCATGGAGTTGGAAGCTGCCATTCTTAGCAATCAACCCCCATCCACATTGCTTCAATCTGCTTTACAGTGACTGAACGGAGAGGTTTCTCACAGACAGAGTAGAATATGCATATGAGTTGCAATTCATATATTTCTTTCTTGTTTCCACTTACAGTTTTTAAAAAACCCATATAGATGGGGGTTTTTTTAGAGGATTTTTAGGGCAGTGAAAGTCTTCTGTATGATACTATAATGGCAAATACATCATTATAATTTGTCAAAACCCATAGAATGTACCACACCAAGAGTGACCCTGATTTAAACCACAGACTCTGGGTGATAGTGACACACCAGTATAGGTTCACCAGTGGTCACAGATGTGCCATTCTGGTGGGAATGTTGATAATTATCCGAATGTGGGGGGGCAGGGAACACATACGAATTCTATATATATTTCTGCTCAATTTTGCTGTGCACCTAAAACCACTCTAAAACACAAAGTCTATTTAAAAGGAGAACAGAATCTCTCCTATATGCAGTATCTTTGCATACCTGTGAGAAGTCACATTGCGATAAGACAAAACAGAACAATATAATGTCACCATCATTGTCCTCATCACCCATCCCCCTTGAATGTGAGAAAAACTTTTGAAGGGATGAGTGGGATATTAAGCAAGATTTAAATAATGAAGCTAAGTGAGGATGTTCTGATCAGAGAGAAGGTGATTTTAAGTATCAACATTCATTTTCAAAAGGGTTACCACATCTTTAAAATAACTATCTAGTTCACATATCAAGCAAAATTACTTCTAACATGCAATCTTGATAATCTTTTTGATAGATTATCAGATATGTACATTTTAATTTGGAGGATTCAATGAAGGCTAGAAAAATTAGGTTAAAATTAGATCTTTGGTTCCTACTGCACCATTAGTTGCTCTAAAAATATTCTTCAGTTTTCATATGTACATGAGAACAACTCCCAGAACTTTGCATTAAAATTGCTCATGCTTTAAACTGCTGAGAAAACCTCTTAAAAGCAGAGTGACACCTCACTGGAAAGTACAGTTAATTCTGCTAATAGAAAATATATTCTGAAACAAAGAGTAAAAATGAACCCTACAGACCAAACAAACGCACTAAGTTATATCTAACCTTGAAGTTGTAACTACGGCTTCCACGGTGAATTTTATATGCTAATGATAAAAAAAAGAATTAAAGGTCTATACTTTGGGGACTAACAGGCATTTATTCAGACATTTTCTATTTATCAAACTGACAGACCACTGTGCATCTGAAAGCAGCTGATTTCTTTCTGTTTTCCTCTAGACCCCCACTCCCCACCCCACCCCCCCACCCCCCAGCGAATTCGAGAGACCCATTACAAACAAACCCCACGCTTGCCACAGTCTCTGAAGACTTCTGTCTCTGGTGTGTCCCACAAATTAATCTAAAATGTGATTTACAATAATTTCCTCTCTTAAATCAAGATGAGGAACAGGGAACAGCCTGGAGGAGGAAACTACCAACATTAGGAAGGTAATATTTTAGACCTCTGGTGGGAAAGAGACCCATCCCGTTTTCCTTGATTAAAACCACATAGCTGTTTAACGTGGTTCCTGCATTGGAAAGTAAGTAAAAGAAAAAGAAAAAAATATATATATATTAGATATATGCCAAAAGCTTCCATGCTTACATTACAGAGTTCTCACTGTCTCTTTTCTTTAGGGTCAAATTTAGCCCGCTGTCTTTCCACAGAGTTAGGCATGATCCTTTAAAACATAGGAGAGTAGCAGGGAAAGGTGGAGGACACCATCCTTGTCTTGCAGGGACTGCAGGAAAGTCTAGAGATTCATCTATTTTGTTTTCATCTCATTTATATGGAAATACACCCTTAAGTTTCATACTATTATACTGCAAATGAACATTAATTTCTCGGCGAATTTATTTATGCATTTACTTGTCATACTTCAATAATTTTCTTTTAATGTGATCTCAGCGCATATTATAAAACTGCGGCTCTCATCTGTTTGAATTTCCAGAAGACGGAATAAAAAAAAATTAGATTCGAGGGAGGGATGGTAGAGTACTGGTTCCAGATTCAATGGACCGATTTTAATCACCAGCAAATATCTGGTTATTAGAAAATAAATTAATAATTTTGGAAACATACAAACATGAAAAACCCCAGCAGTCCAATGCTCCCGTCTTATTTCAGTGGAGGAGCCTAAGGATCAGAAAGAATAAATGGCTTCGTGAAAGTCACAGGCTAGTTACAGACAGAGCCAGCTTTCCTAATTCAATGTTCAACATATTTTGCCCTCAATAACAGCAAGATGATCATTTAAGGCCTGCAGAGTAGGAATTGCAAATCGTAAACACCTTCTCTGTGTGTTTACATTCACTCAGTGACATGTATTTCTGCAGCCCAAGGTTATAAACATAGTAAATACCAAGCAGGGTATTTAGGGCCTAAGCTTCAAAGCAATCCTGAGGTTCCCAACACTATGAAGTTTTTTAACTTTTGACTGTGCCCAGCCAAAATAGCACCAATGAAGAGAAAATTAGTTTAACTGCTGGTTTACCAGAGCAAATCAGCAGAAATTAGTAAATTTAGGTGGGTCTTAGTCTTTTTTTTTAAAAAGATTTTATTTATTTATTTGAGAGACAGAGTGCAAGCAAGCATGAGCAGAGAGAGGGACAGAAGAAGAGGGAGAAGCAGACTCCCTGCTGAGAAGGGAGCCCGATGCGAGGCTGGATCCCAACCTGAGCCAAAGATAGACGCTTAACCTACCGAGCCACCCAAGAGCCTCAGTGGGTCTTAGTCTTTACACTACTACTCAATTTAGTCATACATTTTTTAATTCATTTGAACAATATTTGCCGAATGCCTACTACGTGCTAAGGATGGTTTCAGACATAGCACAGGCAACAGTGAGAAAGACGAGTCCCTGCCCTCACAGAACTTACAATCAGGTAGTGGAATAAAAAACTAAACATAAACGAATGAACACAATCAATATTTCAGCGCTCCGTAAGAGCTACTGAAGAACTCCAGCTTTGTGACCAGTTACCTGTGCGATCAAGCCTCCCAGAACTCAGGGCTCTTTCAAAAACATGGGTTACTATACCTTATCAGATTGAAGAAACAATGAAACAAGGATTTCTAAGTGTCTGGCACTCAGAATAAATTCAATAAATTTCTCTGTTCCCCACACTCTCCAGGTAGTTTTTCTAATAAAAATAGTAACATTTACAACATGGCACCTGTACTCAGATTTCATTGGTCTCTCTTAATCAATTTTCACATTAAAAAAAAAAAAGGACAAAAGAACTGCTTCTAAACCTCTTTATACATCAAAGTCTGAATTAAGACCTGGCATTTCTAATTGTTCTGCTTCCTGGAACCATCCCATTTTGACTGTCGAGCTTCTCTCCACAGCTTCTACTGTGCTTCCTTCAGCTCAGACATAAACACGTGCCCAAGTGCAGTAAATCACAGTTAATTGCATGTCTTAAATTAAAAGACAAAAATAATGCACAATTAATTGGGGGGAAATTGTCAATTGGTGGTTGAGTCTCACTTATTACACTTCATGCACAGGATGCACGCCAAGGGTGTGTTCCAGGCAAGGAGACTCGGTTGGCGACGCTAAGCGGGGGAGGTGCATGGCACAAGCCTTCTGCAGAGTGGGCTGGTGCAAGAAATCAGGGGCTGTAGAATATGGACCCTGCAAGTGCTGCACCCAGGCTTCCTGGACAAGGCCTTTCAGTGCAAGCCTGCCCCCAAGAGGGAAATGCAGCAAGCCCCAAAATGGTCATTGGTGAGGGACTGAATGAAGAGGCCTGGGCTACAAAAGGAAAAATCTAAGCTGTTAGAAAATATTTTTTTCACATTTAACAACATGACAAAATGTGCATGGCATATTCTTGGGTGAAAATTGTTTACAAACAAAATGTTTCAGAAAGGCAAAGCATTGAGGATGAGGGGAAAGGAAACAAGGAAAACGGGAAGGTTTGCTCTGAGCATCTCTAAATTTTCTAATTTTCTAAAACACTTCCTAAATTGTTTAAAACTGCATTTCAATTTATTCAGAATCTGATATTATAAAATGTCAGCTTTAAAGACTCAAAAGAATCTTTTAAGATAAACTTACCTGACAATTATAATAAAAACATTGCCATAAAATTAAAAAATAATCCCTAGTAAGCACTTACATATAATCCCATTATACCCTTGATCATACAAACAAAATCAACTTCGTAAAACGTATTTAATAAATATACAAGAAAAGCATGTTCGATAGAATTAAATGTTCAAAGCAATTACTTACTCCAACATATACCTTACAGTATATTATTAAAAAACCAAAAGAAAATCACTACGAAGCCTTATTAATTTACTGATACTGACAACTACAAAATATGCTCACGGCAAATCCAATAATCCTGTATTTGAGGAACAATAAATCTCTTCTCCACCCACCTACTCTCCCATTATTTCCTACTCTGTAATAGAAAGACCTTATGTCTGGCCACCTTGTATTATTCTGATGCTAAAATGTGGCAATAGACCACACACACAAGCACACACACACACATAAATGTGGCAATAAACTACACACATATACACACACAGAATTTCATCATCTCTACCAACTAGATGGAAATGACACTTTCACAATATATCACTCGTTATGCTAACTTTTCTTCTATTTCAATTTTAGAAGAAAAGAATACATAAAACACAACAGAGTAGATTCATTCCAAAGGTACTGAACAGTCTACTAACCTTGGAATAGGAAATAGACATTTCTTGCTCTTTTATTTATCGGGAGGTGGGGTGGGAAAAGATAATCATATTTCAGCAAAAGCCTGTATCTCAACCTCAGGCATGTTTATGTCCCCAGGGTAATATTTCCATTCCACTCTTAATGGAACAAATTTCTAATCAGAATATGTATTCAAAAATAATTGAGGGAATGCGATGTCAACGTATCACGCTGCCATCAGTATCCCTGGCGCCGGGAATCGACTCGGCACCCTCTCCGCTGTGACAGTGCCAGGCCAAAGCAGGAATGTCACACTTGATGAGGGGAAGAGAGCTAGCAGGGATGATACAATTTTGCTTCCCTTTGTGGGCTCAACACAGAGTCTGGAGGAAAGCTTCCAAGCTGGAAGAGGCCAACCTCAAAACTTTGAGGAAGGGATGACTTCTAATGACTGAAAACCACAATTTTTGAATCAGAATCTGTGTCTACTTTTATAAAGCTATTGAGAATTCTTGACACAGTCATTTCTGGAAAACTTAACCTTGGCCCTAGATTTTTAAATTATTAAAACTGCTGGGCAATATACAGTATTGAATGTATTTTGTGATGCCCCAGAAAAGTCCAGAGGCTTAAGTTCAGGTTTCGTCAAGTCTGACAACAAATTGATAATTGTGAAAACTGGGTGATGGGTTAGGGAAGGGTTCCTTATACTATCCTCCTGCTTTGGAATGGGTTTGACATTTTGCATAATAAAAGGTGAAAAAAAATTGGATTTCTTTCAATATATTTCATGATCAAAACTGAACTGACTTTTCCTTTAGAAATACATGAGATCTGATTTATGCTTATGATTATTCAAGACTCTAACAAGCAGTGTGAATTTTTAATAGCGCTACGAAGCTTGATGTTGATCATTAAAAAAAAAAATTCCTTCAATCCTCCAAAAAATGTTACCATGATCTATAATGATGGAAGAAGAACACCTAAACAAACGCAGTGCCACCATCTGCCTGGCATTCTCACAGTGTGACAAAATAGACTGGTAATTAACTGCTTTCCTACCGAAATCTGCCAGCTTTAACTCCCCCGTGTCACTGATCAGAAGGTTCTGTGGTTTCAGGTCTCTGTGCAAAATATAACGCTGGTGGATGTAAGACAGCCCTCGCAGCAACTGAAATAAAAACAACTGAAAAAATAGGGAGACAAAAGTTAAAATCTGAACACAGATAAAAGCCAGTTTCTACATACAGTCTGCCAAGAACTTGTATTTGGTAAAAATGGGTACCCATCACTAAATTTCCTACCCAAATTATTTGAGGAGAATGTGCATAAAGGTATGGAAATCTTTAGTTCGTTAACAAGTAAATCTGAAATTTTCTAGGGGCTTATTACGTCAACCCAGGGTAAAACCCTCCCCAGCCAGGAATCTATAATCCAATCTGTACTCTGTAACTTGGGTGAAATGTAAAGAATTGATTCTTGATAATATCTGATTTCCTCAGGCTTCTATTGATGCTTGAGACACAGGGGAAAAAAAATCTATCCATAACATTATCAACAGAAGCAGATTTTTTTTACCAAGTTTATGTAAATGTGCACATATTTACTTCCATAGAAAGGACATAAACATGTTATCCAGTGATTCACCCATTAACATGCTTTAAGGAATGGAAAGATAAGATGATTTTAATAATTAAAACAAAACAGTCACATGGCCCAATTAATACTACATTGTAATTATACTGCTTTTGCACATATGGCCATAGAGATTAGGCTGTTGCCTAAAGACAGACATGCACCTTCACTGATTACAAAGCAGACCCATCTGAAAGGAAACAGAAAACAGAGAAACCAAGAATTTAAGAGCAATACTTTTATAAGAAATAATTTTAGGAAGTGACTGATGGCCTTCTGTGTTTAGTTTCATACTGGATCATATCAAAAATTCCTATTTTGATAATAACAAAATGTGATTTGCAAGGGTGTCCAATATTCTGTTTATGAAAAAGGAAACACTTTATTTTATTCATTTATCCATTCATTTATTTATTTTTAATATTTTTACTTATTTATTTGACAGAGCATGAGAGAGATCACAAGTAGGCAGAGAGGCAGGCAGAGAAAGAGGGGGAAGCAGGCTCCCCGCTGAGCAGAGAGCCCGATGCGGAGCTCCATCCCAGGACCCAGAGATCATAACCTGAGCCGAAGGCAGAGGCCTAACCCACTGAGCCACCCAGGCACCCCATTTATTCATTTATTTTTAAGCAGGCTCCATGCCCAACACAGATCCCAAAGAGGGGCTTGAACTCATGACCATGAGATGGAGACCTAAGCTGAAATCAAGAGTCGGACACTTAACTGACTGAGCCAGCCAGGTGCCCTGAAAAGGGAAATATTTTAAAACTACTGACTTCACAAAATAATCCTAATAATTTCTAGTTTTTAGCAATGAATCTTTTTTTTTTTTTTTGTCCTGCGTGGTCTACAGCTATTCCTTGGAGAAGTGCTTTCACTGGTAGCATTTTAAATGACTAATCAGATGGGACTTCTTTCTTCCTGTATTGTTCCGTAGTACAAGAAACACTGTTTTTTGTTTATTTTTTGCTATCCAATGGAATATTTTGAGTCTTCCATTTTTTTCCTTACCGTAGCCCTCAGTAAGGGCCTTACCTATTTATGTTTTTGTGTTGTGACTAGTTTATAACATGTTCCTTGTCCGAATAGTCCCACTTATCTATATAACCCGTGGCTGTTGTTTTAAGGTGTTATCTCTGGGGTCTTCTTTCTAGTTTTTAGCAACAAATCTTTTTTTTTTTTTTTTAAAGATTTTATCTATTTATTTGAAAGAGAGTGAGAGCGAGAGATATCACAGAGGAAGAGAGAGAGGCAGACTTGCCACTGAGAGGGGAGCTGATGCGGGACTAGATCCCAGGACCCTGAGATCACGATCTGAGCCGAAAAGAGACATTTAACTTATTGAGCCATCCAGGTGCTCCTAGAAATCAATCTTTTAAAACACAAAAGGAAAACAATGTTTTAAGAGCCATCAATATTCCAGTCTACATAATTAGCTAGTGAAAAAAAAGCAGTTTCAGGGAGATTAGTATGAGTTAGTTGCCAACGATTGATGATATAAGGATTCCAAAATACTTAAATGGAAGAGACTTGCAACTCCTTGAGGGCCCTGGAAGCTGGCATTTCTGGACTGCTTTCCAACCTGTGGGTGGCTATGAAAGCCAGGTATACTTTTTACAGGGTGGATACACTGAAATCACAGAAAGATAAATTCAGTTCAAAATCTTTGTACATGATGACAACCTATGGAGCAGCAAAGGCCCGGGGTCATTATTTCCACAATTTCAGCATCAGAAAGAAAAAGTCTGTTCTGTGTTAGCCTAGATTAAATTAGTGGCTCAAGAACCTCAGGAAGCAAACATCCCTCTAGCCTCCTCCCCTCAATCTTCCCTGTGTGGCAGATGAAAAGACTTACCACTATGGCCAGCAGCTTCCAGCTTCATTCTTTACCCCTAATACCCCCTCCATCCTGAAGCCTAAGTTTACAATTTCTACAAAAATCCATTTTCCTTCAGTTTAGAAGGGAAAAAGTGAGCCAATAAAGCTACTTTGTGTTTTCAAAAGCCTAAAAACAAAAGGCAAAAGCAGACCACATAATGAACTTGATTGCAAAAAATGAACTGATTTTAAAAAGAAAGTTCAGCCTTCTGCCAGGAGCTAACTGACCTTTAGGGCGCAGCAGAGACTTATTGGAATGTGACCACCTATTTAACTGTGGCCATGAGTCTCACTTTCACAGACAGAAAGGGCCAACTGCCATTCTATGGATGGATTAGAGAATACAACCCTAGTCCGTAATGATTTTAATGACAGAGGTACTACTATTATCATCTCTGTAGTCGTGATAAGGAAACTGAGCACAGTTTCTCAAAGTCGTACAGCAATTAAGTGGCAGAACGAGGACTCGAACCCAGGCAGTTCGATTACAAAGTCCACAGTCTTGACCACTTCACTGTAGGAATCTTGGTCAGAAGTCAACACAAGTAGACAAAATGTTGACTCAGATGCTTCCTCTAACTGACAGGTTCAAGTCTAGGCATAGAATACCACAGCCTTCTAGGCTGCTGAGTGAGCAGTGGGGCCAGCTGGGTGCTTGGGCTCTATGTTCCCTGACTTCAAGCAATCTCACCCACCCCAACGCTGAGCACAGGGCTCTTAAAGCCTTTACCCTTATTCTTGCCTCTTTTCTGACAAAAAAAAGCCCCCTTTCCCCACTGCCTGTGATTCCCCAGATATTTCTTAGGTCTCATCTCAAGAACCGCTCCTCCCCAGAGCCTGCTATGACCATGTCACCAGGCCCTCACTCCCTCCACAGGTGTGTGTGAGGTGCTCCTCCCGCTGTGCTCCAGGGGCGGCCTCTGCGTGTGTCTACCACATATCTAGTACCCCGCCTCTCACAGGCTGTGTGCCTTAACCATCTTCCTAGCCCGGAGCAGCTGACACTCCTACACCAGTAATGTGATTACTGAGCTGAATTTAGAGACATCTGGATGAAGCAGATACAAAAATAACAGATAGGGAACAATGCCATGGGATTTTCTAAACACTAGGGGTAGAAGTGGGTAAAATCAGGCAGTCCCAAAGGGCTCTTCTTTTAATACCTTTACTAATTAGTGAAAATATATAATCCTCATGCTAATAGAGAAGCTATTCAAATGGGATACCATATTAAAGGAGATTAAGAAAACTGGTGTCAGGGAAGGAGGCAACTACACACTCCAATTACAACTGTGTACATGACAAACGAAGCCCAGACAAAATAAATACGGCCCCAAACAGGGTCCGAGCCCCCAAACAAATTTTAGCTCTTCGAGCAGTGCACAAAGTCAAGTCAAAACAAATCTCCATAGAATAAATTCATTTGGGATTTATTAAGTGCCAACTGTGTGCCAGGCCAGGTGCTGTCATGCACGAGGGATGCAGAGACGATTAAGGTATTAGACGGAGTCCCTGGACCCCAGGAGCTCACAGCTCCCTGGGTATGAGAGACACACAAGCAGATGGCTACCACTTTGAGAAATCTGCACTGTGTCAGCAACACAAACTGAGCGTAACTTAAAAAAAAAAAAAAAAAAGGATCCCCCGTAAGACGAAGAGCCACCCGTGGAAGGGATAAATCAGAGCAATCTTATCACTCATCACAATGTAAAATTTTCCTAGGACATCAAACTGAACAGTCCCTGGATGCACAACTTGAAATGATGTGTTATATTGACAGACCTTTTGCTACCCTGGGGGAAAAGACTCAAGTGACCAAGCAAGCAGGTCACTAGATAAGTTAAGAAAAACCTAAATAAAAGAAAAGACAATGTATAAAACTAGACAATGTATAAGACAATATATAAAAGACAACTCATCATAAAAATAATGGTGGGGGGGACAACAGTACACTTTACTAAAAACATTAGAAAAGTTGGTGTTTTAGCAGCAATATTTAAATGTACTTAACAGAATAGGCACTGCTAGCTGGGGGGAGGCTGTAAGGAAGCAGTGGCCTGGCTAAGTTAAATAGAATGGAATATTCTGTGGCAATGTCTTAAGAACTCACATCTTGGAAATCTCTTCTGTTAGATAAGCAGGCAAATACCTAACTTTCTCATATAAATTTTTGAGAAAACCATCCAACTTGATTGTATTAAATCACCATACAATAACCTACACTTGATCTTTTTGAAAAACCAGAGGGACAGTGTGAGGACAAGAAAGACCACCAAAGAGGGGGCCACAGGCACAGAAAAGGGTACAAATCATCTTTGGTATTTGCTAATAAAACTTGGTACATATCGATGGAATCTCAGCAACTGAAAAGAGGGGGACTGATACCAACTGAAAGTTGACTCTAATTTAAAAGCTGTTCCGAGTACTCTACATGTATCATTCAATCCTTTCCGTCAATCATCTTGTATTTTTTTTCTTTTCTTTTAATTAAGAAAACTAAGCCCTAGACGCACAAGAAACTTACTCCAAGTAATTCGTTCATCACTCAGTGTGTGTGAACTTCCCATGACATCATCTTAAAAGGGGTTGGTGCTTGGTAATGCATGGATGAACAGAGATGTAGACCCAATATAGCAAAAGTGCTTTTCCTAAGTGAACCCAAGTTTGTTAAAGTCTCAATTCGTATGTAACATAATGAGTATATAATTGCTGAATTTGTTTTTGCTATTTAAAATCCTCTCAGAAATTAGTAACATGGCTTTATAGGTATTGAAGTTGATTAAGTATTATCAATAGATATGAAATTCTCTCCCCATCTTTCTAGTATAGTAGCCATAAGGTCTTCCTAAAAATATGTTGTCACCTCAGGATATTCTCTTCAACTTTATAAAAGGAGATTCCTCCAAATTCTTCAACATAACCACTGAGGATTTATACTCTAGTTTGAATAGGTTCACTTTCTGCAGTACAAACCCCAATGGGAAAATGCCTTAAATAGCAATGATCTGATGAATGGGGACATTTTTGCCAGCAGCAGATCTATCTATATATAGCCCAGTTGTCCTGTCATCTCTGGCAGGATGCTCGTATTCTCTGTGCCATGCTCTATATACTTCTTGGGGACAGACTTTAATACTTCATCTATTCCCTTATGAAACTTTTTAGGTTTTAAGTAGGTAAATAAAAAAATCAAGATAAGGCCTTTAATCAAAAAAATCTTAAGTGGGTAAAAGGCATACATTGTTGGACTCAGTATATCTTATTACCCAGAAGAATTTTTGGCACCTACAGTAAACAACAAGATTTATATTCCCTTCCCTTTCAAAGTCTATAGATGTGTGATTGGTGGTTAGAGTCATTAGGTTCTATGAATGATCTGAAATGCATGAGTTTTTTAATATATGTGGTTCACCTTCATATGAAACGAAGCACAGAGAACATCTTAACAGATTTTCATGGGTCAACTTTCTTTAAGGAGTGTCTAGAGTCTCTCGGGGCTTACAGGAGGCTTATTAGAGCTATTAGCAAGGGGCCCTATGCTTTATGGTATACAACCAATTCTCAGAAAGACATTTAATGTACTTTTCTGCTCCCCAGGAACCAAGTTTAACATCTCTGGATCTCAAATTTCTCATCTTGAGAATGACCGATTGAGTCTTAGATACCTTTAATAGTCATTCCCCTTGTAATGCACCATTTCATAATTTTTTGATAACAGAAATGAAAGGAACTCACAAATAAAAGAGCTGTAATACTGCCATTTACCAAGTGCTTTTGATGACAGACATTGTGCTAAATATTTTACACTCACTTAGATAATTTAATCCTCCCAACACCTCTGCCAGAGAGAGGTTATTATCCCTATTTCACAGATAAAGAAACAAAGGCTCAAAGAAATTAAATGAATCAGCTAAAGGGCCACAGAGCAAGAGGTAATACTAATATCTGAACCCATTTTTGTCTTGTTCTGACACCCAGTAATTAAGCGTACTGCTTGTGTATGGTTTAATTTTTTTAAGTACATATGCTACTTGCTTGAAGTAGTTATACATGGTATGAAACTAAGGCTAGAAAAATGAAAGTGGCCAATAAACCAAAGTTTATTATTCATAAATACTTCAAATAATATGTTCCATGTTTACCACTATATTTAAAAACCCATAGGCAGTATAAACATGAAATTACCTGGACCTCAAACTTTTTGGAGGTAAAATATAATTAGAAACTTTGAGACCCCAAAACATTTGAGAAATGTCAAAATATTTTACAATATACATCAGATAATGGTATCATTACAATATTAGGTCTTCTGAAAATTTTAAAGGCCCCAGTGTGATTTGGCATGACTCATTCCAAGTAGGTGAGTTTCTAATATGCAAATACCTAATGCAAATACCAAATCCTAACTGCAAATACAATGTACAGAATTCATGCCAAACACGTCCTACAAAACATCATTGCAGTTTCATGTATTAATTTTTTTTTAAAAGAATGCTTAGCATGTCATATGGAGATGTAAGGGAGCCAAAAACAAAGCCCCAGATATTCAATATTACGGTATAATTTACGTGGCACTTTGGACATCCTTGACAGTGTGAAGTGTGCTACTGGGGCAAGTAAGACACGAATATCCATGCCCAGCCATCAGTCTGTAGGTGTATACTTTTTTGCCATGTACTACAGATAGGTACAGTTCCTGGAAAATCAAGAGTCCCAGGAGTAATTTGTCTTGCTACTTATTATCCTTTTTGAGATCTTCCATTTAGTTTTTTTCTTCTTTCTTCCATTCTCTCGAGGTCCTGAGATACATAACATTTTATCCTTTCCAGATAATGGAGCAATTATTTAATTTACTTTCTCTGAGATATTTACACATTAATATCTTATTCCTAAAGATGGTAATTTTTTGGAGAGGAATAACTCCAAAAATGAGAATTTCAGGTATTTGGGCAAGCCCTTGTGGGAAAGATCTTGCGCACTTTCTGTGATCTTTGTGTATTCCAGGGAAGCTGGCCTCCCATTCTGCAATCTCTTCTGGCCTCAGTGCAATGGTAGATATCAGGCAAGGTGCACAAAGACACCCATCTTAAGAAGCAGATCGAAACCATGGGAACCAGAGCTGGGATGCTTACAGGGATTCAAATGGCATTTCAAAGACAGATCTTTGTTCTGTCAAATTCTTTGAAAGAAGCTCTAATACCATAAGTAGGTGTCCAAGTTATCAGGGTTTGTGTATATGATGAAGCAAGTTGGTAGAAATGAGGATAAGAATTTCCCTTTAATAAACTTGGTTAATAGCCTAAAATTAGTATTAGAATTATTCCCTAGCGAGGTAGAAACAAAATGGTCAAACTTAACATTATTTTCCAAGAGAAAAACTGAAACAGTTTTTTCAAGGAATTCAAATAACATAATCTTAAGACCTGTTGTTACCAGGTTTCTCTTTGTCCATATAGCTCAGAATTAGGCAACTGACCTGACTGACACACACTTTTTAGAACTAAAAGGAATAACATGAAATACAAATTTTTCTCATTTGTGAATGTATGTTATTCTCCCCTAACTAAAGGGTCATTCTTTTTTACACACAATGATAAGTAATAAATAAATAAATAAGTTTAAAATGGTTTTAGTGCTTTAAGTAACATCTTAGACACTAATCAACATGAAGTGTCTTAATATCAATTGATAAGACTAATACAACTTTCTAAAAAGGAGAGAGAGATAGCCCAGAAACGAACCTATGCTTATAGGTTCAACTAATCTGTGACAAAAAAGGCAAGAATATCCAATGGAAAAAAGACAGCATCTTCAATAAATGGTGCTGGAAAAACTCAAGAGTTATGCCATAGAAATCCTAGAGGAGAACACAAGTAGTAATTTCTTTGACATTGGCTACAGACACATTTTTCTAGACATGTCTCCTCAGGCAAGGGGGGAAAAAGGCAAAAATAAACTATTGGAACTACACCAAAATAAAAAGCTTCTGCACAGTGAAGGAAAGCATCAACAAAACAAAAAGGCAATCTACTGAAATGAAAAGTAATATCTGCAAATGATATGTCTGATTAAGAGTTAATGCTCAAAATATATACAGAACTTATAAACCACACACACACACACACACACACTCAACCCAATTAAAAATTGGGCAGAGGACTTGAATAGACATTTTTCAAAAGATACCCAGATGGTCAAAAAACACATGAGAAGATGTTCAACATCACTCATAATAAGAGAAATGCAAATCAAAACCATAAGGAGATATAACCTCACACCTGTCAGAATGACTAGAATCAAAAAGACAAGAAATAACAAATGTTGGTGAGAAATAGAGAAAAAGGAAACCTTGTGCACTGCTGGCAGGAATGCAAACTGATGGAACCACTATGGAAAACAGTATGGAAAGTCCTCAAAAAATTAAAAATACAAACATCATATTATCCCATAATACCACTATTGGGTATTTACACTAAGAAAATGAAAATAATAATTCAAAAAGATATAAGCATCCCTATGTTTACTGCAGCATTATTTACAATAGCCAGGGTACAGAAGCAATCCATGTAACCAGTGATAGATGAATGGATAAAGAAGAGATGATGGGGGGTCACCTAATTGGCTCAGTCGGTTAAGCCTCTGCCTTTGGCTCAGGTCATGATCTCAGGGTCCTGGGATAGAGCCCTGCATCAGGCTCTCTGCTCAGCAGGGAGCCTGCTTCCCTCTCTCTCTCTGCCTGCCTCTCTGCCTACTTGTGATGTCTCTCTCTCAAATAAATAACTTTTTTTTAAAAAAAAGAAGAGATGGTGTGTGTTTGTGTGTATATACAAACTAAATGTCCAGCAAAATATGAATCATACACACAAACATGCACTTACTGGAATATTACTCAGCCATAAAAAAGAGATCTTGCCATTTGTGACAGCAAGGATGGACCTAGAAGTATTATGCTAAGTGAAATAAGTCAGTCAGAAAAAGGCAAATACCATCTGATTCTTCTTATATGTGGAATCAAATAAATAAACAAACAAACAAGAAGAAGAAACAGACCCATAAACAGGAAACTGGTTGTTGCCAGAGGGGAAGAGAGTGGGTAGTTGGACAAAATGGCTGAAGGGGAGTGAGAGGTACAGGTTTCCAGATAAAAACAAAATAAAATTACAATTAAAAAGAAGAGAGAGGGGTTCCTGGCTGGCTCAGTGGGTTCTGCCTTCAGCTCAGGTCATGCTCAGGGTCCTGGGATCAAGCTCTCTGCTCAGTGGGGAGCCTGCTTCCCCCCTCTCTCTGCCTGTCTCTCTGTCTGCTTGTGATCTCTCTCTCTCTCTATCAAGTAAATAAATTAAATATTTTTTTTGAAAAAGGAGAGAGAGAGATGCACACTGAAAAACTGACTAAGGTGATAAACCTTGAGTCGAAGGATCTTAGAGAAAGCTCACACACATAAGCTATAACAGAAAAATTTCAAATGGCATGAAGGGAATACTTTGAATTTGGATATAGTGATCAACAAACCTCTCTTTATATCCTGTCAGAGAGGTCTCAAATAATAGGAATGGATACATTAATGACCTTCTATGAGATGTATGGGCTAGTAACATGAAGGCTCTACCTTTCCAAAAATCAAGAAAAATCCTTGGTAGTGTGTACATAACTCTATTACTTAGGCCGATTTCCCTCCTGGGTCCTCATGTTTGTCTTAGAAAACATGCAAACAAAGGGGTCAAGTGCAGGACCCATCTTAAATGAGAGATAGGCAAGGGGAATGGCTGGAAGCTTAAAACCCAGAAGGATGTACTCTCACTGGGTACTCCCCAAGCTGAGTAATTTCATCTTACAAGTATCTGCCATCTTACAAAACAACATAGAGCATATTTCCAGTCACTGATTTCATCAATCTTTGGGGTGATTTCTTTTCAATCAGGGCTTTAAAGCTCTCCTAAGAAAGACTCTGCCATTTAATTAGCTGCCTTGATTCCTTTGTCTGATCCAGATTTTTACAACCAGTCAGCAGATGATGCCAAAGATACAAAAGACATGATCTGAACAACTGAAAGCGGCTTAGTATCTTCACCAGAAATTCACTACTGAGATCCCTTCTAAATGTCTAGCAAAATATGAATCAACCCATGGAGTTTCACTTTCTTTTACCATTTCTTTTATTGTTAATCCTTCACTTTCTAGATATGGAAGATTATTTTGTTACAATAAAAATAGGATAAAAATGTCCAAAAAAAAACCTGGACAGGTGCTGAGACTAAAACACTCTTTAATATCTTCATGAAATAATCCTATTTCCCAAAATACAGAATGAGAAAAGTCTCTATAAATTCACAGTAATGCATAGTAGGAAATCATTACTAGCTAAATGAGAGCTCTAATACAGAGTATGGAGAAAATCAGGTGTTATCTGATTTTCTATTTAAACATTAGAAAGTCTCATTTAGGAATCAATTCTTGGTGCCATCTGTATAAGACAATCTTAATTTGGCATAACATTATTCTGACTCTTATACACCTGCTTGTTCCCTGGACTATGAAAGAAAAATAGTGATTTTTCGAGCATAATAATCCTCATATCTTTTAAATTAATATAGATACTGAAATTTTAAAAAATGAAACTCAGCTTTATGCCAGTAGGATTTCAGATATTTCAGAGAATAAGCCACAGTATTCACAATTACTTTGGTTATTTTGGGTTATCCCAAAACAATTCTGTTAAAAAAGTGCAAATGTATTTTTGCCAAGGACTATTCTAGAAAAGCCATGAGGATAACATGGAAATGACAGTACATTACAGAAAAACACAGAAAGATCCAATATTGTCATGATATTAAGATTCATGCATCTACGTTTCTAGGTATCAGCTGGAGACAACAGCAATTAATCTTTTTTTTTCATAAACTTCAATTTTCAGTCTCTCATGATTATTAATTTTTAAAGAACATACAAAACACTGAAAGAAGGACAAAATTTAGACTGTTATAGTCATTTTCTTTACCACAATGATCAATCTGTAAATCACTGAGAGTTATAAAGAATACCAGTCCTGCATTCAACTCAACTATGGTAGCCAAAATTTAATAAAATTCAGAGTAAATGGCTTAAAGGGGGAAAAAATAAACTACCCTCCCCACCAAATTCTAACCAGTTTCTGACATACCAATTATGTTCCAGCAATTGGTTGCTATACCTTTAATCATCATAAATATTTATAACAAGGACAATGTCCTCAGGCTTTTGATTGAGATTTTAAATTGCCCTCTAAGTAATTAACTGCTAAAATTACCCATTTGTCTAAAATTGATATTATGCTAAGAAACAAACCATTAGTTAATAGTGAATATTTATTTTACAATGTCATATTGAGAGCAGACACATTTTGTGGGTAGAACAGCACAGTGATTCTAGAAATTCAGTTAACATTGACAACTTTTGCTATGAGTTTATTCCCGTACTTACTAGGAATATACATCAAGCAAGATAAAACTTTTAACAGATGTTTTGCTGGGGATCAGGATGAAATTACTGTAGAATATCCCATGCTTTGTTATGAAATCACGAGTTATGCACCATTCCAGTTGGTTTTTTTCCCCTTTCATTTTTCAATGATGCATCATTTTTGTAATGCTTGAAATTTTATCTGATTCCCATTAAGAACAATCTCAGTTCTTAGATGCATGACATCCTATATTACCATAAACAAGGATATATGAAATGTAAACAAAAATATGTACATTTTTAGAATCCAAGATAAATGTTTCACATATATTGTCTTGCTGTCCAATAAGTAAACCAAAACTCAAAATAACCAGATTTAGGGGCAAAAGGATTTGATCACTGTACTTTCTTTCTCTTCACCATAATGAATATTCAGTATTTATGACACTGCAATCATTTAACGATCTACGAGCTATTTAGGCAAACACAGAGCTTTGGAGTTATTAAAGAACATGCTCTTTCAACATAATAGTTTATCTCACCTGGTTTTCACATCTCCTTAAATTTACAGAGAACCATTACGAGGTCTTATTTTAGCTCAACTGTTGTGTTTTTTTTTTTTTTTTTAATGAACATCTAGCTCAGCATTATGAACAGCTGTTAACTTAGTAAATATTATCCTTATGCTCTTCATTTTGCATTCATAGATTTAAGTGACAATAAATATCACCACATGAAAAAAATACGTTAATACATCAAACAGAAATGCCCGTGGGGCATCTGTCACTATGTCATAGTCAGATGTCTTTGAGAATAATTTCACCTGCAGTGCAGACCCTGAATGTAACCCTGGAGGAGAGCATTGTGTCTAAGCAGGTGAAGAAGAAAAGCCAGCGCGTAATTAGGTGAGTGGCCTCCCATGGAAACCAACATGGTAATAAGGGCCTTCTGCGGCCGTGCACTGCAATTCAGATGCCAAACACAGGCATTAACAAGCTGCATTCTATTTTTTAACTTCCCACACCATCAGAGAAGGTAGAAGTATTATCTTCAATATGAAAATGATGACAAACCTATGTGACTGAGTGCATATAAAGTCAAATAATAAGCTAATTACGGTAATTTGATGTATTAATCATGTGGTGTAGGGAAAAGAACTTTGAACAAAGTGTCAAAAAGCCCTTTCTAGGATGCTAATCCTGGAAGGAGCTTGCTTGGTTACAGCAGATTCACTTAAAGAGGTGTTTTTCTTTTTTAATTATACCAATATTAATGTTTCAATGTTATGATTGTGTAATTGTTACTTATACCTGAGCCATCAAGCTTACTATGAATATTTTTCTTCACCCGCACAATAATTTGTTTTTCCTGGTGTTAGTGATGATCTAGTTCTTTTGTTTATTGGCTTGTTTTCCTTCATTTAATTTTCTTTATAGTTACAGCTAATTTAATGCCAAACTCTTCTCCCACCTTGGAAATCTGCTTGAACATGTTAGTTGCTCCACCTAACAATTTTCTCTTCTTGGAAATCTCTCCTGGCAACTTCTAACCTGCTCTAATAGGACCAGTGGGCTACTCTCCTGACATGATGTGTAACTGTCATCCTGGGATTCTTTTCAACACTGTTCTGAAAATCCCCTGCATCGTTCTCCTGTGCTAGCCTCTATTATTTGGTTTCTTTCTCTTCTCTGCCTTGGTTTATACCAGGTCTAGTGGAGTACACCCTTAAGTAGCTTCCTGAGAAAGGATGCTAGGGCGGGCATATTTTTCAACTTCTTGAACATCTGAAAATAATTATTTTATTCCCACTTTACTTGATAGTTTGTACAGAACACTAGGTTGAGAGAATAATTTTATTTATCTATTTTTAGTAAACTCTACATCCACTATGGAGCTTGAACTCATGATCCTGAGGTCAAGAGTCACATGCTCTTCCAACTGGCCCAGGCAGGTACCCCAAATGTTCTTTTTTTTTTTTTTTTAAACCTGAACCATCTGCAGCCACTTTGGAAAACAGCGTGGAGATTCCTTAGGAAATTAAACAGAGAGCTACCCTATGACCCTGCAATTGCACTACTGGGTATTTACCCCAAAGATACAGATGTAGTGAAAAGAAGGGCCATCTGTACCCCAGTGTTCACAGCAGCAATGGCCACAGTCGCCAAACTGTGGAAAGAACCAAGATGCCCTTCAATGGACCAATGGATAAAGAAGATATGGTCCATATATACAATGGAGTATTGTGTCTCCATCAGAAAGGATGAATACCCAACTTTTGTAGCAACATGGATGGGACTGAAGAGATTATGCTGAGTGAAATAAGTCAAGCAGAGGTGGTCAATTATCATATGGTTTCACTTATTTGTGGAGCATAAGGAATAACATGGAGGACATGGGGAGATGGAGAGAAGTGAGTTCGGGGAAATTGGAGGGGGAGACGAAGTATGAGAGACTGTGGACTCTGAGAAACAAACTGAGGGTTTTGGAGCAGAAGGGGGTGGGAGGTTGGGTGAGCCTGGTGGTAGGTATTATGGAAGGCAGGTATTGCATGGAACATTGGGTGAGGTGCATAAACAATGCATTCTGGAGCACTGAAAAGAAATTAAAAATAAATAAATAAGAATTTAAAAAAAATAAATCTGAACCTTTTAGCCACTTCCCCAATGCTGTCCCCCTTCTGGTGTTGCTGTTGAAATACCTAATGCTTTTGTGATTCTTGGGCCATTGCAATAATGCCATTTCCTTTGTAGTACTTTTCTCTGAAACCAGTGTTCTGAAATTTTGCAATAAGGAATCTTATTGTCAGTCTATTTTCATCAAATGTTATGGGAATTTAATGGATGCTATTCATCTTGAAATTCTATCCTTCACAGCTGGAAATAGTTTAATGATTATTACCTTAATGATTCCCTCCTGTCTATTTCCTCCAATTATTCAGATGTTGGATATCCTGGACTGGACTTCTAATTTTTTTTTGACTCTTTCTTTTTCATTTTTTAGATTTATGTTTTATGCTCTATTTTCCTGGCATATTTCTTTAACATTATCACCCACCTTTTTTTGTTAATTTTTATTTCTGTCCTCATATTTTTAATTTTTTAAATTATTTATTTATTTATTTGACAGACAGAGATCACAAGTAGGCAAAGAGAGAGGAGGAAACAGGCTCCTGCTGAGCAGAGAACCCAACGTGGGGCTCGATCCCCAGAACCCTGGGATCATGATCTGAGCCAGAGGCAGAGGCTTTAATCCACTGAGCCACCCAGGTGCCCCCATATTTTTAATTTCTAAAGCAACTTTCTGTTCACTAAGTTCCTCTTCTTCAAACTAGCCTATATTCTTGTTTTACAGATATACTATTATTATACCTCTTGGAGAAGACTGAAAATTTTTGAAGTCTTCTTTCCTATCTTTCTCTAATTAATGCACACAACTTTGGTTCCTCCAAGCTACTTGTTTGTCAAAGGGGATCTTCACTGTAGAGTTACCCAGATTCTTCTGGTCTGTTCTCTTGGACTGGTCAGATTATCCACAAAAGACAGCAGAAATAGGTCTGACACTGCTTCTTGAAACACCACTGGCTAGACTCTGTCTCTCATGCTCTTCCCTATGGCACCCACCTCCCAGTGCCTGCCCACTGTGACCTCCTACCTCTCTGGCAGAGTGGGGAGCCACGGGGGAAAGCAGACTGTAAGGCTGTGAGAGGGAAACAGGCCAGGATTGACAGAAAGCACACATATCCTGCAGGGGTAAAGCCAGAAGGGTCTCAGGGAGGGTGATGGGACACTGTGGGTCATGGGAGGTACCGTGGGCTCTCAGCCCTGGGTCTAAGCAAATACACATCATTCCCTTCTTAAAGGGATTTTGAAATCTGATTCTGATTCTGGAAGATGAGAAGAGAGAATATATAGAGACAGAGAGACCTGCAGGTGACTCTATCATGGGGCCAAATCTAAAGACCTTTAAGTGACTACTGAGGTTTCTTATACTCTTAAATATTCCAAGAACTGAGACTGTCCAGTACAGTTTGGCAAATCCTAAAGGAGCCAAGATTTCAATAGCTATGGGTAAAGGGATATCATATATCAATATATTTTGCTGATTTTCAGTTACTCAAAAAGGCTAAGGAGAGATAAATCATATCATGCTCATTTAAAGGCAAAAATGTAGTCGAACATCAAACTGTGACCATATCAAACATCTTTTTTTTTTTAAGATATTTATTTATTTATTTAACAGACAGAGATCACAAGTAGGCGGAGAGGCCAGCAGAGAGAGAAAGAGGAAGGGAAGCAGGCTCCCAGCTGAGCAGAAAGCCCGATGCAGGGCTCGATCCCAGGATCCTGGGATCATGACCTGAGCCAAAGGCAGAGGCTTTTAACCCACTGAGCCACCCAGGTGCTCCACATCAAACATCTTATGAGTGGGTATAATTCGTGCCCTATATGACTGATATCCATCTAATGTTTGACAGTATTTCTATGCCGAATGAACAAGGCATTCACCATTAAGTTTCTCACCACACTCTAGGAGGCACTAACTATTAAACCACATCTACTGCCACAGCACCACAAGGGCTGGGAACAGGGAACCAACACTAGGTATTTCAAATACAATGGATGACCATGGAATGAGAGGAAAACCTGCAAAACCTAGATGAAAGCTACTGAAACATGATTTCAAGGAAGTACAGACTAGTTACCGAGAAACCACAACGCAGACATCAGTCTCCTTACAACCACGAGAAGATAAAGGAAAAAGAAAATGGAATGGAAAAAGCAGAACTTAAAAGGCCACAAAAATCATCAGTGACACTGGCCTGAGGATGCTGAACACAGAGATGCTTTGTGGAAAAAGCTCTTTTCTTTGTTTCACCAACAAAATTTTCCACCAATACTAGCCCACAACTAATGACACACAGAAGATGGTGAGAAAATGAAGCAAGAATAATAAAAATCCAGTGATGCCATGATTCCTTTTTTCCCCTTGAGATTTTACTTATTTATTTATTTAGTACAAGAGTGTGTGAACAGGGGGAGGGGCAGAGGAAGAGAAGGGAGAGAATCTTAAGCAGGCTACGCTGAGCGTGGAGCCTGGTTTGGAGCTCAGGCTCTCGACACTAAGATCATGACCTGAACTGAAGTGAAGAGTTGGATGCTTAACCAAATGAAACACCTGCGTGGCCTTGGAAAAGGTTCAGACATGTCTTTAATCTCAATCCTATCTCTGAACTTGGAAGTCAGGAAGTCAAAGTTTGCTCAGAGTAGCTGCTAATGTCACTGAGGCTGGCAGGCCCCTGGGCTCTCCCCTGAAGGTCTCACTAGCTGGGTTCTCCACAGATCCCTAGGGTTAAGGCAGGAAACAGGAGTATGGATGCACTGTACTGTTGGTTTTGAACAAAAATCAACCCTAAGAAAAGAACATTTAATGTGTAAAGGAGACAACTTGAAATATTTTAAGGTTTAGAAAAAAGAGAGAACAAAATTATGTTCATATTATGGTATTAATGTTTGGAGTTGGACTTACACACAGCAGGATTAATAAAACACATCTTACCATCTGTCAAAATTTCTTCCCCAATCTAATGACTAAAAAAATTGTCTATGTCAATGGATACTGATTTTGAAGAAAAATAGTTAAAAAATTTCAAAGCTGTCTATGAATAAAACAAAGCAAAACAAAAATTGCACAACAAAAATGAGCTATGTGAAACAACAGACTATAAGTATCATATTGAATCTATTATTTGTCTTAAACACCATGTTTTTCCAAAGTTGCTGCAAGTTCATGCATTTTAAAATTACACAACAAAACTGGCCACCATGAAAATCCTCATTATTAATGCCATAAATCTGCAACTTATTGAAAATATGAAAATAAATAACAGAAAAATGGACAATATATAAGAACAGGCAACATAATTACAAATGATCAAGAAACATGTGAAAAAGATACTCAATATTACTAGCAGTCAAGAAAACACTAATATAAAAGATATTCCATTTCTGCTCATCAGAATGGCAAAAATTAAAAGAATTGGTTATAGTCAATGCTCGTGAAAGTAGAGGAAAATAGTCCTTCTGTAAGCTACAATGTCGTGGGCAAATGTTCCAGTCAAATTCATTAAAACTGAAGTTATGTCTATTTTTTTTTTAAGATGTTATTTATTTATTTGACAGACAGAGATCACAAGTAGGCAGAGGGAGAGGAGGAAGCAGGCTCCCTGCTGAGCAGAGAGCCTGATGCGGGGCTCGATCCCAGGACCCTGGATCATGACCTGAGCCAAAGGCAGAGGCTTTAACCCACTGAGCCACCCAGGCGCCCCTGAAGTTATGTCTCTTAATAAAGAAAATCCATTAGCTGATATAAAAAAGAAGAATGTAGGGGCGCCTGGGTGGCTCAGTGGGTTAAAGCCTCTGCCTTCATCTCAAGTCATGATCCCAGGGTCCTGGTATCGAGCCCCATGTTGGGCTCTCTACTCAGCAGGGAGCCTGCTTCCTCCTCTCTCCCTCTGCCTGCCTCTCTGTCTACTTGTGGTCTCTGTCTGTCAAATAAATAAATAAAAATCTTTAAAAAATAATAATAATAAAAAAGAAGAATGTAAAGATTTTATACTATTATTTACTCTAGAATCACTTAATAACAACATTCTAGATACAACATAAGATCCATGAATAAAAACAGGTGAAAATTACAGTTTATTCACACTACAGACTCATATGCAGTTATTAGGAAAATTAAACTACACAGTCATAAATTTATTTTAAAAGAGATCCATGATATTGTTTTTAAAATGCCATATAATAATACATAGTTTTTCTAGAGCAAAATAAACACACATGAACTACCATATGTGCATATATACCTTTATAAGCACAGGGAAAAGTACAAAAGAAAGAAGGTGCTTCTTGCAGAGAGTGGTGTAGATAGATAATGAAGGGAAGAAATGGGCCCAAGTTTAGTTTACATACATCCACATAACTCAGCTGATTCTCAGGATCACGAAATGTAGTCACTTGAATTACATATAAAATAGATTATTTTTATATATTATATATTATATATAAATATATAAACACACACCTATACTTTATATATTATATTTTATAATATATTATAAAAATATAAAATATATTTTATATTATAAAATGTGAGCACGTCCTTAAATCTTTAGATATAACTGTGGTATCTTCTGACTCACTCACATATGTTAAGAAACAGCTGCCTGTTTGAAGCGTGAAATTTTGAGACAATTTCCAAGATGGTTGCTGGGTCAAATCTTAGAAAAACTTAGTTCTTTTGACACATAGTAATCCAATTTATAGTCAAAAGAAATGTAAGGGAGCAGTAGGAAACTATTTTTATCTGTTTGTACATACAAATGAAAAAATCTGTACTGTGAACTCACCATAACATTGATCTGGATCGTAATATTTTACATTAAAACTTACTGGCACTTTAGTACAAACCAAAGATAGAGCTACCTGAGACTCTTCTCTTAAAAACACTGTCACAATAGCATTCCAGTGGATCTCACTTATTATTAGCAAATGTTTCTCCATGAAACAAAAATAGAATAAGTTCTAAACGACAGTATTCCAGTGAATATACTAATGTTTAAACATGGTTTTCAATCACTAAACAAAGCAATAACCATGGCTCACTTCAATATCACTTCTCTTTACACAGTTTTTTTTTTTAAGTTATGGTAGAGAGATTAGACTTGGGACTAGAAAAATACACATGAAGAATGCTAAACTTCAGCTTAAAAAGAATTTTTCCTACCTTCACATTATCTGGATGCAGCCCCCCAGGGTGCTTGTCCATGTACTGACATAAATCAGTGTGCTAGAAGAAAAAAGGGAAAATGTTTTAGCATCCCTCTGGCTATAACATGATGAATCAATATTTTCCTACTTCAAAGTCACCATTGCCTTCTGAACAAAGCAAATATAAGATGAGTGGGTGGATTTTTTTAGTATATGTAGCTGAATGCTTCTCCACTCTCTCATTTTTAACAACAACTGAATCATTATCTTTATCTCTACACTCTGTTTTATATTAAACGTATCTGTGTTTCAGAAGGAATTCACGTCCATGATTTGTTAAGTGCTTAATTTCCTAGTCACTGAAAACATATTAAAAAAATCTTAACTATAAATATATGTATAACTTAAAAAATTAAACCAATGTATACATATACACACACTAAACCAATTAAACTGCAATTATCTTGTATTTTCAAGTGCAAATGTCAGTTATGATTATTAATTTTGTATGAGATGAGAATACTACAAATATATCGTTCTAGAAAAATTTATCATCGGATTTATTTGAATTTCTCATAACTATATCGTTAAAAAATAATTGAATAAGTATCCAGAACTCCTGAATGTATTTGACAAAATACATTTTATAAATTAATAGAAATACTTTCAAAATTATAAGCTAGGATGAATATACCCAATATAAATTTTTTTAGGTTTTTATTTAAATTCCAGCTAGTTAATAAATAGTGTAATATTAGTTTCACATATACAATTTAGTGATTCAACACTTACATACAACACTCTGTGCTCATCACAATATAGAACTTAAAAGGAAGATCTTTAAATAAATCTCAGGCTGTTATTCTTTTAATTATCTCAGGCTCAATTTACCCACAACTGTATTTATTTTCTTCTTAATGCTTATTCTATTTATATTATGAATTATATAGAAATTCAAAAAATATGTAAGTTGCTATTCTAATTTTTCTTCTCTTATTAGAAAATACTATAATATTTATAACAATGAAATGCTTTATCATTCTGGAAAAGCCACTAAACAAGAGTATTTATACCCCAATATCAGGCTTCTGTTACTGAAGAATTTAGAGTTTTATGCTATATTCAAGAATCTTGCTATAGCCATGGTGATGATAGTTCAGACTCCCTTATTGAGTTTTTATTGCATGCCAGGTGATATTGCTGAGGATAGAGACCACAATTTAGCTTCATTCATTCATTTTTCATCATGTACTCCTTAAGCCCTTATTATTTCCAGTTACTACACTAGTCGCTAAGGACACAGAACTAAATGAAACAACTGCAAGTAGAAAAAAATAATAATAACAAAAAACTAGACATACCAACAATTATAGTACACCATGTTGTACATTATTTTACAAACAGTATTGGGTAATAATGTTTGAGGGCATAGCAAGGGGAACTTATTGTGGTGTAGAGATGTTGGGGAAGCCTCTGGAAAAAGTCAGGCATGAGTAGAGAATGAAAGAAGTTAGCCAACTGAAGGGAAAAGGGAAAGAAAATCGGACTGAAGAAATGCTCTTAGAAACGTTCTAAGATAATACTGCCTTTCTCTTATACCACACCCAAGGTGCTGAGCTTCCAAATCAAAGTCAAACTCCATGAGGACAGAAACTATGATTTGGAAATTATTGCCTCCTCAGTCCAGGCAAAATGACAAATACAGAGAAGAACTAAAGAAAGGTGGAAATAGTTTTATATATAGTATAGCTCATTAAAAATGACCCTAAAATATAATTATGAGTTCCATGGAGTTTCTTCTGAGTGACTGCATTTACTAAACTGAAGAATGAATTTTAGTCCCCATATTGCCATATAACTCCATGTTAATTTTTCTGTCCTTCTGAATAGGGCTAACACCTCACTTAAAGAGTTTTGAAGAACAAACAAAATAGTACAAGAGAAAGTACTATTCACCTGTAACATGATAAACAAAAAGGAGATATTAAGATACTGCCCACTATATAATAAAATCCACAGAGGAAGCAACTGTTACCTCATTTGTTCACAGCTTCATACACAACAAATAAAACAATAGAAAGTATATCCAATTTTATCAGTAATTATATACCCATGATTTGGTACAATTCCTAATAAAAAATGTAAAATCTCAGTTTACAAAAGAAAATGCAATTCACACTGTTTCCAAGACACAAATTAAAAATGAAAAACAAAATATATGAAAATAACAAATAACATTTTATGCTACATGTTTATGTTATTTATATTTTGCTATTCATACTGGTTATATGAACAAAAAACCAAAATCATCATTATCAATGTAAATAGTAGACATAACAGAATTCAAGGAAAATGTATTAAACATCAGTGCACCTAACAACATGGCCTATCAATTATAGCAAAAATTGGTAAAAATACAAGAAGAAACTAATAATTTCACAAATCTTGAGGGATTTAGCTTACTTATTTCAAAAGTCACCAAATGGAACTGGCAAAAAGAAAAAAAAAAGGGAAGGTTATAAAGAATAAGAATAATACAATTAAATAGCATGTTTACTTTTGTGCCCATTAAACTCTTACTACACAAACTTTTTATTTTTATTTTTATTTTTTTTAAAGATTTTATTTATTTATTTGGCAGAGAGAAATCACAAGTAGACAGAGAGGCAGGCAGAGAGAGAGAGAGAGGGAAGCAGGCTCCCTGCTGAGCAGAGAGCCCGATGCGGGACTCGATCCCAGGACCCTGAGATCATGACCTGAGCCAAAGGCAGCGGCTTAACCCACTGAGCCACCCAGGCGCCCCTACACAAACTTTTTAAACACAAATGGTAAACTCACAAAACTTGACAATGTATTAGACACAGATAAAGCCTTAGCAAGCAGTTAGCAAGCAGAAGTCCTATTACATCCTCTTGCCACAACCAAATAAAATTAAAATAAAAATGTAGTATGTTTCATCCACTCTAAGATACACAATTCTTTTTAACTCTGACACTGGAATAACGGCATGAATTTTCTCTTTCCCGGGGAGTATCTGGAATGTAGTTGTTATTGCCTATGTTTGAGCCAACTTTTTATTTTTATTACTCTGATGGCATGGGTCATCAAAGAACAATGTAAGGACCATCTGAGGAAAAAAGATGAAGAATGAGATGCAATTTTTATCTGGAAACGCATTTATTAAAAATTTCAGGTAAGATTCTATAAAAAGTGCCAGAATGAAAATCTGCAAGGCTCCTTCGGTGGGCATAAAGTAAAAACTCTGAATGATAAGAAAACACTAAATCACAGTTTAACTGAGTGTGGTTTTTTTCTCTTCTACTAGTACATCAAGTAATGTTTCTTCTAGTCAATAGGGTCTCAAGTTCAAAGATAACAAGAATAAGATAATGAAGGAAGACAAGCAGTTAAATGGAGAAATGAGAAAAGAAGGAACAAAGGAAATCTATTTTTGTGGAATTTTTTTTTTAAATAAAGAGAAGCAGAGGCGCCTGTGTGGCTCAGTCATTAAGCATCTGACTTCAGCTCAGGTCATGATCCCAGGGTCCTAGGATGGAGCCCCGCATCGGGTTCTCTACTCAGCAGGAACCCTGATTCTCCCTCTCCCACACCCCCTGCTGTGTTTCCTCTGTCACTGTGTCTCTCTGTCAAATAAACAAAATCTTTAAAAAATAAAAAAAAGAAAACCAAAAATGTTTAAAATTATTTAAAAATGATAGTAAGATACAACATAAATTTTAAAGCAATGGAAAATGGCCAGAGCTTTACTGTCAGGGAAATATAGATCTTTAAACACATCTATTAATTTTAATATGAGAATGACAGAAAAAAAGTAAAACAACTAATAAACTAATAAACAACTAATAAACTAGAGAATACAAAAAACAAAATGAAACAAAACACAAAGACCCAAAGAAAATAGATAGGATTGATGCAGTTAATAGCAGAAATTAATTGATTAAAAACTAGAAAACAACACACTTAACCAATTAAAGAGAAACCCACTTCTTTGAAAAGTCCAATAATATAGCCAGTGACAGTGTAGTAGAGTCGTACAGTGACTGATGGTAGCTACACTTGAGGTGAGTACAGCATAACATACAGAAATGCTGAATCACTATGTCGCACACCTGAAACTAAGGTAACAATGTGTGCCTACTACATGCAAATTAAAAAAAAAAAAAAAATGTTTAAGCCCAATAAACAAAGAAACCTTGGAAAATCTGGTTTTTTTTTTTTTAAGTGAAGTGTTTTGTTAAGATGTAATCAATGTTAAGAGTGAGAATAATGACACAACTAAAAATGTGATGATTTAAAAGTATACAATAAACCTGTAATACTATAAGCTAAACAGTATTATACATATCTTTAAGCTAATAATACATTTGATACCTAGATAAAAACTTACATCTCTTAAAGAAACCTAAGTTATTAAATCTGATTCTACAAGAGATAGAAATTGAAGAGCTATACCTAAAAAAAAGTACTAAGTTCAGATGGGTTTAATGGAAAATCTTTCAAACCTTCAAACAGCAGATATAAATTACCCCAGAGCAAAAAAAAAAAAAAAAAAAGTTTCCCACTGCTTCTTTAAGGTTGACATGTCAAAGCAGCCAAAAACAGTGGAGAGGTGATGAGAACGAAACCAACCTCTTTATGACCAAAGATGTACATAAATTCTAGTGACAGTAGGTACCAGAAGTCAAAATGGTATTAAAAGGCTAACACATCAGTACCAAACAAGGTTAAAGCTAGGAATGAAGAAATAAATCAACATAAGTGCACCTACCAATGTGAGCTTCTAAAATTAACAAAGAAGTGGAATGGTGTAGGGGACAAAATTTTCAGAGTATTATATATTTGACTTATTTAGATTTGTTAAATGCTAATTTTACATAAATAAGATATATTATCATATATATATATATATATATATATATCTGCTCTTATAAAGCTTACATTCTGTAAATTATACATATTTGTGAATAATTTTTTGCCAAAAAAGTATTCAAGCTTTTTGTTTAAAATTTAAAAAAATTCTACATGAGTGCAATCATACGGCATTTGTCTTTCTCTGACTGATTTAGTTTGCTTAGCATAATACTCTCTAGCTCCATACATATCGTTGCAAATGGCAGATTTCACTCTTTTTATGGCCAATATTCCATTGTGTGTGTGTGTCTGTGTATCTGTTTGTATACCACAACTTCTTTAACCATTCATCAGTTGATGCAAATTTAAGAAACAAAACAGATGAACATGGGTGGGGTAAAAAGAGAGAGAAAGACAAACCATACAACACTTGTAACTACAGGGAACAAGCTGAGGGCTGTTGGAGTGGAGGTGGGCAGGGTGCAGGTTAAAGAGGTGATGAGGAATAACGAGGGCACCTGTTGTGATGAGCACTGGGTGTTTATGTTATTTAGTGTTGAATAGCTAAATCCTACACCTGAAAACTAATATAACACAATATGTTAATCGAAATTTAAATAAAAACTTGAAAAAATAAATAAATAAGATAAAAAAAAATCTATCAGAAGGAAACACATCAGGAGTCGGGGGCGGGGGGAGTATTCCTGATTCTCAAGGTACACATCATGTCCTTCTAAGTATATGACCAATGACATTAGCATTATGAATTGCAGGAAGGAGGTTTCTCCAAAATGAGATCTTGGGAAATTAAATAAAGATTTTTCCAAACTTTCTAAATTTTAAAATTCATGTTTCCTTAGATATATGGCATCAAAATGTGTGTATGTGTGCACATATATCACATGTATGTACACATGGCTGTCTAGCTGTGTAACCTTGGGCAGGTTACACAACTTCTGCATATCAAGACCTTCATGAGTATAATGAGAATATTCCTAGTACACATACCTCAACTGATACTATGAAAATTAATGAGTAAGTATCATAATGGTTTCAGAACACTACCTAGCACATGGTAGATGCTACAGAAGACGATGATGAAAATGATGATTTTCTGTGGTGTGTTTCGAGTTGTGGGAATAAATATTTGGGAGGATTACAATTGAAAATGGAACGATAATCACAGTCAGAAAACTGAAACTCATAAGGGTAGCATTTCATCCTCATATAGTGTTCCTATCTGCATAACCATACATTCTCATTCACACTCCACTGCACATTCCGTACACAACCAGTGAGACTACATTTAGGAGATACACAGTCAACTTCAGAGTGCTCTGGGCGATTAGGGGCAAGAATCTGGAGAATGTCATAGAAAAAGAGATAAGAGATAGGGGCGCCTGGGTGGCTCAGTGGGTTAAAGCCTCTGCCTTCGGTTCAGGTCATGATCCCAGGGTCCTGGGATCGAGCCCCGCATTGGGTTCTCTGCTCCACAGGGAGCCTGCTTCCTCCTCTCTCTTTGCCTGCCTCTCTGCCTACTTGTGATCTCTGTCTGTCAAATAAATAAATAAAATCTTTAAAAAAAAAAAAAAAAAGAGAGAGAGAGAGATAAGAGATAGTACAGGGTCCCTCTCTGTACCCTGGCAAACTTCTGTTCTACCTGCTTTAAAAATGGTTTCTTTTTCCTCTCTCTCTCTTTTTAATACACCGTACCACGCCTGAATCTAAATTAGATGTGCCTAAACTGAAATTTTCATTACCTCTTTTCTTGCCTTTTTAAAAAAATATATTTTATTTATTTATCTGATAGAAAGAGAGAACAAGCAGGAGGAACAGCAGAGGGAGAGGGAGAAGTAGGCTCCCCCATAAGCAGGGAGCCTGATGTGGGGCTCAATCCCAGAATCCTGGGATCATGACCTGAGTCAAAGGCAGACATTTAAGTGACCGAGCCACCCAGATGCCCCGCATCTTATCTTATCTCTCTCCTCAGTTCAACTCATTGGATTATATGACCTTTATGAATTGCACTGGTCTGGAAATAAAGTACTAAAGTTAATATTTCTTTCTCATTCTACTTTTTAAAGTCATCCTGGGTTTAAACAGAAGGCCCCTATGGCATATAACCAACAGATCAGTATCCCCTGATGAGACATAGATCATCTCAGATCCATCTGGCTTGATCTATGGCTATTTCTTATTCTGATACTAAAAGGAGCAGGTCAAATAAATAAATAAAAGGAGCAGGTCACTAGCCTAGACGCCTGGTGGTTGCAGATCAAACACAATTTCTCCTCATCTCTATCTTGGCTGACATCTCCTCTTTCCTTCACTACATTACGCTTCCCCTCGTGTTCCTATACCTCCCTCTGTTCGCTCCATCATTGCTGCTGTTCCTCAGGGTAATGCCTTTAGAAGCACTTGTGTCTGACAGGTTTATACCTGAAAGCCTGAGAACACCTCATCAATCTCCCATGTAGTGGATGGTTTTAAATGAAGCTATCAAGTACGGCTAGACTTACAGACCAAGCAGGAGACAGACTAAGTGCAGAAAGGGTCTCCAAATGCTCAATCCCCACACTAGCATATGTATCTTTCAAAATGAGCTTCCTCCTTCCTCACTGTCCATTACCCATCAGGCAGCATTTATTTGGTTATTAACATAGGCACTTCTAGGGGAAGGAATCTGAGGAACATACCCGAACTTCTAATACCTTGAACGTAAATGCTCTCCGTAAAGGAGTTTGCCACATTTATAATTGGGGTTTCCTCATACTGATTTGATTACTTTGTGCTCGGATTACTTCAGAAAGCAGGAGAGAAATCTCCCTTTTATTAAAAACAAACAAACAAACAGGCAGGATATAGAAAGACCAAAGAAAATCAGAAAGACTTCTTATTTGTAAGCACTTTCACACAGTAGAGTCTGTTAATTTCAATCGTATGCAGACTTGAGAGCTGTGTGATGAACAGCCATGAAACTTAAAAGGGAATTCATGAAAGAAAACTACAAAGACAAATTATGGATATAATGGCCATTTTGAAACAGGCCTGAGTGGAGAACAGACCTTTAAAAGAAGACCAGGAAAGAGCAGTCAGCCAGACAAAAAGACCAGAAACAAGCTAGAGTATGACACTCAGCTCTTCAGAGTTTCCACTCTCCACCCCTTACTCGTTTCAAACTGACTTTGGGTCAAGAGAGAACAGCAATATCCTTCCACTGAAAGCCCCTGGTGAAAAGGCTCTCTGGAGACCACAAATTCAGACAGCTTCTCAGTCATGAAATTTTACCCGGATTCCAGGACAGAGAGAAGTCTAAGTTCGTGGTTAAGTAGGCTTCGCCATTTGGTACGTGTCTATGTTTCTTTTTTTAATCAACATATTTTCCATGAAGTGAGGCTTTCCAATTGCTGGACTTTCAAATGATCAAAGCTCCTACTCAAGAGACATCAAGTTCTGAGAAATTACGCATTTGCATTACCACTGGCCTGTAGACTGAGCTTTCCTCATCAAGCAGGGATCCAAATAAAGCCCCTTCCCAAACACATGGGTTTGTTTCCATTGTCCTGTGCTGTTAAGAATGGTGCCCGCTATATTTTGTAGCTAATTCTGATGTTCTTCAGAAGCACTGCCAAAATATGACATTGAAAATAGCATAGCCCTATTTTTAGCACATAGGCTAAAAATAAGAAAGTCTTTCCATGGGGGACAACCAACAGAAATCCTCATTCTGAAGCTGTGTTAAGCTCAGCCTCCACAGCCTTTGCTTCTGTTTCATTTACTTTTCCATTCTGACAGTGAGAGGAGAGTCAGAATATTCAAGGCCGGTATAATCTTTTGTATCATTAAAAAGACACTACTTCACAAGAGCAAGAATACGAGAAGGGTCCACAAGATAAAAAGACTAATTCTGAATTTCTTTATTCTTAAGAGATAGGCTTACTTTATGTTTAAACACCAAGGGTCAGGTATAATTTCATTTTTAAATTCATGAAAACTTGATTTTACAAAACAAAAAAAATTAAGTGGGGACACGATTAAAAAACAAAAGATGGGATAGGTTAACAACTAGTTGATAAACATGTGCAAATTGAAAGCATAAAAATATAGAGCCCTCCCCTTCTCTGACTGTTGATTATTTATGAAGATCCCTAGCCCTCATCCCAGTTTGATTCTAGACACTCCTCTCTCTCCCAGGCAATTCCTTTAAATAGTACTCTAACCGGCAAGAGATCACATTAAAAAGACTGCAAATTTCGAAGAACAAGAGCAATTATTTCCACTCTTTGGTGGTAGTGTGGGCGGTCCCCAGACTAATGGCCACAACAGTAACTGTCAGTGTGACCAAAGAAACAATTGTGGGAGATGTTTACTTGTGAGGCTGACTCCGTTACTAGCTAATGTCACCTTCATCACCATCATCCCGTGTCTGGAACACACCAAAGGCATTCCAACGAAAACCATGCTTAAAGGGTAGCTGTGAAATTTGGTAGAGTTCACGATCATTTTAGTTTTTAATCTATTTCACCTGAAGCTCATTAAAGTCATGTAATACATTGGGGAAAAGTTGCTGCTAGAGGCAATTGAAGAAAACTTATAGAAGTTGAGTCCTCCTTTCTTCTACAGCAATCAATGCCATTCTCCTCTAGCTATAATCTCTGTTTTAATCAGCTTACATTGCTGTAAGAATTAATACATCAAATTACCGAGCAGTTAGTTTCAAACTGCTCTGATATGAAGTCCAAAGGTTTAAATTGACTTTGAAATTGCATTTTCCCATTAAACTTTATAGTACTAATCTATTTCATTCCCAAACATAATTAATGAAATTTTAATGTTGTTAGTTACAATGTGGGAGCATCATTCATTAGTGAAAAAAAATATATAAAGATGCATTATCAACTTTACCTTTAAAACAAAATCACAGCCATTTAAGATGCTTTATTGAGGAAGTGTGTACCTACTATATACCAAAGGGGCCTGTTTTTAAAACCGTGGTTAAAAAATAAAACTGTCGGGGCGCCTGGGTGGCTCAGTGGGTTAAGCCGCTGCCTTCGGCTCAGGTCATGATCTCGGGGTCCTGGGATCGAGTCCCGCATCGGGCTCTCTCCTCAGCAGGGAGCCTGCTTCCTCCTCTCTCTCTCTGCCTGCCTCTCTGCCTACTTGTGATCTCTCTCTGTTAAATAAATAAATAAATCTTTAAAAAAAAAAATAAAAAATAAAACTGTCAGTATTCTATCAAATGTTACTTATTTAGCCTTTATGCTAATACACTGAAATCCCTTATCTTTAATGGCAAAGACAAGACATTTATGAACAAGTACAAAAGTGCTATCTCTTCGCCCTGAAGTAGAAATTCTAATTATTACTGGGTTACTTTGCCTCAAGTTGCATCATGGGACATGGTAGGACAATAGCGATAATATGGTCTTTCAATCTATTCCATCATCACATGAAGATAAATTCTCAGGTGGAATACTCTCACATATTCAACTGTTCCTGCACAGAATTATGTTACAGATTACAAAGCCTGTTTCTGGGTTATTTCATTTCTACCTGGTTTTAAGCCACTTAGGAAATATTTGAAATTCTGCCCAGTAAACCACACATACTCCCTGGGGAGGACAGGGATGGCTAACACACATGCTGCTTTATACGACACAAAAATCCTCCCATAGCTATCACAGCACTGCAGCTCATTCCTAATTAAGTCAGGCATTTTTAAAATCATATAATGTGTTCTCCTTCTCCTTTCTGGTCATAATAAACCTATAGGTGACTTTGTTATCCCATAATTCTGCCTAATTGGTTTCAGCTGTCATTTCTGAATCCAAAACTCATGGGCAGCCTGGGGCTGGTGAATGGAACAGGAAGCATTTCCAACCACATTCCCATCATGTAAAACCAGCAACCTGAAAGACCTTTTCCTTTAAACAAAAAACTTACTCTTTGGCTTCTGGCAATGACAGTATGGGTAGACAGACTATACGGCTTTACCCAGGCAGCAAGACTGTTGCGAGCCATTCTCCTCTGATAAAAAGAATGCAGACATTCATGCTCTAACAGTTTGTGTCTGAAGTAGTTTCAATAATTTACAGGCTTACCCATAAACAGAATACATAGCTCTATCCATACCTCCATATCTACAATTTATTTAGTTTATAAAACTTCCAAGAGGTATCCATTATTTTCCTTTTTAAAATTCAGAGCATAAATTTGGGAAGTTTCAAGAAACTTGGGGGGAATCTTACAGAAGAAGAACATTATGGTTGGTTCTATAGAGACATATGTTATTCCTGCATCGGAAGAACGTGTAAAACGTTTTCTCTCGAAACAGCGAAGGAAAGAGCTCCCCACTATGATTTATATGTCCTCGGGGAAACCATTCACAAGCCTAAACCATATAATAAATTTTAATGGAGTCAAATAGCCACTTTAAAAAGATGTTCATATTATTTTGAAGCCAGTTTGATTTTTAAAAGGAAAAATAAAAAGCCAATGGGTATAAAGATTGGAATGCTCTGATCATCCAACATCCTCAAAAATTTGGAGAAAGAAAAAAAGGTTAACAAAGTGGGCCACATAAATGTCTTTGGAGTCAAAGCAGGAGATAAAGGAGAAAAGAAAATGACTGAGGAAGTTTTCAGGAATATCTTAACTCTGAAAACACCTTCCGGAGCCACCCTGGTAGAAAGGGAGATCCTGAAATTACAAGAGAAGAGCAACATGAGGGGAAAAAGAAACAGAACTAAAATGAAGAGAGGAGAGAAAGAGGGCAATAAAGAAGGAAAGGAAGGTAGAAGCATCAAAGGGGCCAGTCTGCGATCACTTTAGCCAGCTGCAATGCAAAACAGAGGAGATTTCTTTTTATAATACTTGTCCTAAGGGGTCAGAGTAACACCCACCTAGCGAATGATCATGTGTAGCTCAGGAAACTTTTTAAATTATACTGTAATGAGCTTCAGGTCCATGTTTTTCCAATTTTGAAAACAGTAACTCTGGAAACACATATTCCAATGAAAAGAGTAAACAAATAAACTTTGTTAAATTGTCACCTTTGTTGGCATAACAAATGAAAATCAAAATATACTTTCACAATGTTAGAATGGGTCAAGTATTGTAAAATGTATAAAAATGAATAAAAACTATTCCTACTTGGGAGATCAGTGACGGCTTTGAGGAAAGTAAGACTGAGAGTCAAATGTGAACAATACCCTTCTTCCTCTTACTTAAAATGACACATTTATAACCTTGTTCCTATCACTTGATCCAGTAGTAAAAATATTAGGAGATTTTCTCCCCCAAGGAAATAAGTAGGATATATCGGAAGTCATGCTATTAAGATTTTATAATACAAAACAGTTTGGAGCTTTTAATTGTGGCTATAAATATCTGAGTATTTATGGGGCAAGGGTTGTGGGCTGTAGAAAAGAGGGACACATAAAAGGGACACATAAAAAAACTCTTGAATTAGGGAAATGATCTTAAAAATAAATTTATATTACATAAGTAAAGCTCATTTAAGTTTTCCTGGCTGGTGGAAAAACATAAAGTATAAAAAGACAAAGCTTTCAGAAAAAGTCCTGGCCAAATGGCAATGCCTGATGAAAAAGGTAATTTACATTGCTACTCTTGAGGCACAGCTGAAGCAGCGGCACATCTGTATCCTTATGTAATTAGTAAGCATAACTGTAATTATCTCAGTATAGTGCAGAAAGGGGCAAAGTAATTTAGATTTCTCATTCAGTCAAGACAAGGGTCACACCAGCATTATTTTTTTAAATACAAGCTTTTACCTGCAGAGTACAGTGCTCTGAGATATAAGAAACGGAAGTACTAGCAGTAAAATATATTGTTAAAAATCCAGAAAACTGTAAAAGTTTCGTTTCAAGTAGCTCTTTTAACAGCAAAGAATAAGAAGACCTAAGATCACTGGGGTAGGTGGGTGTGGAATACCAAATTCATGAATTCTTGTACTCTGAGCATTGCCAAAAGTTAAAATAGAGTAGAAATTCTAAAGTATTGCTTTTTTAGGATCTACAGCCAAAAGTCAAATTGCTGATTTACCCATCATAAAAAATTTTGTTAAAGATCTAATTTTTTTTTCATCTTTCTTGTTACTGGCTTTGCTCAATATATGAACAAAGAAAATGTGCTAATTTCTTACTATGCATGGTACAAAATTAAAGATACCCTAAAAAAGAACTGTTACGTTTTTTTCTCAACCACTAGACACTTGCAAACTTGCCAAGATAATAACTTTCCCAGGAGCTTGACATATTTGGCAGATAGAATTGATGTTTTGAATATGAATCTAGAAAACTTCAAGGAATGAAGACCAACATTATTGCTCCTCATGATATGTCTTAAGCTTTTATGCCAAAATCTAGCTATGTATTCAGTGAATCAGAGCTAAAAATATCTTTTCATTCTCTTGACTTAGTGCAGTTTGCCATAAAAGGGTTACTGGAAAAAAATTTCAAGAGAAAGAATAAAATCTCACCAAGTCTGTCCAGGATGAATTCAGGTAGGGCTTTCCTGGTGTTGTGGTTGAAAATACCATTTGAAAGGCAGTTTTAGCAAAATGTAAAAGAAGATAATGGTGCTCGAATTTGAAAGAGTTACCAAAAAAATTTAGAAAATTGTACTGGAAAATTTTTGCACAGAATACCTGAATATTTACTTCCAAATAAATCAGTAAGCCTGGCATGTAATTATCAAACTCAATATATGAAGTTAGTTTTAATACTTTCTATAAAAAAAAAAAAAATAGCAGAAACAACAGGTGACATGGAAGGTGACCTCATCTGTCCTTGATCCTTGACACTATTTATGATATAAAAGGATGTGGTAAGCAAGCTGATTTAATGTCCTCACTACTAAAACATGCAGTTTTTAAATGTCAAAAAGCCAGAACCAAGTGTTCAATAAAATCTCTTAAAATCATCACTTGTTTTATTAAGAATTCTAAATTTATCCAAGGTTTAAAATGGTATCAAAGAAAAGCATGAGATTTTTATATTAAAACAAAGGGCACATGAATTTTAAAATGTGGATAAACACTGCTACATAGCTACAATTAGTGATTCCAAAACAATGGGGGCACTACCTTCTGTGAGTTTTTGAAAATCATTAAAAAAAGGGCATGTGGGGTTGAGTGGATTGAGTGGGTTGAGTCTCTGCCTTAGGCTCAGGTCATGATCTCAGGGTCCTCGGGATCCAGCCCCTGCATCAGGCTTTCTGCTCAGCAGGGAGTCTGCTTCCCCACCCCTCTCTGCCTGCCTTTCTGTCTACTTGTGATCTCTCTCTCTGTGTCAAATAAATAAATAAATAAAATTTTGGAAAAAAAAAAAAAGAAAATGTTAAGAAATAGCATATGTAGCATATGAGTATAGTATACATATAAATAAACATACATACATAAACACACACAACATGCATCTGAGTATGAAAAAAGTCTTAAAATATAACACATGGTAGTATCTGCTTTCACTGCGGTGGGTGGATACTAAGTAACTTACGTATCAGGACAGGCCAGGTTATATAAGCTGTGATAACAAATAACTTTTTCTCACAATTTATTGGCCAAAGACATTCATATCATCAGACTAAGTTCAAAATGGAAAGGAGGTAAGATCTTCCTGCAGTCCTGGGATCTGAATATTAAGAATAACAATAGTCTGCATTAGGTAAATAATAGTCCCATTTTCCCACTGATAATATAGTAAGACTATTAAATACATACATGTATATGTATTTGCATTGACTTTTTAAAAATCTTAATTCCAGTAGAGTTAACATACAGTGTTACATTAGTTTCAGGTATAAAATATAGTGAATTCAACATTCCTATACACCATCCAGTGCTCATCACTGCACTCCTGTCAAGGATTTAGTAACTTCAGGGCATGCTACAATTTCATGAACTTACTCAGTTATTGCTCGTCTAAAGTTAATTTTTCTAGAAGTTCCTGCTGTACTGTTTTTTTGTTTTGTTTTTTTGCCCCCTTTGAACTGTGAACATCTAATGGTTTTCTGGTATATACCAGAGTATACTTGGATACTTAAGTCAGAACCCCATATTCTAATTGTAATTCCCTAAAAGAGAACAAATCCCTGTTAAATTACAGGGTTAAATTATGTGTTTAAATTAATCTTTATGTTGGTTTTTCCAGATGGAGTTTGGGGGTATGATATGCTTATTATCTAAAAGAAGAAAAAAGTGTTTATTAGGTAGGTGGAAGGAAGGATAAGGAAGCAGCATTAGACAAATGAGAGGAAGTGAAGTGCCTTCAGGCCAATCGAGCCTTGAGTAACCTGGCAACACAGCCACCCTGCCCTGGGCAGAAACAACCAGGTCTTTATATCCAAATCACATAGTCACCAGATCCAGGATGCTTGTCTCTGCAGATTCTGGAGCTGCTGACAGGGGGAAGCATTCCGGTGACTATTTCCTATAGCAAGGAAGCAAGTCCTCCTTTTGAAAGAGGCTACAGACCCCATGTCTCTGAGTCTGTCACACTCTGTGTCTTAAAGAAAACCTTAAAAAAAACTACTACATTTGTGTCACACCCACCCCACGCCCCCCCTCCACACGTCTGATGCACCTTCTCTATGGAAATAATCGTATCAATTTGTCAAAGATTTCTAGGACTCCCACTGTAATTTTACTATGAGATAAACCAAAAGAGAATCCAGCCCCTGCCCTCAGAGAGACTAGATGCACATTCATCTTACCAGATGTCATGAAGACAAACAAGAATGATTATGTTGCCCTTTTCCACCCTTTACAAGATGTAACCCAGTTCATGGTATTTTTACTCAGGGAAAATCTGATTACCAAAAAAACACAATCCTTAGTTTTTTCTTTTCTTCTAATAAATAATCTGTTACTAATCCTCTCTCGCCATGCCTCTTTTCCCCCAGCATTGCTGACTTTCTATCTTATTTTTAGAATTAGATACCTTCCCTTACCATTATTTCCTAAATTCTACTAGAGACTACTCAACATTTTATTGTTCCTTGATGCTTTTAACTTCTTCATCCAAGTAAAAAGGGTAGAGAAATAGAAGGAGGAAAAAAGAGAACTAATTCAATCTTCCAAATGTCCCTGTGAAGGCTCAAGTGGAAGCTAATAGCTGAGATCCAAAGCTTTAAAACACAGATCACATCATCAAGAGAAAAGGAAAAACCTAGAAGATGGAAAATTCTTACTTAGCAAATAGCTGCCACGAAAAATTAATTTCTCAGTTTCTGAATGAGCATCTTTTGGGGATTTCTAACTGGACTCATACCTGCCAGTGAGAAAAAAAAGCAAATTACTCCCTTGAAGCTAGATGTTAACGAGAACCACTAAAATATTCATTTTCTAAAAAGGAGGTCTCTAACTACACACAGCAATCAAAAACATAAAGAACCTGGCTAAATAAGCAATTGATATACTTTTTTTATTTTAAGATTTTATTTATTTGACAGAGAGAGAGATCACAAGTAGGCAGAGAGGCAGGCAGAGAGGGAGGGAGAAACAGACTCCCCACTGAGCAGAGAGACCAATGCGGGGCTTGATCCCAGGAACCCAAGATCATGATCTCAGCAGAGGCTTAACCCACTGAGCCACCCAGGTGCCCTGCAATTATTATACTCTTAATACTTTTTTAAGGGTGGGGAGGGGCAGAAAAGGAGGGAAACAGAGAATCTCAAGCAGGCTCCACACGCAGAGTAGAGCCCGACGCAGGGCTGGATTTCAGAACCCTGAGATCATGACCTGAGCCAAAACCAAGAGTCAGACGCTTAACTGACTGAAACACCCAGGAGCTGCATATGTTCTTAATAATTAAATTTAAAAATCAGAACCCTTCTCGCTATTATCTATTTTCTCATACAAATACTTACACTATAAAAATGTTCTTAGTGGTTTTAAAATAGTATGAAATGTATAAATGTATACTTACACAGTGTATCAACATCCATGATCATCGTAACAAATTATAACAAAAAATGAACAAACAAAATAACTAACCTACCATCTATCAAGCAAAAATATTTTCCATCAAAACAGGACATCTCAAAAATGGCACACTCACACTTTAGACACTGTCCATGTGCCTAAAATTTCACTGATGGGACAGTAATCTAATAACAGTTAATATAAATATCTTCCCTCCCACTAGCCTTGTCACATTTGATGAACTCTGACAACTGATAAATAGCGAAGATTTATATGCTTTACAACCATCAATGTGAAAGAAATTATCTAATTACACAGTAGTTTACACAATGACAGGCTTGTGCATTTGTTCATATTTAAGCTTAATAAGAATTGATAAGATTCCAAGGTAAAGATGGAAAACTGAACAGATACATCTATTTCGCACCCTCTTGAATCCCATACCAAATTTTAGAAGCTCTAAAACAGATGGTAGCACATTTAGCACAGCAAAACACAAACAAACAAACAAACAGATTATTTATGAACCTGCAGAGGGGAAAGCCTAGAAGCGGCCATATTTAAAAAAAGAACAACCAAGAGGTTCAGGATTGGTGACATAGGATATGGGAATGAACGGGTCTGGATGTGGCAGTCTAGAGCGTGAGAGAGTGGTTGGTTGAAAGTCTTTTTAGTAGTTATTTAATCTTTAGATCTTCCTGTTTCCCGCTCCACTTACATATATAAGTGCCCCAGTCTCAAACCTAGAGTGGGTAAAACAGGGCATCTGACTAGAACGCTCAACCAGTTAGGAACAGGGATACCATCCTGAAACAGGATACTTACAGGGGGTCCTATACCCAATTCTGTGTCCAGAACAAGGCAGCTTAGCCTCTATCCTCCAGGCAGGAGTTCAGAAGAACCTTCACTGGGAATCTTTAGGCATTGCAGGGAAAGATGGGTACCAGTATCAAGGATTTCTCAGCAAAATGGCTTGGTTGGTCCCTACAGTGAACGAATGGTGGGCCAGCTGCACACATTTTGAGGCCCTCATCTCTAAGTAGTACCACAAGCCAAGAATCTGCAGATACTGAACCAACACTTCGAGTATTTCAGCCAGAGACCAGAACAAACTAAAAGAAAAACAGTAACAGCTTGGTAGAAACAGAAAATACTGTTAGGAAAACTTTAAAAAAGACTATTATTAATATTTCAGGAGGTAAGAAAAGATACTGCAACCTTGAAACAAGATAAAGGTATTATAAAATGGAATATTCTGAGAACAAAAAGGTATCTCAGAAATAATATTAAAATGTAAAACCCTCAACATCAGAGGAGAAACAACCAAATTGAGAAAATGTCCCTTAAGGCTGGGACTAAAGGAAAAATAATTAGAAAAATAGGAAAGAAAAGACAAGAAGGGGTGCCTGGGTGGCTCAGTCATCAAGCATCTGCCTTTGGCTCCGATCGTGATCCCAGAGTCCTTGGATCGAGCCCCACATCCGGCTCCTTGCTTAGCAGGAGCCTGCTTCTCCCTCTCCCACTCCCCCTACTTGTGTTCCCTTCCTCACTGTCTCTCTCTCTGTATCAAATAAATAAATCAAATCTCAAAAAAAAAAAAAAAATTAGAAAAGCAATACAGGAGGATCTACATTTAAATAATAAAAGATCCAAAGAAAAACAAGACAACAAAGGAAGGAAATCATAACAAAATAATGTAAGATCATTTCTTTTTATTTTTTTTTTTAAGATTTTATTTATTTGACAGAGAGAGAGTGAGAAAGAGAGTGTGAGCACACAAGCAGGGGAAGCAGCAGGCAGAGGGTGAAGGAGAAGCAGGCTGCCCACTGAGCAGAGAGCCCAATGTGGGGCTCGATCCCAGGACCCTGAGATTACGAACTGAGCCAAAGGCAGATGCTTAACTGACTGAGCCACCCAGGTGCCCCAAGATCATTTCTTGAAACAGAAGGACATATGTGCACTAACAAATGCTCAACATGCTTAGGTGGGAGGGAAATTCAAAGAATGAAATAAGAAACCATCAAACATTGTAATAAAAATGACAGACAAAAAGTATTGCTGAGGGTATGGAAAACTGGAACCCCCAAATCCTGCTGGTTAGATGGTAAAAGGGAGCATCCACTTTGAAAAACAGTTTGACAGTCTTTCAAACACTTAAAGATAGAGTCATTGGATGACTGATGTGGTACATCCATCTACACTGTGGAGTATTATTAAAACAAAACAAAAAAAAGTACTGCTACAACACATGATGCAAGGGGAAAGAAGCCTGTCACACAAAAATCATCACAGAGTGATGATTCCATTTATAAGGAATGTCCAGGAAAACCACAGAGACATAAAGTACATTAGTGTTCCCCAGGGATTGAAAAAGGTAGAGAATTCAAAGTGACTGCTAATGGGTAGGGGGCTTCTGGTTAGAGCAACTTAATTTTCTAAAATTAGATAGTAATGATGGTTCCAAAAATTCTGTGAATATACTAAAAATAACTGAAGTAGATACTTGAAGTAGAAAGTAGGATTCTGTTATGGGAATTGCATTGTGATTAAACTGTTAAAAAGAAGAAGAAGAATGTAAAGACAGGAGTGTCCAGATTGAAAAGGTACAAATGAAAATAAATCTGACATTTTTTGCTTCATCATGAAACTTCAGAAGACTAGAAATAAAGAAAGCTATTTTAACAGAGACAATGGAAACTAGACAACAATGGAATAATCCTATTGAAATTCTAACAAAATTATTTCCAACCAGGAATTCTGTGTCTAGTCAAAATGTCAATCAAGCATGAGCACAGAATAAAGATATTTTCAGAAATGGACATCTCAAAAAACAAACAAACAAACAAACAAAAAACAAAACCCAGGGGCGCCTGGGTGGCTCAGAGGGTTAAAGCCTCTGCCTTCAGCTCAGGGCATGATCCCAGGGTCCTGGAATCGAGCCCCGCATCGGGCTCTCTGCTCGGTGAGGAGCCTGCTTCCCCCTCTCTCTCTGCCTGCCTCTCTGCCTACTTGTCATCGCCGTCTGTCAAGTAAATAAATAAAATCTTTTTTTAAAATCCCAGGAAGATACTAGAAACTGTGTTCCCCCAAAATAAAATAACATGAGATGGAGGAATAAAAAGCTTCACCCCAGGAGAGAGCAGAAGGGCATTACAGGAAGTCAGTAAAGGGAGATGCACCAGGCAGAGGTCTGAGAAGGCCTTAAATCAATGGTAGAAATGAAAAATGGAAAATTATTATTAATTTCAGGGAAACCAAAAGTTGAACTGAAGAGGAAAGTGATCACAGTATACTACGTGCCTCAGCTACAAACAAGATTTATATGACCTAATAATGTAAAAAATGAATTTCTGATCTAATTAAAATTACATACACCTACAATGAAAGGAAGAGAGAACGGAGGACAGCAGGATAGGAGGCGTTCACCTGTTAAAAATTTCAAAATAATGAGAAACTAAAAACAACCCTACTAAATTCATGTTTTCCACTGCAGGAGTCAATGGATGCTGCCAAAAGGTGACAAAAGGTGGTAATAAAGAAAGTCTTGTTAGATTTTCAGAGGAAAATCCAAAAGAATCATCTAAAAGACTGAAAAAGTAAAAAACTGTTTTTCACAGCAAACCATGAAACTACTCGACTCTTTATATGCATATGATACATAACTCAAATAAATACAACAATCATATCAATAAGAATGAATGATTTAAAACTGGAGCCGGTCTAACATCCCTTTACCAAAGCACAAAACACGTATTAGATTAAAACATTATATGAAATTAATTGAATTGTTCCTAAAATGCACGAAATAGTAACAGCAACTAACAACAATAAAAGGAAAGAAAATCCATTATATTGCAACGTATTTATCAAGTTAGTGATTCTGAAAACTGGTGAGAAGTTGCAGACAACCCATTTTGTATGACAAATAATGATGCATACTTTCTTTCTCACTTAGAGATAAGTCTGCTAATGATTTTTTTTCTTCAATTACTTCATGGGCTAATCAAACATAATGCGAACATAATTGGAATTATTGATGCTCTTCTCCTGATCTTGGGTACTTTCATCAGACAGCACCAAGTTGATCATTGTCAGTCTTATTACATTCAATGCATCACTCTATGACCTCCACCTATCCCATGAAACATGCTCAGATTTCCCAAGATTACTGTTTTCTTAAGATGTATGGAAATAATTCCCGTGGGGGGAAAAATATCCAAAGAATATGCAAAGTATGTGCTTTCCTTTCTACGGGAATTCTTCTTTTATTTCTGTTCTTACCTTCCCTATGATCTGCTTCTACCAATAAAGTCTTCTTCAGTGTGCTTTCTTCAAATATCACCCATTATTCCAGTTTCCCCATTAGATGCCTATAGCTTAAGTGATGAAATTCAAAATTAAAGAAAAACAATTAAAAAATTAAAAAGCCCATAGAGAGAGAGTGTGTTCTCATTAAAGCAGTCTAGATGAGACTCAAAACTGTGTTTTTGTGGATAATCAGGGGTTTACTATAGCAACAGTTGGAGACCGGATACACTTCTATCCTAAATCATGCAAATTAAAATGCTGAACTATGATTAGGACTTCCTAATAAGGGGGCAACTACATGAAATAAAACTAGGACACAGAGAAGATAGGTATGAGGTAAACAGAAAAAATAAACTAAAATCCCAGCACCCAAAATAGTAAGTGAACAAATACAGTGGAAATGACTAAAAGAGACCGGGTTTCCTTGTTGGATGAGAAGCCATTCGGGTAAAGGACAGAAATGAAATTAATTGACTTTGTCCTACCAATTAGACAAAATGAGAAGTTTATAACAGAGCACTGATTGAAAGCAAGCTTGCTTCTCTTTAGTCTCTCCTTATGCTTCAGAATTCTATTTACGCCTCCTGCACATTCAGTCATCCACAATGCTTACATCTGTTCATGTTTGGTACTCGGATCTGAATGACAGCCCAGCCCCCTTCAGAATATAGGATCACACTATGACACTGCATAACTAGTTCTCCATACATGAAACAAAAACATTCTTGAAGTTCTTCCATAAAGAAATTTTTGCAGGAGTCAAACTGGATTGTTTTCACTTAAACACAATTGTTTTTTAGCTCCATGCATTGCACAGGAAGATCTGTGACAGCTTATAACCCAAATGGCACATGGACACTATCTAGCCTAAGATCACGGTCCTCTGTAAGACTTCAAACCTCTTTAAAAGAAAGGATATATATTTGTATCTCTAGGGCTCAAAGATAATCCCTGGAAGACAGTTCCATATGTTGGAGGAGAAAAACAAATGAATGAATAAATGAATGAATGAATGAATGAATGAATCATTAATTGAATGACCATAACAAGTTGTGTTTCTGCTTCTAAAAGTCATGCCAAGTGAAATGAGCCCACCTAACAGTTGCAAAACCTTCATCTGCCCTTTACTATGCAAAGGTGGAGTCTCCTGGGTTCACACTGGACACAGGAAATGATACTATGCAGCCACTGGGAAAGGCATACAAGGAGTATCTGACATCTTGGCATGAATTTCCCCATCTGCAAAATGGAGGAAACTTCTACCAACTTCATGGTTTTGGTGGAGACAACATGAAATAACATACTAAGTTATGTATTTCAATCCCCTGCATAGAGTACAGGTCAGGAACCCACCCTACAGTATTTCTGATGTGGATCAACCTAGGTTCTACTTGAATACTTTAGTGATAAGATGCTCATTACACTTCATACACTGTATTTAATTTTTAAGTAACACAAAACATTTGAGTATCTTTCCCAGGATTAAGCCAAAATTAGCCTCCCCAGAACTCCCACACTTGGCTTTCTCATCCTGTCTGGAATACACACATTATCTTTTCTCTACTCTCTACTTTATCTAATCCTCCTGAATAAGTCACTGGTTCCATGTTATACCTGGTTCACAGACCTCTTGCCATCCTAGGTGCATCCTCTTGTTCGCTTCAGTTCTCTGAACCGGAGAAATTACTAGTCTTTTTCATGTGAAATTGACTTCATTTTGAAGTTAACTTTCCCCCACCCTGTTTTTCCTTATGAGCTTCGGCTTGCTTTTTTTTCTTTTCCTTAACCACATTGTTTTATTTGTCCCACAGCAATTCACCCTGTAGTTTCCACTCTTCATTTCAATCAGATTCTTTCTAGCCTTGATTCCAGCACCCCAAGTGTTAATTACAGCTCCCAGCTATAACACACACAAATAGGCCAACCACATCATCACCATGGCTTCATCTAAGTCATTAATAAAAATATCAAACAGGACAAGGTCAAAGACAATGCCCTCCAGCATACCCTGATAAACTTTTGTCCATCCTGATGTCAATTCATTAATCAATATACTTTGGGTGAAGTTGTTCATCCAACAATAAACTGAAGGAATAATAATCTTATGACAACTGGATTTCAATTTTATTCTAAGAAATGTCATAAGAGTCCCTGTCATAAGCTTTGCTGAAATCCAGAACCAACGTTGTTACTTACTAAAAGGGAATGAAGATTAGGAGACTTCAATGTCCAAAGATCTAGTTTTGAATTTCACTAACATTCTATCATGTGTTTGTCTATAGACCCAGGTTTGTTTCCCACCACCTTTATTTAAAAACCAGGATTTCTTCTGCTCACCTTCCTTCTTGATTTTTTAAAGATTACAAACAATAGTTCTATGAATATACCACGGGCAATTCTTTTCACATTTCAGATGTCATTTACCTGGGACTATACAAATGAACTCATTCCAGCAGGTATTCTTAAGTGTTTTTGGGGAAAGGGGATTGGGAAGGGCAGGGAGCTGAGCAAAGCGTGTTCTAAATCTGACTATATTCCTTGTGTTGTGAAAATCCCCTGCTTGATGCATTTTGGTGGAAGGCAAGGCCCCGCTGCTGTTGCAAAAGCCAAAAGCCCCTCTCTCAGGGGTCTGCGCGGGGGTCTGCGCAGTCAAACCATGGGCACACGCCTAGTGTCACCTCGCACACGGGACCAACCCTAACTCTACAGTAGGAGCTAAAACAACCCGAAGAAGCAGGGAGAAATGTGGACACTATTCTGACTTCAAGAGCAGAGATAATAACCTCCAGTCACTGGGGCAGTCGGGACAGTGAGGAAAGGGACAGTATCTGGAGCCGACACTCCTGGTGGCAGCGGGGTGCTTCATGGCCGGTTCTGTGGCATGATTTCGGCTCTGGTCTGCTTATTCAGCTTTACACCGTTCCTGCGGTTTTTAAATTCTTCCCAGCAGGTCTGTCAGCCACATGATAGCCTCTCAGTAAACCTGTCTGTTTAATTCAGCCAAAGAGAATTTCTGCTGCTGGCCAGAGAGAACTCTGACTGGTACGTTTAGTTGGAGTGGCGAAGCCCCTTGAGCCCTCCGGCCCAGCGAGGTGGTTTCCAATGGGCCCGTTGTCTGAGGCCTGCCCTAACCGCTGTGCAGGCAGATCTGCTCTGCAGCTGCCACTTGGAAGAATATTTGCTCTGAGAGAAAAAAAAAAAATAAAGACTGTCAATGGAAACTAAAGATGGAATGCAGATGAATAGATAAAGAAAGAGAAAAAAAAATTTGAAACGTGACTGAGCAGTTTCGCTTTCTCTCAGTTATTTGCCTTTAGTGAGGACACTATTATAATCTCTTGTTCTTCTTGCTTCAAATTTCACTCACTCACCCCCATAAAACATTTTTGCTAAGCACCTACTATGTGCCAGCCACTCTGCCGGGCACTGGAGAGGCAGCTGCTTGGCTCTTGCTCTCAGTATCAGATGCAACAGTTTCTTTCTTACTAGTGTTTTCTTTTCAGTATCCTTCGTTGATAGTTCCTCATCACCAGGACCCTTGATGGTGGAATGCCCCAGTGGTCAGGCCATAAAATTCCCTTCCATTTTTGGTGTTCATTGACTCTTTACACTGTGTTCCAGGTCCTCTGTTCCCTTCCATGTCCTCTACGGCCTCTCCCTCACCACATGGCCTCTTTAGCAAGTTAACCAGAATTCTAACACAGCCAGTCAGGATGCTCAAGAGTGCAAAAAAGCAGCAGTCAGGACCACAACTGGCAGTGTCACTTCCACCATGGTGCTCTACTGGCTGGAGCAACCACAAGCCCAGCCTAGATGAAGGGGTGATTATACAAAGTCATGGCTCATTTAGGGCCACCAATGTAACAACTGCCACCCTTGGTGATCCCAAACAATCCCCTTGTCAAATAACATCTATAACCCAGACAACTTCCAAATGTCTACCCTGGATCTCTTTCCTAAATTCTAGACTCACGCATCCAATTGCCTTCTGACACGTCCATTTGCACATACACTGCGCATGTCAACTTTAACCCAATTAAACCTGAGTCACATCTTCCCCACTCTGCTCCTCCCACAGCCTGACCCATCTTCCCTCACAGCAGCTCCACCACCACAGTCACTTAAGTCCACATCCTTGGGGTCATCCCTGACTCCTCATCATCTCTCAAATCCCACAACAAATACTATCAGCTCAGTCTTGAAAATACATCCTGAATCCAACTACATGCCTCATATATATGTGTGTTTTCTCCTTCACCTCCCTCAGATTTTTTACCTAAATACCTCTTACCTCCTCGGCGAGGTTGCCCCTGATCGCCCCCACTTACAGCTGTACATGCCTGCCCATGTGCACATGTATCTTATCTCACAGGAAGCAGAAAAATGTTCCATTGCCCCAGGAGGGTTTAATCTGGAAACCAGAATACTGATGGAGAGCTACAGTTTTTGAGAACAGATGTGGCTTAAAATCATGCAAATTAAAGCATTCCTCATAGATTCAGAAATCAAAATGTATGAGGCAGAGAAACCAAATAATGAGGTAAATTGTGTGGTAGGGAGAAAAAAAAGAACATAACTTTCAGCTGCCAGCCCCATATTTGAACATCACACACACCTCAGACCATCAGACAAAACTCTGAAGATGGGTCTTCATCCTAACACCAGCCTTCTATAGGGTGAGAGAGGATAATAAGGATCTTGGCACAGAAGTCAAGTCCTGGGGTCGAACCCCACATGAAGTTCCCTGCTCAGCAGGAGGCAGCTTCTTCCTTTGCCCCTCACTCTGCTCATGTTCTTCTTCTCAAATAAATAAGTAAAATCTTAAAAAAAAAAAAACAACAGTACTTATGTGAATTTTGGTAATTCATAAATCACTTTACATGATTTTTGGAGACATAGCTTTTTTCATATGTAATGCCGATTTTTTTTTTTTTTACATAATGTTGCACATTAATTTGACTATTTTACTAGTTTTCCCCACAGCAGAAGAAATAAAGGACTGCTCCAGTGAATATCATGCCTAGCTATAAGTTTGCTTTTTTTTCTTATACATAATAACTAAATGTGAAATAAAGAGTTCTGCTACACATACTGTGATCTCATATAATAAAAAGCATAACAGAATAATTATGTGCTTTAATGGTAATATATATTTATGTAATCACATGTACTATATTCTTATTGCCACTTACGGAATCTGTTTTAAATTTTTCAGCATGATGTTAAGTAGGTTAATGTGGCCCTTATTTGTCTTTGGCCGAAAAAGAAAAGAAAAAGAAAAAACACTAAAGTGCTTAACTTTCTATTTAAGTACAAAAAAAAACAAAAAACCTGTTAGCACTTTCACTATTTTCTATAGTATTTCTCTGCCAACACTTGAACCCAAGTAGGGAAAAGGGTAGCTCTAACAATGTCTTAAACCACGGGGAAACCAGATATACCTTTCAAGCTAATTGAAATTGGTTAAAAATGCTCCTTGACCTTGGACAACAATGACAGGAAGACAGTACTCAAAAGGGCTCTGGAAGCCTTGAGCAAACTGAGCAGCATGTTTTCCAGTGGGCCCCCAGTCCTGCAGCTCGTGGGTTGTATCTACATACTTTGACAGTGCATAAGAATCTAAATTGCAGACATTTTAGGAGCTTTCCACAGTACTTAAGAGACAGCCTATATTAGCAGTATCTTATTATCCACTGAAGGGTTTTATTTTTCTTTTTTTAAGATTTTTTTCAATTTATTTATTTGACAGATCACAAGTAGGCAGAGAGGCAGGCAGAGAGAGAGGAGGAAGCAGGCTCCCTGCTGAGCAGAGAGCCCGATGTGGGGCTGGATCCCAGAACCTGGGATCATGACCCAAGCTGAAGGCAGAGGCTTTAGCCCACTGAGCCATCCAGGCGCCCCCACTGAAGGGTTTTAATAATGACCTCCAAAGTCATTTCTACAAGTGCTCTTCCACAGCACTTATTTCATTATTCTGGGGTTCCCAAGGCTTTTGTGTAACCTAGAAGGTCATTCGTGGGAATAACACAAAGCAGCTGGGCTTCAGATTCTCTTTTAAAGCAAAGAACAGAAATATATTTATACAGTAGGTACACTATCATAAATAAGAATGTTACTGTATGTTAACTCTCAAAATTTAAATTAAAAAATAAATAAATAAAATGAATAAGACTATTTCACTTTGTGGAACTCAAATTACACATGATCCTTAAAAAAACCTTGAACACTTAACTAAAATCCAAAGAAAAAAATCCAATAGTACCTAGTGAATCTTAAGTTATTTTACTTTTCTTTCATATTTGGGGTTTCTTTTCTTATTTATTTATTTTTTAAGATTTTATTTATTTATTTGACAGGTAGAGATCACAAGTAGGCAAAGAGGCAGGCAGAAAGAGAAAGAGAAGAAAGCAGGCTCCCCAATGAGCAGAGCGCCCAAATGAGGCGGCTTGATCCTGGGACCCTGGGATCATGACCTGAGCCGAAGGCAGAGGGTTTAACCCACTGAGCCACCCAGGTGTCCCATAAAGCTACGGTTTCAATGGGCATGGTGTTTGGATTTTTCTTACACTTTTTATTTTATTTTACTGATTTTTAAAGATTTTATTTGAGAGAGAGAGAGACAGCAGGAACAGGGGAAGGGGCAGAGGCAGAGGGAGAAACAGACTCCCTGCTGAGCAGGGAATACAATGTGGGACTCAATTTCAAGACCTTGGGATCATGACCTGAGCTGAAGACAGATGCTTAGCCAACTGAGCTACCCAGGTGCCCTGGTCTTACACTTGTTTAGTTATATTCATTCCCCCCTTCCTCAAAAAAAGGGTACTATTAATTACATGGAATATAAAACCAACCTCTTTTAGAAAATAACTCTGATGTTAACAATTTTAAAATTTGGCAATATTATCACTAAGTTTAGAAAACTGCACATTAAAATGTTTGCTACTGATTTTAGGGCTTGCTAAATAACAAGGTCCTGTGTGTGTGTGTGTGTGTGTGTGTGTGTGTGTAAGTAGATCCCAGTGATATAAGGGACAATATTGTAATTTTAAGTTTACTTTTTTGGAAACTTTAAAAACATTTCATAATTAAAATAAAATCTTATGTGATAAGGCTTTTGACCAGTCCAAAAATTTATTTAAACAACAAATCCTGTATTCAGGATTTAACTGCATTCAGGATCTTAAGAGCAGAAAAAGGGAGGGTGGTGCAAAAAAAAAGAAGAAAATTTCCTTTTCCTCTTCTGACCAAAAGCTCAATCTAACTACAGTTGTAAAAACAAGCAGGAGATATAACATTATAATTGGGAATCAGAGTACGATGGGCCTGAGTCCATCATACTTGCTACAAGATCCTGGAAAAGCACCTAATCTCTCTAATACTTAGTTTTCTTTTCCTTTGTAAAGTGATATTCATAGTTCCAGGAGGCTCTTGAGAACATCAAAAATGATAATGAATGTAAAGACCCAAGCAGAGTGCTGAGCACAGCATTGTGGTCATCTTTGTCTTAAATATTCCTTTACCTCCTTTTCTCATCCATCACTCATCATCCCAAGCCCAGAGTGACCTCTGGTTTCCTATCCTATGTCCTTCCCCTAGATCTGCTCTAATTTCCAAGGCATTTCATGCTTTGAAATTATTACTGTCTTTCCATTGCTGTGAAATATACAAGAAAAGAGCCAAGTAATTTCCGCTAGATACTGTGAGGAAAGCAATCTGATTAATCCATCCAAAAATGCCGGAGCCTTAATCTTTCTTGAGATATCAGTAGATGTATAAACAAGCAATGAAAAGCAGTATAAAAGAATAAAAACGTTAGGAAATATTCTAAGGAGTATTTTCTATACTGGGCAATTGGCACATAGTCACATTAATGCTGCCAAGGAGTCTACACCTCCCCAGCTCTAACTGGGAAGATTCCTATAAGCTATTTCTATAGCCCCCACCCCAACTCTGATTTCAGAGATCCATTCAAAGATTTCACTTAAGCAAAACCCAAACAAACGTTAAGCTGTAGAGCTGAAGAACAGAACATGAAAAGACTAGAAAAAGACAAGAGTTAGACGGAAAAGAGGGAGGCAGGAACAATGGGGGAGGTGAGGAAATAAAGACAGAGTGGGGGACCCAAGGAAAGGCAAGGCAGGCCAGTTCTAAAGCACGAATGATGTCAGTTCACCTCATTCTCTGAGAACAAGTTAAGCTCTGTCTTAACTCCCCCAGAGAAGCAGGGAATAAAATGTTGCCAGAAAAGTACTGCAGAGGTCCACACTATTATGTGGCTGATTGACCTGGGATGGCTCCACAAGACTTGGAACCAGGGAAAATTGCACTCACACAAAGAAGAGTGATTGTTTAACAGTCAGTTTTAATCAGTTAGCAAATATCACAGGACATGTTTAAAAGTCAGTCTTAATCAATTAGCAAATATTTCAGGACAGTGAATTTCCTTCATGTGGCTGCTTCCACAGAATATAAAAATCATCAAATAATTCCAGCCTCACAAATATAGGTTTCTTTTAAGACCTGAAGGACATATTTTCATATTATTTCTGTTAGTTTCTCTATTCACGTTACTGATTTTAGAGGCCAAACTCTTTTTCTTCTTAGATTAACCATTTAATTTTGGAGGAGGGAATAAATACATTTTTGAAATCTTTTTTTCAAATCTTTTCTTCTACAAAACATAAAAGTTAAGTCAAGTATACTAAGAAAAATCTAGATTTAATTGCAATATTGCAAAATACCTACTGGAAAATATGAAGCAAAAATTCCAATTCTAAGTCAACTGAATACATTATTGACTCCAAAATCACCGATTAAACAAAAGAAATTATATTTGCATTGATGTGTGAATCTGCATCCATTCTTGGTAGCATGTAATATATTCAACTGCTCAGCTCTAGCTGTCCTTGTAGCCACATTACCATATTATTCAAATGTATCTATCATTTATATGTAAATAGAGAAGATAAATGGCTTCTTCATAAGACAACAATTTTCAAATGATAAACAGACACAGGCAGACATTAGCAAGATAAAAATGTTGCAAATATGCATTCTATTATATATTTTTAAAAAAACATGGAACCTATTTCAAATTTTTAAAAAAGTAGTGTGGTAATTACAAAATGGGATCCTAATACATTCACAATACCAACAGCTACTCTTCTCAATAAGTCTCCACCAATGTCATTTGTATCTTATAAATTACATGTTCTCAGATCCATCTGTGAAAATTGGGATGTTAATTATCATGGTTACATTTCATGATTCCACAGTTAAATGCTGAAGTGATGCTACATAAATACCATATGTTTTTCTAGGAGAAACGGAGAAAGATTAATTATGAGTTCAAGTCCAAGTCTTCTAGCAGTAATACTCTCAACACAATAAGATCATTACATTGTGTGCTATGCAAATTGGAAGTTTTAATTAATAGCTGAAACACGAACTGAGGGGGAAAACTATGAAGTCTAAATTGCAAGTATCAGGCTTTCCTCCACCCACCCAAAAAGAAAAAAAATCTTAGTAAGAATGCTTCTGAGAAAACCAAGTTGTAAGTCCAAAGGAGGGGCAGGGGGGAATTACCATCTGTGAAGTTCCTTTGATGCAGTGATCACTGTCATGTTTAATCCTATTTGATAAACCTAAAAATTATAGCATATCTGGTGACAAATAGGTTATTAAAAGATATTATATCTGATGAAAATTCAGTTTAACATTTTTCTGAATTTTTCAAAATTATACAAACTTACTAGATAATATACTTTGGTACAGCAACTTAAATAAGAAACTCTATCATAATACTACAAGACTTTTATTTATGTTTATAAAATCTGAATTCTTACTTTACTCACCACATATTCGAACACAAGTGTCAGCGTCTCCTTGGTGTGGATGATGTCATGAAGCAGCACTATGTTAGCATGTTTTAGTCCTTTTAACAGAGAAGCTGTAAAACAAAGTAGACAGACGATGGGTAATAATCAACTGATATGTTTCATTATCATTTTGTCAGATGAGATATCTATTTTTCCATTTTCCATTTTCCATTTTCCAATACCTATTCAGAATCAAGGGTAGTGAAACAGGGTTTTCATTTAGATGTCGTGCTCCCCCGGCCCCAACTATTTCACGTGTTATTTGCCGTTAACCTTTAGTTAGATTCCATTATGGTCAGAGGACCATATGCTTTCAATTGTTTTAAATTTATGAAGGTTTGTTTCATTACCCAGGATGTGGTTTATAATGGTATGCATACCATACTTATGGAAAATATATTCTGGTGCATTTGGGTGGAGAGTTCTATAAATGTCAGTTAGATTCTGCTGGTTGACAATGTCGCTGAGTTCCTCTCTGTACTTGCTGACTTTCTGAATAATGGTTCTAACAGGGACTAAGAGAGGGTTGTTGACATTCCCAACTGTAACTGGGGATTTGTCAACTTCATTTTAATTCTGCCAGCTTTTGCTTTGTGTCCTTTGCTTTGTGGGTGGTGTTTATTGTCTATACCTTTAGGATTCCTATGCTTTCTTTGTGAACTGGCTCCTGTATCAATATATATGTCTCTCTGTCTCTGATAATTTTCTTTGCTCTGAAGCCTGTTTTATGGGATATTAACATAACCACTCCAGCTTATTTTTAATGATGTATCTTTTTACATCTTCTTTTAGCCTACAAATGTCATTAGACTTGAATATGTAAGTTTCTTATAAGCAGCCTATCATTGGGTCATGTGCTTTTTAAATCCATTCTGTCAACCTCTGACATTTAACTGATATTTAGACCATTTACATCTAATGTAAATATGAATTTACTGGGTCAGCTAACATTTCAATCTATTTTTCCTTGGGCATCTTGTAACTTAGTCTTCATTTCTGATTTGATTTTGTCTTTTCTTCTATTTTTCCCCAGAGTTCAATTAACGGATTTCCTTTTTAATTTTGTGCATTTTTCGTCTTAGCCTTTGTATTACCACTTCAAGGTGGGCTTTTTAGGTTTCATACACCCAAGGGCCTGAAAGAAAATCTAATTTAGATTACAGTTTGCTGTGTACAATTTTCTTTAATTTTATAGTTGTTTTTTGAAAAGCATTTTAACAGCTGAAATGCATTTGTTTTATATTTTCTGAATTTTTAGAGCAGTTTTATATAGATGTGCTTGTTCTATTCTCATTTATTCAAGGGACTGCATTCTTAGTTTGAGAGCCCTCTCTTAAATCAGTTCTTCTCTCCTCTATGTAGGTATTATGGATGGTGCTGGTGGGAGAAAGGGAGAGAGTCTGGGGTGTTCTGTTTCTTTTTCATTTCTACAGGATCCTTATTTTTCCCCTATTCTTTCCTTTTCACTTTCACCGCCATCTTTAAGGGGTACCATCCCTTCACTATATAGCTATATATCTGAATCTCTCCCCAGTCAGCACTTTCCAATCCTATTCACTTTTTATCTTTTCTGTAGTCAGTACTGTGAACCTCATGGAGTCCCAGTTTTCCTTTTCTGGAGTGATTCTGTCTGCCTCATCTAAGTCCTCCATACCCCTCTACCCTTTCCACAGTCTCTTAAACCTGTCCGAAGCTCTTAAATTCCATTATTTCCCCCTACATTGATAACTATTCAAGTAGAATATTCAAAGAACAGGAGCTTCCTCTAGCATTATTTATTTTAATTAACCTTCAATTTTGGTTTTTGGTATACAACCTGAAGAGAAAAAAGAAAGATGTTTTGCATGTGTTTTGTCAAGAACTTATAATAATTCATATATTCATCAAGTTATTTATTAAAAACCTAGTTACTGGCCCTGGACAAACTCTTGATACCCAGTAATACCACAAAACCACATCTTTAGAAAAAGATGACAATGATGTGTCAGTGTAGGTTAATCAATTGTAAGGAATGTACCACACTGGTGAAAGATGTTGATAGTAAGAGAGGCTTAAGGGCAGGGAGGAGGTAGGTGGTGGTATGCAGGGAGTATATGAGAACTTGCCACTCAATTTTGCTGTGAGCCTAAAATTACATTAAAAAATACACTCTATTAAAAAAAAATATACACCCATGTTTTTACATAAAAAAGCAAATCTAGATTATTTATACTTTACTCAAATAAAATGATATTACATACATCATGTAGCATATTTTAGGAATGTAACCACCATGTAAGAGGGGCTGCACTGGTCATTCACCAGAAAGGCAGGGAGAAAGCATATGGATTGATAAGTTCTAGTACAAGCTCAATGAATGTGAACAGTTGTTTTATTAGAGCTATTGCTATTGCTATGAATTTCCGTAGACTTCTACAAGCAAAACTGCTTCAGAACCATATACTGTATATTCCTTAATCCTAAGACAAATTTTATAAGTCCAAAGAAGGTCGTTCAGAAGGAAAATTAATTCATGTGGCTGGTTCCAATACTGGAAGACAAGAAGAAGTATGTTCCCTCTGAAACTCAATCAGTAGCAACAATGTATATAGTCCAAAGCCAGGCAAGTCCAGGCTACATAATGAGGCTTTCTCTTCCAACTCACACAGACCTGCCATGAGCAAGTTAGTTGTATATAATAAAAATCTTACAGCAGAACATCTACAAGTTTATTTTATCTGAGCTTTGTAAATTAGCACACATGGGAAAACAATTATAACAATAAAATCACAGCACACAAACTGTGAAGGCACAACCGTCATACAGACTTATGACAGAGTTTCATAGTATTAATTTCAACAATTTATAATCTTTCTTCTTTTAATTATTCAACTGGCCCATCAGCGTTCAACAATGAAAACTTCATGAAATAGCTAGCTTTCAGATATTAACCTGGGGACCAAACTTTGCTCATTTTAACAAGGACAGCTGGCCTGCACTAGACTCCCAAGGCAGATTCATCCTCAGAGATCGATTATTTCAAACCACAACAGGGTATTTGAAAACAATGACCATATATGGGACTTCACACCCACCAGGGACAGGACACAAACAGGTGAAATGAAGAAAGGGCCTAGAGGATCCCCGGAGTTGTATGAAAGCAACCTGGCTTAGTGAAGCAAATTTTGGAAATATATAATACAACAGGATTTGTAATCTTGTCCAATTTCATTTTTCAAGTTACCCCCTTAGCCTGTCCAATTCAGTGAGGATCCATCCTTAACAGCAACAACCTCGAAAAGGTACTGAAGCTCCCACTAAATTAAGAATCCCAGGCCCTGAGTTTCCTTTGCCTTGGGATTTTTTTTTTAGCTGTCCCCCCACCCCCTGCAACCTCTGCCCCATTACCGCCTTTTTTCTCACCACTTACACCTAAATTGTTGCTCATTTCTCAAAGTAATGTCTTCACACTCATCATTTCCCATGGCATTTTTCCTACAATTTCAGGAAAATTGAATTTCTGCCATCATTCATCTTGGGGAAAAATGGTTTGTTCCTGACAGTGACAAATATTATAGAAAAAAAGTCATGTCATTTCTTTATATATTTTTGGCCATTTCGACATGAAGACTCAAAGTCTCCAAACTCCTTTCTTGTAAGTCTCAATTATTATAGATTTCAGATTTCTAAATTCATTATATACACTTTTAAAGTACACTATCAGTTAAAGAGGTACCAATATCTGTATTGGAAAGCAAACCCTCTTTCTTTTGAGCTTAACATCATTAATTTGCATTTGAAAAAGGACAGAGCCACTAATTGCACAGCTGATGGCAGAGGAAAGGCATGGAAGGTCATAAAACCATCCAGGATCTCTATCAACATCCTGTGAAGGTGACAGACACTCCCAGCAAGTTGCCAGAAACTGTAATTCCTGCTGTTACCAAAGCGAGTGAGTCTCCTGGGCTGCCAAGTCAGACCAGTGATTAGCACCTGCAAGTTCTAAAGCCAATATGTCTCGCTTTCCAAGACAAACACTGTCAAAATAATACTCCATGTAATCCTAGTAATATCCCGGATATAACACATGTTATTTTCTCATCGTTTACTGACAAACAAACCCTGTAACATTAGTGCTGGTAACTCCAGCATACTTGGTTTCTCACTTGGTTTCTCCACAAATTTTAAGTAAACATATGGCAACATTTTAAATTCATTTCACCACTGAGGTTTGATAAAGTTCAACTGTATGTGATGTAAAAGACTTGTAATTTTAGGGTTGAGGGTAAAATTCTAACAGTTCCGAGACTGTGATATTGAAACAATACAAACACAGAAAGATAAGTGTGCCTCTGACAAAGTCCCAGAAGGACAGAAGGACACATGGAGCCTCCCTCCATTTGGTAGCAGGCTTCAGATATCTGCTTATCGGTCATATTGAAACCTCCACCTCCCACTTTGAGAATAAAAATCTTCAATTTCCTTTCTGACTTGGAAGGGATAAATTTTGCCTAAACTCCAATTTCACTATGATTAAATAAATTCTAAGCTAATAGAAGTGTTCAGAGTATGTTCATTTTCTTTTAAAGATTTTTGTTATTTATTTAAGAAAAAGAGAGAGAGAGAGCATGCACAAGCCTGGGGAGAAGCAGAAAGAGAGGGAGAAGGAGAGAATTCTCAAGCAAATGCCTCCACTAAGCATGGGGCCAGATACAGGCCTGGATCTAATGACCCTGAGATCATGACCTGAGCTGAAGTCAGAGGCAACTGACAGCCACTCAGGAAACCCCAGAGTATGTTCATTTTAACACTTACAAGCAATGTTAATAAAGAAAGAAAGGACAAAACCCTTCTTTAATTTATCAGCTTTCTAAGTCATTATATGATATCATACTAGAAAAGGACAGACCACAAATACATACAAGCATCCTTGCTCACTCCCCCTTTAGCCTCTGGAAAGAAGTAGCGCATTCATATTTTCCTCTCTCTTTTTAAAAAATGTCTTCTTTTCCAGAGGGGTACACTTGGAGGGGCTGCTACTTCATGTTTCTAGAAGACAAACATTACTACCCATTAAACCCAAGGAGCTAACCTTAACTCAAGCTACAACTTACAACAGACATGAACTTTTTCTTTAAGCGCACAGCTAACTAGCTCTAAGGCTGCTGAAATTCACTTTATACTAGATATAATGAAAATACTTACTTTCAATGAGAAGTTACTTGCTAGTACATTCTGAATATTTTTATAGCTCAAGTATTCTGAATGGGAAAATCTGAAGAATAAAGAGAAAAAAAAAATTCCAACAATCCCCTCCCCAAAAAATGCATGCAGAGAAAAATGCATGCACTTGTTTAACTGTGTCTGTGAGGACAAGGTGGTCTAGATAGAGAAATGAACAGATACACAGCTCCTAGGTTAACCTGTACACAGTTCTGCAAGGTATGCTGCCTAGTTCAGCTACACAACAGGAGAGAAGCTGTGGTTTTACTTAGCTCTAGACCTTATCCTTACTGATATCTAATATGATAAATAAACACAAACACACGCACACACCCATAAACTAACAAATGAAAAAGTGCAAGAAACAGGTTAAAAATGGAACTGTATCTTTGACTCCATGTTTTGCTTTTTATACATTGTATGCACACACATACACAGAGTCATCTCTGTGTTATGGGGAAAAAAAGTCACGGATCACCCAAAATACAAAGTCAAAATGTGTTATCATATAAACTTAATTAAGCTAAAATCACATTATAGGATTTGGAGACATGTTTCTTGACCACCAGGTATCATCCAAACATGGAAAAATAATACATCATGTTAGGATCACTTTATAAATATCATGTAAATTGCTCTCTATCTGCTGTTTAAAAAAAAAAAAAAAGTCTACTGTTTTTACTTGCACTGGAGCTAAGTTATTCTATTCAGGGATAGACAGAAATTCAATCCCAATGCATATTCCTGCTTTGCTCCACTCCTAATATCCCCAACATCGCAACCCTGAATGAGATGTGGTACTAGAAATTACAGACCCAACCACTCCCTCTTGCTGGGGATACCTGTTTATCCCCCACCTCACTACTGGCAAAGGGCGGCCTGTGGGGGGATACCTCCACACTGCAGTCTCACAGGACCACTGGGAATGCTTACTAAATCATTTCAAAAAACAAATACCTCTCATAGGATAGCTGAACCACATACAACTGCCAATATTTGACATTTTTGACCTACTAACACTGCAATTTCACACGGTTCCGCCTAATAGAGTTTACCTGGCTCAAAGCAATTTTAACTTCATCACAAAGGCGTTGTTACTTTTACCACTGTTAATGTTCAAACTGATTAATCTGCCACCAAAGGGTGTACACAGGGGTAAAAAAAAAAAAAAAAAAAAAAAAAAAAAAGGAGGAATCTGCTTATCAAACTAGGTTACAGCTGAGGGGAGGAATCTGGAAACAATTTAATTTTCTACATGTACCTTTCCGTATCATTTGAATTGTTGACAATACAGATACATTCCTTTTAGACTACAAACAAGGTCTTGAAAAGCTCTTTGTTACAAGTGGGTTGGCTAAAGAGAACTGAAATAGCACTAAAAAGGCATACAGATGTTTAACTACACAATTAACACATCTACAATAATGAATCATTGTAACTGCAATGTGATCCTTCATTACTAATCCCGCCTCATTACTAAACCCTCCTTGCCAGGGCACTGGTGCAAATGCTTGCATCTTATAAGGGGCTTTTTTCCTACCTTGGAACACAACAGGCCCCGTATCAGCCTGTAATTTGCTCCCACATCAGGCGTTAATCCAAAATGTTGAAACTGTTCCTTGTCTAAATAGTTACTTTCCTGCATTAAGATTAATGTACTCACTGAAAAAGATTCCGAGTTTGATTGTCTCCAATTACCCCAGGATGAACCTGTAAATGACCCACCAGCTGCTTTTCCATGCAATAGCTGATCCTGTTCCCATTTGCCACTAGAAAGATCCAAGCATGTATGTATGGGAAAGCAGACAGGTGGTTTTCTCTTATGTAAACACCTTGCTGGTAACTTCTGCAGAAACAAATAGTGCTAAGTGACAGGGTTGGGAATACTGGTACTTACGCTCCGGGTACTATGGTCTTCAACGCAGGAACTGAGGGTTTCTGGAAAACTTGGTAACAAAAGAGCTGTTTTTTGTCTGCCTATAGTAACTAGGCACTATAGTAAACTAAGTTTAAAAACTGTTAGGTGGTTTGCTGTATTTGAACTACTTTATACTTTATTACTTATGGGTTAAACGTATAGTCAGTAGGAATACTACAAAGTATACAATTTTAAAAAATGTGTGCTTTGGCATCAAGCCCCTCATGTCTTCTGGTTAAGAAGAATAAACATTGGAACCATAATAGCTATCAATGTTCAATGAGATGTAACTCAATCCCAATCCTTACATGAAAATATGTGAATAGCTATTATTGTATTTCACAAAAATAAACGTAAGTATAAAGTTGGAAAATATTTTCTTTGCCATGGCTTCAAGTCCCAGTACCTAGGGGCCTGCACATAAGATACCTGACTTTGCAAGATACCATTCCAGAGGTGGAGCACAGTCAGATTCCTCCACAAAGCCAGGTAATTTTGCAGCTTATTTCCAGACACGGGAAACTCTACTGCCCTTTGTCAGGAATCAGACTGGTCAAGTCATCACCGCCACTGGCACAGGCCCACCAGGAGGTGTTTCTCAAAGCATGGTTCTTCAATGATCCACTCCATACCAACTGCTGTCAACGCAAATTCATTAGACTCTATCCCAAACCACCAGATCCAAAATTGTGGGGATGGGACCTAAGAATCATTCATGAAATATTTATTTAATATCTACCATGTGCCAATCACTAGGCAACAGGAAAAACACAGACAAAACTCCTGTCCCCGGCGCCTGGGTGGCTCAGTGGGTTAAAGCTTCTGCCTTCGGCTCAGGTCATGATCTCAGGGTCCTGAGATCAAGCCCCGAATCGGGCTCTCTGCTCAGCAGGGAGCCTGCTTCCCCGTCTCTCTGCCTGCTGCTCTGCCTGCTTGTGATCTCTCCCTCTCTCTGTCAAATAAATAAACAAAATCTTTAAAAAACAAAAAGAAAAACAAAAACAAAAACTCCTGTCCCTATGAAGCTGGCATTCAATATTTTGACCAAGCCTTCTATTCAATGCTTATGCATCCTCAAGCTTAAAAATCATTGTGTTATGGTTTTGATAGGGAGAAACGGGTAGCATGTTTGTGGGGTGCATGTGTGTGTACGCATGTGTTTAGGCACTTAGTTACACTACAATCTATTCACCGTTCCATAAGCAAATCAAAAGAAACAGCAAGACAATTAATCAGTTGGTTTACCCGGTATCTATTACCCTCCCCCACCCCCGTCTCTATTATACACATGCACGTGCACGTGCACACCCACACACACACAACTGCTGAAATAGATGTCACTGGAAGATAAAAAGTGTTGGGCTAGAAGGAAAAGAGAATTCTTTATTCAGAAGTTTTGATGGTGATTTTTAAAATGTGTGCATTTTTTCTGTTCAGTTAAAAGAAAGGTTATAAAGCTTTTTCTTATAAATGTTGGTAAGGTCATCATTATATGGGCTTTTCAATGCCACAATTTTTGAGATCTGTGAAGGAATAAGTTTTTATGTAAAATGCTGGCAATAAGCCCTTCATCAGAACCCGTGCTTTGATAAACAAATACAATTAGCAGGTCTAGAGATACCATAAACATATCATGAACACAGAAGGAAGAAGGGAAAGACTATAAAAAATGAAGATGGATTTTGGATGGGGTTTTAATTCTTACCCTTGAATATTCCCTGAATTGAAATTTCAAATATACCACTAGTTCATGTGACTTAATAACACAGTCAAGGCTATAAAATTTCAAATTACAACTTAATTCGGTGGAAAGTGCACAGGCCCCCAGCACCGGACACCCCACAGGCAGGCAATGACCTTCCACCTTCCCATGACAAAACTGTCCCCTGGCTTGGACAAGGCTTTGAAATCCCTCCTACCGCCCCCAATCAGTGGTGGTCCTGGTGGGGACCCGAGCTCATCTTGGCCCAGCTGAGGAACCTCTGTCCTGATGGTAAGGTCACTAATACCCTGCCTCCCAATTTGCTCCCCTCCCTGGAGGCCTTCCTTCCTGTCTGGGCTCAGTGATGCTCAACAACTAAATGACACGGTGCCCACCGTTCTAGCCCCACATCAGCATTCAGTGCGTGGACATGTTATTTAACGTCAGAAAGGTAATAAAGGGTTCGGCCAGGGGCTGCCTTCTGAATCGTATGGGGGCAGGACTGGCAAGCTCCAGCCTCTGAGTGCTCTCATTTCTCGTCTCTTCTGGCTATGGCAGCCTGTGAAGGAGATTTTTTCTGTATTTGGAAATACACAAAAAGCAAGACAGAAAAATAAATATGCCTACGAAGTATAGAGCGATCTCTCAAGTGTTCAGTATTCAGAAGTATAGTATATGATGATAAAAAATAAAATGATGCCAAGTTACATGAGTAAAATGTTAATGAATCTGGGGAGCAGCTCCCCCCACCCCGCCTTCCCTGAACATGAGGACGGCCTAAATCCCTACACTAGAGAAGCCGCTTCGGTACAAGAACGATAAGAACGGCTTTTAAAATCTTAACAGAGTCTCATGTTATCTCTAAAGTCTCTATCTAGTTGTCCAAAACTGGCAACATCTTAGAAGTGTTAGATTTCATGCAAGGTATGATACACTTGTGGATGATAAAACATTTCTCTGCTGTGATAACTGTGAGGGTCAAGTTACAGATAAGGTGTATATTACATGTTTTACGTTTCTAAATTAGCATGGTGACTTCCGATTGTCATGGTAGTTAAAAAACAAATTGCCATTGGAGAAAATGACAAAGGGGAGAAAAAGAGGTTTCTCGACTATGGTCTCAAGTTTTGCACCTTCGTCTCCCCGCAAGGGGAATCTGACGATACATTCACCCAGCCAGGAAACTGACTCCTGACACTGGAGCTTCAAATGCTGTGACTGCAGAGGGGCCTTTCTTAGTGTCTCTCCAAGGGACACTTAAGCCTGGCACTGACAATAGTTTCTGCTCATATGACCTGCCTCCATGTTAGAAATGTAAGAAGCAGCTCCTGAGAATATGGGAAGCATGCGCTGTCATAAATGTCACCACTGGATTCCCAAATGTGTTCCAACTCCTACCGATCGACATTGCCCTTTCTAATAAAACTTCCTTAAAACAAACAAAACAAAACAAACTTCTTGCTTCATAAACATTATACACACACAAATACATACACATATATGTCAAATCTTAGTGCATTAAATACATCTGTGATTTGACACACACACAGGGTGATCTACCCATCATGCACGCGAGAAAAGAGTTTTTGAGTGTCACTTTCCACCGTGTATAATACAACTCTTCATTTGAAAACTAAAGAAACCAAAATACACAGAAGTCTGGCCCTAAGTCTCAACTCCTGGCCCCCAGCCTCCCCAATACAGTGTAAATCTATCTCTGGGATGAAAATCAGGATTATCTGCTTCTCTCACAGTTTTGGTTTTCTTGTCTTCTTTCCTAGTGCTTTGCTGTGGTCATTGGTTTCTCTTTACCTTCATAGCTACCCAGGTAAAAACCGTGAAGCTAAGACCAGAGGCCATCGGAGGCACCTGTGCAGTCACACACCTACACGAGAGAGGTCTAAAAAGAGAGTAATAAGAAGAGAGCTAAAGGGGGGCACCTGGGTGGCTCAGTGGGTTAAGCCTCTACCTTCGGCTCAGGTCCTGATCTCAGGATCCAGGGACAGAGTCCCTGCTTCAAGCTCTCTGCTCAGTGGGGAGCCTGCTTCCCCTCTCCTCTGCCTGCCTACTTGTGATCTTTCTCTCTCTCTGTCAAATAAATAAATAAAATCTTTAAAAAATATATTTTAAAAGGAGAGAGCTAAAGGGAAAATTGCAATTCAGATTGGCTTTTATTTATTTTTAAATTTATTTATTAGTCAGAGAGAGATAGAACAGAAGTAGGGGAGAATGGCAGGTAGAGAAGAAACAGGCTCCACGCCGAGCTAGGAGCCTGATGTGGACTCAATCCCAGGCTTCTGGGACCATGACCTGAGCCAAAGGCAGATGCTTACACAACTGAGCCACCCAGGCATCCCTCAAATTGGCCTTTAAAATTGTCCATCTGGGATGCCTGTGTGGCTCAGTCATTGAGCATCTGCCTTTGGCTCAGGTCATGATCCCAGGGTCCTTGGATGGAGCCCTGCATCGGGCTCCCTACCCAGAGGGAAGCCTGCTTCTCCCTCTTCCACTCCCCCTGCTTATGTTCCCTCTTGCTGTCTCTCTCTGTCAAATAAATGAATAAAGTCTTTAAAAAAATAATAAATAAAAATTGTCTGATCAAGGCTCTTCTCTTTGAAACTTTCAAGGGCTGCTTAAGAGCACTCACGGGACCCACACAAAAAGGGGGTCTTGAGGGAGCTCTCCCGACTCTCCCCCATGCTCTGAACTCCAGCCATATGGCTGCACAGCTCTGTTGCCTGGATGCTCCTCCCTCTGCCCTTCCGGCTCCCACAGCCTCAGAGCCCCTCCTTCGTATCAGCTATTCAGATCTTAAGTCGGCTATCATTTCCTTCAGAAGTCTCTGCAGACTGCCGGGGCTCAGGTTAGGGCATTTTTGATGTGTCTGTCCCCACTGTGAGGTGTCTCATCCCGGTGTTATAATTACCTGATTCCCTATTTCCACCTGTCTGTATCCCCCATCACTCATTATTTGCTCTTACTCCAGCTGTGCTCATAGCACGCAATTCAGGGCTAAGTTTAGAGAAGATGCCTGTTAAGTGCAGATTAAATAATGCATGCATAAACATGGAAAATAAAATCCTTAAATGATCTTCCATAAATTGCCATCAGCGCCACAGTTCCTAATATGGCACTCTGGCTGTTGGTTGGTTATCTTCTTATAATGTGTTTAGTTCAGCCGGATATGTTGATCAAAATAAATGCATTCTTATTGTGTAATAACTGACAAACACGCTAAGGCTATAGATTTCACTGAATTTTAAAAAGAAGCAAAGAAGTATCCTACCGATAGGATGTCATTAGGAGTTTCCCTTTCATAAGTAGATGAAATGCTGTATACTACCGCTATAACTAAGAAGTCATTATTTTTTTTTCCACTCGTATTTCAGATTATGGAAGAGATGGTAAAAGATTTATTTGAAATTCTATTCCAAGGAGCTCATGTTAGAAACTGATATTACATCCTAACATTCTACCCAGAAGGAGAGAAGCTCATAAACAATAAAGCAACATCAATGAAAAAAGAAAAGGTTCTAAACCTCAGGTAGGTTTACAGCAGAGTGAAATCCAACCCACAGGCTTGGTTTGTTCGGCTTCTGCAACGTTTTAGAAATTTATTAAGTATTTAAAAACTGGAGGATCTCACATAAAATGCATTATACTTTGGCTTTTCTAGAAAAACCAAATGTGAATATAAGTTGTATGCCCGGAGCTACACAACTGCCCTCCATCGAAGACAACACCGCTACAATTCCCCACGCTCCTTGTCCTCCAAGAGCAGCGGAGACTCTAGAGCCTGATACCGGATGAACATTTAAGTTTGTGATCTCTGAATCAACGTTTGTGTGTCATGTATAAAACTCCATCACCTTGATTGCATAAGCTAAAGTAACACTTACGAGGAAACTGGAAATGGCCAATTCAAAGTGGGTTTTACAAGTTCCACAGACCACACAGTTAAGAAAGGGGACTAGAAAGAGAATGAGGAAAATGTTCCTACAGTAAATCACAATGCCTACCAAAGAAGAACAGACAGAAGGGGGCCTTAGTGGCACAGTCAGTTGAGCATCAGACTCTGGGTTTCAGCTTAGGTAGTGATCTCAGGATGGTGGGATCAAGGCCCATGTTAGGCTCTACGCTCAGCACAAATTCTGCTTGGGATGCTCTCTCCGGGTCCCTCTGCCCCTCCTGCTCATGAGCACACACTTGCTCTATCTCTCTCTCTCTCTCAAATAAATAAATAAACCTTAACAATTAAAATACTTCCGATAGGGCAAGTATTAAATCAGCATTTCTCCTCCTGGAGATTTATAGACATAGATGTAGAAATAAGCAAAGATACATTAATAAAAATGTGCTCTTTATGTTTTTAGTTAACAGTGAAAAATCTGAAATAATCTTTACTGTCCTAAATTAACTGTGTTCTGGTTAAATAAAATATGGCACATTGGGGTGCCTGGGTGGCTCAGTGGCTTAAGCCTCTGCCTTCAGCTCAGGTCATGATTTCGAGGTCCTGGGATCAAGCCCCTGCCAAGCAGAGAGCCTGCTTCCCCCTCTCTCTCTGCCTGCCTCTCTGCCTACTTGGGATCTCTGTCTGTCAAATAAATAAATAAATAAATAATCTTTAAAAAAATGGCACATTAATATAACAAAAAAAGTTTATCTATTAAAATGAAAGCAATACTTCTATAAGTATTAACAATAAAACATGTGTAAGATATATTTAGTTGGGGTGGGAAGGGGGAAAGGGGGACATCAAGTTGAAAGCAGTATGTAGTTAAAAGGGAAGTGAGAGGGGATGGTAATACTCTAGACACTTTGTACAGACAGACTATGCTGAATGATACCAGGTTCAGCAAATAAAGTGTGGATGGAGTGGTAGTTTACTTTTTTCCTTATACTCACTATAAGAGAGTTTAATTTTTTTTTTTTACCTAGATCATCTATTATTTAAAATTATAAATGCAGCTGATAAAAAAATAATGAAAAGATTTTCAAAGTTCTTTTGTTCTCTACAGGTACCTATTTAACCAAGTAATTATTCATTCATTCAACTAACATTTCTTATACACCTATGATCTGTTTACAATTGTCTAACCTTGGCAGATGTGGAAAGATACTGCAAGTGCTGAAAGACTTTGAAAATTTTCCTCCTCCAGAAATATGAGCTAAAATCATACTATGCTTAGGTTAGCTATGGAGTAGACAAGCATCCCAGAACAACTCCAAATTGCTTGGTATGAACTGCTGAGAGAACTGTTCTGATGAGTACAATCACCAGCCTTACTTCCCCAAGTAAGATAAAGCAATGGGACCAAAAATAAGTAAGTTTCCTTGCCACACCCTCCCCTTCCCCGAATCTTCTGCTGGAGTCTTGGAGAAAGAAGGTAATGAGAAATGAAGTTCTGCTTGCCTTCCCCTCATTCATATGTAACAGCTCTGGGGAAATGGACCAACCAGAAAGTGAACTGCTTTCTGACAAGGGTAAAGAGAAATGACAGGGCAGTAGTCTATGGAGAGGCTGAACCCTGATGTGAGATTGTGGGGTACCATTTTGGATATTTTTTAAAGATTTTATTTATTTTTGTTTATTTGATAGAGAGAGACACAGCAAGAAAGGAAACACAAGCAGGAGGAGTGGGAGATGGAGAAGCAGGCTTTCCACTGAGCAGGGAGCCCGATGCGGGGCTCCATCCCAGGACCCTGGGATCATGACCCAAGCCAAAGGCAGATTCTCAACAACTGAGCCACCAGGCACCCCTCATTTTGGCTATTTAGATGATGCTTATTTCTCTTCCAATGAATCACTCCATAAAAACAAGGCAAGAGACTGACCCATGACCAGGTAGTGAATGATCACACCCAACGGCTGGCCATTCCTATCCTCCGCCCTGAATCTAGTTAACCCTAACCTGGCATGGTGGACTGGGCAACTGATGTGTTTGTATTTTTTCCCTCTTTTCCTGGTACTTCAACAAATACATGTATTTCTTTGACCCATTTTAGCGCCTGGGGTACTACTGCTCAGTTTGATGGAAATGTGCAGATGTGCTACTTCTGTAAACACTTTGGAGGTCATACAGAGAATGCTCAGCAATAGCACAGACTGTGGAGCCTCAAAGAAGAATCTTATCTAGATCCTCATGTTAAGCAAAACTTCGACACTCAAGTCAGTGAGAAAGTCCACACACGTAACTATCACAAATCTCGGTAAGTGCCATAAAGAAGAACAGTTGAATGACCAAAATACTAAGGAAATGAAGAAGAAAACAAAGTAACTCCCAACTGGACAAAGTGTGGAGTCTTGTAATAGAGGTGCCTGCCATATAAATTGCTGTAGAAAAAAAAAACATGGATGTGCTATAAGGAGAGAGAACATTCAAAGCTCAAGAAACTTGAGTGTGGGGGGAAAAAAAAGAGTCATGGATGAACAAACAGTATGTAGTTTATTTTGGCTAAAAAAAAAAAAAAAAAAAAAAAACAATGTCTCAAGGGAAGTAATGGGACAAAGTTTGATACAAAGGTTGGGTCCCCACTGCTCAGGTTCTTTTGGAGTTTAATTTACTATTTTATACAAAAAAGAGGGGAGGGCTGAATAGGACCTGAACCTTCCTAGAAGGTTCATCAGGCAGGAATAGAATAGAATGCTGTCCAAAAGGAGGGAGTCCTTTCATATAAGACTAACTACCTGAATATACCATTTTAGTGACAACTTGACAGAACCGCTGGTAATGGGTAGAAACAAGATTACTAAATGTCACTCTAGCACAGTGACATAATAGTGTCACTGAGGGGGAAAAACAATTCTCACTTTATTTTGTTCAGAAAAACTCATATAAGTATTATAATAACTGAACTGAAAATGTATGTGTATAATAAAAGGTTAGCATTGAGTAGTGCCTATTACTTGTCATATAAATAATATCATTTACTATAACAAGTCTTATGAGGAGATTTGTTGAGAATGTATTATTCAAATGAATGACACCAGAAAAAGAAGCTAGCAGAAACAATCTCTCCTTGCCTATACATTGTACATTTGAAATGGGAAATTTATTTCCCACTAGTTTTGTTTTTTTTTTTAAGATTTTATTTATTTATTTGACACAGAGAGAGAGAGAAAGATCACAAGTAGGCAGAGAGGCAGGCAGAGAGAGGAGGGGAAGCAGATTCCCTGCTGAGCAGAGAGCCCGATGTGGGGCTCAATCCCAGGACCCCGAAATCATGACCCAAGACAAAGGCAGAGGCTTTAACCCACTGAGCCACCCAGGCGCCCCTCCCACTAGTTTTAAAGAAACTGGCATTTCATTTTGAAGAAAAAAATGGATTACAAAGGGGATTGAAATAAGGAAATTACTCAATTTTCTGATGGAAATTTCTCCTAGAAAATCATGTTTCCATTTAGCGACTTTAAAAGATGAAGAGTAAAACAAAGCCTTAAAAACAAGTGGGGTGACGGGGCGCCTGGGTGGCTCAGTGGGTTAAGCCGCTGCCTTCGGCTCAGGTCATGATCTCAGGGTCCTGGGATCGAGTCCCGCATCGGGCTCTCTGCTCAGCAGGGAGCCTGCTTCCTCCCCTCTCTCTCTCTCTGCCTGCCTCTCTGCCTACTTGTGATCTCTCTCTGTCAAATAAATAAATAAAATATTTAAAAAAAAAAAAAAAAAAAAACAAGTGGGGTGAAAACAAAAATGTTTTAGCCAGATTTATGTAATTTCTATTATTTTGATACCTTCTAAAATACAAAAGATATCACTTTAAAGCTCAGAGAAATACGTAATGCAACATTTGCTTATAGAACACGAAAAACGTTCATTCATTCAATAAATGTTTACTGAGGGACTACTATATGAGAGGCACTGTGCTGGAAAGAACAGTGAACAAAAGACATAAATGAGCAAAATCCTACTCTCATCATGCTTCTACTTTTGTGAGGAGAGACAATCAAAACAAAGCAAGAAAGAAAGGAAAGAAAGAAAGGATAAGGGGTGGAGCAAGGAGGTATAAAATATGTAGTTGTTGGAGTATAATAAGTAGTAAAAAGAAAAATAAGAAACTTCATGCTGGAGGTTCCTCTCTTTCCCTGCTGGACACAAGCAAGGAAGCAGTTAGCCACAGGCTGCCATCTTGGAACTGCCGGGTGATTTACCATTTTAGAGCAAAGCCAACATTAAGAAAGTAGCTGCACAGAAATGGGGGAACGTGGAGTACCACACAGCATCTGGAGCCCAACATTTCCTCTGGACATCTAATTGTGTGAGATAATATATTTTTCTTTTTCACTTAAACCATTTGAGAGAAAGTGGTCTGTGCATTGCAGGAGAAAAATCCTGATGTATAAATGGCACTGATCCTTTCTTATCTGTCAATTGTTGACTTTAGAGGTTGAGATCACATAAACATTCCTACCTACTCCTAATAACTCCTACTACCTTTTTTTGGAAAAACTGTGCAAAAAGACTGTGAATGTATGCCAGAATACAGAGAATTTTCTATCTAGATGTTCTGAGAAGCTTACTTAGTTTCATCCTTCATTTTTTTAAAGATTTATTTATTTGAGAGAGAGAATGAAAGACAAGAGTACGCACAAGTGAGGGGGAGTGGGCACAGAGTGAGGGAGAAGCAGACTTCCCACTGAGGGAGTACACCATGGGGCTTGACTCCAGGACTCAGAGATCATCTCCTGAGCTGAAGGCAGATGCTTAACCGACTGAGCCACCCAGGTGCCCCTACTTCATACTTCGTTTTCAAGGAGAGACTAAAACCCAGCACGGAAATTTAGAAGCTCTATTTCCTAACCCTAACTCCTAATCCCACTGCTCTTTCACGACCTTTTCAGATGAAAACAATGCTGGCTGAGAGGGAGTTCTGGGGACATCTAGACCAAATCCCTCATTCTATAGATTAAAGTTTGAGATGCTGGGAAGTTAACCCCCTTGGGCAAGATCAGCATTTATTGAAAGCAGATTTTGAAATCCTCTCTCCTCATTCCTAATCCTGACTACACTTCCACAGGATGATTCTCTCGGGGCCCCACTATTAACTTTCTATGCAGTTAGGGATTAAAATGTTTTTAAAATTTTTTAAAATCTTTCTTGCTGAACTTGTAGATCCTGTTATTGCTCTGTAGCTCTGTTATAAACCTGTTCCTAAGGGCATTCCAAGGAGCAACAGAATTTTTTTTTTAATCCATTACATTTTGAACTTTAAAACCACAATCATAATTTGGTAGCTCTGTGAAAATAGGATGGAAGATGTTTACCTTTTCCTTAGTAAAAGTTTTCAAGATGTCACATAAATACATGAGCGATATAGTTCAGTAAAAACAACGCTATCGAACACATATCACAGCTGAGAACTTTATTACCTGAGGTAATGAAAACATACACATCTAACACCAAGTTAACATTGAGTGGTGCCTGTCACTTGTCATATAAATAGGATCATCTACTATAACAAGTATTATGAGAAGGTTTGTTGGGAAAAGTGCAAATGAATGACACCTGGAAAGAGAGCTAACAGAAACAATCTGCTTGCCAACACGTTGTACATTTGAAAATGAACATATATTTCCTGCTAGCTTTGAATAACCACTGGATATTGGAGAAAAAATGGATTATACAAGGGATTCAAATAAGGATCTTACTCTATCCAGACTGGTTTCAGGCTACTGGATGCCCCTCTACAGGGCCATTACAAGGATTCTCCCCACTCCAGCCAGGAGGTAGACATTGGCTTCTGGAGCAGAAAGTTCCCAAGAGACTACTCCTGGCACTCTCTGGAATAGGAGAACTCTCTTCATTTCCAGGGAACTGCACCTCTGCTTCAGGCAGCCTCTCCAGGAAGGTCTACGGCCAAAAGGATCCCCTGCTGCCATCTTGGCACTGAAACCAGAGCCACAGGTCGATTTTACATCCAGGATGTTTTTCATTCAAGAATGTGACTAGATACGTGATATTTCCTAACAAACATCATGCTTAAAATTCAGAGCTATAAAGATATTCCTCATATATACGAGGCCAACCTACTAAGATAGAGATAGTTAAATCCCAGTGGCTTAAGAAGATCATCATCAATTAACTTTCATGCAAAAAATAATCAAGTCATTAGTCATTTTTGGATAAAACTGCAAAATTAAAATACCAAGATGAATCATTACATTTATCTATCTATCTATCTATTTATTTATGAGGGAAAGGCAAAGGGAGAGGAGAGAGAGAATCTTAAGCAGGCTTCACACCCAGCCTGGAGCTTGATACAGACCTCCAAATAACAACTCGGAGATCATGAACTGAGCTGAAATCAAGAGACGCTTAACCGACTAAGCTACCCAGGCACCCTAAATCACTACTTTAAAAAATGAAATTCACATCTCTTTGTGTGTGATAAATATATGTAACTAACATTAAACTGCACGTATGCACTTTTTTTTTTTTAAAAAAGATCTTATTTATTTGACAGAGAGATCAGAAGTAGGCAGAGCAGCAGGCAGGGGGGGCGGGGGGAAGAAGCAGGCTCCCCGCTGAGCAGAGAGCCCGATGCAGGGCCCGATCCCAGGAGCCTGAGATCATGACCTGAGCCGAAGGCAGAGGCTTAACCCACTGAGCCACCCAGGTGCTCCAGTATGCACTTTTTGAAGAAAAAAAGGACTGAGACTAATGACTAAAAGGCCAACATATTAGAGCTGAAAGAGAAATACAATTATTTGATGCCAATTTTTGGTTTATATAAATTCATATAACCTTTAATCAAAAATCAATAATGTCATTCTTAGTGAAGATGTATATTTAAGCAGCTAATACAATTTCCCCCATCTACTTAAAACAAGCAAACTCAGCAGTTAACAGCAGAACACTCCTTACAATACAATAATAATAACTTGGTCCCAATAAAATCAAGTGGGAAAATCATAATCACTTTGCAAATCTTTCCAATAAAAGCAACACCAGCAATAAGGCTGTTTGGTATTCCTACGAAAACTCTCTCTCTGCCCCTTTGCCCCCACACATGCATACTCTCTCTCTAAAATAGAAAAATAGGGGTGGCTCATTGGTCTACTGGGATGATTCTCGCTTTGGGCGCTAAAATAGACAAATAAATCTTTTTTAAAAATCACATCAAAAAATGGGCAGAAGACATGAACAGACACTTCTCCAGAAAGACATACAAATGGCTAACAGACACATGAAAAAATGCTCATCATCATTAGCCATCAGGGAGAATCAAATCAAAACCATACCACCTTACACCAGTTAGAATGGCCAAAATTAACAAGACAGCAAACAAGTGTAGGAGAGGATATGGAGAAAGAGGAAGCCTCTACACTGTTGATGGGAATGCAAACTGGTGCAGCCACTCTAGAAAACAGTGTGGAGATTCCTTAAGAAATTAAAAATAGGGGTGCCTGGGTGGCTCAGTGGGTTAAAGCCTCTGCCTTCTGCTCAGGTCATGATCTCAGGGTTCTGGGATCGAGCCCCGCATCGGGCTCTTTGCTCAGTGGGGAGCCCGCTTCCCCCTCTTTCTCTGCCTGCCTCTCTGCCTACTTGTGATCTCTCTGTCTGTCAAATAAATAAATAAAATCTTTAAAAAATAAAAAAAAATTAAAAATAGAGCTTCCCTATGACCCTGTAATTGCTCAACTGGTATTTACCCCAAAGATACTGATGTAGTGAAAAGAACGGCCATCTGTACCTCAATGTTCATAGCAGCAATGGCCACAGTCGCCAAACTGTGGAAAGAACCAAGATGCTCTTCAATGGGCAAATGGATAAAGAATATATGGTCCGGGAAGGAGTCAAGATGGCGGAGAAGTAGCAAGCTGAGACTGCTTCAGCTAGCCGGAGATCAGCTAGATAGCTTATCTAAAGATTGCAAACACCTGAAAATCCATCGGCAGATCGAAGAGAAGAAGAACAGCAATTCTGGAAACAGAAAAACAACCACTTTCTGAAAGGTAGGACCGGAGGAGAAGTGAATCCAAAGCGACGGGAAGATAGACCCCGGGGGGAGGGGCCGGCTCCCGGCAAGCGGCGGAGCAACCGCGCACAAAATCAGGACTTTTAAAAGTCTGTTCTGCTGAGGGACATCGCTCCAGAGGCTAAACCGGGGCGAAGCCCACGCGGGGTCAGCGTGGCCTCAGGTCCCGCAGGGTCACAGAAGGATCGGGGGTGTCTGAGTGTCGCAGAGCTTGCGGCTATTGGAACGGGAAAGTCGGCTACAGAGACAGAGCCGACAGTAAGCTCACAGCTCGGTGTTACCTTGAACCGGTTGCAGGCTCGGTGAGCTCGGAGCGCGGCCGGAGGTCAGGCAGACGGGAGTAACTGGGCGCTGTTCTCTGAGGGCCCACTGAGGAGTGGGGCCCTGGGCTCTCGGCTCCTCCGGGCCGGAGACCAGGAGGCCGCCATTTGTATTCCCGTCCTCCGGAACTCTACGGAAAGCGCTCAGGGAACAAAAGCTCCTGAAAGCAAACCCGAGCAGATTACTCACCCCAGCCCCGGGTAAGGGCGGTGTAATTCCGCCTGGGGCAAAGACACTTGAGAATCACTACAACAGGCCCCTCCCCCAGAAGATCAACAAGAAATCCAGCCGAGACCAAGTTCACCTACCAAGGAGTGCGGTTTCAATACCAAGGAGAGCAGCAGAAATCCAGAGGAGGAGAAAGCCAAGCACGGAACTCATGGCTTTTTTCCTGTGATTTTTTTTTAGTCTTGCAGTTAACTTGATTTTTTCTTTTTGGTTTTGTTTTTTGTTTTTTTTTTTGTTTTTTTTTTTTTATTCTCGCCTTCGGGTAAAATTTTTTTTTTTTAATTGTTACCTTTTTCTTTTTTAACGATTTTTACTAGTTTATCTAATATATATATTTTTTCTTTTTTACATTTTTCTTAGGTGTTTTCTTTTTTAAAAAATTTTTTTCTTTTCTTTTTTTTTTCTTTTTTCTTTTTTTTTTCTTTCTTCCTTTTTGAACCTCTTTTTATCCCCTTTCTCCCCATTCACGATTTTGGATCTCTTCTAATTTGGTTAAAGCATATTTTCCTGGGGTTGTTGCCACCCTTTTAGTATTTTACTCGCCCCTTCATTTACTCTTATCTGGACAAAATGACAAGACGTAAAAATTCAACACAAAAAAAAAGAACAAGAGGCAATAACGAAGGCTAGGGACCTAATCAATACAGACATTGGTAATATGTCAGATCTAGAGTTCAGAATGACAATTCTCAAGGTTCTAGCCGGGCTCGAAAAAGGCATGGAAGATATTAGAGAAACCCTCTCGAGAGATATAAAAGCCCTTTCTGGAGAAATAAAAGAACTAAAATCTAACCAAGTTGAAATCAAAAAAGCTATTAATGAGGTGCAATCAAAAATGGAGGCTCTAACTGCGAGGATAAATGAGGCAGAAGAAAGAATTAGTGATATAGAAGACCAAATGACAGAAAATAAAGAAGCTGAGCAAAAGAGGGACAAACAGCTACTGGACCACGAGGGGAGAATTCGAGAGATAAGTGACACCATAAGACGAAAAAACATTAGAATAATTGGGATTCCAGAAGAAGAAGAAAGAGAGAGGGGAGCAGAAGGTATACTGGAGAGAATTATTGGGGAGAATTTCCCCAATATGGCAAAGGGAATGAGCATCAAAATTCAGGAGGTTCAGAGAACGCCCCTCAAAATCAATAAGAATAGGCCGACACCCCGTCACCTAATAGTAAAATTTACAAGTCTCAGTGACAAAGAGAAAATCCTGAAAGCAGCCCGGGAAAAGAAGTCTGTAACATACAATGGTAAAAATATTAGATTGGCAGCTGACTTATCCACAGAGACCTGGCAGGCCAGAAAGAGCTGGCATGATATTTTCAGAGCACTAAACGAGAAAAACATGCAGCCAAGAATATATCCAGCTAGGCTATCATTGAAAATAGAAGGAGAGATTAAAAGCTTCCAGGACAAACAAAAACTGAAAGAATTTGCAAATACCAAACCAGCTCTACAGGAAATATTGAAAGGGGTCCTCTAAGCAAAGAGAGAGCCTACAAGTGGTAGATCAGAAAGGAACAGAGACCATATACAGTAACAGTCACCTTACAGGCAATACAATGGCACTAAATTCATATCTCTCAATAGTTACCCTGAATGTGAATGGGCTAAATGCCCCTGTCAAAAGACACAGGGTATCAGAATGGATAAAAAAACAAAACCCATCTATATGTTGCCTCCAAGAAACTCATTTTAAGCCCGAAGACACCTCCAGATTTAAAGTGAGGGGGTGGAAAAGAATTTACCATGCTAATGGACATCAGAAGAAAGCAGGAGTGGCAATCTTTATATCAGATCAATTAGATTTTAAGCCAAAGACTAGAATAAGAGATGAGGAAGGACACTATATCATACTCAAAGGGTCTGTCCAACAAGAAGATCTAACAATTTTAAATATCTATGCCCCCAACGTGGGAGCAGCCAACTATATAAACCAATTAATAACAAAATCAAAGAAACACATCAACAATAATACAATAATAGTAGGGGACTTTAACACTCCCCTCACTGAAATGGACAGGTCATCCAAGCAAAAGATCAGCAAGGAAATAAAGGCCTTAAATGACACACTGGACCAGATGGACATCACAGATATATTCAGAATATTTCATCCCAAAGCAACAGAATACACATTCTTCTCTAGTGCACATGGAACATTCTCCAGAATAGATCACATCCTCGGTCCTAAATCAGGACTCAACCGGTATCAAAAGATTGGGATCATTCCCTGCATATTTTCAGACCACAATGCTCTAAAGCTAGAACTCAACCACAAAAGGAAGTTTGGAAAGAACCCAAATACATGGAGACTAAACAGTATCCTTCTAAAGAATGAATGGGTCAACCGGGAAATTAAAGAAGAATTGAAAAAAATCATGGAAACAAATGATAATGAAAATACAACGGTTCAAAATCTGTGGGACACAACAAAGGCAGTCCTGAGAGGAAAATATATAGCGGTACAAGCCTTTCTCAAGAAACAAGAAAAGTCTCAGGTACACAACCTAACCCTACACCTAAAGGAGCTGGAGAAAGAACAAGAAAGAAACCCTAAGCCCAGCAGGAGAAGAGAAATCATAAAGATCAGAGCAGAAATCAATGAAATAGAAACCAAAAAAACAATAGAACAAATCAACGAAACTAGGAGCTGGTTCTTTGAAAGAATTAATAAAATTGATAAACCCCTGGCCCGACTTATCAAAAAGAAAAAAGAAAGGACCCAAATAAATAAAATCATGAATGAAAGAGGAGAGATCACAACTAACACCAAAGAAATACAAACTATTATAAGAACATACTATGAGCAACTCTACGGCAATAAATTTGACAATCTGGAAGAAATGGATGCATTCCTAGAAACATATAAACTACCACAACTGAACCAGGAAGAAATAGAAAGCCTGAATAGACCCATAACCAGTAAGGAGATTGAAACAGTCATTAAAAATCTCCAAACAAACAAAAGCCCAGGGCCAGATGGCTTTCCGGGGGAATTCTACCAAACATTTAAAGAAGAACTAATTCCTATTCTCCTGAAACTGTTCCAAAAAATAGAAATGGAAGGAAAACTTCCAAACTCATTTTATGAGGCCAGCATCACCTTGATCCCAAAACCAGACAAGGATCCCACCAAAAAAGAGAGCTATAGACCGATATCCTTGATGAACACAGATGCGAAAATACTCAACAAAATACTAGCCAATAGGATTCAACAGTACATTAAAAAGATTATTCACCACGACCAAGTGGGATTTATTCCAGGGCTGCAAGGTTGGTTCAACATCCGCAAATCAGTCAATGTGATACAACACATCAATAAAAGAAAGAACAAGAACCATATGATACTCTCAATAGATGCTGAAAAAGCATTTGACAAAGTACAGCATCCCTTCCTGATCAAAACTCTTCAAAGTGTAGGGATAGAGGGCACATACCTCAATATCATCAAAGCCATCTATGAAAAACCCACCGCAAATATCATTCTCAATGGAGAAAAACTGAAAGCTTTTCCGCTAAGGTCAGGAACACGGCAGGGATGTCCATTATCACCACTGCTATTCAACATAGTACTAGAGGTCCTAGCCTCAGCAATCAGACAACAAAAGGAAATTAAAGGCATCCAAATCGGCAAAGAAAGAGTCAAATTATCACTCTTCACAGATGATATGATACTATATGTGGAAAACCCAAAAGACTCCACTCCAAAACTGCTAGAACTTATACAGGAATTCAGTAAAGTGTCAGGATATAAAATCAATGCACAGAAATCAGTTGCATTTCTCTACACCAACAGCAAGACAGAAGAAAGAGATATTAAGGAGTCAATCCCATTTACAATTGCATCCAAAACCATAAGATACCTAGGAATAAACCTAACCAAAGAGACACAGAATCTATACTCAGAAAACTATAAAGTACTCATGAAAGAAATTGAGGAAGACACAAAGAAATGGAAAAATGTTCCATGCTCCTGGATTGGAAGAATAAATATTGTGAAAATGTCTATGCTACCTAAAGCAATCTACACATTTAATGCAATTCCTATCAAAGTACCATCCATCTTTTTCAAAGAAATGGAACAAATAATGCTAAAATTTATATGGAACCAGAAAAGACCTCGAATAGCCAAAGGGATATTGAAAAAGAAAGCCAACGTTGGTGGCATCACAATTCCGGACTTCAAGCTCTCTTACAAAGCTGTCATCATCAAGACAGCATGGTACTGGCACAAAAACAAACACATAGATCAATGGAACAGAATAGAGAGCCCAGAAATAGACCCTCAAATCTATGGTCAACTAATCTTCGACAAAGCAGGAAAGAATGTCCAATGGAAAAAAGACAGCCTCTTCAATAAATGGTGCTGGGAAAATTGGACAGCCACATGCAGAAAAATGAAATTGGACCATTTCCTTACACCACACACAAAAATAGACTCAAAATGGATGAAGGACCTCAATGTGCGAAAGGAATCCATCAAAATCCTTGAGGAGAACACAGGCAGCAACCTCTTCGACCTCTGCCGCAGCAACATCTTCCTAGGAACAACGCAAAAGGCAAGGGAAGCAAGGGAAAAAATGAACTATTGGGATTTCATCAAGATCAAAAGCTTTTGCACAGCAAAGGAAACAGTTAACAAAATCAAAAGACAACTGACAGAATGGGAGAAGATATTTGCAAACGACATATCAGATAAAGGACTAGTGTCCAGAATCTATAAAGAACTTAGCAAACTCAACACCCAAAGAACAAATAATCCTATCAAGAAATGGGCAGAGGACATGAACAGACATTTCTGCAAAGAAGACATCCAGATGGCCAACAGACACATGAAAAAGTGCTCCATATCACTCGGCATCAGGGAAATACAAATCAAAACCACAATGTGATATCACCTCACACCAGTCAGAATGGCTAAAATCAACAAGTCAGGAAATGACAGATGCTGGCGAGGATGCGGAGAAAGGGGAACCCTCCTACACTGTTGGTGGGAATGCAAGCTGGTGCAGCCACTCTGGAAAACAGCATGGAGGTTCCTCAAAATGTTGAAAATAGAACTGCCCTATGACCCAGCAATTGCACTATTGGGTATTTACCCTAAAGATACAAATGTAGTGATCCAAAGGGGCACGTGCACCCGAATGTTTATAGCAGCAATGTCCACAATAGCCAAACTATGGAAAGAACCTAGATGTCCATCAACAGATGAATGGATCAAGAAGGTGTGGTATATATACACAATGGAATACTATGCAGCCATCAAAAGAAATGAAATCTTGCCATTTGCGACAACATGGATGGAACTAGAGCGTATCATGCTTAGCGAAATAAGTCAAGCAGAGAAAGACAACTATCATATGATCTCCCTGATATGAGGAAGTGGTGATGCAACATGGGGGCTTAAGTGGGTAGGAGAAGAATCAATGAAACAAGATGGGATTGGGAGGGAGACAAACCATAAGTGACTCTTAATCTCACAAAACAAACTGAGGGTTGCTGGGGGGAGGGGGTTTGGGAGAACGGGGTGGGATTACGGACATTGGGGAGGGTATGTGCTTTGGTGAGTGCTGTGAAGTGTGTAAACCTGGTGATTCACAGACCTGTACCCCTGGGGATAAAAATATATGTTTATAAAAAATAAAAAATTAAAAAAAAAAAAAAGAAATAAAAGACATCATATTAAAGGTTAAAAAAAAAAAAAAAAAGTATATATGGTCCATATATACAACAGAGTATTATGCCTCCATCAGAAAGGATGAATACCTAACTTTTTTTTTTTTTTTAAGATTTTATTTATTTATTTGACAGGCAGAGATTAAAAGTAGGCAGAGAGGCAGGCAGAGAGAGAGGAGGAAGCAGGCTCCGGGAGCAGAGAGCCCGATGCGGGGCTCGATCCCAAGACCCTGGGATCATGACCCGAGCCGAAGGCAGAGGCTTTAACCCACTGAGCCACCCAGGCGCCCCAATATCTAACTTTGTATCATCATGGACAGTACCGGAGGAGATTATGCTGAGTGAAATAAGTCAAGCGGAGAGAGTCAATTATCATAGGTTTTACTTACTTGTGGAGCATAAGAACATGGAAAACATTGGGAGATGGAGAGAAGTGAGTTGGGGGAAATCGGAGGGGGAGATGAACCATGAGAGACTGTGGACTCTGAGAAACAAACTGAGGGTTTAGAGGGGAGAGGGGTGGGGGGATGGGTGAGCCTGGTGGTGAGTATGCATGCATTGCATGAAACACTGGGTGAGGTGCATAACACAATGAATTTTGGAACACACACACAAAAAAAATAATGTAATAAAAGTACTATGGACTCTGAAAAACAATCTGAGGAGTTTGAAGTGGCGGGGGGGGTGGGAGGTTGGGGTACCAGGTGGTGGGTATTATAGAGAGCATGGATTGCATGGAGCACTGGGTGTGGTGAAAAAATAATGAATACTGTTATGCTGAAAATAAATGAAAAAAAAAGAAGTAAATTAGATTTTAAAAACCTAACATAATGTATCCCTTTTTTAATTAAATCATTCACCTTATTTTTTTAAAGCAGTTTTAGGTTTATAGAAAAATTGAGCAGAGTCCAAAGGTTTCCCATATACTCCTTCTTCTCCCGACTTCCCATAGTTTCTCCTATTAACACCTCACATCGTTAGTATGTTACGTTTGTTAGCAACTGATAAAGTAATATTAATCATGATATTAAAGTCCACAGGTCACATTCACGCTTTGCGCTATACGTTTATGGATTCTGACAAATATGCCCACTATTATCACACAGAATACTTTACTACTCTAAAAGTTCCATGACTTATTTTTAAATAGGAATAATGTGTTCTACTGTGATTATGAGAGCAAAATATATTCATTGCCAAAAAATCTATTTTTTTAACAATTTCAAAAGGTGGGACGCCTGGGTGGCTCAGTGAGTTAAGTCTCTGCCTTCAGCTCAGGTCATTATCTCAGAGTCCTGGGATCAAGTGCTGGGTCAGGCTCTCTGCTCAGCAGGGAGCCTGCTTCCCCCTCTCTCTTCCTGCCTCTCTGCCTACTTGTGATCTCTCTCTCTGTCAAATAAATAAATAAAATCTTTTAAAAAAAATTTCAAAAGGTAAAAAGCAAAAAGATCTATCATAATCCCAGGTGGTAGAGAACCACAACTTGTTGCCTTTCTTCCTTTTTTTCCTATACCTATGCCACCATATATGAATACAGTTGTGTGTGTGTGTGTGTATTGTCTTGCATCTTCTTTTTATTCACTTGCATTTTCATTCAAACAGACACAGTGTCAATGAAAAAGTCAAGAAAAAAAAAAAAGTAAAGGAAAATCCGTCAGAACTTCTACAAACGCGGTACTGATTAAACCTCTCAGTGGAGTCCAGCTATAGCTCTTCAGTAGATGAGAATCCGTGTGATGAGTGATCTGACTTTGTAAGAATTCAACCAACTCTTCAGAGCTTCTGCATTGCTCTACATTGAACTCGGGCCACAAATTTCCCTTATCTTTCCAACTTCCCACCCACTAGCTCAGCTCTGCCCCAGCAAAAGGAGGGGGTGTTAATGTGGGACAGGAGAGGCCACAGTTAAGAGACCTATTATTTCTGCCTCCCTAAGTCTCAAAATATCAAAAGGCATTTTATAAGTAATTTTAGGAGAATGTCCTGTTTTGGTCATTTTGTTGGATACTTTTGACAGATCACTATAATGCTTTCCAGAAAACGAAAAGCCTTCTTATATTTTTATTTTTAAGCATCGTGAGTTTTCCTAGCCTTATGATTCAAGTGACAAGTAAGACTTGAGCTCCAGTCATCCCATGGTTCTTGAAAAATCATTCTGCCAGTCTCCACAATGGGAACGAACATCTGCACTCACTATCTTTTTCAGTCATTTTAAACACAAGGAGGCTTTGAAAGGAAGATAGGAAGTTGCTAGGCCAGAGAAGATAGGAGAAAAGAACATCTTGGCTTGAAAGGCTGACAGCTTCTGGTGACAATGACAAGGTAATAAGACAGTCAAGTCCCTCTCAGAAGGAAAACAGACATAGCCCATCCTCTAAAGCAAGTTATTTCCAGCCTCTCTCATCCATTCTATTCCTAAGTTTAGACGACAGTCAGCTTAACTCTCACCCTTCATTCTTTTTATATCACTCCAGATCTCTACAGCAGGCATACAATACATTTCAGTTTCACTGAACTGAATGTCCCAGCAAGACAACCTGTGTGTCAGTACAGAGAGGAAGGAGGAAGAATCATTATCATGCTAAAAAACGATTTCAAAAAGAATAAAATTCACTATTCACAGGCATTCAATAACACATTCCACTTTCTCAATGAAAACCATGCATAAAACTCTATTATCTGTAATTATGTTTTACTAAGAACAGTGATTTATCCTAGATAAGCCCAGGGTTTGTGATGCTATTGGGAAGTACTCTGAAAAATGACCAGAAAATATAAGTATTTGTCTCTTATATGTGATACGTGGTTTCTACAAGATCTCTGTAAGACTCCTGAGGCATATACCCACCACTCTTTTCTGAATCTTGAAAAGCACATCACAGCAAGTAGAGACCATTAAGGTCTCTTGCAGGGAAAAGAACAGATGGAGTGGGAGGACACAAGCAAATGGGCTCCCCTGCATGCGACCTTTGCTACTAGAAAGTTATATGTGAATTACAACACACTGGACCAGCAAGAATGTTCATTATGGCTAATGACCTTCTTTGTATGGATGCAAGGGCATAAGCAGAGACAGAAAATTACAGAGTTAGAACTCTGGAGACCAAGCCACAGTCTTCATTCTACACTAAAAGCTATACTTCCTTGAGTAACGCAATTAATCTCTGAGCCTTGATTCACTTCCTCAACCCTTGAATGGATGAATGAATGAAATCAAAGCTCAACATTTTTTCACCCAAACTTTCTACAAAACTTCTTACTTGGCTACCAGCATATCTGCTATGATCAAGAGAATTGGGAATAGTGAATGTCTCATAATCTGCATTATGGAAACGACAGGCGTGCTTTCCCTCACCTACCAGACTGGGGTAGGCAACCTACCCTAGGTGTGAAAATCGCTATATTAAAAGATGCTCAATATGCCTTCTGACATCAGTGTTTTGAGAATCTGTAAATATAAGGGTTTTTTTTTTTTTTTACAAAACCCAGATACTCTTGGGCCAGAGATGTGTAGTGTCTATACACCTGTGCCAATCTGTCTGTCCACTTGCCCCAACTAGGGCAAGCAGAAGCAAAAAGGCCAAATACAGTAGCAAAATTCAAAGAAGGACAGGCTCTTGGGGCTTCTAAATCCAACTATGATATTCTGGTCATTCTCTTTTGGGTCCAACATGCCTTTCTCCTGTCTAGAGATGATATACCCAGCCTGTGGGTATAAAACCAGAGGGCAACAAAAAAGACAGACTTTAAGGCCGCATGGCAGTAGGTTCACATCTAATTCCCTCTGTGTAAACTATGATGACTCTGGTATCATGTTCTAACATACTAAGGTTATCATTCTGCATTTGAGAATTTTGTTTCAACTGTAAATATTACTTTAAAGATATTTTTGCAGAAGGGTACCATATCTAAAAACAAATTCTCCATAGCACAGAAACTTCCTCTCACATAAACCTTACACTTGGGGCACCTGAGTGGCTCAGTTAACTGTCTGCCTTAGGCTCAGGTCATGATCCCAGGGTTTGGGGATTGAGCCCCATGTCAGGCCCCCTGCTCAGCAGGAGGCCTGCTTCTCCCTCCCCGCCCCACCCCCCTGCTCATGTTCCCTCTCTTGCTGACTCTCGCTGTCAAATAAATAAACAAAATCTTAAAAAGTAAATAAAGTAAATAAATAAATAAACCTTACACTTGATCACAGTAATAATCATTACTCTACATACTCCACAGAATGGAGGGAAAATGGCTCAGTTGTCTTGTTAAACTAGAGTACTGAGTCTTAATCTGGGGACCATAGGGAAACACTAGGCATTCCAGAAAACCCTGAAGTGTATGTTGTTGTTGTTGTTTTATCATTTTGTATTTTCCTGATAAGAGATGGTTGATTGCTTACCTCAGATTTCAAAAGTCTATAATCTAAAAGAGGTGAGTTTTCTACTTGCTGTTCATGGTTGGAGAAATGCTACACACACACACACACACACACACACACACACACACTGTCCTGTAGTAATACTGTATCACTCTATGAGACGTAGTATGTGACCTCTAGAAAGAGGCAGGAAGAGGTAAGGATAGCAAGCAGTAATAGTGGAAGTACTTGTAAAATAATAGGATCACCTTACATTAATACAGCACTTGACTGTTAACAAGCTCTGACTTTCATTATCATTGTCTAGTACACAGTCTCTCATACAGCAGGTATATCGATAGTCATGGTCTCTGTCACCCACTATTTTTGTCAAGGGCAGACTCCGTCATCTCTCCTTTGACTTCCAGCAAAGATCTGTTCTCGCTCACAACTTACATTTACTCTCTTTGTACCAAACCACTGCCTGCACACATAACCTATGTGTTCTTCCTTGGCTTCAAGTTCTCCATTCCCACCTGCCACTCGTAACAACCTCCCACAAGCATTTCTCAGTTACTCTTCAGAGAGATGCTAATCCTTGATGATTCCTCTGACCATCTCTTGCTTGCTCCACAACCTATTCTAATGTGGCTTCCATTTCTTTGATTATTTCTTTGGTCAATTCCCAACTCTTTAAATACATTTGACAAACTTGACTACTCTCGCTTTCCATGTCTTCTGTTGATCTCTCTGTTAACCTAACCCTCTTTTCATTCAACTTTGCTGCCTCCTCCTCCTCTGGCTTCTCTCCCTCTTACACCTAGGACTGATGTCTAAACACTGGGCTCGGTCCTGGACCCTCTTCTCTGGTTACAGTCACTCCCTGAATGATCTCATCTATTTCTGTGGTTCTAAAGACCATCTATTCCAATTCTTCCCTCTAGCCTATGTGTCTCCTTGAACATCAACAGCCGTACACATCCAGCTGCAACTAGACATCTCAACTTGGAAAACTGACAAATCCTGGGATTCCCCCAGATCTGCCCCCAAACCCATTATTGCCACAGTGTACCACATTCTAGGAAATGTTATACAAACAAAACTTAGGAGTTGGTCTTGTTTCCTATTTTATTCTTAACCTGCTGGATCAATCCAGAAGTGAGGCACATTAGTGGTACCACCAAAAATAAATCCAAAAATATATCCAGACTCTATCTCTTTTCCTTGTCTCCCTACTATCACCTTAAACTACCAACATCTTTCTTTCTGGTCTACTAAAAATAAAAATGCAAAAGGAATCCTTTAACTTAAACCAGGTCATACTGTTCCTTTGCAAATAAGCAAACAAACCCTTCAGTTTCTTCTCAGTTAACCAATGGCTTCCCACTGCTCTCATAATAAAATCACAACTTTTTACACATAGGGTCCTACTTAACCTAACCACTCCTCCACCTTTAGTCTTTCCACTTCAGCCTCCAGCCTCACTTGCTTTTTACTCGGCTTCAAACAAGTCAATCTCCAATTCAGACATATTTCCACTGTCTCCACAAACCAAATCCATGTGATAATCTTAGCTTTGTTCTCAAAGAGCACCTGTTAGCATTGTTGATTAATATCTTTTTCAAAATAACTTCCAAGAAGATATAATAATTATATATGTTAAATAAGAGATATAAAATAGTTTCCTCGAGTTGATTCCAGCTTATTTTCAATCATTTACATATAAAAGCCCTTACAGGGGTGCCTAGATGGCACAGTTGGTTAAGCTCAGGTCATGATCTCAAGGTCCTGGGATCCAGCCCCGAGATACGCTCCATTCTCAGCAGAGAGACTGCTTCTCCCTCTGCCTCTACTCCACCCCATCCCAACCCTGGCTTGTGCTCACTCGCTCTCTCTCAAATAAATAAGATCTTAAAGCAAAAACTAAAAAACCAAAACCCAAACCCTTAAAATAAAGCTTCAGAAAGCCACTTATCTTTTTGACCACAAGACTACAAGAGGACAACCATCAAGAGCTCATAATGATTTAATCACTTGCCAAGGGATCTTTCTGTTAACTGCCTGTACAATTTCCCATGAAGCAATTGGGGAAGTCAGTCTAAATGGTTTTAAATTGTTGTTAAGATGAAGAGAGCAGTTATGCAATATCCAAAGTTCACATTCTTAAAGGAATTTGAGAGGAGATGTAACTCACACTTCCAAAAGGTGGGAGGTTTTTGTTTATTTACAGAACAAAAACAAATTTAACCAACATGGCTAGATCTGTTTTATGTCCTTCTTCAAAAATCTTACCAGCTTGGGAGGTGGGGAGGTAAAAGCACATAAAAGGCTACTTAGCATCATAAATGCTTTGAAGCCATTCTAATGAATGATCAACTAAAATGTATCTTGCTATCCTGATGCCACGTTACTGATACTTTTCTATCCAAATTCTCTAACCCAAGCATAAATTAAGGACACTCAACCCCATGGTATCCTCTCTTTCCTCTCTATTCACATCAACCAAATACACAAAGATTCAACTCCATCACATTGTCTCATTGTGCCATTCACGTTCATTTTCATATTCTAACTAGACACACGCATCTTAAAGGCAGAAACTACACCCTGTAATTCTTCTTAGGTTCTCAGAACAGTGGTTGCAAATATCAAAACTGAAAAATAAGATCCCTGTATGTAAACATCAAAGATTTTGATTCAGTGTCCCTGGGGTGCTCAGTTACCTGTGTGGAATCATGCTTCCACAGTGCTACCCAAGGGATCTGGTACCCACAACATTTGAGACCACAGCCCCAGAGCCCTTACACAGCATTCATATCACAGTCACTGTCTGACTCATGGTTTCACAAACGTTAGAAATGTGATTTCCAATATCCATCGACTAATACCCGGAAGCATGGAACATGCTTATAAAATGAATGAGATCTGAAATAAAATCAGCCCATAAAACAGCAACTGGCAAATGAGAAGTTATGCCCAGGCGTGGTGATTCTGAATCCCACAGTCTTACCACTCTGCTACACCTCTGCAGAAAAGACAAGGGCAGAGTCAAGAGCTAAGCGCAGCCATGGTGGCTGATGAGGCAAGGGCTGGAGGTGTAGGAAGCAGAAGGTTACACTTGTGAGAACCATGTAGGCACCAGAGAGAGCTCTAGGAACATTCCCAAGTCCTATCCCATGTGACCTTTCTCTTCTCCATCGACTCACCCTAGGAACAGTAACCCACAACACCCTGAGAACCTTTCTCTAAAAGAACTTCTTCAAAGCCTTTCATATAAGCTCCTATGTTCTGAAGATGAAGTATTTTTATTAAACCTGATCTCCCACCCATAACTGCTTAAGATGAAGTAGGGAAAGTATTTTGGTGCTGCTCAAACATAAGGGCTTACTTTATCCTCAATGATACTTCAATATTTAGCAACATATTCTTTTTTTTTTTTCCTCTTGGATGACATACTAAAAATTCAAATTCCCTGATTTAAGGGATTTTCAGGTACTTTTTAAGACCCTCTTATTTTCTTTTAAATTCTGGATATTTTACTATAAATCACTCTGTGCATAAAGTGGCATTTAAAAAAACTTTAAATGGCAATGTCTACTATAAATTCCATGCTAAAGATGACAAGTTACTTTAGCAACCCCAAGTCTGCAAATAATTTCAAGTATTTTACTTTATTCTCAGCTTCGGCTTATACCACTAATTTTACTTCTGGTTTTACGTAACACATGCAGGACATGAGGAAAACTAAATCAATCTGTTAACGGCCCAATGACAGTGTTTAAATCAGACTCTGTTATGTCTAACTTACAGAAGATTCCCCTTGGCTACTTCATCACTGAAGAGTGGTGCAAGCAGGGAGGTGGGTTACTGTAAATAAGACAAGGTCAAGGGACTCTAATACCAAGAACTAACATGCCTCACAGAGACTTAAATCTAAACCAGGCCATCTTTCATTCAATAAATATTTCTTGAGTGCTTCCCATGGGGCCCAAGGGGATGCACTGGAGATGCAACTACAAACCAGGCAAGCAAGGCCCTGTTTTCACTGGGCTTTCATCCTAATGAGGAAGACATTCATTCATTCATTCATACAGCAAGTATGCTGAATGTGTAAGTGCCAGGAATTATTTGGTAGGTGCTAGGAACATAGTAAAGAACTTGTAACAATAAACAAAGAAATATACAGGATAATGCCAGCTATTGGTTAAGGACTATGAATACAAGTTAATCAGTAAAAGACCACAAAGAGCTGGGGACTAGGTTAGAGTGTGTGTGTCCATGGTGGGAGGGAGTGACAGAAAGGGAGTTAAAATTTGAAAGGGTGGGGGCGCCTGAGTGGCTCAATGGGTTAAAGCCTCTGCCTTCTACTCAGGTCATGATCCCGGGCTCCTGGGACAAGCCCAGCATGGGCATTGGGCTCTCTGCTCAGCGGGGAGCCTATTTCCTCCTCTCTCTGCCTGCCTCTGCCTACCTGTGATCTCTGTCTGTCAAATAAATAAAATCTTACAAAAAAAAAAAAAAAAAGATAAACTGTAAATGGGGGAGGGGGTGTCAGAGTGGAAGAAAAGAAAATTAAGAGGCTATTTATTTAACAGTAAATCCCAAGCTGGAGATAATAGCAGCCAGGACTGTGGTGAGAAATTGTTACATTCTGGATCTTTTCTACACGTGAAGCCAAAAGAATTTATTGATGAACTAGATGTGGGGGTACTGAGAGAAAGACACAAGTCAATCCTGATAATCTAACCTAAAAACTGTACTTCACTGGGTCTTTTATTTAAAAAAAAAAAAAAAAAAAGGCAGAGTAAATAAAGCTCTGTATTTGAAACTCACTCTGCCACTTACAGGACAATATTTATATACAATGTAAATGTCACATGAAACCTCAATTCTAACAGGACACTAATTCTTTCTTGACCTTTCCTTAAAAGTACGATTCATGGTCACCGTTCTCTCGGGGCATCATTCCACAAACAGATGAGCATCTCTATCAGAGACAGCTGGACACTCGGTCTGCATTACTGTCATGAGGAAGTGTTGTGGCTAGACGCAGACGAAGGGGCGAGAGACAGGGGAATTCAAGGAGAATTAGATTAAAACAGCTTTAAGAGTTCTGACCTAACAAGACAGGAACGAGGAAAGGAATAGAGAATTCCATGAGAAGGTGAAGAGATTAGCTGAAGGAGGTCCTTCACTTCCTTGATTTGATTCTGCAATCTCAGGATCCAAGGATGGTAGAATCAAATGAGATACAAGAATTACTTAAGAGTAGAGACCTGGAATCCTCTAGCTGTGAGGCGGACTATATAAAATGGAGCAGCAGGTCCTCCGGTGGCTGAGACTGCCCCCAGCAGCGACATGGCAGCCCTCCACCAGGTCTCAGATCTCTGACTGCTAAGGTGTTGACTTTCTGTAACAAGCCTGCTCTTCCTGGGATGATAATTCTAAATTACTCTATGTGATAAGAACTCGGGGAATGTTTAATTTCAAACAGAGACATAATGATCAAATAAATCCACTGTATTAAAACCTCTGATGTTAACTTGGGGAATCAATGTGTAATCACTTGGACAAAGTTCAGTATTCCGTTGAAAAAACATTTATTATGTTTTAGTTTGACATATTAACAGACTACACTTATAATTTAAATTTATTTCAAATTTATGATTTTAAATTGAAAGGTAAAGAGTTTTACTATATTCGCAGCAGCGTCAGAATTCTTAAGATGAATTATATGTATAAATGTGGTTTTATTAGGTTTACAGAAATAACTGAAGTACTTGGAGAAATTCTGGTTGTGAGATCAAGGCATCTGAATGTCTAAAAAGAACTAAATAGAGTAGATTTACAAATGCAGTTTAAAAGTATTTATGGAACTCTAATTAATTAGACCTGTAAATGGGACCAATTAGGGCTGTTTATTGGTACTCTGTCAAGTGTTTTGAACTGTAATCAAGCAGGAAAATGTCCTTCCAGCTTCTTCCCATGGTCCACTTAGCCACCACCAGGAGACAGGTTGGCATTTGTGAACTTTTGCTGGACACTAGGAAAGAAAAATTTGCCAACCCAAAATGTGTCTCTTTGGCATGTGGATTATTCTAGGCTGATTATTTTTAAGAAACAAAAGGCTCATGAACAACCTTTGACCCTCTGCCACCTGCCTAAAAGAATTGAGACAGAAGACCTGCTCCAGGAAGGGAACTATCAACACAGATAACCACACTACAACATGAACTCAGTAGGACAGGGAGGAATTTACCAGTTTGTTTGTCAGTAATTCTTCTCTGTGTTCTACTATTTCTGTATGGCCCAGCAGACATCTGTTTACGAAACATTTACTCTTTTCCATCTACCTGTAAGTCGTTGTCCTTCCCGTAGAAGTCCCAGACTCCTACCCCCTTTTCCTCAACTATGGAGAGCATGCAAGCCTCAACTGTCTGCTTGCCTATGAGCTTCATCCTCTTAGGGAGGCCTCATATATACACAGTCAAATTTTATTTTCTCCTCCTAATCTATCTCATGTCAATTTAATTCTTATACCAATCAAAAGAATCTTGAGGGATAGAATAAAATTCTTCCTCCCCAATAACCCGTACTGTAAACTGTGAACAGTCAATGTCCCCTACTTCCAACGTCCCACTTCTTACCGTCATAGAAATGGTGAGTGTATCTTGACCCTCATCTATATACTCAGGGTCTACTCGCTCCCTTGGCAAAAGGAACTTAAGGACCCAAGGGAATTGAAAATTCATGTCTTCACAGAATCCTGCACAAGAATGTTTAGAGTAGCTTTATTTATAGTTGTCTAAAGTTTTTGGAAGCCACTTCAGTATAGATGAATGGGTAGCTAAACCATTTAATATGCATACAATGGAAGATTATACAGTGCTAAAATAAAATAAGCTATTAAAACCTGAGAAGACCTAGATGGACCTTAAATGTGTATCAGTAAGTGAAAGAAACCACTCTGAAAAGGCTGTGTGCTCTCGGGTTCCACCTATTCAACCTTCTTGAAAAGGCAAAACTATAGAGATGATGAAGGATCAGTCACTGCCAAGGGTTGGGACAGGGAGTGAAGGGGCTGGGGGAGGAACAGAGGAAGAGCAGGGGATCTTTGGGGCAGTAAAACCATTCATTATCTATGGGACTTACAGACTGTATCTATGAGACTGATAGGTACATGTCATTAGGTACTTGGCAAAACCCATAAAGCTGTACAGCACAGAATGATCCCTAAAGTAAGCTACAGTATGGACTTTCAGTAATACTAACGTATCAATATTCATTCGTCAACTGTAACAAATTTGGTGCTGGGAGAAAGGCTTTACAGGAACACTTTTTTCTGTTCAATTGTTCTGTAGACCTAACTATTCTTTAAAAAAAAAAAAAAAGTGTATTAAGTTGAAAAAAACCCGAACAAATCCACATACATTCAACCAAATATTCCAGATTGGAGAAAAAGAAATTTTAAAAATAATATGTAATTTTAAAATTAGAAATTTTTAAAAAATCTTTCCCAACCTTGCCTTCCTAGTAGAACAGGCATCTCCACAGAGATAGCCAAAAGTGCCAATACTTAGCTTATGAAAAAGGAAATGCAGAAATCAATGCTTCATTCAAAAACAGTCAAATGAGTGGATTAATAGCCTACAAAACTTTTTGGTTGTTAAATTATAGCATTTAAGAGCTTCCCTCTAAATTACTAGAAGTTGAACTCAGACATTTACATACAATGCACTCCAACAGCTGGAATTAATCAGCATCCTTGCTCAACTTTTCTGGAAAGAATTCTTCTGAGATAGCTATAATTGCAAAGGCAATTTCTTGAAATTTCTATCCAAATGACTAATCAAGTCTTTGATTAAAAAAATAAAAGTGCTAGGAGTTTTGACTACCAGAAGCATAACTACCACATTCTGTGTGATTTTTATGTTAATCTACACCCTCAAAGGCTCCTTTCCAAAATATGAGTACTAACATTTTTTAAAAATGATAAATCTATGATACAGAAATTTTGCCAAACAGAATTAGTCCTATTAGCAAAACAGCTTATTAAAAATATTCCTATTTACTGAGTCCCTAATATTAAAAGTTCACACCATCTGAAAAATTGTTACTAAGAACTATATTTGTTATAATTTGCGCATCAAGCTGTCTCTTAAAAAAAAAAGAGTTAGTAAAAAAAAAAAATCTGATCTAAAAATAACCACTTCCAAGATAGGAGTTTGTATATACAAGTCTCTACTAATATACCACAGCAAGAAAGGCAAAGGCAACTACTATAAGCATGACATAAATATTTTCTAGCTCTAAAGAAGTCCCTCCAAGAGTAACTGAATTTAATTTTCAGAAATAATTATACTATGCTTTTAGTGGTTTTCATAAGGCATTTTACTTAGATTTGCGAAGGACTACAACTATTGCCATTATTTCTCATTCATATAAAACTCTCCCTGGAGGGCTCTAGGGGCCCATCCTCCATTAAATTAACAAGCTCTGGCCCAAGTCAGAGGCTCCCTTACATAGAAACACAATCACAGAACCAGAGCTGGCCACATTTCATTCTGTGACCTGGAGCACAAAGTACAGGAGTACAGTCTCTATCTCCTGGCTACATTGTGAAACTCAAGTCACTTTAGCTGAGTATATAAACTTTAGTTATGTACATAATACCATTCTTTATGAATAGGCTTCCAATGATTCAGATGTTAATTTGGCCATGAGTCCTGAATTGAAGCCAAAATTCCAACAGCATAGGCTGTACAACTAAAGGTAACCTTTCATGATTTCCTGAGGAGTATTTAATTGCTTGTTTGAGCCAAGAAGGGCATAAACTGAAAATCTACCAAAACAACTTAATCAGCAAATATCTGAAATGTTGCCAACAAGAGCAGTTCCATCCTTGTGGCCATCTGACACAATGCAATCACAGACTACTTTTACTACCATTTTAAATTATTCTTGGGGCGCCTGGCTGGCTCAGTGGGTTAAAGCCTCTGCCTTGGGCTCAGGTCATGATCTCGGGGTCCTGGGATGGAGGCCCGCGTCGGGCTCTCTGCTCAGCAGTGAGCCTGCTTTCCCTTCCCTCTCTCTCTCTACTTGTAATCTCTGTCTGTCAAATAAATAAATAAAAATCTTTAAAAAAAATAAAAATAAAAATAAAAAAAAATAAATTATTCTTGTTGTTATTATATCATATTCACCATTACCATTATTACCATCACCATCAAGTCTATTACTTATAATATTAACAAAAATAACTTACTTTGTAGACTTGACAATTTCATCAACCCTGGAAATGGTTATAATAGCCCATCGAGCAAAATGACAAAGTACATTATTTCTTGCCCCTCATTAAAGATACTCTAAGATGGGGCGCCTGGGTGGCTCAGTCGTTAAACATGTGCCTTCAGCTCAGGTCATGATCCCCGAGCCCTGCACTGAGCCCCTCACTGGGGGCTCAGAAGGAAGCCTGTTTCTCTCTCTCCCACTCCCCCTGCTTATGTTCCTTTTCATGCTGTGTCTGTCTCTCTGTCATACAAATAAAATCTTTTAAAAATAAAAATAAAAATAAAATAAAATAAAATAATAAGGATACTGTAAGAAATTAATGATCAGCTTTGTTGAGTAACATCCAGAGCCACACAGCAGCTGACAGTGGCAAGGGCTTAAAACCAGGTCATCCCACTCCACATCCACATTCTTTCCACTACACCATGTTACCTTTCATTAGTTATTGTTCTGTTGGGATTTAAGAGAACAAAGGTAGAATTACTGATTCCCCAACAGACGCACAGGTCCCCGGAGACCAACTCTTTCCAAAACTATTTAGGTACTATCCCATACGAATACTATGTTCACTCTTAGGATGACAGAGATGGCTACGAGGGTTTTGGACACCAGCCCCACCCCTCTATGAATTGTGTGGTTGGGGGTAGGCTGCGTCCCTTCCCGGAAGCTTTGGTTTTTCTCACCTATCAAATGGAAATAATGCCAGCAGCTATCCCTCACAGGGTGGCTGTGTGGATTAGATGAGATAATACATATAAAGCAGAAGTTCAGTGCCAAGCTCAATGGAGAATCAATGTTGTCTGTCATCATTATGATTAATTTTCCAAAACTCTGCTCTAGGCGCACCTTCCTCTATGAACATAAGCGTTCCCTGACAAACCCCCTCTCAAAAGAATCTTCATTTACTTTGGACCCTCTGTGTATTTATGGAAACTTTGCCATACTTGCTCATGTACGGCCTTAAAAATGTTTAGTTCTGGGGCACCTGTGTGGCTCAGTGGATTAAGCCTCTGCTTTAGCTCAGGTCATGATCCCAGGGTCCTCAGGATCCCAGAGCCAGCATTGGGCTCTCTGCTCAGCAGGGAGCCTGCTTCCCCCTCTCTCTCTGCCTGCTGTTCTGCCTACTTGTGGTCTCTCTCTGTCAAATAAATAAATAAAAATCTTAAAAAAACAAAGTGTTTAGTTCTTTCATGAAATTTTGTCTTATTGTTTGAAGAGGAAGAATTGCTTCCTTCTATTTGCTTTTATTTTCCAACATATGGGAAGTGCTTGGTATGTGATACCTTTATTTAAATACTGTGTATTCAAAATAACAATGTGTGTCCTCTCTGTTCCAGTCCCATGTCATCACAGCCTTTAATTGAGCACTTACGGGATCTGGAGCTTTACAATCATTATGTCTAATCCTCACAAGAAACTTGCAAATGAAGACAGCATAGTTACCACCCTTTAGAGAAAGCTAAATAATCTGCCCAAATTCCCATACATATTGAGTGCCAGAATCCAGACTAGAGACCAGGTTTGGCTAATCCAAATGTTCTCTTCCTCTCTACAGCTTGCTACCTGCACTTCTTTTTTTTGTCCTTCCAATTTGTTGTATTAACTTACATCACCCAGGGAAAAGTAAGAAGTCCAACAGGGTCTTTTCTCTCTGTTATTGGAAGCCTCTGTACTATGAAAAAGTACATCCAAGTTGAATGATATAGCCAAAGAAAACAACTAAAAATACTTTCCTCTACTTCAACCTTCCCTTCCCAGATACTCTGAAGAGTTCAATGGGAGATATTTTTTCAAAAGATTACTGTTCTACTTAAAACACCTAAGGAGAATTATAATCAACTGTTCTCTAACTCTTCCTGAAGATAAAACAAAAGTAAAGACTTTTCCTTTGGGATAGGAAGAATTAATAAGACAAAGAAAAACAATCTGATAACTAGGCTCTATTGAAAGAAAAATTCAAGACTCTGAACATGAGGCTTTTTTATTTTTAATTTATAATAATGTTGGGTAGCAGAAAGACGGGTTCAACAAATTCATACTCTTCCCCAGAGCCACCATGACAAGGGTGGTGAATGAAGAGGGCTAAGTTCATGACTCCCCTCTATCATCTCTACATCAGCACTACCAGAAAAAACAACAAACCCCCTGTCCACAGAAGAACTTACACAGTTATCAGCTTGCCAAACAGAGTTAATTTTTTAAAACTTTCTATCAGAATATAAGATACATATAAAATAAGTACTGCTCGGGCACCTGGGTGGCTCAGTGGGTTGAGCCGCTGCCTTCGGCTCGGGTCGTGATCTCAGGGTCCTGGGATCGAGTCCCGCATCGGGCTCCCTGCTCAGCGGGGAGCCTGCTTCCCTCTCTCTCTCTCTCTGCCTGCCTCTCTGTCTGCTGTGATCTCTCTCTGTCAAATAAATAAATAAAATCTTAAAAAAAAAAATAAGTACTGCTCACAGTAAAAAGTTCACATCCATGTAATCAGCACTGGATTAAGAAATGAAGAATTCCTACCATTCCAGAAACCCCCTTGTGTGCTCTTCTAAATATGACTGCTCCCCAAGAGTTAGCATTCTCCTGACCATGACATCATAGATTAGTTTTGCCCATTTTTGTGACAATTATCACATGTTCTTTTGTGTCTATCTCTTTTCAGCCAATATTATGTTTTGTTGCATGTAAACGTAGCTTGTTCACTGAACCACCTAAGTTTTGAAGGGGAGAGCTGACCAGAAGGATGTTCACGGTGCTGCCCAGGGAGGCTGCTCTGTGGATAAAGAAAGAGGTTACTGGGCAGCTGAGGGAGGAAGGTGTGGAGGGGAACATCCTACTTGGATATCAGGACAGGAAGAAAATTCCTCAAGGGAGACTAGAATCACAGAGAAGGAACAACAGGCTACACTGGCCCAAAACACTGTAATGTCACCCCTTGAACTCAAACACAATCTTTCCAGAAAATTTCCTCCAGCTTATCTCATCATCAAAACACTATTAGGTGTTTTGTTTCATTGTTTGGTGTTTTTTTTTTTTTTTTTTTTGTCTGTGCCACTTTCAAAAATGATTGGGAACTAAAACAGCCATTCAATGAGCCTCTAATATGAGGCTTGCGTTCTGCTAGATTCTGCCAAAAATAATAAGGAAATTAAATGTAAGTCTCCCCTTCCAAACTAATTAATGTTGAAGATAAGAGCAGCACACAGCTAATGAAGGAATACAATGAAGTATACAACAAGGTACAGAACTGTAGAGTACTAACTATAAGCAGGACACAGAAATGGGTTTCAAAGCAGACCAGAAGACAGAGAGGGGAGGGATGTTGCAGGGGGAGGCCCCCAGAAGCAAAGGCTTGAAGGACGATGCGGAGTACACACTGGGTGGGCAGGACTAGCAGGAGGCTACGCAGCAGACTTCATGGAGGATAAGCCTTCCTCAGCTGGAGGGGAGGGAGGCAAGAGGCAAGAAACAGCAGGTAGGGTAGGGCCAGGTCATGGATAAGGGAGGGCCCTGCAAGTCAGGCAGATCATTTACCTCCTGAAGTCCGCACCCCAATACACCTGCACAAAACTCTGCCTCTGAGTCTGTCTCCAGGGACCAAACCCTAGACTGTGCTTAAAAAGGGCTAATCCAACAGCAGAAGGTAGGAAACACTGAAAGGAGGGAAGGCAAATCAGTGGGACCCAGAAAGGAAATGATTTCAGGACCTTCACTACTTGACATATGGGCAAAAAGAGCACCGAAGAGAATGAAAATCGTGGCCACTTTGGTGACAACTGTACTGGCTATTTATGGAGAAAGAGGAGTCTGACATAACACCACCCGGCAGATTTCTTTCCGCCAGTGGAAACATCACTGACTCCGAATGCAGCGGGATCGCTGGTCCATGGCATTCCGAACAGTTCGGCTTGGTCACGCTGAGGTGGAGGCCATAGTAGCACATTATGTAAGAATCACCTCGGGCTGTTTGAATTTGGGGGCTGCAACAGTCAAAGCTGGAGACGGGGGCTGGGAAACCAGCACAGGGAGGTGACAGCTGGTACCATAAGGGTAGATGAACTTTCACGAGGAAGCAAGGAGAGCCGGGTCCATGGGTATGCAGGATGCCCACATGAGGTGGAAAAAGGAGAAGTCCTCCAGAGAGAAGAGGGGGACTCCAAGATGTCAGATTTAGCAAATAAAAATACAACACAGGATGCCTCCTTAAATACTGCAAGGGTCACACATTCTCCAGTGGTAGCAGCAAAGAGTATCAAATGACAAAATTGTGTTAAGGATAACCAAAAATTTGAAAAGGATATGTGTTTTTGTTAAGTAAAGGTCACTGATACTCTTTAAAGGAAAACATTCAAGTTTTTAATTTGAAAAACTCTATAAAAGAGTAATTCAATTCTATCTTTGGATTACCATGCCTGCTTTCTAAACTTAATGGGACTCTGGATCAAATTATTCTTTTAATAAAATTATCGCAAAGCAAGGAGCTTCATTCCTCTCTAGAAAGGGCAAATATTCAACATGAGAAGTCCCCCTCTTCCTACTGAGGGAAGGTTTCCTCAAAAAGCTGGAAGCTCTAAAAAGGCTGGTTTTCTACATTATTACATGCATTATAAATGACCATATAAAGCCTTAAAGAAATGTCTTCTCTCTCTTCTCTAAAGGCTACAAATTGCTTATAGTGATTACATGAATTCAGGGGGCCCACAGCAATTAAAAAGACAGTTCCCTACATGTTTATTTCTATGAAATTAAAAAAAAAAATCACACCCATCAGGGAAATGAAAAACATGAATTGCACTTATTAAACATGAGTTATCTAAAATAAGCTTTTAATTTGCAGAGATGTAGCAATGTATATATTCATGTGCATGTGTGCAGAAGGAACTGTATCTTGAAAATATTAACATTAAAAAAAGCTTGCTAGATACCCTCTGGGTCACATAATGCATAACAAATCACTTCAGTTACTTTCTTGTAAACAAAGAAAAATAAACATTCCTCATAAGAACAGTGCACAGGTTTGAAAATCTCAGCTCTTGACTGTCATATCAAATTTCCTTTTGCATTATACTTCATCTCTGAAATATAAAAGGCCATATACTGCCCTCACATGACACATAAAAGCTTCCGCTAACAACTCCATGCACAGAGGAAAGCAATATATCACCATACTTAAGGATTTGCTTAGATGCTTTATGAAGCCCAAAAGCAATACCCAGGCTTATCAAATCATTGAAATAATATGCCTATATATTTCTCTGGCCATATTTTTGTTCCAAGTATAGCAATATGTATAATAATACGGCAGCACATGAAAAGTTTGGGTAACAGATAATATATATACACACAAAAGAATGGCCCATTTGCTCTTTGTGTGTTTGAAGATTTTGTATTACTTGAAACATTTTAGATTGATGAAGGTTTTACTTTAAGAAGTAAGGCAGGACTTCCTGTTAAATACTGACGATTTAATAATACCAGCAAGTTTTCCCATCCGGTGCATAAAATTTAAAGTTGAGGGAAAATATTCCTAACAAACCAAGTTTACTATAGTTTTGTGACCTTATTTTTAGTGGTTTTGGTAAATCGGAAATTATAATAGCATAGGCTTGTTGGCTCAGTATTTTCAATAATCTATTACTGAGGTAAAAACCTTCTACAAGGATAAGAAACACCTAGAAGTATAATTTTTTTCCAACTGGAGCTAAGTTACCAGAAGTCTCCTATTCTGAAAACGTCCAAGTACACGTTTGTTCAAAAACAAAACTGTGTAATAAGCAGCTATACTTTCATGTTTTCCTATTTTCAGTTTGATTTAGCTCCCTTGACAGAGCTACACTTAAAAAATATTTTCTTTTGCACTAATTACTCCACCATGTTAAGTATCAGTAAGTTCTGTTCTATCCAACACTTCATGAAAGGGCAGGATGTCTACAGTATTTGATTAGCCTATGTTGCCAATATTTAACTCGTTATGGATGAATCCCTGCCATTAAATTTCAACTGTTTTCTAAGTGCAGTTCATGATTCTGCTAGAAAGAGCTAAGAAAGGAACTGGAGTGGGAGTAGGCACTCTGGTCTGAGGCTCTGCGCCAATGAAGTAGCAAATCACGAAAGGGTAAAATCTGATCCACTGTAATCCTGCCTTTGAGGAGTAGCACAGCCTAGTATTAAAAGCTGTGATGTAAAATAATAATAATAATAATAATAATAATAATAATAATAATTTTTTAAAAACCTGTGATTTAGCATCAGACAGACCTGGCTTTCAATCCATGGTAATCAGTCAGTCAGTTAGAATGGGTAGGTGGTAGGAGTTACTGGTTTCCTTTACCACCATTAACCATCTACAACATCCCAAATATCAACATAAATGGACAGAAGGAAAGACCTACTCCGTATCCAGACCAAATCCCCAAGAGAGTAGAAATGTTTACCTGCTTCCCCTAAGACTTACAATCTTTATAGAATAATTAAAGGCATTTTAAAAGCAAAGTCACAGACAACTATTTATTAAATGGCTAATATGCATTCAGATCTTCCATAAAATATTATCTTTATCATTTTAAACAAACCCAATCAGTCTGCTGCTCATCATGGAAATTGCCTCAAATCTCTGACCCCCGCCCAAAAAGTCCCTACAGAAAAATTAATCCTAGTCTTCATCAATAAAAATTTTATAATCCTAAATACTTCAGTGAAACCAAATTATCATCATTAAAACTGACCCCTGCTGCTGGTTCCTGCCTACCCTAGCCTTAAACTTTAGGACAGAAGGAAGGAGTATCAGCTCAGGAACACAGAACCACTGCCAAGATCTTGCTTATTATTTCCCTTAATTCTTTTTCTTGGGCCCTGTTCAAATGGTTAGGGCTTTTAAAAAGTGCTATTATCAATTCAATTCTTGTGAGTATATTCAGAGACTTGACTTAAGATGGCACATATCCAAAAAATATAAATGTCCTCCACTAAAATTTCCTGTAGCTTTCTACTGCTAAACTTTTCCCACAATAAACTATATGGTATGTTTTTTCCACACATGGTATTAATTTGCTTTTTAAAAAATTAAAACACGAATTATTTGATGGTCTTTTGAAGAATTCCACCATATCTCAAAATGACAGAAGAAAATGAGAAATACAGAGAAACCTACATGACATCACCTTTTGGCACATTCCACCAAGATCAGATATAATCTGTGGTGTGAACTGCATTTTAAAGATGTAATTCACTGCCAGATCTCTAACCACCTTTCTCTACGGTAATGATTCACATGACTCTCACACCAGATCAACTCTCCTGATCTTGGTAGTTCCAACAATCTACTGAACTCTCTGGGACTCAGTTTGTTGTTTTGTGAAATGAAGGAACCAGATTACAAAATGACCAACGTTCTTCTGTTCTTCTCAGCTCGACAATCCTACCATTCAGTGATTTTTGTTTTGTTTTAATTTATTTATTTGACAGACAGAAATCACAAGTAGGCAGAGAGGCAGGCAGGGGGTGGCAGGGAATGCAGGCTCCCTGCTGAGCAGAGAGCCTGATGCGGGGCTTGATCCCAGGACCCTGGGATCACGACCTGAGCCAAAGGCAGAGGCTTTAACCCACTGAGCCACTCAGGGATTTTTTACTCAGATAAATGGCTATCACCTCAATCTGGGCATATGTAAACACCATCTATTCAGTAGCTGTGACCTTAAAGGAGTTGCCACCTCCTGCTTCCTGTTTCTATAAATGGTTCTCTCCTCCTCAAATTCACCCTTGCTTAAGACACTCAAATTGTTCTTGGCTCCTTACTAATTCCCTCAACTAGACACATTCTTCCTTTTCAGTGTCTTGTTCTATCTCCACTTTCCCAGACTTCATGATATTCCCTTACGGATCCTGGGTCCCTATGATTTTTGCTCACCAGCTATCCCAGATATTAATGACTCAGCATCAACAAAAGAATTCATACTATTGTAACATATGTGAAAGTAACAAAAAACAATTTAAAAACAGACATCCTAGGGGGCGCCTAGGTGGCTCAGTGGGTTAAGCCACTGCCTTCGGCTCAGGTCATGATCTCAGGGTCCTGGGATCGAGTCCCGCATCGGGCTCTCTGCTCAGCAGGGAGCCTGCTTCCTTCTCTCTCTCTGCCTGCCTCTCAGTGTACTTGTGATTTCTCTCTGTCAAATAAATAAATAAAATCTTTAAAAAAAAAAAATCTTTAAAAAAAATAAAAAAATAAAAATAAATAAAAATAAAAACAGATATCCTAGAAACTAAGACTTTGCAGAGAACATACACCCAGGTTGCCTTTTTAGTAGAATAACAGCAAACAAAAGAATGGGTAGAGTTTTCATCAGAAAACATTTAGGGGCAACCAACCCACCCACCCCACTGTCAAGAGATCTGAACTCCTCTAAGCCAGTCAGACTGGTGATGGTGCTGAGAGGGGGAGGAAGTGCTATTTCCTACCTAAGCCAGCTACCTTGGCAGGCAGGCCTTTCTCTGTTCATTTCTCTGTATATGAACCCTACCTACCTGCTATGATCTAATTGTTTGTGCTCTCCCTTCAAAATTCGTATGTTGTAATCCTACCCTCAAAGGTGATTGTATTAGGAGGTGGGGCCTTTGGAAGGTATACAATGTTCTTTTTAAGAAAAGACCCCCACATGAGAGACTATGGACTCTTAAAAACAATCTGAGGGTTTTGAAGGGGCGGGGGGTGGGAAGTTGGGGGAACCAGGTGGTGGGTATTAGAGAGGGCACGGATTGCATGGAGCACTGGGTGTGGTGCAAAAACAATGAATACTGTTACGCTGAAAAAAAAAATTAATTAAAAAAGAAAAGAAAAGAAAAGAAAAGACCCCCACAGAACTCTTTTCTGCCATGTGAGAATAAAAGGATAAGCTGGAGACCAGGGTACCCTAACCACCCCAGCACCCTGACTTCCAGCCTCCAGAACTATGAACAATAATAAATGTCTGCTGTCCACGAGCTACCCAGTCTTTGGTATTTTGTTATCGCAGCCTCAACAAATTACACACTGTCTTTAAATTCAACCCAAATCCCATCTCTTCCATCACGACACCAGAACTCTCTTTTCATTTTTTTTAAAATTTTTTATTTTTTATAAACATATATTTTTATCCCCAGGGGTACAGGTCTGTGAATCACCAGGTTTACACACTTCACAGCACTCACCAAAGCACATACCCTCCCCAATGTCCATAATCCCACCCCCTTCTCCCAAACCCCCTCCCCCCAGCAACCCTCAGTTTGTTTTGTGAGATTAAGAGTCACTTATGGTTTGTCTCCCTCCCAATCCCATCTTGTTTCATTTATTCTCTTTTCATTTTAATTCAAAAACTACCATGGCACTTTTCATTACTGCTTAAATTCATTAAAATGCTAACTGGAGTCTGGGTTAGTTCCATTTTGGTGACTAAAGGGAACGATCTAGGATATGACTAGCCACTGCTTGCTTCACATCACAACCCACAGGATTTAAAGGTCATATATATATATATATATACACATATATATACATAGTTTACAATCAAAAACAACTGACCATGTCATTATATTTTGTGATAATAATTAATAATTATACATAATGACCATATGTCATTATGATAGGACCATATCATGAAGTATAATGTAAGTGCTATAAATAAATGCTAAGAGGTAAGGGTATAAGTGAAAACAACAACAAAACAAGCAAGCCAAAGCAGCACAAAAAGAGATTATTTCCGCAAAGGCCAGCGAAGGTCTCAGAAAGAGAGAGCACTTTAACAAGGTCTTGAAAGATGGTCAAAGCGTGGGCCACCTGGTTGGTGGGGCAGTCGGCTGAGCGCCAGACTCTTAGTTTTGGCTCAGGCCCTGATCTCAGGGTTGTGAGACTGAGCCCTGCATCCGGCTCAGCGCAGACACTGCTTTGGTTTTTCTCTTCCTCTCCCGCTGCTCTCCCCCCAACAAAAAAATTTTTCTGATCTTAAAAAAAATATGGTCAAAGCAGAGTTGCAGACAGGAACTCAGGCTTGAAAAAAGGCAAAGGACATTCCTTCCTCCAAGACAGAGCCTCTGTGGCCTCTTCTTCACTATGGAGTCATGAAAGTTCAACCCACCAGCTGTCATTTTCAATCAGCATCTCCTCTGCGTAAATTACACAGGGATACTTTGCTCATCCTGGGTTATTTTATCTCACTGAACAAACAGTATGTTGTGATTAAAGTTGTTTGTCAAAAACTGACAGCAATGACAGGCAGCTTCAAAAGGTTCTTCACTGCAACCTCACAGGGTTTCTCTTTTCCTTCTTCCAAGTGGTTACAGCAGGTCAACTCAGTACCCTGCTGCTGCTCCGTGTTCTCTGTCTTTCTGGAATGATGAGGACTATAATATTGCTGAAGTCAACACTGGGACTAGGAGACAGCTTCTGACAAGGAATTGGATTGATGCTTTTTTTTTTCCAAGTTCTGATGTGACATGTGACCCAACAACACTGCTCAGGTGTCTCCACTTCTCCCCTTAGTTTCAAGACTCTGACTTACCAGCAGGTTCCCACTCACTCTGCCCCCCAACAGACTTCTGTAATTGTAGTCCTACAAATTCAACTGTCAACATGTTTATCTTTCTCCACTAATAAATTTTAAGATCTTTGAGAATAGGAGGTATCAGTTTTTATAGTCAACAAAGTGAAAATAATACAAGTTTAGAGAAACTGGAAAAAAGAGAGATTTTCTAAGTTTTGCATTGTAATAATTAACTTATTATTAATTAAGATTTAATGATCACTAGTGTTAACACATTTTTAGCTAAGTGTATATTTTTAGCTAAGCCTATAAATGTATTTTAATAAAATTAGGAGAAAATTTATTTTAAGTATAATTTATAAACCATAAAATATACCCAATGTACATATAAAATTTAATGACTGAATAAATCTAGAGTTCTACAGCCATTATAACTCAAATTTGTCAAATCATTAAAACAAACTAGCACAGGAACAATTTCATGTCACCAGAGTCGGTGACAGTTTACGGCCAATCCCGGCTCCCAGCTCTAGCTCCAGGCAATCACAGGTCTCTGCTTTCAGTCTTCATAGATTGACTCCTTCCAGAAATTTTATGTATATATGACCAGGCTTATATAACCAAGCATAGTGTTTTCAAGGTCCAAACATGCTGAAGCACTTTATGAGTAGTTAGCTTCTTTTTATCGTATGGATATGCAACATTTTGTTTATCAATTCAACAATTGAGGGACATTTAGATTGTTTCCTGATTTTGCCTATTCAGCATGGTAATGTTACGAATATTCATGTACATGTCTTTGTGCAGAAGTATGTTTTCCTTTCTCCTGGGGAGATGATATGATACCTAAGAGTGGAAACACTGGGTTATATGCTAATTTCATATTCAACGTTTAACAACTACCCAAATGTTTTCCAAAGTGGCTGTCCCATTTGATATTCCCACCAGCAAAGTACGAGGGTTCCAGTTACTCTACATCCTTTGTCAACACTTGGTATTGTTGGTTTTTTTTATTATAATCATGGGTATTGGGTATACAGTCACACCTCACTATGGTGTTAATTTTCATTTAGTTCATGACTAACAACTTTGAGCATCACTTCATGGGCTTATTAGCTACTACTATGTCCTCTTTGGTAAAATACATACTCAAATTGTTTTCTCATTTACAAATTTGGAGCAGTCTTCTAATTGTTGACTTTTGGACTTTCTAATGTAATTTAGATATTTCGGACATGAATCTTTTATCAGATATGTTATTTGAGAATATTTTCTCCTAATTTGTGGCTGATCTGAGAAAGTCTTTAACTTTCATTTTTGAAGGATATTTTTTTGTTACTTGTGGAATTTTTGGTTTATAGGTTGTTTAGTCAACTGCTTCTTGCTTCCTCCTCTGGTTTAGATAACAGGTTAGATCTTAAACATACTTTCCCCTCCCCCCTAAATGTAACAAATTGCTTTACACCTATTGCCTTCAAGATTTTCTCTTTGTCTCTGTCTTTCAGAGACAAACTTAGAGTATGACAAGTGCAAATTTTAGTTTCTTTACATTTCTCCTAAGACGGAGGTCATTTATCTTCTTGAATTAATAGATTAATTCCATTTTTCAACAATTAAAGTAAGTTTTTAGCAATTATTCTTTCAAATATATTTTTTCCCCTCTCTCTGTCTCCTCTAAGACTGTCAACTTCCTTTCCAATATACATGACATATCTATTTTTTAATGAATATTAGAGTCTCTTTGTTTACTATTGTCCTTGACTATTCCCTTACATTAAAGAATTTACCTTAATCTAGAGCTTAAAGATAAATGACACTAAATTCTGTCAGTGGTCAAGACACTGGTCATGAATTAATTACTGTGCACAGTTGGTCATCCTTTGACATTTCTGTTAATAGATCACACATAGATCAACAATACAACTTCAAATACTGAGAAGTAACATAGGCACCAATGGACTGAATTTTTATACAGCAACCTGTAGCAGCAATGATAATAGTATCAAGATAAGCAGTTTATATGTAGATTATGGACTCCCGTAACTTTTCTAGATTAGAAATTCTGAAGAGAAGAAAGTACCGTCCTTGAAACAAACATTTTAGTTCAAAGACTCCAGTTAAAATCCAAACTTAACTGTTTATTAGTAAATTGTGTGATATAAGATAACTTGTTATCTCCAGGCCTCCATTACCACCTCTTAATACAGAGATATTTATAGCTACACATAACACAGGAATACTGGGAGAATTAAATGAGGTAGCATTTTTAAAAGGTAAGCATAGTAGATACTGGAAAACGTCCTTAGAGATTTTTAGCCAATTATAAACACCTCAGATTAGAACTAGTTGTATAATCCTAAAAACATTTAAAACATAAATGTATCACAGCTCAATTTACATTTCCAATAAAATATTTATATTTATATTTCCAAATATAATTGGAAATCTCTATTTCCAAATAAAATAGAAAATGTAATATAAAATTTTTACAAACTTAAAGGGGACAAAAAATAAGTTACTTCATTAAAAATCTCCATCCTTTTTATAGCAGCAATGTCCACAATAGCCAAACTATGGAAAGAACCTAGATGTCCATCAACAGATGAATGGATCAAGAAGATGTGGTATATATACACAATGGAATACTATGCAGCCATCAAAAGAAATGAAATCTTGCCATTTGCAACAACATGGATGGAACTAGAGCGTATCATGCTTAGCGAAATAAGTCAAGCAGAGAAAGACAACTATCATATGATCTCCCTGATATGAGGAAGTGGTGATACAACATGGAGGCTTAAGTGGGTAGAAGAAGAATAAATGAAACAAGATGGGATTGGGAGGGAGACAAACCATAAGTGACTCTTAATCTCACAAAACAAACTGAGGGTTGCCGGGGGGAGGGGGTTTGGGAGAAGGGGTTGGGATTATGGACATTGGGGAGGGCGTGTGATTTGGTGAGTGCTGTGAAGTGTGTAAACCTGGTGATTCACAGACCTGTACCCCTGGGGATAAAAATATATGTTTATAAAAAATTTAAAAAATAAATAAATTAATTAAAAAAAAAAAATCTCCATCCTTTAAAATTAAAGACATGCAAAGGAAAACATATGATTTTCAGTTTTTAAAGTCACATGATCTAACAGCTTGCAAATTTTTTGTTGATATCAACTGGCAGACACCCATCAAATTATTCATTCTTACAAGGAATAACAATTTTGGCAATTAACATAAGCTTACTTAAAATCAAAGTCTAGACTCATAGATTTTTATCTTCCATTTAAAGAAAAACTTGTTTGTCAAATGTCAAATGCTCTGAAGCAATTCATGTTAATTTTTTCAGTGACAGACATAAAGGATTATTATTAGAGGGCTTAAAAGAAATATTTTAAAAACAATAAATGTGCATCACATTACAGCATATGTGTATGAAGCATACTGATGATACAATTAAGGATCCTTTACCCAGGTAATGATTCATGCTGTACTATTATTTTAATCGTAAAGCTGTAAGATCATACAGTCCAAACCCCTTCATTACAAAAATGAAGAAATTAAAGACTAAATATGTTAGGTGACTCATTTATGCTCATGTAGCTAGGGGCACAGCCTTCACCAAGACTCAATATTTTCCAACTTGTTCTAGGTTGCTTTTCCAACTGTACTTCTCTGCTTAGCAGCCTGAAAAGAATCCATATACAGTTTTGATCATAGAGGTTTCTGTCCCAACAGTCATGTAATATAGTAGAATAACACTAAAGGATTTGGAATTTATTCGTTCATTCTGTCATTCACTCACTCACACGTACTGAGTCACCATCAGGCATCAGGCATCAGGTACTGGCCTGGATACTGGGTAGAAGACCCAAATTTGCCATTTACTTATATGACTTTGGACAAAAATCTCTTTAGATCTCAGTTTCTTAATTACTAAAATGAAGATAATATCAACCTTTCTCACGATGTTGAAAGAATGACTAAATGAGATTATGTACTTGGAAGTGTGGGGTAAGGTCCCCAATTTAGGTACAACTGATGTGTTACCTGAATTGCACCACCATATGAACAATTGCCACATGAAGGCCAGATCTCAAACATTAACATGATCAGGACTGAACTTCTTATCTTTCCCCTCCTATAACCACCTCTACCCCATAGTGCCTTTTTTACTATTGGCTTCACTATTTATTCATGAATGTCAAAATCTTGGAATATTCTGAATATCCCATTTCTATCAAGCTCCATATGTAGTCAAACGCCAAGCCCTACCAGATATCCCTCTTAAGTCCGTCCCAAACACATTCATCTCCTCTCCTCCTCTTCCCCCTGCCCCCCCTCAACTGCCAAGGCTTCTTTATAGAGCTTTATCATTTTATGCCCTATGTACTTCATTATCTTTTAGTCCCTCTAAACTAGCTGCATAACCTGAACTGAAAATAGGGAGATTCAGTAAAGAGCTGCATGTAGAAGGGTGAGGGGTGCCAGGTGGTTCAGTCAGTTAAGGGTCTGCCTTTGGCTCAGGTCATGATCCTGGGTTCTTGGGACTGAGTCTCGCATCGGGCTCCTTGCTCAGCAGGGAGTGTGCTTCTCCCTCTACATGCAGTTCCCCTTGCTTGTGCTCTCTCTCTCTTTGACAAATAAATAAAATATTTTAAAAAAATTGTTCTCTATTAGAGTATCTAGATTTCTCTTTTTTTTTATTTTATTTTATTTTTCTTTGTTTTTTTTTATTTTTTTTTAAAGATTTTATTTATTTATTTGACAGAGAGAGATCACAAGTAGGCAGAGAGGCAGGCAGAGAGAGAGAGAGAGAGAGGAGGAAGCAGGCCCCCCGCTGAGCAGAGAGCCCGATGCGGGACTCGATCCCAGGACCCTGAGATCATGACCCGAGCCGAAGGCAGCGGCTTAACCCACTGAGCCACCCAGGCGCCCCTAGATTTCTCTTAACATAACTCTTGCCTAAGAAAAGTATTAGGTATTCAAAAATTCACAAAAGATGATAATTGGTTCCCTTCTATCCTTTCACTGGGCAAATCTTAGTCAAAAAAAGAAAAAAACAAAAACAAAAAACAAAACAACTGTTGAACACCTACATTATAGTATCACAGAGCAAGAACACAGACATTTCGAAGTTGTTTGTACAGATGGATAGCCTGGGGCACCTGGGTGACTCAGTCAGTTGAGTGTCCTACTCTTGATTTTGGTTCAGGTCGTGATTTCAGGGTCACGAGATCCAGCCCCGTGTCAGGTTTGGTGCTCAGTGCAGAGTCTGCTTGTCCTTCTCCCTTGCTCCTCCCCCCACTTGTGTTCACTCTCTCTATTTAACAAGTAAATATATATTTTTAAAATTTATTTACTTGACAGAGAGAGAGATGGTGAGAGGGAACGTAGCCAGGGGGAGGCTTCCCACTGAGCAGGGAGCCTGATATGGGTCTAGATATCAGGACCCTGAGATCACGACCTGAGCAGAAGGCAGACACTTAATGACTGAGCAGCCCAGGAACCCCAACAAACAAACAAATAAATGAAATCTTAAAAAAAAAAAAAAAAAAAAAAAAAAGATGGCTATCCTAAGAAACTTTACTCGTGTTCAAACCATCCCAGTATCTCCTGACTCTACTCTTACCATCAAAATCCATGAAGATATCATATGAGAATAAAAAATAGAAAAGCTGGCCCACAGCACTGCTGCTTAATTTCTCTAAGCTGCCATCAAAAACAGAATGAGTCTCAAAGCACCTGAACCTGAATTAAGCCAGTTAAGCACTCTAGCTCTGAGATAAAATTCAAAGGCTATCTCTGGACATAAATCCAGGTAAGATTAGAGTTGCTGACAAGTATTTCTACTTTAGGTGAAAATTATGTGTTAAAATCTAAATTCCCAGGTAAGCTTCTAAGTGGCAAGCTGCCACTTGAAACCTACTTTCTGCTTTCCTCCTTTAAAAATCTTCCTGCTGTTGACATTTTGTGAATAAGGAAATTGACCAAAATAGCAGAAAAGAGGCAAACTCAAATTAAAGTTCTTCATCTCAATTGAGCAAGCCATGCTACACCCTCAACAATGTAAAGATGGAAAAACGTAAAAATGCAAAAATGAGCATATCCCAAACATCACCCACCCCAATCCTAAGTATTTCAAACTCTAGCACCAGATACACAGAGGAGTTATTTTACATGAATTATTATTATTAGCGAAAGGAAGCAATGGTGCTAGCTTTTGCTTCCACACATACAGAGCAGAAAAATGAGAAAAATAAGACTGAGAGGCGGGAATGAGAAGGCAAGAGAGGAGTAAATTACCAAAACTGACCCAAAGTTTAATTCTTCTTCTTACTATCAGGTCATTTATCTCCATTTTAAAATCACCGAGAAGTCATATTTTATTAGGAAACCTCAAAATACTTCATTTAACGTAAAATACGATGTCATTTTGTAATCTGTTCCTCCAGTCCTCAACAACTCTTGCAGCATTCCCTGATCTCCAGGGTAGTCAAATCTCTGAGTTTGAAGACCCCGTGGAAAAACAAAACTGTAACATGGAGGGAGATGGTTCCTGAGAGATGGCACAAACCAGCTCCTGGGTTCCACAATCAGGGTTACAGAGGCCCAGAGCCATGAGGTGGTGTTATAGACTGAAGCACGTCCCCCAAAATTCACATGTTGAAGTCCTAACCCCAGGACGTCAGCACGTAACTGTACTTGAAGACAGGGGGGTTTCAGAGGTAATTAGGTTAAACTGAGATCATTAGAGTGGGCTCTAATCCAATATGATTGGTGTCCTTACAAGAAAAGGAAAGTGGATGCAGGTACAGAGGGAAGATGATGGGAACACACAGGGAGAAGATGGCCATCCACAAGCCAAGGAGAAATGCTTAAAATTGATCCATCCTTCATGGTCCTCTGAAGCAGGACCCTGACACCCTGACCTCAGACTTCCAGCCTCCAGAACTATGACACGATAAATTTCTGTTATCTAAGCCATTCAGCCTGTGGTACTTTCTTTCAGGGTCCCTAGCATAGTAATATAGGTGACTTGCCTCATGTTGTCTGCTAGGTGATGGAAAACAGAGCCAGGATCAAACCCAGATCTCCAGACTCTAATATCCATGGGGCTTTCCATCTCACTACATTCCCTTCCAATTTAACTCCCTGTTTTTGCTCAAAGTCCTCTCCCACAAAAGTCTTAACACGTATTCAGCTTGTTAAGGACCACACTAAAAATATATGTTTAGGCTAAACTCTAGTGAGCTCCACTCCCACATCGCCAAGAAGACATTTTCGTATAGATGTATCACAAACTCAGAGTCCAAAACCCATATTCACTACTCCACAGCGTTAGCATGACACCATTTTGGAACCTAAGAAAGTCTGGGTACAAGATCTAATGCCTTGGACAAGTCATCTAACCTCTCTAAGCCTCAGTTCCATACTCCTAACACAGATTCTATAAATAGTATAAACTCTATACAAAAGCCCTTTGAAAGGCTCATGTGAATAGATAACTGCCCTTGTGAACCACAAAGTGTTAAAAACAACACAAATTATTTCTCTTTCTGGCACCATTTTTTTACTCATTCAAACTCAAAACCACTTATGTTTCTCTCTCAAATAATTTATAACCAGTAATCCACCATGCTCTAGCATTTCTTTCCCTACAAATCATTTTTTGTCACTGCTTTCCAATAAATCCAGGTCCTAATTTCAAATCTGCACAACTTTGAATGACTGATTTATCAGCTCCAGATTCCTCCTCCTCTAATCTGTATCATACCCTAATATCAGATTTATCTTTCTAAAACACTCAGCTCCAAAGGCTTCAGAGGCTCCCAAACTGGGGGAACGAAGTCCCAGCCACAGAGGCCTGCATTCTATGACAAAACTGCCTCTCAGGGCCCATTCCCAAGCCTCTCTCTAGGCTTACCTTGTGCCCAACAGCTTTGCCTCATACCCAGGCAGTATGAACAGATCGACAACAACTTCAGTTTGACCCTACTTGTTTGTCCCCTTGAACTTTCCACTGATGAGTCCAACTGTCACCACTGGATCCTCTAATACCATTATAAACTTTATTTGAACCTTGAACCAAGGCTGGCACGAACAGCAAGGGCAGGCTGGGAAACTGCGGTGTATACCCCGCATATTAGGGAGTGTGCCTGCTGCCCAGTTTCATGTCCTCTTGCTTCTCTGTTGGCCTAGCATCTCTTTGCCCCTTTCCTACTCCCCAGCACTCAGGATCTACCAAAATCAAATTCAAGAGCGCTTCACCTTGCCTCCCTCCAGAGCCCAATGGGAACCACTGCTCCATCTCAGCCAGTGGTTTCCAATCCCATAAGACTGAGCACCCTCTTTGTATAACAATATTTGTAAAGATGCCTTTACAAGAACATTTTCAGCTAAGTAGGAATGAAGGAAAACAAACGAAAGTGGTATGAACAGCAGAATGAGAGGTGAGAAAGTGAAAACAGAAAGGAAGCCTCTCAGAAACAAATGTAAATTGTAATGATAGTTGTGAGAAACAAATCAGACCAGTGACAGACTACATTTAATTCCCCAATACCTTAATGACATTCTTGCAGTAAATCACTCACAGTTATTTTATTGTGAACCAGCTATAGTTCCCTCAAGGCAAAAAATAATCTGTAGCCTTATGTCAAGATAATTTGTACTTTTTAAAATGTAGTGAAGGGAGTATAATGCTACGTGAAATTAGTCACTCAGAGAAAGACAAATACCATATGAGTTCATCCGTATCTGGAATTTAAGGAAAAAACAAAAAACAAGCAAAAAGCAGAACAAGCCAAAAAACAGCCTCTTACATACAGAAAACAAATAGAGGGGAGGGAGGTGGGTAGGGGGACAGGTGAAATAGGTAAAGGGGATTGAGAATACATTTATCATGCTGAGCACTGAGTAATGTATAGAAGTATTGAATCACTATATTGTACACCTGAAACTAACATAACACTATTATTAAAAGTTTCTTAAAAATGTAGTGGAAGGGGGCACCTGGGTGGCTCAGTGGGTTAGGCCTCTGCCTTCAGCTCAGGTCATGATCTCAGGGTTCTGGGATCGAGTCCCACATCAAGCTCTCTGGATAGCAGGGAGCCTGCTTCCCCCTCTTTCTCTGCCTGCCTCTCTGCCTACTTGTGATCTCTCTCTCTGTAACATAAAGAAATACAAAATCTTAAAAAAAAAAAAAAAAGGAGTGGAAGGGGGTGCCTGGATGGCTCAGTTGTTAAGCCTCTGCCTTCAGCTCAGGTCATGATCTCAGGGTACTGGGATCAAGCCCCACATCAGGCTCTCTGCTCAGTGGGGAGCTTCCCTTCCTCTCCCTCTGCCTGCCTATCTGCCTACTTGTGAACTCGTTCTCTCTGTCAAATAAATAAATAAAATCTTAAAAAAAAACGTAGTGGAGGGAAAGCTATTAATAAAAGTTCTAAAACTGGGGCGCCTGGGTGACTCAGTGGGTTAAAGCCTCTGGCTTCGGCTCAGGTCATGACCCCAGGGTCCTGGGATTGAGCCTCGCATCAGGCTCTCTGTTCAACAGGGAGCCTGCTTCCCTTCCTCTCCCTCTGCCTGCCTCTCTGCCTACTTGTGATCTCTGTCTTTCAAATAAATAAATAAAATTTTAAAAATAAAAATAAATAAATAAAAGTTCTAAAACTGAACTGAAAATTTCCCACTAATAAAAAGATATTTTATTCTCTTGGGGTAGAGAAACTATGCAGAAATAAAGCAAAATATAAAACAATTTTATTATATAAAAATTAAAACATATACGTAACAAACTATGTTGTAAAAGAAATTTTTAGAAAAATGACAGAATGAAAGAAAATATTATAAGATAAATGATGCTAATATATAAAGAGTATCTCTAAATCAATAAGAATAACCAATAGAAAAAATGGTAAAGGACAGGAGCAAAGAAATCAAGAAAGAAGAAATACAAATGACTAATAAGATAGGATGAGGCCACTATTTATAAGGACTTTTCTTTAAAGTCATGAATATAAAGTAATGTTTAATTAATGTGTACCTTAGAAACCCTACAAACAAAACCAGGAATATAAAATTCCTTAGTCAGCTTTAGTCTCACCATCAATACACAGAAGGTTTCCCCCACACACACCTGAGTATACAGCAGGATTGTCTTATTTTATTTAACATGACTTGACATGATTTCAAGAGATACTGATTTTTAAATTTCCGTTTACACTTTCCAATGAGATATAACCATATAATTTACAAACTCTGCATATGCAGAGGTGAGTAATATTTAAACAGCTACAGACATCAAGTAAACACAAAAGCAAAGATAACGAGAAAATGCCTACCTTCCCTGATAGCTGTAAAAGGTGTACCTTCTTCTTCTTGCAGCCTAATCACCTTCAGGGCTACCAACTTCCCATTCACTCTGGCGGAAACAAAAGAAAAGATGAGAAGTGAATCCATGAAAATATGTTCCCGTTATGGCGCTAATTTCCTTACAATTTATATTTTATGCATTTTTGCACTGAAAATGTCAGTGACTCAATTATGCTGCCACAACAAGATTAATTTCAGTAAGGTTGGGAATTTTATATCATCATCATAAATATTCACATTTTAAATAGTCCCATTTAAAATATTCACAGTAGCCTCGTCTAAGATTTCACCAAAGTTTTCTATGATTCACTCTATGTTCCTTCCAGAATGAAACTAGTGCTTAACAAAATCACCAAACTTGATCAATTATTCTCAGATTAATTAGAAATCAAGAAGTTAAAATAAATCTCCTTAGTTTTTCCAAGAGCTCCTTCATTTCCTTGGTTAAAATGTCTTCATCTTCAGTCTTAAGCCGAGGTCATTCAAGCCCCAAGTTCAGAAGCCTGACTCTCAGACTTTTATCCTCTTTCCGTTCTTTCCTCCTCTTTCTCTATCACCCATTCCTCCCTTTCTCATTATTTCTCTTTTTTACTAGAGCCTCCTAAAATTACATTTGGTTTGAATGTGTCTTATGATACATACAGTATACCATCAAAATAAAAGTTATGAATGTTTTACTATTATAAGATTACACAAAACCTATCCAAGCAGATGGTTCTTCCAGATGCATTCTAAATGTGTATTGGCTCTAATTAAAAGTCAGATTGCACTCGGCAGATAACTTTTTTATCTAGTCAATTCTGTGAACAAATACATGACAATCTACATTGGTCTTCTAGGTAAATGCTCTCCTTTACCTTTACTAGGCCTAGCAGCATCCTTTGTTAGTAAGAATAGATAAAACAAGCACACACTGCAAATGTAAAAGGTACAAGAAGGCATTTGATGAACAGTAAGTCTCCCTGCTACACTCCTTCAGCGCCCAGCTCCCGTACTGTGAGGTCACTGGTTACCATTGTTCATATACACTTAACCACACACACACACACACACACACACGGTAGTATGCTGGACAGAGTACACTGTACATCGGTTTTACCTTAATAAATTTGATGACTTCCTCATAAATTCATAGAGAAAACTTTCTATTACTTTTGAAAGACCACAGGGTACCCCTTCGTATAAGTATAGTATACTTCATTTAATCCCAGTCTTCTACTGATGGACGTTTCGCACATTCCCAATTTTTTACTACTACAACAGTGATGGCGATAAATATTTGTGGGCATGTAACTACATTCGTTTAAAAAAAAATCTGTTAAGATAAATTCCTAAAAGTGGTATTACCAGATCAAAACGTATGTGCACATCTAAATTCTAATTCTGATAAATAGGGTAATAAAAATTACCCTACGTGGAGGTTGTACCAACTTAGACTTCCTATACAGAGAATGTACGAGCTCCTTTAAGCCCCTTCACCTAACTATGTTAGCAACCACTGACTCTGCCAATCTGATAGATAAAAATGGTTTCCCACTGCAATTTTTTTTTTTTTAAGATTTTATTTATTTGACACAGAGAGAGACTGCAAGAGCAGGAACACAAGCAGAAGGAGTGGGACAGGGAGAAGCTGACTTCCCACCAAGCAGGGAGCCCGGGATCAGGGCCCTAGCCGAAGGCAGACACTCAGCGACGGAGCCACCCAGGCGCCCTTCTCATTGCAATTTAAATTGCAACCACAAATCTTCAGAGCTTATGGAACCAGCAAACAAGAAGTCATGCGGTCCACAGAATCCAGCACCTGAGTCTGAAGTAAAGAATGAGAATGTTTCTTTTTTAAGAACTGCATCCAATTGGTCTGGTTTTGCTCAAAATCTGCCACAGACACAAAACCTGAAGTCCAAGGAATTCAGCACAGCCCGACAATCCTAGTGGCATTCCTCATTGCATGAACTGTTGAAACTTTTGTTGGTTACCCTAATGGGCGAAGGCCATCTAATTAAAAAGCTCCACAACCTACCATCTTCTCAAGGTTAGGAGCTGTTTTTCCTTGTCTTTCAGCTGGAATGACAAGCCAACTGCTTTTCTGCCCTGCATCCTTCTCTCCTCAGTACATTACCTTGATTTTTTCCACTCCTGACTGTGCTCTAGGTACCCAGGTGCAGGCAAAAAATTGATAGGTACATGGAGTTCAACTGGAGACTGTACCTTGTGCTCTCACATTGTCCTTTATGACTATGGGGGGCCTCTGGCGGGGCTTGAGGCTGGGATGCAGTCAGTGCTGACATCTGCACAGATTTTTCTCAGCCCAGTTGAGCTCATCACTGGCTCCCCAGAGGAGGCAGTAACTGATTCCAGGAACTGCTTGGATCTTTCCCCACATTTACAGATATTTCCCCCTCACCCATAAAAAAAGACACACAACCTTCTTCCCACAAAGCTTTTCTACTTCCCTTGAGATCATTAACTTATATGCACCATGAACTGAATTCTAGAATTCAGGGAATTCATGCTTTTGAAGGTCATATACTTAAAACACTCTCAAACTGTGAAGCATAATTCATTCCCCTCTAATACACTAAAAGGAGAGAAACCTTCAAATGAACCAACACTTACTCTTTAAATGCAACTAGAGGTAGAACACCTTTAAGTAATTTCATATACTATGTGCATTATTTTTGTGATGAAAATTCCTTTAGCATATTTATTATGGTAATTGCATAAAAAGAACAAAATCCAGATTAATGGAATTCTGATTCTAAAGCACCATTCTCCATGAGTTGAAACTCTAAGTATTAATTTCTTATAGTTATGATAATCACAACAGCTAAAAACACTGAGTTTTTTTTAATTAAATTTATTATTTTTTTATTAACATATAATGTATTTTTATCCCCAGGGGTACAGGTCTGTGAATCACCAGGTTTACACACTTCACAGCACTCACCATAGCACATACCCTCCCCAATGTCCATAACCCCACCCCCTTCTCCTGACCCCCCTCTCCCCCCAGCAACCCTAAGTTTGTTTTGTGAGATTAAGAGTCACTTATGGTTTGTCTCCCTCCCGATCCCATCTTAAAAACACTGATCCCATCTTAAAAACACCATCTTAAAAATACATATAATATGTATTATATCACATAACACTAAAAATTTCCTTAAAATGTATACTAGACTATTAGTTCCAGAAATGAAGGAACTCTTTCTGTTTTGTTAACTGCTATGTGCCCAGTGCCTAAAACTGCTTGGCACAGAGTAGACTCTCAAAAACTTTTACTGAGTAAATATTAATAATGTTAATATATTGATAATTCCTTTCTTGTACCTGAAAGATAACTCAAGAAAAAAGTATAGGGGCATCTGGGTGGCTCAGTCAGTAACCATCTGCCTTCAGCTCAGGTCACAATCCTAGGGCCCTGGGATTGAGCCCCGTATCAGGCTCTCTGCCCAGCGGAGAGCCAGCTTCTCCCTCTCCCTCAGCCTGCTGCTCCCCCGCTAGTGCTCTCTCACTTACACACACACACACTCTAATTAATAAATAAAATCTTAAAAAAAAAAAAGAATAAAGTATAGTAATTGTTGCTTTCAAAAGTTTCAGAAATCTCAAATTTTAATAAAGTTTTCAGTATCTTCTTCCTTGTTTGGTTTAAGTATTTATTGTCCTTTTCCAAATTAAATGTGTAGCCTCTTTGATTCTGACACATGTGGATATGGCAAGTTTTCATTTCCTTAAAGTTTTAGAGTTTGCAGAACGCTCTGTTAATTAACCCTTTTGCACCCAACAGCCATGTTTCAAAACCCCATTATCCTTTAGCTACCTGTGTCTAGACCACGAATCAGTATCTTCCTCTTCTTCAACTACTTTAGTAGTCTTCCATTAAGAATCATATTAATTATCAAGTTGCTCTTTAACCTTAGAGTCCTTATGACTTTCTCTTTTCTTAATTAGTTTTTCTCTACATGTCTAGATACTCACCAACTACTGAACCCTTCAGTTCTAAAGCCTTAGGAAAAATGTTAATTCACCCACTTCACTTCTGGAAAAAATACCTTTGGGGAAAATAACATTACCAACTTTCTAATGTTCTACCTTTGATGCATATGTTTCTATGAACTTTAGCATAGACTGAAATACTTGAAATTCCAAGTTAATAACTCTAACAAAATGTCATTTTTTAAAGACATCAAAAGAAGATATCTGTTATTCTATAAAAATAACACAGAGTAACAGAAAAGCTGTTTACATCTAATAACTACCTTGTGTAGTTTAAACTATTTTATTAAATATCCAAAACATATACTTCAAACATTGATTTAAGTTCTTTAGAATAATTACAAAATTCTAATTGATCAATAAATTAGAGCTGTTTACAGGAAAACACTGAAGATTCCTCTTTAAAAAGTCTCATTAATTAAATCAAAAGCTAATGAACAGAAGGCAATCAAAGCTTGATTGGCAGTGAAGACATTAATTCAGGTGATTAACACAGTAAAAAAAAGAAAACAACTTTTAATTGTGTTAATAATACCACAGAACATTCTATCTGAGGTACTGCCAGGTTTTACCCAGTTGTCCTAAGCTATTTAAGGTGCTGTTTTAATTTTGGAGATTCTTTACTCTTCTCTAATTCTTCCAACAACTCACTCGGCCCAGCTGACTTCTGGCCCACGGATGACTTGAGGCATCCTTTACTCCAAGGTCACACAGGAAGCGCTGTCAAAAGCAGGATGAGGGAGAGCCAGGGGAATGCCCAAGTACAGGGCCAACCACACACAGAGACATGGCGACACTGGGTGTCCTGGGAGAGCCATGTTCAAGTGAATCCAGCTTTCAGACTAGCTCTAATCACAAATCCAAATCTCAATGCACTTCAGAAATGCTGTGGCAGTTCTGTATGCCCTAAGTTTGTAAATAATAAAGTTATCTAATTAAAATAAGAAGAGGTAGGAGTTTTGAATAAGGAATACAGCCTGCTCATTTCTTCATGTATTTGTTCATCCAACATTTGTGAAACCTATAAAGGAAAATACCCCATTTAGGGTAAAACTTCCAGGTTCAGAAGATGATGCATAGAAAGAGTTTCCTTATGAGCAAAAATACTCAAAGGAAAGCCCAAAGGTTCTCTATTCCATTACTTACTTCAAATTCATAGGATAATTTGGTACAATAAAACAAAATTACAAATATTATCTAGGTCATCTTTGAAAATAGTGTCCATGTGCTAACACCTTGAAGAAATTATGTCTAGAGGATACAAAGGAAATTAAGGCAATATACCTAAAAGAAATTTAATATACTCTGGAAAATTTAATATATTCTGCCTCTCTTCTATTGTGATTTTGTCTCAAGAGAAACTGCTAGAAAATAATACCAAGTGCAGACAGATACAATGCTAGTTTCCTTACTGTATTTGTCTAGAAGCAACAGAAGGAAATGTAGATAAAACTGAGAAAGCGACAACAGCAAACCAGAGTGTATCAAGGACAATATATTGGGCTGAATTCAAATTTTCAGCAAAGTCATTAAAAATATTTTAAAGGTACTATTAATAGTGTTTCTTTTATTAATAGGGACACCAGCTAAAGTGCTTACTTACTGTATAACATACATACCTCAAAAATTTAAAACTTACACTTGGTCCTGTTATCTCCATCTAAATTCAGTTTTTATTCAGGTGTAAATTGAGAACTCATCTCAATATTACTAAATCTCTGCAATTCTGCAATATCCTAAAAGTGCTATTTACTGTATTTTATTCTGAAAAAATAAATTAGAATTTCAAAGTAAGTTGCCAGTAATCACACTTCATGCTAATCTTTATCAATACAGAGAGAAGTTGACTAATAAAATCTGAAGATTAAAAAGAGAATAGTATAATGGCTATTTATTAAAATGTGACTAACAATGCAAAAAGACTGAGAATTTAATGCAATGAGAAGTCTGTTCAATGGACAATTATAACCTTTTATAAAAGAAATGATTGCTAATAAAGCATGACTCATCACTGCCAATGTTTCATCAAATGTACAAACTGATGATACTTTGAACCAAATTTAGAGTGACATATTATTGTTCATGGGAGAAAACAATAATCACATTTCAACAATTTTAAACCAGCCAACTCTGCACCTTTCCAAAAATAAAATCTGTCAACAAAGGATTTGATAGTCATTACCCTGTAAGCAGAAGTGACCTCAATGATCATTCGGGCTCCCAAGCAAAAAGATCCTCATTGATTTGATTGTTAATCCTTGTCCTCTCACTCTCTGGAGCAAAGCAGCCCCTCAAAGACTTGATGGAACTCAACCTCCCTAAATTACCGCAAATTTTTTGGTTCTTACGTTAAGCCAAAATTTGCTTCCTATAACTTCCACTCTCTGATTCAAGTTCTGAATCCACAAAGACTAAACTAAATGCTCTTTTGTAAGATAGTTTATCCCATAATTAAGTTTTAATATCCTGCCCCTAAATCAACAAATTGATAGACAGTGACTCTGTGCCTGGGATAAAGGGCAAACAACAGAGACAAGATCCTTGGATTTAGGTGTCACCCAGGAGACAGACATAAAAATGTCAAAGAGAAACAAGAAGTTCTCACTTGTCCAAGATGAAACAACTTAAGCATCACTAAACTAATATCTGTGATTGAAAGCTATCAAACATGTTTAATTCAATAAGTTTATAATGCAACAACAACAAAATAACCAACTCACGAGTCACATTTGGAGGGTACTACAAAATGATGTCGTTAATACCAAAGTCATTAAAGAGACTATATCAAGCATTTACCTTCCCTCTTTATACACTTTCATATATACTTTATATATTTTTATATACTTTATCTACTTTCATATACAGAGACTATATCAAGCATTTACCTTCCCTCTTTATATACTTTTTTATATACACGGTCCTTCACGCTAACAAAATAGTTGATATATGGGGCGCCTGGGTGGCTCAGTGGGTTGAGCCGCTGCCTTCGGCTCGGGTCATGATCTCGGGGTCCTGGGATCAAGTCCCGCATCGGGCTCTCTACTTGGTGGAGGGCCTGCTTCCCTTCCTCTCTCTCTGCCTGCCTCTCTGCCTACTTGTGATTTCTCTCTGTCAAACAAATAAATAAAATCTTAAAAAAAAATAGTTGATATATGGAAGCTTCTCATTATAGATGTACTGCACATGACAAATGAAGAAGGAATGACAATCTGAATAACACCATTCTTTTTTTTTTAAATATTTTATTTATTTATTTGACAGAGAGAAATCACAAGTAGATGGAGAGGCAGGCAGAGAGAGAGAGAGAGAGGGAAGCAGGCTCCCTGCTGAGCAGAGAGCCCGATGCGGGACTCGATCCCAAGACCCTGAGATCATGACCTGAGCCGAAGGCAGCGGCTTAACCCACTGAGCCACCCAGGCGCCCTGAATAACACCATTCTTAACCATAAGCACTTAATGGATTATTAATCGTTCCTAAAATCACAAAAAGAGGCTATCAGATAGTATGCACCTCCTGATGGAAGCAGACATCTCCACCCACAGAACAACACCAACCCGAAACTAACCAAGTCTCAATCCAACTACTTATTTTAAGGAGATAAGGTAACAAGTTAAATGATACCACTGGGATACAATCAGAAAATCTAGAATATAGGAAATTCTTTAGGAAAACTGAACCTGTCTCTTCAACAAATAAGTTTCAAGGAAAAAAAGGGGGAGGAACCCATAGACTAAAAGACAGTTGCAACAGCCAGGTAGATGGAACAACCATACAAAATCTCAGAGGCAGAGAACACAATGTGTTAAACAAAAATATAAGAAGGAAAGAGTGACTGGAGCTTCTTATTGTTGGCAATGGGGGGGAAGGGGGGGCATAGGGATGGAGTTAGGGAGGTCCCTGAAAAGAGGAATGGAAGAACCACATCACAGAGGTCCTTAAGAGCCACAGAAAATAAAGAGAGGAGAGGAGAGGAGAGGAAAGGAGAAAACCACCAGGGGAATCTCAAGAAAGGAAATGTTATGATTAAATTATGTGTCTGCAGCTCACTCCCTATGGTATAGAACGGCATGAAGGAGCACACCAGTGAGGAGTACACCAGGAAGGGAGGGCAGGAAGCTGTTGCGGTCCTGTGGAAAGATGGTGGCCCCAAAAGAATAGTGTTTGGTAACAGCAATGGGAAAAGGGGAAAGGACATTCAGAAGACTGAAACAACAACCTATAAGGATAAACTGGATTGGGCATAAGAAGTGTTGTAAATGACCATTTCAAATGTTCTGACCTCAGTGTGGGATGGATGCAGGTACCACTTACTGAAGTGAGGGACAGTAAAGAAGAGGAGATTCAGACAGAGAACCAGAGTCCTGTTTCGGAGGATCTTAGTCTGGGAGCATCCCCAGTGGAGACACATAGTAAGCATAGCGTTTCTGTATCTGGATCTCAGTACAAAAATCTAGGCTAGACATAAAAATCTGTGAGTCATTTGGAGGACTTCAAGAGAAGTAATAACCTCAGGAGAGAGCCAGTTTTCTGTTAAAGCAGGAGTTAAGAAAAATTTCGGGAAGAGGTAGAGAATACGTTTAGATCTAGAAGACACAGGGAGATTCTGAAAGACAGGGGAAAAGGACAGTTAAAAAGATACAGTGAGAAATAGGAGGGTGAGGTCAGAGAGATAGCAGACGATCTGGGAGTGGAGCCCTTGGGTAGTGCCCATGGTAAACAGTGATATGAGCAGAGGAGAGTCCACTCTGACTTCCTGATGGGCTGCTGTCCTGGCTGCCCCTGAGTATTAGGCAAGGCATGAAGGAAGCTGGGGCCACCTACAGCTGTGCGGAAGATGAAGGTGCCCGTTACATGCTAGAATCAACTAGGCAGTCTTCAGACATATCAGGGTCTGACCCCACCCCTGATTTAACTGGCGGTGGGTGGGGTCCTAAGCATTTGTATACTTTAAAACACCCTGGAGGTGTTGAGAATCACTCTGTTAACCTTCAGGTTCTTACATCAACTTCTCATAGCCTTTCTTCCTTTGGTCTGGAACACGTCCAAGTCTCCTTTTCTGCAATAAGCATCCAAAAATACTCAGCTCTTTGAAATGGTTGACTAGCCTTCAGTCTTATCTGCAAGCTTTTGAGACATTTCAGCTGATTAGTCCCTTTTGAAATGTGGTTGCCAGGGTGGGCACACTACCAGATGTGGTCTGATAAGCACTGAGTGGACTGGGATATCAGCCTGCCCCGTTCCAAAAACTGAACTTGTACTTCTCTGGCCTAAGCATGTTTTAAACTGTGATAGTCACAAAATATTATAAACTCAAACTAATCTGACCAAACATGAAAAACCCCAAGTTTTCGCCAGGGGCCCCACAATCACACCATTTCTAACTTGTCCTATGCCTAATAATTCATTTTTTAAACAATTTCAGGAGTATGATTTATCCCTAATAAAATTCCAATTTGTCAGCAGCAGCCAGCTGCTCATGCCTCTCGTGTATGCTCCAAATTCCAATCCTGTTTGTGATGGGCGTTGACTATGCATCCTTCTCTGTGTCCTAATCTGAGGTAGGAATGATAAACTGTGAACAGGATGAGGTCCAAGACAGCACCATTTGACACCACACTCGACACCAACCCCATCCACCTTTCTGGGAACCTGCCTTCATCAATTGTCCTTTCTTTATCTCTCTCCTCATTCCTCTTTTTCACTTTCAGCCTCTCCGTTCCAGTCCTTTGTTTCTGTGGCCCCTCCTTCATAGACCACAACACTGACCATCTACATCCATCCATCGCTGGACTAGACTATACTAGAAAATCTGCACCTGGCACCTAATTAGGCCTCTGCGGTGAACAAATGAGCCAACCTCTTACCACGTAAGGAGGTATAATAAACCCTATGACTCCTAGGGATCTTTCATCAGCCTGTTGTAAACCCACCACCAGCAACAGCATAGCACTCAACTGCCTATTACTCTCTTACCTATTAGAACTCAAACAGAAACCATTACTCACATTTGAAAAACAAATAAAAAAAAATATATAGGGTTCTACTGGTCCACTAGCTTAACAATCCAATCAGAAAAAGGAATTAAGGTTATTTAGGGATGACATAATATTTATGATCACCATTTTGTTTTCTAACTACTCAGAAATCATCTACGTGCTAATCTGTCCTAAAATGTTCTGCTGCAGAGAGGGAATGAGGAGGACATGCAGAGAGAAGGTCAGTCATACCATTTCCCCTAAATCTGGTTCACAGAATCCATCTTCCGTGACTAAGTGGACCTCTCAAAGCTGCTAATGCCTCGTCAGTTTTTCATCGTTCCTCAAGGATGACTGACAATGATGGGACAATCTCAAGTTTAATTTCTTTAAAATTCAGTGACACAATCATATTAAGTCTTAAATCAGAACTCCTTAGAGAACCATAGTATCCTCAAACTTCCCAAGACATTTGATAATTTGATTCATTCTTATATTTGTTCTGTGTTTTGGTTCCAGAAGCTCACTTACCTTGGTAACAGTGATGTAAGCAATAGACAGGGGAGTAATTGCACTCATTCTCTATCACTTTCCTACCCCTGTGGCATCTTTTGTTGTTCTACTTCAAACCTTAGCCTTTCCTGGGTTTCTGATGCTTCCTCTCCTTTCCTCAGTGAGCTACACCGTACTGTAGTTATCTGGTCTGTGTTGGTTTGATTTTGAGAGATTTTTACTATCTGTTTTGATACCTAATCTTCTGCAATTTTAGGGCAATGGACTGGACACTTCTCGGCATTCTTCCGGAATACCTCCAGATGCAAGGAACCATTTCTGGATAGAGCAAAAGTCACCTACATAAAGCCTTTGAGGAGATAACCTTCCAGAAAAGAAATAAGACAGTAACAAGCAACCAAAATCCAAGATGAACAAAGGTAAGTTGCTTTAAAACAAACAAACAAACAAACAAAATTAAGGCAAAGGAATCAAAGACAAATAATGGAAGAACTGTTCAATGTCAAAAACAAACAAACAAACAAACACACACAAAGCACGGAAAAGATGCCCAGGACATATACAGATATAAAGGTAGTTGGTTACAAATATTCCTGAAATTACTAGAGAGGAGCATGTTTCTTTAATGGGATGGGAGGGTTTCATTAAAAAATAAGTAAAATGTATTTTGAGTTTTTAGAAATTGATTTTTCATACATAGTAAGATTTGAAATTCACAGTGTTAAGTATTTCTACAAATTTTTCTCTGTAACATATAATTTATGGCCCTAAACATACAACACCCAAATGTGCTCATACGCACTGAAACCTACAAATGAAGGGATGGTGTGAAGGTTAAGGAAAAAGAAGCTGGATTTTCCCCTGTTTTTCCCTAGTCCTACTTTCAAGCACACTTGTCTGGGGAAGCATATTACTTTAGTCTTTGAAAAGGCAGCATTTTACATTTCTAGAGAAATCAAATTTTCTCTTTCTGAGGTCAAGTTGCCACTTCAAATAGATTTTATCTTCAGAAGCTTTTTTTTCCCATAGAAAATGCTTCAAAAAAGCAGAAATGAAATGGATCTACTTTCTGCTGATAATATCATTTTTCCTTCTCTTGGATTACTTATTATTTTCTAGCTAATGCTTACATACTATATCTCATGCTATGTCTAAATATAAAAATCAAATCCACTCATGCATAACTTTTTTTTTTTTTTTTTTTTTACAAAAAAGTCTAACTATGGCATCACAAGCAGAGTGAGCCATTAAATGAGCTGGGATTAAAGAAGAGGATAAAGCCCTGATGTGCCACCTTAGAACATTTCAAGCTTCTCAGTGAAAGGTATGTTGAAAGCACGATGTTCCCATTTCTCTAACAGAGTCGGAAATGGTCCCCGTTCTCCAGTCAAGGCACACGTGTTTGGCATCGTAAAAGAGAAGGCAGGCCTTGGCTCACAGGTTAAAAGCATCCCCAAAGAAGTTAAATGAGATGCACCAAAAAGCACATCACTGATTCACCACAAAGCTGTAAGGAATCCCCAAATACTAGTTGCCAAGTAGTGTTAACCACAGAGATCTTGCATTTTGCATTCAAACGTAGCCATACAACATTAAGTGAAATTTGGAACAGCAGGATAAAATAATTAAAGCAGCCCTGGAGAGCCATTAAGGCAGGGGTATTCAGAGTTCAGACTATTTTCTACCTCTTCTAATAAAGACAGACAGACACACACACAAGCGTTCACACATACATACACACACACAAACACACACACACACACACCCATCCAGTTTATGTTATAACCAGGATAGCAACCTGGTTATGGTGGGCGGGGAGGTGGAAGCAAGGGCCCATGGAGAACCAACAAAGATAATTATAAATACACAGTAGCTTGGTTAAAGGGACTAAGACTTCTATCAAGTCAAGAGGATTATGAATGATTTTTATTTTCTTCATGAAATTGGATTACTGTCATAATTATAGAAAATGTGTCACTGTTAAATATCTTTGAAATGAAATTTTAAAACAATATCAAGCAAAGCCAAATTTATCTAGTCTGAGTGAAGTCTTTTATGACAAAAAGGACTAGAGAACAATGCTTAGGCATAGTGAATTACTAAATCGAAAAGACTATTACTCTCCTAAAAATAAAAGTGGTACTACAATGGACTGCTGTAAAGGCAAGCAGGATATCAAAGTAAAAAATGATTCAATTAAACAGAGTTGAAAACAATCCCCCTACACATGGTGAAGTTCAGGCTTTGTATTAATTCATGTTCTACTAACGAACTGATTAGGTAAGGACTTTATAAAAGTTATGTAGAGTTGATATAATGAGATCTATGCTTAATATTACTTCCAAAACCTAGCAATGAGCCAGAGTACAAATAAACCTGATTTGGAATCAAATGGCTTTATATACAGACAATAGGTTTAAATCAAAATAGGTGATAGATGTCTTGAAGTCAAAAACAGCACTTGCACTGAATATCACTCACTACTGTTAAAGCACCTAGAGCATGACAGGCCTTGGGCCTCGGATTTTATTTACAATGTCTCATTTAATCTCTATAACAAATTTGTGTGATCAATACTCCTGTCATCTCCAATTTATAGAGAAACTGAGGCACAGTGCCAAATCATACAACCAGAAGAGGCAGTTTCAGAATTTTCAGGAGGTTGGACTTCAGAACCCATACTCAAATTCTCTGTGGGCTGGCAATAATTACAGTGTGAACCACAGAAGAAATGTATGTGAGCCACGTTCTCATGCTACCCCTACATTCAACAAAGGTGCTCTGCTCACATCAATATATATTTTTTCAGACACTTGTGATCAAAATATTTACTGTCAAAGCAATGTCATTATTCTTTGTGCTTTCTAATAATTTTTTACAAACCTTAATGTAGATCAGTATATTTTTAGAATGGCGTTAGTGAGTCTTACCTTAATTGTAAAAGTAACACGTTTATGGCAAAATGGTTGGCAAATACAGAAAAGAAATTGTATCAACAATAATCCCATTAATCAGAGGTAAATTTTTCAATGTGTGTGTAACTTCTAGACCTTTTTTTCTGTGTGTAGATTTTTTTTTAAATAGTATTCCACTTTTATATTTGATCATTTACTTTTTTGTTGTGGTTTAAAAATATATCTTTTTACTAGATGAGCTATTATAAAGTCCAGAAAGCCTCGAGTTTAACCAAGCTCATACTTTCAAGGAAAATGGCTCCAGTATTTCTTTCTTTCATAAATTTTCATGACTTTCATTTTGGTTTATTGGTGAAAGCAACCCCAATAGTCAAACAAGAGAGACCTAACAGAGGAAGCAAGTACAGGCCTTACAGCCACATAGGGGGAGGACCTAGATGGGGCCACTCAAGTACCTTGAGTTGGCCTGGCTGGAATTTAGCATCATGGGACCACTACACATCCAGTGATGGAAAGCAACCAATCACCTCCAGGATAGATATGCTAGAAGATTTTACTCAATAAACCTAGATACATGACCTTAGATTTGGAAGAACTAAGACCCATGGCAATTGAATGTGCATTTGGGAAGAAAGAACTTCCTACGTCCTGACTGCAAATCTCTACTCCCAAGGGCCACCTGTCAAAGTCTCCTCAACACACTTAAAAGAGTGTGGTCACAGCATCCCTAAACACTTTCCCCAATCATGTTTATTAGCTGAGTTTGTACGAATAGCACTGTGATAAGTGCTAAAGAATACATGGATGTGTAAGAGTATGTGACATACATATGAATATAAGTTATATACATATGAGCAAGGAAAGGACGTAGAAAGCAAAGCAGTAACTGAATCATAAAAAAAAAAGAATAAATTATTCTGACATCTGTCTAAATAGTAAAGCTTTATTCAAGACTATTCTAATAGGGGAGACAGAGACAGGGCTCAAGTACAAATACAAGAACAAGTGGGGATTTAGAGCCCATGGTTCATTCACGGATGGATGGAAAATTACTAAGAAGTGACATCAAGGGTAGGGGGAATTCCTGCCTGATCTAACCTGACCTAACAGGATCCTTGCTAAGGGCAGGCCAGAGCAACTATATAGCAAGAGTGGGGGGATTTTCTCTAAATGGTAGGAATCTTGCTGAAACTAGGCTAGGATGGTCTGGCACGGGGATTGCTTAGTGGGGTTTGGGGGTGCTGGATTGTGGCAGATAAAGTCAAGGCATAGTCAGAAAGAGGTCTTAGAAGAGCATAGCTGAAGTGTAATCAAGGACAGTGTCTTGTGAAAAGCCAGGAAAGTCTCACATTATGAGTGTGACTTGAGTTGGACCTTAAGGATGGGATAAGCCATGGACATGTGAAAAGAAGTAAGCCACTTACACAGAGGGCTCTATTAACAAAGACGCACAAGGAGGTGGGGAGACACACTTAAAGTACAGAAAGTAAAAACTAGGGAATTGGTAGAACGTAAACAGTGGACTCAAGGGGATCTGGATGCCTCTAGCCGACCATAGGATTGATCCACTAAAGTAACCAGACCTTTGATCTTGCTGGACGTCAATATTTTTACTACCTGCTAAAGCTTATTTTACGGTAGAGCTCTGGATGAAGGATTAGCTAACCTATCGACAGCGTTCATCTGAAGAAGTTAAATATACATTCCTAACCAATGAAAGTAAGTTAACTGAGCCTGCAAGACTACTAAATGTACTTCATTATATAAATATGGATTAAAACAGACTATAAAATTAATATATTTATAAATATAAATTAACATTAAAACACACTAAAAATTAGCAAATTTCCAGGATTTAAACTGTACTATATAACAGGATTTATACTGTATGTATAGTATACATACTATAAAATATTTGGTAGCAAGTCTTCATTGTGAAGACAAAGAAAGCCAAATACACAATTTATTAAGTCCACCTGTGCTACTTGCAGGGTTTTCCAAGCAATAACATGTGACTTTATCACCATCAAACAAGACATTAGCATCCCTTTTCTAAATAGGAATCATTTTGCCAGATTTAGGAAAACTGACAAGGTCTTAAACAAAAAGGCTATTCAGTGATGTCAAGTCTCAGCCACCACATTTAGCTTCTAATAAGAAATCTAGTTTCTGTTCAGTGAGACAACATAATTTAGCCACTTTGAGGAGAAACCACGTTCCATGTCTTTGCCTTACCTAAATGGCTTTGGTGGAGTCTGGCCTCAATAAGCACCACACGCATGAAAGAATGAAGTCAACCACTTCAAGCAAGGGCTAAACTAGCCAACAGCTACAGACAGGGCAGATCCATCAGCTCTCGCTGATAGAATAATTTCTGTAACTAAGAAATCACAAAAGTCAGCTTTCCTAAATGTCTCTCCTTTGTGTGTGTTAATCTTCTCAGCCATTAACAGAAAGCTTTCTGATGTACTTTTCATTTAAGTTCAAAATGAGTGTTGGAGGATAAAGTCTCTGACTTCAGGGGCAACATACACTGAAAAGTAATTAGACATTTACTCAGTTTTCGCCTAAAATGAGAAATGGATACAAATGTCATGACATTTCTTCCAATTGCAGCAGATGGGAAATCATCAGTAGTCACCCAGTTGAGGAATTCTCTCCTATGAAAGCACCTTTTATAGAAATCCTGGCCCAGAAAATAAATAAAACTTTAGCTAATAAAATATGCTATTTTATACTAAGTAAAAAGGAAAAAAAAGTAATCTACTGTAAATTAGGTAAACTGAACAAATGTATCTAAATCCTTCTATGTCAAATACCTGCAAATAAAATATTTAGTCACTTTGTAATTATTTACCATTTCCCTCTTTTTTCTAAGATTTATTTTATACATGTTCCTTGTTTAAAGATGAAATATAGTTATATATATATATATATATATATATATATATAAAACCAAATCTTCATATATAGTAGCAATATAAAACCTACTCTTAAAAATAAACACTACAAAATTAATGCCCTGTGTCCATGGTAGATAAACATCTTCATCTGGTTATAATACATAGGGGCACCTGGATGGCTCAGTCTGTTAAGCATCTGCCTTCAGCTCAGGTCATGGTCCCAGGGTCCTAGGATCAAGCCCCATGTCAGGCTCCCTGCTGGGTGGGGAGTCTGCTTCTCCCTTCTCCTCTGCCTCCCGCTTCCCCTGGTTGTGCTCTCTATCTTTCGGTCAAGTAAATACAAAAAAATCTTTTAAAAAAACAAAAAAACATAGAATCACCTTATTCTTTGTTTTAATTTTTTTCCTTGGTTTTTAAATACACAAATATTTAAAGAAAACACATCCCTTATTTTCTTTTTACTGTGATCTTAAAATCCAGGCAACTACTTATTCAACTGGACTTAGCTTATAAATTTCAGAAAGTGAAAAAGCATGATTAATCATATGTCAGAGACACATCCAATCCTTAATCCACAAAAACTCACTCATTTTGAATGACTACAGGGAAAGTATGACTGAATTATAAAGGATATTTGGGAAAACAGGGAGATATACTCATTTCAGATAGACAGAATGACTCCAACTCTGAAGCAGAATAAGAATGTGACACATGAGAAGCTGAGACACCCAAGGTTTCGGGGCCACCATGTTGCTACTCAGGAGGATAAATATACAGTCGACCAGTCAACCTGTAAACTCTGCTCTCTCCAACTTTCAAAGACAATCTCTGCTACCTGCATTTTCTTTTTCATTTATACACCTACATGAATATATGTATATTTGTATATTTTATGAATATAAACAGATTAATATGTCATATAAATATATGTAACACAAGGGGAAGTTTTTGAAAAGTAGAAAGGGAAATATAACTTTGCAAACCGATCACTAAGTGGCTACTAGCACAGTCCCTAGGTAGAGATCTGGCCATGTCAGCTTCAAAAATTGCACATTTGGGAATGAAGTTTCACCTCACCTAACCATATTTATTTGACAAAATAACCTTCAATACAGATATTCTCTTCAGTGCTTATTAATTAAAGAAGCCCTTTTAGTAATACATGGGTCAATGGTAAATTAGCTCAGGTCACACCAGCTCTCATAAAAGTGATTTAAAACTTAATCAAGTCATCTGAAAGTTGATGTGAATAAATACATACAAACAATATAAATGCAGCTGCTTAGACATAAAAACTTAAGGAAGTGACAAAAAACAAAAAACAAAAAACTAAGAAAAATGGGCCAGGAAATTTGGCAAGACTCAAAGGACACAACAGGTAGAATCATTTTATCCTCTTAATTCAATTTTGAGTGCTTAACTGCATTCACAGCGAGTGCTGGGAAAAGACTTGGGGGGCGGGGGGAGGCTGGCTCTAGGGTGCTGAGTTTCTGAATTACTCAAAAACCTATTCGAAAAAATGATTTTGTTTAAGGTACTGCTCTTACTATAATATTAGTTCCTCCATTATTCATGAGAGGACAAAAGCACTGTAAACATGCTGGCAGATCAGGAGTTCTGTGAGCCACAGGAGCTAAAGAAAAAGTAGTGAGAGGCACGGGTGACACCAAATCTGGGGCCAACTTCCATACAGAGAAGGCGGCAATGAAATGGAAAACCTTGTCTGAAATAAGTGTATCTAAAGGAAGGAAAAAGGGAGCAGTGCATGTTCTACTTCATGCAGTCCCTTTACACGGAAAGCCACAGATGAGCAGGGTGAAGTATGGGGGGCCGGGGGGAGCTATGCTGTCACTGTGGAGTGGCCTAGAACAGTAGAGAATGTGGGGGATACATGACTAACAAGAAATGATAGCGGAGGCACAGAGGGAAGATACAAGAATCATGGGAGAAACTGGCCATGTTCCCTAGAGTTAATCATGAATAAGAGGGGGAGAGTAAGCACAGATTTTAGGATTTTTCAAAATGAAATGAGTAAGTAAAAAAATAAAAGGGGATAAAAATTAAGAACTCAGCTGTACAGTCAGGCTAACTGGGTCTGGGTCCTGGCTCTGCCACTGAGCTATGTGACTGTGACTCAGACTTTATGGGCCTCAGTTTCTCCATCTATAAAATGGGAGAAATCATCTCATTTCAAAATTTTTATAGAATTCTTATAAGAAACAAAGAAAAAAGTAATTAGCCAACGTTCATTTAACATATACTATATTTAAGATGTTTGAAACACTCCAAATGCATTCATTCTCATAGATTCTTCACAGCCGTGTGAAATTAATTCCAATATTTGCCCTATCTTCATAGGTGACAAAATGAAGCTTAACCCACTGCTCCATAACCTTAGCTTTATTTCATGATCCTAAATTACAAAAAGAAAGAAAGACGGGGGCGCGGTGAGAGAGAGAAAGAGAAAAGATGCACAAAAACAGGGATCATCATTTAAAAATTATAACTAGTATGAATAAAGCAAAATGGGAAAGCAGAGAAACACATGCGCTACACAGAGTTCAATGAAGTATTTAAATTTTTAAAGAACACAAATAAAAATAGAAGAGATATCTAAGAATAACACTCTATTATAGATCTATGTCCTAAATGAGGTGAAACTGGCAACAAAAACAACTATTTCAGATCTATATATTTTTAAAATTTTTAATTTTGTTATAAACATATAATGTATTATTAGCCGGAGGGGTACAGGTCTGTGAATTGCCAGGTTTACACACTTCACAGCACTCACCATAGCACATAACCTCCCCAATGTCCATAACCCCACCACCCTTCTCCCAAGCCCCTCCCCCCAGCCACCCTCAGTTCGTTTGGTGAGATTGAGTCTCTTATGGTTTGTCTCCCTCCCAATCCCATCTTGTTTCATTTATTCTTTTCCTACCCCGCCAAAGCCCCCCATGTTGCATCTCCACTTCCTCATATCAGAGAGATCATATGATAGTTGTCTTTCTCCCACTGACTTATTTCACTAAGCATGATACCCTCTAGTTCCATCCACATCATTGCAAATGACAAGATTTCATTTCTTTTGATGGCTGCATAGTATTTCATTATATATATAATACCACCTCTTCTTTATCCATTCATCTGTTGATGGACATCTAGGTTCTTTCCATAATTTGGCTATTGTGGACATTGCTGCTATAAATATTTGAGCGCACATGCCCCTTCGGATCACTACATTTGTATCTTTAGGGTAAATACCCAGTAGTGCAATTGCTGGGTTGTAAGGTAGTTCTATTTTCAACTTTTTGAGGAACCTCCATGCAGTTTTCCAGAGTCGTTGCACCAGCTTGAATTCCCAACAGTGTAGGAGGATTCCCCTTTCTCCACATTTTCGCCAGCATCTGTCATTTCCTGACTTATTAATTGTAGCCATTCTGACTGGTGTGAGGTGGTATCCGTGGGTTTTGTTTTTGTTTTTGTTTTCTTTTTTATTTTTTTATAAACATATAATATATTTTTATCCCCAGGGTACAGGTCTGTGATTTTGCCAGGTTTACACACTTCACAGCAATCACCATAGCACATACCTCCCCAATGTCCATAACCCCACCACCCTTCTCCCAACCCCCCTCCCCCCAGCAACCCTCAGTTTGTTTTGTGAGATTAAGAGTCAATTATGGTTTGTCTCCTTCCCAATCCCATCTTGTTTCATTTATTCTTTTCCTACCCCCCCCCCGAAGCCCCCCATGTTGCATCTCCACTTCCTCATATCAGGGAGATCATATGATAGTTGTCTTTCTCCGATTGACTTATTTCGCTAAGCATGATACTCTCTACTTCCATCCATTTGTCATCACAAATGGCAAGATTTCATTTCTTTTGATGGCTGCATAGTATTCCATTGTGTATATATACACCACTTCTTCTTTATCCATTCATCTGTTGATGGACATCTAGGTTCTTTCCATAGTTTGGCTATTGTGGACATTGCTGCTATAAACATTCGGGTGCACGTGGCCCTTCGGATCACTACATTTGTATCTTTAGGGTAAATACCCAGTAGTGCAATTGCTGGGTCATAGGGTAGTTCTATTTTCAACTTTTTGAGGAACCTCCAAGCTGTTTTCCAGAGTGGTTGCACCAGCTTGCATTCCCACCAACAGTGTAGGAGGGTTCCCATTTCTCCCCATCCTCGCCAGCATCTGTCATTTCCTGACTTGTTAATTTTAGCCATTCTGACTGGTGTGAGGTGGTATCTCATTGTGGTTTTGATATGTATTTCCCTGATGCCGAATGATGTGGAGCACTCTTTCATGTGTCTATTGGCCTTCTGGATGTCTTCTTTGCAGAAATGTCTGTTCACGTGTTCTGCCCATTTCTTGATTGGATTGTTTGTTCTTTGGGAGTTAAGTTTACTAAGCTCTTTATAGCTTTTGGATACTAGCCTTTTATCTCACATGTCCTTTGCAAATATCTTCTGTGATATTCTTTCAGTTGTCTTTTGGTTTTGTTGACTGTTTCCTTTGCTGTGCAAAAGCTTTTGATCTTGATGAAGTCCCGATAGTTCATTTTTGCTCTTGCTTCCCTTGCCTTTGGCGAGGCCTTGCATTGGGCTCTCTGCTCAGCAGGGAGCCTGCTTCCCTTGCTTCCCTTGCCTTTGGCGATGCTCCTAGGAGGAAGTTGAGGTCAAAGAGGTTGCTACCTGTATTCTCCTCAAGGATTTTGATGGATTCCTTTCTCACATTGAGGTCCTTCATCCATTTTGAGTCTATTTTCATGTGTGGTGTAAGGAAATGGTCCAATTTCATATTTCTGCATGTGGCTGTCCAATTTTCCCAATTTTCCCTTTGTTGAAGAGGCTGTCTGTATTCAATTGGACATTCTTTCCTGCTTTGTCAAAGATTAGTTCCCCATAGAGTTGAGGGTCTATTTCTGGGCTCTATTCTGTTCCATTGATCTATGTGTCTCTTTTTGTGCCAGTACCATACAGTCTTGATGATGACAGCCCAACTTTGGCTTTCTTTTTCAATATTCCTTCAGCTAGGGGTGCCTGGGTGGCTCAGTGGGTTGGGCCTCTGCCTTCAGCTCGGGTCATGGTCTTGGAGTCCTGGGATCGAGCCCTGCATTGGGCTCTCTGCTCAGCAGGGAGCCTGCTTCCCCTTCTCTCTCTGCCTTCCTGTGATCTCTCTCTCTCTCTGCCAAATAAATAAATCTTTTTTTAAAAAATATTCCTTTGGCTATTCGAGGTCTTTTCTGGTTCCATATATATTTTAGGATTATTTGTTCCATTTCTTTGAAAACAATGGATGTGACTTTGATAGGGATTGCATTAAATGTGTAGATTGCTTTAGGCAGCATAGACATTTTCACATTTGTTCTTTCAACCCAGGAAAATGGAACATTTTTCCATTTCTTTGTGTCTTCCTCAATTTCTTTCATGAGTACTTTATAGTTTTCTGAATATAGATTCTTTGCCTCTTTGGTGAGGTTTATTCCTGGGTATCTTATGGTTTTGGGTACAACTGTAAATGGGACTGACTCCTTAATTTCTCTTTCTTCTGTCTTGTTGTTGGTGTAAAGAAATGCAACTGATGGGGTGGCTGGGTGGCTTAGTTTGTTAAAGCCTCTGCCTCCGGCTCAGGTCATGATCCCAGGGTCCTGAGATTGAGCCCCACATTGGGCTCTCTGCTCCATGGGGAGCCTGCTTCCTCCTCTTTCTCTGCTTTGCCTCTCTGCCTACTTGTGATCTCTGTCAAATAAATAAATAAAATCTTTAAAAAAATCTTATAAAAAATAATTTAAAAAAAGAAAGAAAGAAATGCAACTGATTTCTGTGCACTGATTTTATATCCTGACACTTTACTGAATTCCTATACAAGTTCTAGCAGATTTGGAGTGGAATCTTTTGGGGTTTCCACATATAGTATCATATCATCTGCAAAGAGTGATAGTTTGACGACTTCTTTGCTGATTTGGATGCCTTTAATTTCTTTTTGTTGTCTGACTGCTGAGGCTAGGACTTCTAGTACTATGTTGAATAGCAGGGGTGACAGTGGACATCCCTGCCATGTTCCTGACCTTAGGGGGAAAGTTCTCAGTTTTTCTCCATTGAGAATGATATTTGCGGTAGGTTTTTCATAGATGGCTTTGATAATATTGAGGTATGTGCTCTCTATCCCTACACTTTGAAGAGTTTTGATCAGGAAGGGATGCTGTACTTTGTCAAATACTTTTTTAGCACCTACTGAGAGTATCATATGGTTCTTGTTCTTTCTTTTATTAATGTATTGTATCACACTGATTTGCAGATGTTGAACCAAGCTTGCAGCCCTGGAATAAATCCCACCTGGTTGTGGTGAATAATCCTTTTAATGTACTATTGGATCCTATTGGCTAGTATTTTGATGAGAATTTTCGCACCTGTGTTCATCAAGGATATTGGTCTGTAATTCTTTTTTTTTTTTATGGGATCCGTGTCAGGTTTTGGGATCAAGGTGATGTTGGCCTCATAAAATGAGTTTAGAAGTTTTCCTTCCATTTCTATTTTTTGAAACAGTTTCAGGAGAATAGCAATTAATTCATCTTTAAATGTTTGCTAGAATTCCTCTGAGAAGCCATCTGGCCCTGCGCTTTTGTTTGTTTGGAGATTTTTGATGACTGTTTCAATCTCCTTACTGGTTATGGGTCTGTTCAGGTTTTCTATTTCTTCCTGGTTCAGTAGTGGTAGCTTATATGTCTCTAGGAATGGATCCATTTCTTCCAGATTGTCAAATTTGTTGGCACAGAATTGCTCATAATATGTTCTTAAAATTGTTTGTATTTCTTTGGTGTTGTGATCTCTCCTCTTTCATTCATGATTTTATTTATTTGGGTCCTTTCTCTTTTCTTTTTGATAAGTCTGGCTGGGGTTTATCAATCTTATTAATTCTTTCAAAGAACCAGCTCCTAGTTTCATTGATTTGTTCTAATCTATTTCATTGATTTCTGCTCTGATCTTTATGATTTCTCTTCTCTTGCTGGGTTTAGGCTTTCGTTGTTGTTCTTTCTCCAGCTCCTTTAGGTGTTGGGTTAGATTGTGTATTTGAGACCTTTCTTGAGAAAGGCTTGTATCACTATATATTTTCCTCTCAGGACTGCCTTTGCTGTGTCCCAAAGATTTTGAACCACTGTGTTTTCATTATCATTTGTTACCATAAGTTTTTCAATTCTTTAATTTCCTCGTTGACCCATTCATTCTTCAGAAGGATGCTGTTTAGTCTCCATGTATTTGGGTTCTTTCCAAATTTCCTCTTGTGATTGAGTTCTACCTTCAAAGCATTGTGGTCTGAAAATATGCAGGCAATGATCCCAATTTTTTGATACTGGTTGAGACCTGATTCATGACCCAGGATGTGATCTATTCTGGAGAATGTTCCATGTGCACTAGAGAAAAATGTGTATTCTGTTGCTTTGGGATGGAATGTTCTGTATATATCTGTGATGTCCATCTGGTCCAGTATGTCATTTAAGGCCTTTATTTCCTTGTTGATCTTTTGCTTGGATGATCTGTCCATTTCAGTGAGGGGAGTGTTAAAGTTCCCTACTATTATTGAATTATTGTTGGTATGTTTCTTTGATTTACTTATTAATTGGTTTATATAGTTGGCTGCTCCCATGTTAGGGGTGTAGATATTTAAAATTGCTAACTCTTCTTGTTGGATAGATCTCTTAAGTATGTCGTTCCTCATCTCTTAGTATAGTCTTTGGCTTAAAATCTAATTGATCTGATATAAGGATTGCCACCCCAGCTTTTTCTTTTCTTTTCTTTTTTTTTTTTTTTAAGATTTTATTCATTTATTTGACAGACGGAGCTTACAAGTAGGCAGAGAAACAGGCAGAGAGAGAGGAGGAAGCAGGCTCCCCGATGAGCAGAGAGCCTGATGCGGGGCTCAATCCCAGGATCCTGGGATCATGACCCGAGCCAAAGGCAGAGGCTTTAACCCACTGAGCCACCCAGGCGCCCCAATACCTAACTTTTGTATCATCATGGACAGTACTGGAGGAGATTATGCTGAGTGAAATAAGTTAAGCGGAGAGAGCCAATTATCATAGGTTTTACTTACTTGTGGAGCATAAGAACATGGAAAACATTGGGAGATGGAGAGAAGTGAGTTGGGGGAAATCGGAGGGGGAGATGAACCATGAGAGACTGTGGACTCTGAGAAACAAACTGAGGGTTTAGAGGGGAGAGGGGTGGGGGGATGGGTCAGCCTGGTGGGGAGTATCAAGGAGGGCATGCAATGCATGAAACACTGGGTGAGGTGCATAACACAGTGAATTTTGGAACACACACACACACAAAAAATAATGTAATAAAAGTACTATGGACTCTGAAAAACAATCTGAGGAGTTTGAAGTGGCGGGGGGGTTGGAGGTCGGGGTACCAGGTGGTGGGTATTATAGAGGGCACGGATTGCATGGAGCACTGGGTGTGGTGAAAAAATAATGAATACTGTTATGCTGAAAAAAAATTTAAAAAAAAGTAAATTAGATTTTTAAAACCTAACATAATGTATCACTTTTTTAATTAAATCACTCACCTTATTTTTTTAAAGCAGTTTTAGGTTTATAGAAACCTAAACCTTACTATCTTCCTTCTTCTTTTTTTTTTTTTAAGATTTTATTTCTTTATTTGACAGACAGAAATCACAAGTAGGCAGAGAGGCAGGCAGAGAGAGAGGAGAAAGCAGGCTCCCTGCTGAGCAGAGATCCTGATGTGGGGCTCGATCCCAGAACCCTGGGATCATGACCTGAGCCAAAGGCAAAGGCTTTAACCCACTGAGCCACCCAGGCGCTCCACACCCCAGCTTTCTTTTGATGTCCATTAGCATGGTAAATTATTTTCCACCCCCTCACTAAAAATCTGGAGGTGACTTTGGGTCTAAAATGAGTTTCTTGTAGGCAGCATATTGATGGGTTTTGTTTTATTTTGTTTTGTTTTATCCATTCTGATACACTGTGTTTTTTGATTGGGGCATTTAGCCCATTTACATTCAAGGTAACTATTGAGAGATATGAATTTAGTGCCACTGTATTGCCTGTAAGGTCACTGTTACTGTATATTGTCTCTGTTCCTTTCTGGTCTACTACTTTTAGGGTCTCTCTTTGCTTGGAGGACCCCTTTCAATATTTCCTGTTGAGCTGGTTTGGTGTTTGCAAATTTTCAGTTTTTGTTTGTCCTGGAAGCTTTCTATCTCTTGTTCTATTTTCAATGATAGGCTAGCTGGATATAGTATTCTTGGTTACATGTTTTTCTCGTTTAGTGCTCTGAATAGATCATGCCAGTTCTTTCTGGCCTGTCAGGTCTCTGTGGATAAGTCCGCTGCCAATCTAATATTTTTACCACTGTATGTTACAGACTTCTTGTCCCAGGCTGCTTTCAGGATTTTCTCTTTGTCACTAAGACTTGTAAATTCTACTATTAGGTGATGGGGTATAGACCTATTCTTATTGATTTTGAGGAGACTTCTCTGCACCTCCTGGATTTTGATGCTTGTTCCCTTTGCCATATTAGGGAAATTCTCTACAATAATTCTCTCCAATACACCTTCTGCTCCCCTCTCTCTTCTTCTGGAATCCCAATTATTCTAATGTTGTTTCATCTTATGGTATCACTTATGTCTCGAATTCTCCCCTTGTGGTCCAATAGTTGTTTGTCTCTCTTTTGCTCAGCTTCTGTATTCTCTGTCATTTGGTCTTCTGTATCACTAATTCTCTCTTCTGCCTCATTTGTCCTAGCATTAAGAGCCTCCATTTTTTATTGCACCTCATTAATAGCTTTTTTTATTTCAACTTGGTTAGATTTTAGTTCCTTTATTTCTCCAGAAAGGGCTTTTATTTCTCCGGACAGGGTTTCTCTAATATCTTCCATGCCTTTTTCGAGCCTGGCTAGAACCTTGAGAATCATCATTCTGAACTCTAGATCTGACATATTACCAATGCCTATATTGATTAGGTCTCTAGCCTTCAGTATTGCCTTTAGTTCTTTTTTTTGTGTGTGTGGTGAGTTTTTCCACCTTGTCATTTTGTTCAGATAAGAATATATGAAGGAGCAAATAAAATACTAAAAGGGTGGCAAAGACCCTTTGTGTGTGCTTTAATCAAATCAGAAGAGACCCCAAATTGGGGGGGGGGGGGAGAAAGGAGGTAAAAAATAAGTCCAGAAAAAAAAAATTAAAAAAGAAAACAAATAAAGAAAAAATATAAAAAAGGAAATATATAAATGTATTAGACTGGTGACCAGAACAGGATCATCCACTTAATTTTGAGAGTAAGATCTATATATTATTAATACATGAAAGACAAAGAGGTATTATCAAAGACCTTCAGAAAAAAGTTCAAGACAGAGAAAACAGAGTTCCTCAAACTTCTTCATCAAGAATACACTTTGGAAGCCTGGGTAGCTCAGTTGGTTGAGCGACTGTCTTCAGCTCAGGTCATGATCCGGGAGGATCAGGATGGAGTCCTACGTTGTGGGGGAAAAAAAAAAAAACCCTGCTCAGCCGGGAGTCTGCTTCTCCCTCTGGCTCCCCTCATTCTCTCTTTTCTCATTGTCTCTCTCTCTCAAATGAATAAATAAAATCTTTTTAAAAAGAATACACTTCAGTTCCTTAGTCATTTTCTCTCGCTTTTTACTGATGCCTAGCTCATAATCTATATACATACTGAATTCTTTCCGGTCTGGTTTAAAATTAAAACAACAAAAAATACTTCTGTCCTTTCTTCTTTCCTTTGCTTCCTCACTCCCTCCATTTCTGCCTCCATCCTCCCCTTTCTCTTTTCAATCCAAAGCAGGTGAGTCTCTAACTCTACCAGTCCCCTATAGGAACAAAGGAAAGACCTTCCCAGTTGCAAATTTAATGGATTCTTCAGGACCTATCTTTTCAGGACCTTGCTGAAATTCTGACATTATGTTACTTACAGGCCCCTGTAACTCTCTGCCTTTCTTGACATTTGGCTGGTTTTCTGGCTGCCTTTCTAGACAACCCCTCTTAGACTCTGTGGTTCTTCTTTCCTCTATTGATGAAGGAACAGAAAGCAAGCTGAGGAAAAAGCAGAAGCTGACACCCCACAACCCCCCACCATGGGATATATGTGACATTCCTCAGGCACTCCTGGCTACCCTAAAGCTAAGGAAAGGAAGAACAAATAGTTAAATTTATAGAGATCACAATCCTGCAAGACAGGAGTCTCCCTCAGTTTACAAATGTCTTAGCAATCTACAGGAACAAAGCATTTCTATGAATAACCTTGCTTCCAGAAGGAAATGTAGACACAATTAAATGTCCTCATAATCTGCAGCCCCTTGACAAATACTTGAAGCAGACAGAATATAATGTTCTTCCAGGAAGAGCCCAATTATCTTAAAGTTAATGCCCTACTAGAGGGGTAAACAACCTTAACTTGACCAAGGCAAGGCTTCCGGTATCCTGTAAGTCCTCTTCAGCCTATGAAAGTTCTTTAAGAAACCTCCCTTTTTCCTTACTTCCTCCAACCCCATAGTATATAATCAGCCACCCCTCATAACCCCAGTACAGCAGCTCTTTCCACCCACAGGTCCTGTCCCCGAGCTTTAATAAACCACCATTCTGTGCCAAAGATGTCTCAAGAATTCTTTCTTGGTCGACTCTGGACCTCACACCATCGAACTTCACCTATATTCCAAAACCCCATCACTGTTGGTCTCCTATTATTCCATCCCTTCTATTCCACTCAGAGATGAGATCCATTCTACTTAATTTAATAATCTTCCGTGTTCTACTCTGGGCACAGTCCCAGGTGCCCTTAATTCTCCAGAGCTCAACACTAAAACTTTCCTGGGGACAACAACAAAAACCCAAACAAAAAACTCCCACAAAACTGTCACTATTTAAACCAACCCACTGCCCTCCTCTTAGGAATTCAACTTCCTCTGGGATCCCCATATTGCGTCGTTAGTAACATTTATTTGGTTTCTCGGTATCTCCATATCCCTCTTCTTTCTCCTCCGGGGTTTGATCACACACAACAAAAGCCTTTGGTTGCTTTCCCGGCTTCCTCAGGGGCTTGCTGTCTGTGAGTACCTGTGCGGGCTGCTAAGCTGCTTCAGAATTCACTCTGGTCTCATGCATCAGTCCAATATGGAATGACTTCTATCTTATTCTCTGCTGAGTTATAACAGAACTTACAACCAGCCACAGGAAGTTCCTACTGTTTACAATTTTCCCTCAGCTCAGACAATTCTCGTGGATGTGTAGAATCGTCGTTTTAAATCCCTGAAAAGAGAGATAATTAAAAAACAGCAATCCCCAAGAGACTATTTTGAACTAGAGACAATTATTTTTTGAATTTTCAAAAATTTGTTTATATAGGGAACTACATATTTATTTCCTTGAACCCTAGAAGGAAGAGAGCACATATTTGCTTGGTTATCAACTATTAAGCATGAAAAATGTCTCATGCCTAAAATCTTTAAATTTCCTTTCTTTTCTTTTCTTTTTTTTTTTTTTTAACATTTTATTTATTTGACAGAGATCACAAGTAGGCAGAGAGGCAGGCAGAGAGAGAGAGAGGAGGAAGCAGGCTGCCTGCTGAGCATAGAGCCTGATGAGGGGCTTGATCCCAGGACCCTGGCATCACGACCTGAGCCGAAGGCAGAGGCTTTAACCCACTGAGCCACCCAAGTACCCCTAAATTTCCTTTCTGTCTCGAGATTTTTTTTAAGCTCAGCTATGTTTCTGCATAAAAGTCACTGAGGTTGTATTAACTTTTCCTTTTTTCAGATTCTACTGACAAAGGTAGGTGTCACTCCCCAGTTCATTATGAGGCAACAAGCAAGAGCTTGAAGCTGAACTTCCCAGGAAACCAAAACATACTTAAGGAAAGAATCAGATCACACTCCACTCCTTTCTCCAAAGCCTTCCTTTCACATCTTCCCTAACAGATGTCACATTCCTCAAAATTCTTCCCAAATCAACAGTGTCTACAACCACATCTTGTACTTGATGCAATTTATAGTTCTAGACTTTGCAATTATAGTTCTAGACTTTTCAAGTACTTGTCATCTTCCCATAGTTCTTCTTATAGTTCTAGACTATGCAATTTATAGTTCTAGACTTTTCAAGTACTTGTCATCTTCCCATTATTATAATTCTTCCTAATGGTATCGTATATTCCTCTTGTATGCATCAAACCTAAATAAAGTGTAAGCATCTAAAACTCATTGATCCTTTGAGCTCCAATCGCACCTGATTGTACCCACATCCCAGCGTTCTCATTAATTCCTGTTTCAAATTTCCAGCATTTCCACTATCTTGAATTACTCTGAGCCAATCATATATATTATGAGCAGTAAGGGATCTGGGTAGGTCATGCAAATTTTAGACTGATCAGTTTCTATTCCACAAAAATCATGACCTCCAGACTCCATACCTTGCTATCTAAGAGAATGTGCTGTATCTGAAGGCCATTAATACATCATGAAACTTTTTAATTTAAATTAATTGACAAATCTTCATTAGAGGTTCAACAACAATCACAAACAATTTTGTAAAAGCTCCCAAAGGTTCACCAAAATTAATGCTTCTAAATACTCAGTTGAATTCCATAATAAAGCACTTTAAAGTTTTTTTTTTTTTTTTTTTTTAATTTATTTGACAGACAGAGATCCCAAGTGGCAGAGAGGCAGGCAGAGAGAGAGAAGGAAGCAGGCTTCCCTGATTAGCAGAGAGCCCTCAACTTTCTGACTTTGCCGCACTAGGCAGAGCTGGTCATTTCCTCCTGAAGGATACCAGTAAGCCTAGAATCCATTGCTGACCTAAAATTTGTCTTTCCTCTGAGACTGTAGGTGGGACTGATCATTTCTTTCTTTCTTTTTTTTTTTTTTAAGATTTTATTTATTTATTTGACAGACAGAGATTATAAGTAGGCCGAAGGAAAGGCAGAGAGAGAGGGGGGGAAGCAGGCTCCCTGCTATGCAGAGAACCCAATGTTGGGCTCGATCCCAGGACCCTGGGATCACGACCTGAGCAGAAGGCAGAGGCTTTAACTCACTGAGCCATCCAAGCGCCCCCAATAAAGGACTTTAAACAACTTCTAGTTTTTGGCAAAATGCTTTATCAAGTCTCTGGAGGAATAAAGTACTATATAAGTAAGATGATCATATACGTTATCACCCAAATGGAGACACTGAAAAATAAAAACAGTGAATTAGTGAAAAGAAACACTATTAATAATAACACAAAGACAACAAGCAAAAATCAAGATTGTCTTAGGCCAACCAACACATAAGATGCACTGAACATCAAACCGGGTCCTTATACTCAGGAATGTACCTAACACTTAGGGAGGTTAATCCAAAAAGGCATCAGTGACTATGGGGTCAGAAAAGATAACAAAGAACTCTGCAAAGGTGAGAACGAAGATATAATTCTAGACTACAATGAAATCTAAACTCTAATGTGAGGTATTAAAACACAGTCGCCATATTCTTTGACATTCCTTATTGAGTGGTACCATCTATGTCTTCTACCCTTGACTCTGGTCTCTCAGAACACCGATCAATAAAGCCAGTGAAAGTGACACTGTCCCAGTTCTGGGCACAGGCCTTAAAATGTTGGCAACTTCCACTTTCTGTATCCTGGAAGTACTATTTAGGTCATCCACTCCTTACTGATCTTTTCACCTGCTTGATCCGTCAGTAACTGACAAGGGTACTGAAGTCTCTCACCACAAGAATGGGTTTGTCTGTTTCTCCTTTCAGTTCCACCAGCTTTTGCCTCCCATAGTTTGACACTCTATTGTTAGGTGCACACACATTTAGAATTATTGTATCTTCTTGGGAAATTAATACATACATAATTATGTGATGTCCTCTCTTTATCCTGAAGGCTTCTGAGTCTTCGAAAGAGTCTGCTTAATCTGAAATTAATAGAGCTACTCCAGCTTTCTTTTAAATAGCGTTAGTATGGCATCTTTTCTCTCTATCAATTTACTTTTAACCCAGGTCTTTATAATTAAGGTAGGTTTCTTGTAAGCAACACAGAGTTGGATCTTGTCTTTCATCCACACTGACAAGCTCTTTTACTTGGTGCATTTAGACCAACTATACCTTAAGTGATTTGGATGGAGATATATTAATATCGATCCTGTTTGTTTTCTTTTTTATCGTTTTGCCCCTTTTCTGCTCCCTCTTTTTCTGCCTCCTCTGATTTTAATTGAGCATTTTATATGATTCTATTTTATCTTCTTAATGTAAGATTTATACTTTTTGTAATCTTCATAGTGGATGTCCTAGAGTTTACACTGTACATTTCTAACTAATCTAAGTCTAGTTTCAAATAACACTGTATCAGTTCCTGGGTAGCAGAGTGCCTTCTTTTTTTTTTTTTTTTTTAGATTTTATTTATTTATTTGACAGAGAGAGACCACCAGTAGGCAGAGAGGCAGGCAGAGAGAGAGAGGAGGAAGCAGGCTCCCTGCTGAGCAGAGAGCCCGATGCGGGACTCGATCCCAGGACCCTGAGATCATGACCTGAGCCGAAGGCAGCAGCTTAACCCACTGAGCCACCCAGGCGCCCCAGCAGAGTGCCTTCTAACAGTGTCTTCCATTGCAATCATCCACCCCTCGTGGATGCCATAATCTCCCAATACATGGTCACTATTTTTGCTTTAAATAGACAGGGCATTTCTAGTTCAACTAAGATGACAATAAAAGATTTTATTTTACTTTTCTTTATTCCTTCTCAAACACTCTTCTTTACAGAGATCCAAGTCTCCAACCTGTATCATTTTCATTTTGCTTAAAGTATTTCTAAAATTTCTCCCAAGTCTACTGCCAATGAATTCCCTCAGTTTTTCTTTGAGAAACTTTTTATTTCTCCTCCACCTTTGAAAGATATTTATTGGCTATAGCATTCTAGGGCGGTGATTTTTAAAACTCTTCTCTTAAGGATTTCCCTCCACTCTCTTCTTGCTTTTGTGGTTTCTGATGAGAAGTCTGATGAAATTCTTATTCTTTTTCCTCTGTAGGTAAAGAATTTTTTCCTCTAGCTTCATTTGGGATTTTCTCTTTGTCTCTGTTTCTCCACAGCTTTAATATGATATTCCTAGGCGTAGGGGTTTTTTATTTTTTGTTCTTTATTTTTTATTTTTTATTTTTTATGTAAACATAAACACATACTTGGTGTGTTCTAAGCCTCATGGATCTGTGGCTTGGTATCTGTAATAAATTTTGGAAAGTCTTCTACATTTTTACTTCACATACTTCTGTTTGATTCTTTCTTCCGCTGGTATTCCAATTATCCATATGATACTTTTTGGTATTATCCCATAGTTCTCGGATGTTTTTATTTTTCTTCTTCTTCTTTGCATTTCAGTTGGGAAGGCTGTTTTTTACTGACCTGTATTCGAGTTCTCTGACCCCTTCTTCAGCTGAAGTCTACGAAGCACATCAAAAGCATGTTTCATTTCTGTTACAATGTAAATTCTCTTTTCTTTTGATTCTTTCTTAGATTCTTTCTTTCCTCATCTCTCTTTACGTTACCCATCTTTTCTCACCTTTTGTCTACTTTTCCCATTTAGGCCCTTAATATATTAATCACAGTTATTTTAAATTCCCTCTCTGGCAACATTCAGACCAATCTGTTTTTTCAGGCTGTATCTTTTCCAATCTTTTTGGATGTTTTGTAATTTTTTGTTGAAAGCCAAAGCTAAAGATTTATGTTAATCTGGCTGTGCTTACTGTTTGTTGTTCCTGCAGGTACCAGAGGCTTCAAATGATTCCAGTGTTTCTGTTTTTGTCTCCTCCTGACTCGAGGCTTCCATTATTAGTACTCTTCCTGAAAAAGGGTTCTGTGTCTGGCTAATCTCTAAGCTATAATCTACTATTATTACACTGGAGCCCCATGGGCTATCATGATGGTAAGGTATAAGGGAGTGTGAACATTCCCAAAGCTTTTGAGTGAGTCTGAATTCATTTAGTGAGCCTGCATCGTGGGATTTGACCTTCACAAGCGTTTTCCCAGCAATATAGCTTTTTTCGACCCTTTTCGACCCTCTACTTCCTTCCCTGACTGCAGTGTTCCCAATCTATTTCCTTGAGGCCCTGACCATTATTGAGTATGGTGTCTCCCACTTATGTGAGACAGAAAGGCTGGAGAGAGTCTGAGTGGGAGAAATTCCTTTCTATTACTTGGGATAAGGCTCTAGAAAGACTTCTGCCTGCAGAACAGGCTTCTGTGATGGAAAACACTTCGGATGTATTTTATGATGATTCTTCCTCTTCCCCTGCCAGAGCCCCAAGGGGATCTTTCCATGATCTTCACTGTGAGAACCCCAAGGGGTTCCTGAAGGCAAAACCCAAGAAAATGTGGGGGCCTATGACTGTGGTCCCCAAGAGTACACACTCTCACACGAGACCACCGCCCATCTCCAGCAACTCATAAAAATTACCATTTAAGTATCCTCCCCAGTTTATAGCTCCAGCAGGTTGTGCTCCCAGTGAGGGGACTTAGGCTAGTTCTATCTGGATAGGTCTCTATCTCTCCAGAATTTAGTACAGTGGTTTGTCCTGTGGCCTCCATTCTCTGATGAACTAAAGTTTCTCATGTTCCGTTCGCCTAGCCTCTTCTCTTTGAAATGATAGGAGCATCAGCTTCCAAGCTTTTTGCATATTGGAAATGAAGCCATTAGTTTCACTTCCTATATTTCAGGATACTCACTCAGAGAACCCCGTCACCATGCTATAAGAAAGCCCAAGACCTGGGAAGAGCCAGCACCGACGTGCCAGCCATGTAAGCCATGTGGGCAGTGGATCCCTCAGATTTCAGTCAGGCTGCACAAAATGATACCAGATGGAGAAGAAATAAACTTTTCCTGCCCTTCTCTAGTTGCAGATTCATGAGCAAAAAAATGATAGCTACTTCTTTAAGTCTTTAAGTTTTAGAGTGGTTCATTTTGTAGTAATATATAAGCAGAACATTCCTAACATGATCCTCAAGGCTTGAACATTTCTCAAAATCCAATTCATACCAATCTCCCCTGAACACACCCCATGTCACCCAGGGCTCTCTGAGTCTGTGGAACACACCAAGCCCTCCTTGGGGTCTGGCCTGAAGCACTGTTGTCCCCAAACTTTCCTTGGTTGGTCACATCTCCTTTGGCTCTAAGAGTAAGTGTATCCTCCTCAGCAAGACTGCCACTGTCCATCCATCGAAGGTGGGCTTATTACCCATCACCCCGCTCATGCAAATATATACAGCCCACTACTCTCTATCTTCTTTCTCACAACTCTCTTTTCTTTTATGCAATTTAAATTACAGATTTGTCTGCTGCCTTTACTTGTTTTTCTCTCCCCCACTAGATGATAGGCTTCATGAAAAGAACTTAGTTTTGCTTACCATGATCTATCCATCACCCAGCCCAGTACACAGAACATACTAGGGTCTTGGCAAATATCTCTAAAGGAAGGAGCTCTTTTAACCAGACATGACAAACGAAAGAGAAAGAGAAAGAGAAAAAGAAAAAGAGCAAGAGAGAGGAAGGAAAGAAGGGAGGAAGGAAGGAAGGAAAAATGGCAACTGCCCAGGAACGCCTGGGTGGCTCTGTTAATTAAGCATCTGCCTTCAACTCAGGTCATGATCTCAGGGTCCTGGGATTGAGCCCCGCATCAGGCTCCATGCTCCAGTGGGGAGTCTGCTTCTCCCTCTGCCATTCCCCCTGGCTCATACATGTGCACTCGTCTGCTCTCTCTCTCTACACAAAAATAAATAAATAAAATCTTTAAAAAAGAAAATGTGAACTGCCTCTATTCATTCCTTGTTTAGATCAGGGCTTCCCGACCTTGGCACTTTTGACATTTTGAGCCAAATAATTCTTTGGTATGAGAGACTGTCCTATCATTTGTAGGATGTTTCACAGCTTCTCTGGCCTCTAGATGCCAGTAAGACCACCACCACTCTCCCTAGGTTGTGAAAAACAAAAAATACTTCCAGATATCATCAAACGTCTCCTGAGAAGCAAGGTCAAAGAACCAGTTGAGAACCACCGGTTTAGAACAGAAAGATGCTACTTCCCTAGCATCCTGGTTGGAACTAAAAGAATCACAATGATAATGAAGCAACTCAGGAATGCGGGTATGCTTTAAACTGAAACCAATCTTATCATAATATCCTTCACCTTGTCCTCCTCAAAAACCACTTAAAGTGAACCACGGGAGAGAGAATCAAGAAGACCTGACATTATGGTAATTGGAAATTCTACCCTAACTCTTCCAAAAAATTCCTCCACTAACCAAAAAAATGCCTCCATTTTCACCAGCTGGGCATATCTGATATATGACCACAATTCTGAAGACAGCAAATATCACAGATTCTTTTGAGGGTGTCCTAATCCAATGATCAAAGGACTCTGGTAATAAAAAGGGCGAACAGAGGCCGATACATTTAAACACTGTCTAATCGGAGAGTTATTTCTGTACAGTTTAGTCTAATAATTGAAGTCATGCTTCTTGCCTAAACAATATCCTCATTGTCGCTTTTGTCAAAAAGATTAGGCATTGTTTGTTTATCTGCTGCAAGCTAAATGAAACCAGCTGTACGGATGAACCAGACTCCAATGCCTTGCATTCTTCCCCTAAAGGAAGTCAGGGCTGATTCTGCAATCTGAATAGACTTTTGGGTTTTTTTAATTAGCAGATTTGGTGGGTGGGCCATTATCCTCCTTGGCCTAGGTAAGGATAAGAATTCTGCTTTTTCAACTTTCACCTAGACAGAAGGAACACCCGTCTGAAAATTAAAAGGCGGAAACTCATTTATTCCATTAGCTTTTTTCTTTCTAATCCAATTTCTCTTGTTGGACACTGTAATGCTGTATTTTGTGCATGAAATTACAAAGCTAACACTGATAACATTATCATACTACGATGCCACTTTCATACCCTGTGATTAATAGCACGGATACAGGCTTGATCTTTAATGTGGGTGGTGATAATAAGCTTTGGCCTGTGGACCCAAAGTCTAAAAGAAAACCAGAGCAGACCTAATGAGAAACAGAGACTGGGCCTCAGGAGCCTCCTGCAGCGGAGCTCATAAAACGTAATCAGATTTGCCTCTTTTGTGGCAGGCAACCTCTCAGGGCGCTGGAGAGTGGCATGACAGTCCAGGTGTCAACACTTAAGATCGAAACTTCAGTGAACCAAGAGTCCAGCATTTTCCATGTGGGCATTTCTGATTTTTAGAATTCCTCAAACTCCTCCTGATAGTGTTTCAATGGAGTCGACCTTCAGGGCAAGCAGTAAGAGGCACCTCTTTAATCTCCCATATTCTGAAAAGGTGGTTAACTGCCACAGCCTTTCTCCTCGCTGCTGCTTGTTTTAATTAACAGCATTTCTTCCCCCTATTTCTCCTGGGGCTTTGAAGAGCTCTTTGAAATGTGTTTAGTAGAGTTCAGTCTGGGTTTGGCATAGTCTCTCAATTTATGAGGTCGTTTAATTCAAGCTCAATTATTCAGCACAAATTGGCAGAATGAAATGCTAAAAGAAGATTGGCACTTTCAATCACATAAATCTCATGTTACATAAAGTGAGCAAATTTGTCCATTGTTCTTATTGACCTCTGAGATAACAATTTATGGCTGGCACAAACCAGCTTGGGCAGGCTTCTCTGTTGAGCAGGCTCCCGCAGGAGTAACCCTTTGGCACCGTCTCCTCAACAGAAACTGAAGATAAGCAGAAAAAAAGGACCAGAAATCAGGACCATCTGTGGGATGACTTAGTCTAAATAAGTCGAATACTCTAATTCCAGAGATGGAAAAAGGGCAGGTTTTTCCTTCTCTAAATGACACAAAGTGTAAATGATCAAAAGCAAGCCTCTGCAGCCTCACGGCCCCCCTAGGTAAGTAGGACGGAAAGAAGAGGATTCTGTTCCAGCCAAGAGGAAAGATTCATAACTTCTCAGCACTCATGGCAGGGTGCACAACGGGTTGGGGGTGGGGAGACTTCAGACATCTAGGTGAGACCTGGGTGTACTCGGCCTGTAGATCCAGTACACTGAGCCGCACGCGGTCCCACCACATCTCCAGTCTGAGGAGGCTGGCTGTGGTCTTATCTAGGACAGCCAGGCCCTCATGGGTGCTCACACACAAAGAACCCACCCACCCTGCCAAACAACATTGCTTAAAACCAATTCCACTTTAACACTTAGATGTAGTACTTTTCACTTAATCAAAATCTGCACAATAATCCAAATGAATCAGTTTGCTTTTCACTTAAGGCTCCCAGTCTTTAACAAGTTTAGTGGAGAGTCTGATAACAGAGGGTGAAAATATATCTGTTTGGGGACCATAGCCTAAAAGACAACTGTCCCAAGAATTTCTGTGAATACACACAGTGATGAGGGAGGCTTGATTTAAAAGTCCTGAAGCTTAGCAGGAAAGAATGTCCAATGGAAAAAAGACAGCCTTTTCAATAAATGGTGCTGGGAAAATTGGACAGCCACATGCAGAAAAATGAAATTGGACCATTTCCTTACACCACACACAAAAATAGACTCAAAATGGATGAAGGACCTCAATGTACGAAAGGAATCCATCAAAATCCTTGAGGAGAACACGGGCAGCAACCTCTTCGACCTCTGCCGCAGCAACATCTTCCTAGGAACAACGCAAAAGGCAAGGGAAGCAAGGGAAAAAATGAACTACTGGGATTTCATCAAGATCAAAAGCTTTTGCACAGCAAAGGAAACAGTTAACAAAATCAAAAGACAACTGACAGAATGGGAGAAGATATTTGCAAACGACATATCAGATAAAGGACTAGTGTCCAGAATCTATAAAGAACTTAGCAAACTCAACACCCAAAGAACAAATAATCCAATCAAGAAATGGGCAGAGGACATGAACAGACATTTCTGCAAAGAAGACATCCAGATGGCGAACAGACACATGAAAAAGTGCTCCATATCACTCGGCATCAGGGAAATACAAATCAAAACCACAATGAGATATCACCTCACACCAGTCAGAATGGCTAAAATCAACAAGTCAGGAAATGACAGATGCTGGCGAGGATGCGGAGAAAGGGGAACCCTCCTACACTGTTGGTGGGAATGCAAGCTGGTGCAGCCACTCTGGAAAACAGCATGGAGGTTCCTCAAAATGTTGAAAATAGAACTGCCCTATGACCCAGCAATTGCACTATTGGGTATTTACCCTAAAGATACAAATGTAGTGATCCAAAGGGGCACGTGCACCCGAATGTTTATAGCTGCAATGTCCACAATAGCCAAACTATGGAAAGAACCTAGATGTCCATCAACAGATGAATGGATCAAGAAGATGTGGTATATATACACAATGGAATACTATGCAGCCATCAAAAGAAATGAAATCTTGCCATTTGCAACAACGTGGATGGAACTAGAGCGTATCATGCTTAGCGAAATAAGTCAAGCAGAGAAAGACAACTATCATATGATCTCCCTGATATGAGGAAGTGGTGATACAACATGGAGGCTTAAGTGGGTAGAAGAAGAATAAATGAAACAAGATGGGATTGGGAGGGAGACAAACCATAAGTGACTCTTAATCTCACAAAACAAACTGAGGGTTGCCGGGGGGAGGGGGTTTGGGAGAAGGGGTTGGGATTATGGACATTGGGGAGGGCATGTGATTTGGTGAGTGCTGTGAAGTGTGTAAACCTGGTGATTCACAGACCTGTACCCCTGGGGATAAAAATATATGTTTATAAAAAATTAAAAAAAAAAATTAAAAAATTTAAAAAAATAAAAAAATAAAAAAATAAAAGTCCTGAAGCTTAGTGTTATATTTCCTAGCTCTGCATCCTGGTAAATGGCAAGATTACATTCTTTTTTTATGCAAAATAAGTCAATCAGAGAAAGACAAATACCAAATGATTTCACTCATATGTGGAATTTACAAAACAAATGAGCAAAGAGGAAAAAGTAAGCAAGAGAGATAGAGTTAGAGAAATCAAGAAACACACTCTTAACTTAGAGAACTGATGGTGACCAGACAGGAGGTGGGGAGTGGACTGGTGAAACAGGTGATGGGGACACAGGAGGGCACTTGTCATAATGAGCACTGCGTGATGTGTGGAAGTGCAGAACGACTATACTGTACACCGGAAATGAAAACACCACTGTATGTTAACTAACTGGAATTAAAATAAAAAAATTTTTAAAAATTAAAAAAATAAAAGCACATGAGGTTGTGAATTTGATCAGTCACCCCTGGAGAGAACATATTTAAAATACTTTAGTCAACATCATCCTCTCTTTCCCTTTGAAAACCCCACATCATTTTACCTGGCCCTTTTTTACTGGATTCTAGCTCATATCACAACATTCTAATTTATTTTAAGTTATTTAGGTATGGACCATCTCCCTCCAAGACTGTGAAGTCTCTTGAGGTCAGAATCTGCATGTGATTCATCTCTTCTTCACCTACAGTATAAAAGGGGCATCAAAACAACACAATAAACATTCATCATTAGTTGAATAAGCTCAAAAAAAAGTCTCTTAATGTATAAAAGTCCCTGGGAAAATCCCTGAAAGGTAAAATGATGATTCTGAAGTACTAAATTAAAGACATTCGTAAATGCTATCTATTTTTCAATGCAAAGTATTATACAATGCATAACTTTTTAAAATCTTATATTAAATGCTACAGAGATTTAAAAGAGAGAACATAATCAGGAAACCAAGCTAGGGTAGAGATTCACAGTCAGGGTGATGATAAACTGCCTCCATTCCCCCAAACACACACACAAAGTAAGCACAAAGGATGCTGGAAAACACTGGTTTTTAAAAAAAAAAATTCTACTCAAATATGAAAATGTGGGAAATCCAAAGCTTTTATTTAAAAAACTAAAAAGCTGAGTTCTGTATGTTGACATGTTTGCAGCACCAACCATACTCTTTAGAACCAAGCTCCTTTTTTTTTTTTTTTAAGATTTTATTTATTTATTGGGAAGAGAAAGAGTGAGCACACAAGCAGGGGGATAGGCAGAGGGAGAAGGAGAAGCAGATGCCCTACTAAGCAGGGAGCCTGATGCCCAGACTTGATACCAGGGCCCCGGGACCATGGCCTGAGCCATCCAGGTGCCCCTAGAACCAAGCTCTTTACCAAGGCGGCTACACAGTATAAGATCTCAGTCAACTTCTTCCCAATCTATGTGTCCCTGCATAAATAAAATATTCAAGGGAATTCAAGGCAATAAAAAGTCTCTCTAGTCCTTCTGAAGTTTCTAAACTGTAGCTACCAGCAATTACACCTGAATTAACAAGTACGCAAACACTGAGGGAGGGAGGGATCTGCCTTGCTTGTATTATTTAAAGAACCATGAAATAAAAGATGACTCAAGATATACCATAAATAGTAAAAGAAGAACACTGTCATGAATGCAGTGCCCAATTACTGAGGTCTGAAATGTGTAAGTGTTAGAGATTGAATTATACCTTCCAAAAAAGATAAACTGAAGTTTTCATCTCTAAAACCTCGGAATATGACACAGGTTCTTGGGAAATAGGGCCTTTAGCAGAGATAACTGAGTTAAAATGAAGTCATGCAGGTGGGCCCTGATCCAGTATGACTAGAGTCCTTCTGAAAAGGGGACATTTGGATACAGATACACACAGGAGAAAACAGTGAAGAGGAAGGTGGAGACTGAGGTGCTGCGTCTACAAGCCAGCAATGCCGGAGACTGCCAGCTCACCGCAGAAGCTGGGAGAGAAGCAGGGAACAGATTCTCTCCCCTACAGAACCAACCATCAGAAGGACGGAACCCTGCCAAGACCTCGCTCTTAAGACTTCCAGCTTCCAGAACTGCGAGAAGATAAATTTCTATTGTTTAAACCACCCAGTCTTCGGTCTTTGGTTTCCGCAGCCCTAGCGAACTAACACAGCGAGGTTGTGGCAAAATCCCAACTTGACCAATGTGATTCAAGGTGTAGTTATAAAGCACTCACAAACTAGAAATCAGTGAGATCTCTGCAAATACCAGGCACCTCTATTAAAAGATAATGATAGCTGCCCTTGGAGACGATGCTAAAGATAACGTTTAAAGATGGAGCCAGAGTGCCGACATGTATGGGAGGGGGGTGAGGAGTCCTAGAATGGGGGAGGCACAGCATTTCGACTGGCTACTTAAATTACAGCACTTCAGGGGACACATCAAACCAACTCAGCTCTCCAGCGTCACAAGATGGCACGTAACTGCTGGGCTCTGGCCTGACCTTGCCACCCTAAAGCAAGCAAGCACAGGCAACCTGTCCTCTCTTAAAGCAGGTGAGTGGTCAGTGACTTTCATCTCCAGCCGGAGGAAATTAAATGCTACATGTGACCAGCGGGCTTGAAGCTGCTTGAGAAATGCTGACAAGATACATTCAGGCCTGCTGGAGTGAAGAGTATTAACTGTGCAGAACCATCCTTCTCAAAGATTGCAGCTACTTAAAAGACAGCCTTTTGTTCGAGCGTAATAAATGGAGGATTTTTCAACTATCTCCAAGATTTTGACATAAATCACAAAGTTCAACATTTAATAGAGTTATTAACTTACATTTGGATATCAGCTGAGACCATCTTTTTTGGGAAGGCACTTCAAAGTCATTGTTGTGTTTCCTTATAATGAAATAATGTTTGCTTCTGTTTGATTCATGATTGCAACAAGCCAGAGCATATGTGCGAACCATCTGGAATATTCAACAAGGACCAAGGCTTTCCAAGGAAGGCCTTATACTGTGCAAGCAGTATTGTATAATGGTTAGGAAAAGAATGGCTGCAAACCAGAGAGACGTGAGCCAAAAACAAGCTTTGCCACCAACCGTGTGGACTTGGACAAGTGGCAAAAACTCCAAGCACCAGGATTCCTAGTGAAATGGAGGTGATAATTATAGGAACTATCTTTACAGAGCAACATGAGAAGTGGTGAGACAACAGATATACCATACATAATACAAAATAATTGATTAATCCAGTGTAGTGATCCTTATGTTATAAACATTAATTGCACAAGTAATTTTTATATACTAAAGAAGTAACTTTTTTTCTTCAGGAAAGTATATAAAGTTTCACACACAACCTCTATTAAAATTTGCTCAGCAATATTCTATAATGCTCAGACCCTTGAGTTAAGTCATTAACAGCCCTTTTTTTATTCCCCATCATGTTGCTTTTGCATTCAAATTTTTTTTTAAGATTTTATTTTTATTTATTTGACAGGCAGAGATAGTGGGGAAAGCAGGCTCCCTGCCAAGCAGAGAACCCAATGCGGGGCTCCATCCCAGGACCCTGGGATCATGACCTGAGCTGAAGGCAGAGGCTTAACCCACTGAGCCACCCAGGAGCCCCGCATTCAAAATTTTTTTAAAGACTTTTTTGGTAAATATTCAAAACCTCAAAATTAGTATTACTATTTGTTACTTATATTATTCCTGAATCCTTACTTACATATCTTCCTTTGTCAGAAATATTTCTGAATCTTCATAAAAAAATAAGTAAGCTATAAGACTATATTCCAGAAAAGCCAAAGATTACCTAAATGGTCAAAATTTCCAATTATGTGTTTAGAATGTTCCTTCAGAGAATTTTGCACTACATGTTTCTATGTAATTAATTAGGCTAGAATTTCCTATCTTCCATAATGACATAAAAGAGAGACAAAAACAGGGATGGTTCAGAAAATTGATTTTCAACATTATTTGGTAATGCTATTATGGTAAGGCAAGGTTTCTATCTCCTACAGTTATTTGAGAAACAGCATTATATTTTTGCATGCCACCGAATACAGTAACTCCGCATTCTTTAATCAATAAGAGAGAGGGAGGAGGCCGATCAGAAACACAGAGGTAAGCTTTTCAAGAATCCAAACCTGTGCCCGACCGCAGGATAGTATGGGGCGGGGGTGGTGGAGATGACAGCAGGAGGAAAGGTTGTTTCTCCATGTGAAAATACATGTCATATAATGTCAGAATACTCGGATAAGAAAAAAGAAAAAGTCTGCTTTTTTTTTTTTTTTAAATTTAGTGATTTCTTCATATAGAGTAAAAGCTCAATTTAAAAAAAAAAAAAAACACAAGAATGGCCAATATATTTGACTTTGTCAAATCAGTACTCTTATTCTTAAGCAAGCACTAAACCTCCAGAAGAAATTAATCATATCATTCACCTGGAAACGAATTCTCATTTGAGGGTTCTAGCCTCAGTGTTGGGGGAGAAGGGCGGGGGGAGGACAGAAAAGATAAATTGGACAAGTCTGCAAAATTGTTTGCTAGCAGGCAAAACCAATTCTGCTAATTTTTACACTTCTTAAAACAACAACAACATAAACTGAGAAGGAAAAATCTACTGTATATTAAAGGAGAATTATTTAAATAAATATTGTTAATTGCTAATAACCAGTATTAAAAGAGCAGGTACATTTTCAATGTGAAATATTAAAAACCAAATGAACTTACTTGCTTTTCCCTTTGTATACTGTAGCATAAGATCCTTCCCCTAGCTTTTCCAGTTTTTCATATGAGTCAGCTTTTCCAAATTTGGGACTTGTTGGCTAAAAATGGAGCAGAGGGTAAACAAAACAGATTGTATCAAACTAATCAACAATAAATAGGCCAATTTTGCTAAAAATGTATAGATTCTGTCACTTTTTAAAATAACTTTTCTTTTTTTTTTTTTTTTAAGATTTTATTTATTTATTTGACAGAAAGAGAGAGTTCACAAGTAGGCAGAGAGGCAGGCAGAGAGAGAGGGGAAGCAGGCTCCCCGCCGAGCAGAGCCCAATGCAGGGCTCAATCCCAGGAACCTCAGGAACCTGAGATCATGACCTGAGCCAAAGGCAGAAGCTTACGCCACTGAGCCACCCAAGTGCCCCATAACTTTTTTCTGATATAAGAATAATTTTTTCTAAAAAACAACATAATAACTATTCAGGATACAAAACAGAAAATGCAAATAAATACTATGTAGAAAAGTTTACATTTACCCATGATCTATCTGTCCACCAAGAAAGAACCACCATTAATATTTTGGTATCTCTTCTTCCAGTGCTATCTATAAGCTGATGGCTGCTTTTTTACATAAATGGGATTACACTAAACATACTGATTTTAACCTGCTTCTCCTCCCCGCAACTCAATATATAATGAGTATTTTCCATGTTATTATATAATCTTCTAAATTAGGGGTCAGCAGCACCAAACTACTACCTATTCATCCCACAAACTTAGAATAGTTTCTATTTTTTAAAGGGGGCAGTCAAAAGAAGAATAAAATCTCTAGCATGAAAAGATTATATATGAAAATCAAATTTTAGTGTCCATGAAGTTGATCAGAACATAGTCATGCATGTTCATTTCTATATTGCCTTATGACTTGAAAGCTACAACAGAGTCACAACTGCAGCAGAGATGACACAGCCAACAAAAACGAAAATGTTTACTCTCTGACCCCTGTTATAAATCATGACCATGTGATATTCAGCCAGATAAAGGTACTGCTCCAACACCTCTTCACAATAATGCAAACAAATAATCAACAATGTATCACTCAGATATTACTCATTAACACAAAAGGAACTGTCTTATGTATTATAAACCACCCTTGAAGGTTTAGCTGCAGCAAAATAACTGTTCCCGAAGACATGGTACACCCCATCAAGACAATAAAAGTGCTAAAAGTGAGTAGTCCCATCCCTCTTGCTGTCCCCAGCTCCTAACTCAACTTTGACCAGATAGCAAGAAATGGGGAGTGCTATGCTCCATGGGGCAAGTTATCTATTATTTTCATGTCGCTATAAAAAGGTAATATCAAAACATATCAGAAAATGATAATTACATGAGAAATTAAAAGCATTTTAAAGGATCATCCAATCTCAGTTATAAATACATAAATAATTGATTAAAAAAAGTTGCTGGTGATTGTATTACTGCATAATTAATGAATTTTAGAAGCTCAGGAAAAGAACCTCTTGCAGAAAGTTTATAGCACACTATCCTTGAGCATGTGCTCTTATACCACTTACAAAAAAACATAACATCCTGGGAATGGATCTGACTCCCATCATTTATAAAGACACCATGTGGCAAGTGGAACACATGCTTCTTACCTCCTTCCCACCCAAAATGCCGCAGTGACTGAGAAGATAGTTTTCAAAAACAATAAACCAGAAGCAGGAATGGGAAACAAGAAAACGTGCCAATACTTGATCAGAAATTTTGAAAAATTCTGAAAGACAGACAGTAAACAGGAATCAAAACTTCAGAGAAAAGACTGGGGTGACCTAATGCCCCAACCTGGAGAAGAAGAGCAACACAAAGAAAAGAAGCAGGAGTCTCCAGGTAAATGTGAAATTAATCAGCACAGCTGAGCACAGGGTGTCCCAAGCAAAGGACAGGGACATCTGTACAGAGGAGAGACAACTGAGAGGATGAGTATTCAGGAGAGAGGGGCAGAGCACGGATGGAAATAGCCACTGCCTAGAAAAAGGATGAGTATCCCCCACTCCCAAGCTGTAATCTCTGCTCTCTCACACAATCACTACAGATGATTTACAGAAAACCAAATAAGCTGACAGCAATTCTGAAATACAAAAATGAGTATATAATAAAAAATCACCAATCGTTCCAGGAAAATCAATACCTGGGAAAAAAGGCACACTACTTAATGGGCAGGTGAACCAAAACCTGGGTAAGAGAGTTGACATTGCAAAGAATAACTCTGAATACAAACACCCGATATGTTCAGAGACACTGTATCATTTAGGAAGAAACACTTAGAAATCTAGAGATTAAATATTTAATCAATGAAATAAAATATTCAATGGGCAGTGAATAAAAGAATAGACATTCATTAAAAAGTGATAAGCTCAATGTTTGAAGAGAATTCTCCTAGAGAACTCTAAGGAGAGGTTGCATCTAAATAGAAAAAATATCCAATCGGCATAATATTCTCACAGACAACAATGACTGCAAAAAGACAGGCAACATTTTCAAAATAAATAGTGGAAATGATTCTGAATCACTAAAACTATACTCAAAATAGTCCTGTCGGTGGGATGGAAAAGCTGCAATGTTGCCATCTACAGAAAAAAAATCTGGATATAAAATTCTGTATTCTCTTGATATGAGATGTAGTTGGAGTGATAGGCGAAGTGCAAAAAAGGCAAGGAACACTAGGAAAAAAGAAGCAACGGCAGGCTGAATGTCTTCCACTGATCAGGACAGACTGCAGAAGCTGAGTAACTCCAAATGCATATGTTTTCCTATGTTTCTTAACTCTTCAAAGGTCGTCACAAATAATATGAATTGGATACACAAATCCCAGACAAATTAGGGAAAAAGGAACAGAAGGACACCATGTCATGAGGAGAGGGATGAAACAAAAAGTGAAAGGTCAGAGGAAGGGGGTGCTCAAGAAGAAAATGCGTTAAGTAAAAGTTCATAAAATAAGAGCTTAAGTTTAACCATATTGATTGTGTAAAACATAGCATCAACTGTATTGATTATAATAAAAATAAATAAGCAAATTTCCTTTACTAATAAAAATTTCTGATTGAAAAAACAAAGAAAGTCTAGCAATACGCTATTAAGAAGAGGTAAAATTAAAAAGAGTAAATCTGAAAATACAGCAAAAAAGTAATTTTATAAAATAATGCAGTATCGCAATGCATACTGATGGACAAGATAAAATTCATAAACAAATAGATTAAATTAGTAATATCATAAAAATGAACATCAATAGCCACAAAGAAATTTAATACTCACAAACTAGTATGAATCAATTAGCATAGTTTTGAAGTGTACGAAATAACTGCTGGTAGCAGTAAGATAAGAAATTGTCAAATTCATGGTGATAATGGGAAACAAACATACATCACTCAGACATCAACAAAGCAGGCAGACAAGTAATAAGTAAGGGATTTATGAACCTGAATATGAGAATTACCATTTTAATCTAATACACATATTAATACATATTCTTTTCAAGCACATTAATTTAACATCCACAAAAAAAAATCCAAAATTGCAGAAAAATCTTGTTACTTTTCCTGAACACAATGCAATGAAATTTGCAATTAAGAACAAAAGGAAAACTTAAATAGTTTAGCTGTGTGAGTGAAAAAGAAAATGAAAATTGAAAATTCATAAATAAATAGGTGGCACAGAAGCCACGACATTTTAAGACCCAGGGAGACAGCCAAATCAATACACACAAGAAAATATAAATACATAAGCACATACTAGAAGAGAAGAAAGGCTGAAAGTAATATGAATTAGACATACTAAGAAGAGATTAATAAAGACAGTGGACCACGTATTCTCTTCTTCATGAGACTTGTAAGGTACAAACCATGTGTTGAGTTGAATCAAGTAAAACTTAATGGAAAATTACATTCAAAATCGCCTGACTAGTCCTGTGTGGGTTATGTTCTCATGCATTTTTCATCACCGGGAAACAGCTTGCGAATGTCACACTTTACCATCACCCTCCTGAGCCCAAGTTTTAAATAGAAATTTTAAAACCTATATTAAACTTCAGTATAAAATGATCTTCAATGGGGAAAATATTGTGTTCACAGTTCCACTCTAAATTATTTAAAATTAGAATGAGAAGTCTGTGTTTGCTTTTGTGCTCCTTTAAGAATAAATCTAATCTAAGTTCAAGAAAGAAGCAGCAGCAGAAAATTACCTCTTTACTCCTATTAGAAGATAAACTGCTAATGCGTATTTATAGCAAGTACAAGACACAGTCACACAACACTAGTAAAAGAACAGGAAGCCAATATTTTCTTTTCCTGAAAAGGCATAAATAATTTTCTAAAATATTTCACTCTTTATAAACTGCCTTATATATTTGAGTTGATGTAATCGTTTGAAGATACAGACCACACTATCTGTTCTACGTGAAGAAATAGAACTGAGAAAATCAGAAAAACAATGAGAATATGCTTTTTAAAAAAACACACCCCATTTATGCACAAGAAATTCAAGTAAAAGAAGATGCAAATAGCACAAAGTATTCTATTTATCTAATTAAGTGTATTTGGATGCATTAACTACCATGATCTATATACACCCTATTAATACACGATGGCAGAAAATTAATACTTTGCCACATCTGACACTAAGGCAATCAATGTTATTCTTCCTGTGAAACCAATATGTATACATTGCAGGAATACACTGTCATCTACAGATCAATCATGCTAGCTTCACAGCTCCATACACATATAACGTCTCTCTCTAAAAAATTTTATCTACAAAAGAATGGGCCTATGGAATAGGACATAACTTTAAGATAGTCTGAGCTTTAGGAGTTAGAGTCTTGTAAAGTCAGTTCCCTATTTTAAATGACCAGAAATTTTCTGATCTGTAATTACTACACATACAAATAAGGAATCCACCTGCAAAGTCATTAAAGAGGCCAATAATAAAGTACTGCCCATCAAATGAGTGAAAGTAAGAATAATTCAGAAGGAGAGGTCCTATTTTGTTTGATAATTAAAGTTCAGGCCCTTGGTTTGCCAATTTTTTTCTTGCAACTTTATTAAATCATCACATTTAAACAGATGCTAGATCAAACCCGTATGTACTCAACCCTAAATATTATCTTTGCCTCTTTGCTGTCAGGAGTATGGGTGGACTGCAAACAGCTTCATGGGGCAACTATTTATTCTCTGCTTATCACTTCCCTACTAGAGTGCAAGCTTAAGATAGCACTTCAGACAACTGGAAATACTGAGGGCTAATCAGCAATCACTAACCAACACTACCTGCACAAAGATGTGGAATTTAATGAGATAACGTAAATACATTTTTTTAAAACTAGAATAAAGGTACAGAGAACCATCAATTGTATGGACCAATGGAGGGGAACACTGGCACAGATACTGAAAAAATGAAGATAATATTCCAGCTGAATGGTGCCTGCCACCCTGCCATGAAAGAGATGCTCTTGGCCTTTGCTAGCTCCAGTTCACTGTTTGTGCAATTAACAATGGCAACTAGTTAATAATCAAGTGTTTGCTATGTGCCTGGCTTTGAGTAATCACTTCAAAACAGCACCAAAATTTAATCCCCGTAACATCACCCTCAGGTTGGTTCTATTAGTATCCTCATTTGAACATGAAAATTTTAAAGACTGGAGAAGTAAATAACTCATCTAACATCCTATAGCTAAAGGGAGAGCTAGAAGTCAAACGAAGTTAATTAGAATCAAGGATCTATTTTCTTTACCACTACTCCATTGGTGGAATCTTCCCATGAAGACCTAATCCTCATGGAAGAGGCATTAGGTTATGAATAAATTTGTCATCTACTGAAACCCCACTCCTAAAAGCAGGGATGGATTTTTTACCTGCATTTTTATACACTGCGTGAGTATACCTCTTTGCTCATTCTAATGATCCCATGACAAGGCTATAGGAATGGCCACAGTTTCATACTGAATTCATGGAAAATAGATTTAAACCTTCATATATGATCCCTTGCTTAAATTACTGAGGATGCCCTGAATTGCAGAAAACCACAATATGCACTACTGTATTATATTATAATTTTGAGAGTGGATGTAAGGGTAAGGTAGGAAGCATTTGTGTGACCTAATTAAACAAGAATTTCAAGTGAAATCTTCCTTTGCTAATTTTCCTTCTGCCTTTGATCTCAGAAAGAGGCTCTATCATCCTGTAGTCTAACCTGATTACACAGTCACACTAAGGTAATCCACGGTTGATACATAACTTGATTACAAAATAGATCTAGCTGCTACACAGAGAGAGAGATCCAAGTGCCACAGGTGATAACAACCGAGGAGGGGGCTTGGTTCTATCTAGGAAATGTTATAGCCAGCACAAGAAGGAGGCAATACCAAGATAAGACACACTCCTTCCCCCCTACCCCAATGATAAACACCTGAGAATGGAAGTTGGACTCTCAAGCCTGCTCCTTCTTTCCCTCTTCAGACTGGGCCTGCCTATCATGGATACAGATTTATCTGGAGATGGGAGGAGGTACATTTGGAGCACTCTGTGGTACAATGTATACAGGACTTTAAATATGAATTTCTGAAAATATGTTCTCTTTAAGCTTAGCTTATGATAGCACAGCTCAATGAAATCCCTTCTAAATTGGGCAAGTAAGACAGGCAGTCTCCCATAGCACTTTCAATAGCTCTAGCTATTGAGGACCACAGCTGGGATGGAGGAGGTGGTAGGAAAAGGGGGAAGAAAGCGTGCCCTGCCAGTGACAGTAGCAAACACTACCCAGGGAGGAAGCCCAGGAAGTAATGTCTGAAGTAAATGTCTGAAGTAAATAAAAGTTGTCAAATACCTCTTGAAATACACCAATTCAAATAAAATCACAATTTTGAAGTGCTACCGTCTAAACAAATTCAAGAAGTATACAGATGAATGTGATAGTCTCTGAGGTCAAGGTATTCTGGGTTTCTCGATTTGAGTCAGGATTCCTAGCAATGACCAGTATGTGAACAGGGGAGAGATATATACCCAGTTGGGAAGACGTGGTATCATATAATACACGCATCACAGTAATCCCAAGAAAAAAGAACAGCTATCCTGTTGTCCTCACTAAAACAGGGACTCAGTGCAATGCCACACCTGTGCTCACTTTCTCCCTCCTCAACAGTGCTCTCAGAGCCTATTCAATTTAACTAATACTTCAAAGAAGTAACAGTAAAATAAATATATGGCATTAATCTCGCTGGACCTTGGGTAAAGGGATTATTCTGGTGTCTATTAGCCTTTAAAAATTTTTAACAAAATCTGTCCTAAAGTTCCCATGCCAGTGGGTATGAAATGATCAGACCCATACACCATTGAATGGGCTATAGAGTGGTATTACATAGGAAGTGTTACTGCCTCCATTTTCTGCCCAATAAGGAATCCAAAGGAAAAGAGTCTTTCCATAAAAGAGAGTATCACAAAATACCCTCTTCCATTGCAACGGGGGAGAGAGCAGAAAGGCAGTAGGTAAAAAGAACTCAAAATAAAACAGAGTATTATAGCACCATGCTAAAAGAGAAAAGAAACCATTTCCAACTTGAGGAGAAAAGAGCAAAGACATTTTTTTCTAAGGCATATTGGATGGAGGCAAAAACTCCTACAAAGAAAAGAGAGCGAAGCAGCTTCCACACAAAGTAATATAAGTGGTCTGATATATAAGAAAGACTTCCTGGGGTAGAACAGGAAAGGGTAAGCCCAGTAAGAAACTCAGGAAAGAGAATCTAAAGGAAATCAACAGTAAGAAACAGTGGAAATGTCTAATTAAACATGGTGGTTTTAACACATGTATTTATCTCTCCCCCTCACCAATCTGTACTAAACTGACAGTAAAGTCATAACTCACAACAGCAAACAGAACAAGTAAGAAGAATGCAGATAAGATTAAAAAAAAAAAAAAAATTGGAGATGGGAGACAGATGGATGGGCGGCCGCTGGCAAGGACAATGACCAAAGGCATAAATCAAGAAATCAGATCCCAGAAACACTCAAGAACTGGAAATTGAACTTCAACAAGGGGCCCAAAGCGAAGCGCTTAGTTGGAGTGGGTTTAAAGAACAGGTCATTCCCCTGGGAACTTGCCTTTCTCAGTCAGGTGTCTGCCCTACACTGAACCCTGGCAGAGGCTATTCTCTGAAGAGGATGAACTACACAAGTCAGAACTGGGACACCAAGTACAGTGGAAATCACAACGAAGAGTCATACTGAATGGGAACAAAGCACAAGAAAGTTCGTGTAGGACTGGGAGACCCTGCACCCCTTCTTGATCATCTCAGAAAAACAGCAGTTAGGCTTTCATATCCTAAAAAATCGACTAGTAAGTTTGCTCTGGGGGATCAACTCAGCCAAGGAAAAAGATGGATTTATACTGACAATCTGATAGTTCTCCTATGAAATGACTAGGTCTTCTCCAACATTCCCTACTCTAAGGCCTCCACTTGACAAGCACCAGTGGCACAAAGAACTTCCTATCAACTATTTTGCACATTATTCATAATATGAACTCAGTCAAGAGTTCTTTCCAAAGGCATGATCTAGACTCACCAAAATTAAAAATCTCATCAGACAATGCAGAGACCAAAAAAATAAACAGAAATAAAGAACTCAATGGAAACTCGAGATCATTTAGGAAATATAGTAAAAAACGAATAAACAAACAAACGAACAAAAACAACTCTTCAAAATTCCCCCAAGCTATATTTAGTATATTCAAGTTTAAGATAGGAGACAATATATTATTCACTGAAAAAGAACAGGTTGATTTTCAAAAGAACATTTGAAGAAAAGTGCTTTTGGAAATAAATGTTAGCATTAATTAAAAATTTAATTGAAGCATTAAAAACTTTTTAAATGTCTAGAAAGCAGAGAAAACCAGAAAGAAAATTGACAAATAAATAATAAAGAACATTTTCTGAAACTGAGAGAAATTAATTTCAAAATTAAAAAGATTCCCTGAGTACCAAGAAAAAGGTCTACATCAGGGATGAAAACAAAGTTCTAGAAGTTTCCACAGAGAATGAGTTAGGAATCAGAATAGTCTAGGGCTTAAAATAACAATACAGGGACCTAGAAAAGAACAAAGCAATGTCTTCAAAAGGCTATGAAAAAAATTTATTTTCTAAACTAGAATCCTAAACCCAGATAATTAATCAAGTTACCAAGTATGAAAGATGGCATGGTCATATGTTCAGTGACATAAACCAAGAACAAGAAAGACACATGACCCAAAGCTTAGGTATTTAACATACAAATGATAGAAAAGAAACTTTTCAGTAAGATGGTGAAGGGAAGCCTCAGGATAGCAGGTTGGAGATCAAGTAGTCCGGACTGGATTAGAAGGACTGACAACTTCAAGGACAATCTCAAGGGGAGAAAAAACTGATAGGTTACCCGATTTTGATTTGTTTCAGAAGTTTCATAGTTTTACTAAATAATCTGGGACCTCAATTTGTAACTGAAATTATAATAATTCATATTATCAATTAGGAATAAATGAAGAGAAAACAATTATAACTAAGAAAATCTAAAAGTTATGCAAAGAAGGATAAAGTTGCTAAATCTAAAGATGTTGTACATATAAAACTAATGAAACACTGTGTGTCTACTATACTTCAAGAAAAAAATTTCTTTAAGTTCCTCAAGGAAAGAAATTCAATCATAGTATGTCATGTGGCTTTGCTAAGAACAGCATTTACAGCATCACAAGATTACAAACACCATGTATTAAAAGTCAAAAAGCAGAGGAAATAAATACACTTGGGGATAGGAACACAACAGAGAAAATCCTCTCTTGATGTGTTCCTCTGTACTCTGTAAATCGGTGGTTAGATCTCGAGGCCTGCTCAGATTCAGGTTTAATTTTGTTGGTGCTCTGTGTAAACTTCTGTCAGAACATCATAATGCCTGGCTATTGCTCTTGGTGATGTCCACAAATACTAACAATCATTACCTACATGTATTACTTCACCAGGGATTACCAAATTGTGATTCCTAAATATATTATTCTTTCTTGATGTAGTAGTGGGATTATTTTTAAAAGATAAATTCACAGTCCCCTCCCCCCATTAAAACCAGGTTATCACAGGGTAAATTTCACGTAGGAATCACAGAAAATAAATGCTTAGTCATTTGCTTTATTTATCAGTTTTCAATAGTCATTCTTGCTTTTATAAAGGTTTCCCTTGGGTTTTGTATGCTAATTTATATAACCTGCCATTTCACTAACTTCTCTCTGTTTAGAGTATTTTCATTGATTCTTTTGGATTTTCCAGATACATCATCAAAAATCTGCAAGTAAAGATAATTTCACCTCCTTCTAACTTGCTTTCATTATTTAGGAATAATGATGTTATTCATAACATCAGAATAATGTTATTCTGCTCTTTTTTTTCTCATGGTTTCGTATAGGATCCAACCAATAATTTTTCTATTGTTATTTTAAGTAAAATTAATTATTCAGTAGTTTAAGACAGGGGTGTGGCCAAGATAGCTTTTCTAGCTTCCTGGAATAAAGTTCTTTCACCTGTTTCACGAAGTTAAAAAAAATAAAGACAATCTAGCACACACTGAGATCCTCCCTCATCTGTTTTGCTCCAACATTTCTTTCTGGACCATGCCTTTCCTTTGCACCCCCACTGAATGGGACCTACACAGAAGTCTGCTTGAGCACTTTCTATTCAATGCCAGGCTTTGTCCTGGAACGGTGCTTCAATTTGACATTCTAGAGAAGCCACAGAAAGGCCAGCAGACTACTCCAATATTAGTAAACCACCCTGGTCTCCTTGCACTCACCTACTCACAGAAGCCATCAAAGTCCCTCCCAGTTGCTGTCACTGTCCTCAGAATGTCCCAACAAGTTACCAGTATGTACCTGATGGCAACGGTGGGGGGTAGTATTTCTGAGAACAGTCTCAAAGAGGAGTAGTCCTTTCCCCTTCCCTGATTTCCATCCTCACACGTCCTAATACCATGCAGTTCTGAAAACTATACACAGTCTGTTCTCCCTCACTTTTATTCTGAGGTGCATGGAGATACTTGCCAACTGTAGCTGTTGTCAATATTACCTACTGGTTTTGTTTTTACTATCCTAGTTGTTCTAGCCATGAGAGGGGTTTCAAAACCTATGCCACTGCCATCCTCCCAGACTTGTCTATTTCATCTTTTAAGTTATGTTTCAGCATTACTTTAGTAAAGATAACATGGAACTTTAGAGGAACTACAAAAAGCATCAGGCAAGATTCAACTTTCCTTGATAAGAACCAAAACTAATTCCTTATTAAATATTAAAAATACGGAAACTCCATGGTCATCATTTATATTATGATGCACACACTGACGTTTACAACTACGTGACCCCCCAGTAGCAACAAGCACAGCCAGCACCCACATCCTTGTTTCTAACTACCACTTTCCAAGAAAAGGAACTGAGATTCTTTGGAGAAATGGCTGGTTTTAGATCTGGGGTTGAGAAAAACACAATATAAGCCAAAAATGTCTTGTAGGACCAGAAGGTAAGGACGTGTTCAAAAAAACAAAGGGACGAAGACATCTTAAAAAGGCATAAGGGCCAACCTAAAAGAGCTCCCAATGGCTACGTAGAAAGAATCTGAGCAACAAAAGAAGAAATGCACCAGCAGATCATAACTAGTATTGAGATACAACACAGGACAGCTAGTTACATTTACATTTCAGATAAAAGGTAAATAATTCTTTAGTACAAGTAGGCCTCACTGCAATATCTGAAAATGCCAATTTCTATATATCATTTTAGGTTGATATATAATATTATGATAACTATGTAGTAAAATATATACAATTCTCTTTCCATAACATAGGCTTAATCATTCCCAACAACTTCTTTCTCCTAAAATGCTACTAAATCTAAAAGTTCTCCCAGGAGTTAGTGATACATCTGTGACCTAGACAGATGCTACCCTGCACTCACAGACAAGACTATGGGGTCAGTTTGGAAAAAAGCAGATAACCAATGCTCCTCACAAATGCTGCATTGATAATATTTATTTTGGCTTCATTAACACAAAATGTGACCAGATTTGTGCAGTGTCATACAGTTTAATTGAATTGAAGCGTCAATACTCTTCTAGCAGTTGACATTTCTGGCTCTGTTTGCCCTCAACAAATTTAATATTTAATATCTGTAGAATGGCATGTTTCTTAGCAGGATGATAGAATCAAAATTCTCTTAGCATCCTCCTCTTACTTCTTACTTACTACTCTTAGAACATCTACTCAGAAGGTTCTTAAGTGTAAGCTAAATCTGAAAATTACTTAATTCTAAAAGATCATAAGGGTTTTTACAAGGCTAAATGCAAGCCGGTTTTAGAAATACAAGTTTCAGCAAAAATTTACGGTAAAAAATTCACCTCAGAACTTTATACCTTCTTAGGTCAAAAGGCATGTCTTGCCTTAATTTAACATGAGTAAGAAAATTTCATTACAATGAACGGGATTTCTCCTTAAGGAGACCAATTTCAACATCTAGCTCTTAAATGTTAAATTTAAATTTTAAAAATTTAAAATTAAAATTTTAATTTTAATTTTAATTTTAAAACAGTTACACTGGGGGCACCTGGATGGCTCAGTGGGTTAAAGCCTCTGCCTTCAGCTCAGGTCATGATCTCAGGGTTCTGGGATCGAGCCCCATATTGAGCTCTCTGCCTGCCTCTCTGCCTACTTGTGATCTCTGTCAAATAAATAAATAAAATTTTTGAAAAAACAAAAAAACAAAACTGGAACAAGACAAGTGAATACACTTGAACATTTACTCTGAAATGACATTCTTCATGAATTTGCCAAACCCAAAACTATATTGCCCACAAAAACAGTAAAGTTCAATATCCTCTTCCAAGGGTTTGAAATCCTCTAACTGGAAACAACTAGGAAAAAAAAATGATTTTTCCAAAAATTAGTTGAATCATTTCTCATTTGCTTGCTGAGTCCTTATGAATAAAGAGTCTGTATATAGATTTGTGCTCTCTCTTCCCCCCAAAACACTGAACCACCCTGAGAGAGCGCACATAATAAGGCACCAAGAAAGCTCCTTGTCCTCTTCCAGCACAGCGCCACGACTGTTAGAGGGACACTCCTTCAGCTTCCCGGCTGGCAAAGAAGACCCCACTCACCGAGCTGGGGCTGGAGTGCCGCCTAACTTTGGGAGACTCTTTGCCAGTGGAGGAAGACTTAAAGTTGATGCAAGCATTGTTCTCCGAATGCACCCTCTTCACTTGATTAGCTGGTTTCTCAAATGGGTCAAAAGTGCTCTGTGTCCTCTGAACCCTGACTTTTTTATCCTCAGGAATTGTGTCCAAGGGTTTGATCACTGAGTCCATTCCCGGGCAGTTCCGTGTAGACATCTTTGTGACACATATCTAGGAAAAAAGAAAGAAAGAAATTCAAAACTCCCCACTGAAACTTTAGTATCATGAAACACTCGATTTATTACTCTAGAAAGCATGCTGATTTCCATTTCAGGAAATACCCAGAAAGTTCACACTCTAAAAACAATACCAGCTTAAATCCCAGTATGAAAAATTCCTCATAATTATTCTGCTTCTAGGGCAGACACTAAAAATGCTGTCCATAAAATGGGAAGCTTAAGGTTCAGACTACTAGTCCCCTCATGTGGTTCTTGACCCCTCTCCTAATTTTTACCACCTGCCTGCAAGTGCAATGATTCTGAATCATTAGGAAGTTGGACAACTTGCCTTAATAATAGTAATTTTTTTTTTTTTAAATCAGTTGAGCTAAATCAGATGGGCATTTTAACTAACAGGTCATCATGGAAGTAGCAAACACAGCTAGAGGAAGAGATCACCATGTATTTCAAAAGTAAATCCATCCTATCCTAAGTTCATCTCCAAACTGGAATATAAAACTTGAGCATATAAAAGAGGTAATGGTTAGAGATTGAAAACAGTATGTTTTCTAATACCAAAACTAATGGATGCGTAGAAATAATGCTGTAAAAGAGAAACACTGAGTAGCACTCATTTCAAAATCCACAAGACCCCTATTTGCTTTCCAACTTCCCTCATTCTCTTGCCTGCCTGCCCCAGTCTCCCATTTTACTTTAGTCTCTGACTTTTGCCCTCATTGTTTCCTAGTCTATGTTCTAAGCCTTTCATTCTTCTTATACTCTTTAGACTTTGTTGTTCTTATTAAATAATTTTATGGCATCTAGCTTGTCTGTGAAGCTAGGTATCTATACCTATAACTTTACTATTCTCTCTAGAGGAAAGGTAATTCTGAAATTGCTTTTAAAGTTTTCTTTTTCTTGCTGTGAAGTTTCCCTATCTTTATTTTTTAAAGCAGAAAAACAGAAGAAAATCCCATAAAAAATATAAAGTATCTGAGTGTTACATACAGGATGATTCCACATGAGGAATACATGTATGTATGTGTATGAACACATACAGATACAGATAAACATGCAGACTCACAGAGACAGAAACAGACCTAAATATCTGTATGTGTATGTGTGAGTACAGTGAAAGGAATAGAAGAAAACACACCAAACTGTTAACATAAGATACCTCCAGACATGTGGAATTGAACTGGTAAAGGGTAAGATTACTAATTTTTTATATGCCTTCCATTGTTTGAATTGTATAATAAACATGTCTGACAATGAAATTGTTTTAAACTGCTGAAGTAGGAAAGTAGATATAATTAAATTATGCCCTTCCTTAAAAATTTTTAAACAAACCAAAAAAAGGTTTAATTAAATCGTGGGGCACTTGTGTGTCTCAGTCAGTTAAACATCTACCTTTGGCTCAGGTGATGATCCCAGGGTCCTGCATCAGCTTCCTGCTCAGCAGGAAGTGTGCTTCTCCCACTCCCTCTGCCCCACCTGCTCCTCCTCTCTCAATCTCTCTCTCTCTCTCTGAAATAAATAAGTAAAATCTTTAAAAATTAAAAAAAAAAAAAAACTTAAGCATCAGTTCTGTCCTAAGTATGACTCAACTGCAAAGCACAGGTTGAATTTTAATTAAGTCAAATAAGAAGGATATCATCACACTTTTTAGCAAACCATAATACTATTAAAGGAGTCCTGGTAAGTTTTAAGGCACATTTCTCTATCCATGATCAAAAACTAACAATTTATCACAAGTAGATAAGATGCACTAAATATTTTTAAGGATTTATGTTTTCTTCTTAAGGATATGATAGTAAGAGGCAATAGATGTGATGTGGGTATGAAACCACCCACATCACTGAGGCAAGTCGATTACAATAATGTATAAACACATAGGCCTGAGAAGTCAACAAACCCCAAGTACAAGAAACACAAAGAAAAAACATGAAGGTACATCAAAATCAAATTGCTTTAAACCATTAATACATTAAAAAGGAGCCAGAAAGGATTTAAAAGATTTAAGTATGACAGTAAGTATCTAGAAAATAAATAATACAATAGGAGAATTGTAAAGTATCTTGAACTAAATGAAAATAACACAAAATATCAAAATGGTAGAATGTAGCTAAAGGAGTACTTCAACTGGAGAATACTAAATGCATACAGTAGGAAAGAAGAAAGGTCTCCAAGTAATGTGACTACACCTTAAAATACCAGAAAAAGAAGAGCAAATAAAACTCAAAATAACTAGAAGAATGAAAATAATGAATAAATACCAGGATGTAAGTACACAAAATAGAAAACAGAAAGCAATAAAGAAAATCAATGAAACCAAAAGGTGGTTGGTTTGTTTTCAGAGATCTTTAAAAAAATAAATAAACCTCTAGCCAGACTGATGAGGACAAAATGTAAAAAAACACATACTGCCAATATCAAAAATTGGAGAGGCATGATATCCTACAGACCTAAATATAATTATGAACAACCTTATGCCAATCAATTCAGCAACTCAGATGAAACACATTCCTTAAAGGACAAAAACTACCAAAGCTCACTCCAGAAGAAACAGATAAACTAAATAAATCTACATCTATTCAAGAAATTAAATTTGTAGCCAAAAACCTTTCAACAAAGAAAAAGCAAGAGTTAGGCAACACTACTGGCAAAGTAAACCATACATTTACAGAAGGAATAACATCAATTCTAGAGAAATTCTTCAAAAAAAAAAAAAATTAATGAGGCAAGAATACTTCCCAACTTATTATATGAAACCATCACCCCAAACCTACAACCAGACAAAAATACTGTAAGAAAACTATAGACTGATTGCTCTCATGAATATAAATGTAGAAATCTTTAGCACACTTCTAATAAACTTAATCCAATAGTATGTAAAAAGGATAATAAATCATGAAAAAGTAGAATTAACCCCAGGAAGGGGAATAAGGCTTAACATTCAAAAATGTGTAGGTTACCATTTTAGGGGCGCTTGGGTTGCTCTGCTGGTTAAGCGTCTCATTCTTCATTTCGGCTCAGGTCATATCTCAGGGCTGTGAGATCAAGCCCCACCTTGGGCTCTGTGCTGGGGATGGAACCTGCTTGAGATTCTCTCTCTCCCGCTCCCCTCACTCCCATTCACAAGTACTCTTGCTCTAACACACACAAAATGTTCAGTTTACTATTTTAATAAATAATGGTAGAACGTTGTTTCTAAAACAGTTCCCAGCAACGGCCATTTCCAGATATTCACACTCTTACTTAGCCCCCAGACCTTGAATGTGGGCTGTACTTTTTGACTTGTATCCAATAAACAGAATGGCAGAAATCATGGAATATCACTTCAGAGAAATAATTATAAAAAGACTATAGCTTCTGTATCGGTACTCTTCCCCTCTCTCTTAGATCACATAGTCCTAAGGAAGGCCAGCTGCTACGCCGTAAGGCAGCCCTGTCAAGAGGCACATGTGCAGAAAGACTGGGGCCTAAAAACACCAACATGATCTGTGCTTTCAAGTACAACTACAGCTCTGGTCTATTGCTTGATCAGAACTTCAGAGAGACCCTGAGCTAGAGGTACCCAGATAAGGAGTATCTAAATTCTAGACCCACAGAAAATATTAGATAAACCATGTTTGCTATTTTAAGATGTTAAGATTTGGGATAATCTGTTATGCAGCAATAAATAATACATAGATATTTTTAATCGTATGATCACCTCAATAGTCTCAGAAAAAGCATCTGACAAAATCCAGTACCCATTTATGATAAAAACATTACCAATTAAAAATAGAAACACAGAATGGCTAAAATTAACAACATAGGAAACAACAGGTGTTGGTCAGGATGTGGAGAAAAAGGAACACTTGTGCACTGTTGGTAAGAATGTAAACTGGAGAAGCCACTGTGGAAAACAGTACGGAGGTTCCTCAAAAAGTTAAAAATAAAAATATCTTATGATACAGCAATCTCAATACAGGGTATTTACCCAAAGAATATGAAAACACTAACTCAAAGGAATACATGGATCCCTGTGTTTATAGCAGCTTCACAATAGCCATGGTAATGGAAGCCATCCAAGTGTCCACTGATAGATAAATGGGTAAAAAAGATGTGCTATATACATACACTGGAATATTATTCAGCCATAAAAAATGAAATCTTGTCATTTGCAACACCATGGACAGAACTCGAGAGTATAATACTCAGCGAAGTCAGTCAGTCAGAGAAAGAGAAATACTGTATGATTTCACTCATATGTGGAATTTAAGAAACGGAATAAACAAGCAATGAAAAAAATGAGAGAGAGACAAATCAAGAAAGAGACTCTTAACTCTCAAGAACAATCTGATGCTTACCAAAGGGGAGGTGGGGGGGGTAGGTGGGTGAAATAGGTGATGGGGATTAAGGAGTGCACTTGTGATGAGCTCAGGGTGATGTATGGAAGTGCTGAATTGTATTGTATGTATTGTATTATATTGTATTGTATTGTATTGTATTGTATGGAAGTGCTGTATTGTACACCTGAAACTAATATAATACTATATATTAACTAACTGAAATTAAAATACAAAATTCAAAAAAATAGAAGAAAACTTCTTCAAGCTGAAAAAAAAAAAAGTCAGTGTGACATAAAAGTTAGTGGTGAGAAACTGAATACCTTCCTCCTAAGAACAGGAACAAATCAAGGACGTCCACTCTAATCACTGATTTAACATTGTATTATAAATTCTAGAAAATGCGGGGCGCCTGGGTGGCTCAGTGAGTTAAGCCGCTGCCTTCGGCTCAGGTCATGATCTCAGGGTCCTGGGATCAAGCCCCTCATCAGGCTCTCTGCTCAGCAGGGAGCCTGCCTCCTCCTCTCTCTCTGCCTGCCTCTCTGCCTACTTGTGATCTCTGTCAAATAAATAAATAAAATCTTAAAAAAAAAAAATTCTAGAAAATGCTACAAGGCAGAAGAAAAGAAATAATAAGCATCCACACTGGAAAGGAAGAAGTAAAGCTGATTTTATTCACAGAAGATATTATCATCCACGTAGAAAATCCAATGAAATCTAGAGAAAAAAAAAAACACTAGAATTAATAAATAAGGGTCGCCTGGGTGGCTCAGTGGGTTAAAGCCTCTGCCTTCAGCTCAGGTCAAGATCCCAGGGTCCTGGTATCGAGCCCCGCATCGAGCTCTCTGTTCAGCAGGGAGCCTGCCTCCTCTTCTCTCTCTGCCTTCCTCTCTGCCTACTTGTGATCTCTGTCAAATAAATAAAATCTTTAAGAAAAAAAAAGAATTGATAAATAAGTTCTCAAGGGTGCAAGATAAAGATCAATATACAAAAACATCTGTATTTCTAGATATTAGCAACAAACAATTAGAATTCTAAAATTTTAAAAATTATAAAAAATAAAGACAATAAACAACAATTTATAAGAGCTTTGAACAATATAAAATATTTAGTGATAATTCTGACCAAATGTGTGCAAGATCTATATACAGGAACTATAAAACGTGGCTGAGAAAAGTAAAACCTAAAGAAAGAAAAAAAGAAAAGAAAAAAATCCACAGGTCTTTCAATTTACTGTGACACTTTCCAGAAGAAGCTAATCTCTGTGTTTCAGCCATAAAATATTACTAGTTTCTTAATTTAAAAGGAGATTTACATATGCATATATAAATCAAGTGAGGCCATAAATGTATATAAAATGATAATATAAAAAGATGCAAATGTAGACTGAATTGATACATAGATAATGGGGAAATGGTGACCATATTTGGACTACAACTCTATCCTTGAAAATAGCACCAGGAAGCACAGAGCCATAGAAACATCTCTTTTTGCAAAGGAGAAGATGGAGCTAACTCTACATTCTATTAAACCCTATATTCTATTTTTTATTCAAGGTCTTTGAACATTCTTAGTAAAATATATTTTATCAGATAGAATACTGGATTTCCCGAATGTTTATAGCAGCAATGTCCACAATAGCCAAATGATGGAAAGAACCTAGATGTTCATCAAAAGAGTAATGGATAAAGAAGATGTGGTATATATATATATATATATATATATATATATATATATACAATGGAATACTATGCAGCCATCAAAAACCCCCTAAATCTTAACATTTGCAATGACATGGAGGAAACTAGAGGGTATTAAGCTAAGCAAACTAAGTCAATGAATAATCATATGATCTCTCTGTTATGAGGAATCTGAGAGGCAGGGCAGGGCGTCGTGGGGGTAGGGAGGGAAAAAATGAAACAAGATGGGACCAGGGAGGGAGAAAAACCATATGAGACTTTTAATTTCATGAAACTGAGGGTTGTTGAGGGGTTGTGGGGGAGGGATAGGGTGTTGGGTTATGGGCATTGGGGAGGGTATGTGTTATGGTGAGTGCTATGAATTGTCTAAGACTGATGATTCACAGACCTGTACCCCTGAAGCAGATAGTACACTATATGTTAATTAAAAAAATAAAAATAAAATAAAAAGAGTATTGTGTTTTCTTCTATTATGTGAAAAACTTTTATGAGAGAAGTTTACGCAGTATAAACTTGTAACACATATACACCAACACAGCTACAGCAAAATGTATTAGCTAGGACTAAATGACAAATGTCACTTCAACATGTCAGCAGAGGAAAGAAGAGCTAGCTATAAGGACACCATCAAAGCTGAAAGAATGAACTTAATACTTAACGAGTTCCTGGAATCACATAAACTCATATAAACCTTTCATTTACCATTCTTTGTGCTAACAGTTCTGACAAAAATAAGACTCACAAGGTTTTCTGTTGAGGAGAAAGATGTACTCTCACTGGAAATTTGGATAAATTCTCTGATATATATAATTTAAACAAGAGATATTATTATGGAATGTACTGCCAAGTAAGGCCTTATGTATTTCCTCAAGCTTTATATTAAGGGACCTACATTTTTATGTACAGTCAGGTGGCATCTCATTTCATAGACCTGTCTATGGCACACTGGATAATTACAAAAATCAGTGTGAACTATGCACTATGGAAAACCAGCTTCTCTAAAGTGTTCTAACATGAAGGCAGAAGAGTGGCAGCCTTTTCCTAATTTTGATGGGAAAGAGTATTTCAACAAAATTTCCTAAACTTTAAATATTTCCCATAAACATTCTTAAGCACTTCAAAAATCTATTATTTTTGCCTTCTACCAGCAACAACAAAATACAAGCAGAAAATTATCATTAACATAAAGTAAACTTCCTTAAAATAGTATACTTGTATGGAAACATGCCGATGGTTGTGATTTTCTTTGTTACATTCACCACATATTTCTTGCTAGCTAGTTCCTACTTCCTATGATACTTTTACAATGTATCCGTATCCCACAATGGTTTGCAGAGTCCCATTCTTTCCAGGTACCCCAGAAACAGAGCACATCTGGGACTCAGAATCTTCTTATCCAGTTCCATGCAGGCAAGAAGGTTGTCTGCATTACTGCCCTCTTCCCACAGTGCTCACACAGTGCCTTACTCAGTGCCTGGCCCACCAGAAAGCTCAGTAAGGTTCTGTCAAATTAAAAGATCACATTTGAGAAAGTTCATTCAAATAGGTAGTCTTCTTGCTGTTGCTAATAGGACTGACGCTATGAAACAATTCTCATCCGAAAGCTATTGTTAAAAAGACAGCAGTCTTGACACAAAAATAATAAATATACAAATTTATGCATAAAATGCTATCAACAATTTTTTTTTAAGGACAAGCTCCTTGTGATAGGCAGAATTCTAAAATGACACCTCATGTCCCTCACCTTTGGAAGGCAGAGAGCTCACGACTATACCCACGCTGTGGCTCTCACCTTTCAATAATCCCCTCCCCTTTGAGAGTGAATACAACAAGGTATCATAGCTATGATTATATTCTGTGATGTGGCAAAGATGGAGATTATCCTGAGTGGGCCTGACCTCATCAAGCAAGCTCCTGAAAAGCAGAGAGCTTCCTTCAGCTAGTTGTAGGAAAAAAAGGAGAGACGTGATCTGGGTAGCCTGGAAGAAAACAAACACGTTAAGCTTTGAACTGAAATGGAAGCCACATGGCACAGCACGGGGTGAGCTGAGAGGGCTCACTGGCTGACAGCTAGCAGGCAAATGGGGACAATGGTCCTGTTGCAACCACAAGCAAATTATTTCTGCCAGTAACCAGCAAGCTGCTTAAGAGGATCCTGAGCCCCAGGTACAAACCACAACCATGCCCAAAATCTTGATTTTGAGAGAGCCTGAGGGCAGCGAAACCAGCCCTGCTGCGCCTGAATGTCTACAGAAACAGAGCTAAGAAGCTAGTACGTTTGTGGTGATAAGTTACACAGCAATAGAAAACTAATACGCTTGCTTAACTGAAATTGCTTGCAGTGCTTTGACATCTGAGCAGAATGTCTAAACTCAGGAATGTGTCCCAGATACCATTTTCTGAGTCTGATAGACTGTATCAGATCCAGGCAAAAGTCAGTGATGATTCTTATGGCCATTATCAATAAATGACCACATATTGAGAGTTTTCTCCATTAGCATTTTAAGCTCACAAACAAGTTCTCTACATAATTCAGGTTATACACAATTAACGCTGGTCTTCACGTTGCCTGGGCTTATGTGAATAACACCATTATCAGCACCTGCTTTGTACATGTATCTTCATCCGGGAAAGTAATCTATCCTTGAATTTTCCACATAGGACAGAATGACTGTTCTAGAAAAGTTTCAAGTTTCCAATATTTGAGACAAACATCTTAAACGTGATCTATCCAGCTGTGTTAACCAGAAGCAGAACAGAAGGAAGCATCCAGGCCCTTCATAAAGGTATAGAGACAACCTCACGAGCTTGTCAAGCAACTCATCTTGCAGACCCCAAAGAGAAGTCGGAGGGGTTGGGTCCAGAGAGAGATGCAGGCCAGGTGAAGGAAGAACAGCACTCCTTCCCCCAAGAAAGACACAATTTCTGGCAGCTTGAAGAATAAAATTATTGAAGAACCCAGGGTACACAAAGAGAAGAGTGAGCACACTGGAGTCCTAGCAGGGAAAGAGGGTTCTAGAAGTCAGGTTATTCACTGGTGCTCCTCCCTGGTGCCTAAATTGTCATCTGACTCCTTCTACCAGTCTGTCAGCAACCTAAATAAACATTCCCCCTACCCAAAGAGAAATCTCTTTCTTCCCACAACAAAATGCTTGAAGACACATAAAATCTAATACTTTAACAAAACTAAAGGACCAAAGCATGGTATATCAAACTGAAAAAAAAAAAAATCAATGGGAACCCATAACCTCAAAAGGCAGATTTTTCCAACCACCCAACAGTAGCTCTTTGATGCATTACTAACTTTCTTGTGTACCTCTAGAGCCCAGATTTTGCTCTATGTTCCAATTCTCCACTATGAAAAAAAGAGGAATCCTTGAAAGGTAATCCGATTCCAGTTCACAGGGCAGGAAACTCAAAACAGCTGTGAAATATCCAGCTGTAACCAGAAAACTAAGACCCTTTCAAAAATGTCAGGGGAGGGGCGCCTGGGTGGCTCAATGGGTTAAGCCACTGCCTTCCGCTCAGGTCATGATCTCAGGGTCCTGGGATCGAGTCCCACATCAGGCTCTCTGCTCAGCAGGGAGCCTGCTTCCTCCTCTCTCTCTGCCTGCCTCTCTGCCTACTTGTGATCTCTGTCTGTCAAATAAATAAATAAAATCTTAAAAAAAAAAAAAAATGTCAGGGGACAATGCTAGATTGGACAAAGGAGTCTGCCTATAAGGATTCCTAAGAGCCAAACAGTGATTATGTATTTGGACATCACAAGGAAAATAAAATCATGGTTAAATGGAACAAGTTGAGTTAGAGAAAGACCACTATGATTTCAAAAAAGAAAAGTTTTTATAAAGGGCAAAAGGCAGTTATGAAATAAAAGAAGCATGAACATAATAGGATATGGTTGGTTTTAATCCATGGAACTAACTGCAGAGAATAAGGAGGAAGACAGGCTAGAGCTGTCTAGAGAAAGGAGGAACCGTACCTGTAAGGACCTATTTAGAAACTGTCCCTGCTCCCCTTCCCCCAGGGGACTTACTTGGTGACAAGTCCCTGAAACCAGCTTCAGATAACAAAGCCCAGATACAAGGGTGGGTCAGGCCAGGTGGAGACATCCGATCAGTGGGGGGATGCATACTGTCTCCTTGGTTACCAAGGAGTAGGGGCCCCGCCCTTTGGGAGCCTTTTGGGCACCAATCTTAATCGAGGTGTAATAGGCTGGTTCAAATGTCTAATGGGGAAACTGTAACTCAATTGGTGACCTAGCATCACTGTGGAGTTTTCTGTGTGAGTTACAATCTCATTGGCTATCTGTGCGTGGCCAGGCCCAACCACATGGCCTTTGCCCTTAAAAGCTAGACTGTGAAACAGAAAAGGGTCACCCTCTCTTTTAAGAGGTGCGGCCCAGAACGTTTGGTTAGATTCTTGATGCTTGGTGCGAAATAAAGCTTTGCTTTATTGCTTGACCTTCGCTTTGTACCAGTCTCGCTCCTTTAATCATGGACCCATTATTGGGGCATAACAGTAACCAAAGCAGGAATGACTGGTCACGGCCTGAAGAGAGCCTAAGGAGCACTAGCGTAGGAAGGGCAGGGTACACTCTAATACCAGGGCAGGTCAATATAACACAGTAACAGACAGAAGAGCATGTGATGTTGCCTAAGCAATAGTTACGAAGAACATACCTGGTAGAGAGAAACCAGATTACAAAGGAAACATCTGTGAAACCAAGGCAGGAAGCATTTTTTGGAAATGAGTTAAATTTTAATAACTAAGTGAAATTTAACCCTTAAAAAAAAAAAAAAAAGAACCCAAATGACTGCTAACCAGTAACACAGATCTGAATCACTGTGGAAAAAGCAACCAAGACCCCAACAGCCAACAACTCGGGTCCTATAAACCCAGCTGTTCTGAAAGGCCCTGGTTTGTCTGCCGATCTGTAAAGATTACACTATACCAAGAATATTGAAAAAGTATCACTGAAACCCCCGCAAATCATTTAAATAAGTAGCTCTATAACCTTAGGAAGGTATAAAAAGACACATAGAAATAGTAATAAACTTCATTAAACCCACAATGTTGGTTTTTTAAATAAGATGAATATAAGTACAGTAATATAATTTGCAATAATCATATCTGTGCTTGTTTTCCTTATTTGTGTCATCTTCAATTTCTTTCATTAATGTCTTGTTTTTAGAGTATAGGTCTTTCACACCTCCTTGGTTAAATTTATTCCTAGCTATTTTATTCCTTTTTAATGCAAATATAAATGGAACTGTTTTCTTAAATTCTCTAATAGTTACTAGTGTATAGAAACACAACACATTTCTGTATATTGATTCTGTATCCTGCAAATTTAATAAATTTATTTATTAGTTCTAATAGATTTTGGGGGGAGGGTTTAAGATTTTCTATGAGTAGTATCATGTCATCTGCAAATAGTGGCAGTTATTCTTCTTCCTTTCCAATTTGAATGCACTTTATTTCTTTTTCTTGCCTAACTGCTATAGCCAGGACTACCAATACTATGTTAAATAAAAGTGGAAAGAGTGGGCATCCTTGTCTTGCTTCTGATCTTAAAGGAAAAGCTTTCAGCTTTTCACCATTGAGTATGATATTAGCTTGGGTCTGTCATGTATGTCTTTTATTCTGTTGAGGTACATTCCCTCTATGCCTACTTTGTTGAGAGTTTTTAATCTTAAGTGGGTGTGGAATTTTGCCAAATGCTTTTCCTGCAGCTGCTGAGATGATCCTACATTTTATCCTTTGTTTTGTTAATACCACAGATCTGTTTCAACAGACAAGATCAAAAGTGGAAACAAATGGGACTATATGAAACTAAAAGCTACTGCACAGTTAAGGAAACCATCAACAAACAAAAAGGCAACCTACTAAATGGGAGAAGATATTTGAAAGTGATATCCAATATGGGGTTCAATCTAAAATATATCTTTATAGAACTCATACAACACAATATTTTAAAAATCTGAATAAAAAAAATGGGTAGAAGATCTGAATAAACACTTTTCTTAAGAAGACACAGAAATGGTCCACTGGTATATGAAAATGCAAATCAAAATCACAATTACCTCCCAGCATCAGAAGGGCTAGTATTAAAAAGACAAGAAATAACAAGTGATGGTGAGAATGTGTAAAAAAAGTAATTCTCATGCACTGTTGGTGAGAATGTAAATTTATGAAGTCACTATGGAAAACCGTTTGGAGGTGCCTCAAAAAATTAATAATAGAAATATTATATAATCCAACAATTCCACTTCTGAGTATTAATCCAAAGAAAACAAAAACACTAATCCAAAAAGACATCAGCACACCAGGTATGTCAAAACATTATTTAACCAAGAGAGGGAAGCCACCTAAATGTCCATCAACAGATGAGTGAATAAAAAAGGTATTTAATATATACAGTATACAATAAATATCGTGGACTATTACTCAGCCATATAAAAGAATGAAATCTTGCCATTTGCAACAATATGAGTGGACCCAGGGGATATTATCCTAAGTGAAATTCAGACAGAGAAAGACAAACACCATATGCTTTCACTTATACGTGAAATCTAAAAAATCTGTATGTGGAATCTAAGAAAAACAAAACAAATGAAACAGATTCGTAGATACAAAAACAAACTGATGGTTGCCAAAGGGAAGGGGTTGGGGGGAACGGATGAAATAGGTAAAGGGAACTAGGAGGTACAGTCTTTCAGTTATAAAATAAATAAGACATGTAGATGTACAGCATAGGAAATACAGTCAATAATATCATAGCAACTTTGTACAGTGACAGACAGTAACTAGACTAATACAGTGACCATTCTGTAGTATATATATATATCAAAGCACTGTATTTATATACCTGAAACTAATACAATATTATGTATCAATTATTCTTCAATTTTACTAAAAGACTCTTCTCAAAAATTACCTTTGCTCAGAAGCCTTTGTTGATTAAATCCCACTTAGCACTTAGTTTTGCTCCAATATTTCGCATACCCTGGACTATAATTATTCTTCTTGTGATACTTTAACCTCAACAATGTGACTGTCTCCTGTTTTCTATGTTATAGCCCCCACCTCATCCCCCCCAACCCCCCACCAAGAGCACTTTCTCCTTCAAATCTCCACCTGAAGGGTCTAGCAAAGGTTTTTGACTAATTTGGGAAAGTAAGGGCTTTACATTGATTAAGAGTGGTTTTCTCAAATGATATAGGGTCAGAAGAAAACACCTTCGGTTCCTCTTCCCAAAGCCAATCACAGGAAATAGGAGGGCTATCAGTAATACCTGAAAATAACAGAGATTCCAATATTAATGGGAATAAGGCTCTGTATTCTCTATGACTAGCACTTCTGTTCCTTGTTCCTGTTGTGTAGAAACAAAAGTGACAAAATTTACATAAGCAGAGATGTCTCGTGGTACTTGAAGGCAGATAAAGAAGAAGAAATCATCACCAATATTAAAATAAACTTCTGGGTTGTTGTTGTTGTTGTTGTTTTTCCCAGTAAATTCAATAGAACCTAGAATTCAAACAAGGTTAGATATGCACCCATATATTTGGGTGTTCATGTGAATCAATTATTTTGGTTCACTCGTTATTAACAGGGGTCTGTACATTAGCTGAAGGACTCAAAACTCAGTAAAAATTGTTAGAAACTCAAATAGTGTTGGAGGCTCCAAAAGTCACAGTTTGACCTACGATTTTAGCTTGGAGCTATGTAAAATCCAGACAACTGTCTACCAAACTCACAGCAGTGGATTTGAAAGAGCACAACTTAATTCAGTTAAGGTTGGCATTCATTTCAAGTGAATTCATTCAGGCTGAAAATTGTCCCTTTGAATCAACCATTTTCTGGTGATTGGCATTTTATTGAGTTCATGGTGTGATCTTCTCCATTTCTTCGCCCCACACTCTTCACGAAGCCAGACACCAGGGAAAGAACTGGTTTAAAGGAGTCTACACTGATGCACAGCAAATAAGCATGATGCATGAAGCAGGAAGCTAAGTCATGGTCTTCTGAGGTTCATGGAAAAAATATCCATGATCCGTCCAATACAAAGCTGGAAAATATAAATACAGAAAAGCTTTGATACTGCAACAACTCTTATGTTTGTTTTTCTCCTCATCCATTGCCCTGTGAGGGTCTGATGGGTTTCTCCTCTCAAAATCTGCTCCCAATAAAAAACCCATCATCAGTCATCTATAAACTTTTGGACACTTAAATCAGAACGTAACCTCTCCCAGAATTACTTGAACTTTAAGAATTATAGAACCAAAAGCTTCATTCCTTTTCAAAAGAATTTCAGCTACAGGTGCGTAGGTGGGCAAGGTATTCTGGTGGGGGTGGGGGTAGGGGGATGGAGTAAGAGGAATTTCTAATGCCACTGGCATCATAACCCACGACAGCTACCCTCATCTCTAACCTCAGCTTGCAAGATCTAAAAGTATGTTTCCCTCTCTTTGATTGTGGTCTTCTTTTTCTCACGTGCATGCATGCGTGTGCATTATGTGTGCATGCGTGTGTGTGTGCCAAGGTTACACAGAGCAAAGATATGGGATGTGTTATCTATATGTACATAAGGGGATATACGCATGGGTGTATTTTTACTTACAGCTATGTTTTATCAGAACCAAGACCTTGCCTAAAATCACCTCCAGAATATTAGCTAACAACATCCAGGCAAGCCTCCCGTCCATGTTAAGTCACGTAGGTGACTGACAACAAGTCACTTAAAACTGTCTGCATCTCAGTCTTCTCATCTCCAAAATGATACAGCTGAAGTAAATAGCTCTTAAGATCTTTTACAGCTCGGCTCTTCTGTTACGAACTCTAGGCAGCAGTTTACAACTGGTAAATGGTTTTAAAGAGATTAACTACATAAGGCCAGACACAAAAATTCATTTCTTTGTGCTTCCATTTACATTGCATTTCGCTTAGGATTTTAGGTTTAGAAAGGAGGAGGAGGATAGGTTCATGCCACGAACACCCCCCGGTCTCTCCAGGCTCTGTGGGCCTGCCTCAACTCCCAAATCCCAGCACTGCCACTCTCACGGCTGCTCAGTGACGGCGTCCTGGGCCACCTGGCTGCCAGATTATTTGTGAGTGGCACGATGTAGCATAGCAGTCACACTGCACCATGTTTGGCAACCCTGGTTCTGTCGACTAAATGCCAGTCATGTCCTTATGACACTGCCACTGTCACAACTACAAATGCCCTCACAAAACAACTAGGTCATTTTTACATTGTACTTCATCATTTGTCACTTAAATGAATGCTGTCTTGTATGCTTTCACATAAGCCACAGTGGAATTTGTTGTCTTACGTTTGGTTTATTTTGCTGGGATGGGAGGAGGTCATTGTTTTGCCGTTTCTCGTGCGTTCGTTGCGTTTCTATTACCAAACTGGAAACCCCTTGAGCATAGAAATCGTTATCTTCCATTTCTTTAATGTTTCTAAAAGCCCCAAAGATGGCATAAATGGGTGTTCTGTTAACATCTACTCAAAGATGGACTAACTTCCTTATTATGAACCTTCCCCTTTAACTAAACATAGGCTGTTAAAAAAATCAGTCCTACCTACATGCAATGAGGCACCTTCCAAGCCCAGATCTTTTCCGTTCAATGAAAAGAGTTTCACCAGCTGTACCACTCACCAGATTTCCGTATCTATTGCTGTGATTTAATTTAAAAATGCTTATGTTTCTACTGACTGGTTTCTTTGGGGTCTGACCTAATTTCACTGAAACCCTGAATCCACTGGCTAATGGACATAGCTGAAGGGAGAATTCTTGAGGACACTCCATTCCTTTATGCCACTTCAGTGACCCTAGTTTTGTTACAACCCTTGGTGGGCTTCAACGCTTTACCACCAAGAGACTTGATGATTGTTTGGCCAGTTTTATTGTGAAATATTTAGGTGGTCTTCTCAGCAGCTAAAATTTTAATATATGCTGCTAAGACAATTTTATTAAGTTACTTTCCCTTCTGTTACACCTCTGAGGGGCACCTGGTTGGCTCAGTCAGTTGAGCAGCTGACTTGGTGTCTGCTCTGGGTCATGATCTCAGGGTCGTGGGATCGAGACCCGGTTGAGACCCGCATTAGCATGAAATGGGTGTTCTGTTCTCCCTCTCTCTGCCTCTACCCCTCCCCCACATGAGCGTGCACATGCTCCCTCTAAATAAATGACATCTTCTTAAAAAATAATTATATTCTTCACAAACCTGTACCTCTGGGGCAAATAATACATTACATGTTAATAAAAATAATTGAATAAAAAATAAAAAATAATAATTATATTCTTGATTTTAGATGTACATGATAGTTTGCTTACAGGTTCATGTAGACAGATGCTTCTATTTATTGACCTCTATGTTCTTCATTTCACCCTAATCATCATGATAAATTTAACACAAAGTTTGATGAACAACACCATAACTGTAAGAAATGCCCTACGGTTAGTTGTGGCCTAGACAGGTTTTTTGGAACATAGCTATCTTTAGGAATCAGGATTTCATCTGGAATATTCTCTAACCCCTTTCTGCTGTGGACCACTGGTGTTGGCAATGCCTGGGATCTCAGTGCCACTCCTGCCCCCGTAAGTCCCACTGAGTCAGAACTTACACTTGAACATGACCCCCAGGAGATTTGCGTGCACATTAAAAATTGAGGTGCAGGGGCACCTGGGTGGCTCAGTGGATTAAAGCCTCTGCCTTCTGCTCAGGTCATGATCCCAGGGTCCTGGGATCGAGCTTCACATCGGCTCTCTGCTCATCAGGGAGCCTGCTTCCTCCTCTCTCTCTGCCTGCCTCTCTGCCTACTTGTGATCTCTGTCTGTCAAATAAATAAAAATTATTAAAAAAAAAATTGAGGTTCAGTGCTCTACACATACAGTGATAGATTCGGCTGGTATGGCCACATAAGAGATTGAGACTGTACGAGAGGTCGAGAGTTTGAGGGGTAAAATTTGTTTCAAACTCTGGGTACCATATGAATGATAATCATTTTCTTGGGTAACATTTTTACTCAAACTTCTCACAAAAAGTCAGGGCAATTTCATACAATTCTTTAATTTTGAAATACTCTGAAATAAAATTGTCCAGTAGGGTATACCCAAAGTATACCTTATGAATTTTTTGTTAAAGCAATGGGATCAGAGTAAGTGCAAAGTAGAGAAAAAAAGAATATACACGAATTACAACAGCATCTGTACCATTACCTCCTGTGTAGAAATTTGTGGGTTTATGTATTTCTAATACAGAAGTACTGTTTTGTCAGATATGGCTACCATATCTATGAAAAAAAATTACCACAAAATTATCTAAGGAGGTTTGAACCCAGAATCTTTGCTTTGCTTTATTTACCAGAGTTTATTTGGTAGCTTTGGGGGAAAAAAATAATAAAATAGAAGGAAGTCACTTTAGCACCTAGAAACAAAATTTTAAAAAGAACTTGTATTTGTGAAGTGTACCATGTATCCTACCTAAAACAAGCCCTCCCCTAGAAGGTGGGGGGGGGGCCTTTTGCCTACTTGTCATAACTGAACATGTCCCACTGGACAAGGGACAGGAACCCCTGGTCACAAATAGAAGGACGTGGCAACTCTGTAGAAATCTGGGTGGCTTTTAGTCACTGCTTCCACTAAAAACATACTCTATATTCCCAAAAGGTCATGAGGAGAAAGAAGCTATGTGAATTTTGTCTCACTTGGCATCCACAATTATATACTGGCTAAAAACTCCATCATGGAAAAAAAGCGTCAAGAGTGTAGCATTCATATCACATGGCCAAATGAATACATAGTGTTGGGAGGTGAAATATTAGAATTGACATCTATATTACCTACCCTCTCTCATTTATAGCCAGAGGGCTCAGAAATGGGGCACATGAAATGAGAATCCCCACACACAGTAAGGGAGTGGCTCTGTTGAGATTCCACAGAGAAAAAGCCTATTCCAACCTACAAAATTCTCACAGCTGCAGTGAGGAACTGGAGTACCATTCAGGACAAAACAGAAGACTCAGGCTACACAAAGTGGCTCCCAACATGGCTAATTAGTTTCTTCATCAAGACACTACTCCCTTAAAGTTCTCATTCTAGAAAAGAAAAAGTCTGTTCCTGCAAATAAGAACCTTTTCCCCCCTCTCACAGAATTTATAGGTTTAAATATAGCTTTTCTTTCTGTCTGTCTTGGGTCCTAACCTGAGAAAGGGAAAACAGAGTGTTTTCAGAGGACTCCACATGATACAGAGATATGGCATGACCTAGCAAGAAGAACTGACCAATATAACCTACAGCAATTTTAAAATGTCTACCATGCCAGAAGTATTAATAATCAATAAACAGATAAGGCTGAACTCAGATTCATGGCTCTTTGAAATCATGAATATGGTCCAGCACGCTTTCTACCTGTATACACAGGCTTACTGATTGAGGCACTTTTTTTTTTTTGGTTTTTGGGTTTTTTTAAACATCACAAGGACCAGAGAAGCTGTCATTTGTCTCAAAGGCTGTGCAAACGATAGTTTCAGATGCCTTCTGAATTGTTTTGTTTCTCTTCTGAACTTCATTGCACCACCCATAGCTTCTTTGTACTAAACCAGGCTAGTTCTTCCTTCATGTTTATACCTTTCAAATATCTGTAGCTCTCTGTCCCTCATGTAAGATCAAGCATCCAGAAGGCATAATAACATTAAAAATGGAAACTGAAAAAAGACACTACTGGAGGTACTGACTGATCCATTAGGGCCTGAATTTCTTTCCCTTGGTAACCATATGAACAGCATTTAAAAATAAAGATTATAAATATTTTTAAATCCCTTCCCTGAAGGAGAAATAAAATTGTGTACTATCTTTTTACTCTGAAACAGACGGCTATATAAATAAGCAAACTTTTATCTTTTCACCTATTTTAATAAAATTTAGATGTACTATTAATGCTTAAATAATAATTAGTGACTAATGAATGTCAAGAGGAATGTTATAAAGTTCTAAAGTTTAATATTTTTATTCTAATAAAATAAATCGAGATACGGAACTGACCAAAGAATCCAGAAAAATATAGGGCATCACTCAATATAGGATTGACTTTTGAAGCTCTTGAAATTTTCAGGGAATCATATATGGGTCACTAACCACACAGAGCTTATGAAGAGAAACAGGGAACAATGAACCTTTGAGGGGAAAAAATGGAAGTCTCTTTCAGTGCAGCTTTGATAATAGGTCCATCTATTGTAAAGAGCTAAAATTTCAGCAATAATAAATCTGACAGCAATCCATTAATAATAAAGTCCTAGCTGATTTCATAAGAGCTGGTTCTGTCAACCTTTCCTCTGACTGAGAAAAGTCAATAGTGAATCCAGACACAGATCGTCAAGGTGAATAGAGCAGAGCAGTGGGATACACAAATCCTGCCGCTTGTCTGCCACCTGAAAATAAGCCTCAGTGCTTCCAGGAACATTTCACTGTCCTCTTTGTATTATAGCAAGATCTCATTCAGCTGAGGAATAAGCCACTGGGGCAAACTTGTATCAGCAGGACAGAGGAGGAAGTTTATAGAACATATACCCTTCCCAAACCTTACCAGATGATAAATGGAAGACAGGAGCACTTTTTCAAATCCTCTTTTTATCCCCTCAAACACAGTAACACTAAGAACTGTCATATATGCTCAATAAACAAGCAAACTGGAAAAGGATAAAACTTGGACAAGATAATTCAAGTTGATAGAAAAGAGAGATGGAAATGAAGAATTTTTAGATAATAACGGTAATCATGATGGTTCTCACAGAGCTCTTATTATGTAACAGCTACTATGAAAAATGCTTTATAAGTAGTTTTGCAGTGTCTGCAAAAGCCCCATGAGGTATGACTATTATTCCGAGTTTACAGACATTTAAATTGAGGCACGCAATATTTAAGTAGCATGTCCAAGACGACACAGAGAACAAGTAGAGGTAATGAGATTTATTCCGAGACTCTACAAAGCCCAAGATCCTGACCACTGGGATGTCTTCCTTACATGTTCCCTGGGATTGATATTTCAAGAGAAATAAGCAGAGGCCAGACCTGATCCACAACACTTCTCTCACTCTCTCTTCTGACGCAAAAGAAAGCATTCTGTGGTCTAAGGTTTCTGACTAATCCTCCCTCACCCCTCACTACTTCCATCACCTAAACTTAACATGCCTTTAACTGACCTGATTCTGAATCAGCCTCAAATCAAAAGTCAAGGCTGAACAGCAAAGTCATGACGATGGGCAGAAAGCATAAAGATCATCAAAAAGGACAGGCTCATGGGGAAGATGGAATGACCTGGCCATTAGGCACTGCCACGTTGAATCTTCCTTTCCCATATATGTTTGCGTTTCCTGAATAGTATGTTCAAGGCGAGTCATAAACCACGACATAAACCAGGCGTTTCCTGAATAGTATGTTCAAGGCTGATCCAATCTAAGAATCATGAATCTAGTCGATGGCAGATAAATGGATACCTCTGGGAGCTTTAACCTGACTTTCTAAAAAGGATACTCTATCAGAAAAACCATCTGGATTTAAGATAAACAGTAACAGGAAGAAATTTGAAAAGAGAATGCCGTATTGATGAACCCTGTCTCACCTCATCCAATGAAAAACTGCTTAATTTGGAAAAAAAGCTTATACCTTCTCCTGCTCCTCTCTGCCCAACTCAAAAGATAACATGAGGTTTTCAGGTTAAGTGTCCACTGAAAACAGCAGTGGGGAGTGAAGAAGGGTTTGCAGCAGATATCAGGAGATTGAGGAAAGTCTCACTCTCCCACTGGCTGAACAAGTGGCAATGAGCCAACTAGACAGCACACTTGCTGAAGAACCTGCCAATTCCAAGAGTCTGTAGGAGGACCTCAACATCAGATAGAGCAAGGGAACTGAAGCAGAGGGGGTGAAATTAAAATGTTAATAATGACAAAAGCTACAGTCCAGCCTTCCACTGAATATTTTAGCTGTTGTTCTCTATCACCAAAGAACTGACATGAAAATCTAAGTAGCCCAGTTACCATGCTCAATTACCAGGCCATGTAGAGAACCCAAATGTAAGATAACCACCGATTATTCCCTCTACGCATAACTGTTCCTCACTCCCTTCCCCATCCTACAAGCTCCGAGTTTTAGTATCTCTAGATTATCTATTATGGTATCCATATGGAAACTTGATTTAGTGAAAGCATGTAAGGGAGAAGGGGGAATTCCGGTGTTTTCCATATAAAAATCAAAGCATATATTGGGGCACCTGGGTGGCTCAGTCGGGTAAGTGTCTGACTCCTGATTTCAGCTCTGGTCATGATCTCAGGGTTGTGAGATGGAGCCCCATATGGGACTCTACACTGGGCGTGGAGCCTGGTTAATGTTTGCTATGTGCCCCCCCCCAGAAAAAAAAAATCAAAGCATATATTAAAAAATCAAGAAATTCTGGGACATGCTATAACACAGATTAAGTGAAATTAACCAAACACAAAAGGATAAATGCTCTATGATTCCACTTGATGAGGCAAATTCATAGACACAGAAAGTAAACTAGAGATTACCAGGGATGGACCAGGGGGAGGGAAAATGGGGAATTATTATTTAATGCATATAGAATTTTTGTTTGGATGATGGGAAAAGTTCTGGAAATGGATAGCAGTGATGGTAGCAATACCTTGTGAAAGTACTTACTGCCAATGAACTGTGCACTTAAAAATGGTTAGAGTTTTGTGGGATGTGTATTTTATACCACAATTTAAGAAATGAAAAAAAAAATCAAAGCATACAGTATCTGTACTGCAATTGCCCCAAATGAAAGAAATCTACTCCATTTCTCCCGGAAGTATCTTAAAAAGGAGTACAGTACACGGTAAGTTCCATGAGGACAGGCCCCAGATCTTTTTGGCTCACTGTTACAGAGCAGTTACACTGTTACACAGTAGATTCTACATAAATGTTTGTTTAATAAATAAATGATGAAAAAAAAACAGAAGGAGTCTCCAAGAAAGAAAATATTTAAAAAGCATCAAATTTACTTATTCATAAGAAAGAATAAAGAGCATATTCCAGAGAAAAATACCAGTGCTCCTCTAGCTAAGCTGCTTCAGGCGAGGGAATGTATCACTTCATTTTACTTCCTCACAGCAGGTCTTATAATGTCTTACACATAGTAGATGGCTAATAAACGTCTGCAGAATGAGGAATTAAAACGTGTGTAATTATGGGGCACCTGGGTGGCTCAGTAAGTTAAGCATCTGCTTCAGTTTAGGTCATGATGCCGGGATCCTGGGATGGAACCCCACATCGAGCCCCGCATCAGGCTCCCTGCTCAGTGGGGAGTCTGCTTCTCCCTCTCCCTCTGCCTGCTGCTCCCCTGCTTGTGTTCTCTTTCTCTCTCTCTCAAATAAATGAAATCTTTTTTTTTAAGTTTATGACTATAAATGTCATGTAACTACTCTACTCTTCCCCTTTTTATTTTTTTTTTATTATTATTTATTTATTTGACAGAGGGAGATCACAGTAGGAGAGAGGAAGGGAAGAGATCACAGAGAGAGGAAGGGAAGCAGGCCCCCTGCTGAGCAGAGAGCCCGATGTGGGACTCGATCCCAGGACCCTAAGATCATGACCTGAGCCGAAGGCAGCAGCTTAAACCACTGAGCCACCCAGGCGCCCCTTCCCCTTTTTAAAAACTACTTTTTGCAAATGTCCAATTCCTTCTATCACAGGGCAAAAAAATAAACCTCACAGGTTATACAAAGTGAAGGGAAAAATATAAATAGCTAGAATATATCACTCTCAGAAAAAAAAAAGCCAACAACACAGAGTACATCATCTTCTAAACAGAAAAAAAAAAAAAAATTGTTTTTTTTTCCAGAAAAAAGAAAACAAAAACTGAAGTATGGAAAAGAACAGCTTATAGTTCATGTTGATTTTTCAGGAAGTAATAAGTGATGAAAATAAAAGAAAATGTGAATTCTCTTTGGAAGAAAATTTAAATATTCATTCCCAAAAATCAATGTCTCACCTTCATAATCAATAGTTGAGTAAACATAGAAGGATATTTAGGGCTCTTATGTGACCCCCCCACTCAAAAATTTCTCTCATTTGTCTATCGATTAATCAGGTGTTCTTTTTAAAAAATACTAATGTCACAAAATTATACACAGCTGGCTTATGGCCAACATGCTACAGCAAGTTACCAATGATCTTCTCAATTGATCTTCACTATCTGCATCATTTATTTACATTTTATGTGATTTGCTGAGTTAAAATATACAGACGTAGAATATTTTTAAAGCAAAAACTCAAATGCTGGCACCCTGGGCATTCAGCAACTCTACAGGAGACGGACCCTAATAAATCCACCAGGACCATGTAATGTAGTAAGTCTCACTCTGAACAATATTAAAACATGTTCTGCAACTTTGACTGTCCCCTAGTCCTAATACTGTGTGCCAATTAACAATGGAAATAGAAATTCAACCCCTGTAGATATCAAGGTTTACATCTCCGTCTCTCAGCTGTTATGGTCAGCACAAGCAGGTAAGCATCATTCTGGAGTAGTCTGTCTGCTAGCTCAGTCCTTCATGCATGCAGGGGTTCTCCATTAGAACCCAAAATGCTCCCAGTCCACTCTTAGAGCCGGCTCTACAAGCAGAACCACAGGAAGGATTATCACCTCCGTACATGAAAGCATAACCACTCCAGGTGTAATGATGCAAAATACCAGCACACCGGCCTCTGCCAGAAAGCACAGACTTAAAGCAGGTACGTTTCTGTGCTCTAGAAGGGAAGGGGGTGGAATGAGCAAAGAGGAAGCCCCAGAGCCCTAATCTACTAGAGACGCTTATTCCACTCAGAACCAATCTAGCTAACATAGGGACATCAGTTTACCCAAATGAAAGATGTGGTCTCCCGTCCTTCACTGGCTTGCCTCAGAGGGCATTCAGCCAAGCAAAGCCAGGGAAAACAATCTATAAGATCTCTTTAAGCTATAATAAATAAGGCGAGTTTCAGAAGAAATAACACTCAGCTATGGCAAAGAAGCACAGACGCTAAACCTTTTCCTCCTCTTATCACTGCTACTGGTGTTTACAAACTACAAGCAATAGCCTTGGGCGCCTCAAGAGACTCTCCATGAGTAACCTCCCCTCGGATCCCTAATTTAAATCCCCCCTTGATCAATCTGTGATGTTTCTGGCAGTTAAAGAGAAGGGGGTGAGTGAAATGACATGCATAAAATGAATCCTTTTCAAGTTGTAAATGAGTGAGTCAGGATTCAGACTTGCCGAGATGCTCCAAATTAAAAACCCTGCTCTAATTTTAAGCATGCTCTGTCTTACCGTTTTGCTGTTGTCTCTCTCAGGCTCAATTCACCTGGAACTCTTTAACATGTCTCTAGCAATGTGTCTGCACCAGGCCAGGCTCATACAGCAACTGAATTCACATCTTTCTGCACTAGCAAGCTGAAAACGGTACGGCCGTACTACAACCAAGAAAGGGGGAAGCAAGAGCAAAAAAAAAAAAAAAAAAACCACACACAGACACAAAAACACACCAGAAATCACCTAAGAGAAACTAATCTCAGTGGAATAAGACCAAAAATAGTACACAAGAACACAAAGAACATGTTAACATTCAGTATCAATAGCTTTAACAGTTCATTTCTCCCCCCCAAAAAAAAACCTAGTTTTTTTTTTTTTCTCCAAACACGATGGACTTGCCTGTGGAGTTCCCAGGAAGGCAGAGTAACCAGGCTCTGCAGCAGCATTGCAGCCAAAGTAACAGTGCATATGCTGTCCAGGCGATTCACAACACACTGTCTCTTCAGAAAGATATTGATTTGCAATGCAGGACTGCTTCAAAAGAATACAGAAGGGGAGCCAAACAGCTGATGCTGATTGCATGGGAGGAAAAACATTTAATCAAGGGGATGTACCCCATCAAACTCAATTCAATTTTTTTAAAAGCACTGGAGGAAGCCAGTAAGGATCTTGAGTGACAACCCCATTAAACAATAATCTGAGATCCTACAGAAGGCCAACGAAGGCTACCATCATTCGTGCTGCAAAAGCCACTAAAATAGTTTAATGTGTCTATGTGTATATATTTGTCATATGCAAATGAGGAATAATGAGAACTCTAAAATAAACATGCACCAAATAAATGAGGTTCAAAATGCACAGGTGTAGCACTTACAAACCCGAAGTGATAAAATACATAGTTACAAGCCTACAGAATTCTTGGTTGGAGGGGTTAGAGCTTCTATCACTCCCAAAAGTAAAATGCCAACACAAACCAGATCCCAAAACCCTTAGGTTAATTATGTCAAGTCATACCACACAGCGCTGGGTGCTGGGTGCTGGGTGGTGAGGAAGAATGCCAAAAGGCTACTCTTATAGCGACCCCTACAGGAGAATGGTTAAGCTACAATTTGTCTTTGTTCAAAGTACCTCCTATCCTCAAAAAACAGAATCACAAAAGGGTATAAATTAGGTTAAGCCACAAGGATACAACTGAAAAACACTTCAGGCTAGAAATTTTAAAAGTCAAGCATGAAATCTGACCTCACAGATATTTATTTAATTAAGAGATTAAAGTACAAGAGGAGGTAACTACCATGTCAATGGTGAGCAGCCAAAATTCTCACAGCCCACAGAACTGGGTACACTTATAATCAGAAAGCTCCGGGAAAGGTGGTTTCCCTTCAGTTTAAAGAAATGATCTCCCGGGGCGCCTGGGTGGCTCAGTGGGTTAAGCTGCTGCCTTCGGCTCAGGTCGTGATCCCAGGGTACTGGGACTGAGTCCCACATCGGGCTCTCTGCTTCGGCAGGGAGCCTACTTCTCTCTCTCTCTCTCTCTGCCTGCCTCTCTGCCTACTATGCCTACTAGTGCTCTCTGTCTGTCAATTTTTTTAAAAAAAAAGAAAGAAAGAAAGAAAGAAATGATCTCCCAGGGCACCTGGGTGGCTCAGTTGGTTAAGCGTCTGCCTTCAGCTAAGGTCATAATCCTGGGGTCCTGGTTCAAGCCCCATGTAGTCAGGCTCGCTCCCTGCTCAACGGGGAGCCCAGTTCTCCCTCTCCCTCTGGCTCATGCACTCTGTCTCAAACAAATAAAACCTTAAAAAAAAAAGAAGAAGAAGAAGAAAAAGAGGAAGAAGAAGAAGAAGGTATCATCTCCCGTTTGCAAACCATCTTCACCTTCATCCGTTTGAATTACACTGTGAAGATACTGAACTTTTATTTTTCTCTGCATCAAAAAAACTCATTCAAAAACTTGCAAAAAGTTCTTCAAACACAACTATCATGAACTTCCTTTTTCAGGAAAGCCAAGAGAGAAAGCTCCATCCTTAATATCCGAAAACTACTGAGATCCACGAATACCATTTCTGCAGAGGGGACTACATTCCTATAAGAATCTGAGTTTTAATGCAGAAAAATGAAATTGGACCATTTCCTTACACCACACACAAAAATAGACTCAAAATGGATGAAGGACCTCAATGTGCGAAAGGAATCCATCAAAATCCTTGAGGAGAACACAGGCAGCAACCTCTTCGACCTCAGCCACAGCAACATCTTCCTAGGAACAATGCCAAAGGCAAGGGAAGCAAGGGCAAAAATGAACTATTGGGATTTCATCAAGATCAAAAGCTTTTGCACAGCAAAGGAAACAGTTAACAAAATCAAAAGACAACTGACAGAATGGGAGAAGATATTTGCAAACGACATATCAGATAAAGGACTAGTGTCCAGAATCTATAAAGAACTTAGCAAACTCAACACCCAAAGAACAAATAATCCAATCAAGAAATGGGCAGAACACGCGAACAGACATTTCTGCAAAGAAGACATCCAGATGGCCAACAGACACATGAAAAAGTGCTCCATATCACTCGGCATCAGGGAAATACAAATCAAAACCACAATGAGATATCACCTCACACCAGTCAGAATGGCTAAAATCAACAAGTCAGGAAATGACAGATGCTGGCAACGATGGGGAGAAATGGGAACCCTCCTACACTGTTGGTGGGAATGCAAGCTGGTGCAGCCACTCTGGAAAACAGCATGGAGGTTCCTCAAAATGTTGAAAATAGAACTGCCCTATGACCCAGCAATTGAACTACTGGGTATTTACCCTAAAGATACAAACGTAGTGATCCAAAGGGGCACGTGCACCCGAATGTTTATAGCAGCAATGTCCACAATAGCCAAACTATGGAAAGAACCTAGAGGTCCATCAACAGATGAATGTATCAAGAAGATGTGGTATATATACACAATGGAATACTATGCAGCCATCAAAAGAAATGAAATCTTGCCATTTGCGACAACATGGATGGAACTAGAGCGTATCATGCTTAGCGAAATAAGTCAAGCGGAGAAAGACAACTATCATATGATCTCCCTGATATGAGGAAGTGGTGATGCAACATGGAGGCTTAAGTGGGTAGAAGAATAATCAATGAAACAAGATGGAATTGGGAGGGAGACAAACCATAAGTGACTCTTAATCTCACACAAAACAAACTGAGGGTTGCTGGGGGGAGGGGGGTTGGGATTATGGACATTGGGGAGGGTATGTGCTTTGGTGAGTGCTGTGAAGTGTGTAAACCTGGTGATTCACAGACCTGTACCCCTGGGGATAAAAATATATGTTTATAAAAAAATAAAAAATTTAAAAAAAAAAAAAAAAGAATCTGAGTTTTAGTTTGTGATTGCTCAACCCTCCAGCCCACAGACTCCTTTTTCAGGACCAACAGTGCTTCTTACTTAAATCATTTAAGATTTAATCATATGCTGCCTCAAAACTCTCACTAGCTCACTAGCTCACCATTTTAATTAAGGTCCTTGAGGAACAAACTCTATCAACTGCTTCCTTTTTTATTCCCCCACAACATATAACACAATGCTAGCTATCCAGAAAATATTAAATGAATATTCAAAAGAAGTAACAAATTTCCCAAATCCATATTTTAGGGCTTAAATAATCTAACCCCACCCCCATCATTCAATGTTCCCTGAAATTTAAAAAACAAAAACATGTTGGAAGTGTTACCTTCAGTCACTCCACCCAGGTAGTTCCTGTCCTTCTTCCTATAAAGTTGGTAGATAAGGGCATGTATAATGTTCATGGTCAAGAGGCTTTGCTGTTTAAGAACCAACAAACTGCACTAAATAAAGTTTCCCTCTTATTTTTTCATGTATTTATTCAACAGATGTGTGCTGATGCATCCAGCAGTAGGAACTTCCATGTTCTCTGCATTCAAGGAACCCAGTGAGTGGTGAAAAATAAAGCAAGTGATTATAATATACTGAAATGTGTGTTTTGGGAGTGCTTGGTTGGGTACAGATAAGGGTGGCTCAGAGAAGACCTCACTGAGGAGGGAGCGTCAGGCTGAGGCTTCCAGGCACTGGCCAGAAGGGGGAGGGCATGTGAGGAACAGCAGGACAGGACAAAAGGATCAGAGGCCTGAAACTGGAAGCTGTCTAAGGAAACCACGGAGCAGTAAATAGACTGGTGGCAGCTGGGAAGGCTGAGGGAAAGATGGCTGGATGCCAGAGCATAACAGACCTGTAAGCCATGCTAAGAAGTTAGGGCTTTTATCCAACAGGAAGTTGCCATTTAATCCAACAGGAAGGCACTAAAGGACTGTAAGCAGCACAGCAGCTGGGTGGGATTTTTTCATTTTACAACAAGGCAATGGCGTAGAACGGACTGGAGGTGCAGGGGCAAGCGGGGAGGCTATTCACTCACAGTCTGCAAAAAAATGGTCAGAAGCTCACTTACGTGTCTTAGGTTTCTATTCTCCTAGAAATGGAGCTCAGCCAGGATTCTTGTTCGCCTAATTTACTGAGGACATGCTCTCAGAGAAAGGGAGTGAGGAGGCAGGACAGGGAAGATGGGGGAAAGCAAGGAAGAGTGGTCTCAGAAGGAAAAAACCACACCCAACATTTGTCCCTCCTGAAGCAAGAAGGCTGGCCTTGTTTACTGACCAAGCAGAACTGAGCAGGGCCCCCCCAAGCACTTACCAGTCCATGCTTCAGTCACAATAGACAATGTTTCTTTTCTTCTTCTTTTTGTTTTGTTTTGTTTTTAAAGATTTTATTTATTTATTTATTTATTTGACAGAGAGAGACCGCAAGAGAAGGAACACAAGCAAGGGGAGTGGGAGAGGGAGAAGCAGGCTTCCCCGTGAGTAGAAAGCCCAATGCAGGGCTCTATCCCAGGATCCCCAGGATCATGACCTGAGCTGAAGGCAGAGGCGTAACGACTGAGCCACCCAGGCACCCCAATGTTTCTTCTCCTCAGAGCTAATTCCTGCCTTAGGAATCTGTCTGTGCTGCTCTCACTGCCTAGAATGTTCTTCCTCAGAAAATCTTGGCTGACACCTTCTCATTACTCAGTTGGATGTCAGTAATCTCCTCCTCGGAGCCCTCCCTGGTTACCCTCTTCTTCGCACCAAATTTGCTGCACCATCTAATGTATTTATTTGTTTGTCTTCTGCCCCCACTGGCATGTAAAAGGCTCCACAGTACGGGCTTCTACTGGTGTCCCCAGCCCCCAAGATAGCACTCAGTACCTGCTGAATAAATAAATATTAGGAAGAGCTGCTGCTGATGACTGTTGTTCAGACAAATTCTGTGGGCTCCCAAGAGTGGAAACAGACGGGAACCTTTAGGAATGAATGGGGAGAATATGTGGGGAAAATATAGTGTCAATGTATATATACACAAGCTTGGCCTTAAAGCAGAAATGAAAAAACAGGCTAGAAGGCAAAACTACGGGAAATTAATCATTATGTTCATGTCGTACAAGATTCACAATCCACTGCCATTAAGACTATCTTTATTACAGGACATCGAGATGTATCTGAAACCAACCACAGAAGGACAATAACAGATGTTAAAATAGAGCGTCTATTTACAAAACTCTTGCAAAAACTTCATCTTGGTAAATATAAAGGAAAAGATAAGAAAAAATATATAAAACATATAAAATATGTTTTATAAAATAAATATAAAACATATAAAAATGCTAGAATCTGACCTCTATCTGCTTAGGTCATTTTTTCAGGAAAACAAAAATTGATCCCTAAACATATCTGCCTTCATATATGATTTTTTTAACTTAAAAAGTATATCATACATTTTGCTGACTTTTCAAATGAATTATAATAAACACAGTCTCATCTTCAACTGATGATGACTGGGTCCCTCGTGAACATTAGTGACAGCCACGAGGATTTACCAAGAGTATACAGGATCACTGACACCTGATCTCCAGACCTGACATCCATGCATCCTTTTGCATCATCACTATGGTTTATTCTCTTTGCCATAAGGCTTCCTTCCTTAAGGCTCTAAACATGCCACCTCCTCCTAAGACTACCACACTCTTCCCAGTCTTGCCACAAGCTTCCTCAACCATCCCTAAACTTGAGCAACTAGACAAACAGGCTTATTAGAACACTGTGAATACAGGTTCGTTCAACTGTGAGAATAGGGGGGTGCAAAGCAGAACCAGGAACTTTCTTCTTAGTGGAGAAGTACAAGCCTAGTAACCCCCCCCACCCCACCCCCAGAACAAGAAGCTATTCCCTATGGGCTCTGTGGTACTTCTCACCTGAGCAGAAATACTTATTTCCTATCAGCTTCCCTGGAGCCATCTCAGACCTACAAGGCTGTCAGATCCCTGACCCTCACAGTACAGTCTAACAGACAGATTGCCTCCCCCAATAAAAAAGGAACCCAAACAAAAAAAAAGTATTGAAGAAAGGAATAGAGAAAGCTCTTCTTTTGGTTTTGTTCTGTTTTGTTTTTTGTTTTTTTTTTTTTAAAAACAAACAAAGAGAAAAGAAAAATAAGGAAATAAAGTTAGGAAAGGGGTAACAGCAAAGTCTACTTTATGCATATAAATCTAATACAGTAAGTCTGCCTTATGAATTACTTTCAATAAACTTTTAAGTCTCATGAAGAAGATATTTTATTTTCAAAAGTGATAGAGAAAAGACAGAAATTCCCCCAAAAAAGTGGCTGAATTTCAAATTATTATAGATCCAGGCGACCCTAGCAATTTTTTTCTACTGCAAAGTTTTACAGTGAAATGTTCATGTTATGATTGTTTTAAAAATGCTCACAAGGTTTTAGTAAACCTAAACCTTTATTTTTTAATAAACACTAAAAAATTTATGACTTAATTCTTCTCCACTAATGCTAGTCATTGCTTAGACTTCCATATATTCAGAGAAATGTCATTTATTTAAAATACTTTCTCAATACCAAAAATATCCATGTATCACTCTGGCATTTCACAGAAACCTTAGGATTTTCTTCTTAATATTTACATAACTCTGAGTGTTTTCTGGATTCTAGAGGAGAAAAAAATGAACCAATTCCATCAGTAAATTCAGGTAATTCTATCACAACCCAAGAAATTTGTTCTTGAAAAATGCTGCATTTTGTTAAAATGCACCCTAAAAACATGAAGGCCTATGGGGAAAATAAGACTAAGGGGAGACCATTCAAAATCCATGCATCCGGAGCACAAACAAAAACCATAATCATAACACACACACACACACACACACACGCCATATCTTCTTCATCTCTGCCTTCCCTACAGTGCTGACACTGGGTCCTACATACAACAGATGCTCTAGGTTTGTTTCTTGGCTAAAGATAAATCCTATGTTGGTCACCACGAACTGCAGAAAACATGTCCAGGTGAAAAAGTTCAATTATGAACATCATCTAAGTTGGAGATTAAAAGCCCAAAGACAGAGCTATAGCAAGGAAACCTAATTTTTTTTAAAGATTTTATTTGTTTATGACAGAGAGAGATAGCGAGAGAGGGAACACAAACATGGGGAGTTGGAGAGGGACCAGTAGGCTCCCCACTGAGCAGGGAGCCCGATGCAGGGCTCAATCCCAGGACCCTGGGATCATGACCTGAGCTGAAGGCAGACCCTTAATGACTGAGCCACCCAGGCACCCTACAAGCAAACTTTATATTATGTTTGTCAAAAAACAGCATGGAAAGTTGATTTTCATGAATCCTAATAACAAAAACAGGTAGATACAGATTACAGTAATAAAAAGGCAGGACTTCTTTTTGTCTCCTTTAAAAATATGATGTCTGGGGGTACCTAGGTGGCTCAGGTTAGGCCTCTGCCTTCAACTCAGGCCATGGCCTTAGGGTCCTGGGATCGAGCCCTGAATCAGGCTCTCTGCTCTGTGGGGAGCCTGCTTTCCCCTCTCTCTCTCTCTCTGCCTACTTGTGATCTCTCCCTCTCTGTCAAATAAATAAATAACCAAAAAAAAAAAAAAAAAAATGTGATGTCTGATCACAGTTCTGCTTCTAACCAGGGGTTCAGTCTCCTCTTTTTTAGGGAACAATCTTCCTCCTTTCTATATGTTTTGTTTCCTGATCTTGTGTCCTCAATTATCCTGGGAAACAACTTGTCTATGCCTGAGTCTTTGCTTCTCCTCAGTTAAATTTCTAATCCTTGGCACATAAGACTTTGCATTAAAATACACATTACATGGTTGCTATACACACTATGTATTAATTATTTATTCAAGTAACAGAAAATGCCTGGGTATCTGCATGGCCAAGTGCGGTTTTTCCCACCCACACCCTTGCAAAATCACAACTGATTTTTTGATGGGGTGCCATGCCCCAAGTATGAGAAACTAAACCAGAGACCCAGGTATAAAAGCAATCTTACCAAGACCATATTCACAAAGAACAGTATCAGAGAATTCCAAATGTCTAGAACTAATATGATCTTAGAAATGTGAATTAAATTATAAGACTTCAGTGGCAGACACAAAAAAAGACTCAGGTAGAAGCAAGAAGAAAGGCAAAAGGCACTGAGGAAAGATGTGAGGATTTTCTCTCTTCCTGATTCCAGGATGGAGAGAAGCTACAAATCCAAGACTATCAAAAGCTTCTTAAAGAGCTAAGTCTTTTTTTAAAAACTTACTTGAGTTTTTTAATGTTAACTATGAAAAGGGAAGAAAAAGTTTTCTAGTTCAGGGTTATAAGTCAGCTTTATCGCCTTTAGGAACTTTTGACCAGCTTTCCAAAATTCTACTTAGTTAGAAAATCAGGAGAATCCTAAAGGAAGAAAACTTGTCTAAATGAACCTGTCAAACAGACAGAAATGTCAAGTCACCTTTGACATTTTTTAATCTACAAGTTCCCTGCTACTGATCTAGTATAAACTTCAAAATATTAAAATAATAAGGATTTATTAAATAATTTTCTTCCTTTGTCTTACTCTGTACCCCTAAAAATAAAATACCCCTAAAAATCCCATAGAAAAGAATGGATAACAATGTTATTCATTCAACAATAAGCACAATAATGAAAAGATAACCAACTGAAAAAACTCTCAACTGAAATTAAAACCAGTGCTCCTGTGTAATTTAATTAACTTCCCTTTGGCCAGTGTTTTGGTATTTTGCCTTTTCAAGCTAATGCTGGTATGATTTAGATCACTCTGAAACCACACATACACCTTCCTCAAAGAACAGAAAGCAAACCAAGGTAATCATTTGTCAGATGATCACATAACCAGTCCTATCTCCCTTGTGTAACCAAGAAGGAGGTTCGAGGCAAAAATGCGTAAGTAGCAGGGATGTTACCAGTTCTGAAATGCTTTTACTCCTACATTCCTTTCATATCCAGTGAAACACTAAGGACAGCAGCACTCAAATACTGGTTGAGTCCTTTCTGCCACTTCTTGTGGAATGTTTCACTTGAATGGTTACAACAACAAGCTGGTTCCTGGAAAGGTTCCTCCCCTGGCGCCATGCACTGCAGGCTAGAGAGGGGTGTGTCCTGTCCAGCACCAGGCCAGCCATCCAACTTAGGCCATTCATTGTTCCCTGGGACTTTGCCAGCCAGAGCTGAACTGGACCCTACCCCTCTACTCTTGATGGTGGCAAAGCAGAGAAAGCATCAACTGAGAAGCCACTGGTGTCAAGTCCTGAAAAGAGGTTGGAATGAAATCCTGAAACTGACAAGGACAAGGAGTAAGAGCAGAGATGAGGGCAAGAGACAGAAGGCACTGAAACTGTGGTCCCAGCAGCTGAGTCCTCAGCACTGCCTGGTTGGCTCCCCCAAGGAGGGGGAGCAGTAGGCAGAAAGAGAAGCAGGCTCCCTGCTGAGGAAGGAGCCCAATGCGGGACTCGATCCTAGGACCCCAGGATCATGACCTGAGCTGAAGGCAGACACTTAACCACCTGAGCCACCCAGGTGTCCCAGTTGGCTGACTTCTTAAAATGAGGTTGTGCCACGCTAGCCTCCCCATAAATCCCATTTTCTCCCCTAAACACTTTGAGCTGATTTTCAGTTCCTTGTAACCAAGAGTGCTTGTGCATGCGGAAATATATGTACAAAAGGATGGGCGCCTAGGGTGAAGCATGGATGCTAGAGCTGTGGCTAAGATGCTTCATAGACACGCTGTTTTAAACCCCAGGAAGAAGAGATTGACGGTTGATGTCGACTCAAATGACAGTAGGAAAGGATGGGTTTAATAGCGGCCAAATGTTTTCACAAAGCAGCTTCACATACCTACGGTACATACTACTATTTCTATAAATTTGTACTAAATTATCATATATATTAAACTTTTAAATTTATTCTTATAATTTACAGGGGTTGTATAGCTGCCACGAAACATGGAGCATTACCACTGAGTCAGTTATCTGCACCTGTAGAAGCCTAAATACTCAAACCAATTAGTTTAACCACACAAGTTGCGGGGATAGCACATATTCAGATTTTAGGCACAGTACATAAATGATACTAAACTGATCTGGCCTTGCAAATACCATTTATAAACTGCTGGTAAATATCACCACCCATATGTAACTAAGAAATGTCACTGGAATTATAAAAGGGAAATCAGTTTGTTATACTGACCCGGGCTTTAAAGGCTTTCTGGCCATGAAAGAAAGAGGGTTATTAAAAATTAAACAAGTAACAGCAAGGGAATTTTAGAAAAAGTCACAAAAGTACACTAGGGATGTGTGGAGTATGTAAAGAAGACAGAGTAAACTACATTTTCTGTATTTCATTACTAAAGGATTTTTTTCACGCTCTATTCATTTACCAACCATTTATTGAGCTTTGTATTAAGCACCATAGGAGGTATAGAGATGAATGAGACACAACTGCTGTCCTCACAGACAGTGGGATACACTGTACTGTACAATACAAGAAATAATTGCCACTGCAGAATATAAAAGAAAATATTACAAGAACTCAAAACGAGGAAAGCTTCACAGGTAAAGTGAAAACTGTCAGATTTTCACTTCAGGTATGTAATCAAGCTCTGAATACTAGAGTCACAAAGAATTCAAGAGGCAAGATGTTGGTGGAAAATGTATATCCAAAAACTAGCAATGATCACTCTTAGAACAAGAACTGTTATCTCTATCTGGGTGTAATTTGATAGCTTAACAAAGAACCTTTGTAATATCCCAGGAGCACAGCCTAGAAGAGTTGAACAACTTCCACCATTTGAACCCTCACAAACAATGGTTCTTTTCTCCCCTTTGGTGGAAGATTATTTGGATGGACTCCAGGGACTCCAAGTACACTGCCTAACCATCTGGTTCAAAGATGTGTTTTTTCCTAGTGACCCACAATGCAGTCAACCAAACTCTTTTTCCATATTCCTTAAGGAAAACTGAGTTTTGAGAAATGTTGCAACAGCTAGTCATGGGCAACTTGGAGACCATGATTAGCTCTCATTCCTCTCCCCAGTCCTGATTCTAATTCAGGGAAGGTAACGTTTTACCTAACACAATACAAAGGCCAAACTGACTAATTTGGTTTTATTGGTCCTCCACTGAAACAGCTGAGTCCCTATATAGTCACTGTTTCTCCTAACCATTCAAAGAAACTTCAATTCATATAAAAGATCGTATTAAAAAAACAAAAAATTCTTACTTCCAGACTGACCCCACCACAACCCATACCTACTATGGGCACAAAGTTATTGCAGCCCCCGGAAGACCACTTGACTTTAAGGAGCCCCAAGTGGGTGCAGAACTGCATTCAGGTATTTCCTTTCCAACAAGGTTCCTTAAGGCAAAACCCTAAGGAACAAAACAGGTTTGAGAAAGAGAAAGGAGACATCATAGATGAAACCATATAGATGGGTGCACAGCTACATGGAAAAGAAGGTGAGCTCAAGAACCAGACAAACCTGGGTTCCTGACCTTGGACAAGATACCTAATGTATGATAATAACAGTACTTTATTAGTATTAGTATTAGTATTCAATACCTCTAATATAATAATAATATATGATATAATAAAATATTAATATAATATTATAATATAATAATAATAATAATACATTAGTATTATTATCATTCAATACCTTAGAGGTATTTTGAAAAATAACAATACCTGTGAGGCTAACTGGTATCTAAACTGCTCAGAACAGCATTCAGTAAAACAAAGGTTTTTTACACCGCAGTGATAAGCATAATGCAAGCCTTTGGGCACATCAGACACCCCTGAGGCTCGCACTTCTGCATGAAGTCTGCTACTGGTCTTGGTTCTCTTGGCTCAGATCAGCCTGTGCACTTCCTCCTGCAGCAACCATGGCTGTCAGGCTCATTTTCTCAGTCACTCTTTATGTCCACCAATTCCTACTGATTCTTCTCCGATATCTGTATTTCTATTTCTATTGCAATTGTGACTGCACTGTGCTCTTGTACCATTCCATTAAATTCAACTACTTTTTTAACAGCTATATGTACTACCCTACAGCCTTTCTTGGTATTTCCTTTGGCTAAAGGTAGAAGGAGCTATGTAGAGTTCTCTATGAGTTTTAATGAGAAAGCTTAGCTCACTCTGATTCCTCCTCCTTCCTCCCCACAGCCCCCCTCTCCAGACTTTCTTCCTCTTCTATCACATTTCTCTATTGTAACTACAAAGCTGCAGCTTAAGAGTCATTAAAACTGAGAATCCATGGTTACATAATGAAACTTCAAAGACAAGGCTTATTGAACAGATTAGACTGACAGCAAGAGATTTTACCACCATCAGGACATGCAAGGGAAATTTAGGGAGTACTGAATGCTAGAAGAGGTAAACTTTACATCTACCAACAGAAAAATCAGCCACATAATGTATTCACAACTGGCTGCCACTGGAAACTCTCTGGACAAGAGAAAATTAGAAAACAAAAACTCATCAAGAATCAATTTTGCCAGGGGCAACCTAGAAACTTTTCAAACAAACAGTTCTAAATTGGCATGCACACATTTCCAAAAGAATTGGGGGTGTTTTAAGATAATCAATGCCAATCAGGAAGCAAGACTCTAACTTCTGAGACTGCACTAAACAAAATGTTCTATCTGATCAAAGAAGGAATAAAATTTTGGTGCATCAGCTTATGAAACACACACAAATAATCTGCTCTCTTATTAAAATTAAAGTGTATGATGAGATCTATGTAGAAGCAGAGTCTACCCACATGTGCTAAACCTCAACTGTCATCCTGCTCTTTCATTTACCAAAGTATTTCACTTCTCTGTGCAAGTAGCATAAGGTAGTATGACTAAGAAACTGTATTTTAATAGTACGTAAGACAGAGGTGTCTGGGTGGCTTAGTTGGTTAAGCATCTGCCTTTGGCTCGGGTCAAGATCTCAGGGTCCTGGGATTGGGCCCCACATAGGGCTCCCTGCTCAGTGGGGAGTCTGCTTCTCCTTCTCCACTCCTCCTTCTTATGTTCCCTCTCTTGCTGTCTCTACACTCTGTCAAATAAACAAAATGTTTAAATATATATATATATATATATATATATATATATATATATATACACCAATAAAAAGTAATTACTGTTAGAACAGTGTATGTAAGCACAAGTGGAAAATACCACCAACCACAGGACTCTGAAGATGACCCTTTCTCCAGGATATGTCCCCCACACACAAAAAATATAAAGTAAGCATGTAATTATGTGCACAGTTAATTTTAACTGAAACTAACCCCACCTATCAGGACAAGCATGAAGTAGCATGTATTAGCTAATTTTCTGCAAGTATTACTTAAGAACTTTTTTTTTTAACAACTGGCAAGTCCATCCAACAGTTCTTTTTATTAGGAAAATGTCTGAGTCTTTTAACTCCATTCTAAAAGAATTGCAATACTCTAACTGCCATCAATCTTGCTTCAGTCATGCAAGCCCTCTCTAAAATTTTTACTCTAAAATTACTCCTAGGTTTATAGAATGCTCTCACACAGGGCAGTTCAGCTTTGTATCAGTTCAAAGACACCATCTAACACCTGGAAATTTAAAAGAAGAAAGTACATTGTAACTGTGCCAAAATCTGATACCTTACAAAATGATTTTTTAATACCATAGAGAATGTCATAAGCCCTTCTCTTTCAATGACAATTTTCTCCTGTTTATAGGGGCTGTAAATATTAGAGCTAAGAACTGCTTCAGCTAAAGCATGTCTTCTTGGAATGAAGCTAGCCTTCCCAAAGTTGTCTTCTACCTTAATCTGTCTTGATCCTGCACACCTTCCTCGCTATAAGCTTCATAACTCTGTTCCCTGTTAGACAAAATTCTTCAAAAAGAGTAGTTAACCCCAATTAGTTCTGCTGCTTCTCCTTTCATTCTTTCGCTTTAAAACAAAAACAAAAACAAAAACTGAGATATAACTGACATATAGCATTGTATTAGTTTCAGGTTTGCGATGCAATCATTTAACATATGTATATATCTCATAATGATAGCCACATATGGGTCATGGCACTGATTTTTTGACAGCAAAAAGTAATAACAACAAAAGCAAAAACTCCTTTAAGTTCATTTTAATCAGATCTCTGTCCTCTCCATTCTACCCATGGTCAGCTGTGGTCTCCACATGCCAATTCCAGTGGGTAATTCCCAGACCTCGCCTGGACCTTTCAGCAGCAACTGGCACAAATAATCACCTGCTCCTTCCTGAAACTCTTTCGTCACTTGGGCTCCACGGCTAGTTTTCTTCCTGTCTAATTAGCTCAACTCCTCAGTCTCCTTTGCTGGAGGTTCCTTTTTCTTCCCAACTTCCAAAGACGGTGGTGTCCCAGGAGTGAGATTTGGATCTCTTTTCATAGCTGTCTCTATTCAGTCTTTAGCGGATCTTCAACATCATGGTTTAAATGCCATCGATACACTGACAGTTCCCAAATTTATATATCTAGGCCTTACCTTTCCCTTGTCCCTAGACTCACCCATTCAACTCATTATAGGACAATTCCTTTTAGGTATCCAACATGAATCTCAAACTTACCGGGTCCAAAACCAAATTCCTGATTTCATACCCTTCCAACCCCAACAGTCTACATCTCAATAAATGTCCTTACCATTAATACACTTGATCTCCCCAGTCAAAAACCTGAGAACCCTCGATTGCTCTCTGATATTCTCCATCCAACCCAACAGCTAGTTCTCTCAGTGCTATTTTCAGAGCCTATACCAGAGCCAACCACTTCTCAGCACCACCACTGCTGCCACCCTAGTCTAAGCCACCATGCATCTCTGAATGATCAAAGCAGCTTCCTAACTTAGCTCTCTGCTGCTACTCTCCCATTCTTCCCCCTGGCCCTAGTCTATACACAACAACCAGGGTTTTAGAAAGTATCACTGTCCTGCTCAAAACTCAACAGTTTCTAACTTAGAACCAAATGCTACATCTTAACCATGACCAGCAAGGGGCAACTTTTCTGACCTTCTTACCAGTCCCCTTGTTCCTTGTCCCCTAGCCACCCTAAGCTCCTTCCTGTTTTTTTTAAGCTTTTTAAAAAATTAATTAATTAATTAATTATTTTTTTATAAACATATAATATATTTTTATCCCCAGGGGTACAGGTCTGTGAATCGCCAGGTTTACACACTTCACAGCACTCACCATAGCACATACCCTCCCCAATGTCCATAACCCCACCCCCCTTCTCCCAACCCCCCTCCCCCCCAGCAACCCTCAGTTTGTTTTGTGAGATTAAGAGTCACTTATGGTTTGTCTCCCTCCCAATCCCAAAGTGGAGATGCAACGTGGGGGGGTTAAGGGGGTAGGAGAAGAATAAATGATCCTTCCTGTTTCTTAAGAACATTACACCCCTCGGGTTCTCAAGGCCACTGTACTCTCTTCCTCCAGATATTCTCCCCGTTTGCTCCCCCCTTTCTTTCAAATCTACACTCAGATGTCACCCTCTCAGATATACTTACCCCGACCACTTTATTAACACGTCCCCTCATGAGTCTCTTCCCACTGCCCTTGCTTTGCATGCTACTTCTTGCACTTCTTCCCGACCACTCTACCTCTATTTGTTATCTGTCTGTCATCCTCACTGAAGTAAACGTTTCCTTGGTGGCCAGGATGTCTCTTGTCTTGTTCACTCTTAAATCTCTAGGGCCAAACATGGTGCCCAGCAAGTAGGTGCTCGATAAGTATTTGTTGGATGAATACACAAAGAATCATTCCTATGCTCTTACTCACTGCTTATGGGAATAGACAATACACATTTCTACTGTTTACTCCTTTAATACAAATGGTATAATGCCAAAAGGAGTCATTAAATACTTTCCAAGTTATATTTTTACAGCCTTAGAATGTTAGCTAGGGGATGTTTACACAGAAAGAGCAGCATGGGCACAACAAATGAGGTAGGAAATATGGTAACATCGTTACAGGAATGAAGGGGTTCCCTACAGGAAATGTGGGGAGAGAGCTAGGATGGGTGAAAGGTGAGGCTTAGGGTAACACTGAAAGCAGACAAATCATGAAGGGTCTTGTGTGCAGACCTGAGTTTTAGATGTTATCCCGTAGGCAACAAGAAGTCGTAAGCAGAAAAACAGCAGTTCCATTTGTGAAAAATTACTCTGGTCACATAAGATTCTATAAACCCACATAACCATGTCTGTTCTTGGTTGAAGTAGCCACTTAGCTCCTGTAGGTCTGCACAGAACTAAGACATGCCATACCAGTCTTAAATGATTATTTAATCCCTTATCATTCATATCTAAAAGGTATTTGTAGCTTCTTGCTCACAAACTTTTATCTAATTTTCTCAATGAAAGGTATCTAAGCACGTTCATTACTTTCAATAATTTTCCCAATGGAACATTTCTCAGCATGTCCCTATTTGAATATTTTCAACTTTTAATCAATTACTGCTTCAATTCAAGAACATTCATAAGGCAGTCTTTAATTAGTGCACACAGAATCTCACATACACACAGTAAATCAGTTAACTTACTTATAATACTAAATGTTAATACTACATTAGGTGGTGAAATACTCAATAAGAAAATTCAATTTTTTTTTTTTTTATTAGTAAAAAAACTGGCCTGGTCACACACCAGAATAGCCTAGAATTCAAATCAGATGGTCCAGATAAGAGGCATATAAAAAAAAGTCCTGTGTTGTTAAGGTTAACACAGTAGGTTTGATTTTCATATTTAATATTTCTTGTATAAAGAAACTTAATATAGAATAAATATGGTCTACTAAGTTCCTTTTTTAATCGGACGTCTTTCAATTAAACTTAAGTGGGTTTGCTTTCATTGTTTTTTTAAATCACAGTTTGCCTTCTATTCCTCTTGGCTTTCTCTGCATCCTTAGTGTTTATTATGTAATCACTACTTTCCCTCTTTTCTTAGCTCTTACTCTCAACATCTTGTTTGACAGTTATTCCATCTTCGACTGTTTCAAAATGCATATACTGAACACCCATCACAGGGATGGCACGGGGCCAAGCACTCAGGTGCAAAAGTGGAAACATCAGAGCTCCACCTTAAAGCAGAGTGTGATGACAGGAAGCAATTCTTCTTCCTTCCTTTCCACCCTCTGGCCATCCCTTTGGTGTGAAGTGTGGCTTTAATTTATATAACCCACCTATGTCTGCTTTTATCTCCTCAGGCAAATGACTTAATTCCAGTGACACATCTGTTCTGTCTCAATGATCTCTCTCCCATTAACGTCCTTACACTAGACATCCCTGTTAACAGGAAGCAAAACCACTCAGGTCAATGAACGTGTGATACCAGAGCCAGCTTAAACAACGTCTTTGCACAGTGAGCAGGTTTAGGATTCATATCAAGCCAGAGAGGAACTAGAAAGGGGGTCGTTCAGAAGAATGAACAAAGGCAGTGACCCAGTGTCAATGACCGAAGCAGATGTTGTCTTACTGGATTTCTGTCTCGTGTGCCTGGGACCTCTGCTGAACTGACTCTGGACAAACAAGCAGAACAGCACAGTTCCAGTGGGGCACAAGCTAGTTCAATTTCTGCTCTCCAGAGCCTCATCCCTGTTGAGCCCTTCCCAGAAGTACCCCACCAACACACCTGTGAGTATCTGGAGTATCTGGTGTTACCAAGAAAGCCAAAAAGAACAATATCTGTGGAAACTATTCATCACAAAGATTCAAGTTAGGAAAGAAGGGGGAACCCCGGCAGATGTCCTTGGCCAGGTGGGAACACTTACAAAATGGGTGCTAATCTTGGCCTGTTTCTTCCAAATCTGTGCGGGCATCACAGACTAGGGTCTATTACAAAGACTCGCCACCAGCTTACTAACTCATACATCTTCTGCTCAATAAATATTTAAGTATGAGTGAGTGCAGATGTTTTAAATTTTAAAAACGACCTTTAGACATCAACCTTAATATTTACATTCCACAGAAGTCGTCACATTTTAAATACCTTTGGGAAGAATACACAGAGCAACCATTTCAAAATGGAAAAAAAGCAAATATGTACAAAAATCTGAAATACTTCCTATAACAACATGAAAAAGAAATCTGGCTTTTCACACACAGGCTAAATGAACTATTCCTTCATTCCTGTTCTTCACATTTTTATGCACCTTCTCCCAGTACACCCTACAAGCTACAGAACCCTGCTGGCAAAATGCTTCTCTCTGGGGAGAATCTTTTTTTTTTAACTTGATAGAAGAAATGCCTTGAATTTAAAGCAGGTTTTCTTTTTCATCACAGCAGTGCAGTGACCTCTATGCAAAACATAATGAGAAATGCAAGTCAATGTTATAAGGTAGAAAATGAAACTGCGTTTGTGTCTACAAAGATACCGGATCTGTAACTTCAGAGTCTACACAACTGAAACAAAGAAAATATAAAATAATCTTTTGCAAGTAGGAATCCCTCCTGATAATGATATGTTTCAAGGGAAACCCAGATACTACTGGGAAGCCAATTCTGATAAGCTGCCTTCCCAAACTGCCAAATTGACAAAACAGAGCGAATTTCTGGTGGAGTCGAAATAAGATAAAAATAACCAGTACATAAACTCTACTTGCTACTGCATTCCCCCAAAATTCATAATTCACAGTAAATTCAGAAATTACTTAAATGAAGAGCATCAGACCGAGTTTCAGAAAGAACAAGTCCAATCTAATTTGCTAAATTCATAGACAGTGTTCCATAAATAGTTACTGACTTGACTAAAGAGCTGTATGATCATGGGTGGGGGGGGGGGGGTCTCAAGGTCACTCACTCTCTTTCATAAACCTGGCCAACATAGCAATGCAGAGTGCTCAGTGGTTGACTTTATGATCTACGATGTAGTAAGCTCTGTCCCTTTCACCGAGATTGAGAATGGTAATCTGTAAAGGCTGAAAATAACCACCTGGGTCTTAAACCCAAAGAAAAAAAATCTCTCCCTCTAACTACGAGAAGGATCATCTTTATCCTGAATGCTCTGAGGAACACTGAATGGGATTTAGCAGTGAGGGACATGGTCACATTTGAGTTTTAAAAAGATCAATAGCCAAAATTTTGAGAAGAGATTTGAAAGGTATGAGATGAGTCACTGAAACCACAGAGGACAGTAAGTATAGGCTAGACAGGAAAACTAAAACTGAGCTGACAGGAATAGAAAAGAAACCTGGACACACTTAGCATATAAAATCAACAAGATGAGCATGTGAAGGAGAAGGAGATGCTGCTGCTGCTGCTGATGGTGATGGTGATTACAACCAACAGTACTGCCACCAAAAGGCACTCAGTGCTTCAATGTGCCTCTCACTGTACCAAACACTTAATTATAATATCTCATTTAATCCCACTGAGTATCCTAGGAGATGGGTACTACTATTCTACCCATTTTACATAGGAGAAAAATGAAGCTTAACGAGAGTGAGCAGCACAGTCAAGGTCCCGTAAGCGGTGGAACTCAGATTCAAGCCTGAGTCTGCTAATGCCAATGCCTATAGGCCAAACTGTTCCTTATCCGCCAAACCTCCCAGGATTCTGAATTCATGGGTAACTGGAAAGTATTTATTTATCTAGAAGTACCTAGTTTTTATTATAAGACACTTTAATTCCATACTATTCCCCATATTCTGGTTTCCACAATGGTGCAATCTTTCAGTCATGTTAGTCTCTCCTTAACACAGCACGTGGTGGGCACCATGTTGGCTTTGGACACAAAAAGGGACACTCTGTGCTTTTATCTGAGCTTTGTGGACTTATAGGTGCTCTGGGATTACACTGTGTAAAGTTCCCAATCCAGCACACTCGCCTCTAACACAGGAACAAGATAATCTGCATTCCTTTTGTTGCCTCGAAGGCTTTTCATCTTTCCCCACATTGACAGTAGGTTTGAGTCATTCTGGTATTTATCTACTGACATACAAGTGTGGGAAGGACTCAACATCATACATCTATCAAAGTCTAATGTGCATATATGAGTATCTCACAAAGAGGAAATGTAGATATCCCAAGCTGAAGACATGCGAGTTTGTTATGCTACTTCTGAAAACTGCCCCTCTGGTCCATCCTCTCACAGTGATACAATGAGGACAGGTACAGAGCGAACATGGTACAACCCTGTGCTGAAGGAATCCATTAGGTTTTGGTCAATAACACACACCTTCAAGACATTTAAGGTGTTAGGCCGCCTGGTCCCTCTGTAGTCTCCTGGCTATGGTTTGAGGGGTGAAGGGGGATTATGAAAATCTCCCAGGTTCTACCATGCCAGATTGATTTTATCTTTTTTTAAGATATTCATGGAGCCTCAGTAATACAGGAGGGAGTCCTATTTCCATGAGTACTACCTGAAATCCTTTTATGTCCATCATGGTTCAGATAAAGACTGAAGGGGAACTGTCTCAATTTTATGTCGATGCAGAGCAATCACTCAAGAATGAGTTACTATTTTAAGTCATCGTGGTCAGGATGATGCTTCCAGGACCTAGACTACCTGCATTCACAGCATGACTGTACTATTTACCAGCTATGTGACTTTTGACAAATTCCTTCATTTCTCTGAGGTTTCTCCACCAGAAAATGGGGTTAAACAGTACCAACCTTGGATGGTTGTTGTGAGAAATAAATTAATTGATTTTCGTGAAGGGACTTAAGAGAGTGCCTTGCACACAGTAAAACACTATAGATGGATTTACTACATATGATAAAGATATAAAATAAAAATAATTCTGCACTTTGGCCAATGCAGAAGCAGTGACATGAAAAAACCAATTACAATGTGCTCAAAAGCTAATTAACCTTCAAATACAATGTTTTATATCTATATAGCAATATAAGAAATACACTACAGCAAAGAAACTGCTTTTATATAAAGGTGTTATTCCCTGTTTAGGAGATATATACAAAACTGTGCTAACTCAATAAAATATATAGAATACAAACATAAGCAGTTGGTCTATTTTTTATTAGACTCCAAATAAATGACCTCAGTTACCCAACTTAGCAAGCAAAGATATAAAATGGTTCTTAAACACTTTCACTTGCCTACCTAAATTTAAGTCACGTGACCACTAAAGAGTAAACTTACCTTTAAAAAATAATAGGGTTATAGACAATGGGGAGGGTATGTGCTATGGTGAGTGCTGTGAAGTGTGTAAACCTGGCGATTCACAAACCTGTACCCCTGGGGCTAAAAATACATTATATGTTAATAAAAAATTTAAAAATTAAAAAAAAAATAAAATAAAACATCAAAATAATAATAACAATAATAATAGGGTAATAACTGTGAGCTTTCATGGAACTTTTCTGGAATAGTTCTCTCACACAGAAAAACATACTGATCAGACCTACAAACTATAAAATCTAACTTCTTTTTATTTTAAAATCTATTTTTAGTAATAGAATCTATAAAAAAAATTATGGTAGTCAGCAAGAATCGCACAAGCCATTTTTCAAGGTGCCTGTATCTCTAAAGTGCTCGTAAGGCAGTGAAAAAGATGTAGTAGAGGAGACAAAATACACCTGAGGGCACAATCCATTATTCTTTGTCATTTTTTTCCTTTCTCTCTTTTTTTTTTTTTTTTTTTTTTTCTTTTTTGTTTTTCCTGTCAGGGGGAATATAATCGAGGTAAGAAAGAATGGTGGTTATATACTTCAGACATCTAAAAATGCAAAGATTGTCTTTAATCACACTGAATTCCATTCACTATTTCACTATATTAACGTTTCATTAACTTTCGATTCTGTGTCCTGCTGCATATTACAGTTTTGTACTACTCTCTCATGGTATGATCCTTCACAATATTTTATACCCAGCTTTATTCCATGATGTTTAAGGGGAACAGTATAGCAATAAGGGGAACAATATAGCAAGACAAAATAAGGGACACCTGGTTAAACACGGCAGATTAGCCACTCAGACCTTTTTGTTTCTGTTCCTCTAAACATACATGCCTTTACTGGAATAAAAAGGACATGTACCTAACAGGACAAAGAGAAAGCTAGAAACATTTCAACAGTGCTGGAAGAGGAATTATCAGTTTAAAAGATCAGAGAAAGCTGCTGGTCATGGGCCTGTCAGAGGGACACCAATGAGATGTGAGCTAATTCATGCACAAAACTCAGACAAGCCACGCAAACCAAGGACAGAGAGAGTGAGGAACAGAACCAGAAACAAGAGAGCTGGGTGAAATCTCTCTATGGTGCAAGTGAAACCCCTAGATCTCCACAATGCAGCTAGGTTATTTTCTGAAGAAACTCATCTTTAGAGGTGTGAGGACCAGAGTTACCATCAAGGGAAAGCTGACTGAGAATCAGGACTGAACCCAGAGGGTCTGAGTGAGAATTTGTAAAGTGAAAAATACTAAAACACTCAAATCTCCTCCCTGATCTGCTCCCACACAAGGAGACCCAATTTCCCTAGCGAAGAGGTTATGAATCTCCTCGGGGTGGGGGTGGGGGGGACAAAAACAAAAACAACAACAAAAAAAAACCAACTTGTCTAAAAAGAAAAACATCACATACTGACATACGTGAATCCCTTGATGAAGGAACTTGCTTGCTACTTCATCACCAGACAAACAAAACCACCTGACAATAAGCTATACACACAAAGAAGCTAATCAACATGTTGGGATTCACTCTTAAAAAACACTTGATAGAAAATGATAACAATACATTTAAGAACAGCCTCTAGTATAAAGGGTAACATACAAAAATAAACAGGGAAAAAGGGGATCTAGATGTAACAGACATTGCATAAAACAGAAGAATATTTTAAAAGTATAAACAAAACAAAAACCTTTTTATATTATTTTTAAAAGTCATATATAATATCCCTTAGATAATACTAATTTAAATACTGAAAAATAGGGGTGCCTGGGTGGCTCAGTTGATTAACTGTCTGTCTTTGGCTCAAGTCATAGTCCTGGTGTCCCAAGACTGAATCCCTCATCAGGCTCCCTACTCAGCAGGGAGTCTGTTTCTCCCTCTTCCCTTCACCGAGTATGTGCTCTCTCTCTCTCAAGCAAATAAGTAATCCTTAAATAAATAAATAAATACTGACAACTAGAATCTTTAATTAATATCTTCTGAGAAAGAAGATTATCACATATATAAAAGAAAAGAACACTATGTAAAAGAAGTCATCAATGACCAAGAAATAGATTGACATTAAAAATGTAATTAACAAGTACAAACTGAAAGTACAGAGTTGGAAAACTAAGTCAAGGAAATCTCTTAGAAAACAGAAACAAAAGACCAAAGAATGGGAAATACAAGTGAACAAATAATATTAGAATACTAATCCCATAATCCAATAGATCCAAAATCTAACTAATAGAAGTTTCAGAAAGTATAGGGAAAAGATAGAGAATATAGGTGATTAGGAAAGTAATGAAACTAGAAAATTTCCCAGAACAAAAAGACAAAAAGTCTCTAGGAAATATCCCAGAATAAAAGGTTATAAGTCTTCAGATTCAAAAAATCTATCATGTGTCCAGCCCACTAAATGAGAATTAAAAAGAGAGAGAGAGAAAGAGACATATTATAAAGCAAACTATTATGAAATTGTATCATACCAGAATAATAAATTCCCCAAAGAAATCGTTTTAAGATGCATATACACATATATAATTTAGCAATTACAATGGCAAGGAGTTTTTGAAAGTGAAAATTAACTCTAAAAGACAATACATTTCTGTACTGTAAAAATATAAAAGGATAAAAGCATTTTAAACATAGAATTCTATACCCAGCCAAACTATCATTCAAGTGTGAGCCCAGAAAAAAGGCAGCATCAGCCATGAAAGGAACAAAAATTTAGCCACTGGATGAGTGTTCTATCAAACAGGAAGCACAGGCATGGAATCTTCATTCAGGCAATCCAGTATGATATAACACTGAGGGAAATCCCAGGATAATGGAAATAGGCCATCTATCCTGGAGCTAGAAAAGTAGAACCTGTGAGCCACAGGTCCAGGTCCCCAAAAGCATTTAATCACTTAAAAGATTGTCAGCTCATCTGGGAGGAAATAAAAAGGATAGGAAATTTATAAAAGTAAGCAAATGGGCAACAAGTATGAATTATTAACTCAACTTGAAACAAAAAGGCAGAAATGAATGGCAAAAGCTAGCACTGGATAGTGAACACTGATATGTTCATAATGAGTAACATACACTAGTTATTTAAATAACAATGGTGATACAACCTAAAAATATTAAGGAAACTGAAGAGTTTAATTTCACTGTCTACATAGATTAGGGCAAGTAAAGGGAAATGGGAAATTGAGGGTATACATGGGAAATAAGAAACTGCTGTGCTTTTTTACCATAATCATCCATTTAGCCTGAGTTGACATTTTAATGCTCTCTGTTAGATTTTTACAAAGTAATCTTTAAAAATAAGTGGATGAAAAGGAGGGGGAAATGGAGTATTGCTGTTCAATAGGCACAGAATTTCTGTTTTGCAAGATGCAAGTGTTCTAGAGATCTGTTGCACAACAAAGTGAATATAGTTAACACAATTGGACTATACCCTTAAAAATGGTTAAGATGGTAAATTTCATGTTAAGTGGTTTTTTCACAATTAAAAATTAAATGTGTGAAAAAATTAAGTCAAAGGAAAAACATTTCATATTTGCTAGACAAATGCAAATTTGACTATAAGCTTCTTAGTTGCCATGTTAAGTGACATGACTGAATGTTCATAAAGATTTTAGAAATAAAGCCAAAAGCCAATATCAAGAGAACTGTAACTAATCCTGATCTCAGAAATAAGGAAAATTTGTGACAAGGATTTCCCTAAGGTGATACTATATAATTAAAGAATATCCCTTTTTAACAAATGCAACAACAGCTCATTTACTTTAAAAGTATCTACTGAGAGTAAACAGATTTTTAAAATATAGTATCTATTTCATAGAAATAAAAAGACACCAATCTCTTGTGGCCTGAGAGTTAAGAACAGTCACAGTGCCTGGCAGTGCTGGGAAGGAGGCAGCAGGGGACAGTCATGGGCCCCATGCCTTCCCCAGCACAGCATAGTCTCCAGTAGGCAGAGCCCTCGTGTACTCTCATTAGTCCACATCATTAGTCTACTTATGTGTATAAGACTAAAACTGGCACATGAAAAGTTGTTGACTCTTACAGCGTACCAACGTACATTGTGCCAAAGCTGAGGCTGAATGAAAGTGAATTTCTAAAAATTGAAAATCCCTTTAAGACTAATTTTCCTGAGTGGCTTATAAGTTAGTTTTGAATTAATTTAAAAACAGCATTACAAAAAAAAAAAAAAATTGAGCAAATGAGGTATCATTTTGGGATAAACGCATAGCTATCTAATGTAGATAATATTTGAAAGATAAGTCCCTAAAAGATAGATACGTAATGGAGTATCTGAGTATATTTATCTAAAACCAAACCAATAAAACCAACAAAAACACACACTCTTGGCTTATAGAGAAAAAAGCATTAGACAGAGTAATGACATAAGGAAGCAAGCCCGAAATGTGGGTTCCTAAATATTTGCAATCAAGTGACTCATTAAAATAATTTTAAATGTAAAATGCATGTATTGCTCAAATTGGAGCACCCCATAACTCATTTTTCTTTATTTTTTATATCTTTAAAGAACACACATGTGCTATGGGATTAATCATAAAAATATGTACCTTTTCCCTCAAAGTCAACACATCTGTAACAAACTGTTGATCTCCTGCCCTACAGCAATCCCAGAACAGAGTCCTGCCATGGTCTCCTCCAAGATCACATGATGGTGACTCTATCAGCCAAGTTATACAGACCCAAAGCCTTGATGAGTCTAATTTGATATCCAATATGTGAGCAAATCACGGTGACCCTACCTTCAAAGTAAATCAGGACTCCAAGCACCTCTCAGAGCAGCCACCCTGGCTGGATGGTCATTGGATCCACCATCATCTTATACAGATTACTGCAGGAGCCTCTCATCTGGTCTCCTGCTGCTCCCTACTGTCTTTTGTCAGAATAGCTGATGGCACGTTGCTTTTAAAATGGAAGCCAAAGCACTTCGCTCCGCTCAAAAACTTCCAATAGGAAGCCTGGGGGGTTCAGTCGGTTAAATGCCCAACTCTTAACTTCAGCTTAGATCATCATCTTAGGGTCAGGAGATTGAGTCCTGCACTGGGCTCTGTACTGGGCATGGAGCCTGCTTAAAATTCGCTCTCCCTCTCCCTCCTTGCCCTGCCCCCAATCCCAGACGTGCCCTCTCAAAAAAAACAACAAACAAACAAAAAAAAAATACTTCCAATGGTTTCCCATTTTGTTAAGAATAGAAGTCAGTTTTACAATGCCATACAACAGTGCTTGTGTTTCTGACATCATTCCTACTGCCCATCTTTGTTCACACTGTCCCACCCACAATGGCTTCTTTGCTGTTGTTTCTACCTGAAATACTCTTCCTCCATGCATCCACATAGCTCACTCCATCATGGCCTCCAAGTCTATGCTCAAAACCACATCCCCTGTGAAGTCTCCTCTGACCATTCTATCTAATTTTTTAAAAGATTTATTTATTTATTTGAGAGAGAGAGAGAGAGAGAACATTCAGTGGGGAGGAAGAGAAGTGAGAGCCTGACACGGGGCTTGATCTCATGACCCTGAGATCAAGACCCTTGAATCGAAATCAAGGGTCTGATGCTTCACTGACTGAGCCACCCAGGCACCCCTGAATTTTCCCCAGTACTCTCTTGCTTTATTTTCCCCCATAGTACATAACCAGTGTCAGACAAATAAAGTTCACCTGTGTGTTTACTACTTGTTCCCCCCTCACAATTAGGTTCCAGCATTGTGGGGACTTTTGTCTGTTTTGTTCACTGCTTTAGCCTCACAGTTCAGAGCTGATATCAACACTCACTAGGTATTCTGTATCTGTGAATTTCTATTTGCGAATCACCAAACCGCATGTGACCAAGTAAAGAATATATTTCAGTATTAAAAAAAAAAAAAAAGTTTTCAAGTAACTATTACCATGAATAAAAATGAAATAGAGAAATCACAATACAGAGTATACTGAAGACTTAAACCTGAGTTGAATATTGAGAGAACTGTGGTCACATTTATAATTGAACTTACAGATGTTTTCTGTTTTTGCTTTTATTTGCTTACTTTCTAAAGTAATCTTTGTCCAAACAAGTTCTTACAGGTATAATTATTTTAATGAATCTTTTTGATGCTCTTAAAACATCTAGATGCAAAAATAATTCTCTTACAAATAAGGGGAAAATTCTCTACAGTTACCATATATCAATTTTTAATTCCATGTTAATTTCATTTTAAAGTAATGTATGTAGTTACTCCAAAAATGACACACAGCTAAAGAATTCTTTATTCTGTAGCTAGAGAACGCCATCTGGCTCAGTAAGAGAGAAACCACACTATTATATATTGAATACTGTTACAAATAGAGTATTTAGTGTTTCTTTTTTTTTTTTTTTTAAAGATCTTATTTATTTATTTGACAGAGAGAGAAATCACAAGTAGGCGGAGAGTCAGGCAGAGAGAGAGAGAGAAGCAGGCTCCCGCTGAGCAAAGAACCCGATGCGGGGCTCGATCCCAGGACACTGAGATCATGACCTGAGCCGAAGGCAGCGGCTTAATCCACTGAGCCACCCAGGCGCCCCTTATTTAGTGTTTTTAAAGGAAGTCCCTTCATAGATGAAATAAAGGTGTGGTATTTAATTAAATTCATTTAAGAAACACTTGCTAAATAAAAAATTTCATAGACATAGTGACGTAAGTTAATAATAATATTAATAATAAGTCCATTAAATCATTCCGTTCTACACAAATTGCCATATGTAATCTGTACACAAATCTCTTAAGGTTGGTAGGTACACTGCTATTTCCATTTTGCAGGTGAGGAAAACTAGAGCACTGATGAAATAAGCCACTTAACTGAATCCTACTAGAGTATGAATTCAAACTGGAACACACCTTATCAAACCCACATACTTAAGTGTGACACTACCTGCCTCTTCTAAGTCAGCAAATACCAAGCAAATGCACCTTGCACGCCTGTCAGAGCATTAATAACAGGGTGATATCTGCCTTAGAGGCTTTATAGTTTAAACATATGTACCCTCAATTTTGATGGTACATCACTTGATTAAAACTGCAGATGCTCAGAATAGGTTGTTCTAATGCAGCTTCATAAGTATCTATTAACTTTAGAAACTTTATTTACTTTTAAAAAATTTTTCAAGACTTTAAGTAATTTCTACTTAATGCGGGGCTTGAACTTACAACCCTGAGATTAAGAGTCGTATGCTCTACCAACTGAGCCAGACAGGCACCCCTAACTTTAGAAATTTTAAATAAAATCTAAAAATGTAAGTTATCAAAAGAACAATAGACTACATAAGTCTCTAACATCAATCATGAATCTATAAAAACTTCCTCAAAGAAGACCCAAAGTTTCTCTTCTTAAAGATCATCAAAGGATGATTTCCAAGTAATTCACAATTTATTAGCAACTTTCAAATTCTTCCATTCACTCAGCAAACAATGACCAAGTGCCTAAAACCTACCTAGGGAAGGATCCAAAAATAGATAAGGTATATTTCATGTCTTCATAGTAACTGGAGCAAACTTAATGGATTTTCAAATATTATTCTTTTAAAGATTTTATTTATTTATTTGACAGAGAGAGAGCGCAGATAGGCAGAGAGAGAGAGGAGGAAGCAGGCTCCCCGTGGAGCAGAGAGCCAGATGCAGGGCTCGATTCCAGGACCCTGGGATCAAAACCCGAGCCAAAGGCAGAGGCTTTAACGCACTGAGCCACCCAGGTGCCCCTCAAATATTATTTTGAGGTAAAAATTCCCTTAGTTAGGAAAACTCAGTCTATGCACACTGACTCTCCAAACGCCATCTGTCCTCAACAACCACAGATCTGCTACCCTTCCACAAGGGACAGTCTCCCAGTAGGCAACTAAACTCCTCTAGGTTAAAAGTTCCCCCTGGGGACCAGTACAGGAAAACCTAAATTGTAAAAATGACTCCAATACTTCTCCTCAAGGGAGATCAAAGACTCACAGACCACAGCTCACTTAATTTTACCTTTTTATTTTCATTCCTGCATGCCCTCCCACTTGAATCTTTGCCTCCATTCTCTGTCATTTCTTGGTTCGACAACTTCAAGAAATTCTCTACCCACACCCAGCTTCCCTAAACATCTTTTCAGTCGTAAAATAACAAATGATCCCAATGATAACAGATAAACATAAAGGTAGTGTTTACCTGGTACCAGTACCAAATATTTTTAAAAACATACATGTGAGGTTGAATTAGTCATTAAAGTCAACACCATCATCTCCTGAAAGCCACCAGATGTCCCTTTAAGAACTCCACTAGTCTTTCTACCTCTTCAACCACATTTAACCATATTTGCCTCTCCTGGAGTGCCAGGATTCAAGATAATCATATCAAAGACTCCCATAATCATATGAGCACCATACTGCAACTGCTTGCTCAACTCATCTGAAAACTGGGGCACTGGCAGAACACACAAGACCAGAGTTCAAGTTCCACAAGATAAACACCATGGGAGGGCGAGAGACTGACTTCTTCTCTGTCTTGTCTATTGAGGGCATGATCACGCTGTCTGATAGACATCAGGAGCACAGTCGTTTCGGTGGTGGGATGGAGACAAGGAGAGAGGGATGAAGAAAGGAGGAGAAAGAAACAGAAAGAGAAGGAACCCCGCAAATTTATTATGATGTTTGAGTTGGTGGCCTAATCTAATCACATTGTAAATATTGTTTCTAAGCTATTTGAAACTGTCTCTGAAGTCAGCATGGACTACACCAACACAGATTTTAATGTCTACTGTCTCAAAAATCCTGTCTTAGGACATTCTCCTCCAATAGATCACCACGTAAGATAATTTTTATGACAATAATAATTTTAATATTGTGTTTACTTGCAATATACTGTGTTCTCCAGTTTACTTTTGCAATAATCTGTCAGCAGTGGATATTTTGTTAATAGCAGTTACTGTCATTGTACATGAATTATTGACTCAATGGTTTTAACACATGTGAGTGTTATGTAACTTCCGTGCACTATATAAACAATGAAAAAACAATGTTTTATGAAGTAGAAATTATTACACAGGTTTTTAATTAAATAATTTAATAGCAATGACACCTGGTAATGGTTAATTATAACCTAAGTTAACAAAAAAAAACAACAATTCTTCAAGATACAGGGCTTTTAAACATGATCACCAGGTAACACGCCATTTCTATTTCCGTCTTGTTTATTTTCTCAGGTGTCATTACTGATTTCTATTAGAAATCTGTATTCACTGGTCTATGACTGATCCCAGGTGTCAAAAACAGATATTGGATGTCTACAGGAAATCTGTGAACCAGTAATTTGATTCAACTCATTCTAGATGCAGGGAAGGGTCACAGGAATGAGTTGTACATGTGTATTCTGACTGCTCCGTGATTACCACCATCCAGCCTGGATTTCCGGAACTCCTCTCCTCATTGTTTCCTTATGGTCTGAGCTTTTTAATTTTACACTTTATCATTCTAACACTGTTGGTATTGATTTAGATGACACCGTGAAAAAAGAAATCATAATTCTAAGTCACATTTCTCGGTTGTCAAATCTGGCGACTTTAATCAAGTCTCTATTGGCTGCCTTTTCTGTCCTTCAGCAGTTACTGCTTTGAGGTGCAGCAACTGTTCCTATTTGCTGTACCTCATCAGCAAAAGATGCCACCATTTCAGTTTTATCAGAATTATCTCAGAAATTTAGATTCATGTTGAGTTTCCTCAAGACTAATAATGCCTTTCTCTGACACATTCACTTGGAAAAAGTTAATTGGCTTTTAAAGGCAAAATGCTATGTTTTAAATACCTGCCTTAATCCTCCTTTGGGGCGTGGGGAAGACTGTTTCCCAAAGTACTGGGGTAAAAACCTTCCCATTCATCAAGACACTCCAAAACCCTAGCACACCGCTTCCCTATTTCCCCGTTCCACTACACCATTTAGTCATTAATATGTATTAGGATCACTCCTGCCCTCCTAACCTGGTCCATAATTTTTCCTATTTTCAATCCCACCACTCCCATCTTTCCCCTGTGTTTCCCTTTTCACCTGCTCCTCAAACCCTGTTCACCCTTTAGAACCCAATTTAAATTCCACCTCCTCAGTAAAGATGTTTCCCTCATAGTCTTGTTTTAATTCACATCCCTCAACCCAGAAATCCAGTAGCCCAGAGCTGCTTCATACCCAGCCTGACTTTCAAAGCGGCTCTAAATGGACCCTTAACATTGGTTGATTAATGTAACAGACCCATGGTGAAGATGGTATTTTAGGTTTAAGAGGGGAAAAAAGGAACATATTTAACTACTCTGGCCATCCCTTAAATCTTTCTACTTGTCAGGTTTATGTGTGGTTTGCAGCCCACCCGGATCATGGCTTAAGAAATACTGAAATGCCTTTTTGAATAAATTACACCTTCCTCCCTGATGTGAAAGGTTTGATGTAGTTGCAAGTTAGCATTTCTAAACTGCGTAAGTCATAGCTGCTGCTTTAAAGAAAAAAAAAATCATTCACGATTAGATCATGCATTCACTCATTAGAGGAGGACACGATAAATGGGTTTTTGAGATTTTCCTCCTCCCTGGTCTTTAGTTCATGAACAATTCGGTATTTGGATAGTTTCTCATTTTCTGTTGTACATACAATATAAGGAAGTCACAGTACTCAAAATTCATTTTAACCACAACAGAGTATTTAATACATGGAAAATTTTATTTGAAGGTAAAAATAACATTCTACTGACTTCAACCAGTCTCTATCTCAGATTGGTAGCTACTAGTAGCAATCTGGATCTGTCATTTTCCCGACCGCATCTTACTTTTAGAAAATAATGACAGAAATACTCTTGGGGCATGTGGCTATCTCAGCCAGTTGAGTGTCTGACTCTTGGTTTCAGCTCAGGTCATGATCTCAGGGTCGTGAGTTCAAGCCCACTGTCGGGCTCGCACTCAGGCTCACAGCTGAGCTGAGTCTGCTTGTCCCTCTCCCTCCTTTCCTGCCCTTCCCCTCACCATCACCCCTTCAAATAAATAAAACCTTTTTAAAAAATTCTCTTAGTATTCAAAAAAAAAAATTCTCTTAGTATCATATTGTGCACTCCACATAATGATCTTTGGTTATTCCATTTAACTGACAGTATTTACTAGTACATCTATGTGGAGATGGAATACACTGAGGAACAAGACAGAGCCCTACTCTTTTAATAGGATAACGCTGACTTCAAGGTCTAATGAAGACACTCTAGATAACAGACCATGTCTTCCAGGAGCTTCTCAAAAAAAAAAAAAAAAAAGAAAGAAAGAAAGAAAGAAAGAAAACCATACTATACAATTCATTTTTCACAAGTTCATTCACCAAATTCATTCACATTAGGAGATGGTTGACATTTTGATCAATAAGTCAAAGGCAGCTGAAAATGGTAATGATCCAAAAGACCTTTTCCCTGGATTAAACTGCTTTTCAGAAAGGCACTTTGAAATCTTACCTAACTGGAAAGAAAAGGCAAAATATTTATTTAGAGGTGAATGACTGAATATTTATAGAGAATAAAATGAAAAACCTACTGGTAACAAGAAAATTCAGTACAAAAATGATCAGAAACTAAAAATTATTTTAATAATGGCAATTAACATTTGTTGAGAACTATGCATTAATTCCTTTGAAGTATCATCTTATTTAAACTCTAAACAATCCCTATGAAGTAGCTACAACCATTATCTTTCTAGGAGAAAGCTGCAGCAAGCAACATACCCAAAGACACATACTATGCTATATGGTTTGCTCAAGTTAACATGTAAAGTACAACAGCTTTCTTAAAGTGTTAAAACAGACAAAAATGTGACTGAATAAAAAGCATAATCAAAATATCAAGAAAAAAAAAACCATAAAATATTCAAGGAATAAATATATGAGGAAAATGAGAAAATGCAAATAAGAAACAGAGAAGAAAACAAGTAACTGAAGAAATAATTTATTTTGAACAGAAAGACTTAAACATGTTAAAAATATCAATTCTTGGGGTGCCTGGGTGGCTCAGTGGGATAAGCCTCTGCCTTTGGCTCAGGTCACGATCTCAGGGTCCTCGAATCGAGTCCCACATTGGGCTCTCTGCTCAGCAGGGAGCCTGCTTCTCCCTCTCACTCTGCCTGATCTGCCTACTTGTGATCTCTCTCTCTGTGTTAAATAAATAAGTAAAATCTTTTTTTAAAAAATCAACTCTTCCTAAATTAATTTTAAGTACAATGCCATGCTAATCAAAATCTAAATAGGAAATGGTCTTAATTTTGAAAAGAAATTCTAATATTTATTGGAAAACTAAATGTACAGTAAGTGTATTATGCTTTGGTAATTAAAAGAGAGTGGTACTGACACAGGAAAAGAAAGACAAATCAGTGTAATATTATCATTGAGATATAGGCCTAAGTACGTATTGAAAATTCATTTGTGATAATGTTGGCACTTCAAAGCAGTGGGGAAAAGATGGATCATTCAATAAATACTACTGAGACAACTGAAAAGCAATTTAAAACAAAGGGAAAGAAGAGTTACCCATTCAATCCTTATACTAAAATAAACTTTAGATAACTAAAAAGTATAAATGTAAAAAATGAAACTACCAGAAGAAAATATAGGTAGATATTTTTCTCATATTAGTATAGGGAAAACTTTTATAAACACAATTCCAGTGATAGACTTGATTCCCCGAAAATGAAAAAAAAAATTATGTGTATTTGAAAGAAAAATAACAAACCGGGAAAAAATAGATAGGGAAAGCAAAGACTACTGTCCCTAGAAAAACAATTAGTTCCTAAAATAAGAAGAAAAAATCACTACCCATGGAAAAACTGGCAAATGATAGAAACAGACTAGTCACACACACATACATACACACAAAAGCAAATGACCATCAAGACAATGAAAATACTTCAACCTTATTAGAAATCAAAGTAATAGAAATAGAAACAAAATACTTTCATCACGTCAATTTAGGTAAAAGCTAAGAGGATCCAGAAATTGCAATGGTATGAGGTTCTCATACAACTAATACAATCTTTCTGGAGAACAGTTTTGCATTTTCCATTAAAGCATAATTTCACACTGACTTACAAATTCTCTCAAAATATATTCTGAGAGATAAAACATATACAAAGATATATGGATATGGATATAAATCACAGCCCTGACTTTACAGCAGGAAAAACAGGAACCTGATTGTCTATAGCCAGGGAATTAGCTAAATAAATAAGGATGTATCAAAATTGTGATTTTTAAGCATTTAGTGGATTTAAAAGATGTTCATTACATTTTTTGATGAAATAGCAGATCTCCATCATATATAATTTACTCCCAAACAAGTAGATGGAAGAAAAATGAAATAAAAAAGAAAAAAACAGGGATGCCTGGGTGGCTCAGTTGGTTAAGTGGCTGCCTTCAGCTCAGGTCAAGATCCTGGAGTCCTGCATTGAGCTCCCTGCTCAGTAGGGAGTCTGCTTCTCCCCCCCCCACCCCCGACAATCTCCCCTCTCATTCTCTCTCTCTCTCTCTCTCTCATTCTCTCTCAAATAAATTAATAAAATCTTAAAAAAAAAAAAACAGGAGCAAAAATTGTAAGTTTAAATGGAGTAATAAATTAGGAGAAATACTTGGGAATGAGCATTTTGGGGTGGGGAGTAGAATAGATTAAATGGAGGATCTTCTAAGAATTTAAATTGCCAGAATTAATCTAAAAGATGCAGCAAGCTGTACAACATAAGAAATTTAAAGGTCATAAAAGATCTATCATTCCAAATGGTACCAGACCCAGCTGCTTTGAGGCAAGTCTACTGAATCTTCATGGAATACGTAATTCTTTAATCACTGGCACAGCCCTCATACGCAAACACAATGTAAACTGTAAAACCCTAAATCAGTCTTATTTATGAATATGAACATAAAATTCATAAAACACTGGCAAATGAAATTTAAGATGAAAGAGGGTATATTCCAAGATTGTAAGGCTGTCCAACATTAGGGAATATATAGAAGTAAATAGGTCCAATGAATATCACAAAATATATATAACAGTAAAAATAATAATTGGTAACTTTCAAGATAGTCCTGCTGCTTAAAAAAATAACCAGCCAATCAGTAATAAAAAAGAAACGTACTGAACATGATGAAGAGACTTGAGACAACAGCAAGCACTTTGCTTAATGAAACCAGAATGAAGTTTGTTGTATAGGGGTACTAGCTCCTTGGAACATTATTGAAAAATTAAGGGTGGAGAAGTAGGGAGAAATTCTATGGTCAAGAAAATTTTTAAAACTTGATTTTTAAAAACTTTCTCAGAAACTTTAATATACTCATGGGCACCGCATATTTTAATTGGAAAAGGTAAGTATAAGACAACCTCATTTGTATTATACGGCATAGATGGTCTCATCAGGTGTTTGTATATAACTGGAATCTGAAATTAAACATATAGATGTACACTAGATAGGTTTTTTTTAAAAGGTTTTATCCTATTCATTCGAAAAGAGAGGGAGAGAACAAGCAGGGAGAGAGGCAGAGGAAGAAGGAGAAGCAGATTCCCTGCCAAGCAAGGAGCCTGATGTGGGGCTAGATCTCAGGACTCTGAGATCATGACCTGAGCCAAAGGTAGAGGCTTAACCATCTGAGCCACCTGGGCACCCCCAACAGAGAGGTTTTAGAGACTCGTAAACATGGTGGTGGTAAAATATGTCTCATTTTATTAGGCTTGACTTAGAGTGTTAGGGCAAAACAATTCTGAAACTATTTTAGATATATTAAAGATTTCAACAAATGAGGTTGCTGGGAGCTAGGGTTCTTACCATGGAAGAAGAGAGATACAAATATGAAATGGAGAAACACAAAGAAAAACTCTGCGAAGGGTATGCTGTGAATTCAAGATTTCTAAAATATGTATGCATGTAGGTATGTACATGCACACAAATATACATATATGGACTGTGAATGTATATATGCATATATGTATAAAATATGCATGCATACATTTTCTTTTTTTAAGATTTTACGTCTTTACTTAGAGAGAGAGAGAGCACACACACGCATAAGTGGTGGGGAGGGGCAGAGGGAGAAGCAGACTCCCCACTGAGGAGGCAGCCCTATTCGGGGCTTGATCCCAGAATTCTGAGATCATGACCTGAGCCAACGGCAGACACTTAACCAACTGAGCCACCCAGGCACCCCTACATGCATTCATTTTCTAGCTCTGTCTGTTCAAAGGGCGTAATAGCAGATTCCCCAGAAGCAATGAAAACACCCACTCAGAACCTGGGTTTCTAACATCATTCCCCACTCAAAAAGAATTCAGGGCTTCTTGCGAAAATGTTGGAGCAGGAAGGCACAAAATAAACCCATAATACCTAATTATGTCATAAAGTAAGAAAGAGCTAAAATGGAATGGTTGGCATATCACAAAGACAGGAGACAACTTGCAGAGGCTCCCACTACCCATTCAGACAATTTGGGCACCAAAATAACTTTTACAATAGTAATGAATCATAAACCAGAGGGGGGAAATGGGAAACTATGAGTTCACACCAATAAGTAGCTGAAGAAATGAAAGAGAAAAAAGAAGGGTTCTTGCTTATGTAAGAAGGCTAAGTGCTGATGGGTCAACATGGAGGGAAAATCATCTTGCAACTACCACAGTAAAGAATGATCAATGGATACTATGTCTAAGTAAGAATATTTTGAGGAGGAGCAAGATCTTTGCACAGAAACAACAGGTCTCCCACAAACTGCCTATAAATAGGAAGGGGAAAAGTAGTATTTAGAAGTCAGCTAATACCTTGAGTAGATGATCAAAATTAACATCAAAACTGAGGAGCAGATGGACATCATGTGCCTCCAGATGTGAAATCCTGAGGCCACATCATTAGTTATGAAACATTCCAGCAGGGAACATATAACCTGCATCTAAGCACGGCAAAACATCACACAAACAGAACACGAGAGATGTTCCATTTAAAAAAAAAAAAGAAAAAGAAACTCTACTTGAGAATATCAATGTCAGAAAATATGAACTGTTTCAAATTTAAAAGGACTTAAAAGACATGACAACTAATTGCAAAGTATGATTCTAGTCTTGTTTCTGCACTGGAGAAGAAAAAAAATGTCTTGAAAAGGTAACTAGATCAACTGACAAAATTGGAAAAAAGATCACAGATTAGATTAAAAAGTACTGGATCGATACTAAACATACTGTAGTTGATACCTGCATTGTGGTAATGTAAGAGGGTATTCTTATTCTTGGAAAATATATACTACCTTATATACAACTTACTCTCAAATAGGTCAAAAACAGAGAGAGTGTGTGTGTGTTTGTATCTGTGTGTGAACAAAAGAGGGAGAGAGAGACAGAGAGATAAAGAGATAGAGAAAATCTGTATCTATTTGTACACACACTGGATAAATGACAGCTAGCTAGCTAGACAGCACAAATAACAAAGCAAATGGTAAAGGGTATTTTAAAGTTCTATACTAATTCTTAAAACTTTCACATTAAATTATTTCCAAATAAAAAGGTTAAAATGTATTTAGCTTTCTTCTACATATATAAGAAAAGCTTTCTTTTAGATACTTATACATTCTCCCTGAAAACCTTTTTTAGGTTATTACTGTTTTCTAGATATTTTCTTACTAGACAGCAAATATATAAACTTTAATATTTGGGGGCGCCATCTGAATTAAAATTAACAAAATAATGAAGCTCAAATATAACCACAGTGCTGAAAAAAAGGCACAGGTAAGTTAATGTAAAATGTTATTTAATAATTTACCCCTGATAGATACCACTACTAAATGAACAGTACCAAAAAAAAGATGTTATTTAAGGTACAATTCACCAAAAAAAGATTATGTATTCCTTAAACATTTTACTTAACTCCTATAAATGGACATTCGCATAGGTATCTTTTGAAGTAGAACGAAGGATTTTTCTTTGAAGATGGTCCAGGAACTCAGGCTTTCCTCTTCCCCACATCATCTACAAATTCCACTACCAAGTTTCGTAAGGAAAAAATTTAAAGACACCTGGACTAACGTCTTCTGAATTTGTGAAATCTTTAGAGTTAGCACTCCTGTACTTAAGTCAACAGAAAAAAAATGTTTAGGACATGCTTGTGTTGGGGTGCCTGGGTGGCTCAGTCGGTTAAGTGTCTAACTCTTGATTTGGGTTCAGGTCATGTTCTCAAGGTCATGGGATGCAGCCCTGCGTCAGGCTTCACTCTCAGCAGGTAATTTGCCTGGGATTTTCTCTCCCTCTCCCTCTGCCCCTTCTCCTGTTCACTGGTGCGTACTTTCTCTCTAAAATAAATAATTTTTTTAAAAAAAGAACATGCCTGGGGGTGCCTGGGTGGCTCAGTGGGTTAAAGCCTCTGCCTTTGGCTCAGGTCATGATCTCAGGGTCCTGGGATCGAGTCCCGCATCGGGCTCTCTGCTCAGCGGGGAGCCTGCTTGCTCCTCTTTCTCTGCCTGTGTCTCTGCCTACTTGTTGATCTCTGTCAAATAAATAAATAAAATCTTAAAAAAAAAAAAAAGAACATGCCTATATCATATCTTTCCAACACATTTAGCTTGCTTTTTTTCAGAGCAACAACCAGTCTTTTTCTTTATGCACTTATGTCTCACCAGTTTATTATTACTTAATCATATTATTACAAATGTAAGTACGATTAGCAAAAATATGCAGGCAGCCAATGAGCAGCCGTGCATGAGCCTCCTAGAAAGTAGCTGAGGACTGCCAGTCAGTATGCTCTCAGAGGAAGTGGGGGATACCTGTTAATCCACACGTCTATTAAGTGGAGATCAGCTAGGAGTTGTCTGGTAGATACCCAAATGGGGTCACCTCCACTAAGTATATAATGGAAATATTTGCCTCGAACAAGTGAACTAAGCACTGCATGAATAGTTCTTAGTTTGCCAGAAGTGCACAGGGATTAAAGTGACATTTGATCAAGTTTACAGGCAAGTACGCTCAGCTTAAGAGCTTTCCTGTTTTCTCATAGACCAGCAATATGAGAGCAGAAATATCTGATGCTAGATAATATAGTTTGAAATGTGTGCCCCAAGTAGTCAAATTTTAAAGTATTTCATTAAAAAATGAATGTACAAATAAAAAGGGAATAACAAGAACATACGACAAAAGGGAAGTTAAAACTCTGACTTTGATCCTCTCCCATAAAATAAATCCAAACATCCATACTTTTGAACATATATATGTCTCCAAAATGCAGGAATTGGTCTCTTCACAGAATCCATAAAAGAGACTTCAATTTTCCAACAGAGCTTTTGGAAAAATGTGTCAACTATGCAGATGGTCATATTCTAAAGTGCACCCAGGCATGGCTGAAGTCTGGTTTGCCTCACAAAGTTTTAAACCATTAAAAACAAGTTACTCGGTCTTCTCTAATTTGTGATCACAATTGCATCCCTATCAGAAATACGTACCTATAAAGCAATGATAACTGTGTCAGGGTACCCAGAATTAACTTCCCTCACCCACCTCTTTCTACCCTCAAGGACTCCAAGGAACAAGTATCCAAGTCCTCTAATAGCTGATCCAAATCAGGACGCATCATGCACATATGATAGGTGACAACGAGACATGCAACTTAATGCACTGCCTTGTTCCAACCTCCTCTAGAGGGAACGTGATTAATCTGCCCAATAGATTTCCAACATATAACAGTGTCTGTGAAAGCAAGACAAATAGAAACTCATTCTGCTTGACTCCAGGGTCTCATCTGGCTTCTTCTATACCATGACTTTAAATTTATTATTCATGCTATATTTTATTTCTCCCATAATGAGGAACTGGTGCTCTTCTATGCACAGTGTTTATGGATGAAGAAATTTAATTAAATAATATCTGACAACCTAAGATAACAAAATAAACTGAGTATTTTTTTAATCAGACCTTAGAAAATATGTCTAAGGATGTAAGATACTTCAAGTTCACCTCAAAGAGGCTGTCATGAAATCCAAGACAGATAGAAGCTGATGTCCTTCCAATGAACAGTATTAGTGGAGCTAATATTTCACAACATAAAGAAATTCTGATGCTACACATGACTAGATACTTTCATATTCAGTTCTCAAATTATCATATATAGATAGGTATGTATATATGTTTTATGCATGCATATACACAATATATATATGCATACACAAATATACATTATGTGTGTAATATATAAGCCATTATGTATACATATATAAATATATATATATAAACACACACATATATATGAACAAAAAGGAGATACTAATGCTATAAGCACCTCATACTTGACCCACACAGAATCATTTTTAATCACATCCAAAGCACCAGGAGAAACATAATGAAGATCACGGCCTCTGAGAGCTCAGCACATTTCTCAGCACTCTAAGGCAGCCTCTTCAATAGCCTCTGGTGGCTTTGAATCCAAACAGCAAAAGATCATTTAAAAAATTCATTCTTAAAAATGAGAGGCTCAGTGATTTATATAGCAAATCATACAACATAGCTACACTATGCCAACAAAAGTAGATTGATTTATAAAAAGGAAAAACACCTCCTATGATTCAATAAATCAGCTAGGATCACTAAGAGCATTTCTTGCACATCCACAACATGCAGAGTATTTTGAGAGGTAAAAAAAAAAAATCATACTACATGGATCTTTCTTCATTCTTTGCAATATGACCTAATAACTTCCTTTTCAAATAAAATGCTTTCAGGACTGATGTTTCTAGAGGTCCCTGGAAGGAGTAAACAATTTGACAAAATGTACTTTTAATTTTTTTTTTTTTTTTTTTTTTTTTTTGACAGAGAGAAATCACAAGTAGACTGAGAGGCAGGCAGAGAGAGAGAGAGGGAAGCAGGCTCTCCGCGGAGCAGAGAGCCCGATGCGGGACTCGATCCCAGGACGCTGAGATCATGACCTGAGCCGAAGGCAGCGGCTCACCCACTGAGCCACCCAGGCGCCCCGACAAAATGTACTTTTATTCAGTTTGAGAAAACTTCCATTACAGGCCAATAAGGAGATAATGTATTACCTATGTTAATAAGTCATTAGTATTATTATAAAGCACTAATGAAAATATTCTGCATATATTATCAGAAAAATTAGTCTGAAGTAACAAGCTTTGAAATGTCTGAATATGTAACTGAAATTATTTTGTTAATTCAAGTTAATTTGGTTAATACTTTTAAGCTGATCACACAATATTGTCTCTGAGGAAGGTTTCTTTCTTTCTTTTTGTTTTTTAAGCTAGGTTTCTTAAGAATTATTCCCGATTCTCTTTGCAACTCCTCCTAATACAATTCCTTGGGAAACAATTTAGGTGGATGATTATTCTCTTGTTCTTTCTATTTCAAACAGAGAAACTGGCAAGCTCCTTCTTAAATGACTGATTATGTTGTCTGTTGCATCCCTAGCACCTGACACATGATAAGTAGTGCCCAGTGCATGTCTGATGAATAAATGAATGAATGAATGAACTGATACACAATGAACCAGTGATTACTTCTGCATTTACATGAAGACGACCCCGCTCTCTGCCCTTATGTGATCCTTCATCATTAAATCCCATAACTTTAAAAGGAACAAAAGTGATATTACATACTGTGGGTTCCTCAAAATATATCTGGATAGCAAGTTACTCTCAAACTGAAGAGGTTTAAAAAAAAAAAAATGGTATTAAAAGGAGAAATCCAGAGGCGCCTGGGTGGCTCAGTTGTTAAGCGGCTGCCTTTGGCTTAGGTCATGATTCTGGGGTCCTGGGATCAAGCCCCACGTCGGGCTCCTTTCTCGGTGGGAGCCTGCTAACCCCACTCCCTCTGCCAGCTGCCCCCCCCTGCTTGTACTCTTTCTCTCTCTCTCTGTTAAATAAATAAATAAAATCTTTTAAAAATAAGGAGAAATTCATTCCACCTGTCAGTTCACTTCAGTATACAGTGGTGGTATAAAATGCGTAAGCATAAAAAAATAAAATAAAATAAAATGACTAAGCATAAACACAACTCTAAGGATATCCAAGGTCTAGCAGGGAAGATATAAACATAAATAATAATGCAGGCAGTAATTACTGTCCTGGTTCTTGCTATCACTCTTCCCGACTAAAGCTCTCGATCAAGTTTATTTGCTCATGTACCAAATAATGTGATAGTGAAGGCTTTCAGCAACCAACACCTTGCTTTCATTCCAAGCACTGGCCAAGACGGCTGGGCAAACGACCTCCCTTCTCTCCCCTCTGCTAGTCCCTCTGTTCAGCCTTGTAGAACCCGCCAAGTGCCTGTCTTCCAAAACTGTGGCTCTATTCCATATTCTGGATCTCAGTGGCTTCCCTTTAAGCCACTATATCCCATGCTCTGAACAGTGCTATTCTCCAAAAAAAGGCTGCCCCTTTCCTCCGCTTTACTCTTCCATGAGCTAATAACTGGGAGACCAGAAGCTCTGCTCCTAATCATTCCAACTAAACAATGTTTCTACTCTTCACTGAGCCACAGCCTTTCTGGCCCAACTGTTGACTCTGCCACAGAGGCATCTCTGTAGTCCAGCTGAGGGCCAGCCACACCTTTGGCACCACTGGGCACCTTCCTCATCCATTCCCCTGACAGCCTCAAGAAACAATGTGCCCTGGCAGGGCACTAATGTGTCAACCGCAGAGACCTGACATTCATAACACTTGCCCTCACCTCCCTCTCCACAAACAGAGTGATAAAAATGTCACTAAATGGAAAAATCAACTCATCTTCAGCACCAAACATCAACTTCAGAGGAAACAGGCTTGATTATACATGCATCAGGGCACAGATGGTAGGCTTCCCTCCTCCTATTCACAAGAAAAAAAAAAAAAAAAAAAACAGCTTTCAAGAAAATATATTATGTATTCTTCCCCATCACCGAAAAGGCAGAGTGATCTGGTGTTTTCGCCTTTAGTGAGTACGGGGAAGAGACCTCAGCAAAACGACTACCCGGTCAGACTTCTGGAACAGAACTGCAATCTTGATTTTTTAAACATCACTCTATTTTCTTTCAATAACAGCAAACAGCCAACAATACTTTAAGTGTGAAAATGACTACAGGACTCCAGCAGCATCATTTAAAACACCTTTGTCCGGAAAGAAGTACAAAATTAATCGGCAGTCGACTATTCCAAGCATGTCAAGTTTCACAGTAAGTTTCTGTAGAACCCATGAATTTAGGGGGAAGTTTAGGAATTTAGGGGGATCGTAGGTAAATTGGCAGGTAGGCAGATGACAGGAAACTATATTTGAGGGATTGTTACTTGCCACTCTGACTGCTTACACAAGATTATGAACCATAGAGTTCACAAGCTGAGAACACAACACTCTCTTCGAGGGTATTTGTCTAAGTATTCATAATGCCAAGTGCATTCAGAGAGAAGTCAGAATTTCCTCGTTCCTCAAAGAAACAGTAATATATCAAATTTAGAAGTACATTCCTAAAATGTTCGCTAATATTTCAAAATGGTCTATGTCCCAGTAAACAGAAAACAAACTGTAAACTTGGACCTTTATACACCATTACTATTCATTCTTCAAGGTGCTGGAAACTCAGAGTACATTAAAAACCTGATAAACAACTGAACAAAAGTTAGAAGGTGTGCGTAGCTGCCTAGTTTCTTTGGTTCTATCTGTGGCCCTGCCCTTTCTTGCCTGAAGAGCCCTGAAACATCTAGAACTGGTCTTGGAGTTGTAAGAGATAAGGGCACTGGGCTACCTGTCCCTCCTCACTCACTCTGCCCTGCCTCTTCTCCCTCCTCCCCTCCTACAACCACACCAAGGCCTTGGCTCCAACTTCTCTCTCTGCCAGTACTTCTCTTCCCTTGACACCCCTACTGTCCCAACATGATCTTCTGGCCATTTTCCAAAATCAATTTCTCAGAAAAGTCTTCCCTCCACCACTCCATCAAAATGGTAAGCATTCCCCCACAAAGCAATACCTCTTATCTTCCTTTCACACATAATTTATCCTTCTCATTAGCAATTTTTCCCATAAAACATAATCACATAGATTATATGTTCTGTTTATTGTCACTTCTCTACTAAAATTTAATCTCTACGAGAGCTGGGATTTGTGTCTAAAATGCTCACTACTATACTTCCATTGTCTAAAACAATGCCAGACATACAGTAAGTGTTCAAGAGATATTTCCTGAATAAATGAAGGAATCTACAAAGATTGTTCTTAGACTGGTCTACCAGTCTGCCTTTTTGATGAGCTGTGAAGTCTGTTAAGCCCACCTCACAGGACCTTTGCCTGGCCAAAAGTTCTTGGCATACAGCTTCAACATCCAACCCTTCCTACTTTTCTTCTTTCTATATTCATTATTTTATGTGTTTTTAAAAATGGATTTTTGGGGCACCTGGATGGCTCAGTCGGTTAAGCGTCTGCCTTTGGCTCAGGTCGTGATCCCAGAGTTCTGGGATGGAGCCCTGCATTGGGCTCCCTGCTCAGTGGGGAGTCTGCTTCTCCTTCACCCTATGTCCTCCCACCTCGCTCCTACTCTATCACTCTCTCTCAAATAAATATTTCTTTAAAATGGACTTTTATTGTAAGTAACCTGAAATTTTTGTGAAAACAAGCAGAATGTAAAGAAATCAATAAATACAGAAGCAAGATCATGGTCCCCATGAAAGTTTCTCTTTCTCTGTTTTGCACCTTTTTGCAATCTCTGAATTATATTATAGGCTCACAGAGAGGTGGTTGATACTTAACTGCTATAGAAAACAGCCAATTTGTACATCTCCTTGCATATATAGAAAAGAAGAAAAAATTACATTGGTGCATTCAATTGGTTCTATTTCTGAGTGTAATTCAAGAAGGTGCTGTTTAAAAGTTAAGCATATAAACCCTTTTAATAGAGTTACAGTTGGCTGGTTATTTTATAGAGCACATCCTTTCCTACCAACTTCATGATACCCCCTAATTAACTACTGTTACTTTGCTAAAGTAACCAAATTAACATTTCAAGAAAAAAGTTCTAAATAGTCTGTGCCAACGGGGGGGGGGGGGGGGGGGGGGAAGAAGTTTGAAAACAGAATTAAAGGGCAGACTAGCCACACCAAGAATTAGAAAGTGTTACATGCCTGTAAGAAATAAAAGTACACAGTTTGGGCACAAGAATATATACACGGACCAATGGAAAATAATATCTCAAGAAAAAAAACACTGCTCTCTCTCTCTCTCTCTCTCTCTCTCTATATATATATATATAAAAGGTTAGTATATGGAAAAGGAGGGTTTAATGGGCAAGATTCCAGGCTTTCTGACCCTCAAAACCATCACCAACCCCATCTCAGTACTAAAGAGATCCATGTTATGGATAAGCTCATATGGCTCCTCCCAACCACAGCCAAACATTACATAGTAAGAATGAACTGTACTCAGTAAACGGGTCTTCTAAAATCAACTCTTGGGGAGAAGCAGTACTCTTTCAATCTTCTACCCTATGTACCAACATAAATCCCAGATTGGGGGTGGGTGGGGGGGATGACTCCCTTCAGGTTGGAGTGGGGCGCCCCCTCCAGGCAGGGAAGGAGAGGAAAGAAATGAATCTGGCTTAGTCCCCCAGCTAGACCGGGAACGCTGAGAGAGGTCTTGCCTGTTAGCAGCATGGAGCTGCCAGTGCGTGCAGGGTAGGTGGGGGCAGTGCTTCCTGGGGGGAGGGGGGGTGGCAAAGGTGGAACTGTGGTTTCTATTCACCGTTTGTAAAACTGCCTAGACAAAACGTTTTAGAAAAAGATGCTTCACAATTGCATGATTTTTTTTTAGAAGAATCACTCATAAAACATCTAAATCTCCAAGTTTAAATTTGTTTTATCATCACGTTTCTCAGGATAATTATGGAAGCAAATTAAGGTGCTGAAGTTAGTCTATGGCTCATCTCTCTTCTCACCTTCAACATCTCTGTATCTGCGGAAATTCATCTTTCATATTATTCTAGAGGAATTTGTGCTTCTACCTTTCCAACTGATTGTCTTTCTCTAGCTATGACCAGGATCTCTCTAAACTGATAGTATTTGCTGCACTGAAACCTCCAACCCACAATGACAATCCCACTGAGTGATCCCTGCCACCTCCCCTAGCCAGAGGAACAACTCTACAGTCTTGTCTTCCTGGTGATCTAACCCTGCTAGGGACCCACAGCCTTGTAAGTAACACATGGCTTTGTTTTAGAGGCTGTATTTTTCTTCTTGCTATAGATAACCATATTCTTAAAACTACTGTTCTATCTTCAGAAGCAGCCTTTTCATAAGACTCATTCAAAATTGCTTTGCAATTTTGGAGCCCCCTTCATTATGAACAATAGACCATCTCCCTATGCAACAAGAAACCAACCAACTTAGTTAAAAGCCCAAATGTCAGAGTGTTTCCATAAGAAAGACTTCATCCCAATGCAATCAGCATGACTGAAGAGTCTAAAAAAAAAACAGTAAGTGGCATTTTTATGGAGTGACAAACAAGTTGCTAATTCAGTCTATTCGATTCTTATATCTATAAAAATAAATTTTAACTTTGATAAAAACTCAGGATGTCAAAATTCTTTAAAAATGCACCAATCAGGGACGCCTGGGTGGCTCAGTTGGTTGAGCGGCTGCCTTCGGCTCAGGTCATGGTCCCAGCGTACTGGGATCAAGTCCCACGTCGGGCTCCTTGCTTGGCGGGGAGCCTGCTTCTCCCTCTGCCTCTGCCTGCCACTCTGTCTGCCTGTGCTTGCTCTCGCTTCTCTATGACAAATAAATAAAATAAAATCTTAAAAAAAAAAATGCACCAATCATAACATTCCATTATTTTATTGGTGCAATCAGTAGTAACTATGAAAGCAAAGCAAGAAGGTGTTAAATAACAAATACAGACTGATATTTATAGTTTTGTGATTTATAAAAGATGGATTTGTGGTTATTCACATACAATTTTTTTTCAGTGTAATGACATGTGTTGAAATAATCATCACGCTGAAGCTGGAGACTTCTAGAGAAAATCTTGTCAAAAAGCACCATCTACTGTGTCTCTGGGCAATGGGTTAATCAATTTTAAGAGTTTCTCCCAAATTCTATAGCATTTAATATAATAAACTAAGCAATTTTCATAACAGCTATAATAAGACAATAATGTTCCTTAAACAGTAACCTACATTTCAAAATGTCATTTCTATGGTGAAAGTATACTGAGAAAACATGCAGAAATCTGCATTAATGGTAACACTGGAACTAAGATTTTTAAACTCATGAAATCTGTTATTTCAACACTAAGAACTTCATCTTGCCACATAAAACTGCACCTACTCCATTCTAAGTTGTCTGTTTAGTAGTTCGTTAGACGAACAAAAAAGCCAGTCAAAATTTGATTATAAAATAGCTCAGAAGAAAGTAGTAGTAACAGTTCATAGAAAAAAAAATTTAATTCTGTTCAACTGACACAGTTTGGTAGTTAGTTATATAAACATGATTTATTTTATTTTGTTTCCCTAACAAAAGGAGTGGCATTAAAAAAAAAAAAATGAGTGCTAAACAATAGTGATTATGATGGTAACAAAAAAATTAGTGAGCAAAAATTTAAGCTATTTTATAATGTGACAAAAGCCAGTCTCTGGCTCATTTTTTAAAAAATTCAAATCTGAGTGTGGCCACATCTGTGAGGTGAAGTCTTTTCCGACTTTTCCAGAAGGGCAGCACCATCCCTCTTCTCTCTCCTATCACTGGGGTACCATGATGGGATTGATCACACGGAAGGACATCCTCACGTTCATTTCATCTACTTACTGCCCCTCCTTGCTCCTGAGATCGCCAGTAGAGAGCCTCACAGTGTCTGATGGAAGAATATCCCCTCCCTCAGGCACAGTGAAATGATAAGAGTGTGAGAACCACTGCCTTGAATAGAGACGTGGATAAGGGAGTAAATTTAGTAATTCCTCAAAATGGAACCACTCAAAGCTCCAGCTCCATAGTTTAAACTAAAAATCAGTTTTCTGAATTTTTCATTTATTCCTTGGAAGTAAGTCATAGTTTTTGTGGATAAAAGATCAACCAGCACTGAAACTATGGCAACTAAATGTTTCTGACATCTTGGCTGGAATAGTTCCCCACCGACCTGTTATTACATCTGTGTAAGAATCAAACTTATACATAAATGCTTAGAGCAATACTATTCCTTATAGTCCAAAGATGAAAACAACACAAATGTGCGTCAAATGATGACTGGATAAACAAAACAGGATAAGTCTATACAATAAAATATTATTCAGCCATAAAAGGGAATGCAGTGGTGATAAGTGCTACAATACGTAGGAGGCCTGTACACTTTGTGCTCAGTGAAAGAAGACACACACTATTGTGACTATATGATTCCATTTATATAAAAGTGTCCCAGAATAGCAAATCTATAGAGCCAGAAAGTATATTAGTTGTTGTTTAGGGCTTGAGGAGGAGAGAAGACAAAGGGCAATAGGGGTGCCATAGTAAAATACACAACGTTTCTTTTTGGGGTGCAACATTCTAAAATTTATTGCTGTAATGGTTGCACAACACTGCAAATGTACAAAAAAGTACTCAATCATATACTTTAAATGGATATGGTGTATAGCATGTGAATTATATCTAAATAAAGCTATGACTAAAAATAAATTACAGTATTTTCTATATTTCTATTTCCTTCTATAGACTTCTCTCCCTGCTTTACTCAGATTTCATCTCTTCCAGTCACCTTTTCACACTAGATCCGAGTAATTCCAAAACTTGTATTTTCCCCTTACCTGTTCCCTCCAAATAAACTACATTCAACATGAGAAGGCTTTTCTGTTCCCAAAGCTCTGACAAACGGCTCCTGGACAGCAAAGAGAATAGAACAATCTGCAGCCCAGCTTCAACACACTTGTCTTTTCGCGTCATCCTCAATTTTAGATAGCAATCTTTTCGCGGGCATATGTCATGCCGATTTAGTTTTTGTTTTTACACACCACTAGTAAATGTGCCAAAGGAACAACTTCTTTGTTAGGCAAATTTCACAACCACGAGAGTGGCAAACTCATTATAAACAATGCCACTGAGCCCTGGGAACAATCTAAGACAGAAGCAGTAGTACATACTGGAAGTCTGCTGGGGGCGGGGGGTGGGGAGGGCCGGGGAGGGAAGGGAATCACCCTTCCACCCACAGCTCCATCAGCTGCCCCCGACTCCACCACCCCAAATAACGTACAAAATGAGAAAATATGGTCTTGCTGTCCAACTGAAACTTCAAGATACATCATCTTGATTGCCACACCAATTTCCCCTTCTGGGCCTCTTTCATATAAAGATTTTGAGTCCTTGCCCCTGGAACAGCACCAACATCAGACTTGATATTTTTCTTAAGAAAAAAAAATATTGTTTGACTTCACTTTTTTTTTTTACTTTGTTTGCTTAAATCTTATCATTTTCATACTGACTTCTGATCATCTTATTCCAAGCTACAGTGAGTCTGTCTGACCTTCTAATTATGGGGATTGCAGAGGAAAGAAGACGGCAGCTCAGTAAGAAAATCAAGAAAACAAATAATCTCCTGAGAGACAGAAAAAAAGAATCTGTGACTTCTAATAATTGCTAGATCTCAAATTCAGTGTGCTGGAAATAGGTGTGCTGCCAATCTACACAAGGACCACAACTTCCCGCCTGATTTAACAGGCACAGGGAGCACCATCTGGATGAAAAATGGCAGCCATCCAGCCATTCCAGTGGAGTCTGGGTACCAAACTCCAAAGGATGAAAACATCCAGCTGGCAATGTGCTAAACAAAGGCTCATCCACATAAAATTCCCCCCATTCTTTCTTTTTTCCTCAAGAATTTTACTGCAAACCATACCAGCTTTTGTTAAGAAAGGGGTTCTCCCTTAAGAACAAGTCTAAATAGAAGATAAGAAATATCAAGAGAACTGCCTCCCTTCTAGGCTGTGAAGTCCATGAAGGCAGAAAGTATCTTATACATTTTGAATCTTCAGCTTCTAGCTGTCTGTAACAACCACAACTCTCTCAGCTGTGAATATAAAAAGGAATTTACAGACTCACGTATCTGAAAGGTCCAGAGAAGTCTAAGCTTCAGGCAAAGCTAGATTCAGTCCTTTAACGGGCAGTCAAGAAGCCATCTCCCAGCTCACCTTTCCATTCATGCTCTTTTATAAGCAAGCAGACATGTCCTTCTGGTAATAAGATAGTAGTACTTCCAGCCTATACCAGTTTTCCTTCTCACTAATTATAGGTATCTCTCTCCTGACCCTTTTTGGGTCCATGTTCACCTCTGAACCAATCATTATGGCTCTAGAGATAAAATGCATTGGCTAAGTCAGCGCAATTTGCCCACACCTTGAGGAGGAGTATGTGTTGTAAGGTCAGCCTAGAGACAGAGACTGTCAGGAGGGGACTGCACAAAGAACAGACCAAGTGCCATTTCAGAAAAACAGAAAGAGTAGGCAAGAAAGGCAAAAACAGCAGATGTCCATTACAATGTGGTTATTTGCTTAATTAAATGTAATCACATGTGCAATAGAGACTTTGTCCTCTCATAGACTCTGATTATACTGCTCCCTAGTACACAACTAGATTCTAATGAATTATGTCATGATTAGTAAGGATGGAGGAGGTGGAATGGGACATCGGGTAAACAGTACATGGAGGCAAAGGGAAAACAGCTATCTTTTTAGGTCACCCTGAAGGCTGAAGCCAACATTTTACTCTTAAGAGTGTGGTCCCTTCTTTATACTACATACAAAAATGAAATAGAAATATATCAAAGATCTAAATATAAGGGCTAAAACTATAAATTCTCAGAAAAAAAAAAAAACAAACACAGGCATAAACCTACAAAACAGGGATTAAACAATGGTTTCCTAGGTATGATACCAAAACCACAAGCAAAAGAAAAAAAATAGGTAAATTGGACTTGATCAAAATTTTGAAATTTTGTGCTTCAGATGACACTATCAAGAAAGTGAAATGAAACCCAAAGAACTGGATAAAATATTTACAATTAATGTATCTGATAAAGGACTATCAGAATATATTCAGAATTCTTGCAAACCAGTAATAAAAAGACAACCCGCTTAAAAATTAGGCAAGGATTTGGATACATATTTCTCCAAAGAAGATATACAAATGATCAATATCCAAATGAAAAGGGGCTTACCATCATCTGTCATCAGGGAAATACAAATCAAAGCCACAATGAGATACCACTGCACATTCACTCAAACAGCTAAAACCTAATAAGCAATAACAAGTATCGGTAAGGATGTGGAGAAACTGGAATCCTCGTATACTGCTGGTGAGAATGTAAAATGTTGCCATCACTTTAGAAAACAGTTCGGCAGTTCCTCAAAAAAAATCACATGTAGAGTTGCCATATGACCCAGCAATTCCGCTCTTAGGGATGAAATAAAAATCTCAACACAAAAGCTTATACATAAATATTCATGACAGCATTTTTTTGTAATAACCAAAAAGTTGAAACATCCCAAATCAGTCACAAAAGACCCCACAGTGCCCCAAAACAGGCAAAATCTAGAGAGAAGGATTAGGTTAATGGGGAGAGGAGAAAATGGGGAGTGATTCCTAATATACAGGTTACCTCTGGGGCTGGTAAAAATGTCCTGGAATTAGATAGTGGTGATTGTTACATAACTTTGTGAATATCCTAAAAACCACGGACTTGTATATTAAAAGAGCAAATTTTATGGTGTAGTGAATTATACCTCAATTTTTTTAAAAAGTTTGAATATGGACTGGATATTGGACATTACTAAGGAATTATTATAATTTTCATAAGTGCAATATTATTACTGAGGTAATGAAAGGCAACATCCCCTTTTATGAAGATGCACACTGAAGAGTGTAAGCATGAAATGACATGGTATCTTGGATATGTCAGAATAGGTCAGCCGAAAAAGTATAGATGATAAAGAATAAAAGTCCCAAATTTTTTGTAGTAGCTGGATAATAGGTATATGTAGGTTCAACACACCCCCTCTATGCTTTTCTGTGTGTATGAAACTTCTCAAAGTAAAAATCTCAAATTAAGAGATTGTGATAAAAATTTGCATCTCTTATTGTGGAACACACCACGCGGCAATTAGGCCAGCCAGAGCTTTATAGGGTCTCCACTGATAATGTAAATACTGAAATACTGAAACCAAGTCATGAAACCCACTCAAAGAAATGGACAAAAACTCTCTCTTATTTCCATTACTTCTAGGACATTCCTTCCTAAGATATTTCCTCTTATTAACCAAAACCATATTTTAAGACAGTATTTTCCAAAACTATACTCCCAAATCAGGCAGTCCTCAAAACATTAGCAGATGTTCTCAAACAAAGTGTTCTACTGTCAAGTAAGTTTGAGAACACTGGGTCAAATAAAGTTAATATATTTACTACACTAATTCTCAGAGTTGTTAATACGCTCAACTGTACTGTGAGTCATCCAAAAGGAGTTATAATATACCTAATTTGGGAAACTGATGTAAACCCCAGACTTATACAGCATATCTAGTAAGCTCATGAAATACTTCTCTTGCAAACGTTGGCAGAGAATCAGAATCACTTCTGAGCCTGATATTAATAAAATTTTTTTTCTTTTCTTTAAGATCCACCCTGAACTAGAGTTTATGAAATGCTGACTTAGATGTAAGAAAGATTCTGCTTAAGAAAAGATATTTGAGCCGAATCTGTAAATCAGAGAAGCTAACCAGGCAACACTGTATTCAAGACAAAGGGAATAACAGACACAGGCATGCAAAAGCAAAGGGACCCATGAGGCATTTGGGAACTGAGTCGCGTCCTATTACTAAAAAGGGGATACATGAGTGGATAAGGATTGGAAGATGCTGCTGCTGAGGGGGCAGGAAGGGGTCAGACAGAGAAGGACTTTGCTGGGCTACAAAGTCTGGAAAGCCACTGAAGGACTAAACAGAGGTGTTCTGTAGTCAAATTTGTAATTCCTTTTGGTTTCCCCAAGGAGATACACATCTACTCAGGAGCACGATGATCTGCCCTGGGTAAGTCACATGTGCACATCAGATTTGATTTGCTAAATGAAGCAACTTCCTCTTCCATTTCTACAACTATTTAAACTTCAGTCGAGGCATAATTCACTCGTGCAGTACTACTACCGTTCCAACTCACCCTACTGTCAGCTATACATGCAGACATTTGTGACTGTCTGCCTTTAACAATTCTCCTGCTCACAATTCTCCTGTATTGCAGACGCGGAAAATACTTCTCCGGAATCTCTTGTTTTCCTCTTAAGCTTGGGTTTGGGGTTTCTAGAAAGAGGAGAAAGCTTCCAGGATATACTGCCACTTGAAACAATCTCCCCCTCATTACTTAAAAGCTGCTCTGTAGTCCTTTCCTGTGTTGCGTTTTCAATTATCGACCCCGACTGCAGCTGAGGTTTAAAACTGTCCTCTTGCTGCCTGGCTAGGGACTTGCTTTTTAACTGGTTTGTTTGCCATCCATTGTGCTGATAGATAGATAGATAGATAGATAGGAAGGAAGGAAATGAAAGAAAGAAATTAGTTACAGATATTTTAAAATCTTTTTTTTTTTTTAAGATTTTATTTATTTATTTGACAGACAGAGATCACAAGCAGACAGAGAGGCAGGCAGAGAGAGAGGAGGAAGCAAGCTCCTGGATGAGCAGAGAGTCCCATGTGGGGCTCGATCCCAGGACTCTGGGATCATGACCGGAGCCGAGGGCAGAGGCTTTAACCCACTGAGCCAACCAGGAACCTTTAACATCTTTTGATTTAACATGAAGTCTGGATTTCTTGAGAGCCTTGACATTTTTAAAGACCTGGTAATAATGAGCTTGGATTTGCTGCAAGGTACACACAGCTACAGATAAAGGATAAGCCTTCCAAATACACCAGGCACCCTACCCACCCTGCACTCTGCATTTGTTTACATTCAGGCACTGTGGACTCTGATTCCTGGTTTTACTTTTGTTAAGTAGGATTATGCTGATCTAATATCATCCCCCCCAATGCAGTTTATCAAATTAAATATATAACATGGGATAATTAACAAATAAAAAGAATACCCACCAATTAAAAGGAACAAGCAAATCGATTTCCCAGGCATCTGGTGGACACAACTGCATAAAATGCAGTCAGTACTGCAGCTGAATCATGACCTGGCCTAGGTAAAACATGGCTTCATACTCTTTTACCTAAGGGGAAAATGTTAGACTTCTAAGACAGAGCTAAGCTGATCCTCAGCTAAGATTTGCCAGAACTTATGAGAATTACCCCCAAAAGTAGAGTCCTTTCAAATAGCTTTACTCTTCAGATCTGCACATTTTCTCTCAAGCACAGAACAGGCTCCAGGTTTCGAGGCACTTGCTACGGGGTTATCAAACTCATCCCTGTAGGTCATGCCCAACAGAAGATCAAGGCCATAAATCATTTAGAAGTCATAAACTTTATCAAACGTATTAAGTTCCTATCTCTTTCGAAAAGAGCAAAGAAAACATTTTATACTGGATGTGAGCTTTCCTAGTGCCATCAAGCTGTGGAGAAACAAGGCAGTCTTGAGGATTATTTGCTTGTTCTTTTTCGCCTTCAGGAGGAGGACTGTCTGTGATAATCCAATGTTATAATCATCAGATTAGCATATAGCACAGAGTAAAGGCAAGCAAAATTTCATCCACAGGATTGTCCATTTTCTGATGGAAAGAGAAGAGTCACCTTGTGGTCTGTGTGCTTCTTCCTGTCCCTTGCTTTGCTGCACAATGAAGTTCAAACACAGTGCTCCGATGGGGATGAATCTGTCACAGATTCAGATGGTTACAGAAAAATATCTAAGATCCTTTGAGTTCTGTGCCACATAAAGTTTGGAGAAATAAACTGCTATAGTCCTTGCAAAAGTAAACAACCATACAGGAGAAAATACGTGCATCTTGACCTATCTTCGCAGCTCATCCCCTCTTGAACAGTTCTTCCTTTAATATTCATTGGTTCAGAACTAGTACAGAGACTTCTGTTGACTTTAACCCTTCCTTACCCATTTGAAGACTATTTTTTCCCCTAATTTCCACTATATTATGAACTACTTGAGGGCTAAAGCCAAATTTCTGTCATTCACTATGTTCTCAGAACCTAGCACAACACCTGACACAATGCAAAATGAATGAATGAATGAATGTTCTTTAAATACTATTAACAACACAATTTAAAGCAACAGAGAAAAAATGCATTTAGAAAGTTTTTACACCAAATGTGAGACATAAAAAGATGTGTTACAAAAAACATATTAGAAAACATTATATTTTAAAACCCTCCAGATGGATACTGTAAACCATTTCCACTAGCTTCAGACTCTAAAAACTAAACACTTCCTTAAAAGCAATTTCTATCCTGGGAGGCCTGGGTGGCACAGCCACTAAGTGTCTAACTCTTGGTTTCAGTTCACCGCATGATCTCAGGATCCTGAGATGAATCCCTTCATCAGGCTCCGAGCTCTGCATGGAGTCTTGAGATTCTCTCTCCCTCTCCATCTATCACTGTCGATCATGTCTGTCTGTCTCTCTCTCTCTCTCTCTCTCTCTCTCTCAAATAAAACTTAAAAAAAAAAAAGTAATTTCTATTCCTCAGAGAAAAGGTCTATAAAATAAAAGCATTATCAAGGAGCTCTTGAACCATGAAAATGACAGAAATTTGTTTTGCTTTTCATTAAGGGTGACTGAAGGTTGTAATGAATTTTTAGAGAGACACTCTGAATAGAAGAGTATGACCAAAAATCTTAAGCAGAAATTTGGCTAATAAAAATTCAAAGACTGGGAATAGCTCTAGTTTCTTATGTTACAACAACAAACAAAAAGAACAATAGACTTTCTTCAGAAATCAGAAGCAGAAAGCATTAGGGGCACCTGGGTGGCTCAGTTAAGAGGCTGCCTTCAAATCCAGTCACAATCCCAGGGTCCTGGGATCGAGCCCCACATGGGGGCTACTTGCTCAGTAGGGAGCCTGCTTCTCCCTCTGCCTCTGCCCCTTGGCTCTTGTTCTCTCTCAAAGAACAAAATCTCAAAAAAAAAAAAAAAAAAAAAAAAAAAGGCGGCAGCAGCAGAAAGCATTGACACAGAGGTGCTGAGATGAAAAACAGTGATTGAAAAGAGGATAAATGAAGATGCTGGCGGGTGTTCAGCTGGGAGGTAACCCAGATGAACTGTGGCAAAAGCTGAATCTGGTCAAATAGCTGAAAGCAGGAGGAGCCCAGATTCAAACCATGATCACTTGGGGCCAAAGTTGCTCCATTTTTCAAACTCACAAGCAAAATCACAAGATGACTGTTTAAATCACCTCTCTAGACATACTTCCTCTCTTGCACTTGGGCTTTAGAAAATTAGAAGGCAACTTCCAATACATGACCCTAACTAACAGCTCATGGCTGCACAGTACCTACTATGGTCGAAACACTGTAGTAAGCACTTTGTGAGTATTAGCTCATAGCATCCTTGAGTTTGTATGTGGAGTAAGTGCGATTTTACTGTCTGGGAAGCTGAGGCACAGAGAAGCTGAGCAACAGCAGGGTCACTCTTGCAGTAGATCCTGGGGGTCTTCTATAACCAGTACGCCACACCGTTCAAATCAAGTGTTGACATGAGAATCACCTCAGGTGCACAGAGGGATTCTGTAACTGCCCAGGCCGGTCTCTGGCTTCTCCAGGGGTGCCTGTCATAGGGAACGTGACTCGTGTCTTGCCAGCACAGCACGGCCTCCTTGCTCGATGCTGGTCAGATTCTACCACCCTTCAGCTGGTCACTTTGCAGGAGTTACTTATCTTCTCAGGGTCTCAGCTTGGACAACTGTAAAATGAGCAGCTTGTGATAAATGGTTTCAGAATTTCTTCCAGTTCTAGATGTCTGTGGTTTAAATCAGCAGCTTACTTTATACAAATACTCCTAACTACCAAACATGTAAAATTTAAAAATTTGGATAAGAACAGTGATCTCATTTGTTGAGTAGTAAATATAAATTAGTAATAACCTAAATGAGCAAAATATATCACCCTAGTTCTAATCACCCCAACGTTACTGGTTATTTTCCCAATTTCCCTAACTTAGAATCATAGGTTTGATTTGTCTTCCTCAAAGCACTGACATAGTTGGTTAAAATGAAAAGCACAAACTTCTTGTATGAAGTAAAGTGACCTCATGGAGATCAGGGCCAACTTTTCTTACTCCTTTGTGAAATATAATTGTGTTTTTCTTTCCTGGAAGTGGTCTAAGACTCTTGCCAGACACAGCTCTAGCAAAGAGCATATTTAATCCTATTGTAATGCGGGAGAGGGCTTTGCTGACTCCTAGGGCAGCTGGCGCAGTTGCTCCAGACCCCAAGACCCTGCCTAGAGCAGCTGGAGGCCCGTCCTGCAGTAAGAGAGTACTCTCCTGCACACAAGCATCAGTACATTTATAACCCGCCCAGACCTTCACGTGGCAACAGAAGATTCGATCCCAGCAGCCGTGGCTATAGTAACAAAAATCAGGCTTCAAAGTGAAGAATGCTTCATGGTCCCAGCACACAAGGAAGGGCTAGAAATCCTTGATAAACCAGTCACCATAAGCCTTACCATGATAAGGCATGTCATACTAACCTGGATAATAATCCTGAAGTTTGGGTTAATGCCCCTGGACAGAGAAGGCATGTGGTTAAATACAGAGTTATCTGAGTATTTAGAGTTCAAGACCTTATCCAGTTAGAGGCCCAATTTCACTCCTAAGACTAGCACACATTCCAAACAACTTGTCACAACAGATTCTAAGGATAAGACGAAGTCAAATGCACTAGGCCCTCCATGTGCAGCTGCAAAGGCCACGTACTGCACAATTCCAGGGGGCACACTTTACATAAACCATCCACCAGTATTATCCCTTGGAGTTGTGCACTACAGCTGCCCTCAGCACACTTTTAAAATAACAACAAAGCTAAAAAAGGAGCCGCAGTAGCCACAAGCACCTTTTGCCAACAGAAATTGCACAGAAGTATTTTAGTTCTTTATTTCAGCTTGAGTAGACCTCAAAGGGCAAATCTCAGCCTCTGAAAAGTTTCTGTAGGACTCCTGTAGCAGACACAGCCTTCAACTTGCCTGTGTCCTAACATTTCTCAGGAATCACTGGGAAATGGCCCAGTAACCAACATCAGTTCGGTCTCTAGGTGCCAGGTGGTATGGCCAAGAGCATCTCACGCAGGGTCTTCACTCCATGGTTCTGCCAGTATCTACTTACTTAGGCTCAAGAGCCAATGTTTTGCAGCTGGGCTAATAAGAAAATATTCAGGAAACAGGAGCACTTTCTCCTAACTGATACATGCACCAGATAAGTGAGGGTGAAGTTTAGTGTGCATTTTCCCAATGGGCTTAGTCGAATTTCACCAAATCAACCCAATTAGGGAAGGTCATTCCGACTTATGAAAGTCTTAACAACAGAGCATGTTATATTAATGGCTGTTTTTTTTTTACTGTTATCTGAAAAAATTTAAGCTAGGTCTTTTAAATTGATTACAGGTTTTAAATCACAAATCAGAAAGAAAATATACACTTATCTGAATTATATTATAGTGAAGTTGTATGTATATTATATATCAGTAAGTGTTATTTTACCTGCTAGTCTGTATGATTTTTGACACCAGAAGTTCTCTTCTATCTCTCCACTGCACTTAGCACAGTGCTAGGAACATATTAATTTATCACTTAGTGGATGCTTATCAGGTACCAAGCATGGATCTAAATATGTCATGTGTACTAATACATTCAAATCATCAAAGCAATGCTTATGAGGAAGGCAAGATTATTATTCCCACATTACAGAAGAAGAAACTGAGGCTTAGAGAAGTTAATGTAAACTGCCTGAGACACTGAGCTAGTAAATAATAGAGCCAATATTTGAATCTAGGGAGTCTCATACTATAATCTATGCTCTTGGCCATCACACTATTCTTTCTCACCTTTCTATTACTCAATAAATGCTGCTGCAATTTTCATGCATGGCTCCTCCATTACAAAAGTACTTTGAGCCATTCTCTTCTCCTAAACAGAGGAACATATACTTTATGTCATTGATGCCACTAATTTACTTTTTGTCACTGATGCTATTAATTTCTTGGAATAATCTGTGAAAGCTCAACTTTTACCCAGTATTTCACAAAAAGTTCCCAATTAGTGGAGTCCAAGTTAATATGGTTGTACTTTTACTATAAGGAGTCAATCAAAGGTTCATCCCTGGTGAAAAATGATATTGATAACAGAAGAGGCCAACTATGATGTGTAAGGGCAGAGGGTACATGGGAACTCTTGGTACCTTCCTGTCAATTTGACTGTAAACCTAACACCAAACAAAAAGTCTTTGGGGCGGGGGGAGGGGGGAGCGGGGAGTCAACCCAGAAGATTTACATAAACATACACACGCACAGACCCAAGCTCCAGAATTCCATCCCATCTGAGGACCCCACACTGCTCAGTCCGAACCACTTGAAACCTTCCCACATCTCCATGTAGCCTTCTTGGAACCATTTCTTCATTTCTGCTTTATAACATTATTTGCATAAGCTCCTTAAAGACAAAAACAATACATATACTTTTAAGAGCTTCTTAGCACCTAGCACCAAAAATATACAATAGGAAATATCTGGATAAAACAGGGGAAATTAGGAAAATATCACAAGTGTGGGGATCTTTATCTCAGGATTTTTTCTTTCTTTTTAGATCAACTGTGCTGTAATTCAGAGTTATATTCTTAGAGGCCAAAATACATCATAACCTTATTTTGATAACATCATCTCTGGCAACATTTGCAGAGTTAAACTATGTGTACTTTTAAGAAGTAATTTCAGACTTCTGTCGTCTCAGCAAGAAACGTCTATTTATCGAACAACGACAAAAAAAAAACCATATTGCCTTAAAATTCTGCTGTTTCTTGCAGACAGATCAGCAGGGAGGCATGTAGTCCAATCCTTTAGGGTCTGAAGATAGTAAGGTCTAGAAAAGTGCCATAAACCAAAAGAGACTGCCCTGTCTCAAGTTCATAAATTTTCCCCAAAGCTATCTGGAATACTTATTCAAAAGTACAAATTCTTATTTCAACTGATAGTCTACCAACAATCTGTAGACCCCTACTATCCACATTACACTGGGAATACTATTTATATATATTTATATATATATATATATATATATATATATATATATATATTTTATTTTTCCCCCAAACAAAAGTATAAGAAAGATATAAGAGGAAGAACATCATCCATTTTTTAATCCCAAATATACATGCAGGAGTGTAAAAACAAGAACTGATTATTTTTTTAAAAAATGTTTTGTGTGGTACTGAAGGAGGGTACAAATCCACTATTACTTGCTGTCTTGAATCTACACTTCACTGCAACCCTAATTCAGTAGTGAATGGAAACCACAAGAAAAAATAGAAAACTAAACACATTTATCAAAAAATAAGCACCCCGCCTCAGAAATGCTAAACATAGAGTAACCACAGGACCCAGCAATCGCTCCTATGTATAAACCCAAGCAAAATGAAACCACATGTCCCCTCCAAAACTTATACATGAATATTTACAGGAGGATTATTCATAATAACCAAAAATGAGTTAATGACCCAAGTCTCCACCAACTAATGAGTGAATAAACAAAATATGGCGTATCCATGCAATGTAATATTATTAAACCATAGAAAGGAATGAAGTACTGATAGATACTTCCATGAGGATGAACCCTGAAAACACTATGTTAAAGAAAAGAAGCCAATCACAAAGACCATATTGTACTATATGGTTACATTTATGTGAAACCTTCAGGACAGGGAAATTTGTGGAGAAAGAAAGTAGGTTCACATGGTTGCTAGGAGCTACAGAAGACTGCTAGGGGTTATGGGATTTCATTTAGGGTGATGAAAATACTATAAAACTTTGATATAACCAGAAGAAAACATCAGACAAACCCAAACTAAGAGGTGTTCCACAAAAAAACTGATGTCACAATTTGAACCAAAACTATATCCTGTGATAAAACAGAAAGAGCAAATGTGGACTAACTCTATGCTCTCGGCTGAGTTACTTAGACTCCCTGGGTCTTGGATCCCTCCAAGTAAAACAGGAGCTCATGGAGATGTTATAAATCATAAAAAATTAAATATCCAATGAAATCTCTAGCACAAAGTAAACAGATGAATCAATTTTTATTTTCACTGTTTTTGCTGCATCTGCCAGGACATTAGATAAAATCTAAGGCAAGACTTTAATAGCCAAACGACTCACTTGGGCAACGTTGTCCATTACAGCAGTTACTAGTCATGTGTGGTTATTTAAATTTAAATCAATTAAAATTAAGAGTTCAGTTTCTCAGTCCCATAAGCCACATTTCACATGCTGAGTAATCACTAATGTATAGTGACTACAGTACTGGACAGAGCAGATCCAGAAAAATACCAAAAAATGAATTTCTATAGATCTAGAGCATTTCTACCATCACTTAACTAAAGACCTAAAGATACACAAATGAACTATCATGTTAAACTTTACATCTAGCTTTGAACTTTTACATGGAACTTAAGAAACTGCTAGCACAGGGGCACCTGGGTGGCTCAGTTGGTGAAGCATCTGCCTTCAAATCAGGTCATGATCCCAGGGTCCCAGGATTGAGCCCCGCATCAGGCTCCAGTAGGGAGTCTGCTTCTCCCTCTCCCTCTGCCACTCCCCTTGCTTGTGTTCTCTCTCTCTCTGTGTCAAATGAATGGATAAAATGAAAGAAAGGAAGGAACGAACAAACGAACAAACTGCTAGCAATAACAAAAGTTCTGTCATGACAGTAGTAAGATGGAGGGAAAAATCAAGTCACTGGAAAATCTGCCAAATATATCTCAAACAAGAAGAACAAAACCCAATCAAACTGCAACCAAAGTCCTTACTCCAGTGAACAATCCAGGCTGTCAAATGAGCCCATCCAAAGCGTAGAAGTATGAGGGTTTACTACTATAGAAAGAAAGAGAGAAGGCATTCAGTAAATGAGCAACAATGATCTTTGTAATCCACCAAATGTCTGTGACATCAATTTCTCCTCCATAAATTATTTTTTGGAAAATATCTTTCTCCGCAGCTATTTCCAATTCCCACGTTATCTGTTGATGTCAACACAGGAGGCTTACATTTAAATCTCCAAGAGCAATGAAATGTTGTGTGATATTTTTGCCATTAATTTCCTATGAAACCAAAACAAATATTTTATAAATATAAACCATCTTCTTGGTTATGATTTTTATTAATAATTGTAGGAAATTAGGGGCACCTGGGTGGCTCAGTGGGTTAAACCTCTGCCTTTGGCTCAGGTCATGATCTCAGGGTCCTGGGATCGAGCCCTACATCGGGCTCTCTGCTCAGCGGGGAGCCTGCTTCCCCTTCTCTCTCTGCCTGCTGCTCTGCCTACTTCTGATCTCTCTCTGTCAAATAAATAAGATCTTTAAAAAATATATAATAATAGTAATAATAATCATTGTAGGAAATTAGAAAGCCATTCCTTAATGTTTCTCACTTTTATTATCACACCGGATGCTTTGAACTTCATGCAGAATGTTGCAGGCTGGAACGGTTCCATGAAACAGGAAAAACCGGATCAAAAAGCTTAGCCTAAGTGCTCTTCAGAAACATGAAGGAGAAGCACCTGTCCACTTTCATTTAAGTTAAGAAAGATTCTGGGCCACTGTGTGTGCTGTCTTTAGGTTCGGATACAAAATGTCCAAATCTATGATGGAATATTGAATAATAATTAAAATATCCCTCACTGGAACTCAAATGCTTTCACATACAAGATACATTACCTCCACGAGGGAGCTAAATGGAGCCCTCAAAAGAAAAGGGCGAGCATTTGGCTTTAAAGTGAGTGCACTCTGTCCGCCTTATTCCAGCTGGAATAGAGCTAGTAATTATGCCTGCAAGTTGCAAGGCACTTTCCCCTGGGAAGCTTTAAGTGCTTTAAAAACATGGGCTAATCCACCTTTATAATATCCCCAGGCAGCAGAGACAGGCTTGGTACTCCCTAAAACACAAAAAAGTTGAAATGATTTTCTTGAAGTTACACCACTCAGGAGTTTCGAGATGGGAATTTATATATTCTGGCTCAGCACCCACGTACACTGAACCAGTAGATTTAAACAGACCACTGGAAACCCTGAGGGGGTTTCAGCATGAGTGAAAGCCTCAGAAGAAAGGCTGGCAGATTCCCAAGATGTGGGACCCCTTGGCACAATTATTAGTGGCCACAGGAAGTCCTGAAAGAATGGCTCTTTGCTTACTCAAGAGCAAGGAAGAGCCACATTAACATCCCAAAGATGTGTCCATACGCGAGATATGCATTTGTAATGTGTTTGTTTACTTCCCTCAATTTGAAATCAAAGTCCCTGAGTAAATTGTTCATATAAAATCACAAAACAGGGGCGCCTGGGTGGCTCAGTGGGTTAAGCCGCTGCCTTCAGCTCAGGTCATGATCTCGGGGTCCTGGGATCGAGTCCCACATAGGACTCTCTGCTCAGCAGGGAGCCTGCTTCCTTCTCTCTCTGCCTCTCTATCTACTTGTGATCTCTCTCTCTGTCAAATAAATAAATAAAAAATCTTTAAAAAAAAAAAAAAAAAAAGAAAAAAAATCACAAAACAGTTAAGTATTTTCTACTTGATTTAGTAGATCGGGTATTCAGTTTGTATTTCAACTCTAATTCTCAGGTTCTCCATAAAACTACGTGATTAATTAGGTGATTAATTCAGCCTCAGTGTGTCTGGCAACAAAGCCAGTATCTGCCTTTGGCTCTGACTAATTCAAAGAAACCCCTTTTCAGGGTTAGAGACCGGACTTCACATCAGAGAACGGGTAGCTTACTCGAGAAATACTTCCTTTTCCTGTATTGTCTTTTGATGCTATGTCCTCGCCTTATCAGCCGCACCACTGTAACAGGACGAGAACTGAACATGGACAGAGACAAAAATCGTATTTTTCCTACCTATTTACAAAAAACCTCCAAAACCTGATAGACCCTCCCAATCTCCACTTACCTCTTAAATACTGGGACCACCACTTCAAAACTTACGTCCACCCAAAAACCGGCACACAAATGTTTATTAGCAGCTTTATTCGTACTTGCCAACATCTGGAAGCAACCAAGATGTCCTTCAGCAAGTCAATGGTTAAACAAACCATGGTACATCCAGATGGTGGAATATTATACAGCAATAAAAAGAAATGAGCTATCAAGGTCACAAAAATACAAGAAGAAACCTTAAATGCATATTGCTAAATAAAAGCAGCTGATCTGAAAAGACTACATACTGGATGACTCAACCTCATTTAAGATTCTAGAAAAGGCAAACTTATGGAGATGGTAAAAAGATCAATAGTTGGCATTCAGGGGAAGGGGCGAGGGGATGAACAGGTAAACCACAGAGGACTTTTTAAGGCAACAAAACTACTCTGCTTGATGCTGTAACAGTGGATACGTATCATTATACATTTGTCAAAACCCACAGAGTGGACAACACAGTGAACCCTAATGTAAACTACAGACTTCAGTTAGTAATACTAAATTAATATTGGCTCATCAATTTTAACAAATGCACTACACTAATGAAAGATACTAATAACAGGGGAAACTGGGAGGGTGTGAGTTGATATGAGAACTAATTTCTGTTTGATTTTTCTGTATACCTGAAAGGAACAGTCTAGGAGTTTAAAACAAAAACAGCAACAACAACTGGTAGCCCTTCCAAAATTTCACAGGCATCTTAAATCCAGGGACACATGTAGAAAACTGTATTTGACTGACATCACTTACAGTGAGTTTACCTTTTTAGTGAATATAATGAGTTCTGAAAACCACACTTCTGATTATTTACTTTTTTTAGAAAGACTCTACACCCTCCTTGATGCTGTTTTATTAATAAAGATTAGCTTTTCAAGCTTCTGTGGACAAAGCTAATGTACAAATAGAAAGAATAAGTGACGGATCTGTGAATTGCCAACTACATTTCAGAGTAATCCAACCATTTCACGTGCCAGACTCTCTCTTCAGTCACCTGGCTTCTTGAGTACATTTCATTGGTTATGATTAGTCAAATTTTAACCTATACTCTATTCCCTGAGAGCAGAGACCATGTCTTAGCTATTCCTTATCCTCTCTGCAGAAGAGACTGTGGGGATGGAAGGAAGGAAGGAATGCCTTACAGGTATTTCCTCCCATCAGTCTCAACAGGAAACACAAGATACACTCAAACTAGGTATAATACATTCAAATTGAGTTTCATCAAGAAATAACTTTCAAAATCAGGGACAGGAGGCACCTCGGTGGCTGGGTGGGTTAAGCATCTGCCTTTGGCTTAGGTCATGATCCCAGGGTCCTAGGATGGGGCCCCACATCAAGCTCCCTGTTCAGCAGAGAACCTGCTTCTCCCTCTCCCCCGACCCCTCGCTGTGGGCCGTCTCACATACGTGCTCTCTCATGTGCGTGCACTTGTTCTAATAAATAATTTTTTTAAAGTAAAATAAAGTTGGGTAGGATTAGTGCTACTGAAGGGATAATCCTTACCCCCTCTGTGCTAGATGGGTCAAGGGGTGAGCTGATATCTGGAATTTAGAGAGAAAGACAGAGGAGACCATGGGTGGACTGGAGGAGGCAGGGAGTGCTATGGAGCCAACAGGCCAAGACTTAGTAGAGAAGAGCTGGAGGACCAAACACCCCGAATCACTCTCTATCTACCCTCAGATCTCCAGTGTTCTCCCACTGGGTCTCTCCAGTGGTCAGATCTGTCTGGAAACCCCAAAGCACAAGGGTGTTCACTGGTATAATACACACAGGTCAGCCACCCAGGGCACAAAGCGGTCTGGAGAAGAATAGAGAAGGGACCCAGGGAGTAAACAAAGCATACCTGGCACATCCCAGAACACACGCACACAAGCATGACACAAGCGCACACAACCTTCCCCTCTACTCACTGGAGTCTTTAGACTCACACTCTGTAGGTGTGCAGCCTCAGACCTCTGAGCCTCAGATTCACCACTTGCGAAAGAAGACTCAGTAGAGGAACTGCCTAAGAGTGGTAAGGATTAAATGAGACAACATAAAATGCTCAGTGCCTTCACACTGGAAGCATCACAGAGTAATGATGCCTAACTGCACGCACTTAAGCACAGTTTCTATCACAACATCTCACACTTGTTTTGTCCCATAGCCATTCAGCATATGTGTTCTATGTCCCCAGGTACATAGGATAGTCTTTGAAGACAGGCCAGAGATGGGTCATTTTACTCCTTTGCTATCCCCCAATGAGAGAAGGGAAAGAAAGCAGATGGCAGAGCGGGAGTCTTCAGAAAGAGGGAAAATAAATGCAGGTCCCTAGCTGCCCACTAGTAGGCAGTATCTAGGACCACAGAGCCTCAAAACACAGGTGCTCAGAAGACCAGGTAGAGTCAAGGAGAGAGGATATACACTCCCTTGTTCTGGGAAATGAATGAATAAAAGTACTGGTTTTAAGTAGACTGAAGGAAACTACTCAAGCATCTCAGATAACTTGCACCTCTAAGACCACTATGGAAACAAGGAAGTAGGCATCCTGAAGGCTTATTCATAGGTACAAATTCATAAAATGAAGTCAACAACTATGAACACTAAAAATCAGAAAAGCACCGGGGCACCTGGGTGGCTCAGTGGGTTAAGCCTCTGCCTTCGGCTCAGGTCATGATCCCAAAGTCCTGGAATCGAGTCCCGCATCGGGCTCTCTGCTCGGCAGGGAGCCTGCTTCCTCCTCCCCTCCCCCCGCCTACTTGTGATCTTGCTCTGTCAAATAAATAACTAAAATCTTTTAAAAAACAAAACAAAAAAAAGAAAACTGCAAGAAACAAAACTTAACCGTGAACAGGTCATAGTAATTAAGAGGGATGATGAATCCAGAAACTTGAGGAACTTTTAGTCAGTGGGAATGCAAAAATCTGAGACATTTGGTATTTTAAACGGCAAAGGTTTAACAGAAGAAAACTATTACACAAGTGTTGGGAGACTGGAAGAATCAAATGTAAACACAGAGATAACCTCAATATTAGTAACTGCTGGAAGTACCTACAACCTTGGGACTGAAGAAGTAGAAGAAGGAAAGATGTGGAGTTACCAGAACCCATGTGCCCCAAGAAGGGGCTGGTAAGAGAGTGCAAGGAGGGTGGAGGGAACAGGACACACAACAGCATGACTGACCCTCAGACCTGGGTTAATAAGGGCCATGGCAAAGCTGATGTCAAAAATTCTGAAAGAAACTATAGACTTGAGCTATAGCTGGCCACAGGAGAAAGGCTGACAGGAGCTGAAAACAGCAAAATCCTTCCTCTGCCTTCCTCCTCCATTTCAATCTTCCTACCAGTGTCTCCTACAGCCAGAAACCAACAGGAATCCAGCTGGCAAGGGAATCTGGGAAGCCTTACAAAACAAAGTAGGAGATGGTGGGCTTGAAGCTGAAAACACAAATAAATAGCCAGCACAGTTTGATATCTGTATTTTCCCTATTCCGTTTTAAGTTCCTTGACTGAGAACTCCCTGGTATGAGTTTTTCCAAGAACCTAACCCTGATTTTTGAGAATTAGTTAATGTCATGAAGGTTTTTTGACTAAAAATAAGTTGGAATATTTCACTAGAACTCTTTTCCTCTGCCAGGATTATAAATGTATTTCCTATTTATTTGGGCCAGACTTTTCATAAAGTGCATACAGAAATACTTTTACAATGGAGAACACTGCCCAAATACAACAATTTCTTCCAAAAAGAAAAATTCTTCATAGATTCCTAGCATGTCTAAAATCTCTTTAAATATCTCTTAATTCTCTGATACAACGAGAGTTGGGGCCTCTGAGAGAAGTGGCTGTATTTATTTTGTTCTGCAGGTAAGAGAGACGTGAATCTTTGGGGGTCAGAGGGTAGCTGCTCTCCAAGAAAGCCCCCAGTGATCCCTGCCTCCAAGTATTCACACTCTTGTGTTATCCCCTCCCATGCTGAACAGAGCCGATCTGTACACCCAACAGGATATTGCAAAAATGACCGTGAATGACTTCTGAGGTCATAAACGACGCTACAGCTTCCATCTTGCTTTCTCTTCCATTACTCATTCTGGAAGAAGCCAATGGCCTGAATCTGCAAACAACCTCTCTAGCTCTACAGAAATGTTCATGCGGTAAGGAGTAGAGGCATTCTGCCAACAACCACGTGAGGGAGACACGGTGCAAGCACACCCTTTGGGCCAGTCAGGCCCTCAGAGGACCACAGCTCCAGCCAACATCTTGACTACAAGCTCCAACACACCCACAGCCAGAACCACCCAGCTAGGTTGCTCCCAAATTCCTGACCAACAGAAACTCTAATTTACTCTATTAAACCTTAATTAACTCTAAATAAACATCTGACAGATGTTTATTATTGTTTTAAGGCATATGTTTACAGATAACTTATATTCAGTGATAATACACATACCCTCAAAAGCCCTCCCTGGTTATATTCTCTCATTCCTTAGTCAAATGGACAAGACTCACTTAACATACATCGCTCCTGGTCCCCTGATTGGGCCTGAAGGAATCTTCTAACCTCATTAATGCGGTTTATTTAAAGAGTCCAGCTGCTCCCACCCTCTCTATTCCACTACTCTTCTAACATATCTTGAATTTTCTGTCAAACAAAGCCAGCAGAGGAATTAGATGCCCATGAGGTTTTAAGCCCCCTTAATACTGGAAGCATTCAAGCAGATGATCAAAGATTACAAAAAATTTTTTATACTCATGGGAGGTCGAACTACATGACCTCCAAGGTTTCCAGTAACACGGAGAAGGTTGTAAGACAAAGTCTCTCGGTGTCCCCCTGCTAAACTGTGCAGTAATCACCAAGGATAACTAAGTACTGAAAGCCGGGAGTTCACAGGACAAAGAAAAAGAGAGAGAGAGAGAATTAAAATAGCTTATAAACTTATGATGCTCAGCCCAACTAATAATTAAAGTAATGCAAATTTAAAACAACTAGTAAAGCACTAATTTTCATGGGCCAGGCTGGAAAAATCTGCAAGTTTCAGGAAACACATCAGGGTAAAGGGTGGAAACACAGGTATTACGGTTGTTGAGTGTGGATCCGTGCACACTCTTGAAAGGTAACTTGGCAATATATGTTAAACCGTCAACTATACAGAGCCTACATGACTCAGCACTTGCATTTGTGAACCAAACTATCCCGTTACCTCTGTTTGTCAGGATAAAATTCTATAAATGACCTAAATGTTCATCAACTTTAAAAATGGGTAAATAGGGGCACCTGGGTGGCTCAGTGGGTTAAAGCCTCTGCTTTGGGCTCAGGTCATGGTCCCAGGGTCCTGGAATCGAGCCCTGCATCGGGCTCTCTGCTCAGCAGGAGCCTGCTTCCCTCTCTCTCTATCTGCCTCTCTGCCTACTTGTGATCTCTGTCTGTCAAATAAATAAATAAAAATCTTTAAAAAAAAATGGGTAAATAAACTGTAATGCAATAATGCAATGAATAGCACGCCACCTATAAACAAAATGAGTTGGAGCTATGTATGAGCTAACACGAAACACCACCAAAAGATACTGTTGGGAAGAAAAACAAGATATGCCCAGTAGGATAAAAAGGAAGGAGGGCAGATAAGCCTAGAAAGTGTCAGAAAGGAATTTTAAAAAATGCTGTTCATAGTTGTCTCTGGGGAGGAGTCCTAGGGACTTGGGAAGAGAAAAACATTTTACTGACTGCTCTTTTGTACTGCATGAATGTATTTCTAATTGTTTTTTAAGATTTTATTTATTTATTTGACAGACAGAGATCATACAAGTAGGCAGAGAGGCAGGCAGAGGCAGGGGGAAAGCAGGCTCCCTGCTGAGCAGAGAGCCTGATGCGGGTCCCAGGACCCTGGGACCGTGATCTGAGCTGAAGGCATAGGCTTTAACCCACTGAGCCACCCAGACACCCCTGTATTTCTAATTTTTAAGTAAGGGGAAGAGCTTAACATGATAGAAGAACAGAAAAGAAAAAAAAAAAAAAGAGGTTTAAGTTATAGTTATTTTTCAACTAATTTTATAACGTAGTCCAACACAGCCAGGGTCTGCCTTTGGTCTTAAGGCACTCCCATGTACATTCAACCGTTAAAAATCATCTCCAGGAGGACAAAGGTCCTTCACACTGTCAGTGTGCCTCCCACTAATTAGGGGGATGAAAGCTCTTCTGCCATCTTAATGCAAACCACTAACTCAAGGATTAGGGGCATCCACAAGATGAACATCTCCCGCTCTGAGCTTTGCGACTCATGAACTGTGAGAGAATTGCCTTTCTTTGAATGCTCAGGCAAAGAGTGGCAAGGTTAAAGAAATAAAGAGAAGTCAGCATTCATCTCACTTAAACTGGTGGGAGTCATCAGAGCACACAACTGCTGTCAAAAAGCAGGCTGCTCCTGCCCACTGCCTCCGCCCATAAATGTCAGATGCGATTTTCTTCTCCAGTGACCGAACCCTTTCTGAGACTAAGTAACCACTTCCCAGATCAGTGATCTGCTTGAAAGAAGTCTAGTAAGTAGCTGTTAATTATTCTCAGTGTGTGTGACACAGAGGGAAATTGATGTAGGACAACATGCTTCTAAAAAGAACATCCTTTGTCTTTTTGGGCCGATATGTTAAAGATGAGAACTTTATGTCTTCAAATGGGCTTGTGTTTGCTAACAGGTGAGGGCACTTTTGTTAATCTACCTAAACTACAGCTATCCAAAAACATTTAAGTGATAAATACGTATTATGACCCATTTAAGAAGGAAGAAAATACCCAGAATTTTCCCAATAGATTATTGCAGCAATACTTTCATGAGACTAGATAGAAAACCCCTAAACAATCTTGCCAACACTTCCACCCAGATGTTTGGATTCTTTCTCAGTTCATACCTGGCAAATGTCTAAAATTTTAAAGCTCCTATTGAGTCACAGGAAAATAAAGAGGTGGTGGGGGGGGGGGCAGGCAGACTGTAGAATGAGTCTTCAGACTAACCAGTCTTTTTTGGAGACTTTAAATCATCTTAAGGTTGTTGAAAAGGGAAATAGTTCTTTTAATAATTAGATATAAGCTTTATTTATAGACTGATACACTGTAAAAAGTAAGGGCCCAAAACTGAGTTTCCATAGTCAAAACACTAGTACCTGAAAAAAGTAAGGACTTACTTGTCAAGAAAAAAAGGCCAAATGCCCAAAGTAATAATGTGTAGAAAACCTTCCAACTATAACAATTTGTAGGGATATATATAAACATGTTGAAAAGGACACATGTAACCTCTAATCTCCACAACTGTGTACAATGTAAATTTCATGAGCTTGGGACCTTCATTCTTTCCTATAAAATGCCTGCCACATGACAGGTACTCACTAAAATCAAAGGAGCTAATTTTTATAAAGGCATCTACTTTCTCTTCTTAAAGGTAAGATGTCTAAAGTTCCTAACTATCTACCTTGAGTTTTAGGCCTAATCTTTATGCAGAAATAAAAGTTAAATTAAACTGAATATTTTGAAGTAACATGAACATAATCTCATTACATTTTTAAAAAGATTTATTTATTTATTTATTTGAGGGGCAGAGAGAGTGCAGGAGAGAGGGGCAGAGGGAGAAAGAATCTTAAGCAGACTTTGGCCTGAGCATACAGCCTCATAAAACCACAACCTGAGCAGAAATGAAGAGTCAGACCCCAAATCAACTAATCTCATTTCATTTTTTAATCCAATAAATTATAATAAGTATCCATCCATGTTCACTGAACGTTTGAGCACATCATAAATTAAACTGGCCTTTGGTGGTCAGTGATGACCACTCCGAGCTGCATGCCCAAGTGGGTGTCCAAGAGATGTTGCTTCACAGCAAATCACTGGGGATGCCCCTGGGAAGTGATGTGAGAAACAGGAGGGTAAATTTAAACAAGCTTCTTTACTTAAGTATTTCCGAAACTTGAGTATTAAATGTGCATCTGCCAAGAAAAGGATGTAAGTTTCCCAAGCTTCTTTGAGCAGGAAACACTCTGTAATCTGCACGTGTAGTTATTGTTGGGTCTTTTCCCCCCCGCTCACTTCATAAATGAACTACATGGAGCTATTTCCTCAAATTGGACATAAGCTAAACAGGGATCTATAGATTCCCTTCCCAGCACTGAGACTTGAAACAAGTCACTTAATAATCATCAGATTCCTCACCCATAAAACGGAGATAAAGATATGACTTAACTCATACTTTGCTGAAAAGAAATCCAAAATTAATACATATCAAGCAGTCAATGATTGTCTTCATTATTATCATTACACCTGTCTTAGACCGCTTGGGCTACTATAACAAAATACCATAAACTGGGTGACTTAAACGACAGTTCTGAAAGATGGAAAGTCCAAGACTATATAGTCTGGCAAGATTCAGTTTCTAGTGAAGGAGGGGAGGAATCCCTTCCTGGCTTCCAGATGACCACCACCTTCTCACTGTGTCCTCATAATGGAGGGAGAGAGGGAGAGATGGAAAGCTGTCCAGTGTCCCTTCCAATAATAACAATAATAACCCTATCAGATCAGAGCCTCCCTTTTGCCTCATTTAACTTTAACTACTTCCGTTAAGGCCCCATCTCCAAATACAGTCACATTGCAGGTTAAGGCTTCAGCACAGGAGTTCTGGGGGAATATAATTTAGTCATAATTCAAGCCCCCTCCCCTTGATTTCTATTCTTTCCCTTCCTAGTATCTACTATAATCCTGAAAGAATAAAAAACTCAGGCTGTTGAGAAGTGAACAAGTTTGTCCCTTCACTGCCACCAAAGACACCTACAGCATTGTGCTGCCAGTTTGCTATTTGGGTCACATAATTAAGCCACTCTACCTTGAGAAGATGGGCAAGAAAAGGGAAAATGGTCTCGTGGCTTCCTGACTCCACCGGCATAATAGTATCAGGCTGTATTATGGTAAGGAGTCAGACCAAAAAAAAAAAAGAGCTTGGGTGGGGGAAATACAGTTCCATATACATTTCACAACTCTTCTCATCACATAGTGGAAAACCACTTTCAGAAACAAGACTGTGCTACTACTGCATCAGCCAAATCTACAATTTTATGAATTAAGAAATTTCTATATGTACACATCAAAACAAGTAATTACAATCCTATTGACGAGAATGTGAAAGATGAAAAGTAACTAAAATAAAAGTCAAAGAACAGACTAGAATAAAATATCTGCCTTAAACATGACAAAGATTAACATATTAATATTTGATGGGATATAAAGAGTGGAAGCATATTAAAATCAACAGCAACTGCGTGCACTAGTGAATCAACAGGAATCCCAAGGGAGCCAGAGAGAACCTCTGGGGACTCCTTGCCCACTCCACTCATCTCTCCTCCAGGCAAAGGCTGGTTCATCTTCCAAGCTGCACACATATATCACCTTGCCTCCTACCCTGGTGCACCCCCCAAATTCCTCCAAGAAGCACTTTTTGTATACTTTGAATAAAGCCCTCAGTTTACCTACTGTAATTACTTCCCCATGAGATGCAAAATTTTTTTGAATGCACAGGCTAAACAAGTCTTTCTCATCTTTCTATCTCCAGTAGCTGGCACAAGGCCTGACAGAGAGTGGGTATTCAGGAAGTGCTCACTGAATAAATAAATTGCTCATCATTCATGAGCTAATAATGCAAAACAAACACAGGTTTCAAAACAACTGAGTCAAGGAAATACAATGTAAAGCAACTTTTACTACACTAGGGAACATTATAAATTTAACACAAGAGTAAAATTTCATTTTAAATGACAAAATTTACTTCAACCCTGCAGAAAAGTAGCACGGCAATACCTATTAAAAATCTCAGCAAGCTGTTCATTCCTGAGAGTCAGCTAGGATTGTTGACAGAGGAAGCAGCAAAAAAATAAAAATAAAAATAAAAAATAAAAGTAACTAAAGTGTCACAGAAATTTTCATTAATTAAACAAACAAAATATGGGGCATCTGGGTCACTCAGAGCGTTAAGCCTCTGCCTTCAGCTCAGGTCATGGTCCCAGGGTCCTGGGATCGAGTCCCACATCAGGCTCTCTGCTCAATGGGAGCCTGCTTCTTTCTCTCCCTCTTGCCTGTCATTTCCTCTATGCTCTATCTCTGGCACATAAATAAATAAAATCTTAAAAAAAAAATAAGAAAGTCTTTATATAGGAGGAGAAGGAGCAAAGTAGTATGCATCAACTCAATGAAATATTACATAACCAAAAAACTGAAACTTAAAACGGCAGAAATAGTCTACAGTACTTTTTAAATTTTTTTGTAAAGATTTTATTTATTTATTTGACAGAGATCACAAGTAAGCAGAGAGGCAGGCGCAGAGAGAGGGGGAAGCAGGCTCCCCGCTGAGCAGAGAACCCAATGTGGGGCTCGATCCCAGGACCCTGAAATCATGACCTAAGCCAAAGGCAGAGTCTAAACCCACTGAGCCACCCAGGAGCCCCATACTTTTTTAATTTTTAAGGTCACGTCTGGAACACTTCATCATAAGTTTATTTAAAGAAGGGCACCTGGGTGGCTAAGTCAGTTAAGCATCTGCCTTCAGCTCAGGTCATGATCCCAGGGTCCTGGGATCAAGTCTCGGAGCCTTGCGTTGGGCTCCCTGCTCTGCAGGAGCCTGCTTCTCCCTCCCTCTCTGCCTACCACCCTGTGTGCTCTCTCTCTCTCTCTCTCTCTGTCAAATAAGTAAATAAAATCTTAAAAAAAAAAAAAATCAGGATGCAAAGTATGTCATTCCTGGCATATTGCCAACACTGACCTTTTAAAAATAAAATGATTATGTATTTCTTTAATTCTACTGAGGTATAATTCACATCCATACAATTTACCCATTTAAAGTATATAATTCCATGGCTTTTAGTATATTCACAAAGTTGTGGAAATACCAACATAATCACTTTTGAGGATTTTCGTGACCACAGAAACAAAGTCCACACTTCTTAGCTGTCAATCTCCAATCCTCTCATGGCCCTCCCACCCAGCCACTGGCAACCATCAATCTACCTCCTGTCTCCAAATAGTCACCTATTTTGGCACCCACCTATTTAAGTGGACTCATACAATATGTAGGCCTCTGTGACTGGCTTCTTAGCATAACGTTATCAAAGTTCATTCGTGTCATTCCAGCTACCAATGTTTCATCCCTTTTTATTAATTAATAATATTCTACTATATAGATATACCACATTTTGATTATCCATTCACCAAACATTTGAATTGTTCTCATTTGGGGGCTATTACAAATAATGCTGCTCTGAACATTTGTATAGAAGTTTCTGTGTAGACATGTTTTTATTTCTCTTGAGTATATACCTAGAAGTAGAGTTACTGGATCACATCATAACTCTATGTTTATGAGACACTACAGACTGTTTTCCTAAGCTGCTGAACCACACAAATCCTCACCTACACTTGTCATCGTCTGTCTTTTTTATTCTAGTCATCCTAGTGTATGTGAAGTAGTATTTTACTGTGTTTTTTTTTTAAGGTTTTATTTATTTATTTGACAGAGATCACAAGTAGGCAGAGGAGCAGGCAGAAAGCTGAGCAGAGAGCCCGATGCGGGGCTCGATCCCAGGACCCTGGGATCATGATCTGAGCCGAAGTCAAAGGCTTTAACCCACTGAGCTACCCAGGAGCCCCTCTTATATTGTGGTTTTTTACTTGCAATTCTCTGATGACAAATGATGCTGACCATCTTTTCTTATGTTTATTGGCCATCTGTATATCTTCTTTAGAGAAATATCTACTCAGATCCCTTGCCAATTTTTAATTAATTTTGTCTTTTTATTCTTGAGTACTTCTTTATATATTCTAGATACTAGTCCCTTATAAAATATATCATGCACAAAAATTTTCTCCCATTTTGTCTTTTCCCATGTTGTCTTATCACTTTCTTAATGTTAGTCTTTTAAATGTGTCCTACCATAATCCACACCAGTTCCTACCATCATCCATATAAAATGTACATGAACAAATGCTAAGAAAACTTACATCATCCCCTTTTCTCCTTGAAATCATTATCTCATTCCTCTTTTCCCTCAGAATTTTATCCTAATGTACTTATGCCTGAAAGTCTTTTACTAATTTATGAATACTCTATCATACTTCTCTGCAAAAAGTTTTATACATAAGTCACAATACTTAAATGCCTTTGATTTCCTGTGACAATGTAACTCTTAAGCTTTAATATTTTTCTTACGCATTCAGTTATAATTGTTTTTCTATTTTTAATGTTTTTAATATAAATAATTATCATTAATAGAACACAATCTGTACACTGTTTATTGGGACAAATAGTCATTAAACATAAGGAATACATTTTTTTGGCAATGTATTGCTTAATAAGATAGATGGGATAGGGGGTGGGTAAGAAGCCTTTAAGATATGCCTGAATCAAAACTATGAACCGGTTGGGCCTTCATTTGATGATCAGGGCTTTGAAAACCTGGGGCCAACATGATACAGCTAGATTACAGATGGGGGAGAGTTTTTTGGTCAAATAGGAGAGGGCTATAGTAGAAGGAAAAGTGGGAAAGAAGAGTCTGCATGACGGCCGGGGGAAGGTGTGTTTTCAAGGAGAGCAATTCCCAGAAAAAATACATCCAATTAATAAAAAGGATCTGCAAAGAGATTTTCTTAAAATTATCCAACCTACATACCTCTTGGGAATTCTTTTTCTACTCCCTGAAGTGTACATGTTCCCCAATTGGAAGACAGCTGCCTGAGGGGGTCTCGTGCTGCCTGGGATGATTACGTACAATGAATACTACGTACAATGAATACTTGTCAGTTACACAAAGTCTCTCTTTGCTAACACCTTTGTCTATACAGAACAGAAGTGGTATCTTGAGTGGAGAAAGCAGCTTACTTTATCCAAAATTTCATAATAAAATAGGATGGGTCAAAGCAGTCAAGACATTTCAAATAATACAGAAGGTTTGCATTCAGCAGTTGGTAAGAAGAGATCTTACTACTGATTACCGTAATGTCACTGTCTTTTACGAAAGTCTGATGGCTTTAAGTCACTCGCTACACCAGACAGAGCTATACAAATAAACCTAAAATAGCTACTTTTAAAATCAGATTTAAACTTGACAAGAGCTTATGACTGGGTTAATATTGCTTATACTCGTCTAACTGTCACTTTGACGAACTACATGTTTGTCTTGATGACATCTCCCCCTAGGCATATGGTGCTTCCATTAACTCCGGTGTTAGCTTTGTAGCAGGAGAATATGCCTCATTGTTTTCAGAATATTCATAATTTACAAGGCCCCTCTCTTTGGTCATGATTCATAATTGCTCATAACATTGAGGGGAAAGATCCCTGAGCAGATGCTATTCTGTGTGTGTGTGTGTGTGTGTGTGTGTGTGTTTAATTACAAAGAACAAAGTGTTCTCTTTGAAGCAAATGTTTAACAGTCATGATCCAAATTTCAGATGAAAATGATACCTCATAAAGTATAACAAAAAAGATGTTATAACAACCTTGGGCAACACAGAGAAACTTTCAAAATACGAAATCATAGAAGGATATAAACTCAACAATTCCATTCAACAGCATTTATTAAAAAGTTATTTTGCGTAAGACTCTGGGATCGAGATATGGAGGAAAAACACACTTCATCCCTTGATTCTATTGCCAAACTGGCATCACAAAATAGACAAAGAATCTGAGGGTTCTAAGGGGATTTGCGATCCAAATATTTATCCCCAAACTTAGGTTGTCAGAATTCAAAAATATTCTCTGGAGAACTGATGACTTCTAAAATCAGTTTCATAGTCAAATATCACCCCTCATCTGCTCTTCCTGCCACTAGCATGGAAGTTCAAACATATCAACTACAAATCTTGCAAAATAGACAACATTTCATGAGAATAATAAAACAGATTTTGGAAAAAAAAAAAAAAAAGAGAGAGAGAGGAAATGAGGATCTCAGGACCCTCTTTATAATTAACAATTAAAGATATAAACAATCTATAATTTCTATTGATGCTTTAAAAGAATGAAATAAACCAAATTTTTAAAAATCCCTTGTAAAAATAAAAATAAACAAAAAGGACCCTTTATGGTTATGTTTAAATGATAGATCACAAATGTGTTATGATAAAATTTTCAGACTATTCAGAAAAAAACTCTTCATTTTTTTCCCTAAAAATCAGCACATAGTTGCAAATTAAAAAACAGAACAAACTTTATTTTCATGATTATCAGTGTGTTTTCTATAAGGACCAAATCTCAATTAAACCTTGGATGCCTATGAGACATGAAATGTTGATCTCCATCTTAAGTGGATTCACCTTCAGTGAACTTTTTCCAGTGCCATTTACCCTTGAGCCTTCTATGTCTTCCTAGTTCCAATTAATAAGCAACATGCTAGCCAGCTAAGCCTACTGGAATTATCTGTGTGAGAAGGGGCTTTCTGCTGTGGAACCCACTGCCGTCTTTCCCCAACTCAGTCCCCTTTCCTGGCTCCATGGGTGCACTGCGTACTTCCTTTTGGCCTTTGTGGCTGGTAGCCCATGCAAGCCAACCCTGAGAAAGACACGCAAGTCTCCCAAGGCTGTGAGTCTTAATGGATTTTGTTGTTAGTCACTCTCAAACAGTCAAACATGTAATTGTCCAAAAATTCTTATAGTAATGAAAGTATCCTAAGACCTGAAAATCTTCCTGGGAAGAGAAAACATAATCTACCTTTGCTCACTTGACAAACTTGAACTTTAACTCATTAAAACACCCCCACCACCACTACCAGCACTCCCTCTACCCCACCATCAGCATCAGTCAAACCCCTTCCTCTAAGATGGTCTTTCACAATGAAAAATGCACAGGAAGCACAACAGTGGGTCTCAGGTGAGCAGTCTGCCTTTCCCAGGAGCTCTAGGCAGAGTCACCAAGTTAGCTAAGGCATGTTGCTGTGTGTTTAGTCACTCACAAAAAACTTACTCTCTCTTGTATGATGTCTATCACCCAGCAAATTCCCAGCCCCTGAATGAGCAACTTGGAGAAATAAGCTAATGCCAGAATGTAGGAATGTTTGATTCCTTGATGCTCCCATGAGAACAGGGATTTTCAGCCCTCTCAGATCAGCACCACCTTTTCACAGCAAACACTTGAAATCCAGAGATAGTGATTATACACATGGAAAGAGAGAAAAAACTGTAACACAGAGGCAAAATGAAGAGAAGTAATTTTTACTACCTTTCAAATGTGTTAAGTGTATGTATATATGTATACATATCTTAATATATAAATATACAGAACTACAATAAATGATTTAATGAGATAGTAAGATGCTTGCAACTATTTTTAATGAGTAAATCTGAAAAGACAGACATTCAACTGCATACTTTCAATACTCTTTAATGGATATTTTTAAATAAAGACTGTATAAGGATGCCTGGGTGGCTCAGTGGGTTAAGCGTCTACCTTCAGCCCGGGTCACGATCCTAGGGTTCAGGATCGAGTCCTGCGTCTGGCTCCCTGCTCAGTGGGGAGCCTGTCACTCCCTCTCTCTCTGCCTGCAGCTCTGCCTACTTGTGTTCTCTCTCTCTCTCTGACAGATAAATAAATAAAATCTTTAAAAAAAAAAAAAGTTGTGTGTGTGTGTACATGGATATAGATCCATATTCATCACACAGTCCATAAATGTGTACTGGCACCATTTAAATATCACAAGCAGCACTGCTTCTGGTGATGGGATTTGCCAAAATGGTGCCTATGTCTTTGGGAAGTCTCCAATAAATCAAAATAAAACTTTGACATATTCAAAGCTACATTCCTGAAAATTTCAGAATATATTAAAACTGGGCCCAAAAAAAAGTTTTTGTTTCATATGTTAAGTGGGGTTAGATATTTGGCTCAGGTAATTACAAACAGCTTTCTCACCAACTGAATCTTCAACAGAGACATTCTAAGATTGTGCAGAATGCACAGAATAAGCTTTCACTGGTTGGCTATTTTTCCGTTTATTCCTGAATGTCCTCCACCCATCAAACACCAATGGCATACTCCATTCTTTTGGACAACCAAAATTAGTTCCCACCAGTTTCTAAAATACTCCCCCCCCCCCCCCAAGGAGAGGCAGTACCACTCCTGCCAAGGCCCACTGAATAAAACTGTCCTAAAAATACTGATTAGGAACTAACAGGGTATCAGACCCAGTGGTAGGCAGTAGGGACAAAGTAGTGGGTGTGTGTGTGTGTGTGTGTGTGTGTCTGTGTGTGGCTTAGAACACAGTGAGGAAAGTGGCATTAAACAACTACCCAACTAATTATACCAATTCAAAATACTACAAGGGCTAGGAAAGGAAATTATCAATTCCTAATCTAGGTGGTGGTGGCATCAGACTCTTAACAGTTTGTGGATCAGTAAAAGTATTTTTCTTTTATTAACTTGGAAACATAAATAGGGTTGTCAGCTTTTTAATTCTGCAATGAAAGTTTTTTTTTTTTAATAATAACTACCATTTACAATTACCATGGTAACAAGAAGGCAGAAAAGAAATTATCTTTGAGTTTTAAAAAACATAAAGCTAAAGTAGAAAACCTCATTCACTATATTATATTTTTTCTCTTCTGCTGTGGTTACATAAAAACTTATCACAGACTGGCATTTTTGTTACTGTAAGATCCCTGCTGCTCCAAGTGTGGTCTGTGGACCAGCAACATCAGAATCACCTGAGAATTTTTGAAAAAGGCAAACTCGCATGCCCCACTTCATTCCTACTGCATCAAAATCTCTTTTTAAGGGGCGCCTGGGTGGCTCAGTGGGTTAAAGCCTCTGCCTTCGGCTCAGGTCATGATCCCAGGATCCTGGGATCTAGCCCCGCATCGGGCTCTCTGCTCAGCAGGCAGCCTGCTTCCTCCTCTCTCTCTGCCTGCCTCTCTGCCTACTTCTGATCTCTGTCTGTTAAATAAATAAATAAAATCTTAAAAAAAAAAAAAAATCTCATTTTAATAAGCTCCCCAGGTGATTCTCATCCACATCCAAGTCTGAGAAACGCTGTCCTAAAATAGATTATACTGACCCTCCAGTGGCTGAAATTTAGCCATAACCATGTACATTTGAGACTCAGTAATGATCCCGAACACTCAATAACCATTTTCTCAAAGAAGGTAATTGAGGGGTCCTGGAAAAATGAGGGCACAAGATGAAGCATAAAGCATAGGCACTAGCATCCTAAACATCAATCACCTTTCACCCTTTGAACCTCGTGACCTTGAACAGTCAGGGGGTGAGGAGCAAGGAGAGACAGTGACGTGTCCATCACAAAAATGCGCAGCACTGCAGCCACTGTCAGGAACTAAGTTCCACAGCTTTGGGGGGGGGGGGGGAGTCCAGGGTCTGCGTTAAATGCTGAGTCCTGTTCTGACTGCTGGGTGCTGCCAAAAGACAAAGCAATTTTTATCACTAGCGGGCAGTAAGTCAGCCAACTGTTCTGGTGACTTGACACATGCTACTTTGAATTCACGTTTCAGGATACTTTATTTCATAGTTAGTTTTTCTAACAAAGGAAATCTTTTTAGGCATGTGTTAATTATGGGCAAAGACATGAGGCATAGATTCATGCCTGTTTTCTAAGCTACTGTGATAGGCCAATAATCACCAGTGCAGCACACTGGCTCTTCCAGACAGAAGAAAAGTTCCAGTACAGATCCGTGGTGATATATGACATATGCCCACATATGGCTACTGACCACATGCATATGCTTTTGCCCACACTGAGACACGCCGCACAGATTTTGAAAACTTAGTACAAAAAACAGAAAACACATCAATAATAATTTTATATCAATTACATATCCCAATTGTAATATTTTTCTATATTGAGCTAAATAACATGGTAAAATTAAAATAACCTATTTCTTTTATTTATATAATATGACTACTAGAAAGATTTTAATTGTATGTGGCTTGCATTAGTTCTGTTGGATAGTGGCCTAAAAGCTCATTAGAATTATGCATGCATCGACCATAAGTTAAAAAAATTATGTAGTTGGACATATCCTAAATCTTGGAGAATACCTGCAGAAAACATTTTACTCGGCATTTTAAAAAAATTTTGTATTCGGCAGTAGCCGAATAAAAAGGGGACAGAAGAGATATTCAGTAGATTTTTTTCTAACAACTGCTGATCAAGGGACCCCTTTCTGAAAGGTCTGCATGGGGGACCCTGAATTTATTATCTAAAAAAGAGAGAAATATCAAGCATTTAATAAAAATAGACAAAGGGGAGGAGTTAGAATGGAATGCAATCACAGTGATGATGACTTCTCTCAGAGTCTAGGAATGCCAAGGAGTGGAAAAGATAAACAAATTCCATTGACAATAGCCAATAACTTCCTGGCCTAAGCCAAATAACTGAAGCTTTCCACCCCTAGGTAAAGTGGGGAAGGTGAAACCACAGTCTCAACACTTGAGTCAGATCAAGCAAGGTGCTACATTTGGAAAACAGCCAGAGGCGGCCCACATTGATTGGTAGACAGGTAACTGTAAATTAAAATGAACTCACAGCTTTTCTCCAAGGGTACAAAGAAAAACAGAAAAACTTCCAGGGAATTAAAAAACAGATTCAAAAAGCATTTTTTTGATATGAAGACCTCCACACGTCCCAGTGCTAAAACACTGGAAAATGGTGCTGGGTCAGTTTGGGAACGAGTCTGCGAATCTGAAGCAAGCAGAGGAGCAGAAGCCATCTCCAATCTGGGCAGATTCCTCTCATTCCTGGCCCCTGGAACAATCCCATCGCTTAGGAAAGCTGGATCTCTGCCAACCCGCTGCTTCTGCAGTCAGCTGGGGGATGGGTGAGGAGGGTGGAAATGTCTGGGCAGCTGGCTTTTATCACAAAGCCTTCTCTCTCAGAAAGGCTTATAATGAATTTCCTAGACATGATATAACACAGTATTCTATGTGATTAACCATACAAAAAGATCACATTTTAAAAAATAAATGTCTAAGGTGTAAGAGGCCAACAACTACATGAACGAAATCTGATGCAATGTGAAAACATTATATACTAGTGGTTTCTAAATTCCTTTCATTAGGCTTAATCTTAACAAATCTATATAGGAGAGAAAAAAAACTAACATACTGAGAACGTAACAGAGGCATCAGGGGCTTCCCTACCTCATTCCACTTAAAAATAACTGACTTTTAATAGAGAATTCACTATGAGCCATTCATGGTTCTAAGGAGCTGACATGTATTAAAACTCACGCGATCCTAACAACCCTATAAGGCAAGTATCATTCTTATCCTGGGTTCCAGATGACAGGAGGTCAGGAACCACACAGCCACGAAGCACTGGCGCCTGGACGCAACTGGACGCTGGCTGCTCAGCTGGGGCACCCCGACCTCTTACCCCATCTGTGAAGCTGCCACACAGCCTTTCCTCTCAGATAAGGACACTGAGTCGCTGGCAGAGAGACTGATTGTTCATTGTGACAAAGAGGCTAAGTAGTGGAACATGGATTCGAATCCATATCTGACGCTAAATTCTTCTCAAAGGCAGCTTCCTGTTTTCGCCAAACCTTTGCTCCAGTTTGTAAAGTTGTCCAAAATAACATCGTTTCTTCTTATTCTCTAGAGGATCACTGCTAGCCATGCTTCCCCCTTCTTCCCTCTCACCAAAACTGTTAATATTCGTACCATAGTTTGAGCTGCTGGCTCTTGAGGTATGTGAGGAATACAAAGTAGGACTCAGGTTCTTCACAGCAATGTAAATTTAGGCAGTTAGGCCTGTAAGTCTGTCATGGAACACGGGAAATAAAAAACATTATCTGAACGGACAAATTAGTGGGTAACTTGTATTATCTGTCATTAAAGTACCAAGGAAATATCTAACATTTTGAAATCCATATTACTAGGGTGTTTAGGTCACACACCTTCCCTAGTCTTATCCTGAATGCGATGTCCTTAAATACTGACTTTGTCAGATGAAGCAGAATAATGGGGGGAAAGTAGGAGGGCAAGAAACATGGGCTCCAGACTCAGCTCCACCGTGAGAACAGAAAATTGTGGCCTGGGGCACAGCGCTCACCTTCTCAGAATGCAATTTCCTCTTCTACAAAACAGGGATGAAAATACTTACCCACTACTTGACAGGGTTGTTGCAAGAATTTTCCAAAGTAACATATAAAATTGTTTTGTAAACTTTGAAGCCCTACCAAATCTGCTACGATTATGCAGTGACACTCTTGCCTGGATTACCCAGCAAGCATAGGGGTTTCAGGGCTTGTGACGTTGGCAAAGAGGGAGACAGAGGTCTGTCCCTCTAACACCACATACTCTGCAACTCAACCCTCTAGGTGATATCATCACTGGATTTTAAGGTTCAGGAGCTTTTTTTTTTTTTTTTTAAACAACAATGAGAGATAATAAGCACTGATTTAAATAAAAAGTTTGAAAATCCAGGAAGGCACAATCATCACTGTAAATGCCATCCTAATCAAGTCTCCAAGGGACAGCTGCAGACGCTCTAGGGGACCTTTCATTGCTATACCTTCTGATCAAAAGTAAGATGGTGGAAATTCTACCTTCAAGTCACTTCAAAAGAACTGACATGTACAATGCTTAGGTGTTTTACTCTTTTTTAATAAATTGGAAAAAAAAAAAAAAGACTTAAGAAAACAAACCTAACACCTTAAAATCTAATGTCCAGAACATTTCAGATTTTCCTTATCGAATTCTTTTTCCTCCTTTTTTTCACACTATCAACATGCCAGTAACTGGGTCTGCAATCAACTCTGCCAAGGAGAAGCATATATGGAGAAGAGCCCTTTCAAGAAAGGAGCAAAATAACTAAAGATCTTCAAATTCAACTACAGTAACAGCTGCCCCTCTCTTAAAATAAAAGATGCCTAATTAGTAGTATTCATGCGGTCAGACTATACCCTCAGAAGGCACAGATCCACTCTTTCAGTCCACAACAGAAATCCTTTTAAGCCATTCGACATCCTTCCTGTCCTGTGCAGTTTTAGACCTGCACATATGTCTCAGCTAGGTGCCAGGGACTGATATGAGTACAAATTCGGAAAAAAAAAAATTTAAAGAAGACAAAGAAAGATGACAAAATTAAAAAATAAATAAAAGAAACAATTTTTTTAAAAATTATAGTAGAAAGGAGCCAGTGAGCTGGCTGACAAATGGTGTGCTACTACATTAATAGTGGCAACTATGAATATTCATGACACAATAGTCATAAATAGAATGAAGGAAAACCAGAGTGCAGATGGGGCAAAAACTCCACAAGCTTTTCAAAGAGAAGAAAAGAAGGAATGAAAGAAGGAAAGAAAACACACACAAGCCTTGAACAGTACTATTTCAGTAAGGGTCTCTGGGTGGAAACTTTGATCGAAGATAAGATAGGACAGTAGAGAAGGAATTTCCTTACACAAAGGTAAATAAATAAACAGTATAAACTACCCAGAATGACAGGAAGTGGTTTCAGTAAAAACAGTCAGGATAGTCTTTGCTTAGGACGTTAAGGATTAGAATAATACATCTCCCGAGAACCACAGATAAGGTTAATGAAACTGCAGCATCCTCCCAATACCTTCCCTCCCCACTTAGGGAAGGGACAGTCCCCAACTGAAAACCCAACGCACTAGTTGGGATCTCAAATGCCTGATCTTCATAGATCTCGGGAATGAGGAGGAAAAACCAAAGATACAAAGACAATTAACCCCAACACATGTGTTCTTGGATCACAGCTTGATTCTCCCTCCCAAGCTTCTTTTTTTTTTTTTTTAAGATTTTATTTATTTGACAGACAGAGATCACAAGTAGGCAGAGAGGCAGGCAGAGAGAGAGAGAGGAGGAAGCAGGCTTCCTGCTGAGCAGAGAGCCTGATGTGGGACTCGATCCCAGGACCCTGAGATCATGACCTGAGCCGAAGGCAGCGGCTTAACCCACTGAGCCACCCAGGCGCCCCCCTCCCAAGCTTCTTGAAAAGTTCACCACAGTCTTTCTAGAGGACAGTTTCAAGAGAAGCCCAGAAAATCCTTATGTTCTAAGTGAGTAAAAACACTGCCACACAAACGGAGAGTCACTTTACGTTTTTTTTAAACATGCCGAGTATTCTAAACTATTTCCAAACAAACAACTGGGGGGGGGGGGGGTCATGGGTACTAAATTATTGACATCGCACAACATCTGGCCTGTAGTTTTTAATTAGACAAGAAATACTCCTGAAGGCAAATGCCACAGGACTGGTAGAAATGGAGTGAGCACCTACTCTAAGTAGGAAAATCAATTTATTTGCAGCACTTGCATTTTGTTTCTCAATTAGTCCCACAGCCAACGGCTACCCTAACACACTCTTAGCATTCATTTGCAACTTAAAAGTCACACAGTTCAACAGTAAATGTAATTCACCCATCATTTAAATGCAAGGAAATTTCCAGGCTCCAGGAAGCATCCAGCTCCCTCTCCTGCTTCAGCTGTGGCCCACAGAACTGTCCAGGTCACCTCCAGTTCCAACACCTCACTAGCCCTGCGACCCTGTTGTCAGTTGCTTAACTTCTCTAAATTTCAGTTTCCCCATCTGTAAAGCTAGAAATAATAATGTCAATGTTATTGAGAAGATTAAATAATGTACTTTTTTCATTTTATTTTATTTATATTTAAGGGTTTTTTTTAAGTGTCACCATCAATAAATGATTGGTGAACTTCTATGGCCGTCTGAAAAATAAGGAAAAAAGAACTCATATCTGAATCATAGAAATAAGCTCACCACAAGACCCCAATACTAGTGTCCATTTATACTTTCAAGTAACATTTAGCACATACCAGGTACAAAACACTATGCTGAGCAAATGAGATGCAGAAGGAGGTAGAAATGCACCTATGCCCCCAAGAACCATATGCTCCCATGGGGGAGAAATAAGAGGAGATCCTAAGGATGCAAATATCTGCTCAAACAAGAGGTCCCAAGATCATGATAATAAGTGCCTACGAGAGGAGAAAATTCTGACGGAGAAAATCCTGACTGAGAAAATTTCCCAATTCATCAACTCACGGACACAGAGTACAGAATAGGGCCAAAAGGGCTACCCTTGCCAAGGCAATGCATAGGTTCCCGTGAAAAGGTTGGTGACCAAGAAAGAGAATCACATCGACATCATCAGAGGGGAAAGACAGGCACCAATCCAAAAGTGTTCCACTGCAGAGCTCCTGAATATCTTCTGGGATATAAAATCCCATCCTCCAAAGCCCATGAGCTGATAAACCCACCAGTGGACGTTGCTTTCTACAGATCCAGTCAGCACGTGGTCACGGAAAGGCCACTGTGATAGAGGAGGAGGGGAACAGTGGCAGAAAGGAGTCTACGTTTGGACTTCCCAGCCTCAATTTCCCCATCTTTAAAAGGAGGAGGTTCCTAACATTAGATCACTGGTGTCCCACGATAAAGCTGGGCAGACACCATGTGACCCTCAGCTTGTATGAGAAGAAGGATGACATAAACATCACTGAGTGTGATGGGTGCTGTGAGTGACACAATCGAGTTCTACGAAGAAGGGTCCTGCTACGTGCCAAGATCTATGAAAGAATGTGCAAGCATTATCTGAGTGATCATCACAATAACTCTGCCAGGTAGAGATTACATCCTTGTTGTACAGTTAAAGAAAAGGAGGTGCACACAGATTGAATGTGGGGGGAAAGTAACCCAGCTGGGAGATGGAGCAGCAGGATCCCACAGATCCTCCTCCTGTGATTTTACTCATCACCTTGCATTAGAGGGGGCTCGGAGTGGAGAGGTGTGGGCTCACAGCCCATGAGAACACAGACAGTCACAACCAAAGATAGCCAGTACCTACTGGTTAATCATTCAAAAATAAATCAACTCTCAAAGATAAATACCTAGCCCTTCAAACATCGAATCAATCCTGTTTCTCATCCCAAAACTGGTGATCCTTGCTGACCCCCAAATGGGGGTCAAAATGTTGGTACATGTCCCACTAAATGGTGGTAGATGTCCCACTAAAAGTTCATACACATTTTTCAGATTTCTAACTGGACAAAAATACTATGCACCAACTGTACCACCTTGCAGGACACACTTGTGGCTTTCACTACAAAAATAAAACTTAACTGTTGACTTTTGAGAGCAAAGGAATGTTGGGGCACCTGCCTGGCTCAGTGAGTTAAGCCTCTGCCTTCAGCTCAGGTCCTGATTGAGTCCCACATCAGACTCTCAGCTCACTGGGGAGCCCTCTTTCCCTCTCTCTCCGCCTGCTACTCTGCCTACTTGTGATCTTTCTCTCTCTCTCTTTCTCTCTGTCAAACAAACAAACAAATAAATAAATAAATAGCAAAGGAATGTCAAACTGAAGGTACTAAAGAGACATATAGTATCTCTCTTTCTTAAACATATAAATTTAAACATTACTCAAAACAACCTTCAAATACTTAAACCTAATCATCATTTCTCCAACACAGAATGCTTTAAAACCTCAGCAACCAAACTTACTCTATCCTTTAGTTATTAAATGTCTAGAGAAGTTGAAATAATCAATATTTAACATTCATTAAAAAATTTTTATGTTGAAAAATATTCATCTGAGACCTAAAGAAAAAGAACAGCTTTCATTTAGAAAGTTACAAGCATCAAGAGGAAAAAACTGATAAATACAAGAAAGAAAGAGATTAAAAAATCATTTGTAGATGATATGTTTATATACCTAGAAAACCCAAAGGAAGACCCTGCAAAATAATGGAACCCACAGAGTTCAGTAAAACAGCAAAACAGAAAATAAATACATAAAATCGTACAGAAACAAGAACTATAAAAATTGATTCTCATCCTTAATTAGCAATTACTTTTTAAGAGATGTCTTAAAGGGGCGCCTGGGTGGCTCAGTGGTTTGGGCTGCTGCCTTCGGCTCGGGTCATGATCTCAGGGTCCTGGGATGGAGCCCCGCATCGGGCTCCCTGCTCCGCAGGAAGCCTGCTTCCCTCTCTCTCTCTCTTTCTCTCTGCCTGCCTCTCTGCCTACTTGTGATCTCTGTCTGTCAAATAAATAAATAAGATCTTTAAAAAAAAAAAAAAGAGAGAGATCTTAAAATAACATTAATGACAAATAAAAAAAGCAACCCCCAAAATTAAGAAAACCACAATAATGTACTTTATGAAGAGATTTTTATTTAAAAAAAATAAAACATGAACAGTACTGGCCTATACCATGTTCCTACACAGAAAAAAAAAAGCACAAATTGTAAAGTGAAAAGGATATTCTTTTTAAAGTATTGCAAGGTAAGTTATGGACACTGGAGAGGGTATGCACTATGGTGAGTGCTGTGACACGTATAAGCCTGATGATTCACAGACCTGTACCCCTGGAGCTAATAATACATTATATGTTAATAAATTTTTTTTTTTAATTTTTAAAAAGTATTGCAAGGTAATTTTTTACTAAATATGAAATTTCACTTTTCTACAATCTCAGTTTTTTTTATCATCTGTATTTTTTATCTTCTCATGAGTGGCTAGGTGTCATTTTATGTATCAAAATATAACAGTATTATAATTAACAAGAAAAATATCCTAAGTTTTCAAATGTAATCTTTGAGTTTCAAGGCTGTATTTAATCAAATTTCCAGTTTTCATAAACCCCTGAATGTGTCGACTGAGATACTGAAAACAAGACTGAGCAGTAAACACAAACAGGAAAAATCTAATAGCTTCATTTCTTTCCCTTCCTTTACCCTCAAGATAAATGCAACCTGAAGTTAAAAAAAAACAAAAAATAAAAAATAGGTGTTACAACCGAGCTCAGCAGCACATCACACACACCACTGGCCTTGGAGGAAAAATGCCCAAATGGAAGTGGAAACTAGTTAGAGGCTCTCCCATGTAAGTTAAATGCTCCCCAAACAAACAGCAGGAAGGCTTGGAAAATACATTCATTTTTAAAGTAAATATTAACTTTAGTGAGCTTGGTGACCGGAAAACTGATTCTGCTCTCTTGATATTTTCACTTCTCTGATCCTTCTCATCAAAAATAAATAAATAAATAAATAAATGACAGAAAATTAACAAACACTAAGAAGGCACAAATTCTCCTGCTTCTGAGCCCAAATTGTATCAGAGAAGAGACTCTAGTATCACTCTTTATGTATGTGCCCTCAGATCTTCCCCACTCAACTGCTGGTAAACAAAGAAGACAAATCAAACAATGTATGGGCCAGAACCAGTCCATGAAATGCAGTGCAGAGAATAAGGAAGTTCAAGTCTTTTTTTTAGGGGTCATCATTCTGGTCACTGTAGAACAGGGGCCAATTACTATAAAACATGAACATCTCCTGCCTACTGCTATGTTCTTGTTCTTCCCTTGCCCAGTCATGAACCAGAACAGAATTACGTCGGTCACAGGGGAAGGAAGGCACAGGCAGCCTGAAGGTCGTCAGCAGCCGGGACTCACTGCCCGGGCTGTGAAGCGGCTCAGGGCAAGAGAAGCATTGCGCTGGGGGTCAGCTGAACCATCTGCTTCAGACAAGACAGAGCTCATGGTCCCCACCAAGACCAAGCAGTTTTAGGAAAAAAGGAAAGAAGAAACCCCAGTAATGGAGAAGAAGAAGAAGAGAAAGAGAGAAAAAACTTGCTGTTTCTCTTAGCAGCTCCCAGGTTGCCAACTGAAAAGGAATACAAAGCAGCCAACGTCTCTCCCCATGCCCACCTAAAATCTTTTTTTGTGGCTTAGGTGTAAATATTAAAAATAGTTGCTTTTTTCTGCTTGTTTTTAACATGCATAAAGATTTTGGTTGTCACAATACGAAATAAAAATAAAGCTAGAGTAGTCACTTCACATGCCCGTGGTGTGTGTGTGTATGTGGGGTCAGGATTTAAAGAAAAGAATTGAGTTTATTATCTGACATTTTCTGCTTAATGTTAACTACCTGCCTTGTTCAAGGAGGCAATTTTACACCCACTGGAAGATCTTCTGACACTTTTTTTGACCATGCCAGTTAAAACACATGCCAGCATCAAGTTCATAATGTCTCCCAGCTGGAAACAATCTGTAGGCAGGCTGGTGATCTGTGGTCCCTGGTCCAAACATCACCCTTCCATAGTCTTCATTGTCTACAGAGCCCGAATGTCTAGCTGGAAATCTGTATTCAACTCCTATTACCAGAAGAAGCAAGCTTATATCTCAAATAATTCCATCCAATCATCACCCAAATCCAGACAAAAATGGAAATACAAGCACAGTTTTAATATAACCTTGAAACTGAAACCTAAAATGCAAAGAATAATTCAAACAAGAGACCTCCTTGTTCTCACACTAACTATGTTTCTCTTCGGCAATGTATTTAATCTTCCTGGACCTGTTTCCTCTCCATAAAATGAGTGTAAGTCAACTCAAAAATGACACAGATCTACTGCAAGAATCCTTTAAGTTTACTTGCTCTTATCCTTATTAGGAAAATCAGTGCATCCTTGTAAGAACTTTAGTTCCCCTCCATCTATACACACCCATAGGGTCTGTGTGCTGTTCTTCTCTCTTCTCCTGGGAAGCAGCCCAATAAAATCCTAAGCACACACTGGAGTCAGACAGACTGGGTTGCAATCATCGATTAGATCACTGTCTTGCTGTGAGAGGCTCTGTGCAAGTCACAACTTCAATGAGCCTCAATTTCCATATTACCCTTCTGTTTTACTTCCTTTTTGCAGATGTTTTCCCCATACACATGTTTTACAAAGCTGAGATCCTACTCTACAAGTAATGGTTGTTTTCACTCAACATTATAAGTTTTATTTTATGCTTTTAAATATTTAAGAAACTGTCTGCAATGAGCATGATTACTTTCTTAATAGCAGGTATTAAAATTATTCAGTGAAAAATATGCAACTGTGATAAGGAAAAATTCTGAACCTGAAAAAAAAGTCCAGGGTAAGTTCAAAATATATAAAATATAGAAATATATTTGAATATATAAAAATACATATTATATATACATATAAATGTATTCAAATGGAGAGAAACGTATGTATATAAATGTATATATTAAAAAATACTATAAGGAAAATAAAGGAAATGTTATACAGATACTAAAAGTGAATCATCCAAAACTGTGGTCATCCAATTAATGTCATTAATATGGACTTTAAGATTTTTATCTTCTAATAACTGTACAGGAATTAATATAAAGGCAAACCAATGTATCTTGAAAGTATGTAATTATTTATTTCTTCCTTTTATGACCAAAGCACCTTTTTGTGACACATACAACAAATCATTTAGATAAAGTAATCCAAACCTCTTGGGGAAAGTTCTCAGCTCAATTAGGGCATTTGGGGACAGGCCATATGTTACCAGGCCTTTTGCACACCTGAACCCCAATATCTAATGACTCAAGGATGCTTATTTATAAAATTAAGTAGTCTGTTCTTTAAGAGAAGAGAGTCAAGCACTGCAGAATGTTCCCCATCATTTCACTTGAAGATGATATAAAAAGAACTATACAACTAAAGATTTAAATAAACACAAAACAATTTGCAATTCATGCTTTGAATGATGATTACTAACACAATTTTATCTCATCAATCTTATCTCTTCTCTAACTTTTTAATCAATGAAATTTTCATTAAAATAATAACTGTTATTCTTACTCATTTTTCGCTGTTGAAGAATAATGTCTATTTAGTCCCTTCTTTGTTAAAAAAATTCTTCATCACTGTCTTAGGGTTTTTTTTTGCTAAAATATCTAGAAAACTGAGATATGAAGAAACACACAATTTTAGAACTAGGACTGTATTTTCTGAGCCAAAAATCAGGATGCATAATCTGAAATTAAGAGCTCTTCAAAAAAATTCAGACCACATGTGACTATATGAATGCCCATCTTCAATTCCTTTCTAATAGTTCAATAACAGATATACAGAAAGGCAGCTCTCAGTCATTTCCATCATCTGAACATACCTGTGGGATATGACATACTCCCGAAAAAGAAGCCTGGCTAAGTGCTACAGCAGTATTCTCAAAGTGTGTGATTTTAGTGGGGGAAGTGCACTGAAAACTTTAGGAGGCATTTAGAAACTCACCCTCCACACTCATCAGTGTCTTATAGAGCTGGTACAATCTTTTTCCAAAATCCTTTAAAATAGAACAAATAATGTTCTGAAGTAACTAAGTTAAAGTCATAAGCCTAGCTTTAAGGCAAGGAACAGAGCAGAGGAACAGACTAATCTGTATCTACCAAGACAAATGTCATAGGCAATACTTATATTTGGCTCATTTCCCATGGGCAAACTCTGGAATATGCCAAATGCCTGGTACTCTAACTGCAACTCAGCCCCTTTCTCTCCCACTCAAGAAAATACACCAAAAAACAATTAAGCGATTGACATCAATCTGCTCTACATTTTTTTTTAAGGAAATTATTTGTACACTTTAGTACTTCAGCTGATAAGAACACAGAGTTGTATCAACATGTTTGAGGTTGTGTAGACTAGAAAGCTAATTCCCATACAATGGATATGAAGATACCTACTAGACATCACACTTTACAGACATCTCACATGAGAGTATACACAGATTGAGAAAACACAAATAAGCACAAGGACTGGTGACTCCAAGTCTCCAAGACTGTTCAATTCCAAGTCTCTTTCAATACGTAGAAGTCTGATCTGCCAGGTTAGAAAAATGTGTTAAGAGTGAAAAGTCAACTAAGTACTCTATCTGACAAGATTTAAGCTGAATATACAATTACATGTTAAGGGGCGCCTGGGTGGCTCAGTCAGTTAAGCATCTACCTTCAGCTCAGGTCATGATCCTGGGGTCCTTGGAAAGAGTCCCGCATCAGGGTCCTCGCTCAGCGGGGAGCCTGCTTCTCCCTCTCCCTGCCACTCCCCCTGCTTGTTCAGTCTCTCTCTCTCTCTCTCTCTGACAAATAAATAAAATACTTAAAAAAGAAAATTACGTGTTAAAACAATTTTTTTCTACTTTAGTCGTAAAAGCCTTAAAAAAATTTCTAGTCCACATATTCCTTATGCTTGCATATAATACCATGAAATCTAGAATTTAAAGTCGCTATTTAGAAAGACTTACACGTACAAAAAAAAAAAAAAAACTACTTATCACACATCATTTAAAAATTAAGCAGAAAAATTAACAAGTCAGGAAATGACAGATGCTGGCAAGGATGCTGGCGAGTATTTTCTTGAGTGGGAAAGAAAGGAGCTGAGTTGCAGTTAGAGTACCAGGCATTTGGCATATCCCAGAGTTTGCCCATGGGAAATGTGCCAAGTAGAAGTATTGCCTATGACATTTGTCTTGGTAGATAGGAGAAAGGGGAACCCTCCTACACTGCTGGTGGGAATGCAAGCTGGTGCAACCACTCTGGAAAATAGCATGGAAGTCCCTCAAAAAGCTGAAAATAGAGCTACCCTATAACCCAGCAACTGCACTACTGGGTATTTACCCTAAAGATACAAATGTAGTGATCCAAAGGGGTACATGCACCTGAATGTTTATAGCAGCAATGTCCACAACAGCCGAACTACAGAAAGAATCTAGATATCCATCAACAGATGAATCAATAAAGAATTTGTGGTGTATACACACATACACACACACACACACACACACACACACACACACACACACGATGGAATACTATGCAGCCATCAAAAGAAATGAACTCTTGCCATTTGCAATGACGTGGAAGGAACTAGAGGGTATTATGCTGAGCAAAATAGGTCAATCAGAGAAAGACAATTATCATATGATCTCCCTGATATAAGGAAGTTGAGAGGCAACCTGGGGGGTTTGGGGGGTAGGAAAATAATAAATTAAACAAGATGGGATGGGGAGGGAGACAAATCATAAGAGACTCTTAATCTCACAAAACAAACTGAGGGGGGCACCTGGGTGGCTCAGTGGGTTAAGCCTCTGCCTTTGTCCTGGCTCAGTTCATGATCTCAGTGTCCTGGGATCAAGCCCCACAGGCTCTCTTCTCAGCAGAGAGACTGCTTCTCCCTCCCCCTCTGCCTGCCTCTCTACTTATGATCTCTCTCTCTGTGTCAAATAAATAAATAAAATCTTAAAAAAAAAAAAAAAACTCACATTGAGGCATCCTGGAGGAATCAAGCTTGCAAAATGGAGACCAATTTTCTGGTTCCAATTTTTTGTAATTGTGCCTTTTGTACATTTATATGACAAGGAGAATAAAAAGAGTTAGGTGTGTTTTAGACTACAAAAAATTTTAATAAGTATCTGTCAGATAAGGGCCACTTAGAAAGGTATGTCTGTCACACTGACCTGAAGGGCATCACACTCCAGATCAAGTACAGAGCATGATTCCAGTCCTCTGAAAACCTTCACCCCCAGCCTAGCTGATTTCAATTATCATTATAGTGCCTAGAATAAGAGGCCATCTCAAATGCAACCAAGCAATTTAAGGATTTGTAGATTATAAATCACTGGCTCTAATTTCAGTGAGAAAGAAAATGGGTATAACATATTCCCTGTGGCTGGGCCCATTTTGTTCTTGTTGAAGAACATCCTAAGTACATAAGTTGTATTAAAAATCCTCCCTAGACAAACCATAAGTAACTCTTAATCTCACAAAACAAACTGAGGGTTGCTGGGGGTAGGGGGGTTGGGAGAGGGTGGTGGGGTTATGGACATTGGGGAAGGTATGTGCTATGGTGAGTGCTGTGAAGTGTGTAAACCTGGCAATTCACAGACCCTGTACCCCTGGGGATAAAAATACATTACATGTTTATAAAAAATAAAAATAAATTAAAAACAATAAAAGAATTAGGAAGATACAACTCAAAACCACACTAAGTTCCACCTTTCCTTCATTATTGAAGGAAAGTTGCCATCATTATGGCAACGTTTAGAACAATACCAATTGATAATAAGGAATAAATTTGTTGCATCAATCCATGGAGTAATTTAGTGATGTCCAGTGAAACTAGGGTGACTATAAAAATATACTGCCAAACTGTGAGATTTTTAGAATAAAACAGTATACTGAGATAAGTAAAATCATGTGATATTTAATATTTGTTTTTATATTTACTGAATGACAAATTGTTTTTATTACATTGATGGTCTTATAAGTAACTCTCTTCAAAAATTGTTTTTGAAAATAAAGCTTTTCAAAAATTTGAAAAAAAAAAAATCCTCCCTACACCAAAGGTCAGCTCTCTACAAAGAATCCAAACGTGCAAATCAAAGCACACCCAGTGAGGGAACCCCAAGTACCTTACAGGAGAGACTTCACATTGGTTCTGTTAACGGGCCTGCCATCAGAAGGCATAGAGCTCACAAAAAGAAACAGGACCCTACTCATGCTTTCAACCTCTGGAACATTCTACCTCTTGGGAGTTAAGAATATGGAAGTGACTAATTCTCTCAAATGTCATAGATTTTACATATTGTGACATGTACTTCCTCTCTGAATTTTTACAGCACTACCCAGACATTCTAGCCACTGTCTGGGACTAGACATAATTATTGTAATCATGTCTACCATAATTAGGGAGGCGGTAAATGTGATCAAATACTTATAGAAAGGAAAAACTAAAGCACAAAGTTTCAAGAATCCAAAAATTTCAACTAAGTTTCAATGAAAGAATGAAGGAGGAAGTGAGGTTCTTTGTCAGCAGCCCAAAACGTTGCATTTGAAAAATTACTACGTACCAGGTTACTGGCCCAATCAGAGAATAGTCTGTAGTCTACACTTCTTGTGTGGGGCCAGTTCCAGAGACGTCAGACGTGACCATGGTGAAAATAAAAGTGGATATAGGGGTGTCTGGGTGGCTCAGTGGGTTAAAGTCTCTGCCTTCGGCTCAGGTCATGATCCTAGGGTCCTGGGATCAAGCCCCATATTGGGCTCTCTGCTCAGCGGGGAGCCTGCTTTCCTCTCTCTCTGCCTGCCTCTCTGCCTACCTGTGATCTCTGTCTGTCAAATAAATAAATAAAAATCTTAAAAAAAATTTTTTTTTAAAAGTGGATATAAAGTCATATAAAATCTCACTATTGAGAGTGACATTGACTCTGTGCCAGGCCCAACATTCCAAGAATGACAGGAGCCGGCCAACAGGTACATGCCAGGGGGATTAAATTCTGTGAAACTTACTAGACTGAGAGTCAGGTTCAGAGCAGATCCAGAGGCTGACATAAAACAGACATCAATAAACATTTGCCATACAAATCTTTGAATCAGGAAGTATCATGACAAGAAGGATATTTGGGGAAGGGTGGCGTAGAGGATTGAGAAGATGGAACAGTGAGACCAATTCAGAGGTTACTGGGATTTTAAAAAAAAAAAAAAAAAAGGTAAAAGTGATAAAGTCCTGAACTAAAGTGGTGGCAGTGGCAATGATAATGAAGGCATTAAAATAAGAGATGACTGATGAGGGTGGAAAGGTAGCCAGAGCTCTATTGTCTAAGATCTTGAATGCCAAGTTAAGAGTCTGGACTTGAACCTGCAGCAGAGAGAGCTTTTAAAGTATTAAGCAAGAGAAAAGCACGCCTGGCATTTCAGATCTGTTACAGTGTTGGAACAGGAAGCAAGCTGTAGACAGGGAAACCAGTGAGGAGATGACCACAAGCCCAGGCAAGAGAGGCTCAGGAGGGATAAGGGAGGTGGCAGGAGGCAACAAGGACCAAGTCAGTGTCAGGATGTGGGGCCTGGAGGGAAGCTCAGGATGGAGTCAGGCTGCTTCTGCCTTGGAAAATCGCTGATATGGGTGAGAGAAAAGGCACAGGTTTAGGAATATTTTGTACGTGCTGAGACTGAGGTGACAAGGTGACAGAGAGGGAGAAACATCTAACATATGGGTGTGGAGTTAGAGCAGAAAGCAAGGTCAGCCACATGCATGTGAGTATAATAAGGGAGTAGCCAAAAGCAAGGAATGGAGGGACTCCACAGGGAGAGAGTGAAAAAATGATCGTGGTGGATGGAGGGCTTCCCCCGCCACTGAAGAGATGGTGAAGACTTGCCCTTGCTCAGTGCCTCTGCTGAAATGCTGCACAGAGGAAGACAGACTAAGAAAAGATAAACAGATAAGGAAAGAAAGAATCGATCACACAAGCTTCTGGAGTGAAAGCTTCGACAGGAATGAAGGGGGAAATAGGAGGAACTAGCCTAAGACAGGAGAAAAGACACCTCCTCCCCTGAGACTAGAAAAAGGGAAGTAAAACTGAAGCCAATCAAGGTATCTGTGCAGGCAAGGCACTGACATCTAATAGTACTAAGTATTCAAAGGAGTTGGAGGGGGTCACGGGTTGGACTATGCCCACCAGCAATTCTAATGTTGAGGTCTTTACCTGCCACCCCATACTTCCAAATGTGATCTTCTTTGGAAATAGGGTCCATGCAGATGTCATTAGTTAAATTAAGACGAGGTCATGCTGGAGGTGGGTGGACCTCTAATTCAATATGACTGGTGTCATTTTCTTTTTTTTTTTTTTTTAACTTAAACTCAATTAATGAACATATAATGTATTATTGGTTTCGGAGATAGTGGTCAGCAATTCATCAGTCTTACAATAATACTCAGTGCTCATTACATCACGTGCCCTCCTTAATGAACTGGAGTCTTTATGAGAGGGAAAGTTGGATCCACAGAAACTCATTAAGGGAAGGTGATGTGAAGACACACAGGGAGGAGGCGGCCATCTACAAATGAAGAAAAGAGGCCTGGGATGTATCCTTTTTCACAGCCTTCGGAAGTAACCAACCCAGCCCATGCTTTGATTTCAGACTTCTGGTCTTCAGAACTATGAGACAATTCACTTCTGCTGTTCAAGCCACTCAGTTTGTGGTATTTTTCTAAGGCAAGTCTAGCAAACTAATACAGAAAGTCATCTCCTAAAGCAAGGAGGGGTGGAGAAGGGTAGCTAGAAGGTTTGAGGGAAGTGGAAAGGTTTCAGCTGGAAAACAAGCCAGCCACACAGTGCAAGACTGTGCACAGTTGCCTTGGGTTCCAGCTAAGGCCGGAGACGATAAATTTATTTACGGAGTGATTTCCTCAAGCAGCTCTTGGCAGCCACTGGGTAAGAAAGGAAAAGATGCCAGGTCAAAATCGAGGGCTGGCAAGGTAGATTACCAGCAAAGTACAAAGCGATACGGCCACTGAGGCTACTGGGAAGGGAGTGATGTACCATGTGCGAACAGAGAAGGAAACAGGAGGGGGATGTGGGATAAGAACGGGATAGGAAGGTGGAGAAGGAAGGGGTCATCTGGAAACAGGGAGCCAGCAAAGAAGAGATAAAGGGAGTGAGGAAGCTAACGGGGAAAGACTGTTACTGGGATTTAATATTTTCAATGAGAAAGTCAGAGAAGTCCGAAGCTAGACAGCTGTATACAATGTAATACGTTATTCACAGACTCTGAAACCTGAGGTGATAACAGTAGTTTGGTGGTGAAAACCTGTAAGAGCTCCCACCAACCGCAGTGCATGGAAAATAATGCCCAGGGGTATCCCCAAATCATATTTGTACCTAATTCCTAGAATCTGTTCTCAGCAAAATCACTGCTGTATTTATATCATCTCTGGTATTACAAGCATATCTTTAAACAAAATTACAAAGAGGGGCTTGGACTAGAAGCAGAGATCAATGCATACTACCCCCATCTATCACACAAAATTACTGTATTAAGCAGAGAGGAAGCAAGTTAACTGTAAAAATGTACTTGAGGAAGTTACAGATCAGATGTAAAAATGTTAAGACAATTCAGATGCTCTCTACACATTCCCTTAGGATACAAAAAATAAAACAGCTGGAAGATGCCAAAACCTGTGTTAGCAGCCCCTTCTACTTTGCAAACAGAGAACAAAAGACCAGGGCACAGAAGAATTAGAAAACTTGTAAATGACCGTTCATTTTTTTCCAAACAAGTAAGTGCTTAATTATCTGGATTATCCATGACAAACAAACAAAACTCTTTGCATTTCAAAGGTTTATTTCAGTCACTAGAATTTTTGTGTGTCTCATTCAATCACCAAGCAGAGTCAACACTTTGTTCTGGCAATTCACTGAAGCTAAAATAACAAAGGCATGAAGCAGAACAAAAACTACACAACTTAACCTTTTTAATTTACACAAGAACAATTCATAAACTGTTGTGGCTTTAGACATTTCTAACTCTTTCTATACACATATATTTATACTTACTCCGAATTTTTTACTTCCAAAGTCCGAAAAGTTTTATGCAGAGTCCTTTTATGCTGGAAGAGATTAACTGTGTTTTCTTACCTTTTATATTTTAGGTCTCATTTTAAAACAAATCACTAAATAAAAAAATAAGATTCAAAACCTTCCTTCAAGTCATAGTACAGTACTGTTCACTGGCACAGGGAAAATAGGACCACTCAGGGGACATGGCCCAGGACATCTATTAGGGACAAAAAAGTGAGGAAAATTCAGAAAGTTCTGCAACTTTATAGAAAGATATAAGGATATCCTTATAAATGGTTAGTCTATCCATCAAATATATAAAGCCTACAGAACATAAAATGCTTCCTATTTTAATCAGGGCCCAGATATATAATGAATGAAGGGCAAAATGACTGTCCTCTCCCAAAATATGATGGGCTTCAACAAAAGTTCCTACTCCAACAAAAATGCCTATTGTAAACATGCCTTCATACTTAACTTCCAAAGTACCTCATCTCTCTCTACAATAGCCATTAGAATACTATTTCTGAATATAATTAATTCTAGGCTGCTTATAAAAATTTGCAATCATGGTATTTCAGCCTATTTAAGAATAAATGAGGGCGCCTGGGTGGCTCAGTGGGTTAAGCCGCTGCCTTCGGCTCAGGTCATGAGATCTCAGGGTCCTGGGATCGAGTCCCGCATCGGGCTCTCTGCTCAGCAGGGAGCCTGCTTCCTCCTCTCTCTGCCTGCCTCTCTGCTTACTTGTAATTTCTCTCTGTCAAATAAATAAATAAAATCTTTAAAAAAAAAAAAAAAAGAATAAATGAGTAAGTATTTCAAATAGATATACATCTCTTTTTCTCCCCTCTTCAAGGTCAAACATTTACACATACCCTAGAAAAAACCTCTGTAGCAATCAGGAAGCAGCAACTAAACTCTAGCCTTGAGGAAAGGAGCCCTCTGTCTCATAAATCCTGAGTAAGAAGAGTTGCCACACCTTGATGCCTATCTAAGAAGCTGACCCAGCCCCCACAGTTCAAGAGTCAAGTCTTTCCTGAATTCCAACAGGCTACAAGAGGAAAAGAAGACCAAGACATGGGTTCAAGAAAATGTCTAACAGTGTAGTCTGAAGACAGTCATAGAACAACTTGGTGACCTTCTGTTTACTTCATCAAAGACCTGGTGCTCTTTTCTGATCTTAGTAAAACTGTAAGTTCGTGTTGATGGCTATGAAGGATTTTTGCCTACATCTAAAGATTCAGGAAGAAAATTCAAGATGATCATCTACTGACTGGTTTTACAAATGAGAAAACTGAATGGCTAGAAACTGGCAAAGGAGAATCCACCTGGTCTAACATTCGGTTCAACACTCTCCTTATTAGCAACAGATATTTACTCACATTCAACAGATATTTATTGAATGTTAAACGTGCAAGACACCTGAAGGTTACAAAGCTGAACAGTAGGCATCCTCTCGAAGAGTCTAAAAAGTGATGGGTTTCAGATATTTTCACAGTTTTAATATGTAAATCATCATATGAAGCCTCATACAGAATTTCAAAGGAGTATCGGAAAGTAACTCTCCTTATAGCTCTAATTAGTTTTGAACTAAATCTTTCCTTCCTCCTTATAGCCCTTCCAAGTACAGGTGATGTTATGGTGAGAACAACGGTAAGGAGATGATGATGATGATGATGATGATGGCGGCGACCGGCAAGGAGGAACGTAAGGACATGACAACACCAACTATGAGACATGATGTGTCCATCACTGACTGTAACCTCTACATACTTAGCTTATTTAATCTTCACAACAATCTTAGAAGGGAGATAAATATCTCTACTGGATAAAAGGTTTGGAAAAAGTCAGTCAATTGCCCCTGAGAGGGTAGTTGCCTTCCGGAGTTCCAGTTTACACCCAGGCATGCCTTTACTACTACCATCCTAGATGTCTGACCCCTGGCCCTTACCATAAATTAACTGGAAATTCTCTGGCCCCTGTGGACCTCAGTTTCTTCATCAGTGAAATGAGGAAGTTGACCATGTGATTTCCAACATCTCTTCCAGGTATACCATTCTATAATTTACTAATTTGAGGTTTTTAACCAATCTCTTGTGATGCAGAGAAAGGAAATACTTTGTAAAAGCTAAGAATAATTTTGCCCCAAATTACAAAATCCAGACCTTTGTGCAGAGGTGTCCGGGGAAAGGAGGTTAGCTTGTTACGGGATTGATATATCCGTAACTTTCATCTGGGTTCCAGCCTCAGAGTTTTTTGAAAGCTAATCGCACAGCCACATGACAAAATGACATGCAGGCATTAACAATGGCTTTTAAACTAAACAGGAGGTTTTTCAAAACCCTAATAATGATTAGAAGTCCTCTGTGAAAACATGGGAAAATACCATGTTATTGCTTACAAGAAAAAAAGCAGGATGTAATATATGGCTTGTGTTTTTTTGTTTCTGAACAAGGAGAAAGAAGCATGAAGAACATTCAACAGTGGCTGTAGCTAGGTAATAGGATTGGGAGATTTTTCTTTCTCCTCTTCCTTATTTTTCTTCCTTATGTAAGGTTAAATTACCTCTATAATTAGAGGGGAGACTTTTCTTTTAAAAAGAGAGAAAAGGTGTCCAACATTCTCACACTGATTTCTCTGAGAAGAAAAAATTCTCCTAAAAACATCTCAGTAACACTGCAGAAATTCCAGAAATACAGGTTTAGAGGAGAACATCATTATTACCCACTACAGATAGGGAGGAAAATAGTCCTCTATTGCTTCAGATCTAGAATAACTAAGTTTTACAGGATGTTTACGGACTCCTGGTAGGGAAAGTTGCTCTGGAGTCCAGGGTCCTGAAGCTCCACAGAGCTGGGCACCAGGAAGAAAAGATCAGGTGCATCAGACAAAGCAGCCAACCATGAGAGCCAAAGGTCACCGGCCCCATCCAGAAATCCCAATCTGGAGCAGGTTCTCTCTGAGTGGTGCTGCCCTACCACCGCCAACCACAAGGTCAAGGGGACTTTCATGAGCACAAATGTCCTCTCTTCTCTGAAGCACAATAGCAGAGGGAGCACAGGAAGCATATTTCATGGAACCAGCAAATGTTAAATCAAACAACCAGAGCCAAACTACTCTAGGCTCCATTAGGCTGCAGGATAAGCACGTTGGGTGTACACATACCACTGTGTTCACAATAAACTCCCAATATGCATGCACACATGGCCCAGGTTACAACACAGATCAATAACTGTGGCTTTGGATGGTGACAATGAAACACTTCACTCTATAGCACTCATGAGAATATTTTGTAAACACACTGTGTCTCTGGTGATTCCCACTGATACTACACGCAACTCAGGAAAGAATACAATTTAAAAATCACATTCAACATGCTATTAATTACATAGGAACCCTCAGTCTTATTGGAACAGACTTTTTTTGCTACTTCGTAGCAAGAAGATAAAGACAGATCTGATATACAAAGACTAGAAAAACTAGAACAGGAAAAGTCAGCTTCTCCTCTGGGAGTCTGACACACAATATGTGGCGTCAGCATCACATCACACCCTGATTCAAGGGAGGGCTACAGGAAGCCGTGGTGCCCATCTCGCCAACAACTCCAGACTTGCCCTAAGCACCCACATCTGGGCTTTGCCAGCTCCACCACCATCAAGAAGGCAGCAGTACAAAGGCTGGCGGGTATCTTTTATTCATTTAAAAAGACATATTTCTGTTGACTCCTACCAAAACTCACTGGAATGATTACATAAAACTGAAAATAATATAATGTAACTAGAGAGATGTCATCTTTTTTTTTTCAAGACATTTTTTTTTCCTAAGTGCGAAGTTGGCACCTATTAACTGTACCTGGCAGTAATTAAATACATCTAACATTAGATAAAGAAATTTAACCTACCTCATCAAAGGTGGTGTCGTCTTTCTTCAAAGCTATAAAATAAAAAGGGAAAGGAAACAGTTATTGTGAAACATCTCAAAGAGACTAAGCATCTAAGCCCTAGAAAACAGAAAGAAAACAAAGCAGTATGGTGTTTTCATTTCAGAAAGTAAAACTGTACCCCAACCTGAATAACAATGTTATCATACAAATAGGAAAGCTGCAAATGAGACAGAGAATGGCACAGCACGCATCTTTGTGAAACACTTTCATAAATATGTAAATGGATGATCCTCCTAAGTATGGAAAAGAAGTATGTGTATCTTTCCCCTAGCTCTTCTTCAGTAGGAAAATGTTTTAATGAAAAGTAGGAAAGCATCAAAAAGTAATTGTAAAGAAATTTCCCCTTCAACTTCTGGGTTTTGAGCATATCTCATCAGGCACGGTGTGTGGTCCTCCCAAACCCATTGTCAGGATGACACCCGCTCTGCAGAGTGCCCTGAATGAGATTTTCATGCCGTGAGAAGTTTAAGTACAGTGAGTAAAGACTAAGCATGTAAAATAAGCACTGCAGAGACATAATTCAAGCATTTCAGCATGATCTATTTTACAACAAAGTATCACCAAAGGGAACAATACATTCAGAATATTTTATGAGTTAACAAATACTTAAAATTTATTTAAATATGCATGGCTTCAGAACTGGAATTTTATTACTCTAAAGAGAAAGAGAAGTATTTCATGCATTGTTGGCAAACACCCTAGTTCCTTAAATCCTACAATTACTTGGAATGTTTCATATTAAGGAGAATGCACAAAGGAGCTAATTTAGCTGAAACCACTTGTTGGAGAAATGTTTCCAATTTATAGAATTGTGCATAGGTGTTTACTGGTCTATAGTAGAGTGTTCTAGTCAGGATAGAAGCACTTGTGTAGCTCTTACTTGGAAAGCTACGTTCTAACAAAAGCAATGGAAGCAAATCATGTTAGCAATTAAGCTCTGAGAGAAGTCATGTGCTTAAACTGAAGCCATCATTTCAGAGCTTATACTATATAGCCGAGCAATCTTGAATAGGATATTTTGTTTCCTACTATAGAGATGTGGTTGTAGAGAGTTAAGGTGGATGAGGGTAGACTGAGGGAGATAAAATGTTACTGAAAGTTTAATGCTTGGTTTTTCTCTTTTTTGCCTAAGAAACTGATCTCTAATAAATTTCTCTACTTGCTTTATTGGAGGACAACTTCTTCTGAATGAAAAATTAAAAGACAGCCCTTTCTCCTAGTTTCAAATGGCTTATCTTGCATTCAATTACTTACACACATTTTATTATGTATTTGCTTTAACTTACATTAAATCTAAAATAAGCTATTTTGATGGAAAGTTGTAAGAGCCTAGATGATTCTTAATGGCTATATTTTAAGTCAGAATGTAAAACTTCTAATCTAGAAGGCTTTCTTTAAATATCAGCCAACCATGTTACTAAACTACAACCCTCACTTCCCTCAAACCTAAGGCATGTCCTCTAATCAACATACTTGAATGGGGATTCCTAGATAACATATTAATGACCTACAGAAATATAGGCAAGTTGTTCCATTTTTAAAAAAAGAGGGGGGGATAAGAACTGATTACCTCATTGATTTCAAATACAAAGTCAATCACCGTACAGCCTCATACCCAGCTCATTTAACAAAGATTAATGAAAAAATATGTGGCTGTCATGCAAGATGCAAAGCTAAAGCACCAGTCTTATAATTCACAGCACAAACTTTCTATACTTTATTTACTTGGGACATGATAAAAGTTCCCAAATTTAACCACGGGTTTTCTTATGCAAAGCATCCAATTGGAACTACTATCCACTACTAGTCGATACAATCCTTCGAGGAAGGATTCTGCAAACAGAATGAAGATCCTCAAGCTGAGAGAAAGCAAAAACCTAAAATGTCTTCGACATCTGGACAGGACTATTTCTTGCTGGCCTAAGTCCTTCACCATACTGGATAAAGAGGTGGGGTCTGAGGGCAAAAAGAGAAGGAAGAAACAGAAGAGGAATTGCAGGTGTATTTTCTAAAATATAAGGAGCAGGAAACTAGATTCTCTCCCTGGCACTCTATTCTCAAACCCGAGATACCATAGGGAAGAATATTTTAAGACCAAAAAATCTACAGCTTCGTTGAAACCCTTTATAAGTAGATCGACACCTTATTCAGTTTCTTATAAATATTGAATCCTTGGCCTGAACAGTAGTTAACAGTAACAACAAAGGCCAATTAAAGATGTCTCTGCCAAATATTTATCAGGTCATTGATGAATAAACTCTGACCTAAACAAGCACAAAACATCTCATTATTGATTATATTCCCTGATTGTCATTAATCATTCATGTAAATGTAAACTCACAACTATCTTTGACGATGACTTGAAACAGCAGGCATATCACATTTTTATAGGTTAACAAAGGGGTATATATTAAATCATTTAAGATAACCAGGTATCCTATGTAGTCCTCTGCTCAGACATTGCTTCCTCTAGACAGCTTTCCATGATCTCACCAAGACTAAAGTGGTATCCTTCCTATATTCTCCAACAGCAAATCATGCTAATCTTCCTGGTAAAATCTGTCACTCTATATTACCAATGCCCATTCATTGGTGTGTATTCTCTTAAAGTCCTCAAGAACTGTAACAGTGGCCACTCAGTCTGAATGTCAGCACACTATCTGGCACATATGAGCTACTCAATAATTATTTGTTAAATTAATGAGTTCTGCCTCAATGGCAAAATCATAGCCTCTTACAATTTGAGACACAAATGCTAAAGTTTTGGCATATGAAAACAACATACACTTTTCTGTTATGAAAAGATCATAGATAAAAATTCCATTTCATTAAAATCTTCTGACACTACTTTGGGAGAGAATATGGTACTATATTTTAATTCTGTACCTGATCCTTTACCATTAAGAATGGACTTAGCAAATGACAGCTGAACCCCACATTACACACTTACAGCATAAGGTAACAAACCCCGAAACTCAGTGTATCCATAGCCTCTTCATTTCATTCAGCTTTCTCACAAACTACACTTTTTAGAGAAATGGTATAGACAGGGTTCATCTCTAGTATCACAGAGTATAAACTTCCTTTCTCGACAAATTAATCCAAGTATGAAGAAATGCATTCAAATGAATATGAAGAAATGCCAGTTTGACCTTAATCTTATACCAGGTATTACAGAGACCCTTCCTCCTCCTAGGCTATCATTAAGAAATTAAAAGAAAGAAGAAAGGAAAAGAGGAAAAGGATTTTAATATAAACTTTTTAACAACTAAGTTCCCATTTGTCATTTTTTATGCTAACCAAAATTTTAAAAAAGAAAGAAAGAAAGAAAAACATGAGACAACTGCAGGAGTTCCTAAATAAGTGAACACACTGACACTATTTAACAGAAAATGGTAAACACTCACCACTGAAATCAGAGGATGACTTTGAAATTCAATTACACCCATCTTTTAAAGAACTGTAACTGTGTTAAAGTCACTCTCTGGCAGATGTCATAAATTAGAGTGCTATGGCTTGAAAGCAAATGTGTTTTATTAGACCTTATATTATATAGTAATCTCAGATCAGCTGTATTTGGGATGGGTAGTGACAAAGTTGACATGATCATTCATGTGTGAAAAAATTAAACATTAGTATTACCACTCTTATATAGTCAAAATTGTTAATAATAAGCATTGAATATCACATACTTTCCAAAATTATCCTCATTTTCTATAGATGACTAATTTCTCATGGCTAAACAATACTGTATATTTTGCCATATAACAAGCTGTACTTTTGAATCATACTAAAAAAGCAAAATTAAGTCAGTATGTTTATTTCAAAAGCCATCACAGATTGGTTAAAAGGAATGAATATATTGAAATGTCAGATTATTCAACAAGAATAAACCATTCACTCTTTGGTGAATGGAGTACCATTGGTACTCATGAAGTACCAATGACGACAAGAGGAAGAGGGGGAATAAACAGAAATGGGAAGGAAGAATATCAGCCCCCAGTACTGTTCTTCACATGCACTAGATATTTTATGTGTCCTGATTTATTCTTCACAACAACCTTGAGAAAATTCATACATGTGGACTCTGGGGTTTCGGGATATTCTGCTAATTGCCCAAGGCACACACACAGCAAGCTGGGAAAACAGGGTTCAAACCCAAACCAGACTAACTCCAAAACCCATCCTGTTTTTAGACTATGAAGTCAGTAGCCACTTCTTCCCCTCATTTCTCTTGCTTCCAACCTAGAAGATCAATTACGTCAATATGATATAATCACCAATAATAACATTACACTTATTGAGTCTGCACTACATACCACGCAGGACATCATATGCATTATTTCGCTAAGTGCCAGTAATAAAACTGAGTTGTATATGGAAAAACTGAAGCTCAGAAGTTGAGGGACCTGTCCAAGGTCACATAGCTACAAGTGGCAAGATGGCAAATCCCCAATGGTCTGACACACACAGCCCACACACTTAATCTATGCAGTACATAATTCCAGAGTAAAAATTCCATTCAATAGCCTCAAGCACCTTAAAATCTTTACATAATCAAACTGATTTTATTGTTTTGTAACTCTGCAAATAAAATATAAAGAAGATACATAGATAATAGATTAATTTTTCTGTAACCCCATTTCCAATGCATGTCTTGGGTTTGCTATACAAGCATAACCACATAAGACCTCTTTATTTCCTTTTACAGTTCTCCAGAATGAGAGTTAGCTACTATGCAGAATCATGACCTTCCATCAATACAAGAAACAATCAGTTATGTTCACTGCACTGTATTGTTTCTGAGAGCAAGGAAGTAAAATCTACCAGATCTTAGAAGATATTTTAACAAGTGCTGGAAACAAAAGGAGTTTCACATCACTAAATCTCAGTAAGCTAGAAAATCCAATTAACTGTAATACCCCCATTTGCCAGCATTGTATTAATCCAAATTTTACTGATTGTCTATCAAAATCTTGAAATCGCTTAAACATAAAGAATTTTTGTATTAATGTCCTTGGTTTTTTACTGAGATTCAACTGCAATGAATTATTTAACACAAACTGGAAGGGCTCCAAGAGAGTCATTAGCATTAGTAAATATACAGTTAATGTGTTTTAGAACAGGGCTTAATGGACTCCAGAACCTGCCTTTGTAATGGTTTGGGTCCTGAGCTGAACATCCTCCTCAAAAATGCACACCAACTCAACACCTTGCTCTCTCACATTCCTCCTGGCTTCAAACTTCATTTGCATGTAGAAACTCTTCATATGCATCCCTAAGTAAAAGTGAAACTGCAAATACCCAATACATGTAATAAGTAAAACCAGGATTAAATATTGCTTTCACACCATAACTTTACACTCATTTTGGGAGAGACTTCGTATACCAACAGGAAATTTTAAGTTAAAGGAAACTGGCTAAATTTTGATCCATTATTTTCTCTTACTTGAACAAAGTTTGCATATTTTGCACAAAGAGTGCACTTATAGAATGATTTTTAAAGGAAGGGATAGAAGGATGACTACAATACTCAAATGCACCCCAGGAGTTTATTTTAAGGAATTTAAGTACCTTATGCTTAATTTCCATTAACACGTTCATTAACATGGATGACATGTTAAATAAGTGAAACAAAGGCTAGAAGGCTTCTTGGGGAGTCTGAGGGGTTATTTTTAGTGCTTGTATGATTCTCTTGCTGCAAACAGTTACCTATATAAATAAAAGTTATAATGTTAGAGGAAGCAACCACCGTCTTAAAGGGGGTTTTCTATGGCCAATCCAAAAAAGCTAAGAAAACCATTCCACATAATAAGGTTGTCACCCTGTTAAAGTTTGTGACATGGATTTATTCTTAACTGTCCTAAACATTTCTCGGTCGTTTTTTATTTGTAGATCAGTTGGTTGGTTGGCTGACTGGTTTAAAGACAATAGCTCTGGAGCTTTGGCACTGGTATATCTAAGAAGTTCGGGACACTTATTCCTAAATGTTCAGAGAAGTTCACAGCGCGCATTTATTTGCTGCAATGGAAAGATTCAGAGAGCTTGGGACGGAACAGACACATCTCGCTTTCGAGGACCCGAAGTACCGAACAAAAGGTCCCAAGGTATCTGCCCCACTTCCTTTTAGGTTGGATGTGTTAAACAATAACAGGGCACAGCTCAGCGTCTCGCCAATTTTCAAAGCTAAATTATTGACTAAACACCCCAGGGCAGAGCCTGCGCGCAAAAAAAAAATAGCAAGTAACCCAGGCGACCGCGCAGCCGGGTGCGCAGCGGGGCCCGGGGAGTCCCATCGCCTGTCCACCGCAGGCGCGACAGCCCGAGCGCCAGTGGCGAGAGACGGAACCCAAATTGTAGGCTAAGATAATCCACAAACGAACCCCGAGATCCTAAAGGAGAGGGGTGTCTCTCCTTTCCACTGTCGCCCTCCCCCCAGGTCCGGGCACTGCTCCCTCCACCGACCGCTCGCAGCGCACCCCACGCCGGCCCGGGTGGCCGCTGCACTGGTGGTACCAGAAGCGCGGGGAGGAGGCACCGGCGCCGGGGGCGACGGGCCGGGTGCCCAGGGCAGCGCGCCACTCACCAATGCGGCTGAAACTCTCCGACAAAGTTCTCCGCAACTTCTTCATCTTGCCGATCTTCTCGGCGGGCTGCGGCTCAATGAGGTCGCACATCTGGGCGACACTGGGCTCCGGCAACTTCCCCAAACTGGTCCAGAGCGAAGCGCAGACAACGGCGAGGGCGCGCGGCAAGGAGAAGGCGGCGCCTCCTCCTCCTCCTCCTCCTCCTTCACTACCTCCTCCTCCGGCCAGGAGGCGACGCACTGGGCTCGGGAGGCGAGTGGCGAGCTGCAGGCTCCTCTCGGGCCTGGGCCGCTGCTGGGCGGGCGGGGGCGTTCTACGTGGTGCCGGGGGCGGCCGCCATCGCAGCCGCCGCCGCCGTGGCCCCGCGCCGCGCCGCCGCCGCCCGGCTCATTTTCCCTCCTTTGTAACCGAGAGCAGCGCGGCGGGCGGCCGACCGTGGGGGCGGTGCGGCCGGAGGCGGGGCGGGGGCGGGCTGAGCACAAGGTGCGGGAGCCGGGGGTCGCAGGGTGCGCGGGGCACGGGCGGGGAGAAGTTCTCAGCCCCGAGTTTCGGGGATTCGAGAGAAAAGAGCCGCGGCGCGGAACCGCCACCCAACCCCGCCCTCACCGCCCCTCCCGCCGCCTCTGCCCCGCCTTCCCTGGGCAAAGGACCCCGGGCGCGGAACCCCCGCGGGACCTCGGCTCCGGGGCTCGGAGTCCGCGTCCTCTTCGGGCCTCTCAGCCCGGCTCACGCCCCCGCGGCGCCCCCTCCCGGCCGCCCCCGCGCTCCTCCCCCGGCCCTGCCCGCCCCGCCCCGCCCCGCGCGCTCCGGGACCGGCCCCCGGCCCGGCGGAGGGCCTGGAACAGGCAGGGCTGGCAACTGGCCGCGACTGGGACTCCGTCTCACTATGTGGGGAGGCCCCATGAAGGGAAAGCTCTGGATCGCGGTCATTTATCGGAGTGGTTTTCTCCTTGCCACGAACGCATGTGGAAAGAGCGAGAGGTTGGGGGGAGGAGGTGGCCGCCACCACTGCCTCTGAGTCCGGGAATGGAAAGGCCTGGGGACCGCTCAGGTTTGACAGGGATCCCCCCCCCCCCCCCAGTTTTGCCCGGGATACTGTGAAGTGAAAGATCCAAAGGGAAAGGTAGGCCCGTTTTTTAGGGGTCAAGTGCAAGGTAGAAGCGTCATCTCTAACCCCCCAAGGCAGAGCTAATGCTGTTGCCTTCACCCCTGTGTCACTCTGAGTGACTGATGGGAATGTAGATGAAGCTAATTTCTGCTAATGAACACCCAGTTCCATGGTAAATAGCAAACAGAAGTCCTTCGTCTCTATCAGTTTTAGAATATATTTCCAAATCCAAAGACTTGGAGGCCAAAAAGATTGTGAGCCCTTCTCCCCTCCCCTCAAAAAAATAAAATTTAAAAAGGAGGGGGTTAGGGCAAGTTTTTAAAAATCCCAGAACAAACAGTCCAGGCAGCAAACACACATTGTCTTCATTCTGTTAAAACGTGGTGCAGCGAGCGCTCCAAACGCCAGTCTCCCAGGGGAGAGAGAAGGAAGATGGGGGAGGGCCTGAATGTTGATTTGGGGCCAGCAAACTCCTTATGAATAGAAATTTAGTAATCTTGAGTCATCTGGCTGTGTAAGTAATAAGAGCCTGTGAGCGTGTGACAATCCTGTTTGGTTTAAAGGAAGTTTTGGGGAGTTTGTGTTTTGTTAAAAGACTTTTATCTTAAAACAAAAACTAGCCCCCTGCCTTCCTTAAATTGTGAGGTAGAACACTTGGATTTGTTCTGCTCTGTACTGAGCGCATTATAGGGTCTTGATAGATTGCTCCTGATAAAAGACAGGAAGTCAAGCCAAGTGGGGAGCAAAGGAGGGTGGGGAATTCATCAAGAATATGAGTTAAAAATGCGAGGATGTTGGGTCCCAGTGACCATATTTAGATATTACAGGCAGCACCAAGTATGTCCTCAGACAGGAAAAAGTTTGACTTTTACCACTTCCTCCAGTTAGTTAGGGAGAAAGTTATCATAAGCTATGAATAAAAAGAGAAAAAGCAACCAATCAAAATACTTATGGGTTCTATCTACCAGTCAACAAAGATGAAATAGTTACTAATTTAATAAACTTTGACTACAGGGCGCCTGGGTGGCTCAGTCGGTCAAGTGTCTACCTTCAGCTCAGGTCATGATCCCAGGGTCTTGGGAGCAAGCCTCAGGTCCATCTGGCTCTCTCCTCAGGGCATAGCTTTCTTCTCCTTCCCCCTTTCCCTGCCTCTTCCCCTGCCTGTGCTCTCTCTCCTTGTCAAATAAATAAATAAAATCTTAAAACAATAAATGAATAAACTTTGACTACTGTATGTCTGTGTCTATCCTATTTACTCTGACAGTGACTATTTCATATACGTAAATACACATACAGATATACATTCTCCATTTCACCTCCCCAGTATTTAATATTTCCAACTCAGGTCAGCTTCTGCCTGAGTAAATCATGTATATCCATAAAAGGTACAGTAGGTAAACATTTTTTAATGAGATAAGTCAGTATGTATTGATGTATAAATATATCTAGGGTTAAGTGAATAAAAAGCATATTAATCATTAACTCATTTGTGGAAGGAAATATACTTATGTTTCTATGTGCGTAGGATATTTCTCTTTAAAAAAGACAAAGGGGCTCCTGGGTGGCCCAAGGTTAATCATCTGATTCTTGATTTCAGCTGAGGCCATGTTCTCAGGGTCATGGGATAGAGCCTTGCATAGGGTCCTGCACTCAGCACGAAATCCTGCCTCTCTGCCTTTCCTTCTGCCCTTTCCCCCACTTGCGTACAGTGCTCATTCTCTGTCTCTCTCTCAAATAAATAAAGAAAATTTTAAAAAGAACAAAGAACTGTGAAGCGTGCATACCCAGAATATAATGTTCCCTTTGGCCTATATACCTTTAAGCATAATTTGAATGTTTTACCCAAAGAACAGTTACTTATAAATACTAATAAAAATACTAATTTAAAACATAAAAATAAGATTTACTGCATTTTTATCTACCCCACTCCAAAACTTCAGCTCTCCCACCTCTAAAATTACTTCATCAATCACAATAGTATACAATAGTCTACCTAACAGTATACCTAATAGTATACAATAGACCTAACAGGAGAGACAGTCATGGACCAAATAAACTTTGTCAAATATGAATAACCAACTTTCCAATATATGCTTACCAACCCCTTTCTGGGTTATATATTAAAATGGTAAGTTTTGCAAGAAACCGTGACATAAAGAAGGAAATTTTTCACTGGATGCTTTTAAACTGTGAACGGTTATAGGACTCAACTCTTTACACAGTTGTATGTTTCACACATGTCTTCGTCCTAGAATGTAAGTTCACTGAGGGCAGGGATCTTAGATCCAAAAAGTACGATGTCTATTTCATAATGGTTGTAAGTTAAATGTCAAATGAATGTGGGATATATTGCTGCCACTGAGAAGTGATGTGTTGTCCTCAGAAACCAAGATGACTATCCAGCATCTGTGTGGCATATGTATTTTCAGTGGGACGATGGATCTGTGCCAGTTCTCCATCCCAACTTCAGTTCACGAGGTTATAGTTTCGGCTGGCCTGAATTAAAGGTGCAGAATCTGAATACAAACAGATAAGCTGACCTAGAGGCTGAACCCAGCATGAGTTGACCTTAATCAAATTAATCAATTAAAGCATGCAAATGGGGGTGCCTTGGTGGCTCAGTGGGTTAAGCCTCTGCTTTCCGCTCAGGTCATGATCTCAGGGTCCTGGAATCGAGCCCCGCATCGGGCTCTCTGCTCAGCTGGGAGCCTGCTTCCTCCTCTCTCTCTGCCTGCCTCTCTGCCTACTTGTGATCTCTGTCTGTCAAGTAAATAAATAAAATCTTAAAAAAAAAAAATTTAAAGCATGCATATGTATTCATTAGACCTTGAGTGGTAGCAACAGTGGCTGGAGATCCAACTCTTAGTGTTGTGTGGCCTTAGATAAGTAAGTGACTTGCCTACTTTCTTATCTGTAAAATGAGGGGCGTGAACTAGATGACCTCAAGGGACATTCATAGCTGCAAAATTCTGATTTTGACTTGAATGTTGATATTTTTCCTCTCCCAGCTTATATACAAGATGGATATATTAATGAGGAGTAATTAACATGCAAATAAGATGGACAAAGACCATCAACAAAAATTATGTGAAATTTAAGATACTTTATTTCTAGTTCTGTTATACATAAATTATTCATCTATTATAAATGGATCTTCTCCATATAAGAAAAATAGCAGGCTAATAGGCTGGCAGTAAATTTTAAGGGAATGAATCCTAATCCAAATAAGATGGAATATAGAGGATTTGATTAGAATCTAGAATCCAGCAAAAGCAGAAACAGATTTACTGATCTGAAACAGTATGAAAAGATATTATAAGTAAAAAACAAAACAAAACCAAAAAAACCTCCCCCAAAACAAGAATGCCAAGCACATGGGGCATAGAGTTGGAAAGTGAAGTTAAAGAGAGAAAGAGAGAAAATGTATGTTTATGAATGTACATTTTTCAAATTTAGCCAAAGGGTAAATATTAAGACATACAAGCAGGTTATGATTATTAAAGTGGTAGAAATTTACATTATTAGACATCCTCTTAGAAATCTAAACAGTCACCCTAGTTAATTATTTTTAGGATCAAATATCATCCTCCTTTTTTGAACACATCCAGCAGGAACTAAAGTAGCACAAGGTTAAGTGACTTATACCAAGTTCCCAGTGAGTCATCAGTGAAACTGGTACATGGAATCCGAAACTCTTGTCACCAACATTTGTGTTCCAATTCTTGGATAATGTCTAGCCTTAAGAGTTCCTGGGGCTTTTGAGGGTTTTTGTTTTGTTTTGTTTTGTTTCGCTGACATAGAGCAAATTAAAATAAAAAGGGGGAGAAAAATGGAAGTTTGCAGAAACCAGGGTATTCAAACGCATATCAATGGAGCCCCCCAACGCTCCCCCACCCTGTTCTAAAGCCATCCATTGCCTAGTGACTCCTAATTTCAATCCTTTTCACATTTCCAGAATCACTCACTGTTGCCACAAATCTCCAGGCTTGTGCAGGAATAATACCTATATTGTCTGATAGTTTTATAGGTAATTCTATAGTTGTTCATCATATATTCAAGAGACCTAGGGACCTAAGTAATTGATTTGCTTGCAAATGGCTGTAGTAAGAACAAAGAAGCTGCCAAAACATCCAAATGATGTCAAGTGTAAATTAGCTCAGAATAGTTCTGAAGGAAATAAACTACAAGGGTCAAGGCATGCACTGAAATACTGGTAAATTGCCCTGTCATATTAAACCATGCTTAAATAAATGTTATCGTTACCTCATTCCTGCTTTCCATTATTATATCATTTGTACAATGGAAGTCCATATAAGAAAATACCAACCACCATTTCTAATGAAGACACAAGTCGCTTAATTAGGCCCTTTGGTGTTATTTGTATGTGTGATATAGATGTGTCATTAAGAAAGGGTCCCCATTTATGACTGTCATTCATTTCACTGCATCATGTTCCACATCCATCAGAATTAAATTTCAGGGATCAGTTCTGTAATTGATCTTTAGATATGGATGTGAAAGTGGTCAGAAGCTAATGCTTTAGGGAATCAAAACCTCATGCCTTTTGGTCAGTCTAGACAAGTTCTATTAGGGGCAATTAAGTTCAGAAACACAGGTCTTCCATCAAAAAATCCTAACCTTTCTTTCCAAGGCCCTTGACAGCTTATCTGCATTCACATGCCTTTTTTTTTTTTTTTTTTCAAGATTTTACTTATTTACTTGAGAGAGAGAGGGCATGAGTGGGAGAGGGGCAGCAGGAGAGGAACAGAGGGGCAGAAAGAAGCAGACTCCCCACCAGGCAAGAAGCCCGATGCCGGGCTCAATCCCAGGACTTGAGTTGAAGGCAGGGGCCTAACCCACTGAGCCACCCAGGGGCCCCTCACATGCCTATTCTAATCAAGTGTTTATTAGCCAGAAAAAGTGTCCATGGGATATTTATATTGATGGAATCATCAGACATCTCATTTGCTAGCTAAACTCACTATTATTTTTAAATGTAATTAAGATACTTACAGTTTTATAATAGGGTATAAATTGATGATCTCATTTTAGCCTACACTACTCTAAGAGGCACTATCATTAGCACTACTTTACACAAGTAAATGGGCCTAGAGATGCCTAGAGACCATCCCCAAGATCATTACACAGCATCCGGTTTTAGACTGAGACACTGGTTTGGTTACCAAAAACTTTTCTCTTATAAAACATTTTTTGTAGGGCGCCTGGATGGCTCAGTGGGTTAAAGCCTCTGCCTTTGGCTCAGGTCATAATCTCAGGGTCCTAGGATCATCAAGTCCCAAGTTGGGCTCTCTGCTCAGCAGGAAGCCTGTTTCATTCTCTCTCTCTCTCTCTCTCTGCCTGTCTCTCTGCCTACTTGTGATCTCTCTCTCTGTTAAATAAATAAATAAAAATCTTAAAAAAAATTTTTTTTTTTTTTTTGCAGCATGCTCTATGACATTTCTTTTTCTTCTGCTACACTTTGGATATAATTAGGGTTGTCCTTATTGTATAGAAAGGAACTACAACTGACTTTGAAAAAGAAGCTCCTTTCTACTCTAATTGGGGTTTGTAAATGAACTAAACATTCTAGGACTATGACTTGTTGAGCCACTGCAGCATGTGTCAGGGTAATGGATTAATAAAAAGCAAATTGGTCATAACTAATATTTAATACAATATTCCTCACCTATAAGCATGAGTCATATCGAAATTATTTGGTGTCTGGGGCACCTGGGTAGGTTAGTGAAATTAAATATCTGCCTTCACCTCAGGTCATGATCTCAGAGTCCTGGGATTGAATACTCACATGGAGCTCCTGGCTCAGCAGGGAACCTGCTTCTCTCTCTGCCTGCATCTGTCCCTGACTGTGTGCCACCTCTCTCTGACCAATAAATAAATAAAACCTTTAAAAAAGAAAAAGAAAAGCAACCAGGAAGAAATAAAGACTCTACAGGAAGGGGAAAAAAACTTACTATTAATATCTTCAATTATGTGAAATAGTATAAGATATTGCAATTGTTAGGTAAGAACTGGATACTTCTAGGGCACCTGGGTGGCTCAGTCATTAAGCCTTGGGCTCAGGTCATGATCCCAGGATCCTGGGATGGAGCCCCACATCAGGCTCCCTGCTCCATGGGAAGCCTGCTTCTCACTCTCCCACTCCCCCTGCTTGTGTTCCTTCTCTCTCTGTGTCTCTCTGTCAAATAAATAAATAAAACCTTAAAAAAAAAAAAAGAACTGGATGCTACAAATATTTTGGGGGGCTTTGTATGGTTTAAAGATTCATTTATTTATTTGAGGGGGGGGAGGGGAGAGGGAGAGGGAGGGAACCTGACTCCCAGCTGAACTCAGAACCCAATTCAAGTCTCAAGTCCATGAACCCACATTCATGGGCAAATGATGGGAGCCAAAATTAAGAATAAGATACTTAACCGACTCAGCCACCCAGGCGACCCTGGATGTTATAAATGTTTTTAAAAGTAGCAGCGAGAGGGCAAAATTAATTCTTTGACATTAAGAATATCATACTATAAAACTTCAAGTGACGGCATAAAATATAAAGATGAGGAACCATCCCAGCAGGTAAAACAAAAATATGGAAAGAAAAGAAGACATTTTTTTAAATGAGAAAGGTACAAACTACTCCAGGAAGTTCAATATCTGAATAACGGGAGTTCTAGAAAGAGAGAATGGAGAAAATGGAGAGGGGAAGTTATCAAAGAAATAATAATTTGAGAAAACTTTTTGAAATGAAAGGACATGACTTTCCAAATTGAAACGGGCTCCAAGACAATAGATGAAAACAAACCTACGTTGTTTTATTATAAAATTGCAAAACCCACCATGGTATTAGAATATTTTAAAAACTTCCAGAAAAGGGCGCCTGAGTGGCTCAGTGGGTTAAGCCGCTGCCTTTGGCTCAGGTCATGATCTCAGGGTCCTGGGATCGAGTCCCGCATCAGGCTCTCTGCTCAGCAGGGAGCCTGCTTCCCTTGCTCTCTCTCTGCCAACTGATGATCTCTCTCTGTCAAATAAATAAATAAAATCTTTAAAAAAATAAATTAAATTAAAAAAAAAACAACTTCCAGAAAAGAAAAACAGGCTCTAAAAAGAAATAGGAACCAGAATGGCTTCAGACTTTCAGCCACACCAGATGCTAGAAAATAGTAAAAGAAAGAACTTGTAGCTCTCTTTTTTGGTGGGATCCTTGTCTGGTTTTGGGATCAAGGTGATGCTGGCCTCATAAAATGAGTTTGTGAACACAGATGCGAAAATACTCAACAAAATACTAGCCAATAGGATTCAACAGTACATTAAAAAGATTATTCACCACGACCAAGTGGGATTTATTCCAGGGCTGCAAGGTTGGTTCAACATCCGCAAATCAGTCAATGTGATACAACACATCAATAAAAGTAAGAACAAGAACCATATGATACTCTCAATAGATGCTGAAAAAGCATTTGACAAAGTACAACATCCCTTCCTGATCAAAACTCTTCAAAGTGTAGGGATAGAGGGCACATACCTCAATATCATCAAAGCCATCTATGAAAAACCCACCGCAAATATCATTCTCAATGGAGAAAAACTGAAAGCTTTTCCGCTAAGGTCAGGAACACGGCAGGGATGTCCATTATCACCACTGCTATTCAACATCGTACTAGAGGTCCTAGCCTCAGCAATCAGACAACAAAAGGAAATTAAAGGCATCCAAATCGGCAAAGAAGAAGTCAAATTATCACTCTTCGCAGATGATATGATACTATATGTGGAAAACCCAAAAGACTCCACTCCAAAACTGCTAGAACTTATACAGGAATTCAGTAAAGTGTCAGGATATAAAATCAATGCATAGAAATCAGTTGCATTTCTCTACACCAACAGCAAGACAGAAGAAAGAGATATTAAGGAGTCAATCCCATTTACAATTGCATCCAAAACCATAAGATACCTAGGAATAAACCTAACCAAAGAGACACAGAATCTATACTCAGAAAACTATAAAGTACTCATGAAAGAAATTGAGGAAGACACAAAGAAATGGAAAAATGTTCCATGCTCCTGGATTGGAAGAATAAATATTGTGAAAATGTCTATGCTACCTAAAGCAATCTACACATTTAATGCAATTCCTATCAAAGTACCATCCATCTTTTTCAAAGAAATGGAACAAATAATGCTAAAATTTATATGGAACCAGAAAAGACCTCGAATAGCCAAAGGGATATTGAAAAAGAAAGCCAACGTTGGTGGCATCACAATTCCGGACTTCAAGCTCTATTACAAAGCTGTCATCATCAAGACAGCATGGTACTGGGACAAAAACAGACACATCGATCAATGGAACAGAATAGAGAGCCCAGAAATAGACCCTCAACTCTATGGTCAACTAATCTTCGACAAAGCAGGAAAGAATGTCCAATGGAAAAAAGACAGCCTTTTCAATAAATGGTGCTGGGAAAATTGGACAGCCACATGCAGAAAAATGAAATTGGACCATTTCCTTACACCACACACAAAAATAGACTCAAAATGGATGAAGGACCTCAATGTACGAAAGGAATCCATCAAAATCCTTGAGGAGAACACGGGCAGCAACCTCTTCGACCTCTGCCGCAGCAACATCTTCCTAGGAACAACGCAAAAGGCAAGGGAAGCAAGGGAAAAAATGAACTACTGGGATTTCATCAAGATCAAAAGCTTTTGCACAGCAAAGGAAACAGTTAACAAAATCAAAAGACAACTGACAGAATGGGAGAAGATATTTGCAAACGACATATCAGATAAAGGACTAGTGTCCAGAATCTATAAAGAACTTAGCAAACTCAACACCCAAAGAACAAATAATCCAATCAAGAAATGGGCAGAAGACATGAACAGACATTTCTGCAAAGAAGACATCCAGATGGCGAACAGACACATGAAAAAGTGCTCCATATCACTCGGCATCAGGGAAATACAAATCAAAACCACAATGAGATATCACCTCACACCAGTCAGAATGGCTAAAATCAACAAGTCAGGAAATGACAGATGCTGGCGAGGATGCGGAGAAAGGGGAACCCTCCTACACTGTTGGTGGGAATGCAAGCTGGTGCAGCCACTCTGGAAAACAGCATGGAGGTTCCTCAAAATGTTGAAAATAGAACTGCCCTATGACCCAGCAATTGCACTATTGGGTATTTACCCTAAAGATACAAATGTAGTGATCCAAAGGGACACATGCACCCGAATGTTTATAGCAGCAATGTCCACAATAGCCAAACTATGGAAAGAACCTAGATGTCCATCAACAGATGAATGGATCAAGAAGGTGTGGTATATATACACAATGGAATACTATGCAGCCATCAAAAGAAATGAAATCTTGCCATTTGCAACAACGTGGATGGAACTAGAGCGTATCATGCTTAGCGAAATAAGTCAAGCAGAGAAAGACAACTATCATATGATCTCCCTGATATGAGGAAGTGGTGATGCAACATGGAGGCTTAAGTGGGTAGAAGAATAAATGAAACAAGATGGGATTGGGAGGGAGACAAACCATAAGTGACTCTTAATCTCACAAAACAAACTGAGGGTTGCCGGGGGGAGGGGGTTGGGGAGAAGGGGGTGGGATTATGGACATTGGGGAGGGTATGTGATTTGGTGAGTGCTGTGAAGTGTGTAAACCTGGTGATTCACAGACCTGGGGATAAAAATATATGTTTATAAAAAATATATGTTTATAAAAAATAAAAAATTAAAAAAAAAAAAAGAACTTGTAGAGTTCCCCATTCAAATTATGAATTAAGTAGGAATGCAGAATATACCTTTTCAGACATGAAAGATCAAAAATATTGCTTCATAGGTCCATTTCTCAGGAAGCTATCAGAGGATTTGTTCAACCAAAATAAGAAAAGAGAAAACGGAATCCAGGAAATGAGATTCCAATACATGAGAAAGACAGGATGATGGTGAACGAAAAAAATCCAAGACTGTGGCTCTAAAGGAAACTTAAAGATCAACCCCTCTGGTGGGCTGGAGCAGGGCAGAGGCCCCAGGAGAAAGATCATCAAGAAAATGACACAGACAAGGTAACTGCATTTAAAGTATGTTGAGGGAAAATTTACAAAACCGAGGGTGTGGGCAGTTTGGGGGTGTATTAATAATAAATATGAAGAAAGTACAGAGATCTGTCTGCCCAGAGGCATGATCACCACTCAGGAATTTATTTGAGTGTCCAGACACATGATACAATGCACCCACCAGTGAATATAAATGAAGTATGTTTAGGAGGCCAGTGCCTTACCTATTAGGCCACTGGGACACCTGCCATATTTAGTACCAGCATTTAGCAGAGGGTTCCCAGAAGGGAAAGGGTTCATTCAGGGGTCCGGTGAGAGAATAAGCAAAGGGCTAGAAGTGGTTGGGGTTTTGATTGTGATTAAAGAGTAGAGCCAGCATGGTGGGGATTCCATTTAACATAGGTTTGAGCCTGCACTATATTTGAAATTCCCATTGACTCTTAGTGGTAAAGGCCTACACAGGTCTCTTCTCTTGGTTGCCCAGATGTGGGGGCGATAGGAAATGAGGGGTCGAGAATGAAAGCTGTCAACAAACATCAAAATGGAGTCAAGCCTCTTATTACAAAAACCAAGTTATGGGAGGTGGGGGGTGGCTGGAGACAGTAATTACAAGGAAAAAAAATTATACAGGAAAAGATAAATATTCATAGCTTAGTATACACTATGATTTACAAAGCCCTATCAGTGCAAATACTAAATGCAATATCATTAAGTTATAGCCACATTGAGAAGATGGAAGAATGGGAAGTGTTCATGTATATGATAAGTACTATAGGGGTTGGTGAAAATAAGCTGAATCTTCAACTTCTAGAGTTGAAAATCACTTAATTTATTTTAAATGTCAACATAAACACGTTCTCTAGAGAAATGACTCTAAAGAAGTCAGGTAAAATAATCAATAGTGGTTGCCTCTTGGGAGCCGAAGTGCGAGAGGTGATGCACACTAATGTGGAGAATATTTGGAGGATTGCTGTTTTGTTTGTAACAAGTATGTGTGTATAACTTTTGAACACATATAATTAAATTACTGCCAAATCTGACTTTATCCTTAAAGGCAATGGGGAGCTATGTATCACCTTGCATCGCTAAGCAGTGAGGCTCTGGGTATGATAGTGAGATCGAATTTGCATTTTATTCAGATTATTCCAGCTATTTTATAGAGAATTAGAGGGAGGAAAGAATGGATACAGAGGGTAATCCAGTAGGAAGCTTAGTCCTGCCCAGAATCTAGACAGGAAGTGATGTTGGCCTGAATTCAGGTATGACAACAGGAGAAGGTGAACGATTTGTGAGTACTTTGTGATTGATCAGAATGCGGTCTGGAAGAGGGAGGACTCAAGACTGATACTGCCTTTTCTGGTTTGAATACGGGGTGGGTGGGCAGGGACACTAATTAAGATAGACCACCCGTAAGAGGAGCAGGTTTGGAAGAAATGGAATGACTTCCGTATTGGATATCCAAGCAGAAGGGCTACAAGTCCACCTTGGATACGGACCTAGAGCTCAGGAGTGAAAGCTGCGCTAGAGATGTGGATCTGGAATCAGCAACTGAGAAATGACAACAGAAATCCTAGGAATGGGTGAGACTGCTCAGGGAGTGGGTGGAGAGAAACTGGCCTCAAAAGCAGAGGCTGGAGGAATATAAACAAGGGGCTAGAAAGAGGAGTCGGCAAATGGAAGCGAGAGAGAACAAGCAGAGTAGCAGTAGGAAGGCCTATGTACTATGGAAGTCCAAAAAAATGTTTGACAGTGTCCAATGGAGTTAAAAGGGTGGCTGAGTTAGAAATGGGAATGCATGCACCACAGAGGCAAAGGGAAAGGAGCGTTGGTAACCCTGACAAGAACCATGTCTCTGGAGCAGTGGGGTAGGTCGAGGGATGCATGAGAGCCAAGGCACTCATTTCAATCTGTATTTCACAGATAATAATGGGACATTTTCTTGAGTCCTTACTACAGGTCAGAAACTGTATTAGGTCCTTTATGGACGTCATCTCATTTAACCCTCAAAAACAAACAATATCCTTTCTGTGAAATAGATGATATTATTAACATTCCCATTTTTTAGATGAGGAAGCTGAAGTTTAAGTTAAGTAATTACTCAAAGGAACAGATAATAAGCAGACAGGCTGGAATTTGATCTAAAGGAGTCTAACTCCAGAACGTATACCCTTAAACATTATTCTCTACCCTCCAAATGATCTGCCATAAATAACACCATTCACTCAGGTTCAACAAACCTGCTGTGTGCCAGACACTATTCCAGGTGCCAGTGTTCCAACAGGTACAAAGCAATGTCCTTGACCTCAAAGAACTTAACCTTCTGTTGGAGGAGATAGTAAACAAATTTAAAAATGCATGCATATCTTCAGAATTTAATGTAATGAACACGAAGAAAGCAGGGTACATTGCTGGAGAGTGGCTAGAGAAAATTGCTAAGTCTTCCTGAGATGACACTTCGGCAAAAACTTGAATAAATTCATCAACTAAGCCGTGAGAAGATGCATTCCAGGCTGAAGGAGGAGGAAGTGGCATTCTCTGAAGTAGGGTGGAGGCAGGAGTGGGCTCAGAAAGATCAAGGGGAAACTGGAAGCCATAAAGTTGGTAAGGGAGGCGGGGCTGCATCATGGTCAGCCTCACAGGTAAGAGGTAGCTGTTGTTCTAATAGCTGTGGGAAGAGGTGTCTGGGTGGCTCAGTTGGTTAAGCAACTGCCTTTGGCTGAGGGCATGATCCCAGGGTCCTGGGATGGAGCCCCATGTCAGGCTCCCTGATCAGTGCGGAGTCTACTTCTCCCTCTTCCCCTATTCCCCCCTCATATTTGTTCCCTCTCAAATAAATAAATATTTAGAAAACAAAATGAAAAAGAGTGATGGGAAGTCTTGGGAGGATTTTGAGCAGGACAGTGATAAACTCTTACTCATATTTTATTAACTTGCAACAGAGCCCAGCCTTTGAATTCTGTGACCATCATCCTTTCTATTATTCTCTAGAATTGAGATACCACGTGGCTACCAAGCACTTGAAACACACCCAATCCAAAATGATATGTATTCTAAGTGTTAAATACCCACCAGAGTTCAAAGACTTGGTACCAACAAAAGAATGAACTAGATCTCATAAGCCATTGCTTATATTCATTATATGTTGAAATGATAATATGAGGTTAAATATATGAGGTTAAGTATACAGATATATGAGGTTAAATAAAACATAATATTTAGATTCATTTCACCTATTTCTTTTTACCTTTTAAAAAAGTGTAGGTGCTAGAAAATTTTAAATCTCATTCATGGCTTGGGTTATATTTTTATTAGACAGACTGGTCTAGGCAACTTCCCTTCTGCTCTCAGCTTCATAATGCAATGAAGACAAATGAAGTAACTTGTGTAGGGCATTTTGAGTTTTCTTAAGGAACACATTATGTAACATCAAGATAAATTATTGAGGATGATAGTCAGCCAAAAAACATGTACCATTCTTTAAAGGCCAAAGATAATGTTACTGACTTGGTGGTGGTTTTGTGTTGTTTTTCCAACAGCAGTGATGAGTTTGCACAAAGTCATCCGTATTGTTTCTCTCCCTGCCCATTTCACCTCCTCCCTATGCTCCCTTTGACCAAAACAGCATGTTTTTTAAATACCTGGCACAGGTTAAGAATGCAGTTCTCCGCTATGGAAATTTTTCTCTGTGCAAAGCACTCAGTCCTGTATAGGTTTGAACCTCAGCCTATTTGTGAAATTCTAATTGTCTGGTCTACTCAGGCAAGCTGCTTCCAAATGTCAGTAATCATATCTATCATCATAACTGTAGAATTCTCTTGGTTCTATTTAATTCAAAATATGGTCAACCAGAATGTACTTTTAGTAAAAAAATTTACACAAAGGCTTTGACCAATAAATTTGTTTTTCTTTGTGAATTTGTATCTGTGAAAAGTCTCACGACGTTATAATTTAAACCATTTTTTAAAATTTACCTAGGGCAGCATTAAAAATATTATTATAAGACAAGGGACTTACTGGGGATGATATAAACATATTACTCTATCCAAGGTCTTGAATACCGGTAAGAAAACAGAAGGATCAGATGGACCTTCCTCCATCTCTGCTCACTTCTGCTCCCAACTCCTTGTTCTGCCCTGAAAGGTAGAAGAACCTGAAAGGTTCCTCTCACTTTTTAGTCTTTACGGTTGTGCTCTGGATTCAATCTCCTTCTCAAGGACCTCACTGCTTTGCTTAACCTTTCCGTCCTGCATGTTACTATCTCCTATCCTACTGGGCCATCTCTATCAGCAACAAACAGCTTCAAAATCTCTTGTCTTTAAACAAACATATGCATACACACCTCCCTTGTCCCCAATGTCCTTCCCTAAACTTTATAGTTCTCTATTCCCCTGCACAGCAAAATCTTTCCAAAGGGTCACCCGTAGCTCTGTTTCCATTTCTTCATCTCCCATTCATTCTTCAATGCACTAGTTAGGTTTCTCTCCCCTGCTGAAATTACTCTTGTCAAGGGCAAGCTAAGACCTCCATGGAACCAAATCCAGAAGACCTCTCTGTCCTATCTTACAGTACTCTCGGAGTACACATGGTATGGTTGGCCACTCTCATCTTGAAATACTCTCAACTTCAATGATGCTATACTCTAGTTCCCACCCACCCCCATCCAACTGGCTACTCATTCACAATCTCCTTTCCAGCCCTTTTATTTTTTTCAGACCTTTAAATGTTGAGGACCCAAAATGTAAATTCCAAACTCATATATCCATATAGTTGAGTCTCAACTATGTATCTCAAACTTAACATGTCTACAAATAAAACACTGATATATTCTTTTCATACTCAAAGCAATAAGATTAGTAATAAAAAGACAAAAAAGGAGAAGGAAAGGGAAAAAGGGAAAGAAAGGATTACATTTTGCTCTAAGCAAGAATCCAGATGCCCCCTACTTCCCATATTTAATTATTTATTTATTTATTTTAAGCTTTTATTTATTTATTTGACAGACAGAAATCACCAGAAGGCAGAGAGGCAGGCAGAGAGAGAGGGGGAAGCAGGCTCCCCACTGAGCAGAGAGCCCAATGTGGGGCTCAATCCCAGGACCCCGAGATCATGACCTGAGCCAAAGGCAGAGGCACCAACCCACTGAGCCACCCAGGCACCCCTACTTCCCATATTTAATCATAATTTTAATATGATTAACTATATTTAATCCACCAGCAAACTGTGTCTAAACTTTCGCCAAAGTGTCTCAGACTTCTGTTCATCTCCACTGCTACTACTCTAGATCAAAGCATCATTATTTCTCATTTGGACCATTGGAACATTGGACCTCCCAACTGACCTCCCTGTCTCTGCTCTGGCACTCACCCAGTTCATTTTCAGAATCGCCAAAAGGATCTTTTTAAACCATGAAAGTTCATGTCAGTCTCCTGACTCTTGTTTAAACTGTTCAATGGTTTGACAACTTCCCGCTGCACTTGGAATGAAATCCAAACCCCGGTCACTCACAGCTCCACATGGTTCAGCTCCTGCCTAACTCTCCCCACCAACTCTTCCTTACCTTGCTCTCTACCTGCGATGCTCCATGACTCCAACCTCCACCTCTCATTTGAATAACAGGCTCCTTTTCATCCAAGTCTCAGTTTAAATGTCATCTCAGAGAGACTTCCAGCTTACCCACTTTAAAGCAACCCCACTCATTTAGTTTTTTTATACAAGGCCTTGTTTGTTTCCCTCCCTGTATTTGCCACAATTCTGATTACATACTTCTGTCTGTTTGCTTTCTTGACTCTCAGCCCCGGCCCCTCCCTTGTCCTTCCAGATAAGAGGATTGAACAGCTGATTGGGATAAGACACTGGAAGCTTCAGCCCTGCCCCACCCCCCACCCTTCTCCCCTTTCTTGGAAGCCAGCTTATCTACTGAGTGTGTATCTGTCTGTGTGCCCCTGTCAGGAGTCTCACAACAACAGGCCTGTGCCGGTTCAGTGTCCGTGGCTGAGTGTGAAGTCCGGTTCAGGCCTCAAGTATTAAGAAGTTCACTGTGATGATAAAGCTAAGCTGTGACCATAGCAGCTCTATCAGTAAGAACGCTGACATTTTGATCTGGATCTCAATGTCTTTAGAGATCAGGTAGAGAGAAGAGAGGCGCTATATACTGACCCGTACAAACACCAATATCTTCCCTGAAATGAATGGAAATCTAGGCCTGTTGCTTTTCAATCTTCTTAAATGATGGTATCCTTCCTTTAAACCATCTATATCTTAGTCCCAATATGTGAAAAAAAAAAAAAAGATTAACAAAATAAATGCAAAGATGTTCTGATTACAGTAGTGATTAAATTAGCTACTACTTTTTAAATGTAGCAAGTAATAGGAAGCTCAGTTCAGATTAATAAGCAATAAGAAAATTTCATTGGTTCACATAACTGAATATTGAGGAATTTATCCACATCAGCAAGAGGTTGATCCTAGGTCAACAGTTCCCAGGTTTTTTCCTCTCCATTTTTTGGCTCTCCCAAGAGCTCTGAGAAGCTCAAGATGGAAAAAGAAATTATTCTACAAACAAATAATGTTTATGAGACCTCTACCTTTGTGGTTGAAAGAATGGCTACCAGAGATTCCTGGAGCTACTTCTACTCACTCATGCCCAGCAGCAAAGAAAGCACGTCTGTCAGTACCATATGCCAAAACATATATTTAAAATTTTTTAAATGTTTTCTTTCTTTCTAGAAGCATGGGCAAAATCCCTTGGATTGAATTATGTGCTATCTTGAACTAATCAATCCCTACAGCCAGGAACACCAGATTCCAGGTCTCAACCACAGAACTAAGATGGGATCAACCACCAAACCCACGTGATGGAGAATGAGCCACAGGTGTTCTTGCTGGGGAAAGTGAGGAATAGATGTTGAATGAGGCAACCAAACAATGTCTATGTAAGCCTAAGAGGCTTGAATAACTGTAACCTGATGTACAGCCCCTCTATACAGGTTCAACCTCTTATAATGTAAAATTCCCTCTCTATCTTCCAGAGTATTTGTGATCTTCCTTCCCTCTCTTCTTTCTTCCCAATTGAATTGGCCAGGATAAACATCTGTGCCCATATAGTTGCCCTATTTACAAGGTCCTAAGGGGAGCTACTTGGAATTACTTAAAACTTTAAGAAAATGTATGCTAAAGATGGGAAGGCAAAAGGCCCATGGGGCCCCTGGGTGGCTCAGTTGGTTAAGTGTCCATCTTGAGCTCAGGTCAGGCTCTCAGGGTCCTGGGATCAAGCCCTCATCTGGCTTCTTGCTCAGAGGGGAGCCTGTTACTCCCTCTCCCTTGGCCTCTCCCCTTCCCCCCATGCTCTCCCTCTCAAATAAATAAATAAATAAATAAAATCTTTTAAAAAAAAAAAAAAAAAAAAGCTTGGCAACAGTGTTTATCACCAGTACTAAGTGATAAAGTGCCAAATGAGCAAAAGCTTGAAAAACAAATGCAAGAGACCAGGATCCACTGGGAGAGGGGAGGTATGTGGTGGGGGCTGGGGGGCAGAGTTGGGGAGGGAGTAAGTGGTCTTGGATTGATTCAGATAAGCTTTCCTAAAATGGAATGACACAAGAAAGTCCTATCAGGCTGTCTCTCTCTTCCTCTCACTCCTCCGCAGTCACCTTTCTTGTATCACTTGATGATAGCAAGGCATACCTCCCACTCTTCCCAAACCTACTAAGTCATTGCCTGGGTTAGAAGAGCCTTTAGGGTACTCAAGAAAGGGGGAATGAATGACTCTTAATGATAGGGTAATTAATCCTTTTGGAAATCAGATAGACTCCAATCCTCTGCTTTCCACAGAGGGAAGGATGCCTAATTGAGCTGTCAGCTGAGAAATTACTGAAACTAATCTTGATGATAGACTACCATGTAAATTTTGGCATAGAACTGAGAAGAAGTCAAAGAATCGAGCCCTATGGCTGTAACAAACCTCTATTGTTCCTATTTACTTGTTTAATAGGTGAAGAGTTTCTCAGCACTGGTTACCTACACATCTTATATTCAGCATTAACGCTGAAGCCTGTTACATTTATCCTTGGATATCTGGAGAGAAAGACTTTACTCATCTCATTAAGAGCTGCAAACCCAATAGAATTTTACATTTTATGTCTAGTAATTATTCATCAATACTTGTAATATATTTATACTATTTTGAGAAATTGTGTAGAATTTTCTAACACTTAAACTGTATGGTCACAAAAACTTTAAAATTATTTCCCTTTATTGACATATTTTTGTTGCATAGAAGTATGTGATTCATGAAATATTTTGAAGTATAAAAATATATTAGGAAGTGGAATGGAAATATAATTTCAAGAAGAAAAACAGAAGAAAATTTCCTACAGGTAAAGAACTCCTTCATGTACACTTACAATATATGATGGGACATCAAATTGCTATATTATTTAGATTCTACTAGATAGTTTTCTTTTTATTATTATTAAAGATTTTATTTATTTATTTATTTATTTATTTGACAGACAGAGATCACAAGTAGGCAGAGAGGCAGGCAGAGAGAGAGGGGGGAAGCAGGATCATCAATGAGCAGAGAGCCCGATGTGGGGCTCTATCCCAGGACCTCGGGATCATGACCTGAGCCGAAGGCAGAGGCCCCAACCCACTGAGCCATTCAGGGGCCCCTCTACTAGATAGTTTTCAAATAGTGGTGTGACAGTTTCTTTTTGAATGTCATTATAGGTATATATATATGTATGTATGCATATATATATATATTTATATTTTTATATACATATACATGTGTGTATATATATATTTACAACTCTTTTAGCATGATAAAGAATCTTAGGCACCAAGTTAGAAATGTGGTGAGGAATTTATTGCTTCTTAAAATATTTTAGGAGTACTTGAGTGCAAATGACTGGAGACAATGAAAGGAGAAAATTATGTTGGACAACAAAATGAGCAAGAAAAGAACAGGCCCACTGTTGAGACTGATTGTGTGATGAAATATGATGACAAAGGACCTGTCTGCTCACATTTGCTTTCGTGTCCTTTATCAAAGTGAAAGATCTAACAAAGAATGATTGAATGGATACTGGTAAAGGGGAAGAGAAGCTGGAGATGGAAAAAGAAATTGTAACAGCAAACCCATCTCTCTTGGGTGAAAACAGAGGGTGGTAAGAATAGTAAGGATTGACATCAGCCAGGACTGACTCAGAATCCTGACTCTGCCAGTCCTCATCTATGTGACCATGGGCAAGATGCTTCAGCGACCTCATCTGTATATGGGCATAGGTTAAATTTCATAGGATGTCAAGTGCTTTGCATAGAGTCTAACGCAGCAGTACGAAATAGTGGCTATTGTAATGATGCTGCTGTGGGCTTTGGAGCACCTTATCCTCCTTGAGCTTCACTTCCCTCCTCTCTATCACAGGAATAATAACATCTACCTCCTAGGATGACTACGTGGATTACGTTGATAATAAAGCTGACAGCACTTATAAAGAAGGCATTCAATAAAATTAGTTCTTTCCCCACTTCCTCCTTCTCTAGCTTCCTACTGATTTAGACAATTCTATGGACCCCTGATGGGTCATGATGAAAAACAGTCTCTTTCCAAATACTAATTTATAAAATTGTGTATTCCTTTTATTGTATCTACTGGTAAAGAGACTAAATCTGAAATGACGCTTTCTCTTGCTGAGAAAGGAGACCGGCGCCTCATATTACAAATGACTCTATCCTTAAGAGATATGACCTTTCTGCCTTACTAGCAGATCTCATTAATGACAAAATTATTTTCATGAAATGGTAGAAGACAAATACTTTGCTGATCTATGACCACATAATCAATCCTCTCATAAAAAGGACTTCCTCACACAGGAAAAAAATGCTCCCCAAGTGTTTCCTTTTGTCTCATGAGTGAAAAGATAAAGCATTTATTAATTTGTGGGAATAAATGTTGTTGATCAATGTGATTCACTTTTTTCAGACAGCACCAAAAACATTCTCTCTCTGCAGTATTGTGTACAAAACAAAGCCAGGTTTGAGATGAGCTAGGGTGCCTGGAAAGGAGTTAAGGAATCAAGTTGCATGGAATAGGCAGGGAAGGTGTCTAAAATCACTTCCTCCATTTTAATCTGTGGGCTAATAATGTCCATTCAGTTGTTTTCAGAAATAAGCTGCCAAGTTGTTGCTCCCTTTTGAGGAGAGGGCTGTGCTGAACAAAGACGTAGGAAGGCCCTCCATCAGCCAGGATCCCCGCAGGACACAAACAGCACCCTCCGAAGGAGTGAAAGAAGTCTTGTTGAAGCTGGATAGAAGGTATGTGGGTGTCCATTATCCTCATCTCTCTGTATTTGTCTATGTTTGACATTATCTATAGTGAAATATATAAAAACAGGGAGAAGAGTGTAAAAGGGAGACTGATGAAAATTATTTGCGAAGTTGTGGGCAGGAGTTCAAGGAAACTAGGGAGTGGCAACAATGGGAAATGCTACTAGCAGCTGCTTGAAGGCACAAGGAAAATTTTGGGACCAACTCCTGGCAGCCAGAAGCCCTGAGGCAGTAGGTAAAGGGCCACCTGTCAGGAATTACAGCCTTCATTGGAGGAATGTGGCCACTGGCCACCATGGCCCAGAACACACTGTGTGAAGCTCAATGCAAATTAAAAAAAAGCAAGAAAAAAAGTGTTAAAGTCCTATGTTATAGGGACGGATGCCTGGGTGGCTCAGCCAGTTGAGATTACCAGTTGTGATCACGGGGTCCTGGGATCAAGTCCTGCCTCAGGCTCCCTGCTTGGCGGGGAGCCCGGTTCTTCCTCTCCCTCTGCCTGTTACTCTCCGGGGTTGTGCTCTCATGCTCTCTTGCTCTCTCTCTCTGGCAAATAAATAAATAAAAATCTTAAAAAAAAAAAAAAGTCCTACATTATAAAGCTTTACTTTTCTTCCACAGTTTCTCTTCCTTTTCTTGACTGGTCATGTTTTTAAATGTTTCAGTTTAACACCATTCTAAATGAAGAAAAAGAAGTTTAAATCATTAACATGAATCTTGGGACTTGCAATATACAATGTTAGTTTGGTTTTGTTTAAGTTTATTTATTTATTTACATATTTAAGTGATCCCTACACCCAACATGGGTCTCGAACTCATGACCCAGAGATCAAGCGTCACATGCTCTTCTAACTGAGCCATCCAGGCTTCCCTACAATGTGCAATATTAGTTTTAGATGCAATATGAGAGCATTTAACACATATGCAAAATCACCAAAATGATACAGTGTGTATTTTATAGTTCCTGCATATATACGGTTTTTTTTTTTACTAGAACAGTATAAACATATAAGCAGTATAAACATAAAAACATAAAAAACAGTATATGTTAAGAATATAAGCAGTATAAACATACACAACTGCACAAAACTACCTCAATTGTTTATTTCACTTCTTTATATACAGCGTTCCAACACTCTCTGCCTTTGGCTTACTGATGGGTAAAGAGGAACTAAAAGGAAAAGAGACTGTGGATTACCCTATCTTTCCCTTTCTTTCTATGGCATCACTTTTAGTGTAAGTGGTTGACTAATAGAGGGAAGTAACATGAGTAAGAAAGAATATGATTAGAGTTCTTTGGTTGTTCATGTGTCTCAGAATGTCATTACCTTTCTTTCGAATTTGAAGCAAATTTTGGTTCAAATGCTAAGAGGCATTTTAGAGTTTAATCAGTCCATATGGGATATGCTTTACCTTATACTTGCTTTGCGTCTCACCGAACTCCCACAGATTCCCAGGAATCCTATTACCATGGAGCACTGGAGATGCTACGTGCAGATGTGGCAGCGGGAACTGGGAGACACATACGGTGTGTATCTTCTCTGTGTATCAGACATCACTAACAAAACACACATTCGAAGATAAAATGAAGAATTTCACAGTTGTGTCAGCAAAGCATTAAGTCAAGCACGGGGCTCTTCTGAGCACAGGGTCCTACTGACTGTACAGGTTTCACACCCTGCTGCCAACCCGGGATCAAGTAGAGGAGCCCCAGGCATTGGTGCTCTTTCCTCCTGTCATCCCAGCTTCTGTGGGGGTCCCGACTGCAAGGGGTCCAGGGATGCATCTGAAGAAGATAATCTTCTGAGCTACAGACTAGGGGAGAGAAGGGTGGAGAGGGGTTCTGGAATGGCAAACAGAATATCCAGCACAGGTAGCTAGCTCCCACATCTCTTTCCAACAAATTCAGTTCCTTTAAAATTCAGCTAAGATACCACACAGGCTCCAGGTGTGGCCTTATGTTGATGCAATTTTATGAGCCCTCTACAAATATTAATTAATGAATTAAACAAAATTACAATTATAAATTGAGTACAAACTGGCTATTTATTTAGAATGAGAAAAGAAGTCACAGTAAAATATTGGAGCTTGAAATGTTCAAGTCCTTTTCGTCTGAGGTCTCTGGGACATATACCAGAAATGCCTGCACAGACGTGTTTCCTTGGCAGCCTTGCTTCTCTTCCCCACCTTGAACAGTCTCCAAGGTCAAGCACCTCTCACAGCTCCCAGGGGCCTGGGGAAATGAAGAGCCTTGAAGATTAAACTTCGTTAGCTCGATGACCAATTTTTCTGTAGGCCCCAAAACCTGGAAAGGATCAAGTGACCATGGAGCTGCAAGCATTTCCTAGTGGGCAAAAACTGTGGGCCCTTGAGCCATGATGGGATTCCTTCCCTTACCGCACATGTCAAAGGCAATGAACCTGGAGTTTGGGCTCCTCTGACCTAGGTCTTTTTCACTGTAGTCAGGAAATTCCATTAGTTTCAGATACACCATGTAGGAAACTGAGGAGGTAGTGAATAGTCACGGCCAGTCCTTTGTGTCCTTCATTTCTTAGCTATCCCTCGTGTTGTGTGTTGGCTACACTGGAATAAGCTCAAGGGAAAACAACCTTAGGACACGTTCTTTTGGTCAACTTCAAATCCTGACCAGACTTTGTGGCCTCATCAACAGATTCCTCCGCAGGCATTAAATATTCCTGGACTTTCCGCATTACAGCTGAGGCAACATGGGGGCCCCTGTAGATTTAGAAAAAAGAAGGAACAGTTCAGTTAGATAAAAGAACTGTCCTGGATTGGGTCTGGCGGTCTGAGCTGGAGCCCTTGGGAGGACAAAAAATGGTGGATGAGGGCAAAAGAAAGGAATTACAGATATATTTGGGAAAATGGAAAGATGCTAAAGAAAGATTTCAATCTTTGCTAAGGCTATGGTGTTGGTGAACTATTTGTTTTCAGTAAGTATGGAGGAAGGGGCTGATTTAAGAACCTGAATTAAGAACGTGTGCTTAACATGAAAGCAGTTGATCTAAATAAGGTAGGTAAGTACCTAAGTTCAAATCTTGACCTTGGTTCCTAAAAGCTATGAAACTTTGGTCAATAAACTTATTCTCTCTGGCTCAATCTTCTCATCTGTAAGATGAAGACATATTCTGTTTAATTACATGATGTCATGTAACATCACATTCATTATTATGTTATGTTATATGGAGCTCACCTCAGCATTGTGTGAGAATCAGAGAAGTTAATACTTATAAACACCACTTACAATACTTCTTAGTCCATGTGAGATAATAGAAAGTATATATATTGGTCTCTGCCTGAAGTTCCTGGCACAGAGCTCCTAAAACCCTTGCAATTTCCTAAGTGACAAGGGCATTCAGAACATCTTTGGTTCTAATATTTGGTCTGTAACCACAGTTCCTGACATAGAGCTCCCACATCCCTTGAAATGTCCTGGGTGATGGCAGTGTCTTTTGTTCTAAGGAGGTGACTCTTAGTGGGTGTTTGGAGGGGGCATGGTCACCAGCAGACCAAGCCACAATTAGAAGCTTGGAATTCTCAGCCCATCTTCCGGTCTCTAGAGAAGGCAGAAGTCTAAAAATGAAGTTAATGATTGATCATGCCTACATGATGTAGCCTCCGCAAAAATCCCCAAAGTGTGGGACCTTTAAGAGTTTTTAGGTCTGCGAACTCACGGAGGTGCTAGGAGAAAACGTCGAAGTCCTGTGCCCCTTCCCACATACCTTTCCCTCCATGTCTCTTCCACGTAGATGCTCCTCTGTATCGTTTATCATAGCCTTTAACAAACTGGTAAACATAAGCAAGCGTTTTCCTGAGTTCTGTGAGCTGTTCTAGCAAATAAATGAATCCAAGGGGGAGGAGGTCATGGGAACCTACGGAATCTGATGCTATCTCCCGGTATATAGTGTCAGAATTGAGTTAACTTGTAGGACACCCAGCTCACAGAACTACCTGGGGTGGGAAAAACCCCACACATCTGGTGTCAGAAGTGCTGTGAGTGAGGTAAGAGTGTGAGAGTAAAAGAGATACACAGGAGGAGGAATACAGGTTTTTTTTCCCTACACCCTACACAATGAGTGTTGGATAAGAGTGAGAAATTATCATCATTAAATTGTTCCAAATATAGCGCTTACACACATCTGGGCACTGTTTAAAGCTGTAAAATTTCTGCAACAGATGAAGACTCTGATCCATGTGCTTTTACTGCATATAATTTTATTTAAATAATCATTTTGAATGGATGGATTTTTTTATGTTTAATATCTATCCAAAGATAGGTATTGTGAAATTTTCATTAACCAAACATAGTCCTTTCTTAAAAAAAAAAAAAAAAAAAGCACAAGCAATTCTAAACTTTTCTTACCAAAAAAACAGAGGTATGCTTTATCTCTTTCATACCTCATGGATAATATTTCCTGGTTCACCATCCCCAAACACCGAGGAAATATTTTGTTTTCTTTTTTTAACTTTAGTCAATTTATATACTGACATATGGAGATAGGATGGAATACCAGATCCCACTAAACAAAGAGTTCAGCGGGTTTCTTTCCTCATAAAGGTAACACTAAGTTAGAATCAAGTTTGAGTAAAATAGACCGTTTAGAAAATGTTAGGGAGGCTTGCTTATTATTCTTGTTTGATTCTAGAGGTCAAGTTGAAATAAAACAGAGTCAAACTTTCTGGATTCCTGTATACTTCTGAGCAAACACATCACATAACCTCCCTGAATTCATGTCTTTATTCACTGAAGAATAATGGGGCAAGTGTGGCCTAGCTTTACTCCCATGGTTCTTGTGAGGATCAAAAACAAAAAAAAATGTTTAAAAAAATGGAAAATGAACAGCTGCATGCAAAAGAATGAAACTGGACCACTTTCGTACACCATACACAAAAATAAATTCAAAATGGATTAAAGGCCTAAATATCAGACCCCAAACCATAAAACTCCTAAAGGAAAATATAGGCAGTAATCTCTTGGACATTAGCCTTGGCAACATTTTTCTGGATATGTCTCCTCAGGCGAAAGAAACAAAAGCAAAAAATAAACTATTGGGATAGCATCAAACTAAAAAGCTTTTGCACAGCAAAAGAAACCATCAAGAAAACAAAATGCAACCTACCGAATGGGGGAAAACATTTGCTAATGACATATCTATATGGAGTTAATATCCAAGATATAGAAACAACTCCTACAACTCAACATCAGAAAAGATAACAATGATAATAACCTAATTAAAAAATGCTCAGGGGCACCTGGGTGACTCAGTCAGTTAAGTATCTGCCTACAGCTCAGGTCATGATCTCAGGATCCTGGGATCGAGCCCTACATTGGGCTCTCTGCTCAGTGGGGAGCCTGCACCTCCCTCTCCTTCAATCCCCGCCCCTGCTCATTTGCCTTCTCTCTCTCTCTCTCTCTCTCTCAAAATAAATAAATAAATAGATAATCTTTTAAATAAATGCTCAGAGGACCTTAGTAGACATTTCTCCTAAGAGGACATACTGATGGTCAACAGACATGAAGATGCTCAACATCACCAGTCATCAGGGAAAACGCAAATCAAAACCACAATGATACCACCTTACAATAGTAAGAATGGCTGGTATCAAAAAGACAAAAAAAATGCACGTTTTGGGGAAGATGTGGAGAAGAGGGAATCCCCATGAACTGTTGGTGGGAATGCAAATTGATTCAGTACATGGAAACAGTACGGAGATGCCTCAAAAAATTAAAAATAGATATACCATACAATCCACTAATTCTACTACTGGGTATTTATCCAAACCAAATGAAAACACTAATTTGAAAAGATATATGTACCCCTATATTTATTGCAGCATTATTTGCAATAGTCAGATATGAAAGCCACCTAAGTGCCCATTGATAGGTGAGTAATAAGATATGGCACACATATATACAATGGAGTATTACTCAGCCATAAAAAGGAGTGAGATCTTTCTATTTGCAACAGCATGGCTAGACCTGGAGGGTTTCATGCTAAGTAAAATAAGTCAGACAAAGAAATAAGTCAGATGTATCATTTCACCCATATGGAATTTTCACCCATGTGGAATCTAAAAAATAAAACAAATGGACAATAAACACAGAAACAGGCTCATAAATACAGAGAACCAACTGGTATAGCCAAAGCTGGGGAAGTGGAGAGGTGGGCAAAATAGATGAAGGGTATTAAAAGATATGAACATCAAGCTGTAAAGTAAGTAAGTCACAGAGATGAAGAGTATAGCATAAGGAATATAGGCAACAATATTGTAATAACATTAATTAGGGACACATGGTAACTACACTTACCATGCTGAGCATTCTGTAATGTATAGAATTATCAAATCCCTATGTTGTACACCTGAAGCTAATGCAACATTGTATGTCAACTATATGAAAATTTAAAAAAAAAAAAAAAAAACTAAAAAAAGCACTGCAAGAAGAATTTACTCAAACAACTTTCTTCTTACCCAATTTCTTTTTTGCCTGTCATTCAACAGCAGGCAGACTGGATTATCTGTCAGGAGCAATAGTCCTGAATTAACCTCACTCCCAGTTGTTGTTTTTTAAGGTTGATTTATTTATTCAAGAGGAAGAGTGTGCAAGTGTGAGTGGGGGTGGGGTACAGAAAGAGAGGGAGAGAGAGAGCATCCTTGAGCAGACTTCCCACTGAGTGGGGAGCCCCATGTAGGGCTTGATCCCAGGGTCTCAAGATCATGACATGAGCCAAAACCAAGAGACAGCTGTTTAACCGATTGAGTCACCGTGGTGTGCCCTGCTTCACATCTTTGAAGTGCTCTTACCATTATCTGTAAGAGAAAATCAGTTTGATTAATCAACGGGAATTCTTTTTTAAGAGGGTCCGAATTTTAAATGGTTTTATTTAAGACACTGCATTTTCCACTTAACAATACAGTGCTTATAAAGTGTAATGTTATTTCCTTTCCCTGTGCATAAATTCCATATTTGAGTACCAAGAATGCCCAGTTTATTTACTATAGCAGCTTGACTTTAAAACTACCATGGAATTTGCTCAAATGTTTTGTGTGGAGCAATACTAGACCTATTCTCAGGTTGGCTTAATCAACCTCTTCAATGGTGGGCCCAGCGGAGGCACCACAAGATGGAGGAGTTCCACCAGGAGTGATGCCCCCCAGGCATTCCTCCTGGCATGCCTCCTAGACTGTGGTACAGCTGGGTAATGATGGGGTTGCAGACTTTCTCCAGCTCTTTCTGCTGACATTCAATTTCTTCCGTCTCTGTGGTCTGGTTTTTATCAAGCCAGTTGATGAGTTCGTTACACTTACCAAGAATCTTTTATCTGGGGCGCCTGAGTGACTTAGACGGTTGTCTGCCTTCAGCTCAGGTCATGATCTCAGGATTCTGGGATTGAGTCCCACATCCGGCTCCCTGTTCAGTAGGGAGGCTGCTTCTCCCTCTCCCTCTGCCTGCTGCTTCCCTTCCTTGTGTAAATTCTTTCCCTAATAAATAAACAAAATTAAAAAAAAAAATCTTCTATTTTTCTTCATTGTTGATTTTGCCCTGAAGTTTTTCATCTTCAGCAGTTGCTTTCATGTTGAATGCATAAGATTCAAACAAGTTTGAATGCACAGACACACCTTCTGTCCCCCTGGCATTCCTCAGACTGAAGTCACTTTTGATGATGCTAATGGCATCTTCAATGTCTCTGATGTAGATAAGAGTACAGGAGAAGAGAACAAGATTACCATCACTAACGACAAGGGCCACTTGAGCAAGGAAGACATTGAGTGGATGCTACAGGAAGCTGAGAAGTACACAAAGCTGAAGATGAGAAGCAGTGGACAAGGTGTCTTCCAAGGATTCACTTGAATGTTATGGAGTTCTTTATTGTATGTTATAAATAGATGATACTTGGACAATGATAGGTACTGAATTTTGTTTGCTGAAGGAAGTCACAAGTGCTATAACTTAAAACATTGAAAAGATTCCACCTCCAAGGCTGTTTAAAAGTCAAAACAATGGCTAAAACAACCCAGTTACCAGGGAGATGTAATTTTTGTGGAGAGAGTTTAATAATAACAAGAACCATGGCCATGTGGTAAATGCTTTTCTTCTGGCAAAATCAATCACTGTGGTGACTGTCCAGCATGAGTGCATAATACCAACATTATTTTGCATGTTTATTTTTAAAAGAGTGCAAGGTAAAAGTAAAAATGGGAAGATGGCATTAAACTCTTCATTGTTCTACATTACAGCATGATGTTGGGCAGTAAAATGCACATAGATTCCATAAACTCTGTGAGGAAGCAGGACATTTGCAATGTGCACAGGCATAGAAGAGTGAATCTCTAAGGGAGAGAGGCAGAAATAACCTCAAGTAATACACTCAACACCTAAAAAAGGGTTAAAGGAGTCATTATAAATTCAAGATATTGGTAAATGTTGGCCATAATTCACAAAGAAGGTTGAAAGAACAGACTGGCCCTTTCTTTGAGGTTTTCTTATATCACATTAGCAAAGACTATCTTCCACCATCTGTCTTCAATATTAGTTCCAACATTTTGCAACTCTTGGTAGTATTATTTTTTTTTTAAGATTTTATTTATTTGACAGAGAGAAATCACAAGTAGGCAGAGAGGCAGGCAGAGAGAGAGAGGGGAGGAAGCAGGCTCCCTGCAGAGCAGAGAGCCCAATGCGGGGCTCAATCCCAGGACCCTGGGATCATGACGTGAGCCGAAGGCAGAGGCTTTAACCCACTGAGCCACCCAGGTGCCCCGGTAGTATTTTTTTCTTAAACAGATTTATTGAGATACAATTTATTGAGATACAATTTATTGAGATACAATTCTCACATACCATGTAATTCACACATTTATAGTGTACAGTTCAATGGGTTTTAGTATATTCAGGCTGTGCAGAACATTTTTATCACCCCTCAAAAAAGCTCCTACATGTTAGCAGTTGCTCCCCATGCTCCTCCTCCCCACAAGACAACCATTAATTTACTTTCTACCTCTAAAAATTTGTTTATTCTGGGCATTTCACAAAAAAGGACTCATACTATATGTGATCTTTTGTGACTGGCTTCTTTCACTTAGCACAACCTTTTCAAGATTCATCTTGTTGTAGTGTGTATCAGTATTTCATTTAGCCTTATTGCTGAGCAATATTCTGTGGTATGAACATACCGTATATTGTTTTTCTTTCTGTTAGTGGGTAAGTAGACACTTGGGTTGTTTTCACTATTATAATTACTGCCACCATGAACATTTGTGCACAAGTTTTTGTGTGGAAGTATGTTTTCATTTCTCTTGGGCATATACCTAGAAGTAGAATGACTGGGTCATATAGTAACTCTATGTCACCTTTTTAAAAAAAAAAAAAAAAAAAGATAATTTATTTGTTTCAGAGAGAGAAAGAGAGAGGGGAAGAGGCCAAGGAAGAGGGAGAGAGAGAGTGAGTCCAAAGTCTACCCAAAGCAGACTCCAAGCTGAGTGCAGAGCCGGACATGGGGCTTGATGTCATGACCCTGAGATCATTACCTGAGCCAAAACAAAGAATCAGATGCTTAACTGACTAAGCTACCCAGGTACCCCTCTGTGTCAACTTTTAAAAACACTTTTTTAAAAAATTAAGATTGTAAATCACATACCATAAAATTCACCATTTTAAGTGTATACTTTACTGGGTTTTAGTGTATTCATAAGGCAATGCAAGCATCACCAATATCTAATTCTAGAAAAAATTTCAGCTCTCTAAATGGAAACCTTGCACTCATTATCCTTGAATTAGTGTTGGATCAATAAACCTAGAGTCCTCTGATCTTTCCCCTGCCTTGGGAAAATGCTTTAAAACACACTGTCCTTTTATTCAAATTATCACTTGTATGCTTGAAAAATAAGCACTGCAACTTTTAAAAATAATGAATTTATTATGATTCACATACCATAAAATTCACTCACATAAAGTGTACAATTTAGTTGGTTTTAGTACATTCACAAAATTGCAAAATCATTACCACTGTCTAATTCCAGAATATTTTCATCATTCCAAAAAACAGCCCTGTACTGTTTAGCAGTTACCCCCTTTTTCCCCTCCCCTAGCCTCTGGTAACCACTAATGTATTCTCTGTCTCTACGGATTTTCCTATTCTGGGCTATATTTAACTTTTTGAGGAGTGAAGGAAGATTTTTTTTTTTTAATTTTATTTACTTGACAGAAAGAGAGAGACATACACAGTGAGAGAGGGAACACAGGGAGGGGGAGTGGGAGAGGGAGAAGGGGGCTTCCCGCTGGGCAGGGTGCCCAATGTTGAGCTCGATCTCAGGACCCTGCAATCATAACCTGAGCCAAAGGCAGCTGCTTAACCGAGAGAACCACCGGGGAGGTCCAGTAAAAGAGGAATCTCATACCATGTTCATTGACCACGTCTTTGACGCATAAATCATTGGATTATACACATGTACATGCACACACATACACATACATATTGCTTTTGTCATTACTGACATTTTCATACCTTCATGCCACTCTCCTGTACTCACAGATGAACTCAATACCTGTCAAAATATCAAAGTGGGGAAAATACTGACAGCATATGGCAAATTATAAGTATCCTAAATAGAGGGATTTAACATATCATTTCCCCAGTGATCATATAATTACAAATTAAAATAACATAATTTTTTCAATCAAAAATATTTTTTCAAAAGAGAATTTAAACACTGTAAGACCCAGCGTTATTGAGGATGTAAGGAAAGAGGCATTCTTATACACTGTCAGTTGGAATTTAAAGTGCTAATATTCCTCAAGGCCAATTTGGCCAGATGTATCAAAAACCTTTAAAGTAGCACAATTTTTTATTCAGAAATTCCTGTTTAAGGAATTTATTCTAAAGCAATTCTTTCAGGAACATTTAAAGATCTATGTATAGGATTGTTCATTATCTTATTGGTATTTAACATGGCAGAAAACCAGGGCACCTGGGTGGCTCCGTGGTTTGAAGCCTCTGCCTTTGGCTCAGGTCGTGATCCCAGGGTTCTGGGATCAAGCCCTAGATCGGGCTCTCTGCTCAACAGTGAGCCTGTTTTCCCCTCTCTTTCTCTGCCTGCCTCTCTGCCTACTTGTGATCTCTGTCTGTCAAATAAATAAAAATAAAATCTTAAAAAAAATTTTTTTTAAATGGCAGAAAACCAGAAACAATCTAAATGCTGTTTGAAAGAAAGAGGTTAGTTAATTACCTTACCAAATAGTCATATATGATTAATTACAATGCTGCTTTTAAAAATTATATTGAAAGGCAGCAATGAACAATGGAATTCAAAATTAAAAACACAGTGCCATTAATGGTTGTGTCCCCAAAATGAAATACTTAGATACAAACCTAACAAAATACGTAAAAGATCTGTATGAGGAAAACTACAAAACCCTTGAACAAAATCAGAGAACTAAATAAATGGAGAGATATTCTGTGTTCGTGAATAGAAAGACTCAATATTGCCAAGAAGTCAGGTCTTCCCAATTTGATATACAGTAGATGCAATTCCAATCAAAATCCTAACAAGTTATTTTGTGGATATCAACAAACTGATTCTGAAGTTTATATGCAGAGAGAAAAGACCCAGAATAGCCAACACAATAATAAAGAAGACAAAGTTGGAGTACTAACTGGCAAAAGAACAGACAAATAGATCAGTGGAACAGAACAGAGAGCTTGGAAATAGACCCAGGTAAAGGTAATTAAACTGACCTTTGATAAAAGTGCAAAGGTAGCACAATGAAGCAAAAATACTTTTTTCAACAAATGGTACTTGGAACAACACATCCACATGCAAAATGGTGAATCTAGACACACTTTACATCCTTCACAAAAAAAGTAATGCAAAATGGATCATAGACCTAAATGTAAAATGCAAAATTATAAATCTCCTAGAAGATAACACAGGAGAAACCTAGATGATGTTGGGTGTGGTGATCACTTTTTAGATAGAACACCAAAGGCACAATTCATGAAAGAAATAAATGATAAGCTGAATTCTACCAATATTAAAAACTTCTGCTGAACAATGACATTCTGATGAACATGTTCATCTATAAAGAATGATGTTAACAGAATGAGAAGAGAAGCCACAGACTGGGAGAAAATATTTACAAAAGACACATGGGATAAAAGGCTGCTATTCAAAGTATACAAAGAACTCTTAAAACACTAGAAAAACAAACAACCCAATTTTTTAAAATGGGCCAAAGAATTTAACAGATACATCACCAAAGAAGATGCTTCACATCATATGTCATCAAGAAAATGCAAATTAAAACAACAATGAAATATCACTACATATCTATTATAATGGTCAAAATTTAGAACGCTGACAATACCAAGTGCTGACAAAGATGTGGAGCAATAGGGACTCTCACTCATTGCTGGTGGAAATGCAAAATGGTCCAACCACTTTGGAAGACAGTTTGGCACTTTCTTACAAAACTAAAACCACTCTGACTGTACTATGCAGCAATCATACTTTTTGGTATTTACCTAAAGGAGCTGAAAACATATGCCCACACAAAACCTTCACATGGGTGTTTATAGTAATGTTTTTCATAATTGCCTAAATTGGAAGCAATCAAGATGTCCTTTAGTAGGTAAATGAGTAAATAAACTGATACATCAAACAATAAAATATCACTCAATTCTAAAAATTAGTGAGCTACCAAACCATGAAAAGATGATGGAGGAAACTTGAATGCATATTACCAAGTTAAAGATGCCAATCTGAAAAGGTTGCATACTATGTAATTCCAACTATATGACGTTCTGGAAAAGGCAAAACTATGGATACAGAAAAAGATCAGGGGTTGCTAGGGCTTGGGCTGCAGAGAGAGATGGATAGGTGAAGCTCAGAGGACTTTTAGGGCAGTGAAAATGTTCTGAATAATAGTAAGATGATGGATTCATGTCATTATACACTTGTCCAAACCCAGCGAATGCACAACATCAAGAGTGAACCCTAAGAGGGCGCCTGGGTGGCTCAGTGGGTTAAACCGCTGCTTTCAGCTCAGGTCATGATCTCAGGGTCCTGGGATCGAGTCCCGTATCGGGCTCTCTGCTCAGCAGGGAGCCTGCTTCCCTCTCTCTCTGCCTGCCTCTCCGTCTACTTGTGATTTCTCTCTGTCAAATAAATAAATAAAATCTTTAAAAAAAAAAAAAAAAAAGAGTGAACCCTAAGATAAACTCTTGATTTTAGATGATTATGAGCTATCAGTGTATACCCATCAATGGTAAAAAAATATGCCATCCTGGTGGGAGGATGTTCATAACAGGGCTGTGCATGTGTGGGGGCGAGGTTATAAGAAAGCCCTGCTTCACAATTTTGCTGTGAACCTAAAATTACTCTAAAAAATTAAGTCTTTAAAAAATTATACTAAGGAAAAATATTTGGTGACTTGAAAAAATGTTCACAATTATTGACTAAATGAAAAATAGAACTAGTTAGATAGTTAAATGTTAACCCAACACTATAAAAATCTGGCGTTATGCATAGCCAAGAGAGAAAAGACAGGATAAAAGTAAGCATATGCAATTCATCTACAGTTGAGAGAACTTGGGATAAGTTTTGTGTAGGTGCTACAAAGTTCAATCATATCTCCATTATATAGAAATACTACTTTATTACTTTAAATTGAGTTCAACTTGTTGTGAGATCCCATTTCCGGTGACAGTGCAAACACTTAATCTCGTCAATTATACAGAGTTTGCTTATTTTCAGCATAAAATTGAGTGCCTTTTGGTAAGTACCCAGAGTTGGCTTACTATTTTATCATTACAACGTATGAGCTCTTGCTCTCATTTCTCAAGATTTCTTCCATTCTCTCCCTTCTTAGGATCTCTGGGGGATGAGGCAATTTTCAGAACATAATGGCATTGGGGTCAAGACGCTGGATCCCACTGACCACAGGTGAGGGGTGTCTTGTTGTTCCACCCTCACTGCCGGTGGTTTGAGTACCTGGACAGTGAGACTTATGGTCTCCTCTCTGGCAAACACTGTTAAGAACCTATGATTGTCCTTTCTCTTCCCCAATCCCTGACCCTCCTTTCCTACCCTTGACGCGCCTTCACACCCTTGACGTGCCTCCCTTCAGCCATCTTGGGGAGGTCGATGTCCTTCTGCCACCTAGCCCCCAGTTCTAGGTGATGCCCTTAAGTGACATTTGGCAGACCACTGGCTCAATCCTTAGCATCCCAAGCCACGAGATATGGAAATTTGCATCTTCTCTCTGCCTCATGTAGGCTTTGAACAACTTGGGAGAGAGTTACCTCCTTCAAACTTTCTTTTTGCCTGAAAATGAGACAATGACAGTTTACTCTACCTCGGCTGCCTCATGCTATCTTTGGGCTTTCTGAACGGCACTGTCCTCCCAGATATTCAGATGAAAGGAAGACAAGCCTCTGCTGTTGATGGATGCCAAAAATTTCTAGAAGTTTCTATCCTTCTCACAGTTTTTAAGGAAGGGGACAGACGGAAAATAAACTACAAAAACACCCTATCTATTCTTTCTCCCTTTTTCTCCTTTTCCTTCCCTTTTCTTCTCTTTCCTTTCCTTCTCACTAGGGTAGAAGATGGCTGTGGATCATCCAGGTGGTTTCAAAAGTCTGAAGTTTTGGAAAACAGCCAGGGTTTAATGTACAAATTTCTAAGGCATCAGCATGCAGGTGATGATTAAGCTTGTGGGGATTATAAGTGAGAAGAGATCACGGTCCAGGGAAGACTCCTAAGATTTCATTTCTTATTATTAAGAAGCCACAAGAATGACAATGAATTTTCTTCAGAAACTCTGACACATTACAAGACAAATAACATAAATCATGTGAAAGAAGAAAGGCTTCATTTTTTATTTTGTCAAAAGACAGTTTGGGGGACACCTGGGTGCTCAGTTGGTTAAGCGTCTGCCTTTGGCTCGGGTCATGATCCCAGTGTCCTGGGATCAAGCCCCGCATCAGTCTCCTTGCTCAGCGGAAAGCCTGTTTCTCCTTCTCCCTCTGCCCGCCGCTCTGCCTACTTGTGCTCTCTATCTCTCTGTCAAATAAGTAAATGAAATCTTAAAAAAAGAAAGAAAGAAAGAAAGAAAGAAAGAAAGAAAGAAAGAAAGAAAGAAAGAAAAGGATCGTTCTTAACCAGCAACCAGAGCTCTAGGGAGGGAAATAGCATAATGAACCCATGGGTACCCTCGCTGTGGAACTGGCCAACTAGAAGGAAAGCTGTCAGTCTCTTAAAAAATTGAGGCTGCACTACTGTAAAGATTCCTCAAGGAATTTTATATATTCTAGAAGGAAGATTTTTGAACTTGGAATTCTTCACTGAGAAATTTTCTTTTTCAACTACCAAAGAGAAAGGACAGTACCTGTGTGGTTCAGTTGTTAGCGTCCGCCTTGGGCTCAGGTCATGATCCCAGGATCCTGGAATCAAGCCCTACATAGGGCTCCTTGCTCAGCGGGGAGCCTGCTTCTCCCTCACCACTCTCCCTGCTTGTGTTCCCTCTTTCACTGTGTCTCTCTCTCTATCAAATAAATAAATAAAATCTTAAAAAATTTAAACAAAAAAACAAAGAGAAAGGAACCCGTTCCAAAGATTCTCTTTGAGGGCTAGATATCTGTGTGGATCGATGGATGGATGGTTGAATAGGTGTGTGGATGAGTGGACAGAGGTATTGCCATTGACTACATGAAAACATGGAATTGTCTCCAGATATGTTAGTCCCTTAGGAATTTGCAGTTAATTACTTAATTGAAACAAAAAATAATTACTGAAAGCCAACCTCCTTGCCACTGTACTTGGCAATGTCCTTAAAGTATATATGCTCTTGACCTCATTCAAACAAGAGGCAGAGACAAAAAGCAAACAGCTGCATACATCAATTATTTAAAATTATAAAAAGTACTTAAAAGAGAATCATCATTATCATCTTACTTTTCGTTTTTAATTTCATTAAATTAGAAAGAAACAAACTAGTGGTGTCAATTACTTCTTCCTTAGGAAAAGCACTGGCTACCACAGAAAGGAAAAAGTGTAAGATCACATTTTAAAAAATTTTATTATTGGCCAAGTGGCCTGACCTCCTGGCCAGTTTAGCTGTGCCAAAAAAATGGGGGAGGGTATTTTAGATCACATTCGTATTAGAAGATCAACTAAAAAGTACACAGAATATAGAATATACAAATATGCTAAACTCATAAACATCAGTTAAATTGAAATTTTAAAATATTTTATTAAATGTGTCTTTGTCACTCTCTTTCCTCTGTATCTATAGTATTTAACTTTCTGGAATTAAACTTTTAAAACACTACTATACTCTTAAGTATCTGTCACTTTTGTATTAAACTGCCCTCTGGTGGTTTTCAGTTTAGTCAATATCTTTACCTTAGTATCAGATGTGTAGAATATTTGCATTACTGTACTTTAATATTGCATTAATTCCTACTTTCTTTATGAACTTATTTGTCAGGGCCTTTGAAATATTCATGTAATAAGAATGGAGACTGGCTAGTGACCAGAACAGGGAAATACAATAAGCAAATTCATGAAGTTTGTACGTCCAGTGTAATGAATCATCACTTACAAGCAATATCTCTGTTATTGTTAGTATAATACAGGACTGACTAATATGAACCTCCGTCATCAAGTACAGAATGTAACCACTGAAAACCAAAATACATTTATTTGGCAACAGTCTCTCATACATATTAAAGGCTCTCACTTCACATAATACAACTAACTTCTGCAAGGAAAGTATAAAATATTCTCATTAATAAATAGGTTAAACATTTGTCACTGCCCCAAATAATTTTAAATATAGAGCTATCTTTTAACTTCCTACCAAAGAGAAGCAGGACGTTACTACTGAAATCAGATATTTCTAGTTAAATCAGTCCCTTGTCTTTTGATAATAAGGAGAAAACTGTCAATCACTTTTGCTTTATTTTGTTGAACTTTATCTAGTATAATGATTGTAAATGAATAAAATGACCTTCATTATGAAAACAATTTATTTTTACCATAGGAGTTTACAAATTAAACTATCATTCAAATTTTCCTGTAGTTATTCTTTTTAGTTAAGGCAAGATCTATTGGACACATTTAAATTTTTCTCTTCTTATATGTATACTCGGAGTTCAGGAGAAGGAAATCTCTTATATGAGATTAAACTTTTTAGTTCATATATTTATTTAAGCATTTCAGTACCTTTCGTGTGCCTAACCCTGTGTGGCCTATATTCTAGAAAAGAAGGTCATTCCAGAAACAAAGCTCCAAATATATTTTAAGCTGTTTAATCATCATGGGAATTAGTCCTTGAGAGAAAAAGCACTTCCCTAGTTTAGGAAAGAATTGAGAGCTGTATTAGCTGCAGGGGGAATAACAGCTTCACAGGGGAAATGGCACCTGAACTGGGCTGTGATGCACTTGGTGGGGGTTGGGGGGTGGTGGGGTGGATTTTGGTAGCAAGGAACAACATGCTGAAGATATTTCAGATCAGAAAATAAAGATAAACAAAACACGTGAGGAGGCCACACATTGCTGAAAAGCATTGAAGAAAGTGAGTTAAAAACAACTCTACATTTGTTATAGTTGAATACATAAGTTAAAATATATCTGCAGCTATGCTTAGCAAAATTCAGACGGTTCATACCAACAGTAGCTTTACCTGACTAGACAACACATATAAACTACTATTCATCACCACCACTGAGTAGCTGACCATTGGCAGAATTAGCAGGATCAATGGATCCTTGACTATAACAAAGGCAAAATGCAGTTATTATATTATTTTAAGCTGCACAAGTTTTAAAATATTGAGATATCACTTAAAAAGAGGGAAACACATAGATCTTATGTGTCCAATTCCCCATCAGTTTTGACAAAACTCACGTAAGAGATAGAATGTTCTATCATGGCAGAAGGCTCTCAGCCTGCTCCCAGCCACCTCTACCCTCAAGCAACCACTGTTCTGATTTCTGGAACCACAGATCAGTTTTACTGTTCCTGAACTTCATGTAAGTGAAATTATACAGTATGTATTCTTTAGAGTCTGTCTTCTTTTACTACGACATAAAACTGTGAGACTAATCCTTGTTGTTGCATTAATTGTTAGTTTTGTTGCTGAGTTGTATTCTACTCTATGACTATATCCCACTTTGCTTACCTATTCTCCCGTTTATGGATACCGGCAGTGGTTCCAATCTAGCACTACTGGGAACAAAGCTGCTAGGAACATCTGCATATGTATGTCTGGGCAGTGATCCCCCTTCATTTCACTTGGGTATACATTTAGGATTGCGATTGCTAAATGTATGGTAAGTGTATGTTTAACTTCATAAACAACTGCCAAACAATTTTCCAGAGTGGTTACATCATTTTTATACTTCCCCAAGCAATAAATGAGAGTTTAGACTTTTGATTCTCTTTACTTTTAACCTTTCTAGCTAGTGGGTGTGTAGCATCTCCTTGTGCTTTGAAATTGTATGAGAACATGATGTCCAGCATTTTTCCAGTGTCTATTGGCCATTTATGTATATTTTTTATGAAGTGTTTGTTCAAATCCTTGTGCCTATTTTTAAAACTGGGTTTTTAAAATATTATTAAGTTGTATGTATTCTTACATATTTTGGGTACAAGTGTTTGGTCAGACATATGTTTTGCAAACATATTCTCCCAGTCTGTGGCTTATCTATTTATTCTTTCAACAGTGTCTCTTAAACGTGTTTAACTTTCACAAAGTCTGATTTACTAATTCTTGTTCTCTTTTTTGCGGCTAATGCTTTCTGTGCTTTCCTTGGGAAAACTTTGCCTACCCCAAGATTGTGAAGATATTTTCCTATGATTTCTTCTAGAAATTTTATAGTTTTCCATTTTATGTGCAGGTTTATAATACATCTTGAATTAATTTTCATGCATGCTCTGAGGTATAAGTTGAGTTTCATTTCTCCCCATTGAATATCTGTTTGTTCCCTCACTGCCTGATAAAGAGACTTTGTTCAAGTTTAATTTTACTGAAATTATGTCAAAAAGCAGGAAACTTTTGAAAGATTTCAAGTTTAATTTTACTGAAATTATGTCAAAAAGCAGGAAACTTTTGAAAGATACTGAAAAAAGGAAATGAGGAGTGAAAAATGGGCATTTGATTCATAGTTGAGTCATTCTTTGTAGTCATACAACAAGCAAGCCCAAATGACCGCTCATATTGTTTAAAAACACAGCCATCACACATGTGACTTTCTGACAGCTGGATCTATCACCTGAAGGAATGAACAAAACTAGTTTATGTGGAAAGGGTGCTCTATCTACAGCCAAAATTTTAACGTTTTTCAAACACTGCAGCATCTTTCTATTTCACCAAGTGCCTCTGAAGGCAAGTAAATCTGTGGAGGGAAGGGTGTGGTGATTAGAAACCTCCAGTGGACCTGCTGACCATGCAAAGATAAAGCCAAAAATCTCTTCTAGATTGGAGAGTTTCAAGGACTCCAAAGAGCTAGACTGCAAATGACATCCACGGAGCAGGGCAGGCTTTGCACCAGGGCAAGAAGGGAAAACTAGGGTTTTCTTTGTCTTTGTGTTCCGGGTAGGTGATAATTTGGAAGAGGCATAAACATGGGGTCGAAGTCAGGGGTTGAGGGTGGGGCAGGTGGAGTGCATTTTAGCAACAGGTCAGGGAATAAAGCCAAAGGTCAGAATATTCCTTGGGAAGGTGTAGTTGTGAACTCCTGAAGCACTTGTGTGCAAGGGCTGATTTTCTGCAAGTGTCTCCCTTCTATAGGTCTCCAAGTCTTTGGTAAAGTTATAGCCAGGTCTTATTTTGAGAAATTTGGACGGGGGTTATATTTCAGCTTGGAGTAAAATTGAAAAGGGTAGTGGGTATCAACCACAAAAAGGCAACCTGGGGGCGCCTGGGTGGTACAGTTGGTTAAGCTTCCCTCTCTTGGTTTTGGCTCAAGTTGTGATTTCAGGGTTATGATTTCAGGGTCATGAGATTGAGCCCCACAATGGGTACTGTATTCAGCAAGGAATTGGTTGAGACACTCTCTCTCTTTATAAATTAATTAAAAAAAAAAAAAAGAATTGGAAACCAGTTGTAAGGCTGCTACATTTATCCAGGCAACAGATAATAATGGTGTCCTGGCCATGACTGTGGCATTGCAAATGGAGAGAAGTGGACAGAATTGTAAACTATTAAGAAAAGAGAAAGATAACAATGGCATAGATAGACAGAGGGAAGTCAAGCTGACTACTTTTCTAGTTCAGGCAGGAATGGCCAAACAGTATTATCATTTTCTAGGAAAGAAGAAAAAAAGGAGGTTGGAGGTAGTACTTAATGACAGGGTTAGTTCTGTATTTGCTGAGAGGAGCCATTTCATATATGTGTTTGGAGCTGAGGAAGGAGCTGGGGATATCAATTTGGGTAGGAAGTAAGACTGTCCAAGTGGTGTGTATAGAGTGATAAGTACAGACTACCTGGGGACGAGCCCTGAGAAGCACGAGCTTTTAGGGCAGAGTAAAAAGAGTCTTCAAAAGAGGCTGAAATGGAATGCTCCAAAAGATAAGAGGAAAACCAGGGAGTCTGGTATAATTTATAGGAAGGAAGGAAAACATTTTTCAGAAAAGTGAAGTGTAATGAATGTCAAGCAAAATAAGGTCTGAAAATTCCCACTGGATACATTAGAGACATGGGGAAGAGAAGTGTCTGTGCCATTCATGGGGTTAAAGACTACACTGCGGTAGAATGAATAGGGGGTGAATGGAATGGAAAGAAAATGAATAGAAGGGCAATTAAGTACATGTGCATAACTCAAGAAATTTGGCTCTCAGAGGAAGGGAGACATATAGCTATAGCGGGAAGGGGAATTGGAAATCGAAGATTTTCTTTTTTATTTTTTTTTTATTTTTTTTTTTTATCTTTAAAAGATTTTATTTATTTATTTGACAGAGAGGTCACAAGCAGGCAGAGAGAGAGGAGGAAGCAGGCTCCCTGCTGAGCAGAGAGCCTGATGCAGGGCTCGATCCCAGGACCCCGAGATCATGACCTGAGCTGAAGGCAGAGGCTTAACCCACTGAGCCACCCAGGCACCCCGAACATTTTCTTCTTTAAAAAATCATTGTACCATGTGCAATTGCTATAAGAATAAGTGGGTTGAGAGGGAAGATTTGAAGATGTGGAAAAAAGATGTGGAAAAAATCCAGAACATAGATGAGGGTTGCATTCGGTATCTATTGCTACATAATAAATTACTGCCAAATTTAGCAGCATAAAACAGGAAATATTTATTATCTTACAATTCCTGTAGGTCAGAAACCAGGGCACAGCTTAACTGGGTGCACCTGGCTAAATGTCTCTCATGGAGTCGCTGTGAGGCTACTTGCTTGGACTGTGGTCTAATCTGATGACTCAACAGTGCGGGGAAGGGAGAGGATCTGTTTCTAAACTTGCTCATGTAGTTATTGTGAATAGTCACTTCCTCACAGGCTCTTGGATCAAGAACCCCTGCTCCCTGCTGGCTATCAGCCAGACGCCTCCCTAGGCACTTGAACTTGTCCACAGAGCAGCTCAAAACATAGTAGCTGGCTTCCTTCAGGGTCAACAAGTGAAAAAGCAATAAAGAACTAGAGAAAGCCAAAACAAAACTTATAAGATTTTTAACAAGAAGTGACATTCTATTACTTTCATCACTGTGCTCTATTTGTTATTTGTTAGAATAAGTCACCTACTTCCAACCTTCCTTGGAGGGGCAAGGATACCACAAGGGCATAAATATCAATAAGTGGGAATCTTTGGGAGCCATCTCTATTGAGACCACCTGTTGCAGAGTGATGAACTTTAAGCAGAAGAGTGAGACTTCTTTGGTAACAGAAAGAAAGGGGGAAGAGCTGGATGTAGATTAATTTTGTATAACTGTAGTGAGTATGGACACAGCGTGTTTCAGATGGCTTGTATTTTCTATGCCAAGTAAGTCATACAGTCTTTTCCTGAGAATAAAGAATCAGATTTTAAAAAGTCGTTGAGAATAAGAGAAAGAAGTGAATTCAGAAACAGAAAATGGACAGGGAATGCTGTGAACCCAGCTGCTGTGGATATCCACAAATTTACAGAGAAATCAATCTGCCTAATAGGGTGATTTTTCTCCAGCAGCACTTAGTAATAGGCAAGAGGAAGTTCTCCATGGCTACTTTCTGATGATTGCCTACTTTCTCTTAAGGGGACATGGAAAGCATGAAAAATTGCTGAGACTGGTAACAAAATTTATATAACCATAAAACTGAACAAAATAGCTGCCAGTTTCAGAGTCTAAAAAAGAAATCTGTCACACAGAGTTTCATTTGCCACAAAACTCAGAGTCAAGTTAGCACATACAGGCCAGCCGGGAAAGTTACCTGCCATAAAGTTGTCTATTTATCTGCCTTCAGTGGAATTCATGCTTGCTAAAGATAGTTAAACCCATCAGCCACAGGAGAGCATTATAAGTTTGTCATTGATTATTTCGGAGAAGATTGTCTTATGAAAAATCCCCAAAATGAATTTTTGAGAAATAGGTGCACTTGTTTACTCTACCTTCTGGATAAGATCTAATTAAAGCTCTACTTGGACGCTTTCATTTCTTATACATAAAACTTAGCCCTAACCGAGGATGAAACAAACACTTCCCCAGACTAGAGGCCTGGCTGGTTTCAGAGAATATGTGTTACCTTTTTCTGTTGGTTCTCAGCCAAGTGAGTGAATCCTATGTCAGCTGCCTGATTGATACCTGGCCATGGCAGTGGAAGGAAGGCTCTGAAAAAGCCTAACAGGGAGAATATTGTCTCCCACCGTTGCATGCATGTGTGTGTGTTATTGGATTGGGAAGGTGAAAATGTTTGGGTTCTATAGCCTGACATCACAAAGCCTTGCCTCCTACACTTCTTCCATTATATTTAAGTACCTAGTGAACAAGGGATGTCCAAAGACTGGAACTTAAAAAGGCAATCTAAGACCAAAGGAGATAAAATTTTGTTTCTATGAAGACAGCTTAAAGCCAAGACATTAACATGGAGAAGATAAGCAGTTGGATTTCTCTATAGCTGAGATTTTCTCAGAGAGTCTGAAGCATAGAGAAAAGGAAGTTTAGGATCAACCAGTCAGGGTGGTTGGTCCTTTGGTCATGATAGGGCAGGACACAAAGCCAGGAGTCTTGAAGAGAGTAGAATTGTGGCTGGATGGGTGGCATTACAAAACAGAGGTGCTAAGTGTCACTGCAAACAGAGCTAGAAGGGAAGGCAGTTGTAGCCCTAAAACAGGCTTTGAGTTTATGATCTCTGGGAGTTCTAGAGTGTTATCATGATAAAATGGGTTTTGGTTACTTAACTGCTACACACAACATGATTTATCCAAGAGAATGCTTTACAGATTCCTGTGCTTTTGCTCACATTGAATTCACATTTTTTTTTTTTTCCTGTAGAGTGGAGACTCCTACTTATCTTTTAAGAGGAATACAATAGCCAAAATAGTCCTGGATAATCACTACATAGGACAATTGGGAGGGCTTAAGTTATGTAATAGGTGAAATCCTTCCTGACACAAGATTGCCCTTCAAGCAACATATTCCTTCCAAACACCTTTTCTTTACTATAAAAGGGAAGATGCTCACTGTAGAAAACTCAGAAAATTGATTTACTCATGTATCCATTCAACCCTTGAAAACATACTGAGCCTTAGTGGGTTTGTTGGAGTCACAGAGGTGTAACAATGAATGTGACAGATAATGTTCCTGCTTTTGTGGGCCCTGCTTTCTAGTGAGATAGACTGCTAAGTAAAAAGCACAGTAATTTTAGTTAAGGAAAAAATGAGCAGGGTAATGAGATGGAGAATGACTGCTGGTGGGATGGGGAACGGAGACACAGTAGATGAGGTGCTCAGGGAAAGGTCTCTGAAAGGAGGTGACATTTGAGCTGAGATCTAAATAACGGGAAAGGGTCAGTCAGGATCTGAGAGAAGAGCATGTTAACCATAAATAATAACTGCCACGCCATTAAGGTGGGAGAATATTCGCCTCAGCTAGGAAGCGTACAAAGCCTGGTGGAACTGGAGTTGAATGGGCCAAGCAAAGAGCCATCTGAGATCAACACAAAGGCAGGACCATGAAAGACTCTGCAGACTGTGGAAGGGATTTTGTTGTAGGCGTATTGGAAAACCATACTGGGATTTTAAACAAGGGAGATACATGGTCTGGTCCACATTTTTAAAAAGATTACTTTGCTTGCTTTGTGAAGAATGAATAAGGAAGGGTATAAGGAAGCATAAAAGGAAAGTCAAATCACATATATTTCCAAAATCATAATTCTAATGTACACACAGTTTTGTGCCTACCGTTTCTTGAGGACATGAGGACACAACCATGTCATTAAAAGGTCATTTGAAATAATTTTTTAAATTAATGTATGGAAGTCTTGTCTGTATCTTACCTTAGTCTATTTCCCCTATTATTTGAAATTAACTTATATCTAATTTTGTTTGTTTTAACTATGACAGCCATGTTACATTTTTATTTAATCTTTGGCTATATTTTCCACTTCATTAGGATCCATTCCTAAGAGTGGAGTGGGACTACAGGATCAAAAGATATGGGTGCTGGGTTGTTCTCTTCTCAACTTGGTTAACACTGGAAACTAAATTACCCAGAATTCCTTACCCCGCACACTTAGAGGTAGAATTGACCAAAAGAGGAACTCATGGGACATTTGGGCAGCAGAAGTGAGGCAGCAGCTTGGCTCTTTGAAAATCTTTGTTGGCAGAAACTGAGCTGCTTGGCAGGTTTCTGGTTGTCCCCACTCTTCTCCTGGCACCTTGGCACCCAGCCCTTCTTCCTGTCCCTCGGCCCTGCTGATGGATAGTTGCCCAAGATCAGCCATCCTGTCTGGCTGGGGGTCCTCAATGGTAATGGCCTCCCAGAGATATCCCCACCAATCCCCTTTTGCATTTCTACATAAGTTTCTCAGATTTTCCCTGCCTTGTCTACCCACCCCAATGCATGAGTATTGCTTGGTGACTCCTCTGATTCTTAAATCCTCTCTGGGCTTTTCCCACAACAGCTCTATTCATATAATAAATCCCGTTTTCTGTAACCCTCATCATGGTTCTACCTGCCTGACTTGTAAAATTTATGAGTATTTTGATGGTTCTTGTTGCATATTGCTACATTGCTTTCCTGAAAACTCATAGCCAGTTATACACTCACCAGAAATTTATGAAAATGCTTATCTATGTTTTAAATCTCTCTCAATTTTAGGAGGGAAAGTTGGTATCTAGTTTTTATTTCTCTTTGATTACTGATAAAGTTGAACTATTTTTTTTTTCTGTGATGCTCTGATATTTCCCTACCCCCTCCTTTCTTTCTATTGGGGACAATTACCATATTTGTAAAGATCTTCGAAAACTGTTTTAAAGCTTTATTCACACTTCTGTCTGACTTTTCATTTGTTGGTACTTCCTGCCTAAATTCTTTCATAGGTTGTAAAGTTGTCATTGGTGGTGGTGGTGGTGGTGGTGGTGATGGTGGTGTGTATGCATGTGTGTGCTTTGTTTTGGTATCATAATTCAATGTGGCCAATTTATAAATCAGTAGATAGAAGGTGAATCAGAGCTTTCAAATAGAAAACAACACAAATCAAGTCTGCTGAATATAAGAACAATGGAATTATATGAAAACTCATAGAATCTATGCAAATCTTTGGAGACCTATGCCTAGATTCAACGAGCAACTTTGCCAGTGCAGGAAGAGGCAAATCCTATCAATGTCAGTTTCATTTTTTACTCTATTCCAGATTTAAATGCCCAGGCATTAGCTTTAAATTGACCTAGCTTATATCAAGTGCTGGCCGCAGCTCCAACTGGTTGTAGAATAAAAGGCTCTGGTAAGGTGCACCTGAGTGGCTCAGTGGGGTAAGCCTCTGCCTTAGGCTCAGGTCATGATCTCGGGGTCCTGGGATCGAGCCCCGCATCGGTTCTCTGCTCAGCGGGGATCCTGCTTCCCCCCTCTCTCTCTGCCTGCCTCTCTGCCTACTTGTGAGCTCTGTCTGTCAAATTTAAAAAAAAAAAAAAGAGGCTCTGGCAAAAAAGAGCCTTCAAAGGCCCCTTTCTCATCCATAGTGGCAGGGAAGAGACCTTAACATACCAGTTTACCAGGCGTATTTCCAAAGCAAAGGAGTAATTTCTTAGAGGAGACTGAGTGCTGTTAAGAAGGACAAATGAATGCCGGGTGGCCAAAGTCCAAGAACCCCTGAGCAAAATCTAGCTATCTCAGGTGCATTTTCGCTGACATTGATGACAGAGTAAATAATTTTGGAATCTCAGATTTTTTACCCAGAAGTATTTATAGACTACTGTTTAGTAATCTATCTAGGAAATAAATAAAGTACATGAATTTCCCTTTTAAATTTTTATATGATCATCTGAGCTTTGTGGCTTTCAACAAGCACTAGTAGATCAAAATTTTGATTGAAATATTTTGCATGCATTTATCATACCCTATAGGAAAAACTTATCGTTAAAAAAAAAAAGAAACTACAGTCCTGTGGTAACAATTTCTAATATGTGTGGCACCTAAGAGGACTATTTCTTTTAAAGGATGTTTTACTAAAAAATAGAAGGGCTTAAGAGGGTTAGCAAGCCTTGTCAATAACTTTCAGCCTCTTTTATACATTTCTTTTTTAAAAAATACATGCTTTCTATTGTGGTTACATAGTTAAAATATCAATGTGTATTATCAAACAACTGTGCAGCTGACTTTTCCCCTACTTGTTATTATGGCAATTATTTTCCAGTTAGAATGAGCAATAAGACATAGTTTGCCAAATTGTTGGTTGAAAGCAGGCACACATCTGGAAGGTTAAATAGGAAAGTCACTCTGAAAAGAAACTAAAACTTGAATTTATAATCAACTTAGTTTTTTAAAAAAGGGTCTGAGAGAGTACTCCCATGAGGGGTTAGAATTGGGATCTAAAGAGCTCTGGAAACCCAGGCAGCTTCCTTCTCATTTGCCCTCTGATCTCTGGTCTCTAATTTCTACCTTTCTGTGCATCTGTCTTATTCCATCTCTTATTGCAGCCTTGGCTGCTTCTGTACCCTTCTGCCCCTTTCTCACTTTCTACATTACATAAAGTCATTACCTGTTTATGGCCTCTGTCCCTATTAATTGTCCCCTAATATCCATTTGCTCTTTTATCCACAGGGAATCATGTTCTAGCTAGGCCCATGACTACTTAGATATGGACATTTTCTCAGCCTTTCTTGAAGCCACCAGTGGATTTATGACTTTCTTTTGACCAGAAATAATAAGTGCAACTTCCAGGTCATGCCCTTTTTAAGGAGTGTGCATTTCCCATTCTTCCTTCCTGCCGGCTGTGGTGGGGAGGTGGTGGGGAGAACCAGAGGAGCCACCCAGTGCCAGAGAGAAAGCCAGATCTAGGATAACCCAAAGCCATCCAGATGGCCTGGGCTGTTCACCTTGGAACTCTAATGCGGGAGAGGAATTCCCACCCATTCTACTTGGAGGGTTCTTTGTCCCAGAGGCTTAAATTGCATTGTAAATAAAAGATGCCCCTCAAGATTTGAGCCTTTATGAAGTTAAAGCTCTTCCCAATTTTTAAGATAGCTCCTATTAGGTACTCAAAATAATATTAAGTGTTGTTATGGGCTACATTGTCCTTCCACCTGCACCCCCAATTAGGATGTTGAAGTCCTAAGCCTCAAGTACCTCAGAACATGACTGTCTCTGGAAGATAGGGTATTTTAAAGAGATGATTAAAGTTAAATAATGTCATTAGGCTGGCCCTAATCCAATACGACTGGTGTCCTTATAAGAAAAGGAAATTTGGACACAGGCACAGAGAAAAGACTTTGTGGAGACACAGGGAGAAACACAGTCATCTACAAGCCAGAGAGGCCTCAGGAGAAACGAAGCCTGCTGATGCTTCAATTTTGGACTTCTTTTATTTTTTTTGCTTTTGCTTTTATTTTTTTTAATTTTTTATTTTTTATAAACATATATTTTTATCCCCAGGGGTACAGGTCTGTGAATCACCAGGTTTACACACTTCACAGCACTCACCAAAGCACATACCCTCCCCAATGTCCATAATCCCACCCCCTTCTCCCAACCCCCCTCCCCCCAGCAACCCTCAGTTTGTTTTGTGAGATTAAGAGTCACTTATGGTTTGTCTCCCTCCCAATTCCATCTTGTTTCATTGATTATTCTTCTACCCACTTAAGCCCCCATGTTGCATCACCACTTCCTCATATCAGGGAGATCATATGATAGTTGTCTTTCTCCAATTGATTTATTTCGCTAAGCATGATACGCTCTAGTTCCATCCATGTTGTCGCAAATGGCAAGATTTCATTTCTTTTGATGGCTGCATAGTATTCCATTGTGTATCTATACCACATCTTCTTGATCCATTCATCTGTTGATGGACATCTAGGTTCTTTCCATAGTTTGGCTATTGTGGACATTGCTGCTATAAACATTCGGGTGCACGTGCCCCTTTGGATCACTATGTTTGTATCTTTAGGGTAAATACCCAGTAGTGCAATTGCTGGGTCATAGGGCAGTTCTATTTTCAACATTTTGAGGAACCTCCATGCTGTTTTCCAGAGTGGCTGCACCAGCTTGTATTCCCACCAACAGTGTAGGAGGGTTCCCCTTTCTCCGCATCCTCGACTTCTAATCTCCAGAACTGTGAGAACAAGAATTCCTCTTGCTTAAGACAACAGCTCCCCACCCCCTTGCAATCTGTGCTACTTTGTTATGGTGGCCCTAGCAAACCAATACAAGTGTTTAAATGCTAAGGAGGTTTTTATAGAAGTTTGTTTTTGTTTTTTGTTTTAAACAAAAGAAGGCATGGCGAATCAATTAAGGTTAGAAAAAAAGAGGGCAGATATAAAATTGTTCTTCTACTCAAGGACAACTTCATTGTGTGCAAGAATCACTGAACTATAGAGTACATAGAGACCATTAAAACCAAGAAGTGAAGGTCAATATCTTCAAGTTTGCTGATGATTTGGGTCACTGTGGATTTTAGCAATTGATTAGAGATCTAATTATTGTTGAGAAATTCAGGGGAAAGATCTTTAAAATTCCATGATCATTGCAAATTACACTACTCACACTATCCGCAATAAAAATGACTGCTTTAAATAGGCTTTCTTGTTCTATTTAAGAGCAATTCTTGTTTAAGTGGCAATGATTGCAGAATTTCAGAATATGCTCAGACTAAAACAACTCACTCTTGAGATTTTCTTTAAAGTTTAATGAGCTGAAAAATCCATGATTGTACACAAATTAGAAGACAAGCTTTTATAAAGCATATGTTGAGAATTTCCATTTGAAATAGCAAAACCCTACTGGACCTAGTCTAAAGAGAAAAAAAAAACAAAACATTTTCTTGGAAGTCTATAGGGAGTTTCTCAGAACTAATAGGCAGGAACTGAAGGTGGACCTCAGGTGAGAGTAGAACCAAGAAACTGAAAGCAGTCAGGATCCTTGGCCATCACTCTTGCTTTGTGTATGCAAGTCTCTCCGTGGTCTCTAGATCTGTCATTTTTGTTACTTTACTCATCAGCTTTATCCCTGCTCCCATCCCCTTTCTATGACCAAAGGTGAATGCAGTGGTGGTGAGGCATGTGTATGAATACAGCAGACATACCCTCCATCTATGAGAGCAGAGGACATTGTTTCTTAGATAACTAGGTATTCATTGTAGTTGAGTTAATGACCTGAAAAGTTTATGTTGTGATATTCACTTAAAAAAAAACAAAACAGATGTATGTTCCCATCCTCAATATTTTTCTTGGTTAAAAAAAACACACACTTCACTGGGGCATGATTTCATAGGGAAAATAATGATATATCAATTGAAATTGATAAAAATATTTTCAATCATTCATTCATTCATTCATTCATTCCCATGTACTATTCTATATGACCCCAGGAAGTTAATTTCTAAGGAGCCAGAATTCTGAGCTGAACTTTTATTAACTGGGGCTAATATCAGATGGGCCATTGGAGATGGGAACTAGGAAACAAAACTTTGTACACAAATACGTATCTTCTTGGGGTGCCTGGGTGGCTCAGTGGGTTAAAGCCTCTGCCTTCGGCTCAGGTCATTATCCCAGGGTCCTGGGATCGAGCCCCGCGTGGGGCTCTCTGCTCCGCAGGGAGCCTGCTTCCTCCCCTCTCTCTGCCTGCCTCTCTGCCTACTTGTGATTTCTCTCTCTCCGTCAAATAAATAAAATCTTAAAAAAAAAAAATACGGTTATCTTCTTAAATTATTAATGCAAGCTTTCAATAAACAGAAACGCCAGTTTTCAAAATAGGAGTATTTATTTCCTTTCCACATGTTTGGACTGTCCTTACTGAGGACACTGATAATGAAGAATTGATGCTTTCAAGACTATAGTGTTCATTAGGTTGTTTGACTCTTTGTGGTTTATCACACTGAGGCCCGTTTTCAGTTGGCTCAACTGTTGAGTGTTATAAATTTAGCAATACTTTAATGAGTTGGATTATTGTTTGGCAGTTGAAATCCCCTTCCGCTTATAAACTAGGAGTATGTAGGTATGAGGCAGGCTGGTCCCTAGGCATATGGGACTGACAAAGCAGAGTTTGTCATGACATTGGACATGGAACCCCCTCCTCACTAGTATATATGGAAGGGGTTAGGGGAACCCTCTCATTTGACGAGATTGGTTAGATCAAGATTAATCCCACAGTCTTAAGAAGCAGAGCAGCCCAGACATGAGTCATACATAAAACACCATTAAGAAGCCTATCAGACATGATTCTTTCAGTTGGCAAATGACAGAAATCTCACCCCAAATTGGCTTAAGCGAAAAAAACAAATGAATCAGCTCATAAAATGGATAGTCCCAGGATAAGGTTGGCTTTAGGTGTGGCTTATATGGAGTCTCATGTGATATAAACATAACCCAGTTACCTCCATCTCTTGATTTGGCTCGTTCCTCTCTGTTATGTTGGATTTATTATAAGACAGGTCCCACCCTCATGGTTATAAGATGGTTTCCTGCATCTAAGTGCTACCCTTAGATCCAGGCAAAATTATCCCCTCCCCTGGACTTAGCACTATAGAGAGCTCTTCTCTGGCTCTCCTCCAGCTATGCCCTCTCCCCATGGTGCAGAAAGCTCTGGAGCCAAAGGCATTACTCCCCTAGAATCTTCTCATATCCCTCTAGATTACACTCTGGATACCACAGACCCAACAATTCTCTGCCAAAAATTTCCAAGCTAATTCTCAGCCCTATACAGGCCTCTTCCTTGAGTTAATCCACCTAAGGGTGAACTAAATTGCCAATTTGCCTACTTTTAGGTTCTAGAGTTAGTTGTTTGCAGAAGATGTGTATAGAGTTTGAATGAACAGTCTGAGCTATTCATACATGGCTTATTAGTCCTCTTATGGTACGGAATTGAGGCAGCAGTGAGAAGAGCAGATGAACCAAACTATGTGTGATTTTTTCATGTTCCAAGTTAGAAATCTAGGTCTGAGAATTTGAACCTGAACTTATAGGACATTATGAAAATACATTCATCCAGATAGGAGAAAACAATTTTTTATTTAACATTGTGTTTGATTTTATAATTTGTGCATATTTAGGCATATGTTTCTATGTTTAGAACATAGACCTCTATTTGTTTTATTGTTCTGTGACCTGCAAATATTAAGGTCAAACTGGCTTCAGTTATAACCTTTCAGGTTTAAATTTAACCAAAGAAGGCAAAGCGACTATCCTAAAACTTCTAGGGAAGCCCTATCATTTTCTCTGCTTGGGTCATTTTAGGTCACATTCCCACCTCTGAATCAATCACTGAGGGAGTAGGCTATCTTGGGTCCCAAGCTTCATCCCCTAGGGCTTAGAAAGAGGCCTACATTGTCTACTTGACAAAAATGGGGAAAAGGCAGATCTCAAACAAAAGTTGAGACTGCTTCTGAAAGGAGTAGGAATGGTGTTTAAGGCAGGAGGCCAGCCATAACACTAGAAAATATTATCTGGTTTTCAGTTCTAAGATATTGATGACTTGTTCTGTAGGATGGCCTGGCAGGACCTGGTTGATCCCAGGAAGAGAGGCATTACTCTTAGCTAAGCAAGTTGAGAAGGCAAACAGGGCAACTGAGGCAGATGATGTATCCATGGACAAGCCCACCAGGGGAAGGGAGAGAGGAGAAAGGCAACCAAGGCACAGCAGAGACTCCAGGCTTGTTGAAAACAGATGTTTGAGTAAACAGCTCAGGGATTCAGGTCTGACATGATGAGCAACTCTGAAAAGCTAGCAGATAGTCTGTGGAATTTATGACTAAACAGAATTGTGAGTGGAATTATGCTTGTGATAGAGGGCATCCTTGGAAAAGACTGAGGAAACAAGGCAGGGCAATGAAAATGGATGGCTTTCCCTAACATTACTTCCAAAGATGACTCTGGTCAGAGAAAAGCTGGGGTTTTGACAGTGATATTTGCAACGTTAGAATCATTATGACCCAAAGAGAGTTTGAACACTTTTTTAAAAGTATTCAGTGAGAATACCATTAATTTTAAGATTCCCAAGTCAAGTTTATATTTGCTCCGCAGTAAATCGTTAACATTTTAAGCGCTTTATAAACAGGTAGCTTTTATTAATAGTCAAAAGCTGTCAATGTACTATCATTATATACATGGAGAACTAAGATACAGTTTAATTTAAGCCACAGATTACAGGATTTACTACCTATCCCTTCCTATCACTAGCTCTATCACCTGCTTTCTAAGGTGATTTCTACATTTTTATTGGCTTGTCTGACTATAACACTTTAGCTTTTGCATAAAATAAAAGTATAGTACCTTGTACATTACAGGGACTCATCAAATATTTGGTTTAGATGGATTAAGACTTAAAAACTTCCATTTCTATCAAAAACTTGGAAATATTGAGAGAAATATTTTCTAAAAATAGAAAAATTTCCATTGGGAAAAATGTTCACTTCTCAGGGATTCTCAAGAGTGAGATGGGCCTTGCATTTCATTTAGCTTAAAACCCCATTTAATGTAAAAATCCTTTTTTTCTTTTCTTTTCTTTATTCTTCGCCTTGAAAATAAATAACAGTAAATTCTTGAAAAGTCAGGCAATTCTGAAACATGAACTCACCCAGAACAAGAGAAAATGGCTTTGAATCATCGGTTATTAATTACCAGGTAGTAGCAGCAACACCACAGAAAGCAAAAGAGACAGAATAGTCCTCATGACCTCCCGGTGGAAAAGACAATTCCATTTCACCTCACTTAAGCTGAAATTTCAAAACTGTAAAGTCAGAGTAGTGTGAAAGTCACCGAGTTACAAAATACCTTAATAAGAAGGTCTAATGGCCCAAAGAAAAATGGGCGAGGTGAGATTTCCTGGCTTAGCCCATCTGTTTTTTTATATTGTGATCAATATAATGACAGGAATGTTGGGAGTTCCAGCCTAGGTTCTGCTACTCAGCACTTACTTGAGCTTCTTACCAATTATTTCTTCCATTATGTCAACACTGAGCTCATATCAGCTTCTGATATTTCGAATGTTTGGCAATCTTTTAATAGCTTGACCCTAGGCAACTTTTAAAACTCGTGTTCCTAGAAATTACTGTGAAAAAATCACGTTAGAGTTAACTGATGTTTGCATTCCCTGGGTTATATATTGTCACTAGCAAGAAAAGTTCAGTAACTTCAGTGAAATGGTTTACAGGTTGTGAGAACCATGGGATGATAACGGAGCTGAAGGTCCCAGTTGGATCAAGTAAAAAATTCATCTTCCTCATTTTATAGTTGAGGAAACTGATGCCTGGATCAATTTCCAAGATCATTTGGCTGGTTAGTAGCAACTCCAGAGCTGGATAATTTAATTATCTCAGTGACATCATCAAGGGCCTAGGTTCTTTCCAATTATCAGTTTTGCTCTTCTTTAGGTATCAAGTTTTTCCAACTTGTCTCATGATAAGAAAGTAGTGGAAGCAGCTCTGGGAATCACATTTAGATATAATATTACCCAAATAAGAGGAAGATGTCTTTTTCTGTGTCTTATCTAAAAGTGAGACAACCTTTCCTAGAAAAGTCCCCAGATTTCTTATTTCCGATTGGTCAGAATTGGATCATGTGACCTTTCTAAAGCAATTACTGGCAAGGAAAATAAGAATGCCCTAGACCAATTAGGATTTACCTTCTGGGGCTGGGAATGGAACCGGACTCTCTGAATAGATGGTCACATGGAGGACAGCTATTTGAACAAAATCAGGGTCATTTTAACATATCTGTATAAGGAAGTAAATATTAAATACGCAGCCCATAGAATATTCTACACTCTATAAGTAGCTCAAAGCCTCAAGTAACAGCTGAAGATCACTAAAAATGATTTTAGAAAGCAACACAACTTTTCTCTGCTGTCTCTCTGCTATGCCTATTTTCCCCTTCTTCCCACTTTGCCGTATTACCTTTTTCCTCTCTCTGCTTCCCCTAAACTGCCTATGAATCAAAATTAGTCTTCGCCACTTTTATGCCCTACTATATGCAAAACATCATATTAATATAACTTCATTTTTAAGGAGCGTTTATTAAAATGCTATAAGCCACATTACTTAAAGTCAGTTTGTTATTTTATAATATTAATCAATTTCTAAAGTAAATTGCTACTTAATATCAAAGATTTGTTTGTTTTTCACCCTGGTTAAAAAAAAAAAAAATCTTCCCAAGGAAAGATTTCCACTAAGTTGCTGGCACCAAAATACATAAAAATCCACCCTGGGTGGCTCTATGGTTAAGTGGCTCAGATGGTAATGATCCCAGGGTCCTGGGATCCAGTCCTGCATCAGGCTTCCTGCTTGGCGGGGAGTCTGCTTTTCCCTCTCTCTCCCCACTGTTCCCCCTACTTGTGCTCTCTTGGTCTCTCTGTCAAATAAATAAATAAAATCTTAAAAAAAAAATCCATATCAATGCATGGATTTTTTTCTTTTTAAGTGTTCACTGTATCTCAAAATGCTGATAGATATATTACTATCTTCTACTGGTCATTTTACTCTATCTACAGCATTATATTCTCCACTAGTGGGAGGTCTTATGTTTTCTTAAAATCCTTTTCTAATACAGCTTCTTGTCCCAAAGACCATATTGGTACCATTGAACTAATTGACAAAAGTCAGTTGCTTTGTGTCCCCAAACTTGCTAGAATATTGAAATGAATATTCTTCTTTGGCTCTGAATGAATCTAATGTGAATGATCATGAATTATGACACAAATATAAAGGGATGATCATAAATAAGATGATTATTTTTTAACATAATATTGCTTCATGAAAGAGAGACCAGTTCTTTCACACAGATTTTTTAGGAAAGAAAAAACCACCTGAAGTCTCTATGGAAATATTTACTATTTTGGGGCTTTTTGCAAGTTGTTTGTAAGCCTTAATTTTCTTTTCTCTAGAATTGAAAAAATAAAAATACAAAGGATAGGGTCATCCTTTAATTTACCATCCAGCTGGAACACTTCCTGCATGTTTCCCTCAGGGAATCTCTCAGGCTTTTCTTTAGTGGGGAGATGTTTTTATTTGGTTGGAGTATAACATATATACAGAAAAGTACACATATTATAAGTAGATTTGCACAAACTGAAAGGATCTATGAAACCAATACCCTACTTAAAAATCTATGAAATCAGGGGATGCCTGGGTGGCTCAGTTGGTTAAGCAGCTGCCTTCAGCTCAGGTCATGATCCCAGCGTCCTGGGATCGAGTCCCACATCGGGCTCCTTGCTTGGCAGGGAGCCTGCTTCTCCCTCTGCGTCTGCCTGTCACTCTGTCTGCCTGTGCTCACTCTCGCTCCTCTCTCTCCTACAAATAAATAAATAAAATCTTAAAAAAAAAAAATCTATGAAATCAGCACCCAGATTAAGAAAGAATATTACCAACATTCAGACTGAAATACCTTTGAGAGTGAAAGGTGGCGTTTTAAAAAATGTGTAATTGAGGTATAACTGATATATATTGAACTCCACCCATTTAAATTTACACTTTGGTAAGTTTTGGCATATATTGGTGAAACTCCTGCCACAGTCAAGATGAGAAACATATATACCAACCCAAAAAGTTTCCTTATCCCACTTTGTTATCTCTCCTTTCATCCCCCTTTTTTATTCCCAGGCAACCACTGACCTCAATTTGGTCACAAGTTTGCTTTTTTAGAATTTTATATAAAGAGAATCGTATTCTATATCCTCTTTTGACTTCTTTTACAGAGAGATGCTTTTATGTTGTGTGTATCAATAGTTTTTTCCTATTTGTTTCCAAGTGGTGTTCCCCTGTATGGCTATACCATAATTTGTTCGTCCATTCTCCTATTGATGAACATTTGGGTTTCCAGTTTAGAGTTATTACAAAGAAAGCTGTTAGGAACATTCATGTAAAAGTCTTGATATAGACATATGTATTCATTTTTCACATAAACATCTAGGCATAAAATGGCTGGGTAGTATGGTAGGTGTATTTAAGTTTTTAAAAAATATATATCAAATAATTTTCCAAAGTGGTTGTATCATTTTACATTCTTCCCAGCAATGTATTAAAAGTATAGTTTCTCCACATCTTCATCTTCAGCAACAATTGGTATGATTAGTGTTTATAATTTGAGCCACCATAGTGAGTGTGTAGTGATATCTCATTTTGGCTTTAATTTGCATACTCCTAATGAATAACAATGGTGAACTTCTTTCCATGTGCTTATTTGAGAGGGTTCTATTTTTATCTACCCCAAAGACAACAGGTATAAAGTAGGATGGTTCTGGAAAAATTGGGACATATGATAACTTAAACAAACTGTTAAAGGACTATTAATTGAAGGACTTATTTGTAGATATTGAAATGTCCTTTCATCCCTAGAATAAATCCCACTTGATCATAATGTACATGATATAAATATTAACAAAATGAAGGATAAAAATCATATGAGCATTTCAATAGATGCAGAAAAAGCATTTGACAAAATTTAATATCTATTCATGATAAAAAAAACTCTTTCAGAAAACTAGGTATAAAAGCAATGAACCTCAACATAATAAAGGCCATGCATGTCAAGCCCTCGGCTAACACCATGTTCAACAATGGTAAGCTAAAAGCTTTTGCTCTTAAGATGACACAAAGATGTCCTCTTTTGCCACTTTTACTCACCTATGCTGATTCTCATGCAGTCCTGGAAGTCCTATGCAGAGCAATCAGGCAGAAAGGAGGAAAGAAGGGGGTGCCTGGGAGACTCAGTCAGTTAAGAATCTGCCTTTGGTTCAGGAAGTAATCCCAGGGTCCTAGGATCAAGCCCTGTCCTATGGAAGTTCTATGCAGAGCAACCAGGCAAAAAGGAGGAAAGAAGGGGGTGCCTGGGTGACTCAGTCAGCTAAGCATCTGCCTTTGGTTGAGGAAGTAGTCCCAGGGTCCTAGGATCAAGCCCTGTGTCAGGGCTTCCTCCTCAGCAGGTAGTCTGCTTCTCCCTCCAGCTCATGTTCTCTCTCGCTTGCTCTTGCTCTCAAATAAATAAATTTTAAAATAAATAAATTTTAAAAATCTTTTTTAAAAGGAGGAAAGAAGGGAAGGAAGGAAGGAAGGAGCATCCAAACTGGAAAGGAAGAAGTAAACTGTCTCTATTTGTAGATGACTTGATATTATAGAAAATCCTAGACTCCATCAAAAACTGTAAATGAATTCAGTAAAGTTGCAGGACACAAAATCAATATATATGAACAAGTTTTGCATTTCTACATACAAACACATGATCAGAAAGAAAAATTAAGAAAATGATCCCATTGACAACTGTATCATAAAGAATAAAATACCTATGATTTAACCAAGGAGGTAAAAAGACTTACAGAATAAAAACTATAAAAAAATGATGAAAGAAATTGAAGACACAAATAAACTGAAAACTACTCCAAGCTCATGGATTGGAAAAATTACTATTGTTAAAATGCTTGTACTATCCAAAGCAATGTACAGATTCAATGCAATTCCTGTCAAAATTCCGATGATATTTTTCACCAAGATAGAACAAACGATCCTATCATTTGTGTGGAACCGCAAAAGACTGAATAGCCAAAGCAATCTTGAGAAAGCACAAAGTTGGAGGCATCACACTTGCTGTTTTCAACCTATAATACAAGCTGTAGTAATCAAAACACTATGACACTGGCATAAAAACATACATACAGATCAATGGAACGGAATAGAGAGCCCCAAAATAAATCCACACATATATGGACAGTTAATTTATGACAAAGTAGCCAAGAATATACAGTAGGGAAAAGACAGTTTCTTTGATAAGTGGTGTTGGGAAAACTGGACAGCCACATGCAAAGGATAAAAGTGGACCCCTATCTTACACCATTCATAAAAGTCAATTTAAAATGGATTAAACCCTGGGGCTAATAATACATTATATGTTAATTAAAAAAAAGAAATAAAAAATACAAAAAAAAAATACCCCCCAAAATAGATTAAAGATTAGAATGTATGACCTGAAGCCATAAAACTCCTAGAAGAAAACATAAGGGGTAAGCTCCTTGACTATGGGCTTGGTGATGATTTTTTTTTAATTTGACATGAAAAGCAAAGGCAACAAAAGCAAAAATAAAAAAGTGGAACCACGTTAAACTAAAAAGATTCTGCACAGCAAAAGAAATCATCGAAAAAAGAAAATGCAACCTGCAGAATGGGATAACATAATTGCAAATCCTATATCCAATACAGAGTTAATATCTAAAATATATACAGAACTCACACAACTCAATAGCAAAAGATGAACAATCCAATAATAAATGAGCTGAGGAACTCAATATACTTTTTCCCAAAGAAGACATACAAATGGCCAATAGGTAAATGAAAAGGTATTCGACATTACAAATTACCAAGTATATACAAATCAAAACCATAGTGAACCACCACCTTACGCCTTTATTTTTTTTAAAGATTTTTAAAAATTTATTTGACACAGAGAGACACTCAGCAAAAGAGGGAACACAAGCAGGGGTAGTGAGAGAGGGAGAAGCATGCTTCCAGCTGAGCAGGGAGCCAGATGCAGGGCTAGATCCCAAGGACCCTGGGACCCTGCCCTGAGCCGAAGGCAGACGCTTAACAACTGAGCCAACCAGGCACCCTAGCTTCACGCCTTTAAAAATGGCTATTATCAATGAATGGATAAAGAAGATGTGGTATATATATATAATGGAATACTATGCAGTCAAGAAATGAAATCTTGCCATTTGCAATGATGTGGAAGGAACTAGAGGGTATTATGCTTAGTGAAATAAGTCAATCAGAGAAAGACAACTATCATATGATCTCCCTGATATGAGGAAGTGGAGATGCAACGTGGGGGGTTTGGGGGGTAGGAAAATAATAAATTAAACAAGATGGGATCGGGAGGGAGGCTGACCATAAGAGACTCTTAATCTCACAAAACAAACTGAGGGTGACTTGGGGGAGGGGGGAGGGAGAGGGTGTTGGGCTTATGGACATTGGGGAGGGTATGTGATATGGTGAGTTCTGTGAGTTGTATAAACCTGGCAATTCACAGACCTGTACCCCTGGGGCTAACAATACATTATATGTTTATTAAAAAATAAAATAAAATGGCTGTTCTCATGGGGCACCTGGGTAGCTCATTAAGCATCTGCCTTGGACTCAGGTCACGATCCCAAGGTCTTGGGATCTAGCCCCACATCTGGCTCCCTGCCCAGCGGGAAGCCTGCTTCTCCCTTTCCCACTCCCCCTGCTTCTGTTCCCTCCTTCTCTGTTTCTCTCTGTGTCAAATAAATAAATAAAAAGTCTTAGGGCACCTGGGTGGCTCAGTGGGTTAAAGCCTCTGCCTTCAGCTCAGGTGATGATTCCAGGGTCCTGGGATCAAGCCCCACATTGGGCTCTCTGCTCAGCAGGGAGACTTTTTCCTCCTCTGTCTCTGCCTGCCTCTCAGCCTACTTGTAATCTCTGTCAAATAAATAAATAAAATCTTCTAAAAAAAGTTAAAAAAATAAAAAGTCTTTATAAATAAATAAATACATAAATACATAAATAAAATGGCTATTATCCAAAAGATAGGAGATAACAAGTGTGTGGAGAATAAGGGAACCGTTGTGCACTGTTACTAGGAAAGTAAATGTGCAGCTGCTATGGAAAACAGTATGAAGCTTCCTCAAAAAATTAAAAACAGAACTATCATATGATCCAGCAATTCTACTTCTGGGTATTTCTTCAAAGAAAATGAAGTCACTCAGGATCCCTGGATGGCTTAGTCAGTTAAGCATCTCATCTGCCTTTGGCTCAAGTCATGATCCCAAGGTCCTAGGATAGAGTCCTGTATGGAGCTCCTTGCTCTGCGGGGAACCTGCTTCTCCCTCTGCCAACAGCTCCCCCTGCTTGTGCGCACGCTCTCTCTCTCTCTGACAAATAAATAAATAAAATTAAAAAAAAAAAAAAGAAAAGAAAACGAAGTCACTCTGTCGAAGAGACATCTGCACTCCTACATTCACTGCAGCATTATTTACAATAGCCAAGACATGGAAGCAAACTGAATGACAGATGAATAGATAAAGAAAATGCCATATATATATATATATATATATATATATATATATATATATATATATATGGCGCACACACACACACACACAATACAGCACTATCCGACCATAAGAGAGAAGGAGATCCTGCCATTTGGAACAACATGGATGGACCTTAAGGGCATTATGTTAAGTGAAGTCAGATTGAGAAAGACAAATTCTGCATGATCACACTTATATGGGGAATCTAAAAAACTGAACTCACAGGTACAGAGAACAGATTGGTGGGTCCCAGAATTGGGAGGTGGAAAGTAGGTAAAACGGGTGAAGGTAGTCAAAAGGTAGAAACCTGCAGTTATAAAATAAATAAGTTCTGGGGATATAATATATACCATGGTGACTGTAGTTAGTAATAATATATACCATATTTGAAAGTTGCTAAGAGAGTACACCTTAAAAGTTTTCATCACAAGAAAAAAAAATGTAACTATGTGAGTTGATGGATGTTAACTAAATTTATTGTGGCAATTGTTTTGCAATATTATGTTTATCAAATTATTATGTTGTATACTAATACTAAATGTAAAACAAGGTCATATGTCAATTATATCTCAATAAAACTGAGGGAAAAACAAAAAAATGAAGGAGGTAAAGGGAGAAGGATATGGAGAAAGAAGAAAAAAGCTTCTCATTGGGTTATAAGATTCTGACAATGCTTTGTTATCATAAAGTTACACAAAATTTTACCCTTGTTATTGTAGAAGTTAATAATAATAATAATTAAATTGATTCCTTTTCTCACAAAGGGGACGTACAGCAAAGTTATGTTCTTGATTAAGGGATCTGAGGGTCAGTATTTTTATACAAGTTAGCAAAACACTATGTTTAAAATGTATACACATACACACACACACACATACACACACACCCATTAATATATACATTTATTTATAAATAAATATATATATCAAATAACATACACTGTAACACTTCAAAAGGTATATACTAAATAGTAGAATACTGTAATCATCTCATAACATTGTACTTAATGTGGCTCAGTGTCATAGAGTAGTGTAAATGGTTCTTTCTCCTAAAGCAATCTAGCCTTTCTTTTTCCCTTTTTCCCTTACAAATCAAATGTGTAAGACTGTAGAATGCTGAGGGTTCTTTTGGGGAAACTTTGCCAAGCATCTTTGAGGAGACAATTAGAGAGAATGAGAGACATTTGATTAAGCATTTTGAAACATGGATGTTTTGTTCTTCTGCCCTGTTGTAAAATAAGAAAAAGAAAAGAAAAGAAAAGAAAAAAGGAAAGAAAAGAATAGAATAGAATACTGGCAATTGCAAATATTTATAAACATTCAGGTTTTTTTTTTTTCGGTTGCAATTATCTTTTCAAATGAAATAACCTTCATCTACCCAGTAAGTTTATGCAAGACTACATAAAAATAACCTTTCAGTTAGAATCTCTATCTAAAGTGTATGATATCCAGGGCATTATGTACTATTTTTATTTGCAGTGTTGTTACTGAAATTATTCTGAATGCTTTATTTATTCTGAAATTATTCTAAAATGCTTTGTACATAGTAGGGCTTAAATGTTATTAGGATTAAAAACTCGACATAAATTCATTCCTAAATATAGAACCTGATTTCTTATGTCTTTAGTATTTGATTTTCAGATAACTAGAAGATTGTCTTTAATAATATCTGCTTTGGGAATTTCACAATGATGAAACAAGAAACAAGAAGAAACAGAAACTGGAAGTCACTGGAAGTGTTTGAACCAAATAAAAGGGTAATAACAATTTTAGTATATGTGCTGCCAAAGTGAGCACTAAGAGGGTAATAACAAGTAAACCTATCCTTAATTTTATAACCAAGCATGGATTTTCACCTTTGAACAGTAAGAAAGAATTTCTTCCAGAATTATTCACTTTCATTGACAGGAAGTTTTTTTCTAACACAATAACCTCTTTCTTGTGTGATTTTAGACAAACTTAAAGGAAATTTTTTTAGATATAACATCAGAGAGAAGCGGTTTTCTTTCTTTCTTTTTTTTTTTATGATTTATTTGTTTATTTTTGAGAGAGACAGAGGGGGGGGGTAAAGGGAGAGGGAGAGAAATCTCAAGCAGACTCCCTGTTGAGTTCAGAGCCCAAAAGGCTTTATCTCACAACCCCAAGATCATGACCTGAGCCAAAATTAAGAGTCTGACATTTAAATGACTAATTATCCAGGTGCCCCAAAGAAGCAGCTTCCTGTGAGACAAAAGCTATGCCTTTTCAAGCTTAGCTCCATTTCTAAAAGCCAAATGATCTTGGGCAATTCATTCTACTGTGGCGAGCTTATTTTTCAAATTCTTTATCCAGACAATTGGGGCACTAGAACCTCTCTGTCTGAAAGGATTCAATAGAAAATGAGAAAACCACCCTTTCCTTGAAGAAATCTGTCAAGATCACAAATAATTTAGGGTCAGACGAGTTGTCCAAGTCTAAAACTTGGTTTCTTCTTCCAAGCATAACATACAATCTCATGAGGTAAGACAAAGAAGTTTGGATAATTAGTATGAAATTTCAGTTGGCAACTGGTATTAAGCTGATCTTCTTTTTAAAATACTTTATTTTATTTATCTTGAGAGAGAGAGAGTGCGTGCACACACACACTGGGGGTAGGGCAGAGGATAGAGAGGGAGAGAATTTCAAGCCCTAAGGGGGCTCAATCTCATGACCCTGAGATCGCACACAACCTAAGCGGAAACCAAGAATCCCAGGCTTAACTGACTGGGCCACCCAGGTGCCCCTAAATGGATCTTTTTTAATCCTTCTTCAGATTGTAGCTTCCTAAGTTGAAAACCACCCAAAGTTCTGGTTAGAGTGGCAACTCTCTCTGAATCTAGGCACTTTTTCCTCTTTTCTAAAATTTGCTTCACTCCTTTTGTCCAAAGCTGACATTTCCTAGAGCCATCTTGACTTAGCATTACCTATGCAAATCAAGGTTTCTGAAACTCAACAAAGCTAAGAAGATGTCTCCTCAGTAAGAATCACATAGGATGGTACATAAAAGAGAGTAAGGTTTTTGGCCAGACTAATGCCAAATGGGTGGAAGAGCCTTAGGAAGAATTAATCAAAGTCCATTTTAATTTATATGCTTTTCACTTTAAATCCCAATGTGGATATAATGAGCTCAGAATTATAAATGAAAGTCATTTAAAACCTTGGTGCTTTGTGGGCTGCCAATACTTCCAAATGACTGCATTCTTTCCAAGTAGTCACCAGGGACAAAGAAAAGCTTTTTTTTCAATTGCTAAAACCATTTTGGATTTTTCTTTACAAATGGCTATCATAGTAAGTTTGGGCCCCCCTTTTCCTCCCTGCTTTTCCATTTTTTCTTTTCCTGTGCACACAAGTTCTTTATAGTCTAAACCTGACTTTGACCAAAAATGGGTTATCTGCAACAATCAGTTACCTATTCGTTACATATGGTTCTGAATGCCTTTCTGCCTTTTCAAAAACAATTTCTTTGTTCCCATTCTCAGCCATCCTCAAAGAATGAGGACCTGCCACTACTAAAGATGTATTTTAAATGTTTTGCAGGTTTTTAAGGACATTTCAAAGGAAGAGGTCCAAAGACTTTTTAAGTAATATCAGCAGCACTGAAATAAGTGAATAATTTTTAATGGTAAATACTTATGGGAGAAAGTTAATTTTGGTACTTAATTTTAGTGTTTGTTAAAAAAAATGAGTAAAAAAATTAGTCAAATTAAATTTTTGTTATGCTTTATACATGATACACACTATGCATGCATATATATATAATCTTATATTACATTATATACATTATAGATATGTAATCTTATATTACATTACAATGCATATATATATATATAATCTTACATATATACATGCATGCATGTCTATATATAATCTTAGAAACTCTTGCGTATTTTTAAAAGAAGAGTTAGGACTGAAAGACAGCAGCAGCAGAAAAGCTAGCGTGTAAAATGCCATGGGAGGGTATACCTGCTGAGAAAATATAAATGTAAAAGAGATCTGACAGACTTCCTTCATAATTTTACCCAGAAACCAGTAATAGGGATAAAAATGCTGTAAAAGAAAAAGCAATAGCACTTCAATATTTTGAACATATTTAAAGGCTCTGGCTCCATAGTCAACCTGTTAGGATTAAAAACCTTTAAGAATCCTTCATTTTTTTCAATAATCAATTTCAATATGCATTTATTCCATGATTTGCTAGCTTTAATTAGTGAAGTGTTTGGGATAAGTTTTACCTTCATCTACTTTAAATTTTTATGTCTTACTGATATACTTGTAAAGACTGCATTTACATTTTATCTAGGTGTTTCATTTGTTAGGTACTGCTGAAAATTCGGTCATCATAAATGCAAAACATTTTACTCCTATAGCACACACACAGGGTCTTTTTAATAATTCAAAGAGCTTCCTATACCGATGAAGTCATACTGATGAACTCAATAGGAAAATTCTAATACTATTAAGTATAACTTAAACAATTCACTGCAGAAGCCAGGCATAAGAGAGTAAGAAAAATAGATTATAAGTGCTCAAAATATTTTGCTTTTTCTTATGCCAAGGCATATTTTTTCAATGATAGTGACAATTTTTCCTCTCTTTTGTTAGAGTACATGACAGCTACTCAGATACTGGAGCAGGTGCCAGAGATAAATGCTTCCCTATTAAAGTCAAGAATGTCAGCATCTGTGTGCAGTGATGGGCAGCCCTCTATCATTTTTGCATAAGACATCTCCTGGGAAACCTATCACCAGACCTTATTACTACCCTATCAACTTACTCTCAACTCAAACTGTTATTCTTCAATGACAGCCAGCTGTGTTGCACTTTACTTTTTTAGATTCCCTGATAGGTGATGAAAGAAAAAAGTCAAACAGAGCACAAGAAAACAGGTTATTCATAATTTAACACCAAGCAAATCCAAAATCACTAATTCTTTAAATATAGTATTTTGTGATATGTTGATAATTATTCAACCTGATTATATAAAATAAGTGAGTAAGGAAAAAAACAGAAAAAAAGTCAGTAAATAATCTTTTACAATACAGAATTATAGTAGATTTTAGAATGAATTATTAGGGCTATTAATGAAGAAATTAATTGAAAATTCTACTATAATTACAATAAAATCAATAAAGCATGGCTTAATATTTTTTATTTCCTTTGGTGTTTATTTGTAGAAGTCTTTTTTCAGGTGGTTATAAATCAAGAGCCATACTCAAGTTGTGTGATTAAAGGATGATTTTTTTTTTCATAATTTATCAGTGGTGACATGACACACTACAGAAAAAAACAGTCCATACTGAATTGTTTTGAACTAAGAAATGAAACCAAAATCTATTATGGTAAAAGGAGAAAAAGATGAAACTCCTTCAAATATATCAATTAATGAGATTTTGTAGTTTTTAGAAACAGCCATATGTAGAGAATTAACACAAAATGGATATATTTTTAGCATTCTGAAAGTTAGTATGCTTTTGGAGATAGGAATCTTTCTAATTAAGAAGATATATTTAAATATTACCTGGCAAATGGTAATCTTACAAACAGGAAAATAAGTACTCCTGTTATTCTTCAAAAATTTTCTACACCTTTACCTAGAATTATGAGAATAAAGCTTCAGTCTATAATAAGTTTAATAAAACTTGAACTTCCTGGGTCCCATCTGTCTGCTCACTATCTTAGAACCAGCACTGTGTTTACAACCAAGGAATGAGGCTGATCAAAATATTACTGAATTTTAATGAGGAAACTACTTGGTATTGAAAGAAGCCTGGCAAAATTTTGCTCTAAAACTCCTCTAGTATCTTCCTTAAATTGTTAAGAGTTTTCACCTCTTTTATTTTAAAGTATCTATAGTGTTAAAAATGTGTTTTGGTTAAACCACCCAAAGTGTCATCAACACAGATACTAATGATATCAATCATTACCTCAGATTTGCTTTTCTAGGGAAGATTTTAAATCGGGAAGCAGGGTTTTTTTTTTTTTTTTTTGGTCACAATAAATTTGAACAAAATTAGAATTCGAGTGTTTACTGTCTGGTAACACTGATAAGAAAACAATGTCATACATAATCTTGAGTGTAACCTTCAATCCCTACGCCATATTTAAATTTACATGTTAGATGCTTGGACATTCTATATTTATACCACATTATGTTCCAAAAGAACATTAATATTGTAAAACTAGCTAGGAAGGAGATTATTCAGAAGTTTTTTAAAAGTTTTTAAATTAACCATAAAATCTTGTCTCAAGAGCTTTTTCAACCCTTATGATCTCAAATTACTGAGCAAGTCATAATGTAAAAGTAATGAAATACTCTACAAAAATGTTCAATAGAATTTAAAATTTTAACTTAAGGGAATTTGAAAGTTCAATCATTTTCAAAGAGGCTGTAAGGATGATTAAAATCCTGAAGGAAGCCTGGAAGAAAAAGGACACAGTCATTACTGAAAATGTAATACAATGTTCACTCTCAGGTTTCATGTTTAGACTAGAAAGCTTTAATTCAAGGCCTTTACATCAATTTCTACAGAAATGCAATGTTTTCCAACTCATGGTCCATCCACATCCACTAAAAAGCTGTACACGGTTAATAATGACTATCAACTCGAGTTAGTCACACACACGGGGGTAAACTGGAAATGAAAAGCTTCTTCAATTAGCAAAACTAACATAAATGATTTATTTCTTTCTGCTGACATGAAAGGAAAGAGTTGAATGTTGGTGAAGGATAGCATTTAGGCACCCTACCCAAAGGTCAGAGAGCTCACTCAGCATAAATAGCCCCAGAAAAGGTTCAACTTCTCAGAAAAGAAACCATCTATTCCAAAAGGTCACCACATCAGCTTGACTTTTTGTCTGCTATGAGAAAATCCCGTCCGAGCTGGTTACTGTAAGGCAGCCGCTGTGCTATTGCATGACACCCTCCCAAAGAGAAGTCTCTCATCTGCACCAATGTGGCTCCTCCATTTCACACTCTTTCTTGCCTTCCTGGACACCACTCTTAGACACAATCCCATGACTATGCTCTTCCATCTCAAATACCTACTCCCCTACATTTAACATAGGTTTATTTATTTTTTTAAATTAATTTATTTATTTTCAGAAAAACAGTATTCATCATTTTTTCACCACACCCAGTGCTCCATGCAATCCGTGCCCTCTATAATACCCACCACCTGGTACCCCGACCTCCCACCCCTCCGCCACTTCAAACCCCTCAGATTGTTTTTCAGAGTCCATAGTCTCTCATGATTCACCTCCCCTTCCAATTTACCCCAACTCCCTTTATTAAGCCCAGCTGAAAATCACACCCTCTCAGTCAAGTCTAGCGTGACCCAAACTCCTTCTAATGGCCTACAAATGCCCACCTTATTTGATCCTTGCCTCTGCCTCCAGCTCAACCCCTTGGTCACTCCAGCCACATTGAACTTCAGTTTCTCCAAAGCACCACGCTCTAAGCTCTGTCTCATCCCAGTCTCCACCTGGTAATGTTCCTTCCCCCCACCTTGTTCCTGGGTAACTCCCTATCATATTTTGGTCTTTGCTTATTCCCAACTCCCTCAAGGAGGCCCTTCCTATTTATCTAAAGCAGGTTCCCCACCCTCCCCCACTGTCCAATTTCAGTCTCATTTTTTCTTCCCAGCAATATAATTATATTCTTTGGTCCTCACTTTTTTTGGTATCTATGCTGGGATCATTGTCTTTCTTTCTTCCCTCCCCTTTTTTTTTCCAGCTTTACTGAGATACAATTGACATATAACATTGTGTAATTTAAGGTGTGCAATGTGTTGATTCAATACTTAACGTATTGCAAAATGATTACCACTAGAGCCTTAGCTAACATCTCCATTAGCTCACGTAATTACCATTTCTTTTTTGTGTGAGAACATTTTTATTCTACTCTCTTAGCAACTTTCAAGTATATAACACAGTATTATTAGTTATAATCACCAGGCCATATATTAGATCCTCAGAACTTTCCATTTCTTTTTTTTTAAAGATATTATTTATTTATTTGAGAGAGTGAGAGTGCGTGTGAGTGGTGTGGGGGGGGCAGAGGGAAAGGGGTTCAAAGGGGAAAATCTGGTTGAAGATGACATTAAGGTGAGATTTGAAAAGAAGAGCTTTGACAAATGAATACCAGGAATCGGTGCAAGAGGCCCTTATCAGAAAGAAAACAGAACAAAGATACAGGGACAAGAGATACTAAGTGTGCAGGGAAAATAGAGGTAGTAGAGTTTTTACGTGTTGTCCCATCTCAAAGCTAAGTCTTTGCGTATCACGGAGAACGTCTCTCATCAAAAAAGGATGAAAATATAATTAAGATTTTAAGATAATAATTACTTTGGACCTATTCTCGAAGTTTTTGGTAATCTCCCCAGTTCATTATTTATTTTTGGTGGCTATTCTCTCAGCAACTGGATTTGAAGATTTTTGAGGGTGGGTACCATGTTATACACTTTTGTTGGAGGGGTTGAAAATATCAGGGGACATGAGCAAAAGTCAGAGAAGACTAGAGAGCAGTTAGGCACTACACACAAGTGATATCAATGGTTTGGTGATAAAATAGAGCCCTCGCCTCAAGTGGTTGATATTCTGACACAGAGATGAAATGTTGTGTCTTACAACACAGTAAATATGTTAGAAGAAATACAAAAGTATAGAGCACTAGAATTCTGCAAAGCAGATCGTTTAAAAATTAATTACCTTTTCAAGACTGAGAACAGTGAATTTTAGGGATGAAAGGCACAGCATAGGGAATAGAGTCAGTGGTACAATAATAGTTTTGTATGATGACAGATGGAGGCTACCCTTGTGGTGAGCACAGCACAATGAATAAAGTCATCAACTCACTGTGTGGTACACCTAAAACTAATGTCACATTGCCTGTCAACTATATTTCAATAAAAAATGTTTTAGGGGCACCTGGATGGCTCTGTTGGTTGGGTGGCTGCCTTAGGTTCAGGTCATGATCTGAGATAGAGCCCTGTACCTGCTCAGCGGGGGAGTCTGCTTCTCCCTCTCCCTCTGCTGCTCCCCTTGCTTGTGCTCTCTCACTTGCATTCTCTCTCTCAAATAAATAAATAAATAAAATCTTTTTAAAAATTTTAAAAATATTTTAATTAAGAAAAAATAAAATGAATCAATCTATTCTGTATTGGGGCTATTAAAAAATAAATACACTTAACCTAGTGAGTCATTAAAAGATAGCAAATTTCTTTGGTAAGAGAGTACTTATCAAATAGAAGTTTCTCTGCATCAATTACTTGCATAGAACAGTGGAGAATCTCATCTAAAACTTTATTAATGTGGTTACCATAAATACCCCTCAGCGAATAATTCAACTCAGCATTCGCTCCTTATGTTCCCCGCCTGTGGCTTTCTATAATCAATGTTCTTGACTGGAAAAATTTAAATAATATTTTCTCCTCTTACAGTAAAAAGCAATCAATTTCAATTCCCTTTACATAGTCCCACTGTACTCCCATTAGAGCACTTTATCTAAAGTCCCAAACAACTGAATACCCACAGACACACACCCACATACACTTCACATTTGCACTAGGTAGTTAAAAGCTGAGTTGGAGGGATGTGGTCCTTCTCCTTTATATATATTCTGCTGAATGCACGTATTTTTTTTTCTTTATTTCATTTATTCACCCTAGAAAGCCCAACATCCACCTTTATTTTACACTGGAAAACTGGGCTACAAAATCATGAAGAGTCATTTGCCTTTTTTTTTTTTTTTTTTTTAGTTGATGTGTATGATAAATGGGGTTCTGAAAACCATAGATATTTAGAGTTTTCACAGTATCTTAGACAGCGTCTAATCAAGGGATAACCAACTCAGACACAGGATTCCCCACCTCTTCCAGAGTGGAGATATTGTTAATAGATCCCAGTGTTCTTTCCCACTGAGCCAGAGCATTCCTCAGATTCCTTCCCTACATGGTGCTCCAGGCAACCTCTAACCTGTCAGATAAACCTTTTATTATACATGACTCTTCCCATCCAAGTACTAATCAGGCCCGACCCTGCTTAGCTTCCGAGATCAGACGAGGTCGGGCGCGTTCAGGGTGGTATGGCCGTAGACTACATGACCCTTCCCATAGGGTAGAAAATGTATCCTGCAGTTGAAGGCACTTTAGAAAGCTATAATCTATTTTCCGCTACCATAGTGCCTAGTACTAAGCAAAGTGCTCTTTAGTATCCTGAAACATCTTAATAGTATAAAAACATGACTGAAGTTTATAAAACCGACTATGTGTATGGAGAGCTCTTGTCTATGGCATGTGTGTGGGGCTCCTAACCACCCTTTTTCCTTCACCTCAGCATCACTACCTCCTGATTCACTCACTGTGTGAGTTGCTCCTCCATCTTTTTGCCACATCCTAGATAAAGGGCCATCCTGGAGGAGCCATCCTTTCCCTTCTGTTCTTCTCTTGACATACTCCACAGTCATTTTCACCCACATCCGTGACCTCATATAGACTATTTCCTCATTTAGGTCTCTAGCTCAAATTTCCCCCATGTCACACCCATGCTCCCCAATTTTTTTTTTTTAAGTTTTATTTAAGTAATCTCTACACCCACTGTGGGGCTCATGACCCTGAGAGACCAAGAGTCGTGCACTCCTCCGACTGAGCCAGCCAGGCGCTCCCCCCATCCCTGATCATGCTTTCAACTCTGGAGTTTCAACATGCATGTCTTGCTATTACCACAAATTCAACATAAAAAACGTCATCCTGGTCACCAAAACACATATAATCTGTGCTTTTTCACTTTCATGACCTTCATTGCATATTTTACTTCCTCTTTCAAAAATTTTCTCCTCTAACAGCTCCAATCTCTGCCTGTAGACATGCTGTCCACCCTCAAATTCAGCTAAGAAGCAAACACGGCCAAAAGACCATGTACTTGATCCTGCAAACACAGGTTCTCTAGACTTTAACTCAACTCTCAGGTACCTGTGGACTCCTATTATGGAAACTACTATATTCTATACTATGGAAACTTTTACTTATCTCAAGGTTTTACCTTCCTTAAAAGATCTTAAAGTATCTTACGTTACCCTCTAAGTTTCCTTTATATGTTCCCAAGTGCCTACAGAACTACAGTGACATTATAGGCTTATAATATATAATAATAGAACCATTTATTGAGTACTTACTATGTGCCAGGTACTATTAAAAAAGTGCTTTACATACAGTATTTAAGTTACTTTTCACAGAACTATTTCCTTTTTAGATAGAAAAACTTAGTATTTAAATAATTTGTTTAGTATTGACTAGCAATAGGTAATGGGCAGAGAGTAGAATCCAGGAACTTGTTGGTTTGGGGACTGGACTTTTTTTTTTTTTTAAGATTTTATTTATTTATTTGGCAGAGAGATAGAGACAGGAAGGGAAGGAATACAAGCAGGAGGAGTGGGAGAAGGAGAAGCAGGCTTCCTGCAGAGCAGGGAGCCCCATGTGGGGCTCTATCTCAGGACCCTGGGATCATGACCTGAGCCCAAGGCAGATGCTTAACCACTGAGCCACCCAGGTGCCCCAGGGACTCTTTCGACTTGATAGGGGTATCTTGTCTGGCTCTTTCCCCTGCTCAAGAGAGCTCAAGAGCTACCATTTGTTGATTATATATTGTATTTCAGGAGCTTTTCCTACATTATCCCTAAGCTTCCTCCAAAATGATTATTATTATTCCTATATGCATGAAGAATCAAAGCTCAAAGATGTTAAGCTATTTACCTTACATCTCACAGCTAAAAATTCCAGATGCAAATTTTAAACCCGACCGCCTAACTCCCCTGCTCCCCCCACCAAAAAAATCATTGTCATATTTTAGGGGTCCCTCCAGGAAAAAAAATACTACTCCCTTTATAATTATAATAGTAATTATTATTACTTTGTTAGTCACAGGGTGTCATTTATGTGGTTCTATTTCATTTAGATATCCTTTTGATAGAACCATCACTGTATACATTTATAGAAAAAAGTGTTACTCCTGCATTATATTTTGTCAACTTTTTTCTTTACAAGTTGACCACACAATCCTACATAATCCTATAAATAACTTGGCTTTAAAAAAAGCTTGTTCTTCCAAGAATTTGATGGAGTTTAACATTAAAATGATCTTTATATCAGAAAGATAAAAGTTATCGATATAAAATGATAGCTTATATAAATAAAACTAGGTCAGGAATATGCTGAGGGGTCTATATTTAGTACTTGTCTTTATTAATTTCACCAGATCATTATGTTTTGCCTGATACTTCTATTTTTTTTTTAAGATTTTATTTATTTATTTGACAGACAGAAATCACAAGTAGGCAGAGAGGCAGGCACAGAGAGAGGGGAAGGCAGGCTCCCCGCTGAGCAGAGAGCCCGATGTGATGCGGGGGCTCCATCCCAGGACCCTGGGATCATGACCCTTCCAGGCGCCCCAACTGATACTTCTATTGCATTCAGCTTGGAAGGTCAAGATAATACTATACCTAAAGAAATAAGTAGGTACTGATATAAATGCCAAAATGAATCTGAACTAAATGCCATGCACAGAGAGAAACAGGGAAAAGGAAAGATGCAGGATCAGAATTAACATTAGATTTTAAAGGAATACAAGAATATAATTTTGAAAAAGAAAAGTTAGGGGTTGGTGATTTTACTGGAAATTGCCTGACTTATTTATGAGAAACAGTACTCAATACGGAATTAACATGCATGCAGTAACTACCGAGATATTAAAAAACACTTAAAATACAGATATTATTTAAAGTCACATGACTTGAATGTCATTATTCAATTTTGCCATGCTCACTATTTGGGAAAATCCTATTGATTTTGATGGGGGAAAATGCAGGTAAATGTTGAAAATTAATAAAAAGAAAATTTTCCTAAGCAAAGAAATAACTCCAAAAGAGTATCCCTCCATTATAAATAAGTACTAGTTTCTAGAGCTCCTGGAGGATTGTGAGTAAAACTAGACACACTTGCAATGCATTATAAATGTGTAATTACCATTTAAATGGAGGGAGAAAAACTGGTGAGTGAAAGGAGAAAAAGGCATTTTCTTATAGCCAACCAGACGCCGGCATTTCAGGCAAGGATCCTCTAATCTACAGAGTCAGGTTAACAAAGCTATTGTCATTCTGCCACTCACCCTCACCCCTGTAAATGTTGCTCTCTGCCACCAGAAGGAAACACAGGTTAAGTCTTTCTTCTTGATTCCCAGTCACAGTTTGCTCATTAGGCTCTGCTATGCCTAATATGTAATGTTTCAACAGTACATGTTTCCCAAAAGACAGCTAAGAGATACAAAGACTTCTCCTGATTCTCCCTTTTTAATTACTTGGGCACCCAAGTCATAACAGGGAATGAAATTCTGAAGCAAATTTCTAATGACTATACAATTGTGATTGTTAATCTCTTCTCTCCTACCGTCCAACAAAGGCTTTCCTTAGTCTCATCCCTGTCTGTGGGTTTGGCTGGGTGGCAACTTGTGAAAACTACTGCCTTATTCCAAAAAGGCACTGAACATCCTTTTCAAATGAGTTTAAAATGTGTCATATAGATTTTAAAACTCTGGAAAAGAACCAAATGTGTTTTTATCAGGTAGCTGTGAAATAAAGTATAGGAGGGTAAAAGATTTGTCAAAAACCACGCAAATTATGTAGAGAGATCCCTTCTCAGTCACATGTATATTCCAGAAGTCTAATCTATTCCTTTGGGTTGCTGCTACATTTCTTATCATGAGATTAGCTACTTCTTAGGATGTGTTTGTTGAAACCCATTTGGATTTATCAGGGCAGCACATGTTGGTTGGATTAATCATTGCTTCTATCTCAAAAAACTGATTATTTCCAAAGTAAGCATATAAATGTGAAGCATGAAGAATTTAGGAAATCGTGAAGTGAAAGGCTGTGCATAATCAACCATGTGACAGAAGTGATAGGATTATGAGTTACAAGTACCTACTTTTATTCTAGCTTTCTCTTTGTATCTTCCTCTGGCTATTTTACTTGGTATCTTTAAAAAAATTGTCACAGTGGTGCCTGGGTACTTCAGTCGGTTAAGCATCCGACTCTTAATTTTGGTTCAGGTCATAATCTCATCTCAGGGTAGTGAAATAGAGCCGAAGTCCCACATTGGGCAGGGAGCCTGCTTCTCCCTCTGCCTCTAGCCTGCCACTCTGTCTGCCTGTGCTTGCGCTCTGTATCTCTCTCTCTCTATAACAAATAAATAAAAATCTTTAAAAAAAAAAAAAAAAGAAAATGTTTGCTATTCTGTCTTTTAAACTGTTGTATCTCTCAGTGTTCTAGAAGGAAATTATACTCTCTGGCCACAATCTACTCGCTCAGTTTCTGTCCTTTTAGATCTGCTTGTTTCTACTTCCTCAAGACATCCTATTTTTTAATTACCTTCTTTTTCGAGTAAACCTATTATCATCAGTTTATATATCTTTCTCCTCCCAGTCACTATCACAACTAATTACATTCCAAAATTTATTTAATCTTTAAATACAACTGATCTCATTGACCCAGTCTCTGCATTGGGTCAAATCATTATCATCATCATCAATCCAATGACAATGGAAAGATAAAATTAAAAGAAATGTCAATATTTACTTAGGTTGTATAGAAAGCATTAAAGTGGTAAAGGAGGACTGTGCCCTTAATAAGCAGTAGAAAATGTCAAAATCCTGGCTTCTCAGCATCACTATTCTTAGTATTCCCGCAAATCAGTAACAGCTGCTATGGTGGATGCTCCAGGGCCTGCCCACACCACCCCTTCAGGATCATAGCACTCATCCTTCCAGCTGCCACACTCTTTTTAGCAATTGCCTTCAGAGGGAGTTGCCTCACTCAACATTAAGCCTTCTTTTAGAAAGTGTCCCACATCTAAGACGGTTGTTTAGGGGTTGGGGCTCCTATGCCTCAATTAGAGAGGCCATTTAGGTTCCAGAGCTCACCATAAGATTGTTCTAGGCCTCAGTGGTGACCATATGACAATTCAACTGTTCTGTCTGCCCAAGTCTGTTTCTCTCTCTTACAACTGTTTTTCCTACAAGCATTCCCCAGGGAAGTCCTGCAGGCCAGTCTCTGCCTTGGAGCCTATTTAGCAGGGAACCCAGTTTAAGACAGCTACTTTCTTCACATGCTTTCTCAACCCCTTCTCATCACCCAAACGAATCTTCCCCAGTCCCAGTCTTACTCTTTATGTCTCTCTCCTCAGTCTTGTGTCCTAACAAGCCTGGCCAATTCCTTTTCTCTTAGTAGAATTCACTATCTTTTCTTTAAGTTTAGTAATTAGATATGAAAAAGAATCTGTAAGTATTTCTATAATTTGTGCTAGTATATTTTTAATGTCATATTCTAAGATTTTAAGGTGTTGCCATATTGAAGTTTTGGACTGGAATATCAGGTCGAATTTTATAATATTTCACTGTTTTATTTTTAACAGAATATCTAACCAAAAAGCATTAAAAAATTGTGTCTTTAACATTAGGTACTTAAAAGTCTTTATATGATTATTATAGGGTCAACTATATAGTACAAGCTTTTCTGCAAATATTTTTCCCCTGCAATAGCATTTTGATTCAAAGGGAAATGTTCTGGTACAAAAGTTAGACAACAACACAGCATGTGAAGACATTGAACATTTTAAACAATCCTATTATCATCAAGTTCCTTTTTGATGAGTCTGCTTCTGGAAGGAAGAAAGGAAGGAAGGAAGGAAGGAAAAAGAAAGGAAAGAAAGAAGAAAAAGAAGAAAGGAAAAGAGCAAGAAAGACAAGAGAAAAAAGGGGGAAGGGCAGGGAGGGAAAGGGAGAGGAAGGGAAAGCTAAATTGCAAGAAAATAAAGAGGAAATTATTTAAATTCACAAATTACTTTGCATCACACACACACACACACACACACAGACCCCAAGCCAAATTAGCAACTGTTTCCATCCAAGTGACAATCCCAAGCCATTCATCATCCAACATGCTGGAGTTGTTGATAAGAGGGTGCAAGAACTGGATGAGGGTTTGGGCAGGATGACTTTTATACACTGAGATATAAGTGCCAAGATTCTGTGACTACGCTAGTAACATTGGTGGTAACAGTAGTAACAATGTCACAGAAAATTCCAAAAATTTTACCTGTAAAGCTCATTTTGTCCTCAGAGCATTGGATAAATCATTGGATAATGATTTAGTCATTATTATTAGTTAATATTAACAAATGAGTAAACTAAAGCACAGACAGATTTAGTTAGTTGTCCAATATGACATACTTCGTCAATGAAGCTCAGATTTCCAATAAGGCAGCCTGAATAAGCCATTATATTTCCTTTTTCTGCTGCCTTCTATTAAATGTTTTCAGGCAGTGAAAATCATTTACATTGTACAGATTTGGTTTCCACTTACTTTCTTAATAACTCTGATTATATTTCTTAACAGTTGCTTAATAAGGAGGGAAAAGGCATGCAGACAATTCATGCAATACAACTGGGAAGCTTACCGTTGAAGAAACCCTCTTTCTCCCTCTGGAAATCTATCGTTTCCAGTTATCTATTCACCATAGTCTATGAAAAAAGAAAATCAATTTACCTTTGCAAAGTCTTTCTGAAAAGTCAACAATGACTTACCTTTTAAAATGCTAAACACAAAATATTTGTAAATAACAACAGGATCTCTACTCTGGGATTTTAATATTACTGTAATTTTAACATTTAGGGCTCTAAGGGACCTAAAGTCTTAACCGACTTGGGTATGAATTTAACAAAGAGGAAAATGTCAAATATTTTGTGGTGACCACAAGACTAATTGTCTCCATGACAGAAAATCTGTGGAGGCTCAATGAACCCATAATCTCAGCAAATCATCTTCTGAATTCACTTGCTAGAGAAGCATAGACCAAGGACTGAGACGGAGGATATTACTACCACTCCTGGAACACAACTGTGGGTGAGGAGCATCAAGTCAAATAATACAGAGTATATAATGTTTTTCAGGTTCCTTATTTTCCTCTTCCATAAATCAGAAGTCTGCTTATTCTATGTCTCAAATAAATGCTCATCAGACTACCACAAGCAAATGGGTTACCAGTAACTCCCTAATTTGTAAACCCAAAGGACACACATGAATCTCTCTCCCTCCTTTTTTTTTTTTTTTTAATCTCTATGGTACCACTATCTCCCATTTTTCCATCTTCAATTTCTTTTGAAGAATCCTGTCTCCTTTAACCAACCCTTTAATACAAGAATTACCACCCTCGCCCCACCGAGTTTGCAGTTTATTCACTTGGGTGGAAAATAATCCTGCCTTGTGAATTTGATTACATTGTATTCCCTACAATGAATCTAGTGTAACTAATTGTTCTCAATCTGTGAATAGATAACTGTTTCTACCAAAATAAATAAATACCCAACCTTGTGCTCTTTTCAAAGCGTTTCTTAGCCCAGTTTGCTGTTAAGTTTTAAATGGAGGGAGAAAAACTGAAACACAGAACTATTCTCTGCAGTGCTCTGGTTTGATTTCAATCCTGGAAACAGCAATCACTCTGCACTTCAGCTCCCCAACTCAAACAGCTTTTTGGAACAACTCACAATCCTGTTACCAACAAAACAATTTCTACATAAGATGATCTAGGAGTTGGCAATGGAGGGTGTATGTGTTTGACATTTCATCCTTACCCCTACAAGGTTCACCCTGCTTCTTGTTCATATTTAGTATTATGTCCTAGAGGGCCAGAGCAGCACAAAAACCTGGATGCCCCCCAAAGTTATTTTTAATAGTGATTATGAAGCACTTTGTAGTTGCTGTATTTCAATTATAAAGCAGTTTCCTCAGCCATATTCTGATCTAAACATTTTTATGGCTCAATTACCCAGGTGAAAGGAGGTGGGGAGGGCACAGTTCTGACTCCAGCTGGGATTCTAGGATCCAGGCCTGGGTAGCAGGGGAGTGGGAGGACCTGCCCAGGAGCTATGCATGATGAGCTGAAGGAAGCCAAGATTTGAATTTTGTAAGTAAGGGAAACTTTAAATAGTCAAGTTGAGGAGTGGATAGAGGGTCAGGCAACTAGGTAAGATGAAGTACATTAATTCTTCAAGGCAAAGGTCATCTTTTGTTGAATTGCTTTTGTGGAGTGGGAGTTGGGGGAACTGGGAAATCTATTAATATTCCATTTGGATTGGGAATTTTTACCTCTTCTCTATCAACATGGTGGTTTTACCCATCTTAGACTAACTATTGAGATCATAGGAATGTGTCTTAGAAATTAGAACCAAAAAATCTGCTGTTGTGTTTCTTACCCATACTTTAATTTTGATGCCTGGAAAAAAACTAAGGGCAAAACTATCATCTTTGGGTTACTGAGGGTCTGGGACATCCCATCAAGTAAATGAAAACACTTGCCAGCAGTAGGGCCACGTTGAATATAAAATGTGGCTGGTCTTCCAGGAACACAGACTCGAGTTCTGTTCAAAATGATGATGAACTTAGAATTAATGAGGTTTATATTTAGAATAGTTAAGGTCATCATTGAAATTACAGTTGACCCTTGAACATCATGGGAATTAGGGTACCAAACACGTGTTTGAAAATTCATGTATAACTTTTGACTCCCCCCAAACTTAACTACTAAGAGCCTACTATTGAGCCTCACTGATAACATAAATAGTTGATTGACACATATTTTGCATGTTATATGTAATATACACTGTACTCTAACAATAAAGCAAACTAAAGAAAACATTATTAGGAGAATAAGGAATAAATTTACAGTATGGCACTGTATTGATTGAAAAGAACTGGCATAAAAGTGGACTTACCTAGTTCCAACTTTTGTTCAAGGGTCAACTGTATTTCATTACATTAGACTGCATTTATGCAACTTTTTATGACAATTCCTTTATTAAATTAAATTCTCCTTTTATTTATCCACCAGGAGAATTTTAGTGTTTGATTAAGAAAAACTCAATTAAAATAAGTGGATTATCAACGAAAATATCGTTAAGTTAGCAATAGAATTAATAATTGCTTATTGACTTGTCTGTGTCCCCTAAGTATGGTATAAGTTCCATGAAGGTGATGATGTGAACTTTTTTTTAAGTGACAACAACACAGCTTAGGGCATAATAAATACTCAATACATATTTGCTGAAACAGATGAAAGTCAATGAAGCACTAAGTATATTAGCAGTTAAGCATTTATATTCTTTAACATTTGGAACTTTTAAAAGTGCTTTAACTTTTAAACCGTATCTGCTGAATAACAAGAATATTAGATCAAATGTAGTCACCGATATTTTGATGCCCCAGTAGTCATTCAAAGGTAATTTTTTAAAGACTTTATTTATTTATTTGATAGAAAGAGAGAGAGATCACAAGGAGGCAGAGAGAGCAGGGGGGTTGGGGGCGGGGAAGCAGGCTCCCTGCTGAGCAGAGAGCCTGATGCAGGGCTCCATCCCAGGACCCTGGGATCACAACCTGAGCCAAAGGCAGAGGCTTTAACGTACTGAGCCACCCAGGTGCCCCTCAAATGTATTTTTTAAATGAAAGCTGGATATTTATAGAATCCAACCAGGATTTTTGGATTATTAAGTGCAATAAGTCCTTAATATGATGAATTCCTCTAATAGTACACAGTGTTCATTGAATTAACAAGATCTAGAAGATCTCTCTAAAAGAAACTGAAAGGGAAGAGATGGTAGATGAATAGCAGAGCTAACAGGAGCTGAGCACAGTTGTTGGACCATATTTGCTGAGAGACTTCAGGGTTTCCCTTTGAAGCTGCATACAAAAGATGCTTCAGTGATGTATATTTGCTCAGATCCCTACTCTCTTATGGGCATAATTTGCCACTTTACTCAGCACTATACAAAAAAAGGGATGACACTTTAAAGATGCCAGAATCCTGGGAAGAAAATATAAAAAAGAAAAGAACAATGTATTTGCCACAACCTCCTACCACACATGTAATATACACCCTATTGGTTCTTCCTTCTGGATATGTTTTGTTCTAGAGGTAAATAAGAAATGTTCTTCCATCTTACCTCTTCTTTTATTCTTGTTTGTTAATAAGGAAAAGATATAAAGTCTCAAAGCAAAAAAAAAAAAAAAAAGAAGTCCTAGACAAAGTGGAAGCCTCAGGCAAGAAACAGAACATTTGGCTAATCTTTATCTTTTCATAGGCACATTTTCCTTACAGATGAGCCTGTTACCTACCTTATTTAGGGTCCCTTATTTATGGATCTTTCTATCTTGTCTATGGGTATTTCTCAGAAAAGGTGTACAATATAAGGAAAGCAAATAATGCCAAGCTGGCTAAAGGAAAATGGAGAAAATTTTCTCAACATGTATGGACTATGGAAACACTTTACATATCTTCTGTGAACTCCTTTTGAAAAAGGATGCCTAAAAAGAAACTCATTTTTAAAAATTAGAACAAAAACTCAGAAGACTTTTAGAAGAGTGTCTATAAGATGAAAATGAGAATATTTTTCCAAATACTAAGATGAATGATCACAGTGACGAGAATAAATATACACGACTAATAAGGTAATATAAAACCCTAGAAAATGCAAAAGCTGTATAAGAAAGTCACAATGTAAACATGAAACAAGATGAAATGTAGCATGATTTTGAGAAATGGAGAGAAAGAGAATCTATTTGATCAGACACTAAATAATTCTCTTTCAAATAATACTGCTTATGACACAGAATTACATTTTCTATTTTCAGTTTGGTCTTTACTGAGCAATATTTATACAATCATGATTTTTAAAATTATTTTTATTATTTGAAAAATTTTAGATTCAAACTATAGAGCAAGCATTTCAAGATATAAAGATATAGTTACAGGACAAAACGTAAACATTATATACTTGATGAGATCAAATGAGTGAGAATGCTTACAGAGTTTAGGAGCTAGAGGGAGAAAAGAATAAACAGAAGTACAGGGTCCCAAATTTTCTTATTTAAGTAATGGGAGAAGAATTGATTATATAGAGACAGAGCACTAAACCAATTACTCAAAGTAATCAAGTCAATCAAGCTGAACCAATAACCAATAGAAAAAATATTAAACATCTTAAGAGCTAAGAAAGAAAAACCATATTTAAAATTCAAAAATAACAAGATGATAATACCCACTAAGAACAAAATAACATAAGAATATGGATAGTGCAAGATACATTTTCAGCTTTCACGCTGGGGACTCAAGAAATAACATCCAAAGTTAATAAATCATGAGGAGGAGTCATAACCAGATTGCTCAAATATAGGAAGTAATCAAAAGAAGAACTACATTAATATCACATTAGAAGGATTGCTTCTAGGGAAGAGGTATCAGAGGTAGAGAGTGGACAAGTTAAATTTTCCTTTTCATTTTATAATCTTCTGTTACCTTCTGAATGTTCCCCCCCTATAATATAGATATGCAATTTTTATTACATAAAAAAGGTAAAATACTTCCTGATAATTAGCTTAACATTCTCTTCAGTGATATTATCCCCAAGTGCATTCTTACTAAGGAGAAAATGAACATACTGACAGAGGCAGAAATACCAAACGAATGCTGTAATTAATATTATGATGAGTAGAATCATCAGGAATCCAAACATGTCAACTGAAATTCATGAAAAGACATATATTTTAAGTTAATAGAAGAGCAATAGTTTCTTATATTTTTATCTTTTCTAGTATCATGGAATTTGATTTTTAAATACAAATTAACAAATTATGGAAAATGGTATAACATACATCATTATATATTCCAAGAAAACTACTATTAATACAATAATCATCAACATTAGAAAAGAATCTGAGCTGCTACAAGGAGGTAGCATTTAATGTCCTTCATCTCCAGATTGGTAAACTATGAGGCCACTGGCTTATTTTTTTTTTTTCCTGTATCTCTCTCTAAACTCGTTCCAGGCAATATCTCAGCAGAAAAGAGCAGAATCCTCCATCTGCCGTTTTTGAAAAGATGCATGCGGACAGCCGGGAGGGGTTTGTTGTTTGAGTTCAGGAGCTCCTTATCAGAGAGACAACAAATGCATGCTGGGAGAGAGAACTTGCAGATTCCATCATCCCCACCTCCAATGTACATCCATCAAATGAAGCTACAAGGGCAGAACACGAAATGGAAACCGGGCTTCCCATTCATACTGAATATATGAACCGTTACTTGTTTATAAACTCTTTGCTATAATCAGTTATGATTTAAATATACCTGATAGTAACTGAAAAAACAGGGAAATGAGGGCAAAATTCATGTGTGTGTGTGTGTTTTTTTCTTCCACTTCAATTAAGAAATAAACATAGATTCTAGATTGGGTTTTCTCATAGTTAGGGTTTACTAGGAAAGCTTTTCATTTCGCCTGTTCTGGAAACACCTTATAAAGTTCTAGAGCATTTCCCTGCTTTGGTAAGTACCATATAACATACCCAAAACACATTACAGATACAAAGATGATTAACTTTTGCTCATTCCTAGGGAGTCACTGTTCTGAATGGCAATTGTCAGTATAGAATATATTAATTGAAGAAATGTTAAGTTATTGTAATGTTACTGGGCTCAATATGTCCTCACCCCAGGACTAGTGTATAAGAATCTCCTGGAGTTCCTAAAACAGCATAAAACATAAACCTCCCTTCAATAGGTGATGGTTATCATACATTAGAGTACATTAGAGCTGAAATTTAAAGTATTCAACAACTGGTATGGTAAGCTACTCACTAATCAGAATGAATGTTGACCTAGCTTGAGCCAACACTGGCTGGAAACAACCAGTATCAGCCTGTATCCAGGGCAACACCAATGAACAGATCTGCTATATTTTTAATAAAGCAAATATAATAATTTACAATCCTCCAAATACAGTGAAATACAGTATTTGCAAGTTAACTGGAAAAATAAGTACATACAAATTCAAATAAGCACAACTCACCTCTACAGTTTGCCCAATATACAGAACTGAATTGACACCCGAAATTTGGAAAACACATTTTTTTGCAAGTGCTTTCTTCACTGCACCAAAAACACTATATTTGGAAAGAAAAAAATAAATAAAAGCAATGTCCTCATGACCTGAGCCAAAGGCAGACACTTAACCAACTGAGCCACCCAGGTGTCCCAAGACCATATTTTTTGACTCTTGTCCCTTTCTTGCCCTGCGTCCCTTATTCCATAAAATTTTGCTAAAGAGCAATCATTCAAGAAATCACATATACATGAATCCCTTTCGCAGGCTCTATGTTTAGAGAACCAAACTGAAGACATTATTTCATAAAGTAGCAATAACAACTTCAGTAGATAGGGTTTTTCTGTGTGTGTGTGTGTGTGTGTCTCCCCGCCCTCACCCCTATATTCATTCCCATTCCTCTTTTCTATAGCACTCACACCTTCCTCTGGGGATTCCTCCTCTGTTACATGTGGGCTTGATGGGGCTGTCAATCAGGCATGCCTCATGCCCTTCTCCCTTCTGCTCATTGGTGTTCAGATAATCATGTGAAAAACAGGAAAAGTGAATTCTAAGTCCCTTGTTGAAGTAAACAAAAGGAAGGTACAAAAGTGGAAACCATCGCAGGAAATAAGACTAGAATCCAGAAGAGTAAAAATAATAAGGACAGAGTGGGAAAAACATCACTTAGATAGGGCCTACCATAGGACAGGTACCATTCTTTTTTTTTTTTTTTTTTTTAAAGATTTTCTTTATTTATTTGACAGACAGAGATCACAAGTAGGCAGAGAGACAGGCAGAGAGAGAGAGAGGGGGAAGCAGACTCCCCACTGAGCAGAGAGCCCAATGTGGGGCTCGATCCCAGGACCCTGGAATCATGACCTGAGCCCAAGGCAGAGGCCTTAACCATTGAACCATCCAGGTGCCCCAGGACAGGTACCATTCTAAGCCCTTTTATGTATTAACTAATTTCATCCTTATGATAACCCTGTGAGTTAAGAAAACTTATGTCCACTTTATAGATGGGGCCAATGAGGCACACAACAGTCAAATTACTTACATAAGGTCATAAAACCTAGGGAACGGAGGAGCTTGGATTCTAACCTAATTGGTCTGGTTCTGTACTGGTAACCAATCTTATAAAAAACTGATCCCAGACCCCTCCAAATCACTTCTTGCTGAACATCTGAGACCAGCAGAGATAATGACTCATTCCAAGTAAAGAACCACCCCTTAGTCACTGCCTGAGAGCAGGAGGTATATCAAAGGCCAGCTTTTCTCTCATGTTAACCAAAACCGGAAGTCAAATGGAGTCACTTAGGTTGAAATTGAGTCACTTAGGTCCTATACTCTTGGACTGTTGCTTAAAGACTAGAACTGGAGGGGCACCTGGGTGGCTCAGTGGGTTAGGCCGCTGCCTTCGGCTCAGGTCATGATCTCAGGGTCCTGGGATCGAGTCCCGCATCGGGCTCTCTGCTTGGCAGGGAGCCTGCTTCCCTCTCTCTCTCTCTCTGCCTGCCTCTCCGTCTACTTGTGATTTCTCTCTGTCAAATAAATAAATAAAATCTTAAAAAAAAAAAAAAAGACTAGAACTGGAAAGCCAAAACCTAGATTCAGATTATAGCCCAGAGGCTTCTAACCTTGGTTAAGAGTTCTCAGAATTTCTAGGAATCAAGTCCATGCTATCTAGCAGGTTTTCATGGGAGATGAATTGCCAGAAAAACCTGAACCTGTCGGAAAGGACCTTGTGGTTACTCAGTGCTAAGCTGATCCCCAGTCCCCAGTAACCAAGTCCACATCAGCTGAGCTCCTAAAGCAGTGCAGTCCCCAAAAGAGAGATTCTCCCCTGTACCTCTCTCTGATAGATTTTTTTTTCTTTGTAGTTAAGGACAATGGAACCGGGAGTTCCTTCACAGGTTGAGCCTAAGGCAGCCAGATGGGTGACCAATTACTCACTGTTTGGCCAAGGAAATTCAACAGAACATCCACACATCATGCACACCACTCTGAGATTCCGATGGAGCTGGAGGCCCATGCCTAACAGTGACTTTGGGTAAGGACAATTTTAGTTCAGAGTTATTTGCATTATTTGCCTGGAGCATTTTTTTAAATGTAGAGATGGGAAAAATAGGACTTTCACATCCTGAAAAGTCAAAGGGTGAAATACAGTAGACTATCCTTTTTTTGTTTTTTGTTTTTTGTTTTTCCTCTTTTGCTCAGCTTGTATCACCAGCCTTCTCCTGGTATTTGCACCGTCTCTTGTTGGTGGCTCTTGTCCTTAAGTTCTATGTGGTTCTGCCACTGTTAATGAGCTTTGCTCCATCACTTCTTTCTTACTGGAATCATCCAACCCAGTCAGTGGTACTCAGGGTACCCCATCCCTCTGCCCCAGTAACTAGTGCTGGACTGGAGAGAAGACCTGAATAAAGCCAATTAGAATTTTTCTTGAAGTTGTATACACATTAGAAGATACCTGTGGGGAGCCAGGCTCTTTCGAGCTATATGGAAAATGTCCACATTTGCCACAGAAGAAAAGGAGGTCACTACACAGAGGCAGGCAGAGCTGAGAGATGAAAAGAGAGGAAATGGGAAAAACATCCTTGGAGATTTAGCCGTGTATAATGCCAAGGACTTCCTACTTTTATGAGTCAATAAAAATCAGTTTGAGTTGGATTTCTGTTTATTAAATTAGTTGGAGTTGGACTTCTATAACGTACTGCAAAAGGATTTGACGAACACCTTAACTAAGTCTAAAAAGTCTTCAAAGAGCAGAACTTCACATTATCCAGAGGAACTGCAAAATATAGTCAAATCCTTAAATTGGTAGCACACAATTTAAAACAAATTACATGGATTTTTTTTTCTTTGTAGCTAAGGAAAATGACCTACATAAATATGAAGCTATGCCAACCTGACTCTCAAGAGAGTGACAACCGAGAAGTCAGCTAAGAGACTTTAAAATGATGGTTAATATTGCCCCCATGGGAAACCTAGAGGATTCATGTTAGGGTAGAACTCTGTTCTAATAAGCACATATGGACATAAAAATTGACATTTTTATAAGCAAGTATCATTAAAATGAAAACAAACACAGAAAGGGGAAGATACATAATAATGTTAAGCAGTTTGTTCACATTTATAAACCAAACAATATTATACTTACCAAAAATATTAGCTGTTATTGTGCAAAGGGAGATTTTAAAGTCATGGACATTGGGGAGATCAAAAGAGCATTTACTCATTATTTATGGGCAAATATCAAGCAAAGCAGTGGTTACACAGATATATAAAGCACTGTGCTAATTTAGAAAGTGACAATTTAATCAGCAGGTACAATACGTACACTTTACAAAAAAACCCCAAAATCTCTAAGTGAAAGAATATTATAGTTTCAAAAAGAATGGAATAGATACAAAATGTAATAGGAGTTCAGAAGAGAAAGTATTCATGTGTAGTTTCAATGACTAGATGAGGTGTCTTCCAGGGAGGAAGCAGAACTTGGTCTGAGCCTTAAGGAGAAGGTAAAATCTGCACAGGAAGGAACAGAGTCTTAGGCACAGCAGCTATCACAGGGTGAATGAACAGGTGGCAGGAGTAACAATCTGTCATGGTGGAAGTTTGTGGAATTACTCAAAAAAGTAAACTTATCTCAGATTTTGATGGGATTTGAATGCCAGACTAAGGAGTTTGTGCTTTATCCTAACAGGGATTCGGTAGAATTATTATCTTTTTATTTTTAAAAAAAGATTTTATTTATTTATTTGACAGAGAGAGATCACAAGTAGGCAGAGAGGCAGGCAGAGAGAGGGAGAAGCGGGGAGATGCGGGGCTCGATCCCAGGACCCTGAGATCATGATCTGGGCCGAAGGCAGAGGCTTAACCCACTGAGCCACCCAGGTGCCCCATCAGTGGAATTACTTTGAGCTAAAAGGTGATAGGATGAAAACAGTAATCAACAATCATGATTAAGGTTTCAGGAGGGACTGTGGGGTAGGAAATCTAGGATTGTTCCAGTGGAAAGCAAAGAATGAGGACTGATAGGGCTTTATGAACTGTAGACAGAGGAAAAAGTCAGAGAAAGCTGCCAAAGTCTTCTAAAATTATGGGTCTGGGAGAATTTCACCAGTAATAAAGAAAGAAGTAAATAAAACAAAGTTCTTTGGGGAAGGTAAGTGATAAATTTAGTTATATGAAATTTGAACTTGAGATGATGAAAAATTCCAGGAAAAAATGTCAGTCAAGTAATTTCGAATGTGACCCCAAGGCCTAGGGAGTCATTAGGTCTAAGGATATGAATTTGGGATTTATATGCAGCTACCAGCAGAGGCCATAAGACAGCACAAGGGTAGAAATATGGTATTTAAAAATGCATCGGGGTATGAGGACAGACCAGAAAGAGGAGCTGGTAAAAGAAATAGAGAGGTGAGAAAGAAACAAGAGGTTTGCTTTTTCTTTATCCATTTTGTCTGAACTGAGAAAGAAAGAAACCAATGCAAAGTAATAGGTGGAATTTGTCACAAAGGAAACACGGGAATGAGAAAGGTTCTGAGTTTGTGAATGTGCATGTTTCCAAGCCTAACGCATGAATGGACTTAAAGACCAAGAAGTTAGCCTTGGAACTGAGAACTGACTTCTTTATTTGACAGACAGAGATCACAAGTAGGCAGAGAGGCAGGCAGAGAGAGAGGAAGGGAAGCAAGCTCCCTGCTGAGGAGAGAGTCCAACGTGGGGCTCAATCCCAGGACCCTGAGATCATGACCTGAGCCGAAGGCAGAGGTTTAACCCACTGAGCCACGGAGGTGCCCCGAGAACTGACTTCTTAAGGTGGAAAACAGATTAACAGAAAAGACACTGAATTACTTCAGAAAATGAGAGAACTTAAGCCTGACAGAGAGCCTTAAACTTCTCAAGAAAAAAAAAATAATAATCTACCTCTAGATAGATGGTCATGCTAAGTCCAGGTAAGAGAAATAGTTGCGTTGGAGAATAATCCATCAAACCGGTTCTCTATATTTTGTTTTTCAGCTGAGGAACTCACAGGTGATATCCACATGTTCATTGGCATATCCAGATTTGGATGCATGACCCTATCTATCTCTCCTACTCCAGGCCCTAATATATACACAAACACACCATGCACCACACACAATTTTTCAGAAAAAATAATATCAAGGTGGGCATCTTTGTAGGATGTAAGGAATGGGATTTATAAGTACATATTACAAGCATATAAGTAATGATCATTTCTTATGAATTGTGTAGTAAATAAGGTAGTCTGTGGAAGATTCCAAAAAACCCATTGGGTTTGCCATTACTTTGATCCTTTCTATTCCTAGCGATAATCCACATTAAGATGCAATAAATGAGAAAGATGTGATTATGGGGAAAACCTAGAATCTACTCAATTGCAAAACTCGGTCTTCTAATTAGCATTAGCAAAAAAAAAAAAAAAAAAAAAAGACTTATGACATGTTTTGGCATTGTGACACCATGATTGAAAACTATCACTTCAAAGAGTTAACAGTGATTCATATTGATTCTCAACAGCAGTGAAGGCCCAGATGAGAGTTAGCACTGTTTCTTAGCATGGTTTTTGAAATTTTATTTCTTATGAAGAGAAGATAGCAATAAAGAAATAATGTTTTTCCTATGCCGTGTTTATGAGCTATGTGTGTTGGGTGGTAGTACTGTAATGGATTTCTTTTTATGGACTTGTTTTTGGTAAGAATGTTTTTTTAACTCTTAAAAAGGTGAGTCATATACTATTAAATCACAAGGAAATGTTCCCAATAGAATCTGAGGATTCCCTTATAGTTAAGAAAAATAAGCATATACTATATAATTCAAACTGGAATATTTGGGGAATGAAAAGGAGTCAGTATAATAATCTCATCAAGTCAATGGTGGTGAATACCACCATAAAATAGGACAGTCCTAGGCATACCAGGCCATCTGTTCCAGTCCTTAATAGTGTAAGAAGAGCTCAAATGTTCTTGGTTGCTTCATGAATTGACACTTATAAATTCTGGCATTCCCTCTGGGAGGTGGCAGACACTGTAACTGAAAGTCTGGGAGGGGAGAGGATCTTTTTCCAAAAGATGACACCCTAATTCTGTGTTAACCATGTGGAATTATCCCTTAGTTCTCTTCTATGAGGTACTGGGAATATATTAAAAATGGCACTCAAATAGTCATAAGCCCAGAATTGTCATTTTGGCTATGTCTGTAAAAATTTTAAGATAAAACTATCTATTTCTTATATTAGAGAGTATATTAAGTGTAATTTAATGACTTCTAATGCCTTCTAATGGCTCAAGTATTAATTCAAATCAATAGTTATCAAAAACTGTCATGTGCTGGGAAACGTGTGAGGTTGTTAGAGATGCAAAGATGAATAAAACATACACTCTGTCCTCTGGGAACTGAAAATGGAAGGAAGGTAAGTAAGCAAACAGTCTGTATGATATGAGTTACAGTCCAAAATGTACATATTCAAGATCTGAAACAGAAATAGAGGGGCATTGAAGGCGGTATTCTTCTTTGTTTAAAAGGAAGGGAAGAATGCATAACGATGAGGAAGAATGACAGAAATTTTATCAGCATGGGGAGTAAAGTTTGCGCCGGGAGCCTCTAAATGTCTACAAAATTAGACAAAAACCCATAGTTGAGAATGAGTGAATGTGAGATAACATTGGGACATTAAGGATGGCAACAAAGTCTGGAATTGCTGCTGTGGGAAATTTGGCGGAATATTGCTAACCAAAGGAAAGAAATGGGTAGTCTTGGGGCTTAGGTGAGAAGAGAAACTATGAATTTGTAGTTGCACTAAAGTAGATTTTGATCCAATATGCTCCAGAAAAAACGGGCTAATAACGTGTTGCAAATCAGAGGACAGATCAGAGGACCAATGAGGCCCAGGGAATGTAGATCCAACGTAGCTAAAGATGAGAAGGCAAGGACATTAAGGTAGTGGTGATTTTTGCAACCTCGAGTGAAATACAAAACTGTGTATAGGCAAGGATCACCAAGGGCTGCTGACAACACAAAATGTTCAACAAACTTATTTGCTTACTAATGAAAGTCCTCAGCATGAGATATTCCTGCCAAAAAATTAAACTGAAGTTAATCAAGCCTCCATATCTAATTACCAGTTTACAAGAACAAAAAACAAGGGAAAGAGGAACATGACAGAGCACATTATGGAGCACGGGGTAGAGCAAAATCCAGACTGCGGGAAAAGCAATAGAACAAATAGTTCAGTTTCTATAACAAATAAGTTACAGTAAAGAAAAAAAGAGATTTTTAAAAAAAGATTTGATTTATTTATTTGACGAAGAGAGATCACAAGTAGGCAGAGAGGCAGGCAGAGAGAGAGGAGGAGGACCCCAGGATCATAACTGAGCTGAAGGCAGAGGCTTAACCCACTGAGCCACTGAGCCACCCAGGCACCCCAGATAAAAAGAGATTTAAAGGGCATATTAGCCAATTGCAGTGTATGGACTTCGTTCAAATGAACTTTAAAACATTATGAAACAAAAGAAATGGGATTATTTCCTGGATGCTTGATGATATTAAGAAGTTGTTAATTTTTAGGTGTAATGATGGGCTTCTAATATTTTAAAGCAGAGTATCTATTATATATATACATATACAACTGGAATGAGAAGGAGAAGGAGAGAGATTGAGAGAGGGAGAGAGTGGTAAATATTTACAAGTAAAATGATACAGTATCAAAACCCTTATTTGTTTCAAAACAATCCATTTTGGCAGACAGAGGGCATATATGAAATAAGATCGGCCAAGATGGATCTTGCAGGCATATAATTCTATTATACCATTTTCTCTGCTTTCATGTTTGAAAATTTCCATTGCAACACACAAAGAAATGTGGAAGAATATTTCATTCAAGTGAACAGCCATGAGAATTCATAGGAAGGATGCTTGAAGGAGTCATTGGAGAGGGCCAATATGCTGAAGGAAAACTGAGAGATTAAAGGACTAGAGGGCAGTCTTACTGATGTCAAAAAGTACGTGTAAGGGGAATGAGAATTTAGGAGCCGCTGTAAATTGTGCAGGCAGGGTTCAGGGTGTGGTCACAGAAGCGACTTCTTAATGCGGAGCTGAGGAAGTCAGGACCCTGAGGGACCAAGTGTGTCCGGGCCTTCGCCGAGTTTGAAAAGCCCGTAGGTAATAGCATGAATTGGGTGGAGATGTCCATGAGCCAGGAATCCAGGTGCCCATCACATGAAGGAGTGGCCTTGATGAAGATAAGAAGGTGCCCAGAATTGTGTGTCCACATCCCTATGACAGATACCAGTTGCTAGAGTATGCTCTTTTCTAATTTGTGATTCCATGTCTCCTTGTCTTCGGTGTTAATTTTTGGCTCTCCAATACCAGTTATGGTTGAATGGTTTTGTTTTTTTAAAATAATATTTTATTTATTTATTTGACAGAGAGAGAGATCACAAGTAGGCAGAGAGGCAGGCAGAGAGAGAGAAGCAGGCTCTCTGCTGAGCTGAGAGACTGATGTGGGACTTCATCCCAGGACCCTGAGATCATGACCTGAGCTGAAGGCAGAGGCTTAACCCACTGACCCACCCAGGCACCCTAGTTGAATGGTTTTTTGTAAGGGTTGCTGCAAAGCTCTCTGTAACATCATTTCCCTCATTTCTTATGGCATTTCTGCCTCTTTCCAAATCTGAAGTGAACAATATTGTCAGCTACCTAATCATCAGAGAAGGGAACCTAGCTACATTGTAGTTAAGGAACAAGGTGTCATCCTTTCTAGTGTTGGGGTAATAGAGTAGTAAGGAAATTTTCACTGCATCTCAAAGGGATTGACTTTCCTTGACTTACAAAAAATTCTTCCCAAAGTATAATTCTTTTTAAGCAAAATTTTTTGTTTTTGTTTTTGATGCATAATTTTCTAAAAGTACATTTACAAATGTGAATTATGTGACTTTATCATTCCCAAGACAATTTTCTCATATAAAAGTTAACTTACTTTCTTATCTTCTGTGCATAATTGACAATTTTTCTTTATAGTACATGCTATAAAAAAAGTGCAAAAATGTAAATGCAAAGACCATTTACTGCTTAATTTTATATAAAAGTACATTTCATTTAGTCATTCCTGTTTAATGGCACACACAACCATACCCCAGTGTTTTATTGCATTATTTTTATATATCTAGACACTTTCCCCTTTGGTACTATTTAAATCCTAACTCTCTTATTTTCTACTATTGCTTGGAAAAATATAAAATGGCATTATCCAACTTTGATTAGCCAAGTACGTTCTGAAAAATAACTTCCAGGGGTGCCTGGGTGGCTCAGTTGTTAAGCATCTGCCTTCTGCTTAGGTCATGATCCCGTGGTCCTGGGATTGAGCCCATTGGGCTCCCTGCTCCCTCTTCCACTCCCCCTGCTTATATTCCTTCTCCATCAAATAAAAAACAAAAACTTCCAAAAAACATTAACATTAACATCCTGGGACACTGGGATCACCTGAGCCAAAGGCAGATGCTTAACAGACTGAGCCACCCAGGTGCCCCAGTCCTTTAAATATTAACAAAAAATAATTCTCTATCTTGTTGTGCCACAAGCTTTAAAAACTTCTCCCAGGTGAGGATTTTCATTCTTCTTATTTCATAAAAAAATAAAAAATATAATTAATATTCAAAAGTTCTAGAATAAAAATTTTAAGTCTGGAAAAAAGGATTTTGATGGCTCTTTTTCTTACTTTAACATCTCTGTAAAGTAAGTAGGGTCTGAAATTAATACCCTAGCTTTCATGTGATGCAATACCAATAAAGACACTCTATTATTTTGGGGGCCAGAATTCATAAGCTGTGTGGGAAAAGTCAGACCTTTCTATTTAATTTCAAATTGTTTGATTGGATACAGATCTGATTTAGCTGAGAGGAGACTTAGAGGAGTTTTTCAAATTAAGCCCTATTGAATATTACTTCTCCTTACCCAAAAGTATCATTTTGGAACCTCCAAAGGGAATTTGAGTAGAACACAAGGTAAATGGGAAAGATGCTACTGCTCAGCTATGTTGGGGACAGTGGCTTTAGGCTTATTTCAGGAGGCAGGAGCAGAAGAAAAAAAGGCACGTGACTTGGCCACCATTCTCCAAATTCTACTTGTTTCCCACAGCTTTTTTTGCACTGCTAAAATTTTACATTGGAATAATGTTAGATTTACAGAAAAATTTCATAGCTTATACAGAAAGTTCCTATATACCTCTCACCTGTTTTCCCCATGGCTAATGTCTTACATTATCAAGGTACATTTATCAAAACTAAAGAACCACCACCAATAAACTGCTTTTAACTAAACTCCAGATTTTATTAGGATTTCATTGGTTTTTATATTAATGTACTTTTTCTGTTCCAAGATCCAGGATCCCACATTGCATCTGGTCACCATGTCTCCTTTAGTCTGTGACAGCGTCTCAGTCTTTCCTTGTTTTTCATGACCTTGATGGTTTTAAAGAGTATTGGCCAAATATTTTGTAGGATATCCTTCAATTTGGATTTGTCTGTTTCTCTCATGATTAGATTGAAGATGTGAGTTTGGGGGAAGAATACTGCAGAGGTGAAGTTGCTACATCATACCAGCAAGTACATGGTATCAACATGGTTTTCATTTACCTTTTTTATATTATATACATTAGAGAAAGTTGAAGACATAGGGCTGCTGCTAGATAGGACATTTTTGTGTAAACTAGGAAAAGGTGAATCTCTGAAAGAACCAACTAGAAAAGTTCAAATCCTTTCTGAGCAGCAACAGCCAGGAACCAATCCACCTTCATGGGAAATATAAACCGGCCTTCACTCTCAGATTATGTGGAATCCTTACTCAGCAATTTCTAAACATGTGTTTATTGAAAACAATTAGACCCAATCTTCACAATCCTGAAAGGTGGTTATTATTATCCCCACTTTACTGATGAAGAAACTGACCCCAGAAAAGTCAATAACACACTGAAGTTCACTTGCTAGTAAAAAGAGTGTGGATTTGATCTGTTTTGACCACCAGCACCTCTCCCTTCTCCTGGGAAATATAACCCATCCTTCCTTGGCAGGATGCTCCTTCCCCAACATTAGACACATGGTACAATTGGTAACTGCCTTCTTCTACAACAAACTCCCTGGTCCCAGGCAGGCATGTTACGCTATACACACTTGAACCAAATGGGGCTAATCCCAGACCACACTCACTGGTCTAGGGAGGGGGAATATGAGCAAGTCAGGCAAATGAAAGTCTTCCTCTGACAATTTACAGATTAAAAAGTGCAGGTTAAGAGGTGGCAGGGAGTCACTTTCTCTTTGGAAAATTGACAAGATGGAGCTGCCAATGACTATAGAAGAAGTCCTGAGGAGGAAGCTTAATAGGAGTGAATGAAGTTGATACGCAGAGAAAAGGAGAGAAAATGAAGGAGAAATATAGAGATGATGGTGATTCACTCATTTCTGAGGTCCCATGCATTTCTTCTGCTTCACTTAAGTGAGACAAATTATGTTTTTCTTATATATAAAATCTTGGTTTCTCACACTGCATCTAAAAACATTCGAGTTAGTATAAAGTCCACAGCTTTGTTTCTTTTCACTAAGTCCTGACAAATTTTCTTGGTGTGTTCAACATTAGCAGAAATAAATGGGTACTTAAAAAAGGAGAAAACCTGGAAGACTTGTCTCCTATTCAAATTATTTAGCCTTCAATGAATTTCCTTAGAGAAATCTGCCTTTTTATCTCATTCTGTTATCTTTACTTTGAGACTAGTTTCATTTATTCTATTTTTTTTTTTAAGATTTTATTTATTTGAGAGTAAGAAAGACAATACAAGAGCACAAGAGCAAGAGCGTAAGAGCAGGGAGAAGCAGACTTCCCACTGAGCAGGGAAGCCAGATGTGGGGGCTCCATCCTAGGACGCTAGGACCATGACCTGAGCTGAAGGCAGATACTTAACTGACTGAGCCACACAGGTGCCCCTCAGTGAATCTATTTCTTATTTGGTGGTTCTCTAGCTCAGAGCACTTTTGGGGAAATTTGCATTTGTTCCTTGAGTTGTGTTTTATTCTAGGATACATTATTTCTTTTCTGCATGCTATCAAACTCCTTAATTTCATTATTTAGTTAGCTATGCAGTGTTTGCATAGTTGCTCTGTTGTCTATTTTCATCTTACTCATGTTTGGATTGCTGGGTTCAGAACTTGTACTGGTGCTGACAGGATGAAGGTGACACCTTGACCACCTTACAACCATCCCTGAGATGTTTTTCTGAGAACCTACAGTTTTATGGTATTTTATATTCTATTTATTCAGTTGTTCTCAGCAAGAACAACTTGGGAAGAACTCAAGTGAGTCTATGGCAAACTTGATTAGAATATCTGGGTTCTATACTCTCTTCTGAGATTTTTGTCATTTTCCTCTTCCAGGATTCTAGCTAATTGGAGGCATTACCCATGTCCATAAAATGAACTATAGATCTGCCCCTAAATGGAGTTTGCAGCCCAGGAACCGACCTTTCCATCAGAGACAGATCCATTGTTCTGTTTTTCTTTTTCTCTTATTTCTCCTATGTAACCATTTCCTCTGTTATTCTTCAGGATGGTAAAGAATGGTAAAGAATAGGATACCCACTCAATGTGCATCTCTCTAGTTCCAGGAGAATTAATGAAAATTCTTGGAATTCAATTATTCACTAGTTACTTCTAAAGGATAATGGTGGTATTTGGAGCATTGTCATGTTAGAGTATTCTTTTCTGATGCAGAATCTTTCCTTTATTTTTTCCCTTGGCTGTCACTTGCTTTTTGACTATCCTCCTTCTGTTGTTTGGTTGCTCCTGGTGAAAGAACATCTCTACATGTGAAAAAAAAAAAATATATATATATATATATATGCATGTATATATATTAGATATTGGGGGGAAGATTCCTAACCCAAAGTTCCAAGTGCAACTGTAACTTCATAGAAAATTTCTTACTGAGCTCTCAGATGTAAGTTAAAAGCTCTGGGGATCAAAGCAACCCCCTTTGTGGTAGGTCTCACTTGTGGGATCATTCAGAAAGTCCTGTGGCAAAGGTCTATCAATCAGAGTGCTAGGATGAGGTGGGGATCATAGTAGGGATTGGAATCACTTTCTCAGATTTGGAGCTGAAGGAATGATGTCTAAGAAACCATGTTCCTGTTCGATGGGAAGGTTGAATGCAAGCACAAAGGGCAAATGCCTCGGCTAGGAAGCAAACATTGGAGGGTGGGGGGGTCCAGGACTGGCTGAACCAGGCTTTCCTTCACAAAGGGACACTGTTTCCACAGAAACACTGAACAGGGTTGGTCAGCCTTAGAACTTAGCTAACTATAATCAGAACCTTCAGTCTTTGGAGACCAGATTATGTTACCTATAATTCTTGATTTGTTTTTGTCTTTGTTAACTCCTTTCTAGATCTTCATCAGCATTTTAATAAAGTCTTTAGAAAAATCCCAGTATGACTCCAATTTGCTAAGGAACAAAAGGAAGCATTTGTTTCTATGCTTGGCCTATGGTTTTAGGCACTGTTTGTGTGGAGAACATGGTGGAGATGGCACTAGAACACTGTTCCTCTTGGAGTATGTATGGGGATGACCAAGGGGTCAAAAGAGAGTAATCTATGGGAAAGATGAAACCAAAGGAAACAAGCTAGGCCTTTTGATACAGCCTCTCCCTACTCCTCATCCTCTCAAAGGGGAATCTTAGTTCAGGACAAAGTGGAAACCTTTGGGTTTGATTTTAGCAAGGAAGACCAATTTCCTTACAGATATTAACATTTTTTCAGACTCTAGAAACCAGAGAGCAGTAATTCTTACAGTCTTCATACAAATTGCAATCTTGCCTTTACAGGGCATTTTCCCAGTAATTCAAATCCTGTCCTAATTCTATCCATACAATTTCAATCTAGGATACTATAAAGCTTATTTCCAGGTTCAAGAATTCAACTCAGCATGAATTTTAACTTTCCAAAATTTCTTCAGCTGGGGAGGAAAACTAAGGGAAGTCTCCAGATCAAACCAATTTTTCCTTAAGATACAAATCAAGCAATTTATTAATTAAAACCTTAAAACACTAGGACTAGCTATGATTATTGGGAAGAATCTAATTAGCTAATTTACAGCTTATTCCAAGCACAAATGCACTATATAGGTCATGCAAAAAGTGAGGGGGGATAGAGGCACATGCTTTTCCAAATTTTTAAACCGTTTTAACTCACTCTTCACATTTCTGATAAATTAATTCAAGTCCAATTAAACTGGATTTCACCAAACACATCAGGAGACTTTAAAAATATCTTCCCACTAATGCTAAACAGCAACTTTAGAGATGAAAATTTCAGCTCGCCAGAGTGGCACAACCAAAAGGAAATATGGTGGCAGTGGTGTGTATAGGGCATCAGCCTCTGGGCTTGGAATGACTTACCATCATCCAGAGACTTTGATCTCTGTTTTCCCCTCTGTCTGGAGACATGGGAAAAATGATCCTCAGAGAAGCTGATAAGCAGTTGAATGAAAAAGAGGGAGAGGAAAACTGGCAAGAATATTTGGCCCCATGCCCGCAGCCAGCACATTGTTCCTCCAGCCTGGGTTCTGCCAGTTCCAGGCCAGTTGGACGGCAGTGGGCAGCAGGTACGAGGTTGGACAGGCAGACCCCGACGGGACTATGACCCGACCAAATCACAGCACCTTCTGAGGCAGCCCCTTCTGAGCCCTGGACTCTAGCATAATTCACAGAACCTTAGAACTTATAGTGTTCCAAGCCAGAACACGGAATGTTGGTAATGCAATCCCGGCCCGCCCCGCCCTCAGGTTTCCTAGAGCCCTGACCACTAGGTAAAGTTCGCCCACTGGGCTTGATAGATCCCTGCTACAGAACTGTGGTTTTTTCGTTTTGTTTTAAGATTTTATTTATTTATTTGACACACAGAGAGATATACAAGCAGGCAGAGAGAGAGGAAGGGAAGCGGGCTCCCTGCTGAGCAGAGCCCCGATGTGGGGCTGGATCCCAGCGCCTGGAGATTATGACCTGACCTGAAGGCAGAGGCTTAACCCACTGAACCACCCAGGTGTCCCTGTCCAACATCATTCTTGAGCCTCCTCTACATCATTTTCCTCCAGCTTTCCCAAGTAGTGCACACTACAGAATTGTTTTTGGAGCGAGGCCTGAATTCTAATGTTCACCGTTCAATAGTATGGAAAGCAATTGTACCTTTCTGTGCTGTTTTCCTCAGATATAAATGAAGCTATTACCATCCACCCCATCCCAGGGGGTTTACTGTGCTATAGACAGTGAAACTGATGGCTCTGTAAATCCTTGATCTTTTCCTTAACTGGTTCATGGGCCTGTGGCAGGCTTTGATGTAGTTTCCCAAAGTATGGTGCATTTTAAGTGGTATGCAGATGGATATCTTTTACTTTCATAGTTGTTAATTTATTTATTAAAAGATTCATTTATTTTAGAGAAAGTGAAAGAGGGAGGAGGTAGAGGGGGAGGGAGAGAGAAACTTAAGCAGAATCTGAGCTGATGGTGGAGCAAGACATGGGTCTCCATCTCATCCTTGAGATCACTACTTGAGCAGAGACCTGAGCCCAAACCAACAGTGGGCAGCTTAACCAAATGCTATACTCAGGTGCTCCTGTGAATTTATTTTTAATGAGTACTGTAAAACTGTAACTAGTGGGTATAGTGATACAATGGCAGCAACATAAATTTTAAAAATAAATCTATGTTAAAACGCTGAGTTTCAGAAATATAAATAATGGTACAAAATTTAAAGGATATGATAAAATTGTTAAGGTGGTTCCAGAATGACTGGAATTTGAGCAATATTATCCCTGTGAAGGGAAAGTTTGGGGCATGGAAACTTGTGTTTCACTGGGTCCTACCTTGCTCTGTTTTTCAAACAAGAATGATGGAGTTGTCCCAAGGCCTGGCATATTGATCTAAACTGCACCTTGAGGACTCTGAGCTAGTACTGATTATAAAGATGGAGATGGGCAACATGTGAGCAGAGTTTCAGGCTTTTTCCTTCCCTATCTAGAATGCAGAGGACAGACAGACCGTGGGTTATTAGCTATATATGAAAAATGCTCTTATAACCTGACAAGAAAAGGACAAAAAAGAAGAAAAACAATGGGGAAATGGACAAAAGATAAAGACACTATTATAGGAAGGCAAATCCAAGCAGTCAATGAATGTGTGAAAAAATATTTCAAAATATGCTAGTACTAGGAAATTGTAAACTGAAGTAACAATGAGCTAGCACTTTGTATCCATCAGGTTGGCAAAAATATTAAAACAAAGCTAATACATATTTCTGGTGAAGATAAGGAGAAGAGTACCATTTTTGACTTTTTGGTGGAACAGGGAGTGTTATCATGCCTATGGAAAGCAACCTGGCAACAGCAATTAGAAGTAAAAATACATATATATTCTTTATGTATGTGTTTTTGTTTGGGAATCTGCCATTCACCAAGTGAAGGTATGAAGTTCTCATGGTATGAATGGGACCCCAAAACCTATCCTGAAAGTGGATCATGAAAATTAGACCTGAAAAAATCAGAACATGGTACTTCCCTGGCCACCATGAGGTAGATGGGTGGGCACATGACCCATGCTGGTCCAATCCAAGTTAATCTCAGAGCTTTTGCTAGAAATGTTAGGACAAAGATATTTATCTTTCTCTAGATTCAAACTTGAAAGGATTTGAGCCCTGTAGCTGCAAAAAGCCATCTTGAAACTATGTAGTGTGGGGCTATGAAAATGACCAGTTAAGAGCGTAAGTGACTGATGGCCTCAGCTGCTGTCCCTCAGATGTTCCATCATATTCATGCCAAGTCCATGTTTCCTACAGGCTGCTCTCAGCCAAGACTAAACATGGTAAGAGCACTTGTCCAGAATGCCTCTAACAGAAGATTTTGACTTGAGGACTCCCCATCATCTGGTTGAAACTTTCTTAGAACTAGGCTGTACTCTGAAATCCTTCCAAACAAATTTTCATTCCTTCACCTCGTCTTTACAGGTGTCATCCCTGTATCACTGTTTGAAGGTTCTCTTCACCTTCACTATCTCCCTTTCTGTTATCTTCCCCAACTGTTCTCAATAAACCTCTTGTACTTCTAATCGCATCTTGGCAGCTGATCCTTGAAGGATACACATTAACACAAATACTATTAGAAGTGTTTGGAGAAAGCAAATGGTAAGGTAAAGCTTTGAAACTGATTCAGTTACTACCCAATGGGTAAAAATGATACCATCTTGAGCAGTATATGGAGTATGAATAGTCCCTGGAAAGGGCTGATGACTGAATTGCTAAAAAATCACTGGTGGTAAAATATTTTCCATCTAGGAAAATGATCTGATGGAGAGGAATGTCCTGGCAGATATAATGATTCAGCCATTTGAAAGATATAGGGGAGTGGGTGCCTACAAGGACAGCAGAATGGGTTGGTTATAGAGTTGTATTGACGCTGTACAAAGGGATAATGAGAAACCAAAGGCTACTGACTAGCAGGAAAAGACTAAGTGTGAAAGCCAGAGGATCTCTTTGGTAGACTTTATCCCCTGTAGTGGGAATGAACACAGCTAAGCAGCAGACTGACGGCCTGATACTGACAGTGTTCCAAAGATATTTATGTGTCGAGCCAGGCAGGTCTTATGCGAAGGCCAGAATTCTGGCTGGGAAAGCTTGGCTGAAACATGGCTTCTGTGTTTAAGTACCACCATCTGGCTTCTTTTACTTTGGGAACCTCATTAATTCCATGGGTATCAATGGGCCTGGTTCTGTGACTATTTCTATTGCCAGTTTTGGTTTATGAAGCAGACATACTGAACATCTTAATAATGCAGTTCTCTTTTTACCCCCATATTCCTGATGGCCTTGGTAAATGGATGGATCCTCCTGAGGATGTGATGTTGACTCTGCAGGTCCCCCTGAAATGTCAGAGCTTGTGGAGGTGGACTCCCCATATGCTGGGAGTCCCTACTACCCCTTCTCCTGTCTAATAGGCCAATAGCTAGAGTTAAACTCAGTAGAATCCAGATGAGACAGAGTGTGTCTGATAAGAGAGGAAAAAAAGTACATTTCATAGTATCATTAGCTTATATCAGCAGGAGTCAGTGAGTACCACTGATACTGAAATTTGAAAATGTTTATCAAGGCACTGAAATGTTAAAATGGATAAGTAAGATTTCATTGACTTGTGGATACTTTCATATGACATGGGATTCAATAGCCTAGCAAGATCCCAAGGAATGGGGCAAATTCATTGCTTGGATGACTTTTAGAAGCCTAAAGAAAGTGAGAGCCAACCTGGAGGAAAGTCATAACATATAAGTTGTCTACATAGAAGGAAGAGGAAGGAATAGAAAGGTTGAGAGAATTGGGCTTACTCCAGCAGATGCATTATGTGAGGTTAGAAAACCCACCAGATGATTATGTTCCAGAAGAGGGTCCAGAGAAAATATCAAGACCATCAGAAACATGCTGCTGGGGCACCTGGGTGGCTCAGTCATTAGGTATCTGCCTTCAGCCTGGATTGTGATCCTGGGGTCCTGGGATCAAGCCCTGCATCAGGCTCCCTGCTCTGCAGAAAGCCTGCTTCTCTCTCTCCCACTCCCCCTGCTTGTGTTCCTGCTCTTGCTATCTCTCTCTCTCTGTCAAATAAATAAATAAAATCTTAAAAAGAAAGAAAGAAAAGATAGATAGATAGATGCTGCTAAGAGGGCACTAGTGTTTAGTGATGGCTCTCCAATGCAGGTCAAGACTGATAGTAAAAGCAGTAGAAGAAGGGAACTGGGCTTGCTTATAGCCAATGGGAATGATAGAGCTCCCAAAGTAATAATGGTCAAATGGTGGTTCTTAAACACAAAAATTCAGAAGGCCACAATAATCAAAACAACAGCCAAAGTCAGAGGGTCAGCAAGTGGGGGCTTGAATCATAGGAGATGGTAAAAAGAACATGGCATTCCTTGGGGTAGAATAGAGGGCCATCAAGCAAGGGTGTTGCTTAATCCACAGTCAGAAAAAGGTAGGAATGGAAGAACAGGAGGCTGAGGGCATAGCTCCAGTGAAAAGTTTCAATCCTTTGCTCAGCTTCCAAACTTGAGCCAATTTTCAAATCCAGAATTCATTGACTGAAGAAGCGTCTGGGTTCTAGAAGGGACTCCACAAACAACTGCATCAAAAATATACTATGATGATTCTCCCAGTCCATCCCCATTCACTGCAATTATTTATCAGAGTGATTGTAACATGGAAAAAGAGGAATATCTCATATTTTGAGGACTTTTATACACAGGGCCTGAGCTGACATTGATTCATGAAGACCCAAATTATCACTGTGTCTAATTCCATCTTGGCATCTGCTTCTCAAAGGACTCTACTTCATAAGGGAACGGCCAGCATGAGAATGGAGTCATTTCAGAAGAAACAGGATTCTGCTGATCCATTTGGACACTAGATCGGACAGACCCTGGAGTCAATTTGTTCTGTTATCTGAGTCAGAAATTCCCCTTTTGCTTAAGCCGGTTTGACTTATGTTTTCTTATGCCTCTTGAGCATTCCTTCCTTGAAAGCAACATATTAAGATCCCTCAGAGGAAGGAAAAATGATGATAACAGATGTGACTATCATTCTTAAGCAATGTCCCTGTGCTCTTTCCTAGAATTGATCTGAATATCTGCAAAGGGAAATATGTAAGTCTACAAATACCATGTATAAAGCTCTTTTGTTCATAAATCAAGCTTGCTATCTTGCTCTTTCTATCCATATGCACAAAATGCATATGGATATGCATTTATTATCTTTCTATCCAAATGAACAAAAATTATGTTTTTCCAAATAAATAAAAGATAAGGGGAAACCTTTTTTGATATTGTCCCAAATTAAGAACAGAAGATTGTGATTTTGGTCTGTTACAGAAAACCTGTAATTTTCAGGGCAGAATAGCAGAAAGGATCAGGATGCTACCTCCCTCAGAGCTTCACTCTGTTGTCCCTAACTATAAGCTTTCCCTTGCCCAAATGTACACCTCACCAGCTCTGAGTTCCTGAACCTGTTCAGATTATTGCAACATCCCACCTCAGAAAGAGAGCTGAGAAACTGATGTTACCACCCATCATTCCTGAAAACCTTGCACTGACCTCAGTATCTGCATGCTTTATGAATGAGGTTTCATTGCTTCATCTTGCCCAGAGAGTATCATTTGCCCAGAGATGTAGCCCCAACTCTGGCTGACTTGGAATCAGCAATCTCACATACTCCAGACATAACAGTTGTCCCTTATTCATCACCCTCCCAAACTGATCTTAGCTGATGACTTTGATTACTATTTCACACAAAATGGAACCAGTCAAGAGGAAATCTAGACTCCACCTCCACATTTATCCCTGTGCCTCCACTCTTATTTTCTGTTTTTCTGCCTGTTGCTATAGAGGGATTATTCATGCTCCTATTCAAAAACCAAACCTGCCCCAAGGGTACTAGATCTCACCTTCTACATCACTACAGCAGCACTGCTCCAACAATTCACCTCTTCTTCTCCTCTTCATCCGTATGCTGCTGACTCCTAAGTTTATATCTCCAACTTGGACCTTTCCCTTAACTCCAGTCAAATATATCAAAATACCTACTCAACATCTTCAAACAATGGCAAACAAACATTTCATCTCTGTATGTTCAAAATTTATGATCTTTCTCCTAACAAAATCAACCCAAGAAGGTCCACATCAAGACACATAGTAGAGGTGCCTAGGTAATTCAGTTGGTTTGGTGTCCGCCTTCAGCTCAAGTGATGATCTCAGGGTCCTGGGGTCAGGGCCCAAATCAGGCTCCCTGCTCAGCAGGGAGTCGACTTCTCCTTATGCCCCTCCCACTTTTTATGCTCTCTCTCTCATTCTTTCTCTCTCTCTAGCTTGCTCTCTCTCAAACAAATGGAGAAAATCTTAAAAAATAAAAAAAGACACATGGTAGTTAAGGTGACAAAAAGTAGTGATAAAGAAAAGAATTTTAAAAGAAGCAAGAGAAAATAAATCAGTTACATACAAAGGAAACCCCATAAGGCTATCTGCCAATTTTTCAGTAGAAATTTTGCAGGCCAGAAGAGAATGGCATGACATATTCAAAGTGCTGAAAGGAAAAAAAAAAAAATCTGCAGCTAAAAAAACTATCTGGCAAGTCTCTCATGCAGAATTGAGGAGATAAAGAGTTTCCCAGACAAACAAAAAATAAAGGAATTCATGACAACTAAACCAGCCTTACATGATTCCTAGAGTAGAAGGCAAAGACCATAACCAAGAGTAAAAAAAGTAGGAAACCCCAAAGCAGTAAAAATTAGTGTATCTATAAAAATTAGTCATGGGACTCACAAAATAAAAGGATATAAAGTATGACATCATATAACTAAAACGTGAGGAGGAGAGAAGTAAAAAATAGGTTCAAACTTTAGCAACCATCAACCTAATATAGACTGTTACATACAGAAGATGTTATATACAAACCAAATGGTAATCACAAAACCAGTAATAGATATGCAAAGAAAATAAAGAGAAAGGAATCCAAGTATATCACTAAAGAATGCTAACTAATCATGAGAGAAAAGAGCAAGATAAGAAAGGAGAGAGAAAAACTACAAAACTACCACAAAACAAGTAACAAAATGGCAATAAATACCTACCTATCAATAATTACTCAAAGTAAGTGGACTAATAAGCACTCCAATCATAGGATATAGGCTGACAGAACAAACAAGACCCACCCATAAACTGCCTATAAAAAACTCCCTTCAGACCTAAAGACACATGTAGATTGAAAGTAAAGGGATAGAAAAGCATTTATCATGCAAATGGCTATGAAAAGAAACCCAGGGCAGCAAAAGTTATACAGGGCAAAACAGACTTTAAAACAGACTATAACAAGAGACAAAGAAGAATACTATATAGTCATTAAGGGGATAATCCAACAAGAAGATATAACAATTATAATTTTTTTAAGAATTCAATTAGCCAACATATAGTACATTATTACTTTTTTATATAATGATTCAATTTTAAGTATTTATGCACCCAGAGTGGGAGCACCCAAATACTCAAAGCAGTTAATAACAATTATAAAGGAAGTAATCAATAGTAATATAATATCAGGGGGTTTTAACAGCCCAATAAACGGGCCATAAAACAAATCTCAAAAATTAAAAAAGATCGAAGTCATGCCATGTATGTTTTCTAGTTATGAAACTAGAAATCAACCACAAGAAAAATCTGAAAAGAGCAAAAATACATGGAGGTTAAATAACATGCTACTAAACAACGAATGGGTCAACCAAGAAATCAAAGAGGAAATCAAAAAATACAAGGAAACTGGGGTGCTGGGTGGGATTAAGTGGGTTAAGGCCTCTGCCTTCGGTCAGGTCATGGTCCCAGGGTCCTGGGATTGAGCCCCACGTCGTGCTCTCTGCTCCGCGGGGAGTCTGCTTTCTCCTCTCTCTCTCTCTCTGCCTACTTGTGATCTCTGCCTGTCAAATAAATAAATAAAATCTTTAAAAAAAAAAAAACAAGGAAACAAATGAAAATGAAAACACAATGGTCCAAAATCTTTGGGATGTGTCAAAGGGTTTTTTTTTTTTTTTTTTTTTTTTTTTTTAGATTTTATTTATTTATTTGACAGAGAGAAATCACAAGTAAGCAGAGAGGCAGGCAGAGAGAGGAGGAAGCAGGCTCCCCACAGAGCAGAGAGCCCGATGCGGGGCTCGATCCCAGGACCCTGGGATCATAACCTGAGCCGAAGGCAGAGGCTTTAACCCACTGAGCCACCCAGGCACCCCTCAAAGGGTGTTTTAAGAGGGAAGTTTAGAACAATACAGGCCTACCACAAGAAGCAAGAAAAATCTCAAATAAACAACCTAACCTTACAGCTAAAGGAGCTAGTAAAAGAAAAAACATACAAAACCCCAAACCAGATGAAGGAAAACAATAATAAAGATTAGAACAGAATAAATGAAATAGAAACAAAACCAAACAAACAAATAGAACAGGTCAATGAAACCAGGAGCTGGTTTTTTGAAGAAATCAATAAAATTGATAAACCTTTAGCCAGACTCATTAAGAAAGAAAGAAAGAGATAGAAAACTCAAACAAATTCAGAAATGAAAGAGGAAATATAACAACAGACACCACAGAAATATGAGGCATTACAAGAGAATATTTTGAAAAACTATATGCCGACAATTGGACAACTTAGAAGAAATGGATAAATTCCTAGAAACATATAACCTCCCAAAATTAAATCAGGGAGAAATAGAAAATATGAACAGATCTACCAGCAATGAAATTGAATCAGTAATAAATAAAACTCCCAACAAACAAAAGCCCAGGGCCAGGTGGCTTCACAGGTGAATTCCACGTTTAAAGAAGAGTTAATATCTATTCTTCTCAACTATTTCAAAAAAATAGAAAAGGAAGGAAAGCTTCCAAATTCATTCTATAAGGCATGCAGATACCAAAACCAGACAAAGACACAACAAAAAAGGAGAACGAGAGCCCAATATCTCCAATGAACATGGATGTAAAAATCCTCAACAAAATATTAGCAAACCAAATCCAACAATATATTTTTTAAAAATCATGTGCCATGATCAACTGGAATTGATTCCCAGGGTGCAAAGGTGGTTCAGCATTTGCAAATCAATCAACATGATATGTCACATTAATAAGAAAAGGGATTAAAAAATGATCATTTCATATGATGCAGAAAAAACAAAATGCTGACACCTATGTGATCTGACACTTCCCCACCTTGTCTCTCTGGCATCATCTATTATTACTGTCCTCTTGTGTGATTAGGCTACAGCCAAGGTGGCATCTTTGTTGTTCCTCAACTACATCAGACATGCTGTCATCTCAGAGCCTTTATGGTGCCGGGAACATACTTCCTTCAGATAGCCCATTCATTGGTTAACTCCCTCAAGTCCTCCAAGTCTTTGCTTAAAAGGCATCTTCTCAGTGAGGCTTAATCTGAACCACTTCAGAGAAGATTGGAACCCACACCCGTTCATATCAGCAATCTCAATCCCCTTACTATGCTTTATTGTTCCCAGGTAGTATATTACCTAAAACACTGAATAATTTACTTATTATGTTATTGCTTTTTTCCTTTCTCCTATCCACAAGAATATAAGCTCCAGTAGGGATTTTTTCTCCTTTGTTTACTGATATAACCCAAACATTACAATAATGCCCAGCACATAGTAGGTGCTCAATAAATACTTTTAAAAATTAAAGCTTTATCCCAAAATCATTTATCACCTTAGTTCTGGTCTTATACTGCAAGTTCCTTCTAGAAATCTCTACCTGAATGTCCTTCAGACACCTTAAACTCAAGATGCCCAAAGTCAGAGTCATCTTCCAGTAAGGATAAGGACAGGCCACCCCAGGATGGTCCACTTTGGCATGAATATTATTGCAATCAGCAATCAAGACCCTCCAGGCTCAAAAGAAATTTTGCCTCTCCCTTAACTACATAGAGGAATCTAAACTGGGTAGTCTCTCCCAGAATAAGGGTTAATAGCAGGGATAAATTTTATCTGAGCCACCCATTTGTATGGCATAGCAAACATGTAATTATGAAACATCTGCTCTTCTTATCACTCTGTGAAGTGCATCCCTTTCCTCTGAAGTCGCAGACCCCTACCCACTTCTCCTTAGTTAAGGATGACATATATACCTCAATTTGCCTGACTGTCTTTGCAACGTCCATGTCTGTGTGGATTCCTTGGGCATATACAATTACATTTTATTTTCTCCTGTTAATCTTTTTCATGTCAATTTGATTCCTAGTCCAGCTAGAACAACCCTTGAAGGGGGACAGGAATTCTTGTTCCCTGAAATTCTCTTATCAAATTTGTTCTTCCTCCTGTTTTCTGAATTTGATTTATAGCATTAATATCCATCAGTTCTGGAACAAATTCCTAGCCCTTTTCTAATGCTAACAGGCATTAATTATATTACTTATGATCCTTTAGTCAAACACACACTTTTTTTCATTGCCTTAGCCTCTTGCATTAGTCTTTTGTGGATTATTGTCTATTTGTCAGTACAAAACAATTTCATTCCTTGTGTACAGGCAAAATTTGTTTTCTTTCTCCTTTGCATTTTTTCCAAATCACCTTTACTCTTGCCTTTATCAAAAGCAAATGTATGCCTATTAAAATCATTTTTTCAACTCTTTCACAGCTTTTGCAGTTATCAGGTAGATAGAATTAATGTTTGTGTAACATTTTAAAAATAGAGAAAAATAGCTCTTTTGGGTTTTTGTCATCAATTTCAGTGTATAGATAGTGGGGGGGGGGGGTATAGTCCCCTAACACCAACAAACAATGCCCTGGACACCAGCTAGGTTTCTACAGTTCAGCTCAATTCTGACACTATCGACCCAGAGACAGCATCAGATTCCACAGGTTAGGGTTTAGTCCCACAAGTCCTACAGTCCTACAAACTTCTGATATCAAGCACAAACTCAGATTATCACTTGTGCCTTTGACCAACCAGCTGTAAATTGGAGGTTCCCATGACCTCCCTCTTGAGTTTGATTAATTTGCTAGAGCAGCTCACAGATCTCAGAGAAACACTACTTCCTAGGCCCCTCAGGATGTAAGTCAGGAATAGCCAGGAGGAGATGCACAGAGTATGGTATGGAGAAAGAACACAGAGCTTCCATGCCCTCTCCAGGCAGCATGCCTCCCTCCCCAAATTTCCATAGGTTCACTAACCTGGGAGCTCTTTGAACACATCCATTACTTTTGAGTTTTTACTGTAAGGGCCTATTTAGCCAGAGCAGCTCCACCTCAGTTGAACAGCCATTTTGTTGTTTATGCAGAAGAAATAATTCCTAGGTTCGGGCTGCCTCATGCGATCCAGTCAGACAACGGCCCTGCATTTGTGAGTTCAGTCTTACAGGCATTGGCCAAGGCCGTGGGCACTAACTGGAAACTACATTGTGCCTGCCGGCCCCAGAGTTCTGGGCAAGTAGAGAAAATGAACCGGACTCTTAAAGAGACCTTGACAAGGCTAATTCTGGAGACTGGAGGTGGATGGGTGGATTTTCTTCCTTTTGCCCTCCCCAGGGCACAATGTACACCCTACTTAAACAAGGTGACCCCATCTGAAATAATGTTCACCCACCCCCCCCCCCCCGCCACTCTGCCCTCGGCTACAAGAGGTTGCCCTAGCAGAAATGACTGATCAGTCTGTACTCCAGTCACTGCAGGCATAACAGTCTGTCTTAAAAAGAACCCACACAGGGGTCTGAACTGCCCACACTGGGATGGAGACGGAGGTGGAACCACATCCTTACCAACCGGGGACTTGGTTTTGATATGCTACCACCAAGTGGAAAACTTGGAGCCTCGCTGGAAGGGACCGTTTACTGTCATCCTGACCACCCCCATGGCAATAAAAGTAGACAGCATCAGGGCCTGGATTCACATGGGTCACATCAAACGAGCTGAGGACAAGGACACGTCCCAGAGCTGGACGCTGCTGCTGATGGACCCTGCCGATTGTGGACTAAAGCTAAGACTCAAAAAACAATGAGTTCATTGAGTTCATTGTTGCTCCTAGTAAGTATAGGTGGGAAATATAGACAATTAGGGCTTGACATACTATTTCTAGAAAAAGGGGGACTCTGCGTAGCCCTAGGAGAGGAATGCTGCTTCTGGGTAAATCACACTGGAGTCATTAAAAACAGTCAGGCAACCCTAAAAGGAGACTAGAAGAGTCAAGTATTTGACTAATCTCCAAAGAAAAGAGGGGAATGTAAGGGCCTATTTAGCCAGAGTGGCTCCAACTCAGTTGAACAGCCATTTTGTTGTTTATGCAGTAAAACTTAAACTGACCCTGCCCGCCCCCCAGGGGAACTTACTTAAAAGCAAGTCCAGGAAACCAGTAAAATATGGTCAACCAGTCCCTGATAACAGAGCCCAAATACAAGGGCGGTTCATGTCAGGTGGAAATAACAGAGCCGGAATGCAGGGATGAGTCGGGTCAGGTGGAGACACCCAATCAGTGAAGTATGCATATTGTCTCCCTAGCTACCAAGGAGTGTGGGCCCGGCCTTTTGGGTGCCTTTTGGGCACCAATTCTCACCAAGGAGATAGACTAGTTCAAATAGCTACTATGGGGTGAATTGTAATTCGATTGGCCACCCGTGTGTGACCTAGCATGACTGTGCAGCTTTCTCTGTGTGTTGCAACCTCATTGGCCACCTGTGTGTGGCCAGGCTCAATCACATGGCCTTTGCTCTATAAAAGTTAGTCTGTGAGGCTGGGGGTGGTCGCCCCCTCTGTAACAGGTGGGCAAACCTGACTGGTCGGTTTGATTCTTGATGCTGGGCGTGAAATAAAGCTTTGCTTGACCTTCGCTTTATATCCGTCTCGCTCCTTTGATTACAGATCTAACATTTACAAAGGCTTCTTTGACATAGCATGACACATTAAACTTCGGCCATTGGCAATTGATACAAACCTCCAGCCCATTTCCCTTCCGTAGAGATGGGGTGGGGGAAATAGAAGGGAAATATCCAACCAACCCTCTAATCACAGGGTCAGTTCTCCTGGCTACCAGCCCCCAGCCCTAGGTGCACTCTAAAAGTCACCTCATTAACATAACAAAAGACAACTTTATTGCTCTCCTCACTTAGGAAATTCCAAGGGTTTTAGGGAGCGCTGAACAAAAAATATGAAGACCAAATATATATTTCTTATTATAAATCACAGTATCACAATAGCCAACAGACTAAAAACAAAACAAAACAACAATGCACAGCCCTAAATGACTAATATGATTGCTAATGCCACCTGCTGGTGGCAACAGAAACATGTTTTTAGTTGGGATAACAACTTTGCTCAGATTTACCCAAGTATGTATGTGGAACATTTAAGGGTAAAGGAACTTCCATATTAACGTTCTTGACTTCCTGCATTCCTTCTTTGTCAGTCAAGACTCCAGCAAGAGGGTTAATGAAGAGAAGTAGGGGACTGAACAGTGAGGCATGGGCAGGAATAACAAGAACAAAGGATGGTAGAGCACCCAGGGACAACCACCAAAGGGGACCTCTTACCGGTCCTGGGAACTGAAGGGGCAAAGTGGGGCCAGAAAAGCCACAATCTGGAGAGAGCTGGAGAGGTACTGGCTGATAAGAGCTTCGGTCTTAAAGCTGGGGAAACAAGGTTTGGCTGAGGGAGCAGAAGGAATAAATAGCCCCACCTCTCTCTTCTACTACCTATCTTTCCAAAGCCAGAAGGACAAAGAAACTCCGTAGGCAATCTGTAGAGGTCACAGCAGGGGAAGAGAAGGGTGGAGAATGGATTTGGAAGGTGAGCTGGTAAATAACCAGCATACCTTCCCCTCACAAAATGAAATGACCTCTCCTTTGATTTATAAATCTGTGTGCGCATGTGCATGTGTCTGTGTCTATGTATATATATAAAATCACCTTGTATCATGGATACTTATTTTATGTATTTTGCTCTCTATGTTCATCCCAGATTGAGTTCTTACAAATCTCATTCATGGTGGTAAGTATACCAGTACCCATATATATATATATATAGGAGGAACTCAGAAATAAATATTTTTAAAAATGAATAAATGAAGGAATACTTACTATCTGTTTGCTGGCTTAAAAATCTTGCTGTGTGTAAAAAGGGCAACATATACTCTTTTTTATCTTATGTCTTAGTGCCCAGTGAATTTCCTCTGGTTCCTGAATACAATAAGGCAAACACTATAGTTTTTCTTGATCCTCAGCTCTAAGTTTATGTGAGCAATAAATTTAAATAGCAGATCCTAAGAGAGTTTCTCCCATGGATTGGCTTTTAAAAATAAAATTTGTAGCTTATTTAAAAATAAGACTAGCTCCCTTGTCTTGTCTTCTAGATTTAAAAATCCACACTTTTAAATGGAAGTGATGAATTGAGTTTATTTCCCAAAAAAGCACTAAAGTCAGGCCTTAACGCTTTCAAATAAATTCTCAAAGCTGAACTTTAATAACTAAACAGCCTGTTGAAGGCCAGCAGATGAAAAGTCTCCAGGATACTACAGATTAATTAGTAAGCACTATGAAAGCCAACCCCAACACACAGAAATTATGTTTATGGTGATTGATATTCCTTTGCTCTGACCATTATATCTGTCAATCTCTGAGCTGTGGAAATTATCTGAAATGACATTTGAGACAAATATGCATGTGTACTCATCACTTGCTATCTAATTACTACAGTTGGCTTAATGACTGGGTCACATCAATTTTTCAGTAGTACTGCAAGAGTAAAGCAGATAGTTCTCCAAATGTCATATTCCCTTTTACATGGCCAACCAGCGGAAAGACAGCATGGTGGAGATTGCTTTCTTATATCCTGTTGTTATAGAAAAGAAATGTTTATAAGCTATTAGACATTTTTGAGGGCACATATAACATGAGAGGGACCTTTCCCCCCCCAGATTTTACTTATTTATTTGACAGAGAGGGTGAGAGAGCACAAGCAGTGGGAGCAGCAGAAGCAGAGGGAGAAGCAAGCTCCCTGCTGAGCAGGGAGTCAGACTTGGGGCTCGATCCCTGAACCCCGGGATCATGACCTGAGTCGTAGGTAGATGCTTAACTGACTGAGCGACAAAGGTGCTCTGAAAGGGACCTTTTGAAGGAAAACATACATTCTAGTTAGTTATGGTGGTTAAGTGCATTGTTCAGCAAATGTTCCACTATATTGAGTTTCAGGCATCAGTTGAATTATATTATGGTGAAATTTGTGATTAAGGTAAGCTAACTCAAAATGACAAGCCAAGGGCTTTTAAAACCCACATTTCAATGAAATCTGGCAGCTCAAAAACAGCTGCTCTAAGTCTGCTCCTCTAATATTTCAAAGGAAGAATAGCAACGGATTTCTGATACCATATGTGCCAACTGCAGAAATTCTAGAACAGCCTGAGAGACCTGGGTGAAAGGTCACACTCTACCTTATACAGATGGTACGTTTAATTATTAAAAAGCAATTTTTAATCATTTAGTCATTCCAGACCCTGAAGTGAAAGGTCTTCTCAGATAACATGAAGCTTGTGGCAACCTAAACTCTGCTGTCAAACTTCTATAGAGCCAGTAAATAGCATATGTGATTTCATATTCTAACTTGATTTACATTTTCATGTGAGTTAATTTTGTTTTGCAGGCTCTGAAAGTCATTTTGTGGGGGGAAAAAATTGAAGGTCATGTCTTTGGCAGAGAATCTGTCTACCCCTTGCAGGAAAATTAGATCTAAATCCTTTGCTTCAGACTGAAATCAGACTCAAACTCCTCAGGAGGATGGCTAAGTGGTCCCTTTTTTTCAGCAGAACTGTTTGCAGCTCTGTTGGAAAATTGTGCATCTAGCTTCAAAAAGTTTTTAATGAAAATACCCTTAGCTTTTGTTCATTACAACAACCCCAGCAAAGTGTCTGGTATGTAATGTTCAGTAAATGTTAGGTCCTCCTTTCGTCCTTTCAGCAAATGCATGTATGCACACATTCACACACATACACTGGAATTCAAATTTATGCAATTTGGCAAGAATCACGGAATAAAATCAAGGATAATTCCACCAATCAAAGGACAAAATCAAATGCAAATCAAAAGACAAAATCAAATGCAAATCTTGAAACTAGTATGTCTGTTAAAGTAAGAAAATTCCACTACTGATGTGCCAATAATAATAGCAACTATTTATTGATAACTTATATGTCAGGCACTGTGCTAAGATCTTTACTTGTTAATACTCACGGCAGTTCAGATGGGAAAGTGTTATAATTACCGCCATTTGACAAATGAGGAGACTGAGATACAGAGAGATTAAGAGACCTGTGAGTTCATACAGTCGGTTAATGTAGCCAGAATGCTAAACCAGGTCACTGAAATTTCAAAACCCATGATTGTGTCAAGACCCTTCAGCTAAAGACCACCAGAAACGCACCTGAAGTTGAACACAGTGGGTGTATTTCTTAGAACAGAGCAGGAAGATGCACAACATAGGAGAAAGTATGCTATCTCAGTAAGAGGGTATTTGAAAGGAGTTATTAAAGGATTTGGCCTTGTGTTTGGGGAAGGGCTTAGGGAAGCAAGACTTTCCTCTGGATTGGATGTTCCCAGGAAAAGAGGGTAATACTATGATTGGGTATGTTAATAAATCTTACAAAGAGGGAGGAAAGACTAGAGAGATGTTAGCAACAACAGTTACTCAGATTAGCCAGGATAGGGATATAGAGGGTCACTGGAAAGTAGGTAGAAGGTTCAGGATTTGAACTGTGGTGGTCCTCTTTGGAGTCTGCACATTTACCTGCTTTATAGGCAAAGGCAAGGGGAGCACAACAAAATTAAAACAAGGACAATGGGAGAGATGTTTTAGGGAGACATCTCCTTGGTAATGTATGGAGCCAAGGCATCAAAGAAGGGGACTGACACCACAGAACTCCCTTGAGGGAGCTAGCTAACTGCTCTAATAGTTTGAAGTTAAAATTTAAAAAAAAAAAAAAAAAAAAAAAAAAAAGTCTCTTTAGAGGACTTTTTTGCTTTCCTGGAAGCCATCTAGATGAGCCTACCCATAAGTGTCCACCAAGCAGACTATTCTCAGTTTTAAAAGACTTAGCCCTGGGACCCCTGGGTGGCTCAATCTGATTAAGCATCTGACTCTTGATTTGGGCTCAGGTCATGATCTTGGGGATTGAGCCCCTGAGTTGGGCTCTCCCTCTGCTCCTCTACCTGTTGGTGCCCCACTCTCTTGCTCTCTTTAAAATAAAGAAAAAAAAAATATTTAAAAAGCTTAGGCCTGTTTTTCATGTGTGTGATAAGGCTGCTTTCTTCAAGAGGACTCAGGTCCATGCTGGTAGCCTGCTGTCCTCAGTGTACTTGATGGAGGCTCCCCTCCATACATTCTCAGGACCACTTTCAGAGGTGATATCTCCTTCTCGGGTCTGAGACCCCTTCAATGCCACTACCAACAGGGTGTGCCAGGAAATTGCACTGGGCTTTGATAAAAGCATGTTGGGGGAGGAATGAAATAACTATCTATTGTGTCGTGCTATACAGCAATTCTCCCCTTTACCTGTGTAAGCAAACCCTGGTTTCCTTTGGGAAGTCCCCTTCCCTAGCACATACAGTCCTGGAACGACATGGAAATGAAGATGCCCTCCCTGCCACCCTTCTTCAGTCCAACAAAAACATACACCAAGGAGGGGCTGCACAGCATGAGTCAGGCAATCAGTCTCTCTCTTCTGGAGTCTGAATCTCGAGTGGGGAATCTGTGTAGAGCTGACAAATGGCAGTTCTCTGCAGAGACTATCCACTCATTCCTAGTTGCCTAGATTCCCAGAACTGCCCTTATCCCTTTGCATTCATTCCCTTTGACTCTCTAAGCTACCTAGAATATTTCCAATAACTTTTTGCTTAAGTTAGTTCCTATTGTTTTCATCCAAAGAGGCCTAATTGACATATGGAATTTATTTGATAACGTCTTCTCTTGAGCAGAGTTTTGGAAAAAGGTCCTTTAGTGATGTCAGTTCAAAATAATGAGAAAAGACATAGAGTTAAAGCTCTGGCTCCCAGTTCACATGGAAACCAGAGTATGCTTTCCCAAGAGTCTTGTTTTATTAAGACTACTGGGTCTTTTTGCCCAGTACTGATAGGTGGTCAGAATAAATGGCCACAAAGATAATGGGTCTTTGACCTTGATTTTCATTACCTGACTCTAACTTTTCCTCTCAATGGAAACAGATAATGTTGCATTCACATCTCATCTCCAACTTGTTTTATTAAAAAACAAAAAGACAATACCTTTGTTTCAATTTACAGAGAAATCTGATTAAGAGCTTCTTAAATCTAAACACTGTATCTCCAAAAGTCCACTGTTCTATAAAATCACAGATAACGTTAAATGGGATAATATGCTCTTCTTGAAATAAAAGTGACCCATTTGCTTCCAGTTCTTGAAACTTCTGGTACTCCATCTGAAGTCACACCAAACAATCCTCTGAGAATAAAGTCTTAGGGTAACAGAGCAAGGAAAGAATATGGTTATAACTACAGCTTTTGAAAAACATGCAGGATGGGGGTTAAGAAAGCATTTCCTGAATACCTACATTTGAACATATGCTTGTAGATACTGGAGAATGATTATATTTTAGAAATCAGATATCCTGTAAGCTTTTTATTCTGTAAAGTAGCAGGTCACACTGAGAAATGGAATCATTTAAAAATGCTTGCCTGTGCTTTTTTTCAAATGATTGCCCACATGGAAAATCCAAGAGAATCTACAAGCTATTAAAACTAATAAACGAGTTCACAAAGTTTCCTTGATCCCAAACCAACAGTGTTCTCATGTACCAGTTATGACCAATTAGAAAATGTAACTGAAATGAAGATCCCATCCACAATATCACAAAAACTAAAGGCATTAAACTATTAGTTTTCAAACCAACATAATCCCAAAACAATACTGAGCATAAAACAACAAATTGCAGAATGGTAGATATTTATATAAATGACAAAGTTTACATTTTTATATAAATACCAAAAAAATCTTGTATTTAGAACATGTAAATGCAAAAGTACTATATAAATATTTATGGATTAATATAAAAAATTTTGTTTTTTGGTTTTACCTCCAGGTAGTGCAAGAAAAAAATGGGACTGGGAAAACACTGGGACTTTATTACTTGAAAAAATAGCCAAAGCAAACATGGCAAAATGTTAAAGTATATTGTAGGTAGGTTATTATCCTCTTTAAAAGATTATTATTATTCTCTATAACTTTATATTTCATAACAAAATGTTTAAAATACTATTGTAACTGTGAGGAACAGAATATTTTCCTTATTTTTCTCTTACACCAAGTGGACAAATTGAGAACAAAATAAAAATCATTCTGAATGTGTGGGGTTTGTTGTTCTTAGAAACGTGAAGTTAACAATTAGCCAGTAGAAGAAGTTATGCATGAGATAACTCGGAACCTCTAGGACCAGAGTTGATGTTCTTAAAATAAACATCCTTCCACATTTCCCCTTACGGAGAAACTTCTCCCTCAAGCTTTTATAAAACAGAGGTGGTAATACAGGTTTTGCACAAGGGGGAGGTAAGATTGGTGCCAATTTTACCACTACTTGGTGACCTTGGAGAAGTTACTTTCTCTTGGGTTCATTTGTAAAATATGGGTATTCAGTTTCCCTTTCTTGCTGGCTTGTTATGCAGAAAAATGAGGAGAAATATATATATATATATATATATATATATATAGCTGTTTACTGTTATAGAAATGTTAGAGGATTCTATGTATACACTTTTCACTGATTTCTGGATTGAATTTCATGAAAAGCCAAATATAGCTGTTGGGAAGTACAAACACAATCACACTTTGGAGAAAAGGAGTAGAGTCTGCCTAACATTAAAGTCTCACTATCAGGAAAATGATAATTTGCAAACAGGACATAATCCTGTGGATTATTTTTGGAAGAAAACGTACCAAAGTGTTTGTTATTATAGTGCTTTTTTCCCAAGTTACTAGAGAACTTTATTTGAAAAACTTCATTTTTATCTTATCAGACTAAGACATTTGATAGAAATTAAGAATGCCTTAGGTTATTTTTGTTGGGACAAAGGCTAACTTCTGAAATTTAAATGGAAAAAGAATGTCAGCTATTTTCTTATTTTTATCCATGTATGTAGAAAGGCAATTGTTAAAACCAATAACTCAGTATTTCCACTGGGTTTGAATCCAGATTTTGCCATTTGCAATTGGATGCCAAATAATTTAACCTCTCTGCTTCAGTCTCTTTCCTAGTAAAATGGGGATGATAATGATACCTACCTTTAGGCTATTGGGCTTTTAGGGAAGACAATCATATCTCTCTCCACAGGTGAACCTAAGTTTTGTGGGACCTAAAGCTTATATTTTTGAAGAGTCTCTAAGTGCAAGAATTTGACATTATAAATACAAAGTAAGTTATGAGGTCACAGAAGGAGTCCTGAAGCTTTATTAACTTCTTGGGATACCTACCTCTGCTTTTCTCCACTCTTCAGGCCAGGAACCAACTGAGAAAGTAGACACAAACATCACAGTGTGATATCAAAACACAGTCAAGCAATCTCTTATTTACAATTCAAAATCCAAAAAGTTCTAAAAGCCCAAAGTATTTTCATAACTCATTTGGCAGAAAAATCCAATTTCATCTGAACTCATTTGACAGTAAAATCTAATCTGAACTGATGTGATATGGTCTTATTTTATTCCACTCAGTGTGAATATTCATACATTTTAGTGCAGAAATAATAATGTTTGATAATGGAGAGTTGTCCCAGAAACCAAAAATGAGCCATACAACCTTTCTAAAATCTTAAAATTTCTGAAGTTTGAAACCCACCCACCTGGTCCCAGGAGTTTCAGATAAGGGGTTGTGGACAGTGTCGTATTTATTTCTGACAAAGCTGAACTGAGGAATACATCAGAACCCCAGAAATACAAGGGCAGAGCTCTCCAGAGCAAGCTTAGTACTCAGAGGGTCAGAGAAAACCCACACCTTCCCCATCAGGCGAACAAGCCTTCCTTCTCTCAAACTCACCAATTCTCCCAAACTTGTCCAGAGGAGGAACAAGTTACTAAAGGGGCAAGTTTGAGAAGCCCAAAGAACTACTCCCAGATGTTTCCCTCAGAGGGAGTCAAGTGGAAACATGGGAAATAGGAATAAATGTTCTCCACTAACAATGGGGTTATTGTGAAGATTAATCAGAACAAGGACTTAAAGAGTTTAGCTTTGTTCTTGATCCACAGGAAGCCCCAGTATATGTTATTGTCACAGGTAAACCTCCTGCACCTGAGTCATTTCCCTCTGGCCTCAATCTCAGGACACTGTGACCTTTCCAAACTCTGGTCTCTTTCTTGTGGGTGGTAAGGGAGCTGTTTAGAAAGGTTAATTTCACCCTGGAGAAGAGCGCTGATCCTTAAGGTCTGGATTGCCTCTTATCACTCTTTATCTCTTATTTTCTTTGTTCTGATTTCTTTGCTTGTTTATTTTGCATTTTATGTTATCTGGCTATGTTTTATGTATCTTTAAATTTTGTGAGTTGTTAACTACTTTAAATTATTTCTGGAACAGGGTGACAATACTCACATAAATAACCTTTAAGTAATGCAAAGAACAACAGAAGTGTTTGCTACTTATCAACCACATAAGATATAGATGAAATCAGTCAAGTATGGAGGAGAAATCCAAGGATTAAGGGTCTTGCATGACTGAAATTTGGCGGAAGAAATAACCTTCTTGTCAGATACTTTTGTATCCAATTATCTTCTGAGTCCATGAATCAGAAATTTCTCCTTTTAAAGGTATTAATGGAGTATATCATCTTATTTTACAAGAAATGTCTGGTGAATCAAACTTTTTAAGCATGAAATAGGTCAGGGGAGTGGGGAATAGCACGAAGGGCAGTGCTAGGCCTTTGGGTGAATAAAACACAAGCTATATGAAATCATACTTAAAGTACTGCACAATGATCTATACACATGAATTAATTCTGATTTTTTTTTACTTTTTGTAATCATAAAGTAACGTGCATTGTAGAGTGATTAAAAAATAGAAATTAATATAAAAGAAAACAATAAAATCTAACCAAATCTTCAACTCTGAGATCATTAACATTTAGGTGCATTTCCATCCAGTCTTTTCTGTTTGCACAGATATTCTTTTATTTTCTAAAGTGGGACTGTATTTTACTTATTATTTTATAATTTGTTTTTTCAGCTACCTATAGATCCTAATTACTTTCCCATGGTATTAAATAGTTCCTTAAAATAATTTTTATAACATATTTCACAATCATAGTAATATGTTCAAGTAGTATAGAATTGTATAGAGATAAAAGCAAAATGCTGCTTATCTTGCCAATATCCCATTTAAATATGATATAAAATTAAAATTATAAAAGGAAAAATTGTTATATCTGACTACACAAAATTTTAGTGCCGCAAAGTAGAAAACAATCACAAAGTATAAACAATAAATGACAAAATGGAAAAATGTTTTCAATGCAAATGACGATAAAGGACTAACTTCCTCCATAGGCAAAAGCTTTTACATGCACACACAAAAAGAACCAGAACATTTCTAAAAATGGGATAAAGATGTGGGTTTGGCTCCAAGTGGCCAAACAAGATAAAAAACCAGAAGAAAGAAAAAGGAAAAAAAAAAGTCTTAAGAGGATGAACTGCCCCACTTATATATAAGTTAAAAAAAAATGAACATGTTTGGTAATATACATTGTTGGGATGACGTGAAGAACTATTCTTAGTCATAGTGGAAGTGTAAATTGGGGCAAACTTCCTTGAATGGTGAATTAACAATATTAACATTCTAAATATATACTTCCTTTCACTCAGGAATTCCACTACTTGGTCTTTGTCCCTTATGATTAATATGCAAAGACATTGGTACAGTATTGTATGAATGGCAAGATCCCATATTAAATGAGTTGAAGGAAAACAGCATGTGAAACCATCCGGTGGAATTATTAGTTTAACCACTAGATGTCAGAATTGTTGCACAATTAAGCTATAGCCAGGTAGATCCAGGGAATTTGAAGGTTGGAAAAATTTTTCCATATATAGCTTTTCACTTTAAAATAATTGGTACTTATACATGCTTCCCAGTGCAACTCTAAAATAAGAAACATTTTGCATATCACAAAGTACTTTGCAAAAATAGAGCATTTCATAAGGTGATCTTCAAATTCTCTTTTAAAACATACTTTTCCATAAAGAAGTCTCAACAAATTTTCATGTTTTGACTAGGCTTTAGCCTAAAATGCACTAAAATTGGGTAGATTCACATGGTCTGATTTGCAAATTTCCAGGAGAAACTCAGATTTCAAAGAATATTACTTCTAACATGAATAATACCCCAAATTCCACTGTTGCAATTTTGAAGAACTTAAGAGTTTTCAATCTTGGGGTGCCTGGGTGGCTCAGTCGGTTAAACCTCTGCCTCTGGCTCAGGCCTTGATCCCAGGGCCTTAGGATAGAGCCCTGCATCGGGCTCCCCGCTCAGCAGGGCGCCTACCTCTCCCTCTCCCATTCTCCCTGCCTGTGTTCTCCCTCTGTCAAAAAAGTAAATAAAATTTTTATTTAATTTCCAATCTTTAGAAGTAGAATATTAACTGTAAAAAATATCTCTAGACGGAGTGACCCTTCATTGGGTTCACCTAGAATGAGATGGGTAGGACGACAGCACACTAGGAGGAGGTGCCTCTTCATCTGGGCTTTGTGTGTCCCCTATATTGTCCTTCAAGCTAACAACCACACAATTCAGTGCAATCTTACTACTGAGAAGTATGAATACACAGGGAAACCTAAGATCTTAGACAATATTCAGCTTATCAAATTCCATGTTGCCACAAGTATTTCCTAATGTTCTTCTATCAAGTTGCATATTTTATATTATCTAAAATAAATAAGCACAAATACATTAGGCAATAGATGTCACTTATTTATGTTCTCATAAACTAATTACTAAGGCAAATATTGAAACCAAATCCATATTTGGTTTCTGATTAAGGAGCTCCAAACATAAAAATTTCATGTAGACACAGGGCTACATAAGTGTCTGAGAATTTCTTCATCAAAGAAAGAAGCAGGAGATGCAAATTGGACAGGATAGTGAATCAACAGTACTAGGTGATTACTTTCAGAAATAGCTGTTCATTTATTTAGGTTTATATCAAGTATAAAATAAAATCATAATAATGAAAAGGGCTGAGACAATCTCATCTTGGCAAAGTATAATGTGTTTGGCATTGCAAGGCATACCAAACTTGAAGATGCAACTACTTTTAAAACATCTTTCATTTGAAAGGAGTTACGTTAGTAAAGTGATATTTGTAAGCATATTCAGCTATAGATACCAGTCAATTCCTAATGCTTTCTGGTCATGGTACATTCTACAATTTTCAAAGCAGATTTACATGCCTTATTTGATTTTCTCCTGAAGAATTACTTCTTTTGGCATTCATATAAAAAAATACTAACAGCTTATTATCTACTTTCTCTAGCCTATCTCTAAGTTCAACTAAATTAAATATCTTTAACCTTAGGCACTTCAAAAGGAAAAAATAAATTTATCTATTAAGTTTGTGGATAAGCTGTAAAAGGTAGAAATGACATCGGTGCCCAGTCCTCTGTTCCCCTTCCCCGGAATCAGAGTGGAACCCACTCACAGCTCTGGCACGCATCTCCTGTGGATAGACAGAGATTACAGCTCATGAAATAGGAATGACTTTTCATGGACCATGGCATGTTCCATATGTCCTGCCCTAGAACTCAAGGGTTAGGGCTGCATCTTCTTCCTAATGTGATGGAAGAACATGAAGTAGCTCTGGGTTGGGTCCTTTTCTTTTTTAAAATTTTTCTTCTACATCACGTTATTGGAGAACTGTGCAAATACAAACCCTTCTCTCTTACAGACCAGGAGTCTCCTAAGTGGGATGTACCCATAATAAACTACTAGGCAGGGGCTGGCAAATTCCAGCCCAGTCAAGTCCAGCCCACCACTGGTTCTTCACTTTTTATTCTTTCTAATTTTTTTTCTTATAGTAAAGTACACATACTATAAAGTTTACCACTTCAGCCATTTTTAAGTGGTTCAGTGGTACTGAATATATTCTTAATGTTGTGCAACTATCATCAAGGGTTCAGTCTTTTGTAGTGTCTCCTACAACCAACCCAACTCTTGCACATCAGAGCAGAGTCAATTTTTCACTGCCCGCATCGCAACATTGCTACATCACAAGTGTTCTCATTCCCATATTTGCCCCTAAAATCCTAGAAGGAAGGACAGGTCTTAAAACTATTGGATCAATTACTTTATCTTACTTAGAAAGGCCAGTTTATATATTTATAGTTTTATTGTGTCCCCATGGATTCATAATGCATTTTGAATGGAAACATACTTATCATACAAATCCAAACATTAGCATAGACTTGGCTCTTGTTTTTTCTGGGAAGATAAACCATCTACAAAGGAAGATTCTGATACATAATATGAAACCTTATGATTTATGGTAATAGTAAGCCAGAACTTAGAGAAAAATCCATTGGATCCTCTCAACCACCCTTTGAAGGCCGACTGATGTTATTGGTCTCAAAATACAGATGTGGAAACTGAAAAATAAGAACATGGAGTTTCAGAATCCTACCCAAGGCTGCCCAGCTGGTAAGACAAAGATGCAGAATTGCAGAGATCTCAGCTCTCCTGACACCATGTCCAGGATGCTCTCTGCTGCATCTTACCGGAAAAGGAGATAAGAGAGATGACTGGATCTTCTGTCCGTATGCATCTCTTAACCAACCTACTGGATTTTTTTCTCTTCAAGTCCACTAAGGTAGTAAGATCACTCCCTCTCAGTTGCCATATACACATGAATTCCATATTTGTAAATTTGCCTACTTACTAAAATTTGTTTGTAACCCCCAAATCAATACTCATAAGCTTCCATGGTCATTCCTGGACCCACGTAGAGCAGCAAAAAATTCAAATGGCCATCTTGCATGTTCCTAACTCTCAAAAAACAATCTATTTTGTGCCACATTTTTCACATTTAAAAAAAATTTTTATTAATGATTTTACTGCTTAAAAGTGCCCTCAAACATTGTGTTAAAGTGCTGGCTAGTATTTCAAAGTGCAAGAAAGCTGTTCTTGCTTTATGTGAAAACACATGTGTTGATAACCTTTGCTCAGGCATGAGTAAGTGTTATTGTCCTTGAGTTCAATGTTAATGAATTAACAATATATATTAAATAAGGTGTTTTTAAACAGACATAAACATAGAACAAGGTTATGTAGTCATCGACTGATGAAAATGTTATGGCCAGAAGTTTCCAGGAACCTAAGTTTGTATTTCTCCCAGGAACAATGGTTCAGTACTAATTCAGGGTTCACAGTGATCTGATAGACTATAACTACCACGAATAATGAGAGTTTACAGTATTTAGACACAATCTCATATGTGTTGGTTTGAGGTACATTATCTCAGTCCTGTGTAATGTCAGGACCTATCCTGGCTCCCTGTCCTCTCCCCACAATAAGGACAACTTAAATTAAGTATGTTTCCCTGATTGCAGTAATTTGGGGGCTGGCTTAAAAGAAGAGCAATTTGTTTTCAAATTTATATTCCCTTCAACTAGAGAGTGGCCTGCTCCTTTGATAGTGGAGAGAGTAGAAAAATCCTTTGTCCCAGACAGAAACGACAGACACCATAATAGTATGGTATATACATACAGTCACCTTCATGTTTTCCTAGAGAATAGGAAATCACTGAATTTCTGGTTTCTTAGTGGAATGATGAAAAATATAACTACCCTATAGGAAGTAGTTAATGCTTAAGAAAATTATTTTTTCTTAGTCTCTACTAAAGAATCCAAGTAATGTAATAAGAACACATGAGGATCCTAGCAAAAGTGGCAGCAGTGGCAATGTAAATCCATAACCACCTATAAAATGTAAAGCAAAAAGACAATTCTGTTTTTTTTTTTTTAAAGATTTTATTTATTTATTTGACAGAGAGAAATCACAAGTAGTTGGAGAGGCAGGCAGAGAGAGAGAGAGGAGGAAGCAGGCTCCCTGCTGAGCAGAGAGCCCCATGCGGGACTCAATCCCAGGACCCTGAGATCATGACCTGAGCCGAAGGCAGCGGCTTAACCCACTGAGCCACCCAGGCGCCCGACAATTCTGTTTTTATAAAGATACTTCTTTTTGTGGTCAGCACAAACATCAATTAGGATCTGATATCTAGACTTGGTTTCCATGAATAGTACGCATGGTAAAGCCAGACATACTGTGCTAGGTGCTTGATCTGCTTCTTTCACAATGATGTCTAATCCTCATAGTAATAACCCTGGGGAGCATTGTCTGTTGCATATGGAAATCAGAGGTTTAGAGGATAAGTAATTTTCCCACTGCATAGTAAGTACAAGTCAGTTCAGAGAGAATCCCAAAGCTGTGTGCCTTCAAACTGGTGTATTGCCTTTCCCACAATGACCTCATGGAGGACTAGCTAGATAATTTTTGGGACCCAGCACAAAGTAAAAACGCAGTGCTCCTCGTTCAAAAATTATGGAAAACTATGGAATATTAAACCAGGGACAGGGCTCTTCTAAGCAAAGGGTCCTATGTGTTGCACAGGTCTCATGCCCATGAGCCTGTCCTGCCCTTATGTCACGATGCCTTCCAAAAGCACAGATCTAGTGGGAATTGGGGAAAGAGGTATTCTTATTTTTCTTTGTTGGTATGATTCATGTCTATGCCACCATGGAAGCATTGCTAATTTCTCTTGGCAGCCTTAGTGACTTTGCTTCTAACAAAAAATTCAGAGGCATCTGTAGAAACAAAAGCAAATACATAAATACAGAAAGACAGGCTGCTGGTTGCTTGATATGCGACTGACAATAGCTGGGTTTTTTAAGTAAAACATAAGAGTAAGATGATTTTCTTTTTACTTGCCATTATTCTCTTTTGGAGAATCTTAAAAGTCTGATTCCTTTACTTCCTTAACACTCATATACTTTTGTTCTCTGAACAAACCGAATTTTTATCATTCTCTTGCAGTATCATTTCTAAGGACAAAGAAATTTGACTTGACTTGAGCTGAACTACAGATAAGGGAGTTGCAACACCGTTAATTCCTGCTGTGTTCTCTGTCAAAACTCTCTGAAGTCCACAGGCATTATGGTTCTATTGGGGGAAAGTTTGCCAGTTTCCCCCAATCCACTCTAGCATTTATGATTTTTCTGCCTGACAAGCTCGGTGGGGAGAGAAGCAACCTAAAAAGAGTAGGAAAGTTCGCTTTTGATGCTTTTGCATTGCTGAGCCATGGGTCCACTCAGGTCACATTTACTCCTTTGATTGTCTTTAATTTCCCCCAACCAAGGAGCTCAGTGTCCTTAGGCTGATTGCCCTTTTCAGGGCCAGTGTTAAGAGAGCAATCAGATTAAATTCACTGTAATGAAAAGTCATTACAATTCAGTTTCCCTCTCCCAACCCTTCTTGCAGGACTCCTGCCCAGGCTTTTTGTCTTGCTATTTGTTTTTACTAGGTGGAGGTATTACTTGTCAACTCAACTGCCTGATGAGTCTTAGAATCAGCTATTTCCTCTTCTACATGGGCAACTATCCCTTTTATTTTCTTCCTGTAGGGTTGGATGTAATTGGATGGTTAGATAAAAACCAGTTATGTATTTTTCGTAAGTATGGCTTATTTATTCCTGATAATCATAAAACATAACCACTACATGCATCAGATTAATTTGACTGTAAATGTATTTAACTTCTATTCCAAACTCTATGTATGTTTATTCTTCAGTTTATTTCTATGGTAACAAATGTAGCCACTCCCAACCTAACCAAAATTAGAAGAACTCTGCTCCCAGTCTGAGCTCAGATCTTTCTCACCTCCCACTCCCAATATACACACTTCAGATTAGACTGTTTTGCCACACTTGGGCAATATTCAGCACTTTTCAAGGGAATCTGGGGTCATGACAGAGATTTTTTTCTAATATGGAGCAAGGAAAGTTCATGATGTCTTTCATTGCATAAAAACAAATACTCTCAAAAACTGGTCCTCTGTATTTGCTCTATGCTTTTTTTATTAGTCATCTATCGCTGTATAACAGGCCCAAAACTTAACATCTTAAAACAACAATAAGTATTATTTCAGTTTGTGTGGGTCAGGAGGTTGGGGGCAGCTTAGCTGGGTGATTCTGACTTGGGGTCTCTCAATCAGGTTGCAATCAAGATGTTAGCCAGGAATGCAGTCATCTGAAGGCTTGGCTGGGGTTAAGGCAATCTGCTTTCAACACAGCTCTCTTACGTGGCTGTCAAGTTGGTACTGGCTATTGGTATCCTCCTATATGAACCATATGGTTGTCCACATCTTCCTAACACAGCATCTGTCTTTCACTAGAGAAAGTGATTCAAGGGGGACAGCCAGAAGCTACAATATCTTTTATGACTTTAACCCCAGAAATCACACACTATCATTTCTGCAAAATATTATTAGAAACACTGGTCAGCCCTGCTCAGTGGCATGGGACCACAAAAAGGTATGAATACTGGGAGACAAGGATCATTAGGGGCCATCTTAAAGGCTAGCTATCATCATGCTACTCTTTCTATCACATACAAAATGTAAGTTCCTTGAAGAAAGCATGTGACCAATCTAGTCACTGAAAAAGGCTATTTCCCACTTTTTATTATTGAATTTGTATTCTTTGTTACACATTAGACTTGGGAGATATTGCTAGTGTCAATAATCACTAAAGGTCTGTTCAGCTATGGGAATGGGGATAAAATCCCCTTCTAGATGACTGCTGTGTTATTGTGTTATGCCAGGGAGTTCACTTGGGTTGGCTCTATAGTCTTTGGTGTACCCTGTATTACTGTATGAGACTTTCCATTCAGACTTAAGGCAAGAGCTTAGATTCTGTTCTGAAGGGTGGCTGCTGAATTATTTTAAGTAGGGGAAAGGCTAGGTCATATTTTCATGTTATTAGGTTCAGTGTTACCTGTGTACAGAATGGATTGGTGGTGCAAAGGAAGACAGAGCCATACTGGAGACAGACCTGTTAAGAGTCTGTTTCAGAGTCCTTTAATCACAGGTGAAGTTTTACAGCTCTCAGCCCTCACTGTCATTACAAAGTTTCTCATCAACTAGACTAAAATTCAATGAACTGAAAGAAAGGAAAAAAAAAATTCCTGATCTGTAGCATTTGCTAATTTCTGTGGTATACATACATACATACCAACATGGCCAATGTCAAGGCACCAACACGCTGTCATGGGACAGAAAGCTGGGAAGAGATGTGCACAACTGGCCGGGATGACCTGGCTCCAGCATCCACTGGGACCATTTTCTTAAAACAGTAGAGAGGAGCAGGTTAGCAGCTCTAGAAATGAGGGACCAGTTAAGCCAAAGCCCTTGTCCACATGGCCAACAGCGGGGAAGGCAGGCTTCCTAGGGACCTGCTTACCCTAGAGGGGGCTGCTGGGGGTTCCCACTACCTGCAGCAGCCCTCTGTTGCTAAAATTCCCCCCTGGGCCTTCCAGATCATAGGATTAAGCTCTGAGAGTGAAGGCAAGAAATGGGGGTAGAGGCAAAAATTATTTTTAAATTTAAGTGAATTATTTGATTTATTTACTATAAGTAGCCTTTCAAACTGCTTAGAGTGAATCTTGGAGGGAGGCCACTAGGTATAACATGAAGTATTAATAATGCCTTTTCTCTAATGAGCAGCAGCTGTTACCTTTTTCCATAAAGTAAAACTCTGGAGACATGAATATATATTCTTTCTAAAGAGGATTTTAATGAACACGGACAACTCAAAATTCCAATTACCAGATTCCTGCTAACAGTACCCAGTCACATTGGGTTTTTCAAAGGAAAATTTTCTCTTTTTTACATTCACCATCTTGTGTTCTTCCTCAGTATTTGCTTAAGAATTTGTTTTATAGAACAGTCTGAAACTTGGCATATTTCCAAACAAAATATAACAAACCAACCAAATTCCCCATGAACAGCAGATTTGTGTATGAACACTAGGCAGGCTACAGTTGTGCTTTTTCTACCCAAATTCCATAGCCCTTCAGATTTAGAACCTTCCTGAACTATAGGGTGGGGAGACATCCAGCAGGGACAGGGGGAATGACCTTCTCCTAGAAAGATTCCTTCAATGTGGGGGAGGGAGAGTAAGAGGAGAGAGCCCTTAAGCTAACAGGTCAGCATGTTTTAGGACTGAAGATATTTTCCTAATCGATGGAAATCGGACGGTTAATTAAGACCTGAGTTCTGTGGTGCTGTGACTTTGATTTACATGTCTTCTGCAAGGAATCTTCCCTTTTTAGTTTTTCAGAAGACCTAACACAAGCTCTTCAAAATCCCTCCTGAAACAGTTACTGTATACAATATTTTGGAGACAGCTTAAGACTGTAAGTTTCTGTTTTTTATAAAACTGAAGAGTGAGAGCAAGAGAAGAAAGCAAAAAGCAAAAATGGAACTGTCAAGCTGCACATCTTTCCTCAAGATTAATCTAAAGCTTTTTTTTTTTTTTTTTAAAGATTTTACTTATTTGGGAGAGAGAGAATGCATCCCATACTTATTTGGGACAGAGGTAGAAGAGGGACAGATTCTCTGCTGAGTACGGAGCCTGACCTGGAGCTAGATCCCAGGACCCTAAGCTCATGACCTGAGCCAATGTCAGACACTTAATGGACTGAGTCACCCAGGAGCCCCTCAAACCATGTATTTTTTTTTTTTTTTAATGGAAACACCACAAAAGCAATGGTGCAGCCTTACTGCATCCTATCAGGAGATACATGGTGTTGGTCTTACTACTGGTGATTAAATTTGATCAGTTGGTTAAGGCTGTGTCTGGCAAGTTTACCCACTATAAAGTTACTATTCTTCCCTTTGAAATTAACAAGTCATTTGTGGAGCAGAATTTTGAGACTAAGTATTTACAGGATATTTATCCCATTTTTCATTAAATTTTCACCAACCACTTTTAGTTCTATTGATGTTTTCCTAATTCCATTTTTCCCTATATTTATTTGTTATTTTACTGTAACAAACAGCTTTTGTTTCTTTCCATTTCTATCAGTATAGTCACACAGAGTTTTGCTCTATTCAATAGCTTATAACCCATTACTGTTTCTACTGATGCTCAGATTGTCAGATTTGGACAGTGGGAACATCAAGCTGGCTCCTATGTAATTTGGTAACTCCCCATCATTCTTTGAATGTTTCCTTACTTTCCAGAAGAACAAGATATGCTGGGTTTGTCTTGTACTTTCCCTATCCCAGGACTGGAATCAGTTTTTTCTGATTTATGGAGTTTTTTCTGATTTAAAGGAGTCTGTTTTATGCTATCTATTTTTAAAAGCAGGTCTTGGATAGTGGTTGTAAGTAATCTGTATTTATCATTTCTGGTTGGTAAATTAGTCTCTGGTGAATCTGATTAGCATGAAAGGATTCTCTAGCACATAGTCACCCTCAATGAACTGGTCCAACTGAGAAGCAGACTCAGAATTGTGGTGTTAGTGTATTCAGCTGGGTTTGCTCAACCTGAAGCAGCTTCAGATTTCTAGTGCAGTGAATGGCTCTTCCATCGAAGGTGCTACCATAGAGCAGGGCTCAGTGAGGAGTACACGCGAGAACTAGCCCAGAAGGCTGCAATCCAAAAAACTAAAAGCTCATTCCAGGCTTCAAAAATTTTAAGGTGACTTACCTATCAGGACCACTTCTCCTGGAAACCTCAAGTTCTGAAGAGTAAGGAAAGGTCCTCCTACCTAACCATTTAAGAACTCTCAATTTTCAAGAACACAGACCATTAGAAAATTCCACTGATGAGGCAAGAGGCAAATCTGGCACACTAACTTCACTCAGTGGTTTTTTTTGGTGGAATGTTGAAACAGTCCAGTGAATTCCTGGGGACGACTCTTAGAAATGGATAAAGAGTCTTGATGCTTCTGGAATAATAGATCCATGTTTTCTAATTCCTTTCCAATTCTATTCTATAAGGCTTTAAATGGGGTTATATCTTCTTCAATTTACACACATTTGAGAAACATTTCTCAAAATAGTTTATTTATTGATTTATTTACTTTGAGAGAGTGCACGTGTGAGGAGGGGTGGGGGGAAGGGGAGAGAATCTTAAGTAGGCTCCATGCTCAGCGCAGGCCTAACCTCATGACCCTGAAATCATGACCTGAGCCAAAATCTAAAGTCACTGAACCAACTAAGTCACCCACATGCCCCTCAAAATATTTTACCTTAAAGCATTGAGGAAAAGGATAGAAACAAAAACTTGTAAAAATACATCTTTTAATAAACACCAAGAAATACAGTGCAATTTCACTGAGGTTTTACATTGCAGTTTACAACAAACATTATCTATTATAGTGTATAATTACAAGTAAAGGAAACTCAGAGGGTTTTTTTTGTTGTTTTTTTTTGTTGTTGTTTTTTCTCCCATGGCTGGATAAACCAAATCGGGTGCATGATACCACATTTGAGGTTTGTTTCAAGCTGGCTTTCATAAAAGGCCCTTAACATTAATAGCTTGCAGCAACTACAACAAAAAACATATCCCCCATCACAATGATAGCCTGATGAGTGCTCAAAAATTACTAAAAAGGACTAAATACTTGCTTTCCTTTGATGGCTTTGAAAAATAGCTACTGAGGGCAAATCTGAAATATTAAAGACAATAAGGGAAACATCTGTTTCTTTTGCCTTGTATAACCATAGTAAATACTAATTTAGACTACAGATTATGAAAGACTGCAAAAGATGCTTATAGAAAAAGCTTCACATTTATATTTATGATCTCATGGACTAAAACCTGTCTAGTGTATTAATGGCTGAGTCTACTTTTCTTTAACAATGTTGATACTAAGAACAGGAAGATGGTAGAACTCTTGACACTTCTGGACAAATTTAGTGAGAGAGAGGGCTGATATTAAATAGCAAAGGAGGAAACTAATATTAATCTTAAAATTAAACCTGACATTGTTTTGGAGTGATCAAGATTCAGCTATGTCTGAGAAGAGTAAAAAGGAATGGAACTGAAGGTAATCAGAAGCTAGAACTAAAAAAAACCATAGTTTTGCATGCTTTATACTAATGGCATTTAGAAATTATACAACGGAATTATTTGCTATATACATAAACTAGTGTTGTAATTAGGAAAAAAAAAGAAAAGTAGTACTTATATCCACAGAAGTACCAGAATCATATCCAGATTTGCAAAGAGGCATAATAATCTGTTTACCATGCAACTAGTGGTTTGTGGAATTTGTAATGGTTAATATAAAAAAACTTTATGAACATAATGCTAATGTGTAGCAAAGTATACCAATTAAGTCAGCAGCTCAAATTTTCATAAGGGTAAAGACCCAATATCCCTGAATTTCTAAGAATTCATTTTAGTGTTAACACTGGTGCATCTAAAAGTTACCCCATTAGAAGAGATTTTAAATACTCCTTCCTCTTCAATACATCATCATACTTTCAGAGGTAAAAGGGAACAATTTAATTTCTTTACCACTTTTGCCCATTCCCATGAATGTGATATAGTGTTATTATAGTGTCTAGGCTAATGTAGGTGCTCTAAAGGATCCAATGAATTGAATTTCTAAGTTCCAGAATATTGCTGATATTGTACAATAAGCCTGTCAGAAAGTCATAGTTGAAATCTATTCCTTGATCAATGACTGAGAAATTAAGACCACCTGCCAATAAAGTGAGACTGTTTCCTAACTGTTAGGTAACAGTTTGATCTTCTTTGTTATATTAAAATTTCTTAGTGGATGGAACCGGATTTCATACTTTTCATGTATCCTCTATAGCACCCACTAAATTGTGGAGCAAAGATATATGCTCAAGGAAATAACCAGTGACGAAGGCAGGAACTGAATCAAGAGTGAATGTGGTCAAGGTGAAGCCATAACTTACTTCACTCATCATTCAAAAGGCAGTCCACCAGAATGAATCTCTGATGTTTTCAGTGAAGAATAGATGCTTGTCCCCTACCACTGTCTAAAAGAGAACAAACCACTTGGGCCTCTTTCTTTGTCACTAAGAGATTATACAAGGCCATGAGTACTACTTGATGGATGCTATCTGGAAAAAAAAAAAGGCTTTTCTGCCACAGAGGGGAAGCACCGATTCATCACATGGCCCATTTTAACTCTAATAATACAATTTATAGAATCATTAACTTTTGAAATTTTGTTAAATGTTATCCATACTAGTAGATATTTAAAATGTTATGCTTATTCTCTCTGACATCACTTAAAATGCATTTTTTTAAAACACTGCCATGAGGTAGAAGATAAGGAATGCACAAAAGAAAGTATCTTCAAAATATGAAACTCTGTTTTATATAATTAACCCCGAGAGAGAAGTAAGAAAAGTTACAGCCTTAAGCTGGTAGACTGACTACTGTTAAAATATTACACTTACCTGAAAGAAATTTCTTATATTTGAAATTGCCCTTTTTTCCCAGTTTAAGGTATTATATAAAAAGGACAATACACTTTCTAAAATACTCATAAAGATCACGTATAATAGCCTCTCTTAGTCTTCATATTTTATTTTACCATGTTGCTCTAAATTATCTCAAATGAGACACGGGTCCTTTCCACTTGAATAACTGATTAGATATCAATATAGAGGTTAAAAATCTTTCTATCATAAGAAGCAAGATAAAATGATTCACATTTAAAATAATGTACTTTTCATAAAACTAGCAGCACTTCATTCTACCAGGATATACAAATTTGGCTTCATTGACTGGTCAGAAACAAAGGAAAACGTATGTGGGTCCTTGTACAAGGGAAATGTGAGGCTACAAGTGTTCTCTGAGAACTAACTATTTCCACATTAGGTGGTGTGTGAAACTACTGGAATGTCAATTTCGATGGCAGAGAGGCGGGAGCGTGCTGAATAGGGCTGTGAGTAGGTATGCATACTGGGAGGATGGGAGTACAGTGGCTGCCAGAACGGAGAAGGCAAAGATTTGCATGCACAGTACCAAATAAACAGCAGAAGGGAAGTCATATACAGGCCCCCAGCACTAGCCATAGTGACATACACTGCGTAGTCAAATGTAAAGACTGGCTCAAACTTCTTGTTCAGATGAATGTTATAAAAGATGACCCAGATGGAAGGGGAGAGGCTCACAGTACCTGCCAGGAAAAACAGCAGCCCGGCCACCAGGTGGCAGCCTGCACTATTGACCAGGCACTTGGCCAGTTTGATGTTGGGCACTGAGGACCTGAAGGCCGTGTTGCACATTCCAATCAGGCAGAGCAGCAGGGCACCCATCGCAATCAGGATGCTGAGAGGCAGGGCAAACTGGAGGACCCGCAAGTCCAGCTGGTCAACTGATGAGTACCAAGTAGTATCATACATCAGGCAGTCACTGCTCCCATCATATCGGGCACACTTCACCCACAGGCCAGTGTACACAGTCAGATTCTTCTCGTTTCTGTTGAATGTGATCAGTCGTAATTTCCTCCAGTTGGGAAGCAGAGTCCCCGCAAAGAGGCCTGCTACCGAGGCGATTCCACACAGGAAGGAGAGGACTGTGGCTGCATGGACATCCCGACAGCCCATGGCAGGCAGGCTTGTGCAGTACTGTCAGTCAGACTGGGGGGTGACACACAAGAGGACACATCATGAGGGGACAATAGGAGAGCATAGCAGGAAGGGTGGTGCTGATTGGCAGCACAACTAATGACGTCAATGCAAAGAGGGAAAGTCTGTCCCTGTTTCCTGTGTACAATATGAAGGTATATAAACACATGTGCATGTGACAGCAGAGCACAGGAGCACTCACCTATTGGTTGCCAGTGGCTGCGTCAGGGAACAACCAAAGATCTGAGGTCATTGTGCATGAGTATTTTATTTCCCAGCAAATCAGAGGAACAATCAAAATACTTTCAAATCCTCTTAACATCACATATGAGCCTCTCAATTGTCAATAATCACTCATTCAACACACATCTACCAAATACTTTCCTGTGTCAGCCACTCAAATACATAGAGTCAGAGCACTCATCAACCATCAACAACAAACACCACAAATTCAGCCTCCAATGCTCATGTGAATGTAAAATGAAACAAGCATGAAGCTGAGGTGAAGGTGGCTCAGAAAAGACAAATATGTAAGAAAAGAAGGATCACACAGGACAGGAGACTGGCTGAGGGAGGACCCTGACTAGGTTCCAATCCCCACTTCCTCACTAGCCAAGTGACCTTGGGTCAGCTATAGAACTCTGTGATTCCTTTTCCTCATCTGTAAAATGAGAAAAATAACAGTCCCTGGCTTACAGAGTTAAGTATTCAGTGAGTTAATATACACTGTTCACTGCTTAAAACATGTTTGGCACACTGTAAGAGCAATTCAAATGTTAACTACTTTTTAGCACTCAGTGACCAGCTCAGTGCCTGGCACATTGGAGCAGTTTAAAGAATATTGCTGAATAAATGTTAAGTAAGAAAAACCAACATCTCATTCCTATATACTAGCATACTAGATAATTACAAAATGTAAATGAACTCTCCAGTGAGTTAGTCAAATGAAAAGAAGAGAACAAAGATACCTGAAATGATTCTGTTCAACTATTTCCTGGCTGATTCAAGATGACTTGCATGCTTTTCAAGTTATTACACTTGTGGTTATTGGTTATTATACCATTACTGCTCATATAAGATGAAAGCACAAATTCCTGAAGTAATGACAACCTATCTCTATTAACACTATTGCAAGAAAAAGAAAAAAGTAGCCAGGCTCTTCTTTCATTCCAAATTAAAAGGCTGTGTTCTTTTTCTGCATGTGACAAAGTATAAAGACCAGTATCTAGTTTGGCTTTAATTTAAGAGTTTGAAATGCACTCTCCAAACACCACTCAAGTGTGTTTTCTCTGCGTTCTATCACACCCCCAATGAGGCAACACAACAGACCAATAAAGTAGTACATTTACTTTTTTTAGTTAGATGATGAAGGAAAAAGGTTGAGAATATTATTGTTCCTGAATACAGTATGTGTTCAGAGTACCTATGACTATCTGCAAAGTCAAATATTATCTGCTGTGATGGTGGAATAGCATTTCCAGGAGTTCAGGGACCAGAAAGAAGATCAAAATGCTAAACTGGGTTAGGATTTGATCAAAATGTGTCTGAATGGGAAGGTACATTTTTTTTTCTTTAGAAAACAACATATTTGCATATTTAATCTGGTCATGTAAACTAGGAATAATTTTACTAGCAGAAAACATATAGGTATATGCATACATATATAACTGTACAATATAAAATCAGTTTAAGTACAAGTGAACCATATTTCAAAGTCCTCAAGTTAGGCATAGTTTTAGGTTTTTCCATTAATATTAATTTGCTACTTGTTTATCATGTTGTCTTCTGTCAATATTACCAGGAGTAGCAATTACTTACAAATATATTGTTTACAGATAAAATCAAATCAAAGGAATTGTAGTCGTAATTTATATTTTTCATGCAAAATAGGGAGAAAAACTATCTTGCTTAATTTTAGCAACCAACCACCTTGTTTCAGTATGGATACTGTGGTTCAGGTTTGAGAATGTTTATGCTGGAAAAGGCTACTAATGATGTCAACCTCCAAAATGTGGCTTCTTACTAGTTTTTGCTCACTTACCTGTCTCCCCCCATATGCTGTTAGCAACCTGTACAGTGCCTAGCATGTAAGTCATTCTAGGAATATTTGAATAAATGAATACTGGCACTGTTCCAAGACCACAGTAACTCACAAAGGTAGGCTACTGATAATGCAGAACTGGACAAAGAAGTAGCTATTAACAAGTAGTAATTCATTCAATCAATCAATTCATTCAACTCAGGTATTTACTGAGTATCCAGCACAGGCAAAATACTGTTAGGCCCTGGAACAACTGAGGATACTAAGATCTGGAACCTGCTCCAATGTGTTAACAATCAAAGTGAGGGAAAGAATATGCTGTTCTATGAGGAGTCAATTATGCTGAGAGTGAATCAACTAAATAATTACTATATGTTAATGGGTAATTGTTAAATATCAAGCAGAGTGAACCAATAAAGTACCTGTTTATAAAAAATGTATCATCCAGAGTTAGAGAAAGACTAAGCAATGAAAGAGAATGATGATTTGATTAAAGCTGTGAAGACATAAGAAAAAGGTTCCCTCTCTTTCTCTCAAAGCTTCAGAACTCCTTTAGACAATGTATTCACAGTTCTATCCCAATCATAAATTCCCTCTTGCTTTCAGAGATAGAGGTAAAAACTTGGGAGTATCAATAAAATTGAGACTTCTCCAATCAAGCTGCCTTGTACCACTAATTCCTACAATGAAAAGGGGATGATAAACAAGATCAGAATGAATGACTTTATTATTATAAATAAATTCCTGTAATTCTTAGATTATAGACTATCAAATGACACTAAAGAGCAGAGATAGGTCAATATTTACTTCAGAATCAAGGGTTACTGAAGCATCATTAGCTCAGATCCCAGAGACTGACTGAAAGTTCTAATTTACACAGCCAACAAGGATACCAGGACATTTCTTCAGAAGGGAAATACTATTAACCTCAATTCTTTAGCTAATTTCAATCTCAGTGCTGGAATTAATGTCCTTGCTCTTTTTTTTTTTTTTTTTAAACATTTTTTTTTTTATTTATTTATTTGACAGAGAGAAATCACAAGTAGATGGAGAGGCAGGCAGAGAGAGAGGGAAGCAGGCTCTCTGCTGAGCAGAGAGCCCGATGCGGGACTCGATCCCAGGACTCTGAGATCATGACCTGAGCTGAAGGCAGCGGCTTAACCCACTGAGCCACCCAGGCGCCCTGTCCTTGCTCTTTATAACCTTCTCTGGCTACTTTCCTTATGACCTGTTCTTAACTCCACATCTGCATGATCTGGTAAGTCACGTATCTCACTAGAGGGATGAGAAATCATTTCATAGGGAGATTGAATATAGTTAGTGATTTAAAACTGAAAATAATGCTGATTCTCAGATTAGTATTTGTTCATATTAAGAGGGTGAAAGATCTCTACTCTTGTCCCACACCAATTAATTTTTAACCAAAAATAATTGTTTCAGATGCAAATCTGATTATTTCATTATATTTCTTTCTTCCTTTCTTTCTTTTTTTTAAATTTTCTTAAGTAATTTCTAGAGCCATTGTGGGGCTCAAGCCCATAATCTGGAGATCAAGAGTTGCATGCTTCACCAGCTGAGCCAGCCAGGTGCCCCTCACTACATCTCTTACTTTCAGTGCCTTCCTATTTCCCTCGGAATACAGTTTCTAAATTTCAAAACTTTTCCATGGCTCCCAAAGATTCAAATCCCACCATCAGTTCCTATCAAATTCAAATTCTCAATCTCCTTATGTGTCACTCTCCCATCTAACATGTTACAGACTAAGTAGCCATATTGCTTTTTTTCTAACTTTTCAAAATTTTGTAGTTTTATATTTGGCTAAGGACTTTACTTCATGCTATTTTTCCTTCTGGAACTTTAATTCCATTCTACTCTTTGCTTACCTAAAAGGTATTTATTTTTCTAATTTTCAGGGAGGCTGGCCCTAAACCTGTTCTCTCCTCCCTTATTCTTAACCTTCCCCCAGCCCTGGTTATACACTCTGAATTCACCTTTTTACCTTCTCTTTGGGAACAGTGATTATGTCTATAATTCCTTGTTTAGTATTTATCTTTCTCACTAGACTGAATTCCAGGATGACAGAGAGCCTTCTCTTTTATTCACTGTGTCCCACACTGATACACAGAAGGCACTTGATTTGTTAGATACCTGAACAAACAAACAAATGTAAGGTCCAAATGGGTATGGTCAGGATCCAGAGAGAAAGTTACAAATCTGCTCTGTTATCAGTTTCTTTCTTTTCTTTCTTTCTTATTCATTCATTCATTCATTCATTCATTCATATCCTGTGTTTGGCAGCCTCCAAGTTGCTTCTAGACCATGCCCTCCACTTTCCATTCGTTATTAGCCAGTCTCTCCCATTATTTAAAACAAAGTTCATTTTCTTCCCCTAAAACAGTCCCCTAAAAATGAGACCATTCCCAAGTATTTACATAAACACTATTCTTCTGAGAAAATACGTAACTAAGTTTGGCAACACTAGTTAACTTTCACAGTGGCAAGGAGTCAATCAATTATACCTGTGCTGATTCTCATGCTTTCAACTCAATAGGTTTGTTACTACTGGATATACTCCCTCTTTTTATTAACAGGTTAATAGATCAAATTAATTTCTGTTTATCCAAACAATACTATTTATAGAGCAAAACAATTTATTATATTTGTATTTGTATTTTCTTTTTAATACAGCAATGGAGAAAAAAGATAAACATCTTTTTGCCATACGAAAATCTCTTTTTGGAACTGTAGAAAATGTGCCAGGTTAAGAATACACTAATAAATCTAAGTAGCACTCTTGAACACAAACTAGGCAAGAGCCTTAAGCTGGGTCAGATATACAGATATCTGGGCTTGTTGTGAGTGGCAACTTGATATTATAGCCCAGGCAATCAAAGACCCAAATGCCAGTCACAACCTACCATTTACACACTGGGCAAGGCATCTATGTCCTCTGAACCTCAAATATCTCATCTGTAAAATGTTCCCCAAGGTGTGTGTAAGATCATGAATAGTAAAGCCCTTTGTAAAACAGAATATGGTCAGAAATTTAAGTTTATAATGATTATTAGTAGGCTTATTTATTTTCTTTAGCTAGGAATGTGCTTTTCTTCTGGACCTCAGCAATCAATCACAGATGATTACAGTCATGTAACACTAATAACAGAGCACTCTCTATGGCGTAGTTACTGACCAAATCAAATAAGCACTCTGTTTCAAAACAAGCACTTCACATTTGTCATCTATCTGTTTCATGGTGATTTTTAGAAGTAGATGGATAAAATTTGATACACAGTTAAAGGTTATCAAATATGTCATTTTCAAATAAAAATGTTTTTAAAAAGATACCTGTCCTGTGGTTTTGAATAGCATTCAAAGAAGTCTGAGGCAGGAATAATACCTAACAGCTTTAGGAATTCACAGACCCACCACTGTGTAATTTTTTCAGGGATAATCCAGAATAGTTATATGAGAAGACATGTGTAACAGCAACTACATTACTTCTTGATGGTAAGATGAGCAGTCCCTTTTACCTGTAATTGAGTTTTCTTAAAAACTACAGGTTATCAATCACTGCTCTCACAAAGGAGGTCTATCATAAAACTTCATTTTCTTGAACAACAGAAAAACATGACATCTGATAATACAGTGGAAAAAGGAAAAGGAGTAAAATCAAAGGATGTACTTACTCTTTGAGGTACTTGACAGGTCTAAATCAACTTTAATCAACTTAGAAGAAATATATGCACATCTGAATAGACAGAAGAGATGGCTGGGCCTAAAGAAATAGGAAAAATAAATACAGTACTTAAATAAATAAATACAGTACTTCTTTAATAAATACGTGTGTGTGTATACATACACGCATAAACACACACACACACACACACACACACACACACATAATGGGTTTTTTAGATTCTATCCAGGACGAATAAGGAGGCCCAGGGAAACCCTGTGCAGTTAGTTGTCTTGGAAGTAAAACAAATTCATTGTTTCTTTTGTACTTTTTAGAAGGATACGGATAACAAAACTAGGCTAAGTTGATCTGTACTGTGCGTCCTAAAATTTGCAACTAGAATGCTTTTTTGAGTTTACAGTTCCACCAATGGCTCAATGTGCCATTTAAATATGTTTCCACAGATCTATTTTAACCATCAACCACTTCCTTTTCAAGTACTATTTATCTCAATAGGTAGGATGAGGATGCAAACTTATAAACGCCAGAGAACTTCCTGGATTAAGGCATTTATCACTGGCCCCATTATTATGCAGAATGTCGTCCTCAACAGTCTCCCCAGAAGAGATTTCAAATTATGATTTTTTTTTTCTTTTCTAAATGTATGTTTCTTAAGTTGGTATCATGCATAACTGGTCACCCCCAATTAAGGGAACATTGTTTTACAATTAAAAACTCACACTAGGATCCCTGAGCTTTCGTTCTAAGTGGGGTTACCAAGTCTGGCCTTCCTCTAACGTGGTAACCGGCGCCTTCCAAGACCGATTACACACAGCTTGGGCTTCAGAATAAAGCAAACCAAGCTTCCAGCGCAACCCGCACTCCCCTTCCTCGCCTTTCCTTTCCTTCGAGCCCTGTCCTTAGGAGCACCAGAGCTAGCCGAAAGAGAGGGGGAAACAGCGGGGGGAGCTCTCCTGGTCAGAGCCAATCGAAAGAGACCGCAACAGTGACTGTTACCGCTCTCGGAACAAGCCCACCCCTGCAACACTGAGTGGGTTTGAACCGCGAGCAGGTCATCATTACACAACCAGCTGGTGATTCAAAAATAGCAACCTGCAGCTCCACACCGCACACTCCGCCGGCCAAGCCCAAACCCTCGGCTGCTCCTGCAAGACATCTCGACATTTCCATACTCCTGTGTACACAATTTTTTAAAGCCTTATCAATTATCTCTTCATTCAATTTTCACGTCCACTGAGGTGGTCAGCAGTTTTCGGTGTCCCTGATTCCCTTCGATTTAGCTATTTTACACAAAATCCTCAACGACTTATGCAAAAGACCTCCAAATCAGATTCTTGACCACACCTACCTGTTCCTCACATCCAAGACACTTCACTCTCCCACAGTGAGGAGCTTCTTAGAGCGTCTCCCTCTCAGCTTCCCAGGAAGTGCGTTCCTAGCGAGCCGCCCCGGAGGCTTCTGGGAGCGTAGTCAGGTTTTCCCGAGGCTCTACTCAGGAATGCCCTGGATAACTGGGAGACTACAATTCCCAGAATTCACTGGGCCGCGGCTGCAGGCAACATCCTGCGATCGCCTCCTGCGGTTCTCCCGCACCTCGCGCCTCCTTACTCCGGTTACAGCGTTAGCTCCGTCCAGATTTGGGTTACAGGTGTTTAAAAAAAAAAAAAAAAAAAAAAAAGTTAAACGAAATAAAACTAAAAATGGTTTGGAGTTGGATACCCAAGTAAATATTTCCTACTAAATGTGATCTCCCCGTAAGGTTTGTTAACAAAAGTGCTTAAATACTTTTTTCCGCAAAGCATTTACCAAGGCGCAAAGTAGAAAAGCGCAAACTCTAGAATTCATTTTGAAAATGTTCAAAGATACAGAGAACTTGAATAGTACAATGAACACCCATATGCTCACTTTCTGGATTCAACAACTATCCACATTTGCCACATTTATCTTATCTCCACTTACGTTGTGATCACTAGGTGATAGGCATCATGACACTTCAACATCCTTAGTTTTAAATATTTAAGAACATATTTAACTGCCTACTTTAATATGGGGTTTTGCTACATATTAGTTGGGTGGCCTTGGGCAAGTTACCTTTCTGAGGTTATCTGTAATGAGGATAATAAGACTACCTCCATCATAGAATTGTCTTGAAAATTAAGGAACTTTATACAGGCAAAGTGCTGAGCACATAACTAGCTATTAGATATTTAAAATAACTACTCTTGTGCACAATTTCAACTATCCTGTCTCTTTCTTTGTAGCTTCTCCTAAATATGAAGTACTTTGTTAGGAATATTGGAATTAAAGATTTCAGAACTCTTGTATAGGACTGATGCATTTTACATATATAACGGATGTGGAAGTGTCACGATGCATACTAATTTCAAATGGCCACACACAGAGATAAAGTAAATGTGGCAAATGTTGATAATTCTTGAATTAGAGGAAGTTAATTCTTGAATTCTTGAGAGGAAGCGTATGGGTGTGTTCATTTACTGTTTCAACTCACTGTATCTTTAAAAATTTTTCAAGATAAAAGTTTGATAAAAAACATCACATTTTAAACAAAAGTAGAGGGTTATATCCCTCCTTATCCACTCTTCCCCTGTACTTAACTTGGGCAAGTTCAGTAGCCTTTTTCTGGCTCAGGGTCTTACCTGTAGTTGAAAAAAAAAAAAAAAAAGTATTAAGTGAGTTACTACTATGGAGAAATTTACAACAGTGTCTGACGTTTTTACCATTTTTCTTTTTGTGTTGCTCGAGGAACTTTTTATTAGTGATGGAAAACACCTTCTCATCTTCCATACTGCTTCAGAAGATGGATAGAGTTATCTAAGTTCTGAAGCAATCCAATCCCAAAGCTAGACCTAGAAATGTAATTATGAGAAAGAAAGATTGGGGGTAAAAGGATCTCTGAGCTCAGGCCAGCCAGATGGATGATGGCAATATGACACAGCACATCTCACTTCTTTGCTCTGAATTTCAATTCTTTCATCTATAAAACTGAATTAAATCCAATAACTGTGTACAAAATCATTTTATAATTTGGTTCCCAATCACAATGAATTAACCTGGTTAGCAGACTTTGGCTGGGATGTATATGTAGTTGATTATAAGGATTTAAAAAAAAAAATAACAGCACCAAAAGGAAGGGATGGGCTATTTCTAAACTTACTGATAAGTTCACATCTATGGTTAGCCTGGCCTTTGGTATAGCAAAGATAGAACAAAATACTTGTGTACCATAGTGAAACTAGATTTTTGGAATATCATTCTCAGAAGTACCTTAAGTAAGACTTTAGATCAGCAATTAACAATCCTGGCTTTCCATTTTTTCTCAACAGAGAAAACTCATTAAAGAGTAAATCAAATCTTAAAACAAATTCACTGCCTTACACCACCATCAAAATTCTACAAATATTTATTTACTGTATTAGTTTCCTATTGCTGCTGTACCAAATTATCACAAAGTTCAGTGCCTTAAAATAACCACAAATTTATTATTTATTTTACAGTTCTGGTGGCCAGAAACCTGACACAGACCTTACTGGGCTTAACTAAAGGTGCTGATAGGGCTGTATTTTTTCTGCGGGCTTCAGGGGAGACTGTTTCCTTGTCTTCTCCAGCTTCAACTGCAGACACCTGCATTCCTTGGCTTGTGGCCTCCTTCCATTCCCAAACTCAACAATAGCTGCTCCAATCTTTCAACATCTAAATCACATCACTCTAATATTCTTCTGCATCTCTCTTTCAAGAGCACTTCTGATAACATCAGACCCACTCAGACCACCCCAGGTAATTTCTCTGTTTTATGGTCATCTGATGAGCAGCTGTAATACTCCCTTGCCATGTAACAGAATGTATTCACAGAGTCTCGAGATGAGATTTAGGACATCTTTACGGGACCATTATTTTACTTGCCATAGTCACTAATCACTTCTTCCTATTTGAATCCAAGGGTCTCTTTTTGGTTTTCATTCTCTTCTACTTCCTCCAGGTCCGCATTGCACAATTCTGATTGCCTCTTTTTTTCCTAAACTCTGCTTTCTCATTTTTGGAAACACCAACATTTCTACTTCTCTTCTAGTTTACCTGATTTGTTCCCTGTCTGCCTGTTGCTTTCATTTTCTCATTCTTACTCCCCAGTTATCAAAAGGCTCTGTCCTGGGACCCTATCAATGAAAACTTCTTAGAGGGCAACCTGTTTTTTTAATCTCCCCAAATCCACATCTGCCTAAGACTTTCCAAAATTTCAGTACGATTTCTAATTACCCCATATGATTAACTATTATTACCTTAACATTCTCCAAATACAAAATAGTTGTATTGCTTTTGTCTTCCATCATTCCTTATTTTGTCAGTGGTTTCCCCTCTTATCTTTTTTTGGTATCTTCTTTATACCTTTTACTCAAATCCACTCTTCCCCTGAAGAATCCCACTGATTCTTTCTTTGAAATATCCATTTGCCCCTTATTCACTACAAAGAATAGTTGCAGTCCTATTTAAAGCCCTCACCTTGGGGCAAATGGGTGGCTCAGTTAATTGTTGGGACTCTTGGTTTTAACTCAGGTCATGATCTCAGGGTCATAGGATCCAGCCCCACATGGAGCCTCAGCGTGCAGTCTGCTTGAGATTCTTTCCCTTTTCCTCTGCCTCCCTCTCCCCACCCCCACCACTCACACACATGCTCATGCTCTCTCAAATAAAATCTTAAAAAAAAAAATGAAGCCCTAACTCTTTACAGTAAGATATGTGCAACCATTTCCTTACATAAATATTAATGTCAATTTAAAAATAATAGAGAACACTCAATATTTATTACATTCCAAGGATGTTTTCTATGAAACATCTAATTTAATCACAATAAATCCATATTAATGACAAAGAAATTGAGACACAGAGAGATTAAATAAGGTGCTCGAAATCAAGAAGTAGTAAGTGAAGGATATTCTCATAAGGTTGCTGTCACCATTCAGAACTCTTCAGATTCAGGGCAGTCTCCTTACTTTGGATTTCTTACTCTAAATGCTTATTGAAGCTATTACTGAAGTTGGAATGTCTTCCTACTGCCCTCTCTGCCCAAATCCTACCTACCTTCCCCCTTGTCTGAATAATTTTATCTTCTGTAAATTATACACATCAACTCCAAATGGAAACTAACATAATATTCCCTTTTTGTGTGTTAGTCATATCTCACCACAGTATTTCCAATTCCCTAACTGAAACTCAACAGATACAGATTTTAAAAACTTCTGGGGGTGCCTGGGTGGCTCAGTCGGTTGAGTGTCCAATTCTTAGATGTTGGCTCAGGTCATGATCTCGGGGTATTGAGATCGAGCTTTAAATCAGGCTCCATGCACAGCAGGGAGTCTGCTTGGGATTCTCTCTCTCCCTCGCCCTCTGGCCACCCCCCATGTGCACTCTCTTTCTGAAATAAATAAATACATCTTAAAAAAAAACCCTCCCCATTTACTATTTTTTGGAGGAAGCTACCAAATAAAAAATATTAACTATCTATTAATTGGAAAGTATAGAGAGAAAAATAAGTAAATGTTACAGGAAGAATGTGTTCCTCAAAAATTCCAATGCTGGAATCCTAACTCTTTCAATATACCTCAGGATGTAACCTTATTTGGAGACAGGGTTTTTATAAAACTAATCAGGTTAAAAAGAGGTCATTAGTGAGACTTAATCCAACAGGGCATTTCCTTATGAAAAGGAAAAACTTGGAGACACACACATACAGACACAGAATACCATGTGAAGAAGAAGGCAGAAACTGGGATGCTGCTTCTACAAGGCAAGGAACGCTGCAAACCACTAGAAGCTAGGCAGGTAACATGGAAGAGAATCTCTCTCAACAGCCCTCAGAAAGGACCACCTCTGTCAGCATCTTCATCTCCTACTTCTAGTTTCCAGAATTGTGACACAATATATTTCTGTTGTTCAGTTTGTGGTACTTTTTAAAGGTAGCCTTAGCAAACTAATACAGGAAATAAGGGAAGAAGGTTCTGGATAATCAAGCCCTGAGCTGTCACTTTAAAAATGGTTGGGACTTTGTTGTCTACTATATAAGAGGAAGGGTGACCACACGTTTCCAATATTCTTTAATAAAGTGACTAGTGAATAAGGGGAAGAAGGGAAGGAAAGTGTACAAAAGAACTGGCTTAAAGCAGGATAACTGAAGGCTTTTGCCTATAATTGCATTCAGGTGTTGTAAATCTTTGTCATGTACCATGCTTATTACCCTCTCCTTCGACCACCACTATTTTTAACCTAGTTTTTACAGATAAACCTGTATGTTAAACTTTTGATGAATGTGTTACAAATTTGGAATTATGACATTAGTGATTCTTTAAAGCAGCTGAGTTTTTCTGATTTCTATTTTTATAAGAAAGGCCATGTGTGCACATTATGTTGCTCTTATAACTTCTCTTGACCTCAAGGTAGCACCAGTTCATATTAAGATTTGTTTTTGAAACTGAGCCTCAAGTATTTTATAGTACTCTTATTTCTCCCCCTTAGGATTTTGTTGACCAGAGGCTTTTACTTATTGTCACACAATCACGTGGCAAATCCACTGAAATCCGGAAGCTTCTATTCAATGCCTGCTCTTGATTTAAAGTTTTCCAATCTCCCTCAATTTGCAGCAAACCATATACAAATAAAACTGAAGGCATATTTTAGATTTATTATCATATTCTTTTTCTTGGGGTGCCTGGGTGGCTCAGTTGGTTGGGTGACTGCCTTTGGTTCAGATCACGATCCCAGAGTCCTGGGATCAAGCCCTGAATCAGACTCCTTGCTCAGCGAGGAGCCTGCTTCTCCCTCTGCCTGCCGCTCCCCCCTGCTTGTGGTCTCTCTCTGGCTCTCTCTCTGAAAAATAAATAAAAAAATAAAAGAAATTCATATCCTTTTTCTTAAGAAAATTACACCATGGTCTTCTTAGAGCCTCTCATACTGGAATAATACCAGTAATAATGTTTGATAACAAATAAGAAAATGAAAGCACTGGTCAGAAGATATTGGCAGCTTCAGAAAAATATGTTAAAATATGTGCCACTGGGGTGCCTGGGTGACTCAGTCATTAAGCATCTGCCTTCGGCTCAGGTCATGGTCCGAGGGTCCTGGAATTGAGCCCCGCATTGGGCTCTCTGCTCGGCAGAAAGCCTGTTTCTCCCTCTCAAACTCCCCCTGCTGTGTCTCTCTCCCTCTCAAATAAATAAATTCAAAAAAAAAATTTTTTTTTAAAGTGCCATGAACAAAGGAAGTTTTGTCCTTTCCTTTCAACTTCAATCACTTAAGTTTAAAAAACAAATAGGGGCGCCTGGGTGACTCAGTGGGTTAAGCCGCTGCCTTCGGCTCAGGTCATGATCTCAGGGTCCTGGGATCGAGTCCCGCATCGGGCTCTCTGCTCGGCAGGGAGCCTGCTTCCTCCTCTCTCTCTCTGCCTGCCTCTCTGCCTACTTGTGGTCTCTCTCTGTCAAATAAATAAAAATAAAATCTTATTTAAAAAAAAAAACAAATAGAAAAAGCTCCAACTTTGGCATATATTGCTCCAAAATTACTTATATTATAAACTACATTTGCTGTTCTTCAAATTCTAAGTATTTTTTTAAGTATTTTTAAGTATAATTCAATTAAGTATTTTTAAGTATAATTCAAATTCTAAGTATTTCAGAGGACAGGATTCAAATAATAGCTAGGCTTCGCATAGCTTAGTATCTGGGGCAACCCAATGAAACTTAATTTCTATTATAAAGACATTAATAATATACACAAAGGTGACTGATTGCTTCCCCTGAAGTCTTCCAAGTACCCAACAACTATTAATTAAGCAACAGTCATAAAATAAGAAACAGTAAAAGTACAAAAATTAGAATCGCCTAAAAGTAATGATCGGTTATGGTCAGAAATGGTAGCTGAAACTGCCCTTGGCTTCTTCACACATCTGACAGCCAGCTGAGGCAATAACCCACATCACTCCTGAATTATCCACAGAGAAATACTACAACTCTCCAACATACTTGCTTTTCTTTCTTTTCTCTTTCCTTTTCTTATTCCTATCACCTACTTGATTTTGCTTTTCCTTCAACTGGCTTATGACACCCACTTAATGTTAAGAGACTTCTCTGATATTTTCCTTCTCCCTGCCAAACTCTAGTCACAAAAAACCCCAAAACCAAAAACCAAAACAAACAAAAAACCCCAAACAAAATGCTTCTCTGACATAGCTGTTTAAGAAAAGAAATAAATTTTCGTTCTTATTTAACTCTGCAGGAAATATTACTGCATGTTGTCTGCCAACATTTGTTAACTAAGTTCATCTAAATGGCTTAATTCCCAAGGAATAAACTCTTGTAAGGCAAAGACATTTTTAAAATTACAAAATATAGTACACTCCCCCAAAAGTTAAAAACACTCAAAACAGGGGCGCCTGGGTGGCTCAGTCAGTTGAGCCTGCCTTTGGCTCAGGTCACGATCCCAGGATCGAGCTCAGCTGGGAGCCAGCTTCTCCATCTCCCTCTGCCCCTCTCCTCTCCACTCCTTCTTGTTCTCTCAAATAAAAAAAACAAAAAACCCCAAACATCCATTCACCTAATAGTAAATGATCACAGGCAATATAGTTTGTAGTTTTTTTTTTCATTTTTGCTGAATTCTTTTTTATCTTTTTTTATTAATACATAAGTATTATTTGTATCAGGGGTACAGGTCTGTGATTTATCAGTCTTAACACAATTCACAGCACCAAAAATATGGAACGCTTCACGAATTTGCATGTCATCCTTGTGCACGGGCCATGCTAATCTCTGTATCATTCCAGTTTTTGTATATGTGCTGCTGAAGTGAGCACAATATAGTGTGTGTTGAAAAGAGATATTTGTGAACAACCCAATACATTGCCCAGCATATGAAAATATTACTGTGTTAGATATTACGATTACTAGCACAGACCACGTACTCATTTCTCAATTTGTTTCACTTGTCTATCTGTAAGGGAGACAGATTTAAATTAAATTTGAGATACTCGGGCGCCTGGGTGGCTCAGTGGGTTAAGCCGCTGCCTTTGGCTCAGGTCATGATCTCAGGGTCCTGGGATCGAGTCCCGCGTCGGGCTCTCTGCTCAGCAGGGAGTCTGCTTCCTCCTCTCTCTCTGCCTGCCTCTCTGCCTACTTGTGATCTCTCTCTGTCAAATAAATAATAAATAAAATCTTAAAAAAAAAAAAAGAAATTTGAGATACTCAAAGGTTTAAAAATATATTTCAAATTCAACTCACAACTTGGTCTTCAAACAAAATGTTTCCATGTTTTTGAAATAAGATGTCTTCTATGTAAGGTTTACAATTTACACCACTACTAACTTTCATTTTTTAGCTATAGTTTATAAGCTAACTTATGCTGCTGCTTTTAAACACTTAAAAAAATTTATTACGCATAAGCATTTTTAGCAAAAATAGCTGTCACTTATTATCTATTTATTTATTTAAAGTAAGCTCTGTATCTAATGTGGGGCTTTGACCCACGACCCTTAGATCAAGAGTCGCATGTTCTATTGACTGAGCCAGTCAGGCACCAGAAACATTATTTTTAATGTAACTTAATGATATTACAAATTTCTAGAGGGAGCTTACCTTTGTTAACTATTTTTTTTTTTTTATCTGAGCTCTGCAAACCCTATGAAACTACTTAGAAAAAATACTCCATGTGTTTATGCACATGTTGGCAAGAAAAGAAATCTTTTGCTTTCATTAACTTTCTCAAAAGAATATCTGTACTCCATCCTCCCAAAGCAAACAATGAGCTAAGACATACACCTTTACAAGAAAACTAACTAGATAAAACCTAAAATAAATACCTTTGACCTGATTTTTCCCATTATGAAGATTCCCCCCAATTAGATAATACATGTTTACCTCTTAAAAGAAAACATTAGGGGATCCGGAGTGGCTCAGAAGGGTTAAGTGGCTGACTCTTGATTTTGGATCAAGCCATGATCTCAGGGTTATGAGACAGAGCCCCATACAGGGCTTTGCCCTCAGTGCAGAGTCTGCTTGTCCTTCTTTCTCCCTCTCCTTCTACCCCTCTCCCCACCCATGCTCACTCGCGCTAAAATAAATAAATAAAATCTAAACAAAAACATTAATTTTCTATAAAGTTCATTTTGCAATGATATGAATAATATGGATATATATTGCAAAAATAACAATATATTTTGGGAAAATTTTTATTCATAGGTGAAATCTTCAAAGCACGAATCCAGCTTCACAGTATAATACACTTAATACTTGACAGATCTGGCTTGTAATTCATGATGGTAAATCAATCTGCACTTGATCTTAGCCAAAAGGCCGAGAAGCGATGATGGTAAATCAATCTGACACAAGCTCTGCAAGAACTACTGGGACTTGGTAAAAATTTAGTATATGCAGCACACTGATACCTTGGCTATTCAGTAATATAAAAATTAAGTCTTTCAAAAAGTATATATATTTTGAAAGGTAAAAGTGAAAAAAAATCTTGCTTAAGGACAAAATAAATGACATCTGAGATGTTAATATTGATTTCAAAATAAATCTTTAAGTTCTTAAAATGTATTTTTTGTAAAATAAAAAGGGATCCAGATTTTCTCCTTCTGTTTAGAATAAAAATCAACTATCAACTTTCTTTTTAATTTTTTTTAAAAGATTTTATTTATTTATTTGACAGAGAGAAATCACAAGTAGACGGAGAGGCAGGCAGAGAGAGAGAGAGGGAAGCAGGCTCCCCGCCGAGCAGAGAGCCCGATGCGGTACTCGATCCCAGGGCCCTGAGATCATGACCCGAGCTGAAGGCAGTGGCTTAACCCACTGAGCCACCCAGGCGCCCTCAACTATCAACTTTCATTAACTAGAAAATATAAACCATGAAACATTTAGTGAGTTACATAACACAATGCTTTCTTTAGTTGTAGTGACCTGGCCATTACTAACAAATAAGATGTAATTCCTCTTATTTCTCAGCACGTATCTACTATCCTTTGCCACAGCAGAAAATAAGATTATGGTGTCAGAACTTCAGAAATTCACCTGATGAAATTGTCCTCACATTACTACTTCTATATATTTAGGAAATAATATAAGTTAAGAGAAAAACGATACTAAAGTTATAAACGTAAAACATACCCAAAATGAAACATGATCAGAATGATCAGTACAGATGTTCAAATTCCGAATGCTCTCCTCACTCTTACTTCTTCGCTGTAAAGCAAGACCAGACTATTCTAATCCCCTGCAGTTTCTGCTATTGAATGTGAGGTCCGTAAGGGCAGCAGGTCCTGTTTTCAACACTGTACATGCTTTGCCTTGCACAGTGCCTGACAGATGGGAGATACTCAATAAATACCTGTGCAATGAAGGAAAAAGAAATACAAAAAAAAAGCCATAGGGGCCCTGAATGGGAGGTGGGAGTGGAGAACAGAAAACAGAACAAATAAAAGTGAAATAATACTTGTAAACACTCATTCACATTGTCACATCAGAAGAAATTTAAGAACTATACGGACATGATTTTTATGTAATACTATAACCATATGTAAAAGCTTCATGGAGGCTTAAATTCCAAAAAAATTTCTAATAATTTAAAAGCAGCTTTGAAGAATTAATTTTAAAAGCTCATTAACTTGCTACTATTTGAACAACAACAACAAAAAACCCAACTCAGAAAAGGTTTATATAATGAACTCATTTGAGTAAAAAGATAAATCAATTAAAAAATTCTGCTGGAAATAAGAAATTATTAACAGTGGTTTTCTCTGGGAAGGATGAGACGGCCCAGTGCAGGAAGATGGGAAGTTGTTTTCCTTTATATGCTTTTGGGTGGTTTATGTTTTATTTCTTACAATGAACATATATATTTTATAATAAAACTGATGAAGAGAAAATGTCCAATTTGTATTTCTGAAACACAGAAATTTAGAAATTTTAATATCAATATACTGATGATTGATAATATTGTTTCAAATCTGTTCTTCCTATTACTTCTCTTTACCAAAATATGAAAACAAGGCAGATTTGAGTTCAAGAAAATGAGACATGTACCATACTGCTCCAAAGCAGGAAAAAAGATTTATAATTAAGAAAGAACGTTTTCCAAAAGGTGAAACTATAATCATCTACCTGCTGGTTTCTGTTAAATATTATCAGTGATCTTTATTATTACTGAAAATACGTTAAAATTTAGGTTTTTGAAGTTTTCCAAAAAAGGTAACTATTATATAATTAGTAGAACCAGGTATACGACAGACTCAAAAACAAAACCTGGTTGCTCATTTGAATAATATTCTAGAGAATGCTCTTCTGTTTATATATATATAAATGATCTCACTAGAGATGTCATAACTACAGGAATATCAGAGGATTTTATTATGGGTAGATTGGCCATAAAATATAAGTTGTCATTTCTAGGTCTTAGTTTTTTATTATCTATACACGTAACTACAAAACAAGAAGGTATGGTTCTTGAATGATGGCATTTATAGCAGAAGGTTAATAAACCTTCTAAAGAATACATGTCTGTAGAAAAACTTTCAAATGAATATAATTTCAGTATCATTTAAAATTTTTTTTAATTTTAAAAAACATTTTATTTATTTATTTGACAGAGAGAGACATCACAAATAGGCAGAGAGGCAGGCAGAGAAAGAGGGGGAAGCAGGCTCCCCTCAGAGCAGAGAGCCCGACACAGGGCTCGATCCCAGGACATGAGATCATGAGCTGAGCCGAAGGCAGAGGTTTAACCCACTGAGTCACCCGGGTGCCCCTCAGTATCATTTTTAATAGATTTAAATTACATCTATCTGGGGCTAATAATTTTTTGGTGGTGGCTCACTATAAGATATTGTACTGGAAATTTGTAAGTTAAGCAACTGTTTCTTATGATATGCATCATCTTCCTGATTGGCATGTTCATCTAGAGATTTTCTTATATAGTTCTTTAATTCGTCAATTCCTTCTCCTGTAATTGCAGAGATGGGGATGATATGTTGGAACTCCATGGTCCTCTCTGGAATCATGTTTTTTTCAAATAGATGCAGAAAATCTGAAACAAGGAGCATAAAACTAAGCTGATTTTCATTGTCTTTGAAAGTAAATTAAAACTATATTAGAGGTTTATGAATCAAGGTACTAAAAACTAGTATTATTCTTTTTTTCCTTCCCTCATTAATAACCTCTCAGAAACTTTTGTTTTTACAAATGACAATGGCAAGATTCTAAGCACATGATAGGTGCTTAGCAAATATTTTTTGGATGAATATATTTTAAACCAAATTAAGTAAAAATAAAAGATAAATCACACATGCTCTATTTACAGAAGCAAAAAATTTGCTTTTTCGGAGGAGCTCAATGAAGTCAGGCAACACAGATTTTCTAAAAGACGTATGTATAAAAATAACATCATTCATGATTGGGATTTTGTCACTTGCCTCAATACACAGGTGGCCTTTAGCTGCCCTAAACTACAGGCTTTAACTACTAAACTACCCTAAACTACAGGCTCTGGCGTTAGGAGCTGTACTAAAATTGAAAGGGGTGTGGGGACATTTTAATGGGAAATCATTTCAGATGAGTTCAATCTATCACCCCACAGGGGCTGACAGCTATTATATTACTTTTTCCTCTTCCCTGCCTTCAAGACAATGGGAAGGGAGACAGCACATTGATGGGATGGGTTAACATGGATATGCACTGGAAAGGCTGGACTGAAAGAGACTGTACAAGTAAACATGGAACTTCATTTGTGAGATTCGAACATCCTCAAAGAAGTCCAAAGATGTTAACTCAGGAATTATCACTGAGGTCACTGTATTTTGTTTTATGACAGACCAAAATAGCACAAACTCTTGAGTTACTCTCCCTTTTGACACCTCCTCTGTAAATTCCCTTTTCTGCAAGACCAACTAGCAAATAGATCTAATGACCTCATAAAGCAAGTGACATTATAGAATAAAGAGTACTCAGTATTTCCAGGAATATTTATATCCTGAAAGTAATTTATTAACTCAAGGACAGCTCCAATACGTAAATTATGCAAGGGAAAGATTTCTGTAAGGGAGAAAGGATCTTCTGGTGCTGTGTGATAGCCCCAGTATACTATAACTTATTTTCCTCATTTCTATAGAAGGATAAAAACAGGGAATTAGTACCATTTAAAAACATATTAGACACCTTCTATCCACCTGACTTTTTCTCCTCTTCTAGATTCAGAAAAATGAAAGCATCATTACTGTAGGATAGGAAGTGTTCTGCAAAGGTCAATATTCAAAACTATGGAGAGTCCCTTTAAGTTCCTTTACACGAAGTGGTCCATTTGGGAACAAATTTCAAACAAATAAATCCTTTTGCAACAACAGCACTATTATTCTATGTCACACATATGTAGGTACATAAGTTCTTTTTAGAAATTAGGACTCTTCAGGGTACTTTGCTGGCATTGCAAAGATACATATCTCTTTAGAACTATTTGCTCTGGTTTTAAATTTATAGTGTATTAGGGGAATGAAGGTCTAGAACTTGTGAAGTATGTTAAAGTAAAAGAATTTACAGGTAGATGCTGACTTTCTTCTCTTCTGATCCAACTCCCATTAACTCTTTAAGGGCCTAGTTTAAATTTCACTTCTTTATGAAGCCCGACTTTTCCTTTTGTCTCTGCTAACTTACTGTCCATATCACAGTTCTGAAACTTGATAAGTATTATGTTACAATGTTATTTAAAGTTTCATATTAATGTGTTCTTTCTTCAAACATAATTTTTTTTAAGAGTAGCAATTATCAGTTTTCTTTTGCATTGATTACACCACTTAGCACTTTCTGCACGCAATAGGTAATCATTAAATTGGCATTAAAGAACAAATGGGTTTACCTTTAGGATTTTGGAGTTGATTCATCAGTACATGGTATTTATCCTGAGCACCTGGCAAGTCCATTTTATTAACTGCCAGAAGTGCAGGTTTTGTCTGAAGTTCCTCTTTGTACAACTCCAATTCCTTCCAAAAAAACCAAAAAAACAAAAAACAAGTAATTTTATTAAAATAAATATATAGATTACCTATTTGGTAATATCTTTCTTTACTTTGTAGGCCTGGGTAATCTAGAGCCCACTGACATTTCTGAAATTCAATAAACCTCAATAACCACAAAATTAAATGACAAAGAAAATTCATAAAATGCTCACTGGTTAGGTCACATGTTAATATATTTTAATTCAAATGACATCTTAGAGACATAGTGATTTGTACATAGGACCAAATACAGATATCTAGACTTCTATTAAGCACACTGATAAAATTCAGAAGTAAATAGTAACAGTCTAATGCTATATTTATATTATTCTTAGAAAAAGTAAGTGTGCTTAGTAGTAAATTTTCATGACCATAAATTAGGAAATGGGTGTTTTTTTTTTTTAAATATTTTATTTATTTATTTGACAGGCAGAGAGCACAAGTAGGCAGAGAGGCAGGCAGAGGGAGAGGGAGAAACAGGCTCCCCAGTAAGCAGAGAGCCTGATGTGGGGCTTGATCCCAGACTCCGAGATCATGACCTGAGCCTAAGGCAGAGGCGTAACTGACTGAGCCACCCAGGCACCCCCACTGAAGTATTTTAAGCAAAGAACAAGCATTATCTTGGTTTTTTCACAAATATCACTCTAGCTGCCATATTTAAAAATATAAAATAGAATAAAAAATATAGAACTAGAGAATGGTATTATTTTTTTTTAAGATTTTATTTATTTATTTGACAGAAATCACAAGTAGGCAGAGAGGCAGGCAGAGAGAGAGAGAGAGAGAGAGAGACGGGGAAGCAGGCTCCCCACTGAGCAGAGAGCCAGACGCGGGGCTCAATCCCAGGACCCTGGGACCATGACCTGAGCTGAAGACAGAGGCTTTATCCCACTGAGCCCCCCGGGCGCCCCTAGAGAATGGTATTATAATAGCATTGTGTGGTGACAGATGGAAGGTACACTTGTGGAGAACATAGCATGATGTATATAGAGTTACTGAATCACTATGTTGTATACACCTGAAAATACTGTAACTTTGTATGTCAACTACATTTCAATTTTAAAAAATGGACTGGAGAGAAGTGAGACTGGAAGCAATGTGGTGACACAGGAATACTTAAAACATTCTAGTGAGGAGGGCTGATGATTATAACAGTGTGGATGAAGACACATAGATGAATTTCAAAGATTTAGGATATGGAAGTGATAGGGCTTAATGCAGATGGTGAGAAAGAAAGAAGCGAGACTAACACCCAGGATTCTGGTTTACAAAACCATTAAAGTTCAGTTGTATGCATATTAAGTTTGAGAACGTAATGTGACAGCCAGTGAAAGATATCCATTAGTTGGCTGGTCTAAAGCAAGACCAGAAGACGTAGGTATCAATCAGAAAGATCTGGCAGTCATCGGTGTATTAACTGTAACGGAATGCTATCTAAGGAATGAACAGAAAAAAGCAAAAAAATAGACTGAGGGGTGCCTGGGTGGCTTAGTTGGTTAAACATCTGCCTTTGGTTCAGGTCATGAGCCTACAGTCCCAGGATCAATCCCCACATTAGGCTCCTTACTCAATGGAGAGCTGCTTCTCCCTCTGCCTCTCACCCCACTCACACTCTCTCAAATAAATAAAATCTTCTTAAAAAAAAAAAAAAAAGACGAGGGGCGCCTGGGTGGCTCAGTGGGTTAAGCCTCTGCCTTTGACTCAGGTCATGATCTCAGGGTCCTGGGATCGAGCCCTGCATCAGGTTCCCTGCTCAGCGGTGAACTTGCTTCCCCTTCCCTCTCTCTCTGTCTGCTGCTCTGCCTACTTGTGATCTCTCTGTCAAATAAATAAAAAGAATCTTTAAAAAAAAAAAAAACAGACTGAGAAATAGTCTAAAAAGTAGGAATAAAAGTTCAAGCAAGAATAAAGTCTGAGAAGTATGTAACAGAGATTTAAAATAAAGGAGAATTTCACTGGTTTTAATAGGTTGAAGCGTGGGTTAACACAGAACTGGAGAAAGCAAGCTTAGATGATTCTTTGACTTCAAAGCTTCAAAAAGTAGAGGTAGAATATGTATTCATTCTAATTATCTGTTATCTAATACAGTTCTATATGCCTACATGTCAGACCAAATACAGAACACAGTAAAACAGAAAACCTACTTTTGTAAGCAGTATTATGGTTTCAAAGGCAGTTCTGTATTGAGTTTGGGAAGAAAGCTGAAATCCAGAAATATCGACCTAAAAAAAAGATGGAAAGAGACAGCTTTTGACACAACTACAGCTACAAATTTCTGTTTTGAAATGTTTAACTTTCTCAAGCTAAAAATAATTTCTCAATCTATACATTGTTAATTCAGTAATTCAAAATGAGTAAGAGAAACTGTGGTGTAAAGACAGCCATAATTATTCTGATGAAATTATAATATTAATGAAATAAAAAACTAGTATGGATAAAACAATTTGTATGAGATACAGACAATCTAATAAATAGCTCCAACACCATCAATGAAATAGGAAAGAGATACTCTATAATAACATAACAGTATGTTGACAGCCTTAAAGAATTAAACCTTGATAAGTATGGCCAAACTTACATCGGATATAGTAATGTCATCTCCACTCTGTGTTATAAACGAAGATTACTTACTATATTTGACTCCCATTTAAACACTTAGTAGAATAACATGTGATAGTACCTTATCTTTTAATTTTATTATTCTAAAGAATTTCTCCTAGGAACATTGCCAAAAGCAAGGGAAGCAAGGGCAAAAATGAACTATTGGGATTTCATCAAGATCAAAAGCTTTTGCACAGCAAAGGAAACAGTTAACAAAATCAAAAGACAACTGACAGAATGGGAGAAGATATTTGCAAACGACATATCAGATAAAGAAAACTAAACACATTGATTTTCACATTCATTTGAACATTACACTGGTACACATATGACTTACAACAAACAGTAGTTGTTTGGTTCTTTCTATATGCTTGAGGAATTTATGGCCCATTCCTTTGTTCATATGTGCTCCTTCTATTAAACCAGGAAGATCAGCTACTGATATCTAATACAAAATTAGATGGTTTAATAAAAAAAAGAAAATAATTACATCCCCAAATTTTCCTATTTCAAATACAGTTACTAATTTGTGATTATCACTGCATATTTATAAAACCAAGATATTAAGAATCAAAACCATTTGTTATCAGAAATTAGAGTCCCATTTTTACTTACTAATCTAACAATCTAAGAATTCTAGGGATTAGTTTAACATTTATTAATCACATAAGTTCTCTTTAGAATTCCATCGATTATATTGTTCAACATGAACCTGTCACAGAATTTCAACTTTCTGAGTTCTTAAAAGTATAGAGGGATAGTAATTCAGCAGACATAGACTTATAGCTCTATAGTTTCGAGTTTTAAATTCCATATGTAATTGATTATGTGGCACCACTGTTCCTTTTCTGTTTATGTTCTACCAGGAGGACTACTGACCATTTTTGAAAAGTGAAGGAGAAAAGGTTCTTTTTTTTTAAATTTTATTTTTTAAAAAATATATATTTTTAAAGATTTTTATTATTTATTCAACAGAGAGATAGAGATCACAAGTAGGCAGAGCGGCAGGCAGAGGGAAAGAGGGAAGCAGGCTCCACGCTCAGTGGAGAGCCCGATGTGGGGCTCGATTCCAGGGCCCTGAGATCATAACCTGAGCTGAAGGCAGCTGCTTAACCGACTGAGCCACCCAGGCACCCCAGGAGAAAAGGTTCTTATATCTCCTTTTTGAAATGGTAAGTGATTAACTATTAGTCTGTATTTGTGGTTTTCAAACCTCACTGCACATTATAAACACCCAGGGATCTTTTAAAAAGTAGAGATACCCAGGCCCTACCCCAAGGAATTTGGTTTCAAATCTCCAGCGCCTAGGCTTCATTTATCATTGTTGTTCTGAAGCCATCCAGTTAATTGTAACGATGTGCAGTAAGGGCTGAGAAGCACTGCTCTTCATACACTGCCCCTGTGGATAGGATTTCACAATTTTATTTATTTATTTATTTGACAGACAGAGGTTACAAGTAAGCAGAGAGGCAGGCAGAGAGAGAGAGGAGGAAGCAGGCTCCCTGCTGAGCAGAGAGCCTGATACGGGGCTCCATCCCAGGACCGTGGAACCATGACCTGAGCTTTAACCCACTGAGCCACCCAGGTGCCCCGGATTTCACAGTTTTAAAGGAAACTGTGGCTATATGACAAAGCAGTCATATAGACAAAATGCAACAAAGGTTTCATGTCCTGAAAAGATTTTTTTCATGTCCTAAAATTTTGTTTGCAGGTTCTCCATCTTAGAATTTTGCAACTGAGAATTAAGTTTCCCTTAAAATTTACAATGTTCTCTTTTCCTCTATATATTGTTCTCCATATTCAAATTATTTATAATTTTACTTATTCTATATAATAAAGTTTTAAAAAAATTTTTATTGTTAAATAACTTATATAAATGAACATAAATCTTTTATGTGTCACTGATGTATTATCACCTTAAGTCCATACTTTACATTAGGGTTCACTCTTGGTTTTGTGCATTCTACTGGCTTTGACAAATGTATATCATCATGTACCCACCATTATGGTATCATACAGAATGGTTTCACTGCCCTAAAAATCCTGTGCTCTACTGGTCATCCTTTCTTTCCCCTTAATCCTTGGAAACCACTGATCTTTTTGTCATGTCCATAGTTTTGCCTTTTTCTAGACTGTGACATAGTTAGAACCATATCGTATGTAGCCTTTTCAGATTGGCTTCTTTCCCTTAGGAATATGCATTTAAGTTCTTCCATGTCTTTTCATGCCTTCACAGCTCAATTCTTTTTAGTGTTAGATCATATTCCCTTATTACCACAATTTATTTATCTATTCACCTACTGAAGGACATCTTGGTAGCTTCCAAGGTTTGGCACTTCTGAACAAGGCTGTTACAAACATCCATGTGCAGGTTTTTGTGTGTATGTTGCATTTGCGTAAATACCAAGGAGCATAAATGCTTGTCATACATTATATATTTTAAAAATTTTGTTACTTTCCTTTGTTATTTGTTTTTACTCTAATTATTCAAAAGATTTATAGTTATTCTTTATTAAGGAAAAATAAGTTTTAATAGCTAGACCAGAATCCCTTGCAATTAAAAAAAATTTGTTTTAGAAAGAGAAAGCTGGAATAAAGTAAATTCCATGTACTTTAGAAAATGTTTTTAGGAACCAAAAATCCATAATCAAATACAGTAAAATACAGACTTGCAATGAGAACAAACAGAGATCAAAGAGATAAAGAAGATTCTATGCTGTAACGATAAACTGGACCTAAACTTTGGAAGGACAAAAAGTTATATTTTCATATGATATTCTACTATTATCATGCTCAGGAGAATTGATTCGATCATGGTCTCATTTACCAAAAACAAAATTCTGCTACCTTTCCCCCCAACACCATAGAAACAATCAAATATTACATAGTCCAAGCATCAAAAGCACTTCTAACCAAATGTCTTTAAAAATACTCACCTGTTTGAAATCATCATACATAATCTTTCCAAGCTGAGGCTTTAATGTTGTAACTAAAAGAAATAATAAATTTAGGCTAGAATAAGGCTGGTACTCTCAAAACTGTCTTACCATTATGTATAAAAAAATATTACTATTTTTTGGTAAACAATTTAAGTCAGATAATATTCTCATTGTTGGAGTGGAAAATACAATTATAATCTGCATAGGCATAAAGCTAATCTAATCAGTGGGCTTCAAAGTTCTTTGGCTGTACTTTAAGGAGCATGATAAAGGTGCCGCTGGGTAGAACAGAATTTAGGTTTCTATCACTGGGTCTGTGGGCGAAATTTGTTTAGTCCTTTCTCATTCACTTATCCTCAAACCTTATCAATTCTGCACTAGCCTCTTTCCTATGACTCTGAACTTTTCTTCCTCTTTCCTTCTCAAGAGCTCCTATACTTTAACAATAAATAATGGTCACATAATTTACAGCAATTAGAACCAAACTAACTCTACTTCATCAGAGTTTAATTTTAGAATGGCTTAATTGTATTTTCCAGGTCAATGGATGTTTCTATATCTTTTCGTTTAATGATAACAGAGACTCTATCACATTTATTTATTACGTGGTCTAAGCATCCACTCTATTTCATCTAGCTAATGCAATAACCTAACTACTCTTCCCAGACCCATTTAGGTCCCACACCCATTCATTTTCTACATCACATGTGGTGAGATCTTTTTGAAAAGCAATCTAATCATTTCATCCTTTGATTAAAAGGCTATGAGCTGCTCTTTAGATATAAAGAGCAAAGCCTACCTGGTCTGTATGATATAGTTTCTACTTACATCTCCTGCCTCATCAATTCCCTCTTTCCCTTATTACATGTTCTCTAGACACAGAGATCTCCCTGCCACCAGAGAGCCTTTGTGTACATTGCTACTTCCTCTGACGGAAGTACCTTTCACATCCACTGTCTCTCACTGATTAATGCAAGTATTCTTCATACCTCAGCCCTAGCATTACACCTTTCCAAAGTTTAAAGCAGCTAACTACACTCTTTCACAGAATCATAATATATTCTCTTATAGTCAGGTATGATATATATGCCCTCCCCTACTAGTCTATAAGCTCAGTAAGAGTCAGAACAGTGCTTACCCATCTTTGTTTCTACAGAACCCACTGGAGTTCACAGAAATACTTGCTAAATGAATAGAAAGAACAGTGCTTGATAAAGGATAGGTGCTCAGAAAATCACAACTAAGTTAAATAAGTGGTTATGCAAGGAGAAATAAATGCAAAGAAGCAAGTATCTAACAAGTACTAGGAACTTTGTGAAGAGCTAAAGAGATTTCAAGGATTAATGGGAAATGCATGTACGCTGGTGGCCAAGTTTTCACACTAAGGCTACCTCAGAGTTGTCACTTTATTCACATTCAAAGAAAGATGAGTCTTTAAAAATTTACCTCCACATATTAAAATACACAACAAATGATACTTACATGCATAATCTGCAATTGCAGGCTTTGCATGAGAAACCTGACTTAGCAAAGAGGATTTTCCAGCATTTGGGAATCTGAAATGAAAAAATAATGTAATGAATTAAAACAAATATTAGTATTGTTAACAATACTTGATTATCTCTGAATTTCTAACATTTCAGCAAGTACATTTCTTGAATACCTGTGGGAATAAAAACAGACTATAAATTAAAAATAATCCCAAAAGGGGCTGCCTGGGTGGCTCAGTCATCAAGTGTCTGCCTTCGGCTCAGGTCATGATCTCGGAGTCCTGAGATCTAGCCTTGCATCGGGCTCCCTGCTTTGTGGGAGCCCTGCTTCTCACTCTCCTGCTCCCCCTCTTGTGTTCCCTCTCTCACTGTGTCTTTCTCTGTCAAATACATAAATTATTTTTTAAAAATAATAATCCTGAAAAACTTGAATGAAATATACATATGAAAAAAATAAAGATAAATTTATGCTGGACACTAGTGATGTTTTAGTATTGGGAGTATAATTCAATTATCTTAAAAAAGCCTGCAAATCATAGAAAAACAAAAAGAAACTAATGAAAATACTAACAATCCACTAATTCTAGCCAAACAATGACAAAATATTGCTTATATTGCTTTATAAATTTTCTTTAATATGTTTTATACTGTATTTCCAAATATATACAAAAGTAGAGAGAAGTAATGAATCTCATTTAGCAATAGCCTACCTTCAACAAATTACACATTCCCAATACTTCTTCTTTTTTTTTTTTTTTTTAAAGATTTAATTTATTTATTTGACAGACAGAAATCTGAAGTAGGCAGAGAGAGAGGGAAGCAGGTTCCCTGCTGAGCAGAGAGCCTGACTTGGGGCTTGATCCCAGGACCCTGAGATCATGACCTGAGCTGAAGGCAGAGACTTAACCTACTGAGCCACCCAGGCACCCCCCCCAATACTTCTTTTAAAGTTGCTTTGTACAGGGACTCACCTAAGGCCCGTGTATTACAACTGGTTAATGTATCCCTTAAAATTTCTTTTGGTAAAGATCTCCCCCATTTTATTTTCTCTTTGTAATTTAGTTCATTTTTTTTTTTTTAAAGTTTATTTGAGGAAGAAAGAGAGAGAGCCAGTGTGCGCTACAAGTGCAAGCAGGGGGAGGGGTTTGGGGAGAGAGAAAATCCTTAAGCAGACTCCCTGGTGAGTGTGGAGCCCCACAGGGAGCTTGATCCTAGGACCCAGACACCATGATCTTAGTGGAAATCAAGTTGGGCACTTAACTGACTGAGCCACCCAGGTGCTGCTGTAATTTTATTTTTAAGGAAACTGGGTCATTTGTCCTATAGCATTTCTTTCCCATAGTCTGGATATATATTTTTTTTTTGCTGACACCCCCATGATGTCCTTTAGCATGCTCCTTTGCCCCAGTTTTTCTATAAATTGTTAGTTTGAGAAAAAGCCTTGATCAGGTTCAGTTTTGATTTTTTTTCCTGAAAGATTACTTCATAGCTGGTTGGCCTGTTTTTTAAACTGAGTAATAATATATGGTGAACACTTTTCAAGGGCACATTGTAATTTACTTAATTTCCTATTGTTAGGCATTTAGGTTATCTCCAATTTTTTACTATTAAAAATAACATTGCAAAAAAAATGTATGCAGCTAGAAGGACATATACCAACATTAACAGTCACTCCTAGGTGGTGGAATTAATAGATACTTTTTCTTTAAGAAAATTTTCTTTTAGCATTTATTATTTGTCTAACTTTTAAAAACTTTAAACACCACAGTTATTATCCTTGAACTTTTATATTAAAAATTTTACTTGAGAGAGAGAGTGAGAGTGTACCTGAGCCCAGGCAAGGTGGGAGGGGCAAAGGGAGAGGGAGAAACGAACTCCCTACTGAGCAGGGAGCCTGATCAGGGAGATTATAACCTGAGCTAAAGCCAGAGGTTTAATGGACTGAGCCACCCACATGCCCTTTTCCTTTTTTTTTTTTTTTTTTTTTTAAGATTTTATTTATTTATTTGACAGACAGAGACTACAAGTAGGCAGAGAAGCAGGCAGAGAGAGAGAGGGAAGCAGGCTCCCCGCTGAGCAGAGAGCCCGATGCGATGCAGGGCTCAATCCCAGGACCGTGAGATCATGACCTGAGCCAAAGGCAGAGGCTTAACCCACTGAGCCACCCAGCCACCCCACATACCCCTTTCCTTGAACTTTTACATATACCATTAATCTCTTTCTTGAGATATATTTCTTGATGAGAAAAAACTGAATTATAATTAAAATATATATTGTTTAAAGGCTTTGATTTTATTGCTAAATTTGCCTTAGGAAAGGCCCATCATATATGAAAGTACAAGGAATGAGAGTCGCTTAAGAGATGATTTCCTCAGTTCTATGCAGATATTTTCATTAAATTTTTCCAAATAATATTTGTTAATCATTTACCTAACCAGGCAATATACTAGCATCAGAAATACAGCAATCAATGAGACCAGTGTGATCCCTGTCTTCACAGATTTCACTCAAAATGGAGAAAGCTCTTTTTACAATACAAGCCAAACTTTCACTTGGAATAATAGTGTAATAGTTTGCAACTATTAATCTGAAATTCTATAAAAATTTATAACCTCTTAGTAGAGCTCTTTTAACATTCAAAATAAACTTAATTAAAATATCTCATTAAATATATCCTTATAATAAATTTAAAATAAAATTAGTGCAATTTTTTTTAATGACTCTTTTTTCTTTTTTTTTAAATTTATTTATTTGACAGAGAGAGATCACAAGTAGGCAGAGAGGCAGGAAGAGAGAGAGGGGGAAGCAGGCTCCCCTCAGAGCAGAGAGCCCGACACAGGGCTCGATCCCAGGATCCTGAGATCATGACCTGAGTCGAAGGGAGAGGCTTTAATCCACTGAGCCACCCAGGCGCCCCAAAGACTCATTTTCCTATGGAAATATGTATTGTCTTTTTAAAAAAATACAGTATTATCTTACACCTCATTATACCAGGCCCTTTTAACTTTCTGAAATGCAAATTGCAGTAATTTTTATTCATGATTATCCCTAACTAGACTTGCTTATTTCTTTCCATTATCCTATTTTCATAACAGTATTAAATGCAGAAAAGTGCCAGTGACTATTTCCAAGGAAACTGAAATCCTATGAAGAAAAAGGATGCCAATGGTTGAAGAAATGATAATTGAAATTTTTCCTGAAAAGTACTTAATAAAAATTTTAGAGGCTGAAATCTGACCTATGCAAAGATCAGATCTGACAACAGCAGTACAAATACGTTAGTGATAAGCACCTTAGTTCTAAAGTTCAGTTCATTCTTGAAACCAGAAAACAGGTTATCTGTTTATGCTGGTACTCACAGTAGTAACTTTTTAAGAACAGTTGGCTAATTTAAAAGCATTAAAATATATACATTAAGCATTGTACTTAGGAAACTTGATGCTTTAAAAAAAAGAGAAACTGGATGCATCAATTATAGACTGTATTATCAAATCCACTTTTTTTTTTCTGTTGCACATTCTATATTAAGAGGAGAGAAGAATAAGAAATATATTAGTTTTCAAGGCGGCTGTAACAAAGTACCACAAATTGGGTGGCTTAAAACAAAGAAATTCATTCTCTCATGGTTCTGGAAAATAGCACTTTGAAATAAAGATGGAGGCAGACTGATTCCTTTTGAAGGCGCTGAGGAATCAAATCCACTTCTAAAAAGCTTAGTATTTCACTATATGTACTCTCCAATAAACTGGCAATGTAATGATGATGATGTTAGCAGCTATCATTCATTACCCATTCATAAATCTAACGCATGTGTTGTGCTGTAAATGTGTTATCTTATTCACATTTTAGCAATGTATCTAGCCACTATTAAAAAGAGAGAACAAAAGCTTAGAGACATTCTAAAACTTACCCAAGACCTTCCAGGTGATCTCCAGTGGATATGAGATTCTAAACCAAATAGTCTCTCACCTGAGTCCCCCATCCTCACTCCACCTTTACCACTTAGCCTTGTGAGGCTCTTAGTCTGCAGAGGTCTCTGCAGAATTTGAAACACATTTTTGTAACGAATGAGACTGCAAATGGCTAGATTCTCAGTCTTGTTCAGAAAACCTTACTAAGCCTACAACATTGTGAAAAATGAATGTTATTAAAGAAACTATGCCTGATAACTAAGTTTTATGGAAAAGACTAAATGCAAATGGCAAGCCTGAACACCAGGATCACATCCTTCCCTGTTATAATCCCTGTTATAATGTCAGCAAGAATGGGGCCTTCATGAATTCTAAGCCACTGCTGTTAAGACCTAGTAGCTAGACAGGCATGGCAAGAAGTGAGGGATTCAGACTGATTACTCTGGGAAAGAAGCAGGGAGATGGCTGGAGTGGTAGATAAAGAGAGTTAAAAAGAAGCTATGTAAGGCACGGAATGGAACTGGAAGTCTGAAGTAGAGCCAGCAATAGGCAGTGTTCTCTATCTCTTTCTTAAGTCTTTCATGTGACTTCTGCGTAATGCTGAAGGGGGCCAGGCAGACAGAAGAGAAGAAATACAAAGCCAAAGTCTTCCCTTCCTTTACCTACTTTCTAGCTTGCTATCTATCCCTCTCAGTCAGGTGCCAGCACTGCAAACTCTACAGCCAAACAGCACTGTTTGATGAAACAAAGGAAGCCTGTGAAAGAGGGCAACATTGTAGGGTCTGCAGTACTGAGAATGGACAGATCGTAAGTAGAGCATGAAGGAAAGGGAAACAGTCACAGTGAGATCCAACTTGATGCTCAGTAACATCTAAGTCTGATGGCTGAGACTGTCTGTATGGGCCGTTAGCCACCTGATCAACAGAGCAATACCTCTATAAAGACTTGTAGGAGTATCTCAAGCATTTTTTTCTTTTTCTTTCCTCCTATACACTTCATAAAATGTGGTCTGGAATTTTAATTTTATTCCTTAATATCTGGTAATCTTCTTTCACCTTCCTATACTACTGCGTTTGATTGATTTCCTTTCTTGATTCATTCTCTACCATTCCCACTAGCCTACTCAATTGCTGTGATCTTCCTCTCTTCTTATAAATAAAAATTAATTGTGAAACTCCATATTTGCAATGTTAAAATAACTGTATTTAGCAGCATCCTCAATGTATACAGACAACACAAATTCCACAAATAATACTGGTCCCTAATTACCATTCATATTTATCTCCTACTTATGAACTATTTATCAAATTATAAAAATAAAAATACAAATGATACTTACCCCACTAGGCCTACATCAGCTATAAGTTTTAGATCAAGGCGAATGACTCGTTTCTGGCCTTTCAGTGGTAAGAAATTAGTGAGTAATTTACCACCAAGGCCTCCTTCAGCTACCAAAATTCTGTCTTTCTCTTTATTGAGCTCTCCTTAAAAAGACAGAGAAAGATACTTAGAACAAAGATTACTACTTGGAGCTAATCATTAATGACATTTTGCATTCAGAAACAGATGCCAAAAACTTCCAACTTATAAATCTGTATCTTTACAATAATCTTAACTCTAACAGTTAATTTTGAACTCTTAAAAAAAGAATTATTTACTATTTGAGAGAGACAGAGAGACCCTGAGTGAGCACATGTGTACCAGGAGGGTGAAGGGCAGAGAGAGAGGGAAAATCTCAAGTAGACTCCCCAGTGAGTGAGGAGCCTGATGCGGGCTTGGGTCATGATCCCAGGACCCTGAGGATCATGACCTGAGCTGAAATCAAGTTGACTCTACAACCAAATGAGCCACTCAGGCGCCCCTTGAAAAGTTCTTTTTCCCTTGAACAACTTTTATATAAAGTTTTCAAATCTCTTATAAATTAGCAATTGAAGTAGTTTTTAACAAAATTATTTTAAGATTTTATTTATTTATTTGACACAGAGAGCGAGATCACAGCAGGCAGAGGGGCAGGGAGAGTGGGGGAGGGGGAAGCAGGCTCCCTGCCGAGCAGAGAGCCCAATGTGGGGCTCGATGCCAGGACCCTGAGATCAAGACCTAAGCTGAAGACAGAGGCTTAAACCACTGAGCCACCCAGGCTCAGTTTTTTAAATTTTTTTAAAAGTTTAAAAAGGAGCTATTCCTCACAGTTCCCAAACAACTTTAAAAAATATGTACATTTTCACAACCTTAGAATCTATACTACACTTACCTATAATTTTACCATTTTCATCAGTTACTGAAATACCCACAGGTACAGGAATTTCACAGTCTTTTCCTTTGGACCCTTTCAGTGCATTAACTCTACAAAAAAATAAAGCTAAATTAAAATAGGGAAAACCCACTATATTAAATGGACTATACTGAACAAATATAATGGCTTACAAAGACTAGAAACCAACTTTTCTTGTTGGTACAGATGTTAAATGGCCAAATATCAGAAGAAGAGAAAATTATTGCTATTTATTTGCATTTCAGACTATCATATAAAAACAATAAAAATAAAACAGATAACAAGATAAGTAATAATAATAATAATAATAATAATAGGTAATGATTTAAGTTGAAGAAAAATATACAAACAAAAACATAATACAATTACATAACGATAACAACCACGTTAAAGCTATCACATAATTATGTACCACTTATTCAGCCAATTGTACATACAGATTCAACATCTACATACAATGCCCAGTGCTCATCACAAACGCACTCCTTAATCCCTACCACCTATTTCACCCATCCCTCCCAACCCACGTCCCCTCTAGAAATCATCAGCTGTTTATTTGCATTTCAGACTATCATATAAAAACAATAAAAATAAAACAGATAACAAGATAAGTAATAATAATAATAATAATAATAATAGGTAATGATTTAAGTTGAAGAAAAATATACAAACAAAAACATAATACAATTACATAACGATAACAACCACGTTAAAGCTATCACATAATTATGTACCACTTATTCAGCCAATTGTACATACAGATTCAACATCTACATACAATGCCCAGTGCTCATCACAAACGCACTCCTTAATCCCTACCACCTATTTCACCCATCCCTCCCAACCCACGTCCCCTCTAGAAATCATCAGCTGCTCTCTACAGTTAAGAATCTATTTCTTGGGGGGCTGCCTGGGTGGCTCAGTGGGGTAAGGCCTCTGCCTTTAGCTCGGGTCATGATTTCAGGGTCCTGGGACCGAGCCTCGAGTAGGGCTCTCTGCTCGGCAGGGAGCCTGCTTCCCTTCCTCTCTCTCTGCCTACTTGTGATCTCTGTCAAATAAATAAAATCTTAAAAAAAAAAAAAAAAGAATCTATTTCTTGGTTTGCCTCTTTCTCTCTTTTCCCCTATGTTCATTTGTTTTATTTCTTAAATTCCACATATAAGTAAAATCATATGGTATTTGTCTCTGAGTTATTTCACTTACCATAATACTAGCCAGTTCCACCCACATCTTGCAAATGACAAGATCTCATTTTTTAATGACTGAATAAGATTCCATTGTATATCTATACCATATCTACTTTATCCATTCATCATGTAAAGGACATTTGGGATCTTCCTGTTAATTTGGATATTGCTGATAATGCTGCTATAAACATTATGGTCCAGGTATCCCTTTGAATTAGATTTTGTATTTTTTATTTTGGAGGTAAATACCCAGTAGTGTGATCACTGGATCATAGGGTACTTCTATTTTTAATTTTTTAAGGAACCTCCATATTGTTTTCCAGAGTGGCTGCATCAATTTGCATTCTCACCAACAGTGTAAGAGGTTTCCCCTTTCTCGGAATCCTCACCAACACCGTGTTGTTAATTTTAACCATTCTGACTACTGTAAGGTGATATCTCATTGCAGTTGTTATTTGTATTTCCCTGATGATGAGTGATATTGAGCATCTTTTCATGTGTCAATCATCTGTATATTTTCCTTGGAAAAGACATGTTTTTTGCCCATTTTTTAACTGTTTTTTGAGTGTTGAGTTTTATTATCTTTTACATATTCTGGATACTAACCCTTTATCAGATATGTCATTTGCAAGTATCTCCTCACTCCGTAAGTTGACTTCTAGTTTTCTAGATTGTGTGCTTCACTGTGCTTTTATTTTATGAAGTCCCAAAAGTTTATTTACTTATGCTTTTGTTTCCCTTGCCTCTAGAGACAATCTAATAAGTTGCTATGGCCAATGTCAAAGAGGTTACTGCCTATATTCTTCTCTAGGATTTTAATGGTTTCCTGTCTCACATGTAGATCTTTAATCCATTTTGAATTCATTGTTGTGTATGGCGTAAGAAAGTGGTCCAGTATCATTCTTTTGCATGTTGCTGTTCAATTTTCCTTACAACATTTGTTGAAGAAGCTGTCTTTTTTCCATTGAATACTCTTTCCTGCTTTTTCCAAGATGAACTGACCTATAGTTGTGGGTTCATTTCTGGGTTTTCTCTTCTGTTCTACTGATCTATGTGTCTGTTTTTGGGCGAGCACCATACTGATCACTTGATCACTACAGCTTTGTAATATAACCTGAAGTCCAGAATTGTGATGCCTCCAGCTTTGCTTTTCTTTTTTCAAGAATGCTTTGGCTATTTTGGGTCTTTTGTGGTTCCAAAAAATTTCAGGATTATTTATTTTAGCTCTGTGAAAGATACTGTCAGTATATTGATAGGGACTGCACTAAATATATAGACTGCTTTGGGTAATACAGACATTTTAACATTATTTGTCCTTCCAATCCGTAAGTTTGGAATGTTTTTCCATTTCTTTGTGTCCTCTTCAGCTTCTCTCATCAATATTTTATAGTTTTCAGAACACAGATCTTTTACCTCTTTGGTTAGGTTTATTCATAGGTATCTCATGGTTTTTGGTGCAACTGTAAATGGGACTGATTCCTTGATTCCTTTTTTTGCTGTTTCATTGTTGGTATATAAAAATGCAACAGATTTCTGTACATTGATTTTGTATTCTACAACTTTACTGAATCCATGTATCAGTTCTAGCAGTTTTTTGGTGGAGTCTTACAGGTTTTCTAAATAGAGTATCAGGTCATCTGCAAATAGTAAATTTGACTTCTTCCTTGCCAATTTGAATGCCTTTTATTTTTGTTATCTGATTGCTGTGGGTAGGACTTCCAGTACTATATATTAACAACAGTGGTCAGAGTGAACATCCCTGTCTTGCTCCTGACTGTAGAGGAAAAGTTCTCAGATTTTCCCCATTAAGGACAGTATTGGCTATGGGTTTTTTGTATATGGCCTTTATGATGTTGAGGGATGTTCCCTCTATCCCTACTTTGTTGAAGATTTTTATCATAAATGGATGTTGTACTTTGTCAAATTGCTTTTTCTGCATTTTTTGAAAGGATCATATGGTTCTTATCCCTCCCTTTATTAATGTGGTATGTGACATTGATTGATTTGTGAATACTGAGTCACCCCTGTAGCCCAGGAATAAATCCTACTTAGTCATGGTGAATGATTCTTTTAATGTACTGTTGGATTTGATTTGCTAGTATTTTATTGAGAATTTGCATCCATGTTCATGAGGGATATTGGCTTATATCCCTTATATTATAATATAATATTATAATATTATATTATATTGTATTATAATAATAATATAATATTATTATATAATATAAGGGATATATTATATATCCCATATCTTATATGCAGTGTTTGGTTTTGGTTCAGGATTATGCTGGCCTAGAATGAATTTGAAAGTTTTCCATTTCTATTTTTTGGGAAAAGTTTGAGAAGAATGGGTATTAACTCTTCTTTAAATGTTTGGTAGACATTTGTTGGGAGTTTTTTCATTACTGATTCAATTTCTCTGCTGGTTATCAAGCTGTTCAAGTTTTTTATTTCTTCCTATTTCAGTTCTCGTAGTTTATATGTCCTAGCAATTTAATCAATCTCTTCCAGGTTGTCCAATTTGTTGGGATATAGTTTTTCATAATATTCTCTTAGAATTATTTGTATTTCTGTGGTATTGGCTGTTATTTCTCTTCCCTCATTCGTGATTTTATTTATTTAGGTCCTTTCTTTTTTGTAAGTCTGATTAGGGTTTTATCAATTTTATTAATTTTTTTCAAAGAGAAATAGGTACTATTATTATCCCTATTTTATAGCTGAAGAAACAGACTTTTATACAGATCTTGAACACTTTAAAGGATTTACATGCTGAAGGCATGGCTTCTTCAAAGCAGTAGTTTTCAGTTTTTCAATTGCAACTCAGTGAGAAATAATACAGTCATCATTCATACACACCCACAAACACACATATGTACACATACAAATTCATATATATATATGACTTAAAAGTTTTGTGAAACCCTACCTCATGATAGTGCGGTTTCTTATTCTGCTTTTTTTTTTTTTTAAATATTTTATTTATTTATTTGACAGAGATCACAAGTAGGCAGAGAGGCAGGCAGAGAGAGAGAGAGGCAGAAGCAGGCTCTCTACCGAGCAGAGAGCCCGATGTGGGGCTCGATCCCAGGACCTGAGTTCATGACCTGAGCCAAAGGCAGAGGCCTAGCCCACTGAGCCACGTAGGCGCCCCCCTATTCTGCTTTTTATATGAAATCTTATAAATTGATTTTACGACCCTAAGGCAATGTTTTTCAAAATACAGTCAAAACCAGCACTTAAAATAAGATAGGTGATTGCTGTGCAACAAGATGAATGTAGTACAATGCCACAGAACTATCCATGTTAAAATGGTAAATTTCATATTATGCATATTCTCCCCCAAAAAAGGAAAACAACAATGTACAACATACCACAGGATAGAAAATAGAGTAACATACATGTGTGGCTAAAATGTAAAATGTTTCTCAGTATGGATGGCACAAAAATGGTTTAAAAGTTCCTATTAAAAAATTGAAAGACAGAGTCTAAAAACACTAGTTTAGAGTATTTAAAATTGTCTAATAGTTGAGCTTTTTTTCCCATGATTAACCTTTTCATATCCTAAAAACTAAAGCACATGAACAAATCTTTCAAGGAAAAGAAGATAAGGGAGTTAAGATTTACACTCAATAGGGAACAAATCTCTTTAGATGGAATTAAGTGAGCTTTGTTTGAAAAACAGAAAATGAGGATAGGTGGGGGTAGGTGCAAGTGGTGAGGTTGTATTGACAAAGCTTGGTGGTTTGGCACAGACTGATTGGAAAGCACATTCTTGAGGTAAAATGGGGGATAAATGAGGCAATGTGCAGATACCAGCATATAAAAAAACTCCCTTGTATTAAATATTAAACTCCAAATACATATTTCAAAAAGTTAAAATACCAATCTATTTTCAAATCAATCATTTATGAATTTAATTAACTTACACAAAGCTTGTGCACTGAGATTTAAAAAGTAATACTTTAAAATCACAGCATGATATACCATACCTCAATGTATGAGTTCATCTTTGAGTGTACTACATCTAAGATATCATTTTGGTATCTTGTTTATACTTGATCCTCATTAAGTGTGCGCTGAATTAAACAAAATAGACACTATCTCTGTTATCACTGCAAAATGAAAATAAATGATAGCTCAATTTCATCAATCCAAGAGTCTCCCTTTTGGTTCTACAGCCAGAAACAAAATGTCATGTAAGGTACCTTGCAAAGCTCTTGTAGATTTCTGATTATTGACGAAAACTAACACTGAACAATTGATTTTAAAAATAACATTGAACATTGCATGCCATAGTGGACCACAAAATGCATCTCTTACAACTGACTGCAGGGAACATCAATGACCCATGACCCAAACTGATGTGCTCTGAAATCTTAAAGAGATGATGCTTCCCACAGTCTACTTCTTACCAATGATTAGGTGTGGCAGGGTAACTAAGGCAGCCCCTTTGTAGGAGACAAGAATTCCTCCTTTGGTTTAAGGAGTCACTATCAGCTTTGCCTTAATTTTCTTAAAACTGCACAGTGGATTAAAATTTTGCCTTTCTTTCTCTCCTTTGTAAGGCTTAGATTTGCACAGTGGTCAGACAACTTTCCCAACATCCTTCAGGTCCCTCTCCAATTTGTCCTTATAGGTGTTTTCCCAATAACTCTCTTGTTCATCACATCTTACTTTGGTACCTGCTTCTTGCAGGACCCAAATACAGACATATGGTGGCATAATTCATAAAATTATAAAATAATACATTCAAATGCTGGCATTCAGTAAGTTTATTCAACTTAATTTACCTGAACTGCACAAGATAAATAAAACTGTTACCTCCTCCTCCTTTAAATTCTTCCTTAGCTTCCATGACACTAAGTCTTTCCTAACTTTCTATTTTTAGATCACACCTTCTGTTACTTTTCCTTAAATGTTGGTGAATAACAGAATTTGATCCTCAATCCTTTTCTCTTCTGTAATGCACCTACCCTAGTCCATGCTTATGATCAACAAATTTATCTCTAGACCTGACCATATTCCTCAATCACAGACCTGTATTTCAAGTGTTTGCTTACATTTCCAAAGATCTTTCAAACTTCCTTTCCCTACATCTCATTTGCCACTTTCTATTGTAATCCTTTTCAAAGAATGATACTATCATCTACCCACACCTCAAGTCAAAACATGAAGTTGGCCTAGATTTATTATTCTCTTTCAACACTCCATCAATCACCAAGTCTTATTTATTTTACTTCTTTAATATAGTTCTAATCCATCCACTTCTGTCAATCTAATTCATCATTCAACTAATGTTAACTGATATCTACTATGTACCAGTCACTCTACTAGAAATCTAGGAAGAAATGATCTAAACTGTTATGTTCCCTGCCCTAATGGACCTCAGCGGTAGTCTGGTTAAGAGAGCAGACACTAATCAAATACATGAGAAAATGGAAAATTATAACTATGACAAGTCTTATGAATTAGAACTTACAATTCATATGGGAATTCTGACTTCATCAGAGAGGTCAGGAAAAAGATGTCGGCTTAAATCCAAAGGGTTCATAGAAGGCAATTGGATGAGGGGAGGAAAAAGCATTACAGAAAAGGTAACACAAACAAAGCCCCAGTGATAGAAGACAAATGCCAGTATAAGATACTAAAAGAAAGCCAACATGACTGAAATGCAGAAAACACAGAATGTAGAGGGAGATGAAACTAGAATGATGGGTATAGACCAAACACTGTGTATTTCATCATTTCTGAAATATTGCAATATTCTCCAAATTGATCTCCTATCTTGAGTCTCAATCAACACCTCCAATTCATTCTTTAACCAATTATCCCCAGAGTGATTTTTCTAAGACACTAATTTATTAATGTCCCTTTAAAATCTTTCAATGGCTCCCCATCACTCTAAGATAATCTTCAAACACTGTAACACAGCATATCAGGCTCTGCATGATCTGGGCTATAATGTCTTTGTTTTAAAATGAGCCACCCCATTTGTACCACAGTTATGCTAGAAATAAGTATTATTTCACCAGTTTTTTCCCTCCTAATGCACTGCCTTTTTTGTTATACACTTAGCAACACACCTTTTCCTGCTTGATTGTCTGGCAAAGTTCTATTTCCTTCTCAAGACTTGGTTCAAGCACTACTTCCAAAATACAGGTAACTGAGTACGGTTTTTAAAAAGTTCTTTTCAAATTTTGAGGGCAGCATATATTCCATAAAAAATAACAAAAATTTACAAAAAATAAATGGAACATTTTGTTATAGGGAGAAGACCAAAACAAGCCAAAGGAAAATATACAAGGGACTTGGAGAAACAGGCTCTACATCTTAAGACCCCAGCAGAACTACTGGTGATGGTAGGGTGGGTAGAACAGTTGAGATTTGAAAAAGGTTTCCTAAAGATTGCTAAAAATTTAATTTTAGAAGATAGTGGAGGTCATTTTCTGTTTTCACAGCAAAGTGCAAAAGAATATAAACAGACACTAAGAAAAGAAAAGGATAAAAATGTTTAAAAACTGAAACATTCCATAGTATCTACCCTTTTTATCTTTACTAGAATTGAGATAATTATTGTAGACTTCTGCTCATTTACAAATATAGAATATAATTTACTTCAAATTACCAATTCAATCTTGATTTTCTAACCTTTTTTTCCTCTGGGATTAATTTTCTAAAGTCAAAGTCATTCAGTAAATACTTACCGACTATTTGCTCCTTCTCCAGCCACAAATCGTTTCTGAGGATATTTATCTTTAAGTTGTTTTAAAGTCATCCTGTTATGGGCGACAACCCAGACGTCACCACCTTTTCCACCTTCTCCCCCTAAACGAGGGTAACCCATTCCACCACTTCCTCCTTTGGTGAAGAGTCTTAGGTTATCAATGAAGTTTCCATACTTAAAAAAAGAGAGAGAAAGAGATCATTTGTATACCAAACATGCTTACCAACTTAGAACTCCCTATTCTTTTTTTTTTTTTTTTTTTTTTTTTTTACCACTAAAGCTCCTAAAAAAATCAGTATTAGCTTTCTGATTGTCAAATCTATAGTCTTTTTCCTTAGTTCACCTCTGGTTTGACCTCCCTCTCCCGTTTGATTAATTCCCTTAAGATCTCTTTTTTTTTTTTTTTACTTGTTAGTTATCCCACTTTGTGTCTCAAGGTTTCTGACACTGTCCCCCCTTTTTTCAAAAGATTTACTTACTTAATTTTAGAGAGTGCATGCACGTAAAAAGCAGGGGGGATTGGGGGAGGAAGAGGAAGAGAGAGAATCTCAAGCGGACTCCATGCTCAGTGGGGAGCCCGATGCAGGGCTTGATCTCACGACCGTGAGATCATGAGCTGAGCAGACATTAAAAGTCAGATGCTTAATCAAGTGGGAGCCCTGTCTCACTTTTCAATCTAGATTTTCTCCTCTAGGTGATATCAGACTGTACCAGTAAACTATCATCTAGGTGAAATATTCTATATATCTAGTCTGTTGGCTATCTCCATCAGGAGGTAAGCTTAATAGTTTAAAGCAACCAAGAGCAAGATCTGCATTTAATTCATATTTGAAACCTCTCAAATATGTAACTTTTTCTTAGACATTAGTTGAAAGGGTAATAGTCACTGTAGATATACAACATGGCAAAACCACATTTTTCTCCAGGTAAATTCTGTTCCCCCAATATTCTCTCAAATAATTGAACCACCATTTATCTAGTCATGGAGTCTATAATGGGGAATCTCTGACTACACCTGCTTCTTTTCTCAAAGCTCTATTACCTATTTCTCCTTTCTGATACCACTGCCTTAGTATTTTGACCATTACACTGGCTCTAAAACGCTCTTGCAACGTCTAATCATTCCTTCAATTCAGCCTTTGTCCTGCTGCCTGAGCTATTTTTCTGAAAATGGATTTGATCTCTAATTATATTTCTCCCTACTCAAAAACCATTCATGTTTGTTTTTGCTGTTTATGAAATAAAGTCTAAAATTCCCAGTAGTAAAAGTTCTTAACTTATTCTTCCATTTTTTTTTTCATTTGTTCAATCTCCATCTCTCCTTCCTCTCTTTGCTCTGTACTACATAATCTACTATCACATTTCCATGCCACTCTGCTCAGATTTTTCCTCCAATGTCAAATGTTTCTACCATAAACCCACCCAAATGTCAATTTTCTGATGTCTTTCTTTATTCCTCTAGTCAATACTTACCACTGACTTTGCTGGACTCTCTCAGCAATTAGACCATATCTTTATTATTATGCCTTTTGAAATCTTATATTGCATTTAATATTTGTTTTCCTCACTAAACTTCTGCAGGTAAAGATCCTAACCTCTCAAACTATCAAAATTCCTTACAGAGCAATTTCTTTAATTGACAGTCTTTGGTCACTTAGCATAGGTTAGGTACTAAAAACATCTTTTTCCAAAACATGTATAGTCCACTGACCATTCCACTATATTCTGGAGGAGGGGATAAGGATAGATCCCACTAGCACATTTAGTAAAAGCTCCCTTGGTGATTCTGATGCGGTCTAGTTCTCAGATTGCAATGGATGGGAGCACAACAAAGATTTAAAGTTTAGGTTTTGAGTACACAAATGTACTCATGAAATAGAGTGTTCTAAGGGAACATGGTGGAAGGAATATATAAAAGATGAACTTGAGCGCTAGCCAGAGTATTTTTGCAGATGAAGAACTTATACTTTGATTCTGCCAGAATAGATCAGAAATGAGTCACGTATAAGTGAACAGATTCCCCTTGCAAACAACATTTAGTGGAAGTAACTGTTTAGGACAGTAAGGTTACACAAGCAGCCTTTCAGAACTGAGCCACACAAACACACAAAGAAGCAGTTTCTTTTTGGTTGAAGAATTAGTTACCTCATACACCCCAATACTACCTTTCCCATGTTTCTTTTCTATTGGCTACCTATTTTCTGGAAAATAGAGGACTGTATGAAGTATGATTTAATTTGGGGTGCCTGTCTGGCTCAGTCAGTAGAGCAGGTGACTCCTGATCTCAAGGTCTTGAGTTCAAGCCCCACATTGGGCATAGAGCTTACTGAAAAAAACAAAAAAATTCCAAACTCCAAAAAAAAAAAAAAAGAAAGAAAGAAAGAAAGAAAAGAAAGAATAATTTAATTCAGAATATTATTAACCATGACTCTCTCTCGCCAATAAAAAGAAAGTTCTGTTTTAAAAGTTCTATTCAATGTGTAAAACACATTGATTCATCATATTTAGGGGTTTAGAAACCAAACTTAAAATGAGTATCTGACTGTTGTCATTTTTAATGACGCCAGCAAGTCTCAAAACATTACTAGTGAGGTTCTTTAAGATTTTTTTCTTTAATTTTGAAGCAGCTGTAAATTTTACAGAAACGATGTCTAAAATAAACACTGCATAAAAACTGACCTAAATTTCTTGCAAGAAGGCAAGCCAATTACATTACTTTCGTTTCCTGATGAGTAGTTTTTAGAAAGCTCTTAAAAAGAGTACACTAGAGAAAAACATATATAGGAACAGGCTATGGATATTATTACCTAAAAGCAGAAAAATAGACTATTTGAGCCAAAAGAAAGCGTCAACCCTACACACTATGTATACCATATTGCATGCCTAAAAGGCAGGCAGGTTTCCCCAGCTCCCCATCCCGCGTGCACACAATTCCCCTGAAGAACCTCAAACCTTATCCCTCCAAACAACCGTCCTAAACCGTTCCAGGTAGATATAGTCTTCACATCGCTCACGGGCCAAGCCTGACTCCTGGTAGGGCTAAGAGGAGACAACTACAGTAGAACCAAGCAGATAAGAGGCCCCCAGAAAGAAAAAGGGGGAGGAAAGGGGAACCAGAGTTCTCAGGTGGCGCTACAGGCACCATGCTCTGAGCAACAGGATGAGAAACACCGGACACGGACCTTTCTGAACCACACGTAACTGCAGTGCACCATCACTGCGAAATCCCAGGACTCATTCCCGAGGCAGGTGTCCACATCGAGTTAACGCGCGGAATTTTGACGTCACCACTGGCGGCGGATCCTATTTTGCCTACGCACGCGGCTGCAGGGATGGCGCATGCGCTTATGGAGAACTCCCGCGGACAGACGCAGGCGCAGACGTAGACGCAGGTGCTGAGCGGCGTCCCTTACTGGTAGGTGGGGAAAACTAACCTCTTTGTAGGCATAAAGCGCCGAAAAACGCCGAGAAAATGTTGAGGCGCCCTCAGGCACGGGGCAGTCAGGTGCAGAATGGATACCTAGGAGATTAACATTTAGTATGGGATGGCACTGAACATGGGACTGCCCTGCACGAATTTTTACTCTGATTGAGGAAACCAAGGGTACCACAGTCTTCACTCGGGGAAGCGGAGTAGAAAAACCAAAAGAACCACCAAACAGACCATAAGACCAAACGCCTAAAAGTCGCAAACTCAATTGCGAAAAAAGAACGCGAAAAGCTGTTTGTTCATTGACGGATTGAGTAACCTCTTGTAAAGTGCCCGGAGCCAATGCATTTAAAACTTGGGACGCAAATGTCAGGACCTGAGGGCTGTAACAATTTCATTGTGTCTAGTGAGGAAGGAAATTTGTCTTAAACAGTTTGTGAGACATTAGCTTCTTGGAGGTGGGTAGACAAGCCTTTCCTCACCCCACATTTAAAGCGCGGCTTTGTGAGAATTAAAAAGCCTATTTTCTTCAGCCTGAGCAGGACCAGCAGACAAAGTGGTAGCCCTGAAGTCCGCCCCACCCACCTCCAATCCCTCAATGCCTCTTGAAATTAAAAAAAAAAAAAAAAAAAAAAAAAAAAAGTCCACAGCTAAGTTAGGCGGCCCCGTACCACAATGCAAGTCTTAACAGTAATCTTTCTTACCCACTCAGAATTCATTTCTAGAATCCTTTTCATATTTTTACCCCTCTTTTATAAAAGTCATCATTTGGAGATGAAAAAAATGTGAAAAATATCCCTGTCTTGATTGCTTTGTTGCTACTGAACCTCACTCTTCCCCACCAGTCAGTAAAGTTGTGATTGTTGCTTAACCTGTGATTAATTAATCAGGACGTTAGGCTGTTAGTACGTAGATGCTTAGTTTAATCTTGTTAATATTTGCTGCCATTTAGATTACTGTCTTTACAAGGTCTTTCTCTTCAATCAGAGTAGTGTTAAGCCCAATCTATTTATTTTCTGGTTTTTTTTTCTTATTAATGGACACAAGCCAAAATTGTTTTCTATCCCATAATACATGGGCAAATGATAACAGCAAATGAAAATAAACGAGAAAATGACACTAAAACATCCTAAAATACAGAGGAACATTATGTACTATAAACAAAGGAAAAAGTATATTTTCCTTAAACAAAACAAGGTCAGAGCCTGAGATATTTATTATAGCTCTGGTTATCATTTAGTAAAAGAAACATGAAACTGGAAACTTTTGCCTTTAAAATGTGCAGCTAAAATGAAGGTGAGGTGAAATGACTCAAGGTATTATCCAGACCTGATGCATAGGTCATTATTGGATAAAATGTCACTATCTCTGCCACTGAGAAAATGCCACTCTTTTCTGCATGGTTGCTGAGAAGATAAGAATATATGCAAACTATTAAACTCAGTGGCACTAGAAAATTTTGCATAATAGGCATGGTAGTCCCAAAGGAGCCATTGGCATAACTCACAATTTGATCTAAAAAAATGTTTAATATAAACTAGAGTTATTCTAATACAAAAATTTTAATAAGCATTTTATTTTAGAATAAATCTAAAATTACAGAGAGGTTACAAAGATAGCCCAAGGAGTTCCCATCCCTTTACTCAGCTTGCCTTAATGTTAACATACAACTATTTGTCAAAACTAGGGATTTATGTTTGTACAATACTATAAACTACAGACTTTACTTGATCTCATTACTTTTTATTTATTTGATCTTTTATTCTCATTATTTTTTATTTATTTGATCTCATTACTTTTTCAACTACAATCTTCTATTCTAGAATATAATTTTGGATACCACATTACATTTAATCTGATAAATATTTTACTGTAGTTATTATTTTAAGAATAAAATGAATATATAATTTAAAAATGTAACATTTTATAATTTTGTACTGTTTAATTTTATCAGCAGACTGAAATGAAAATTGTCTAAATTATCCGCTTTGTAGGTTATTTAAATTGATCTTTTGTCTTCTCACTTATTAATTAGATTCTTAACTTTTGTCTGTCATGCTTTCGGTTCTGCTGTCCAAGAGAAATCAAGGTAACTAAATTAAAAGGCCTGTTTGGGGGCGCCTGGGTGGCTCAGTGGGTTAGGCCTCTGCCTTCGACTCAGGTCATGATCCCAGGGGCCTGGAATCGAGTCCCGCATGGGGCTCTCTGCTCAGCGGGGAGCGTGCTTCTCCTCATCTCTCTCTCTGTCTGTCTCTCTGCCTATTTGTGATCTCTCTCTCTGTCAAATAAATAAATAGAATCTTAAAAAAAAAAAAAAAAGGCTTGTTTGTGAAATTGTCATCAATTTTACACCTCTCCCTTGGATATTCACCAACTTCCTTGAAATGCCCACCCCTTCTTCTCTACACCAAAAATTAATTTCCAAGGACCCATAAATGAACTCCAAATGTGGCCTTTTCTCCTGCAGTAGGCTTCTTTAGTTTCCTCTTTTTTTCCTGCTCCTATCAAAACCTAGCCAGCCTATAGCTTATTTCCTGAGGACATTTCCAAGGACTGTCCAGCCATTCTGACAAATTAATTGAGTCAAGATGTTTGTAGGTAGAATTGGCATAGAGTTACTTCTAGTAAAAATAATTGCCTACTACATGGCTTCCAGTTACTTCATTAAGGAGATATAACCTGTTACTGGAATTTTCAGGTACCATAGCAAGTCAGTGGAAGGGATTTTTGGTGGATGAGCAGGTCTTTCAGATCTGCTTAAGACAAATGCTTCCTTTTTATCAACCATAGGCCTAAACCATAATGGACTAAACCATAATGGAACTAGGTGGGAAAGGAGGTTAAACCTGGAAACAAATAAGCCTGTTTCTTTTTATGAGATAATAACTAAACTCAAATTTATAGAAATTTCATCTATAATATATAAGTGAAAGTATAGTGCTGTATTATACTGTAATACTATTAAAACATTTGTATTGTTTATATTATTCATCTCTTTTCTCTCTATTAATATAGTTACTCAGGAAATAAATAGTTTATCCCAAAATTTGCTATGAGATTAACTTTCTGATACTTTTCAGCACCTACAGTTCTTTTTTCTTTTGTATCTATAGTTTTTGTTATAAATATTACAGGTTAGCAGGAAGTAACCCATTAGGTTGGATTTACTAGTATTTACTAATAAAATGTTTTCTCTCTGCATTTCCTCTTCCAGAGCCAACCCAATGACAAAACGTTGAAATAATAGTTTGTTTTTAGTGTTCTTAGGCTTCTTTTTCTGTATCTGCCCCCCCAACACATTATTATTACTTTTTATTATAGGTACTGAGTACCCTTCTCCTTTCCTCTCACAGTGCTCATCAAAACTGGATCTCAGGCATGAATATGATACCTGCATTTTACAACCTGACATAATTTTAACTTGGTGCATTAATTCCTCAGGGAATTTACTTCTAGTTTTTATCTCTATCTGTGAAATGAACAAAAGACCCTAACTTCTACTAAAAGAATTTTAAGTTTTAGTGTAGGAGATCCTCCAGTGGGGGAGCATGTGGAAAGAGGAAGGTTTCTTGGTGTCCTCAGTATAACAGAAGGTGGCAGCTTATTCTAACCGTAATTATTTTGTTGATTCTGCAATGCATTGTTATCAGGATTCACTAGTTTTCATCTACAGAGAAAATAATGTCACCCAAAGGTCTTCTTCACTGTTAGCCTTTATCCATATGATCTCCAGAGGTGTTCCCCTCTCCCTTAAACTTATGCATTTGATCATATCACTGTATTCAAGATCGCCTTATGGTCTCAGCCATCATATCATGTTCCAGGTGGAAACATTTACAAAGTTGCTTTCTTGGAAGTTTCATTCTTATGTCTCATTGCCACCTTGATCTTGAAATGATTTTTTTTTTTTTTTTTAGATAAGCTGCCACATTGTCATCTCCAACTATTTAGATGTCTACATCTTACACTTTTTAATATTTCCTAACAGGGTCCATCTGGCTTAGGCCTAACATTCAATATATACTCCCTGAATATTTGTTAATTAATTTTTTTCTTAAGAAAGACAGTGCCTAGATTGCTAAATCCTATGACATATGAATCACCTGAAGTAAGGCACAGAGTTATTCTCACTTGTTAGCCTTATAATCTCTAAAACACAAATTCTTTCCATTAAAAATATTGTTACTCTGAAAATGATCATTAATTGTGGTCTTATACGCAGTGATTAAATCAAGTTTTCCCTACTCTGGAAAACAGCATGGAGGTTCCTCAAAAAGTTGAAAATAGAACTACCCTATGACCCAGCAATTGCACTACTGGGTATTTACCCTAAAGATACAAATGTAGTGATCCCAAGGGGCACGTGCACCTGAATGTTTATAGCAGCAATGTCTACAATAGCCAAACTATGGAAAGAACCTAGATGTCCATCAACAGATGAATGGATAAAGAAGAAGTGGTATATATACACAATGGAATACTATGCAGCCATCAAAAGAAATGAAATCTTGCCATTTGCAATGATATGGATGGAACTAGAGGTTATTATGCTTAGTGAAATAAGTCAATTGGAGAAAGACAACTATCATATGCTCTCCCTGATATGAGGAAGTGGAGATGCAACATGGGGGGCTTGGGGGGTAGGAAAAGAATAAATGAAACAAGATGAGATCAGGAGGGAGACAAACCATAAGTGACTCTTAATCTCACAAAACAAACTGAGGGTTGCTGGGGGGAGAGGGGGGTGGGGTTATGGAAACTGGGGAGGGTATGTGCTATGGTGAGTGCTGTGAAGTGTATAAGCCTGGTGATTCACAGACCTGTACCCCTGGGGCTAAAAATACATTATATGTTTATTTTAAAAAATTAAATTAAAAAGAGTGACAAAAAAAAATCAAGTTCTCCTAGATAATAAAGGTAAATAGATTGAACAAATAAGAGCCATATCCCCACTAAACTTCATCTCCCTAAATTAAAATGTAGCATCGTCAAAGTGAGGGCCTCAGGCCATTTAATTATTACTTTGAAACAAAACCTATGTGAAGAAAAATTGTAGATATATTGCCTTTCTTCCTAGGGGTTTATGGTTTGTTCATTCCTTCATTCATATAACAATTACTGAGTTCCTAGTTTATCCCACATATTCAGATATGGGCTGAGACACTGCCACAGTTACTGGAATAACTAGGCAAGAGTAATTAAGCAGAGTAGTTGTGTTAATGAAAGCAAGAAATAAATTCTATTATTTCTGCTACCTGAACTCCTAGTGAGTGGAGAAACTTATTCCTGTTGAACGTGGTTTTGTTTTGTTTTTCATGCACCCTGTTTTTAATTTGAAGAATGTCATCAAAAGTTATTTTCTTAGAAATATTCATAGAAATCCCAAGAATTGGTTGAATCATGTTTTTAAGACCCCCATTGTCAACTAACTGTACTAGAGGGACAATAGTATTTTAAGGGGCTTCTACTAAACTATGAGTCATTGACTGCTCTCTTTTTAATGCTTTCTTATAATCATCCACAGGTATAAGAATGGCAGTGGAATCATCAGAAGGATCTTTGATAATGCGGCTTCCTGCCTGTCCAAAACAAGAGTGCTCATACAGCAGGAAATTCAGTAATGTATTCAGGATTCTCATTGACCAAAACCATTTTCTTTGTTGCTTGTTACTGATACTTCATAAAACAGTCTCCACCCACAGTAAAACAGAATTCTTAGATAATTTGAATAATAATTCCAGATAAGGAAATGAATATTTATAGTAACATATTCATGTATTAAGTCTTTATTACTACCTCATTATAAATTAATCATGTAGAAAATTTTCTCCTAGAAGGAGGTATTGTAAGAACATCTAAGTCATTGTCCTATTGTTACTTAAACCCAAGTTTTGCTGCCTGTTGCTTGAAAGGCCACCACTATTCAAGAGATAAATTTTGATTGGAAAGGAATATGAACTTTATTCAGGAGGCCAACTATCTGGGGGAAAGGGTGGATTCTTGTCCAAATGCCAACTCCAAGGCTTCTGCCTGGCCCAGAGATTTTGAAATGGTTTTAATTAGCTAAAGGAGTACAGTGGTCTGTGACACTTCTTGATTACATGCAGACTCAATGATGCCAGCTACAGAGTTATCTTGGTAATCAGAAGTTCTGGGTCCTTGGCACCAGGGGGTGGTTATTATGCAAGGGTACTCTGTTCTTTCTGCAAAGGAAGGTAAGCTCTATGGATGTGCAGCGGTCAGTTAAGTCATCTGTGTGACCTTAAAAAGAAAAAACATTTTGCTAAAAGATTGCTGGGCTAATCAGAACGCCAAGGCAGCTTCAAGCCAACTTGCTGGCCTCTGTGGCCTGGGAAAATTTTGGTCCCTTATTCCCCAAGGTCAGTGGTCTGCAAATCTCAAAGAAGGCAAATTAGTTTTGTTACAGATCAAGGACGTTAAGTGAGCAGGCGAAGAGTGTGTTAACTTGAAGCAAGCTAACCCTTAAGACTGGCTGGAGTGCTGTCACACTATGCATGTGTGTTAGACTATTACTCCACACATGGTAAGCTACAGCTTTAGCATGAAAAAGTGTATGTGTACATTGCACCCATTATGTAGCCTCCAGAGGACACATGGCAGAGATTATACTCTGAGAAAGTAAAGAACACATAACTTACTAGAGGACATGGTTGTGTGAACAGAAGTGAAGTTTATGAAGAACTTATTTTGTTCAAGAGTATAGAACATAAAAAATATATAGTTTTTCAAATCTTTCTAAGGACCATATGTACTACAAAGAGATAATTTTTAAAAATTGGATTTGTAATAATTCTGGTTTGACTTTAAATACATTTGTTCATTCAATCTAACTCTTTCAACAGGACTAAATTTCTCATTTAGTACTGTAGAGCTCCCAGAAATTTTGGTATTCATTTCTGGTATCTATTTCCCTATCTCTCTTTGACTCTTCAACCTACTACAGTTTTATTTCTGTTACTACTGTTTCATTAAAATTACACTCATTAGGTCCTTTTCTCAGTACACATTTTATTTGCTCTGGAAATGTCTGTTAGTGAGGCAATTACCATTATGGGATATTCTCCCATTTTTGTTGACCAAACCGAAAGCTAACAAAAGGAAAAAAAAATGAAGCTACCAAAAGGTAATATGGAACTTCTGACTTTATGTAATTCTTTTATATAATTATTAGTAAGAAAAAGTAGGCTCAAATGCCAGTATGTAACAAAACTAAGTGGAAAAAAAAAAACCCCATAGTTTGACAATTATACATTAGCTCCCCTGACCTAACAGAATGCTAAGAAAGTTTCTGATGAGTCAAAATGAGGTGGCAGTAATTGAATGATGGAAAGGATGAGTCTATATCTAGGGCAAGTAAGGAATAAGTCGTTTACTCAGGAACCTTATAGGGTGGAATTGGTATAATACTTATGTGTTGAGTGATTTTTTTTTAAAGTTACTTTTACATTGAACAAGCCCTAAGCACAAGACCTAATAAAACATTTTTTTTTTTTTTGCTTCCCATTATCTCTTCAAATATTTCTAATGGTGAGAGTTTTCCCCCACTATTGAATTAGAATTCCAAAGTTCTGTTCTTTTTTTTCTTTTTTCCTTCCTTCCTTTTTCTTATTTTATGATTTATTTATTAGAGAGAGAGAGAGTGTACAAGCCAGGGGAGGAGAATAGGGAAAGAGAAAGGGGAAGCAGACTCCTACTGAGCAGGGAACTCTATGCAGCACTTCATATTAAAACCCTGAGATCATGACCTGAGCTGAAACCAAGAGTTGACGGCTTAGCCAACCGAGCCACCCAGGGCCCGCAACCAACCCCCCCAAGGCTTTTGATCCACTCTTAGATAATAACCAGACCTTAAAAACATTTTAAGGTCCCCAACAGTCTGGGTTCTTAAGTCAAGAGTGTTGGTTCTTGTATAATAATCTGAATTCTGCATTTAACTTAAAGTGACATCTTTCCCCCCTTCTTTTAGGTTGTGCTGATTTTAGGTGCCATTTTGCTAATCTGGGCTTCAGGCCATTCTAGATTTGGAGCATGAGAAGCAGGAAGAAAAAGATGATAAGAATATTTTTACTTGAAATGACTTTGGTGGGCTAGATTTGAGTTTCTGGGATTGGCAGATATTTAGGACTAACTCTTTCATGGGTGCTTTTGTGGGTACTTGAAAGAGTCCCACCACTGGGGTCTTTCACCTCTGGATCTCTACTAGATATAGATGTGTTTGAATGCTGCCTTGATCTTTCTACCCTTGTTACCTCTAGACATACGGGATTCACTTAGATCCTATCCTTGTGGGTCTTTCAGTAGCTCTTGATCCGTTTCAGTAGCCCTATTGAACAGAATCCAAGGTGAGCTCTTCTACATATATGGCCCACCTCCAGCTATGGGAAATTCCCAATAGACTTTACCTGGGCAAATTTGAGAGTGCAAGCCAATCTCCAAACAATAGAAACTCTTCTATAACACCACAGCATTTGGTAAGCTGATCTCTTGACTTCTTGATTTCTCTGGACAAGAATCAGGTTGGTCCTTAAGCCTCACCACTGCAGGGATAAGACAGTACGCTTTCTCAGTAGGCTTCTTGGAGGCCCCTGCATGTCCAAATGAAAGTGAGAAGGAACAGGCATCTCCTATTCCTTACCCTTTGGCGATGGAGGACCTGAGAGGTCCCAGAGTTTTGTTATTATTTCCTTTAAAATCTGAATTTGTTCACTGTATTGTGCACCTAAAATTAATATAACATTGTATGTTAATTATACTGGAATTAACAATAAGAATAAAATTTGCTGAATTTGGGTCTGGCACCTTACTTTAGTTTGAAGCTTCTAGTTCATCTTGATGTGTCAGTTGTAGCTTGTCAGTGTCCTGAGATATTCCTTTTTTGGGAAATAGGAAATTTGGGGCTAGAATTGAATTTGAGTAAAACACAAATACATTATTTTTGATTCTTCTCCACATGAACTTTTGTCATTTCTCAGTTCATTAATAATTTAGCTATGGGGAACTGAACACTGTGTTATTATAAATTTTTTTCTTTTATAAATTTAATTATAATAACTGATATTTATTTGAGGATGATATTTCCCACCTCTTTTGTCATTTTTTTGCCCTTCTGAAATGTAAAGGAATTAATAATCCTTCAAGTAAACCTCTATGGGATGATCTTGGACTATGAGACTCTCTTATATGCCATTAATTTCAAATTTGGACTTCTCTTTGCCTAATGTGTAAATTATCTCTCCAACAGTTAGGAATGATTACATCTCTTCATTAAGGAAATCATCTCTCATATGAAAAGTCATCTTAAAAAAAAATTTTTTTTTTTAAAGATTTTATTTATTTATTTGACAGAGAGAAATCACAAGTAGATGGAGAGGCAGGCAGAGAGAGAGAGGGAAGCAGGCTCCCTGCAGAGCAGAGAGCCCCATGCGGGGCTCAATCCCAGGACCCTGAGATCATGACCTGAGCCGAAGGCAGCGGCTTAACCCACTGAGCCACCCAGGCGCCCCTTAAAAAAAATTTTAATATTGTCATTTGTCTTGCCATGTAAGACTTCTGACAGAAAATTGTCTCATAGATGATAGGTACTTTATTTTTTAATCAAAGAAAAAATGGTGTCTTATATCCGATCTTTAAAAAATATTTATTTATTGGGGCGCCTGGGTGGGTCAGTGGGTTAAGCCGCTGCCTTCGGCTCAGGTCATGATCTCAGGGTCCTGGGATCGAGTCCCGCATCGGGCTCTCTGCTCAGCAGGGAGCCTGCTTCCCTTCCTCTCTCTCTCTGCTTGCCTCTCTGCCTACTTGTGATCTCTCTCTCTCTCTGTCAAATAAATAAATAAATAAATCCTTTTTTTTTAAAAAAATTATTTATTTATTTATCTGAGAGAGAGTGAGAGTGTGAGGCCAACTCCGCTCTGAGCAGAGAGCCCGATGTGGGGGTCCATCCAAGGACCCTAAGATCATGACCTGAGCTGAAGGCAAATGCTTAAATGACTAAGCTACCCCAGCTTCCCAAACACGTTTTGTTAAAAGAAGTTGAGATCTGTCATGTATAGATATTTTGGCTTAAAGGGGAAAGAAAATAGTAAGTACATCAATTTCATATTACTTCCTTGTAAGATATTAAAGTGATGTGACAAGAAAGCAAAGATTACTATTTATAAAACATTACTGTGAAGCTAGTTAGAAAACTCTATAGCAGAATTAGAGAGGACATAAAATTGAATAATCTTGACCCATTTTATTTACATAGGCACATAGGAATTATGACTGAATCAAAGCTATGATCCACCAGGCCAACATTTTACTAACAACAGTAGCCCAAGTTTATAAAAACTGTTATGCAAGTGTTAGTCATAATGTCTAAAAATTTCAGATGAAATTGAAGGATGGTTGGAACCAGAAAGTTGAATTCATTGAATTATTTTGTCCCATCACATTTTGTAAGTCTTAAATACATCTAGCCTCACTCCATGTCTTTTTTTTTTTAATTTTTAATTTTTTATAAACATATATTTTTATCCCCAGGGGTACAGGTCTGTGAATCACCAGGTTTACACACTTCACAGCACTCACCTAAGGCCATGATTGGGATTGAAGTGAATCACTGTCTTTCGCATGGCATTTTGGTATACAGTATGACTGGTAATTTTGTGTTGTGTTAATTCAGCTGTAACTGTGGTTTCTAGAATTTCTTTTCTGTTAGTAGTTTCAATTTAGAGTTGGCTGTTAGAGAAATTTATATGAGATTTAGAAGGAAGAAATAGCAGCCATTCTCTCAGAGGATTGATGCAGGGCCTCAGGCAGCATGGCTCAGTACATGCTTGTGTGTGTCTGCATGTGAATGTGGTTACTGATGTTCTAGCTCCCCTTGTTCACACAGATTAGTACCTAGGCCCACAGCTTCTCTAGCTCCCATAAGATCTCCTACGTTAGCTTTTCCAGTTCCTGGGCCTGTAGCATATATAGCAAGATGGTGAAAGGCAGAAACTTTTTCTGCAGGTCTAAGGCCGTCTTTCTTCAAGTTTGACATAATGAGTGACCAGCTTCCAGTTTGTACTTGTGGAAGAAAAATGTGTTCTTGCTTTATCCTACTGTCTGTGCAGCTTCTCTTCCTAACTCTCTGACCTGCTGATTTGTAATGATTTTCGGCCCACCAACAGACACAAAGGCACCAGCCTTCCACAAAGTTTTTCACACCTCCTTCTGTGATCCTTTGTAGTGATTTCTCTCTAATCCTCCAGCTATTCACATTCATATCTTTCTTTCCTCAGCTTCTCTCATAATTGTGTTAAATTTTTTTTTTTTTTTTACAATTTTACTTATTTAGAGAGAGCACAAGGAGGGGAAACAGTAGGCAGAGGGAGTGGAAGAAGCAGGCTTCCCACTGAGCAGGGAGCCCAATGCAGGGCTCAATCCCAAAATGCTGAGTTTATGACCTGAGTTGGAGTTTAATCACCTGAGCCACCCAGGTGCCCCTTAAATCTAATATCTATAGTAAGTCCCTTATTCCATACTATTCATAGTTTTCTGTTTTCCTGATTCAACCCAACTAATGTAATGCCTATTTATAGAAAGGATTTTAAGAGATTATAAGAGAAACCTCAGCAGGAGAGCTCAAAAAACACAAGGTTAAAGATGTTCTTTGGACATGGCAAAGAAGAAGTCTATTTAGGGGAGACCAGGAAGACCACAGCATAGCCTACACCAAGGAATGCCAAAGGATCTTGAATATAACAAGGAAATTAGAAAGGAATCCATAGTATTTTTAGGTCTGCCCTGAATATATTTATATTCTCAATGAAGTAAAAAAGACCAACTCTTAAAATGTGTCCTTTACTTTACATATATTTTAAATTCTCTTATGACAGCTTTTATCTTTTTTCTCTGCTTTTACATAATTGTAAGCACAAGGAAAGGAAAAAGAAAAAGAAAAGCAAGATGTTAAGAAGTGCCTGACTTTACTTTCCAAAGTTAACTTTTCAAATTCTCTTAAGAATATAACAAAACTTTTGCATATTCCCACTGAAAGTCCATATGAACATATCTACAAAATTTTCATTCCATTTTAGGTCATCCAAGGATCTTTCTGCAAAGCCCATCTATGTAAGTATAGGGAGTTTTTGTACTCCCTTCCCATTACTTCTATAACATCATCTTTTCTCAGTCATCCCTATCTTGGTTATTAGCATCATCATTCACATAAATGATAAAGCCAAAAACCTCATCAATCTTGTTTCCCTTCTTCCTGGCTTCTCACAACAAATCCATCAGTGAATCTGTTTGACCAAACCTCCTAAATATTTCCCAATTCCAATAACCTCTCACCACCTTCACTCTTACCTTTATTTACTTTATTGGACTATAGTAAAAGCCTCCTAACTGATAAACCTGGCCCTGGGATCGAGCCCCGCATTGGGCTCTCTGCTCAGCAGGGAGCCTGCTTCCTCTTCTCTCTCTGCCTGCCTGTCTGCCTACTTGTGATCTCTGTCTGTCAAATAAATAAATAAAGTCTTTTTTAAAAAAAATAAGCATTTCAGTCCTTTCACCACTTAAAGATTTTAGGATATAAGGATGTAAGATTAGTGAGGAAATTAATTGCAAATAGCTCAGAATTTGCTTTTATTTTAGTATTATTTTCAATGGAATCCATAGATTCCATAGAATTTCTGGGGGTACCTGGGTGGCTCAGTGGGTTAAGCCTCTGTCTTTGGCTCAGGTCATGATCTCAGGGCCCTGGGATCAAGCCACACATTGGGCTCTCTGCTCAGCAGGGAACCTCCTTCCCCCTCCCCCGCCTCTCTGCCAGACTCTCTGCCTACTTGTGATCTCTATCTCTGTCAAATAAATAAATAAAATCTTAAAAAAAAAAAGAATTTCTAGTGATATGGATGAACATTGATTATACAGTCTATGAGAAAAACAGGTAGAATTTTAAAATGCTTTAGAGGTGTTTGGTTGGTTCAGTCGGTAGAGCATGCAACTCTTCATCCCTTAATCTTGTGCGTTCAACCCCCACATTGGGCAAGGAGCCTACTCAAAAAAATAAAAATTTTAAAATACTTTAATATGAATAAAATGTCTTTAGAATGTATTCCATTTCATGGGGCACCTGGGTGGCTCGGTCATTGAGCATCTGCCTTCGGCTCAGGTCATGATCCTGGGGTCCTGGGATTGAGCTCTGCGTCTGGCTCCCTGCTCAGCAGGAAGCCTGCTTCTCCCTCACCCATTCCCCCTGCTTGTGTTCCTTTTCTCACTCTCTCTCTCTGTCAAATAGATAAATAAAATCTTCAAAAGAATTTAAGAAAAGAATGTCCCATTTCAAAATCACTCTTTTCTGATTATAAAGCAATATAGCTCAAACTATTTTTGTTTGAGCAATATAGCTCAAACAAAAGGAAAACAATACTCTCAATTCTGTGATCCAGAGAAGTAATAATATGTTACTTTTTAGAAGATTGTATTTATATATTCAGGAGAGAAAGAAAGAGAGCATGAATAAGGAGAGGGTTAGAGGGAGAGGGAGAAGTAGACTCTCCCCTGAGCAGGGAGCCAGACATGGGGCTTGATCCCAGGAGCCTGGGATCATGACCTGAGCAAAGGCTGGTACTTAACCAATTGAGCCACCGAGGCACCCCTGTATATGTTATTTTAACTTTAGAAATAAACATTCATATTAGATTATCTGTTTGCAAATATGTGCGTATGCTAATTTCAGTTTTAAGATACTTAATAGAACATATTTTAGGAACCTCCATTTTTAGGACTTTGCTAGCAAATTCCTTAAAATGTGGTGAAAAGTTATAACATTTCTTTTACATTATTTTATAATACAGAATTTTGATTAACACTGGGTGTCACTCCAATGAATTCAATCTAGTGATATTTATTACACTTGAGGAAATTGTCCTATAACCTCTATCTTACTACAACTCCACTCTCATGGTGACAAACCCCAGTTCCAGTGCACAGGATAACACCTCTGTTTCTGTTTTCTAAGCCTACAAAGTAAGTGCCATAGAGAGGTGCTTGTATGAGTTGTTCTTGTCAGACTGATCCTCCTACATATAACAAAGATAAACTCTTAGTGAAAGATAAAGAACAAACAACCCAAAAACGTTGGCATTGGAGAGTGACCAAAAGTAAAGAGATTCTAGAGGGAAGTTGGCATTTGTAAGAAGAGAGGTACTCAGAATTCTAAGTTTCTGGCATAAAGGCAGTCCTCTATTTCCTCCCTGCAAGTTGGCAAAAAGTCATACAAAACGGGTTTTTTGGCTTCAGGTTTTTCTGGCTTGAAGAGTAAGAGACAGATTTTGGGATAGGTACAATTTCTAGAAAGTAAAAGGGAAATCAAAGGAAAGAGGGAGCCAGAGAAGGGAGTCTCTAAATTCTTTTTATATATCTCTTGTTGACTTCTGAACAGTGCTTGAATAGGACAAACTTAAGGAAATCAAGCCCTGTTTAAAATAACTAACCTGATATTTGAGCCCAGTCAATTCAGTTGAATGCTAACTAAACAAAACAAACAAAAAAGCCCTAACATTATTTAGGTATTGAAAGTATGAAAATGTAACTCATTTTTTTGAGAGAAAGAACAATCAACAGAGATCAACTTAGAAATGTCCCAGGTGTTGTAATTAGCAGACAGAGATTAAAAGTGATTATTATCAACCTATTTAATGACATAAAAGAAAATACATGCATCATCAATGAAATACATGAATTCTAGTAGAGAAATAGAAACTATAAGAAAGAAGCAAACAGAAATTCTAGAACTAAAAAAAATGTAATACCTGAAATAATAATTCACCAGATGAACTTAACAGTAGAATGCAGATAACAAAATAGAATCAGCAATCTTGAAGATAGGTCAAGAGAACCTGACTCTAATCTGAAGAGCACAAAGAATGTTGAAATAAAAATTAAAAAGGCCTCAAGGACCCCATCAAAAAGTCTAAGATAGGGCCCCTGGGTGGCTCAGTTGGTTAAATGTCTGTCTTCAGCTCAGATTACCAGCCACCGTCCTGGAACTGAATCCCATATCAGACTCCTTGCTCAGCAGGGATCTCTTCTTCTCCCTCTGCCTGCTGCTCCTCCTGCTTGTACTCTCTTTCTCTCTCTCTCTCTCTGACAAATAAATAAAATCTTAAAAAAAAAAAAAAGTCTAAGATGTATGTAATTCGATTCCCAGAAGAAGACGAGAGAGAAGAAGAATGGACAGAAAGAGTATCTAAGGAAAACATGGCCAATTATTTCCCAAATTTGGTGAAAGATATAAATTTACACATTCAAGGAGCACAACAAACCCCTATAGGATTAATACAAAGAAAATCACACTGTTATAAAGAATTGACTGGCTTTTGTCCCTAGTTCTTAGGAGATAACCTCTAAATCTTTGAAATTTACTGGAATGACAAGAATATCTTTGTTATTTATGATGGAACCCTGGGACCATACCTGAGTATATGCTAATGAGATGATGCAGGATGGGTGCTGGCCACACCAGAATGACTAACCATGTAATTTACCGGGTTGGGGCTTTGAGTTATTTGATGTGAGCCCAACATCTGGAGAGGGCAGGGTAGACTGGAAATTGAATTCAATCATGTGGCCAATGATTCAATCACTCATGCTTATGTAATGAAACTCTAGTAAAAACTCTGGGGGCTAACAAAGGCAAGGAAAGCAAGAGCAAAAATGAACTATTGGGATTTCATTAAGATCAAAAGCTTTTGCACAGCAAAGGAAACGGTTAACAAAACCAAAAGACAGCTGACAGGATGGGAGAAGCTATTTGCAATGACTTTTCAGATAAAGGGCTAGTGTCCAAAATCTATAAAGAACTTAGCAAACTCAACACCCAAAGAACAAATAATCCAGTCAAGAAATGGGCAGAAGACGTGAACAGACATTTCTGCAAGGAAGACATCCACATGGCCAACAGACACATGAAAAAGTGCTCCACATCACTCAGCATCAGGGAAATACAAATCAAAACCACAATGAGATACCACCTCATGCCAGTCAGAATGGCTAAAATTAACAAGTCAGGAAATGTCAAATGCTGGCCAGGATGTGGAGAAAGGGGAACCCTCCTACACTGTTGGTGGGAATGCAAGCTGGTGCAGCCACTCTGGAAAATAGCATGGAGGTCCTCAAAAAGTTGAAAATAGAACTACCCTATCACCCAGCAATTGCACTACTGGGTATTTACCCTAAAGATACAAACGTAGTGATCCGAAGGGGCATGTGCACCCGAATGTTTATAGCAGCAATGTCCACAATAGCCAAACTATGGAAAGGACCTAGATGTCCATCAACAGATGACTGGATAAAGAAGAAGTGGTATATATACACAATGGAATACTATTCAGCCATCAAAATAAATGAAATCTTGCCATTTGTGACAATGTGGATGGAACTAGAGGGTATCATGCTTAGTGAAATAAGTCAATCAGAGAAAGACAACTATCACATGATTCCCCCTGATATGAGGAAGTGGAGATACAACATGAGGGGTTTGGGGGGTAGGAGAAGAATAAATGAAACAAGATGGGATTGGGAGGGAGACAAACCATAAGTGACTCTTAATCTTACAAAACAAACTGAGGGTTGCTGGGGGGAGGGGGGCTGCGAGAGGGGGGTGGGGTTATGGTCACTGGGGAGGGTATGTGCTATGGTGAGTGCTGTGAAGTGTGTAAACCTGGCGATTCACAGACCTGTACCCCTGGGGGTAAAAATAATTATAAGTTTATAAAAAATAATAATAATAAATAATTTTTTAAAAAAACAGAATGGTACAGAAAAACAAAAACAAACCCAAACAAACAAACTCTGGGGGCTAAGGTGAGATTCCCTGATTAGTAATTAGACATAGTGTACTTGGAAGGTGAGGTGTTGGAGGACACAAAAACTTTTTTGGGGACCCTCTGAGACCTCACTCTTTGGGTCTCTTCACCTGGTTAGTCCTGATTTATATCCTTTATAATAAAACTACAATTACAGATTTGGTGCTTTCCTGAGTTCTGTGAATCATTCTAGTGAATCATAGAATTTTATGGGTAGTGGGAACGCTTGAATTTATAGCTAGTTATTCAGAGGCATTGGTGGCCTAGGAACCTTGGAATTGTATCTAATTTCTGAAGTGAGGGGAGGATTTTGTCCTTAACTTGTGAAGTCTGACCCAAATCTGGCTAGTTATCATCAGAGTTGCATTACACACACTTAGGTACATTGTCATCAAATTTCAGAAAAGAAACAATATTTTGAAAGCTGTCAGAAAACAATGATGTACTGCCTATAAGCGAACTATGATTTGAATGACTGTCAACTTCTCATCATAAACACAATAGACACCAGAAGACAGTAGAATATCATCTTTAAAGTTCTGGAGGGGAGAGGGGAAGAAAACCATATCAATTCGGAATTTCTATATTGTGAAACTGTTCTTACAAGAATAAAGGTGAAATAAAATATATCTTCAGATAAAGAAAACTAAAGGAATGTGTTGACAGTGGTCATGCTCTACAAGAAATATTAAGAAAGGAAGAGTTCAAGATGGAAGAGTAGAAGACCTTAGTTTTGTCTGGTTCCAGAAATTCAGCTAGATAGTTACCATATCATTCTGAATGCCCATGAATTCAACTGGAGATATAAGAAAACAATGCTGCTATCCTACAAATATAAAAGCAACCACTTTCTACAAGAACCCAACACAGAAAAACTCATCTCAAGAAAGAGAACAAGAGGTAACACTGTCTGCCAGCGACCTAATCAGTATGGACTAAGTAAGACGTTGGAACTAGAGTTCAGAAATACAAGTATAAAGTTACTAGCTGGGCTTGAAAAAAAGCACAGAAGACACTAGTGGATCCCTTTCTTGAGAAATAAAAGAACTAAAACCTAATCAAGTTGAAATAAGAAAGGCTTTTAATGAGATGCAATAAAAAAAATGGAGGCTCTAACTGTGAGGATAAATGAAGCAAAAGAGAGAATTAGTGATATAGAAGACAAAATGATAGAAATACAGAAGCTGAGAAAAAGAGAGCTAAACAACCACTAGATCACAAGAGGAGAATTGGAGAGATAAGTGATCCATAAAATGAAACAATATTAGAAAAATTGGGATCCCAGAACAAGAGGAAAGAGCAAGAAGGGAAGAAGGTACATTGGAGCAAATTATAACTGAGAACTTCCCTAACCCGGAAGGAAATAGGCATTCAAGTCCAGGTGGCACAGAGAAATCTCAAAATTCTCAAAATCAATAAATTCTCAAAATCAATAAAAATAGGTCAACACCTTAACATATAATAGTAAAGCTTGCAAATCTCAGAGACAAGGAAAAAATCCTGAAAGCAGCTCAGGACATGAGGTCTGTATAGTCAAGGGTGGAAACATTAGAATGGCAGAAGACCTATCCACAGAGAACAGGCAGGCCAGAAAAGACTGGCATCATATATTCAGGGTGCTAAATGAGAAAAATATGCAGCCAAGAATACTTTATCCAACAGGGCTGTCTTTCATAGTAGATGGAGAGATATGAAGCTTCCATGACAAACAGAAGCTAAAAGAATCTGTGATCACTATACCAGTCCTGCAAGAAATATTAAAAGGTTTCCTTTAAGTGAAGAGAGAGTCCAAAAGTAACATAGACCAGAAAGGAACAGAGACAATATAAAGTAACAGTGACTTTACAGGTAATACAACGGCACTAAATTCATATCTTTCAACAGTTACTCTGAATGTAAATGGGCTAAATGTCCCAATCAAAAGACACAGAGTATCAGATTGGATAAAAAAGCAAGATCTATGGATATGCTGTTTGCAAGATACTCATTTTAGACCCAAAGACACATCCAGATTGAAAGTAAGGGGGTATAGAACCATTTATCATGCTAATGGACACCAAAAGAAAGCTTGGGGTGGCAATCCTTTTATCAGAAAAATTAAATTTTAAAACAAAGACTGTATTTAGAGGTGAGGAAGGACACTATATCATAATTAAAGGGTCTGACTAACAAGAAGATCTAACAATTGTAAATATTTATGTCCCTAATGTAGGAGAATTATATAAACTAATTAATAACAAAATTAAAGAGACATCAATAATAATACAATAATAGTAGGGGACTTTAACACTACCCTCTCACTGCAATGGACAGATGATCTAAGCAGAAGGTCAACAAGGAAGCAAGGACTTTGAATGATACACTGGACAGATGGACTTCACAGATATATTCAGAGCATTCCATCCTAAAGAAACAGAATACACATTCTTCTCTAGTGCACATGGAACATTCCCCAGAATAGATAACATCCTGGGTCACAAATCAGGTCTCAACTGGTACTAAAACATTAGGATCACTCCCTGGATATTTTCAGACCACAATGCTTTGAAACTTGAACCTATGCAAGAGGAGATTTGGAAAATATTCAAATACATGGAAGTTAGAGAATCCTACTAAAGAATGAATGGGCCAACCAGGAAATCAAAGAAGAATTTTAAAAAATTCATGGAAACAAATGCAAATGAAAACAGAACTATTCAAAACCTTTGGGATGCAGCAAAGGTGGTTCTAAGAGGGAAGCAAATAGCAATACAGACCTTTCTCAAGAAACAAGAAAAGTCTTAAATACACAAACTAAACTTATACCTAAAGGAGCTGGAGAAAGAACAACAAATAAAGCCTAACCCTAGAAGGAGAAGAGAATTAATAACGATTAGAACAGAAATCAATGAAATAGAAATGAAAAAAACAATAGAACAGATCAATGAAACCAGGAGTTGGTTCTTTGAAAGAATTAATTAGATGGATAAACCTCTGGCCAGATTATCCAAAAGAAAAAAGACCCAAATTAAAATCATGAATGAAACCAACACCAAAGAAATACAAACAATTATAAGAACATATTATGAGCAACTTTATGCTGACAAATTAGGCGATCTGCAAGAAATAAATGTATTCCTAGACATATAAACTATCAAAACTGAACCAGGAAGAAATGGAAAACCTGAACAAACCCATAGCCAGCAAGGAAATCGAAGCAGTAATCAAAAATCTCCCAACAAACAAGAGCCCAGGGCCAGATGGCTTCCCAGGGGAATTCTACCAAATATTTAAAGAAGAATTAACACCTATTATTCTGAAGCTGTTTCAGAAAATAGAAATGGAAAGAAAACTTCCAAACTCTTTCTATGAGGCCAGCATTACCTTGATCCCAAAACCAGACAAAGACCCCACCAAAAAGGGGAATTACAGACCAATATCTCTGATGATCATGGATACCAAAATTCTCACCCAGATGTTAGCCAATGGGATCCAGCAGTACATTAAAAGGATTATTCACATAGCCAAGCAGGATTTATTCCTGGGCTGCAAGGGTGGTTCAACATTTGCAAATCAATCAATGTGACACACTACATTAATAAAAGAAAGGACAAGAACCATATGATCCTCTCAATAGATGCAGAAAAAACATCTGACAAAGTACAGCATCCTTTCTTGATTAAAACTCTTTACAGTATAGGGATAGAGGGAACATACCTCAATATCATAATAGCCATCTATGAAAAGCCTACAGCAAACGTCATTCTCAATGGGGAAAAATAGACAGCTTTTCCCCTAAGGTCAGGAACATGGCAGGGATGTCCACTCTCACCACTATTGTTCAACATAGTACTAGAAGTCCTAGCCTCAGCAATCGGACAATGAAAAGAAATAAAAGGGATCTGAATCAGCAAAGAAGAAGTCAAACTCTCACTCTTTGCAAAGACACGATACTTTATGTGGAAAACCCAAAATACTCCACCCGAAAATTTCTAGAACTCATATAGGAATTTAGCAAAGTGTCAGGATATATGCACAATATGCACAAAATCAGTTACATTTCTATACACTAACAATGAGATAGAAGAAAGAGAAATTAAGGAATCGATCCCATTTACAATTGCACCAAAAACCATAAGATACCTAGGAATAAACCTAACCAAAGAGGCAAAGGATCTGTACTGAGAAAACTGTAGAACACTCATGAAAGAAATTGAGGGAGACACAAAGAAATGGAAAAACATCCCATGCTCATGAATTGGAAGAACAAATATTGTGAAAATGTCTATGCTATTTAGAGCAATCTATACATTCAATGGAATGCCTATTAAAATAGCATCAACTTTCTTCACAGAGCTGGAACAAATAATCCTGAAATTTGTATGGAACCTGAAAAGCCAGAAGAATATTGAAAAAGAAAACTAAAGCTGGTGGCATCACAATTCCAGACTTCAACTTCTATTAGAAATCTGTAATCATCAAGACAGTATGGTACTAGCACAAAAACAGACACATAGATCAATGGAGCAGAATAGATAACCCAGAAATGGACCCTCAACTCTATGGTCAATGAATCTTTGACAAAGCAGGAAAGAATATCCAATGGAAAAAAGATAGTCTCCTCAACAAATGGCATTGGGAAAATTGGACAGCCACATGAGAAGGACAAAACTGGATCATTTTCTTACACCATACATAAAAATAGACTCAAAATGGATGAAAGACCCAAATGTGAGACAGGAATCCATCAAAATCCTAGAAGAGAACACAGGCAGCAACCTCTGTGACCTTGGCTGCAGCAACTTTTTGCTGGGCATGTCTCCAAAGGTGAGGGAAACAAAGACAAAAATGAACTACTGGGATTTAATCAAGATAAAAAGCTTTTGCACAGCAGTCGACAAAACCAAAAGACAGCTAACAGAATGGGCAAAGATATTTGTGAATTTCTCATCGGATTAAGGGCAATATCCAAAATCTAAAAAGAATTTATCAGACTCAACACCCAAAGAACTAATAATCCAGTCAAGAAATGGGCAGAAGACGTGAACAGGTATTTCTCCAAAGAAGATATACAAATGGCCAACAGAGATATGAAAAAATGCTCAATATCACTCAACATCAGGAAAATACAAATCAAAACCACAATGCAATACCTCCTCACACCAGTAAGAATGGCTTAAATTAATAAGTAAGGAAACTACAGATGTTGGCAAGGATGCCAACAACACCTACACCGTTGATGGGAGTGTAAGCTGGTGCAGCCACTCTGGAAAACAATATGGAGGTTCCTCAAAAAGTTGAAAATAGGGCTACCCTATGACCCAGCAGTTGGACTGCTAAGTATTTACCGCAAAGATACAAATGTAGTGATTTGAAGGGGCAACTGTATCCCAATGTTTATAGCATTAATGTCCACAATAGCCATACTATGGAAAGAACCCAGATGTCCATAGAGAGATGAATGGATAAAGAAGATGTGGTGTATATGTATACAATGTAATATTACTCAGCCATCAAAAAATATGAAATCTTGTCATTTGCAATGATGTGGATGGAACTAGAGGATATTATGCTAAGCATAATAAGTCAATCAGAGAAAGACAATTATCATATGATCCCGCTCATATACAGAAATTAAAAAACAGAAAATCATAGGGGAAAGGAGGAAAAAATAAAAAAAAGATGAAATCAGAGAGGGAGACAAACCGTAAGAGACTTTTTTTTTCTTCATAAGAGACTCTTAATCAGAGAAAACAATCTAAGGGTTGCTGGAGGGGGGAGGGGTGGGGGAATGGGGTAACTGAGTGGTGGGCGTTAAGAAGGGCATATGATATAATGAGCAATGGGTATTATATAAGACTGATAAATCACTGAAATTTACCTCTGAAAATAATAATACATACACTATAAGTTAATTAATTGAATTTGAATTTAACAATTTGAAAAAAATAAATACTAAGGATGTTCTTCAGGGTAAAAAGAAATAAAAACATGGAAATTCAGATCTTAGCAGAGGATGGGGGGATGAAGAGCATTGGCAATTATAAGATTTTATCATCTAATGTATGTAGATGTAATACTTTGACAACTTTAGCAAAAAAGGATGCAAAGGTGAGTAAATGAACTCATAGTTTGCAAGATTTCTACATTTTACATGAATCAATTCAAAATTAACCCTAGATTTCCTGTGAAAAGTTAATATATATTGTGATCCTTATGGCAACCACTACAAACTAATGCAAAGAGGTAATAGGATCCTGGAATACATATTTATACACTTTCTATGTAAATTAAACTTAAGATTCACTTTTATTACTTAATGTCAACAAAATATATTCTACTAATTTTTTGACAGGGTTAAGGATTAATGATCTTTTTTCAACTTCTCTCCTGAAATTTTTCTTTTTCTCTTTTCTCCAGAGACAACATTTTGTTCATCTTTGTCTCTGTGTTCCTGAAAAAAATTATGCCTTCTTTCCCTTCAATTAGTCACAGTCAAGGAGTGCTTGTTTTCTCTGCAGGGTACTTATTTGTTTCAACTTCATTTCCTGCTCTTTCTCCCCAAGGTCATCAAATTACATTTTGATGAATACATTGTTATTTAGGTTTACTAGAAGCAATTGCAATTGTAGATGTTTTAAATTAATGTCTTTCATTATAATGAGTCAGAAAATTAATGAATTGAAAATTTTTTCTTTTTGTAGGTATTCAGCATTAGTCAGTCACCATGTCCCTGCTGTGTGTGGAGTGTTCTTCTAAATCCTGTGGGGTGTGATGATGGCAGTGTTTCTTGGAGAAGCATGTTGTATAAAGGAGAAACAGGATAAACACAAGTATAACAGAACTGCAACTAAGTGACTAGAAGGTAGGAAGAAGCATGGTGTGGTGGGCAGAATGAATAGGCTACCCACCTGACTCAACAAGGCAATCTTCACAGGCAATTCTAGAGTTTTAAAAGACTTAGGTGTACCTTGTGGAAAGTTGACTAATCTTCCTGCATGGACGGAATATTATGGATATGAAGGAGAAATCAGCTAAAGGGATTGACTGAGTGCCCATTTTATTACATGCCAGTCACTAGAAAAACATGAAATAAGGATGGTATGTTTTTAAACTAGTAGGGAAGTTAACACATTTTCATAGAAAAAAGACGACATAGGTAATATAGGTGCCAAATACAAGTATGAATAGATGCCAAGTAATGTAGTGAAAATGATCGCCTAACTGCAGAAGTAAGACTGAATTAAGTAGAAGGGACTTAGAAGTAGGGTAGGACCTAAGGTGACAGAAAGGGGGAAGGAGGTTCCCTGCCGAGCAGAGAACCCAATGTGGGGCTCAATCCCAGGACCTGAGATCATGACCTGAGCCGAAGGCAGAGGCTTAACACATTGAGCTACCCAGGCGCCCCTTATCATAGCTATTTTAAAATGTATTGTTAAAAAATAAAATAAAATAAAATAAAATGTATTGTTGTGGGAAAAAAAATTTATTGTTGTGTGGCTGAGTTTCACCCCCGCACCTTCTTTTTGCCAGATGAAAAATCTTATTTCAAGACCCAATTCTCTTAGCCTTCTCTAAAGTGTTTGACCGACTGCAATCGTCTGGCTCTTGAATTATTTCCTCAGTTTTAGTCTGTTTGGGCTGCTATAACAAAATACGAAAGACTGGGTAATTTATAAATAACAAAAACTTATATCTGACAGTTCTGAAGACTGGTAGTCCAAGATCAAGGTGTCAGCATCGTTGGAGTCTAGTGGAGACTCTCTTCTGAGTTGCGGATTGCCTAATTCTTAACTGTGTCCTCATGTGGTGGCAGGCTGGGGATCTCTCTGGAGCCTGTTTTAGAAAACACTAATCCCATTCATAAGGGTTCCACCCTCTGACTTAAGCATTCCTCCAAAGCCCTACTTCTTCATGCCATCACCTTTAGGGGGTTAGGCCTTCAACAGATGAATTTGGGGAGGGACACAGACATTCAGACCATTGCATCATCCCTTTGTTCTGTGACACTGTACTGCCCTAGAGCTTGCATAGACTGAATGTTCTTTCTCTCCTTCCTTCATTGATTCCATTTTTAGTTCATGGGTCCTAAATTTAGGCATAGTCTTCCATCTTCATCTCAGCCATATTTTATCATTGTATATTCTCAAAGCAGTAATTAATTTTCTGTCAAAATAGAGACCTCTCAATTTAGTTATATTTCTAGCTAAGTGTTAGATACTCCAGAAAATTCAAAATCAATTCTAATGCAGTAAATATTAAATCAAATCTATCCCCCCCACTAATCATCTTCCTTCCATCTTTCATATTTGTTACTGTCACCCCCATAAGCAGGTAAGCTAAAAATATAAGTTCTCTTTTATTTCCATCTCAAATCATTGTAACCAGTCAGCCAGCTTTGTCTTCTGTATTTGAAATATATCATTCTGTACTATCCTAACACTTTTATTATATATTATTCCATAGTAGAAAAGAATATACCTAACATACATATTTTGGAAACTAATTATAAATAACTAGTGAATCCACAATTCACTGAAGCTCTTTATACATTCTTTCTAGATCTCGTTCCCTTGTGTACCCAAACCTAACCATTTTCCTGAATTTCATCAAGCCACTTTCTTATTATTAAAATTATTTTCTCACATATATTTGTATTTGTAAAGAACATAGGGTTTCATTTTGCTTACTTTTGAAATTTATAAAAGTGATTTTTTTCTTCAAACTGTTTTTTTTCCTTCTATTAAGAGTATAGATGTCTACTCATTTTATTTTTTTTTAAAGATTTTATTTATTTATTTGAGAAAGTGTGAGAGAGGGAGCACAAGAAAGAGAACACAGGAGCGGGGCAGAGGGAGAAGCAGATTCCCTGCTGAGCAAGGACCCTGATGCAAAGTTCAATCCCAAGACCCTGGGATCATGACCTGAGTGGAAGGCAGATGCTAAACTGCCTCAGCCACCAGGCACCCTGGAGTGCATTGATTTTCACTACTGAATGACATCCCAGTATGAAAGCATATCACAGTTAATTTATCCATTCTCCTGTTAATGGCCATTTTGAATTATTTCCATATTTTCTGCTTTTATGAATGGTGCTAAGAACATCCCATTCTAGTTTATATCTCTTGGTGCACATAAGACTTTCTTCAGTGTATACTCCTGAAGTGAAAAGACATTGCAAGTTATATGGTTGTTCAAACTTAGAAGATAGTACCAGTTTGTGTTCTAGACTAATCGAACAAATTTATCCTCCTCTTAGCTGTGTAAGAGTCCCTGTTGCTTCACGTGATGGTTAACTAAATCAGTAAACTTGACTGGGACATTGGGTACCCAGCTATTTGGTCAAATGGAATTTCTGGGTGAGTCTATTAGGTCGTTCTTGAATGTAATAAACATTTGAATTGGCAAACTGAGCAGAGAAGGTTGCCTTCTCCAGAGTGGATAGAGATCTCTTGGGGGGCTAAGTGGAACAAAAAGGGCCAGTGAGGGAGAATTTGCTCTCCTCGCCTGACTTATTGAGATGAGACATCATTGTGGGTATTTTTGTATTTTTTTTTTTCTTTTCTTTGGACTGAGACTTACCCACACTGGCTCTCCTGGTTCTCAGGCCTTTGGACTTGGACTGAAACAGTGTCACCAGTTTTCCTGGGTCACCAGCTTATAGACAGCAGGTCATGAGACTTCCCAGCTTCCATAATCACATGAGCTAATTGTTTGTAACAAATCTCTTTAAATATGTAAAGTTACACACACACGTTTATTTCTTTTTTCCCATGTTTTGCTGGTAGACCTAAGATACTTCATATGCTTACCAGTACTTGATGTTGCCAGACTTCTTTAGGTTCTATAGGTACTAGTTCATATCTGATTGTCATCTTAATTTGCACTTCCCTGCTTTTATTGAGGTTATGAATATATTTATGCATTCATTCACTATGCTTTTTTATTTATGAAATGCCTAAAGCCTTTTGCTCAGTTTTCTATTATGATATTTGTGCTTTCTTGTTGATTCCATTGAAGACTCTTAGATCTTATATCCTATTTCTAATCTATTTGTGGTGAAATGTACTGCAATTATCTTCTCCCAGATTACAGTTATCTTTTATCTTTACTTATATGTCTTGTAGTTAACAGAACAGTAATTTTAATGTAGTTAAATGTCTAAAGTTTTTCATGGTTAACACTATTTGTATTTTGTTTAAGAAATCCTTGCCAACCTCGAGATCAGAAAGATACTCTTCTGAATTTCTCTTAATGCTAGAATGCTTTGCTTCTCACATTTAAGTTCTTCATTTACCTGGAATTGATTTTTGTAATAGAATGAGGTAAGAATCCACTTTTATTTTTTTCCATATGGATAACAAACTGTCCTAGCCTTAATAATTGAAAAAGCCACTGTTTTCTTACAGATCTACAAAACTGATTTTGTTACCTGCACAGTCTCCATAAATGTGTAGGGTCTGTTTTGAGGTTCTCTAATCTACTCCACTGGTTGATTTATTTATTCCTGAGCCAATAATACCCTGTTTAATTACTAGTGAGTCTTTCTCCTTCTTGTGGTTCTTTAAGAAAATCTTAGCTATTTTGGATTTTTATATTATCATACAACTTTCAGAATAACTTTTAATTAACTCTGTTGATTTTGATTGAAATTTTATATATTACTCTGGGAAGATGGATATCTTTATATGCCACATATTAGCTTTATTTTTATTTAGATTCTTTAATGTCTTTCTGTCAGATTTTAAAAGATTTCCATAAACAATTTATATGTCCTTGTTAAATTTCTTTCTTTCTTTTTTAAAAGATTTTATTTATTTATTTATTTGACAGACAGAGATCACAAGTAGGCACAGAGGCAGGCAGAGAGAGAGAGGGAGAAGCAAGCTCTCTGCTGAGCAGAGAGCCCGATGCTGACCCTGAGATCATGATCTGAGCCAAAGGCAGAGGTTTTAACCCACTGAGCCACCCAGGCGCCCCAATAAATTTATTTATAATTACTTTATATTTTCGTTGTTATTATAAATAGTACCTGTTTTCTAATTTATAAATTCTGTATTGGCTCATATATTGAGATGCAATGGATATTAGTAGATTGATCCTATATCCATCAATGTTACAAGACCTTACAAAACTCTCTTGTTAATTTGTCTGTGGATATAACTTATTTTATTATTTTTGAAACAAACGCTTATATATAGCATACTTACTATGTGCTGGGCACTGTTCCAAACACTTTATAAATATTTATTTAATTATCTAAGCAGCCCTATGAAGCAGGTTTATTTTTCATCCCCATTTTACAAATAAGGAAACGGTGTCACAAAGACATTAAGTAACTTGCCCAAAGTCACAAATTGTCATTTTAACCTAGAAGGCAGGATTTAAAACTCGGCAGTTGGTGTCTAAACTTCATGTTAAACCAATAGTTTTACTGCCTCTCTGGTAGGCTAAACAGTTCTGAATCTTTCTTGGCAGCCCTTTTACTCCCTGCCCCTTTTTATAAAGGTAGGTATTATTTTGAATGTGAGCAGAGGTAATAGGCATCTTTGTCTAGTTACTAATTTTTTAAGAAATTTATTTCAGTGAGAGAGGGAGAGCACAGAGGAGAGGGCAGAAGAGGGAGAGAGAAATCCAAGCAGACTCTGCACTAAGCGAGGTGTGCCCCATGGGCTTGATTTTATAATCCTGAGATTAGACTTTAGCCAAAACTAGACCCTTAACTGACTGTGCCCCCAGGTGCCCATAATTCCTAATTTAAAAGAGAATGCTTTTAATGTTCTACCATAAGAAAGATGCTTGTTTTAGGGTTTTGGTGGATATGAGATTAAGAAAATTTCTTTTATTCTTACTTTGCTAAGAGTTACATCATTTTGTTTCTTTTTAAATCTTGAATGTGTTGATTTTTTTCAAGTGGTTTCTTCCTTTAATTTGTTTATATGGTAAATACAGTAATTGATTTTCATATGTGGAACTACATTTGCATCCCTAGGATAATCCTAGCTTGATAGTGATATATGTTTTTATAAATCCTGCTGAATTTGGTTTGCTAATATTTTGTTCAGGATTTTTCTCTTTTTAATATTTTTTAAGTTATCTCTATAACCAACATAGGGCTCAGACTTACAACCTGGGATATCTAGATTCCCATGTTCCACCAACTGAGGCAATGAGGGGCTTCTGGGATTTTTTAATCTATACTTATTGGTGAGATGGGCTTCTGCCTTTACTCTTATTCACACTATATTCTCACTTTGTTATAATAAAATGAGTTTAGGAGCTTTATCTTTTTTTTTTTTAATTTTCAGGAAATGTTTGATCCTTGAAAATTGACTGTAAAATCATATGAGCTTGATTTTTTATCCAGTGGAAAGATTTAATGTCTTTAAATGTCATTGACTATTCAGATTTTGTATTCTATATGAATTTTACAAATATATTTTCTAAGAATTTATTAATTTCATTTTTATTTTCAAATTTATGTTATATCATGTTCTTCATGGTCACATATCTTTTTAATTCTTTTTATATGTATAGATAAGATATATACCGCTTTTCTTATAATATTATTTGTACCTTTTTTCATTTTTTTCTTGGTCAGTCTCAACAGAGGTTGTCTGTCTTATTATTCTTTCTAAGAAGACTCAACTATTTTTTCCCTAGCTCATTGATGTGTACTTTTATAAAATATATTATCCTTTGGGGGTTTTTATTCTGTTATTTCTCTTTGAACTGTTAAATTTGGTTCCTTGTATCATCAATTCACAGTCTGCCTTCCTTTTTGCCACAAGAATTTAAAGACGTTAATTTCCTTTGAATGATAACTTCTCATAGGTTTTGATATGCTATATTTTTATCATACAGTTCTAAATACATTATAGTTGTCATTATAATTTATCTTTATTTTTATTTTTCAAAATTAATTTATTTTAGACAAAGTGAGTCTGAGAGCAGGGGTAGAGGGAGAGGTAGAGAATCTTTAAGCAGACTCCCTGCTGAGCACAGAGCACTATGCAGAGCTTAATCCCAGGACCTGAGTTGAAATCAAGAGTCAGATGCTTAACTGACTGAGCCACTAGGTGCCCCTATAATTGATTTTAAAATTTATTATTAAATAAAATTATTGTATAAAAAATATTTGTTGTCTTAATTTCCAAACATATAGAAATTTATGTTTTTGTCTTTATTTTTGAACTTTCTATATCATGGTCAGGTAACAAAATTTGAATGCTAACAGTTTTTGAAATCTCTTGAGACTTGCTTTTTGTCCATGAGACTAATTTTATTTTCTGTTGAGAGGAAATTGTTCTCTAACTGTATGTTTCAAGGTTCTATATAAACTTGTTAATTGTGTCATTCAAATCATCTGTACTTTTAGTAATTATTTGTTTTCTTAACCTAAAGTTCATTGAATCTTTCATTATGATGATGAGTTTGTCCAGTTTTCCCTCTACTTCTGTCAATATTTACATTATGTATTTTGTGGCTATGTTATGAGCTGTTTGTAAATTTAAAATATTTTTATCTTCTTCCTAAATTTCATCTTATATCATTATAAGTGTTCCTCTTTCTCCTTTATCATTTCTCTTTTATTTGGTATTAATAAAACTGTATCAGTTTAAAAAATTAACATTTGCATAATATATCTATTTCTGTTCTTTTCAAGTTTCCCTGTCCTTATTTTTTCTGTATTTTGTCTTAACAGCATATAGCAGAATTTACAATCTAACCTTATTGTCCCTTTTTAATTGATAAGTTCCATGTATATTTATTGTGATTATTATATACCATATATATTTATTGTGATTATTGATTTAGTTCTTCCATCTTAAATGTGCTTTCTACTTGTCATTTTTCTCTATGCTTTTTCTCCCCCTCTATTCTTGCCTTCTTAATTGAGATCCTATTTGTTAATCCCCTTTATTTCTTTTTAAAAAATATATATTCAAATTTATTTCATAAGAGAAATTCATTTAAGTCACATGGTGACTATAATTTCATGTCCTAAGCAGGCTTTGCCATTCTACTGCCCCCTTCAGACTGATATATGCACATATACACTATGTTGAAGAAAGGATTTTGACATGTGAAACAATGAGAATTGGATACTAACTACTCCATCATCTCCCTTCCTACAGCCAGCCTACACATTTCTTCAACTGTTATCCACACACAGACAAGCTTTCATGAAGAGTGGCTGAACACCAAATAAAGTGACCATAAGATACCCAAATCCAAAGGAACCATTGGCAAATGTTGTGGAAGCAAGGATGAAAATGACGCCATCTTCCAGCCACTAAACATGAAGTACAAACTCTCATCCAAAAGCCAAGACATCAGAGCCATGTTGGCAAGGACAGCAAAGCATACAGCAGAACCCAAGTAGAAGAGTGACATCACTTCATCCCACAGTTATAGGCAACCCACTCACACATGTGTATTAAACGGGGCTCTTTATCCAGGACAAAAATAGGGCCAGGACAGGCCCTTGAAGAGCCACATGGAGAGGCCCTTCAAGGGCCTGTTAACAGTTCTGATAACACTTTGCTCTGAACTTGCCTGCCTAGGAGTTTGACACCTGGCTTGACACACATAAGGCAGTGTTCCAAGGTTATAGCTGGTGGAAAGAGATCTTATCCACACCCTTCTAGATGGATAGTCTGGAAGGTGCTTGGGGACTCTGTGTTAGCCAGTTGACCTCTGGTGGTCAACTCTTGAGCTCCCAGGCAATGGGCTCTCCACTAAGCCCCCCAGGGACTCCATCAGTCTAATAAAGACAGAGTGCAGAGTCAGCACCACACCTAAGAGATAAAGGTTCAACAACAGGCTTCACAGCTGAAAAGATCCCACTCCTTCGTAGAACAGAACAGTAGAGCTGCCTTAAACATCTTGAATTTCTTTGGATATTCTAGGAGGAAGGGTCTGGAGTATCCTGCTCATGGTAATTGTGTTAGAATCAGAAGAAAAGTCAGTTCTTCTCAAGTCAGTTGTTCAAAGTCAGTTGTTATCAAGAGAACAAAAATGCAGCCTGCAGTGAAGTACAGAGCAAGACCACCTACATTGCTCACAAATCAATCTGTTTTTTCAATTCAGGTTTTATTTTCTACCTGTTTAAAAGTTGTGTTCTTTATTTCTGTCATTTAGAAGTTACCCAAGAAATTTTACCATACTTATTTAGCAACTTTACAAAGTATAAATTCAATATCTGTATCTTACCTTTTACCATATGTACTTATCAATTAACAAATTCCAAATTTAGGGGCACCTGGGTGGCTCATTCAGTTAAGCAACAGCCTTCAACTCTGGTCATGATCTCCGGGTCCTGGGATCAAGCCTCAGACTGGGCTTCCTGCTTAGCGGGGAGCCCGCTTCTCCATCTGCCTCTGCCACTACCCCCAGCTTGTGCTCTCCTGCTGTCTCTCTGTCAAATAAATAAATAAAATATTTTTTAAAAATTCCAAATTTACTATCCATATCTCACTTTTTAAGCTTCCTTCTGTTTTTCTCCTCTTCCACCTTTTCCTTACTCTTTGATGCTTCTTTCTCCTTGATTCCCTTCTACCTTCCTTGGATGTTTCACCATTTAGATAGGTTCTATTTATGTTGTATCAGTGGACCCTGCAGAGTAATCAATCACATAGTGGATATTTTCTGTCATTGTCTTGACAGTAGATACTAAGAGTAGAACTTCTGGATCATTTTCAGATTTAAAAATTATGCCAGTTTTCTACCATGGTGATTATACTTACTAGCTGACACTCTTCTCAAAAGCATATGAAAGTGTTCATTTTCTCAAAAATTTGCTGAAGTATAATATCAAATGTGTTAATTTTTGTTAAAATTTAATTAGTGAAAACAAAGTATTATTACTTGAGGGTGAACATCTTTTTTCATATATACTGGATTCTGGTTATTACTCTTCTATGAATTGCCAGTTTGAATCCTTTGCTCATTTTATAGGAGTGGAATGCCTAAGATCAAGTCAAATTGGACAATAGCTTTGGTGGGTGGGAATTCTTTTTTTTTTTTTTTTTAAGATTTTATTTATTTATTTGACAGAGAGAGATCACAAGTAGGCAGAGAGGCAGGTAGAGAGAGAAGAAGGAGGAAGCAGGCTCCCTGCCGAGCAGAGAGCCTGATGCGGGGCTCCATCTCAGGACCCTGAGATCATGACCTGAGCCCAAGGCAGAGGCTTTAACCCACTGAGCCACCCAGGCGCCCCGGTGGGTGGGAATTCTTTGAGAGAGGGAGGGGTTCAAGCTTCAGAGGGTTGTTGGATGTTGGATTAGGTAACTTATAATGTCTCTGCCAATTTTAGGAGTCCATGATTAACAGTGGACTGAAATGCCCAGAAACCTAGAGCTGAAGAAAATCTGGTGTAAGAGGGATTTGTGTGCATTCTACCTAATCAGTTAATGAATCACTTCTCAGTTCTGTTTTGTAGAGAAGCCGCTTATTAAGTTTGGGAGGGACATGAAAAGGCATTGCCAGGGCAGGACTAATGATGGCTATACTGTTAAGAGGAGGAGGGTAGGACTTTAGGAGAAGTGGACTTTAGGAGAACAACTGCTGGGAAATTGGGCTGTTGGGCTTGGCGCACTGCCTCACCATCCCAGCTCAAGAACCCATGAGGAAAAGGTGACCTGCCTAAGGGTAAGTGGGGATAAGGCTTTGGGTTGATTTCCCATACGGCTCCTGTGATGACTGACTGCTATTGGAATCTGGGCATAGACGACAGACTTAAACACAAAGATAGTCCAAATGATGTGTCAAGGCTGAGACTGATGCACAATATTCAGAAAGATACTTAAGGGACTTGAGCAGAGTCTTCATTCTATCAAAGGTTAAAGAAAAGGCTCTTTTCAGCATTAAACAGTGTCTATTTAGGTAGAAGGGAAGATACGTTGCAAGTTTGTATGTGTTAGCATTAATAATTTAAATGGTACGTAGCTAGAGGTTAGAACCCATCAAGGAGGTTCACTTTAATAGGGACTATAGCTTTAGGAAAGTTTTTCTCCAGGTAGTAGAATAGGGCAGAAGGTTGGGTGGGTGGAGGGAGGAGATTCCTTTGGTATAGACTAGACTGACTGCTGTGGTGGATTTTCGCAGAGAATGGCAGAAATCAAGAGGAAGCAGAGAGAGCGAGGGATACCTGAGCCGTTGTAATTCTAGAAATTCGGAGGAAGGCAGGACAGGAGCAGCGACCCAGTGCAGGGCGTGGCGGGTCCAGTGGGTCTCCAGTCAGGGAAGGTGGGCGAGAAGAGGGCTGGACCTCGGGAGCGTAGCCACCCACACTCTGCCGCCTCTTTCTCTAGAAAAGGAGCGTGGTTCGGGCTACGGGGCTGACCACCGCACCACCTGCGAGGCAGCAGCAGGGTCCGAAGCGCCACCTTCGGCGAGCCAGAGCCTCCCAGCCCCCGAGGGCGGTGGAACCGACACACTTTAGCAGGGAGAGCTCTAGGCGCTCTAGGCGTCTGCTGTGGACCGCGCCGAGCGCGGCTTCCCGCCTTTCGCCTGCCTCCGGGGGTGGGTCCGGCTGGGCAGGGGATGGGCGCCGGGAGGTCTGGGAGTCGTCTGGTGCCCGCGCTGAGATCTCTTGTTCCTCCCAGGTAGGAGCCGCCGGAGACCTGCAGGGAGCTGACCGCACGCCGAACACCGCGCTGGACGCGCGCCTCGGCGCGGAGGAGAGGTACTCCATTCGCGCTCGGGTTTCCTCTCCCGAGTCCAGATGACCCACCCGGAGGCAGGAGTGTAATCTGAAATTCTTGTAGAAGAAAATTCTCAGGCCGCACCCAGTCCTTTTCTTTTTAAAGTCGTATCATAAATTGGCACTCTCCGCTCATTTGGGGGGGATCTGCAGTTTTCGACAATGTGAAGCGATCCGAATAACCTAAGTTTAAATTTGTTTCTTTTGTCCCGTTATCCTAACTTATTTTAAGGGAGGTGTCAAACAGCAGTATATCAGTAAGGAGGTGCTGGTGAGTCTTCTTCTCCATCTGCAACACCCCCAATCCCCCCCCCCCTCCAAACCCCCGCTGCCCTGGCTGTCAAGTTTGTGTCAGGGACATTTCCAATGTCAGCCTGGGAGAGTAGCCCTGCGGCAATTCAAAGCCAGTTTAGTCCTTGATGTCCACTTATGTAGTTAGTTTACTGAGTGATCAGTTGGCAGGGAAACTTGTGCAAAGAAACATTAGAAAATGCCAAGATTTTGCCGAATGGCCCTGCACATATCATCATAGCTTATATTACCTTTATTGTCTTTGTGCTCCTTCAGTTATATATTTTAGTTTTCTCCAAACAGATCCTTAACAACCTGAGAGAAGCCAGGGAGCTACCAGGCATCAGTCCATAACAAATATTTTTCCATGAATAAATGTAAGAAGGATCAGTTACTTTAAAACTTGGCGCTTGGGCATCCAACGCCATTTGGGTTAATAGATTGGTAACATCTAAATTAAAAAAAAATAAGTAAACGTCTTTTTCTCATGGCTACACATAGAATGGACTGTATTCTGATTCCCTTAGTTGGAATGTGTTGTAGAAGTCTTGGATAGGGAGACCCAAGACCTGAGCACTTGCTGAACCATATCAGGAGTATTTTTCTAATTTGTAAAGGGAGAAGTTTGGAGCACATGCTTTTAAAGATTTTTCAGCTCTAAAAGTCTGTGATGAAATTAATCCATCACATCTTCGTAAACATGTTTTGGGTTTCAGTGGCTCCTGAAGACTATCAGAAGGTTGGTTAAACAAATCGTAACTGAATTTTTTCAAAGGAAGGTCTGAGAGTCAACAACTTAGAAGAAAACCAACAAATACATAGTAAGCAAATTTGGCTTGATCAAAACCAAACACATATATATTTACGAATTTTTAGGTTTAAACAGATCATTAATTGAATCATTTTCTTTTTCTTTCTTTCTTTCTTTTTTTTTTTTTTTTAAAGATTTCATTTATTTGTCAGAGAGAGAGAGAGAGAGCAAGCAGGGGGAGCGGTAGGCAGAGAGAGAAGTAGGCTTACCACTGAGCAGGGAGCCCAATGCAGGTCTCAGTCCCAGGACCCTGGGATCATGCCCTGAGCTGAAGGCAGATGCTTAACTGACTGAGCCACCTGGTATCCAAATAATTTTCTTTTTAACTTAAAAATACTTTCCCTGTTTTTTTTTTTTTTCTAAGAAACAAAGATGAACATTGGAGAGGGACAGGAAAAATAAAGTAAGATAAAAACAGAGCAGGAGGCAAACCATAAGAAACTTTTTTTTAAAAAAGATTTTATTTATTTATTTGACAGATCACAAGTAGGCAGAGAGAGAGAGAGAGAGAGAGAGAGAGAGAGAGGAGGAAGCAGGCTCTCCGCTGAGCAGAGAGCCCAACTCGGGGCTGGATCCCAGGCCCCTGGGATCATGACCTGAGCCGAAGGCAGAGGCTTTAACCCACTGATCTACCCAGGCGCCCCACCATAAGAAACTTTTAAACACAGAGAACAAACTGAGGGTTGCTAGTGAGGACGTGGGTAGGAAGATGGGCTAAATGGGAGAGGGGCATTAAGAAGGGCACTTGTTGGGATGAGCACTGGGTACTGTATGTGGGTGATGAATCACTGGATTCTGCTCCTGAAACTGGTGCCACCTTGTATGTTAAATAACTTGAATTTACGTTAAAAAATTAAAACTTAAAAAAATTTATTACTTTTTTTCCATGTATAGACAATGGGTTTTGCCACAAGAAGATGGTTCTACCTACCACTGGGCTGCATGATGTTGATCAATCTGATGAATGCTGATTTTGAATTTCAAAAGGGAGTGCTTGCCAGCATCAGCCCAGGCATCATGAAAGATATTGATTTCCAGTGCTGGAATGCTTGCTCTTTGACGTTGATAGATCTCAAGGAACTCAAGATACAGCACAATGTAGATGCTTTCTGGAATTTCATGTTGTTCTTGCAAAAATCCCAATGGCCTAGACATTATAATGTCTTCTTAAGCATAGCTCAGGATTTCTGGGACATGTATGTAGACTGCTTGCTTTCACGATCTCATGGAATGGGCAGAAGACAGGTGATGCCTCCCAAGTATAATTTTCCACAGAAGGTAACAGGAGGTAATTTAAATGTGTATTTAAGAGAACAACAGGTTTAGTATTTTAAAAAATTAAGTATTTAATCCTTATTTGCTAACAAATTTGCCCAATTTTTTCTAACAAGATTGACTTTGATTTTCATTTTTACTGATTATGTATTATTAGAAACTGCAGGAGCTCTGATATGCAGAGATCTAAATTATCTTGAGATATAATGCATTTGGTAGATCATTAAAATTATTACCTTATTTTCTCCATGGATAGTTAGTTCATAAGAAAACTATTTAATACCACAATCATTCCCATTACATTTATTGAAGAAATTTTAAACATAGGACATATAGTTAGGTTTTTAAATTTTTTTCCATAGGATTATTTAAAAGGAAAACATCTTAAGAGTCACATTAGAGTGACAATAATTTCTCCTCTCTAATATTATAGGACTGGATTTTACAAAACATGAGTTTTACGTATGAGAGAGAGAACGTGGAAAAGACCTCAAGCAAGGGGACATCAACCTGAACATTTAATCTGTCAGTATTTCTGAGGTCAAATATTTCCTGCAGTATTTATCAAAATTGTTATTTCTAATTCTTTAATATTTATGAAAGTTGCATTTGTGTTGCTGTGTAAGTGCTTTATGGCTTTTGAATTAGCATTTCTGTCTTTTCAAGTAATTTGTCAATTTTTTTTGGTCAATAATTTTTTATTTGGAAGGCATCTTTGTAAAGCATTTTTAAAGAAAACACTTAAAATGCAAATGCAATATATTTTTAAATACAGTAGTCAATGGAGTAATGCTGTAACTAATTTTATAAGATATCTTATACATAATGTTGACTTTAAAACTGTGCCAGAATTAATGCCAGTATTGTCCTAAAAGGTAATATTTAATCTTGATGTAATATACCAAGTGGCTTCTGAAATGTGCATTTTATCACCAAGCCATCCCTTATATTAAAGTGTTTTTCTATGCATTAAGGACTAACTTTTCTTATGTTCTCACTTTTATTGTCTTCAGTTTTTAAAAAAGAATAACAAACAGGAAGGTAATAAGAAACTTTGTTTTAGTACAGTCTGATAGAAATTTCATCTTTAGTTATTTGCTCAGTTTTCTTCTTTTTAAAATATATTTCCTATTTCCATCTCACATCTTATTCCAAAAAGGATATTAAGCTTTAAAAATATATACCAAACAGTAGGATAATATCAAGTAAACGAGGAAATTGAGATGATGGGAAATGAAGACAGGAAACTAATAATATGTAGTTGTAGTTTAGATTAATACTTTTTTTTTTAAGATTTTATTTATTTATTTGTCAGAGAGAGAAAGCGCACAAGCAGGCAGAGGCAGAAAGAGAAGCAGGCTCCCCACTGAGCAAGGAGCTGGATGTAGGACTCCATCCCAGGACCCTGGGATCATGACCTGAGCTGAAGGCAGTGGCTTAACCAACTGAGCCACCTGGGTGTCCCCAGATTAATACTTTCAAATACACATTGTAAAAGCCTATACCTTTGATAAAGGGGTGGCTGTAAATTAGTCTGGGTTTCCTACTTCTCAGGGTGAAGAAGGACTCATGAGCAGTTGCAAGATTCACACTGTTTATAAGAAAAACCAAACAACATGTTTAGGAGAAGCCCAGCTTTTGCTAAGACTAAGAACCAATAAAAATCATAGGTCTTCATGATGGCTACCATGGTATACAGCACTGTTTTTTCAAGTTCCTGGCAATGTCAGATTCCCTTCAGTACAAGCTGACACTTACACATCCAAACTCAATTACGTATAAATAATTTTAAGAGCCCCCCAAATAATACGCAACAAATATGCAACTGTCTAATGGTTTGACCAGAGTAAACTTTAAACTTTAAAGGGTGAGGTGGGGCTGACATTGAGTTATGGACCACTTTGAAGTTCTGATGAAGCAATAGACACTTTAGTAGAAGTTACATGTACACAGTGTCCATCATTTGTGGATGATTTTGGGGGAACGGTTCATGGACCTCAGGTTAAGAATCTCCAGTGTATTTTACTAATTTTAATTTTTTGTGTCCATTTTTAAAGAATCTCCAATATTAAAAAATAAATGAATTGCATAGCTTTCTAGTATTATTTTATAAATATTTCATATAACTTGGGTTTTTTAAAAAAAGATTTTATTTATTTGTTTGTTTGTTTATTTATTTACTTGACAGAGATCACAAGTAGGCAGAGAGGCAGGCAAACAGGTGGTGGTGGGGAAGCAGGCTCCCCGCTGAGCAGGGAGCCTGTTGTGGGGCTCAATCCCAGGATCCTGAGATCATGACCTGAGCTGAAGGTAGAGGCTTAACTCACTGAGCCACCCAGGTGCCCCATATAACTAAGTTTTATATAGTAACTGGTTGCAGATAATAGGAGATTGTAAGAGATTGTAAGTCTAATGAAGTTCCACATTGAAAATACTTTATCTTGCCAGTTAAGGACAGATCCTTAAACAGTTCATAAAATCAAGTGGTTGGAGGATTGGTCTTTTGTTCTCTTATTCAAATGACCAGAAAGAGACACAAGAAGTTGCCTAATTCCTTTCCTACAGGTGGAGACACAGGGTCATGATTTTCCCTAGAGAATCTCTCTATGTGTGGGCAAATGTTCAATGCTCAAAAGTTCAATGGCATAAAGCAAAATCGGATCATTTTAGCCTAAGAATTGGTTCAGTCACATGTCCTTACCATAGTTGTCATAAAAAATTTCTACTGCATCAAGGATGAACTTTTTAGTGTTAATCAATTAAACTTAATCGTTAGCCTTCCAAAATAGGTTAATTGCAAATGGGTTTCTAGTTTTCCTAATTGAAATATATAGGGTACATTGGAGGGGCACCTGGGTGGCTCAGTGCGTTAAGCCGCTGCCTTCGGCTCAGGTCCTGATCTCAGGGTCCTGGGATCGAGTCCCGTATCCGGTTCTCTGCTCGGCGGGGAGCCTGCTTCCCCCTCTCTCTCTCTCTGCCTGCCTCTCTGCCTACTTGTGATCTTTCTCTGTCAAATAAATAAAATCTTAAAAAAAAAATATTAAAAAGAAAAAGAAATATATAGGCTACATTGGATTATTAAACATAAGGACATATGCCAAAATGGGCATTCTGGTTTTAGAGCAGTTCATCTTAAGCTTTTTTGTTGGTACTTAGATATCATATTCTGTTTAAAATCCCTTCCCCACACTGCAATTTTTGGCACAAATCATGTTATTTGTATATAGAAAAAATTATTTTTTTTCATCATTCATTCATTCAACAAAAACTCATTGAGTTTAGAGGTACACTGCTAAATAATCCTTGACTCACAGAGTTGCCATTGCAGTGGGACAAAGGTACAGTAGGAAATAATATTTCAGAAGTAGTTTTACGATATCAAAATATAAGGTTAAAAAGAGAAATGGTGGGGCGCCTGGGTGGATCAGTGGGTTAAGCCTCTGCCTTCAGCTCAGGTCATGATCTCAGGGTCCTGGGATCGAGCCCCGAGTCAGGCTCCCTGCTTCCCTCTCTCTCTCTGCCTGCCTCTCTGCCTACTTATGATCTCTCTGTCAAATAAATAAATAAAATCTTAAAAAGAGAGAGAGAAGTGGTAGTCAAAATGTGGTTGAGTGGGGAACAGTGTGTATTTCTCTTCTGCCCTATTCAAAAATCATCTGACTAGATGAGTCAAAAAATCACTTTTAAACTTTAAATAAAATTTTAATTTTAGAATAGTTTTAAGTTTGCTTAAATTTCCAAGGATGGTGCAGAAAGATCTTGTATACTCACCTATTTTTTTCCTATTGTTAACATCTTACATTAGTAGGGTATGTTTACCATAACTGATAATCTTATAGTGATAACTTATTAACCAAACTTCATATTTTATTTGGATTTCACCAATTTTTCCCTGTTGTCCTTTTTCTGTTCCAGAATCCTGTCTAGGACACCACCTTATATTGAGTTATCTTGTCTCCTTAGGCTCTAAGATGTTTTCAATGACCTTGAGAATTTTGATCACTGGTCAGGTATGTTATAGAATATCTAATTTGGGTTTGCCTGATTGTATTTCTCAGGGTTAGACTGACTTTATAGACTTTTTGCATGAATACCACAGAAGTAAAGTACTATTCTCAATACTTCAGATCAAGGGTACACATCATCAACATGAGGTATCACGTATGAAGTTTAACCTTGGCTAAGTAGTATATACCAGGTTTCTCCACTGTAATGTTTTCTCTTCTCTTCCAATACTGTATGCTTTGGAAGCAAGTCACTAAGCATAACCCACACTTAAGGGAATGGGAAGTTATGTCCCAACTACTGAAGGAAGGAATACCTACATAAATTATCTGGAATTCTTTGGAGATTTGTCTATCCTCACTCCCTCCTCATCTCTGTTTCCTTCAGACCTCTTCTGTCATTATTTACTTAAGTCGTTAGAGACTTACAAACTTTTATTTATGCTTGGGTTATAACTCATTATTTTGTTGCTGAAATTGTTCCGGATTTGGTCATTGGGAACTCTATAGGATGCTCTAGACACACCTTGTGTATTTCCACCCGTCCCTGGAACCAACAATTTCTTCAAGGAGTCCTGGTTTCTTTTATTGGAGAATATTATTAGAAACCAAGATCTGAGCAGTAGGTATTTCTGTAGAATTTTGACCTGATAGTACCAGGCCAGTCCCTGAATGTCAGGGACTGCTTTTTTCTTTCTCAAAAAGCATCCTTGACTGGAAATCTAATACAAGCAATTATGAAACATACATGCTAATTAAACTAACATAAGCACAGGCTGTGTCAGCAGAGTGTGTGTAAAAATGAGGAAGACTAGTTCCGTTATATCCTTCATGGGTCTTACGACACTGGAAATCTTTGCTCAGTTTGTCTAGTCACAGATTGAGGAATATTAACAAATTGTGGCACTTCAAAAGGGTGTGGCCAGATACAATGTCTGGAGTGATTAGGTTAGTTTTTTTTTTTTTTAATTTTATTTATTTGACAGAGCGCACAAGCAGGCAGTGTAGCAGGAAAAGGGAGAGGGAGAAGCAGGCCCCCTGCTGAGTAAGGAGCCTGACATGGGGCTGGATCCCAGGACCCTGAGATCATGACCTGAGCAGAAGGCAATTCCTTAACCAACTGAGCCACCCAGGCGCCTCATTAATTAATTAAATAAGAATGATTACAGTATTTGGGTATTTGGGTATTTGACCTGAGAAGACTCAGGCTGAACATGATAGTTTTTTTCCTGTGATATGAAAGGTACCTTGTGCTCCAGAAGACAGACTGAGAATTAGATGAATGAGTTATTCACTGGTTTTTATCCAATATAAGCAAAAATTGGCTAACAGTTTAACCAAGGAAGGAGCTCCCTCATGTGGTAAACATCTCATTACTAAAGTGTGTCAAAACCACTTCATCTGTATTCATTAAAGTCCATTTTTATTCTTTTGACTCTCATTTCATTTAGTTTATTAGCAGAATTTTCAGTTTGAGATCTTGAAATTTTGTCTTAATTGACTCATGGAAGGGAAATATATTGTCTGCCTTTCAGTCAGGCTGGGTGGGCTAAGTAGGCTCAGGAGTAGTGTGGATGCGCCGGATGTGAGGAGAACAGAGACCCATTACAGTTAGTGACATTGTCAGACCGATTCACTTGCTCACTGCAAGGGTGGCTAGAATTGTAATATGCAAACTTGATGTGCATCTATCTACCAAAGTTAAATGTCTGAATTAAGTAACACTACGCTTCATCCACCCACATTCCTTCAGCTGTTAAATCGCTGCTAGACAACAACCTGCCCTATTTTAGCTTTTCTCTTCCCGATGGGTAAGATCAACACAGCAGCGGGGGGGAAAGGTCCACAGCTATCACAAATTATTTTGATTGTCATCAGTCCTAATCAGTTTGGAGATACCAAGTTGTACTACATACAAAAAGTTATCTTCAACCAAGTAATATCAATTCCATTTTTACACATTGGTTATGTAATAGTATTGGTTAATGTAATAGTATTTATGTCTCATCATTTTAGGGGAAGTATATCACTGTTACAGAGTAAATACATTTGAACTACTTTAATAAGTTGTGTTTAGCCTTACCTGTATAGTATTTTACTATAATAGCTCAGGACTGTTCTACTTGCAGAGCTCAAGGGAAAGGCTGCCAGGAGCTGAGGCCACCAACATACTCATTTAATAATTTATTTACTGATATGTTAGTTTCGATGATGAATGAAATGTGGTTTCTACCTTGTCATTAGGGAGCTTAGCATCTGAGAAAGGAGCTTGTTACTCTACGATATGAGGCATAGATTACTGTTCTTAGCCATGGACACTTCATCTTGATTCTGTACCTGATATACTTGAGGTATATCTGGTGATTTTCATACGGTCATATCATCATTGCACATTCCTATCCATGCCCATTCTTGTCCCAAGAACTACTCTTTGATGGAATCTTTATGCTTCCTGTGAAGCACTTAGGGCTTCCTGTGAAGAGGATGAACAATTTATGCCTTCTATTATCTTGTTGGTGGTGATAATAGAGAAAAGGATTCAGGAGAGGCAAAGCTCCCTGATAAGCTGATGTACATTATCAACTAATGCAGGCCACAAAGAGAATAGGCAGCTGGGCCAGGATGAGAAGCTGCTGGCTAATGGTGTACTGTCAACTCATTCTAATTAGAACATTAGCAACAGTTGGCAGTTTCTCCCTTCACTACAGATTCCACTAACTTCACAGATGGAGACAATGGAAAATTACTGAATGAATGTGAGTTGGGGGAAGAAGAGGAGGATGAAGGAGGAAGTAGGAGAAGGCGGGCCCGATGGAGATAATAGAGCCCTCTCTTATTTATAAGTGGATTTGATGCATGTTTTCCCAACTTTGCATTCGATAGCATCATGTTGGTAGCTTGTAATTGGTCACAGTGGGACTATTATTTACACCATCCAAATGGCAAACACTACAAATGAGGGCCTGTTCCCCTTGAAGAGCTGATTGTTACAGATTTACCAGGACACTGCTGAGTGTGCCTATGGGCCTAGAATCTAGACTCAGATTCCAGTATATTTCCCTATTTACGAAACCAGGTTCTTGTCTCTCCCAGTCTTGGACGTGAACTTAACTTTGTGGCTTCCTGGGTGGGATTGACATGGGAATGGAGACAGGCCATGGAAATCTCTTAATGCCATAAAGGGACACTTTGCTCTATATCCAGCATTAAGGCATCTATCTCCTATTTTTTGGCAAAATACCTTCACCACCAAAGGAGGGAAGATATTTCTTCACTCTCCCCTTCCCTTTCCCATTAAAGAAGAAAAGTAGCATTAGAATTTGTTTTGTATATTTTTAAAATTTTTGCTGTTTAGCTCACGACTCACATTTACTTTTTATAACAGAGCCAACTTACTTTACTTTGACCAACAAATTTGTTGCAAATATTTTTGCTGCCCAGTATTTATATATACATATATAAATATCCTGATTCCCTACTCCATCCATATATTTTGGTTGGGGTTGGCCTACTTCTGGCTCTGGGAGTAGGCGGTACTCAGATCTGGCCAAAATCATGGCAAATGGCTCAGGAGTGGGCATGTGGCCAATCAAGGGTCCCAAGAGGCAGAGGCAGATGCAGAGACTATTGAAAAAGTGGCATGTATTCTTCTCTACTGGGTATCGACTTGGGAGAACTGCTAGGTAAGGAGAAGATCTTACAGAGTTTCAGTCCTAGATCCAACAATGCCTGCAGTCTTAATTACTCCTAGATTTGGTAGCTACAGAGCCTGGAAAAGTTTTTATTGGCTTAAACTAGATGAAGTAGTTCACATGCAACCAAAGGAGTTTAACTGACACAATATATTTTATAATTTCAGTAAAGAGAATTAGTGATCTTTCCAAAGAAATTGATGACAACTCTTCTGGTGCTATATGTAGATATTTTCAATACAAATAAATTATATGTACTTAACTTTTATTTTTTCATAGTATTTTACTAAAATATTTGCTTTATGTTTATAAAGATATATTCAACTAAAAACTATAAGCAAACTTTATTTCAAAATCTCCATAGATTATTTTATGTAGGAACACTCTTCTTTAACTCATTCACAGTTTTCACTGCTTTCACCTTTTGCAGGGCTCCTCCTCGAATAGGCAGTTTTTTAAGAGCAATATCTGTATCAGCCAGAGGTCCTCCCAGTAATCGGGCAGGAGTGCTTTCCACTGTTACCACCCGACCAGAAGGCACCTGACAAAGTAAAAGGTATAGGTAAGAGTTCATTTACAAAATTTTTCAATAAGAGAAAAACCCATTCATACTTCCACTGATTTTAGAAAAGATATAAATTTGTAGCTGTTTCCTGGGAATCCTGCAGGGCTGATGGAGTCTAAACCAGTACTGGGTAACAGTGAATTTATCTTGGAGATAAATATGCCTTAACTGTGTGAAATTTGACCAAAAAAAAAAAAAAAAGAAAAGAAAAAATATGAGGAAAAACCCCCATACAACTAACATCCTATGAAGACTAAATACAGTACCACTAAGAAAAATTATGAAGCAAAACAAACGAACAAAAACAACAAAAAAAACTTACCGTTGTGTTAAGGCCTTTAATATCTGTCCTGTGAAATATTGCATTTGGTGGAGGCTTACTGTATCTAGATGATTCTATAGCTTTTTCCTGAAGTCTTTTTGCTTTCTGAAGATTTTTAAATTAGAAAGAAAGTAATATTAATTGCTACTAAAACATTAACTCTATCATACTTGCAGTGAAGTATGTGAAGTACATTTAATTGTGCCTGATTTCTACTTGAACCATTTATTGAGTAGCAGTGGAACCTGTACTTACTCACTTAGACTAATAAGATAGTTATTAGTAAGTTGCATCTTCTATACATTGCAGAAGACACCAGTCACTTGAGAAAATTACTGAGAGTTCCAGTTATCAGTCATATGTGACCAAGGAATAAAGCAGGTCTTCTGGAAATCTCATTTTAGCACATAATTTAATAAACTCCTAAATTTACCTCAGGTGATACATATTTTCAAAATATTTTGCATAAATACTAATTCAGAACACTTAACTATTTCAGAGTAATATAAATTGGATAATTTGTTGCACTTTTGTTCAAACTCAGTAGCTGAGGCACTAGAGCAGGTGAAATTTGAGATAACAAATAATCTGCATGGAATGACTGATTTTCATTAATTACTCCTTAAAAGAAAGAATATTTCATAAGTAGAGTTGGGAAGAATTTTTAGTGAGAAGGGGGAGACACAGTACCTCGAGTGAGCTTTTGTTCTTTACTTTAGTTTTGCTACCTTAATGTGGTTTCAGTATTTTCATAGACTAATTTAACATTTAGCAGTTTCATATCTAGCCAAAGAACTGTAACATTACATAAAAACATATCCAAAGTATTAGTGGAAGAAGTGGGGGAAAGCAATGAGGTTTTGGAAATAAATGGTGCTTCTCACATATTTTAAGTGAACAATCAACATTATATAATTTTTACATTAGTTTCCAGCTTATTCCTAAAGCAATTTATCATCTTTTCCCAAAGGGATGCTTTTCCCCAGTTCTCATTTAATTGTTAATATCATGTTTCTTTTGGTGGTCATGGAGGGGAAATACCCTTGGGGGATAGGGTAACACAGACAGTGTTCTTCACTCTGCTTCATACAGAAATGATCAATGATATAAAGTGGAAAGTAGGAGCATATTTCTCCCGCTTATTCCTGGCTAACGATCATCTCCTTTATGCAAGACAGGAACACCACCCTTGCTTCCCACTGCTAGAGCAAAAAAAAAAAAATCTCAAAGTAGCATTCTCTGAAACTACGAAAATGCATAGTTATCATCTTACAGCATATGAGGATCTAACAATGTTGGTATTCTATAGACAGGTCAACAGAAAAGGCAAAAGAATGAATATTTATTTCTGAAAAAGTCTGCCTATCAGAATTGGCTATTTGTTGTGGATATCACAATATTTAAAAAATCCTACCTTTAAAGTTTTAGCATTTGATGTTCTGGCCAAGAAATTTTCCCATGATTTATTAGCCAATTCTCTTTGTTTGTGTGTGGCTTGTATCTGAAATGAGAAAGATAATTAAGAGTTCTAGCTTCTATGAAACGATACCAAAGGGCTTTTTAAAGCCCTTATTTTGAAGGAAGACCTAGATTTTGGCAATGTAAATTTTAGGGCTGACTAGGTAAACGATTAGAGTAAAATCCTTCCTTCATTATGTGGTTAACATTTGAACTGCCTTCCATGATATATAATGTAAAACTGTTGTAATGAAAATACGAAAAACTACAAAATAACTCCATGTGCTGAAACATTCACAGGTAAGACAAACATATCCAATGGTAAACTAATTTATTGAAATTATTATTTCCTACCTTAATGGTATATGTGACTTACTTTTGTATATACTTTTTGTTCATTTTGCACATCTTGGTGTGCTTGGCTTTCAATCATCTCACTTTGAAGAGAAGCAACCATCTTTCCAATATTTTCTGATGCTGTTGTAATAGCTTCCAAAATTTTTTTATCTGTATTGACTGGTCTTAACTTTTCTAATTTTATTTCTTCACATATTTCATTCCATATTTCTCCAATCTGTTATAACAAAGTTTAAGGTTAAAAAAAAGTTAATTTAACCACAAATAAATGATATAATTTTGGGTAATCCTTTATTTGTGGTTGTTCCAAAGTTAACACTTACTGAACCACCTTTCCCATCTTCCTACTTGTGAATAAGTGCATTGGGAATTATTTGGGGCACAAGTTACAGTTGAGTTACCATGTTTTACAATGATAAGGTACTCGTGGATGAGGCTCCACTACCTAAATCTAATTCACTACAATTTTCACTGCCCTGTTTTATAGTCGCACTGTTTTCACAGCTGCAAGAAACTGCTGCTATGGTCTTATCCTTTTGAACTACTGATGTCTTCCCCCCAAAAGCCCTGTATTAATAGCTAGGCCAAGGGAGGCCTGGATGGCTCAGTCCATACAGCATATGACTCTTGATCTTGGGGTCATGAGTTCAAGCCCCACATTGGATGGGAGTTTAAAACAGAAAAAAAGAATAGCAATGCTTTTAAAAAATAAATAAATCAAAGCTAGGTCAAGCTGAACTTGTAGGGCCATTAACATGGGGATAACTGGAGCTCCAGAGCCCTGTCCTTTGCCCCTTACCTTCTAGCTCAGACAGTAACTGAATCTCAAGCTCTTAACTCCATGGTTTCATCATACTGACAGGTCCATCTCATATTCTAGGTTGTTTGTGAATTTAATGTGCTTGAGTATGCTTATATTTATAGAAAAATTTATATATCCAGGATTGGGATGAAAGTGAGCTTTTTTTTCATTTTAAAATAGAGACCTAATCATTTATAACATTCAAATACATAGTACTAATATTAGTAGAGGAGAAAATACTAAAAAAGACTTTGCTTCAAAATACTACAAAAGTATTTATTTGCCAATAAAAATATAACCAACAGGGTGAGAAACCTCATATCCTTTACCTGATATTTGATCATCATGTAAACTAAAGATAAAATAATTTTAATAAATATTAATAATTTATGTTAATAAGGAATAATTCACTTAACTATAATTCCTAATGCTCTCTAAAGAGAAGAAATTATATTTTAAAAATTCCAGTAAGCTTCTGAATAGCTCTGTCACTAACATCCCTCTTCTTTTATAAACTAATAGTTGGATGAAATCATATCCTATGGAAAATACCAATCAACTATAGGTTTCTTGAACTACTAGTACCAAATGCAAAATGGGAAATAAAGGGGCACCTAGGTGGCTCAGTGGGTTAAAGCCTCTGCTTTCGGCTCAGGTCATGATCCCAGGGTCCTGGGATCGAGCCCCATATCGGGCTCTCTGCTCAGCAGGGAGCTTGCTTCCTTCTCTCTCTCTGCCTCTCTGCCTACTTGTGATCTCTGTCTGTCAAGTAAATAAATAAAATCTTTAAAAAAAAATGGGAAATAAAAACTATACAGTACACAGATGATTGCTTACAACTATGAATAAATCTTTTATTTCCCAATTGATTTTTTTGTTATATTAGAGTTTAATAAGATTATTAAGAAGGTACTCACTTTAAAGTCAAGGTATCTGTGTATGATACAAAGAGTGACAAAATCTTCAGCAGATAGGCCAGGTAAATTTTCAAAATCTAAACAAAGTTTATAAAGAAAGAATTACTGTAACAAAGCAAGTGATTCCAAAAGGCTTGTATCTATTCTATAAAAACTAATGCCAACAATTTTTATTTCATCTTGATTATGAAAGTTAGCTCTGTGAGCTTCTGGCTTGCTGAAGAGTGTTTGACAACTTTTTTCCTTAATGGGAAGCAAGGAAAAAAAAAAGGCAGCAAGGATTTTAAAAACTGAGGTATTTCGCAATTCAAATGTTTAAGCCTAATCATCTAAACTAACCACCTTTAATCCTGGAACTGCCTGGGGAGCTTTGAAAGATGCTGATGCCTGGGCCCCACACTCAGAGATTCTGATTTTAACTAATAAAGGGTCATCGCTTCTCAGCCTTTTGGCTAAGATCAAGTGTAATTGATAAAGGTGTACCATGGGCATTGGGTAACAATGGAACATGCACTTGTCTGTATAAAAGGATTTTGATCATCATGTTTGAAAATAGACTCCAAAGCAAAATCACTTTGCAAACTGAGTAAAACAGAGGCTCTTGAGAATTTGACAAGTAGCTTCTTACCCAGTTTGCCCAGCACAGCATAAATTTTTGCTCTGATATTCTCAGCAACATCCATAACTGCAAGAGTTGGGCAGTTTGCAGGCAATGGCATGATTTTTTGCTCTTCTTGGAAACTGGTAAATAGAGGTTTCTTTGTATCTAATCAATGCATATCATGAAAACAGAAAGGACAGATAGAAACATTAGTAAATATCTCAATTTGAAATTTTCGTCCAGACATAAGATATATAAACATCTTATAACTGAATAAAATAGTGCACAGTATATGGTTATTCTTTTGAAAGCATTAGCAGTCAGTTATTCCTCATTCTATGGCAAAACTTTTTAATTATACATAAAATACATAAATTTCACAAAATAACTTTTTAAAAAGTGAAACTTTTATGTAAATAACTTTTCTAATTTTGAGATCCAGAAATTGAATAATGTCAGTTTAACAAAAATGTAATCTCCTTCACTTTTGGGTTCTATATATTATGCTATAAATATGAAAACAATTTTATGATGTTACAGATCAAAACTCAGAAATAATAAAAATTGGTTGAAATAGAAATCATCAGAAGTTAAAGGGCAAGTATTTTCATTAAAAAATTAACAATATTAACAGTTTAGATGAAAAGAAATTTGAGGCTTAGAAAATGTACCCCTAGCATTGTAGATTGCTGATAATTAAAATTTATCAACATTTGATTTATTTTTATTTAGAAAACAATTTCTTCTAGGGTGCTTGGGTAGCTCAGTTGGTCAAGCATCTGCCTTTGGCTCAGGTCATGATCCCCGGGTCCTGGGATCCAGCCCTGCATCGGGTTCCCTGCTCAGCAGTAAGTCTGTTTCTCCCTCTCCCTATACTCCTCCACCTGCTTGTGCTCTCTCTCTCTCTCCCCTGTTCTCTCTCTCAAATAAATAAATAAAATCTTAAAAAAAAAAGAAAGAAAACAATTTCTTTTATATAAAAAGTAAACTTGCTTCATGAATATGAATCAACAGAAATGTACAAAATGCTATAAAAATTATTTTCAGGCTTTCCATTTACATCCCAAATTTAATTGGTAAATGAAATGTTACTGAATCTATTTGTAAAAGCAAGTACTCAAAGGAACTCTTTAGGACATGATGTTGGGTTTTTTATTTTTGTTTTTGTTTTGTTTTGAGTTGAATGATATAATCAAATATCACTTCCTGAAAATATTCTATAAAAATATGAACCTGCTACTAATTTACTTACTTTTCTTCCATTCATTCAGAATTTTTTTTTTTAAAGATTTTATTTATTTGACAGACAGAGATCACAAGTAGGCAGAGAGGCAGACAGAGAGAGAGAGGGGAAGCAGGCTCTCCACCGAGCAGAGAGCCCTATGCGGGGCTTGATCCCAGGACCCTGAGATCATGACCTGAGCTGAAAGCAGAGGCTTTAACCCACTGAGCCACTCAGGCGCCCCTCATTCAGAATTTGATAGCAAGTTCTACAAACTCTTGTGAAAAGAACTTTAAACAAAGAGGTGGAAGTCCTCATACTTCCCTAAAATTTTTTAAAGATCTCTTTTTAAAAATATGGGTAAACAATGAATAACTCCTAGGATGTAATGAACAGGGTGGTGACTACAGTTAACAAATACTTTATTGTATATTTGAAAATTGCTAAGAAAGTAGATTTTAAAAGTCAGATCACAACAAAAAATTGTAACTATGTGTAGTGATGGATGTTAACTAAATTTATTATGGTAATCACTTTATAATATGTACATATATCAAATCATTATGTTGTACACCTAAAACTAGTGCAAGTTATATGTCAATTATATCTCAATTAAAATATGCATCTAATTGCTACTACTGACAGTTATAAATACACTTACCAATGATCATCCCATGTTTATCACGTTTTACTCCCAGTTCTTTTTCTTCCTTTCTCCACAATTTAATTAAAAGACTAGCAGCTGTCTGGTCCTTCTTCCCTCGCCAAGCATTGACATGAGCGGTGGTTTTGGGATTATCACAAAATTCAACCATTATTCCAAGTATTAGATTACAGAATTTTTTTTGGTTCAACTTTTGCATGGAAATGGAAAAGGAAAAGAGATATAATAAATTTTAAGAATTATTACTTTTGAAATAAAAAACCCCCAAGAAACACTTATATTAACCAGTAACTTTCTTCTAAATTATGGCCTTAAAAAATTCACACTCTACTTAAGTACGACTGGACAATCTCCTGTTGAAAATATGTTTAAGAATTAGAAAAAATAAAAAGACTCAATATAATTCTGAGGTAGTCATAAATATATGTCATGACCAAAAAAGCAATTGCTTTGGTTAGGTCCAGAAAAAGAGATACTGTAAAAGTAAGTGAACATGTTCATTTTAAGTGGAGCAAGGTAAACAGTACCAGACATTGTTCACTCTAATTATAGGATCTTTCCAATTTATATGCTTTATTAAGGTTTGTAAAGACTCATATTAACTATAATCTTGTTTTGACTAAGAAAATAACTGATGGTAACTGCAAGTGGCAGTCACATATTAAAATAAACCACTTGAGATTTAATTTTGTATTTTGCAAAGTAAGCATTTAAGAAAAATTATCAAGCATATTTCCCTTGTTTTGCTACTAGCTTTCAGCAAACCAAAATTTATGTATAGAAAAGTCCATCCAGAGTAATAGTCTCCACACAGGAATAATTTGTGTCTGAAATAGTTTTTGTTGATTAACTCATAGTATATCGATAACAGAATATAGCACAGGAAACATGTAATCTGTTATTTAAGCAAACATTATCAGTTTCCTCTATTTTAAAATGAAGGATATTATTACCTGCTTTAGAGAGTTATTGTCATGAATTACACAAGACTGCCTGGCATATAGAAAGCTCTAAATAATATTTAACATTATTAGCAATTATTATCATTGCATACTGAATAAATATTTTAGCAGATTGTATTAAACAGAGCCCTCAGTTGGGTTCTTTATTCCTATACCTCACTTTCCGGAGAAGGAGGCAAATTTCAAGGGTTGGAGTTGATAAAAAAAACTTCATTAAAGAATATTTGTAATCTGTAATTAACTTGATTGGTTTAAATCACATTAAGCACAATCTAATATTTATATTCATTAAAAATAGAAAACACTTACATGGCAAAAATATGTGTCAGGAACTATTCCAAATACTATATGTAAGTGTATGTGTGTATATCTGTATGTGCATATGTGCACATGCACACATAATAACTCATATAATTCTCCCACAGAGCATGGGATAGATACTATTGTTATCTCTGTTAGATAGATGAAGAAACATGTAACAGAGATGTTATTAAATACGTGTCCAAGTTACACAGCTAACAAGTATTGGAGGCCTCAGTCAGACTGATTGCAGCCTATGATCATAACCACTGCGCTATATGGCTTCTCCTACCAGTCTTCTTCATGCCTTTCCATCAGAGAAACCCTAGTGGTGAAGGAGAGTGAACACAGTGAGAAATGTCTTTGAAGTCTATTATATAACCTTCAATATTCACATAGAATTTCATTATTTAGTATATACATGTCTAATATAACTCCCCATTTCCTAGTCTTCAACTAAAAACAAGATTCTAGGAAGATGTGCCAAATTAATTCTGTGACTTTGAGAATCCCCTGACACATCACCAAGCACCTGGGCATGCTTGATCTCTCATTAGAGTAACATGGTGAGCTATATATAGATCATTTAGTAAAGCCACACATATATATTTCTGTATTATGTCCAATTTTATGTACAATCCAAGGGCTTCTGGTTATGACTCACTCCTGTTTATCAAAATGGGTTATTATTATTTTTATTTATTTTTTATAATGTTTTATATCTAATGAGTTTGCTTTCCTGTATGTAATGCCAGCTAATTTTCTTTAAGAGAGATGAAGGGACACAAATAATTTTGTTATTCTGTTTTTATTTCTTTTTTAATATTGTATTTATTTATTTGAGAAAGAAGAGAGCACAAGCAGAGGGAGCGGCAGGCAGAGGGAGAAGCAGGCTCCCACTGAGCAGGGAGCCCAATGTGGGGCTCCATCCCAGGACTCTGGGATCATGACCTGAGCCAAAGGCAGATACTTAACCAGCTGAGCCACCCAGGTGCCCCATGGTCTATTATTCTGTTAATAAAATTGTGAATGGTGGCGATCAAGGCAGGGACATAGGTAGAACTCTACGTGGGAATATCTCTTTAAGTTTTATTGAAACCAAATTATACTTTTACTCTCATATCATCTTGACATGAACCTACTTGGAATTGAGGCCAGTAGGGAATTACTTTGAGGATAATTGAGGGTCTTTGCCATTCTTTGGTGTTAGATGGCAACTGTCTTTCCTGGCAAACTTAGTATAGTCATTCCTGCTCATTCTATAAAATGGTCTAAAACACACTTGATTCTTCACATCACCTATAAACTATTCAGTTCTTTAAAAATGCTCATCTTGGGGCGCCTGGGTGGCTCAGTGGGTTAAGTGGCTGCCTTCGGCTCAGGTCATGATCCCAGGGTCCTGGGATGGAGTCCTACATTGGGCTTCTTGCTCAGCAGGGAGCCTCCTTCTCTCTCCCCCTCTCTCTCTGCCTATCTCCACCTCTCTCTCTCCCAGAGAGCTCATGCTCTCTCTTGCTCTCTCTCAAATAAATAAATAAAATCTTCTAAAAAATGCTGATCTTTACTCCTTTGTTTAATGTGGCCCTTAACTTTTAAAACTAAGAGAAGAAGCTAGAAGTTATGCTTATGTGTTTTGATACTGTAGCATTTCATAAACTATTTCTTTAAAGGTGGGTGGGAAAAATCCCATAAAACAAATTATCTGTTGTTACATGTTTGGGCATGCTGACCTAAGTAAACAGGTTTCTATACAGGAGGAATTTTCAGAGCCTTTATTATGCCAATGCAAATTATGGATCTCCAAGTGAGATTTTGTTTAAAACAAACATTTAAACATGATTTGGGGGCACATTTAATTACAGAATGGTGTTCTATGGCTCTTAGTTTTGGAAAGAGTTAATAAAAACATATCTATTTATTTGTTTACAATTATTAACAATCATACTTACTGCCAATAAGTCCAAAAGGAGAAAAATGCCTTCCTTTTCAAGAAAGTAATCCTCTAAGGGATAACAACCCAAAATACAGCACCTTAAATAAAAAGGAGGTTATTCACTTAACAAGGATTCTACTGTCTATATACTATTGTCTACTTCCATATTTTTTTGGACTGTTTTAGATGCCTCATATAACAGAAATCATGTATAAAAGATAGTCTTCTGTGACTGACTTATTTCACTTAGCATAGTGTCTTCCAGGTTCATCTATGTTATAAACCATAGGATTTTTTCTTTTTTAAGGCTAAGTGCTATTCCATTACATGTATATACCATATTTTTTTCTTTATCCATTCATCTCAGGTCATGATGAACATTTGGGTTGCTTCCATATCTTGCCTATTGTGAATAATACTGCAATGAACATGGGAGTCCAGTTATTTCTTCAAGATTCTGATTCTAATTCTTTTGGATATATAACCAGAAGTGGGATTGTTGGATAATATGGTGGTTCTATTTTTAAATTTTTTTAGGAACTTCTATACTGTTTTCCATAGTGGCTGTACGATTTCCATTTCCCTCAATGTCAAGAGTTCTCTTTTCTCCACATTCCTCACCAAAACATGTCTGGGGGTGGGGTGGTTAATAACCATTCCATCAGGTATAAGATGATAGCTCATTGTGGATTTGGTTTGCCTTTCCTTGATGATTAGTGGTTCCATATGAATCTTAGGATTGTATTTTCTATTTCTGTAAAAAGATATCTTTAGGATTTAATAGGGATTGCATGAAGCTATACATCACTTTGGCTAGTATGACATTTAAACCATATTAATTATTCCAGTCCATGAGCACAGGATGTCCTTCGATTTATTTGTGTCTGCTTTAATTACTTTTGTCAGTGTTTTACAGTTTTCAGTGCATAAGATTTTCACTTCCTTGGTTACATTTCTTCCTAAGTACTTTATTCTTTTTGGTTCTATTGTAGTATTATTGTTTTCTTAATTTTATTTTTGCATAGTTCATTATGGTATGAATAGAAATGTATATGGAAATGCAACTGATTTTTGTATTTGATTTTTGCTACTTTATTGAATTTATTAGTTCTAACAGTTTTTGGTGGAGTCTTTAGGGCTTTCTATGTATAAGATCATGTCATCTGCAAACAGATAATTTTAATACTTCTTTTCTGATTTAGATGCCTTTTATTTCTTTTTTCTTGCTCTGGCTAGGACTTACAGTACTGAGTAGAAATGATGAGAGTAGGCACGTTTGCCTTGTTACAGATCTTTTAGGAAAAGCTCTTAGCTTTTCACCATTGAGTGTGATCTTAGATGTGGACTTTTCATCTATGACCTTTATTTTGTTAGTTCCTTCTCTACTTAAATTGTTGAAAGTTTTTAAATCCCACTTGGTCATGGTATATGAGCCTTTTAATTTGTTGTTGAATTTGGTTTGCTAATATTTCCTATAGGATATTTGCTTCCATTTCCCTCAGGACTGGCTTCATAAAGTGAATTGGAAGCATTCCCTTTTCTATATTCTGGAAGAGCTTAAGAAAGATTCGTATTAATTCTTTAAATGTTTGGTAAAATTCACTTGTGAAGCTATTGTGTTCTGGGCTTTTTTGTTGGGACGTTTTTGATTACTAATTCAATATCCTTATTGTTATTGGTCTGTTCAGGCTTTCCAATTTCTTCTTAATTCTATCTTGATTGTATGTTTCTAGGAATTTATCTATTTGTTCTATATTGTCTAATTTGTTGGCATATAGTTGTTCATAATAATCCATTATGATGCTTTTTTTATTTCTGTTGTGATGTATTCTATTTCATTTATTTCATTTATCTTAATTTTGAGTCTTCTCCCTTCTTTCTTTTAGTCTAGCTAACGGCTTGTAAACTTTGATGTCTTTTTAAAACAAACCATTTTTTTCTATTCTCTCATTTATTTCTGTTCTAATCTTTAGTATTTCCTTTATTTTGCTAATTTTGGGTTTATATGTTCTTTAATTGCTAATTACCTTAAGTTTAAAGTTAGGTTGTTTACTTGAGTCATTCTTTTTTTATTTTGAGAAGGAGGGGCAGAGAGAGAGCAGACTCCTCACTGAGCATGGAGCCCTACCTGGGGCTTGATATTAGGACCCATGAGATGATGACCTGAGCCAAAACCAAGAGTCTAACACTTAACCAACTGAGCCACCCAGGGATCCCCATTCTTTTTTATGTAGGTATTTATACCTATAGGCTTCCCTCTTAGTTCTGCTGTTGCTGTATCACATAAGTTTTGGTATGTTGCACTATCATTTTAGTCTTGAGAAATTCCTAATTTTTATTTTGCTTTTGTCTTTGACCCAGTGGCAGTTAAAGAGCATGTTAATTCCCCTGCATTTGTAAGTTTTCCTAATTTCTATTTGTTATTGATTTCTAGTTTTTTTCTTATGTGGTTAGAAAAGATATTTTCAATGATTTAAGTCTTAAATTTGTTAAGACTTGCATGCAGAACCAGCCCCCCATCCTGTGGTTATCTAGGTGTGCTCTAAAAATGACCTCATTAGGGGTGCTGGGTGGCTCAGTCAGTTAAGTGTCTGACTTTGGCTCAGGTCATGATCTTAGGGTTCTGGGATGAAGCCCCATGTCAGATTCCCCAGGCAGCAGGGAGTGTGCTTGTCCCTCTCCTTCTGTCCTTCCCCCCACTCATGCTCTGTCTCTCTCTCTCTAATAAATAAATTAAATCTTTAAAAAATCATCTCATTTGCCTAAATTCAGATGTGGTTAAAAGGAACATGTTATGAATAACAAAAGACATTACCCTTCATAGTTATTATTCTGAAGCTATTACAGGAGATGAGAATAAAAGACCAAATACTGTGACAAAAGATGTTTTAATTGCTCTTATTGATGAGGAAATGACAAAAGTTTTAGGAGCCATGGACTAGGAATGGACCAAATATGTATTTCTTTTTTTTTTTTATTTTTTAAAGATTTTTAAAAATTTATTTGACATAGAGAGAGAGGTCACAAGTAGGCAGGGAGGCAGGCAGAGAGAGAGGAGGAAGCAGACCCCCCCGCAGAGCAGAGAGGCAGAGGCTTTAACCCACTGAGCCACCCAGGTGCCCCCAAATATGTATTTCTTAATATAAATCACAATAAGACAGCACTTAAAAATAATATGTATTCTAGGGGCACCTGGGTGGCTCAGGCTCATATCATGATCTCAGGGTCCTGGGATCAAGCCTCGCAATCAGGGCTCTCTGCTCAGCAGGGAGCCTGCTTCCCTCTCACTCTCTCTGCCTGCCTCTCTGCCTGCTGTGATCTCTGTCAAAAAAATAAATAAAATCTTTAAAAAAAAGACTATGGATTCTGCTGCTACTGAGTGGAAAATTCCGCGTATGCCTGTTAGGTCCATTTAGATCTGTAGTGTATTAGGTCTATAGTCATTATTTCCCCTTCCAAATATGTTGTACTGTGGCTTTCATGAATCCCACCATATAGGACAAAAGAAATGTGTTGTTAATGATATATGAAACTCAGTAATTCTGCTCAAGACAAAATTTTATAAATTAATGTTATGAAAAGCAGGATGTGTATATGTATATATGTATGATTTATTTTTTGCCCTTTAGGAATGCAAAAAGCTTGAGGAAAGAATATTGCTTTGGAAATACCTAGTCAATTGATTTTCAACTCTTTGAAGAGGAGATGAATGAGGAATTAAGCAGTCTTCAAGTATAAGAATAATGTGTAAGAAGAGTAGATGCTTTTGTTTTTCCAGGCCAGGCCCGAATGGAATGGATTCAAATAATAAAAACAAGGATTTAAGTTTAGATACAAGAATGGTTTTATGAATGGGCTATGGACAAGATTACTTTCCAAAGGACACTGGTAACTGTCATTTCTGGACTATTGGAAAAGGTGTTGGAAGAGTTATCTTTCTGGTGTGGTTTTGAGGGAAGAATGCTTTTTATAAATCAAGCAAATTTTTACTGAAGCTTAAATTATAGTACAGAAACATATTTCAACTGATTTAAATCTATCTAACCCATGAAGAAATTGTAGCACCAAAAATTTTCCCTCCTCTATCGTGCATATGAGGATTAATTTTTATTACTATTCAAGCTACAGTGTTAATTTTTTCTAGGCTTTATTTCTTATAAGTTTGTATAGTTTATCAAAATTAGATAGAAATCTTAAATATCATGTTTAAATATAATCAACAAATAGCATAGAAGTAATTTTCTTGTATTGTGGTTCTAGCTTGGGTACAGTAATACTCACCAAATACTGTCCAATGTACTAAGAAGAAGTACATTATAGCCTAATCCAGTCCGTAACTTTGTGGGATCTGTTTTCATTACATGAAGAATTATATCCACTCCTTCAGTCCCAAAAATTTCCTAGGAGATTTATTTAAAATTATTTTTTGGAATCATCTAATCCTTTCCTGTTTCATATTGTCCCCTAAAACTTTTTGTATGAGAAAAATAGAACATTGTTATTTTTATACAAATATTTTTTTCAAATTTGCACTCATAGGAATTTAAGACCAATTATTGTAAAGCTAATAATTTTTAGAAATGGCATCAATCAACATGCCAGCTTAATGTCCCTTTCTATTTTTTTGATTTTTCCCTTTCTTTTTTTAAAAAAATAAACCATAAGCTTACCCTATGGTTTTCTTCTGCTTTATAATAAATGTAGTCCAATATCCTGTCAGATGAATACGAGAGCAAAACTAATTTTAAGAGGCTAAAATTCTATCAGGGAAGACTTTTTAATACTCCCAAGAGAGAAATAAATATATAAATGATAACTAAAACCTTTAGTAATTTATATTACGTTATTGCCAGTTATTACTTGTTATTTACCAATTACCTTTCTCACTGTTTTGTAGTTCAGTTCTGGTACCTAGTAAGCAAGACAATGAGTGTTTTTCCAGAAGAAAGGCATAGGGTGGCAGAGTATAAGAAAAAGCTGGACCAAAGCTCAAAGCTAGGTATGCATTTACTGTTCTTGTTGCCTCTCCCTAAAATCTCTCTATTGGAAATTTCACAATTTTAATTTTTTTATCTTTCCAATTCTTTTATTAAATTATTTAAGTTATCAAACTTAGAGACTCAGAGTTTGTTATAAATTTAAAAAGATCAAAGGGAAATAAGCTCTTTTTTCTAACTTTTAGTTCTAGTATAAACCTGATTTTTTTTCTTTAAGTTTTTATTTAAATTCCATTTAGTTAACATACAGTATAATATTGGTTTCAGGTATAGAATTTAGTGATTCATCTGTTACATACCACACTCAGTGCTCATCACATACCCATCACCCTGAACCCAATTTAAACTCAAAACATTTATAATGTGATAGTCACTTTGGAAGAACTGTTTGCCAGTTTCTTAAAAACATATACCTACTTAATGAACATTAATTGTATTCCCCAGTATTTATCTAGAAGAAATGAAAGCATTATGTCCACAGAAAGACTACTACAAAAATGTTCACTGAAGGTTTATACATATAGTCCCAAATGGATAAAACCTAAGTATTAATCAATAGGGGAATGGAGAAAAAAATTGGGTATATTCAAACAAAGAAAAACTGCTCAGCAACAAAAAGGAATGGGCTGCTGATACCTGTAATAACATGGGTATATTTCAGAAATGTGGTGATGACAGGACCAGATACAAAAGAGTCAATCACATTTATATGAATGTGGTTCCATTCATATAAAGTAAAAGAATAGGCAATACTTATTTTACGGGGATAGAAATCAGAACAGTGGTCACCAGAAGGCAAATAGGGGGGATAGCTACTAAGTGGCATGAAAGAATTTCATAGGAGGTAATAGTTGTCTCTGTTTTAATTGAGATATTGGTTAAATGGGTGTATGCATTCATCAAAACCTACTGAAATATACACTTAAGATATATATATATATATATATATATATACACAAATATATACTTTATTGCATACAATTATATTCTCCTTATAAAAAGGAATATTAAATTAAATCCTCACAAGATTAAAAAACACCAACATTTATGGACACCAAGAAACAGTTTATAGTGCTAGGTCATTGGAAGATCTGAACAAAACTTTGATTCACAGGCATACATACCTTCCTAGGAATATGATGTTCACAAAGACCAGATAAGATAAGTAATATATCAGATTGAATTTCCAAAACAATGGCTTCTTCTTTGTCATTAGACTTGCTTATTGTATTTTTAAAAACTCCTGGTGTGGAAAAATTGAAAGAATGTAAACTCATCAGACATTGTATTTTTATTTTGATCAAATACTGTTTTGAAATTCCTTCTTTAAAAAAAATAAATCCTTTCTTACAAAATTTCAATTAGAGAACTTATTTTAAAGGGAGCTATTTGAATTGAACAGTTATGTAGAAGCTGTAAACAGAAGATGATAAAAGGATTCTTTGAGCTCTGAATACATATATAGCATTTCTAGTACAGAATTAATGGAATATTATTAAAAGATGCCCTAATGACCTGATACTTTGTGCAGCAAACAAAACTGTTTATAGAAATATGCAGAACAACATGAGGCAGAAATGAGTGCTTTGCAAATATATGACTAAAATGCCTGATCACAGCTTGCTCATCTCTTCATGGTTAACAGGGTCAATTTTAGGCAAAGGTGGAAGACCTCTCTAAGTGTATTTTCTCTTCCTGTTATTTCTTTCTGTGTCCTCTCCTTATGTTTACTGGGAGGTGTTTTCAATAACTTTAGGTAGCAGTATTCCCATGTCCTTTGAAATCTCTCCCCTGCTTCTACTAAAAATTTAGAAAGACTAGAAAAGAGCCACTTACACTGATGGGATGACAGTCACAATACAATTTTGCTGCAAAAAGGAATTTTCTTTTAAGCTTTAAATCAGGAGCAAAAATCATTGCTTCTCTGTTAAAGGGGTCATTGACATTACCAAGAAGGGCTGGACTCATGTTCCAAAGTAAGAGGGCAGGGAAATCACAGTTTATTACCATAGCTGGCCCTGAGAGCATGATTCTTGGACCTATTAGTATGAATGACAGGTGCAGGATCAGTCCCTGATAGGGCTAGTTGAGCATGCTGAAGGCTCTGTTGAGGAGCACGCCAGGAACAGATGGGCCTATGCTCCTTTATTAGGAACATCTAGGAATCCAACCTGGTTGGCCATAGGGCTGCTTACCTTTCTAGATGATCTCATTCTCCTTCCTACTTGAGTGTAGGCATGCCACATTCTGTGTTGTCTATAACACACGTTATGTTTTTAATTATTTCCTTCATATTTCAGTATCCTTTAGTTCCTGCCTTTACTTTCTCCTTGTTCTATTCTAATGCATCTGACATATTTCTTCCAGATTCCTTTTCCTAAAACAGCACGATACATATAACCTCCCTGATCAAGATCACTAACGGCTCCCCATGTCTAAAGAGGATGCTATTCAAAATTCTAACTTGGCTCTTCACTAGACATATTATATCTCACATTACTTATTTCCATAAAACATTTTTTCCAGTTTCTGTTTTTTATTATTTTAAATTGAAGTATAGGTGATAGATATCTTCATAAAACTTCATAAAACTGACTTCACTTCAGCTAGCTCTGAAAACACTGTTATATATATTTTAATACCATGTCTCTGCTTATACTGTTCCCTTGCTTTAAAGACCATCTCCTCTTTTCCCTCTCAAAACTAGCTTTACCCTTACACCAAGCTCAATAAAGGTACTTGTCAAGATTACCTAGCCTTAAAAACGACTGAAACCTTTGGGTTTCTGTGGTATTCTCTTACTCACTAGGGGACTTACTGATGGTGTAGGGTAACATATGCTATCTTTCTAGGGTATACTTTTTTTTTTTTCCCATTCTCATTAAGGGCAAGGTCCACAGTGTCCTGTTCTATACACATTTGTGACACCAGTGCCTGCACAAAGGGTATTATAAACATTTGCAATAACAATTCAATTACTATTTGATGAGCAAACTATTTGTTAAGTCCTCTGTTAGACTGAGTAAGTGAAGGAAGGCCACTGCCTCTAAGAACTCACATGATGAAGATCAGCTTCTTTCAAGTTAAAGGGAAAAAATCCTAAGGAAAGAACCCTTCTGTATTTGTTTTCCCCTTTCTCTACCTCACACCTCCTACCCAGGTAAGATTCAGACTCTTATCTGGACATAGGAAATATAGTATTTTCTAGATTCCATACATTAGGTTGTAACCTTAACACTGAGTTCTGTACAATGGAACATGCATGGAAGTGATAAAATCTACTTCAGGGGCAACACTGTTGGGACCCCACTCACTCTTGAGAGTTTTTTCTGTATCTTCACTTAATAAACTTCCATTGCTTTACTCACAATCACACATACACAAAATCTACTTTCAGGTTTGGTCATCCTCAGTAAACTCAACAAAAAAATGTTTTCACTTAACACCCTTTTCAGTATCCTTATTTTAAAGGACACTGCTATTAAATGGCACCACTATTCTCCACTAGTGATGGAAGAGTAGGCACTTTAGCTCAACAGATTGAAGAGTTCTAGTGGAGGTGTTTATAATTAATTGACATCCAGCAAATTATCTCATACTCATGAGGCAAACAGTGAATTTGAGTATGACCAAAATAGATCTTTTTTTTTTTTTTTTTAAGATTTTATTTATTTATTTGATAGAAAAAGCATGAGAGGGGAGAGGTCAGAGGGAGAAGCAGACTCTCTGCTGAACAGGGAGCCCACTGTGGGACTTAATCCCGGGCCTCCAGGATCATGACCCGAGTCGAAGGCAGCTGCTTAACCAACTAAGCCACCCAGGCGCCCCCAAAAGAGATCTTTTCAAGGTCAGGAAAAGTTAGGGCCAGAGGATTATTAATTTTTTAATTAACAAAGGTAACAATAGTTTGTTTTCAGTTCTGAACTTTATTCCAAGCTCACACGTATGTATTTTGGGGATAAGATGATTCATTATAGTGAATTCTAAGTTGAAAATCAAGGATATCCTGCTATATTATAACAGAAAAGAATCTCCTAGGTACATTTCTATATATACCAGCATACTAGTGTTCTGGTATGTCAGATGCACTGGAAAATGTAATGTTATCCTCTTTTATTTTTATTTTTTTTAAAGATTTTATTTATTTATTTGAAAGACAGAGATCATAAGTAGGCAGAGAGGCAGGCAGAGAGAGAGAGAGAGGGAAGCAGGCTTCCTGCAGAGCAGGGAGCCCGATGCGGGGCTCGATCCCAGGACCCTGAGATCATGACCCGAGCCGAAGGCAGCAGCCCAAACCACTGAGCCACCCAGGCCCCCCCATGTTATCCTCTTTTAAATGACTTCAAAATCCTAGCCAAAATGTGGCCATCTTATTACTAGAAAAATGAAGGTAACAGTAGCCCATTAAAAAAAAAGATAATCCTTGGGGCGCCTGGGTGGCTCAGTGGGTTAAGCCTCTGCTTTCGGCTCGGGTCATGATCTCAGGGTCCTGGGATCGAGCCCCACATAGGGCTCTCTGCGTGGCGGGGAGCCTGCTTCCCCCTCTCTCTCTGCCTGCCTTTCTGCCTACTTGTGATCTCTCTCTCTGTCAAATAAATGAATAAAATCTTAAAAAAAAAAAAAAAAAAGATAATCCTAAATGAAATAGTATCTGGAATAAACAGATGTTTACAGAATGAGTGACCATGATGTTTCAGTAAAGACAAATTGGCTTATAGCAACAATATGAAACAAAACCAAGAGAATATTCAGGAGTTTCTTGGCTAGAATGATAAAATAAATTTGTAAAAAGCATTTTAAGCAAAACCTCTAATTTATAAGTATTCTACTAAATGTGTTTTACCTATCAGTTGCTGAATTGTTCCCTTTTCACAAAGATCATTGTTTATAGTCTCATCCTCAGTGTAGACCATGGCTCTCAAGAGTCTTAAACTGTAACGCATCTGGGCAAACTTATTGGCACGGCCACCTGTTCCATGAAAACTATTGCCATGGCTAAAGAAGGAATCTGTGGAGAAATAGAATTTAATACTTTACATCAAGAAATTTAAAGCAAAAACATTTCAAATAAAACAGAACATATCAGTTACCTTATATATCTAACTCTTAAGTTTAAGCAGATGTTAAATTTTGCCATACTCTTTAGTTTTTTTTTTAGAGGAATAAATATTATCCTTTCCCCCTTCTCCTCCTATTCCCAGAACAGAAACATGCTTTAAAATTTTTCTCAAATGTGTCATCTTGTGTGTATCTTTTGTAACTTGCTACTATTACTCAAAATTATGTTTTTTTGAAGTATTTACATAGTCACAAGCAGATCTAAATCATTTAATTGCTTTCAGCATTCATTTTATTTGTTTTAGGTGGGATGGGAAGAGAGAGAGGGAGACTCTTAAGCCAGCTTCATGCCCAGCCTGAAGCCTGATGCCGGGCTCAATCTCACAGCCCTGAGATTATGACCTGAGTGAAATCAAGAGTCCGATGCTTAACCAACTGAGCCACGCAGGTGCCCCTGAGCAATCATTTTATGAATAAATCACAGTTTATCCATTCACTAGAACAAACTGCTACAATGAACATTCTGGTACAATGAACTTTCTTATTCCCACTGAGAAAGGTTTCGCCATGTGACACCAGAATCATATAGGGTATACCCACACTTAATTTTACCAATGTTCCTAAATTGTTTCTCAAAGTGGTTATATGAACACAACGTACAAGACTAATAGATTTTCCCAATCTGTTAAATGGGAAATGACAGTTAATTATTATCTTAATTTGTGTTTCTCTGATTACCAATAACGTTGAACATCTTTTAATGTTATTTTTAAATTTGAAATTTTGTCTGTGACTTGGCAGTCTCTATTCTTTATCTACTTCTTTGCCGAGTTATTTTCTTTTTTTAGTTCTTTATGAGCCTGGATTCTAATCCTTTATTAGTCACAGGGGTCAGAAATGTATTCTCCCATTTTGTAGATCATTATTTTATTCAGATTCAGTCATACAGCATTTCTAAATTTTACATTATTAAATGCACTAATTTTCCATATAGTTTAAATTCTTCTGGTTTATCAAAGTCTTTTCCTACCCTGTTATCATAAAGATATTTTCCCATGTTTTCTTCTAAGATTTTATAGTTTAACTTTTTATATTTAGGGATTTAATTCATTTTGCACTTGATTTTTTTTAACAAGGTGAAAGAAGCCAATTTTTATTTTTATTTTTATTGAAGGTTTGTTAATGCCAACCTCCCATATATTCTTTTTCATTGGTCTGTTCCTTATCTAGTACCATACAGTTTAAATTATTATTGCTTTATGGTAAGTCTTGATAAACAGCAAGGCAAGTTCTCCTTTCTTCTTTACAATAATATGCCTTCTTTAAAAGGTTCTTCATGTTTAAAACTAAAAAAAAAAAAAAAAAAATACTCTTCTGAGTATTGTGTATGGGTTAAAAATGCAAGTTCTAGAGCTAGACTACATGTACTAAATCCTTGATCTGACACTTCCTGTGTGACCAAGAACATGTTATTTAACTTTTCTGATTGAGTTCTACCCGTGTGACCACCTGGGATGGTAACAGTACCTCCAACCTCTGGATCTGTTGTGAGGACTAAATGAGTTAATACTTGTGAGGTGTGTAAGGCCTACCATGCAGTAAGTACTCAATAACTGTTAGCTATAAGGCTTCCCCATGTTAGGCAGCATTTCCTCTTTTGCTTTATAGTCTTTTGTAAACATAAATGATATAAAGGATAGAGAATAATTATTTAATGCATAGCAATTTAACAAGAATAAATTTAGTAATTCTGCATATTAGAAACTAGAGAATTAAAAAAATCAGCTATAATATTTTCCATCCTCACAGATATATGATTTTCTTGATCTACTGAAAATGTATCATATAAAATTATTTCCACAGCAAAATAACTACCAGAAAAGAATGCAGTATCTCTCTTATAAGCATTTTTTAAAAGAAAGTATTTATTTCCTTTCTAAGAATGACGAGAGCTATAATAAAATATTTGTACAAATTGGTAGTCTAATAATTTGGTATACTACATGTGGAATCATTACTTCTGGTTGGGAATTTTAAGCTCTGTGAAGGTAGGGATTTTATTTATTTTGAATATAAATGTATCCTTAGCAGTTAAAACAATATTAGTACCTAGTAGGTACTCAACAAATATTTGTTGAATGAATGATTAAAATATTTCCAGGGGGCGCCTGGGTGGCTCAGTGGGTTAAGCCACTGCCTTTGGCTCAGGTCATGATCTCAAGGTCCTGGGATCGAGTCCCACGTCGGGCTCTCTGCTCAGCAGGGAGCCTGCTTCTTCCTCTCTCTCTCTCTCTCTCTCTCTGCCTGCCTCTCTCTGCCTACTTGTGATCTCTCTGTCAAATAAATAAATAAAATCTTAAAAAAAAAAAATTTCCAGGACTGGGGCACCTGGATGACTCAATGGGTTAAAGCCTCTGCCTTCCGCTCAGGTCATGATCTCAGGGTCCTGAGATTGAGCCCCGCATCGGACTCTCTTCTCAGCGGGGAGCCTGCTTCCCCCTCTCTCTCTGCCTGCTTCTCTTCCTACTTGTGATCTCTGTCTCTATCAAATAAATAAATAAAATCTTTAAAATATTTCCAGGACTTAGTATAATTGTTGGATAAGCCTAATGCTACAAAAATTTAAATCAAGTTATATGAATGATTTCTTTTACTTAGAGGTATGTATCAATTACAGTTACGATATTTACTAATGTGTCTGACTTTAAATGAAATCTCAGTTTTCTTTAAAACAACAGTAAACATGTGAAAATCACAGGAAACAAGATATATATTTTTATTTCTTTTCTTTAATTAATTTTATTTATTTTTTCTATGAATATATTGAGAGTTCAATTGAAACATGTAAATTAGAATTTTGATAGGTATCACTCACCTTCACTCTCACACCATTCTAGAAATGCAAGGACTTGAGCATTCCCCTGACACAACATATACTCTTCGGTTAAAAAAGGAGCCACTGACGACAAAGTGGCAATTGCATGCAGTTGTAATTCTTCATACTGTGCTGCAGACCACTCCATTATCTTGTGTTTCTCAGGCTTTTTAACATAGGTAAACAAAGCCAAGATAACTTTGCCGTCAATTAACAGCTATGAGGAAGGGGAAAAACTACTTTGTTAGAAACATAATTAAAACTATTTTATTTAATCTAAGAAAATTAAAGATTTCCAATGTGATGTTTTATTAGGGTCATTTAAAAAAAAAATTTCCTTCCTAAAGATGCCCAATCTACATTAAGTACCAAAACCAAAACAAAACAAAAACAAAAACAACAACAAGTTGGCTATGATCCCCTTATCTCAGATATGTACTCTCTAGATGACAATAATAAATAAGTGTTAATTTTTTTTTGTCTACGCGTATATATGTAATTTGACTCCTGCTTATGATCAAACCAAAGAAGCAGAAAATTTGGGGCAAATAAACTGCTGAAGTTTCTCTCTTCCCTTCATTTTTGAAAAAGAAACATTTCACAGACTCAATGGTACACTATAAAAGTGTAATTTTTCCAAAATAATGACTGTGGCTAATTTTTAAGCAGTTGTAATAGAACTTATACAAAAATTCTAGTCAATCGATGCCACTCAGGTCACAAGCCATACTTATAATTATATGCTTAGAATTTTAAAATTGTGCTGAATCCATGATTTCAATAAAATAGAAAAATGCATAGCTATTATGACAATGTACTAGTCCACAGGGAATGAAGGCAAGATTTAGAATGGAGGAAGCAGGACTAAGAACAACAGCTAGTTCTAGCCTTACTATAAATATTAAGTGGATAATGTTTTCAAAATATTCCATGAACCACAAATAACAGTACACAAATTCATTATCACTACAATTACTGGGCCACAAACAAATGACATAAAAAAATTAGTTGATTCCACTGCTCACACAGTGCTTTAAGAAGCTCACCATATTCTTTATGCCATTTGACTCTGAAATCCACTAAAGTGGTTTTTAAACTGTCATGTACATTTTGTCTCCAGAGAGATTTTAATATATAATACTTCACTGTACTAAAAAACCATATTTTATGTAATTATATTCTATTTGGCATTTCAGAAAATGCATTTAGATTCTATAGAGTATATAATTTTGATATCATTAATAAAGTTATAACTGTAGAAACAAAGACAATTTTTTTCCTTCTCTGAACATATTTTAGTGTATATATATGTGTGTGTTCCTCAAAGTGGTATTACCAAAAAAATCTGAGCTCTCTTAGCTCTCTTAACCCTCATAATAATTCCATGAGATAGGTGTTATCCTCATTTTGAAATTAAGATATCTGGGATTGGGGCACCTGGGTGACTCAGTTGGTTAAGTATCTGCCTTCAGCTCAGGTCATGATCCCAGGAGCCATGCCTCAGGCTCCCTGCTCAGTGGGAAGCCCGCTTCTCCCTCTCCCTCTGCTGCTGCTCTGCCTACTTGTGCTCTCCCCTCTCTCTCAAATAAATAAATAAAACATTTTTAAAAATCTGGGTTTTACAGAAACTAAACAGCTTATTCAGGATCACATTGCTGAAAAATGATAGCACTGCATTCCACCTGACTAAAGCTTTAACCACAGTATGGTCAGAGGTAGCCTATTAGGCTAGATGGGCCTATATGGATTTTCTTTCATATTATGTTTTCTTATCCTGGAGATCTAAATACATAAATAAATTTCTAATGTTCTCCTGCCTTTTTTGGTTTATATGGTTTAAATTTGGTAAATTCACTGTTTATTTAACCAGATAAGCAGAAGAAATTTTGATAAGATGAAATTCTGACCAGAGTTACTTTCTATGGTAAACATATGGGTTGATGAAAGATTTGCAATCATGACTTTTTTTAAAAATTATTTTTATTTTTTATAAGCATATATTTTTATCCCCAGGGGTACAGGTCTGTGAATCGCCAGGTTTACACACTTCACAGCACTCACCAAAGCACATACCCTCCCCAATGTCCATAACCCCACCCCCCTTCTCCCAACCTCCCTCCCCCCAGCAATCCTGTTTGTTTTGTGAGATTAAGAGTCACTTATGGTTTGTCTCCCTGATATGACGAAGTGGTGATGCAATCATGACTTTTAAGAAAGTTATACTACAAAGTGAGACACACTAGCTTTAATTTTGGTTATTATTATTTTTTTTACCTGTATAGTAGGTAAATCTTTACATAAGATCACAATTATATTGAATAGCAATTTCTTCAATTCAAAATCTTCATAGGAATTAGAAAGCTTAAGACCTTTCACCAAAGGATTTTGACTTTTAACTGTGAGGGGGAAAAAAAGAAAATAAAAGTAAAAGATAAAGTAATGTTTAAGACTCATCAAGATAATTATAGGTTGAAAGTTTTATGGTTTTTACCTTCTGTAAAGGTTGCAAATAGTATCAAATCCCTGGTAAAGCCACATTCCTAATATAAATACATAGAAGAATGATTGAATTAGATGGAAATTACAGATGCTTATATTTACCTAATATTTAATCATCTTTATCAGATTCCCCTTGTCATTCATTTGAATTCATAAAGTACTAATAATAGAAAGGGATGAAAGCAGGAAACATATAGCCAGATAAACTTGTAATTTATTTAATATAAACTTCTGTTGGTTCTAAGAAGTATTTTTATATTATTCTATGAGTATATTTTAAGATGCTGACTAAAATTTGGTAATTACCCAAAATGTGTTAATACTACAAATTACTGGGGCGCCTGGGTGGCTCAGTGGGTTAAAGTGTCTGCCTTCAGATCGGGTCATGATCCCAGAGTCCTAGGATGGAGACCCACATCGGGCTCTCTGCTCAGCAGGGAGCCTGCTTTCTTCTCTCTCTCTCTCTGCCTGCCTCTCTGCCTGCTTGTGATCTCTGTCAAATAAATAAATTAAATCTTAAAAAAAAAAAAGACTACAAATTACTTTTCTAATTCATTATCGTATTATACCTTTAAGTGACAAAATAAGGGCAAAAGATACAGTTATTTTCAGCAGCTTTTCTTCTTAAACAGCCCCCCTCCCACCTTGACCCCAACCACTCTCATTATATGGTTTCATCAGGTCTAATGGGTTCTACTTAACATAAAAAACCCTGAAGAATAACCAGAATTGCAAACATTTCAGCATGAGAGAACACATTTCTGCCACAGATATCCTAGCTAGACTTTGTAATTCGGGAGAGTTTAGTGGGGCAAGTCCCTAGGTTTTTGAGCTTGCAGTGTTACAGTGCTACTGCTTTAGGATCCATATGGTTTCTTTAAATGTGAAGATGTTATTTGACTCATAAAATTCACCTGAATGCTTGCAAGGATGCTAATGAGAATTTATTAACTAAGCAGGAGCCTCCAAAGACACATATAGGTTTACCCATGCATTGCAGTCTTGACTAGAAAGCTAGGTAGGATTGTTGCCCCCATTTACACATTATAAGTTCTATCTGAACCACTGATATGGCATTGAACCCTTCATTCACAAATTTCCTTTATTTTTATTTATTTATTTTTCAAGATTTTATTTATTTATTTGACAGACAGAGATCACAAGTAGGCAGAGAGGCAGGCAGAGAGAGAGAGAGAGCGCGAGAGAAGCAGGCTCCCCACTGAGCAGAGAGCCCGATGCGGGGCTCGATCCCAGGAGCTTGGGATCATGACCTGAGCTGAAGGCAGAAGCTTTAACCCATTGAGCCACCCAGGCGCCCCTCACCAATTTCCTTTAAATACAACTTAGAAAGTTTATGGCTATATGGATATCATTGCCAAAGAGCTCTACTCTGGGATGTCAATCATTCAGTGATTTTTACACTATAAAATATGCCAAGGCTCAGCTTCTGGGATGGCAGAGTAGCTCCCATAAGAAATATTCCTGAAGGTAACAATTATAAACTCGGAACAAAATATAAAAACAACTGTCTTGTGATGAAAACCAAGCAGTTACTGGAGGGGAGTCAGAACTGTCAAGATGGAGATGGCACTGCATGGGTTTCCCTTTTGTTAAAAAAAAGGCATTTAGACAGAGGCCAGGACCTAGTCCACACCTTGTGTAGATCCTGCAACTCAGAGTAAAGCTGTTATCTTAGTGGTTTGAATATTCAGAGGGCAGAGGTACTCTCAGGGCAACTACTGCTACTGGAAAGTGAAGGGGGAAATCCCATAAAAGAGAGAAAGGGAACTTCAACTTCTGTGTATAAGCTCCCAAACGTGTGGCTAATGCCTGATTCATGCCAGGGCAGAGAATACTCAAGCATCCTAGGTAAGGCTAAAAGAAATGAACTGAGATTTGACCTGCCATTTGTCATAGGGATGAGTAGCCTAACTAAATGCCCATGAATACAAAAGAATAAATACTTTTCAGAGGAGTACACCAGAATCCACAGTAAAAAGGCTCAGAATAAACAGAAAGACAGGAACTCTCAGCAGAGAAATAGAAACTATAAAAAGGAAACAAAAATTTAAAAACTAAAAAAGACAACATCTAGAATAAAAATGCACTGGATGGGATTAATAATTAATAATGGAATGAAGATGAGAGGGGAAAAAAGTCAGTGAATTTAGTTGTATAGACCAATACAAATTATTTAATCTGAAGAATAGAGAGAAAAATGATTGAAAAAAGAGAACACGCCTCACAACAAACATGCATGTAATCTGAATTACAGAAGGGGAGAGAGAGAGAGAATGGGGCTGATAAAATACTTATAGAATATGATCAAAAAAATTTCCAAATTTAGTCAGTTTACATACTCAGGAAGCCCTATGAATGAATCTTAAGCAGGATAAAAACAAAGAAAATCACATCTTGGCACATAATAGTAAAACTGATGGAAACCAAAGGTAGAGTGAAAATCTTAAAAAAATAGCCAGAAAGCAAAATGATACATTGTCCATGGGGAAACAAATTGAAAAAACAAATACTTCTGATCAGAAACATGAAGCCAGAAGACAGCAGAATGGTATCTTCAAGTGGTAAAATATAAAAGTGTTCAAACTAGAATTCAATATTCTGAAACTTCAATAATTAGGCTGAATTAAAGATGTATTGAGATAAAAGAAAGTAAGAGAATTTGTTCCCAGCAGCTAGCAGATCTGCATCATAAGAAATGGGAAAGGAAATTCTTTAGGTGAAAGAGAAATGGTTCCAGATATAAACTCATATCACCAGCAAGGAAAGAAACACATCATACATAGCAAATATGTAAGCAAATTATAAAATATGAAGAGAATCTCAAGTTTACAAAAGAACTGGCAGAGAATTGGCAGAACTACTGGTGGCCATAATGAAATTACAAAATATCTTGCTATCACAAGTTCATAAATATTACAACGTTGTTTAGGAATCCTTCCCCCCGTTCAAGCTATTTCCACAACTAAAATTCATGCAATGTGACTCATACTTACGATCATTGGTGTTCCAGGATTTTGAGCTATAATTGTAGTGATTACTAATATATCATTTCTAAGCTGACGATCATAATGACTAAAACCTCTCATAAACAGATTTTTAAATACTTCCTTCAAAGCCCTGGAAAGTAAAATCAGATCTTTAAAACCATATTTCCGTGTAAATGCTACTTAAGTGTCTATCAACAGAATTCCCTTTTTATATCATACTATTCATTTTGAAGTATTTTTGATCTTTTCTACATTTCTAAATCTGCCATAGGAGTCAAGTCTCTATCAGATAAGAATCCATCCATCCAAATCTATACCTGTGGGCAAAGTAACTGCTAAACTACTTAAAGGCTTTTCTTTGTTCTTAAGATTAAAAAGTCCTACCCCCTTACCAAGGCTTATCAAGCCTTTCATGTTATGGTCCCTGCTAACACTGTTAGCTTCATCTCTCACTATTCTATTTTCTACTCTCAATATATTCAGTACCTTCCAGGGTTTTTTTTTGTTTTTTTTTGTTTTTTTGCCAAATTCTATTTTCACTTCTGTTCCCCTGTCTAGGATGCTCTTTGAATGCAAAACTCTTCTGTGTTGCCAGTTCGTATTTATCATTCAGATACCAAATTAGGGTTCATCAGGAAGTATTTATTAACTCTCCAAGTCTGGGTCAGGTTCTGTGGACATTTGTTGGTTTGGGCATTTGCTGGTTTGCTTCCTAGCACTCATTTGCCCTTCTTCTTCATCTTTTTTAAAAAGATTTTATTTTTTTAAGTAATCTGTACACCCAGTGTGGGGCTTGAACTCATAACCCCAAGGTCAAGAGTTGAATGCTCTTCTGATTGAGAAAGCCTGGTGCCCCTTGCTTGCCCTTCTTATGATAACAGTACCCTTATTTTTATTTAGGCATTTACCCCTTTGGTCTTGCTAAGATGCTCTGAGCTTCCTTTTAGCCAGAGCATTTCTCTGTCACTAGTAATTCAATCTGGAATGGTATATGGCCAACCCAGACCACTCAGGACCAATAGGGACTCAAAGAATTTTCTTTGGCCTTTCAGAAGAGCAAGTCTTCTCTTCTGCTTGATTTGGGGTTGTGATTGTGTGAACCTCAACTTGTTAGGTCTCACTATGTGGATCTTGAGAATAAAGCTAACACAGTGGAAGACTGTAGAGGGATGATGAAGGCCCACATCCTGTTATTTGCTGTGCACATGAAACCAGTTTTATCCTTGACCTTGTAGTTATATAAGCCCATAAATATCCTATGTGATTTAAATCCGTTGGATTGGGTATGCTGAATCACTCTTTTCTAGAGAACATGTAGCACTGTGATAGTCTATTTCATAGCATTAGTTGTCTGTTTACTTGTCTATCTCCTAATAACAATGTAAATTCCATGAAAGCAGAGATCGTGTCTGCATTGCTTTCTTTTGTAGTTCTATGGCCCAATACTGAAGTTGGTATAGAGCAGACAATAATTATTTGATGAATAAATGGATAAGTTACTTGAAGACTCACTTATATTTTATTGCTAATGCTTACTGCAATATCTGGAAGAGAGTAAGTGTTTAAAAATAGGTTATTGGGGATACCTGGGTGGCTCAGTGGGTTAAACCACAGCCTTTGGCTTGTGCCATGATCCCAGGGTCCTGGGATTGAGTCCCACATCAGGCTCCTTGCCCCATAGGGAGCCTGCTCTCTTTGCCTCTGCCTGCTTGGGTGTTCTTTCTCTCTCTCTGACAAATAAATAAATAAAATCTTTAAAAAAATAGGTTACTGAATGAGCAAATGAAATAGTTCTTTTAAATGTCTAATGTATTTTATACTTATTCAAAGATATAATTTAGCTTAGTTAATAAGCTACTTTAAAAGCTTTCCAAATAGGAAAAACAAAAACCAAAAAAACAGCTTGCTATTGCAAAGATGCATTTACACCACAACATAAAAATGATGTTGGACATCACTCAAAATGGACAGGACTCAAAAGCCTAATTGAACACAAATTCAAACAAAGATGTTAGTTATGTTACTGGCTATCATTTTAAGGTTAAAAAACATTCCTATCTAACCACTTACTTACAGCAAACATTCCAAGTTACTAAGTTGTTGTATGGTTTCTTCTTTTGGAGATTTTTCCAATAAATTCCAAAGTATTTCTGAAGAACGAAACAGAAGCTGTCCAGAGGGGTCTGGGTCATTGAGGTGAGCACAAATTTCTTTGGCTGCTTGTGCTTTCAGCATTAAAGTGCAATTAACTTCTGAAAATAAATTTAGAAATTATTTATGTTGTACAGTCTTGACACCATTGGAAAGAAACAAAAATAGTTGAGAATGAACTATCTAAAGTTAATAATATACAAACCAGAAGTTGAGAGATGTTGGAGAGCTTTAAGTACCCAAAGTTTCTCAACAAGTTGATTTTCAAGTAAGGTCAATGATTCGACCATTGTTTTTGCCAATCCACTGACCTCAGCCATCTTAATCTTGTATGATGAATTTGCTTGCTGGTAACCTAACAACAATTAGTTAATAAATATGTACAGTTTTCTCACATTGTAACCATCTATGTTCAGACAAAGGAATGAGTAATATTATTAAACAATTGCAATAAAAACTTAAAAAATAGTTTGGCATTTTGAAATTGTATAGCACAGGGATAGACAAAATTTTTCTATAAAAGGCCAAATAATGAGTCAATTTTGAATTGATTCATTAAAGTTAATATATATTATATTAAATTTAAGGTCAAATTTAATTATATATATATATATATATATATATATATATATATATATATGATGTATGTGCTCCTTATAAAGGTCAAGGATTTAATTATTTCTTCGGAGTCTTCTAGCAGAACAGACAATATCTGAAGAGTAATTGGGCGGAGTCATCATAAACATTTTCCAAGAATACTGACTCATCAAGACCCCTGGCTCAGGGGCATAAGTGACTTAATGGAGACACCTATTGTTTCTGAAAGGCTGAGAAGTCAGGTGTACCTGACCACAATCTTCAATAAAAACCACAGGCCCCCAAGCAAAGTCAAGACTCACTCTTCTTTCCTTTCTAAGTCTTCTGCTCTGTCCATATCTACACTCTCTCTATGTCTTCAATAAACTCTGCTCTCACTTCGACTTGGCTTGTGTTTGATTCCTATCCTGCACAGAGCCAAGGACCCTTTCGGCCAGTCCTATGGGAACCCTTCTGGGTCCTTGGAGCTAGCCAGCTTGCATCAATACCACTGTGTCTTTCCAAGTTCAAAGAGAATGAGAAAGAATATTATTTTACAGACATAAGTTATTACTAAAAGACTATTGAAAACTTCACCTGTAATATGCTTCTTTGGTGGTTCTGCATGATAAAAGTCAATAATACACTTACAAATTTGTATCCTCAATTCAGAATTTGGTATTTTCATCAATTCACCTGCCAGAAAGAGAAATGAATGCTATTTAATAACACTGTCATGTTTACTTGCAAATTTAAATATGTTAGTAGTAAGATTAAAAATATCCTTACTAGAAGTTCAAACTGGACCATGTAATTTTATTTTTTTATTTTTGAATTTTTTTAGAGATTTTATTTATTTGACAGACAGAGATCAAAAGTGGGCAGAGAGGCAGGCACAGAGAGAGAGGGGGGAAGCAGGCTCCCCACTGAGCAAAGAGACTGATGTGGGGCTCAATCCCAGGACCCTGGGATCATGACCTGTGCCAAAGGCAGAGGCTTTAACCCACTGAGCCACCCAGGCACCCCAGGACAATGTAATTTTATACATGCACACATGCATACGTAAAATATCTTGGATCTATCATTATAACATTGGCCCCTCAATCAATTCAGCCTCTCCTTCTCAAGAAGAAAAAAATGGTAGTTAATAACATAAATGCTGGAACCAGACTGTTTAAGATTAAATAATGGCTCTGCCACTTACTACCTACATAAACTTGTGTCACTTTTCTCATCTATAAAATGTGTATAACAATAGTTACTATTTTAAAGATTGTTGTGGGAATTAATATGAAAAAATGCTGAGAATAGTGTCTGGCATATAGTAAGTTACTATTATTATTTCTGGCAAGATATGGGTTAACATATTTCTCTTTAACTAAAGAACCAGTAATTTGTTGCCCCTAATAATGCATCCTTTGCTTAGAGAAGTTCCAAGTGAGCTCTGCTTTTCAATTTGCTAATAGAATGGAAAACAAAGAGTTTCTGGGCAATCTTTGCCCTACCTGTAATAGTTTCATGTTCAAGTTATCTTGGTGGAGATGAAGGATTGGGAGGGTTCCTTTTAAGGCATATCTAAATTATTTCTGAACTGGCTTCAGCCTATACTTCAGAATGGTTTGTTCTTGCTCTGATCAACTACAAGTTATCCCTAAGAGAAGCCAAAAATGATCCATGGAATTCTGGAAATGTTCTGTATTCTCTGCATGCCTGGGACAACTGGAGTTGGGAAAATCAGCTTCAGGGCTGAACCAGATGCGGGGGAATTCTGTGAGGGAAACAGATAATGTTCCTGAAACACTCCTGTTTTGCATTAGGACTTGCATAATGTTCACCTCTGGAAATGATCAGTGAGTGGGGATGCAAATGGACAGGAGGAAGTACATAGGAGAACCTCACCCTTGCTTTAGGAGAATCTGTCTGCAAAAGATACCACTAAAAGAGAAGAAAAAAAGAAGACCGTTTCAAGACGATTCCCCTCCCCCCTTTTTAAAAAATACTTCCTTTCATGTTGAAAAATCACTATGTTTTAGGAAAATTCAGTCAACAGGAACAACTAAAATTTTCCAACAAAACTAAACAAATGTCTAAATGTATGGGAAATTGTAAGTTTTCTCATCTGCTTCCCCACCCTTTTAGTTCTTGTAAATTTAGGTCATTTCTCACAGTATCTGTTTTATAATGTCAGGACAGAGTGCCAACTTTTCCCTCATACATTTCCAAAATCCTACTCTTTTTTTTTTTTTTAAGATTTTATTTATTTATTTGACACCGAGAGAGAGAGAGAGAGAGAGAGAGATAGATCACCAGTAGGCTGAGAGGCAGGCAGAAAGAGAGAGAGTGAGGGGGGAGTATGCTCCCTGCCGAGCAGAGAACCCAATGTGGGGCTCCATCCCAGGACCCTGAGATCATGACCTGAGCTGAAGGCAGAGGCTTAACCCTCTGAGCCACGCAGGTGCCCCCAAAATCCTACTCTTGAATCAGAAATAACTATCACTTTAGAGAAAAGTTAATATGATCAACCACTATTAAGTAGAAACTGGAAGTTATTAGTAAAAATGAACAGCTTTTGTTAAACCCATTATAATCTATAGTGTTATTTTAGTTTAAACTCACGTTGCCAGCAATCAAAAAACAAGGGATAGGATAGTAGCACTTGCAGTCAACAATGAGTGTGAAGGGAGCTCATTTTAAGCTAAGAGTTCATATTTACTTCAAGTTTCTAAGGCAGGCAAGCTGTTCTTCAGTAGAGAGCAGACTGACACAGTAAGAAAGAGCATGTATTTATCATGCAAATGCCCACCAACACTCTTAGAGGCAACTTTTAAAAATAGTAAGGGCAACAGAACAATTTTTAAATGTTATCAACGAAAACGACATCTTTTATCTGTTAATATTATCATGTCCTCTTTAGGGTTGGCTTCCCAGTGTAAATTTTGATGCTAGGGATTCACAGAATTAAATTTTCCCATTAGTTCAGCCCACTTGTTCCTTGCAGTCATCTTATCTTATAGCCCATGTTTATTCTGATTTCCTTGGCATCTTTATCCACTCTAGCCCATAATAATTTCTCCCAGAATATCTACCATTGAAGACTATGAAACTTATATAGATATAAAAGGATTAGTATTTCACCATTTTATGATTTTTATTTACAATTCTAGATTATTTAACAGATAATTTGGATCTCAGTGCTTCTAGCAACTAATTAGATTCTAGCAATTATTAAAGTTTAATGTTGAAAACATTTTTGTGATTATTGAGAGGTACATATACTTCTGATTTACAAAAAAGTTAAATATTTCAACAAACTAAATAACATCAAGACAAATAAGCATCTGCCAGTCCTTCAATTAAGGAACACAGAATCTTATTGGTATCATAAAATGCCTCAGTAGAAAACAATGCAAAAATTATCATCAAGCATACTATGACTAATTCCCAACCAGAAACAAGAAAAGAACCTGCATATGAAAGAGTACTCTTAAGACTTAGTGACTAAAACATTTCTTTCTTGTCAGTAGGGCCTGCCATATGCTATACCTCTCTACCTGAAGAAATCTTAACTTACCCAGAAGCGCGATTGAATTAGCAGTATCTTCAGCATATGTTATTTCATCTGATACTTTCTTTTTCAAAAATGGCAAGCTTCAATAAGAATGAAGAATGCAGGAGTTATATTTAATTAAGTCCTTAACTGAACCATCATTTGCATCTCTCCCATCCCCCTCCCCTCCAGCAACCCTCAGTTTGTTTCCTGAGATTAAGAGTCTGTTATGGTTTGTCTCCCTCTGTGGTTTCCTCGTTTCATTTTTTCCCTCACTTCCCCTATGCTCCTCTGTCTTGTTTCTCAAATTCCTCATATCAGTGAGATCTCTATAGGACTTTTAATTCATGTTTTTCAAGAAAAAAATTTCAAGATATTTCAAGGGCTAGCTATGAAATAGCTAGTGTTTTGTGTGTTTGTTAGAATTTTTCATTTGAAACCAATAACTTATTGTTATCCAGCTCCTTGTTGGATCTCTAAAGTGAAGAACTCTTAAATTACTTCTTCTGGTCCTCAAACTTTTTTCTTTTCTACCAAAGGAAACAATCTAAAAGATAAAGCATTAGAAGAGCTTTCCTCTCAAAAGGTTATGAAAATCATACACATTAAACTTCTGATGTAGTGAGAAAACATACTACACAGAAGCCAAAACAGGAAGACTAGGTTTTATTTTTTATTTTCAATGTTTTTACCCCCAAAAATGTCTTGAGAAGGGGATCAAGTGAGGGTGAGGTGTGGAGAAATACATGATGATGAGAGCATAAATTAGGAAAGGAGAAAAAAATTAAATAATGTGAATAATTATGAAATATGAGGGAAAGTAAGGAGTACAATTCAAAAGTCTGTCACTTTATGTAAGGAAACATTCAATCACAGCTTTTATAGAAAACCAGTTCTTGGTAGAGCTCCTTGCTGGCATTGCTCAAAGTCATGCTTATAGGCCTGGTATTCTAGGACTTTGAGAGCCTTGAAATTTGAAATGATAACAATATAATCTCACATCAATATAATAGTAATTTCCAGTTAGTACATAAAAATTCCTTAAAAGCACCAGAGCAATAATTTATTTCTTTCTTTTTCACAGTCTGTATTAAAAGCTAAGGCATGGTAAAGGCATCTGATTAGTTATTTTTGATTATTTTGCTCAGATAGCAAAAAAATTAAGTGTATATGGGGCACCTGGGTGGCTCAGTGGGTTAAGCCTCTGCCTTCAGCTCAGGTCATGATTTCAGGGTCCTGGGATCAAGCCCTGCATCGGGCTCTCTGCTCAGCAGGGAACCTACTTCCCTCTCTCTCTCTTTCTGTCTGCCTCTCTGCCTACTTGTGATCTCTCTCTGTCAAATAAATAAATAAAATCTTTAAAAAAATTAAGTGTATATAGTTATAAAATTTTTAAATATTATTGCTACAAAATGTAAAACAGTAAAAACTACCATATGTATGTAGTCCTAATAGTATTATTTGTATGCTAAAAGAAACATGCTATTTAAAAAATTAAATTGGTAGAAAGATTTAGAAGTTTAAACTAATGGAAATGTTTATACCTACTTTAAGAAATCTCCTCTACTCCATTATATTGAAAACTAAAAATGGGTATTTTAATGTATATTTGGATTACTTACTATGTGGCAGCAAAGAAGCTGACGATATTACTAGTTCCCCCAAATGGTTGGAGAAACAATAGTATGGAGGATAGGGTATATTAATTTTATAATGCTGACCTCTAATTAACATAAAAATATATACCAAAAATGACTGGTGACATTTTATTCTTCATTCAAATTTGAAAAATCAATAAAACATGAGTCAGAACTTAATATGCCTTGGAGAATCAAGTTTTGTAAAGAGGGAAAAAAAACTAGACTGAAACTACTTAGAAGTGTTCATAAATTTTCTCAAAAATTCTCCTAAAAAAAAAAAATCACAATTTCTTGCTTTTACCTCACATTTATTATTAACTTGAGAACTACTTAAAATGACAAACATTTTAATATACTTACAGTTTAATCTCTTGTGGCTAGCTATCTTGGACTACAGTAAAACTGACTGCCTTTGAAATATTGACTGGAATCAAGTGATCAGGTGAGGTTTTCTGAGTTATTACTTTACTATACCATACTGTATATCTTTGTAATACAAAATAAAACATAATAAAATACTGCATGCTAATGTAAAGTCAGTTAAAGAAAAATAACTTACCCACATAATTGTAGGATATTAAATGCAGATTCTATAAAGTGGGGCTGGTTTTCAATTTTTTCTGCACACAGATTCAAAATTTTAAATATTTGTGCTAAATCCCTTAGGGGCTTTAATATTTTTAGTTAAGAAATAAAATTAAGATGAAAAATTACCATATTCTATACAGACTTCTATCAAGAAAGTCTATAGAATTCCATCTATTTTATTAAATGTGGTTGACAATGTTTTAATTATACTAATTTTGAACCCTAAATAGGAAAAATTAGAACCATATTTGTCTCGGGATCATTATTCAATTTTTGCCTCAGTAACCTCTTTTCAAAATATTGTTTTCTCTTCTCCTCATATCTTTAGAATTTGATTACAAACTATTATATCATGGATTCAGCAGATCACTAACTATTGGCAATAAGTAATAACACATTGAAAAACGTTAATCTTTCAACTTTCCCCCACTCACTTACAAAACATACACTGCTCCAGAATAAACAACCCAAACCTACTTTACTTTATTTTATTAACTTTATTCAGATGCATTTTCTTGCTTTTAAGGTATAAATTGAGATTTTATTTCATTTAAAACTAGTATAAAAGCAAAATTTACCTCTTCTAAATCTTGAAATAAAGCACCTTTTTTCTATTTAAAAAACCCACTGGTACATAAACACATTTCACAAATTTTCTTTTACAGCCAAGGAAACATGATAGTTGTGACATACTTCTTTGGTTGAATCCTATCACTTCTAGTCTCTTTCTAGGACCTTTTTAGGAGAAGATGGGGAATCTGGATATATTGGAAGTACAAACCTCTGTTAACTACCCATGGAAGTGACCAAGATACTTCTCAAATTTATTTTTGCTTTATGTTTTATCATATATAAAGGCAGCCTAAGAAGGGCCATCAGAAATAGAACCATTTGGGGACACTTAGACAGCTCAGTCAGTTAACCAAGTCCAGCTCTTGATCTCTATTCTCAGGGTTATGAGTTCAAGCTCCAGTGTGGAGTCTACTTAAAGAAAAAAAAAAAAAATAGAGCCATTTGCCACCAAATCTCTAATGTGAAGAAGTAAAAAATGATGGAGGTGTTGAAGTATCAGGGTAAGATAAGGAAAGAAATCACTTGCTAGTGGACTTTTTTGGCTACCAATAAATAATGCTCAACATCCACAAACCCTCAGGTAACTGATAGGCATAACAAATCCATATAAAAGAAGGTTAAAATAAGGCAAGGAAAGAATTAAAATAAAAATTTAAGGCACATTTCCCTGAATGGGATCCTTAAGATGTTTGAAATACTGAAACAACCTAATATTAGAGACTTCCATCTTCTTTAGAAAACTTCTGGAGGTTGTGGAGATCAATACTACTGAAGGGGTGCTCTATAGACCATTGCCAGTTCTGAAATTCTCTGTTACCAGTCCGTGGTAAGATGACTACAGAAAGTGAGAGTTTTCTGTGACAACTGTATTGCCTTCTGTAATAGCTAAGTTATATGCAAAGCTTGTAATCACCACCACCACCACCACCACCACCCATAAACTGGTTCTTAAGCACAGATAGTTTTGGATTGCACTGGTTTCAATATGTTCTGATCAGGTGGTATGTACAGTGGGGGATAACATATTCATAAACTATTGTACTGGTTATCATGCACTTGCATGTACATTAGCTCATTTAGTCTTCCTAACCACCTCATGGGTGCTGTTATCTCCATCTTATAAGGGTGGAGAAGTTAAGAAGTTTATCAACATTACATCTAATCAAGTAAATTGGTAAAAACAAGACTTTGACTTGGTCCTCCTAACTAGGTCCACTATCTCTCTGAGTCTATAAAAACTGCCATTATCCACATAGAATTAAGTACATTAATCTGTTTCTTCAATTTTATATTCTGAAAAACAAAAAGTATAATTTTGTGAAAAACACAAAATATTAGATATTTTCTGTGGTAGACAGAATAATGGCCTGCCCAAAGATGTCCACAGCCTAAGACCCAGGACTAGTGAATATGTTACCTTACATAGCAAAGGGACTTTTCAGATATGATTAATTTAAAAATCTTCAGAGGGGAAAGTTATCCCAGATTGTCCAGATAGGCCCACAGTTAATCAGAGGGATCCTACCTGGGGAAGAGAGAGCCAGGAGAGGATCAGAGAAGATGTGACCACAGAAGCTGAGGTGAGAGTGGTACTACTTTATGGGGCCATGAGCCAAGGAATGCCAGCCACCTTAGAAGCTGGGAAAAGCAAGGACAGAGATTCACCTCGAAAGTTTTCAGAAGGAAACCAGCCCTACCAACATCTTGACCTTAGCTCAGTGATGCTGACTTTGGACTTCTGACCTCCAGAACTGTAAGACAAAATTTTGTGGCACTACGTTTGTGGTAATTTGTTACAGCAGTAAGAGGAAAATAATACAGTTTCTAATAAAATTCTCTCATTTCAGGATAAATGAAACAAACATACATATTTATGTAAAGGATACAAGTCCGTTCTGATAACACTGCACCAGTTTCTTGACAGAGTTAAGTTGTTTTTCTTCTAAATCATCCTAAAACAAGTTATCTATTTTAGTACTTTTGTGTCATTAAGTCTGTTGAGATTTTAAAAATTTTCTTTAATATAAAAAGAAAGTAGTTATTAAAATTATCAAGTAATTCTTAAATTACTATGTTATAATGTAAGCATCATGTTTCCTGAAATAGTGAAGGTAAAAATAAATGTATCATTTACATTTGATTGGGAAACTGAGAATCAAAACTAAGTTAATATAAAAGCAGCATTTGTTTCCAGAAACAATATTAACGATACTTGAATTTGCTGAGCATTTTTCTATGCCATGCTCCATATATATGTACTATAGATACATGTTATTTCATTAATTTTTAAAACAACCCTTTAGGAAGGTACCATTACTATATTTCTTTTCCAGAATAGGAAACTCAAGCTGAAACACTAATTTGTCCAAGATCACCTAGCTAATAAGTGAAAATGTTAAAAGTCAAATTTGACAATCTGACTGCAGAAATTGTATTTTTAGCCTCTAAATTATGCACAAACATCTTCCGCCAATTAAAACAAAACAAAACTCAATACAGTGATGTGTTTGTTTGTTTGTTGTTTACATAACTGACTCTGTCCTTCTAAAGTTCTTAAATCCTTCGTGAGAAGCTGTGGCATTTTTTATATATTTTTTGGTCTACTCTTATTTAACAACTAGTAGGAGCTCTATGTGGTTGAGTTTTCCTTTTTTAAAATGCAGGTATACTCCAAATTAAAAGTAACTTTTATAACAAACACAGCCAGCAAGAAATACATTATTTTTATTGTCCTTTTTTTCTGTGTTAAAATGTAGAAACTAAAAGATGTTAAAACAGTAAATAAATTTTTGTGCCTACTAATCACTAGACATTGTTTGGTTTTGATTGGCTCTACCGCAATCAACCCATTTTCCAGAAGTAGGCAATCTTAATCTTGTAGTAATTTTATACTGTGTTAGCTTTTAGGCACTCTGTTGATTCTTGGGTAATGTCAGGAGAGTGTGGCGTGTGAGCATGCATTAAATGCATTTATTATCTTTTCTCCCAATGCCTAAACTCTCCACTTTGAATCTTATATCTGAAATCATTTCATCTCCATTCCATTTAGTATAAGATTCCTCTCAAAATAGATTACTTATGAGTATGTATGAGTGTTTGTGTGTGTGTATCTCCAGATTTCATAGCAGAAAATTTTAAGTAGCACCTCACGATATGCTTTTTCTACCCTTGCTCCCCACATCCTACTTGTTAATAAGCAATTAATAAAGGCTAGAAGAATCTTCCTCTGCCTTATGATTCCTTCTGTTTATAGCCACCATTGATTTTCCCATCCCACAAACCCAAATCTAATCTCCTCCTCCAGCCTCCCTATCAGTTTAAATACATTCATACTAACTTATTTAAACAGTCCTTGAATATAAGACACTATTTGAAATGTTTTCAACAACAACAACAACAAAAAAAGAAACAAGACTTATTTTGGGGAAATACATGTTACCTTTCAGGGAATCATAGTTTATAAGCGATATAGCAGGGAAATTTTCTCTAAAAGCTTACTGTATCAGTCTCTTCAAGGAGGTTGATGACACGATTGAGGTCCATGGTCTTGAAAGCACCCTAAAAATACACACACCTCTTGGAATTTGGGTCATGAGAATCAAGAAATCACATCAAACACACTATTTTTATACGATATTGCTTGGCAACTTAAAAATATCTTATGATAAAAAGAGAGTGAGGGGAAGAGGATGATGGAGGGATGGGCAAAATGGGGGAAGGGAAGTGAGAGATACAGACTTCCATTTATGGAATGAATATCATAGGGATGAAAGGTACAAACAAAATAGGAAATATAGTCAATAGCATAGTGTCTGGCGATGGATGGGAGCTGCACTTGTGGTGAGTGCAGCCCAACTACAGATTTGTGGAATGACTATGTTGTATATCTGAAACGAATGTAACATTATATGTCAATTATATTTCAATTTACATAAAAGGGGAGAATGAAAGCTTATAAGAGTAATAAATTTTGGAGTTCAAAACAAAACCTCTTGAATTCCAGTATTATCTTATAATCTTACTATCTTTAATTTTATTAGTCCTGAAAGGCCCAAGAAAGCATCTGGAATAATAGCACTTGCATGCTTTGGAAAGTGAAATGACCTGGTACATAGTTATTACACATCCCAACCATGCAAATTACATTGGGTTTGCCTAGGCAGATATACATAAGACTTGCTTCTAAACTATAGGTAGGAGGTTACCTTCCCAAACAAGTTATCCCCTCTCCTCAGTTGGTACCAGCATTCTTAGAGTCATCCACATTAGAAAACAGAATGTTGGGGCTCCTGGGTGGCTCAACTGTTAAGCATCTGCTTCCAACTCAGACTCAGGTCATGATCCTGGAGTCTGGGGATCCAGCGCCCTATGGGGATCCCTGCTCAGCAGGGAGTCTGTTTCTCCCTCCCCTACCGTGCCCCTTGCTTGTATGCACTCTCTCAAATACATGAATATAATCTTAAAAAAAAAAAAAGAAAAGAAAATGAAAACAGAATGTCCAAGCTCTATAGATTTTATATCTTAAATATTTCTTGAGCCCATGCCATCTTACTGATTTATTCAATTTTCATCTCTCACTGAGGAAGACTCTCTGCTGTTCTCCCTGCCTCTACTCTTACACACTTCAACATGGTCTTCTACTCTACGGTCTGGATAATAAAATTCCAGTCTGAACATAACCCACCTAAATCATTCAATGACGCTCCCCATTAATGCCCTTCACCTCTCCTCTATTTTCATTTGTTGTGATAATCCTATTCCTCTCCTTTGTTAACTCCCACATGTGCTTCACAACTCAGCTCAAGCGTTGCCTCCCCAAGGGATAAAAAAGGATAGAACAAATGTCCTTCCTTTGTGCTCCCACAGCACCCTAAGTGCACACCCATCACAGTTCCCATCATAGTTCTCAAATGATTTGCATGTTTATCCCCCCACCACACCCTGCCCCCAAATGCACCTGAAGACAAAGACCTTTTCTTTGGCATCCTCAGCACCAAAAACTGGGCCTGGCATATAAAGTTATTTGTAGATAAGTGAAGAAGGAAACAGAAGGTGCTATCATCCCAAATTTAAGTACTTAAACGAAAAATTTTTGAATATTATTTTCTCTTTGTTTACATGAATAAATGCATGTATTTAAATACTATTTTCTTTTTTTGTTTACATGTGTAAATATGTAAGTTCACTTAGTGTTAACACCATTGTATTTTATGATTTTTAAATCTATAATACATACCTTTCCACATTTCTACATAGATATCATCCCATTGCCTCTTAAATCTAGAATTTTCTAGGTATTCTAATTTTAATTCTGTAGAATAAGTAACTGGGTGAGTTAATTTACTCAAAATGATTTTTACTATTTAACAATAGGGGCGCCTGGGTGGCTCAGTGGGTTAAGCCGCTGCCTTCGGCTCAGGTCATGATCTCAGGGTCCTGGGATTGAGTCCCGCATGGGTCTCTCTGCTCTGCAGGGAGCCTGCTTCCTCCTCTCCCTCTCTCTGCCTGACTGTCTGCCTGCTTGTGATCTCTGTCTGTCAAATAAATAAATAAAATCTTTAATTTAAAAAAAAGATTAACAATAAAAATGATTTAATAAATAGTGATCTAAACCTGGTATTATGGTTATCTTTAAAAACTGTTACATTTTACTGTTAACTTGTTTAAATGATTAAATTTACTGTTACCAAAAAATTCGATGAATACAATTTTGCCTTCCAAGATTTGGGGCTTTAACAGTGCCATCTCCCACTACCTCAGTTGTCTTCTTTTTTCTTCTTGGGTTCTCTGAGAAATATATATAATGAGTTTTTATTTTCAGATTTTCTGCGATATTGGCTTTGCAGACTGGAAAGCATATTGAAATGAGAAGTCAAAGCAAAATTTTCTTTTTGCCCATAGTGTCAGAATTATTCTCCCTAAATGAGCAGGTATAACTTTTATTAAAAAAGAGTAGTAAAGGTTAGAGCAAAGATTCCTCTTAGATTTCTGTTGCATTACTACTTAATGCTACTCTGTGTTTTACTTGGTTGGCGTGTATTATATTTTTAAGATTTCTCCTTCACTCCCTCCGTTAGTCTATTTCTTTTTCCACAAATACTTATAAGCAGCTTCTATGTTTCAGAAACTGTGCTAGTATGGGGAACAACACTGTTCTGACCTCAAGCAGCTTCAGTCTGGCATGGAATAAAAGTAATACAGATAACATGCTACAAAATGCTCCACGAAGGCACAGGACAGCTTTCAGCAGAAGTAATTTGCATGCAGAGGTAAGATGGAGTAGGATTTGTGCGAGAACTGAAGGTTTGAGAGATGGAGATGGGGGATAGCCTGTGTGAGGGCCTGGAGGCAAGAGAAAATAAGGCATTGAGATGATGGAGAGAAGCAAACTAGGTTGGAGAAGACAGTGCAGGGAATAATGGCTACAAATGATGTTAATTAGGTAAGGAGAGGTCAAATTGATGTAAGGATAGAAACAAAGGCAAAAGAAAACTTAAATGTCCTTACTACTTACAGCCCATTCAAAAGTCCTCAAAACAGGCAGAGTGACATTCCTCTAGGGACTCAGCTGCCTCAATGTTAATACTTTGCTAAGGGGAAAAGACAATCTTAGCTCAACCCCCAGGATCCTGTAAGTTTACCTTAACATATAAGAATTCTTTTGCAGGGGCACCTGGGTAGCTTAGTGGGTTAAAGCCTCTGCCTTTGGCTTAGGTCGTGATCCCTGCCCCCCCCCCCCCCCCCCCCCCCCCCGCATCTGGCTCTCTGCTCAGCAGGGAGCCTGCTTCCCTTCCTCTCTCTCTCTGCCTACCTGTGATCTCTGTCTGTTAAATAAATAAAACTTAAGAAAAAAAAAAAACGAATTCTCTTGCAAACTTCCTTTCTCTCCCTCCTCTCCTTCCCTCCTAATATACACGTTGGCAATCATCCTCCAAGCATATAACCCACCAATATACATATGAAGATTCTCATGACTGAGTTTTTACTAAACAGTAATAAATGATTTTTTCCTAACAATAGCTAGCCCCCTCAGGATCCTGGAAACCTTGTTTCCAAAAATATCTGGGAGGCTAACACTATCCCTAACCCCCTCCCAACTTGAAAGTCTAGAATGGGCCACTCCTCATGACCCCAGAGCAGCTCTTTATGCACATGGTCCTGTCCCTGTGCTTTAATTAAACGCTTTCAGCACCAAAGATGTCTGAAGAATTCTTTCTTGGCCATCGGCTTTGAACCCTAACATCCTTCCTACATCAAAATCATGAATAACAATAATGATCATAACATGATGGCGATGTCTATTTTTAGGTACAGTTGTAAGCACTTTACATGCATTTCCTAACTGAATTCTATGGGATAGTTCCTATTACCAACTCCATTTTACAGAAGGCCTTGTGTGTTATGTAAGGATCTTCAGAAGCTATTGAATGGCTTGAGAGACTATATGAACAGGCAATGGCCAGATGACATATGTCAACAGAACTCTTGCCTACAATCTTTGCAGCAACCAAAGTGGGGAGCAATTTGCTCAGGAAAGTCAAGATTTGGCCAATGACTCCCAGATTCCCTATTTTTTGCCACTCATATGCTATGTAGGACCAACCAGAAAAAGCCAAATATGCTTCCCAAATCAATCACATAGAATGCCCTGTTTGTAGTTAGCCCACCTCCAGCTTCCCCACGGCAACAACCTCCAACCAGAGCATACTAGAAGCGTTCCTTTTTTTTAACTACAAAGCTTCCCTGCCTGCCTTGGAGTCTCTGCCAAATTAAGTAATGCTGGCTGACTCTCTTTATATAGTAAACTCTGAATATTAAATAGTCTCTGCTTATTCTCATTAAGGTGGTCTTTGTTTATTTCCACAGGCTTTAATCAGAGGAGTGTAACAATAAGCAGGTAATTTAGTTTGCTGAGTAGAGACTGAACTGGAAATGTCTAGGATGAACTGGAAGGGAGATGGGAGACATCTGTAACAGGCCTTGACTAAGGTACTGGCAACTGGATAGACAAAAGGGAATGGAATGAAGATCATCAAGGAGGTAGAATCTGTGGGAGCTAAGGAGTGATTTGATTTGGTGGGAGAGAGAAGAAAAGGTGATGATGACTCCTGAATTTGAGGACTCAAAGTAGTGACACCCTTTGCTGAAACAGGAAAAGCTGAAGGAAGAGGCTTGTGTTGAGGCTGGAGATGAGTTAAACTGGGGGTTGAGATTTCCAAATCAGAAGCTTCAAGTAATAATTGGAAGAGTTTGGGTAAATGAGAGCACACAGCAGAGTGAAGCAAAAAAGGACATACAGAGGAAAGTATCAAAATAATTGCTGTTACCATCGTAAGATAGTTATAGAGAATTGTAAAAACATTTAATAAAACCTTTTAAGATCAAAAGTTTAATATGCTGCTTTGAAGAAAATTAGAACTTCATTTACAGTTATAGGATGAACTTATTTTCCCATTTTACCAAAGGACAAGTCAAAGGGGAGAAATCCTCATTTGATAAACAATTATAGGGAAAGGAATTAACATTTCTTGTGGTCCTTTTATACGTCTGGCACTTTATATCTTTTTTATGTGTCTGGCACTTTCTCTCTCTCTCTCTTTCTTTTCCCCTTTCTCTCTCTCTCTCTCTCCTTTTTTCTCCTTTTCTCTCCATTCCTCTCCCTTTCTTCCTCCCTCCCTTCCTCCCCCTTTCTCTCTTTTTTTTCTCTCTCTCCTACTAGGTAGGTTGCATGCTCAACGTGGGGCTTGAACTCATGACCCTGAGATAAAAAATCATATCCTCTACCAATGGAGTGAGCCAGGTACCATCTCCCCACCTTTAAAAACAAAAACAACAACAATAAAACTTTATATCTTAATTAGCCCTCAGCTTTACCATAGAAACTTGGTATTATTATCCTGTTGATGAAACTGGGGCCTTACTTATTAAGGTCACAAAGCTAGTAACTGGGCTAGCAGGTCTGTTTGATGCAGGAGTGCTGGTTCCTTGCACCTTAGTTCTATGCCTGACTTCTCAATTGAGCACGAAGGTTATTTCTAGCAATTTCTCCAAAACCAGGTAGGCAAGTTTAATGACACAGTTCATGGCGGTATTACAGACAGTAATAGAATAGGACATTAAATAGAACATTGTGGAGGTTTTTAGAGGTAGAGCAAATTTGGGCAAGAAAGCTCAGCCATGATTCCTATGCATGTCAAGTGATCACAATTTATTTATTCTATAAATACTTTTTGAGTGCCTACACGGTGTCAGACATTGTTATAGATGCTAAAGATATGGTATGGAATAAAACATACAAAATCTCCTGCTTTCATATAGAATAAAGTATTTTGTTTTGTACAGTGAAGAAAACCATTAAGAAAACAAAAAGACAACCACTGAATAAGAAAAGATATTTGCAAATGATATATCTGATAAGGGGTTAATGTCCAAAAACAATAACTGACCTATATAACTCAACACCAAAAACCCCCCAAACAATCCAATTTAAAAATGGGCAGAGGACCTAAACGATGTTTTTCCAAAGAAGATATATAGATGGCCAACAGACACATGAAAACAACAACATTATTAATCATCAGGGAAATTAAAATCAAAATCACAGTGAGATATCACCTTATACCTGTCAGAGTGGCTAAAATAAAAAAGACAAGAAATAACAAGTGTTGGTGAGGATGTGGAGAAAAAGGGATCCTTGTACACTGCTGGTAGAGTTTCAATTGGTACAGCCACTTTGGAAAACAATATGGTGGTTCCTTAAAAAGTAAAACTACCATAAAAAGTAAAAACTACCATAAAAAAGTAAAAACTACCATAAAAAGTAAAACTACCATATGGTCAAATAAGACCATCCATGGGTATCTACCCAAAAGAAAACAAAAACACCAATTCCAAAAGATTTATGCACCCCTATGCTTATTGTAGCATTATTTACAGTAGCCAGGATACAAAGAAACTAAAATGTTCAATGATATATGAATAGGTAAAGAAATGTAGTATATACCTACAATGGGATATTACACAGCCATGAAAAAGAATGAGATTGGGCCATTTGTGGCAACATGGGTGGACCTAGAGGGTATTATGCTAAATGAAATAAATCAAACTGAAAAGACAAATCCTAAATGATTTCACTCATATGTGGAATCTAACAAAAAACAAATGAATAAACAAAAAGCAGAATCAGACCTATAAATATAGGGAACAAACTGGTTGTCAAAGGGAAAGAGTGGTAGGGATAGGCAAAATGGGTGAAGGGCAGTAGGAGATACAGGCTTCCAGTTATAGAATGAGTAAGTCACAGGGGTGAGAGGGACAGCACAGAGAATGTAGTCAATGATATTGTAACAGTACTATCTGGTGATGATGGTAGCCACACATGTGCTGAGAATGGTATCATGTACAAACCTGTGAAATCATTGTGTTGTACAGTGCTGGCCCAGTTACTAGCTTTGTGAGCATAACAAGCAAGACCCCAGTTTCAGCAACAGGATAATAAAAGTAGGATTGTATGGTAAAGTTGAGGACTAATTAGGATATAAAGTTTTAAAAAAATTTCTACTCTGAGCTCAGAGTCCTGGGGGAGAAGGGTACATAAGCATTAGGATAATTTCCTACACTTAAGGAACCCATATTCTGGGGGCAGAGACAAAATTTAGACAAATGAAACAGTTGCCAACATAACACAAGTGATAATTAGGGGAGAAATGGTGTGACTCAGACCTAAGACTATATTCATTTATGAGAGGATCTGTGAGAGTGAAGATTAATGGGAAGCGCTTTCTGTTAGGAGAGTACTTTATGTTGAGAGGCAGGATCTGGAGGTAGGGTTAGATTTAAATTCAGAAAAAAGGAGAGGGCATTCATTAAGTAAATAATATCACCTCTTGAGTACCAGGTACTGTGCTGGGTGTTACTGGGGAATCCTGGGAGATTATGGGATACACTATAGAAACAAACAAGCAAGAATTCTGACCTTGTGCAGTACAGATCAGTACAGATCTGTTCAGATTTTGCATCGGGAATCCCTGAAAACACAACAGAGTAGACTTGAGGCACTTTAGGATGACAGAGACCTTGGAGATCATCTAGTTCAGTGGTTTTTGAGGCTAAAAGTCACTAGAGAGAGGTTTTTTAAAAAGTCCCAGACTCCACATTAGGGATTATGATTCAGTAGATATGAATTAGGGCCCAGCTATGTACAGTTTTTTGAACTCCTCAGACAACTGTGATGGTCACTCAGGTTTGGGGAATACTCATCTACCACGGGCTTGTTTTATAGAAAAGGTAACAAAGCCTAGAGAATTAAGTGGTTTGGTCAGTGTAATTATAGTCGGTGAGGTAAGCAATAAGAAGCTACTGTGGAATCGTAAAGAGGGGTGGGGCTCAGAGGGAGGAAGGAGGACAATCAAGTGTTATTTGTGGGAAACAGAAGAGAGGGAAGAGAGGGAGTGGTGCTAAGATGTGACATTAATCCAAGATTGACTGAAACCTTGTGGTGATAGGAAAACAGATCAGGTAGCTCTTTTAGACTCCACTTCGTGTCCCTGTGTTTTACCGCATAGTCTGACCCGCAGAAGAGGATGGGAATTTCGTTTTATTGTTATTTTGTTTTATAATGTGAATCCGTATGAAACTACCTCCTGCATCTTTCCAGGTGTTAACTGTGAAGTTCTGTAGCACTAGTCATACCCTACTGCAGCTATAATACACTAAGCATTGTTACTTAGAGTGGGAAATGGTGTCTTCCAACCACTTGCAATGGCATCATAATTTGGAAACCTGTTAGAAAAGCAAGCAGAATCTTCTCAGGAAACAAACTGAGGTTGTTGGAGGGAGCGGGTGGAGGGCGTGGGAGGGGTGGGATGGCTGGGTGAGGGACACTGGGGAGGGTATGTGCTATGCTGAGGAAAAAAAGAAAAAGAAAGGCAGAATTCGGGGTTCCTCCCCAGCCCCACAGAATCATAACCTGCATTTTAATAACATCCTCAGGCGTTCCAAATGCACATTAAAGTTTGAGAAGCACTGCTCTAAAGGGTTTCCAATTCTTTAGAATGAGAGAAACATTAAAATAAATAGGAAATAGGGGCGCCTGGGTGGCTCAGTGGGTTAAAGCCTCTGCCTTTGGCTCTGGTCATGATCCCAGGGTCCTGGGATCGAGCCCTGTATCAGGCTCTCTGCTCCGAGGTGAGCCTGCTTCCTCCTCTCTCTCTGCCTGCCTCTCTGCCTACTTGTGATCTCTGTCTGCCAAATAAATAAATAAAATCTATAAAAAAATAAATAGGAAATAGATAAAAGTAAACAATTTGTGATTTCAAGCATAGGATGGAGCTGGCTTAATGAACTGGGGTATACTCTCCAAAGCCACTTTTAGCTACCAGGATATACTGTCTCTCAAGTGTTCCAAGAGTTCTAAGAGTCTTTGCTCCACTGGTCTGAGACAAAAGTCTAAAAGTTTATCATTTTAATGATGATAGCTAGACCCTACCTGAGTAAAGAAACTGAGTAACTCTGTTAACTTCTCAGGGCCTTAGGGTCCTCATTTGTAAAAATAACCACAAACAAAACCCAAAAAAGCTGAATGATTATTTCTCCCAGCTCTAAAAAGTTTTAATTTATTTCATTTCTTTTGAGAGAAACTGCCTTCTTCTGCTCCAGTAATTTAAAAAAATGTTAATGCTTCTACAAATAGTTATCAACAAGCTAGCAACTCTAATAGAAATCGATTTCTTCGGGATGACAATCCAAGGCTCTGGAAGGAGTGGTAATAATGAAAGCAGAGGGAAAAAGAAAGGGAAGGGAGAAAATACACATACACACAGGTTTACTTGTTTTACTTTATATTGTGGGCTCTTTTGGCAATGGCTTGTTAAAACTATTTTCCATTTTTTCTTTTTAACCCATACTAACCTACCTCATATAACCTTGCCACCTCCCCTGCCCTTGTGCTCTCCCCACCCTGCCCCCCACCACCTTTCTTAGGTGAAGGAACAAGGAGAGCCATCAGATACCAAATTCACCTACTTCTCAGTTGTGCTGTGTCTAGGAGACTGGTGGTAGAGTTGAGACCCCCTGCAGCCTTGGAAGTGGAGAGTTGCTGTTCCTGAAAGTCCTTCTTCCCGCCCGACTGGAATATTTCCACAAAACTGATTAGGTAAATTCCCCTAGCACCCTCTCCTCCTCATCAAAAGTGCTGTTGCTCCGGTAAATATCAGTGTAAATATCAGACAGTACTCAGCTCAAACTTAATCCCAAAGAAAAGGTCCCCAATCAACTTGCCACTCCCAAAGAACTCTCCAAGGTTCCAGGATATGGACGTAGGAGACAGGGTTCCTGACGTAGCCTGAGACTAGCAACACCTCAAAAGGAATTCCCATAGTGACCCTACGCCATCAGGTGTGAGGAGGCTGGGCAGGATTCCTCCACAGTATTCACGTTTTAGGGTTTGATCAATACTCTTTAGGGAGGAACAATGGGACCCTACTATGTTAACGACTTGGGTGTTTGAAAGCAGAGGGGAAAAAGAAAGGGAAGGGAGAAAATACACATACACACAGGTTTACTTGTTTTACTTTATAAAACACCTCTGTCACCAGTGGAGATCCAGCCTTAGGTTCCCAAGTGAAATATCTCAAAAGACCAACTAGGAAGAATTAATCTTGTATTCATAATAAAAGTAAACAAAAAACCAAATACAAATACAGTAAAATGTATAAAAATATGTAAATTCTGCTCTCTCTCGACTCGCTCCGATTCCATCACTAGCTTGCTATTTCAAATGAAAACGAGGCTAATTTCTAATTTTAACAGTGTTTTCCTCCTCTCTAGGTGCAGGTTTTAAAGTAGCAGCAAATTTAAACACCAGAAAATGTATGCCTATATTAAGAACATCACTTGGTAACAGGTATCTACATATAAGCAAACAAACAAAATGGTCATCAAATCCATCCCCTCCCCCCCAACTAAAAACGTTTCCTTGCCTCCCAGGACATTCGCGGTCACACTTTTCCGAAGAAGAGCGGCAAAACCTCGCTTACTCTGTTTAGACAGACGCTCCGGGAGAGGCTCGCGCCACAAGTCCCCAGACAGGTTGGCTGACGACAGCCAACCCCTCCTTTAGGCGGTGCAGTTCTCGGAGGAATCAGCTCCGCTCTTGGAACCTCGGTCCCGCGAGCTTCGATCGTTTCCACTGCGGCCCCCATTTCTGCTCTAGCTGCCCCCAGTCCTCGTCCCCGCCCCCAGATCTCACTTCCAAAGCACAGACACCCGCCCCTACCTGCGCTTCCTCGTCTTCCGTCAACACCCCTACCACCCGGATGTGACGAGGGCTGCTGGACCTGATCTTGCCGTCGGGTTCCTGGCCCTCCGCCGTCGCGGCGGCCTCGGGCATCGACATCGCTGCAGCGGCGGAGTGAGGGATAGGAGGGAGGGTCCTTCGGTGCTACACTGTTTCCTTTAGCTGCAGGACCCAAAGAAGCCCCGCCACCGAAAAGGGAAGGCCGCCTGAGAGCCGCTAGAGGCGCGAAAAGCCTCGGTGGTCCGACAGTGGCCCCGGCCACCGCGAAGCGATTCGCCGCCGCAGCCCACCTGCAGACCTGGGCTCCAGCGGGCTGGCCGGTTGTTAACAAGCCAACGCGTTGCTAGGGGCGGGGCCGGGGCTGCAGAAGCGCCGGCTCCTATGGAAGCCGGGAGAGCCAAACTACCCCAAACCCCACTGTGTCTCTACGCTCGCTGTAGCTGAGTTTGCTCGCGTTGGGGAAGGAGGCACGTAGGTACGTAGCGGTGTGCAGCGTTGCCTTGGCGTTCTGTGTCTCAGTCTTGCTAGTTTGCGCGGGGCCTTCTTAAATCAGTAATGATGGATGGAGAGATGAGAGGTGGATGTCGGACACGAGAGTGTTGGAGCAGTTTTTCTCATCGCAGAGAAGCGACCAGTGTCTCACCGACGTTCCCTGCCTTTTACCTCTTCTGTACTTTAGTGGCTCTCCCAGACAGTCAAATAACGAACAAGGCACTGTACCCAGTGTTACAGGCTTTTGAGCTAAATCATGGACTCTAGAGCACCTTAACCCACGGAAGCCCCACTCTTCCCATCTTTCCTCGTCAGTTTTTCTCTTTTCTTACCAATAGGATTGTTGTGAGAGGATAGAATGATAATGGTAGTCTTAGAAAGTCGTGTTTGGCGTAAAATAATCCCCCAGGTAAAAGGGTCAGGATTATCATTATCTTTATTATTATCATACCTATCCATGTACCCTGAGTTATGACACAAGAAGGATAGAGATCTTAACGGAAAGCTGCTCATGATAATAATCCGTATAACTTAATCAGCCCCCAAACTGAGGCTATGAAAACGTATCTTAAAATACTTTAAACCTTTTAATCTTTTTTTTTTTTTAGCCTTCAGAATCTCTTCAAGATTTAAACGTGCGTTTTTATATTGTCTAGAAAGTGTATGACCTTAAAAATTACATATAACAAACTACATGAAAATAAATTTCACGTCACCTCCCAGCATTTCTCTCATTTGTAGAATGAGCTGGTTGATGAATGATTTCTAAGGTTCCTTAACCAGTTCAAACATTTGACATTTGACTGAATGACATTTCTGGGAATACAAATAAAAAGAAACAGAAAGGGGCGCCTGGGTGCCTCAGTCAGTTAAGCCTCTGCCTTTGGCTCAGGTCACGATCTTAGCGTCCTGGGGTGGAGGCCTGCTGTGGGCTCCCTGCTCAGCGGGAAGCCTGCTTCTCCCTCTTCTGCCTCCCCTGCTTGTGTTCTCTCTCTCGCTGTCTCTCTCCCTGTCAAATAGATAAATAAAATCTATAAAAAAAGAAACAGAAAAACTAGATTGGGCATGGCAGTACTTGATGTAAATCATAGCCAAAGAAACCAACCTTTTTGGAAAGAATTAAGTGTTTCTAGTAACTGTTTCCTCACTTACCTTCATCATTCCACTTTCTCATCTCCGGTTCCCTGAAACTGCCCTGAGGTCACCAACACTTGTCAAAGTCTGAACACTTTCCTGTCCTCATCTTGCTGTACTTATCTTTAGTATTTTACCCTGTTGACCACTCCCTTCTCAACTGAGCATTCTTTTTTTTTTTCTTTTATCTTCACAGCTACTCATTGATGTTTTTAGAGCTCCTCTCAGACCTTACACCTAGAGGTGGGTTCAGTATGTCTATGGTTGCTCTTACTCCAGGGGAGTGTAAAGTGTATTAACATCAGCTAAATTGCTGTTGCGTATTCCACATCAAAAGGAGACAAGTCACTTGAATAAACACACTGGAATTCTGTGAGAATGGCACCCAAAACCAAGATAGTAGTAGAGAGCTGACAACTGGATGATTTGTTTATCCTTTGTGTGTTGAGCCTGGCATCTCAAGAGAAGGAAAGTTGAAGAGGAGGGACTGTGAAGAAAAAATTTCCACTTAAAACAGAGTTTATCTGGGGGTTATCAACTGACTATTGTGTTTCAGCACAACAGGCGGAATCTGGTAAGGGTTCATAAAGCTCAGGGACTGGAAAGTCACACTCTCCTTATTGACTTAATTGCAGACACTTTCCTGACATATGAACACAAGGATTTTTATTTTACTTCAATTGTTTATGAACCTATATATTCGTTCTGTCCTATATCCAGAGCACCAGTTTCCAATGCTTAATTAGCATAATTCCCATGAGCTTCCCCTTTCTAGCGCTTAAAAACACTTCTCCTTCTCAGTGAAATTCTTCATAGAAATGGGCTCCCTTACCTGGGAAGTTAAAAGATCCAACTTCTTTTTTTTTTTTTTAACCTCTAAAGGTACTTGCTTTACTCTGAGAGTGAGAAGGGACCAGGTGAGAAGCAACCAGGATGAAAGTCCCAACACTCCACATTCAAGCCATCTTGACTGAATTATTTTTTTTTTATGAAACTACCAAGTTTCTTCCTGCCTTACCTCTGGATATGTAGCACATGGGACTGTCTGCAGATGTCTAGGTCATTATGAAACTCAGCTCATGTGACTTTCGGGGGGAACCTTCTTTATATCCTCTGTTAGATGCCACTTCGTCATTCGGTTTTGTACTCACCACATAGTGGTATTTATTGACTCGGCTGCCCAGCCCCTTCCTACCAGCGACTTTTGAAAGCAAAGAGAATCTTTTATTCACATTTGCACTCCAAACCCTCAACGAAGTATCTAGAGTAGTGTTCCTCAAAATTTAGCATGTGTCAGAACCATCTGGAAAGCTAATTAAAACCAACTCCTCAGCCCCACCTTCAGAGTCAGCTTCAGTTAAGTCTGAGTGGGATCCAAGGGTTCGCATGTGGAACAAATTGCTGGGTGATGTTATGCTCCTGGTCTGTTGAATAGTACTCAATAAATATTCATTAAATTATAAATTATTTTTAAAATTTGATTTGAAGCCAAATTAAAGCATTTCTTAAGCTACCTGGAGTAAGGTAAACATGAGTCCCTGTTCCTCAAGATGGGGTCTTTGAACTATCTACATAAGCATTACCTAGGTGCTTGCTAGGAATGCAAAAGTTCTGGCCCCAGGAGGGACCCAGTGAAGCAGAATCTCCATTTAAACTAGATTGTCAGGTGACTAGTATGCACATTAAAATTGAGAAGCACTTTTCTAGTGTGTGTGTGTGTTTTCATTAGTATTATTTTGGAGTAGATTTTTTTAAAGATTTTTATCTATTTTAATTTTTATCTATTTTAAGATTTATCTATTTGACAGAAAGAGGATGAGTGGGAATTAGAGGGAGGGAGAGGGAAAAGCAGATTCCCCACTGAGCAGGGAGCCTTTCATGGGGCTCAGTCCCAGGACCCGGAGATCATGACCCAAACCAAAGGCAGATGCCCAATGACTAAGACACACAGGTGCTCCTATTTTGGAGTAGTTGTAACAATCTCCATAAAACTGCCTTTCACAGAATATTCCATCTGTGTATTTTCCATGTCCTTTGTTTTCTTACTTATGATGATACTGTATTTGTTTTTCTTTTTGTTAAGTGTACCAATTAAGCTTTTAAAACGCTTTAAGTGGGGGCACCTGGGCGGCTCAGTTGGTTAAGTGACTCTTGGTCTCACCTCACGTCATGATCTTGTGGTTGTGGGATCAAGACCCACATCAGGCTTTGTGCTACTGGGGAATCTGCTTCAGATTTTCTCTCCCTCTTCCTTTCCTCCTCTTCTCTCTCTCCCTCTCTCAGATTCTCTCTTCCTTTTCTTTCCCTCCCCCCCCCCTCAAATGAATAGTCTTTTTTAAAAAAGTCTTAAATATTTAAATTAGGTAGTGAATTTAAGTTTAATCATTATTCATGGAACCTTCTTTAATACAGATTTCTGAAGGCTGTAAGTCAAGGGCACAGGACATTTTCCAGACACCAGAACACAAAAGGATGTAAAAGTAAAATGACTAACTATTGAAATGGTAAAAAGAAAATAGTAAAGAAACATATGAGAAGTAATAGAAATGCTTCACTCTGATAGCAATTTTGCAGAATTTAACATCTCTGTTAAGGTTACAAGTTGCAATCTCTTTAAAGCAGTATATTAAATGTTTTAATGATATATTGAGCTATGTACATTTTCTACTTTTTATTTTATTGAAATTCAGTTAGCCAATGTATAGTACATCGTGAGTTCCAGATTTTTTACTTTTAAAATAAGTGTATTTTTAACATAAATAAATGTAATATTAAGAAATAACACTGTCCTTCTGATATTTTTTCTGATGCTTGTTTGCACACTGCCTAATTAACAATGTTTAGTAAAATTATAATTATGCCTTAGTACAACTTAAGGATGTTTCTATTAAGTATTTTAGATTACATATGAATTTGGTAGGCTCTAAACTAATGCCAGATGTTCCAAATGTTCAAGCAAATGTTATTCCTTTGTGAGTCAGTGTAATCTATTTTAAACAGGGAATTTTTATAGCACATAAGAAAATGTAATTAGAGTATAGTCTTAGTAGGTTAGCTTCAGGGGAATTATGTAACAGAAAGAAAATATATAAAGCTAGAATTTCATCTACTTTAGTATTTTAAAAAATCTTTCAGTTTCATTGTTACAGAAACAAAGCCTAAGAGAGAAACAAAAGTAATTACTTTTTTCCAACAGAACCCTTAGTTCAAATTTAGCGGTAAGAAATACATGGAACAGAAAACAAAAGTGAAAGAATAGCCACCTCTGAAGTCAATGATTCTAATAAAAAAATGTGCTCATAATCCAAATTGCAAATGATTTTTAAATAGGAATGTGGAGGAGCTGTTCATGCTTAATGGAGAAACTAAATCAATGGTAATATGTAAATGAAATGAATTTATGGAGCAATTCTTAACCTGATCAAAGCTTCAGTCCCATGACCTAGGAATATTCTATGAAATGAAAATGCTCTCAAGCTTTTAAAACTAAAAACTACTGTATTTATATGTTGGGAGGTTATAGGTAGTACCCCCCAGGATAGAACCATCTTTATTGTGGAGCAGGATTAATCAGGTAAGTTTATTACAATGACATTAATTATTCAAGGTCTCTAACAGACTTGACTTGCTCTGATTCCATAGGCTCTACATTAATTTGCTAGGGCTGCCAAAATAAATACCGCAGACTAGGTGTCTTACACAATAGAAATTTTATTTCCTCACAATCTGGAGGCTAGAAGTCCATGATTAAGGTGTCCAAGATTAGTTTCATTCTTGAGGCTACTCTTCTTGGCTTGTAGATAGCCATTTTCTCCTTTTGTCATAATATGGTCTTCCCTCTGTGTCTTCATCTCCTCTTCTTTTAAGGACACCAGTCATCCTTGGATTGGGGTCCACCCATACCCACATTTTAACTTGATTATATCTTTAAAGGCTCTTTACATTAATATGAATTTTAGGGAACTATAATTCAGTCCGTAACAGATCCTAACATACTTTGGGCTATACTATAAATTCTTATAAAGAACAAATGAAAGAACAGAATATGCTTAATTAAGGCAATACTGGTATTCTTACCTATAGGACATTGATGATTTCTCATAACAGTGATCAATGGCTATTCTGACTTAACAGTCACTGTACATTTGATCAATGTGAATCTGCCCTTGGGAGATGGGTCCCCTCTGAGCTCTTAAGCGGTTTGAATTTCGAGCTGCAGGGCCTGACTTGGTCAAAATCATCATTTATGTCATGTTTCATTTTCTAATTGAAGAATCCACTACCAATGTTCATTTGCCAGCCTCGTTTCCCTAGCACCTACCATAAACAAATGACAAACACTTACCTGCTGCCACTTTATTGGGTGGCACTCTCTCTAGCCAGTCAGGAGGAGATAGAAGTTGAGGCAGGCAAATATAGCTGTTACTGAGCTGGTGATAGCTTTAGAACCAATGAAGTTTAATTAACTGCTTAGTCTTTCATGATATTTTTGTGAAGGCCTTAAGAATTGCCGCAGTAAGGAATAGCTTATCTGGGGAAAAAGAAGGGAGAATTTATCCACAAGCTCCCTCTTGGGCCATATCTCTTTGGTCAAAGATCAGGTTGCTGGATTTAGCAAAAACAAACAAAGTCCCATGCAATATTTGTAATAGAATTACTTAAAAAATTCATTGTTTGTCTGCATTTCAAATTAACCAAGTGTCCTGTAGTTTACTTGGCAACCCTACTCTCAGAACATTAACAACTATGCATTTCCTGGCAGCTATGGGGGAAACCAGGGCTTCCCCAGATCCCAGGCATCAAAGTTAGTTTCTCCTTAAGATGGTGTGGCGACGGTGGTGATAGTGGCCAGGAGGTAAGGCAAGAGGTAGAGACAATGATGAAGGGGGTGTGTGTGGGCAGGAGGATGCAGGCACAACTGATGAATGTAGGGTGATAAGAATAGAATTTTCTCTAAAGACGAGTCAACATTCATTATCTCAGTATCTGTAGAACTATCCTGCATTAGACACTGGGAATACATTAGCTATCAGGGAGCTTCAAAACATAGCTTGACTATTTTGTTGAGCCCTGGTTTAAAGATGCTTAATGAATGCTAGTAAAATGAAATAAACTTTTTTAAAGGTATTATTTTTAAGTAATCTCTGCAACCAATGTGGGGTCAAGCTCACAATCCCAAGATCAAGAGTTGCATGTTCCACGAACTGACCAGCCAGGGGCCCCTGAAATAATTTTTAAAATACTACCTCATTAGGTGGATATTTTCCTAAATGACTATCTTTGTAAAAACAAACAAACAGGGGTGCCTGGGTGGCTCAGAGGGTTAAGCCTCTGCCTTCGGCTCAGGTCACATTGGGCTCTCTGCTCAGCAGGGAGCCTGCTTCCTCCTCCTCTCTCTCTGCCTGCCTCTCTGCCTACTTGTGATCTCTATCAAATAATAAATAAAATCTAAAAAAAAAACCAAAAAACCCCAAAAAACAAAACAAATCAAAACAAAAAACCCTCCAAAACCCCCAACCTCTTATATGTATTGCTTTCTAAATCCTTCTATAGAGAAATAGATGGTCTCCATCAAATACTGGAATTATTATTCAGTAAGAAAGAAAAATCCATTTGTAAATAACATTTCAAAAAAAAAAGTTAAAACACACTAAATAATACTTTTTATTTAGATGTTCATAAGGCATATCTATGAGAATGATATAAAAACATGGCATGTAATTTGATAGCAATATTTTGGAGATTACAGAGTTTTAGCAAATACCTATTACACAGTTATAAAGAAGACGATATTTTGCAAGCAGATACAAAATATCTAATGAAAGATCAAGGCAAGAAAATGAGTATAATCAATCAACAATGGAAAGTCAATTCTAACATGAATTGCACATTATCCTTTAAAAACTTTTAAAGGTAAGATTTACTGCAATCTAGTTCATTCAGAGTGTTCAACAGTATCACAACAAAGAACCGAAGGCCAGAATGGATAAGTTTTGACTTCATACAAAGAAACCCAAATATACAGTGGGTCAAATATAGGAAAGGGAGTTGAATAGTGAAGAAGTCAAGATCTTTCTAGTTTCTAACTGGCATTCCTTAGGGTGTGGCCTCGGTCCTCTAGGGCATTTGCCAGGCCTCCTGTTGTAGCCACAGTTCCGGCAGCAAAATGGAGGAATATGACGAAAAGCACTTGCTGCTTTTCTTTGAAGAGACTTCTAGGAAGCCACCCCTACGTCCCCCTCCAACTCACTGGCCAACACTCAGTCCCATTGGGATACCTAACTACCAGGGCAGCAGAGTAATGTGATGGGCAGCAGCTTTTAAAGAAGTAGGGTGGACACTTGGAGACAACGTCCAGTCCTCGTGCAGGCTAGATATCTGCAAAGCCATGAAAGACCTTCAAGGAAAACCTTCAGAGGATACTTCCTTGAAGATGGCAACTTGAAAATCAAACGAAAGCACCTGTTTTGGTGATTTAATTTAGTCTATCCAGCTACCGGGAGAATGTATAGTCTGCCCTAATTTTGGATGACTGCATGAAAGCCAATGGTTTGGAAAGTTTAAAAAAAATCTCAGTATGTATGCGTGTTAGGCTGAACTAAATACCGTTTTGGTATTCTATGGACAGAATCTCTGAATATTAGCACTTTATAATTTTCTTGCATTAAAAAAATTGAAGAACCCATTCATTCCTGTAAAAGCCCCTGTGCAAAGATAAGAACAACTGTGTTTCCACTAAAATCAGTACAGGTTCATTTAGAGCAATTACATATACTGAGTATTTACCAGAATTTGTTTTGCTGACTTAATGAACAATTGAGGGTAGAGAATCTCATTTTCATGACAACACATCACAAGTAGAAATCTTAACACTGAACTGAGGCATGTTATACTATGTATAGCAATGCTTTTAAGTCAGAATTCACAAAATAATTTCAACACCAAATTTTAGGCTGTTTGAATACTTACATCAAAACAGAGATTCTATAGACTGACACAGGTTCAATGTTCATAGTATTACTAAAGAAATAGTTATGAGTTACATTTTGGGAATTTTATTTAAAATATATAAGAAAACACATTTCACAAATAAACCTCTATTGGGGGGCAAAACTCTTTGTTCAGAATTTATTATGACATAGTTTAATGGTAAAAGGCAGTTAAAAAGAATTAAAATTTTATCATCTTATTTAAGAGATAAACAATACAAAAATCAGATATGATATATTCTTGAAGCCCTTTTACACAAATAAATTTCATAATTTGTAAGTATGAATATACCTTAAATTATTATTAACAAATTAATTTTGGAAGTAAAATTCCTTAGGTCAAGATTACGCTAATTTATAAGAAATTAATCAGGTAGTTTGATACTGGAGCTCACTAGTGAATCCTGTATGTAGCACAAAATAATTATCTCCAATAAATGCCTATAAATATAGTTTCTTCATACTTTAAAATATTTTAAAATTTAAATAAAAATCTCTACATGTAGACAATCTGGGCTAAATTTCCATATATGCTTTGAAAAATATATGTCAGCATGAATATAATCTTATTTAAACATGATTTTAAATATTCTTAATAAAGGAGACATATGATATCTGCACACAAAAGCTAAATAGTATGATTCAGCCCATGATGATTTTCCTCTCAGGAAAAAATTACTTAGTTTTTTTGCATAGGATTAAGACTGGGTATATTTTCTACATTCTTATAGTTTTCTCAGGGGCACTTCTCAAAGTACACATTAGGAATCAAACCCTACTATTTTAAAGTCCCCACCACTTTCTCGCAGCTAGCAAGAGCAGAATTCAGTCCTACTTCTGAGGCCAGAATAATGACAAAAAAAAAGTTATTATGAGAAATAATGACTAAGAAAAATAATCTGGTAGAAAATGGTAAAATAAGGCAATTAAAAGTCAAATAAGTGAAAGTCAATATTTCTGTACTTTTAGATAGGCTTTTAAACATTTAGAATGATAATGAATATATTATATTTATTCTAGAACTTCAAAATTATTTCATCTTTGTAGTACTAAAAAGGAGATATTATCATTTGAAACAAAAGTTACATCCTATATACATTTTCATAAATTTTGTTTTTTCACATTTTCAAAGGCCCCATTTATCTGTAGGAGTGATAATGTTATTTGTATTATTGGCTACTTAATATACACATGCAGCAATATAATTCAATAGTCATCTAACTTTTATGAATATTTCATTGTATTTTCACATTAAATGGTGAAAGCCTGGTCTTGAGAGAGTGAAACTTGAGGAACAAATACTGAAAATATGCTGTTAATTTCACTAGTGTGCTACAAGTTTATGGGTCTTTTCCTTTAAAAGTTCTCACCCAACTGAATTCCTACTATGGACTAGCAAGTAAGCGATTATCAAGAGGGAAAGAACAGAATTAAAGAAAATGGAAAGCTCAGTTAAGAAGTACAAGATACTTAAACTCACCAAGAAGAGACCACCAGAGAATCATGAGAGATTTACCAAATTGTCAAGGTGCAGCAGTAGGGAAAGAGCCAGTGGTGGGAAAGGTAGTGTCTACTAAATAAAACTCCTTCTAGGGGCACCTGGGTGGCTCAGCTGGTTAAGCGTCTGACCCTTGATCTTGGTTCAGGTCATGATCAGGTTCGTGAGATCAAGCCCAGCACTGGGACTCTGGGCATGTAGGCTGATTCTCTCTCTCCCTTTCCCTGTGGTCTACCCACCCCACAAAACTCCTTCTGTTTTGGCAGCTGCATTCAGTAGTACCTCAGTGGGTAGGTTTAGAAATGTTATAATTTCAGGATATATACTTACATAATGCATATACTTGTATCTGCACCTTTCTAGTTTAATAAGGAAAGAACAAACAGGGGGAAAATGTCGGGCATTCTAATCAAGGTTTGAACAAAATGCAATTTTAATGTGGAATGTCAGCAGTGAAAAATTTTATGAATAATTTGTATAATTGTATGTCTCTAGAGTAGATTTATAATTAACCACTTTTCTTAATATCCTTCATGCTTGCAAACTGCTCCCTAATGAATGGTTGGACAGGCAGGAGGACTTCTCAGGAAGAATAAAAGAGATGACCAACTCTACAAGGATTTTTAAAGATTCTGGAGGACCTCAGACATTCATTAAAACTGCTATGGTCCTATCTCTGCCGGAGTCCCTCACTGCGTAGGGAATAATATGGACTGCCATGGGGCTCCAGAATCACGTCCCAAGCAAGATCCTCTTGCAAGGTAAAGAACTGTAGATTATCCCAAAGCTATCATAAATTTATGACTGTATTATTTTCATAAATTTTTGGTACCCACAACACACTGTAAAGAATGTTAATGCCTTTACTGACAAAAGAGGAAGCATCCAGACTGGCATCATGATGGTAACACATGGGGACAGAGCAGAGACAATCAGCCTGGAAATGGGAGCCTCTGAAATAGGACTGCCTAGACTTGAATGCTGGCTCTGCCTCTTAACTAACTGCATGACGTTGGGCAAATTACTTTTCTATCCTTCAGTTTTCTCATATGAAAAATGAGGATAATTACCTCTGTTACAGGGTTGTTGTAAAAATTAACATGGGATAACACAAATAAAATGCTTAGAACAGTGCCTGGCATGTTAACATCCCTCAGTGAACGTCAGTAAAGTCTTACAGCAGATAGAGTGGGGACTGGCCAGCGTGCAACAACGTAGATCAGCTGACCAACAAGTATTGGTGGGTAGACTTCATTCCTTCCCTCTAACTGAAAACAACTGTAAGATTTCTAGGCTTGGTACCATATTAGAAAAATCACGTTTGGAAGCCAAATACCATGGTCTTCTCCCTAACCAACCTAATAACATGCAAATGAAACCTCTCTGTAACAAGGAATAAAATCTTTCATGAGGAACTATTACCAGTATGCATTTCACGTCTCCATTGCATTTCAAATATAATTTCAGATTCTGTTTTTTTAAATTTGTGTTTGTTCACAGGTTACACTGGTTCATACAATTAATTACATTCTTCAAAACTGATCTTATGAGAAAAATATAGGAATGTTACCATTTACCCTTACCAAGATGCTAATGTAATGTGACCCTTCTTAATGTGTGATTATGCATTTCTATTTCTTGAGCAATTAAATTAACAATTAAAACCTTAGGTAAGCTTCAGAAAAAAAAATACCCATTAAGTTATATTAAAACTTAAGATTTCTGCTGGTTTGCAAGTTTTTTCTTTTAACATTATGTTGTATCTATATTATTAATCAGAAATATCTTTGCCTGATTATGGAATACAGTTTGTTGAAATAGGAGTGTTATGGATGTGCAGAACAAAACAGACAAGCTGACAACAAAAATTCATATTGCCAAAAGATAACATCTGTGAAAATTAATTTCAAGAGACTCCTACCACTAATTTGGTTGAGATCTTACTGGACAGATTTCAGCCCACATCAACTTGACAGTGCACTTGCAAATGAACATAAAGGAATTCATAAAAACAATGGCACGAGTGGAACTGTATAATGTACCAGTGAGCACCATTTATCATCACATTACCGTAACCCTCTCTGGTGAGAGATGAGGAACTGCTCCTCCAATACCTTCTTCTAGAAATTGGCTCTTTTCCCAGCCTTTTTTAATTCTCTTAAGCTTTCGGCTTATACATGGAAGGAGTAAAATGATCTTACCCAGAATTACAATTGAGGGCAAAACAAGAGCAAGAACAAAGTTGGGTGGGGTGTAAAACCGGTAGTATTCTTCTTCAAAAGCTCGTTTCCATCCATAAATTAAAACATGGAAAGTACTAATGAGCAGAGCGACATATCCAAGGGTAGACTTGAGTAGAGAAAGAAGAAAAAGAAACAGAGAATAAGGAACAAATTATTCAAACTCATAAATTAACCTACCCAGCACCACCATATTTATAGTGTGCTAAAACTATATCTTAAATTAGTGAACTACTCTTTGTTCTCTACAGAATTAAATAATTATAATATTTCCACAGATTTCACATATATTTATTCATGTGTTTGCACATCTTGGTTTATAGAAATAAAGCCATATTGCATATAGTCTAATACCCTATTTTATTATATCAAGAATCTTTTCCTCATCATTAAATACAAAAACATGACTCAAATGCTATATAATAACTTACTGAAAGGATGTGTTATAGTTCACTTAGTCAATCCTTTTTGTTGATCATTTACTCTGTTTCCAACTTTCCTCTACCATAAGCCCTTTTCTATATTTTGGTTTATTTCTTTAAAACTTCTTTCTTCTTTTTTTTTTCTTAAGATTTTATTTATTTATTTGACAGATAGAGATCACAAGTAGGCAGAGAGGCAGGCAGAGAGAGAGAGAGAGAGGAAGAAGCAGGCTCCCTGCTGAGCAGAGAGCCCAACATGGAGCTCATTCCCAGGACCCCGGGATCACGACCTGAGCTGAAGGCAGAGGCCTTAACCAACTGAACCACCTAGGCGCCCCTAGAACTTATTTCTAAAAGGGGGATTACTGGGCTTTCCTTATGGGTACTGATGAAAACTGCAAAACTTCTTTACAAAGGTTATCCACATTTCCACCAGTTGTGGATATTTAAAAATATGTGTATGTGTGTGTATATTATATATACATACAAATATACATACATAATAAAAATTAAGTGCTAGAGAGCATTCTCCTCCCCCACATCCTTCCCCACATATATATATTAGCTGAGGGTAAACATGAAAAATCTTATACTGTTAGTATGTAATAGGAATAGCATTTCAAACATGTGGCTTTATTGACCACATTAAATGAAATTATTAAGAGTACTTTTGTTAAGCGGGTCATAGGTGAAAATCTAAAAGGTCAGCATTAAGGGCTCCCTAAATTATTACGCTTGATTGCTTACTTTGAGAAACAGTCTCTGTAATATCACATCGGTCTAATGATGTAATGTCTAACTTCACTGGGCAAGGATCGACCCTCCAGCAGACAGTTGTTCTGTTTTGCAGCCACTCATCTCAGTTTAATGATCACTTGCCCCCATCTAACACCTTTTCTCAGAGGGCCTTCTGTCTCTTTTCAAGTGTTAAACTGACAGTAGGAAAAGTGTTTTAAGGAAAAATGAATTTAGGCAGGGAGATGCCCTTAACTTGAACAAGCTCTTTAGATGACTTGAAAGAAAAAAAAAAAAGCTCAAGTAAATAGGCACACACAAAACAAAACAGAATTGAGTGTACTGTGAAATGCCAGTTCACCCACATATTTTGCTACAGATCATTTGGATACAACCAATACTGACTTTTTGATAATATAGGTGGGGTCTGGGGTTGGGTTACACATTTTACAAATATGTATATTTATTAAATAAATCTTACTGAAGGAGGTGAATATTTATTAAAGAAAAAACAAAAAAAACCAGTGCTGTTTTGAAAGACCTTTGTATATATACAACTAATACTCAAAATACATATATGAACAAGAATCATAAGGCTGGTTGCTTGTCATAATCCATTAGCCCAGTCACCTAATTTGCCACTGTTTGTGTCTGTGTGTTTACACACACATTTCTTTTACAATATTCAGACTGACCTCTCCCCACTTGAATTCAAATTAATGAGATTTTTCTAGACGGATCAAAGTGACTCAAAATATAAAGTAACTCTTTACTCATTGGTCGAGTAACAAATTGACTTTTGGCACTGAACTTTATCTAAGCTTACCTATCCCCACCTTCATTTTTTTCGAAAAAAAATTTTTTATTTAAAAAAAAAATGAACTTTAGTCATAACATAGTAGGCAGTGCTATCAAAGTCTTCTAATAGAACCCTGTACTGGCTTTTGCTTACTAAACCAGAACGGTCCTAGGCTGGCTTCTAGCAATTTTTACTCCCTGAGCTAGATGCATAAATGTAGCCCCAAAGGCACTCTTTTATAAGAAGCATATTTAAAATTAAACTGTACCTAACACTTAAATTCTATGCCGCCCAACCTCTCACCAAAAAACCCCACGTACCTGAATAAAACTGAATTCCCTCCAGTTTAAAGCATTGCTCACTGACGGGATAGAGGTGACTGCCAGGAGGGACAGTAAGCCAAGGCTCATTATGCCAAAGGAGATATACATTTCAATTCTCCAGACTTCTTCCTCGTTCCAAGAGTTTTCAATATTTGCATGAACCTAAGGAGAGCAAATGTGAATTTCCTTTATTTGGCAGAATAGTCACAGATTCAGTACAGTTTCACTCTTGGCATAATAAGAATACCTCATATATGGACATATTTAAGCTGTATTTTTTCAATTTAACAGCCTGCAATGGAGAACCTATTACCGGATGGTATTGTGCCGGGTGTGGGGAAAAGAGAAGGGAGAGTTAAATAGAAGGAGGTCTAAGAGTCCCTCTTTCCTTACATACTTGCGAGGGGGTGGGAAAATCTGCCACCTACGCTGTCCTACATCACAGTTACAGGGAGTCTGGAGTCCCAAGGCCAGGAATGCCAAGTGGTTGGTTCCAAGGTGACAAAAAGAAATAAGTACTGGCAGTTAGACTTAGTTTTGAGGTACTTTTCTAAGTTGGTTTAAACTCAGTTTGGGACGCCTGGGTGGCTCAGTTGGTTGGGCAGCTGCCTTCGGCTCAGGTCATGATCCCAGCGTCCTGGGATCGAGTCCCACATCCGGCTCCTTGCTCGGTGGGGAGCCTGCTTCTCCCTCTGCCTCTGCCTGCCATTCTGTCTGCCTGTGCTTGCTCTCTCCCCCCCACCCCTGATAAATAAATAAAATCTTTAAAAAAAAAAAAATAAACTCAGTTGAATATTTTGGGTACATCCTGGCTTTAGATCAACTTAGAATCCGGAAGAGAATTTCTAAATTACGTCTTTATCTTCCTCTCTCACTTGAACAATATTTGTATTTACTTTACCTCTTTTTTTCCTCCTTTCTTTTCCTCAGGAAGCTGAGATTTCCCTATGGATAAAGTCATACTGAATGCAAATATTTTTTCTCTTGAATTGGCTCATTGATAAATTTTTCCAACTGTCCAATTGCCTCATTCCTCTATAGTACTTTTCCAAATGTCTTTTCCTTACACAGATAATACATATATAATCAAGTCAGACTTGATAACTCCGAATGTGTGGCATTCTGTATAGAGACTGCTTTCAGAATTGTCTATTTACATGTGATGGTATAATTAGAGTATAAATCAAAGGTTGGACTCCCTGGGCTAAAGCTTTATTTATTTTTTAAAAATACTTTATTTATTTATCCTTGAGAGACAGAGAGAGAGAGGGAGGCAGAGGCAGAGGGAGAAGCAGGCTCCCCATGGAGCAGGGAACCTGATGTGGGACTTGATCCCAGAACCCTGGGATCATGACCTGAGCTGAAGGCAGATGCTTAACTGACTTAGCCACCCAAGTGTTCCTAAAGCTTTAAATATCTATTCATGCATAACAGATTCTAACTTTACACAGTTTCACTCTCTCCAGTTGTAATTAACCAAACAAATGAAATTAAAAAAAAAAAAAAAAGCTAGTTCTGAGCATTAGGCCTCCAGAACAATCATACCAACATCCTGAAAAAAGCCATAGAGCTCCTCTGTGAAAAAAGGCTCTTATTATCTTGTTTTATGTCTATACCACAATACAGAACAGCAACATACCTCAGTAGACCCAGAGCTTCCAACTTGCACCTATCTGGCCTCCCAATTCATTCATTCATCCCACAAATATACTTTGTGCGTGCCTTACTGTGTGCCAGGCATAGTTCTAGGCATTAGGTATCTATCAATGAACAAAGCAGACAAAGGCTCCTCCTCTCATGAACTTACATTCTGCTGAGAGGACGCAGACAGTAAAGACAATAAACAAGGGGAACATGTGTATTAGGAGGTGGTAAATGCTATTGAAAAAAGTGAGAGTAGAGCAGAGTAGGAGGGTCTGGGGGGGCGGGGGAGGGTGGGGTTGAGGCAGAGGCAGGTGGCAGAATTTAAAATGGTGTCCTGGCTCCGCCTCTGTGAAGAGGTGAGATCTACACGGACTCAGGACCAGTGAGGGAGCTGATGAGGCAGATATCAAAGCCTAAGGATTCAGAGAAGGTTCAGAGAAGAGGTGTTTTTAAAGACACAATAGCTTAAAGGTTATCAACTTACTAATTTTTTTTCCACATTATTTTAGGTTGAAACTGTTGAAACAGCCATAAGTACCTATATACTTGGATCAGGGTGTCTTGGTTCCTTATGAAAAGTAAAGCTCCCATTTGTTTGCGTGCAGTGTCCTCGGCTGTCCCTGGTAAATGCTATGTCAAGTAGCATCAGTGAAACCCCTTATATTACATTTGCTGAATGTGCATTACTGAGGAAAATTACCCTCCACTCCACCACCAAACACCTTGCATGAAGCTTTCTGGGAGATTTTCTTACAGATCTAAGTGTTATAAAGGTTCACATGAGGACCTGAAGCTTCACTGGAGTATTTTCCTTCCTCTTTTTGATAACAAAAGCCTTGTAAATGTACATCTCCTCATCTTGGCTTCCAATCCTGTTTTGTATTTTCAGTGGTTCTAATTTTGTCGCATATGTTTACTGAGAGCTGCCTTATCATTTCACAGAACATGGCCAAATTAAACATTGAAATACCTTTTTAATGCTAAAAGCAATCATTGCAGTCATAACATTAAAAAGAGAGAGAGAGACTGAAAAAACTTACTAACCCTTTATTTCTGTTCTTCTTCTTTAAAGGAAGATGTATAATAGCAGCTTTTATCCTAAATGATTTTGAATCGGCCACACAATTCTTAGACAAAAACACTGTATAAAGAACAATTCTTCCCTCTCCCTAAATATGCCAAAATTTCGATTACAAGTTCTGTAAAATTTGACAGTATTTTAAATCTCGCATTTTACAGATTATACTGGTAAGGAGGTTTACTAGTATCCGATGAATAACAAGCACGTTCCATACCTGCTGATAAGCCATGTTGAGAAACAAGTATCTCTCTGACCTTCTCATTGGTAAGCAGAGGCTGTAGGCAACGTGGACTGAAGCGAAGAAAAAGCTTAGTAACCCAAGCTGTTTTCTGCACTGTAGCCAGGTCTCCAACCAAGGTGGAAATTTCCTATACTTGGTGCCGTAATAAAGCTGATAAGCAGCTGCCAGGAGACCTGCCAGGTATACCAGGGACAGCAAAGTGATGGCAACTATGGGCAAGGTCTTATTCACAATCTCGATAGGAATCTTATAAAAATCACTCTGCTGGTTTCTAGCGTATGGATGAATCACATCTCTGACAAAGGAATAAAGAAAGAAAAACGTGGCTAGGCTTATGGCAACCACCACTGGCCCTCTCCAGAGAGTAAAGAGTCGCAGGGGTAAATTTTCAATCTCCCTAGCTGATGATAATGATCCCAAGTCAACAGGAATGAAATTCAGCTGACGGGCAAGTTCAATAACCTGTTGTCGAGCTTGAATGTTGTTGCTGCATATATAGACCTGTGGCAAAAACAAAAGACTCATCGTTACTGTTGTTTATAAAAATGGTGACGTTTACAAACTTCACTTCCCCTATGGAGCATGTGATGACCTTGAGTGATACAAAAAGTTAAGGAGATAAAGCATTTATTAACATGTTAATCTTTTTATTAATAGGTTAAAGCAGTGTCATAGAAATGACGAAGACCTTGCAACCTATGATGACATGAAAATAAAATGCAGAAAAATCCTGCTGGAACCTGCTGGAAAATTCCAAGTAATTTTCTCAGCCTTCCTCAGGGGAAGGAAGGAGGAGTAAAGAAAGGTTTCTAGAATGTGTGGTTCAGCAGCAGTGGCAAGGTAAGGTCCAGATGGAGTTTGGGCTGCTGGCCATCCACTGCCTGCCCCAGCTCTCACTCCCACAGGGATCAGAGTGCACTTGGCTCCCTGGGGTTCTGAGGACAATATCTAGTTCGAGGATCGCAGTGTTTGTCTCATAGAGGCATTACAAGCACTGTCCTTTATAGACATTCAGCAAGAGAGTAGATGGGCATAGACTCTGGATGGTTAAATCTACAAATAAAAATCTCTAACTTATGTCACGATGTTGTACTATTTATAAGATTTATCTTTGGCTTAAAAACCGATCCACCAAGGGTCTCTGAGAAACCATGAGTAATTTCAAGTTATTATTATATCACTTCATGAATCAGAATATGAAATTCTTTCATCTGTAAATAAGGATACTATACCTGTGTGGAGGAAAAATGGTATTATAAAGCTTGGTTAATTTAAATGTTAAAGCAACCGCCATTATCTAAGACGAAGGTATTACTTCTGTATAATGAAGTGATGGGTGAGGGTGACTTTCAAACTACCCAGACCTCTTTGATATATTATTGTAGCTGGGAATTCAACAAATAACCTGTTGAACAGAAATTCACTGCTGAAGTGAGCCACTATTACTCTCACTCAGGCCTAGAAAAATATTGCCGTTAAGTCTCTGGGTAATGTTTGGGGAAAACAATTCCTAAATATACCCCTGAAGATGTTTATATAAGGACTCTGGAATAGACCACACTGAAATATTTGCATGCTAAAACCTGCATTATGCTGACAATATAGAGCTATTTGGGTTATTAATCTTACCTAACGTTAGCCAGATGAATAACAAAGTCTATATTGTGACACAAATGTTCGTGAACTTCTAAAATGGAGTGGGAAGAATACCTATGTTCTAAAGAAATAAAGAAAAGCATTCTAAACTAATTTATTACAGCTGTGACAATGCTGAGCTTTTCTTAAATTTCTTATTAAAAAACACTGTAATAAAATTTAACTATAAATATAGCCTATAAACTATAAGATTTATTTAAATTTAAATACATTTAATTTATAAACCTAAAATTGTAAATCAAACATTAGTCACAAAGGCAGAAGGACTATGGAATACAAATGAAACTATTTCTGTAGCTCACTTTGAATTCAATTCCCTATTTTTTGTAGTTGTTAAAGAATTAAAATTACCACAATTATGGGCAAAGGATTACATTTAGGTTTCTCCCTAGTTTGTTTGGTGTGTATCCATTCCTAAACTTTGATGGATATCCAAAAGGAAAAAGGATTTAGAAATAGCCTCTGGAAAAGCTGGGAAGTATATAATCATTTACCGGTCTTCCAAATTAAAGACTTGAAAGTGAATGGTTATCATGACCTGATACTGGAGTTCATTTTCTAAGGCATTGAATCTAAGGCATGAACTGTCTTTATGAACAAAAATAATGAAAGTATTTTATCATCATGCTTACCTATAATGCATAACTACACCTTTAAAAGATTTCTAACGTGCACTATTTTGTGTGTTTACTTTTAAAAGCTCTCGTTCCATAAAGGCCTTGATGGAGCTCCCCATCTGCTTTATTTTCAAGTTGAACTACATAGAACCCATACACTAAAAAAGAAACTAAGAAATCCAATCTGCCTCCCCACACAGATTAAAATCTACACTTTAAATAAAACGAACCGCACTATTTTAAATTCCACGAGTAATCTTCATAAAATAAAAAGGCACTTCTACAGCCTTCTTCTTGGGGATCATACTAAGTAGTGTTTCAGACACAGATGGAACACTGTTACCAAATAGCTGCCAGGAAGAAGGAGGAGGGAGGAGGTGAGTTGGGGAGATAGAGAGAGATAGAAAAAAGATGTGCTTGTTATTATTTCTATTTTTGAGGAAGCCAGGGGAGATTCAACACAGTGCCTCCCATTATTCGTCAGCCAACTTTGCCCTTTCCTGAATTAGCTGGTTATGACAGGAAAGTCCAAGTAATTTTCTCAGCCTTCCACATTATTTTATCGGGGTAGAAAGGTACCTTTACAAGGTCAGGACATGAATTTTCAGGTGCTCAAACATGGTTTTCAAAAGGATAATCAGTGGAGAGTGAGAATTTCGCTTTTAAATGTATGACATTTGTGTTACTACTTAAATACAAAATACCAGATAAATACCAATAAAACTGAGGATTGAGAAGTACAAACTTCCAGTTATGAAAAAGTCAGTCATGGAAATGAAAAGTACGGCATTGGGAATGTAGGCAATAATACTGTGATCTTGTGTGGTGACAGATGGTGACTGCCCTTCTCGTGGTGAGTCCCGAGTGGTGTACAGAATTGTCGAACCATGATCTTACATAGGTATGTTTGATCTTACATAGGTATGTTTCAGGTGAAACTAATAGAACACTGTATGTCAACTCTACTTCAGTTATTTTAAAAAAAGAAATTAAAATTTAAAAAATTAAAAATAAAATACATACCTGCCGGCTGGCATCCTTGGGTCCTAACTGAAGTGCCCAAGCCGAGACAACATTAAAGCCTTTGACAATCAGGGAATCCGGGAATAATGAAGCCAAATATTCAGCATTGGATTCTGGGTATTGGTTTATCCTCATGTTATTGCTCACATCAATCAGGATTTTGCCCACAAGCAGATGTCTGAGGTCCCAAAGGGAGGTGTAATGTTCTCTATGTATAGCCACAAATATTATATTTGTTTTTGTGAGAGCATCTTCGTGATGAGTGACATCTACCACATGAGGGAAAAATTCGGAAGCAAACTTGGGATTTCTGCTTCCTATAACTACATGATAGCCACACCTAATAAGTCGAATCGTCAGCGATTTGGCAAAATCCCCACTTCCAATTACACCCACAGTGACCTTCCTTGCATCTTTGATACCATTTATGCCATTCGGCAAAAAAGTTTCGCTAAGGTTCTTAGGGCTTCCCATCATAGAGATCGATTCCATGATACAAGCACTTCCAAGATCTCCAGAGATATCCTAGGAGAGAGAAAATAAAATCCTCATCAATTACCAATGACCAATCATTCATCCTCTTCCAGACATCATAATAATACCCCTCATTTCTGGAGGTAAAATATTTTGGCAAGCTCTAAAAACTAGAGCCCAGTGAGACACAATTTGTAAGCTGAAAGAGACTGTCAGAGTAGAAAAATGAACTGTCACAAAGTTGATGTGCTAAAGTGGGGCTTCTAAAATTTTAATATACACATGAATCACCCGAGAATCTTGTTAAAATGCAGATCCTGATTCAGTAGTTCTGGAGTGAGGTCCATGATTCTCCCTTTCTAACAAGGTGATGCCAGTGCTGCTGGTCTCCTGACCTCTCTTTGAGCAGCAGAGCACAGAAGGCAAGAAACTAAAGTTTTCACCTAGAATTTTAAAAAAAATTTCTAAAAACAAACTTCTACCAAGTCAAGTGGGTCAGAAGTGGCCAGTCAGAAATGCCACTAGAGGTGGAGGGGACAGTGCTAGCGTGTGAGGGTATGTATAACAATAGAAGACACAGAGGCCACCAAAAAACTCCATTTAAAACTGGCTTGAGGGGCGCCTGGGTGGCTCAGTGGGTTAAGCCGCTGCCTTCAGCTCAGGTCATGATCTCAGGGTCCTGGGATCGAGCCCCGTATCGGGCTCTCTGCTCAGCGGGGAGCCTGCTTCCTCCTCTCTCTCTCTGCCTGCCTCTCTACCTGCTTGTGATCTCTGTCTGTCAAATAAATAAATAAAATCTTTAAAAAAAAAAAAAAAACTGGCTTGATTCATTCAGGGTGGATTCTATAAATTGTCCTAAATACCTCAATAGCTAAGGAGTGACTTTATTATTAAATGAGAATAAGATAAATTGGTTAATAAAAAATGAACCCCCTGGCATTTAAGTAATATTTTAAGAAAAACAGGCTTCAAAATATAACAAGGATTAATTAAATACCACTGACTTCTATCATTCACTCTATATTCTATATTTATTGGGAAAGACAGTTTTCCAGTGAAAAGGGTTAGCAATGTTTTTATGGTCTTACATTACACAATACTTATGAAGGCTTTTCCTTCCCCCCTTTATTTATGGGCTTCATAGAATACGATGCACTTCTGTTCCCTGAAAAAAACTGTCAAATTCTCTTTTACTTAAGTGACTAACATCTGAAATGTTGATGTTTGTAATAACTTGCTCAAGAAGACCACATCAGATGGCCATGAATCAGTGTCGTTGTTGGATCTGAACAAAAAATACTCTTCCGTTCCATTCCCGTTATACAATTTCTTTTATGCTTGCAGCAGATGTGGCTCACCACAGAGGACTTAATGGATTTTACAGGAACAGGTAGAATGCTTCAAAAAACCCGTTTTGGGGATTTTTCCCAAGAGAAATTTAAAATTTCGACTAGAGACAGAAAAACTCAACTTTTATCGTACAAATGGATCACAATGGCTCCAAAAAAACCTGTTAAACCCATCTTCAGGAAAATAATATTACCTAATACTCATATAGCACATTCTGTGTGCCAGCTGTTTGTGCTTTTTTGATAACCAACTAAATCCCACAACCACTCTATGAGATAGATGCTAATATTGTCATGCCCATTTAGAAGATGAGAAAACTGAGACACGCAAGAAATGACTAATTAATTTGTTCAAGGGGATGAGTGCGAAAGTCAGGGAGCCGGGATTAGAACCCAGGCAGTCCAGCTAAGGCACGTGTCACTTTGGTGCAGGTAAAGAATTTAAGAAAGGGGTTTTTCTTTGGGGAGATGTGGGAGGGGTGGGCTGGAACAGTGATGGTTGTGCTCGGGTAAATATATTCTCCGTCTCTGGCCGTGGTTCACTCCTCAGCATTACCTAGTGATCTTAGGGAAGGAGGAACTCAGATCCTAGGAAAGGAGAAAACACACTATTTTTTAATCTATTACACGTTTCATTTCACACTTTTCAAGACAGAAGGGGTGGTAATTATCTGCTTCCCATGCACTCAGAAAGCCAGGCAGAGGTCAGAGGCACCAGAGTAATAGAAACCATCAACATCCTCCTAGAGGTATCATGGGCTCTCTTGGGAATCAAGAGGAGTTAAAGGAACCAGAAGTCATTAAATCAATGCTCATTTTATTCAACGATCCAAGGTGAACTGGCCAACTTACCCCTCATTGTAGATGTTGCCTAAGGGGTGAGAGAGTTACCAGACTCACACACAGGAACCCAAGTGTCCCACCTATACCCCAGCTGGAACTCTGAGTAGAGATTGTGGCATCTCCCCAAAAGAAGAATTGCCCCATTGGCTTTCAAACACACAGCAAGAAGAGCACGAGGTTTGCTCACTCTGCCTGGTGCTCTGGGCGTCACAGCAGGTCCTACCCCTTGAGCAAGTGGAGAGGCAGAATTGTAGTCTCAGAGCTGCTTCCTCCCAAAGGGGAGAACGGCTTTCTAGAGCAGTGGTTCTCAACTCCAGCTGCAAACTGATGTGACTGAGGAGCTTTAAAACACAGTGATACCTAGTCACCTCCACCTGGATTTTTGTTTAAGTGGTCTGGAGTCCAGCTTGGGCATCAGGATTTTTTTTTTTTTTTTTTTTAAGATAATCGGGTGTTTTAACGTTTGAAAACAACTCTACTAAAAGATTCAGGATTCAAGCCAATACTTAGTTTGGTATTTGGAAATAACAAATGCAGCTCTTTGATCCTCAGTTATGCTCATTTTTGCACTGTCGCTTGTAATAATGAAAAATAACACTAATCAGAGAGTAACAGTTGCCACGAATGCAGGAAGCTGAGGTAAGGCCTGCCACCCCTCCTCTTCTCCTCCTCTGGCAGAAGCAGCATCAGAAGGACCACTCACTGTTTTGCAATTTCCCTTTCTCCACTTTCGGGAAAGGTCAGTACCATTCCTTAAAATGTGTCATCCCACTGCACAGGATACTTTGTTCCTATTGTTTCATAACATGCAAAATGGTCATAACATCCCAGAATGGTCCAGAGATGATATCTTATCTTTCTGTCTGACAAGGGGCTCCAGCTGTCCAGGCATCAGAGGCCCTGCTGATTGGAGGGAATGGGTTTCCAAGTGGACTGACTTGCTTTAGAATGCTGCCTACCAAACTCCCATGTGAATTTGATCACCTGAGATCTTGTTAAAATGCACATTCTGATTCTCTATGTTTGGCATAAGGCTTCAGATGCTGTGTTCCTCCCAAGCTCGCAGATGCCCCTGGTCCTACTGGTTTATGGGCCACACTCTGACTAGCAAGGCCCTAGAGTCTCTCTACCTTTTCATTGGATGCTATTCCCAGGTAATACAGACTAAAGAATTGAGAGGACTATGGGATTTATGGAAAGTTCTGTTTTTGAAGTATTGAGGAAAAAGGACAGGCTTTGGCTTCGGGAATCTCCTTGTTTTCTGTTTCCTTTGTTACATGGAAAACAAAGAGGTTTTACTTGACTCCAGCAGTCCAATACTAAAACACCTTTGTTTCCAAGTTTTAAAGCTATATAATAATAATAATGTCACGACTTTATATTTAACACTGTGACACTTCAACTTTATGAGCTTGATTTAAAAGTGTGATTTCAGTGGCACATGGGTTCCTTGAAATTTTAAGATCCCAGTTTTCTTGAATGGCCATTTGACCTGCTGTTTGCATTTAATCAAGTATACCATCAGGGTCAAAGGCTTATACTCAGCTACATGGCCTCCTAAGATTTTGTTTAGATGGGTTTCGTTGACATTCCTCTGGCTGAATGGCAGCTGTTATGCTATATAACTAGAGCCTAATTTGTTTCATATACAAACATCCAGGGCATTAATTTTTAGATGATAATAACTCTGAAAGGGACTGTCCTCAGAGATCTAGATGACATCTACAACCTGATCATTTAGAGAGGTCAAGAAACTGTAATCCCCCAGGGCCACGAGATGGGGTAAGTATATTTTTGACTTTGCAAGGCCACATCCGAACCTTTCTTCTCCTCTCCTACAGACACTCAGCTCCTTTGAGGTTTGGGGAAGCCTCATAAAACCTCCCTCTAAGCACTGCTATCATCTACTGACTTCTAGCTTACTCTTGATCACTAGTGACTTTGACATACATAGTTTTACACACATAGTGTTCCTCTCTGTGCCAGCCAAGAGTTATCCTTCTCCAGGATGTCTTCATTCAAATGGATAAGGCATTCAACCTCATGGCCTCTTGTTTCCAACAGTATTCATCAAAAACAATTCATCTCTGCTCACCCCACTCATTCACTTTCTGACATCTCCAAACACTATCTCGGAGCCTTCCAATAATCTTAGTCAAAAAGTTAGTGATGATTCAAGTTAGCAGAACAGACCTGATGCTTTGACCCACTATTTTCTCACTCTCCATCAACCTCCTCCTGATTTCTCTTTACCCACCCTAGACTCCATAGCATATGGTTATGGTCACTTGCTTAAAAAGATCAACTCTAGTTCAGGACTAAATGCTTGTGTTCCCCCACAACCTGCCACCTCAAATTCTACTAAAATCCTAACTTCCAATGGGAAAGTATTAGAAGGTGTAGACTTTGGAAGGCGATCAGATCATGAGATTAGGACCCTCTCAAATGGAATTAGTGTGCTTATAAAATAGACCTTAGAGAGCTCTTTCTATCTTTCTGCCACGTGAGAAGAGCAAGATGACAGTCTATGAACCAGGAAGTGGGTCCCCAGCAGACACGGAATCTGCCCTGTTAATAAGAATAAATATTCCTTGTTGTTGAATGTATCAAAAGATGTGAGGTCCAAAAGAGATGTACTAGGTTTATAGGTAAGATCCCTCTCTTTGCTGATCAAGACAGGGCAGTAAGTGTGTAAGTAATAGGTCAATGTCATGGTTACCGATGGAACACAGAATGAACGCCTCTCCTGATGTTCTAAGTCCTTTTTTGAAACTGCAGTCCTAATCTTTCCAACTTCTGAGGTACCTTCCTTCTCACCTTCCTTACTCATTTATGATCCTTTCTTTAAAAATGTATTTTGCTTCATCTGTGCTACGTTTTCAGTATTAAAATATAATTATGCTCGTTCACTACAAGTACATTTCCCATCTCACCAGTAAAACAAAAAGTGACTCAAATACAGCTTTTCATTTCTTTTTTGCACAGTTAGCTCAATTTATCATTGTTTATATTGTTTCAACCTTCTCCCACCCCCCCAAAAAGACTGACTAGCTAAGTGAAAGAAATGGCAAATCATTTCTAAAGAGACTGCAAGATGTCTGGGATGGATATTGTTCTTCTGTAAATAGCCTTTAAGCTTGGAAACAACAGACAGGAGAGATGCAAAGTAAAAACAAAAAACAAACAAACAAACAAACAAAAAACCAGACTCACTAAAAGAAAAAAAAAATAAACAGAGGAGATCAACACAACCAAGAAATAATAAGGGTTAAAAGGCTGTATGGGGGTGGGGCCGGGTAAGGCGGCTGGGAGGAGGTGGTTTGGAGAGAATTTTAAGGGTTCCCAGTAGTGGGGCTCTTACTAGCACTCAGTCTTAATCTTGAGAGTGGGGGAAGGGGCCGGAGTTCAAATCCTACTTCTCCCAGTTTCATCCATTACAGTGATGAGTGATAATTAACTATGGCTCAGAATAAGTTATTCCATCTAAGAAATGAACTGCCTGAGGAGTAAAAACTGACACCAATCCTTCTCTGAGGAAGGGGTGGGTAAGATAATAAACGGAAATCTCTGGACAAAATTTTCTTTATCGCTCTGCTCTATTTTAAGAGCAAGATTTTTAGGGCATAATTTTCAACAAGTTTTGGCTGAGGCTGAACACAGGGCTTAAAGATAATTTAGGACACTTCAAAGAAGAGGTCAATTACCTCCGAACACATAATGGCCTAAACACACCTGGGTCGCATAATTGGCTAATAAACAAAATGACTATTGGAAATACTTTTTCGCAAAGCCGCGCTGCATGATATTCTGGGAGATGAGCTGTGTGAACCCAAAGTGGTAGCTGGACTATCAGGAAGGCGAAGGTAACCTGCCCGTCCTTTTCCTGTGGGCACATCCGACCTGGGACGTTGTCTCTCCTGGCCTCCTTTTTCCTGGGCCCAATCTCAGGACTTTCTGGGGAGCTTGTGGAAGACCAAGAGGAGTAGAAGGAACAATCGATGAAACAGACACCTTCCCCACCCTTCCCACTCCCCACCTCCAGTGCCCGGAGATCAGTACCGAACCCGCAGAGGGCGCGGAATCCGGGAAGGACCGATGCAGCGTGTGGCGACCACTGCACCTTGACCCTCAACTCCGCCGCCGCCACCTGGTCTCGCGCTCCTACCCGACCCGCTCACCTCTGCGCCCCCCACGCCGGGCTGGGGTGAGCCTGGCGGCTCTCCGGGCGCGGCGCCGACTCCCCCAGGGGCCCGCCCGGGCACCAGGGCCTAGGGACCGCGCCTCCGACCGGCGGCTGCAGGGTGGCTGCCGCGGCGGTCGCGCTCCGGTTGCTTCCCCGCCTCCCCTAGCTGGATCCCGTATTGCTGGAGAGGAGGAGCAGGAGGAGGACGAGGGAGGCGCGCTGGAGGCCCTCCTCGCAGTGACGCGCCGCTAGGGGCTGTGCGCGGGGAGGGTGCCGAGCTCGCAGGCAGACCGCGAACGCCGACTGGAGGGCCGGGCTGGCGGAGGTGGGGAGCGGTGCGGCGCCGGGAATTCGGAGACGTCCGGGAGGACGTGGAGAGAGCCGGGGAGGACTGCGATCGCCGACCCTGGCAATCGGTGCAGCCGGCAGCTTGGCTGCTTCGCTCCAGCTTTGAGTCTCTCCTAGACTGGGAGCTGCGGAGTATCCGCCTCTTGCTTGTGCCCCCCCCCCCCCCCCAATCAGCCGACCCTCAGCCTCCGCAAGGCTCCCCCATGATTCCTTTTGAAGCAGCTCTGGAAAAATCAAGCCCACTTCTCTACTCCACTGCTTTTGTACTGCGTAGTTGCCTTTCCACTCTACACTTTGCTTTTTATTACGCCGTACACTAACCCCACATTCCCTCTTCGATACTCTCAGGTCCTGACAAGTCTCCAAGAAACTGCGCTTTTTTCCCTCTACGTGTTCTTTCCCTCACCTCTACCCACCCCAAACCATCTTTTGTCTGCATTGTGTCCTTGTAATAAAATGTTCAGAAATGCCCTTTCATGAACCATATTGTAAAACTCCCTCAGACAGAAGGATCCTCACAGCCTGCGGACTGCAGATGAGTCTGTTGACTTTGACCTTCACTGTAGCGGGTGCCAAGCTAGCTCTGGAGTTGGGGAATGGAGGGTCATACCGGTAGTCAGGAGAACTGTGTTCCTGGGGAAAGCCACTTCACTCTCAGGGCCGAAATGGCCTTGAATGCCCAGGGGATCTCTGAGCTGTAAGGGCTCTCTAGTTTTGGGATTCTGCAAATTTTCTCCCTGCAGATTACCAAAGTAGTCATGATTTTATCTTTTGCAAGAGATCTTTAGCCCTAAAATGAAAACCAATTTAAGAAAATTCTCAAATTTGGGGAACATTTTTTATGTTAGTAAATTCTCGTTTCAGCAAATTAAGTTTAAAAAATTCTCTCTCCCCGGTGGTTTATTTATTTATTTTTTTTTAAAAAAGATTTTATTTATTTATTTGACAGAAATCACAAGTAGATGGAGAGGCAGGCAGAGAGAGAGAGAGAGGGAAGCGGGCTCCCTGCTGAGCAGAGAGCCCGATGCGGGACTCGATCCTAGGACCCTGAGATCATGATCTGAGCCGAAGGCAGCGGCTTAATCCACTGAGCCACCCAGGCGCCTAGCAGAGTGGCGCAGCGGAAGCGTGCTGGGCCCATATTCCCGGTGGTTTATTAACCAGGAAAAAAAGCCGAGAAGGGGGTCTTGGATCGATCACTGGACAACTGCACTTTCCCCTCTGTAATCCACTCAGGTTAACCTTTGCAAATGCCGCTTTAGAAATACATTGTTTGACTTGACATTTACCCCCTCCCCCACCGCCAAATATTATTAAGGTTTAAAGTTTAGGCATAAGCTAAGCTTTTAGTGATGTTGGGATGTTGACAGCTGGTGAAATTCTTTTTCAAAAAAATTTTTTTGGTAACTGGAAAAAAAAGTTAAATTTTATACCAATTTTTATTTTTTTACTTCAGTACTTCTCTCAGATAATGAAATTAGCATTTTTTTAGCACTTCTGGAGGGCAAGTAGAGGAAATTAATGAATCTTAGTATTTAATGAAAAGTACGCAGCTTTCTCATTTAAAAAAAATGCTATTATATAACTTTCCAAAGGGTTATTTAAAAATATAGCACTTTCTAACTATCCTAAAACTTAAACATGTAGGTACATCATGTATTTTACTTTATTTTAAATGATTGCGATGGTGATTTGTTTATTTATTTTTAAAGATTTTATTGTTTCAAGTAATCTACCCACAAATTGGGGCTCCAACTCAGGACCCAGGGATAAAGAGTTGCATACTTTACTGACTAAGCCAGCCAGGTGCCCTTAAACTGTATATTTTAAATATTTTTAAAAGCTATCTTAACAGTGGACTATCCCCCTCCAACCCAAAAAACAAAAAACAAAAACGAAAACCAGCCAATCAACCAAACAAAATACCACCCAAGTTATATGCAAAATCATTTAAAAGAGAATCAGTCAATAATTTGCCATTTCCAGAAGGAGTATCTGTTTTTCATATTTGAAGTATTAAGACGAACAAATATCATTGATGGAAAATCTCATGTTGCCAGTTATGTCCCCCCAAATTGTTGGCATTGATGGAAGCATGATTCCTTTCAGCTTATTCCAGGGTAACTGAAATTTTTACTGCGGCTTTTGATTTGGAGTTTTAGAGGAAAAAAAAATGATTTTTGCACAATTTTTCCAGGTCATGATGTGCTTCTGAGAAATCTCTACAGTTCCCTGAAGTAGTAATTGATTCCACTGAAGTATAGCAGTAATTTCATTAAATGGATCTCTAGTGGCCTAGAGGTGTTAACACATTTTTTTTCTTTGAAGTTACTGTACAATTGAGTAACTTTAGAATCGTAGCTCCCAAAGTGTGGAACTCCAAGCGCTAGTCCCTCAAGATGTTCCTACAGTAATTCATTCACTGCAGAAAAATTTATTGAGCTCCTACTATATCCCCTGGCTGGGGCCCTAGAAATAATGGTGAAGAACACAGATATATATGTCCTGTTAGAATTTAGTTTGGTTGGGAAAAAAAGTTACTAAGCAATTGCAAATAAGATTTATACAAATTTGTTTATGCAAGTAAAATAATATAAATCATGATGAAAACAAAAGACTTCGAGATAAATAATAATAATGTTTTCATTTTAGAGATTCATGATTAATATTAATGGTTTAGAGCCGCAGAATTTCTACTGTAAATACATTTACTTAATTTATTCCCCTAAACCCTCAAATTTGTTTTGAGCAATGAAATTCTGTGAAGAATACTTATTCATAAATTAGAACCATTTTTCGTGAAACTGCTTTTTTGAAACCAAGGGATCCAAAGAAAATACATTTGTCAATGCAGATTCATATATTTTAATAGATTAATAAATATACATAAATGTGTTTGAAATAGGTTTTGTTTGAAGACAAATGATATAGAAACACAACTACATTCATATATTTTAATAGATTTATAAGAATAAATATATTTTTATGGATATTGTCTGAAAAAAAGAAATTCTTATAAATCTATTAAAGTATATGAATGTGCATCCGTATAAAACAGGTATTTTTGAGTTAACATGGTTTTATAAACATATTTCTATATATCAACATGATCTAGATACTTGTAATTCTTAATCACTCTGTGGTCCATAATATTAATATACAATAATTTTCTATCTTAAGCTTTAGGAAAATACATTTTCTGATGCTTTTATTAGTAAAACTAACACTGCTTTAGTTTCTTTGAATGATTTACTTTTGGGGGTAATAAGTGGAGGGGAGATTTCCTTATTAAACATTTAAAATATGTAATTTTTAAAAAAGATTTAAAAAAAATTTTTAATGATTTTAGTTATTTATTTGAGAGAGAGAGAGAGAGAATGAGAGGAGAGAGGTCAGTGGGAGAAGCAGACTCCCTGCAAAGCAGGGAGTCTGATGTGGGACTCAATCCCAGGACTCCAGGATCATGACCTGAGCCGAAGGCAGTTGATCAACCAACTGAGCCACCCAGGCGCCCCTAAAAAAGATTTTTTAAATTATTTTAAACTTTAAATAAACCTGCCCCAGGGTACAGGTCTGTGAATCATCAGGCTTACACATTTCATAACACTCACCATAGCACATATCCTCCCCAATGTCCATAACCCAACCACCCTACCTCTACCCCTCCATGCCCCAGCAACCCTCAGTTTGTTTTGTGAGCTTAAGAGCCTGTTATGGTTTGTCTCCTCCCGATACCATCTTGTTTCATTTTTTCCTTACCTATTCCCCACAACCCCCCACTCTGCCTCTCAAATTCCACACATCAGGGAGATCATATGATAATTGTCTTTCTCTGATTGCTTTATTTTGCTCAGCGTAATACCCTCTAGTTCCATCCACATCGTTGCAAATGATAAGATTTCATTTCTTTTGGTGGCTGCCTAATATTCCATTGTGTGTGTATGTGTGTGTGTGTATGTATATGTGTGTGTGTGTGTGTGTGTGTGTGTGTACACTCACATATACCACATCTTCTTTATCCATTCATCTGTTGATGGACATCTAGGTCCTTTCTGTAGTTTGGCTGTTGTGGACATTGCTGCTAAACATTTGGGTGCACGTGTCCCTTTGGATCACTACGTTTGTATCGTTAGGGTAAATACACAGTAGTGCGAAAGCTGGGTCGTAAGGTAAGTCTATTTTCAACTTTTTGAGGAACTTCCATACTGTTTTCCAGAGTGGCTGCCCCAGCTTGCATTTCCACCAACAGTGTAGAAGGGTTCCCCTTTCTCCACAACCTTGCTGACATCTGTCATTTTTTGACTTGTTAATTTTAGCCATTCTGACTGGTGTGAGGTGGTATCTCATTATGGTTTTGATTTGTATTTCCCTGATGCTGTGTAATGTGGAGCATTTTTTCATGTGTCCGTTGGCCATCTGGATGTCTTCTTTGCAGAAATGTCTGTTCATGTCTTCTGCCCATATCTTTGATTGGATTATTTGTTCTTTGGGTATTGAGTTTGATAGTTCTTTATAGATTTTGGATACTAGCCCTTTATCTGATATGTCATTAGCAAATATCTTCTCCCATTCTGTCAGTTGTCTTTTTTTGTTTGTTTGTTTGTTTTTAATGTTATTTATTTATTTGACAGAGAGAGAGAAATCACAAGTAGGCAGAGAGACAGGCAGAGAGAGGAGGGGGGAAGCAGTTTCCATGCTGAGCAGAGAACCCGATGTGGGACTCGATCCCAGGACCCTGGGATCATGACCCAAGCCGAAGGCAGAGGTTTAACCCTCTGAGCCACCCAGGCGCCCCTGTCTTTTGGTTTTGTTGACAGTTTCCTTTGCTGTGCAAAAGCTTTTGATCTTGTTGCAGTCCCAATAGTTCATTTTTGCCCTTGCTTCCCTTGCCTTTGGTGATGTTTCTAGGAAGAAGTTGCTGTGGTTGAAGTCAAAGAGGTCACTGCCTGTGTTCTCCCCAAGGATTTTGATGGATTCCTGTCTCACATTGAGGTCTTTCATACATTTTGAGTCTATTTTTGTGTGTGGTGGAAGGAAATGGTCCAGTTTCATTCTTCTGTATGTGGATGTCTATTTTCCCAACACGATTTGTTGAAGAGGCTGTCTTTTTCCCATTGGATATTCTTTCTTGCTTTGTCGAAGACTAGGTGACCATAGAGTTGAGGGTCTATTTCTGGGCTCTCTATTCTGTTCCATTGATCTATGTACCTGTTTTTGTGCTGGAACCATACTGTCTTGATGATGACAGCTTTGTAATGTAGCTTAAAGTCTGGAATTCTGATGCCACCAACTTTGGCTTTCTTTTTCAACATTCCTCTGACTATTTTGGGTCTTTTCTGGTTCCATATAAATTTTAGGATTATTTGTATTATTTCTTTGAAAAACATTGATGGCATTTTGATAGGGATTGCATTAAATGTGTAGATTGCTTTAGGTAGCATAGAAATTTTCACAGTATTTATTCTTCCAATCCATGAGCATGGAACGTTTTTCCATTTCTTTGTGTCTTCCTCAATTTCTTTCATGAGTACAGTTTCTTTGCCTCTTTGGTTAGGTTTATTCCTAGGGTATCTTATGGTTTGGGGTGCAATTATAAATGGGATCAACTCCTTAATTTCTCTTTCTTCTGTCTTGCTGTTTGTGTATAGAAGTGCAACTGCTTTCTGAGCATTGGTTTTATATCCTGACACTTTATTGAATTTCTGTATGAGTTCTAACAGTTTTGGAGTAGAATCTTTTGGAATTTCCACATTAAGTATCATATCATCTGCAAAGAGTGAGAGTTTGACTTCTTTGCTGATTCAGATGCCTTTTTTGTCTTTTTGTTTTCTGATTGCTGAGGCCAGAACTTCTAGTAGTATGTTGAATAGCAGTGGTGATAGTGGACATCCCTGCTCTGTTCCTGACCTTAGGGGAAAGCTCTCAGTTTTTCTCTATTGAGAATGGTATTCGCTGTGTGTTTTTTTATAGATGGCTTGATGATATTGATGTATGTACCCTCTGTCCCTGCACTTTGAAGAGTTTTGATCATGAAAGGATGCTGTGCTTTGTCAAATGCTTTTTCAGCATCTATTGAGAGTATCATATGGTTCTTGTTCTTTCTTTTATTAATATATTGTATCACATTGATTGATCTGCAGATGTTGAACCAACCTTGCAGCCCGGGAAAAAATCCCACAGATTGGTTGTGATGAATAATCCTTTTAAGGTACTGTTGTATCCTATTGGCTAGTATTTTGGTGAGAATTTTCACATCCATGTTCATCAAGGGTATTGGTCTGTAATTCTCCTTTTTGGTGGGGTCTTTGTCTGGTTTGGGGATCAAGGTAATGCTGGCCTCATTGAATGAGTTTGGAATTTTCCTTCCATTTCTATTTTTTGGAACAGTTTTAGGAGAATAGGTATTAATTCTTCTTTAACTGTTTGGTAGAATTTTCCTGGGAAGCTGTCTGGCCCAGGGCTCTTGTTTGTTGGGAGATTTTTGATGACTGCTTCAATCTCCTTACTGGTTATGGGTCTGTTCAGGTTTTCTATTTCTTCCTGGTTCAATTGTGTTAGTTTGTATATCTCTAGAAATGCATCTATTTCTGGCAGATTGCCTAATTTGTTGGCAATGTTGCTCATTGTATGTTCTTATAATTGTTTGTATTTCTTTGGTGTTGGTTGTGATCTCTCCTCTTTCATTCATGATTTTATTTATTTGGGTCCTTTCTCTTTTCTTTTTGATAAGTCGGGCCAGGGGTTTATCAATTTGATTAATTCTTTCAAAAATTTGATAAATCTGACCAGGGGTTTATCAATCTTATTAATTCTTTCAAAGAGCCAGCTCCTAGTTTCATTGATTTGTTCTACTGTTCTTTTTGTTTCTATTTCATTGATTTCTGCTCTGATCTTTATGATTTCTCTTCTCCTGCTAGGTTTAGGCTTTCTTTGCTGTTCTTTCTCTAGCTCCTTTAGGTGTAGGGTTAGGTTATTGTGTACTTGAGACCTTTCTTATTCCTTGAGAAAGGCTTATATCGCTATGTACTTTCCTTTCAGGACCACCTTTTCTGTGTCCCAAAGATTCTAAATAGTTATGTTTTCTTTTTCATCCACTTCCATGAATTTTTCAAATTTCCTGGTTGACCCATTCATTCTTTAGTAGGATGCTCTTTAGCCTCCATATATTTGAGTTCTTTTCAACATTCCTCTTGTGGTCGAGTTCTAGTTTCAGAGCATTGTGGTCTGGAAATATGCAGGGAATGAACCCAATATTTTGGTACTGGTTGAGACCTGGTTTGTGACCCAGGATGTGATCTATTCTGGAAAATGTTCCATGTGCGCTAGAGAAGAATTTGTATTCTGTTGCTTTGGGATGGAATGTTCTGAATATATATATCTGTGATGTCCATCTGGTCCAGTGAGTCATTTAAAGCCTTTATTTCCTTGTTAATCTTTTGCTTAGGTAATCTGTCCATTTCAGTGAGGGGGGTGTTAAAGTCCCCTGCTATTATTGTATTATTGTTGATGTGTTTCTTTGATTTTTTTATTAATTGGTTTATATAATTGGCTGCTCCCATGTTAGGGGTATAGGTATTTAAAATTATTAGATCTTCCTGTTGGACAGACCCTTTAAGTATGATATAGTGTCCTTCCTTATCTCTTATTATGGTCTTTGGCTTAAAATCTTATTAATCTGATGTAAGGATTGCCACCCCATCTTTCTTTTGATGTCCATTAGCAAGGAAAAATTGTTTTCCAACTCCTCACTTTAAATCTGGAGGTGTCTTTGGGTCTAAAATGATTTTCTTATTGACAGCATATTGATGGGTTTTGGGTTTTTTGCCCATTCTGATACCCTGTGTTTTTTGATTGGGGCATTTAGCCCATTTATATTCAGGGTAACTATTGAAAGATATGAATTTAGTGCCATTGTATTGCCTGTAAGGTGACTGTTACTGTATATTGTCTCTGTTCCTTTCTGGTCTATTACTTTTAGTCTCTCTCTTTGCTTAGAGGACCCCTTTCAATATTTCCTGTAGGGATGGTTTCATATTTGCAAATTCTTTTAATTTTTGTTTGTCCTGGAAGCTTTTTATCTCTCCTATTTTCAATGACAGCCTAGCTAGATATAGTATTCTTTTTATATAGTATTCATTTTATTCATTTCATATTCATATATAATATTCATTTTTTTCTTGTTTAGTGCTCTGAATATATCATGTCAGTCCATTCTGGACTGCCATGTCTCTGTGGATAAGACTGATGCCAATCTAATACTTCTACCATTGCATGTTATAGACCTCTTGTCCTGAGCTGCTTTCAGGATTTTCTCTTTGTTACCAAGACTTGTAAGTTTTACTATTATATGACAGGTGTGGACATATTTTTATTGATTTTGTGGTGGTTCTCTGTGTCTCCTGGATTTTGATGCTTGTTCCTTTTGCCATATTGGGAAATTCTCTATTATAATTTGCTCCAATATACCTTCTGCCCCCCTCTCTCTTTCCTCTTGTTCTGGGATCCCAATTATTCTAATATTGTTTTATCTTATGGTATCACTTATCTCTTGAATTCTCCCCTCATTGTCCAGTAGTTGTTTATCTCTCTTTTGCTCAGCTTCTTCATTCTCCATTATTTGGTCTTCTATATCACTAATTCTCTCTTCTGCCTCATTTATCCTAGCAATAAGAGCCTCCATTATTTATTGCACCTCATTACTAGCTTTTTTGATTTCAACTTGGTTAGAGTTTAGTTCTTTTATTTCTCCAGAAAGGAATTCTTTACTATCTTCCGTGCCTTTTTTGAGCCCAGCTAGCACCTTGGTAATTGTCATTCTTTTTTTTTTTTTTTTTAAGATTTTATTTATTCACTTTACAGACAGAGATCACAAGTAGGCAGACAGGCAGGCAGAGAGAGAGGAAGGGAAGCAGGCTCCCTGCCGAGCAGAGAGCCTGACATGGGCCTTGATCCCAGGACCCTGAGATCTTGACCTGAGCCAAAGGCAGAGGCTCTAACCTACTGAGCCACCCAGGCACCCCGATACTCGTCATTATGAACTCTAGTTCTGACATTTAACAAATGACCATATTGATTAGGTACCTAACCATCACTACTGCCTCTAGTTCTTTTATTTTTTAATGAGGAGTTTTTCTACCTTGTCATTTTATCCAGATAAGAATATATAAATGATAGAGTAAAATACTAAAAGGGTAGCAAAGACCTGAGAAAAATACACTCTAACCAAATCAGAAGAGACCCGAAACCAGGGGGAGAAGAAAGGGGGAAAAAAAAAAAAATATATATATATATATATATATATATATATATATATATATATTAGATTAGTGAATAGAACAGGGCCACCCACTTATGGGTGTATTCTGGTTTCTTAGAAGAAACTACCTCCCAAAATTTTAAAGAAAGAAAAACTTAAATATATAAAAAAATAAGGGTAAACATGATGAAGGATTGGAATATGACTGTAAATATGGAAATTAAAAAAGATTCTAAAAAAGGAATTGATAAGAGAAGTTGATTGGAAAAAGAAGAAAAAGAGGAGAGAATGTGATCAGGCTGGAGCTAGATTTAGGGTATATTTTGATCTATTTGAAGAAAATATATCCCAAAATTTTAAAGAAAACAAAACTATATGTATACAAAAAATAAGATTAAATACAATGAAAGGATAAAATATAACTATAACAATGAAAATTTAAAAGTATTCTGAAAAGGGTATTGATAAGATAAAATAGTTTAAAAATGTTAAGAGGAAAGAGGAAAAGTTAAAAAAATAGAATAAGAAAAAAATAAAATTAAAAAAATTTAACTTTGCAAGACTAAAGGGTCATGGAGAGAAAGCCATGAGTTCTATGTGTTGCTTTCCCCAGCTCTGGAGTTCCACAGTTCTGGTTGATCAGTGAACTTGGTCTTGGCTGGATGTTTTTGCTGATCTTCTGGGGGAGGGGCTTGTTGCCATGATTCTCAAATGTCTTTGCCCTAGGTGAAATTGCCCCCCTTAACAGGGGGCCGGCTAAGTAATCTGCTTGGGTTTGTTCTCGAGAACTTTTGTTCCCTGAATGCTTTCTGTAGATCTTTGGAGGACTAGAATGAAAATGGCGGCCTCCCAGTCTCCGGCCTAGAGGAGGCAAGAGCTTGGGGCCACACTCCTCAGTGCACCCTCAGAGAAAAGCAGTTAATCCCTCCTGTCTCCCAGGTCTCCAGCTGCACTTGGAGCTCACTCAGCCTGTGACCAAGCATTTCTATCTCTGGTGCACAGACGCATTTGGAGTCTCCAAACCCAGGAGATTTCTGCCACAAGCTCCTGCGCCACTCCTTCCAGAGAAGGAAGGAGGGGGTCTCTACGGATCTGCCACTTGTGGGGTCCCTGCGTGAAGAGCAGTGGCTTGGATCACAGCTTAAGGTAAGCCCAAGCTGAGAGCCCCCACCTCGGTTCTGTCTCTGTAGCCAGCTTTCCCCCTGGGAAGAAGAGCTCTGGGAGCTCTACTGCACTCAGGCACCCCTGATCTTTCTGTGACCCCATGTCCTGAGATGACACTGTCCCTGTGACGGCTCCACACCTGCTTACCCACTCAAATGACATCCCTCAGTGAAGCAGACTTCTAAAAGTTCGGTTTTTGTGCTCTGCTGCTCCACTGCTTGCCAGGAGCCAATCCCTCCCCGCACAGTTTATCTTCCCATGGCTTTGGATTCACTTTTCTGAATGTCCTACCTTCCCAAAAGTGGTCAATTTTCTGTTCCTAGAACTGCTGCTCTTCTATCTCTGTTGAGTTTATAGGTATTCGGAATGTTTTGATAACTATCTAGCTGAACTCTTGCGACCTAGTGCTATTTTAGTTTCCTACTACTCCCATCTTGCTTCCTTGGCTCCAAAGATTTTATTTTTAAGTAATCTCTGCCCCCAACATAGGGCTTGAACTTATAAGATCAAGAGTTGCATGTTCTACTGACAGATCCAGCCAGGCTCCTCTAAAAATGTGTATTATTTTAGAAAATGATAAAAAGTTAAGTGTAAGCAGATTTGATTCTGGATCTCATGGATGACCACCTTATAACTGAGTATAGTCATGCAATTTCCAAGTCCATGTTTTCTGCATTTATTATTGCATTAGCATTAGCATCTAGCAATATCACCCTGTCAAACCTTAGTGGGAGAGCTCTCACAGCTGATGAAAAAAGGACAAAAACCCCAATTATAAAATGGATGAAGGATTTCAATATATATTTCTCCAAAGAAGATATGCAAATGACCAAATAAGACCATAGAAAGATGCTCCACATCACTAGTCCTTAGAGAAATACAAATCAAAAGAGATATCATTTCACATCCACTAGGATGGGTATCATAAAAAAAGTCAGTATCACAATATCAAGTGTTGGTGAGGAAGTGGAGAATTTTGAACCCTCTTACATTGCTGGGGGAAATGTAAAATGGTACAGTTATTTTGGAAAACAGTTTGACAACTCCACTTTTTGGTATAGAAAACATGTCTATAGAAACACTTGCATGAGGGGTACCTGAGTCCCTCAGTCCATTAAACATCTGCTTTGGCTCAGGTCATGATCCCACAGTCCTGGGATCAAGTCCTGCATTGGGCTCCCCGCTCGGCGGAGAGCCTGCTTCTCCCACTTCCACTGCCTGCCACTCCACCTGCTTGTGCTCTCTTTCTGTCAAATAAATAAATGAAATCTTAAAAAAAAAAAACACTTGCACACAAATATTTATTTCAGCATTATTTATAATGCTCAAAAGTAGGAACAACACAATGTCTATTAGTTCTATAAATTAAGGAATGTATAAATGAAAGGTAGTATATCCATATAAGGAATGTGATTCAACTGTTATTATAAAAAGGAATGAAGTACTGATACAGACAACATGGATGAATCTTGGAAAAAGTATGCTAAATGAAAGCTGCCAGACATAGAAGCCCAAATGTTTTATGATTCTATTATATAAGATGTCCAGAATAGGCAAATCCATACAAACTGAAAATAAATTAGCAGTTTCTAAACTTCTGCTTGGTCAGAGTGGGGATGGGGAATTACTGCTTAGTGAGTGAGGGTTTCTTTTTGAAGTGATGAAAATACACTGCAATTAGATAGTAGTGATGGTTGTACAGCTGTGAGAATATACTAAAAACTACTGGATTGTACACTTTATGAGACTGATCCGCTGCCTACTGCACTAAGGAGGCACATTGGATTGTACACTTTATTTTATTTATTTATTTTTAAAGATTTTATTTATTTATTTGACAGACAGAGATCGCAGTAGGCAGAGAGAGAGAAGGAAGCAGGCTCCCCGCTGAGCAGAGAGCCCGATGTGGGGCTCGATACCCAGGACCCTGAGATCATGACCTGAGCTGAAGGCAGAGGCTTTAAGCCACTGAGCCACCCAGGTGCCCCAGATTGTACACTTTAAAAGAGAGGACTTTATGGTATGTGAATTATATGTCAATAATAAAGAAAACAGAGTAATCAGGGATTGTCTCAAAAAAAACCACCCCAAAACCCAAACCTCAATGAATGAGTAAATGTAGACAATTTCTAACAAGCACCCCCTTCAAGTGAAGCCCAAATAATGTTAATCTGTGCACTGCCGTGGTGTATTTCTCAGTTGTCAGAAGAAAAAAAAGTAATGGGAAAAATTAGTCACTTTTCAGCTTATTTTCATGCAGGTATGTTAAAACCTAAAATTCTATAATGTTACTGTCAGTACCATGCCCACATTACAAAGAGTAATTTAATTCCCATCAAATAATATTGTTCTTCATATTCACTTAATTATCTTTGAGCTTTCAGTGAAACCCACTTTTCCCACTTACCAGCTGTGAAACATGGGACACATTGCTCAGTCTGCGGCTGACTGTTACCTCAGTTTGCTCATCTAGTAATGTGTATATTAATAGTGTGCACTTAATATTGGTTGTTGTGAATATTAGAAGAGTCAGTATATGTAAAGAGCCTAGTATTTATTAACTAGGATAAATGCTGGGTATTACTGAACAATTTGCAATTTGTTTTATTTTATCGTTGTGTACATCCTCTAAGCATAAGAAATTTATACCAAGTTTTATGTTTGAATATATTCTTATACTTTTAATAAAAAGCTTAAGTCAACAATAAGGTTATTGAGGGCTTTTCCCCCTTCTTTTTTCTTTAAAAAGATTTCATACTTCAAATTTGGAGAACACTGACTGGTCTAGGATAAACTTTAGCATTTTTTCTCTCCATACTTTATCCACTAGTCTTCCCTATCTTGGTTATTGCTTTTTATTTATTTTTATTTTTAAATAAAGATTTTATTTATTTATTTATTCTTTCATTCATTTAAAGCACACAAGCGGGAGAAGGAACAGAGGGAGAGAGAGAATCTCAAGCAGAGATTCTGTGTTGAGCACAAAACCCAACATTGGGCTCAATCTCACAACCCTGAGATCTTGACCTCAACCAAAATCAAGAGTCATTCCTTAACTGACTGAGCCACCCAGGTTCCCCACAGCTTTTTAAGTCTTAAAATTTGTAAAGGATCAACCATACCCACGTCCAGTTGCCTTGTTCATAACCTAGTGTTTTGATTGTAATACTACCGGATAAGTGAAAATGTCAGCATGTTGCAGTTCAAATTTGTGGACCAGAAGTTAGAATGTCTTCAGTGATTTATGTGAACTTTTGGTAAGTTGCTTAACCACTCTAGGTGTTAGGTAGAGTGTCTTGAAAATAAAGACTGATCCTCAAATCTCCTCAAGGTCTCAAATTCTATGACATTTTTCAGTATTAGCTACTGTTTTGTGATAAATTATCATGCACACCTAGAACTTAATACAGGGATGTGCCTTTCAAAGTGCCTGACTTTCTTGTGGTATCACCCTGTTGGGAGCTGATGGGTGCTCGGCCCTATTCTCATTCTTTGGTATCAGTTTGAATACACAGGTAAATTCTCCAAAGTAGCAGAAGGGAAAATGGTGACAAGTAGGGACTATATGGATTATCTAAAGATTGAAAAATTAACTGGAAAATTCACATTTAGCTGCACAGTAATTAAAGAATCATTTCTGATATTTTTCTATCTTGTTTAACCCATCATATTCTTTTGATGTCATTTTGGGTACCATCTTTACAAGCCGCTGTGTAAAATGTTATAGAAAGCCTTTGTGGTAGCTCGTCTCCAAAGATGGCCTCCCAGTGAATTACACCTTCCAGTATTCATGCCTTGGCGTAGTCTTTCCCCACATTGAATCTGGGCTGGCTCCACATAACAAATAGACCTCAGAAGCGGTGATGCTTTGTGATTTCTTTTTTTTTTTTTTTAAAGATTTTATTTATTTATTTGACAGAGAGAAATCACAAGTAGGCAGAGAGGCAGGCAGAGAGAGAGAGAGAGAGAGGAGGAAGCAGGCTCCCTGCAGAGCAGAGAGCCCGATGCGGGACTCGATCCCAGGACCCTGAGATCATGACCTGAGCCGAAGGCAGCGGCTTAACCACTGAGCCACCCAGGCACCCTGCTTTGTGATTTCTAAGCATAGAACACAAGAAGCCTTGTAGCTTCCACCCTGGTCTCTTAGAACTCTTGTTCTGGGGGAATCAAGTAGCCATTTGAAATTTACCTTGAGACGACCATGCTATGAGGAAACCCAACCCAGACTCAAAGAGAGCCCATGTGCAGAGATTCATGCCTGACCAGACCACCCATTTGAAATGTAAATCATGATTTTTTCTTAAAGATTTTTAAAATTTATTTGACACAGAGAGAGAAAGCACAAGCAGGGGGAGCAGTAGCGGCAGGAGAGGGAGAAGTGGGCTCCCCGCTAAGCAGAGAGCCTGACACTGGGCTTAATCCCAGGACTTTGGGTTCATGACCTGAGCTGAAGGCAGACGCTTTACCAACTGAGGCACCCAGGTGCCCCGAGGTGTAAATCATATGAGTGAAGAAACTATCTTGGATTTCCAACATAAACCTTCCGATGACATCAGCCCCGGCTACCATGTGATGACAAAAGCCTGAAAGACTCCAAATGACAATCACCAAGATGAGGTCAGTGAACTCACAGAACTGTGAAAGGTAGTCAGTTGTTGTTTTAAACCATCAATATTGGGGCAATGTGTTATGCAGGGGTGGATAAACTTGTTTATAGACCAAAATATGTTTACTTTCTTTTTCAATTAATAACACCTATTTCCTGAATCTCTCCTAAGAGCTTTAAAAATACAGCCATTAACAGGGGCACCTCAGTGGCACAGTGGGTTAAGCCTCTGCCTTCGGCTCAGGTCATGATCTCAGGTCCTGGCATCAGGTCCTGGCATCGAGCCCAACAACGAGCCTCACATCAAGCCCCGCATCGTGCTCTCTGCTCAGCAGGGAGCCTGCTTCCTCCCCCCCACCCTCCCCCCCACCTCCCCCCCACTCTGCCTACTTGTGATCAGTCTGTCAAATAAATGAATGAAATCTTAAAAAAAAAAAATACAGCCATTAACATTTTTCTTTCCAGGAGACCATTTCCTTTTTTGTTTTATTATTTAAAAAAAAAAAAAAAAAAAAAAAAAAAAAAAAAGTAATCACAGAGGGACATCTGGGTGGCTCAGTCATTAAGGGACTGCCTTTGGCTCAGGTCATGATCCCAGGGTCCTGGGATGGAGCTCCAAATTGGGCTCCCTGCTCAGCAGGGACCCTGCTTCTCCTTCTCCCTCTGCCACTCCCCCTGCTTGTGTTCCCTTTCTTGCTGTCTCTGAGTCAAATAAATAAATAAGTAAATATCTTTAAAAAAAAAGTCACAAAGACATTATTTCATGTCATTTCATCATTTTTTAAATGCCTGGTTTAAGATGTAGTTTCCAGGAATAAATGAATCATCAACATTACAAATCCTGTTGCTAATACCCATGAAAGAAATCAGCTTTAAGACACAAAACCCAAGGGGCGCCTGGGTGGCTCAGTCCCTTAAGCGGTTAAGTGGCTAAGCTTCTGCCTTTGGCTCAGGTCATGATCTCAGGGTCCTGCAATAGAACTCCCTGCTCAGTGGGAAGTCTGCTTCTTCCTCTCCTTCTGCCTCTCCCCTCTGCTCGCTTGTGCATGCTCTCTCTCACTCTCTCTCTCAAATAAATAAATAAGATTTAAAAAAACAAACACACCGAGTGCTAGTTCTATAAACATAATGTTTGACACTATGACTGTAAAGGGATTAGAGAAAATTAGAAAAGGAAGAGATATAAAATAGGAGTCTATTTTAATCAATTTTATTATTTCTAAAGTTATATTTAACCTATTTGATTTATTTTAAAACACATTTAAGTAAAATTGAAATGTTCTACAAAATGGTAAAATTTTATGACTCTAAATCCAACTATCTCTAAAAAAGATATTACCACTCAATTTTATACAAATGTTATCAAAACTGATCAAAACATTTATAAGTAAAGATTATTTTATACTTAATTTCTTACCTACTCCAAAATAAGTTCTGTTTAGGTCAAAAGGTTAAAATTTAAGTCATATGATAAAGACTAAGATAAAAAAAATCAAATAAGACCAAGGGGAATATTTCTAGTCATATTTCTAGTGGGGAAAGGACTTTTAAAGTTTGAATAAATGGAAGCAATCCCAAAATAAGGACAAAAATAAGGATAAAGGTAAGGAATTAAAGTTTTAACCAAATAAAAGTTAAAGGTCTATGTGTTTTAAAAGCATAAACCGAGGGGAAGTATTTCCTGTAAACTTAACAAAAAATTAACATCAAATATTTAAATAGCTCACATAAATTCGGAAGAGAAGCAAAACTCAGGCTCCAAGAAGTGTGCAAAAGAATTAAATGGACATTTTAATAAAGAAGATATAAAATTGTTAATAAACAGAGACAGTGGGAAAGATTCCATCTACAGGCTCTCTGTAATCTCCTTATTCTTTTCCTGTGGGTTAATTTTGAGCAGGATGAGTATTAAGCAAATCACCAAAGGTTTTACCACTTAAAAGAGCTCTTTAAAATTTGCAGGGAATCTTTGTGAAGGCAAAAAGTAAGAATTAGGCCATTGGTTTAAAAATGCTGGGGACAACATTTCTTTTGTTCTAATCTTTATCATGAAATTATATCATAGAGGAGTTCCCAGGCTTTCTAGTCTTCTATGTATATACTGGGCCTTTTTATTTTCCTAAGTTGTTTTACTGTAGTAAATACAGTGTAGTAAATTTGCTGCTGGAAATATACCCATTTTCGGGTGTTATTACTGTTTTGAGGCTATATTTTTCAGGATTATGTCATTTAGTTAAGACATAAATTATATAAATTAATCCTATTCCAGGTGTATTCACTTAGTTAAGAGGGCTCGTGTTTTATTTTAAAACAGTAACTAATAACTTTTACTTTGCGTGTTTTTTTTCCAAACTGTTAATTTATTCTACAAATATTTATTGAGTGTTCTGTGTGTGCCGCTCTAAGGGGCTGGGACATGACAAGCAAAACAGATTTCTGTTTTCCTGAAACACGTTGGTACTTGGGGCTGTCAATCCAGTGTGTGATAATGCACTGTTCAAAGACACCTGGCTAAGGGGTGCCTGGTCGGCTCAGTTGGTTAAGCCACTGCCTTTGGCAAAGGGCATGATCCCAGCGTCTTGGGATGAGCACTGAGTTGGGCTCCCTGCTCAGTAGGGGATGTGACTTTCCCTCTGTCCCTTTCCCTTGCTTGTGCTCTCTGTTTCTCTCAAATAAATAAATAAAATCTTAGGAAAAAAAAAAAAAGAGGATACCTGGCTGAGCCCTTGAATGGACAAAAGGCAGAGGAGGGGAGTAAGTAAAATTCTCATTTGCACCAATGTGTTAAAAGCGAGACCCTAATTATACTGGGAGAAAAATGGAAAATAAGATACAAAAAGTCATGTCTGCTGATGGTAAGAGCCAAAGGAAAAACAAAATAAGAAAGGGAAATATGGATTGTGGTCAAGAAGGTCTCCAAGGCAACATTATAATAGTGAAAGAGATGAGTAAGAAAGCCATCCAGCCAGCAAGGGAAAAGTGTCCCAACAAGGGGAAATCAAGTAGAAAGACCCTGAGGACTGACACAGGAGCCATGTCCTGAGAGTGGGCCTGCTAGGCTAGAGCATACTGAATGAAATCAGCAGTGGGAGGTGAGGTCAGAGATCTCCAACAGAGAGTGGGATGTGGGGATGTGGGTGGACCTAGACCATGTAGGTCTTTAAAGGCTAATGAAAGAAACTTGGTTTTTATGAGGAGTGAGGTGAGAAAGCTTGGACTATTTTAACGTACTAACTGTGGCTACCATGTTGAAAATTGACTAAAGGGAGACAAGGATGGAAGTTGGGAAACCAGATGGGGGTTACTGTCATAATCCAGGTGAGAGGTGTTGTTGGTACAGACAGTGATAGGAGAGGAGCTGGGAGAATTGTAGGATTCTTGGTAAAGCAAAAGAATTTGACTGCACATTGGATGTGGGGTCTGAAAGAAGAAAGATGTCTAGGATAATGCCAAGGATCTAGGCCTAATCAACAGGATCAACAGAGTCACCATTCAGTGACAAGGGTGGGGGGACTGTGTCTAGATCAGATCAGTTCAGTCTGGGAGTGTTACAGGAGGGAGGTCTGGCCTAGAGATATTAACTTGGTAGTTATTGGCAGACAAAATATTTAAACCACGAAGTCACTGATGGGAGTAAGTGTTGTTAAAAAAGGAAAGACTTCCAAGGATTGAGCTTTAGCACATTCCAATGTTTGGTGGTGAGAAAGATAAGGAGTAAAGGACAAAGGAATTAAGATGCCTAATGAGGTCAGAGAACAAGGGGGACAGCTGAAAGTCTTGGAAGCCAAGTGGACAGAATAGTTCAAGGAAGGGGGAATACTCTGCTGTGTCAAATGCATTTGTATAATCAAGTAGGATGAGAAATGAGAACAAGATTTAAAACATGATGTCAAAGGTAACTCAGCTCATGTTAATTGGTTCAGAGAATGGGAGAACAGGATCTAGAGGCAACAAGTATGCACAACTTTTTTTTTTTTAAGATTTTATTTATTTTTTTGACAGAGAAAGATCACAGGTAGGCAGAGATGCAGGCAGAGAGAGAAAGAAGCAGGCTCCCTGCTGAGCAAAGAGCCCGATGCGGGGTTTGATCCCACAACCTCAAGATCATGACCTGAACTGAAGGCAGCGGCTTAACCCACTGAGCCACCCAGGCGCCCCAGGATACACAACTCTTAAGAGTTTTGCTGTGAAATGAAGAAGAGAAGTGGAGTAGGAGCTGGAGGAGGACCTAACGTCCAGAAATAGGAATATTTTAAGATGGGAAAAGAAATCGTGCATACGATTATGGGAAAGATCCTAGAAAGAGCAGAAGATGGATGATATAGGACAGAGTGGAGAATTGCCAGAGCAAAGTCACTGAGAAGGCAAGAAGGGAGGGGATTCAGTCTGTACATGATGGGGCTGGTCTTTGCTCAGAGAATGAACAGTTTATACCAGGTAGAAGAAAAGGCCCATAGATGGGTTCAGATGCATGGAAGTGACTAGAAGCCACGGAAGGCTTGTAGAGGTTCTCTGCTTATTTTTCTCAGTACAGTAGGAAGCAAGATTGTCTGCTGAGAATGAGAATGAGGGAGAAGAGAAATTTGAGGAAAAAGGAAAAGCCATGAAAAATGGACAAATAGAAAATACAGGATAAGAAGCATAATGAAATTTGAATCTACCAGTTATCACCACAGCTTTGAATGGGAGAAACTTTGCAGTCAAAGAGCAGAACTTTCAGACTGTATTGAAACAAATATTTATGCAAGAATCAGGTGTAAAACACAAGGACATAGAAAAATTAAAAATCAAGGATCCAAAACAGGTACTAGGCAAATATCAAATAAGGAAGACATGATCTAAGTATATTACTACCAGACAAAATGACTTTAAAGAGGGTTATTACACATGATAAGCATTCAGTTCACCAAGAATATAACTCTAAATTTGCATGCCTCCAATACATAGTTTCAAAGCATAATATCACAGAACTACAAGTATACTTTTAAAAACTACCACCACAGTAAGAGATTTTAACACATTTTTTTTAAATTTAGAAATTGAGTCTTTAATAGAAATCTTTCAATAAAGTAAAAACATAAGCTACAAACAAACAAAATCAGACCTCGGAGGCTTTAGTGATGAATTAGTCAAACATTCAAAGAACAGACCAAACCAGTATAACACTAAATCTTGCAGAAAACAGAATGAGAAAGAGTGTTCCTCAATTCATTTTATGAGGTACACACAACCTGGGAGGCAAAATTAGACAACAATAGTACAATTTTGTTTTTGAACATAAAAGCAAAAATAAAAATTTAACAAGCTGAATCTAACAGATTAAAAAATGTAATACATTATGGTTAAGTTCATTATAAGAATGTTAGATGATTTAATATTAGCAAATATATTCTGTAATTCATGATAGTAACAATTTAAGGGAGATAATCTATATCTCAAGGAATACAGAGAAAACACCCTGCATGTCTCTATTCATGAAAAAACTCTTAGCAAACATATAATACAAGGGAATTTTCTTAACCTGCCATCAAGTCTGCACAAAAACCCTACAGCACTTCCGAATGTAATGGGGAAAGCATGTCCTTCAATGAAGAACAAGACATAGATGTCTTCTGTTACCATCACTGTTCAATCCTGTTGAACCTATAGTCCTAGATCCTGTAGGAAGGAAGGAAGAAAAAAATAAAAGGTATAATGATTAAAAAGGAGGAAACAGAATTGTCATTATTCACAGAAGAACTGACTTTATATAGAAATCCTGAGTTCAAAGATAAATTGCAAGATTTAATACGAGAGTTTAGCAAGGTTGTTAAATAAAAACATTGCTATACAAAAGGCAAGTGCGTATGTCTACAGCAGCAACGAGCAGGTAAAATAATGCGATTAGGGCAGATACCTCTGTCATAGAAATCTTACCACCCAGGACCTACTGATAGAGCTAACAAAAGATATGGAGACTCTTTTTAGAGAAAATCACAAGGCACATTGAGAAAATATTAAAGAATATCTAAGTGAGTGTAAAGGTCTTCCATAATCTTGGGTAGAAAGACTGACTCAGTATTGTGAAAATGCAATTGTGCCCAAATCTATCTATAGAGTCATTGTGATTCCAGTGGGTGTCCTGTCAGGGTTTTTCATGGAACTAGACACGTTAATTTTAAAATTGTTACAGAAGAGCAAGAGATCAAGAATAGTCATGAAATTCCCAGAAAAGAGGAATATAAGATGGTTTGCGCTTCCAGATACAAGGCTAATATAAAGCTGTGAAAATTGTTTAACGCAGGGTTAAATAAACAGGTCAAGGGAATAGAAAAGACAACATTAAAACTGACCCAGGCACAGAGGAAAAAAAAAAAAACAAAACATGATTTATGACAGAGCAGGTCTTGTATGTCAGTGGGAAGGAAGGGCTCTTGTTTCTATTAACTTATAAAAAACCATTTTGTGGAAAAAAAAGAAGTTGTACTTTAGCCCACAAAAATCAGTTCTAGAGGGGACGCCTGGGTGGCTCAGTGGGTTAAAGCCTCTCCCTTTGGCTCAGGTCATGATCCCAGGGTAGCGCTCTCTGCTCAGCAGGGAGCCTGCTTCCTCCTCTCTCTCTTCCTGCTGCTCTGTGACCTCCATCTTTCAAATAAATAAATAAAATCTTAAAAAAAAAATCAGTTCTAGGAAAACAGAACTTACTACAAAATGAAAACTTGAAAACCTAGGAAAATATCTTTACATAAGAAAACACAGGAAAATGTGACCTTTCAGTAGGCTAGATCAATTAAATAAAATGCACATACAAGAATGTGAACCAAAAGAGGAAAAGATCCATCCTTTTGATGCAAAAATTGATCAAAAGAACCATGAAAGAACTGAAAATTACTAGTCACGTTGTAAAAACACACATGCTACACATATAAGCAAATCATTAGCGTCCAAAAATGAAGACTGTACAAATTTTTAAGAGCAACTGCAATCCAAAAGAAAAATGGTCAAAAATGTATGCATAGTACTCAACCTAGCAGCACTATTCCTGTTACCTCCCTCAAATACTTTTGTCTCAGAACCTATTTGTACTCTTAAAAATTATTGAAGAACCTCTAAAAGTTTTGTTTCTGTGGGTCATGTATGTCAATATTTATCAAATTAAAATTGAGAAATTAAATAATGTATTTTTAAATATAAGTAAGCTACAAAAAGTCATGTCTCCCCCCCCCCCAATTTTTTATTTAAATTCTAGTTAGTTAACACATAATGCAATATTGGTTTCAGGGGTAGAATTTAGTGATTCCTCACCTACATACAACACCCAGGGCGCATCACAGCAAGTGCCTCCCATAATCTCTATCCCCCATTTAGCCCAACCCACCCCCAACCCACCTCCCTCTGTCAACCCTCAGTTTGTTCTCTTGTATATATAGTTAAGAGTCTGTTTTCTGTGGAAAGAACCAAGATGCCCTTCAACGGATGAATGGATAAGGAAGATGTGGTCCATATACACTATGGAGTATTATGCCTCCATCAGAAAGGATGAATACCCAACTTTTGTAGCAACATGGACGGGACTGGAAGAGATTATGCTGTGTGAAATAAGTCAAGCAGAGAGAGTCAATTATCATATGGTTTCACTTATTTGTGGAGCATAACAAATAACATGGAGGACATGGGGAAATGGAGAGGAGAACAGAGTTGAGGGCAATTGGAAGGGGAGGTGAGCCATGAGAGACTATGGACTCTGAAAAACAACCTGAGGGTTTTGAAGGGGCGGGGGGTGGGAGGATGGGGAAATCAGGTGGTGGGTATTAGGGAGGGCATGTATTGCATGGAGCACTGGGTGTGGTGCAAAAACAATGAATACGGATACGCTGAAAAGAAATTAAAAAAAGTCTTTTCTGGTTTGCCTCTCTTTTTTTCCCCATGTGTGTTCATCTGTTTTGTTTGTTAAGTTCCACAGGCATGAAATCATATGGTTATTTTTCTTTCTCTGACTGACTTTCACTTAGTGTAATACCCTCTCGTTCCATCCATGTTGTTGCAAAATAACAATACTAGACAAATTACATGTTAACATAAATAACAGATCTTGAAAAATAACCATATTTTCCAAAACAAAGCATGAGAAAAGCGGCATGGTTTTATATATTTTGAAAATTTCTTTGATGCCTGGCTTAATAGGCAACTGGATTGTTACTTGTTTCTGTGTTCAGTCTGTTGCAGTATCAAAGATCATGTAGCCTCTGGAGAACTCCACTGTTCACTTGTGAGAGAATGAAAGTAAAAAAGAAACAATATCTTAGTATTATTTTGAAAGTGGTTTTGTATAGGGGTATATACATTGGAGCTAAAATGATAAAGGAAAACAAGGGAATGATTAACCAAAAAATTCAGGTTGGTGTCTATCTCTGAGGGTGGGAGTGGGGAGCCAGCTATAATAAGGAAGGGCACTCGGGGAGCTTCTGAGACACTAATATTTTATTTCTTAAGTGGGATGTCTGCCACATGAGTGTTCATAATCATCATTATTATTATTTTTTAAGATTTTTATTTATTTGAGAGCGAGAGAGAGCATGAGCAACTGGTGGTGGGGGTGGGGTAGGAAGGGCAGGGGAAAGGGAGAAGCAGACTTCCCACTGAATAGGGACCCTTGATTCAGGGCTCAATCTCAAGACTAGATCATGACCCATAGAGCTGAAGGCAGACGCTTAACCAACTGAGCCACCCAGGGAAGAGGTCACTTTCCTTCAGAGCACATAGACTCCATTGGGAAAGGTTGAATGCCAAAAGGTTGAATGCCAAAGGTTTGAATGCCAAAAAGAATTACTGGAAAAGAAATTTAAGCAGGAAAAATTAGAATGTGTAGAGCCACAAAATATAAAATAGGTGTGATAAATATTTTAGTTAGTATTTCTCGTCTTACACCAACTTTTAAAATCCTTGTTTTTCCTGTTTGACTTTTGCTAACCTGAATTTCTAGCTGTAACGAACCTATTAAGAAGCATAATGATTTTATTAAATCCCTCAATTATTTTGTATCCATAACATTCTAACCTATGCTTTAACTTTTGGCTGAAAAGAGATTAGGATTCAGTAGGAAGCACTCCTCTTAAGTGGGATGGCATTCTAACTGAGAAGTACTGTTAAAAACTTCTTGCAATAGTGACTTCTGTACCTGTGTCCTTGTATTCCAACGTTTCCACAGGTCATTCTTAGAATCATAGTGACTCTTAATGTAATTGCACTTTCCATGTTATCTTATCATTTACTTTAATATTTTATCTTTTTCTAATTGTTAAAATGTTGTAATAGACAACTTTCCCAAGCTATTATTATCATCACAGCTTATCATTTTAAGGAATTATGAAATTATTTCAGTAATTGGAAATTTCTCTTTTAAGTCCAAAAGTTCTTAAAAAAATTATGCTTGATAGTCATCTCTTGAACTGTAGTAAACATATTAAGTGCTATGTAATTTTACATTTTCTTCATGATGCAAGGTCATTAGGTATGTAAATTACTTTGTTATAATTACAATAATTTTAGACGCAAGTAGTTGTTTGTTTTATACTTAAGGGGACCATGCTATCAAGTTAGTGTAAATTTTTCATGTTTTTTTAATCTCTATTCTCAACATGAGTTTTAATTTTCTGATGTTATTAATACATTAGTGCACCCAGCAGTAAAACTCCTCTAAGTTGTTGTTGTTGTTGTTGTTTTAAATATTTAATTAATTTATTTATTTGATGGAGAGAGAGAGAGGGAGAGAGCACAAGCAGTGGGAGTGGCATGCAGAGGGAGAGGGAGAAACAGACTCTGATCTGGGCAAGAGTCCAATACAGGTCTCGATCCTAGGACCCTGGGATCATTACTTGAGCTAAAGGCAGATGCTTAGCTGATTGAGCCACCCAGGCACACTTCCTTTAAGCTGTATCCAAAGTGCTATAAACAGATAAGACTTTGATATAACCATGTCAAAAGTATCTGTAAATAGGTTTTGAATGAAGTTCTCCCAAAAAACAATGTATTTGCGTTTTAGAGCAAAGATTTTTGATACATTCCTTTTATATCACAGAGCTTTTAAATTTTTCCTTTAAATTTTCATTCTTACCAAGTTTCCAGGTATATATTACAGAGTTTAAATGTCCAAGAAATTTTTCTAGGGCATGAATATGGATTGTTTTATAACCAGGAAAAAGCACTAAATGTGAATGAAAGTGCTAAATTATTTAAGTTACATAAAATTATTACTTTTATGGTCCAAACCCTATAATGTTAGAATCTATGCTTCCTACTTATCATGCAGACTCTGACATTTATTATTTTTTTCTAACCTCTCTGTGATTTTTATTAAAAAAGATTCTGTTTTTAGTTATTTCTTTTTCTTCTAAAATTATTTCAGTGATTTAATTATTTCTCACTTTGATATATATATATATATATATTTTTTAAAGATTTTATTTATTTATTTGACAGACAGAGATCCCAAGTAGGCAGAGAGGCAGGCAGAGAGAGGAGGAAGCAGGCTCCCCACCGAGCAGAGAGCCCGATGCGGGGCTCGATCCCAGGACCCTGGGACCATGACCTGAGCTGAAGGCAGAGGCTTTAACCCACTGAGCCACCCAGGCGCCCCCTCACTTTGATATTGAAACACTATTTTGCAGGTGCTCCAAAACTTTCAATAATTTCCATGTGGGAAATTTCCATATAGGATAAACATAGACCATCAGAACTTCTCTGGCATCCTTCCAAATTCCCTAGCTTCTTTTACTTATTATGCCCTTGTGTAAGCTCTCTTTTTACATCTTCTTGGCCTCATTTGCAGTTCTATCCACTGGTGAGACTCTACTAAATGACCTACCTCTACTAATGATTCACTAGATTGATCCCTTTCCTTTATGAAATCTCTCTTGAGTTCTCCCAGCCCACACAAAATTCTCTTCTCCTCTAATTATGTATGGCACTTATCCTATCACTGATGTAGACCATGCTCGTTATTTGGTATTGCTTCTCTTTCTGGAGTGAGCTTTGGATGACTTTGTAGATCTGCAAACACCTAGCACAGTGTTTGGTGTAATACCTAGAAGAGTGTTTTGTCTTTTTTTTTTTTTTCTTTAAGATTTATTTATTTATTTGACAGAGAGAGACAGCAAGTGAGGGAACACAAGCTGGGGTAGTGGGAGAGTCCCACATCGGGTTCTCTGCTCAGCGGGAGAGGAAGAAGCAGGCTTCCTGCGGAATAGAGAGCCCGATACGGGGCTCAATCACAGCACCCTGGGATCATGACCTGAGCCAAAGGCAGATGCTTAACCAGCTGAACCACCCAGGTACCCCAAGAGTGTCTTGTCTTCTTGTTAGACACTTACTTGGGAAGGATGAAATGAAGAGTGGGTCCACGGCAATTAGAGTTTGTGCCAAAAGTCTACCTGGGAGAGCTCTTGTCCTTTCATGATGAAGGAGTGCCCGTTTTCTTTTGGTGAGGCATCCTTGGATCCAGGATGCTGTAAGTACATGTTTCTATGGGAAAAGCAAAATAGAGACTGCAAGCCAAAACTCAAATAATTCTGGCCCAAGACATAAACAGACAAATTCCTCCAGAAATGGTTTCCTGGAAGCAATATGCATTGACTGTGCTCTCGTCCAAAGAGGCTCCTTGAAAAGTGATGTAGCAGTATGTAGTAAATCTTATCATTGAAGATAGCTAGATTGGCATAGCAGTATGTGACTGTTGGTTAAAATCATCTAGATTATTGCATCAGTAATTCAATTTGTTTGGGGAAGTTGGGATTCATTTTCTGTAGATATCTAGCAGAAAGTACACATCTTTTAAGAATGCAGTACCTTCCTAATTACTGAACAGCTTTCCTGGGTGTGGACTTTAAAGCTAATGTGTTGAATGGAATATATATTAAAAAAATACAAATGAGTGTCAGTGTATGGTAACTGAAGATTCTTGGCACTTTTCCTTAATGTGTACATTGATCAGAGAGTCAAATTCCTAAACTGGGTTAAAGACCTTAATATCTACAAATAGGCAGTGTTATAAGATCAAAATCAAATAAATACAAGCTTATTAATTGTAAGCTAAGCCTTACATTCACTGAAAAGAAATACAAATCATAATCATTGCCTTTAAGAAGTTTGCGATCTAGATAGGTAGTTATAGGTAGATAGTATGTGTTATTTATTGAAATATGAATTCATGATAGAATAAAGCAGTACATCACATTTGTCATACAATAATACAACAAAAATATTATCATGAGAAAGGATAGAGGAGTTACTCTGTACTAGGATGACTATGGAAAACTATATGGAAGTAAGCTTTGAGTTGTACTTTAGAATGAATGGTCTTTGAATAATGGAAGAAGGGAGAAAAAGGCTTTCTTGGATAATAAAAGATGTGAACACTGTGAGCAAGACCATGGAGACAAAGCCATTTTTGGAGGAGAGTGAGTACATTGGTTTTACCAAGAGGTGAAAAATTATAGATTAGACTAAAAAGGAGTTTGGGATAAGATGGTGGAAGACTGTGAATGCCAGATCAAGGATAAGGATTGGTTTTATAAGCAGTGAAGAGCTATTGGGGAAGATTTTGGTAAAAGAAAAAGCTTGATCCAAGCTGAGTTTTAGAAAGAGTGCTTTGTCAGTCTTGTGCCATTTGAAAAGGAGGGCAAAGAGGCAAGGTGGTATGAGAATATTTAGAAGACTTAGTGAAGCATCAGGTGTAAAGTAGAACAGAGGACATAATGATGTTTTTCTGTTTGGCATTCCTTCCTTTCTGATTCAGTGGATCAGGTGGAGATGGCACCATTTTCCCTCAAGAGCCATAGATAGGGACATGACCCTGATCTACTCAAGTAGGAGTCTATTCCAGGTCATAATTATTGGTTCATGGAAGGGCACATGATCTAAATTGAACCAATTAGTGTTATTGCTGGAGTTTTTTCTGCTAGACTTTCCAGGAAAGTTACCTTCTTCCCCAGAGATCCTATTTTTGTCAGTGGTCATTTTTCCTGTCATATTATATGTTAGCTGGATTCCAAGATGGTTCTCAATGTTCCCTCTTGATATTCATATCCTTGTGCAGTCTCCTCCATATTGTATTCGGGTTGGTCTTTGTGATACGTGAGTATACAGCAGCTGTGATGGTGTTTGTTTGTTTGTTTGTTTTGTGGTGGTATTTGATACCTGAAGCTGAAAGCTACCAATTCCAAAATGGAATCAACAAGACTTGGTAATTGATTGGATTTTTAGTTGTAAGAGAACACAAAGTTTTTAAGTGGGACAAAATGGTTATATCATTAACAGATGTAACAGTGTCTGAAAGGAGGATTTGTTATTTTGCAAGACAAAGAGGAGGAGATATGGAATTTATGTCAGGTTGAAAATCCAAATAGCAGTTTTAGGCACAATCACTGGTATTTAGAAAAACAAAGTAGACTGTCTCACAAAATAGTGAGTTCTCTGTCACTGTTTGATTCCTTATTAAGAATGTTGGAGACTGGACTTATTATAATAATACAACATCTACAATCACTTCTTTTTTTTTTTTTTTTTTTTTTTTTTTTGAGTGAGAGCGAGAGAGCGCAAGTGAGTGCAAACGTGCACTTGAGTTAGTGGGGAGAGGCAGGCAGGGAGGGAGAGGGAGAGACTCTCCAGCAGACTCCCTGGAGGCGGGGCTTGATCTCACGGTCCTAAGATCATAACCTGAGCCCAAATCAAGAGATGATGCTTAACTGAGCTTCTACCATAGAGCGCTTAACAATTTTCTCCTTGTTTTCCACTGTTGCTTCAGGTGAATTACAATCTCTGTTGGAGAACCTACCCAGTTTAGTAGACAGGCTGGAACCAGGATCAGGGGGCTCATGGTCACACCTCTTAACTTTGCAAAATACATTATTTAGCTCTACTCTTGATTCTATGCTGTATAAAATTGGCCTTCTTACAAAATAATAATAATAATAATAAAAGAGGAAACCAAAATGTACTCCAGCAAACTGACAACCTCATATGTATTCTTTCCATCAGAAATGATTTTATGCCCCATAAGTATCTTTCCTGTAGCATGCAATATGCTTAAATTCCCTTCTCCCTTAATTTTCTTTTCCCTTAAAAAAGATTTATCATCTAGTCCTTGTTTCCAAAAGCATTTCTCCTTTTCTCTAACATAATCCTGAAGCAAATACAATACGTGGCTTGGGGAAAATGAAACAGGAATGTAGAACAAGGAAGTTAGAACTAGACAATTGCTAAGATTCCTCTTAGCTTATAAATTTAAATAGTAAATCCTATGGGCTTTGTATGCAGGATCGCTGAGCAACTTTAGTATAGAAGTATTTGTAGTGATACGATTTAGGCAAGCCTCATTTTTTTCATGCTTTTTCATCAAATTGTTGTAAAATTCTGTGAACATTTGTAAACCATTTATGGGCCTGAAAGGGCTAATGTGGTTCTTTATTAAGTGTCTTATTCAGGAGAAGCCAAATCTTGATATTTAATAATGTTTGTGCAGCACAGAAAACAAGGAAGTGGGACAATGCAAAGAAAGCAGGTCCATCAGATTCTTGCCTGCTTCTCCCGTCTCCCTTCACCCACACCTTGGAGTCGCTGAGTGCCTTTTTTCTTCCAGTTCTGGAAAAATCTCTTCTGCTTGAATGATTTGGTAGATGGCCGGCCCTAGAGATTTATTATGTACTTTCCCTACATCGAGTTGAATGTTTGAATGAAAAAGAGAGCCTTTCTTTAAAAATATTTGTTCTGGCAAGCATAGAAGGATTAGCAAAAGCATTGATAATTTCAATGATTTTTCTAAAACCACACAGGAGAATTGTTCGTCACTAGAAACACACTTAACATTTTAAGTTTTTTTTTAATGCCATCTAGGAATATTAAAAAGACCAAGCTAATGCAATATTCATTCATCAATTGTTTAATGAAAGCGGGGGCACAGGGAGTGGGGGCGGAATTCCTAGTCAGCCATTTTGAACTACATCATACCTGGCTAACAGGGCTATTTGACTTTTTAATTCTATTTGTATTAATAAATGCCAGCTGAGAGAGTATTGTGACTCAGGTGGGTTCATAATTTTCCCTTCCCTCTGTCTCTCCAGGCTCCCTCCTTTTTGTTGACAGTTTGTCTTACCATCAGCTATTATAACACAAAGATATTATCTTTCAGGATAAAGGCAGAATGCCAAACTGGGAGGCAGAATTTTGGCTGTGTTCTGGATGTTCTTAAAGACGAGATGCATTTTTCCTTCTCTATCCCCTCAGAAGTGAGAAATAGATCCCACCAGCTTTTATGGAACAAATTTAGCTTGGCCCTCCACAGACAAAATGTTCTTTTTTTCTATAGTTACCTCAAGGAGAAGATTCCTGAGCATTCATTGTAAGACTTTTAAAAATATTTTGCTGTTTCTTTTGGTAGGATTTGCAGTTTCCTGGTGTCATTTAATAATAAAATTCCAGTTTTCCTGTTGCAAATCTGGTTGTCCTAGTTTAAAATTATTTGTTGAATTATGAAAATCAGGCATTTGGTTGCCAAGGAGGAAAGTGATTTCTATCTTGGAATTGTTTAACTCTACAGGGTTGGTGTATTTCCGACTCATATTTTCCTTCCAGAAAATTGTCTGGAAAGCCATTCCTCTTCTACTGGTGATATTGCACAAATGTAGTGTAAACTTGAAATAACTTTGGTTTTCAGCGACATCTCCTTATAAATTAGTCACAGTTTCTGTCTTATTCTCCAAAAAGAACAAAATGATAGGTTGGTTGTTTTTTTGTTTTGTTTTGCCTTTTCCCCTCAAAGGACTGTTATGAAGAAGGGAACATGGCTTGGGATTGACTAACAGAGATGGGAAGAGCAGGTAAAATACTGGTCTATATTAAAACAATTGGCCTCAAAGAAAATTCAAAAGACTTGTTTAGATAAAGACAAGATGTCATTTTATAGCCTGTGTAATATAGATTTAGGAAACGCTAGTAGGTATTGAAAAGTTAGACATAAATAGGCTATTTTATATTTGAATTTTAGGTTTTTGAAATAGTATTTACTAAATTTCATATTAGATTTGCTTTTTGGAAGATTAGAAAAAACAGATCTTATTTATTTATTTATTTATTTATTTATTGAAGATTTTACTTCTTTATTTGACAGAGGGAGAGAGAGCGAGCACAGCAGGGGGAGCAGCAGGCAGAGGGAGAGGGAGAAGGAGGCTCGCACAGCACGGAGTCCCATGCGGGCCTCTATCCCAGGACCCTGGGATCATGACTTGAGCTGAAGGCAGACGCTTAATGACTGAGCCACCCAGGCACCCCAAAAACGCTTTTTTAAAAGGAAGAAATGGTGCCTCTTAATTTAAACGCATATCTCCCTATTGTGACTAGTCCATGGAATTTTACTATTGATTATTCTAGTTACTTTTGAGGAGGAATGATTGCCAAAGTTATTGTTTAAATTTTACCTACAAGGCCCAGGGATCTGAAAAACCATGATGAGTCAGGAAGTTATGGTGGTGATTAATGGGGGTGTCAGACTGTTTCTAGCCTTCTGTCTCAATAGAAAGAAGAATTTTGCTGCAAAGTATTTATTAGTAGTCCTTGAACAATGCCTGAACATGGGTTTTCAGGTGGGTATTTTCCCAGCACTATTAATGCAACTTGCTCATCTGGTAACCTGAGGGAAACACAGATTTCCTGCCTCTGAGTGGTGAGCTTTGCTGAGCTTTGCTAAGCTTTGCAAAAGACAGAGAAATTTGCTTTGTTTTGAGTTTCTGGACTCTTTGGCAACCCAGTGACACAAATGCCCATCCTTTATCCCAAAGGAGACCAAACACAAGAGTGTAGAAGGATCAGTGCTAAGCTCTTCACATGACCCAGCAGTTACAACGTCAGGAACTCTGGGTGGCAGGCCTTATACAAGCATGTGACTCTGGGAGGGTCTCTTCTCTCTGTCCTCAATGTCATCTGCAAAATGGGGAACTTCATGGAGGATTTATACATGAAATAACGCTGCTTATTAGAATTTATGGAAATTATTTTGGATTGTGGATATGTAGAAATTAGAATGTGATCTTATAAACTACACACTTCTTATGTGAGATGGATGTTGGGCCAAATTTATATAAAAAGTGGGGTGACGGTGCATTGATATTTTGGCACCAGTTCATTTATAGAAGGAACCAGAATTATAATTGTCTTTTTCCTGTCAAAACATGAGACTTTATGAGGAAAGTAATAATTTTAGTATTCTTAGCTCATTATTAATGATACCCCTTCTAGTAATACCATCTACTATCCAGCTTTTGTCTAGAGCCAAATTTTAGGAATGCACATAACCACCTACTCTCTGCTCAATTACTTGGAACTTAGACATGTTTTTTTTTCTAAAGTGAATAATCTGTGTGTGTGGTTCCCCCCCCCTCTATGGAATTTATTTGGATTTTTTTCCCCCTTATCCTTGGTAGCCTGAAATTTCACCAAGGTCATATAGGTGTGCATTCCCATACTCTCCCACCTCCTAATTCTCCTTAACTTAGGGAGCCCTTTGATCTGAAGTCTAGTGCCTTTCTGTAGCTCCAGAAAACTTTCTTTTATTATTTATTTTCTTTTGAATTGTTTCCATGCCATCCTTCTGACACTTACACAAGAAGTATTTGAAATCACCTAGATCCCTTTTCCAAGTCCCTTAACTTTTCTTAAACATTCTCCATTCCATGAATTTTTTCTTCTGAGCTGCATTCTGGAGAAATTTCTTCAGTTTAGTCCTATAAATTAATCTTCAACCATACCTATTTTGGAATCCCGTTTTTCCATTAACATCTAATTCTTTTCCTTTTTTAATCCCTAGTGTAAAGAGTTGGCTTAATTATAACACCTTAGTTCACAGCAAAACATTATCGTTTTTTCATGGAAGTCTTATTTCATTTCTTTTTCAAAATTCCTCTCTGATTTGCATTTCCCTCTCCCCACCAGTTTCCATTTAAGATGTTTGATATATGTTCTTAACTGTGCATATATTTTTGCATGCCAAAATGTATTTTATTGTCTTCTCTGCATGCTTTCCTTTCCTTACCTGATAAATATACAGTATTGTGCTATGCAGCATATAATTTTTAAAAAATTTTGCAATGAAGATCTGATTCCCAAGAGCATCAGTTGTTTGTTTAGCAGTCATGTTTTTGCTAATAAATGTAGTATCTTCTTAGATCTCACCAAAAATATTACTTATACTTATTTTAAAGCCATATTCTGTTGTCTCTATTAATTTTCTGTAGGTTTGATTTGTTCTGTTATTTAAATCAGATGATCGTTTCTACTGGTATTAATTTTCCTCAAATATTTGGTGATGATTGTCTGTTTTTATTGTTGGTGAGGGTCTGTGTCCTTGGCCTGAGACGCCCTGCTTACTTGTCTGTGAATGCAGGTTCCATTTTTGGTGACAAATGGGGAGCACGGTGGAATGTGTGGCCCAGAGGGCTGGCAATTTAGTTTCCTGAGGCTCCCCTAACAAAGTACCACAAATTGAGTGGTTTTTAAAAATAGATTTTTTTTTCTCCACAGTTCTGGAGACTAAACATCCAAAATTAAGGTGTTGGCAAGGCCATGCAATTTCCAAAGCCCCTCCGGGAGAATCTGTCTTTATGTCTTCTGTCTCTGGTGACCCCAGGAGTGTTTTGGCTTATAGTTGTATAACTCTAGTCTCTGTCCCTGTCTTCACATGATGGTCTTCCCCTCTATGTCCAAGTATCTTTATGTCTTCACATGGCCTTCTCGTCTTTGTCTCTCTTCTCTTCTTTAAGGACACTAATCATATTGGATTAAAGGCCCCACCATAGTCCATTACAATTGAATCTTAACTAATTATATCTGCCATGATCTATTTCTAAGTAAGGTCACATTCTGAACTAGTAGGGTCTAGGACCTCAACGTATCTTTGAGACACACAATTTAACCTACAACAATAAGTATGTGTCTTGTCCACTTAGTAAAAGTGGACTTCCCCTCTTTACCTTGAATATAGTCCTACTTCTTCAGTGCCAGAAACTACTCTGGGAGTCTCTGATTCCAGAAATCCCAATTTGAAGTTCTGTGCCTGACAATTAATCCCGATACAAAGGCTCAAGTTAAGATGTCCTTTTCTTTCTGTCCTCTGCTGGCATTGTGGATGTCTTGCTGGACTCTGCTTGTCAGGCCCCAGCACTGAAGCCAGGAGCCTTTCCCAGGAAGTCTCCTGAAGCTAGGAGTCTTTTAGTTTTGTTTATAAATGAGGACTACAGCCAGCTGTTTAGATCTTTGGGTGAAAGGGTCACTGGCCAGATTCTCTGATTGGTCTTTCAATGACTCATCCAGTGATTTCTCCAGGACTGATTTGGTTTGGTTAGCTTTGAACATAAAACTCATCTAGGGTTCTCTTAAGAACTTTTGCTTCCTTTTGGAATAGCTTTTATTTGAATCTTGTATTACAGTTTTTCCCACTTGTTTCTCTGTTAATCTGATTTTATCTGCTTCCCCATAATCTCCCCAAAATGTTGCTTGTATTTTGCAAATTCCTTAAATTTCTGCTTCACTGATACCACCTTTTTCTTGTTTTTTTTGTTATGGATCCTCCTTTAATCGTAGCTTTTCTTTAATTTCAGTGACATTTAGGTGGAAAGGAGCTAGGTATATAGGTAAATGAGTTTACATGGCTATCATTACACATTTAAGGTGCTGATTTAAACTGGAGGTCATCAAACTTTTTCTGGAAAGGGCCAGATAGTAAATATTATAGGTATTTTGGGCAATAAGGTCTCTTTTGCCACTATTCATTACTGCTGTTTTTGTTCAAAATCAGCCTAGACAATATGTAAACATATAGGAGAGACTATGTTTCAATACAACTTTACTCTTAAGAACAGGGAGTGGGCCAGGCTTGGCCTACCCCTGAAATTAGTTGTTCTCACACTGATCACGCAATAGAATCCCTGGAAGGGATTGCTCTCCTCACCTCCAGTTTCTCTCTCAATGGGCTATGGGTTGGAGGGGGTGTCCCAAAATTTGCAGTCTTAATAAACTCCCCAGTGATGGTGATAATATTGGCCTATGGGCCATACTTTGAGAACCACTCTTCTAAATAATTTTTATTTCCTAAGCACCACCATCTCAACCATTTATTGATAATACAACTGTGTTCCTTAGCCATGCATTCATTTGTTAGTTCGTTTAGCAAGTATGTGCCAAGGTCTGTTCTAGGTCATGAGAATATTGTTATGAACAAGACACAATCTCTGTGCTCATGAGTGGGGGAATCAGATGACCAGACAAACACAAGTATTTCTATAAAAGATATAATGTTGGATAGTGAGAAGAACTACACAAATAAAGCCAAACAAAAGGAGAGAGTGGCATGGGGAGAGAACTACATTCGGCAGGATAGTCAGGGAAGGTCACTCTAAAGAGATGACATAGCAACATAGATGCAATGATATAAAAGAACTAATTACGGGAAAGGGAGAGAATTCCAGGAAGAGGAAAGAGCAAGTGTGACTATAGTGGCTTGGACCGATATGATTTGGTAATGAGACACAGCTGGATGCAGAACATATCTTGATGGTTGAGCCAGTAGAATTTGCTGAAAAATTGCATGTGGAATGTGAGGTAAAGAGCAGTCTTTTTATTTATTTATTTTTTTTATTTTTTAAGATTTTATTTATTCATTTGACAGACGGAAATCACAAGTAGGTGGAGAAGCAGGCAGAGAGAGAGAGGAGGAAGCAGGCTCCCCACCAAGCAGAGAGCCCAATGCGGGGCTTGATCCCAGGACTCTGGGACCATGACCTGAGCTGAAGGCAGAGGCCTCAACCCACTGAGCCACCCAGGCGCCCCGGTAAAGAGCAGTCTTAAAGATAACTCCTGAGTGTCTATCTTGAGTAAGTGGGTGGAGATGGGGAAGAACTTAAGATTTTACTTTTAGGATTTTATGTTTGAGATGCTTTTTTGAGGTATGAATAAAGTTGTCAAGTAAGTAGTTAGATGTAATAAGTTGGGGATCAGGGAAAAGGTGAAGGCTGGAAATAAAAATATAAGTTTGGGACATAGCAACATACATTCAATGTCTTATTGTAAGGCCACAAGTCTGAAGGCCCACATTGTGGGTGTAGATAGAGAGGCGGGCCAAGGAGTTAACCTTGCTAACTGAGATGATGGGGAAAAGAAGAGGAACCAGCCAAATTAACAGAGAAAGCATGTAGGAGAGAGAATATGGTTGCTCAGAAGCCAAGTAAAGAAAATGTTTCAAGAAAGAGAGTCACCAGGGGCGCTTGGGTGGCTCAGTGGGTTAAGCCGCTGCCTTCGGCTCAGGTCATGATCTCAGAGTCCTGGGATCGAGTCCCACATCGGGCTCTCTGCTCAGCAGGGAGCCTGCTTCCTCCTCTCTCTCTGCCTGCCTTGTGATCTCTCTCTCTGTCAAATAAATAAATAAATCTTTAAAAAAAAAAAAAAAGAAAGAGAGTTACCAACATCAATCTTGTCAAATGTTACTGGGTGAGTAAATGAGATGAAGACTGAAACTTGGTCATGTGGTGATCTTGACAAGAGAGGATGCAGTGGAACAGTGAGGGATAAAGCCATTCAGAATAAAAGAAAATGAAAGAAGAGGATACAGAAACAGTAAACAATCAACTCTCTCTAGGAATTTCTGCTTCCCGTAATGCTAGCCTAAGTTATATGTGCCAATCATGAGAACCAGTAGAAAAACAAGTCTCATTATAAAAACTCTTTGCCTGAAGGTATTGGGTATCTAACAAGGTGTTGAAGAGTAATAAGTTTTGGAAGTAGAAAGAAGCCCAACAAGTCAATCTCAGCACCAAAGTTGTTATTGCTTGTTTGTTTGTTTTTGAGAATAGGTAGCTGAGAGGTTGAGAAACTCAACAGGATTATTAACAGCCTCAAGAGATTATTTGAACAAAATAGGTAATCCAGAGTATGCCAAGGGAGAGAGCTAGGTAGTCACCCTCCACCAGGCTTTGTGTTGAAATCCCAAAGAACTGACTCTGTGGAAGAAAAGTGAATCAGAAATAATCCAAGTCTGGCAGAGAGTGAAAGTCCAGCTTCAAATAAACACAATTATTAAAATAAAATTAAGGAAACCTTGCATTGTTTGTGTCTCTGACTAGTTGCAAGAGGAAACACAAATTTGTTCTGGAATAAGATAACATCAGTTAAGGCCTCAAATTATGTCCATAATGTCTTAACATACCGTGCCTGGCACTCAATAAAATAACCAGTCACATGAGGAGATAAAATGACATGAGTGAAAACCAAGGGGGAAAAACTTCTAAAAATAAAAACATACTCATAGGAGCCTCATGAATTTGTCTTTAGGATTCTTACTTCCCTCAAGGGGATTTGGGACAGATTAGGAAATTTGACAGAAAATTGTAAGCCACGAGAACAAACCAAATTGAAATTCTAAAACTGAATGTACATGGTGACAGAAATGAAAAACTCAGTGGATAGGGGGTGCCTTGCTGCCTCAGTCAGAAAAGCATGTGATTCTTGATCTCAGGGCTGTGAGTTCAAGCTCCATGTTGGGTGTAGAGGTGAGTTAAACAAACAAACAAACAAACAAAATAACTAATTAATTAATTTTTTAAAACCTCAAAACTCAATGGAAGGACTTAATAACTAGTTAGAGTTGAAGAGAGAACTAGTAAGCGAGGAGATAGGTAAAAGTGATTACCAGAATAAAGTACAGAGAAAAAAAGGAATGCAAGAAGGTTATGAAATCGGAGATACAGTGAAAACATTGGCTGAGTCACTGGAGCCCAGGAAGAAGTGGAGGAGAGAGAAAATGGGATATAAGAAATATTTGAAAAGATGATGACTAAGAATTTTCCAATCTACTGACGAATATCAAACCACAGTTTGAAGAAGCACTACCAACCTCAACAAAGAGAACTATAAGGAATACCACACTTAGCTTAATTTTAGTACAAGTACTGAAAACTGAGACCAAAAGAAAAAAATCATAAAGTAGCCACAGGAACCTCATAAAGCAACAGTTAGAATGAGATTTCCCTTCTGTCATGAGAACAATGGAACATTCTACGAAGTTCTGAAAGAAAATAAATTCCCAACCTAGATTTCTAAACGTTAACAATAGAGCCTTCAATAATGAAGATGGTAATCAAGATATTTTCAGACCAAAACTTATAAAAAAAATTTTTTTCTTCCTGTAGGCACGCATTACTAGAAGTAACACTGAAGATTTTTTTTTTTTTCCGGTGATGGGAAAATGAAATCAGATGGAACCCAGGAGATGCGGGAAAGAATAAAGAGCAACTAAAAAAGGTAAATACTTATACATCTAAATTACTGTATAAAACAATAGTTATAATTCTTGGTGGGCCTAAATATATATAGAATTAAAATATACAACAGCAATGTCAAGAGAGGGTTAAATGAAGATAAAAAGTTTTAAGTTTCGGGTGCCTGGGTGGCTCAGTGGGTTAAATCCTCTGCCTTCCGCTCAGGTCATGATCCCAGGGTCCTAGAATCGAGCCCCGTATCAGGCTGTCTGCTCAGCAGGGAGCCTGCTTCCTCCTCTCTCTCCCCGCCTGCCTCTTTGCCTACTCTGATCTCTCTCTGTCGAATAAATAAATAAAATCTTTAAAAAAAAAAAGGGTTAAGTTTCATACATTGTACAAGAAGAGGTAAAAGTGCCAAGTAATGTTAGATTTTGCAGTAAAAAAAGGCATAACTGCTATAGAGGGGAAAACTGGACTAATGAATAATCTCAGTCTGAAGGAAAGTAATATAATAAAGAAATTTAGAACATAGAACTGGTATGGAAATGGGAGTAAAATGGGAGAACTTCAAATGTTTTAATAAATACATTACATGTATACAGCCTGAATGCCATAGGTTACCAGACTGGATTAAAAAACAGCAATTATGTGTTGCCCTCAAAAGACACAACTAAAAATATGGGAAAACAGAAAAGGTGCAAATCATAGGTTGAGAAAATATATGTCATACAAATAGTAATCAAAAGAAGAGATAACCTGCTATCAAGCAGGCAAGTCTTTTGAGGAGTTTTAAGTTTGCTGAGGGATGGGCCAAGAGCTAGAGGAGGACGTTGGTTCAAACCACTTTATTTATTTGTTTTTTAATACTGTGTCCTGACAGGAGTACTACAGCAGAGACAGGTAAACTGATGACACAGGAAAGATGTGTATAAGCTCTTTGAGTAGAAAAACGGATGAGACTTGACGCCACAACAGAGGAGTTGGCCTTGGGACAGGGACAAGGCTTTAACAAGCAGAGGATAAAGGCACCACGTGTGTGTACGTTGGCAGACAGATTTCTTAGAAGATGAGACAGCTGTCTTCTCTGAGTACATCTATTTCCAAAATAAAAGGTACCAGTGGAATGTAGGAGGAGAGGTTATTATTGGTTGCAGCAGAGGGATGGTGTGATACAGTTTTCACAAGAGGAAAAACAGCCTTCCTATGGAAATATACAAAGGTTATAGGCTCAGAGCAGGGTTGAGAGTTCACATAATATTTATCATGATCCACATCAAGCAGGGTTAGTCAGTGTGACCGTTGTGTGTCTCTTCCAGCCAAGTCCAAGTGCGTTGAGGATGCTGAGTAGGTGAGGAGTTTAATCTGTGCTCTGGTGAAGTGAGGTGAGACGTGTGCATAGTTTCCCTTTAGAAACCCACATTTCCCAGACCTAAGGAGACCCTCACCCCTCCCTCTGTCCTGAGAGTTATTGGTGGCACGCTACTGAGGGGTCGAAGGGCTGGTTCTGCTGAAAAGCAAAACCGTCTCGGCAAACCCTATCTGACCAGCTGCTTGTCCACTGAAAGGAGAAGGAAGACCACTTAGCCCTTTTGGTTCTTAGTTGTGGGCCTCGTTGCCGAATTTGAGACAAAAGGAAAGAACCTGCTTTTAACTTCACAATATTGAGACATCTGTCTTCAGAGATGGAGCGAGCAGAGGCACTTAGATCTTGTCTTGTGGGACCAGCTCTAGGGTTCGGAAGGGCAGTCGTCCCCTCTACCTGTGGGTTAGATCAGCGTTCCCTTTATGTTAGCATTATTTTCTTCCTTTACCTGAACGACTTTGAGTAGGTTTCTGTGCTTTGCAGATAAGTGATCTTCGACAAAAAGATAACTTCCCCTATGTGTATAAATGGGGAGTGGTTTTCAAACTGTGCTCTTGGAACCCAATTTGTCACAGAGGCTCGTGAACCTAATGGAAGAAGAAACAAAAAAGCAGTTTCTGGTCCTACTCTCCGCCTTCAAATCTGACCCCATTACAGGCTGGACTTTTGTGAGGGATTTTGCTTTAAAAATGTTGTATTAAAGAAGCATCTGGGGGCTCAGTAGTGTTAAGCATCCGACTCTTGATTTTGGTTTGGGTCGTGATATCAGGGTCGTGAGATTGAACCCCACATGGGTCTCTGGGCTGGGCAGGGAGTTGGCTTGGGATTCTCTCTCTCCCTCTCCCTCTGCTCCTCTTTTGCTCTCTCTCTCTCTCTCTAAAAAAAAAAAAGTTATATTACAAAAAATGAAAATAGAACCTACTCTTCCGACTCTTACACTGTGAAAACCCTTTATTTATCTTTCGTGGTCACAACTTCAGGTTACAAAACAGGGAAGGTCTGAAGTCATTTCCCATGTTATGGGCCAAGGCATCAGTAATCCCTGAGTTTAGCTTCCTGGTTCTCTGACTCTCAGATCTTGCCCAACCAGCCACTCCTTGATCTGGCTGAGGTGCAGGGGAGCGTTGGTTCTGGGAAGATCAACAGCTTCTTCACATTACAATACCGGTACCCGTGTTTGCTTTCCCTCCTCTCTCTTTAGTATTATCCAGAAATAACTAACATTTTGCTGAGGGAGCCTCATTTTAGTGGGGGTCATGCCTCTGGGCAGGGGATTAGCAGCTCAGGTGATCTCACTGGTCTCTTTCAGGTCAATAATTTTACAGCTACATGAACTGGCAACTTGTTCTTGGCACAGTTAAAATGGGCATCCATTAATAATTCTGGGAATCTCACTACTGAGAAATGTGAGGACCCCCTGACTAGCTGAAGAAGTAGAATTAGCTGAGAAGAAAGGACTGAACTTTAGCCTTGGGTCATGTGTCATGGTCACAAGTCAGTGATTCATTAATTTCTTCCAGTATAGGATTATTTTCTACAAATGGATCAAATAATTTATTACCTCTTCCGAGGGCCTCTTGAAAACACCTGGAAAAATTGGCATGAAGAAAGAGAACTAATTAACCAAGGAAAACTTAACATTAAATCCAAGCTGGAACATTTCTAATACTTGTACTTTGAAGACCAGTTTCAGGAAAGGAGCTACAACTTGTTCATTTTCTTGGAAGAAAATTCCAGAGTCCATGTTACCAATGCAAATCACCTATTTTTGTTATTAATTTATATGTTTAATTTCCCAGATGTGTGGTCTACGGTCTGAAAATCAGATCAGAATCACACATTTCTTTTTTATGGTCTTAAAACATTATTATTTTTAAAACATTATTTTTATTACTATTATTACAATAGTAAAAAGACATCATTTAAATTTTTTTCTTTAATGAAATACTGTAAGATTCCTATAGAGCAAGCAAATGCTTAAAGAAAATAAACTCTACACAAACTTCATTTTAAGTAAAAAAGGAAGCCCCTCGGGAAGGAAGGCTCTGGGCTCCTGGCCGGCAGCTCTCCTAGGTGCTGTTCTTTGTGCTCCAGTGAGAGACCCTGTGTATCCTCCACAATCACATTAATTGTATTAGTAGTTTCATTAAAAATATCACCTTATCAAAGGACCTGAGAAATGCCTATCTTTTTGTTCCCCATTCTATCTGAAGGACTCTTACTTTTGCTTTATTTTAGATAGTTTTTTGTTTTGTTTTGTTTTGCATCAACCTCACAACTTTCTGACTTTGCCATACTAGGCAGAGCTGGTCATTTCCTCCTGAAGGATACCAGTAAGCCTAGAATCCAATGCTGACCTAAAATTTGTCTTTCCTCTGAGACTGTAGGTGGGAATGGTCCTTCCTTCCTTTCTTTTATTCTTTCTTTTTTTTTTTTTTTTAAAGATTTTATTTATGTATTTGACAGACAGAGATCACAAGTAGGCAGAAGGGCAAGCAGAGAGAGAGAGGGGGAAGCAGACTCCCTGCTGAGCAGAGAACCCGATGTGGGGCTTGATCCCAGGACCCTGAGATCATGATCCGAGCTGAAGGCAGCGGCTTAACCCACTGAGCCACCCCAGCGCCTCTTTCTTTCTTTTTAAAAAAGATTTTATTTATTTATTTGACACAGGAGAGAGACAGTGGGAGAGGGAACACAAGCAGGGGGAGTGGGGAGGGAGAAGCAGGCTTCCCGCTAAGCAGAGAGCCAGATGGCTGGATTCCAGGACCTGAAGGCAGATGTTTAATGACTGAGCCACCCAGGTGCCCTGGCACTGCTCATTTCTTTCTTGATATATCATCTGTCTAGCATTGGGCCTTATATAGGGAGGTGCTCTCTAAATCCATTGCAAGGAGCTCTAGGTCCTACAGGTAAACAAGGAACCATGGAACATTACATCAAAAACTAATGAGGTTGCGTATGGCGATTAACATAATTTTTAAAAATCCATTGAATAAAAGGAAATCCAAGCTCATATCAGAATATGATATTTGTTCTTTTAAAGACAACTTTTGTTGTTTTCTTCTAATAACAATACTATCCAATCATTGTAAAAAATTCAGAAAAATCACCCAAGTGTGAATGGTCTTGTTTCCAAAACCCTATGAGTGCCAATTGAATCTATATCTTTTTGTGCCTTACTTCTAAGGTCTCATAGACTCTTTTCCTTCTACCATTAGGAATTCCCTAAAGGATACATTCTGTATTTCAAATAGGCCTGTTGTTGTGTATTATCATGGTTAACAGAGACGGGACCCCAGTAACCAAGCCAGAACTCCACTGCTGTCCTTACAGCTTCATGGAAATGCTGCTTGGGGTTGGAACCCTGTTCCCAAGCTGCAGCCTCCATGATGTCTTGGTGCCAGGAAGGCTGGAACTTGATCTCTCCCTCTTAGTCCTGGAGATGTTGCCACTCTGCATCATGCAATGCAGCTGAGAGGGCAGGTACTTGACCGAGGCATCTCAGGGCTGGTTGGTAAGGGCACAATACACATCACATGCTTAGTAAAGAAGTACCATTGCTATATCCCCCTGAAGAATCTGCTTTGTAATTTAAGAGCCCTGGATTCCTTCTCTAATGGTGAATTATTTCTCCAGGCACCAATGTCTGCTCTTTCCAATTATGCTACTTGGAACTCTTCACTATCTCCAGACATAGATCTCTCTCTGTAACTCTGAATCTCAATAGTGTGTAGAGCCCAAATTTATACTCCAAAAGGCTCCTTAGCTCCCCCATGTAATAATGAATTGTCATTCATCCATTCATTCATTTAAGAGAGAAAGTCTCGGGAGGAAGGTATGGAAAGAAAGAGAGAGAGAGAGAATCTTTTTTTTTTTTTTTTAAGATTTTATTTATTTATTTGACAGAGAGAGATCACAAGCAGATCGGGAGGAAGGTATGGAAAGAAAGAGAGAGAGAGAGAATCTTTTTTTTTTTTTAAGATTTTATTTATTTATTTGACAGAGAGAGATCACAAGCAGACGGAGAAGCAGGCAGAGAGAGAGAGAGAGAGGGAAGCAGGCTCCCCGCTGAGCAGAGAGTCCGATGCGGGACTCGATCCCAGGACCCCGAGATCATGACCTGAGCCGAAGGCATCGGCTTAATCCACTGAGCCACCCAGGTGCCCCGGGAGAGAGAGAATCTTAAGCAGGTTCCACACCAATGAGGGGCTCGATCTCACAACCCTGAGCCAAAGTCGAGAGTTGGACACTTAAGCGACTGAGCCACCCAGGCCTCCCGAAAATGGTCCTTTTTTAACAGAATAAAAAAAATTTTAAAAATGAACACATAATGAATATACTATTTTTCCTTATTTGTATCATTAGCATTAGCTCTATTGTTTTAAATCATAATAAATGGTTTACCTATACAGAAGATATGGTCTGCAGTCAGTTTTGTGAATTATAAGAAACCTCTGAAGTATATAGTCTATTGGGTTAGCGAGTCCTGACAACAGATGTCTACTCGCTCTTTGAAGAAATGGTTCAAGGTATGCTTTCACCAATATATTATTTCCAACTGAGTTGTATGTAACTCATACAGAGAAAAGTGAATTTACTTTTTCTCTTGGATAGCTTGAGTTTTATTTTGCCTGGACATATATCTGATTTTATTCTGTTGCTTTACTCGTGTAGACACAATCTGTGTTTTTTGCAATTGGTGTTTCACGAATAGCACCCAGTTACAGGAAAAGGAAACCCATCTTTAACAACAATCATAAATAATGGATATACTTGAATGGTAGAACCAGATAATGTATTTTTTCATGCTTCCTTATACCTTTTAATGAGTTGTAAGGATGGGGACTACAAGGCATTTTATTTATAATGCTATACAGTCTGACGAATCAGATGTGATTGTTTTGTTATGCTTAGTTCTACTGAACATAGGGGATGTGCTAAAGATTGCTTTGTTTATTGCTTTGAATCAAATCTACAGAGAACCACACATACTTCAAACTCATGACTCAGCTGCAAAGATATGTTAAGACCCTCAAGTGGTCATTTTATTAAATGAATACAAATCTGAAACATTTATGGTAAAATATATCAATCTTGAACCAAAATGCGTGTAAACAACTGATTCTACAACTGGGAAGACATGTCAGTTCTATTAATTTTGGTGACATCTTCCCAACCATGTCTAATCTTCAGAATCTTCTTCCTCAAGCATGGCAGGAATAGTATGGCTTCACAAAACAGGACAATAATCGGAAGGAAAACTGCTATCATAAAAGTTGGAGGTGTATACCATACAAATTGTTTTATATCCACCCATTTATTCCAGGCAAAAATCAATGCGTGTATCGTGCCCAGCAGAAGGGAAACAGTTCCTAGTTTGCTCTGCAAAAGAAAAAAAAAATTGATCTTGTTGGGATTGGTTGAATAAGAATTTATTCCATCCTATCTCTTCTGTTCTGTTGCTTGGAAATTCCTTCATACATCTGTAATCATTTCCCTATCATATTTCTCAACATTGTCCACTCACATCTTTCCATTTTCCTCACACATTCCCCACCTCCCCTTCCTTACTTTGGGTGGTATTTTGCCCCCAGTTTATTTAAGTTGAGAAAATTCACAATCAGTCTTTCAACCTCAGCTAATCAGTAACACCATCTTTCTTTTCTCCATACTTTGTTCATCTGTCCTATGATGTTTAATTTATGGTGCTTTAGGGGTGCCTGGGTGGCTCAGTGGGTTAAAGCCTCTGCCTTTGGCTCAGGTTGTGATCTCAGGGTCCTGGGATTGAGCCCCGCATCGGGCTCTCTGCTCGGCGGGGAGCCTGCTTCCTCCTCTCTCTGCCTGCCTCTCTGCCTACTTGTGATTTCTGTCAAATAAATAAATAAAATCTTCAAAAAAAAATTTATGTTGCTTTGTCTCTTGAGCATTTGCCTTCATTCTGCCTATCAAGAGACATCTAAAATCAGGGACTTTTACTCATCACAGATCCCCTGCAGAATAAACACAATGATTTGTGCATTTTAGGTGCTCAGTAAATATTAGCAGGTTGACGATTAGTGCAAAAATCAATTTGATGTCAGTGATCTTTATCAACTATGAAAGCAACCAAAGTAAGTGACTCTGATTTTGGTACATGAATACTAAGGTGAATGAGCTTGGCCTATGTTAAAAATCAAACATCCTGATAAGGTGGGAAAATGCCAACAGCTATTTCCACTCTTGAAACAACACACAGAGACAGGAAGATGTGAAGAACAACTTCAACATGTACTGGGATACTTGGCATTGTCCAGAAAAAGTTGCTCAAAAATAGTTGTTCACCTGTGTAATTTTATAGCATTCTGACAATGGCTCTTCTAGGTAAGTTTTTACTTCTATTCGCTTTACTGGAAATGGTCATTAGTCTGCCAGAATGAATCCAACTCACAATTATTCAGCAGTAAGCACTCTTAAGCCCCAATGAATACAACCAAACAGCTAAGTTTACATTTTCAAATATCAGTCTCCAAGGTAAATCACAGAACAACTAGTTCTCAGATTGTAAAGGAAAAGTTTCTAGGTTATTAATTGAAAAATCCACATGCCTGGTTGAATATTCCTCTTACCAAATGTGTCCTGTATACTTACTATGGACTAGGTCTTGTGTACATAGCAGCATGGCTGGGTGGTCAAGATGCAGTGCCTGAATTCCTAATTAAATCTAAAAAGTGGTGCTCAGGGGTGCCTGGATGGCTCAGTGGGTTAAGCCTCTGCCTTCAGCTCAGGTCATGATCTCCCAGGGTCCTGGGATCGAGCTCCACATCAGGCTCTCTGCTAGGCAGGGAGCCTGCTTCCCCCCTTCTCTCTCTGCCTGCCTTTCTACTTACTTGTGATCTCTGGCTGTCAAATAAATAAATAAAATCTTTAAAAAAAAAGTGGTACTCAGCATACATGTGACAGGCAGAGGAAACGTACAAAGAAAGTTATTTAATGAGGAACAGAGAACTCGGCTATCCAGCTAAACCTACACAATCAGCAAGTACTGTGCTTGGAAAATGTGGCACCATTTCCAAGCTCTATTGTAACAATTCAGATGGAGACAGGTTTTCCTGCTTAATCAGATGTCCTGATAAAGAGCCTGTAGGAGGACATGTATAGACGTGTAGAAGGGATAGTGCAGAAATGTCTGACTGTGTGGGAACTTCCAAAAATGTCCACCCGTAAAAGCTAAGGCTATGTGCTTTAAAAAATCTCAGCAGTGCTTATGATGAAATTAAATTTAGTCCTCTGCCTCCTGCTGTTCTTAGGCTGTAATCTACCATGAGAAGATGAACCTCAGTAAATCTGAGATAATTTTGAATCCCAAGAATACTGAGAAGTCAGTAGGCTACATAAAATACAAGTTGGAAAAAGCAGTCTTTAAAATTAAATATTAGAAAAACTTTGGTAGTCAAAACTCCAAATTTCAAGAAGAGTTGCTTTTTTAAAGGGAGTATACAGCTGTGTAACGTAAAAGGCATTAAGTAAAATCAGAGGGCAGGCAGAAGAATATGTTTATTTGGGAACGAATAAACCATGACTATTAAATTCCTAAAATATCACCCATGTTGTTATTAGGTGGCTAGAAAATTGTCTAACAACATTCAAATGTTAGAAATTGTGGGAGATGGAGAAGCCGGCTCTCTGCTGAGCAAGGAGCCCAATGCGGGGCTCCATCCCAAGGATCCTGGGATCATGACCTGAGCCGAAGGCAGCTGCTTAACGGACTGAGCCACCCGGGTGCCCCCAAATGTTAGATATATTTTTCTTTGAGTAATGCTTTTTATTTATGTCTGGAAAACACTTCTACTTAGAAGTGATAGGGAAAAATTATTGGAGAGCACATTATTGTTTGGAACAAGTGTGGGATCTTTGCAACCGGAAAACTATTTGTTATTTTTTATGGGGCAAAGTCAATATACTTGATGATATTATAAGCGCAGAAAAGGTTGGCCTTTTTGAGGGACCAGAGTTATTTGATATATAATTTACCTGAATATAGTGAAATTCTCTCCACGTCAAAGAGTCGCTCACAGATGGAACAGAGGTCACAGCTAATAGAGCCAATATTGCAAGTGCCACAATTCCCAGAGACACATAAATTTCCATTCTCCACACATCATGCTCAATCCAGGCATCTTCTTTATTTTTTTGGACCTACCAGAGGGTGAAAAGGGGAGAGAAGGAATGCAAACAATATTTGTTCCTGGCAGATCAGTCTCCTCCTACGTTCCCTCTGTCTACGATGGAGGGCCTGATAACTAGGAGCCTCCGCAAATTTGTGGCTTTGTTTGTGCATTCTTCTGTGAGAAATGAGTTGGAGCTATCAATCTCTTTCCTGGAAAAAAAATATATATGTAGAATAATAAATATATAAAAAATATATAAATTATATATATAACTTGTTTACTAATTTATATCATAGTTACTTGATGTTAGGATTGTAATGTGCATGCTTGTGTGGTAGATAAGAACAATGAACATTAAAAAGTCATCTCATGAGGGGGAAGAAGGTTGCTGTGTAACCCTGTCCAGGAACAAAATATGTGTTTAAGTTGTTAAAGTTATAGTTTACTATTTTCAACTTAAAAAAAAAATTCTTCCATGTGAAATTATATACAACCAAGCTCCAAAGGAGAATTATACTAAAACACTGAAAAATGCAGATTACCTTCCCGACACAGAGTTTCAAAAGAGGTTTGGGGTATTGATATTAAAATAAGAAAGCCTTAATTTGTTGGAAGATTTAGACATTTTAGTTCAGCGATGTAGGCAGTATGGTCATCCTACCTGTTGATATGCCCAGTTGAGCAACTTGTATCTGTAGGATCGCCTCATTGGATAGGATAAACTATAAATTGCATGCAGCACAGCAAAAAAGAAACTGAGAAGCCCTAGTTGTTTTCTTGTTAACATCCATCTATCCAACCAACGTGGAAATTTCTTATATTTGGTTCCATTATGAAGCTGTACCATGGCTGCTATGACCCCGGGCAAATAGACCAGTGCCAGGAGGGTGATGGACACCATTGGCAAGACTTTGTTGATGACCAGGATTGGGATTTTATAAAAATACTGTTGGTGGGAAGTTACAAAAGGGTGAATTACTTCCCTCAGAAGAGTGTACAGAAAAGTCAGAGATGACACGATAGCAGCAATTTTAACTGGCCAGCGCCACATTGGAAAGAGTTCTTGTTTGTGCTGAAGCTCGGCGGGGCAATCAAATCCATCAATGTGGGTTGTTGGGTGCATGTGAGAAAACACAGTTCTTTTCAGCGTACTGGTCTCCCCCGAGTCCTTATCCTACAAAGCAAAGAAAATCAACATCTTAGACAAATAATGGGATTTCTCTTCAACACATTACCTACTCTGTTCATGGTGCTTACCAGTAAAAAAGGGCATTCAGAACCTTGTTTTTGGATACTGGTCAGCTGAAGTCACCGTCTATGTAGCACTGATTGAATATGGATTTAGCTATGTTGGGATTCTCCATTAATTTCTGTTATTTGATTTTCTTTTAGACAGAGGAATACACGCTTTTTTCTAAAGACAGAAGATTATCTATTAAAGCTGAGACCATTGTGTTTCTACCTTGAGGCATGAAACAACAGAATAATGTAAGTGGGAAACTAAAATTGAAAACGTAAAAAATAATCCAGTAATCTTTGGCAAAAATAATAAAACTTGTATTTGTAATGGTTGAATTTGTTTTATAATATTCTTATTGGTAATTGGGCAACTCTCCACAAAGAACTGAAGAGCGAATTCTTCATTAATTCAAGTACGAAGGGTCAGGAATAATATACTCAATACAATTATAAAAATATATAATTTCTATCATGCTGTACTTTGATTTTGTATTTCTAAAATATCTCATTTGTGTAAGTAATGATTGACAAACACTCTATCAGAAGGTACAAAAGTTATATACATAGTTAAATCCCATAGAGATTATCTATTTCCCAAGAACATTATACTTCTTTACCCAGTTGCATTTCTGAGCAGTTAACAATTCAAAAAAGGTTACATTGAATATTTTGTCATTTCCCTAGCTGACTGATATACCAGAAAATTTAAAAAAAAAAACCTTCTTAATAAGAACTTAGGATGTTTCATATTCTGATGATTTAATGATTTACTTTTTCACCAACTACCTTTTTAAAAAATAATTTAAAAACATTTTTTAATAAACATATAATGTATTATTAGCCCCAGGCATACATGTCTGTGAATCGCCAGATTTACACATTTCACAGCACTCACCATATCACATACCCTCCCCAATGTCCATAACCCAACCTCTCTCTCCCTACCCCCTTCCCAATGCCACACTGTTTTGTGACATTAAGAGTCTCTTATGGTTTGTCTCCTTCCCGATCCCATCTTGTTTCATTTATTCTTTTCCTAACCCCCAAGCACCCCATGTTGCATCTCTGCCTCCTCACATCAGGGAGAACATATGATAGTTGTCTTTCTCTGATTGACTTATTTCGCTAAGCATAATAACCTCTAGTTCCATCCATGTCCTCACAAATGGCAAGATTTCATTTCTTTTAATGGCTGCATAGTATTCCATTGTATATATACCACTTCTTTATCCATTCATCTATTGATGGACATCTAGGTTCTTTCCATAGTTTAGCTATTGTGGACATTGCTGCTATAAACATTCGGGTGCATGTGCCCCTTCGGATCACTACATTTGTATCTATAGGGTAAATACCCAGTAGTGCAATTGCTGGGTCGTAGGGTAGTTCTATTTCCAACTTTTTGAGGAACCTCCATGTTGTTTTCCCAAGTGGTTGCACCAGCTTTCATTCCCACCAAGAGTGTAGGAGGGCTCCTCTTTCTCCACATCCTCACCAGCATCTGTCATTTCCTTGCTTGTTAATTGTAGCCATTCTGATTGGTGTGAGCTGGTATCTCACAGTGGTTTTGATTTGTATTTCCCTGATGCTCAGTGATTTCAACAACTATCTTATTCTTCATTTCTTACAGCTCTCTATGTAAAAACCATAACATTTTAAAGTTTAATGTGATATATTATATTGTTGATTTCCTCATTTTATGCAGAGTAACCTTAACTCACATAGTTCTTTATAATTTTTAGTGTTCAAAAGTCACCTCTTGCCCTTTGACTTTTACTTTCAGTGATAAATCACTGTTACATCTTTTTCCAGTTGCTCCATTTAGAAGGGAGTTGAGCATGATACAGCTTCTGTCATCTCTACATGTTGAAATAATCTAAGTACAATCAACTAAGATCAATTTTCTGGTTAATGATGAAAAATTATGGAAAAGCAATTATGATGGTTAACTTGAAAAATGAAAATGTTTTTATTTTATGCACAATTATTTTAAAGAATATGTATGTATAATATCTTCTTATTCCTTTTAAAATAATTCAGAAAAATAATTTTAAAAAGTGATGCTATATAAAATTATTGTATAGACTATCTTTCCCTATTAAAATAACTAAGATAAAATACTTTCAGTAGGAACTGCAGTTGATATCATTTAGAAAGGCAAAAAGAGTTTGGAACCAAACATTTCTACCAATTTTTCAGTCAAATTATATAAGTAAGAAACATTTAATCTCCTGGTGGCATAAAAGTGGGACAAATGATTCTTATTCCAAAATTGAATTTATTTGTTTAAATGGTGAATCATCAATTAACTTGATGATCTCTTGTTAAGCTGCCATATTGCCTATGGAAAAAAATGTATGCTTACATTGTTATATGGGCACTGATGATTCTCTTAAGAAACTTAGACCACAGAGTGTTAGAGGGAATTGGAAGGGCCTTGGAGCTGATCTGGTCCACTTTCTCATTTTATAGATAGACCAAGACCTGGAATTTTCAGTGACTTATTCGAGGTTATTCAGCCAAGTCCATGACCATCGTCAAGGTACAATTTCTCTTATCTACCACCCTGAACCTTTCTTTGCCCATCGCGATATCAGTGATAGGAATCAGAGTGAAGATACCTGTCGACTAGGGTGAAAAATCATTGTTTCAACCCTAGGAGATGCAGGACAGCACTGAAATTCTGTTTCTAGATTTCAATGAAGTATTATTAACATATTACCAAATAATCATCTTCTTCTGGATTTCTCCTAGGCTTCATTGTCCAAAGTTCTTGGTTTGTAATGTCTTGTCTGCTCTCCATTAGTTCTGTAAAATAGGATAGCGTCAGCCACCGAAGAAAATAAACATCATTATCTTCCTCATGTCTGTACTATTTAAGACATTAATGTTTGATAGGGCAATAGAAGAATTTACTCACACAAGGACTAGAGTGGCCTACAAAGTGCAATTAAAATAGTGACTGATTTACCATTTAACCTCACATAATCTGTCAGAATCTCAAACCAGTGTCCTTGTGTCAATAACAGCTTTGTTTTGTCCAGCTATTGGTGCAATGAATGACAAACATGTCTATAGGGAATTCAAAGGGTCAGATGTTACCTTTTATAAGTTAACTCCAGGTGCCATTTAGAGGAAAGCCAGCTCTGCACAAAGGTAAAATAGAATTAGGAAAGATTTTTTTTTTTGAGCGGAGTTAGCTGATATAAGATTATACTTTAGGAAGTTATATTTGATAGACTTTGGGGGTTGATACTGGAATCTGAAATACTAATTAAATGATTTTATGGGGAAGTGCATTCTGAGGTTCAGACAATAAACAGAATAGACACTCTCGGTAAAGTGAACCCTGATAGTGGCACAAAGGACCAAAAGGCTGTATATTCAGAGTGTCATTTTCTCATCAGAGTAACAGGCTGGTTTTTGTTGATAAGCAAGAATTTTTAGTATATTTCCAATGGAATTATTGAGTTGTGTTCAGTCACTGATATGCCTATTCTCCTAGTCAAAGCTGTGGAAATTAGTTTTGTCAAATTTACTACCTGACAAAGGAATTTTTGCCTTAACACCCTTCACAGATCCTCCTCAGGCTTGGTGTAGCATTTTTTTTTTTTTTAAAGGAAGGGAACACATGGTATCATAATACTATTTGTTGTTTTTATTAGTTCTAAATTTATTTCTAGAGGAATACCTCGCCAATTTGCACTTTATGAAATTCAATGAGAAAAACACATTAGATATATAACAACTTGATTATGAGAAACATGTGTTTCTTAATTTCAGAACACCTGTAACACTTTACTAAGTGGAGAGTTGTTTCCAGGAGTGGCTTCAAATACTTAAAACATTCTCTAAATTTAAAGGCTTGATTTTCTCAAAAAATAAAGAGAAGCCATCTTTCTGTCATGCCAATCATTTACCTTTGTTCAAGCGCTCTGAGGACATTTGCTATATATTATGTATTTTGTCATTTTGCAACATTCATGCTGAGGATATTTGTATTGGTCTGCCCATATTCCCCCCTACTTTTTTTTTTTTTTAAGATTTTATTTATTTGACAAAGAGTGAGATCACAAAAAGGCAGAGAGGCAGGCAGAGAGAGAGGAGGAAGCAGGCTCCCTGCTGAGCAGAAAGCCCAATGCGGGGCTCCATCCCAGGACCCTGAGATCATGACCTGAGCTGAAGGCAGAGGCTTAACCCACTGAGCCACCCAGGCGCCCCTCCCCCCTACTTTTTAATGATCTGAAACATTTCCTCCATTTGGAGAATGGGCCCTCCTTGGGCATATGACTCAGTCTTGGCTAATCAGAATTCTCTGTTCCCTTGATGGCACTGACTGGCTTAGGGATGGCATAACCCTCGTTGAACCAATTAGAGTCTTTCTCTAATATTTATATAGAGGAGTGGAAGATAAAGAGATGTCTAACTCTTTGTTAAGTTGGTATGATAGAAGCCTACTGTGCTTTCTTCTACATGCTCTAAGGAGGAAGATGTCTTCAAGAGAACAAAAACAAGCCACCACACTAAAGTACAAGCAAGAGATGAGGAAAGACATAGAAGAGTGCTGGTGGTAATATTTTAAGTATTTACAGTTCCTGAGACCAGATCATGACATTTTCAGTTACACAAGTGAATGTACATTCCCCTTTTTTGCTTGAGTTTGATTTTTGTATCTATCATTGGCATGCAAAAGAGCTCTGAGTAAAGCAAATGCCAATCATCAGGTATTTATGGAGCTCAACTCGATGACAGACACAAAGGAGGAAAGAGAAATGAGACTATGTGTCTGTTCTGGAGAAGCTTACACTCTATTTCCTTAATAAGTATAATTCCAAATCATTTAGTGATTTAACCAACATTATAAATACAGTAATCTGGGAGGTATGTATGTATCTAGGAATAGGAATAGAAGGCTTTTTCCCCCCTAAGATTTTATTTATTTGATAGAGAGAGAAAGAGCGAGGTGCATGTACCAGCAGGGGGAGGAGCAGAGGGAGAGGGAGAAGCAGGCTCCTTGCTGAGCAGGGAGCCTGACGAGAGGCTCCATCCCAGGACTCTGGGATCATGACCTCAGCCAGAGGCAGACACTTAATCAACTGAGCCCCCCGGGGCCCCAGGAATAGAAATTTTATTTACTGCAACCAAACAAGAAATAATTCTCTATGTTTAGATGGTTTCACTCTGAGTTGTAGCACGGCAAAGATGTTAACATGCAAATCTACACTTATTCAATATTAACTCATTAACTATATTGTGAACAACAGTATCACACAGTGAGAATACGAAGTTAAATGGGATGGAGCCTCTGCTCTCACAAACTCAAAGTCTAGGGGAAAAGGCAGAAATTTCAACAGCTAACTGTGTGGTAGTGCAATGGATTCTAAAGAAAAAGTTTTATAGGCAGACTGTGGCATGGAAAGGGTAAGGGTTCTCTTGTAGACCTGGTCCTGGGGCCTCAAGCAAGTTGGCAGTGTTTGCTGATTGAGGGCCACTTTGTACAGAAACTGGGTGAAAAGGCTAAGAGGCCTTGGAGAAGTATCCACCCATTCATCTGCATGGTAGGGAGACCATGCTAGAGAGCAAGGCCATGGAAGAACCCAGAGCAGTGAGAGAGCCTGTTGGCTCTGTGGTCCGCAGTCCAATTTGTGCCAGAAGGTGAGAAAATAAAATATCCATCAAATAAAATATGTTGGTTTCCATCAGACATTAACCAAATATATAATTTAAATTCCACAGTAACATCTTTTCATGAAAAAAAAAAAAAGAACACAGTGTTCAGATTTTAGGAACTCCAGATTTGACCCAAAGTTCTCTAACTCTCATCCCTTTAAAAAAAGCAAAACATATTTCTGATGTGACTGTTCCGTTTTGTTGAATGAGGATGGCTGACCTGATGTTCCTGCTAAATATTGACACGGCCCAAGTGACTCATATTTTTGTCAGAGAGTTTCGAATATGAAGAAACTCAATGACCGGAGCACAATATGGATTGCACTGCATTTCCAAACCTTCTACACTTCAAAGTGTATATTCGCTTCCCCACATTTAACTATGTATAGGTTAAGATGTTTTTCTTCACTGGGCTGTTTTTTTGTTTTGTTTTGTTTTTAAAGCATTGCTTAATATCTGTGTTAAATCTAAGTAATTGTCAGGATGTCGTGGGGATTTTTTTTTTTTTTTTTTTTTAAGACCAAGAAATTTAGAAGTGTTTGTAAATTTTGTGTCTACAAACCCATGACATATACGAAGCTTTCCTTGATCGCCTGTTTGGAGAGAACTTGAACCCCAAACCCGAGCCTGAAAGAGCAGGACTAACGTTCCCAGAACTTCAAACGAAAACTCCCTGTTACTAGGAAACCCGAAGGCAAGTCACACGATTTTAAGCACTGTGTACCAATCATTCCTCAATGCTATGCAAACTCGCTGCGATTGTTGCCAAGTTGGAAAAACCTGCCGGCAGAATCCAACCGAAGGGCAAACTTAACAACCCATCCTATCCGCCGGGCTCCCAGCGAAAAGACTTCCTTAGGAGTCCCTGGCTCCCAGCCCCTGGACCGGCCACAACGGAGCAGTGTGCTTGGGCCGAGAACTGGGCTGGAGGGCAGCGCGCGCTGGAGCCGCGCATAAGGGGCGAATTGAGCTGCTCTCGCCTCGGAACGCCGCCGCCCCGGGACTGGGGAGGCTTGCAAGCCGCTACACCCCTCCCGCGGCTGCGAGCCCGCGCCCGCTCTCGCAGGGGCACACCGAGGCGGGGAGCAAGCAGCGAGCCGGGACGATTCAAGGGACTCACCCGCTCCTCGACGCGACCAGACGGTAAGTTGCGGCACAGCTTCTGCGAAGACGCGCCAGCCCCACGCGGCGTCTGAGCCCCGGAGCGCGGAGCCTGCTCCCCCGCGGCAGACCCCGCCTCTTGGTCAAGGGCCTGTCCAGCGCCACCTGCAGGTGCCGGGCGTCCTCAGGGCTCCTGCCTCAGAGGGGCAGCCCTCGGGGCGTCCCAGCGGCCAAACCGAGCGTTTCCCCACGTCGCAAGCAGGTGTTCTTTCGGATGGCCCTGTCTCCCCCGGAGGCCTGCTCCTCCCGCTTTCGCTAATCTCCCGAGGAGCGAACGTTCGTGCAATTCCTCGGAGCGGTGGTTCTCAAACTTGAACGTGTACCACCTGTGGGCCTTATTAAACTAACGGATTGGTGGTCTTCCCCCTCACGGTTTCCTGATCCTCAAGTCTGGGCCTGAGATTCTGCATTTCTAGCAAGTTCCCGGTGATGCTGGAGCACCCTCAGATCACACTTTGAGACGGACTGCTTTAGAGCTTCGCCAGCCCGCTTTACACTGAGCAGTAACTCGATGAAGTGACTGCTGTTTACAGTTGAGGAATCCGAATGTGAAGATCTGAGAGTGACTTGCCCCCTGAATGGTACAAATCTTGTACCCTAAACCGCATGAACCCTGTCCCCTGGCTGAACAGGCCCTTCAACCCCACGTTGCCTTTGCCTCTTCCTTGCCTCTGATATACTAAAGCCAGCTTCCCGTACCCTAGCCCATTACGCACTCCAACCTGAAAATAAAGCTACTGTCGCTATTTCAGAGTGTTTTTTTTTTTTTTTGGGGGGGGGGGTGGGGTGTCTTTAAAGCATAAGGGGTACGGAGAAAGAGAACGTATGCGCGGGTGCGGGTGGGGGTGGGGAAGTGGGGTGGGGTGGGTCTTACTCCTCGGAGTTGGAACCAGCCTCAGGGTAGAGAGAGTCTGAGACCTGAATTGCAAGAGGGTTTTGCAACATCCTCAGAGCTAATCTGATTAGAAAAACAAAGGAAAATGCTCGCTCAACCGCAATTTCTGTGATTGTTCTTTAATCAAAGCTAAGGCAACTAGGGACTGTTCATGTTTTAACATGTATTTTTTGGTGTAGTCATTGACTTTGCGCAGGGTCGCATAAAGCCTTTTGAAGATTAACTTACCATGGCCTGACGCCTTGTGGTAGAAACAGAATCTTACACTTTTTAATTCTAGTGAAACTAGAAAATAATCATTTTAAAAAGTTTTAGGGAGTCTGCTTCTCCCTCTCATTCTCCCTCTGTGCTTCCCCCCCAAATAAATAACTGAATAAAATCTTTAAAAAAAAGTTTTAGAAAAAAATAGTCTGTGTTTATAGCACAAACCACAAAGAATTAAGAGAGATTTTTAAATGAGTCTAAGCATTGTTGAATTTTTAAAATGACCTTGGGTCTTAAAGGATCCAACAAAGCAATATGCTTTCATATTTTAAGCTTTCGTAGAACAAAGGACATTTTCTTTTTCATAATCTATTTGGCTCATGAAGAGCGCAAGGTCATCATTATATTAATGTAAGTTGGTTAATTTTAGCCAACTCCAATTAAGACTGTTTTTCTTCTTCTAATTAACATTTAAAATCAAGGCCCAGATATTTTGTTTTATAATTAAACTAAGAATTTTATTTCTTCATTTCTTCTGAAAATTTTTTTGTTTAGTATTTTAGTGTGGTGAATAAAGTATGTTTCTAAGTAAAAAGATTGAAAATATGAGGCTGTTTACAAATTAGTTTGTAGATATTTTAAAGGCAGCATAATATTGGATTAAAAACTGTGGTATTAAAGAACTTTTATTAAGTTGTCAGGAGTTAATATTACAGATGAAATTTCTGCAATTTTGCATGCAGATGGCCAAAATGACCTGCGCTTTGGATATGACCAGATTTTTTTCTTTTTTCTTTTTTTTTCCTTCTTCTTCTTCTTCTTATTTTATTATTATTATTTTTTTTAGAAACACAAAGCCAAAGCATCTAAAAATGTTCTGAGTCATCTTTTCAAAACCAGTATGATTTGTGGAAAACAGTGTTAGACTATTACACATTTTGAAAACCAGATTGCTGGTTTTGTCATGACTCATAAGAACTACAGGATTTTAAAAGAGGAATTCAGCAGTGAGCTACAAACAGATTTGGGTCATTCAGAGTATTTTGTAACAAACTTAAAGTATAGTGAGAGAGCATATTAACAAAACAGTTCTTCAATGTTATTTGGGATCAGATTCTGAACTAGTGATTTCACATGAACACAGCACAGGGGAAATATAATAATTTAGAATCTATGAATACCTCTCCCTGACCAATAAGCAACCTAATCTTAGAACTCGATGGGACTGCCATTTAAGAAGAATGGAGTATGATGGTGTAAAACATAAGATAAAAATGATCATACCATGAAAAAATAATCACAATGAGCAAAACATAGCAAATTATAAGTTGATGACAGGAACTTTAGTTTATCTCCTTGGGAAATCAAACTAACTCCTAAGGGCACAGTAATTCAAATTATGATCAACATAATTGCGAGTCTACTTCTTACCCTGTAAGAATAGCCAGGTCTATTTTATTATTTTATTTTATTTTTTTAAAGATTTTATTATTTATTTGACAGAGAGAGACACAGTGAGAGAGGGAACACAAGCAGGGGGAGTGGGAGAGGGAGGAACAGGCTTCCCACTGAGTAGGGAACCCAATGTGGGCTCTGTCCCAGGACCCTGGGATCATGACCTGAGCTGAAGGCAGTTGCTTAATGACTGAGCCACTCAAGGGCCCCAGTCAGGTTTATTTTAAGATGAGGAAAAAATTATACCCAAAGTTCATGGAGAAATATTTTGTCAAAATGATCATTTTAGTGCAGACATGGTAAAGCTGAACTGGCCTAGTTTTCTGATTCTATGAGCTTCATATGATAAATTCTCTTTACTCACTCAAGATCACCTGGTACTGATCAGAGTATGGTATGTGGTCAGTTTATCCCCAATTCTGTAAATTGAAGTAGTTGGGTGTAGAGAGAAGACCTAACCTTGGGGTGGGAGGTTTAAAAAATTCTTCCATGTGTTTCCCCCAATGCAATTTATTGCTCATTCACCAACACTGTTAACAGTCACATCCATTCTAGATATGTTTTAAGAATAGGTGGTTTATTTTGATACAGATCCATCTCTGCCCAAATACTGCTTAATGATGCTCAAAAGTCCATGATAAAATATATTATATTGTCTTTATCTCTGTTGTAATTCATCAAAGGGCTAAAGTCCCTGGAAATGGTACCATGCTAAACCTTACAAGTTATTCACATCCTACTAAAATAAATACTTAAGCATTTTTTTGAAAATATATTCTAGCATAGGGGGCGATATACCAGGATATTGAAGACTTACACTGCAGAGGTTGTAAAGCGGTGTATCTTTGAAGAAAAAGGAGCACTGGGACCAAGAGGATGGATTTCACCACTTTCCTAATATTACTTAAACTAGGCAGTTCCTCTTTTTATCACATATGCATATCAAACATTTCATGATAGTGAAATAAATCTCTTGTTTAAACCACTCTATTTTGGTCCTCTCTGTTATGGTAGCTAAGCCCATACCCTAACTTGTTTGATATATCATAACACTTTTTAGAGTCTGTCTGTATTGAAGATTTTTATATGTGTTTCTGTTACCCTCATTAAATTGGGGGTTTTAAGAGAGCTGAGACCTTGCCTTTTAAAAAATTAATTAATCAACTAACTTTTTATTTTTTAAGTAGGTTCCATGCTAAGCATGGAGCCCAACATGGGGCTTGAACTCACAACCCTGAGATCAAACCCTGAGCTGAGATCAGGAGTCAGATGCTTAACTGACTAAGCCACCCAGGTGCTCCTGAGGCCTTGCCATTTTTAATGCTTATATCTCTTGTAACTTAGAGATTGATGGAATAGAGTCTTTGTAAATGTTTGTGGAATGTGATTTTAGCCCTTGGTCTCAAGAGAGTTGTATCGGGCACATAAATATGGAGTTCATGAATGTTTGGACATCATTTAGACCCAAACTGTGGGCACATATCCACTGTTGTTTATTTCATACAGAACACACTCTTACCCACCTTCCTTAGTGTGTTTATCTTTCTTGTTTTCTGCTACAGGAGCATGTAGGTTCAGAGTTGCCATTGTCACAGGAATTACAGACCTTATGCGTCTTGGGTGGTAGGAGATGGGGGAGTAAGAGTGTTAGGTAGGGAGAGCTGCTTCAACAGAGAGCTAAGAAGGCTAATTGGGAGAATTGGACCCCAAATTTCTGGTAATAGACTCTGCTTTGTAAAGTCCTCGGCATAGAGAACCATGCCTACCAATTCCTGGATCTGAGCTTCCAGAAGAGAGGATACTATCAGTTATGAAATGCCTAGTCTTTCCCAGAACTGTGTTTGGTTGTCTCAGTATCCCTACTATATTGTTATTATCCTCTTTAGAGGTGAACTGAAGCTTAGAAAGTCTAAGTAATTCGATAAAGTTGTACAGTTTTTAGAGGTCATGCTGGGGCTTCAACCAAAATCTACACTATCCCAGTTCTCTTTCCGTTGTACTATACCACCTCTGCCACCACATATACACAGCCAAAATTTCCTCAGGTTGCATCAGGTTGGGGGGATTCAAGAGAATAACAGTTAACAGAAACCATCCCACAATTTGGTTTTCCTGAGGTATCAGTTAGCGCATTGGCTAAGCTACTCTGACACAGAAGACCACATATGGTGTTTAAAGAAGTGGTTTCATGGTCAGGTAATAGTCCTGCAATGAGTATTCCAAGTTGGTTGTTCTCTCCACGAGGTCATTCAGGCACCCTGACTGCTTCCATCTGGTTGCCCTGCTTTCTCCTAGGGCACTGTTCTTGGCATCATAGTTGAAGGATGGCCTAGGAATATCCATCATCCAGTTGCAGAAAGGGAAAGAGTGCAAGTCCAAAGCAATGGTTTGCTACTAGGAATTGAGGCAGAAGTTGCCCAGTCACTTCCACTCACATTCTATTGATGATTATTTACCCAGATGGCAAGGTAGGCAGGAAGATGCAGGCTCTGGCTGCATGCAGCTGGGTGACCGCATGTTAAGATGTATTAGCATGGGAAAGGGCAGCAAATTTTGGTGAACAACCGGAAGTCTCCACTACCTTCTTGCCTCCAACTCTGATCTTTATGTTCATACCAGACTTGGGAACTTTGATTTCTTCTTTCATTGGGCTTACTGTCTTCCACATTCTGAAGCCTGTCTGAAGGTTCAGGGTAAACTTGTTACTCACAGCTCAGTCTTACACTGGAGGCTGTTAGTACCAAAGAGAGCTCTTGTGTGTCTCGACCATGAGCAGCCTTGTGTAGAAGTTCTCTCACGTGGTCTTCTTATTGGACCTCCAGGTATGCTGGACATGGGGAATACTCAGTGGGAACACCACTTGGTTCCACCATGGGACTCCCTACTACCCTAGAATTGATTTTTCTTTTTAATTAAAAAAATTACCCGGGTGCCATAACTGAAAACCAATACTCAAGGTACCAAGAAGGCAAATTTATATGATGTATGTCTTTTATATTTCTAAGAGTGGAGTATTTGTGCACAATGATCCAGAACCACTTCTTAGCAGCTTTTCCAGTTTCTCACAGCATCTTGTGCTGAATTCTATAATATAAAGTCTAACTTAAATGGTCACTTAAAAGATTTTTGTAAAGAGGACATCTGGCTGGCTCAGTCAGTAGGGCATCCTACTCTTGATTTCAGGGTTGTGAGTACAAACCAACACTGGCTATAGAGATTACTTAAAAAAAAAGATTCTTGCCAAGAAATTGCGGTTAGAAGATGAATATCCATAAGGAAAGCCTAAACCGACAAAAAGAAGGTGAAAGAGCTGGCGTGTTTTGTTGCTGTCTTTTATTTTTACTTTTCCCAACTTCATTGAGATATAATTCACATATAACATGCAGTTATATGAGATGTACAATGTAATGATATAAGATGTATATACATATATACATATATTTTTTTCACATGAACTTATATTAACATTTTTTTTCGTGGTGAGAATTTTCAAGATCTATTCTCTTAGCAACATTCAAATATATAATACAGTAATACAGTGTTTTTTAAAAGATTTTATTTATTTATTTGATAGACAGAGATCACAAGTAGGCAGAGAGGCAGGCGGGGTGGGGTGGGGGGACAGGCTCACTGCTGAGCAGAGCCTGATATGGAGCTCAATCCCAGGACCCTGAGATCATGACCTGAGCCAGAGGCAGCGCCTTAACCCACTGAGCCACCCAGGCGCCCCTATAATACAGTATTGTTAAGTACAGTTACCATGCTGTACATTACATTCCCAGGACTTTATTCATCTTATAACTGGAAGTTTGTGTTTTTGACGACTTTCATCCATTCCACACCTCCCCACCCCTGCACTGATACTTGGCAACCACCAGTCTATTCTCTGTTTCTATGACTTCAGTTTTTTCAGATTCGACATGTAAGTGAGATCTTGCTCTGTATTTGCCTTTCTCTCTCTTACTTATTTCACTTAGCCTAATGCTCTCAAGTTTCATATATGTTGTCATAAATGGCAGTTTCCTTCTTTTTAATCCCTGAATAATATTCCAGTTTGTGTATTTGTGTGTATACAAGTCTATATATCAAATACATAACATATAATATAATCATGTAATTAATACTATATATTATGTATGTATATATATATAATATATATGATATATATCACATTTTCTTTATTCATCTTTCAACAGACACTTAGGTTGTTTCCCTGTCTTGACTATTATAAATAATACTGAAATGAGCATGGGGTACAGATAGCTCTTCAAGATGATGACTTTAGGGGTGCCTGGGTGCCCTAGTGGATTAAAGCCTGTGCTTTCAGCTAAGGTCATGATCTCAGGGTCCTGGGATCGAGCCCCACATTGGGCTCCTTGCTCAAGCAGGGAGCCTGCTTCCCCCCCTCTCTCTGCCTGCCTCTCTGCCTACTTGTCATCTCTGTCAAACAAATAAATAAAATCTTAAAAAAAAAAAGATGGTGACTTTATTTCCTTCAGATATAGACCCAGATGTGCAATTGCCGAATCATATGGTAGCTCTATTCTGAATTTGTTTAGGAATTCACCATATTGTTTTTTATAGAAGCTGCACCAGTGAACATTCCCAGCAGTGTATAAGGGTTCCATTTTCTCCACTTCCTTGAGCTGGCATCTTTTCTTACTCCAAGTTAAATCTCCTTGTCAGTTTCATTTCAAAGTAATTTTTAAGAAGCTATCCAGAAGACTATTTGAAATGTGAATGTATGTCCAGCATAGATAATGACAAATTTCACCTTATTATCTTGAGATATTATCCTCTGATTGTATGTATGTGCTTATATCTATAAGTATATGAGGGATATATATATATATATATTGATATTTATATCAATATATATATTGATGTGTGTGTGATCAAAAACTGGAGAAACCTTTATTATAGGGAAGGGAGAACATGGAAAAGTTCAATAGGAGAACCAGGAGACAAAGAAACTTCTTGTGCACTTTCTTTACCTCCTACTCAACTTTCTCTGCTAGACCGTAATCTGTTGGGAGCCAGGACCATTTCTTTTCACTTGACTTCTCAGGCTCCGTAAAGAACATAGTATATAGTGAAGAGCTGATAAACTGCTTTTCCTTGGAGAGAGCTTAAGAAGCATGTCATCAACAGTGGAAGTGCTATGAAAAAAAAAGTTGGGAGTGGGGAGGCACCTGGGTGGCTCAGTGAGTTAAAGCCTCTGCCTTCATCTCAGATCATGGTCCTAGGGTCCTGGAATCGAGCCCCACATCAGGCTCTCTGCTCGGCGGGGAGCCTACTTCCTCCTCTCTCTCTCTCTGCCTGCTTCTCTGCCTACTTGTGATCTCTGTCTGTCAAATAAATAAATAAAATCTTTAAGAAATAAATGTTGGATTTGACATTTGAGATGACTTTATTAACTGTATGAAATGAATTGAGGGAGGAAGCCAGACTGTGTGTATCAAGGTGGAAATGGGGAACATATTGGATAAGAAAGGAAGGAGACTTAGGGCAACAGTCAGGAAACAGGGTGAGGGAGATTGGATTCTTCTTATAGGCTGAGAAGAAAGCTGTGTAAGGAGAGAGATTGACCAGCTATGATAAAAGGAGACTAATTGATGGAGTTAGGTGTTGGAGAAAAGTGAACAGAGAGGAAAAGCAGCACATGGCAGAGATTGTCTTTGAGCAGAAGTAGTGACCCTGTTTTCTTAGGGATTAGAAAAAGAGAAATGTGAGATGTACATAGCCTTGTGGAAAGAGGGGCAGAGGACAGTGAGTGAGCTTAGGTTTGATGCCGGTCAGGAAGGGAACACAAGGAAGGGAAGGCATGCGAGGTAAGGACACTGAACCTGCAAAAATTGACAAGCTATTCTCTGTCTTCAGTGTCTAACATTTGTTTGGGTAAAATGGGATGACAAGTTTATGGATACCTGAGTTCGCTGGGAAAAGAAATCAGAGCTACTTAGAACCAAGTACAGGGTAATCAAATAAAGGCAGGGGTGCCCCAAATTCAAAGAAGGGATAAAGCAATGCTTTTGGCATTTTGTTGGTTAGGGAAGATACAATGGAGAAGTGGATCTTTTGAACTTGGCCTCCAAAGGGTGAGAGATTTTTTCCCGGGGCAAAGAAAAGGAAAGGTCTTGTTTTCTTTTCCAAATCAGAAGTGGTTTATATGGATTAAAGTTTTCTTTGGTCTAGCAGCACGTTATGTCCAGAAAAGCTTTATAAACTTAGTGGGGTTCCTTCCCTAGAGCACTGCTCTTTTGGGTAAACCAGAGAATTTCTAACATTGTATATTGGTTGTGATTCCTCTGCGCTTCAAGATTCCTCCCTCCTCACTGAGCTATGAAGGTGTTAGCTTTCTTCCTGTCTCTAGCCTTTAGCGGAGAGCAATGACTCCTAGTAGCTGCCTCTCGAAAAACAAAACAACAAAAAATTGAGTTGAATTCTCCCACCCAACCCTTGGTCAGCCTGTCAGTCCTGCTTTTGTATGCGGTTCGCTTCCTGAAAAGCCCTCCTTTCTGTCCACACACCTCTATTAGAGCTCATTTCTGATCATGCCCTCGTTCGTCACGTAACAGGCGTCTTTCCTACTGCTTGGCAGTGACAGAATCCTTCAGGACCCACCGCGAGCTTCAAGGGGAGAGCGGTCAGTTGGGATCATCCAACACAAAACACCAAAAATAGTTTCGAACAATAGAGCAAGCTCTCTGCACTGTTTCCGTCTGAGAAGGGCTAGGGTTCTTCTTCCAATCAAGGAAACTATTCATCTTCTCAGTGTGGGGGTATTGGAAAGCTCAGACCTCACAGCTTCTGTGGTGTGGATTCGGTGGTGGGCTGCTGTGCCATGTGGCCACACGGTGGCTCCAGAGCCCTTTGTAGTAAAAATGAACTCATCTATTCTGGGGTCTCGGCTGAAGCTGCTTTCTGCTTACATGGTTTCACCAGACTTCTTCATACTCGCTGTAAACAGAGAAGGATGCATTTGTGTGTGTGTGTGTGTGTGTGTGTGTCTGTGTGATTGTGTTTATATTATGATAGCTTGAGCATATTCCGAGGTCTAAATAATGTCCATGGGGCTGAGAGTAAGCATCAGATTCCGTCTGTTCAGCCTCCTGGATGGGAGTCGGTCTATCATCTATGTTTGCTTATGAGTATATATGTGTGTATCGTTACATCATATCCTTTACTATCTCTACCTACATCTGTATCTAATGTTTCCTGAATTAAATGGTACTAGACTCTTACCATTAACATAAATTATTATTTCTTTTAGGGAGGCAAAATTGATGTATGAAATTATACCACTTTCAGGTATACAACATGTTTCGATAGTTATATGTATTGCAAAATGATCACCACAGTAAGACCGGTTGACATCTGTCACCACATATAGTGATGAAAAATGTTTTTTCTTATGATGAGAATCTTAGCAACTTTCAAGTGTACAATATAGTATTATTAACTATAGTAACCACACTATACGTGACATGCCTGTGGCTTATGTATTTTATAATTAGAAATTTGGACCTTTTGACCCCTTACTCCCCTTTTCCACCCCCCACCAACTGCTGGCAGCCACCAATCTGTTCTCTGTATCTATGAGCTCAGTTTTTTGTTTTTGTTTTTTGTTTTTTTAGATCACACATGTGAGTGAGCGCATACAGTATTTGTCTTTCTCTAACTAACTTACTTCACTTAGCATCATGCCCTCAAGATCTATCCATGTTGCTGTACATGGCAAGATTTCATTCTTTTTTTTTTTTAAACAAGCTCTGGACAGTTTAACTAAAGAAAAATTTTGGTGCAACTTACTTTTCACCAGTCTTTTCTGGCATGCTTCTAATGATATCAGAATTATCTGGCTTAATGATAGCCAGAGTGCATGTTATTTCCCACATGCTGTGTCCAGCTCAATATTATTGCCACTGTGGCGATGGATACCAGTTTTGGCCAACAGGGTGTATTATTCTATTTCAGATTTCCTTAAGGCTGGGCTGTTGTTGGTGAGAATGACCACTTTAGCTTGTCATTTCTAATCATTTTCAGAGTCTGCTTGTATCCCACTGAGTACTTTCCACTTTTCTTAATCAGTTGGCGCCTAGAGTTGATCAACCCCAGTGACTTTTTCACCTTCTTTATGGCCCCCATCTTCCTGCCTTAGGTGCAGGGCAGCCCCAGCCAAGAGCAGCCACCAAGATGGCCAGAGTGAGACAGGAAAGGGAGCCCACTAAGATTTCATTCCTTTATATTACTGAATAATATTTCATTGTATACACACACACACACACACACTCTGCACTTTCTTTATTCAGTCATCCTTCAATGGCCACTTAGGTTGTTCCCCTGTCTTGACCATTGTAAATAAAGCTGCAATAAATATGGGGGTGCATATGTTTTTTTGAATGAGGGGCATTGTTTTCTTCAGAAGCATATCCTAGAGTGGAATTGCTGGATCACATGGTATTTCTACCTTTAATTTTTAAAAAATTTTTTTAAAGATTTTATTTATTTATTTATTTGATCAAGATCACAAGTAGGCAGAGAGGCAGGTGGAGAGAGAGGAGGAAGCATGCTCCCCGCTGAGCAGAGAGCCTGATGTGGGGCTTGATCCCAGGACCCTGGAATCATGACCTGAGTCAAAGGCAGAGGCTTTAACCCACTGAGCCACCCAGGCGCCCCTACCTGTAATTTTTTGAGGGACTGCCATACTCTTTGCCCTAGTGGCTGCACCAGTTGACATTCCCACCAACAGTGCTTACTAGTTCCCTTTGCTCCAGGACATCCTTGCCAACACTTGTTGTTTCTTGTCTTTTCTGTAATAGCCGTTCTAACAGCTGTGAGGTGATGTAAGTTATCTTGCTTAATCTGTACAAACCCCTTGAAAATAGGTACTTCTTTCATTTTACAAATCAAGAAATTGATGCTTAGAGAAAAATAACCTCTTGAAGTGTACAAAGACTTTTTATTCTTTACAAACACAATGCGATGCTTCTGATAGTTCCTTTAACTTTCACAACATCTTAGTGATATATATGCATAGAGAAATGGGAGAGTTTATAGTCAATTGATTAAATAGGGAAGAAAGTCTCAGTGAGTAAAGTGTTTGTATCTGGTTCCTGACCTGCTGAATTTTAGTTGCTTTGAGTGTGGTGATTTTGTCCTTGGTCAAAGTAGACACCTCACACCCACTCTTCTGCTACAGTGGAAAAGTACAACTCCTGGCACAGGCTACTGTAGGATGAAAGAAATCACTCCTTTCTCCGAAGAGATTTAACATCCCCACATAAACCTCAGGCATTACTCAAAGGATTTGCCAAAGAATCCATGAATAGCAGCCATGAGCTGAGACATTGTGAGATCACCCACGTGATCCTTTTATTCTGGTCACCATGGCCAAGGACTTCATATCAGGTGCTTAATGGCCCCTTTATTGTATATACTGGAATGTAGTGATCAGAGGTAGAGTAAAGAAAAAATTGTCTAACTCAGGTTCATGGCCTATAACATGAGAAAATAATTTACCCTATTTCATAAGGTAGGTGTCAGTGTTCAATGAGGAAATGAATGTAAACTATATGACCCATAGAAAGGTGCCATGAATTTTGCCATTATTGTTGGGGAATAATGGGTGGTGTTGTTGAATAAAGGCAAAGAACTGTCAGAAGGAGGAAGGAAAGGGCCGAGTGAAGGAAGGAAGGAAGGCCAGATACACGAGGGAATGGTGGGTTGAGAATGGGGGCCCTTGGTGGCCTCTGCAGGCTGTAGAAGCTGTTAGTTCCTCAGTCCCGGTAACAGCCAGCCCCAAAGTCATAGACTTTCTGGTAGGATACTTAGAAATCATCTAATTTAACCAGGATGCATGAAAGAAAAGTGAATTCTGGGACTCACTCAATGTCAGCTGGCAGCACCTCCTGGCCTAAGATCCAGAACTCCTGACTTTGGTTCTGGTGTTGTTTTACCACTGCTCACACTGCTTTATGTTCTGGATATTTGCAAGCATGAGACCGAGATAGATTTTGTCTCTATTATATGTGTTCCCTTCAGAGCTATGAGTTGCTGTAATAACACTATATGGAATTGGGGGAGGGCGAGGTATTATAACTTTAAATCAAAAGGACAACTCACGTGGAGACTTAGTTCTCCTTGGCATAAACTCCTCAAGTTCATGGTGTATTCATTATACCTCTTCCTACAAAGGTTACATATAACGTGATTTTTCCCTGTTAGGAGAGAATTATGATTTCTTTCGTATGTGACCTCTTCAAGATGCTTTCTATTATCTTTGCTTATGATATAACCTTATAGAGACTTATTTCTCAGTAAGATCCCCAATATGAAAAGCAGTAACTTGATTTTATGGGCTAATATATTTTCCATAGAGTTATGTTTTCTGACTCTTCCTTAGAGGAAAAAAAATTTTTACTTATGTAGGTGTATTACCATCTCTCTTTTGTATACATGGCTACTGGACAAAAGGAAGTAGAGAGTAGTTCTTTGAATGGCTTCTCAAGTTTTAGAGGCTGTTAAAATAGAAGGACCATTTCCTTTAAAACTACATCGAAAATTTTATTTGTGGGCCCAGACATAGAACCACTGTGCCATTTTATTGGTTCATTTTTATATGTTGTTAATGAGATTTTTCATTTCACTATTCAAAGAAGTATCTTTTAGAAAAGATTATTCCTTCCCTCCCACTCTCAAATACACTTATCAATATGGGTGAAGACAAAAATTAGAACTGTGATAATGCTAAGTTAAAACATTATATTTGCTGTGGCTTCTGATGACAAAAGTACTGTTTGTTGAGGGAAATGTGGAAATTATAGAATAGAAAGAAGAAAGTTAAAATGAATGGTAATTTCATCAAGCAAGTAGAGTTATTCTTCTGTTGAGAATTTGGTGTACGCCTTTCTAGAGAAAGATTATTGTTACATGTGAGGAGGATTACAGTAGATACTGCTGTTTTTGAGTTGTATAATCATTACTCAGTTTCTTGGAATCTCAAAGCAGTATCTTATTAGAAGGAGGTGTGGTCTAAAGCGAAACAGTGGTGAGTGTAGAAAACAGAAATAGAGTAATTTCTTTCTGATGAAAAGCTCTGGACATGTGACTGTTTCTGTGGATTCCGGTGATTTTTGCTGATATGGAATTCCAAGATTTCAAAGTGTCTGAATGATTGAAACCAAGAGACAGGGCGTAAAAAAGGAAGGGGAAGGAAAATACTAGCTTTCTTGATAAGTCAACTATGGTGTTTACATGGAACGGAGTGTGTTGGTTCAGTTTTTGTGGTTTAACCTATTGAAATAGCTGTTTTCATCAGTGGTGCCCTTAAAAAACCCTTTAGGATGACAGTTTTTGCCTCTTCAAACAATGCTACAATAAATATCCTTATATTGATATTCTTATGCACTGGCCCTTTATTTCTATGTGATTGATATCCACGCAGGGGATTTCTGGGTCTGAGGCTATATGAATTTAAATTTAACTGATAATGGCAGATTGCTTCTTAAAAACACTCTTAATGACTCACATTTCTGCTAGTTGTCCTGACAGCACCACCGACGTAGACTTCAGTAAAGAAAATTGCGAATCTAATTTATATACAAACTCAAATATGGCTACTCTAATTTGTTTTTCTCTAATTACCTGCAAGTTCAAGTGTATCTTCATAGATTACTTGTTATTTCTTCACTGATTTTGGTAGGGCATCTTTCACCTATATAACAATTTATTTTCATAAAGTCAAATAAATCTACCTTCTTAAAACTTATTTTTGTTATTTTTTTCTTAAACTTTTTTATCCCGTATTGTATATTTAAGTCTTTAATGTAGCTTAAATTTATTTTCATATATTGTTTAGATAGGGGTAGGATTTCATTTTCTCTCAGATGAGTGGTCATTTGCACCAAGCTCTTCTTTGCTACAGAATTTAAATATCACCTTTTTCATAATTAAGTTACTATATAGTGGGATCTACTTGGGTCTAGCTTTTTTTGTGTTTTACTAACTATTTATCCTTTCCAACACCAATGACAAATTGAGTTGAATACATTGGTTTAACAGAGACCGATTTTTGCCTAACTTAGGTAGGCAAAAATTGCTCCACATTCTAAAACTACCTCCTGTCATAAAGATACAAGAAAATCTGGAGCGCCTGGGTGGCTCTGTTGGTTAAGCATCTGACTCTTGATTTTGGCTCAGGTTATGATCTTTGGGGTGGTGGGACTGAGACCCACAATGGGCTCTGTGTTCAGCCGGGAGCTTAAAATTCTCTCTCTACTACTACCTATGCCCACTGCCCCTCTTGATCACTCTCTCTCTCTCTTATAAATAAATACATCTTAAAAAAGAAAAGATACAAGAAAATTTACTCTCCCTTTGGGAAAGGCCAGTTAGCAAAAACAAGTGGCCTATAATCCCCTCACCTGTGTGTTAAAGCCTCTCCAAAAGTTGTTTCAGTGGAGTTGAGCTGGACTTAGTTCTGGTTTCTCTTGCATGTTGCCATGGCCTTGAATAAAGTCTTCTTTGTCTGGTACATTTTTCCTTTGACAGAGCTTTATCTTTTTGTTCTGGAAAATTTCCTCAACTGTTTGTTGAGAAGGAGACCTTATTCTTTCATGGTTCTACAGGAACCCAGGTTTTTTTATTGTTTGTTTGATCTTGTGTCTCTCCCTTCCCTGAGGGCCTTGGAATCCTCTGGATCTCTGAATCAAGCTAGCAGATAGGAAAAAAGAGGGAGGATCACCTTGGGAGGTTTTCATGGGTCAGGCCTAGAACTGGTATACATCATTACATTTATTTCCCATTGGCCAAACTCAGTCATGCCTAAATACAAGCAAGTTGGAAAAATGTAGTCTAGCATGTGTCCAGGAGGAGAAAAAGAGGGTTTTGTGAATATGAAGAGACTTTTTTGATCATTTTCTCTGCTGGCCACTTAGGATGTGTCTCATATTCCTCCTACACATAGAACATATCACCTCCCACACCTCCCCAGGGCAGACAGTCTATCTGGTCACTACATCCAGTTCTGAGTTTGGGATTTCTGAGTGATATGCAGTCCCCCTATGAGGGCAGGGTATGACTACTCGTGAAGCACTGACATGTACACAAGGAAGAAAAGTTGTCTGCTCTTCCTACCAGCATGGTGATGGTGGAGCAGGGATGGGATAAACAGAGAAAAAACTCTAAAACTCTACTCAGGAAAAGAAAAGCAAAAAAAAAAAAAAAAAAAAAAAAAAAAAGAATGGAGACATACAACAATCTCTGATCCATAGATTCTGAAGTTCTGTTAAGCAAGCATTGTAAAGGTGTCCTTGCCTCAGGATGAAGAAATTCCTTGTGTTGCTCATTTTGCTTTTGGAGAGCAATTTCCTCCATACCATTCCTCATGGCCCCTGGCGCTCCTTCCGGGAGGTTCTTTCTCCTCTATTACCTTTTATGTTCACATCAGACACAGACTTTAATGAGTCTGCCTTCTTTGGGAGTGGGTGTAGCTCTCATTGTCCCTTCCTTCTGGAGGGTTGTATGAAGATTTTTCCAAATCAGGTTTCTTTAAACCAGCCTCAGGATTTCATTGGCAGTACTACCAAAATTTTGGTGGTTTTTGATCAAAAAGTTACTTTCAGTAAGCTCCAAATACTGGTGACCACTCACACAGATTTTCCTTAGAACATAATTTTCAGCCCTTCCCTGTGTATTTCTTCACTCTCACATTGCTCAACTTAAGAATGACTGCTTTGAGTTGTGGCTTGGTTGGAAGATGGCGCACTTATTTTGTATCTGCTGCAAAGCTGAATTCCCTCGCTTAGCTGAAAAGTCTCCTTGGATTTTGTTGCTTAAGGTATTTTAAAATCTTATTTCTTAATATTTGGTGAAAGAAGAGACAGATTTTCCAACCCTGTAAAGCATTCTGACTTTGGATTCTATCCTTTTCTGTTATTGCTTGAAAACCAGACAAATTCTTACCTGAGCTCATCTTCTACATATAATACCTTGCTGACAGCAGGAAATAGTAGCCGTTATATATGATCTACCACTTTCCAGCCACTTCCTCTGGAGCTCCAGACTTGTAGGCAGGGGCCTACCTTTCAAGTTATCATAGACAGCAGTTTTAGCAAATATTTTACCTGGCATTGCAAGGGTCTCTGGCCTTCCAGACTCTCATGTTTGTTTACCTGAACTTCATGTCAACCCCACACATTTTAGGGTTTTTTTTTTTTTTTTTTTGTAGCTTTGTTTTGTTATAAGAGCTCCCCACTTCAGGGTGATAGGTCCTGTGGAAACTAGGTTAAAGAATATTAGCTGTTATAATAGACAAATTCCCAAATCACAATGGCTTAACACAGTAAAAGTCCATACTTTGCTTACTCCAAATGTAATGTAATGTTCAGTATGTAGTTTTCTATATGGTTATTTAGGGAGCTGGAAGACTTATTTATTTAGGCCAAAATCTAGCCACATGCCACACTACATGGATACATCTTCGAGCTTTTAGATAATAGCCACTTGAGAAAAACCTGACCTCTTCCCCCATCACTCTTTCATTCAACCTGTGCCTTCATGCTAAAAAGCAAAGGAACATCCTCCTCCATGTCATCTTCTCTCCCTTACCCTTGAGGAGTTCAGTGAGGAAAACTGGCCTATCAACAGAGACATGACAATACCATGTGGTGAGGACAATAAAAGTGATGGGAAAAAAACAATGGGGAGTAGGGATTTTGAGCACTCATTCACCAGAATGGCACTGTCCTCTGAGAACTCTTTCATCTATATCAAATGTAGAAAAGTCTAAAGCAACTTACTGCCATTCAAAACAGAGAGAGTTTAATAGGAATTCAGGCTGCCATCTTGCATCAGTCCAAAGGACATCATTCACAATTCCCCATGTGGCTGCGTGCCCTGGAGTTGTGTGACAGAATGATGTACTGAAATCTGATTGACACATAACACTGCATGTATTTAAGGTGTACAAGATGCTGATTTGATTCACTTACATGTTGCACAGTGATTACCACTGTGGTGCTAGCTAACACCTTTCATTGTATTATGTAATTACCATTTCTTTTTTTTTGTGGTGAGAACATTTCAAATCTACTCTTTCAGCAGACTTTCAAGAGATAATATGGTATTATTAGTTATAATCACCATGCTGTACATTAGATGCCCAGAACTTATTAATCTTTTAACTGGAAGTTTATACTTTTTGACCAATGTCTCCCCATTTCCCAACTCTCCAGCATGGCAACCAAATTCTAGTCTTTATAACTATGAGTTTGGCTTTTTTAGATTCCACGTATAAGGAATATCATACCATATTTGTCTTTTGCTGGTCTTACTTATTTCACCTTTGGGAGTCAGGCTATTTCAATTTTATGGCCTTGAAATTTATGCTGGATCCATTGCATCTGGTTGGCCAAAAGGGGAAAAATGTATGGGAAATTATGATGAGAGGCACTCATCTCTCTACTCACATTCTAATGGCTGGAACTCAGTCACATGGTTGATCTCCTTGCAAGGGAGATTGGTAGATATTGCTTAGCTGTGTTCTAGAAGGAAAAGGAAAACTGATTTTGGTGAACACATAGCAGTAACTGCCACATCTTTTATTTTCCTTCTTCAGAGAATAAAGCTCCAGTCTTCTGCTGGGGGTCGGGTGGGGTGAGGAGGCAATCTTCTGTCTGTTCTGATTGGAGTTGCTATCTGTTTCCACCGTCCCCCCTACCCTGCCCCTGCTCTATGGAGATATAATAGATATCTAACACTGTGTAAGTTTAAAGTATACAAGGTGATGATTGATATCCATATATGTTATTAAGTGCTAAACACAGTAAGGTTAGTTATCATATCCAACACCTCACATAGATAGCTTTTTTTTTTTTTTTTGTAATGAGAACTTTTAAGAAGTACTTTCTTAGCAACTTTCAAATGAAGAATACAGTATTGTTAAGTGTAGTCCCTATGCTGTATATTATATCCCAGGACCCATTGTTGGGGAAAATCGTTGAGAAGACCTGACCACCAGTTGACCTGTGAGCTGGACCTTGGCAACTGAAGGCTCTTCACCCCTCCCCTATCCTTGAAATGTGGATTCCCTTGCTTTCCCTGCTCCTGAAGGCTGCTCCGAGGACATAGCCTTGAGATGGTGATGTGGTGTTGAAACCATCTGGCTGGGGCTGGCCGTTATATGTGACTGAACCCAGTTAAGACCTCTATATAAATGTTCAACATTTGGTGACAGGTGCAAAGATCTACATGTCTTGCTGCTGCCCAAGACAAGGTTTGCTTGTGAGTTCCCTTTGCTTTCTGAAACGGCTGTCTACCAACCTGGAATGTGTGTGTCTTTCTTTGGTATCTCCCCACTATCTACACGGGGAGACTAGTTTCAGATTATACCTGGGAAGCTCCTGAGGAGCTTGCTATCCAAAACATATTCATCTTATAACTGAAAGATTAACCTTTGAACACCTTTGTACATTTTTCCCACCTCCCCCTGTCCATGAGAACCACCAGTCTACTCGTTCTGTGAATTCAGTTAGATTCCATATATAAGTGGGGTCATACAGCAGTTGTTTTTCTCTCTCTTATTTCACTTTGCATAATGTCCTCAAGGTCCACCCATGTTGTAAATGGCAGGATTGCTGGGCTTTTTGTTTTATTTTATTTTTTTTTTTATGGCTGAATAATAGTCCTTTGTGTGTGTGTGTATGTGTGTGTGTGTGTGTGTTTATTCTCACATTTTCTTTACTCATTCATCCATTAATCGGCACTTAAGTTGTTTTCAGGTTTTGGCTTCTATAAATAATGATGCAATAAATACGGGAGTGCAGATATCTCCTTGAGATAGTGCTTTCTTTTCCTTCAGATGTAGACCCAGAAGTGGAATTGCTGGATCATATGATAGCCTGGACTTTGTGATCAGGTAGGATTGGAGGTTATTCTCTGCCATTGGATAGAACTGAGAATTTGCTTCCATGACTGCCTGGGGCTGTAGAACAGACTCCATAGCAGGTCCCATTGGCTAGGGACCCGAATTGGGGAAAATTGCCAACCAAGCTCTGGCCAGACCAGGCCACTGCCTTGGTTCTTCAGATGGACAGAGCTGCTGGCTGAAATCTCTGCTTAGGCATGGTTGAGAGAAAGAATGTGGTCCTCCAAGATCTGAGCACTGGTTGCAATAACTCCTTCTCTGTCTGATCCCTAGTGGTCTGGCCCTGCAGATTCTCTCAGTAATCCTCCTGATGAAAGACCTGAGTGGACCTCCTGAGAAATATCCTGCATGCAATGCAGTGCAATGCAATGCAGCTGGATGCCCTCTCTGGGTTCTGTTTTCACACTGGAGAAATCATGGGCCCAAGGGGGCCCTCTCCTCATGGTGTTGTGCTGGCCTGGAGGAGGGGCAATGAGGTAAAAATGAAACTGCTGGTTTTACCCTTTTAACGTGGCCCTTCTTGACCCTATCACCCAGGGAGGTGTCTCAGCTTTACCCCCAGGTTCTGGGATTTTCACAGTGGTGTCTTGTCTATGGATAGTTGGTAGTTGGTCTTCTCGTGAGGGGTACTGAAGACAGAAATGACCTATGTTGCCATCTTGATGATGTCACCTTTCTTGTTTCTTTCTTTCTTTTAAAAATATTTTATTTATTTATTTCACACACACACACACACACACACACACAGCACAAGCAGGGAGAGAAGCAAGCAGAGGGAGAGGGAGAAGCAGGCTCCCTCCTGAGTAAGGAGCCCGATGCAGGACTTGATCCCAGGATGCTGGGATCATGACCTGAGCTGAAGGCAGATGCTTAACCAACTGACCCACCCAGTCTCCTTCTCTCTCTTGCTTCTTGAATAGACTTGCAACCAATCCACTTTAGTCCCCATTCAGCCCTTCTTCCAGAGATACGTGTTGTCACCAATTCTGATCCTTAGGGGATTTAATAGTATAAATTGGTTTGTTTTAGCTTTCCTCAATACTGACAAAAATTCATGTTCTCAGGTCTGAAACATGACTGACAAAACATCATCTGCTTTCTAGCTTCTAAGATTTTGTTGCTCTTACGTGCTGTTCCATTATGCCTGTTATTGTAGGTTTGAGATTTGCAATAAATTCCCGTGAATGCAAGTTAGTAAGCTTTCAGGAAGGGTCAGGAGTAGACCCATTTGTTTAATCCACCTCTTTCCCCCCATCAGCACTTTCTTTTTATAATTTTCTTGAATATCATTTTCTATCTTTCAAGGGAATGGCCTAATGCATTTTGGTATATTAATAGCCTAGGTATATATCCAATAAAAAGAATATTAACTCATTTCCATGCAACTTGGAGTGATTTCCAATATATTATGTTAAAGAAAAACTAGAACAGGACAGTGGTTAAAACAGTGAAACCAGATTTTATCCAGGAACTATTATAATAGGGGGGGAAATCCCTCCATATGGAACTGGGTTCAATTAGTAATATGGCATGAACAAGTGGGAATTTATAGGCAAGGAGCTGGGTGGGAGCCAGTGGATGCAAAAATCATTAAGAGGAAACATTAGGAGTAAGGGGGCATTCTGTCTATACCAACTTGACAGGACTCTTGCTGAAGGCAGCCAAGGTGATCAGATATCTGAGGTAGGGGACGAGGCATCTCCTCATATATTACAGAATCGGATAACTAGTGTATATTTGCTATAAACTGACTTTAGGATTCTTTCTAAAACTGGGCTATGTAAGAGGACAGACACTGAAGTTCAAGGGCAAAGTCTAGCTGAAAAGAGGGCTTAGCAGAGCCTAACCAAAGTTTAGTCAAGGAAAGAATCTTTGTCTACTGTTAAATGACTACATAAAGATGTGTGTGTACGTGTGTGTGTGTGTGTGGATGTGTGTGTAAAACATATAATTACATAACTACAGGAAAGGAACATTGGCTACCAGGCTGGGGGAAGGAGGCTTGTGTGTGGGAGGAGAAAATTCAACTACCTAAAGAGAGATGTCCACAAAAATAGCATTTGTCTGGTAATTCCATTTCTTTAATAAATTTTAAAGTGTATGTGACTATGTGTCTAAAGATGTTCTTGAAAGATTGCTTAATATATACTAATTATGATATGTCAGATAAAAGATGGCCAAGAATATCTTGATGGCCCTTCTGTCAAGATGTGGTCATCCATGAACTCTCCCCTCATATCTAGACAGACTCAGTGACTGGTTTGACTGGCAGAACATAGCAGAAGTGAAGCTCCACCACTTTCTAGGTTTAGCCTGAAGAGAGTGGCAGCTTCCACTTTCTTCTTTTGGAGCACTTTCCCTTGGAGCCCTGTGCCACCATGAGAGAAGTGTGACAACCCCGAGGCCCTAGAAGACGAGGAGCCATGTGGAGAGAGAGGTCAGTGTGCCAGACATATGAGTGAAAGAACTATCTTGGGAGTGAAAAGGTTTCTGAAGACATGCTTGAAAGAATACTTAAAACATTAGTTGTATTATCTCTCAATATGGGGATTTCAGATGATTGACTTTTTTTGCTCATCTCAAAAGAGGTAGTGTAGTGTAAGAATTGAAAACATTTATTCTGGAGCCAGATTACTTGGGTTCAAATACCGTGTCTGTCACTAACTGTTTAATCTGGGGCAAGTTAACTAGCCTCATGTGCCTCAATTTACTCATTTGTAGAATGGAGATAATAATAGTACCTGCCTGATGAGGTTGTTGTGAGGATTGAATGAACTAATCCACGCAGAGCACTTAGAGAAGTGCCACTGAATGTGAACCACCATTAGAAATAAATGTGTTCTTCCAATTATTTCCCTGAGCCTGTGGAGAAAAGATACCATGAATGGTAATATAGATACACACTTCCCTTCATTCTTAATAGATTCTTTGTTAATGAACCCAATATATAGTATATAGGCTTAAGGAAGTAAGGTTAAATTCTCATGTAAGGAATTTTGAGGTTTGTTTTATTCCTTACGTATAAAGTGCACAATTGATACCTAAAAGAGAGTGATATACAGCTAAATTTAGTGTACTTGGTACGTATTAGACTAAAGCAAGAAGGAGACACAACCCATGGAGCTGCAAGAGGAAAATTAGGGCTGGACTGGAAAACTCGTTGAGGACTAGGAGTGTGACCAACAATGAAAGGGAACTAAAAGAAAATCTTCAAGAAGTTAGGAGTGCCCACCAGTTCCCAGAATTTATGTCCTTTGGACGGCTAGAGTTCAAGAAGCTCTTTGGATAGATCCCATCTCACCAAAGTTTTAACTCTAGTTTATTTGGGAATATTTTTCTTATGAAATGGAAGTTAAGATAATACAGGAAATAAATGAGAATTATAGGATTCCCTCCATGGCTCGATTTAAAGTACAGCATTATCTGTAGATTCATTTCCCTAAAGCTGTACCAATGCAAGTAAACTAAGTGGAGAGGAAATTCTCCTGATGATACAGGCCAATAAAACCCGCTCTTAATGTATTTTGGATTTGAATAATGCACACTGACTTTTTACATTTATTTGAATGCATTCGTTAGCTGCACTGTAATCTTCACTCTGGCTGTATGGAAATGCCCAAATTATGTGGTAATAAGATGCATATGACCTAGTTCTTAGAAATCATTAAACTAGAGATGGATCTTTCTCTGTGATATTTTGATGTCAGAAGGTAAAATATGTTGTTTTGTCTTCTTGTCTTAAGGAGTGTAGTCTAGTAAATGTGGGTCTAGATGGAGGATGAATGGAATGTTGGAAACAAACTCAATTTTCTCTTTCCTCAACTGGCTTCAAATAATCTGTTGTAATTATGGGTCATCAAGTGGGACATATATCAGAATGTCTACTTTATGTTAAGCAGTGTGGAGAATTTAATGGAAGGTTTAAGGATTTGAGAGGACTTTAAGCCTACTTTTCATAATATTATGTGTAATTATGATACAAGGCAGTATGACATAAGAGCTATGCTATTTTATTTAATGCATATATGTCTGACCTAATTCTGAAAAGAGAATTTCAGCAGTCAAATGAAGTCTGTAACTGAGTTAAAACTTCACAGTATTTGAGAGGTTGTAGAGAATGAAATTAATTTTATCCAGAAGGATTAGATAAGGTGTTTGAGAATGACTGGGATTTTGATGAATACAGTGGGGACCCATGTAAACAACTCAATTGACTGAATCTACTTTGTAGGTCAAAAAGTGATATGTCTCAGCCAAATACCCTAAAAGTATTTTTTGGTTGCTGTTAGGCATGCTATATGCAATACACTGGAAATTTAGCATCGTTCTCATTCTCATTCAACTTGCATAAGAGGGAGAACTAGAATTAGAACCCAAGAATCTCTGATTTCAAAACCATTACATTTTATTGTCTATTTCTATGTAAATTAGAATTTCTCGGTAAAATCACCAGAGGAAGGCTACCATTCTTTTTTTTTTTTAATTAAAATCAGTTTTTAAAAAATATTTTATTTATTTATTTGTCAAAGAGAGAGTGAGAGTGAGAGAGTGAATGAACATAAGCAGGGGGAGCTGTAGGCAGAGGGAGAAGCAGGCTCCCTACTGAGCAAGAAGCCCAGTGCAGGACTCGATCCCAGGACCCTAGAATCATGACCTGAGTTAAAGGCAGATGCCTGACCACCTGAGCCACCCAGGCATCCCCAAAACAAATTTTTTTAATTGAAGTATGGTTGACATACAGGATTATTTTAGTTTTAGATGTATAATATAGTTTATCAATATTTATATATGTTATGAAGTGATCACCATAATAAATCTAGCTATTGTCACCATATGCAATTATTATAACTTATTATTAATTATATTCCTTATGCTATACATTGCATTTATGTTTAATTTATTTTGTAATGGGAAGTTTGTACCTTTTAATCCCCTCCCCCTGTTTCATTATTCCTCTCCCTGCCTCCCCACTAAATTGTTCTCTGTATCTATAAGTTTGTTTCTGTTTTATTTGTTCATTTGTCTTGTTTTTAGATTCCACATACAAATGAAATCATATAGTTTTTGTCTTCCTCTATCTGACATTTCATTTAGCATAAAACCCTCTAGGTCCATCTATGTTATTGCAAGTGGCAAGATCTCATTCTCATTTATGGATGAATAGTATTCCCTTATTTTTATATACCCCATCTTCTTTATCTATTCATTTATTGGTGGATGTTCGGGTTGCTTGCATCTTGGGTATTGTAAATGAAGTTGCAGTAAACATGGATGAGATGCATATAGCTTTCTGAATTAATGTTTTTGTTTCTTAAAAAAAAAATATCCAGAAGTAGAATTGATGGATCACATGGTAATTCTATTTTTAATTTTTTGAGGAACTTCCATAGTGATTTCCAATGGTACAGTGGCTGTACCATTTTGCATTTAACCAACAGTACATGAAGTTTCTCTTCTTTCCACATTCTTACCAACACTTACTTCTTACCTTTCTGAAAGTAACCATTCTGAAAGGTATGAGGTAATATCTCATTGTGGTTTTGATTTGCATTTCCCTGATGATGCATGATCTTGAGTGTCTTTTCATGTGTCTGTTGGCCATCTGTAGGTCTTTGGAGATACGTCTATTCAGGTCCTCTGCCCGTTTTTTAATTGGATGGAAGGCTACCATTCCTTATATTTGTACATAAAGCATTGGATGGTGGATGAAAAGACACCCATCCAGCATTTTAAAAATCATTTGTTTGGTAGAGACAAAAATTAACCTACAGATAGCAAACAAGCAAACAAAAACACAGAAACACGACAAAATAATCAAAAATACAGTTTTAGATATTGTAAATAAGTAGATTATACCTTTTGAAAGCCAATAATAATGACATTATTTTGCATATGAATGACAAAGTAATAAACACATAAAATTTCAATTATCTGGCTTAAATAAAGTTCTTTTTAGATTAATATAACCAGAAAAAAAATATAGGAGAGTAAATTGTTTATTGACTGTGGCTAATTTAGAGACTATTTGGTAGAGAACATTATGAAATTTAGAAGGTATTTTTCAGAAATGAATATTGTAGAATTTAATTAAGTATAAAATAGCAAAATTAAAAATAGAAATGAATAACATTCATTCATGAGAGGAAGAGAACACACAAAATATAAACTAGTGGAACAACAAAGAGAAATCTTTAACCACAGTGCTGGGAGACCTTAAGTCCTCTGATGAATGTTCCGTGGAGACTAGCGACTATTAAGTGCACACTCTTCAGAATGGACGAGGGTTGGAGGTGTGAATAAGGAAGCAGCTAATGTGTAGAATTGTTTTTTTAAAAAAATGTAAAAATGCTTGGGGTTGACATTTGTTAAAACCCATTCCACTAAAACAGTATACTTTTTAAATAAGTACACAAGAAACCAAAATGTCAAAAGATGAATCAGTCTTTTCTTTTAAGATCTTTCGGACCTGTACTTAGTCTCACTCCTACTGTGACGCTTTCACTTGGAAATCACTCACAAACAAAAGAACAAGTCTCTCATTTTTGTGGTCATAAGGGATAAGAGATGCTGTTTGAATTGTAAAAGTATTTTTAAAAATGCTTACTTTATAATAAAATGGCACTTTAATCTAGAGAACAATTCTTTTGCACATTTGCTACCTAATTCCCTGCATACTTTCAATTGATCATCATGATGACTTTAATTATTAAATATGAAGTAAATTCCCCTCTTCTCCATTAGGCTATTTAACTTTAATTTTCATAATGTAATGGAGTAAGAAAGGTCAAGGGCTCCCCTCTTGTAAGAAATCTCATTCATTTACTAGGCAAGAATGGCTTTAACAAAAGATCAAGTTACATAGGTGCTCAAGGAAATAGGTCCTAGAGGGGAGCAAAGGACCTAAGCGTCTTTGAAAAGGTTTTGGAAGAAGTATTTTCCAGTTGGACTCTGTATTTTATTTCCCTTATCCCTCTCCCTCTGACTGCAAAGCTCTGGCCCAAAGCTCTGCTGCTGGGCTGTAAGAGGGGATAGAACTCTCCTATTCAGTCTTGACGATGATGTGCGTATGTGGAGAAAGATAATCCAAGAGTGGGTCTTACCTCAGGGTTACATGTATCACTACATTGGCAAGATTTTTTAAAAATGAGAACATTCAATAAAATGGAAAGTGTTATTATTTAAGAACTTCAGAGAGCCATACAGAGCATACGTAATTCTCAACCTCATTGTGCATCCGAATCACTTGCAGGGTTTATTAGAACAGGTTGTTGAACTCTAATCCCAGAATTTCTGATTCTGCAGGAGTCTGGTGGTGAAGAGAATGCATTTCTAACAGGTTTCTGTTGCTCTGGGAACCACACTTTGAGAACCATTTTAGAGTTCTAATAGGTGATCCGTGACTCACTTTTGTGCCTCAAGTGGGTTTTTGATGAGCTTAAATATGGACAACTGCATCTTTGGGGTAGGAAATGGGTCATAGAAGTGCCAGAGTCATAAGCCTGTTGCCTCTGACTGCGAACAGTCTTCACTCTTTAATCCCTGTGTGCCGTGTGAATAGTATTACTTTCTAAATGTGCCAAGACACGGAAAAGTTGGAGGTGCACTCAGTTCTATAGAACTTAAAGGTTTCCAGTGATTTAATTCTATTGGGAAAAAACTCAGTAGGCATAACTTGTCTCTGGAATAGAATATTTTAAATGAGGCAAGAGATCATTGAATCATTCCCATTACACTTTGCAAGAAGAAGGGAAGGGAATGAGAACATTTGTTGAATAGATCTCTTATAGTAGGCGCATGCTAGGTACTCAGTATGTTATTGTGTTGAATTCTTACTATCACTTAATGAGGTAGGTATTCTTTTGCTCTTTTGCTTCATCTAACTGGGATTTAGAGGACAAAAATAATTTGCTCACAGTCACAGAGCTGGTAAGTGAACCAGTTAAACCCAGCTGTCTCTCACTTGAAGTTCCAAGCTCTATCACGTGGCCTCAGGGGTGAAGCAGATCGGGGGGCCCTTTCTTTACATCACCCGAAATCAGATCAGCTTCAGAAAAAGTTAAGGTTGAGGTTACATATAAGTTTCCAATGCAAAGGCTTACCCAATTTAACTATTTCAGGCTGGAGCACCTGGGTGGCTCAGCCGATTAAGCTGTTGCCTTTAGCTCTGGTCATGATCCTGGGGTTCTGGGATCGAGACCCACATCAGGCTCCCGCTCAGCAGGGAGCCTGCTTCTCCCTCTCCCTCTGCCTCTTCCCCTGCTTGTGCTCTCTCCCTCCCTCTCTCTCTCTCTCTCTCAAATAAATAAATAAAATCTTTAAAAAAATAAATATTTTAGGCTTGCAGATTATCTGGTGAGATGTTTTGAAGCATGTGATTAGCATGACTCTTCGTGTGTGTGTGTGTGTGTGTGTTTTCCTTCTGATAGTTATTTGCAGCTGACACCTGTAGTGTGTCAGACTTCCTGGTTCTATTATGTAGGCATAATGAGGTGACGAACTGAATAGTGATATAGATAATAGGTTGGAGGACCCAGGTTTTTTGGCTAGCTTTCTTATGTCCTTCCCAAGACTTTGTGGAGACTCAGGCTGGAGACCCTTGTTTAGTGGCCATCTCCCACTGCCTCTACAGACAGCTTTCTCTGGGTTCCAGACTCTTCCACTTTTTCATTCTTGCCTATCTTGTTTTGGTATCTCCGAATTTCGAACTTACAACACTCTTTACACATGATTTGAGTTGCTATTTTACTTGAGCTTCAATTTATCACTTGAAATTTTTTTTTTAAGATTTTATTTTTGACAGACAGAGATGGAGAGAGTAGGAAGCAGGCTCCCCGATAAGCAGAGAGCCCGATGTGGGACTTAATCTGAGGACCCTGGGATCATGACCTGAGCTGAAGGCAGAGGTTTTAACCCGTTGAGCCACCCAGACGTCCCATCACTTGTAATGTTAAAAGGGGTCATTAATTTCTTTTATTGTGGTTCCTCTCACATTTATTTCTTGTTTAAAATGTGCCCATTCACAATAGGGTACCTAAATAAGTATTTTAACTGGATGCTTTATTAACTACTTTAGCTGACTTTCTTCAATTACTTTAATTAGTGCTGTGTTGTATTATTTTTGTCTCTTGACTCCTCAAACTAAAAGTTCACTTTTTGATATATTGAATACACTTTCGCTTGCGTGAATGAAGCCTTGTATCTGGGAAAGGTATTGGCAATTAAAAACTTGTGGGACCTTGAAAGGTTGCCCTTGGGTAACAAGGGAAAGACTAACACCCGGAAAGATTAAGAGATTGGCTGGCAGCATTGCTAGGGGAAATAGGTTTGAAATCAGCTAGATCTACTTTCGGTTTTTGGATTTTAATTTCCCAGTTCTGGGATCCTGGGCAACTACATAGTTTTGAACATGTTTCTTCATCTAAAAAGTGGGTACAGTAATAATGCAGGGTCACTGGAGAGATAAAGCATTGGCATCAGCACAGTATTGGTACTATTTATTAGAAATCTAATAAATAGTAACTATTATGATTGCTTACATATAATCCAATCCAATTAAAATGTATTTCTCACTTATTGTTTTACTTACATACTTAATATTTCACTTATGTAAATTTTACTTACATAAATACGTAAATAAAGTGTAATTTTCAAAAACACAAAGTCATGATTCTCATACAAATATGAAAATGAATATGTGCCAAAGATTTCAATTAACTCTTTACTTAATGAGGAAACCAGTAGTGTTAAAACTAATTCAAAGAGAATTTGATTTACAGAAATTTATATTCTCTATCAGATGAAATTTATTTGCAACTCTGAACAGGAATAATTTAAATTGCTATAAGCTGGAAACATATGTATTACTGTTCTATTTTCTACAAGTTAACTTCTATCCTTAAAGAGTTTGTTACATAGTTTAGGCAATCAAAGACTATCCAAGGCATACAGCCCCATGGAATCAGATATTTCTGGAGAATTTATTAGACAAATGACCAACATTCCACTGGAAGGGCATTACATCCTTTTATAGACTTGCTTTTTAATAAAGGATGTCTAATAGATTTTTTCTTTCAAGAATGCATATGGTATCTTTTTTTCTTTTTTGGTCCAGTATATTTTGTTTCTGTGTATGACTCTGTGTTTTTTGAATACATATTTCTCCTCTGTAGTATCTTTAAAATAAGTGTTTATAACATTTAAAGAACATTAGAACTCTGGGGGTGGGGTGAAGTACACGCAGTAATTTCTTTTGCTATTTTTCCAAGTCTTTGGCAACTTTTCTGACAGTTTCACATCCGCCCCCCCAATTTGTGATCATAAAATAATATCCAAAAGGCTGGTCTCATCAGGTTTTGTCTGATTATTAGCATAATTTATTGGAAGACTAGTAGTATCCATATGGGCCTCCTTGAGTTTGCTTTTCTAATCTATATCTAGCCAATAATATAAAACTAGAGAGGCTATAGAAGGAAGTTTGATTTTAAAGTCATTATAAGGAATCCTCGATTGGACTTTAAAAGGCTCTGTTATTTGTTCTTCTATCCCAAGATTAGGAAACCAACTCCATCAGACTTCACCTATAATAACTATAAGTTTATGTGAATTCTTCTTGAGGTCCTAAAATTTGCTAAGGTTCCTGGCCTGTCAGCAAGCGATCTTCCTTTGCCCCTGTGAGGCCAGTTTTCCTGGAAGAACATTGTAGACAATAGATCCATATATAAAGTCAAATTTTTTCATTAACAGTGTCTTGTCATGCCTGATTAAATGAGATTCATTCTTAGATATGCTTCTCCAGGTTCAACACTGATTTGTCTAATTAGGTTGTGGTAAAAAGGAGAGATTTTTATTAAATCTATACAAATAACCGTATTGCCATAAAAAGTAAGACACTCAGTTAAAGAAATTATAAATCTGGGGGAGTCCAGTAAGAATTAGATTCCATTTTAAAATATTTCATGTCAGTTTTCAAAAGCAGATTTTATTAAATTGAAGCTTAGAGATTATTTAAGAAAAAAGAGGAGGTGTTATCTCATACATATACATAAAATTAAAATATTAATAATATTCTAAATAAGCAGTCATAATTAAATTTCCTTCATCTGTTCCTTTAGTCCAGATGCCAAACTGAATTGTTATGATTAATTTAATCTAGTATAGCCACTAATATGGGCTGGAGGAGAGTAAAATTCTTTATTGGAGTATTCTACATATTATTTTTTTTTAAGATTTTATTTATTTATTTGACAGACAGAGATCACAAGTAGTCAGAGAGGCAGGCAGAGAGAGAGGGGGAAACAGGCTCCCCACTGAGCAGAGAGCTCAATGTGGGACTCGATCCCAGGACCCTGGGATCATGACCCGAGCCAAAGGCAGAGGCTTTAACCCACTGAGTCACCCAGGCGCCCCTCCACATATTATTTTCTAAGAGTTTGATCAACACTTTCCCTGAGGTTAACACTTAACCCTGAGGTTAAAAGCTAGTTATTAACAGCAAGGCATTGACAAATCTATAAGGCTTTTCCATAACACGTAAACTTTCTGAAATATTTACCTTGGTAGCATTTTTACCTTAATCTAAAGAAGGTTGAATACCTCTTTTGACTTGACAGTGTTTCCTATGCAGCCTTTCCTCTATTGAATCTGATTAAGATCCCTGTGGAACAAATCAAATCTAATTATTTGTAGGGTCAAAGCAGAAATTACACCTGACAAATTTAAAGAGGCAAGAAAGACATTATTTGAGGCTACTGCGATAGGGGACATAGGTTAGATCTAAAATCTTAACTACAGTAAAAAAAACAAAAACAAAAAAACACATCAGGAGAGTTTTGAAGAGCTGAGGTGAGAGCATTGTAGGGTACTCATGTTTGCTAAGTGGTATTTCCCATAGGAAAAGTACATTTTCTTGTACTTGCATGATAGGAGATGGTTTTACAACTTAGAGCAAGGCAGTCATTACAGCTAGTCTCTTACTCAGGATAAGGGATAGGGGCACTATCTTCCTTGATAATACATTTCAAAGAGATGCCTCCAGGTCTTTGCAAAGGATGGTCCTGGGCTTTAAAACTGGCAAGAGGGTTTTTAAAAGATTTATGTCTTGAAGAGAAAGAGAAAGAATTTATTATTGCAAGTTTTCTAAAGTAATAGTATAAGAAAAGGATGTTAGAGGTCTAGCATCTGGAACAAGCTGGTCTAAAGTTTAGTCAAGTTGAGGAGGACATTAAGACCATCTTCGTCAAGACCATCCTTTTTTATTTATTAGATCAAAGAACAAATCTTTATGATTTTTCCAGGGATCTTCTGGGTAATGTCAAAGATAGTTTTAGTTATAAAGGATATCCTGAAACTTTAGTTTATTGTTACTTTTTTCTAACCATAGGCTGTCATGTTGGGAAAACAAAGTGAGCAATTGTCAGAGGAGATTTTGTCAATTTTTGAAGATGGGCTCATGGGTTCCTAAGAAATAATGCTTGGTTTTCTATTCAACCAAAGTGAACACAAAATATATTAAAATGAACATAGAAGAAAGTTTCTCAAGTATAGGAAACTTAACTCTTTCACAGGTGAAAAAAATTTGTCCTTAGCATTTTTTTAAAATTAATTGAGTGAATGTGTCCACATAAAGAGCAGAAAAATTATTCTGGTAGGAAACAGAATTTCTGCAATCTAGATAGGTTTATGAAAGATAAAGAATTATCTATAAAGTTGTAGATAAATGTGCTAGAAAACAAGACCTACAAAACTGTACAACAAATTTGCTAAAGGTTGAATGCACTTTTTAAAAAAGATTTTGTTTATTTGAGAGAAAGAGAGAGAGAGAGAGAGTATGAGCAGGGGAAGTGGCAGAAGGAGAGGGAAAGGGAGAGAGAATCTCAAGCATTCTGTGCTGAACATGGAGCCTGTTGGGCTCCATGTCATGACCCTGAGATCATGACCTGAGCTGAAATCAAGAGTTGGATGCTTAACGTACTGAGCCATGAGGTGTCCCAAGGTCGGAATGCATTTTATATATATATTTCCCTCTAAATTCAGGAGTTATAAACCAAGAAAATAAAATCCACTTGCTTCAACGTTTGTCCTTTACTATGTTTTTTTCATATTCTAGGACAAACTTCCCTTCTACTTTAGGGCAAAACTGTACTTTTTTTTTTTCACATGCTCAGCTGTAGTTTTCTCTCACTCTTGTCTAGTACAGTCTCAACCATTCATAATATTATAACTTTCATTTTTATTTTTTATGTTTATATTTTTTAAAAGTTTAATTTCAATAGTTAACATAGAGCATTATATTAGTTTCTGGTGTACAATATAGTGATTCAACAATTCTATACATTACTCATCTTAATAAGTGATCAACATTATAATCCTCTTCACCTATTTCACCCATCCCTCCCCTTACCTCCCCTCTGATAACCATCAGCTTATTCTCTATAGTTAAAAGTCGATTTTTAGTTTTGTCTTTTTTTGTTTCTTAAATTCCACATATGAGCTAAGTCATATGACATTTGTCTTTCTCTGTTGACTTATTTCACTCAGTGTGATACCCTCTAGTTCCATCCATGTTGTCGCAAATGGCAAGATTTTGTACTTTTAAAAAAAAAGGTTTATTTATTTTTTGACAGAGAGAGAGAGAGAGAGAGAGAGAGAGCACAAAGAGGGGAAGTAGTAGGCAGAGGGAGAAGGGGAAGCAGGCTCCCTGCTGATCAGGGAGCCCGATGTGGGGCTTGATCTCAGGACCCTGGGATCATGACCTGAGCCGAAGGCAGAGGCTCAACCAACTGAGCCACCCAGGTGCCCCGATTTTGTACTTTTTAATGGCTGAGTAACATCTCATTGTGCATATATACCATATCTTCTTTACACATTCATCAACTGATGAACACTTGGGTTGCTTCCATATCTTTGGTATTGTAAATAATGCTGCTATAAACATTGGGGGACATGTATCACTTTGAATTAGTGTCTTTGTATTCTTTGGGTAAATACCTAATAGTACAATTGCTGGACTATAGGGTAGTTGTAATTTGGAGGGACCTCCATACTGTTTTCCACAGTGGCTGCGCTAGTTTGTGTTCCCATCAACAGTGCACAAATGTTCCTTTTTCTCCATATCCTTGCCAACACCTGTTGTTTCTTGTGCTGTTGATTTTAGCCATTCTGACAGATGCGAGGGGATATCTCATAGTTTTGTTTGTTTTCGTAAATATTTAATATGTAAACATTATACAACACACTACTGCACAACCAGTGGGCCATTAAGAAATCAGATGAAATTGAAATATGTCTCAAAACAAAAGAAAAAAGAATACAATATTCTACAACCTAAGGGATGAACCAAAAACAGATGTTAGAGTGAAATTTATGCTATAAGTGCTGTATTAAGGATTAAGGGAAAAGGTACAAATAAACAATAGTACACCACAAGGAACTAGAAAAAGAAGAAAGTTTGTTGAAATTTAGTAGAGGAAGGAAATAACAAAGAAAAATCTGAAATACACAAAATAGAGACCAGAATAAATAATAACATAACATTGAAAGTAATGACCAGTTTTTCAAAGAAAAACAAAACAAAATTGACAGTACTTTAACCCACTAAGAAAAAAAATGAGAAATGTAAGAGAAAACAGTACAGCAGACACCACAGAAATACACAGTATGGTAATAGAATACTACAAAAACTTATATACCAACAAATCAGATAACTTAGGAAAAACCCCAAATAATTCCTAAAAATGGATAAGTTACAAGATTGAATCATGAGTCTTGATTTCACAAAGTAGAAGATCTTAAGTGAAAGTTAAATTATGAATCAAAAATCTCCTAGCACAGAAAAGCCTGAGAACACATGGTTTCCTTGGTTAATTCAACCAAACATTAAAAAAAATAATTAATGTCAATCTTTATAAAAATTTTACAAATAATGGAATAGAGGGAATATATTGAAAATCATTTCATGAGGCCAGCACTACCTTGGTACCAAAGCAGGATAAAAATAATACAAGAACAAAAAAGTCTAGTTTGTCCAATTTAAGTGTTGCCACTCTGGCTTTCTTTTGACATCCATTTGTGTGATAAATGTTTCTCCATCTCCACACTTTCAATCTGCAGGTGGCTTCAGGTCTAAAATGAGCCTCTTATAGGTGGTGTGCAGATAGGACTTTTATTTTATTTATTTTTTTATTTTATGCATTCTGATACCCTATGTCTTTGACTATAGAGAGTTTAGTCCATTTACATTCACAGTAATTACTTATAGATAGGAATTTATTGTCATTTTATTACTTGTTTTGTCATTGTTTCTGGTGACTTTCTCTGATCCTTAATTGTCTTTGTCACTTTTGGTCTTTCCTCTGTGCTCAAAGAGTCCCCTTTAATATTTCTTGCAAGGCTTGTTTAGTGGTCATGAATTCCTTTAGTTTTTGTTTGTGTGGGAAACTCTTTATCTCTCTTTCTATTCTGAATGATAACCTTGCTGAATAGAATATTCTTGGCTGTAGATTTTTCCCATTCAGCATTTTGAATATATCATGCCACTTTCTTCTAGCTTGCCCAGTTTCTGTTGAGAAATCCCCACCTAGCCTTATGGGTTTTCCCTTATAAGTTAAGGATTTCTTTTGTCTGCCGCTTTTAGCATTTTTTCTTTAACACTGTATTTTGCAAATTTAATTACAGTGTGTCTTAGTATTGGCCTGCTTTTGTTGATTTTGATGGGAATTCTCTGTGCTTCCTTTCTCAGATTAGGGATGATTTCTGCCATTATTTTTTGAAATTAAGTTTTCTGTCCCCTTTTCTCTCTCTTCTTCTGAGATTCCTATAATATGAAGATTATTACATTTGATGGAGTCACTGAGTTCCTTAAGTTTCTATTCTAGTGTTCCATAATTCTTCTTTCTCTCTTTTGCTTAGCTTCATTATTTTCCATTATTTTGTCTTCAAGGTCACTGATTCATTCCTCTGCTTCTTTCAGCCTGCTGTTCATTGCTCCAAGCCTGTTTCAATCTCATTTTGTGTGTTCTTCATCCCTGATTGGTTCTTTTAAAACTCTTTTATCTCTGTGGTATGAGTCTCCCTGATGTCTTTTATTCTTTTTTCAAGCTCCCTCTGTATCCTTAAGATTGTGGTTTTAAATTCTCCATCAGGCATGTTACTTATATCTGTTTTGCTTAGATCTCTGACCTTGGCCTTATCTTATTCTTTCATTTGTGATAAATTCCTTTGTCTTGGCATTTTATCTAAGTCTCTGACTTCTTCTCTGTGTTAGAAAAGTCAATTATGTCTCCTGCTCCTGAAATTAATGGATTTATGAAGAAGAGGTCATATAGTGTCTATGGCCTGGCATTTCAGTGAGTATCTTTGTGTATGCTGCATGCTCTCTGCTGTTGTGTTTTTGTTACTCTATCCTTCAGGCCAGTAATTCACAGAGACTCTTCTTGCCTGCTGTGTGCAGTGTTTGGTCCCTGGCCTGAGTGTGGTGCGTTTTAACTAAGTGTGCTCTGGTCTGCTTGTGAAATGAGATCTGGTAGCACTTTCATGAGAACTGAGGTCCTATAGAACTCTCTCATTGGGAGATGTGGTGTGGGCAGGGCTTTGTAGATCATTTTTCAGAGTGATGTTTCCACACTGTCTGGCCCCAAGGTTGTTTGTCTGCCTTTTCTCCAGGTTGTTTGTGGCCTCCTGGTTCTATCCTAGCCAAGCCTGATAACCTTTAATATTGCAGGGTTTAGGGGCACCTGGATGACTCAGTTAAGTGTATGACTCTTGGTTTCAGCTCAGGCCATGATCTCCTGGGTCATAAGGTGGAGCTCCATCAGTCTCCAGACCCAGTAGGGAGTCTGCTTGAAGCTTCTTTCCCTCTGCTGCTCCCTCCTCTCATGTGCTTTCTCTCTCTCAAGTAAATAAATAAGTCTTAAAAACACAAACAAACAAATAAAACTCCAGGTGTTAGAGCTGTGGTATGGGCAAAGGTCCATGCTGGTCTTCTTGTGGAAGGTCCTGCCATCCTGGAACTGAGGCAAGCTTGACTGAGAAGGGTAGTCTAGCCAGAGTGGAGAGATGTGGGAATTGGTGTAGGTGGGTTAGGCAGCCAGTGCTGTGCTGTGCTGCTTCCCTCAGGTGGTTCTGGGTTTACACTGAGGGACAGGCGAGACAAATGCACCTGCAGCATCCTTTTTCCTGGAAAGATGCCTCAGTAAATCCTGCCTCTCAGGTATGCCCTCCTCCCTACTGTGTGCCCTAGGCATTATCCAAATCACTGTTTCCCCACCATCTGACCCTGGGTTATTTGCCTTTCATCTTTCCAGGAGCAGGTCAGTGCCATTGGGGCTCTATCCCTGCCAAGGCTGGTGACTTTAGATATAATCTAAATTATTAATACTATATAGAGATAGGATAATATTTCACATTCACCTAATGAGAGGTCAAGACCTTTGTCAATTATAAAAATATAGACACCCAGACACATTGATAGCTCATGGCCTAAGTTGTATAACTTTAGCTATTGGTCAAAAATAAACAGAGAGGTGCTTGGGTGGCTAGGATGCTTAAGTGTCCGACTCTTGATTTCAGCTCAGGTCATGATCTCAGGGTGGTGAGATTGAATCCCACATTGGGCTCTGCTCTGGGCATGGAGCCTGCTTAAGATTCTTACTCTCTCTGTCTCCTTCTCTAAAAAAAATAAAAAGTATATAAATAAATAAACAGAGAAAAACAACTCTTTGGTTCAGATCTCAAGGACCTTTCTTCTTCTCAATGGGTATGAAATCTTAATTGATTTGTGTTCACAAATAGACAAGCAAACAAAAAAGACTAGCAAATCAGATTTCTCTTATCTCTCACCTAACAGAAAATGCATCTCCGTCATCCACCAAGAAATTCATCGGGTAGTTAGATTATAAACCAAATTCTCAATCATTGCTGCCACCAATGGAGAATTATTTTTATTAGGTACAAACCAGAAGCAAGAACAAATTCAGTAGAGGGGAAACAAAAGTCCTAGAGAAATCATTAGCAAAGTTAAGCTTCTATTGACCTTTGGGATTCATTGTGGAAACCAAGAAAAGACATGCTGTGTTTAAATAGCATATGAAGTAATGAAGTATGCTTCCCTGGCAACCCAATTTACCTGGTTCCATGAAGTCAGTCCAGCTGGGCATCTCAGTGCATGATTTGCAAAAGTACTAAGGGATAATTTTCAAAAATGTGAAAATACGACATAGATAGAAATAAAAAATGAACACATTCAAATATTTTTCTTAACTCATTAATTAACAATGAAACCAATAAGAAGTGGTAAACAAAATACATTTGCATTGCTGTGAACAGAAATCATTTGCATTACTATGGAAAGAGACACTTGCATTATTATTAAGTTTTTCAGTATGTTAACTTACATCCTTATAGAATCTATCACAGACAAACCAAAAGTATACACCTTTTATGGAATCTGAAATTCCTCAGATGGTTTACTAGAAAGCCCAGTATTCCACTGAAAAGACACCCAGTAATCTCTTTTGCTCTTTTCCAATAACTTGACAGTTTTTTCCTGACACTGGGAAACATGAATGATCAAAACTGACAGAGATTTATGCCTTCATGGAACTTGGGTTTTAGTTGGTGAAATAGACGATACCCAATGCAACCACCAAATCAATAAATGTTTAGGAGTCCTTAAGGGCTCTGGAAAAAGAAAAAGGAAAGCAGGGACGGTAGGAGTAGAGTTCTGGTTAGGGGAAAACAGTTTGAAATATTAAGTAGAGTGGTCCAGGTAATGGCCTTGATTTGAGCAAAACCTTGCAGGAAATGAATGATGTTGGGCAAGAGTGTTCTGGATGAAGAATAGTTAAAGCAGAGTCCTTAATCTGTGGCTTGTTCAAAACACAATGAGAAAGCTAATGTGGCTGGAATGGAGTGAGTGAGGGGGAGAGATAGTGCTATAGATTTAATGTTTTGTCTTCTCCAAATTCATATGTTAAATCCTAATGCCCAATGTGAGGGTATCAGGAGGTGGGGCCTTTGGGAGAGGACTCTGCCCTCCTGAATGCAATTAATGCCCTTATAACAGAGATCACTCTGCCATGTGAGGACACAGTGAGAAGACAGCCATCTAAGAACCATGGAAAGGCTCTTAACAGACACTGAAATCTGCCAGTTCCTTGATCTTAGAACTGTAGATTTGTTCTCAGTCTCCAGAACTGTAAGAAATAAACTCTTATTGTTTATAAGCTACCCAATCTATAATACTTTTGTTATGACAGCCTGAATAGACTTGGACAGGAAATTGATACCTAGAAGTGGGTGCTGCTATAACAAATATCTAAACATGTGGAAGTAGCTTTGGGACTGGGTAATGAGTGGAGGCTGAAAGAGGTTTGAAGTGCATGGAATGGAAAGCCTACACTGCTATGAATGGACCATTAAGAGGGATTCTGGTGTGAGCTCAGAAGGAGAAGAGCATTTTAAAGCCTAAATCTTTTTAGAGAATACCTAAGTAATCCTCAACAGACTGTTGGTAGAGACTGTTGGTAGAGGCCATTCTGATGTGGTCTCACATGGAAATGAGGAGAGGCCGTCCTTTTTATAAGGTAGCAAAGAACTTGTGTTTTATAAAACATAAGAACTTGGCAGTGATAAAATGGGATGTTTAATGAAGCCATTTCCAAGAGCTTCAGGATTGACAGCACTGAAGGCACAGCTTGGCTCTTCTTGACTGCTTACAGTAAAATATGAGAAGAGAGAAATGATTTAAAGACAAGAGTTACTAATCAAAAGGGAAACTGAATTAAAAGGCTTGGAAAAGCCAACGCCTATTTATATTGTAAGATGTCAGAAAGTGTAGTTGTGGGAGAACACTGAGTGTGTCCATATGACTACTGGATGAGATTAGTATCCATTGGCCATCTCAACAGAAGCTAGGGATTGTTGTCCAAGAAAATGGAAGAATGGTCTTTAAGGCAATTCAGGGATTATCAGAGCTGTCTTTCCTATCTATCACTTCCATTCAGGGTGGGTCTGTGGGGCAAGACTTGCAAGGATTTGGGAGGCAGAGTGGTTTCAAAGGAGGGTATGGGATCTTTGAGACCTTGGTATATGCAGCCGGGCACGCCTCATGTCTTGAGACTTTACTCTCTACACTTTAGTGCTGCAGTTCCTTGGCTGTCCAGCTGCTGTGGTGAGCTCCAGAGCAACCTGGGCTGTGCCCAGCAAAACTATGGAGGCATGGCTACCTCTACCTAGGTTTCAAAGGACAGGGTCTTCTGGCAGAGTCACCAACTTGCAGTTCCAGGCAAAGAAACACCATCGGGGCAGGACTACCCAAAGATAAAGGATCAAGATCAGTGTCCTAGTCAATATTGAAGGTGGGACCTCTTGTTCCAAAGAGACCAGAGAAAGAGCCCTCCTGAGCTCACACCATGGAGGTTATGGCAGAAGGATGGCTGTCTGTGAACCAGGAATTGAGCCCTCTTCCTCCATCTTAAAAAAAAACCCAAAACACCTCTTGGACCCCCACTCCTGCTCTTAGCTACTGCCCCATTTTTCTACTCTTTGTGTAGCAAAATTTCTCAAAGAGAGTTGTCTATATTCATCTCCCACTAGTCTTAAGAGTCTGCTCCAATCATGCTTTTGCACCCCTCTATACACACATGCCATTCTACTGAAACTGTCTTCTCAAGGTCATTGGTAACCTCCATATCTCTAGTTATTCATTCTCAATCCTCATTCTACTTGACTCTTCAGCAGGTGTTTGACATGGTTTTCTCTCCAAACCATGAAAAACTTTCTTCACTGGACTTCCAGAGTATCATATTCTCCATGACTCCCATATTTTCTCCATCTCATGCTTTTTCATTAGTTGTCTTAGTTATGGCTGCTACAGCAAAATAACATAAACTGAGTAGTTTAAACAACAAAAATCTATTTCATTCTGGTCATGAGCAGTGTGGAGAATCAAGTGACTCTTCTGTGGAAGAGACTTTTCTTCAAGCCAACAATTGGGGGTGGGGTGAACTGGTTTGGTGGTGTTCTTTCTTATAGGTTTTTTGAATAGGAAGTTTCGGTTGTCCCAATGACTGGAAAGTACTTCTGGCATTTAGTACATGGGGAGCAGGGTTTAAAGATCTAAAATGCATGAAGGATTATCCCTCCCCAAATGTCAAAATTGCCCATATTCAGAAATGCTGTATGAGACCTGATAATATGGTTGAGAATAGCTGAGATGTTATATTCTCTATCTTCAGGCAGTTCTCAGGAGTAATGGTAGTGAGGAAGGGGCTGGGGCATGATGTTGGGATCCTAATTCCATCATGTGAATGATAAGCTAAGGCACTTCTCAGGAGAATGAGGAGGCAGAGAGATTGAAGAGAAATGTTTTGCTAGTGGAACTCCCCCCACATAAAAGGAATTTGGGAATGGGGAATGAGAATCTTCTCCATGTTAAAAATTGGTTGGATGTTGCCTTCATATTCAAACATTTAGTTATGTTTATGTCTTGGGTTATAATTTTTATAATTGCTCCACTGCTTGTTAAATGTTGAATGTTACTATGGAGATGTTTGAAACAATCTCAAGAAAATGTTAGACAGATTTTTCTTTTCCCCAATGAATGACTTGATCTTGTTTTCCCCTGTGTTCTTTATTTATTCCTTTTTTTTTTAATTTTTACAGTTTTACAAAGCTGTAAATTGATGTTGATTGTCCTTGGTCTATTTCTCTTTCCCTTAGAGAATGACCTGCCATTTGATGTATGGATTCTGAATTATTATATTTTTTTCTTGCTTTATATCTTTCAATAACAGCAGTGTGTCATCATTCTGGTTTGCTTTAAAGGAATTTTATTTATGCTTATGTGGGTTCTTTTAAGCTGTGTTTTAGATGTAATAGGGAAACAATTTTCATCTCTATTCTTGTTTTCCTTAGTACTTTGTGGGATTTCTAAGAGAGGGAAAGGGAAATTCTGACAATATGTCACTGGATTCACAGTGGATGGCCCTTTATGTTATTTCAAAGCTATATTTCAAATTCTAAATGTACAAAAAAGATATACAAATAATGCCATTTTTAAGTCAATTTTGTTGTTTTGGATTTTTGACTGTGAAGTATTGCTTGCTCAAGGAATTAGAATAAAGCTAAATATTTTGATTTTAACTTTTCAGTCTGTCAAGGAGATAGGAAAGCTTTTACACAAATTAAAATATATATTAGCCATGAAATGACAAAACCCCCCAAAACTGTAAATAAATGTGAGTTGATACCTTCATGGGTTTCTTTAGAGTTGGATTTGTGTCAAAGGGATTTTGTGTACCAATGATTCCCAAACTTAGCTGCATGTCAGAACATCTTGGAGAAGGCAGAGAGAAAACTGGGTTGTGGGTAGAAACAGACACATTAACAATTATATTTTTTTAAAAGCATTTAACAATTTGAAAAGTGTTTTTTCCCCCAAAGCAATGATATGTAGTTCTTCAAAACATGTGAAGTAGAAAGAACGATTTTTTTCTATAGTGTCATATTTCTATATAATTTTACAATTGGATTTGATGTATGAAATTAGCCTTTGGCTTATATAATCTTCTATTATAATAAATCAGATAAAATGTTTTAATGTGAATGTTTTCTTTATGGTCTTTAGGAGACCATAAAAAGGGTTCAACTTTATTGCAAAATGCACCTAAGGATAATTATATCACTTTATACTTTGGATAAATTTTTCATAAAATGACTTAAAACTGGTCTTAGTGATAAATGCTCATATCTGATAATGTAAGGAACTGAGACATTGTAAATGGAAAATAAATGGTTTTATATGCTGTCTTAAATATTGTTTTATTACAACTGTCCCTATTATAAAGTGGTTTACTTCTTTAAATGTTGTTTATAAAACATATATCTTGTGATTTTGCTATAATCCTTTTTAAAAAATTAGATTTTTTTTACAAACTTACTTTATCTCTGATAGAATATCTTAGAAAATCTAATTATGCCTCATATGTTAAGAATTTCCTTTATGTACTTGAGCAGTAAGGAAATGTGACTTAGAAATGCTTGTGACACTAGAACGTTCTGATAAATATAATCTTGGAAGAAACTTCTTTAGAGACAGAGGGATTATTTGACACTTTCTTGGCAACTGTTTTGGAACCATAATCTCTGAATCTCTGAGCACAGATTGTCATTGGACATTTAGTTGTAGTATTTTTGAGCATCAACTGAATTGAAGAATAATTGTGCTCTTTATGGTTAAATCATAAGTAAAATTATAAAAATTATAAATTCATAATTAAATTAATAAATTAACAATTTAAAAATTATAAATACAGGGTGCCTGGGTGGTTCAGTGGGTTAAAGCCCTGCCTTCGGCTCAGGTCATGATCTCAGGGTCCTGGGATCAAGCCCCGCATCGGGCTCTCTGCTCGGCAGGGAGCCTGCCTCCCCCTCTCTCTCTGCCTGCCTCTCTGCCTACTTGTGATTTCTGTCTGTCAAATAAATAAATTTAAAAAAAAACCTTTAAAAATTATAAATTCATAGGTAAATCATAAAAATTATAACTGTATAGGTGATGTCTTAAATTTTTGTTTATTTTTTTGTCTGGCTAAAGAAAGAAAAAGTAGTACCAAGCCCATTTTTTCTGGTAATAATATCACAAATTATTATTATAATTATGTTCTCTTTGAGAAAGTTAAAATAATATTGCCTATGTATTAAGTGTTTGACATTAATACATTTTAGTTTGGAATGTGTTCTGGATCAGAGGTAACATCATCCTGGTCAATGAAACCTAGCAAGAGAACTGCTTTGATTTCTTCATGTGTATGCTTATGTAAGGACTGTGCATTTTCCCTCTAGTGCCCATGCCTGCCAATTCCAATGTGTATGTCAACTGCACTTAGTTTCAGTCTAAACACCAGAGAATCTTGAAATTTACTTCTGACAGCTTCCTTTTTTTTCTTCCTTTAGCATATGCTCCCTAGCAGGGTCTGACTACTTTTGTTCATGGTCTAGAGTTCAGGTCGTTGTGTTTTGTATTACGTATAATTTACGGTAATTTAACCCTCCAATAAGTCTTCATCCACCCATCACCATTTTAAAAAAAAATTTCCTCGTCTTTTCCCTCTTGAATTCATCATTATGTTCTAAGTTCCACAGAGTTGGAATAGCTACTGAGTAACTTCTTCAGGAAGGGTATCCACGTAGTATGTTTTCCATACATGTTAGTTTGGCTCAGCTTAGGAAGGTTTACTTCAATTTCATCTTTGATAAATTGCATCTGTTCTAATAATTCTTGTTTTTTTTCTCAGAAAAATGAAGAATTTTTAATCTCCATTTTTCTTCCCTTTTGCTCTCAGCCTTTTCATTTATATCTTTATTTTCTCTCTAAATTCTGTGAGATAATTTCAAGTCGGTCCTCTGTATCATCTCTGCAACTTTTATTACAGTAAATAATATTTTATTTTTTCTAATATTTGCTTAAAATACTCATATTTTAATTTTACCCTTTAGATCCATTTTGACCATTTTTTTATTATTATTTTTAATATGGGGTTTTTAACATGGGGCTTGAAATCACAACCTTGAGATCAAGATCTGAGCTGAGGTCAGGAGTCAGATGCTTAACCTACTGAGCCACCTGTATACCCACAGACACTTTATTTTTAACTTCACTCTGTTATCCCTTTGGATTTCTGTGTGTGTGTGTGTGTGTGTGTGTGTGTGTGTGTGTGTGTTTTAGGATTATTTATTTGAGCAGGGAGCCAGGCAGTGAGCTTGATCTCACACCTCTGAGATGATGGCCTGGGCCAAAATCAAAAGTTGGATGTTTAACTGATTGAGACACCCAGGTGCTTCTGTGTGTGTGTGTGTGTATGTATGTGTTTGATAGAGGTCATGACTTTTTAATTTCGGGGAAAGTGTAATTGTATTTAAACATTTTCCTCTGATTCTTACGGTTTATCATTTTTAGAGAATTGCTTTCCTTTTTACTATGTGTCTCTTACTTGATCCTCAAGATTTTTGCTTCAGCTCATCATAATTTTCTTCCCTTTGTTTTTTCTTATAATAAATAGCTGTCGCTTATTGGGTACTAACTCCAGATTTGACACTGTGCTAGATATTTCCAGACATTAGGGATTATTATTTCTACTTAATAGATGAAGAAGCTAAGGCTTAGAATGTAGAAGTCAGGATTACAATTCATGTCCATGTGCATTCAAAGACCAGGCTTCTCTATGATGTCTGGAATGAAGAGAGCTCTTTCTACCTAGGATGTTTGTAAATAGTTATAGTAAAGTAACAGTCCAAATTTCTGGACTACAATTAGCCAACTTGATGCCCTTGAACTCCACATAAATTCTTCAGAAAAACCAGGTAGCTGTGCAGTTATGAGGCTAATTTCTAATATCTACGAGTCAACTGTTTTTGTTGGAGTGAATGAAGTGTGCATTACTCTCTTACCACTTCTGCTTAAAAATTCGAGCACTAGGAAGCTATGCAGGACCATACAGCTACCTGAGCTCTTTTTATTTGTTTCCACCTGAAGTACTTTACTAGTGGGGTCTATACTGCCTCAGAACCAAATGACAACATAGGGTTTCTTTCTCTGTTTTTGAGTTGTTGTTCATTGCAGATAAACAATCTTTCTGTAGGCAGAAAGAGAAAGAGAAAGAGAAACTAAAGAGAGAGTTAAGGTGCACAACTCTGGTAGCTTTAAAATGCAATATCTATTCAGTATGGAGTGACTGCTCAGCTCTACTCAGCTGGCACAGCTCCTAAATTTTTGACTGAGTGATTGAAAGTGTACCTTCCCTACATTTTTTAGGATGGGCAACCTATTTTTCCAGCTGGCAAGTATTCATGAATCACAAATTTTGTTTCTCAGTAAGTTTGATCAACGATATTGGTAAGTTATAGTTATGGAAAAATTCTCCTGCTTTCTAGCTATAGGTTGGCTATTAGCCTTATTTTTTGTTGCATTTCATCTTTTAAAAATTTTTTTATTTCTCTCTTTTTAAAGATTGTATTTATTTATTTGACAGAGAGATCACAAGTAGGCAGAGAGGCAGGCAGAGAGAGAGGAGGAACCAGGCTCCCTGCCAAGCAGAGAACCCAATGCAGAACTCGATTCCAGGACCCTGAGACCATGACCTGAGCCAAAGGCAGAGGCTTAACCCACTGAGCCACCCAGGCACCCTTTTTTTTTGTTTGTTTATTTCTAAGAGATAATTCAGAAAGGGGGACAGACTGCATCATGGAAGTAAAGCCAGGTGCCATCTTTTTATCTACCCTTTAAAAAAATTATTATTATTTTTTAGGGAGGTCCCATGCCCAGTGTGGAGCCCAGTGGGGACTTGAGCTCACCAACTCTGAGACCAAGACCTGAACTGAGATCAAGAGTAAGATGCTTAATCGACTGAGCCAACCAGGTACCCTTCAATGTGCCATTTTTAATTACCCCTACCCCAATAGTTATTTTTGCAAATAATGCTTTTATTCTTTTCCAAGCATGGTATCTTCGCAAATATATAATGTCCTCAGAATTTCACACTTAAATTCTTTTATACATGAGGACAGAGGCATCTTTGGGAGTGTGAAAGATTTTGAAATATATTCTCTTTTAGTAGTCCTTTAAATTTGATTTGGGAAAAATGAAAATGGCCTTTGTTTTTCCGTTATCCGTTATTCCATTATATGGCAAATGCATATTCCATTGATACACTCTGCCTTCTTTTACATTCTCCCCTTTGTCCAGAACTTTACCTTCTGAGTTTCACTCAGATTTTTAGGGTTGAGTAATTCAAGAAAACCCTTAAGAATACCTGTGATTTCAGTTGTTTTCTTGTACAATGGTGCACTCATTTAACCTAGTTTTCTAACTGTATATTTCTCAAAAGCCTTTCTCCGTAAATTGCTTTGAAAGGAATTGAGAAAATACATATAGGATTTAGGAAGGAGGAATTTCTGGTTGGTACAAATGACATATTCTTGTAATAGCTTCCATAAGAAAAAAAAATCAATACATATGTATTATATATATATATTTTTTTCAGTATAAACAACCAATGATGATGGGCAGTTAAATATTCTCACTTCATATTCAAAGTGAAAAGAGCTCATTCTCAGAGGTAATAATAGGCCTTTCACCTTACTGCAACAATTCTGTGAATTACTCAGTTACATTATGAAATATTCAGATTCTCATAGTCTGTAAAGTGCTCGTATAGCTAGTTTTCAAAGTGCAGCTTGAGATCCCTGTGTTCTTGAGACCCTTTCAGGCAATTCATGAGATCAAAATTATTTTCATTATAATGCTTAAACGTTATTTGCCTTTTTCACTCCTATTCTCTCACAAGTGTACGGTGGAATTTTCCAGAGGCTGCTTGCTGTATGCCGTTGCTGCCCATGGAGTCAGAAACAGTCACGAGAATGCAGTTGTATTCAGTGAAGGCCGATATAAAGGGAACAAAAAATGGAAGCATTTGTGATAGGCCAACGATGGTCTCTCAGAAGTCCCCATCCTATTCCTTGGAACTGTGGATATGATATTTTATGAAGCAAAAGGGACTTTGCAGAGGCCATCAAATTAAGGATTTTGATATGGGGGGATTATTTTGGATTATCTGAGGAAGGCCCCAGGTAATCACAAGGGTCCTTAAATGTGGAAGAGCATAGTAGAAGTGTCAAGAGTGTTGAGATGTGAGAAAGGCTTGACAGGGCATTGGTGGCTTTGAGGAAGGAAGGGGACCACAGCCAGGTGGTATATCGCTAGAAATGGGAAAAGGCAAGAAAACAAATGCTCCCTTGAAGACTTCAGAAAGGAACACAGTCTGCTGTCACCTTGATTTCAGCCTAGTGAGACCCATTTTGAATTTCTGACATCCAGAACTCTAAGATAATAGATTTATATATATATATATATTTAAGATTTTATTTATTTATTTGACAGACAGAGATCACAAGCAGGCAGAGAGGCAGGCAGAGAGAGGGAAACAGGCTTCCCGCTGAGCAGAAAGCCCCATGTGGGGCTCAATCCCAGGACCCTGGGATCATGACCTGAGCCAAAGGCAGAGGCTTTAACCCACTGAGCCACCCAGGCGCCCCAGATTTATATTGTTTTAAACCACAAAGTATTTGAAATACTTGGTGAGAGCAGCAATAGGAAGTGAATACAGTATTCATCAAAAGCCTCTTTTAAAGGCTATGTTGTTACTCTTTGCATTATATCCTCCAGTGAACCTCAATGGCTTTCAGAAAAAAAAAAAATAAATAAAACTCTAGAGTTTGACGATATGGCCTTTGTAATTTGGCTTTTACTGTTAATTCAGGTTTCTTCTGTTTTGAGTCCCTGGTTTCCATCCTATAGGCCATGCATCAGAAACTATCACTTTTTTTTTTTTTTTTTTTTCAGAATTGCCAGATTCCCCTGCCCTTGTTTTTCTGCACACATTATGTTCCCTGCCTATGTAGGCCAATTGCACTGTCTTTCCAACCCTTACCTACTCTTATAAACTCACGGTTAATGCCCTTTGCTATGCAAAGCCTTGCCTCCTGTTGAGGTTGCCTCTTTTGTAGGTAGCCCTTTCCTTGTGCCATTATATCTAGTTTGTATCTATTGCTGGTCTTCCCACCTTGCAGAGAGCTACCTGGGGAAGTAATAACGCCATACTTGTAGACCTCCAGCATCTAGTACTTTGCCTGATTCACAGTATTCTCAATGATGTTTTTACTGATTGCTTAATTAACTGATGATGATTGGATAGTCCCTCACTAATAGTTTGTTCATTCTTTCCTTCCTTCCTTTCATTATGTATTGGAATCAGCCTTCCAACGCAATTTTATCACATACTCAGTTGAACTTTGCCTTGTCCTGCTGCCTCTCCTAGGTACCATCCTATTTTTCTCTCCCTTTTCCTGCCAAATAACTTGGTAAATGATCTACACATGTGGTTTCAATTTTCTTCTCCTGGCCTCTTAACTCCTTGACATGTTACTTCCATTCTGGTATTTGAGTACTGGCTTTTCTTCCTCAAAGGTACCTACTGGGGGCGCCTGGGTGGCTCAGTGGGTTAAGCTGCTGCCTTTGGCTCAGGTCATGATCTCAGGGTCCTAGGATCCAGCCCTGTATCAAGCTCTCTGCTCAGCAGGGAGCCTGCTTCCCCCCTCTTTCTCTGCCTGCCTCTCTGCCTACTTGTGATCTCTCTCTCTCAAATAAACCTTAAAAAAATAAAAAAAAGGTACCTACTGATCTCTTTCTACCTATTTTTTTTTTTTTTTTTTTACCCTCTCTGGTAATTTTGACCACTACTACTCTGATCTTTCCCTTTTTTAGTTCCATCTATATTACTGCTCTTTTCCTACTTCTATGTTTTTTTGCTAGTTCTTCCTCTTTCCATACTCCTTAATTCTGGGTATTTCTCCAATATTAAATGCATAAGCCTTGGTTCTTCTCTGTATGCAGTTAATGTCCTGAGGATCCCATCCACTTTCATGGTTTCACCACCATATGCAAAGATGGCTTTGTCTATAGTCAAGAACTGCCATTGTCCTGTCCATATAAAAACTACTAAATCCTCTGCCATTATCTTAAACAAAGACAGATACTGAAGTCAATTGATTCTTCTCAAGCAACTCTCCTTTTTTTTTTTTTAAGATTTTATTTATTTATTTGACAGAGAGAAATCACAAATAGATGGAGAGGCAGGCAGAGAGAGAGAGAGAGAGAGAGAGAGGGAAGCAGGCTCCCTTCCGAGCAGAGAGCCCGATGTGGGACTCGATCCCAGGACCCTGAGCTGAAGGCAGCAGCTTAACCCACTGAGCCACCCAGGCGCCCCAGCAACTCTTCTTTTTGACTTGTCTTTCTCTGTCAGTGACCTCCCTATGTTGCTTATTTCCCAGGTTAGAAATGTTGGAATTCTTTTTTACATTTTCTGTTTTTATCTTTAATCTGTTACCAACTATTTTTTCTGCAAGCTGTCTCTGATGTTTTGTCTTTTTGTTCTATTTTTTTTTTCCTGTGATCAACACCCTCTTCTAGGTCCTCATCTTTTTAAGAGCCGCCTAACCTTATTCTGCACCTCCATTATTTCTTCACTTTAATCAACCACGCATCCCATGCTCTTCTCTCTAACCTAACATGAATCCCAACACCACTTTGACTTCCAACACCTAAGTCATCCTGAATGGTTTTATGTCATCTTCCCATAGAAGAAACTGGTCAGTTTGCATTGGTTATTACAACATGCCCTATATGGTCTTCCCAAACTCAGCTAAACACATTCAGACTCACTTTGACTCAGAGCTGGATTAATACCAACCTATTCAAAAGAACCAAGACACAGATTGCCACAAGGCAGGATTAGCTCTACCTCTTCAAAGGCCATTGTAGTAGCCCAAAAGCTCAGAGGCAAGGAACTGTCTGGTTTAGAAGTCTGATGTCCTCCGGGGGCAAATTGCTCTTCTAACAACCCTGCAGGCATAGTTTCCAGGGTCCTTGCAAGGACATAACAGTTATAAGAGTCACTACATTCAGGTGACTCAAGAGTCATCTGCTTCAGTTTTTTAATGGTTTATTTGTATTTCCTTCCAGTCCAAGGGTAATTTTTACTATAAGTAAGGTTATACAGCAATATAGTGAACATTCTACCCATACTAGGTTATCAGAGGAAGAATAATAGCAAATTAACTAAGGCTAAGTGTCTTGTGTAGAAAGGGAAAGTATTTTGTTAACTTTTTGTCCAAAGTTACCAATCAGGTTGGAACTCCTTTATTAAGGTTGTTTATAATCTGTCCCCATCCCTCACTCCATGTATTTAAAACTCTTTCACAGTACTCCCCAGATAGCCTCTTGTCACTACCTCATCTAATGTAGTAGGAGTCTGCGATATGTTCTTCCTTCATTGTATTCCGAAATTCATTGCCTATTATAATTCCAGGCAGGTAGTATCTATTTAAGAGATAGTCACAGAATGGCAGAATCTCAGGGTTATGAGAGACATTCCCAGTAGATGGCTGGATTCCAAACTGTTTTGCATTAACTTAGACTAGATATAGAAAAAAGCAAAAACACCTTATGATTCACTGATGGATTGAGAGAGTTCTATTGCAAAACTTTTGAAGAAGCAAAAAGCTCGAAGTTAAAAAAAAAAAAAAAATCACCTCCAACCCAGGCACTTAGAAATACAAATCTGAAAAGATAAAGCACAATGATTGGATGCAAACCAAAGATGAACCGTAAAATTGCTTAAGTTTCCAGAGCAGCTCACTTTCCCAGGTGGAGGCAAGGAGCAGCGAGGCAAGCAGGGAAGGTGAAATGTGAGGCCTTAGGAGACAGAAGACAATAGATATGGTTCAGGTTGACTGGTGTGTGACTTCTAGCAAGTTAATTAATTTTTCTGTGCTTTAACACATGTCTGTGGATGCACATCATGATATCTTCCCATCATTTACCTAAGTAATATGGTCATATTTAATGAAATGATACTGTGAAGGGTCTCCAGTTACATGGAAGAGAAATTCAGCAGCATTGTAAGGTATTTTTATTTTTCCCATTGGAGATCAAAGAGGAGAGAAAGGAGAGAGAGATTTACAATAAGTCTTTTAATTGTGTCTACATAGACCAATTAGAACAGAAATCAACAACTTTTCTGTGCATTTGATCAATATAGACAAGAGAGTAAATTAACTCAGGCTGACCTGTATTATTTCATTCTTTATTAGAAGAATTTTTAGATCTAAATTATTCTTATAATTACTTGTTATTTTTCAAATTTTAATTTTTTTTTTTTGAAGTGGGAAAATCAAAAACAAATCCTTGATTCCTTTTTTAGGTATAAGATTGAATACTTTAAAATTGTATTTTGGACAAGTAAAATGGGAAAAAATATTTCATAATAAAGAACAAAAAAATATATAGACTTATATATGATAAAAAAAGAACAAAATAGAAAATTTTGCTAGCTACACATCTGATTCTGGTGTTTCAAAGCTAAAAGCCAGAGCAGATGGACACATTGAAAGATATGTGCATCCTAAACCAATGCCAAATTGTACTCCAAGTTAAAAATACATACTAAAAAGGAACTTGATAGATTGCAGTGTGAGTTTTTGAAAGTAATTAACATACAATAGGAACTCATAACTTTCCTTCTTTCTTTCTTTTTAACTTTCCTTTTTCAAATAATGGATTTTCTCAATAAAAACATAGAAAAGAATGATACTTTGTATGGTGCTCTACAGTCATCAGCTGTAGTGACTGGGAAGTGGTTAGTCCAATTTTCTCTTCTAGGAAAATTGTTCTCCTATTGTCCTCTCCCTTTCTCACATCACCCTTGGTAAGTAAAAGTAAGAATAGACAGAAGTATTTCCCAGACTGCATTTATTCAGCCTGTGGAATTTATTAGCACAGGAGGTTGTCAAGTCAGTTAAACAGCTGACTCAAAATGAGGTTGGGAGAATTTTATGACCAATAGCATTTAGATAGTAAAGCAAGTGACTTAAGATTTTTATGCTGTTGGTTATAGGATCGCACATCAGTTCATAAAATATTAAACTGCAGGATCAGAAAAGAAATTTTCCTTGAGAAATATCATTGAAGATCTTTGACAGAGATCATTTCTGGTGTCTTATGATAGACAAAAATGACCTAACCACAACATAACAGGAATGGCCTTTGGTGGCAAGTCCAACGTTTATTTAATACTGCGATCAAATACAACAAGCAAATTGTCAAGCAAAAATTTGAAGTCCTGCCTGACTCTGTTCTACTTAGTGACAAAATAACTGGTTAAAAAAATTTTGAACAAATTACTGATATTAGGAGGACATGAAAAATTCTTGCTATTTGCAGAGCTCAGCTTAAAAATATGAATCGAAGTAAACTTCCTTATATGAATAAATACAATCTACATGCATCTAAATAGTAATAAGTTGATTCATCTTTTTAAAAAATTTATTTAAATTTAACCAATTAACATAGAGCATATTGTTAGTTTCAGAGGTAGAGTTCAGGGAAGTTGATTCAATTTTTTTTTTTTTTAAAGATTTTTTCTTTATTTTTCTGACAGAGATCACAAGTAGGCAGAGAGGCAGGCAGAGAGAGAGGAGGAAGCAGGCTACCTGCAGAGCAGAAAGCCCGATGTGGGGCTCGATCCCAGGACCCTGGGATCATGACCTGAGCCGAAGGCAGAGGCTTAACCCACTGAGCCACCCAGGTGCCCCAGTTGATTCAATTTTTAATGTAAAAATTTACCATTTTTATTGGTGATGTTGGGGTATTGAGATATACCTTTGTAGTCTGAATTTTTTCATGGTCCTTCAGCTCATTAGACCTATAACGCAGCTCTTTTTTCCCCAAAATAGCTTGACCAGGAATTTGATCATTTTAAATCCAATGTAATACCATATAGTCCTCAGAACTCATGACTTTTAAAGAAGGGTAAAATACTGTCTAGGTTCAGAGACATGGAAATTAAAGTGTTGCTCTTAAAAAAGAAAAGCTTTTATTTTAACATTGACATTCAAAATCTTGCTTTCTAAGTTGCATTTTGGATATACAGAACTGTTGTGAATCAAAATTTGTAATGTGTGGTACTATGTAACGCCTGTTAGTTTGATATTGCAGTGCATGTCAGTGGTCTTTGATCTGTAACGATGAAGTGCCTGCAGACTTAGAATAATTTCTTGGCTTCTTCCATGTCTGGGTCTTGCTCTCCATTTGGAGTGTGGAGATTGCTAAGCAGAGGCATGTTTTGCTGGCTAATTCTTTGTAACATTTCTATTCTCTCTGTTTACTTTTTTTTAAATTAGAGATTTTACTTATTTATTTGAGAAAGAGAGAGAGAGAGAGGAACAGGCACAAGCAGGGGGAGCAGGAGAGAGGAGGAAGCAGGCTCCCCTCTGAGTAGGGAGCCCAACTCAGGGCTTCATCCTGGGATTCCAGATCATGACCTGGGCTGAAGGCAGACACTTAACTGATTGAGCCACTCAGGTGCTTTGCTTTTTATGTTGCCTCTATTGCTTGTTTTTTGAGTTTGATTCTCAAGTATATATATGCTCCGTTGATTTGATTTAATGTTGGATAAGAACAGAATAAACGGCCATAGATAAAGAGAGCTTTAAAATTGGTGTGTATGGCTACCAAATAGCATCTATCCCTCACCCCCTAATTTACAAAGATAACTAGTCCCAGAGAGACACAAAGTGGCTCCCTCAGGAATAGCTAGTGTGACTGTTGATTTTAAGTGTCACCTTGACTGAGTCAAGGGGTGCGCAGATATTTGACTAAAAATGCCTTCTGGGTGTGTCTATGAGGGTGTTGTCAGATGAGATTAGCATTTGAATAAGTAGACTGAGTACAGGAGACTGCCTTCCCCAACGCAGGTGAGTTTCATCTACTCTGTTGAAGGCCTGAATAGAAATAGAAACAAAAGGCAGAGGAAGGGAGAATTGTCTCTGCCTGACTGTTGAGCTGGACATTGGTCTTGTCCTGCCCTTGGACTGGGGACTTGCGTCATCAGCACTTTAGGTTCTTTCAGAGTTGGACTGCAGCTCCAGCACCAGCCTTCTTGGGTCTCTGTCTTGCAAATGGCAAATCACAGAACTTCTTAACCTCTGTAGTGGTATAAGCAAATTCCTAATAATAAATGTCTTCAATATTGATGTGTATCCTTTTGGTTGTGTTTGAAGAATATGGACAAATTCAACTAGTTAGGGTAGAAATAGGACTAGAACCCAGGTGTGAGTTGACAGCCGTTTATGACAGCATGCTTCTCAAAATGCCTGGCATGGTGCCTACTATGAAAAAAATGTTTTTGAATGATGAATCAATACCTAATAGTTTAAGAAAACATGATGACTTTATTTTGCACGAAATAGGGCCCATAGTAGTTGCAAATTTTCATTTTTCCATTACTCTGTAATGAAAAAAGCTCTCTTCTCTCATTAAAGAAAAAAAAAAAGGTAAGGAAAAAGAAAAACCAAAGGAAAACCAAAAGTCAGCATTATCATAAGCCTTCCTTTTGCTTTAGGTGTTAATTTACTTATCATCCCAGAGACTCTAGTCTCTGATGAGTTTTTTATAGGAACCCGCTATAGTTACTCTCCTACATGGCCTGTTCTTTGCATAAGTGGTTGGGAAATTTGACGAACTGACCAGGTTAGTTACAATGACCACATCCTGACGCAGCCTTTAGGCACACAGTTTATTGACCACGTTGGCTAGATCTTTAGGGGGTAATAGGTTCAATCAATCTGTGCAGCATCTTGTCATGAGCACAAGGAATAGGGCGATGCTTCTGAACTATCCTATGCATACGAATCACCTGGGAATCCTGCTAAAATGCAGATATTATGATTCATAGGTCTAGAGTGGGCTCCCAGACTCTGAATTTCTAATAAGCTCACAGCTACATGCTGAAGCTTCTGGTCTGGGAAGGAGGAAGAAGCTAGCTGCTGGAAAGCTTGATGATGTGACTCTGGTGTCTGCTTTTCTACTTTTGTCTCCGGCCCTCTTGGTATTTTCTTGATAATCTTATATGCTAATGACGGGGATTCACACCTGCAGCATTTAAATAAGGCTAAAGACGCTTTGCTAGTCTTGAATTGCTATTTTTTTCTCTTAAGTTATGTAAATATCAGCTTCCGTCTTATTTTTCTTTGCATATTAGAAATCCAGAATCACGTTCTTTCTCACGCCAGGATCATTTTGTGGAGTAATATCAGATTTTAAGGAAACCCTTTAAAAACATAGATAAACAAGTCTGTTAGGAAATATCTTTCACTTAAAGATTCATAGTTTAATTTAGAAATAAAAGAGGGTTATTTGTTTTAAAATGTTTATTATTGGGAGTATGGGTAGTGTCATTGAAAGTTACTCTGGAGCAGAAGTTTACATTTCTATTGAAATGACACCCACATATGTACACACATTTAAGGACGGAGAAAAAAGAATAACATTTTAGCCACAAGGTGGCAGTAAGATATATATGAAAAAGAAAGGGATTTCAAATAAGTGATGACTTCAGACATATCTCTGAGGAAATGATTGTCAAAATAAATAGCATTTGCTAATGCAGTGGTATGCAGAAATGCCTTATCGAAGATTCTTACTTGTGGCATTCTTGAATAATCACACTCTAAATTGTAAGCCATGCTAACCAGGCATCTTCTTGGGTCCTCTGTGAATATTGGTAGAGGACAATTTTCAGTTAAAAAAAAAAATTGTGTTGTATTTTTTATTTATTTTGGTTTCACTTAACCAGTAGTGTCATAAATTACATATAAATATTCCCAATATGTGGACTCTAGAAGCTCTGACAAGTCATCAATGTCACATGACATACTTAATTTAAATTGCCGTTTTTTTGGTACAAGGAATGCATTTATTAAAAGTTTCGAGAATGTTTTACTGTTCCATTCTTTGTGACATTATATCACTTTTTAAAAAAATCTTAAAAATGTGCCTCATTTTTTTTAAGCCTTTTTGTCTTAGTCATGAAGACACCTGTACTGTATACTGAAAATTAAATTGATTGTGTTTTGAGTACCTGTCCACAGTTCACTGGAAAGCCAAGATTCAGTTTACATAAGCAGTTCTAATAGAAAGGTGAAATGAATATTGCAAAAGCTTCAAAGATATCCAGATGAACGGGGCACTCTTTTCCCCTTGGAAAAGGATTGCAAGGGTCATTGTAGAGGATGTTAGGAAGGATTTTGCAAAGGACAAAGAGACAGACTGAATTATTCAATACCTGCTCCAGTTCTTTAAATCACTTTTCATAAGGTGAAGCTTTGCTCTTCGTATATTTAGAACTTGAAAATACCTTCAAATGCCTGCTACAAGCCAAAACTTGTAGCTGTTTTGGCAGCCAATGAGGAAAAGGAAGAATGTTCTGGCTGGAATAATGGATGGAATTTCTTCTACTTCCTGCCTTTGGCCGGATGCCTGAAAGTCAGTTGTGTTGGGGCTGGAAAATATCCAGAGTGAAGCCAGGGCCAAAAAGCCAAGGAGTGACACCTGTGCAGGTGTGTTTGTCTCTGGCTCTTACTCAGATCCGTGCCATACAAGGCAATAGGGACCGAACCTCTGTGTGTTTTAGACTCTGCTGAATGGTTGGGCAGCATTACATAAATCATGTATCTAAATATGAGTGAGATTCCATTCAAATCAGTGCTCAGAAATGAAGGCGTCGTGTTTTTGGAATTTATGAACACTAAAGACTTCAGCTTTATGAAGTCTGCTCTTTCAATTACTCTATTTTGAACAAAAAAACCACTGTTGTTTGAAAGAACTCCACAATCTCCATCGGCGCTGTATTATGGTACTTACAGTGGCTACCTGACAGAATTAAAAAAAATAACAAGAGAAAAACAATTTAACAACGACTTAGTAAACATTCTGAGGGCTGTAATGTCACCCTCAGAGATGATGCTCCAAGGCTCTTTTTTTTTTTTTAAAGGTTTTTTTTTTTCTTTAATTTATTTATTTGACAGACAGAAATCACGAGTAGGCAGAGAGGCAGGCAGAGAGAGGGGGAGGCAGGCTCCCTGCTGAGCAGAGAGCCCGATGCAGGGCTCGATCCCAGGACCCTGAAATCATGACCTGAGCTGAAGGCAGAAGCTTTAACCCACTGAGCCACCCAGGTGCCCCTCCAAGGCTCTTTTGATATGAGTTTGCAACCATGGACAAGGAGGGAGAAGTGCTAAAACCAGGGAGTGTTATCGTACAGTGATGCAGTGGCACTGAAGCCATCGTCAGTGAAGCAGCATTTACATACAAATCATAAAGGCGCAAGTGCAAAATTGAATTTAATATATGAGGGCTCATACTTCTGAGTAAAAGTATCATTACCGTTTGGTTCACTATCAGAAAAGGTGAATCTTCTCTAGAAAGTGAAAAATCCAGCGAAAAAATTTGTTTTGTCACCCTTACATTAGGTTCTTTACTAGTACAAAATTAGTTTTATTTTCTCAATGTAGCTGATGAAGTAAAACTATTAATTTAAAAAATATGCATAAGAAACAAAAATTTTTAAATATTCTTAAGAATTGAAATCATTGTGGCAACAGCCCTGTATGCCTACTAGGCCACCATCTTTTATAACACCAATGGGGAACACATGTAGCACACATCCAACAAGCAGACTCTATTGGATCCCTATCTCTTAGCTTGAGTAAATAATAGATCCTGATCACAATGAGCACCAGCTTATGATTTGGTATGGTCGACACCACTGTTGTTACTAACCAATCATGAATGCACACTCCCTCTTTGTAACCAGTGACTAAGGGGACTCATGTCATGGCCAAAGACATCGAAGACGGGGTAACAAGACATAGTGTCTCCTAGATTTCTTATCCACCTTACTAAATTCAGAAAACATGTGTCATTTAAATGGTAAATGGAGTATTATAAGTTTAATTAAAAATTCTTACAAAAGCAGGACTATATTCCTGGCTGAAGCCATCACAGAAGTCAAACAAACTCAGACATTGCCTCTAGGAAGAGAGAATAGACAGGGGAATACAGTAGACATAGCAGCATGAAACTCCAAGAGAGTGTTTTCTTAATAGTGCCTGACATAGTGCGGACATCAGAGTTAGATGTAGCTGTCCTAGATGGCCCAATCCGTTCCAATGCTGATTCAGATATAATTTGTTTACCTCCAAAGTTTAAAATGTATTTTTCTCCAGAATTGCTTAGACAGTTCATGATAGGCTAAATTGGCTATCAGAGCTTGATGACAATGGGAGTGGTTATTAACCTTGCTTATGTGAGGAAGCTACTTCACTCCTGCATATATAAGGGGTGAATATCATTAGGTTGGAAGCAGATAATTGTCTTGTCCAGCCAATGCTATTCCCCAGATTGTGGATTAGACAAGGCATTGGAAATCCCATGCTGTGGGTTTGGGGTGAGGGGATCCAGGTCATAGTGGTGGCAACTTGGGATTGCCCACCGGATGGGAGCCTGAGAAAGAGAAAGTTTATAGCTATAAGACCTGGCAACAAAGAGTGAATGGAAAACGGAAGTGAAGCACTTATTGACAATCTGAGGTCAAGAGACAGTGGAAGAATAAGCATGTTTTCTAGGTCAGGTGGAAAGGGAGAGCCTGGCACAATTGTCACAGTTTCCTTCTTTTGTGCCTCATGCTTCTCTGCCTCTTTTGGGACATCATATATCTGCTTTATTCCTAAACTTGAGAATACCTCCACATTTGGAACAGAATGGAGGGGCACCGCCAATATTCTAACACTAATTATGGGAACTCTAATCATCATAATTGTTTTAGTCAGGTAAGCCTCTGTCATGATACCCAGTTCTAAAATCTGAGGCTCCCCCCAAGCTCATGTAGTTTGTTACAGGCGCACCAAAGGAACATTGTCATGGAGCTAATACTCAGCATACAGTGTGCCCACATTTCCAAAGAGAATTGGTGCTGTTGGTTGGGTGTTCTGTTCTAGGGCACCACTCAGAGTCTGCTGTCAGGGTTCTCTTTGGGGCTGGACTACTGTAGATCATGTACCCCAAAACCCTACTAGATATTCTTTGGGATGGCCCCCCTTGACCTCACCTCTGATCCTTGCCTACACTTATTTAGTAAAGTAGGAAAGCAAGTTGCCCCAGTTCTGCTTATTATTTGGCCAGAAAGGCACATTTTGAGCTGTTCTGTTATAATTTCTCCTCTGGTCAATGGAGACCCTGGATACTTCACCAGGATAATAGGCTTCCTCCTATGAGGTGCTTGATACAATCTTGAACAAAAAATGTGTATTGGCTTAGAGAATATTTACCTTCAAATTGGGAAGAACAAGCATTAGCTGGGAGGACTCCCTGTGAGGACAACCCAGTTGACTCTCCAGAACTGTCCCAGGATGGAAATCCTACAGTTAACTTCGACCCTGAATTGTATCCTCAGAGTCTTTGAGCTCACACAAGCTGCTGCTAAATGCTTTTTTTTTTCCCTGTGATGTCAGAAGCTTTTAATAACTACTTGTATTGATGGGAAGTAGTGCCAGAAGTTTCGATAATGATAGAAGCCACCTTTAGGTACATTTGATAGAGCCCTTGTTTTTGAAAGTGGTAATAGAAAAATGAGAGCCAGTGAGGAGGGAACACTTTTATCAGTTTGTCTCAAATGGTTATCATTTGTTGGCCATCTTATATTGAATCTTGACCCTGGGGCTCATTCGGGAGTTGAGCTTCCGCAACTCCTCCCTTCCCATGTTGCCTCATCTCTAAGCCATCAACAGTTCTGTTTGGCTCAATCATCCAAAATATATTCAGATTCTGAGTACTTTTCATCAGTTCTTCAGACACCCCCCCCCCCCTTTTTTTTTCCTAAGCCACCACAACCTCTCCTGACTTATTACCAAAACCGCCACAGAAGTTGCCCGGCCTCCTCTCTGGTCTATTTTTCACACAGCTTCAACAGTCAGATCATACCACTTCTCATCTTTCAGTCCTCTGGTGGCTTTTCATCTTACTCACAGTAAACACAAAGGCTTCAGGGCCATAATGGAGGCTTAAATGTCCTATAATGACGGCACTCCCCTTATTCCTCCCCTGAGCCATGTCCTACTACTGTTTTCCCCCTCATTTCACTCTAGCTGCTCTGATACCCTTGTGGTTTCTATAACTTCTTCAGTGTGCTCATTCTGCTTCTGCTCTGGGCTCTCTTGTTTCCTCACTTGGAATGTTTTCCCTCCACCTGCATATCCATCCACATGGCTTGCTCTTTCTTCCTTCCTCAGGTGTCCATTCAAACATCAGTTTATCAGAGATAACTTCCCTGAGGACCTTATTTAAAATAGAAAACTTCAGCTTCTTTCATTCTCTACCCTTTCCCCAATAGCATTGTCATAGTCCATGTTTTTGTTTAGTTGTCCATTTATTTATTATTAGTTTTCTCTCCACGAGAATGTGAGCTACTATTTTTAAATAGGTTCTTGCCTGTTCTGTTCATGTTCCTGTTTCAGTGCCTGGAGTACTGCCTGGCCAATAGTGGGTCCTTATTAAGTATTTGTTGACTGAATGAATGGGCTGTGGCCTGGGCTGTCCAGTTCACCACCAGCTCCATCATTCCAGATCAACTTCTGCAAGTCTGTTTTACCTGCCTGCCCCTTGTGGGTATTTGAATTTGTGACTCTTGGCTTAAAGCTTAGAAACAAAAGTCAACTTAGGAGTAAGTGAACAAATATTCCGATAATATCCCTTTGAGAAACATAAAAATCTCTGTTAACACCATCTCCCTCCCATGTTCCCTCCCCCACCCAGGACAGAAAGTCCAGGTCTCAAAAACAGAGGCCTTACTTTCTTGGGAAAAGAGAAAAATAGTTCATTTCTTCCCACTGTCTACAGCAGTGATACAAGGCTTAAATCAATTCCTCTGAGGTAGAAAATGTGATATATAGTAAGTTGATTTGTACAATGTTGAATAAATGGTTTTTGAATTAAATGGAAGTGTATGGAATTCAGAAATTATCTGTATTTCAGATCAGAATGATTTTTACCTAACAGTGCCTGTTAATACTTTGTGTCTTTGTCTTACCCCTCACTGAGTGGTTAAAAATATATAAAGACTGAGGGAAAGGAAATTGCTATTTTAAAGAACTCTTCTGAGCCCAGAAATAAACGCATGATGATATGGTCAATTAATCTTTGACAAACGAGCCAAGAAAATACAACGGGGAAAAGATAGTTTCTTCAGCAAGTTGTTGGGGAAACTGGATGGCTACATGCAAAAGAACGAAACTGGGCCACTTTCTTATACTTTATACAAAAATAAGCTCAAAATGGATTAAAGACCTAAATGTGAGACCTGAAACCATAAAATTCCTGGAGGAAAACAATGACAGTAATCTCTTTGACATTAACTGTAGAAACATTTTTCTAGATATGTCTCCTCTGGCAAGGGAAACAAAAGCAATATTCAACTATTGGAACTACATTAAAATAAAAAGCTTTTGCACAGTGAAGGAAGCCATCAACAAAACAAAAAGACAGCCCACGAAATGGGAGAAGATATTTGTAAATGATATCTGATAAGGGGTTAATATAAAAAATATATAAAAAACGTATACAACTCAACATCAAATAATCCAATTAAAAAATGGGCAGAAGACCTGAATAGACATTTTTTCTAAAGAAGACATATGGGTGGTCAATAGACACATGAAAAGATGCTCAATATCACTCATCATCAGGGAAATGCAAATCAAAACCGCAATGAGTTATCACTTCACAACTATTAGAATGGCTAAAATAAAAAACACACAAAACAGCACATGTTAGCAAGGATGTGGAGAAAAAGGAACTCTTGTGCTGTTGATAGGAATGCAAGCAAAGGCAGCCACTGTGGAAAACATTATGGACATTCCTCAAGAAGTCAAGAATAGAATTGCCATATGATCCAGTGATTCTACTACTGAATATTGATGCAGAAAAAATGAAAACACTAATTCAAAAAGGTATATGCACTGCTATGTTTATTGTAGCATTATTTATGATAGCCAAGATATGGAAGCAACCCAAGTGTCTATCCATAGATGAATGGATGAAGAAGATATTTTGTATACACACACACACACACACACACACACACGTATATACATGTATATAAAATGGAATACTACTCAGCCATGATAAAGAAATGAAATCTTGCCATCTGCAACAACGTGGATAGACCTAGAGGTTATAATGCTAATTGAAGTAAGTCAGAGAATGACAAACACCATATGATTTCACTCATATGTGGAATTTAAGAAACAAAACAAATGAACAAAAGAAAAGATAAACAAAAAACCAAACTCTTATCTGGTGACTCTTATCATAATGAGCACTGTGTAATGTATAGGTTGTTGAATCACTATATTGTACCCCTGAAACTAATATAACACTGTAAATTAATTATACTTGAATTAAAAAAAATTAAAAAATAAACTCTGGCAATTGCTTTTATATTTAATTAAATTATTGAAGTTTAATTTACATATATGAGAGGCATCCATTTTAATTATCCAGCACGAATTTTAGTAACTGCACACACCTATGTAATCATTTGCATGGCCATCAAGATACAGAATGTGCAACAACTCCTAAAAGAAACCCTGTGTCTGTTGGTAATCCCTTTCCTCCTCACTTCCTTTCCCAGGCAACCACTGATCTGCTTTTTGTTACTATGGATTAGTTTTACCTATCTTGGAATTTCAGGTAAAATGGGTCCTATAATATATAGCCTTTTATGTGTGCCTGCTTTTGTTCAGTGTAATGATTTTGAGAATTATCCGTGGTTTACATGTATCAGTTGTTTGTTCCTTTTTATTGCTGAGTGGTATTGTTTGAGCCAACAGTTTGCCTATTCATTCACCTGACAGAGTTGTTGGAGTTGGTGGAGGAGTGTCCAGTTTTGGGCTATAATTTAAACCGCTGTGAAGTTTCTTCGTAATTTATCTGCTTCTCATTGTGCATGTATTTTCTTAATTAAGTCACTTTTGTGTGTGTGTTGGGGGGTGATGACTCAAATGTGGCATTAGTTGTCAATCGTGCTGGTAGAGAAGTTCAGCAATGACATTCAAACAGAGGAAAAGTTCCCTCTCCCTGAAACTCTGGTCTGAACAAAGTGCCCCTTATAGGGCTGCTGGGGAGGGTTCAGTGAGCAGAGACCTCAAATGCCCTTAATACCATGACAGCGTTGAGCATGAACTATGTGCCAGGCATGGTATTAAGGGCTTAGTATCTGTCTTTATTAATTAATTCACAGAGACGATGTGACTTAAGTACCGTAGAGTGAAACTACTGACTTTGCACTCTATGGTGATTATCTTTCCGGAAAAGCTTACCTCCCCCATCCATAGTAGCTTACTCACCTGCATTAGTGCCTAATAATGGACATTCACCTACACTAAATCCATGAAAGTGAGTTCAGAGGATCAAAACATCAAGAAAGGCAGAATCCAATAATGTCTCAAACTGCAAAATGAGAAAATAGAAATGAGAGCAGAGTCACGGGTGGAAAATTATAATAATTTAAAACTGAATAGGTACTTTAGTGGAGATTTGCCAGTTTCCTAAAATGAGATAATTTCATTAAAACCTGTAACCACTTTTAACTTTTGCTGTGTCATCTTTGGTGCTTAACCCTTTTCTCTGAAGGAAGGGTCATGCTGACAGTAGACAGTGAGCTTCACTTTTCTGCCTTTATTTTTAAAGAGGTACTCATCTCTAAGACTCTTTAATCTGTGGGTGGTATTGCTAAATCCAGATGCTGGAGAGAATTTAAAAAAAATATTCAGGTTTATAAAGAAGCTGTATTTTTAAAACAAAGAGAAATCCTTCCTGGAATGTATATTTTATTTTATTTATTTTGGAGATAAACCCAAATGTCCTTTTTAAGGAAAAAGAGTAACTTATATTTATACGGTGAATATTATACAGCATTTAAAATGAGTGAATCAAATTTACAAGTCTAACCTGGGTAAATTTTATAATCATATTATTGGGTAAAAAACAAACAAACAAAAAACAGGTTGCCCAACAATAACTACTCTCTATCATTAATGTAAATTTTAAAGTGCACATCAGTGTTAAGTGTGCATTCATGTACATACACATGGGGCAATAAATGTATAAGGACCTGGCAATAAACGTATAAACAGCCCAACAGTGGTGAATGGAGAGAGGGAAGTAGGCTCGAGGAGGCATTAAGGGGACCTTTGGTATATGTGTTACATTTTCTTTATTTAAAAACAACAACAGCAAAGATAAGGCCAGATGTTAAAAGTCAGAGTAGTGGCGCACGTATTTGTAATTTCCTATACTCCTCTGTGGTTTTGAAACAGGTCGTTGAACAATAATGCTTAGGGCGTCCATGGCACTCTGTGAGGAGAGGCTATTATTGCCCGTGCCCTTGACCTTTCTGCTGCCATTTTCACTGTAGACCTGTGACCGGCTGCATGGTTGAGGAGGTAAAGGAAGGCCAAATGAGCTCCAGGATCTTCTCCACTTTGACATTAAGTTATGGAATGTATATTTTAATCAGAAGAACAAACCCCTTAGTTTTGTGGTGTTTGCTAGAGCCTGTTGCTGACCTCCGAACTCAAGGTATCCAAGTTATTGTGGGCAAGTTCTGTTCTTAGTCAAAAGGAGTTATTGGATGCCTCTATTTGAACACAGAGGAAAACCTTCCGTGTAATTAGTTTTCATTTTTGATGAGAAATTAGTAGGAATGAAACTGCCTTGGTGGAGAGAGGTGAAGCTCGAGTCTCCCAAAATGAAATTGAATGACGATCAAGAGGATGGCTGTGGTTAACAGCCTCATTAACCAAGTGCTGTTTGCAAAAGGCTGTGTTCTGTAGTGAATGTCACCAAGATTATGAGCTGGTAAAATGCATACATTCTCTATCCGTGTTCCCTTGCCACGTAATCTGATGGAGAGTGGACGGAGACAGAGAATAGAATCACCACTGCTTTGCTAGGTTGGCAAGGGAGGGATTTCTACCCTGGTGTTACAGGGGTGGCTGCACCCACAACACTAGCCAGAGGATACCGACAGCTCTTGGAGTTAGTGCTGTGTTCTGAGGAAGCCTGGACTGGCCTCCACGAAGATGAAAGAGCACAGAGAGTGAGGTCCAGATGAAAGCCAGTACTAATGCCAGATGGGTATGCGTACATATCCTCACAGCCCGGCGGAAAAGGACATCCCACATCCTACAGGGCCTCATGGGGGTTGTGCTCAGGAGTGGACTGAACAAGCAGGGAGGCAGGCTTTGTAGTAGCAAGAGGGATAGGTGTGTTCTGGTTGCAGTGGGAGAGTGTTACTGGCTTGTTTGATTCATTCCACAGATTAGCAGAGAACTGAAATGCACTGCTCAGGGACAAGCAGGGGCTGTACCCGGTCCCTTTGAGAGGGGGCCTTGTGTAGCTAGGGGATCTTATGCACAAGAGTCAAGTGGGGAGGGAAACACTTGGTCAGGCCTTTGAGTGCCTTCTGATTTCACCAGATATCAAGGCAGCACTTAAGATTGGATCTTGATTTTGAGCCTTATACCACACTATCCAACACATATTGAATAACAGCTACTAAATGCCAAGCATCGTGCTAGAAGCCGAGAATATTTAGCAAATAATGTATTACCTATGCACTTGAGGGGTTTATAGTTTCTAGAAAGAGCCAAACATGCAGATAGGTAAGTGCTAAATGAGCTATAGTAGATATTTAAATATAGGGCCTGAGGACAAAGAAGAAAAGTTATCAGTCTAGATAAGAATAGTTTTCTAAGCACAGTATTTGTTTTCTGTCACCTTTGTGAATTAGGAAATTATAGTAGAAGCTCTTCCAGAAGATATTCCCTTTGTGTATCTACATCTATCTACAACTTTCTCTACTGGTCTATCTATGCATCCATCTATTTATCATCTATCTATCAATCATCAATTATCTATCTTTTTTTTGGTCAAGTTTATATTGTATGCCCATATCTAAATAAGTCCCTGGTTAGAGAAATCTGGTAGCTGATTGATTTAAACAAAACATTCAGCTGCTGGGGTTGGGAGAAGGGCCATGAAGCACATGGCAGCTCAAAAAATCAACAAAATTATTCTAATTCTTCTACACCTCTTCTTCTCTTCCTCCTTCTCCTCTTTCTTTTTTTCTCTTCCTTATTGTTTTCCTCTCCTCCCATCCTGCCCATACTTCCTCCTCCTTCTTCTTTCAAGAACTGGGCAGACTCATAGTGAGGTTGGCAGTTTCAGCTCTTACCTCATCTTCCCGTGTCTGACCCATCAGTCGAGTCCTGTCCAGTCTAGCTCCAAAAGACAGCTCGAGCCTTTCCACCTCTCTTCATGTCCACTGCCAGCACCTTAGTTGAGGCAAGTGGGGTTCCTTGCCTGGGCCCTGCACTGTGGAGAGTTCTGTGTATCACAGTCAACTTTTCAAAGGGCACAAGGGCGGCTTTTTTTGTTGTTGTTGATTTTGTTTTATTTCAGTGATATTATTTAATATTCTATAAAATGCAAACTTTTTTAAAAATTTCTTTTCAGTGTAACAGTATTCATTGTTTTTGCACCACACCCAGTGCTCCATGCAATACGTGCCCTCCCTAATACCTACCACCTGGTTCCCCCAACCTCCCACCCCCACCCCTTCCAGACCCTCAGGTTATTTTTCAGAGCCCATAGTCTCTCATGGTTCACCTCCCATTCCAATTTCCCCCAACTCCCTTCTCCTCTCCATCTCCCCATGTCCTCCATGTTATTTGTTATGCTCTGCAAATAAGTGAAACCATATGATAATTGACTCTCTCTGCTTGACTTATTTCACTCAGCATAATCTCTTCCAGTCCCGTCCATGTTGCTACAAAAGTTGGGTATTCATCCTTTCTGATGGGGGCATAATACTCCATAGTGTATATGGACCACATCTTCCTTATCCATTCGTTTGTTGAAGGGCATCTTGGTTCTTTCCACAGTTTGGTGACTGTGGCCATTGCTGCTATAAACATTGGGGTATAGATGGCCCTTCTTCTCACTACATCTGTATCTTTGGGGTAAATTCCCAGTAGTGAAATGGCAGGGTCATAGGGAAGCTCTATTTTTAATTTCTTGAGGGATCTCCACACTGTTCTCTAAAGTGGCTGCACTAACTTGCATTCCCACCAACAGTGGAAGAGGGTTCCCCTTTCTCCACATCCCCTCCAACACATGTTGTTTCCTGTCTTGCTAATTTTGGCCATTCTAACTGGTGTAAGAATGTGGTTTTAATTTGACTCTCAATGTGGTTTTAATTTGACTCTCTCTGATGGCTAGTGATGATGAACATTTTTTCATGTATCTGATATGCCTTCATTAGAGAAGTGTCTGTTCATATGTTCTGCCCATTTTTTGATTTGATTGTCTGTTTTGTGTGTGTTGAGTTTGAGAAGTTCTTTATAGATCCTGGATATCAGCCTTTTGTTTGTACTGTCATTTGCAAATATCTTCTCCCATTCCGTGGGTTGCCTTTTTGTTTTGTTGACTGTTTCCTTTGCTGTGCAGAAGCTTTTCATTTTGATGAAGTCCCAAAAGTTCATTTTTGCTTTTGTTTCCTTTGCCTTTGGAGACATATCTTGAAAGAAGTTGTTGTGGCTGATATCAAAGAGGTTACTGCCTAACTTTTTCTCTAGGATTCTGATGGATTCCTGTCTCACGTTGAGGTCTTTTATCCATTTCGAATTTATCTTTGTGTATGGTGTAAGAGAATGGTTGAGTTTCATTCTTCTACATATAGCTGTCCAGTTTTCCCAGCACCATTTATTGAAGAGACTGTCTTTTTTCCACTGTATATTTTTTCCTGTTTTGTCGAAGATTATTTGACCACAGAGTTGAGGGTCCATATCTGGGCTTTCTACCCTGTTTCACTGGTCTGTGTGTCTGTCTTTATGCCAGTACCATGATGTCTTGGTGATCACAGCTTTGTAGTAAAGCTTGAAATCAGGTAACATGATGCTGCCAGTTTTATTTTTGTTTTTCAATATTTTCCTTAGAAATTTGGGGTCTCTTCTGATTCTTTACAAATTTTTGGATTATTTGCTCCAGCTCTTTGAAAAATACCAGTGGAATTTTGATTGGAATGGCATTAAAAGTATAGATTGCTCTAGGCAGTATAGACATTTTAACAGTGTTTATTCTTCTGATCCAAGAGCATGGAATGGTCTTACATCTTTTTGTGTCTTCTTCAATTTCTTTCATGAGTGTCCTATAGTTCCTCGAGTACAGATCCTTTACCTCTTTAGTTAGGTTTATTCCCAGGTATCTTATGGTTCTTGGTGCTGTAGTAAATGGAATCAATTCCCTAATTTCCCTTTCTGTATTTTCATTGTTAGTGTATAAGAAAGCCACTGATTTCTGTACATTGACCTTGTATCCTGCCACGTTACTGAATTGCTATATGAGTTTGAAGAGTAGTTTGGGGTGGAGTCTTTTGGGTTTTCCATATAAAGAATCATGTCTTCTGCGAAGAGAGAGAGTTTGACTTCTTCATTGCCAATTTGGATACCTTTTATTTCTCTTTGTTGTCTGATTACGGTTGCTAGGACTTCTAATACTATGTTGAACAAAAGTGGTGAGAGTGGGCATCCTTGTCATGTTCCTGATCTCAACGGTAAGGCTGCAAGCTTTTCCCCATTGAGGATGATATTTGCTGTGGGTCTTTCATAGATAGATTTGATGAAGTTCAGGAATGTTCCCTCTGTTCCTTTAAAACACTTTGAAGTGTTTTAATCAGGAACAGATGCTGTATTTTGTCAAATGCTTTTTATGCATCAATTGAGAGGACCATGTGGTTCTTCTCTCTTCTCTTATTGATTTGTTCTATTACATTGATTGATTTGTGAATGTTGAACCATCCTTGTAGCCCAGGGATGAATCCCACCTGGTCATGGTGGATAATCTTTGTAATGTGCTGCTGGATCCTGTTTGCTAGGATCTTGTTGAGAATCTTGGCATACATATTCATTAGTGATATTGGTCTGAAATTCTCCTTTTTGGTAGGGTCTTTGCCTGGTTTGGGGATTAGGGTAATGCTGGCTTCATAAAAAAGAGTCTGGAAATCGTCCTTCTGCTTCAATTTTTTGAAACAGCTTCAGGAGAATGGGGTGTTATTTCTTCTTTGAAAGTTTGATAGAATTCCCCAGGGAATCTGTCAGGTCCTGGGCTCTTGTTTTTTGGGTGGTTTTTGATCTCTGCTTCAATCTCGTTACTAGATATCAGTCTATTCAGGTTGTCAATTTCTTCCTGGTTCAATTTTGGGAGTTTATAGTTTTCCAGGAATGCATCCATTTCATCTAGGTTGCTTAGCTTATTGGCATATAACCATTGATAATAACTTCTGATGATTGTTTCTACTTCCTTTGTGTTAGTTGTGATCTCTCCCTTTTCATTCATAATTTTATTAATTTGGGCTTTCTCTCTTTTCTTTTGGATTACTGTGGCCAATGGTTTATCGATCTTATTGATTCTTTCAAAAAACAAGCTTCTAGTTTCATTGATACGTTCTAATGTATCTCTGGTTTCTACCTCATTGATCCCTGCTCTAATCTTGATTATTTCCTTTCTTATGTGTGGAGTTGGTTTGAATTGTTGTTGATTCTCTGGTTCTTTAAGGTGTAGGGGCAGCTGATGTGTTCTGGATTTTTCAGTTTTTTTTGAGGGAGGCTTGGATGGCTATGTATTTCCCCCTTAGGACCGCCTTTGCTGTATCCCATAGGTTTTGGACCGAAGTGTTTTCATTCTCGTTGGTTTCCATGAATTGTTTCAGTTCTTCTTTGATCTCCTGGTTGATCCAAGCATACTTAAGCAAGGTGGTCTTTAGCTTCCAGGTGTTTGAGTTCCTTCTGAACTTTTCCTTGTGATTGAGCTCCAGTTTCAAAGCATTCTGGTCTGAGAATATGCAGGGAATAATCTCAGTCTTTTGGTATCGGTTGAGTCCTGATTTGTGACCCAGTATGTGGTCTATTCTGGGGAAGGTTCCATGTGCAGTTGGGAAGAATGAGTATTCTGTTGTTTTAGGGTGGAATGTTCTGTATATATCTATGAGGTCCATCTGGTCCAATGTGTCATTCAATGCTCTTGTTTCTTTATTGATTTTCTGCTTCAATGATCTATTTCTGAGAGAGGTGTGTTAAGATCTCCTACTATTAATGTATTCATATCAATATGACTCTTTATCTTGATTAATAGTTTTCTTATGTAATTGGCTACTCCCATATCGGGAGCGTAGATATTTACAATTGTTAGATTGTCTTGGTGTATAGTACAAGGGTGCCTTTTTAATTGGTTCTGGAGCTCCACACAGACACGGCATGGTCCTTAACTGTGACTGGCTAATCACACGATCAGCTTTGTTCCTTTTCAGGGAAATACCTCCCCACAACTCACACCCTATATTCTGCAAGCCAGCGAAGACCATGTTAAAAAATGCTATGAAGGTCTGTAGCATGTGCTTTCACCAATGTCACAGATTTAATATATTCCAAGACTTGTACAACCATCCTCTCAATTTAGGTTTAGAACATTTTCATCGCAACAAAAATTGATGCCTGTACCCATTAGTAGTAATTTCCTATTCTCTTCCCTTTCCCCATCCTTTCCTAGTACACTAGGCAATCATAAATTTATTTTTTAAAATATATTTAGCTATTATGGATATTTCATGTAAATGGAATCATATAATATGTAATCTTTCATGACAGCCTTCTTCCCCTGAATTGCAATGGACTGTTATTCAATGCTCTATTTTTCCTTAGTAGGATTAACTGTTCCTTTCTTATGAAATAGGAAACTAGCCAAACACAGGAACAATGTTCAGAAGATATTAAGTAGCCCCGAATATGACAAATGTCCATGACACATGGCTAGCTTATTCTTTATGTCTCAGTTGATATGTCACCTCTGAGAGACCTCCCTGCTCATCCTAGTTAAAGATAGACCATCCCTGGTATTCGTTCTCCCAGACCTTGTTTGTTTTTTTAAAGCTCTTATGATAATCTGAAGTAATTTTAATTGCCAGTCTGTGTGAGTGTGTGTGTGTGTGTGTGTGTGTGAGAGAGAGAGAGAGAGAGAGAGAGAGATATCTTTCTCCCTCACTAGACTATAGACTTCATGAGCGAAGGTACCATGTCTACCTTGCCCCCATTGTACCTCCAGCATAACAGTTCAAATTTTAGCACAATGGTTCCAAGTAGCCACTTAACTTTGGAATAAATGAATAATTGAATGAGTTATTGAATGATAAAAAAGAATGTAGTGGGAGGCAAATGCTTACGGGAACCACATGGAGATTTCAAGCATGACAAAGCTATGGGGCATCTAGGTGGCTGATAGAGTTTATACACACAATTATCAACCTGAACAGTGAGGAAGGGCTTTTAGGACAAGGCAGTGTTCTCTTGCTTTCCTCCACCCCCAGTCTCTTTCTCCAGACATCAACATTTCTAACTGTGCTTCACTGCCTTAGTGGTTGCTGCCATTCTCTGTATCTTTTAACAAGATGTCATATTGCTCTTTCCTAATTTATCCACTTCTGGATTATCTATTGCTATGCTACCTGAGTCCATTTACCCAAAGTTTCCATCTTCCTTTCCACCTCCTCCCCAGAGTTATATCTTTAAGAAATTTCTGTTTAGTTTACTTGTAAACTTCAATCAGTTGCTTCATCTTTTGCTTTCCCCACTATAAATAGTTCCTCCTGCCTCCCTGAAGTTGTAAGGTAAAGATGTTTGTGTGTCTGGCCTTCCTTGCATCTCCATCTCCTAGTCTCTGCAAGTTGTACTTTCAGTTTTGTAGAGTCAAGGTTGATGACATTCACACGCTCCTGACATAGGTTCTACTGGCTGCTCAAAGTCATGTCACATTTGAATGAATTGGTTTCATGTTTGACCCATGTGGACCGTTGAATTTTTATGGTCATTCCTGGGGAAGCTGATTCCATTTTTTCCTGATGGGTGAAAAGGCACATGCCATCTCTACTACATTGCTGGTATCTTCTAGCCTCTGACTTATGCTCTGTACTTTTTTAGGATTAGTTCTTTTTTCCCATGAAACCACTATTTCCTGTTTTATGTTGGAGTGGCTGCATAAACTGTGACTTTATCATACAATGTTCTGCTTTTTTGAAGGTTTACATTTCCCTTCTTTCTTTTTTCTTAGAAAGGCAAAAAACATATATTGATACAAAATTCACCCAAGGAAATAAAATTTCAGTTAAAAATGGAATAAATTCTATAGGCAAGTAAATTATAGAGTTAAAATATTAGACCTCAGAATTTGACTATGGTTTATAGTTAACATTTAATTATGTAATAAGTTCCATAAATATAGATACCTCGTTACAATTTACATGCTTTCCAGGCTAATTAAGAATTATGTCTTTAATCATCGTGCTTATTATATTATAATCAGAAGAAAAACATGAGCAGAGAATCTTCCTGACATAATTCCTGCTTGAGTCAAAGCCATAGTTGACAGCGGGAACGTGGAGCTTAATTTGAGTGCTGTTTTCTGCTGAGAGATCAGTAGACAGTATAGGTGATGACCTCATCTTTATCTTTTATTAAATATGTGAAAATATTTTGAGATGGAAAAACAGGTAATTTACATCACTTAGAAGCAAAGTCTGAGTGATTAGATATTCCAGAAATAAACAGATTTCTCAGAGTCTGTTTCACTCTGGCAAATAGTAGTTAATGGTATAAAACTAAATTTATGAAACACCCCTACACGCACACACACACACACAAACACACCTGCATAAAAAAGACCAGACTGACACTCGGACCGAACTGATATAAGGCTCCAGAATTGTGCCAGCATAACCATCCTTATCACATTAATGTGCCCCATTATGTGATGATTAAAGCTTTCCATTTATCTAGCTTGCCATAACGTTTGCATTCCAAGCAGAAATGAGGGATACAAATTATGCTTAGGCAAGGGGAAAATCTCACATTGAAATAATTATGACAACTTACAGTATATGGTATATAGAAAGTTTGCAAAGTGCTTTTTAGAAAGATTTGCTCATCTGCTTTCCATAACAACCCTGAGAACTGCATGGTGCTATATTAGCTACACTTTATTGCTGACAAAACCAACGGTCAAAAAAAAAAAAAAAAGTTATGTTTTTCAGGGAATTGCTGATAAGAAGCAGAGCAGGGGGACTCAAACCCAGGAAATGCAGCTCTTAGTCTTTTTACTGCAACATGAAATTATATGTTGATCACTACGTATAGTCTGCATAATAGAGGAAAGACACTGGATTCTTGTAGGCCTCCAAATTACTCATGCAAGGTATCATTTATACCTTACCACCTCTTCTAAAGGTCAAAGTATAGTAAGGACAGATCTGACCTTCAATCCTGGCTGTTCTCAGGAAAATATGTGATTAAGGATACCAACACTGTGTGTCTAGCATTCTCTACCCCACCCCATCTCAGGTAACTTCTAGTGAAAATGAATCCAGAGAGCTTTGGTATGGGGGAAAAGTCTAAATTATTAGAGCGTATTCCTACCACTTTGCCTCAGTGGTATTTATGGGTTGATTGGATGCATTATTTTATTTCAGTATATGATTTTTGAGTGACTACTATGGGTCAGCACAATTTAGAATGTAAACAAAACAACAAAACAAAATGATTACAGACTGTGGTCAATAATACAAGGGAAGAGGAGATGCCTGGGTGGCTCAGTTGGTTGGGTATCTGCCTTCAGCTCAGGTCATGATCCCAGGGTTCAGTCCTAGGATCGAGTCCCTCTTTGGGCTCCATGCTCAGCAGGGAGCCTGCTTCTCCCTATTCCTGCTGCTTCCTCTGCTTGTGCTTTCTCTGTCTGTTTCTGACAAGTAAATAAATAAAATCTTAAAAAAAATAATATAAGGGAAGTAAACAGAGAAAGGCAAAGTGCTTTTATTATTTATTTGTTGTATTTAATATACTATTTTCTTTTTTGTTTTTTTAAAATTTATTTTAAAGATGTTATTTATTTATTTTATAAAGAGAACACAGGCATGGTGAGGGTGAGGGGCAGAGGGAGATGGTGAGAGAGAATCTTAAGTAGGCTCCAAGTCCCGCACAGAGCCTGATGTGGGGCTCAATCTCATGACTCTGAGACCATGACCTGAGCTGATATCAGGGGTTGGACGCTTAACTGACTAAGCCACCAGATGCTCCTGTTTTGTTTTATTTTTAAAAATGTTTTATTTATTTTGTAATTCCAGTGTAATTAACATATAGCGTTATATCAGTTTCAGGTACACAATACAATGATTCGGCAGTTCTGTACATTACTAAGTGCTCATCATGATAACTATCCTTTTAATCCTCTTCCTCCCTACTCACTGCCCCTCTGACAACCACAGTTTGTGGTTTTCTTTTTTTTTTTTTTTCATTTGTTTCCTTTTCCCTTCCTTAATTTGTTTTGTTTTAAATTCCACATGCAAATGAAATCATATAGTATTTGTCTAGGTTGTTGCAAATGGCAAGATTTCATTCTTTTTTTATGGTCCAGTAATAGTCCATTGTATATATGTACTGCATCTTCATTATCCATTCACCTATCAACAGACAAAACACAACATGCTTTTAAATGAAGGGATCAGAAAAGCCTCTCTGGGGAAGTGACATTTAAAGAAACCCAGAAGATGGGCTGGCACCAGCAACATGAAAGCCTGGGGAAGAACAGGCTTTTTTTTTTTTTTTTTTTTTTTTAAAGATTTTATTTATTTATCAGGGGTGGGGGGGAGAGAGCAAGCACAGGCAGACAGAATGGCAGGCAGAGGCAGAGGGAGAAGCAGGCTCCCCACCGAGCAAGGAGCCGGATGTGGGACTCGATCCCAGGACGCTGGGATCATGACCTGAGCCGAAGGCAGCTGCTTAACCAACTGAGCCACCCAGGCGTCCCAAGAACAGGCTTATCAGGGAAGACCCTGATAAGGCAAATGATGAAAGAGCCATGACTGGTATCAGTGGGTGAGGAGAGAGTGAACAAGATGTGAAAGTGGAGAGGGTAGCAGAACTTCACAGGAGATGTAAGGAGAGTGGATTTTCCTTGAATGCAACAGAAAGCCATTGGTGTGATTGAAGCAGAGGTGACTTGATCTAATTTACATGGAAAAAAGTCACTATGGAGGATCAGCTGAGAATGGTTGGAGAGGATAACACTGAGGCAGAGAGACAGCTGGGATATTTCCAGCTTGAAGAGACAGTGGTGTGGACTATGATGGTGTGGGGTTGGAGAGAAATGGATATTTGTCAAGCAAATGAATGAATCTTTTTTTGGAGGGGTGTAAAATAATGGACCTGACTTCTACCCTGGGGGCCAACCCTGTAATAGCTACTGTCAGTCAGAGAGGGTTTCCTCTAGTTTTTTAAGTCACGGTCCTTAGCCGATTGTCTGGGCTCATTATTCCAAGGACAGATTTCTTAAATTATAAAGCGATGGTTTCTTTTTTGGGAAACGAATACACAAAATTTGCACAAATTTTTTATTGATGAACAACATACCAATAATAACAGTCACAAATCTTAAAGCGTGCACATTGAATAGTTTTCTCCAAGTGAGGGTATCTGTGTGAAAAGCTCCCAGATCACAAGACAGAAAGTCATTTCCTCTATTCCCTTCAAGTCACTCCTCTCCTGAGTTCCATGACTAACCAGCCGCTCACTATCCTGACTTCTTACACTGTAGATTAGTTTTGTCTGTTTTTACACTGTACGTGAACTGTGCAGTATGTGCTTTGTGGTGACTGACTTCTTTCGATCAGTGTGTGTGATTCATCTATGTTGTTGTTGATACTTGTAGTTTGTTTATTCTCATTGCTGTATAGTATTCCATTTTCCAACTATACCCATGGAATACACCCATTATTTTTCCATTCTACTTTGGTGGACATTTGTTGTGTGTGTGTGTGTGTGTTTGCTATGAGAATAAAGTTGAATCATGCTCTGTTGCATGGCACAATGTTTGTAATAAATGTCCTTGTTAATATTTAAGAGAGGGGTGCCTGGGTGGCTCAGTGGGTTAAGCCGCTGCCTTCGGCTCAGGTCATGATCTCAGGGTCCTGGGATCGAGCCCCGCATTGGGCTCTCTGCTCAGCAGGGAGCCTGCTTCCTCCTCTCCTTCTGCCTGCCTCTCTGCCTACTTGTGATCTCTGTCTGTCAAAAAAGTAAATAAAATCTTAAAAAAAAATTTGAGAGCTTCCTCAATTCAAATGAAAAGAAAATTAAAGCTTATTATGTGATATGGACCCTATTTACAAATATTAGTATAATTACCAATGTTAGTACAAATTTGCAAATATTAGTACACATTTAAGGGCAACATTGATGAAAGTTTATGGCTTGTCAAGCACCATGTTGAGTGTTTGAACATAATATCTCATTCCATCCTTATAGGCATTTTATAAGCTGTGTACTAATTTTATCTCCACTTCCCATATAAAGAAATTGAGACTTAGAAAATTTGTCTCAGATCAGAGCTTCACTAGAGAAAGAGATCTAATAAGATTTATATGTATATGCATGTATATATTCATGGATAGATATAAATGGATGGATGGATGGATAGGTAGGTAGATTTACTACAAGGAATTGGTTTACATGATTGTGAAGTCTGCAAGGCAAGTCTGAAATCTCTATAGGACTAGCCATGAGGAAGGGCAGGCTGAAACTTTTAGATATGGGAAGAAACTATGGTCCACAGGCAGAATTTCTTCTTCGTTGGAGAAATCTCAGTTCTTCTGTGAAGGCCTTTCAACTGATTAAATCTGGCTCACCCAGATGATCTAGGATAATCTCCTTTACTAAAATACACTGATTATGGACTTGAATCACATCTCTAATATACCTTTTCAGCAATTGGGAGATCAGTGATTTAATGATCTGACTCTGTTGATATGTTAATTGATCATCATAATCATATAATTAGTAGACAGCAGGACTGAGATATAAATCCAAATGATTTATAAAGCCCTGATCTTAATTTCCATGATCTGTTAAAAATAATTGGTTTAGGCTGAGAGCAGAGAATGTTCTAAGATTCGGGGATGGTAATATACTGGGGAGAATCCAGGAATGAAAAGAAGACCTCTGTGCCTGAAGCACACAGATCTGGGGAAGGTAAGAGAAAGAACAAGACTCCAGAGTCTGGAAGGCTTCTGACAGGGTCTTTGCCAAATGCTAGCTGTGTGATCTTGGGAAAGTTACATAAACTTTGTTACTCTCCTTTGAAAAGTGGGTAATGGAACTTATTGCCTAAGGTTGATTGACTGCATTGGTACATGTCAGGTGCTTGTAATAGTGTCTGGCATAGGTAGGGATAGCATGAATGTTAAACATTAATATTAGTGGACTTTTGGAAGGGGTATGGTGGGACATGGTGAACTTGCTCTTACGCAGCCATCCCTGCCTGATCCTTTATAGGATTTAATATGTAAGAAGGGAAGAATCACAGTCAATAGAGGAGGGCTGCATAACCCATTTATGGAGTGCCGTAACATTGGCCAACTCTTTCAAAAAATTTTTTAAAAACTTTAAAAAGAAATTAAAAAAATTAGAGACATTTGAGGCAATGTATCACAATAAAATCTGGGAGAAGTAAAAGTGGAGATAAACCCATGAAAATGAAGAACACATAGGCAAATATTAGACAAGCGTGAAATTACAGAAGAAATAATAATAATCTGACTGTTTAACAACAAAAACATTTAAAAGTATCTCTGAACCATCATAATCAAAATTCAAGAGCAAATGTCGATCCTGTTTGCTATAAAGATGACAAAATATGATAGCCTAAAATCCATAAAATAAATCAACACCCCAATATATAAATGGGTGAGTTATATGAACATTCAAGAAGGGAAAAAAATGGCTGATAGGTTTAATTATAGAGCTGAAGGAAATTAAAATATAATTTGAGTGCATTTTTTTGCCTAACAAATTCATAAAAAATAAAAATTGTTATGTAATTGAAGGTATAGGAAGATAGACACACACACACGTGTGTGTGTGTGTGTGTGTGTGTGTGTGTATTCAGTTTGTTTTCAGTGTAAACTGGTACAGTTCTGGTAAGTACTGTGGCAATAATATATACTGGAAAATTTAAAATATTCCTTACCTAGTAATTTCACTTCATCTCCAGGGAGGAAATAACCTCTAATTCTGACAAAGTGTGATGTATAAACTTATTCATCACAGCATTATTTATAATAAAGAAACATCATAAAGAGTCTAAATGAATGGTAATAGTGAAATGTTTGTATCTATCTGATTACTGCACAGCCATTTATAATTATGTCTGTGAAGGAGTCAGAGAAACCAGATGTTAGTGAGAGGTACAAAATTTCAGTTATACAAATGGGCGGGTTATGGAGATCTAATATACAGCATGGTGACTATACTCAATAATGCTGTATTCTATACTTGAAAATATCTCAGATAGATTTTACAAATAATAGAAATTACGTGAGGTGATGGATATGTTAATTATCTTGATTGTGATAATCACTTTGCAATGTATGCATAACCAAAACACCACCTTGTACACCTTAAATATATCTAATTTTTGTTTGTCAGTTATGTTTCAAGAAAACTGGCAAAAATAATGTCTATGAATAAAAGGGAAATGCTTTTGTTAAGTGAAATGTAAAAAGTAGAATATGTTACTATGATACAGATACAGATATCCATAAAAATATTTGTATTTGTAGAAAAGTAAGTGTTTATTTCTGGGTGGTAGAATTATGGGTAATTAATGTTTTTCTTTATATCATTATTTTCTTGATATCCTACAGCTTTAAGTTTAACTGGAACAAAATTGCATGGAAAAAGGAACTATTATTTGCCTAAGATGGGACAGGAAGTGTCAGTGTACCCACTCTGCTTGGATATAGAAGAATTGCTAGACTGTTCCTGGTTGCCTGATGCATTCTCTTATCTCTGTTGTTATATATATATATAGATATATCTATATTTATAGATATATATAATCTCATCCTTTCGACAAAGTAACGTTCTCTTGATTGTTTGCTCCCCAAATTCCTCCATCCTCCTTCAGAGTTGAAGCGTTATTTCATTTTAAAGTATTCCCTGACATTTCTCCTCTTTTTGTAGCTGGGGGCTACATCCTTTCTAGTGGTCCCATAGCTCGTGGTACATAGATAAACGTGGCCTTAAAGTCTGGAAACACAGGCAATATGCATAAATATTTGTCGATAGTACATTCAAATACCTATAAAGTAGTATCTGTTTCCAGACTGGATGGCCATACTATATATTAAAATATTTATTGCATTCTATTATAAGCATTGTCTTGTTTTTTCCCTACTGTGACCCTTTTGAAGGCAATTCGTTTGTCTTTCTTATCTCTGTACTGGAGCCTCATTTTACATGAAGTGGGTCCTTGGTAAATATTCATTGACTGCATGCATTATTTAATTGGCTTAAAATGTGTTTTTAAAAAAGATTTTATTTATTTATTTGACAGAAAGTCACAGTGGGGAACACAAGCAGGGGGAGTGGGAGAGGAAGAAGCAGGCTCCCCCTAGCCCCGCTCTAGTCCCAGGTGGGACTTTATCCCAGGACCCTGGGATCATGACCAGAGCTGAAGGCAGACCCTTAATGACTGAGCCATCCAGGCACCCTGGAATGTATTTTTTTTTTTCAAAAGGTTTTATTTAGGGCGCCTGGGTGGCTCAGTGGGTTAAGCCGCTGCCTTCGGCTCAGGTCATGATCTCAGGGTCCTGGGATCGAGTCCCGCATCGGGCTCTCTGCTCAGCAGGGAGCCTGCTTCCCCCTCTCTCTCTCTCTGCCTGCCTCTCCATCTACTTGTGATTTCTCTCTGTCAAATAAATAAATAAAATTAAAAAAAAAGGTTTTATTTATATATTTGACAGAGAGAAAATGAGAGAGAAAGAGCACGAGAGGGAGGTGGGTCAGAGGGAGAAGCAGACTCCCTGTTGAGCAAGGAGCCCAATATGGGACTGGATCTTGGGACTCCGAGATTGTGACCTGAGCCAAAGGCAGTCGCTTAACCAACTGAGACACCCAAGCATCCTAAAATGTATTTTTTAAATGAAGTGCTGTTTATTGTCTCTGTTTATTAGTAGTTTAAAAACAGACTTTGAAACATTCTCTTATCTTTTTAGCTGGAAGATGTCTAATCTCTTTGGTGTTTCCCTTTAGTTTTGGCTATATTGGTGGAACTTCTCACCTCTTCAGTCTTAAATCTGCCTGGGCATGAAAACATAAAACAGAATTGAGCACATTATTCTAGGCTTGGGTATGCTGCTCTTTTGTACAAAGGTTTTGCTTCTGAACTTTTGTAATGATGATCATCATATGTAAATGAAAGCAGCATTCTGCCCTGCTCTCTGCACTCCAAGAACATTCCAAATCATACTTACTTATGATGGTATATGTGAGGCTAGATTATGCCTTCTGGATGACCCTTTTAAGATTTTTATCCTGATTTTTCTTTCAAGCTTTGTTGTAGTTGCCATCTCTTGCCATGGAGTTTGCAGTTCTGTGTAGACCCTTGTGTAGAATCCTTCAAACAGTTTTGAGGAATGTTTGAAGTTGCATCTTAATAAAGCAGCGGGGAGGTGGGGAGTGCCTGGGTGGCTTAGTAGGTTAAATGTCCCATTCTTGATTTTGGCTCTGGTCATGATTTCAGGGTTGTGGGGTTGAGCCCCACCCCATCACTCCAGGCTCTGTGCTAGGTGTGGAGCTTGCTTAAGATTCTCTTTCCCTCTCCCTCTGCCCTACCCCATCCACTTGCACTTGCCTTCTCTCTCATTCTCACAAAAAAAAAAAAAAAAAAAAGGCAGGGCATATTTTCAAGATTTTTTAAGTTTAAAAACAAAGTCAAAAATTGATTCAACTTCTTTACGTTATTTTTCTGTTTTTGTCTTGGCCTAAATACACATCCTTTGATCTGTAACACCAAGCGGGTGTTTTTTCACTTATCCCTGACCTCAGCGCAAGTTCTGGTAATGTGGTTTAAGATTTTGGGTAATGATGTGGTTGACTGCTAGTTCATTATGACTTGGCTTGCTGCATTTTGAGCTTTTGTCCAGTATAATTATGAGACTTAATATTAAGAATAGGGAAAACTTCTGGTGATTCATTTTTTGTTCTTCATTCTGATACCTAATCCAACGAACAGACATATAGCTAGTTTCTTTCAGGGCATTTTCTCGCTTATCTGTACCATTTTGTTCTTTTTTTAGGAGGAGATTTTATGTGGTTGGCATTTAATTGTCAGGATTTTAATTATTTCTGAATCTTTAGTAAGTACTTAGCAGGGTGTGCTCTGCTTGAGAAAGCTGTTTTGTTTTTTTTTTTTTCTTTGTCTGTGACTTTTTCAGCAAGCAGCTAACAATTGAGTGGATCAGCACAACTTAATTTGGACACTACATTTTCACCAGAAAAGCACTTGATATATATCTCAATTTCATAGAATTTACAGGAGAAAAAAGTAGCTTCACACTCAAGTTGTTCCAAATATATTTAAATGTTTTCTAATAGGTATACTGAGGATTGGTTTTTAAGTTTAAGTTAAGTGAATTGCCATTAATTAAATTAAATATAATTTAAAAAGTAACTAGACTTAAATGTAACTTTAAATTAATTAAAATGAAATAAAATTAAATATTCAGTTTCTTAGTCGCACTAACTATATTTTAATACCCATGCATGTCTGTAGTCACAGTATTGGATAGGACAGATTTGGATGGGTTTGCTATAATTTTGAAAAATTCTGCCTAAGTTTTGCTAGCAAGCTTTTAACTTTTATAGTACATTTTTCAAAACTTATTTAGTATGTAATGTTACTTTTCGTTTCAAGTAATTTCAAGTCAGAATGATCACACTGTGGTTCAAGCGGCATTATGTTCTTTGCTTTTGCACTTTCAGAGTCCTTCAAGCCGCTGTCTGAAAATGCATTCCTTGAGATGGCATATATTATCAATTGCCCATGAAACTGTATTTATGCTATGGAATGACATTTTCATCTACTGACTAGATGACTAGTTATGCTCCCAATTTGGGTGCATACATGCTTGCATTGTTTGCTTATATATTCTGGTGTCAATTGCGTACTCAGAATGTGCCAGAAGAATTTAAAAGGCCAGTGTTAGATAATTTTTATAGATGGCATTTCTCAGGCCTTCAGGCTCCTTGATAATATTTACTTATAATGAATGCATATGTACTTTTGGAGATTTAGTGTGGAATTTACTCTGTATGTTTATACTGTTATTCTGTGAAATGAGTCCAATCTACCTGTCATGTTGATTGTTGACTAAGGGTATTTGGGGTGTGCATGTGTGTGTGTATGTGTGTGTGTGTGTGTGTGTGTGTCTAAACTTTGCACTGCTTTTAAGTTAAAACTATTTCCTTTGATCCAGGGGATTCTAGATGTCTCTATGATTGAAATCTGTGTGTGGCTTTATTCCAGCAGAATAATTTTAAAGCCTTGTAAACTGTAAAAATACCACGTTCAGATTGATTAGCCATTTATTTATTCTTTCATTTATCATACATGTACGAGGTACCAATTATGTTCAGAATAATGTAATATCTAAGGATTCATGACCTCTGTCTCCAAGTAACTGATATTTTCATCACATATTCCATTTTAATGTGGTTTGTCTGATAAAAAATTAGACATAGGAGCCATAACCCTACATTAGTTGGCCATTTTTGGCTCATCGAATCATCTGCTCTTGTCAGAATATAAACGATGTGAAAACGAAAGAAAACCAAACAGTGTCATTGAGCTTTGTTCATCACTCCCTCACTAAATTGTTGAGTGTCCACGGAAAAATCACTTAACCTTTTTGTTTCTCTTATGCCTATATATAAGGATGATAGTAAATATCCTATTCACCACCCTAGCCAATTTTAAAGGTCAATTGAAAGGATCAAATGAACCTTGCCTGTGACTGGATGCTTAGTGTCAGGACAAAGGGAATATGGTGCTGGGACTTGTGGGGGACAGAGGGTCTACTACAGATGGAATGATTAAATTTGCAGCAGCTGCAACAGGCTGGCTGTGGAGTAGAAAAAGAGGAAAGCACAAGCCTTGTGCAGCCATGTGAAGAATAATAGAATTTTTGGATGTTCTATGTCCCTGTGTTTTCCCCTGGCTTCAGTGAGATGCAAAGAGCATGTTGGCTTCCATGTCCTGGGCTCCCCAGAAAGTAGAATTTGAGGCATAAGTTTGAGTGCTTTATTGGGGAGCAATATCCTAGGGAGTAGAAGTAAGAGGTAGAGGGTTATCAGAGCAGGAAGGTGGATGCATTATAAAATTACCCGTGGCTATGGGTGGCTGTTGCTCCTTCCTATGGGACCATTGGAGAAGATAGATGAGCTGTTACAAGCCCTTATCTGTCAAGGTCTATTATCTCTTCTTGGTTGAAGGTCATCCCATGAGATGTCCAACACCTCCTGCATTTCTGGGTTGTTATGGTAGATGCTGAGCGGGTCCTGGGCTGTCCTGTTTTAGTGCAACACAACTCAAAGTGTAATCCATGGATGGCATCTTCATGATACAGAAATTGAAAGGAAGTAGTTAGAAACTTTCAGAGCATCTTGACTGAGTAATTTTGTGTCTGTTGAATCTAACAGTAAAACAATTGGGCTTGTCTTTTTGTATACTTTTTTTTTTTTCAGCTCACTTTTCTAGCGATTCTTTTGAATGGTATTTTGCAAAGTGTCACCAATGGATTGGGGGAAAATGATTCTTCACCAAAGATAGCTTGAAAATGACTGCCGCATTTTAAATAGGAAATCCCTGTGTGGGAGGCGAGAGGCACCCTATGCAGGCAAGAAGTGACAGCAGGTCTCTCCTGGTGAGGTAATTCAGACCCCACAAAGAGCTGGTCACTGTAGAGGTGTCTAGAACAAGTGGCCCAAGTCCCCAGAGAAAAGTGAGGCAGGGAGGATTTAAATGGATATTAAGAGGTGTTGATACAGTGGTCTGGATGACTTAGAACAGTAGTTCTAAATTTTTTGGTTTCAAAATGTTTTGGTTTCAGGATGCCTTCATAGTGTTAAAAATTATTTAGCTTCCCATAGACCTTTTATTTGTGTGAGTCATTATCTACTAATAGTTACCATATTAGAAGTTAAGAAATATTCCTGGGATTTTACCTTTATTAAAAGAATATCACACGGTGCCTAGGTGGCTCAGTCAGTTAAGCATCTGTCTTTGGCTCAGGTCGTGATCCTGGGGTAGAGTCCTGGGATCCAGCCCCACTGCTGGCTCTCTGCTCAGTGGGGAGTCTGCTTCTTCTTTTCCCTCTGCCCCTACCACCCTCTCATGCTTTCTCTAATAATTATATAAATAATAAAAAAAGAAGAAATATTAAATGTATATTTATAAAATTACTTAATATAGCAAAAAGCTATTGTGCTGACATACATAGAACAATCTTTTTTAGTACTATAATATAAAATATAGTATTTGATTATATTCTCTAAAACAACAATTATTTAATGAGAACAGTGGGATTGTTTTATATTTTATCAAATCTCTTTCAATATGGCTGAGTAGTAGATGGCTGGGTTCTGATATGTGCTTCTGAATTCATGTATTGTTATAATGTATATTTATCTAGTGGATAATTATTAAGCCCTTGCCATGTACCAATTGCTGTGATAAATACTGATGATATAGGCATGAAGACCCCATTTTCTTCCATTTGGATTTTAACGTTTAGAGAGGGAGAAAGTAAACTCAAAAAATTAGAAAGGACAATAAGGTATGGGAAGAGTCCTAATCAAGGCAATGTTCTGAGGGACTAGGTGAGAGGACCCTTTATTCATAGCAGGAGTGACAGATTATGTCATAGTTTAGTATAATTATATTTAAATTTTAAGTAGTTAGAGGCATCATAATTTTGGTAGAAAATGAGAAGTGTTCACATTTCACTAGCCCTAGGCTGGTACAGTGAGACAAGAAGAATTTTGGAAGCAGAAAAGTGCTGAAAAACAAATGAACAAACAAACAAAAACCACCAACTACTGGAAAGAAAGGCTGAGGAAGATTGTAGCATAGAGCATTAAGGCAAAGAGAAAAGAAAAGACAACCAGAAATTATTATATAAAGAAAGTACCAGAGCTGGCCCAGACTTGGATATGAGGACATTAAAAAAACTTTTATGAGGCTAGAGGGATTTTAAAAACTAGGACAAGACAGATGTCATGTATAATTTATTAGTTAGAGTGGATATAAAATTGCAGGGTAGGAGAGTCAGGTGTGGAAAAAAGGTGCCCCAGCAAAAGTTAATGTGCTAAAGCAATATGCTTTCAAAGTCAGTTCGTCAAGATTATTGAGAATAATGGGAGGAACAGTGGACAACTGTAGTTAGAATTTATGGGGTTGTAATAAAAAAGAAGAGAAAAAGGAAAGCTAGAATTTTTTGTTGTAGCAAAAATGTTGAAGCTTATAAATGTTTGAAAGAACAGAGAGGTGATCTAGCCTGAAGGGTAAAACACATTTTTAGTAAAGAAGAAAGGAAATAAGGCAAAAGAAAACAATGACCATTGGAGACTCTTCCCCTTGAAATTTATTGTTAGTTAAACAATTCTATTGTCATAAAAAATTCCCCAAAAGATTAATTTTAAATGCTTTTATTATAAAGTAACCCATTTTCATTATTACACATTTAGAAAATGTAGGAAAAACCAACCATAGTTTCACCACTTAATTTTAACATTTAACATTTTTTTCCTGGGGTTTTGTTTTATGTTTTTTGTTTTTTCAGTGTGTGCTTGCCCTTGTTTTGACTTTGATAAGATGTTGATAAAACCATCTAATTGGGTTTTATTTGATCCTAGGACAAAATTCTAAACACAAATACTTTGTAAAATCTTTTTATAAACAAAAGCTATGAGCGTCAAATGGAATTATGTATGAGTTGCTTTGCATAGATCCCCATATTTGTGCAAAGCTTTATAGAAAACACTTCAGGTGTTCAATCTTGAACAAGTTTAGTTTATGCTAGCATGCCAGGAGGAATTTTCCAGTGAGCTGTGGTAGGATCTTAGCCCTTCTGGGATGCTATAAGAAAATACTGGGACTTGTGGGTAGTAAGGACTGGGTAGTTTCTTTTTTCTTTTCTTTTTTCTTTTTCAAAGATTTCATTTATTCATTTGACAGAGATCACAAGTAAGCAGAGAGGCAGGCAGAGAGAGAGGAGGAAGCAGGCTCCCCACTGAGCAGAGCCAGACACGGGGCTCAATCCCAGGATCCTGGGATCCTGACCTGAGACGAAGGCAGAGGCTTTAACCCACTGAGCCACCCAGGGGCCCCAGGACTGGGTAGTTTTTAAACAATATGCATTTCTCACATTTCTGGAGTCTAGAAAGTCCAAGATCAAGGAACCAGCATGGTCAAATGAGGGCCCTCTTCTTGGTTCATAGCTTTATTCATTGTGTCTTAATATGGTAGAAGGGGGCTATATGAGGCCTCTTTTAGAAGCGTATTGATCTCATTCATGAAAGCCTTGCCCTCATGACCTAATCATCTCACAAAGACCCCACCTCCTAATACTGTCACATTGGGCATTAGGATTTAAATATGTGATTGATGGGTTGGTTGATTGATTTTAGACAGAGGAAAGTGGGAGAAGAGAGAGGGAGAGTTAAGAGGGCCAGAGAGGGAGGGAGATGGAGAGACTCTCAAGTAGACTCTGTGCTCAGTGGGGACTCAATCTCACCACACTAAGATCACCACCCTAGCAGAAACCAAGAGTTGCCACTTAACTGACTGAACCACCCAGACACCCTTGAACTTTTCAGTTTTGAGGGACACAAGCACTCAGACCATAGCAGGCAGTATGTGTGGAGTAGGCTTAATGTCTGGAGTTTCTTTTGGTAGAGTTCATGGGTACTTTATGGAAAATCAACAGTGTTTTATGTACTATCCTTTTATCCTGTCTGTTTGGTAACAGCTTTTAGATCTATGCTTCCAGACCAGATAAAAAGTTCATCAACGCTCTGATTGTAGCACAAAGAAATGATTCTGGTTGGGATAGGAATCAACTCTAAGCTCTGATCTCTTATTTCAAGAGATCTTTTTATTTTAAAATCATCACATCTACATCTGTCCACCCTTCTCACCTCTCTTTTCCCTGGAGAGAACTAGATTCACTTGAAGATATCCTATATACAATTTTGAATGTTTTTCTCACCTTAGGGTAGCTCCACTTTAGGAGAAATGTACTTTTTTTTCTCTGAATTCTCATTTTAATTCCCAGTGATATGCATACTCTAGAATCCGAGTTCAGTCTGAAAAGAGTTATAATGTGTGATGATACTAGGCCTACTCTTACTATGCATTTTATTTTGAATCCAATATATTTAGCACAGTGTCTGGATGGGCAGGAACACAATAAAATATTTATTGAATGTGTAAGAGTTTTAGTGTTCTCTTGTGAAAAATACTGTTCCCAAATAAATGCCAAATGAATTTTGTAGACGTTTTTCTTTTGAGCTCGGATTCTGGACTTTGTGTCTGACCTTGTTGCAGCCTAAGTTTCTAACAGGGTTTCCATGCACTCTAGTGTGTGTTAGAGTCACCTGGGGCACTTGTTGAACATGTAGACTCTTGAGCCACTACATAGATACTCACTAGGTGGGGTCTAGCCATCTGCATTTTTTTACAAGGGCTTGCAATGTTGTATAGAAGGTGGTCATATGATTAGAGTTTGTTAAAAAAAATTGTTAGAGCTTCAGGAAGACACAGGCAGATCTAGCTTACATCTGTATTTTCCTTAATTTGGTTAAGTTCTATTTCAGGCAGAATCTCCTAGATGGCTGCTTTTAGGAAATGGTCTTATGGTAGTCTTTAGATCGTAAGTCTAGAATGAGATCTAAAAGGCTGTCTTGTCTTAGTAGCACATGCAGAAATTAACAGTTTGTCATAATCTCCATGACATCAGATCTTACTTGATTAAACAGTCGACTATTGATTTAAAAATGAAATTCCTTAGCAACATTTCATAATCAGGCCCTCATAGAGGAAGGACTCGTCAACCCCTTAAAAGAAAATGCCTTTGGCTGGTTGAGAAAAGATTGATATACGTTTGACAGTTCAATGTCTCTTCTTCAGGAATCTGTGATCCACACCTGTGGTTAGGCTTGGAGTCATCCTTAACACTTCAAGTCAGGGTGTCATGGTTGCATTTGCTTCTAGTATTCTCTGAATCTTCCTAGGACTCTCTGATCTGTGTTCCTAGATACTCCCTGTCCTAAGCAGCTTTCAAGGAAGCTTCTCCTCTGAGGCACCATGCTGTTTGATAGTGTCAAGAAGTATGTGGCTGAGAGGGGAATCAGGGTAGAGTCTGGCCGCTGAATTGCCACTTCCAGCATATGTCACTTTGCCACTGAGTGATTAAAATCCCCTCAGTGACTTCTGCATTAAGATAGAAAATAGTACAGAGCGTCTGAAAAAATGTTAATGTTATTTGGGACCTGGTAAGTAAATCTATTCTTTTACATGCCACTACAATATGAATATAATTTTGAACTTCAACTCCCCAAACAACCAACCAAGCCAACTCCCCGATTTCCAGACTTTTAAATGCAATGATATTTATAAGAATGCAGAAAAAGGATTACTATATACATGAGAATTTTAAGTTATTATTTGAGTTATTCTGGCAGTTAGAGGCTCAGACATTTCAACTCACTATGAGATGACTCTCATGGGCAAAGCTTACTCTGGAACCTTCTGCCAGGGTGAGCAAGACTTCCTTGGGTCTGCTTCACCTGTGACTTTTTTCTGTGCTTCTTCTGATCTTTTATGTAGGATCAGAATTTTAAACTCAAACACTATTTCAATGTATGTGCTTGGAGACCGCAACCTATGATGTGGCTTCTTTTGATTGTACAGGTTTTAAATATATTTCTGCCTTAATTTTTGCTTTTCTTGGCTGGTTTAGAACTCAAGTAGGGAAAATGTGGTGCCATTTCTGGGCTCCCTAAACATCCAACTGAAATAACTCAGTTGAGGCAAGGAGAGGAAAACTTTTATTCCAATATCTGTGTAGCTTAGAGAAGCAGAAAATATGGATGGCATCAGGGGACTCTGAGTGGGGTTCCCAATGAGTAGCTGGCACTATGGATATACCATCAGAGGTTAATATATTTCCTCACCCTTATTTTTTTTTATCACTTTTATAAATAGAAACATGACTTCCTGTCTTGACATATGTAAAACACTGAAAGAACCTTCTTTTCTTTTTTTTTTTTTAAAGATTTTATTTATTTATATGACAGAGAGAGATCACAAGTATGCAGAACAGCAAGCCAAGAGAGAGGGAGAAGCAGGCTCCCCACTGAGTGGGGAGCCCGATGCAGGGCTCGATCCCAGGACCCTGAGACCATGACTTGAGCTGAAGGCAGAGGTTTAACCCTCTGAGCCACCCAGGCACCCCAGAACCCTATTTTCAAGGAGAAGGAAAATGTAGTTTATGATTATATGGGCTTCCTAAGAGATTAAACATATTCCAGATTACCAAAGAAGGGTTAAATAACACCAATTTCTGTTGAATACACATATGCATTCTTGGCTTAAAGCATAAATGATTGTTAACATTCTGATTTCTCATAGCCTTAGGTGAATAACCAAAATAGTGTCAAAAGCATTTCTGTCAAAAAGATTCCCCACCCTCATGTGCAGTGCCATACCAAAGCAGTTCTAAGCTAATAATTGTGAAAAATTAACAGTGGCTTCTGTGGAGGACAGAATAAATAGAACATGACTTTGTAATACAGAACTACTGTTTCAGTGGTAATGCTATCAAAAGGACCTATTTCACATAAGATTTTTCTTTAGAATGTAGCCTATGGAGGTGAACCATGAGAGACTATGGACTCTGAAAAACAATCTGAGGGGTTTGAAGTGGCGGGGGGTGGGAGGTTGGGGTACCAGGTGGTGGGTATTAGAGAGGGCACGGATTGCATGGAGCACTGAGTGTGGTGCAAAACCGATGAATACTGTTATGCTGAAAGAAAAAAAAAAAGAATGTAACCTATGTCATCTTGTAAATTAAACTTGGGATCATAATGGAATATTCCATCAAGGGAATGGGAACAAAGAGTTTTCTCTGGGAAGGTTCCAGGTTTGGGAAGGTTTCACTTGGAAAAATTGGGAGAAATTAAATACATGTTCAGTAAGCCAAATCAGCTAATTTAACCCTGGAACTCAAAAGAATGACAGATGTCACAGTCAGCATTCATATTCAGCTAGTTTTTTTTAATTTTGTTTAAATCAGTGGTTCTCAACCTTATGAGAATATGAAAATAGGTTCTATTAAAGAAACAGAGAAAATGAAACAAGATGGGATCAGGAGGGAGACCACAAGAGACTCTTAATCTCACAAAACAAACAAAGGGTTGCAGGGGAGGGGGTATGGAGGCAGAGAGAGGGTGGTTGGGTTATGCACGTTGGGGAGGGTATGTGCTGTGTTGAGTGCTGTGAAGTGTGTAAGCCTGATGATTCACAGACCTATACCCCTGGGGCAAATTATACATTATATGTTAATAAAAAATAATAAAATAAAATAGGAAAGAAAAAAAAAAGGAACAGAGAAAGAGAAAACTGACCTTATTTAAAACTTGTCTACAGTGTTTCCCAAACAACGTAAATACACAAAGTTTAGAACAGGGCAATGACTAGGCCATGCCTTAACCACAAAAATGATTAACACTCTATTCTCATTTTTAACAGCCTTGCTTTCTGAGTGATTTTGGTTCTTTATCAATGATAGCTTTGCTCCGATCTTTCTGCCTCTTGGATGAAGATAATTGAGATTCTCAATCACTGACCGTCCCCATTTCTTGATGTCATATAATCCAGCACAATCTCCTGTTTTCCCCAGCTGTTTAAAAAGTCACCCAGTTTGAAGCTCTCCTAAAATCCCCTGTGTTGAAAAGCTCCCAGGATTCTTCTAGGGTCTCCCCTGCTGCAGCAAGCTAAGTAAACCCAACTTGTGTCTGCAGGTTTTGTCTTGGTCGTTTTTGCCTGATGGGCTTTGACACCTGGCTGCACATTAAAATCACCTGGAGAGCTTTTAAAACTCTTGATACTCAGGCTATACTCCAGAGCAATTAAATTAGAATTCTTGGGGTTTAGGGGTGGGCAGAATAATTTTGAAATCTTCTCAAATGGTTTCAATGTGCAGCCAAGGTTGAGAACCACTGGTTTCAATGATTCTATCGGAGGTGGAGAATGCACCAGATAATAGCTGGAAGTTACTTGCAGCCCTGTGATTTCAACCCTGATACAGTTTTACTTTGGCTCTGCTTGTTGATGCTTGTGAAGTTTCTTAATCTATTGGAGGGAGGCAGCCTGATGAGCTGGAAGAAATGCCTTCTTGATGATATCCATGATTAGCCTGGAAGAAGGTAAAGAAAGATATTGACAACATTCATATTTGGTTCTTGGTATGAAAGCAAATGTGATTATTTGAAGCAAATTGTGATTATTCAGTACGACCGAAATAGCAAGAGGTAGTATATTCTCTTTTCACATTACCTTGTGGACCATCTAGATAATGTTTTGATTTAACTATTGCTTTCTTTAATCTGTTCTTTTAGAACTGATGGTTTAACATTTAAATATGTTTGTTTCTAAGTATTTCTGTTAACAATGTAAATTAATTTTTCCTGCAGGGCAATGGTAATTATGCCACAGAGGTTTAAGGAGGAGCATCTGTAACATTTATATTAATACTCTGTAATATAATGCTTAATTAACTCGTGTTTGCCATGTGTGGGATTTAATGTACTGGAGAAGAGTTGGTGACAGAGGCAGAAAAACAAAACAATCAGTTCTATGGAATATGCCTCAAGCCAGAACATTAAGATAAAACCAGACACACTTTTTCCTTTTTAGTCCTGTTAAGGCTTATGGAACAACCTTGTTTCTGGTGGATTGGACTCTTCTCCACATAGAGCTGACTTGACCAACTTCATAGACGTGGCCTTTCTTGATTAGGTATTTTGGGTTTTGAATATATAATACCAAATACTTGATATTTACCCGAAGACAATGCTGCCTGTGCAAGGAGACAGACCGAACCATGGGATACTATAGCTAGCAAAGCTATATTTATGCTTCACCTGGAAATGGAAGTGACCAGCTGGCTCAGGGTGAAAATAGAATGGTCAGTTGTTCCAACAGAGCTACAAGAGTTGAGCAAGAGAGACAAGGGGTGAGGAGACCATCATTGCTTATAATTTTTTTCCCCACAAGGAAAAGGTATCTTTCTTACCTTTGAGGTTCAAAATAACCAGGTTTAACTCTGCTCCTTGAGGACCGCATTGGAACTAAGGAGTGGTGGATGCATTTAGGTGTACCTTTGGATTGCTAACAGTTGTTGTTTTGATATGGCTCAATTGGACACTGGCCGATGTTGACCTGTGTTTCATAGAAAATTTTCTACCTATGTTTCTCTCCAATGTCATCACATCTAAGAATCTAAGTCCATGTTGTCTCTCGTTTCATGAGCCTATGAGCAGATGACCATGGCTTTATCAAAGTAGTTGGGTGATGTCATGAAACCAATCCCTAAGTAAGTTGACACATACTATTGCAAACTTGGTTAGCCGTGTAAGCAAATGCCTGAAAGTATTGCTACTTTTATAGAGCCGAGGGAGTGTTCTTTTCATTATTTTTCTTTTGTTCTCATGGGCCTATGGAAAGCGTCCTTGATAATGCATGTACCTGAGACCATGGACTTTAATGTTTATGAACTTCCCTCTCTTATTTATTCATTTCTAAGAGTCTAGGCTCTCAGAATTATGTTCTTGAGGTGTAGGGTATCAAAGGGCCAAAGACAGCTAGAAATTCTAGAAAGGGCCAGCCTGGTAGCCTAAGCCTGTTTAAAGGGAGTGAGGGAGTTAGGGAGTGAGAAATGTAGGGATGAGGAAGAGAGAAACCCTTTCAATGGTTCTCACCCTGGTCACATATCCTAGGCACTTTTAAACATTACTAGTGCGCCGGCCATCCACAGAGAATTGGAATTAATAAGTCAGGGATAGGGCTGTGGCTGAAGGGTTCCAGAGGTTCTATGCTCAGGTTTGGCAACTCCTGAATTCAGGACTGGGAGAAGCCGGTACCTGCCATCTACAGTAGACACAAACTCCTGTGAGTGAGTCCGCATGCTAAAGTGAGAAGGTAGTTGGTCTGAATGTCCAGGAAACCGGATTCTTTCTTTTTTTTTTTTTAAGATTTTATTTATTTATTTGGCAGAGAGAGACACAGCAAGAGAGGATACACAAACAAAGGAAGTGGGAGAGGGAGAAACAGACTTCCCACGGAGCAGGAAGCCTGATGTGGGGCTCCATCTCAGGACCCTGAGATCATGACCTGAGCCAAAGGCAGATGCTTAATGACTGAGCCACCCAGGCACCCCTAGGAAACCTGATTCTTAAACGAGCATCACCAGTAATAAGCATTTCTATTCCAGACTATTCCAACTCTTTGACTTTTAGTTTCTTTGTAGATAAAGATGTTGGACCATGGCCTCTTGGTCATGGTCAGAGGTCATGGTTATGGTCAGAGGTCAACTCTTTGAGTTGAGCCTCATTAAAAAAAATTACATATTTCTAGCATACACACTAGCCCCCCCCACCCCTCAGATAAATTAGTATACTTGAACAGAAGTGTTACCAGGGCTAAATTAGTCTAGAAGTTTTGAAATAATTTAATTTTAATTTATAATCAATATTTAAATAAGTTCTAACTTTGGTAGAATTAGTTTGCTATCTAGAAGGTTCTGAATGTATGAATTCTTGAATTTTATCTCTTCCAAAAATAGTGGGAGCTAAAATAAATGATCACATAATCCAAATGACTGTTCCATGAGGTAGAGGATATTACAGTGACAGTTTTTGCAATTTTAGATATTCAATTATAGATGATTTTTTTTTTTTGGTTTCTTCTTCAGCATCTGAATATACTTTATTTTGAGAGGTTTTAGATCTGTTGGTTTTCATGTAGAGAAGGTTAGGAGGAGGGTGCCATTTAGATCATTATATTAGCACTCATTACACATTCGCATCAGTTTTTTTTTTTTGTTGTTGTTGTTGTTTTGTTTTTAGTCATGTCTTTAAGAACAGAGAAGAAGCAATTTGACCTTTATTTTGGAGAAGGACGGGCGTGGGGGTACTGAGTATCCTTCTGCTTTTCCTTGTCAAACAGCAAAAAAAAAAAAAAAACCTTTAAAAATAACCCACCAATTTTCAACCATTATATTTTAAGCCACAGGAGCTTGTGAGTTTTCTTTCATCCTGGTTCTATCACATAACCAGAGAAATTACACAGCATCTCCCTGAAAGAGATCTAGCTGGGAAGCAATTCAAACAAAAATATATTATAGAAATGTGATTGTTTGGTGTATCATTATAACAGTTACTCATCTTTGCCCCTCAGTCTACAGTTTTCTCACTCCTCTCCTCTCTTTATCTTTTACGTGTCTGTCTTTTCCAAAGGATGTGTGTGGCAGAAAGCGTGGTCATAAGACAATGACCCCTGGGGAAGGATGTTCAAGGAATTTATTGGACTTAAATGTCACTGAGTAGTATCCATGACACCTCTGCAGATAGAAGGTGTTTGCTTTTGTTCTCTTTCCTCCCCTTTTGATTTGCATCCCTGGAAGGAAAGTTCCATGGAAGGAAAGCTGTATTTAGGATTAAAAAGACTTTATTTTTATGCTGGACCAATAACAACAATTTGTCTTCTTGAAGGTGAGCAGTGTTCCTTCAGGTCAACCCTCATTATAGCACACATTTTAATACTTGCTTTTTGTCAGTCCAGATTTCCAGTGAAAAATATGGCATCTATTTGTCACATCCTGTGATAATAGGACAGAATATTTAAAATCTGGAATGTGTGGGAAGATAAGGAAATGTGGTACTTTAATGCAGCAGTTACTTATTACTATAAGAAACCACCTGAAATAGTAGTCATTTTTCCCCCTTGTGGATAAATAATTTGGGCTGGGCTCAGCTGAGTGGTCCTTCCACTGATCTCTCTGGGGTTCCTTCATGTGGCTAAAGTCTGCCTCTCTATAGGACTAGATAGTGTAAGAGAGTCTCACTGACATGTCTGACAGTTTGCATTGACATTGGCTATTGGCAGTTGTTTAGGGGTCTAAACTGGGACAACTCATCTCTGCCCCATGTTGTCTCTTATTTTCTAATTGATGATAGTGGGCTTTTCATGGTGATCTCAGGGCAGCATTGCAAGAGGACAAGAAGAGAAGCTGCAAAATCTTTTGTTGTGTAGGATTTCAAGCTCCCACAGCATAGGCTTGCCCACATTCATGGGCTGGAGAAATACATGCCATTTCTAGTGGGAGGACCGACAAAGTCATATTACCAGAGGACATGCAGACAGAAGTATGAGGGATTTTTGTAGCCACCTTTGCATGTAACCTGTCATAATCTTTCCTCTGGAAATAATAGTTTACATCCCTTCCACATAAAAATACAGTCACCCCTCCCACAAAAATCTTATATTTATATGGTATCATCCTTGCTGTCCAGAGTATCATCATCTAAATCAGGCCATGTGCAGATGAGGTATTTTTGGTACAACTCCTTGGTTATGACTCCTTGATTATGATGCAGCATACAATGGTAAGACTGGATGAGGATAACTGTAATAGACATTTGCATCCAGAGGGGAAGAATAGGAACACACAGCTGTCACCTGCTCATGGAAATTCTGAAATCAAACCAGGCACATGTTGCCAAGTTTCTCTATTCTAGGGGCTGAGAATATTCCTTGATTAAAGACTAGGTCAACCCCATTGGTTTGATTCTCCATTGTTCTCAGCTCTTGGATCCATCCTCTGAGATCTTCTCTTTTCTCTAAGAGATGGCCTGTGGATTCTGAGGTCCATGAGTCCTTTTTTCACTATGAATTACACAGTTCCTTTTGGTATAAACTAAAGATGCTTTTTCTAGTACAACTCTCTGAAAAACTTTGTGCATTTCCTGTGAATCTTTTTTTTTATTATGTTATATTAGTCACCATACAGTACATCATTAGTTTTTGATGTAGTGTTCCATGATTCATTGTTTGCATATAATACCCAGTGCTCCATGCAATCTGTGCCCTCCTTAATGACTATCACCAGGCTCACTCATTCCCCACACCCCTCCTTCTAAAACCCTCAGTTTGTTTCCCAGAGTTCATAGTCTCTCATGGTTCATCTCCCACTCTGATTTACCCCCTTCATTGTCCCTTCCTTCTCCTAATGTCCTTCATGCTATTCCTCATATTCCATATATAAGTGAAATCATATGATACTTGTCTTTCTCTGCTTGATTTATTTAACTTAGCGTAATCCAGTTCTATCCATGTTGATGTAAATATGGGGTATTCATCTTCTCTGGTGGCTGAGTAATATTCCATTGTTTATATGGATCACATCTTCTTTATCCATTTGTCTGTTGAAGGGCATCTCAGCTCTTCCAACAGTTTGGCTATTGTGGACTTTGCTGCTATGAACATTGGGGTGCATATGGCCCTTCTTTACACTTCTGTATCTTTGGGGTAAATAGCCAGTAGTGCAATTGCTGGGTCATAGGGAAGCTCTGTTTTTAACTTTTTGAGGAACCTCCATACTGTTTTCCAAAGTGGCTGTACCAAATTGCATTCCTACCAACGGTGTAAGAGGGTTCTCCTTTCTCCACAACTTCCTCAACATTTGCTATTTCTTGCCTTGTCCATTTTTGCCATTCTAATTGGTATAAAGTGATATCTCAATGTGGTTTTAATTTGAACTTCCCTCATGGATTGATGATGAATACTTTTTCATGTGTCCATTAGCCATTTGTATGTCTTCTTTGGAGAAGTGTCTGTTCATGTCTTCTGATCACTTTTTGACTTATTTGTTTTTTGGATATTGAGTTTGAGAAGTTCTTTATAGATCTTGGATATCAGCCCTTTATCTGCGTGTCATTTACAAATATCTTCTCCCATTCCGTGGGTTATCTCTTTGTTTTGTTGACTGGTTCCTTTGCTGTGCAGAAGCTTTTGATCTCGATGAAGTCCCAGAAGTTCATTTTCGCTTTTGTTTCCCTTGCCTTTGGAGACATGTCTTGAAAGAAGATGCTGTGGCCAATGTCAAAGAGGTGACTGCCTATGTTCTTTTCTAGGATTTTGATGGATTCCTGTCTCACACTGAGGTCTTTCATCCATTTTGAGTTTATCTTTGTGTATAATATTCCGTATGAATCTTATCAAGGCTTACCACATGGCCCAAATTATAATTTTTTTTCAAACACACCTCTGTTTTTGTGTTTCAGCATGTTGTGGGACAGTCCCTTTAATGTTCTTAGAAGTTCTTTGTCTCTCTGAGAGAGCTATTAGATTCCACCTTAAGTATTTTTGAGGTCATACAAAAAGTTTTATACCACAATCTTGATTTGATCTTTGCTTGAGGTTATTTCTTAATTTGGGACTCTTCCTAGCTGAAGATAATAGGGATAAGAAAAACATTTATTTTTCCCACTTAGCAGCTTCATTTAAATTCTGTTTACAAAGAGAAAGTTCTTCCTTTCATTAATTCTTTTTCTCCATTGACTTGTCATGTGCAGTTAGAAACACCTAACATTATAACTTTCACACACTGACCAGAGAATAAGTTTATTAGGCACATTTTCTAACTTTCATGTTCTTGTTGTTGTTGTTTTTAAATCACACAGTAACATGGTATTCTTATTACCTTTATGATTTATCATGTTTGCCATTATGTAACAACAAGGGTCACTCTCTTTCCAGCCTCTAATGGTATTTTCCTCATTACATTCAGAGCTCCACTAACAATTTTCTCATCACTTTTTAAAATTGTGCATCCCCTGGTCCCAAAGCCAATGCTAAGTGTTTTAGGTTTTGTTGCGGTACTCCCCTTCCAGTACCAGTACATATCAGTTATCTCTTGTTGCAAAACAAACCACTCCAAAACTTAGTGGCATAATACAATAAGCATTTATGTGTTTACAATTCTATGAGTAAGCAATTTGGCCTGGATACAATGGAATGGCTCTTTTTCTTATCTCACCTGGAGTCACTCACATGGCTTCAGTCGACTGGCAGCTTGACTGGGGCTTGGTAGTCTAAGATGACCTGACTTGCATATGTGGGAGCTGTTGACTGGTTGTTGGCTGGTTGATCTGAAAGGACTTCAGCCAGGACAACGTGGTCAGTCTTTTATGCCCCTGGAGTCTATTTTTCTTCCCATGACAATTTTAATACAACACTTCAGTAGGTCAAGAGCAGGTACAGAAAGGTTTCTTGAGACCTAGACTTGGAAGTCACAGCCATCATTTCCACCACATTCTTTTGGTCCCAGCAAGTGACAAGGAGAGCTCAGATTCAAAATGTGATGAAATATTCTCTACCTCTTGATGGAAGAAGCTACAAAGTCACATTGCAAAGGGATGCTCTACATGTAAGGATGGGGAACATTTTTGTGGCTTTCTTTATAAACAGCCTACCATAAACACATAAAGGAGTATTTAAACTCTTAAGTTAACTAAAATTCTACAGAATATCTACCCTTTTTGATTACAGTGAAGAGAAGTTGGTATGACCCTGAAAAGGGGAATATTCTGTTCCTGTGTAAGATGAAATATGCAGATATGTGATTCTAGACAGAATAAAAATGGGGCTAGACACAATATTATCTTACTGTCCATTTTCCAACACAGAAAATTTATGAAAAAGGATCTCTGTTTTTTCCAGAAAGCTATGATTTTCTGTCTCTTTTCTGATTACACACCTGTAAAATAGTAGTTCCTGGTTTTTCTTTTTATCTTCTTTCTTCTTAATAGCTTAGCAAAATAGAGTTCTTTCTTTTCTCTTCATCTCTTGATCTATTTTCCATGAAACTAAACAAGCTTATTTTACAGTTTCAGGATAATCTTATCATTTACTGTGTTTCTTTCTAAATTTAATTGTCTATTTTAATTCTGGGGTAGTTAATATATGGTGTTATATTAGTTTCAGGTATACAGTATAACAATTCAACAGTTTTATACATTGCTTGGTGCTCATCATGATAAATATATTCTTTAATCCCTATTTCTCTAATTACCTATTTCATCCATCCCCCTTCTGCCTCCCCTTACCATTTACTTTTAATAACTGAACATCAAAAACAGTTTCCGTGAGACTTTGAAATAAGGAGGTGGTTTTTTGCCAGTTATTACATGATTTATTTTTGTTAATCACCCTTGGAATACACCAACTGACATTTGTTTATTAAATTTCCATAGGATAATTAATTTACTGGTTTAATAATAACAGCATATTTTCATAGCTAGAGGGAAAAAAAAAACCCCATCATTGAGAAAATCTTTTTGTTTTGGGTATACTGCACACTGACACGCCATGTTCTGCATAAACAAAAGGCTATGTTTTTAAAATAGGGGTTTCAAGGAGACTAGATTGGAGATAAAGAGAGCTTGCAGACCACCTAGAGTTTTATGAGGCTGAAATGAGTTGAAAAGAAGGGTGAAGTGAAGTTGAAAACTGTGGTAACAGGAAGTGGGAAAGATTCTGAAAATGCTTTGGTGTTAATTTCATTGAAGTGGTGAGAGGGAGGTTGGGGGTGGATAAATAAATTTTATTTATTCTTTGCAATAACATACATGCTTTCAAAGTGCTCTTAATTTTGAAGATGATTAAAGTAATCACTGTCCAAGTAAATACCTAATGTTGGTTTATACGCCTTAGTCTTGTCTCTGTACCAAAAAGCCTTCAAGCTGGCATCAGAAAGTTAGCATTCTGTGTTTGAGATGAGAAACTGAAAAGTCAGCCACTCTTTTTACTTGGAATACAAGACACAGAATCCTTCATTTTTATAAGCTTGTGGTTTTTAAGAAAAGTATTTAAGAAACATGAGAAACTGGAAAACTTGATAAAATTTAACTTTCTAGCACAAGTAACATTAAGTCATTGTTGCAGTCCTAGAAATGGTTTATTTGGAATCATTTATTATGTTTGATGAACTCAATGAAAATCATGAAAGGAGCACCCTTTTTATTTCCTTGCTGTTCCATAATGATATTTACTGTTTGCACAGTGATCATTCAATTTCCAGAGATGCTCACCACCTTCTCCTGCTGATTAAATTCCTGTTTGGTTTCACTGCCAAGTCTGTTGGATTAAATTAACAAGTTCTGTTTGCTTTAGTGGGAATGACCTGTACCAACCTTCAGCTTGTACAAAATAATAATCTCTTCAATGATATATTGATTCAGTGCTCTTTATCTTCTTTTAAAGAAATGTGCAGTGAAAATGTTATCTTCAGCTTGCTGGAATTTGCAGGCCTGCATTGCTTATTTTAATATATTGGAGACCTTGATCTTCCACATCTAATAACTCCTTTCTCTTTGCTGTTTTTAGTGATTCTTGTTCTTCTAAAGGATCACCAAATCTTGATTCTCTAAGGAAAGACTTTAACATGATCTTTTAGTCTATAAAATGTCCCACTCTTGAAAATTATCTGTATCAAAGGGCCAATTAAGGAAGATTAAAACCTCCCTTTTTTAAAAGTAAATCCAATTTTTATTGAATTGCTTTCTTCCATTCCTCTTTTATTTGCTTTATAGCTAACAGCTAAGAGGTACTGAGAAGTTTTTGAAGAAAATGAATTAAAATTTTTGATATGAAAAGATTTGAGAGTATAACAAGATTTTATAAATTTTACATGGAGCCTAAGTCCCTGCAAGCATTATAGCAAGCAGTAGAAAATTAAAATGACATTCACTGAATTTCAATTAAAAAAAGAATGTTAAGGGTAGAATAAGGAATAGGGGCAAAGGGGACAGTAGTGTGGGGGGAAAAAAACCCCATAATCACTACATTTTAGGGATTAGACTCTGGCATGCAGTTTGTGCTTATGTTCGAATTTATTACCTATCTGTCCCCTCCCTCACCTTATTTCCTTTTCACAGATAAGGTAAGTGAGCAGCAAAGAGATTCAGTAATTTGCCTAAGATCACACACAGTGCACAAACTGAGATCTCTCATCTTACCTGAAGTCAATTTGACTCAAAAGCTTATTCCCTTCCTTTTTTTTTTTTTTAAGGTTTTATTTTATTTATTTCACAGAGAGAGAAAGACAGTGAGCACAAGCAGGCAGACCGTCAGGCGGAGGGAGAGGGAGAAGCAGGCTTCCCAAGGAACAAGGAGCCCAATGATGCTGGGTTAGATCCCTGGAACCTGGGATCATGACCGGAGCTGAAGGCAGATGCTCAAACAACGAAGCCACCCAGGTGCCCCAGCTTATTCCCTTCTTAAGAAAACATACTCTACTTCAGAAGTAATCACTTTAAATTCTCAACCTTGTCTTCTACTTTCTGCCCCAAAACCTACTCCATGATTCTGCATATTGTGGGATAACCACATGATAACATGTTATCTGCCCAAACTTTGTCCTCACAGGGGTGATTGTTTATTGTATTCATCTTTTAATCTAGTTGCATTCTTTCATGTAGTTCAGTGAAATTCAACTGTCTCTTGTGTGGGAAGAGTGAGAGAAACCACTCAGGGGCTCTCCCTCAGCTCTTCAGTCCACACTGGGAGTGAAGCTAGAATGGCAGCTGGGTCTCTGCTACTCTGTCATTCAGTGTCTGCCCCCACGAGTGAGCATCTGGACGAGCTGAGTGTGCTTAGGAGGTGGTGGGGGGAGTGGATTTGTACATCACTCTTTACCACAAGCTAGCTACTTAACCTGGCGCCCATTGGAAGAAATAATAATCTGTGCCAATGTGGGAAGAAAGGCGCCTTTTTTGGATTGACTGAAAGATTGTATGTTTGTAGGCTGCACCTAATAGGCCACTAAAAGTGTTGGTAAAGATAACCGTGATCTTACTGGCTTCTCACCTTGTGTGTGATGGGTCACCTGTTACCTCCACCTGCAGAGTCCTTCCGCCTTTCCACCCACTTCTCCACCATGTCAATGGCGCATGATGATTTTGGGTATGGCATCTCACCTCACAGCCTTTACCAACTGGCCAGTCTCTCTGAGGTTCTACCACATGTTCAGTGATCAGTGAACAGGTTTTCCACCTCTGACTTCTCTTTCTCCCCCTGTGTGGAGGACCTTTTTTGGTTGGTTCCAGAGAAAGTTCTACCTCTTCCTTCAAATTTCTTTTGGCTTTGTTGGTCCTACCTTCTTTAAAGAATCCATGCTACACATCTTCCTTGAGGCAAAGAAGCACAGAGTCCACTTTCTCTTTGAGTTGGGGAACAGAAAGGAGAAAAAAAAAATAGGAAGGAACCAAATTCAGATTTCTAAAATTTGGCTGCCATAGTGTTATGGTCAATTGCAATGTTTCCCCATCCCAGTTAGAGTGTCCTGGGCTCAGTATTGCTATTTCTTGTTTGGCAGCATACAGAATGAGTAAAAGCCCAAGAGAAATGGTGTTCTTCGGCGGTATCACTTTTGGAGGCGCTCCTGTAAAAAAACTTAGCTGAGTTGAAATCAATCCCAGGAGATAACACTGATGGCAAGTTGCGGCATAGGTTGTAGGAGGAACAAACAAGGGACTTTGAGAAAGTGGCAGTTAGGCCATGGGATATCCTATTTTTATGTTCCCCTGACATGGGTCTAGAACTTTTGTGATATCTTCTTAATTAATTTATGATTATTGCCTCAGATGGATTTGAAGACCTAGATTTACCTTTGGTTTGTTAAATTTCCATGATTGCCTATTACTGGCTCAGTTATTAATCACCTCTCAGTGCATACATTTTCCTTTGTAAAAATAAAAGTTTCATACTCCTGTGGTGAGAGAGCACTGAGATTATTAGGTCCGTACTTTTCTAAGCCCCAATTTATTAGTATTCTTCCACTATCCCTCAGGTTATCTACAAAAGAATTTTCAGTCATTCAGCCTTTCTACTGTACTTGAACATAGGTCTTTAGAGTATTTTTTTTTCCTTAAGTGAGTAGTATTTTTCACTGTCATTTTCAGTGGCACCATGCTAATATCAAAGAAATGATTTCCAAGTAGTTGTGCATAAGTTGAGGTTTCCAATTGATCTTTGCAGTTCTTTTCCTGCAAGTGGAGGCCGAGAAGCAAACAAACAGACAAGTCATAACTGAAGCAGAAGCCAAGTGAAGCAGAAGGCAAAAGGGGCTTATACCCCGGACTATATTCTAACGGATTGATCTGGGACTGACACTGACAAAGGACAACATTCTGCAGGGAAGAGTGATGAGGCAGCTAGCTATTACTCAGATAGCAGTGTTTTTGCACTTTATCGCTGTCTGTGAACAGTGATAAGGGTTGGGACGACCTTCCAAACGATGCCATAGCATTCGTGATTGCTAGGCCTTGAACAAGCTTTATTATGGGTTGGCTATTCATCTCTTCAGAGAGAGCTAAAATATAGCTGGACAATGTCCTATGATTAATTTTTGGTGAGGGACTTCCACATTAAAACAAAGCAAAAAGAAAAGGAAAGAAAAAAAAAATGGCTCAATGTATGCAATGATCAAAAGGAGTTGTGCTGCATTTTGTTTTTCTTTCTTAAGAAGAGAGATTAAGAATCAGTATTTGGAGATGTGTAATAGACTGTAATGGCCTGGATTTGCATACAGATTACTATTTCTCACCTGTTTGGGGATAAGGGCTTTCCATTGGTACTTCGATATAAGGTCAATCAATGGTAAATGCCAAAAAAGTTATTAAAGCTGTTCTCGCCATGGTAGGTTGGATGGGCAGATGGATTCATTAACATTAGACCATTTTTTCTCCTTATTATTCCTAGTTGCCTTTGCTAGGACATTTTAGTTTTAGCGATTTCTCTCCTTTTCTTGCTGTAATAATTTTTCTCCCTTCTTCCCTGGTTATTTGACATGTTCGTTTCTCTTGGGAATGGTGTTGCTTATTTCTCCTCAACAACTATGAATTTTACTATTTCTACCATACTGTAAGTTTCATATACTTCCCCTTATATTTTAAGCAAGAAATGGGTGACTGCTTAATATATGTGCACTATGTTTCTTGTCCTGAATATATTTTAGACACGTCACATATGTTATTTAGTGAAAGGTGGAAGAGGTGTTGTTGTTTTTTTTTTTTTCAGTGAAACCAAGTGAAACTGAGCACAAATATTTTGTTTCCCATGAATTATCATGAATTTGTTGACAGAATAAGAATTATAATTCTGTCTCCTGATCCTTAAGTCTGTATGTATTTGGGTTTATGTGACTCACAGGAAGCTGACTGTGAGGTGAATAAACAATGGTACCTTAGGTATGATACCTTTAGGGATTTCATGCCTGGACAGATGGTGGAAGATGATATAGTGCTACCCAGAGGTCTGCCCTGTGAATAGAAGCTACTACTCTAACCAAATGTTACTTTCTTCACAAAAAAGTTCACAATCTCCATTCTCTCTTGTTAGTGCTAGAATAACATTCCAGAAAGGATATCAATGATTATAAAGCACAGATACATTTGAAGCCCTCAATCTACAGAGGCAGAGGACTATAGCATCATGTGGTCTACAGAGGGTTAACAAGCATGGGAGCATGGAAGTGATGTGGCTTAAGAACCTTGAGTTTCTCCTTCAAGCTCACTTGAAATGCCTTCTGGCCTGACCTGCTCTATCTCCTCCCCCTCTAGGCTTTCCAAAGTGGATTATGTCAGACAGGCTAGTATTTGAGATTTTTGTGTTGGAGAAATTGGAAAAAAAGGGAAAAACTAGAGAGCAAGGCTGGAAGAAGTTTTTGTTTTTGTTTAGGGTGGGAGTGGGTTGGGAGCATAATTACCACAAGAAAGCGGAAGTGTAAGAGGAAAACAGTGATAAAAAATATGTTGCTAGGACATGTCTGAGAAACACAAATAACATCTCTGGTATTTTTATTTGCAGTCACTTATATTTACATGACCTGTGTTCTGTAAAGATTACCCATGTGTTCTGTACTATGTGGGTCAAAGCCTAAGTTTATATGTGTTATGCTTATGAGGGTATGAGCATTCAAGACAAAGAAGACCTGGAGCCAAGGGCTGCATGGCTTGAACCATAATGGTAATTATTGTTACCACTCAAAGGGCAGAGACTAGATGTCAGTAGTGGTAAATTAAGTCTGCCTACTCTTAGTTGCTTACCTTTGCCATAGGCAATTAACATGGTAGTGCTGGAGATTTTACCCACAATCCTGGAAGAAACCAGAAAACTGCTTTAACAGTGCAAGGTTTTAAAAAAATTAATTGCAAAAGTAAAATGCTCAATGTGAAAACCAAGCCAATGTCAAAAGTAAAGATTTCCTTCACCTTTACTCTAACTTTTCTGACATTATCACTGTAGTTAGCTGTGCAGAGCAGAATATATAGTATAATTCCATTTCCTTATAGCTAAAGCCTAAACCTATGCTCACTTGCATTCTTTTTGCCTATATCATATAGGCAAAAAGAATCTCAAGGAAAGTAGTCTTTTATGCACACATTCAATTCATACTTGAGATGGCTTTTGATTAATCTAAATAAAATAATCTAGTTGAAATGTGAAATAGATTTTGAGTGCTCCTTCCTAAAACCTAAAAATCATTTTCCAGGGGTACCTGGGTGGCTCAGTCAGTTAAGTGTCTGACTTCAGCTCAGGTCATGACCTTGGGGTCCTGCGATTGGCCTTGTATTAGGCTCCCCACCTAGCGGGGAGTTTGCTTATCTCTCTCCCTCTCCCTTTTCACCTCTCCCCATTGTGCTCTCTCTGTCTCTCTCTCAAATAAATAAATAAACTTTTTGAAAAAAATCATTTTTCGTATATGTGTTGGTGACTGTCCAGTCAGGAAACCAGAATGCACACTGTGTATTACAACAAAAGGAATTCAGTCCAGGGAATTGGTTAAAGAAATTTGGAAAAGTAAAATGGGAAAACCCAGTAATAACAGATGTAGGAAGTATCTACATTGCCAGGGCTGGGAGCACGAAAGGAAGAAGGTAGGGTTTTCAGAATCTGAGTACAGACTCTGTAAACTGGGACTCGGATAACTGAAGAGAAGTCATAACCTGGCTACTGTGGGTTTCCTGTGAAACATATAATAAAGGCGGATCTAGGAATGCCAATGGCAGCTGTTGGACTAATGGGCCAGTGCAAGACAACAGAGACAGGAAAAGAAAGGAATAATTCCCTCTCCCCTTCTCCTTCCTCCCAGTCTTCTCCCAGAGTCCACTACTTGCTGTACCTGACAGGGAGCAAGCGGACCAAAGACAAACTTAATTTTCAGCATCTTGGCCATAGGATGACTAGAGTATAGAATCATAGATTTGGAACTGGGCCATAGAAGCTTTATAGCCAGCACAATACTTATGATCATTTAAAGGTATTTCCAAATCTTGAGTTTTTGACCCTGCATCATAAGTTAGATTTGAGAGTCCTGATTACTAGCCAAAAATTTGGCAGAAAGTAGACAGGCTAGGGAAACCCAACCCAACTTTGCTAGTTGTTCCCAAATTATTCTTTTTCAGGGAAATAGTGGGTCTAATGCCTTTCAAGTATTAATTTGATTAATGGTGAGACTGTTTCTACCTCTTACATTTAGCTTATAATTAAATCATTTGAAAGAGATTACTTCTTATTATCATTTTCAGTGCCAAGATTTAGAACAACTTTTAGTACATTATGTACAGCAAATAATTACCACAGTAATACACAGTGGAATTTGTGTTCTCATGGGAGAGAACAAGGACCCTCGGATCCCATTTCTATTGCTGTGATTTTGTGCTCTGCCAACAAAGATGTATGGCCCAGGGTGTCCCTAAGTGGCTGAGTCACACTGTGATGCTCTTATTGCAACATTCTTATGGGTGTGAAATCAGTGTTAACATTAACTTTATCTCTGTAAATATCTGTATCAGGAGGAGCGTTAAGTAATAGGAATCTGGAGTATATGTATGACATTTTCCTTAATGACAATGCATAAGAACTGTAGTACTTCTTTTTTTATTTGAGAGAGAGAGAGAGAGAGCGTGAGCATGGGAAGGGGAGGTGGGGAGAGGGAGAAGCAGACTCCCGGCTGATCAGGGAGTCCAACTCAGGACTTGAACCCAGGACCCTGGGATCATGACCTGAGCTGAAAGCAGATGCTTAACTGACTGAGCCACCCAGGTTCCCCAAGAACTATAGTACTTGTCACTCTTTTTCCATATACTACCTACTAGGCCATCAGGTCTTTTTGGTGAAGACATGATGTGTGTGTGGGTGAGAGCAGGAGCGGGGAAGAATCTTGGTTCGTTGGCTTGTTGATGGTTATTAGTCTGGCCATAACAGAATACGACAGACAGGGTGTTTGAAACAACAGAAATGGATTTTCTCACAGTTCTGGAGGACAGGAGTGTAGGATCATGATACCTGCATGAGCTGTTTTTGATGAGGGCTTTCTTCCTGGTTTACAGATGGCTGCTTTCTCACTGGTCCTCATGTGGTCTCCTCACTGTGACGTGAGAAGAGTTAGCTCTCTGGTGTCTCTCCTTATAAGGACACAAATCAGTTCTTCCCTACTCCCACCCTGCTGCCCCATGACCTCATTTAACCTTAATTACTTCCTTAAAGTTACCACGTCCAAATACAACTAGGCTGAGGGGGTTAGGGTTTCAACATATGAACTGTAGGAGGACATAAACATTCAGTCCGCAACACTGGTGAATTCTGCTTCTTTGATATTCTCAGCGTATGTTCTAGGTACCTCAGTTCCTTCATTTGTAAAGGTCAAGAGAAACACTTAAAAGTGCCTGAGAGCTAATGATAAAGGTTATTATCTCCTGCAATTAATTTCTCTACTGATAACTTCAATGCCTGCTCTTAATTTTTCTCTAGAGTAGTCTGATTTTACTTTTGGTTCTTATAACTGAATTTAAGTGAAACTGAAATGTAAATTCATATTTAGCCATATACCATTCTCTTAGTGTGTGGCATAATTTTATCAAACATTTCAACTTAGTATTTTAAAAAGCATTGCAAGTTTTATTGTATCTTAGTTTTCCCCCTAACCAAGTCTCCAGGGGACAGATGGATGTTTGTACAGAGTCCAGAGGAAGGCTGTGTTTCTCCAGGCTTTTCTTTTTTTTTCCTCTCAAGCATATGACTTGGTGATTTAGAATCACAGGACTGTGCCTACACCACATTGTGAAAGTAGATCAGCCCCACTCCAGAGGTGTGAGAAGCTAGACTGACACATTCTTCTTTACCCACCACGTTCTAATAAGAAATTATTGTGAGTGGAACATAAAAATATATTCTGAATCTTATTTGAACATTGCTTTGATACTTAGTCTATATTAGAACATAAATTCAAATTGCTTGCTGTATTTTTACTTGTGAGGCTTATAAGCATGCCCAGGGGTTATTTAATACAATGCATAAATGAACTATAATTTAAATAAGTGTACTAAAATGCTTGGTTTTCTATTCTCTATTGGGAAGAGCAAATTGATCACTGGAGAGTACAATGAGTAGAATATCTACTAGAACCAAGGAATCTTCAAATTCTCAGTTTAATTGAATCATATCTGAAGATATTATTCTTCTAAGAAAAGGAGAATTGACTGAAATCTCAATAGAGTTGAATGCCACTACTTCCCAACTTGATATTCTCTGAATCTACTGAAAAAGGAGATTGAAACTGAAATTTTTCTTATCAAAGTTACTATTTTTGTACATGAAAGTGCTACTTAATAATAACATCTGGCAAAATAAAATGTGCCCGGCATATTACATGTCAGAGACTATGCCAAGTACTGGGATTTTAAAAAGATGAATAAAATAATTGGGGCTTTCTAATATATGATCTCTATATGTGTCCTCAAGTACTACACTCTGGTGGGGCTGCTAAGATAATAGAAGGCTATGTGTGGTCAAGAACAGAGGTGATACAGTGGAGGGAATGATTAACTGAGACTCTTTGGGAGTAGAAGATCCAGAAAAACGCTTAACAGAAGATATGATGCCTGATGTGATCTATCGACACGCAGTACCTATTTCCTCTCTTCAAAGACCCTAAACCTTTATAGGAGTTCGAAGGCTAAAAACGATAATGAGATGCTCCAGTGCAAAATTTGCAAAACAGGGGAGAATAGGGTCATTTTCCTTCAGCAGTGATAGCAGCTGATGTATGAGGATCCTGCAAGCATTCTTTTTTTCTTACAGTGACAGACTCCTCGTTTCACTGTCTAAGTCATCAGCCTTGGCTGAGGGGCCAGCTGTGACACTGGCAATACTCCTTGTAGCTTTCTGACCTCTGACTGTCAGCAGCAGCTTCCAAGTTCTGGATTATGTCTGCCATGTTGTGACCTGAAAGTTTATGGGTGGCCCCTGACTCGTGTTCCTCTAGTCCTTTTAGCAGTCTTGTTGGTACTTCGTTTCCTGCGTTGTGTCTTCCTGCTGACTTATCCAGCGTGGCTTCCGTTTCCTACAGGGAACTCTGAATGATACAAAGGGTCAGGAGGATGGGAAGGAGTGCACCAAGTGAACGAAGGAAGAAAGTCCCACTCCACTCTAAGCAAACAGAATAAACAAAATAATGGGGAAGGGGTGAACACATGACTATGAATCAAAGTAAGTCATTACTGCTGGAGTGTGAGGAGGTAGGAGAAGTTGGTGCATTGAAAAAGAAAGATAATGCAGTGAGTTGTATGCTTTCCTAAAGCTGGCATTGGGTAGCTGTTGAACTAATTTAACCAGCGAGTGCTTCTGTGAAGTCTGCATTTTTAGGTAGCCCATTCTTACGACCCTACGGAGCATGACCTGGAGGGGAAGGTGGCTCAAAAAGTACAGAAGATCCTTGGGGCGCCTGGGTGGCTCAGTGGGTTAAGCCTCTGCCTTCGGCTCAGGTCATCATCTCAGGGTCCTGGGATTGAGCCCTGCATCTGGCTCTCTGCTGAGCAGGGAGCCTACTTCCCCCTCTCTCTCTGCCTGCCGTTCTGCCTACTGGTGATCTCTCTCTCTCTCTGTCTAATAAATAAATAAAATCTTAAAAAAAAAAAAAAAAGTACAGAAGATCCAGGGAAGCATATGGAGTAAGAGATTATCAAAGAGAAAATTCTATTCAGGTTTAGGTCTTTGGGTTAAGTTATTATTGTTTTTTAATGGGAAATATTCTTAAGAATATGCAGGGCACCTGGGTGGTTCAGTGGTTTAGGCCTCTGCCTTCCGCTCAGGTCATGAACTCAGGGTCCTGGGATTGAGTCTTGCATCAGGTTCTCTGTTCAGCGGGGAGCCTGCTCCCCCCTCTCTCTCTCTGCCTGCCTCTCTGCCTACTTGTGATCTCTCTCTGTCAAATAAATAAAATCTTTAAAAAAAATAAATAAGAAAATGCACTGTGCTAGTTTGTTTTCTATTAGGAAGAATTAAGGTTCCAAAAAAGGAAGAATTAAGGCTTCAGATAATTATTTTTCTTTCTCATGCTCAGAGTATATCTCCTTTCTTTGTATCCAAAAGAATCTCTAGCCTTACATATTTTAGATTTTGGGGGTAGAATATGTCAAGAGGAGAGAGAACTACCGATCTGTGTAGGAAGGGGATATTTTTGTCTTCTCTTGACGTTTGCATCAATTTAAATGAAAATTTCTTTTTAAAGTATAAATACATTTATCCTCAACTTCCTTCTTGTGAGTTATTGTAGCACAGGGTGGGAAGAAGCAAGACAATAACAAAAGAAGTGGGGACACGGGGAGAGGAGGCATTTGGCAGGAAGAATCGAGGTTGGCACAGTTAGTCCCAGGCACACAAAGCTACTGGTAAGCTGTTGAAGGAAACTGTTAAGGCTGCCTCCTTTGCTCACTCCACACCTTCTCTTTAGTTTTTTTCACACCATACTCTTGGAAATGAGCCTCTGATTTCTTTAACCTAGCCCAAGAGAAGCTGAACAAACAACACAGAACACCAGGACACTTAATGTTTGCAAAAAGTGTGAAAACTATGCATGTCTTTAAACAGGCAAACAAAGCAAGGAAACCTTTTTCTCTTTATAGAATCAGATTCTGATGTGATTCAAACTTCCAAAAAGGAGGCAGTAGGAACTAGTTTATATTTGTACATGTCTTAGTCTTCAGTTGCGGCTGAAACAAAACACCCAAGACTGGGTGGCTTGTAAACAACAGAAATGTATTTCTCACAGCTGCTGAGAACGGAAGTCCGAGATCAGGGTGCCAGCATGGTCGAGTTCTGGTGGGCACTTTCTTCCAGGCTGCTGACTGGCAACTGCTCATTCTCTCCTCACTTGGTGGACAGTAGACATTAGGAGCTAGCTGTCATCTGACTCTGCTAAAGGCCTCCCATTCTGGGGGACTTCCTCCTCATCACCTCATCTCATCATAATTACCTCACAAAGGCCCCACCTCCTAACACCAGCCCATGGGAATTTCAACATAAGAATTTCAGGGGGAAAAAAAGGGGGGGGGGTGCCTGGGTGGCTCAGTGGGTTGAAGCCTCTGCCTTCGGCTCAGGCTGTGTCCCAGGGTCCTGGGATCGAGCCCCGTGTCGGGCTCTCTGCTCAGTGGGAAGCCTGCTTCCTCCTCTCTCTCTCTCTCTCTCTCTCTCTCTCTGCCTGCCTCTCTGCATACTTGTGATCTCTGTCTGTCAGATAAATAAATAAATAATATTTAAAGAAAAAAAAAAGAATTTCGGGGGGACACAAATATTTAGTCTATAACACTGGGTCGCTTCTGTACCTTTTCCAGAGATGGATCTTGAAGAATGGGGTATATTTTTACTTCCTGCAGGCATGACCTATCTGGCCTTTTGTAGAGAAATCAAATTACTTGCCAATGGACATTAGCCTGTAAATGGGCAAGTCTACATATAAATTAAAATGTCATGCTGATATGTTTTCTAGATAAACATTTTATGAATAACCCATTATTTATCAGTTAAAGAATTCCCACAGAATTACTTTAGAAATGAGTGCATTTATACTATGGAATAAAAGTCTTTCATAGATTTCTAAATTACCAACTCAAGCATGAAAGAATATTTAAGAATAATTACTGGATAGGGGGTTCTAACTAAGGCTGGGAAACTCCCTGGCTTGCTCCCTTGCCTTCATCATTTAGCCTTCCCAGCCCCCTTTTGAGAACAATGTTGGTCTCTGAAAGAATGCTTATTTATGAGATCTTAGAATATTAAGATCAGAGTTTTAGATCTCATTCATAAAGTTGCAGAGGCTCTGTAATTAATTGTAGCCTTATTTGACCTGTTCTTGCCGACAACTGCACAGATCCACGCATTTTTGGGACTGGAAGATTTCTGTCTCTTTCAGTATGTTTTTTGAGAAAACTCAGTTTCTAGAAGAATTATTTCTTTTTACCCGGGAGCTTGCTGGAAATGTGGTTTGTCCCTATCTGTGACCTCTCAGATTCTCAACATCCCCATATTGCTCTTTCATTATCTACAATGGTGAGAGAGATGTTGTAGCTCCTGGATTTGGGGCTCTATAATTCATATGTCAGGTTATCGTAAGTGCTGAGCCATACCAACTTGGGAAGTTACGTTTAACCATTCCATGGTTACTTTTGTGCAAGTTATAATCGTTTATGCAGACAACTCACTATTTCTGAATCGTTGTGCTTTATTTCCTCCCTGCTTGATCATGCAGTTCCCTCTGCCTGAAATGCCTTCCAACCTCCTTGCTTACTCGTCACATTGCTACCCTTCCTTTGAAGTCAAGTTAAAAAGGCTCTTTCTCTGTGAGGCCTTTTCTAGCAACTCCAGATGTAAGTGATCTTGTCCTCCTTTGAAACCTAGATCTCAGGACGCCTGGGTGGCTCAGTTGGTTAAGCAGCTGCCTTTGGCTCAGGTCGTGATCCCAGCGTCCTGGGATCGAGTCCTGCATCGGGCTCCTTGCTCAGCAGGGAGCCTGCTTCTCCCTCTGCCTCTGCCTGCCATTCTGTCTGCCTGTGCTTGCTCTCTCTCTCTCTCTCTCTGATAAATAAATAAAATCTTTGAAAAAAAAAAAAAAGAAACCTAGATCTCATAATTTTCCTGTATTGATGATATTCTAAACTATAATTTTTGATAGCTTGCCTTACACTCTTACTATCTCATATAAATATATCTGATTTTGTCTCCAAAAAGATTTAAAGTAATAGTGTCCCTTATTAGAGGTAACTTCCTGTAAGGAAGATTCTTATATATAATTGTGTTAATTATGGGTCCCTGACAGGCAGCCTTCTCTATATACGGTGATGGAGCAGCCAGACTCTTTCCATCTTGGGCCACAGCCATCTTCGGCGTGTGGCTTCCAAGGATGCCATGTAAGGACAAGAGAAAGGAGTAGAGAGAACACATATGCTTCTTAACTAGGTTGGCCCAAAGGGGCTCCCTTCTCTTCTGTTTACATTCTGAAGTCCCCTGGACATAGTTAGATGCTAAGACAGACCAGGAAATAGAACATCTAGCTAGAAGACATTTCCCTAGACACTCTGGGATAGGAACACAGATCCTTGTTGAACAAGTAGCTCTGCTACAACAATGCAGGCTGTCTTGCGTCTCTATGGCCCCCTTACCCATAGAGTTGCTTGATATATGTTAGAAAGAAAGAAAGTAAGAAAGAGAGGGAGGGAGGGGAGCAGGGAGAAAGGAAGAAATGGATGGGGGGGGAGGGAAGGAAGGAAGAAAACATTGTGTACCAAGTCAAGGGTAAAGACAATTAGAAGATGTGAGCCAGAAGTTGGCATGTGTTTTATGGCTACTAGATGTAATAGTTCACAAACTTAGTGTGGGTGGGAGAGTGGCTGTTTGCCCTAAGGGAGGAATAATCAGTTTGGGATTTATCTATGTTCTTTAACCAGGCCTTGATCCAAAGGTCACAGATTATTCTACAGAAATATTGATGAATGCTTATGAAAATATATATTCGTCTTTTTTTTTCCTGAGTGTGTTTTATCATTTAAGTGCTTCAAAAACCATTTATTCGCCTCAAGAATGTTTTCGAAGGTATGTTTCTATTTTCGAAAATAATTGTTCTCGTTGTTGGACAAACATCCATTTGTTCTAAGGATTAAAGAAGTATTCTGTTACCTTGGGAATGACTCAGATTTTTAAAAGCCAGGGATATAATCACATCATTTCCAAGAGAATGAAGTGTTTTGGCTTTTTTACCCCCATAGGAAAGATTCATAGGTACTGCTTTTGCTATTTTTTCCCTATCAAGAGGCAATAGATAGGATATCAATTCGAAAGTATATAATGTTACAAAGTGACAAGATGTCAAATGCACAGGCTAAGGGAGACTATCTCTTCATGCAACATATTTTTTTGGGAAGCTTCTAAGCATCTATTAAATTGTACAAGTGAACAGAATTGATAGCTGTTAAAAAAAAAAATTAAAGCACCAGCCATGGTAGGTTTAGAGCTGGCAAGTAAAACAAAACACTTTAGATCTGAACTTCCACTTCATTTTATATGTGTGTTTACTCAGGAATTGTTATGCCTTATCACTTTTATCGTTCTTTTATCACAGCTGTGTGAAAAATTACAGTTGGAGCAGTGTTCATGTTTTTACTAAAATACATTTTATTTCATGCTATGAAGCAGATTGCTAACGTTTGCTACTTTTATTATTACGGTTGCACAGCTCCCTCCACTCCAGTTAAGGTTGCCTTAGTATTTCTATGAAAAAAAAAAAAAATCTTGTTTTATTTATGTATTTGTTGCTATCCTGTGATTGCTTCAGCTAAGCAGAGGTGCATCTCAGAACTTGCGCTAAGTTAAAAAATTGGACAAATAAAATGCTAAGCACCCTACACTGACTATAATTTCCACGCCACAGATACTGCATCGGCAATGAAGGTGAAGTTCAAAGAGGATTATTTCCACAGGAGGTGATCAGAAGGGACCTTTAAATTGTGACTCAGCCACTCGCGATCTTGAAACTGAGAGTGGTATTCTGAGACTTCATCTTTCCCGAACTCAGGTGAACTGTTGGAAGGGACACTTTTAGGTGAAATCCTGGCGGACAGATCTCCGCCTGAAAGTGGGGGATAAAGCTAGAGGGGGTGGGGCTAAAGCTTGAGGGGGTGGGGCTTCTCGCTGGGTGATAAATACATGCTGCATAGAGAACGGACTTGGCTTTCTCACTGCTGCACTTGTAAAGGTGTATTGCTTATGTCGGTTAGCTGGAGTCAGGACCACCATCGGTGCTTGCGAGTCACTTTTATTTTATTTTTAAGATTTTATTTATTTATTTATTTGACAGAGAGAGAGATCACAAGTAGGCAGAGAGGCAAGCAGAGAGAGAGGAGGAAGCAGGCTCCCTGCTGAGCAGAGAGCCCGATGTGGGACTCGATCCCAGGATCCTGAGATCATGACCTGAGCCGAAGGCAGCGGCTTAACCCACTGAGCCACCCAGGCGCCCGCGAGACTCGTTTTAAATCGCCTTCTCCATTTGGCATAGAGAGGGTGGCTGCTGTTCTCCTTTTCCAAGTCCTCCCTGCTTGCCAACCTGCTGGGAAAACAACTGGGCAATGTAATCCAACAAACAAACATTTTATAGATGCAGATTGAAAGCAAATTTGTCTTTGCCTCATGGTAATCCACTGATCCGTAAATATGGGCAGGCATGTGCCAGGGGGGAGTGAAAAACTGTGTTTGAAGTCCTAGGCTGGGAAGCTGGCAAGTGTGAGGGTCACCGGGGAAAATGCCCTGACTGCTTTGCTGCTGTTAGTTCCTGTCTTACTTTTCAACCAAGTTCCCTAGGGGTTTTTAGGCTCAGGGACATGGACAAAAGTATGGAGTGGGCAAGGCTTTTCTACCACCCCAGTTCTTTAATAACTTTCTTTGGACTGTCTGAGAGCCCAGCCAGGAATGAGAATGGGAAAATGGCAGAGCTCATGCCTTTGGGTTTAGGGCTCAGATGTTCCCTGAGATCTGTGGTCCTAAGTCACAAAGACTCCAGGTACTGTCTCCCTCCCCCAGCACTCCGATATCCACCACCAATTTTTTTTTTATACATATTTACTCTCTTAGCTAGTCCAGCAGCACCACATCCTATATATTCCTTAACAGTATGGGATACTGTGTTGCTACTCTGACTCAGTTAGAAAACTGAGTGAAATTCAAAGACAGAGCTCCTTGTGATTTCCTTAGAAACACTAGCTCCCAATCTAAGGCAAGCTGTAGGATTAGAGATTTTTCAAGTACTCTGCCACATCAGTGTTGCCTGTATTTAATTATCAAATATTTCCTGGGCACCAAAATAAGTAAGACTGGTCAGTGAGAATATATACCACATAGAAAGAATTTTGAGATCTGTGGTTATTTATAACCCTGGTAGTTCCAAGTCCAAAACCATAAACATTTCAGAGCATTAAGGGACAGTCTAATAACTGTGATCAAACAGAACAGTCAGGCTGGGACCCTTGCAACACAAATTTGATTGTTCTCTAAGGCAAGAGGAAATAATATAACCTACGGCCATTTAGGAAATCATAGGAACAAATACAGATAGATAACTGAAGAAATTATCACAAAGCATGAAATGCCTTGATTTGCATAGGAGGAAGGGGAAAAAGAAAGTCTGCTTGCATTTCCAGCCCAATTCCCTGGGATTTCCTTGCATCTCTGCAGAAATCACATTGCATCTGAGATTTGCTCTGCAGATTAGGGAGGTAAATTATGTACTCTGCCTTGAGGCTGCAAGCTCAACAATACAAATGGACACGTCTGAGTTGTGTTGGAAGAAGATACACTCAAAACTGTCCAAGGATCTTTCCATAGTTTGGCTAGCGAAATAAGTCAAGCAGAGAAAGACAACTATCATATGATCTCCCTGATATGAGGAAGTGGTGATGCAACATGGGGGCTTAAGTGGGTAGGAGAAGAATAAATGAAACAAGATGGGATTGGGAGGGAGACAAACCATAAGTGACTCTTAATCTCACAAAACAAATTGAGGGTTGCTGGGGGGAGGGGGTTTGGGAGAAGGGGGTGGGATTATGGACATTGGGGAGGGTATGTGCTTTGGTGAGTGCTGTGAAGTGTGTAAACCTGGTGATTCACAGACCTGTACCCCTGGGGATAAAAATATATGTTTATAAAAAATAAAAAATTAATTAAAAAAAACCAAAACTGTCCAAGGAGACAGAGAGAAGCCCATCTGTGGAAAAAGCCAGAATTGGGCTGCTTTTGCTTTTGTTGTAAAAATCCATTCTGTTCAAATCCCAGCTAATGAAAATGTGCATCTGTAAATAAAAATAAATCACGGGACTGTATTAATATAGCAGCTGCTGTCCACTTAATTTTACTTGAAAAAACAACTCCATTTTCTGGTCTGAATGTTCTTATTATTCAGTGATGTGATGGCAATTGGAGGGGGGACAAAGTAAGTATTGAAATCTCTTTACGCCAAACAACCTTGGAAATAAAAGCAGTTAGGCAGTGGTTGTATGGTCATTCACTTTTATAATTGTGTGGCTTCTTCAGGGCCAGAGTCTGATCATAGAAATCCGTTACCTGGCTGTTTAAATTTCTGTCTTATTTGAACGTGTGATTAATTAAATTGTTTCTCTAACCTAGGACTGGCACTGTGCGTAGGTCAGCTGGGCAACGTTCTGTGTTTTATACCTAGAGAACTTAGGAAGAATAAAAATTGACCCCAGTTTTTCTCCCTCTTGCATTCCATGGGGATGAAAATGTTTGGGTTTTAAATTGTTAGACTCTTCTTTTTCCTAGGAAGGATCATATATTAGCTGGAATTATCTAAACGTTAATTCACTTCATCGATCACAATCCACTGTAACTAAAAATGAGACAAGGCCACCAAAAAAAAGATAATAAAATATTTAGATCTGATGAAGCAAGGCAAAGATCTGGGAATGATGCTATCTTTTTTTTTTTTTTTTTTAAGATTTTATTTATTTGTTTGACAGAGATCACAAGTAGGCAGAGAAGCAGGCAGAGAGAGAGAGAGAGGAAGAAGCAGGCTCCCAGCTGAGCAGAGAGCCCAATTCAGGCTGAATCCCAGGACCCTGAGATCATGATCTGAGCCTAAGGCAGATACTTAACCCATTGAGCCACCCGGATGCCCCAGGAATGGTGCTATCTTTAAAAGATCATCTCTTCCAGAGGGTTGGAACTTTTTACAGATCCTGACAGATTAGGCCATTGCTAGTATTACCATGGGATGAAGGCAGGGATAGAAGCAGTTTAAGAACAATTTTATCCTAGGAGAGGAGAAATGTACAGATAGGATGTCTGGCTGGAGCACAGTAACAGTGACACTGAAGGTTTGCTCTCTGTATTTATAAGTCTGATTCTGCTTTTTGTGTGTTTGTTTATTCATTTGTTTTTTTTTTTTTTTTTTTTATTTTTTATAAACATATATTTTTTATATACATATATTTTTATCCCCAGGTCTGTGAATCACCAGGTTTACACACTTCACAGCACTCACCAAATCACATACCCTCCCCAATGTCCATAATCCCACCCCCTTCTCCCCAACCCCCTCCCCCCGGCAACCCTCAGTTTGTTTTGTGAGATTAAGAGTCACTTATGGTTTGTCTCCCTCCCAATCCCATCTTGTTTCATTTATTCTTTTGTTTTTAAGATTCTACATGAGTGAAATCATATATTTGTTTTTCTCAGTCTGATTTATTTCACTTAGCATAATACCTTCTAGGTCCATTCATGTTTTCACAAGTTGGTGGGGGGACCTCATCCTTTTTTAATGGGTCTATAATATTCTGTTATGTGCCTCTGTGTGTGTGTGTGTGTGTGTGTGTGTGTGTGTGTGTGACACAAATGTTTATACATATATATATGAATATGTATCTCACATTTTCTTTATCCATTCACCTATTCATGGACACTTGGGTTGTTTCCATATCTTGGTCATTGTTAAAGAATACTATAGTAAACTTTGGGGGTACATATATCTTTTCAAATTAGTGTTTTCATTTTCTTGGGTAAATTCAAATTATTGGATCGTATGGTATTTCTATTTTTAACTTCTTGAGGAACCTTCGTACTGGTTTCTACCCTGGCTGTACCAATTTACATTCCCACCAACAGTGTGTGAGTGTTCCTTTTTCTCCATATCCTTGCCAACATGTGCTATTTTTTGTCTTTTTGATTAGGTGGCAGATCGTGGTTACACTCGTGGTGAGCACAGCATAACATGACAGAGAAGTTGAATCACTATGTTGTATACCTGAAACTAACATAACATTGTGTGTCAACTATACACAAATTAAAAAAAAAAAAAGTGGTATTGAAGGAACAGCTATAGGGATAAAGAATTTTTCAAATCAGGAACAGAATGTCTGATATAGAACTAAAGAGACTGTAACTTTCAAATACCAGAAAAAGTAGATGAACTTGTATAGTTACTAAACTTCTTTTTGTTTGTTTGTTTGGATTTTGGCAAGTTATTGATATATTAGCCTTACCTTATACTGATAATATTGACTTTCTTAATAGAAAGGATTCTGCCTGTTAACTTTTAGAGACAAATCCCAGGGGTAAATAGTGACTATATTTTCCAACTTTTCAAGAAATAGACTTATTTATCCATATTTGGCTTTGATTGATATTGGCCAAAATCCATCAAAGTGGAAGACTTTATGCTCAATAAACAGTTCATCCACTGGGGCAATATTTTGATTTTCTTGTCTTTTAAAATTTTGAAAATTGTAAACCTCTTACTGAAAAGGTTCTTTGGGCACCTGGGTGGATCAGTTGGTTGAGCCCGACACTTGATTTCAGCTCAGGTCATGGATCTCAGCATCGTGGAATCAAGCCCTGCAACATGCTTTATGTCCAGCAGGGAGTCTGGTTAAGATGGTCCCTCTCCCTCTGCTCCTCCCGCTGCTCACTCTCTCTCAAATAAATAAATTTATCTTAAAGAAAAAAAAAAAAAAGAAATCACTCTTACAACTGGTAATCCTCATGGTTTGTAATCCCCATGGCTTGAAGAGTTTGTTCAGGTGAAATTTTGTGGTGGTTAGAGGAAAATCAGAGGTTTCTCTTAGCATCTCTTCTCTTAATTTCTTTACTTACTTACAATTTTTTATTTCCCTAGAGGTTTTTAGAAAGTACATTTACTTCCTTGTGCAAAACTTCTGTCTTGTTTCTTGATATCTCATTTTTCATGGTGACCACAGATAAAATATTTTTTCTTCTTTGTTAAGCCTGATTGTGCCCACTATGCCCGTTGCTTCCTGAAACAATGAGATTGATGGCAATATTTTGCATTCACCTGACTGTTCCTGCCAATCTCTACCAAACCATTTTCATTTTGATGCTTTTCATGAAAGGCAAGCAGAGGAAATAAAATAAACTTGCATAGTTCTGTTTTGAAATTCAGGTTATTGTTCTCGGTTTGAAGGGTGGTAACTAGACAACAAGAGGCAGCTGGATGAGGTCCAGGGTTCACTGGGTGATAGTGGATTTTAAGGTATGTTTAATATTTTCTGATGCTATCTGCCTAGATTTTATTCGAAAATGGTAATTAAACTTTAGATAAGTACCTGGAATGACTGGTTTTGTTATTTTTTTCTCATAAAAAAACTGTTGATGTAGAATGGACTTGTGATTAATTGTAGTATTTTCTCTTCAAAGATGGGAAAAATAGTCTCATGTAAATACCCTTATCCCCACCATGCTACACCACTAAAATGCTGATGTTGATGAACATTTGTAGTTGATTTATGTATTGAACACTAAAATTGTGCTGGGTTCTTTATGAATAAGCAGCATGATCCCTGTTGATCACCCGAGTGTTCACCTTTCCTACTAATTAGAAGTCTCATTATGTACCCACATTTATATATTGTGCATTGAGATATTTCAACGCAGGACTGTTTGCAGAGTCCTTGGAAAACCGAGCCTGCAGCGAAGTTTTGGTGCTAATGCTATATTGTAATCCAGTTCCAGGGCAGTCGAGTGACAAAAAAGAGAATTTAGGAGAAGATGGAGGCAAGCAAATAAAAAGGTGATGCATTAGTGAGCTATCTTTTGTTTTACAGAGAGGCACAGGTGGTCTTCCAGCTACATAAGAGGCCTCAGGATGTCCAGAAGCAACTTACCCAAATGGTCCACTATAGTAGAGCAAATTGTAGCAAAGCAAATGTATCTCCTGGTTCCCTCCTTTCTCTGATCTCTTCCTGGTTGAAGTAAAGTCTATGGGGAGTTAAGAGAGACCTATTTTTTAGTTTCTCACTAGGTTGTGCAGCTAGGGAATGCAAATCCCATGTTCTATAGCTGGGTATTTCGTCTGAGTCAGAAGTGGTGATAAGGGACAGAGATTACAGGCTTTGCCAGCTGAATCACGCAGCTCTGGGTCTTTGAGTTTGTGTATGAGGTGGTGATGGGGGAACAAGCTGAAGGCCCAGAAGATGGGTGATATGGAGAGAATCTGAGGTTATGCATTTGATGTATTTAATATGAGTGTATTCCATTCTTATGAGCAGTTCTTTGCTATATGCCTTAAGAAAAGGTATTACCTCCTCCTATGACTACTTACTTTGTATATTCATGTCTCCCTCAGCTTTCTTAATTACTTTTTTCAATTTCGTGTGTGTGTGTGTATTTTTCTAGGGTGGGATAACATGTCTTTTTCTTCTTTCGGTCTTTCAGAAACTAAGAGTGCACTATGCCATAGCATGAAGAAAGTCACTCCTTGGTAAAGAAAGTACCAAGTTGAAAGATACTGTTCAATAATGTAGAACTTCATTTCCAACCATTCAATGAAGATACAAGTAATTGTGTTAAATTGATTTGTAATCTGGCTCAAGCATAAATGTTAACAATGTGATCATTCACAATTACCGGAAGTACCTTGTGATTCTCTAAACAAAAGAGCTAGAAAAATTACGAGTAATAATATGGCAGTTTAGTCATTGGTGATATATCCAGACCCGAATTCTTGTGAAGGGAAAGGTAAGATGATTTGCTCTTGATACAATGACTGCATTGGATGCTAAGGCCTGAACTGACCCTGGAGTATATTTGAGATCTTAACTTATCTTTCTAACTTACATATTCTGGGTACAAAGTCCTGTTCTTATGCTTTCTAGTTTTGTGACTTTGAGGAGTTATTCATCCACTGAGACTTTAGTTTCCTCATCTATAACATGGTGATAATATCAGCATTTCACTGTGCTCCATAAAACCTATAGGTTTTTCTTTTTCATCTGTTGCTGTTATATAATGAAAACAAATATAGTGACTTGGGCACATAAAAATACTTTAGTATAGACCTTTCAATATTTGAAATGTAAATGACTCTCAGACTCCTTCCCTATGAAACCCAAAGGCTCCACAGTGTCCTTCTCCTATTCCATCTTTTCCACTGTACTAAGAATTGTAATTTGCAAATAATACAATGTTCATATTACTCTTTGCACTGAATCTCACTTCATTTATCACGTAGTTTGCTGCCCACCATCTGCAAACAATTCTGATTTTCATTGTTTCTTCGGATGGAATTCTCTTATAATTCTTCTATCAATCTCCTTTGGGTCCATGATTTCCATGTTAAGGAAACATTCTACTGAATACTTTAGTCAAGCGGTAGACAGAGATTTATTGAGCAACTTTATATCGCATGTTAGACATGATATAAAGCATTAGACATTCAACAATGAAAAAGACTGAACTCTTAATCTTCAGATGCTTGTCCTATAGACTGAGGAATACATCGCGAAGAATAGTTTTCAGTACCAATAGAGGTAGTGGTAGTGAGGAAACTGGGTGAAATTGAAAACCTTGGTAAGGAGGACCACATCTTTTGGCAGGATGTTCTGCTGTTTGCTTATTTGTTCTTTGTAGCTGAAGATTCTCTGTCTTTGTTTTTGGTAACACTTACCCTCAACATCTTTAATTTGACATTAGGACTGATGAAATCACTTTTGAAAATATGATTATTCTATTTCTCCCAGTTCTAAGCTTTTATATGTCTACAAAATTCAATCACCGAGTCAGGTTACTTCAGTGTTGAATATATGTCTTTATTTTGGTTGACACATTTCAGGAGGTCAACGTCCTGTATACAGATGTATCTAGTTAATGATTTTGCTAATGACTTTCCCAAAGGCCCCTAAGTCTTTTATTTTTTAATTTTTATTATGTTAATCACCATACAGTACATCATTAGTTTTTGATATAGTGTTCCAAGATTTATTGTTTGGGTATAACACCCAGTGCTCCATGCAATAGGTGCCCTCCTTAATATGCATCACTGGGTTAACCTATCCCCCACTCTCCTGCCCTCTAAAACCCTCAGTTTGTTTCTCAGAGTCCATAGTCTCTCATGGTTACTTTCCCTCTCTGATTTCTACCCCTTTCATTTCCCCCTTTTTTCTCCTAATATCCTCCATGCTATTCCTTATGTTCCACAAATAAGTGAGCCTATATGATAATTGACTTTCTCTGCTTGATTTATTTCACTTAGCATAATCTCCTCCAGTCTCATCCATGGTGATGCAAACCTGGGTATTCATCTTTTCTGATGGCTGAGTAATATTCCATTGTATTATGTGGATGTATTATGATTCCATTCCATTGTACTATGAAGATGTATGGTCCACATCTTCTTTATTCATTCATCTGTTGACAGGGATCTTAGCTCTTTCAACAGTTTGGCTATTGCTGCTATGAACATTAGGGTGCATATGGCCCTTCTTTTCACTACATCTGTATCTTTGGGGTAAATAAATGCCCAGTAGGGCAATTTCTGAGTCATAGGGTAGCTCTATATTTAATTTTTTGAGGAACCTCCATGCTGTTTTCCAAGGTGGCTATACCAACTTGCATTGCACTCTTGCAATGTTAGAGCATTCCCCTTTCTCCATATCCTCTCCAACATTTGTTGTTTCTTGTCTTGTCTATTTTTGCCATTCTGACTGGTATAAGGAGGTATCTCAATGTGGTTTTGATTTGAATTTCTCTGATGGCTAATGATGATGAACCATTTTTCATGTGTCCATTAGCCATTCATATGTCTTCTTTGGAGAAGTGTCTGTTCATGTCTTCTGCCCATTTTTTAAATTGATTATTGTTTTTTTGGATGTTGAATTTGAGAAGTTCTTTATGGATCTTGGATACTAGCCCTTTATCTGTAGTGTCATTTGAAATTACCTTCTCCCATTCCATGGGTTGTCTCTCTGTTTTGTTGACTATTTCCTTTGCTGTGCAGAAACTTTTGATCTTGATGAAGTCCCAGAAGTTCATTTTTGCTTTTGTTTCCCTTGTCTTTAGAGACATGTCTTAAAAGAAGATGCTGTGGCCAGTGTCAAAGAGATTACTGCCTATGTTATCTTCTAGGATTTTGATGGATTCCTGTCACATGCCGAGGTATTTCATCCATTTAGAGTTTATCTTTGTGTGTGGTATAAGAGAATGGTCAAGTTTCATTCTTCTGTATATAGCTAATTTTCCCAGCATCATTTATTGAAGAGATTGTCTTTTCCCATTACATATTTTTTTCCTGTTTTGTCAAAGATTATTTGACCATGGGGTTGAGGGTCCATATCTGGGCTCTCTATTCTATGGTCTATGTGCCTGTTTTTGGTCTATGTGCCTGTTTTTGTGCCATTACCTTTTTGTCTTGGTGATCACAGCTTTGTAATAAAGCTTGAAATCTGGCAACATGATGCCCCAGCTTTGTTTCTCTTTGTCAACATTTCCTTGGTGATTTGGGGTCTTTTCTGATTCTATACAAATTTTAGGAGTGTTTTTTTTTCCAGCACTTTGAAAAATGCCAGTGGTATTTTGATTGGGATGGCATTGAAAGTATAGATTGCTCTGGGCAGCATAGACATTTTAACAATGTTTATTTTTCTGATCCATAAGCATGGAATGTTTTTCCATGCTTAGTTGGCTTAGCCAACTTAGTTGGCTGCTCCATGTTGGGGGCATAGATATTTACAGTTGTTAGATCTTGTTGGATAGACCCTTCGAGAATGATATAGTGTCCTTCTGTATCTCTGATTGTAGTCTTTAGCTTAAAATCTAATTTGTCTGATATGAGAATTGCCACCCAAGCTTTCTTCTGAGGTCAGTTGGCATGAAAGATGGTTCTCTATCACTTCACTTTCAGTCTGGATGTATCTTTAGGTTGAAAATGAGTCTCTTGTAGACAGCACAAGGATAGGTCCTATCTTTTAATCCAATATGTAACCCTGTGCCATTTTATGGGAGCATTTAGGCTGATCATGGTGATCTTATTTTTAGCACTTAAAAATAAAAGTAATAATTTGTTTTAACATGTTAATAATCATTTGACTTGCCTATTGATGTTCTCTTTTTGGTTTATCTTGGAAATATATCCTTCACTATTGTAGCATGTGACTGGATAATTTTATTATTTTTTTAATATTTTCTTTTTATATTTTCTTCCCCATCCTTCTACTTAAAGAATTAGTGGGCTCTGGACTTTTTGCCAAGGGTAGGTATGGAAAAAGTAAGAAAATGCAGTACCCCACAAACCTTTGTAGCCATTCAGTTATTCAAGAAATATTTATGGGCCCTTCTAAGTGTCAGGCACTGTCCTGGATGTTGGAGAAATAAGCACTGAAAGAAAAAAAAAAAAAGAAACCAAACAGATTAAAAAACAAACAAACCCTTCTCTGATAGACTTTGTGGGCATTACTATTTTTCAGAAGGTCTCAAAGCATTAGAAAAATTTGGGGACTATTGCAGAGGAGGCAGAAGGAAGGAAATTCATGGCACAAAGCAGTTTGATAAGAAGCATGGGAGTCATGGGATTTTCGAGACAGAATGTCTCAACTGTTCCTGAGTTATGTAATGATATGGGTTGAAGTGTGTCCAGAAAAGATATGTTGAAGTTCTAACCCCTGGAACCTGTGAGTGTTATCTTATCTTGGAAACAGGACCCTCCTAAACATAATCAAGTCAAGGTGAGTACATTAGGGTAGGTCCTAAATCCAGTATGACTTGTGTGCTAATCAGAAGGGGATAACACTATGAGAAGACAGAAACACAGGGAGAACTCCATGTGATGACTGAGGCAGAGATTGGCGTGATGTAATTGTAAGTGAGGAAATGCCAAGGGCTGTGGTCACCCCCATAAGCTGGGATGAGGAAAGGAATTAATCCACTCAGAGTCTCAAAGGAAGCATCACCCTGAGGACACTTGGATTTTGGACTTCTAATCTCTAGAACTGTGAGAGAATAAATCTCCCTGGTTTTAAGCCACACATTTTGTGTTATTTTGTTATGGCGATTCTAAGAAGCAGAAAACAAGTAGTGAGGGAAGAGTGTAGGAGGACAAAGGAGGATTATGAGATGCAGGTGGGGGTGAGAGTGAGGAGCTGGTTTTGGAGAAGCTCCTGGAGATGATGCCTGCTGCCCACGACAGCCCAGAAATGCTTACTTGGCGGCATATTCATTTGGTAGGCAGCCACATCAAAATACCATAAACTGTGTGCTTTTATCTCAGAAATTTATTTTTTCATAGTTCTGGAGGCTAGAAGTCCAAGGTCAAGGTGTTGGCAGGGTTGGCTTCTTCTGAGGTGTTTGTCCTCAGGTGAGCACAGTGAGAAGGCAGCCCTCTGTAAGCTGAGGTGTCATTAATTATTATTAATTAGGTCTCATTTTCTAAGGCTTCTGTGTCTAAGTTTTCTCAGAAGGACACCAGTCAGGTGTCCTTATGAGACACTGAGGACCTATCCATGTGAACTTATTTCACCCAAATCACTTCTTTAGGCCTTATCTCTAAGTCATGTTCTGAGGTTTTGGGGGTACCTCAGAACTTCAGTATATGAATTTGGGGTAGATGGAATTCAGCCCATAACAGGCAAGGAGGGACATGTTTGCACATCTGGGGTCTTTGTGGGAACTGGATAACAGATTCCTCATGTTTCCTCAGAGGCAGCTCACCTTTGCCCACACATGTGGACTGCAGTAGCTGGTTTAGATGGCAAGTGGTGGAGCTTTCATTCTGTCGGTACCTTCCTTGGTGCGCAACAGGAGCAACCCCTGTCATTGTCTAAGATTTGCTTGGCTTTTATATAATTTATTCCATGTGTACATCTCCCCTTAGTCAACTTTAGGGCCTGTGGAAGCCTAAGAAAAGGAGACCTAAGGGGAAGGTGTTGGGTGGAAGACCTCTACACTTGTATTGAGGGGGTTAATAAACCAACTTGGGACCTGTGATATGAGACAATAATTGATGACACCCCAATTATAGGCATCCAATATATTCCATTTATGAAAATTTATGCCAATAACTATATAAATACTCCTGAGCCAGCCTGTCCATAAAAATGTAAATGTGTAGATTATGCCCGATTAAAGGAAGAAGGGAGTCAACTCCAGTCAACAAGGAGCATAAGAGAGTAGAAACACAGTTAAGGATGTAGAAAGCATGGACTACTTACTTTTCCATGTATCAAAAGTGCAATGTACCAGATATTGTTTATTCCCTGAAAACATTACCTTAGTGTGCTTTTTTGTTTTGTTTTGTTTTTTGTTTTTTATAAGAACTGCCTCGCAAAGCTTGCTTCTTAGGAGTTTTGGGGGTATAGAAATGGGTGCCTCATCTAGCCTTGAATGAAAAGCAAGAAGCTATGGCCAAAGACAGTGCTGGGACCGCTTGGATGATGTCACTGCCAGATGGAAGTCAGTAGAGTCTGTCTGTGTATATTGTGTTTGGCCAAGGCCTCCAAATATGCATGTGGCAGAGATCAGAATGTACATGGTCTGGACAGCGCTGCTGCTATGAACTGTGGGGAAATCTCAGTAGTCACCAGGAGGGTGCCAAGCTGCCCCATTGGAAGAGTGGGGAGGGGAATACAACTGAGGGAACAGGTGTTCTTCATTCTGTATTCAGTAAGATTGGCCACCTTTTCACATTGCTCTTGCGTGCTTCCTTGTTAGCCTAAAATAATTCCTAAAATGCCCATTGTTGGATTGTGGTGTCATTGGCTAGGAGTGAGATGGAAGCTTTTAGATTTATAGTGAAATCCTAACATTCCCCAGGATCTTGTAGGGCCACTTGAAAAAGTTCAAATTCTCAACTAATAATATAGCCATGAAATTTGTTGGCAAGGAAAAGGCTACATACAGTATTGAGAGGCATCTACTTCTGGGCTTATGTACTCTATTACAGTGTTTCTTAAAATGTACGGAGTCACCTGGAGGCTTGTTGAACATGTAGTTTCCCTGACCCAACGTCATATCTATGGAATCAGAATCTTTGCATTCTGCATTTTTTTTCAAGTACTTGGAGTGATTCTTAGGTACAGTGCAATTTGAGAAGTACTCTACACGCTATTCAAATTTACATCTGAGCAAAATAGTGAGTTATGACAACTCATGAACCTTCTTGATTTTGTTCTCAAGTAGATGCAGTTATGAATGTAGTATATGAAAATGCTGAATTTCTCGTGACTTATTTCTGTCAGCAAGAGAAGCAGCAAAGAAGACTTAGAGATGTCTCTTTTAATTTGCTCATTTGCTTTCCATTCTCTTCCTCCTTCCTCTTACTAGTAAATAATGAAAGTGAACTGTAGAAGAATTAGGAAAAAAAAGTAAAAGGCTATTTTAAAACATTCATTTTTTTTTTTTTAACAGAATGCCCTGAATGTTTTGGGAACTTAATAGGACTTAAAGAAATCTCAGGTGGACAGAGTTTTATTATCACAATTTTTGGTTGGTGACACAGTATCATCACTAGTCTATGTATTATCTCTCTCCCCTACCCCACCTCCTGAAAATCCCTACTCATGGAATCTTATCAGTAACTTACAATTGCTTCTGTGTTTCTTGCCTATTCCATTCCTGTAGACATGTATACTACCCTAAATTTTGTCATCCTTGGTTTTTTATTGAATAGTATTCACCCCATATAATATATGCCAAATACATTGTTAACCTTGTAATTCTGTGTTGTTTATCTGGGACATGCCATTTTCACCCTCACTGTTACTCATTTATGTTGTTACATGTAGACATAGTTTATTCTAATTCTCACTTAAAAAAAAAAAACACTGTATTGTGATCAACGTCTCTGTTTATTTGTTTACTCTTGGGTATTTTACAAGTTTTACAATATTTTCATGGAATGAGGACCATGTCCATGCATATCGGTCCACATCTCTAATGTGAAAATCTCAAAGTTGATGTACCACTGGAAATGTAAAGAAATCACACTGATTTCCATTGCCTCCAACATTTCGTATTGTTAGATTTCTTCTTATTTTTTTCAATCAAATAGGTTTAAAATGATATTTCATTAAGTGTCTGGTTTGCATTTTCTGAGTCACCAGTGTTGCTGAGCATTTCTTCCTATGCTTATTCTCAACAGGTGTTTCATCTTCTATGAAACACCTCTTGATATCCTTTGCCTGTTTACATATTTTTATTCATTCTTCTTTATTGGTTTCTAGGGACTCTTTATGTATTTCAATACTAATCTTTTGTTAGGCTTACATGCTTTTAACATTTTTCTCCAAGTTTTAGGTTGACTTTTCACTTTAATTAAGGTATCACTATGATCTGGGAATTTTTTGTCTTATCAAAGCTCTTCTTCCGTATCCCAAAAGCAGAAAGATATACTTATATATTTTTCTAGTTTGGAAGTTTTTCTTTTAATATTACTAGGAGCTGACTTTGATGTTTGGGATGACATAAAGAGTTCTTTTCACTTTTTTCATGTCATATATATAACCAGTATTTTTAGCTCCACTTATTGCACTGTCTTTCCTTTCTCCCTTAGGTGACCACGTCACTTCTACAACCTATCAAAATTCCGTATGTGGTATGGGCTTATTTCTGGGTTCTGTTCTTTTCCCCTGGTAAGGTTTTCCTTCCTTGTGTTAATATCATATTGCCTCTTTACTATAGCATTACAATGAGTTTGTATATCCAACAGGGCAAATCCTCTTCCTTTTCTTCTGAGGTATAATTCTTGGCTTTTTGCATTTCCACAGGTATTTTAGAAACAATTTTTCTAATTTTATGAAAATGCCCCATTGGCATTTTAATTGGAGATGCATTAAATTTTTAAGTCAGTTTGGGGAGAACTGACATTTCTACGATATGAAGACCTCCTATCCATGAGCATGGAAGAGATCTCCATTTATTTAGGTCTATACTTCAGTGTTTTCCTTAAAGTTATAACCCATGATTTTAATGTATTATATAGTTTTTTGGTTCAATTTTAAATGTTGTCTTGAAGACATTTTCTAATTCTTTGCTATAATCCTGGATAGATGATGTTAGGTACTCCTCAGGGTATCATATATAGAGGTTACACAGATCTATCTGTCCCTCATAGGTGGTGATAATTTTGATTACTTGATTTATCCACACTATAATTATACTTTTCTCCTTTACTCTTTGCGATTAATAAACAATCTGTGAAGAAACATTAAGACCATGCACATATCCTACTCCTCATCAGGTGTTTGGTATCAGTCTCAGAATCAGCCTACTTTGAGGCCTAAAATGGAACAGTATTACTGGGCCTGTGGCAACTCTAGGAACTCTTCCCTTTCCCTGTTTGCTGACTCAATCTGGCTGTGTGCTACCCTGGTTCCCATTTACTCAGATTTCCAGCAGCTCTGGTGTTAACTCTCTACCTCTACCAGCTGTCCCTAGGTATTTCTATCTATGGTCCTGGGAAGTTCTTAGGCTCCAGGCTCTTCCTATATTTCCCCATTTTCACTATTTGCCATTTAAAGCTCAGGTTTGGATACTCTGTTTATTTGTTGGTTGGGGAGAGTACATATGCCTGAGGACCAGAATGGCATATAACTGAATCCTGGTGGTAGCAGAGCAGGAGGGTCAGTCTCTCAGAGCTTCTTGACCTTGGGAGCCAATGACCTCTGGTCCTGTTAGAATATTATTTGTCATATGAGAAAAATATTTTTCTCAGTATTATGTAAACTCATTCCTATCTTCTATCATATTTGAAGCACTCAACATTTAAAAACAACAGAAAGCAAAATTGGGCTATGTACTTTTTCATTGGACAGATCTAGTGTGTTAGGGAGATAAAGATATTTCCAAAATATTAGAAGGCTCTAAAATTGAGGTTAGCAATGACATTCCTTGAAACCCATGAAAGGCAGAAAACTGGAGTGGTAGATGATCTCTAGATTTAACCCAGGATGATAATATCCAGATCCTTTTAAAAAGTTTTGAAATACTTGGGTATCATGACTTGAAATATGTTCTAAAGTGAATTTTTTTTTCCACAATTTTTCTTTACTTTTAGAATTACTTTTTATGAGCTCAATGAATAAAAGAAATAGAAAACTTTTAAAGGATTTTAAATTGTTGAACACATTAAGATAAATGCTAAGAATTTTTTCCCTCTTTTTTATTAAGGAGACAGCCATATTACAATTTCTTTTACTTATTTTGTAATAGTGCTGTTTGGTTTGAAAGATTTCAGGTTGAAAATCTATAGGTAGTGAGCAGAAAATACCATGGGGATAATTTGAATTGCTAGAGGCTGGCATTCTATAATATTTAGAAACACATCACCCAAGTGAATGTCAGTGTAGCTGTAAGTTGTTTTCTTGAGGTGGTGGTGTGGGGGACTGAGTTATTATTAAAAGGATATGATTAGCTACATAAATTTAATGATACACTAATTTTTAAAGTGCTTTTTGATTCTTAAAACTCTTACATAATTTCAAAAGTTAAAAACACCCAACTGAATAGAATAACTTTTGTACTTTATTATTTTCTTTTATTTTTAAATATTTTATTTATTTATGTATTTGAGATGGAGAGAGAGAGAGAGAGTGAGCAGAGAGGTAGAGGGAAAGGGAGAGAGAGAAGCCCAAGCAGAACCCCCCATTGAGTGTAGAGCCTGATGTGGGCCACCAACTCAGTTCTCTGAGATCATGATCTAAGCTGAAGCCAAGAGTCAGATGCTTAACTAACTGGGCTATCAAGGTGCCCCTAAATTTTGTACTTTAAAAACCATTTGAAATAGAACAAGTGAATCTGTATCCCACTCCCCACTCCTCCACATGGAGACAGAAATACAAATCCTACAGCTGCTAATTTTTTTTTTTTCAAATCTGGATTTATTTTAACAATGTTGTCAGAACATATTTTGCAATTGTATTATTTGGTTATCTTTGGGAAACTGCATCATTTCCTAGGGCTGCTGTGACTAATTACCACAGACTTATGTCTTAAAATAACTTATGCCTTTCTCAGTTTTGGAGACCAGAAATCTAAAGCCAAGTTGCCCACAGGGCTGTTCTCCTTCAGAACACTCTAGGGAGAAACTAGTCCTTTTATCCTTCTCAGTTTTTAGTGGTTGTAGCCCCTCCTTGGTGTTCTTTGTCTTGTGTTGCTGTCACTGCAATCTCTGCCTCCATGATCATATTGGCTCTCTTCTTTGTGTGGCTTCTCCTCTGTTTCTTTCTTTCTTTTTCTTAAAGATTTTTATTTTTATTTATTTATTAAAGATTTTATTTATTTATTTGACAGAGAGTGAGATCACAAGTAGGCAGAGAGGCAGGCAGAGAGAGGGGAAGGGAAGCAGGCCCCCTGCTGAGCAGAGAGCCCGATGCGGAACTCGATTGCAGGACCCTGAGATCATGACCTGAGCCAAAGGCAGCGGCTTAACCCACTGAGCCAGCCAGGCGCCCTTTTTAAAGATTTTTAAATTTATTTCACACACAGAGAGGGATCACAAGTAGGGAGAAAGGCAGGCAGAGAGAGAGGGGGAAGCAGGCTCCCTGCTGAGCAGTGAGCCCAATGTGGGGCTCGATCCCAGGACGCTGAGATCATGACCTGAGCCGAAGGCAGAGGCTTTCACCCACTGAGCCATCCAAGCGCCCCTCTCCTCTGTGTTTCTGAGTCAAAACTTCTGCCTTTTTCTTAAAAGGCTACCTATGATTGCTTTTAGGAAATGCCTGGAAAACCTGAATAAGCTCCTTTTCTCAAGATTATTAATCACATCTTCTGCCATATAAGGAACTATTCACAGGTTTTGTGGGATTAGGATGTAGACTTATCTTTCAGGGGATCACAGTTTACCTTACTACATTGCATCCTCCTCAAATCATGTTATTCCATACGCAAAATACATTCACTCTGTCCCAAGATCCCCAAAAGTCTCAGTGCCTTTTAGCATTAACTTGAAGCCCAAAAATCTCATCCAAACATCATTGCTGGGGTGCCTGGGTGGCTCAGCCCATTAAGCGTCTGACTCTGGATTTTTGGCTTAAGTCATGATTTCACGTGTCATGAGATCAAGCCTTGAATCAGGCTCTGCACTCAGTGGGGAGTCTGCTTGATATTCTTTCTCTCCTTCTGCCCCTCCCACCACTCTCTCAAATAAATAAATAAATCTTTAATAAACACCATTGCTAAAAATGTCCCACACCTACTAGCCTAAATCATCTAAATAACTCTAGGTATAAGGCGCCCTGGAGCAATATTCCTCTCCATACATAGACCCATGAAACTACGAAACGGGTTATCTGCTTCCCAAACACAATGGTGGGACAGACATAGCCTATCATTCACAGACGCTCCCATTCCAAAAGGAGGACCATAAAAGGAGTAAAAGAGTCACTGAGGGTGGACTAGAGTGGGTCAATGGTGGCCCCCAAAAGATAAGTTCATGCCCTAGATTCCAGATCCTTTAATTATTACCTTTTATAGTAAAAGAGCTGGTTTTAATTAAGGACCTTAAATGAAGGAGCTATTTGGATTACCTCAGGCGATTCTGAATGTGATCATGTATATTCTTGCAAGAGAAAGGCAGAGGGGTTTTCAGACAGACACACAGAGAAGACACACAAAGAGGAGAAGATGCTATGACCCCAGGGGCAAAGATTGAAGTGATGTGAGCTCAAGGCAAGGTAAAGCCCAGGAAAGTCTACAGCCTCCAGAAGCCAGAAGAGACAAAGAGCACTTCTCTCAGAAGTGGCACTGCTCTGCTGGCATCTTGATTTGAGACCTCTGCATCATCCAGATCTGCGAGAGAACACATTTCTATTGTTTTAAGCCACGGAGTTTATTATAATTTATTACAGCCACCCCGGGAAATGAATACAGGAGCACTTGAAGTTTTCATAGCTGTTTTCTTGGTCAAGATTGAATTACTTCTCCTTTATGTAATATAAATAATTTTGGCCAATACAATTTGCAGCACTAACATTTATTTCCTATACATTCATCACTGATGGACAGTAACAAGGAAAAATAACAATTGAAAAGGAAGCCATGACATCCGGGTGTTTTCTGCCATTGTCATCATCGGGGAGAGGATGTTCGTAACTTTGTTGAAAAATTAAATAGTCAAGCTCCACTAGGTGTCAAATTTTGCTTCCTTTGTTGTGTGTAGACAAATTTCAGGGTGGGAAAAAATCAGTTCCTATATCGTATCAGGTAGGGTCTACTAAGGAAAGCGGACAATAGTGATTTTCACAGGAAAATTTAAGGATCTAAATAAGTAGGCATTGGAGGACTGGGAAAGGAAAGAGAACAATGAGGCTATGCAGAGACAGTCACTGAAGGGAACAGCTGCCACCGCTGCGGCTCAGAGGGCAAAGGCAAGAGGTTGAGGTTATTCGAATCTAGAAGCTCAGAAGAAGGACCTGTGGGTGGGTCCTGCTCCGGCATCTTTGAGATGACACACGTGATTGGTTCTTGGAGTGTGGAAACTGTAGAAACTGAAGTCAGGTATTACTGCAGCCAACGCCTGTAGCCGGGAGAACGTGTAGGGTCTATGACCAGCGTAGAAGAGGGAGCAGACACGGGACCAAGAATCCTCTCTGTCTCCTTCAGCCTGTCACCTCCCTCCGCTACCCGAGACTGGTGCTCTCCAAAAGGCTCAGTTGGCCCCGGTGAATGAAGCTGGCTGCTGGCCCCAGCCCCAACCCCAGCCCCACGAGCTGAGCATGGAGAGGGAGGTGTGGAGCTGACATGTGTAGCTTAATAACCTTCTCAGACGTGGGCGCGTTATATATAAATGGAGACTAATGAGGTGACCTGTCATTTTAGCCATGAAACGTTAGTCTTGTTTGCTCTCCTAAGTTCTAAAGCATCATTTAATTCATTTGGAGCCAGCAGAAGGCAGGCTGCCTGCGCAGGGATGCTGCTTGTTAATCGCAAGGAAAGTGGACAGTTAGTAACTGCTCCCGCAACTTGGTTGCTGGACCTCTGAAGGCAGAGCAGTAACATTTCCAGAAACGAAGCGTCAGCTGTCCCGGGTCCTTCAGGGCCGATTGGCGGGAGGTGAGGTGGGTGGAGGGATGCTCTGAAGTCATGAGGCTGTGGTGGTAGCTGTGTTAAAGGGAGATGCTTTTGCACAGAAGGAATAGCAGCTACGTTTAGTCTTGGGAATCATTTAGAACTGCTGCCAAGTGTTCCACTTAGTCTTAAAAATGGATGCAATTTGAGAAAATTATGCTCCTGGCAAGCTATTTTACTGGAATCCGAGGGCAGTTTGATATTTTTTCAGTTATGTTTCATCTTGAAAGGGGACTTCTTTTTAGTAAAAAGGGTTTGCTGTTGACATGTCTGAGGACAGATGCTTTCTTGCCATCCCCACTGCGTAGATGTCCAACAGGCATAACTCCACAGCATACAGTCCTGGAACATTCTTTTTGTGTTAACTGGGTTAACCTGGACATTTGCCTCTTGCTCCCAGTACATTCAGCAAGGAAGGTGTAGGGCTGTGACACCACTGAAATCTCAGGGCATCTCTCCAAGGGGGAGAAGGACTTAGAATGGAACGTTTGGCTCTTTTGTGACCTTTCAAGGCACCTGGAGACTGATTCCCAGTACCGGCCGGGGTGTCCAGAACGTATAGATCTATTGTCCTATGTTAGCTCCTCTTAGCATCATTTTCTCCAAAGGTACACTCCATTATCCTGCTGTCCAGGACTCCCCTTAGCCTTGGTGCTTTCGACCACGATTTTACCTGCCTCTCTCGTATTTGCATTTTATGTCTGAAAAGATTAATTTCTTTTTTATACATAAGTTTTCCTGAAAGTGTGTACTCATGATGCCCACATGAATACCCTCTCCACCTGCTTAGACTTGTAGCCACTCTTCTCTGGGCCACTAAGACTACCCTTCCGCCAGGCTTCTGGAGCGGGTGCCTACCTTGGCCCCAGCTGTTTTATTATTGAAATCTCGGGAAAGGAAAGGAGTGGCATGGAAGGGAAAGGAAGAATAGAAGGAGGAAGAAAAGCGGAATCAGGAAATTTTTGATACCTGTTTGCTGAAGGGTTTTTGTGTTTTGTTTTGTTTCTTTTTTTCTTTCCTGTTAAAAGGCTCGGGCTTGAGGTGGGAATAGGGAAACAGAGCAGAGCTAAGATGGAAGGGAAAAAGTAGAGGAGCAGGAGGTAACAAAGGCATCCACTATAGTGAGGAGAGAAAAGAATAAAAAGGACTCACTGCCAAGGCTTTGTTCACTGTGGAGCAACCGGTGACATGCGAATCTAGGGACAAGTTCCTCTGAACAGAAGGTGGGGGACTCCAGTCTCATGGTGTCAGGTTATTTGTCCCACGCTCCCCTGGTGTGTTTGCCTTCTCTGTCTTCCTTGCTCCTGCTCTGCTTACGCAGTTACCCCGAAACCTCAATGAGAGGCACAGAGTAATCACACTGGAACTTCTCAATAATCACACCACCAACTCTGTCCACTCCCCTGCACTGCTTGTGCGGTATTTTTGCTTTGCTGTTACATGGAGAGTCCATGTTCCCCCCCAAAGTCAAGCACACCACCCACTCTGTGCCCTGGATGACCCCATGTCTTTGTATCCTCTGAAATTGTTGCTTCTACGGATCGTCCTCTGTTCTTTGATATCATCCATTCATTTTACTCAGTTGGGTCATCCCCATCAGGATTCTCCCTTAGAAACAACACAGAACACTCCCTTCCACTGCCTCAAGGAGGCAGTCTTATATTTCTGCTTGCATCTAAGACATGCTCAGCTCTGGGGTTGCTACGGTGTCTTCTGCAACACAATGCGTTTTGACGAGATGCAAAGTGTTTTGCAAATAATGTGACTATTAGTTGTGGATATGTTAAAATTTGTAATTGACTTACTTAGTTCGAATAGAGTTAGTGGCCCTAGTGATGTCACTCATTCACTAGCATCCTGATACTCTTTCCTTAGTGGGAAATAGGTGAAGTGAAAGCTTTTACACTAAGAATCGGATGTATGTCCTGCGTAGGAGTAACTGTTATGACCGAAGAAAAATTCTGGCATGGTTTCCTTGAGCCATTTAACAGTTTCTCCAGCTTCTCATTTGGTGTAGAAAATTCTGTCTTTCATCAAGCAGAAGGTTTCAGAATTTTATTTTCTTCTTAAGGTATTGATAAGCATTTCGAGAAGACTAATTTACTTTTTTGAAAGAGGTGACTGGGTGAATATTGCAAAAGTTTTTTTTGTTTTTGTTTTTAAATGAATCTTGTACCTTGCTTATTTAAAACAATGCAGTGATTAAGAAGGATTTTGAATCAAACTGTGGCCTGGAAAACAAGAGTTGGAACTTAAACCAATTAAACTGTCATTTTCTTAGGTACAAATTGTAGTAATTAAAAAGTTAGCAAACTAAAGGACAAAAATAAATCAGAAACCAGCTCTAAGTTTTCTAAAGCAACTACAGTAGACGACTGAAATATTCTATCCTGCACTAGGATTTTGTATGAGACCTAGGTTGGAACCAGGGTCTTTGTGACATAAACTCATGATGCTGAAGTGCAACTTCAACAGGACAAGTTGAAGTTCTGGGATGACATCATTTTTTTGTGAACTCCTTTAGGGCCAGGGATCAGACAGTGCTGGGCAGTTATTATATGCTCAATAAATGCCTGTTAACTGACTCAAGAATCAAATTCAGCTGACTGAATTTATGATCACCTCTCAGCTATCAATTAGATGTGGAATTTATCAGGTAAGAGTTAGGGTAGCCCTTATGTACCTTTCAAATTTTTATTTCTTACTCAGCTTTAACCTCTTTCTTCTGAACTCCCCTCTTATCTCTGAGGTAGAGACTAGGACATGTAATTCTCCTCACCGTGTAGCATTAATAGCAACAGGATTTACAACTTTAAATTTGAGTGTCAGTTTATGGGTGAAGAAAGGATTGAGAAATGGCAATGCCAGAGTTATGAATGGGGCTTAATTGTTCTTATGTTCACCAGCTTAGTGTTTGGGGTGAATGATCAGCCTTTTAGAGAATGCTTATCTCATTCTGGGTTAAATGATCTGCTCTAAAGTCCTTCCATGGTCATGGACATGCTGGGAACGATTTTTCTAGAAGAGAAGACTGAAGGTAAATGTTGATCAAAAGGGATTTGGTTCTTTCTTCTTGTTTTTCATTATTCCTGAGGTCACTGAGTCCAGAAGAGCCTTGTGTTCTACTGGCAAGACTTTTTATAACAGTTATGCATAAATTTCCTTGATTTTCTTTGATTTCTCTTTCTCCAAAGAAACTACTTATACAGTGAGGGCTAAATCAGTAGTTTTGGAAATAGGCTGAGATATTCTATTGAAATGAGAAACGTATCTGTACCACTCTGGCTGCTGATCAAGGCATGAAATGTATTGATGAAGAGTGTTACTCTATAAAAATGGGCCATGGAGTTTTGAAGGTGGTTTATATCAGCTTGTCAGTATTGTTTATTAAAAACAGGGACACTTGAAGATTTCTGCCTGGTCCTGGTGAGATCTAGGGAGGTCTTTGCTCTTGAGGCTGATTGTGTAGTAGAATTATGCCTATGTGGACAACAAAATTAAAAACAAAACAAAACACAACTGAAGCTCACTTCTAGGCTATTCTGGTTCCAGTGTGTTCTGTGCATATATTTGTGGTTCCTGATCCAATGGAGAAAGTGCACCCTTACAAAGCAGCCCACATCTAGCCTCCCTGGATTCCATGTGTCTCCTTTGGCTGGGATGCATATCTTTACTTAATACTATTGCCATATTGTATCTTTAAAAAAATTCCTGGCATTGTACTCTTATTAAAAGATTATCACAATTTTGTAGACATTTATACTGGCTCCACTTGATTGTTTTAGATGTTTGACTCCTAATATTTCTTTTTTTATTTTCATTTTCAATTTTTAAAAAGGTTTTATTTATTTATGTGAGAGAGAGAGAGAGAGAGTGAGCGAGAGAGAGAGAGCACATGAGGAGGGGCAGAGAGAGAGAGGGAGAAGCAGACTCCCGTCTGAGCAGGAAGCCTGACGCGGGGCTGGATGCCATGGTTGTAGGATCGTGAACTGAGCCGAAGGCCGATGCTTAATAGATTGAGCCACCCAGACACCCCTAACATTTCTTTTATAAATAAATATTATACGTTTTCAGAGAAGTTTTAGATTCACAGAAAAATTAAGAGGGAGGGACAGATGTGTCTCCTATACTCTAGTTCATGCATGTGCGTGGCCTTCCTGCTACCAGCAGTGACCACCAGAGTGGCACATTTGTTACCACTGATGAACCCATAGTTGACACATCAGGATCACCTCAGGCTTTGTTTTGGTGGTGTGTATACTGTGGGTCAGACACATGTATGATGCCGTGTATCTACCATTATGGTATCATACAGGGTATTTTCACTGCCTTAAAAATCCTCTATGCTCTGTCTATTCATCCCTTCCCCCTAACCCCAATCCCTGGCAACCTCTGATCTTTTTATTATCTCCATAGTTTTGCTTTTTCTAGAACGTCATATAGTTGCAATTGTACGGTATGTAGCCTTTTCAGATTGGCTTCTTTCATGTAGTAATATGCATTTACGTTTCCTCCATGTCTTTTTCATGGCTTGATAGCTCATTTCTTTTTGGCGCTGGATAATATTCCACTGTCGGTTATGTACTACAGTGTATTGATCCATTCACCTACTGAAAGACATCTAGGCTGCTTCCAAGTTTTGGCAATTATGAACAAAGCTTCCATAAACATCCATGTGCACATTTTTGTGTGGACATACGTTAACTCATCTGGATAAATACCAAGGAACATGATAGCTAGGTTATATGGTACGAATATGTTGTAAGAAAATGCCAAGCTGTCTTGCAAGTGGCTGTGCCATTTTGCATCCCCACCAGCAATGAATGAGAATTGATCTTGTTCTAGATCCTTGTCAGCATTTGGTGTTGTCAGTGTTCCAGATTTTGGCTGTTCTGATAGAAGTATAATGGTATATCATTCTTTAATTTGCATTTCCTTGATAACCTGTGGTGTTACAATTCTATTGTATCCTCCTTATAGAACATTATACGTATATTATTTTAAAAATCTGACAAATTACAGATATACCATCAATAATGTTTCATACTTTATTTTTAAAAAATCCTGTGAATATGCATATTATTTTATTTTATTTTTTTTGAATGAGTAAACATTTTTATTTATTTTAAAAGTTTGTTTCTCTGGGAGAGTCGCCTAAGAGTCGGTGTCTGTGTTTGATTTTGCTTTGCTACTTTTGTTCTTTTTTTTTTTTTTTTAAATAAACATATAATATATTTTTATCCCCAGGGGTACAGGTCTGTGAATCACCAGGTTTACACACTTCACAGCACTCACCATAGCACATACCCTCCCCAATGTCCATAACCCCACCCTCCTTTTCCCAACCTCCCTCCCTCCAGCAACCCTCAGTTTGTTTTGTGAGTTTAAGAGTCACTTATGGTTTGTCTCCCTCCCAATCCCATCTTGTCTCATTTATTCTTCTCCTACCATCTTAACCCCCTGCATATTATTTTTCATTTTAAATTAATCTGGAAGCAACAACAAAAATGCAGATGTCTTTGGGGTAAATTTTTAAAAAGCTTACAACTCTATGTAAAAAATATATTTTTTACATGAATTTCAAAATTAGCCACAAAGCATATTTTTTCAAAAGTATGTATTCTTTTGAAATCCAATTCTCCAAGATTATGTTTAACTTTATCACTGAAGGCTTTGCTTAGGTGAGGTCCCAAACAATTGCTCATTTGTTCTGATTTTAACTGACCGCATATATGGTTACATGGTTGGCTGCATTTCATGATTCCCTATTAGACTAAACACTTTTTTTCTTTTTCTTAAAGATTTCTTTATTTATTAGAGAGAGAGAAAAAGAGAGCAGGGGAGAGGGTTAGAGGGAGAGAAAAAATCAGACTCTTCACTGAGTGCAGAACCCCACATGGGGCTTGATGGGGGCCTCCATGCAGGGCTGGATCTCATGACCCCAACGTCGTGACCCGGAGATCATGACCTGAGCTGAAATCAAGAGTCAGATGCCTGACCACCTGTACTACCCAGGAGCCCCTACATCCAACACCTTTTGCTTTGTAAGGAGCCAGGATCATTTGTCTCTGGGCAATGGCATCTGACAGTGGGATAGGACCATCCTAGCCCTGAAGGAATGTGCAGTATTCAAATGGTATGGTGGATAAGTGGTGGGTCAGGAAACTGAAAATCCACTTGCATAGGGCATAAGCAAACAAATCCCAGCTCCTTTACTATGTGGTGTGGTGGTATAATAACAGTTCATGTGGTTAGGGTCTTTTCATGATTCCAGTGCAATCACATCTCACAGTAAAGTATCAGATCTGCTTGCTTATATTTCAGAAAGTCCCATGCACAGTGTTGTTTGGACTTAGCAAACATGGGATTTATTAATGAATAGCTTTTTAGCATGAAATCTGTGGAAAGTAGAGGAGCATGAAGGGGGTGTGCACATGCATGTGTGTGTTTATCTCCACACCACGTAAACCCGCTCACACACCTGCTCTTGTCTATGAGAGCAGGCTTACTCAGTTTTTCTCATCACATTTTCTCATTTTTAATGTTTTGCATCGGAATGGTTTTTGATTTTTAAATGTTAGAATGCACTTATGATTTAGTTGGCTTCCTACAGCACTTCTGTCCTACAGATCAATGGGATTCTTTCTTCTTATGTGTATAATAAGATCTCTTACCTTTAACAATCCTTTAAAAATGTCTCTCTCATCTGTCATCTGGGCTACTTAACAGTGTCTATTGTACTGTCGTATGCATGAACATGGATTCAGGAGAAGTGTCAGCCTGACAGAAGCAGGAAGTTGAGACCCCCTGAAGAGCTTCACAATACCATTAGAAGCTGAAGGGGCAGTGAGGGTCTTAGGGCAAATTTGGGAGTCGTCCAGCATTCATCAATAGGGTATAGCGGGGCATATCAAAGACTGATGGAGGGAATGACGATTTTGTTCTGTTGAGTCTTTGTTCACTACAACTGCACTGAACTTCGACTCGAACATCGGCTGCATGGTTACTTCTCACTCTGCTCAGGAGAGTTTGTGAAACACAGGTGAGGGTGAGTTTCTGTTCCTTCCTTCATTTATTTACTTTTGAAAGATTTCATTTATTTACGTATTTTTTAAAAAAGAGTTCTTTATCTATTTTAGAGATAGAGTGCGCTGAATGGGGAATCCAATGTTGGGGCTCCATCTCTTGATTGGGAGATCATGACCTGAGCTAAAAGCAAGAGTCAGGTGCTCAGCCAGCTGAGCCACCCAGGTGTTTTTCTGTTCCTTCCTTTAGCTACTGCCAGCTCCAATCCTTTGAGGAAACTGACACAGATAGGAAATAGAAGAAAGTGTTGAAAACAGAGAGGTAATAGAAATCATGCTTACTTAGGCAGAAAATGCCCAGACCATTCAGGAAAATCATGCTTTTCCTTTAGGTCAACAGAACCCAGTTGGTAAGAAATTTAAGCAATACGGTTTCCATAATCATTAACATCCGGCTTTGAGTTAGCTGAAATTCTTCAAAAGATTTTAAATGAGAATATCTAAAATCAAGAGAACTTTTAAAAGAAAGGATATAAAAAACTGATGCAAAATATATCTGCTTTATGTTTATACATCTGTGTTATAACAGATTGCATAGGGGTAAGACACAATGGAAAATCATAATTTGGAAATTTATTAAGAAGTCTGTGGAGTGCATTTTTGTTTAATGCTTGACTTTTACTCTATCACAATTATAGCACAGAATAAGACTCATATAGCCTAGATCCCTGATAAGAGATATATGACATATGGGCACCTGGGTAGCTTAGCGGGTTAAGCCTCTGCCTTTGGCTCAGGTCATGATCTCAGGGATCATGGGATCGAGCCCTGCATAGGGCTCTTTGTTCAGTGGGGAGCCTGCTTCCCCTTCTCTCTCTGCCTACTTGTGATCTCTCAAAGAAAAAAAAAAAGAAGTATATGACATAACATTTTCTTCCTTTTCAAAAAGTTTATTTTATTTTTTTCAGTGTTCCAAGATTCATTGTTTGTGCACCATATAACATAAAATTTAAATATCTTCATCTTAAATACACAAAAACACATACAAACACAGCCTCAGTCAGCAACAGTAAGGATACCAAAACAAAACAAAATTCAGTGAAGCAAAACACCCAGAAACATACAAAATATCTCATGTGTGAATGACTGATATTGAAGGTCCCCTGTCTTTAATATAAGTGTTTCAGAGTAAAAAAAAAATTAAACTTTTTTGTGCCTACCATATATTAGGGACTATGCTATGTTTTACTTACATTTCTTATTATTTAATCCTTAGAATGACCATATATATCCATTATTATTACCCCTGCTTAACTCTTGTGAGAAAATGGACATATTTAGAAATTAAGACATTATATCAAAATCAACTACATTCTATCATGCTATCTCATTCTCATCCTCTGTCTTCTTAAAAAAATAGTTTCTTTTTATCACATAACAAAAAGTCCAGAGGCAGGAAATAGTAGATGTTGGTCTGGCAGCTCAACAAGTTAGGGCTAAGGTGTTTGCAAATCCGTTGGCCTTTGATTCATGGTTGCAATCTGGCTACAGCATTTTGAGCTCTCACTTCCTGTATTCAAGGGAGAAAGGGTAGGAATGGAGCACAGAATGCAATGTCTGTCCCTTCTTGTAAGGAAAGAAAAAGTTTTAACACAGATACTACCATCAGAATGTTGTGTACTTTAAAAAAAACTTAAAAAAATCATTAAGGATAGCAACACACAAGAAGGTACATTATATGGATGTACAACTCATGATTAGGAAAAATGAACACCTCGATCAAGAAAGAGAATACTGTCAGCATTCCAGAACACTCCACTTGCATTCTCCTTGATCACTACCATTTCACTCCCCCAGAAGGGACCACCATCCTGACTTTTATAAAAATCTATTATTTTTTAATTTTGTCTTTTTCTTTTTTAAGATTTTATTTATTTGTCAGAGAGAGAGAGAGAGAGAGCGAGCACAGCCAGACAGAGTGGTAGGCAGAGGCAGAGGGAGAAGTAGGCTCCCTGCCAAGCAAGGAGCCTGGTATGAGACTCGATCCCAGGACGCTGGGATCATGACCTGAGCCGAAGGCAGCTGCTTAACCAACTGAGCCACCCAGGCATCCCTATAAAAATCATTTTAATTAATGATTTTCTATTATTTTATTTATCCCTAAATTTACAAGATTTGAATTTATAAATTTTATTATTTTACCCCCTAAATATGCAGTAAATACTGTAGATTAAAATTTACAAGTTTTGTGAGCTTTTAAAAATAAATGAAACCATTCTGTATTTATTATTTTCAGTCTTTTTTCCTTCAATATTTTATTTCTCATATGAATCAGATTTATTCCCTATAAATATGGTTTGTTCATTTTCATTCCACTGTATTAGTATACTTCAATTTATCCAACATACTGTAGAAGAACATATAAATTGCTTTAAGTTTTTGGCTAATGCCAACAATACTCTAGTGAACGTTCTTATTAAGTTTCTTCTTAGACACGTGAACACATTTCTATAGGATATTTACAGTTGTATATTGAAGCTGACTCACGCCTACTGGCTTGCAGGAGCTGGTTGTGCTCACTTGTCTCAAAATCTGAGTTCAGTAGCATTTTATTGGTTGCTTGAACTCAGCCATGGTAGGAATATTTACTCCATAGAAATCCACAGAAATCTCCATAGAGATCAGCAAATACTATGGGTAAGGTATCCCATCCCCCACAAGAGAGCTAGATAGGAAACATTTACTAGCACAACATCACTGGGTATTTATTTAGGAATGTATTTTCCTAGTCGTAGGTTATGCATATCCTTTCTTTTTAACATATGATGACAAACTATTTTTAAAGAAGTTGTACCAATTTATATTCCTGTTGGCAATATATGTAAGAATGTATATTTTCCCATATCCTTAGAGCCTTTTAATTTTACTCATTTCAATAACTGTGTTGTTACACTTCTCTGTGTTTTTAATTAATTAATAATAAATAAATTATTTATCTATTAATAAATAATTAATAATTACAATAGTTCATATTAATTAATATTATCATATTAATTTATTGTATCATTCTATAATAAATATATTGTGTTATATATTATTATATTATTTTATAATAAATATATTATATTTATTATATTTATTTATTAACAATAATTAATATTGTAATTAATAATAAATTAATTTACATGTTTTTAATTTAATTCATCTCCCTAGTCACTAATAAGTTTAGAGGTCAGTTGGGTATATTCTTGTGAAGCATTTGTCCAGATCTCATTAGCAGTTTTCATTTGGTTGTAGGTCTTGAGAAATGGATGTATAGGAGTTCTTTATGTATTCTGGATATGAGTCCTCTATTGAGTTTACATGGTTGCATATATTTTCTGCCTTGAGTTTGCTTTTTTACTCCAATAATGGTATCTTTTTGTAGAAAGGAGTTTGAAATTTTAATCTAGTCCAATTTATCATCCCTTTCCTTTATGGTTAATGCTTTTTGTGTATTTTTAAAGAAGTCCTTCCCTACTTCAAGGTCACAGTGATATTCATTTATATATTATCTAGGACCTATACTGTTGTCTTTTACATTAGTTAATACAATTCACTTGAAATTCCTTTTGTCCGTTTGCTTCGTGTTTAACATAAGTGTCAAACATAAATTTTTCCATATGTATGTACAATTGCATCAACATCATTAATCAAAAAGACATTCCATTTCTCACCTTTACAACAAAGATATAACCTTTGTTTTAAGTCAAGTTTTCACATATACATGTGTCTGTTTTGGGACTATCTATTTAATTGATCGCTTTTATTGATCTGTCTTTCCTTAAGGCAGTGCTACATTGTCTTAATTAGTGTTACTTAATATTAAGTCTTAAAATCTGGTAAGCAAATCCTCTCATCTTGTTCTTCTTCAAAAATGTTTTGGCTATCCTTGGTCCTTGGTCCTTTACTTTGTGAAAAATTAATAAAAGAAAACTTCATTAAAATGGAGTTGGAAGGCCAGAAGGGGAAGTTCAAAAGGGGAGCTGTATTACTCAATGTCAATTATGGAAGAATTACAAATTATAGACCCCAACAAAGGATAGTCAAAAGGAAAGAATCATCAGTTACAAGCCCCAATAGGAAAAGATATACAAAAGATATACATTTCATCTCCTATAGAGTATAGACTATACTTGAAACACAAGCAATTAGAAACCATCACCACTCTGAACTTTTGCAATTCTTTAGTGACTTGAGCTCAAAACAAACCCTCCAAACTTCTGCTTTTCTGTAAGCTAATGTTCCTCTCCTTTGTTTTTTGGACTTGTCCATGGTTTTGTCATAGCTTGTATGTCCACAATCACAATTCTCTGCAATTTCTGAATAGACCCATTTTTATTGGAAAAATAACTAGATTTTATTTTTCAGGTTAACAACATTTATACAGAAATTTTGGAACCCAATTGGGAATTGTCAAATGTCAAATTTTAATCTTTCTCTGTCTCTCTCTTTCTCTCTCTCTCTCTCTGTCATACACACACACACACACACACACACCCCTTCACATATACATGCACACACACACATACACACACCTCCCTCTCTTACAGACAACTCACACCTGTTAGTTTGGGATTGGGATCTTAGAGGATCTGTAAGATTAGTTTGGGGAGGACTGATATTTTCCTATTTAGTTTTTCTGCCTATAAATCTAGTATATCTCAATTTATGAGTCTTTAATTTCTTTTCAATAATGTGTTACACTTGTCTGTGTAAAGATATTTATTTTACTTCCAGGTAGTATGTACTTTTTGATGCTATTGGAAATAACATCTTTAAAAATACATGATTTTCTAACAGTTGGTGAAATATAGAGATAAAAATTATTTTTTTCTTGCCTCACCATGTTGCCCAAGACCTCTTATTTATAGAATTTTTTAGATTTTTCTATTTTCTCTTTGAGTTTATCATTCTAAGAAAGTTGCATAGTTCATTGACTTTTTCTGCTTTTTTTCTAATGTATGCATTTACCAACATAGATTCTCTGTGAGCATCCTACAGGTTTTATATGCAATGCCTTTGTTATGATTCAGTACAATGTATTTCTGTTCTTCACTGTGATTTCTTCCTTGACCTATTAGCTATTTCCATGCACATTTCTTAATTTTCCAAACATGTTGGTATTTTTAGTTACCTTTTTGTTCTCGCTTTCTAGCTCAATGGCATGTGGTCAGAGAACATATTCCATGTCATTCAAATACTTCTAAATTTCTTCATTTTTTTATAAATATTGCTCTGTGCCTGAAGAGAATATATATTTTGTTTGGAGCTGGGTTTAATTTCTTACTTATTTAACAAAAGTTTGGAAGAAGTTTATTAAAATCTCCTACTATAATTTTAAGTTACATATTTCTTTAAAAGTTTAATTTAAATTTATATCTTTTAAAGCCATGCTGAATTTTTGTATCTTTCTAGTGAATTAAATCTTTTATTTTGGAAGTGTTCTTTATCTCTCTGTTTTCCTTTTCTATTCTCTTCTCTCTCTCTCTCTCTTTTTTTTTTTTTTTGCCATAAAGTTTACTTTGTCAAATATATATTTACCTATAAAAGTTTTCTCTTGGGGGGCACCTGGGTGGCTCAGTCGGTTAAGCGTCTGACTTTCAGCTCAGGTCATGATCCTGGGGTCCTAGATCGAGTCCCACATCGGGCTCCCTGCTCAGTGGAGAGTCTGCTTCTCCTTCTCCCTCTGTCTGCTGCTCTCCCTGCTTCTGGTCTCTCTCTCTGTCAAATAAATAAATAAAATCTTGAAAAAAAAAAAGGTTTCTCTTGGCTAGTATTTGAGGGAATATAGTTTTAATCTTTTGACTATTAATGTTTTTGTATCCTTATATTTTTGTATCCTTATATTTTAAATAGCGTAGCTTTGAGTTTTGATTTTATCTGATCTTCTCTGACAATTTGTTTTCTTTTTAAATAGGAACAATCATCCCACTGACATTTAATGTAATTACTGACTTGATTTTTTTTTTTAAATCTATTGTCTTCACTAAATGTTGTCCTTACTGTTCAATCTTCTTTTCTCTGTTCTTTTATCTTTTTGACTGGTTAAATGTTTTTATTGTTTCATTTATTTCCCTCTGCTGGTTTGAACTCTCTTTTGCTATTCTTCTAGTGGTTTCCTAACAAATTATACTGGCACCATTCACTTACTAACATCTGACATTAACTGGCATTTTTTTTTTGTCTTCTTAGAAAATTAATCCAGCCTATAGAATATCTTTTAGCATTTCCTATGTGCTGGCAAGAAAAGGTCATTAATTTTTTTTTTCCATCTGAAAATGTATGTTTTGCTTTCATTCTTACAAGATATTTTTGCTAGATATAGAACCTGAGTTGAAAATTTTTTTTTAAAAACACTTTAAACATGGGACGCCTGGGTGGCTCAGTTGGTTAAGCAGCTGCCTTCGGCTCAGGTCATGATCCCAGCGTCCTGGGATCGAGTCCCACATCGGGCTACTTGCTCCGCAGGGAGCCTGCTTCTCCCTCTGACTCTGCCTTCCACTCTGTCTGCCTGTGCTCGCTCTCACTCTCTCTCTCTCTTACAAATAAATAAATAAAATCTTTAAAAAAAAAAAAAAAAAAAAAAAAAAAAAAAAAACACTTTAAACATACTGTTCTGTCCTCTGTGGCCATTATTTCTGATGAGAATTCAGCACTCATATAAATGATTGTTTTCGTGTATGCTATGTATGATTTTTATCTGACTCTTAAAGATCTTTCTCCACATTTTTTATTTTAAGCAATGTGACTATATTTTGCCTATATGTGATTTTCTTTGTATCTTTATTCTTGTGGTTTGATAAACACATGGAATCAGTGAATTTATTTGTCACTGAGTTTTGGAAATTTTCAACCACTATGTCTTCAAATGTTTTTTCTGCTTTATTCTCTTACACCCCTTTTTTAAAAAAATCTTCTTCTTCTGGGTTTCCAGTTTCTTATATACTAGAATTTTTGTTATTTTCCCACAGATTCCCCAAGGGTCCTGTTTATTATTTAAATGGTTTTTGTTTTTGTTCTTCAGATTATAGAATCTCTATTGATTTATCTTGAAGTTTGTTTAATCTTCCTTGGGTCATTTCCTACAGAATGTGCTGTTCAGCCTATCAGTAAACTTTCAGTTTCATATATTGTATTTTGTGAGTCAAGAGTTTCTATTTGATTCTTTTTAAATGTCCTCTGTTTTTCTGCTGAGATTTTTTGGAAAATTTATGTACTTATTTGAGAGAGAGAGAAAGTGAAAGCACAAGTTGGAGAGGCAGAGGGAGAGGGAGAGAGAAACTCAAGCAGACTCTGTGCTGAGTGTGGAGCCCAATGTGGAGCTTGATCTGAGATCATGACTTGAGTCAAAATCAAGAGTCCAACACTTAACTGACTGCACTATCCAAGCACCCTTCTGCTGAGATTTTAAAGTCTTTCTATTTATTATGAGCATCTTTTTCTCTACATTGTTGAGCATAATTATAATAGCTGCGTTATAATCATTTAAAAATAATTCGAGCATTTCATCATCTCATGGTTGTCTTTTTTAAAAAAATCTTTTCCATTGAGAATGGGTCTCACATTTTCCAATTTCCCTGTATTCTGGATATTGTGATTGATATGTTGTAGTTTCTCTTTATTTTCTTGTTTCCCTGAAGATTTTATTGACTTTATTTAACAAGGTAATTAAGTTGGAAAACTCCCTCCTTAGTTGTGGGCAGCAGCTTATATAACAAGTCATTTTCTTTATTCTTAGATGGACTTTTTGAAGTCCGCTTTGCATTGGTGTGGTTCAGGGGTCAACCAGAGATTTGAGCAGTGTTTATATACAGAAATCACGTCTAATTTTTTTCTTGCTTTCTCCTTTCTGAAATTTCTTGACTGTCATCCTAAATTCTTTCATCTAGCAATCTGGGAGGCTATGGATTATATATTAGAGTGTTAGCTATCCTTGAAGTCACAGTTAGGGTTCTGCCTTAGAACTAAAAGCTGTAAGATCAGAAAACTTGCCCATCATTATTCCCTTACTTGAAGTGTCTTTCTTTGTAGCATCTGCCTGTTTTTTGTTTGCTCTTTGGTGCTTTAAGAGACTTCCTTTTTTGAAAACAAAATTGGTGTTCATAATTGCTTTTTGGCTGGAGGGTTGGTCCAACTAGAGCTAAACCCAATACCAGAATTAGAATACAGCAGAGAGGTATTTAAACTCTGTTTCTAATAATTCTAGTACCTTGTTTACCTTGCCTATTTTTAATGTATTTTTAAGTGATTTTAAAAGAAATCTTTGGGTCTTTTTGATCATTCTAATTTTTAATAATGTGCAAGACATTCTATTTGCAATAGTATTTATAAACATGATTAAGACCCAGAATGATCTGACTTCAGAATTACTGTTAGGAATCACCTAAAATAGTTTTTAAGATTGAGATAATTTGAAGTAGAGTTACATCCATATAAATCCATATGAATGCCTCTGTGTTTATGGTTCATCTTTACCTCTGGGGTGCGGATCTTTGGGAGCCCAAACCAAAATGAGTTTCACCAAGGCTTCTCTAGACTGCTAAGTCTGACTTTATGTTGTTGTCCTGTAAATTTCCCCAAAGTTTTGCATAATCTCATAGTGTTTTAGCTCTTCTCTCAGGAGTTAATCAATGTCACATATGAAGAGATATTCCATATGCCAGTGTTTACTTCATGGCCTCAACTTCCCGCTTAGTTCTGGCCTGCAACTTCTTCACTTTTTTTGTTGCTGTTGTTAGATCTTTGACACCCTCGGATTGTTGTTCTCAGTATGATAGTTGGTCTGAATAGAAAATCCATCGCCACTCCTCCATGTTCTTTTGAATACTTCTCATGACATATTTAAGAACTACATATTTATTGAAAAGATAGTTGTACGTTCTCTCAGAAAGATGAATTTAAATGAATACATGAACTGTCTTTTTGAGAACTTACATGGCATGTGGAGTGAATGAACTTAAGAAATGAAATGAATATGTTCCTTTTCTTCTATATGAAAAACTAATCAAAGTCTATATATCAATGAAAGTTCTTATAATGAACTTGCATTAACATCTTTATTTATTAAATGTTTTCCTATTCTTTGTTAAGTAGAATGAAATATTTTTAAAAACAAATGGTACAACAACATACTTTATTTAACAATTGTGTAACACTTGTTTCAGAGCATTTATTGTTTTCCAGCCAAGTATAGGTCCTGGTGAACTTCCTTTTGTATTGCTCCCCAACTCCATGGAATTTTCCTACTTTATTTAACTACATTTGCTATTTTTGTGTTCTTATTGTTCTCTGTGCATTAAAATGTACATAAATGCTATAGAGTTACATGTAAGAGTTTGTAGCTTTCCTTTGGCAATCACTATTATATATTAGATTATCAAAGATTCATGTAAATCTAGCTTATTCATTTTCTTGATGTATAAACTATGCTTCATGGGTGAAGGAGTGTTCATTTATTGATTTAATCTCTATTTACAATTTACAGGTTTTTATTCTTTAAAAATGATTTACTTATTTTTATATTCTTTTCACATACACTTAGGTTTCTTTAGAGGAAATACTTTAAAGAGAAATAACTGGGTTAGAGGCCATGGATATTTTCTGCTAGACATTTCTAAATAATTGTTCAATTCTTCTATAAAATGATGGTTCAAATTAATTTTCTATAGAACTTCTTTCATGACATCCAGGCCAGGATGTATATTGTCAAAATTTTGTTTTTCCCAATCTGACAAATATGGAATGTCATGTAGATGTAATCTCACAGGTTAGTAAAGGTGATGGGCATCTTTCATGTGCTTGTTTGCTATTGTGGATTCTCCTTCTGTAAATTGCCCCTTCATAACGTTTGTTCTTTTTTCTACTTAAAAGAATATTGCATTTCAGTTGTTCATTTTATATCCTGCATAGCGAGCTTTTACATGTTACATATATCTTCTCCAATATCAGTCTGTAACTTATTATTGAAGTTTATTTATGGTTTTATCCTGTTATTTATTTATTTACTTACATATTTCCTTATTTATTTAGCTTAAGAAGAATATTTAACTTTTATATAGCAAAATGTTATTTTTATGTACATTTTTATGTTAGTCACCATACAGTACATCATTAGTTTTTGATGTAGTGTTCCATGATTTATTGTTTGTGTATAACACCCCATGCTCCATGAAATATGTGCCCTCTTGAATACTCATCACTGGGCTCAGCCATTCCCCCTAACCTTCAGTTTGATTCCTGGAGTCCATAGTCTCTCATGGTCCATCTCCCCCTCTGATTTCCTTCCCTTCATTTTCTCCTTCCTTCTCCTAATGTCCTCCCTGCTATTCCTTATGTTCCACAAATAAGTGAAACCATATGATAATTGTCTTTCTCTATTTGACTTATTTCACTTAGCCTAATCTCCTCCAGTCCCATCCATGTTGATGCAAATATCAGGTATTCATCCTCTCTGATGGCTGAGTGATATTCCATTGTATATATTGAACACATCTTCTTTATCCATTCATCTGTTGAAGGGCATTTTGGTTCCTTCAACAGTTTGGCTATTGTGGACATGGCTGTTTTGAACATTGGGGTGCATTTGCCTCTTCTTTTCACTATGTCTGTATCTTTGGGGTAAATACCCAATAGTGCAATTGCTGGGTCATAGGGTAGCTCTATTTTGAACTTTTTTTTTTAAGATTTTATTTATTTATTTTTCAGAGAGAGAGTGATCGAGCACAGGCAGAGGCAGAGGGAGAAGCAGGCTCCCTGCCCAGCAAGGAGCCTGATGTGGGACTCGATCCCAGGCCACTGGGATCATGACCTGAGCTAAAGGCAGCTGCTTAACCAACTGAGCCACCCAGGTGTCCCTATTTTTAACTTTTTGAGGAGCCTCCCCACTGTTTTCCAAAGTGGCTGAACCAACTTACATTCCCAACAACAGTGTAAGAGGGTTACCCTGTCTCCATATTCTCTTCAACATTTTTTCTTTCCTTCCTTGGCCATTTTTGCTATTCTCACTGGTCTAAGGTGCTGTCTCAGTATGGTTTTGATTTGAATCTCCCTGATGGCTAATGATGTTCAGCCTTTTTTCCTGTGTCTATTAGCCATTCAGATGTCTTCTTTGGAGAAGTGTCTGGTCATGTCTTCTGCCCATTTTTTATTTGATTATTTGTTTTTTGGGTGTTGAGTTCGAGAAGTCCTTTATAGACCATGGATACCAGCCCTTTATCTGTAGTGTCATTTGAAAATATCTTCTCCCATTCCATGGGTTGTCTCTTTGTTTTGTTGACTATTTCCTTTGCTGTGCAGAAGCTTTTGATCTTGATGAAGTTCCAGAAGTTCATTTTTGCTTTTGTTTCCATTGTCTTTGGAGACATGTCTTGAAAGAAGTTGCTGTGGTCAGTGTAAAAAATGTTACTGCTTATCTTCTCCTCTAGGATTTTGATGGATTCCTGTCTCACACTGAGGTCTTCCATCCATTTAGAGTTTATCTTTGTGTATGGTATAAGAGAATGGTTGAGTTTCAATCTTCTGTATAGAGCTGTCCAATTTTTCTAGTACCATTTATTAAAGAGACTGTCTTTTCTCCATTGGATATTTTTTTCCTGTTTTGTCAAAGATTAGTTGAGCATGAAGTTGAGGGTTGATATCTGGGCTCTCTATTCTGTTCCATTGATCTATGTGTCTGTTTTTGTGCCAGTACTGTGCTGTCTTGGTGACCACTACTTTGTAATATAGCTTGAAATTCGGCAACTTGATGCCTCCAGCTTTGTTTCTCTTTTTCAACATTTCTTTGGCAATTTGGAATCTTTTCTGATTCCATACAAATTTTAGGATTGTTTGTTCCAGCACTTTGAAAAATGCCAATGATATTTTGATTGAGATGGTGTTGTAAGTATAGATTGCTCTGGGCAGCATAGACATTTTAACAATGTTTATTCTTCTGATCCATGAGCATGGAATGTTTTTCCATCTTTTGTGTCTTCTTCAATTTCCTTCTTAAGTATTCTGTAGTTTCTAAAGTATAGATCCCTTACCTCTTTGGTTAGGTTTATTCTGAGGTATCTTAAGATTTTTGGTGCTATTGTAAGTGGAATAGATTCCATAATTTCTATTTCTACAGTTACATTGTTAGTGTATAAGAAAGCAATTGATTTTTGTGCATTGGTTTTGTATCCCGCCACATTGCTGAATTGCTGTATGAGTTCTAGTAATTTGGGGGTAGAGTCTTTTGGGTTTTCCACATAAGTATCATGTCATCTGTGAAGAGAGAAAGTTTGACTTCTTTGCCAATTTAAATACATTTTATTTTTTTGTTGTTGTCTGATTGCTGTTGCTAGAACTTATAGTACTATGTTGAACAATAGTGGCAAGAGTAGGCATCCTTGTTATGTTCCTGATCTTAAGAGAAAGGGTCTGAGCTTTTCCCTATTGAGAATGATATTTGCTGTGGGCTTCTCATAGATGGTTTTGTGAAATTGAGGACTATTCCTTCTGTCCCTATACTCTAAAGAGTTTCAGTCAGGAAAGAAGGCTATATTTTGTCAAATGCTTTTTCTGCATCAGTTGAAAGGACATGGGTTCTTATCTCTTCTCTCATTACTTTGTTCTATCACATTGATTGATTTTTGAAAATTAAACCACCTTTGCATCCCAGAAATAAATCCCACCTGGTCGTGATGGGTAATCCATTTAATGTACTGTTGGATCCTATTAGCTAGGATTTTGTTGAGTATTTTGGCATCCATATTCATCAGGGATATTGATCTGAAATTCTCCTTTTTTTTTTTTTTTAAAGATTTTATTTGTTTGACAGAGAGAGATCACAAGTAGGCAGAGAAACAGGTGGGGCTGGTGGGGGGAGCAGGCTCCCTGCTGAGCAGAGCCCGATGTGGAGCTCGATTCCAGGACCCTGAGATTATGACCTGAGCCAGAGGCAGTGCCTTAACCCACTGAGTCACCCAGGCACCCTTGAAATTATCCTTTTTGATGGGGTCTTTGCCTGGTTTGGGGATCAAGATAATGCTGGCCTCATAGAATGAGTTTGGAAGTTTTCCTTCTGTTTCTATTTTTTGAAACAGTTTCAGGAGGATAGGTATTATTTCTTCTTTGAATGTTTGGTAGAATTCCCCAGGGAATCCATCAGGTCTTGGACTCTTGATTTTTGGGAGGCTTTTGATCACTGCTTCCTTCAATCTTATTACTGGTTATTGGTCTATTCAGGTTTTTAATTTCTTCCTGTTTCTTCCTGTTTCAGTGTTGGAAGTATATAGGTTTCCAGGAAGGCATCTATTCCTTCCAGATTGCTTAATTTATTGGCATATAGTTGTTGATAATAATTTCTGATAATTGTTTCTACTTCCTTGGTGTTGGTCATGATCTCTTCCCTTTCATTCATAATTTTATTAATTTGGGTCATTTCTCTTTTCTTTTGGATAATTCTGGCCAGTAATTTATCAATCTTACTAATTCTTTCAGAAAACCACCGTCTAGTTATATTAATCTTCTTTATTATATTTCTGTTTTCTAGTTAATTAATCTCTGCTCTAATCTTAACTATTACTCTTCTAATGCATGGATTAGGCTTTATTTGTTGTTCTTTCTCCAGTTCTTTAAAGTGTGAAGTTAATTTGTGTATTTCGGGTTTTTCTTTTTTTTTTTTTTTTTTTTTTTGAGCAAGGCTTGGATGCTATGTATTTCTCCCTTAGGACCGCCTTTGCAGTAGCCCATAGGTTTTGGACCGATGTGTTTTCAATCTCATTGGTTTCCATGAATTGTTCAAGTTCTTCTTTTATTTCCTGGTTGACCCAAACATTCTTAAGCAGGATGGTCTTTAGCTTCCAAGTGTTTGAATGTCTTTCAGATTTTTTCTTGTGATTAAGTTCTAGTTTCAAAGCATTGTGGTTTGAGGATATGCAGGGAAAATCTCAGTGTTTTGTTATCAGTTGAAACTTGATTTGTGACCCAGTATATGGTCTGTTCTGGAGAAAGCTCCATGTATATTTGACAAGAATGAGTATTCTGTTGTTTTAGTGTGGAATGTTCTATATAGATCTATGAGGTCCATCTGGTCCAATGTGTCATTCAAAGCTTTTGCTTCTTTGTTGATTTTCTGCTTCAATGATCTGTCTATTGCTGAGAGTGGAGTTTTGAGGTCTCCTGCTATTAGCATATTATTAATAATATGTCTCTTTATTTTGGTTAACAATTGGTTGAGGTAGTTGGCTGCTCCCATGTTGGGGGCATAGATATTTACAATTGTTAGATCCTCTTGTTGGATAGACCCTTTAAGCATGATGTAGTGTACTTCTGTATCTCTAACTACAGTCTTTAGCTTAAAATCTAATTTGTCTGATACGAGAATTGCTACCCCAACTTTCTTCTGAGGTCCATTGGCATGAAAAATGGTTCTCCATCCTGTCACTTTCAGTCTGGAGGCAACTTTAGGTTCAAAATGAGTCTCTTGTATACAGCATGTGGATGTGCCATGTCTTTCCAAATTCTGTTTTAAAAAATTGTTTATTTTAAAGAGTGAGAGAGGGAGAGAGAGCTTGTGGGGAGGGGCAGTGAGAGAGGGAGAAAGGTTACTTCAAGCAGATTCCCTGTCAAGTGAGGACCAATGTGGAACTCAATCTCATAATCATGAGATGAAATCAACTGACAAAGCCACCCAGCTGCCCTGATATAGCTAAATTTTTTCACTGTTATTTCTTGGGTACTGTGTTTAAAAATTACTGTTCTCATCATACAGAAATCTTTTCCTAACACTCTGTGGTATTTTTTTTCTCAAAGCACACTGAATTTCTTTTTGAAAATTGCATTGAGGGGCACCTGGGTGGCTCAATGGGTTAAAGCCTCTGCTTGCAGGTCGGGTCATGATCCCAGGGTTGTGGGATCAAGCCCCACATCAGGCTTTCTGCTCAGTGGGGAGCCTGCTTCCTCCTCTCTCTCTGCCTGCTTCTCTGCCTGCTTGTGATCTCTGTCTGTCAAATAAATAAATAAAGTCTTTTAAAAAATTGCATTGAGATATTCTTCCTTCTTCCATTTGAAATATATTGTGTTTATGGTTCTTTGAACATTTGAATACTATTTGGAGTTTAATTTTCTATATGGAAAGCCAATTATTCCAGCACTATATATTGAATAGTTCATATTTTCTTCTCTGATTATGAATGTTACCTCTGTATTAACAGTTTCTATATGTTCATGTGCACATATGTCTATGTGTTTGTATGTCCTTTCACTGTCCATTATTTGTTCTATTTCTTTACAGTACATATAATTACAATATTATATAATGACTGTTGGTAGCTTGTAGGTTAAAATCTTTTACTCTAGAAAATTTTCTTTGATATTCTTTTCCATGTACTTTTTAATCTGAGCATTTGAAAGATTTTTTTATTGTGGAAGTAAAACAGAGATTCAGAAAAACAAAAACAGAACAATTGGATAGCTGAATGAGTCATTAAAAGGCCTGGTAAGTACTACTAAGTTCAGGAAATGGGTGTTCCTAAACCCCAAGACACCTCTGTGTATCCTTTCTCTATTACAGTCCTCTCTTTCCTCCCCAAAATATCAATTGCCCTGATTTTCACAGTAATCATTTTTTGGGGGGAGGGGGTGTTTGGTTTTATCACTTACTGTGTCACTCAATTTCTAGACACTATAATTTAGTCTTGCCTAAATTTGAGATGTCTTTATGTTTCCTATTAAATTACATGTTTTGCCAGCATCCTTTATTTTACCATAATTTATTTGTTGAAGAATCTGAATGTTGCACCTGTAGAATTTCTCATGAATTGGAAGATGGACTCAGGAGCTGGATCAGACTTAAGTTTAATCCATTTGACACAACTCTAAGTAATATTGTGTTCTTTTATCAGGAAGCATGTAATGTCTCATTGTGTCTCTTTTTGAGATATAAGTAACTGTTGATGCTCAAAGCCTAGACACATTAATTTATTGGAGTGTGCAAAATGATATTATTCTATGTCTATTCTTTCTTGTTTTACTTATGATTGAAGTACTCTTTAAGATATTTATTCTCACCTACTATTTAGTTACCCAGATATATAGTTAGATAGGAAAGGCAGTATATGTTTGATTCTTTCTCTTTATTTAAAGGTTTCTAAGACAGTGAATAGCTTTCATATCATTCTGCAAAGAGGATCAATTACTTTTATGTTTTAATATCATAGTGAACCCATAAACTAACACATATTTGATAGATTTCAATTTATTATAATTATTAGTTTTTGAAAAGTTCAAATTGTGCCATTGTTTCCCATATGAATCTCATAAAAGTGAATTTCTGATTGCTTTCATACGAACTTAATAATTTCAATAGCTTTTTTACTATTTGGTATGATAAAATTTTTATACAATTTATCTTTTACATTTTCTTATCTAAGAGTCCCCAGTCACCTTTAGTAGGAAATTGTATTTTAAAAGCACAGTCTGGATTTAAGGAATGTCTTTGCTAGGCTGGTCATTCTTTTTTTTTTTTTTTTTTTAAGTTTTTATTTATTTATGAGAGAGAGAGAGAATGAGCAAAAGGGAGGAACAGAGGGAGAGGGACAAGCAGACTCTCTACCGAGCATTGAGGCCTACATCAGACTTGATACTGGGACTCCGGGATCATGACTGGAGCCAAAGACAGATGTTCAACTGACTGAGCCACCCAGGTGCCCCTGTTCATTCTTTCTAGGTTTCTTTAGTGGACAGAACTAGAAACATTAATACATAATATTTTAGAGATAAAATATTTATGAGTTCTTACTGATACTTCCAATTCAGAATCAGAATTACAGGGCTATTTATGGACCCTCTTCTGTATTACATCTGTACTTTCTTCTACCTTGAGAATCCTGATTCTCAAGAACTGAGGAGGATAATATAATTAGAGTATCCTATAATCACTAATTTACTTTAATCCACAACCTATGACAGTCTCAAACTAGTAATGCTAACACTACTAATGAAATCACTGATTCATTTTTAATGTTCTTCTCATTCTTTACCCACATTTTTTTATAGTTATACTTCATCTACATTCTCTGAGAATATAGTCATTTCTTACTGTTCTCTCTTTTGTTTCACACTTATTTAGGCTTAGTTGTAACTAGTCATTGTATATTTAATACTCACTATCAGGTCTTAATGCTTTTCTGGACATTTTGGTTTTCTGAGGCTTTTTCCCTACAGCATTCCTCAGGGAGTTTTCATAAAACTAATACTGTTCTTGCACCCTGGTAAGAGGTTGTCTGTGGCTTTTATATTCCAAAGTCAATTTTGCAAGATGTAGAATATTTGGCTCATTTTTCCTTTTCTTGGTATCTTAAATATTATGCATTTTTTCCCCATGTAAGGTGTCCCTGTATTAAAATCTAATCTAATTTTATTTCCTTTGTAAATTATGTGCCCAAAGATTTTTTTCTACTGCTTGAAAATCCAGTGATGTTACTGGATTATATCTTTGTAGTAGCTACAGTAGGTCAGTATTTTCATATTTGCTGTATGCTATGTCATATGTAACTTCAAATTTTTATTTTCAGCTAAGTTTTCAGAGGAACAGTTTTTTTATAATGTTTTAAAATTATTATTATTTTTATTATGTTAGTCACCATACAGTATGTTTTTAAAAAGGGCCATATGCTCCCCAATGTTCATAGCAGCAATGTCCACAGTAGCCAAAGTGAGAATCAGTTTTTAGTATTTGTTTTGCTTCTTTGATTTGGTTTTCTTCTTTGTTTTGGTTTTCTTCTTTAGAGATTCCCATTATCTATATACAAGATTATCTTTGCCTGTTGCCAGTATTTGTCACTTTTTTTCGAGTAATTTTTTCCTTGTTTCTTTTTGATTTATAAAACTTTCCTCCTTCCCCTGTTTATTTCTCTTTTAATTTGGGTTTCATTTCTTGAAATCTAATTTTTAAATTATTTTTCTATGTTCTGTGACCTCATCTTGGAATTCTTATAGTTCTAACGTATTTTGTGTGTGTGTGTCCTACGTCATTTTATTATTTTTTTACTCTGAAATAGATGATAGTTTTTATCAGTTCTGTGGGCATCTCTTTCTGACATCTTTTCCTTGCTTGTTGAGGTGTTATTCTTCTCTTTATTCTCTTTTATCTTACATCACCTTTCTCTAGAATTTAATCTTAATACTTACCTGTTGTTAATTGTTATATGAAATTCTTTTTCATGTACTTTTAATAGGATGCATGGTTCAGGGTAACTATTTCTAACACAGATTTTTTTGTGCTCTGGCTTTCTTTTGATAATGTTCATATTTTTGATAACATGTTTATAGTTCTATTCCTTGATTTTTTTTAGCTCTTGGCATTTTCTATACCATCCCTTTCAGTACCCCAACCCCTTCCACATACATTCTTAGGTTTTGTCATCCACCTCTCTGTGTAGTTATAATTTTGATTAATTCAGTATTCAGTACTTACATTATGATTACTATAAAACTCTATCACAGCTGAGCCATAAGTTAGAGTATAATTTCTTTTCCTTTGATGTACATTCCTTGTTTTCCCTGAATTGGTATTTGTCTTTTTTTTTTTTTTTTCTGCACTTGCTTTGCTCTCTCTCTACCCCAATCCTCCCTAGTTGTCTACTTTTCTTCTCAGTATATTAAAAACATATCAGATATTCCGTCAATTTTGTCTCCTCATGCCATTCCCCTAGAGCTCTCTGATCTGCCTCCATCTGTACTATTTGCTAAATTGACTGCACACCTGTCTTCCCCAGAGCTCTCCCCACCATTTGTATTAGTTTCTTAGGGATGCTGTAATGAAGCACTACAAATTTGGTGCTTTAAAAAAACAAATTTTTTCCTTCACAGTTCTGCAGGTTAGAAGTACAAAATCAGTACATTAACAGGGTTGTTTTTTTCTGGAGTCTCTGAGGGAGAATATGTTCCATGCCTCTCTCCTTGTTTCTGGTGGATGTGAGCAATGCTTGGCATATCTTTGTACATATTCTGTGTATCTGTATGTGTTCAACTTTCCCTTTTATTATAGGGGCATTAGTCATATTATTAGGAAGGATGCACACTTCCTAAAGTATGCTCTTTCAGAAGCTTATGAGGCCCATCTTAATCCAGTATGACTTCATGTTAACTTGATTATACCCTGCAAAAGACTCTACTTACAAATAAGGTCACATTTTCAGATTTTGGTGGTTAGGACTTCAATATATGTTTTTAAGGGGCACAGTTCAACCTGTAACACTCATCTCAGGATGTCCTTTTCACTCTTTCTTGAAGTGAAGGCCCTGTTTCAACTATCTCATATCTTCTTCCCTTTACTTTTGTGGATTACATCTTCTACTAGTTGCCTAGGAAAGGGAGCAACAGAAGTTTTCATTTTTCATGTTTAAAAGATCACTTATATTTTAAAGTATCTTTATTCTTCTACTTGAATAACCATTTATTTGTTATGGTATTCTGGGTTGAAAATAATTTTTCCTTAGAATTTGGAAGCATGTCTTTATTGTTTTCAAGGTTTTAATATTGCCCTGAAAAATTCAAGGCTGGGATGGCTGGGTGGTTCAGTATATTAAGGATCACTTTCAGTTCAGGCCATGATCCCAGGGTCCTGGGATCGAGATCCACATCGGGCTCCTTGCATGGTGGGGAGCCTACTGCTCTTTCTACCTGCTTCTCCTTTGCTTGTGCTCTCTCTCTCTGATCAAATAAATAAATAAAGTCTTTAAAAAAAAAAAAAAAGAAAGAAAAATTCAAGGCCATTCTGACTCTTGATGTTTTGTATGGGAACTGTTCTATCTTTCCTCTGGACACATTTCGTTTTCTCTCTTTATATATAGTGTTCAGAAAATTACATGGCACTATGTCCTAATTTGTGTGTCTGTTTTCATCTGTTGTACTAGGAGGTTGATGGCCCTTTCAAAACAGGAAATTACTCTTTTATTTTTTAATTCTGAGAAATTTTCCTGAATTATTTCTTTAATTCTCACTCCACCCCTTTTTTCCTATTCTTTCTCTCTAGAACCCCTATTTTTTTAATGTTAACTTTCTGGGCCAAACTTTTAGTATTTTTTCTGTTTTCTCTGCTACATTTCATCTCTTTGTCTCTTCACTTTCTTCCATTTTTTTCTTCTGTCAAGTTTTTAATTTCTGCTAACATATCTTAATTTTTACAGAAAGCTTTCTTATTTTCTATTCTTCTATTTTTAAGAAGCATCCTGGCCTTCTCATTCATTCATTCATTTTTTTCATTCAGCAAATATTTATTGAGTGCCTACTATATACCAGGTACATTTTATTTAAAAAATTATTGTGGACTCATAATGCATAAATAAGCAAGGCAAAGATATTGCCCTTTTATAATGGGGCTTGTGTTTTAGCAAGGAAATGAAGACAATAACCAATCAAGATAATTAATGACTATATTATGTAGTATGTTAGATGGCAATAAGTTCTGTGAAATAAAGTTAAGGAGGGTAGAATAAATTGAGATTGCCCGAAGAGTGGTGGGTGGTAGTTTGAAATGGCATAATCCAAGTCAGCCTTATTGAAAAGATGACATTTTCAATAAGGATAGAGTTGAAGGAATGAATACATGTGTATATGTGGGGAGAGCATTCTAAGCAGACTGAATGGCCAGAACAAAGCCTCCCTGTGGGAATATGCTCTTCAGAAAGCAGCAGGAAGCCAGTGTGGCTGCAGAAGAGTAAGGAGGAGAGAGTTCAGAGAGAAGGGGGGCTTTGTAGGCTGTTGTAAAATTTTTGACTTTTACTATGAATGAGATAGGTAAGTTTTAAGCAAAGTAGTGACATGACTCAAGGTTTTATTGGAGTGGGATCACACTGGTTGTCAGGTGAAAAAGATTGTGTGGAGTGGACAAGTGTAGAAACAAATGGATCTCTTTGAAGATATTTTTTATATATATGAAATAAACACACAGCCAATTGGAATTAGCCTTGAATATGACAGAATACATTTCATTCACACATCTTTATGGCTTGTTTTATTAATTAATCAGAATGGTCTTGAGCTTGTATGAGATAATTAAGTACATAGATACTGCTGGATTTATCAAGGAATTTATCATAGTGAATGGTGTTATGTTATATTCCTATATTTTTAAGCAGAATATTTTTACAGCTCAGGAAGAATTTTGCATTTCTGAAATTATGATGCAAGTTAGTTAGAAATGTTATTAGATGAACAAATTCCATCTTACACATAGATTATGGACCTAAGTATAGTTTTTATTTTTTTATTTTTACCTTTTATTTTAGTTAAAATCAATTAATGTATAGCGTATTATTAGTTCCAGAGGTAGAATTTAGTGACTTATCGGTTGCATATAACACCCAGTGCTCATTACAGCAAATGCCCTCCTTAACGCCCATCACCCAATTACCCCATCCCTCTCTACCCCTGCCGCCCAGCAACCCTCAGTTTGTTCACTATAGTTAAAGAGTTTCTTATGGTTTGCCTCCCTCTCTGATTTTGTCTTATTTTATTTTTCCCTCCCTTCCCCTATGTTCATCCATTCTGTTTCTTAAATTCCTCATATGAGTAAAATCGTATGATAATTGTCTCTCTCTGACTATTTCACTTAGCATAATACCCTCTAGTTCCATCCACATCATTGCAAATGGTAAGATTTCAGGTTTTTTTTGATGGCTGAGTAATATTCCATTGTAAAAATATATACCACATCTTTATCCATTCATCCGTCGGTGGACATCTGTCTCTTTCCGTGTTTTGGCTATTGTGGGTGTTTCTACTATAAACATTGGGAAGCAGATGTCCCTTCAAATCACTATGTTTGTATTCTTTGGATAAATAACTAGTAGTGTAATTGCTGGGCTATTGGGTAGCTCTATTTTTAAGTTTTGACAAGTTATAAAATCAATGCACAGAAGTCAGTTGCCTTTTTATACTCTAACAAGGAGACACAAGAAAGAGAAGTTAAATAATTGATCCCATTTACATTTGCACCAAAAACCATACCTAGGAATAAACCCAACTAAGGAGGTAAAGATCTGTACTCTGGAAACTATAGAACACTTAGGAAAGAAATTGAGAAAGTTATAGTGAAATGGAAAAATCATTCTATGCTCATGGATTGGAAGCACAAATATTGTTAAAACGTCCATAATACCCAAAGCAATCTACAAATTAAATGCAATCTCTATCAAAATACCATCAACATTCTTAATAGAGCTGGAACAAATAATCCTAAAATTTGTATGGAACCAGAAAAGATCCCGAATTGCCAGAGGAATGTCAAAAAAAGAAAATCACAATTCTGGACTTTAAGCTCTATTACAAAGCTGTGCTCATCAAGACAGTATAGTGCTGGAACAAAAACAGACACATTGATCAATGAAATAGAATAGAGAACCCAGAAATGGACCCACAACTGTATGGCTAACTAATCTTTGACTAAGCAGGAAAGACTATGCAATGGAAAAAATATAGTCTCTTCAACAAATGGTGCCCAATTACAGTTTTTAAAGCTCATCTTCCTGCATAAACATGAGTTCTTCCTCATTTCATTTATTTTTTGTTTGGGTCTCTGTCTTCTGCATTAGAGGTTTTCCACAGGTATTTGTGCTGACTGAAAGCTCTGTATACTTGGGAGACATTGGGAGACTGTGGGTGAACTGTAGGGTATTTTGTTGGCTAGTTAATTGGGCAACCTCTTGAGGTCTTCGCTTGATCTGGTTGGATTTAGTGGGAAGCAGTTCCCATTTGCCTGCCCAGAATACGTACACTTGACTGCCAGTGTTCAGGGAGCTGAATTAGAGAATAGAGTGGGGACTCTGAATCTCCTTGATTTTATAAATGGTAACTGCACCTTCAACCATTCTTGGCACTTCCAAATCCATGATGCTCTTTTTGGCTCTCCCCAGAAAGTGGAGCTCCATTCTACTAGAGGGGAGTGCTGGTTATTCAGATGAGGCATCCTGGGACCTAATTACATCTTAAACCTTAAACTATTCCTTTCTTTTTAATAGCTCCAGTTTTACCTCTACTTCCACTCAGTGTTGCATTTTTGAGGGGTGTACCATACAAAATGTGTTACCTATCAACTTCTCATAATATTCGTTGAGTATGTTGCTTTCCCATGTGTACTAACTCACTTAGCACTTATACTTAAATTTTGTTGGTATAGTCTCGTTCCCCATTTTGTTTGTTTTTATGTTACAGTCCCTTTAAATAGATTACTTATGTCATTATTTTCACTTAAGAGAGAGTGGAGTTAAATGTGTATGTCCAATCTGCCATATTTACCCGGTTTACCTCCTTTACTTTTTTCAAGGTATGTTGGCATATAATCCCATAATTTTGTGAGGTATCCTTCTCACTTTTAGGCAAGTGTCTCTATCAGTCAACAAGTGGGAAAACAGAGGCATAGGCAATCCAACAGAATTGTCCAGTATCACAGGGCTTGACAATGATAAAACTGGATAAGAATGAGGAGTTTTCGACCTTTAGAGACTGATTTTCTACTTTTCCACACTGGTTGCAAACCAGGTAACTACTGGGCAAGGAAACAACAAAGAACATATTTAGACTGTCATTCTTTTTTACATTGTGCTGATATCAACTATATTACTCCCAGACATCTGCCCTTGTATCCACTGCATCAAAACAGCTTGGGGTCTTTACTAAATCTCTATGATCCCAGATATCGCAACAGACTTACTATGTCAGAATCCTAGAGGAGGGCCTACAATATTGGTTTTACTTTATGTTTTCTGGGTGCTGAAGTGAGGGAAGATTTGGAACCCACAGAACTAGACTTCCTTAAAAAATGACACATACGGCTTTCTGTGAACTTGTTTCTCTGTGCTTCCTTTCTCCTTTAATTTTATTGTCAAATGGAAGGTAGAAAATGTTTCTAGTGTGTGAATTTAGCTTGTCTTCTGCATCTACTTATTAAGTCTCACAGTAGCAATGGGTATTCGAGTGTAATATTCTTTTTTTAATTATATATATATATATATATTTTTTTTAGAGAAAGAGTGTATGTGTGAGAGCTGGAGGGAGGGCTAGAGGGAGAGGGAGAGAGAGAATCTTTTTTTTTTTTTTTAGATTTTTATTTTAATTATTTGACAGAGAGAGATCACAAGTAGGCAGAGAGGCAGGCAAAGAGAGAGGAAGGGAAGCAGGCTCCCTGATGAGCAGAGAGCCCGATGCGGGGCTCGATCCCAGGATCCTGGAATCATGACCTGAGCCAAAGGCAGAGGCTTTATCTCACTGAGCCACCCGGGCGCCCTATCTTGTTATGTTAATGATAGGACTTTTGGACTGCAGGTAAAGATTGGAATGAGTTTCCTGTAGAACCAACCATGTGATTAGTGGGTTGGAACTTTCAGTCCTACCCGCTGACCTTGCAGGGGAGAGGGGTTGAAGTTGCCAACAACCAATGATGTAATGAACCACACCTAACTAATGAAACCACCATCAAAACACCAAAAGACCAGATTTGCAGAGCTTCTGAGTTAGTGAACAGGCAGAGCTGTGGGGAGAATGATATGCCCTGAGAGGGCATGGAAGATGTTTGCCCTTTCCCTATACCTTGTTCTATGAATCTCTTCCACCTGGCTGTTCCCAAGTTGTAACTTTTAATCATAAACTGGCAATCTAGTAAGTAAAATGTTTCTTTGAGGTTTGTGAGCTGCTCAAGCAGATTAATAAAATGTAAGAAGGGGTTGTGGAAACCTCTGCTTTATAGCTAGCTAGTCGGTCAGAAACACAGTTAGCAACCTGGGCTTGTGATTGGCATCTGAAGTGGGTGAGGGGCAGTCGTGTGAAACTGAGGTCTCACCATAAGGATTATGTCTGTATCTCCAGGTAGAGAGTATCAGTATTGAGTCAATTTGAAGACCCCCAGCTAATGTGGGGGATTCACCATCCACACGTTGGAATTGGGCTCAGAACTCTTTAACCTCCGAGATTTTGAGGGGATCAAAATTCATCAACTTTTCCTTTATTTGGTACTGATTACTACAAAGTTTAGGGAATGCAAAATAATGCAAGTGAGAAGAAGGTTAGGTGTGAGATACCATAGTGGAAAGGATGCCTTTTTTTTTTTTTTTTAAGATTTTATTTATTTGACGGAGAGAGATCACAAGTAGGCAGAGAGGCAGGCAGAGAGAGAGAGAGAGGAGGAAGCAGGCTCCCTGCTAAGCAGAGAGCCCGATGCGGAACTCGATCCCAGGACCCTGAGATCATGACCTGAGCCGAAGGCAGCGGCTTAACCCACTGAGCCACCCAGGCGCCCCAAGGATGCCTTTTTTAATAGTAATGATAATAGGTCTGTTTCATACCTCAAGGCTAAAAAGAGAACTCATGCTACATCTAGGTTGAGTAAAGGAAAAGGTGAAACGCTGAAAGCTGAGGTCGTTTAAAATTTTTTTTCTTTAATTTTAATGTAATTTATTTACTCTGGAGACCATATTATCTTTGAGTTCTTTGAAAAAACTTTTTGCCTTTCTGGAAGAACGCACACACTAAACTTGATGGGATGGAGGTAAGAGATGCTCTGAAACTTGATTTAGACCAAGAGTTGGACAATTTTTTTTTTTTCTTAAAGGGCCAGATAATAAATATTTTAGGCTTGAAGGATCTACGTTCTCTTGTGGCAGCTACTCAACTTTTCCATTATGTGAAATCTGCCATGGACAAAAAAGTAAACATGCGCTGTTTACTTATAAGTGTTACTAATAACACTCTATAAAGACAGGCAGTTGTCCAAAGTCCTAGTTTGTCAACTTTTGCTTAAAATCTCCTGAATATAAGGACCCTTTTCATGTACATGTATTTTCTTTCAGTCAAATTTAATTAACTTAAATATAAGAATGATATATTTGACTGAAAGAAATAACTTTATATCAGTTAAGAAAGAAGGTAAAAAAAAAATCTGTCTGTTTCTAACCAAGTTTGCCTTAAATTCTGAGACTACCACAAAAGTCACAAAATTTGTAATGGAGTGTAATGCAGGAAATTACAACTAGCTTTGCCTATCTACTTCGCTTTAAGATAATATGTCTTGATTTTTTTTTTTTTAAGATTTTATTTATTTGAAAGACAGAGATCACAAGCAGGTGGAGAGGCAGGCAGAGAAAGCAGGGTGGAGAGGAAGCAGACTCCCTTCCCAGCAGAGAGCATGATGGGGGCTTGATCCCAGGACCTTGAGATCATGATCTGAGCCAAAGGCAGAGGCTTAACCCACTGAGCCAACCAGGGGCCCCGTGTCTTGAATTTTTATCTCCAAAAAACCCTCGAAAAAGTTAATACCTAATTAATGTTTTCTAATATTAGTAGTTTTGTCTAATATGTCATTCGAATGATTTAAAGAGAAAATAGCATTAAAATTTAATAATGAAGTTGTATTTCCCATTCCTGAATTTTAATACTATTTCAGTCAGTTTTAAAATTTTGTGGCAAGAAAATATTTTCAGGAGGAATCTAATCATAAATTTGCTACAGCTGAAATCAGCACAGCTGGTGGATGAGTGTTTTAATGTATTTCTAGATTAAGCAAGGCAGTTTAAAGAAAACAACATGCAAAAATTCAATCTGCTATGGGTTTAAAATAAAGTCTTCATCTGTGTTGCTGCAGAAAGAATAGCTACCTTATGTTTTGTCATATTGTAGTGGATTATCTTTAATGAAGCATATATCCCCCAAAGCATTATAGTGATATTTTGTGTTTGTCTTGGTCTACACTAATGCAGTGGTTTAGGTTTAGTGATCAGAAGAACGGATTTTGCTCTTAGTACTGTGCTGGCAGGTTTTTTTTTCCTGAAGTTGTAAATGAAAGCAATTCACACACATTTAAAAGGAGACCTTTGCTATTGGTTTCAATGAGTTCTCACAGCAATTGTAATGCTAATGTCTTGGTTTCTGAAAAATTACAGGAGATTCTCACAAAGAAAATCCTCTATAATGTATTTCTTTAAAACCAGAGTGCATTATGATTCAAGTTTGAAAAGGCAAGAATATCTATCTATCTATTTAATCTATCATCTATCATCTATCATCTACCTGTCTCTCCTTATTTCCATCTGTTGTTTGTTATAAAAAGAGTAGCATATTGTACCATTGTTCTGTATCTTACTTTGTCATTTAACAATATGTATATGATGAAAAATCAGCTGTGATTCTTTTGTCTCTTTTTTGTAAGTAATGAATATGTTTCTCCCATCTGCTTTTTCTTCCCATTATTTTGGTTTTCATGATTTTTACTAATAATTTCCTATTCATATTTTCATCATATTTATAAATATTTGGCTATTGTTTCTTCAAATTTTTTCAGCCACATTCTCTCTTTCCTTTCCTTCTGGGATTTCAATTACGTACAAATTAAGTGCTTAGTATTGTCTCAGGTCTCAGACACTGTCATTTTTTCACTCTTCTGTTTTGATTTGGATATTAATTATTCAACTTGAATATTTAAGTTTACTGATTATTTTTCTTCTGCTGTGTCCAGTATGCTGTTAAGTCTACTGAATGCGTTTGTGAGTTGGTTTTTTTTTTTTTTGTATTTTTTGGTGCTAATATCTAAATTTATTATTTTTTGTTTGTAATTTATTTTTCCCCATCTATTTATGCATGTTTTCATATTACCACTAGGTTTTGAAAGATGTTTGTTATGGTTATTTTACTGTCCATGTCTGATAATTCTAATATCTGTTTTATCTCTGGGTCTGCTTCTATTGACTATTTTCTTCCCTTTTGCATATCTTGTAATATTTTACTGTATGCTAAATAGTTTTGTAAAACAATATTGGAAACTCAGATAAATTTTTACTCCCCAAAGAGGTAACTCCCTTCTCCCATAGCAAAGTATGTGTGCAGGGCTAAATCGATCTAATTTGTAGTTGAGCTAGGTCTGGGTTTTGTTGCAGCTTTATTTTCATTCAGTTCCTTCCAAAATATTTTGAGGGTGAGTTCAGGATTTAATTTGACTGGTTTTTATTATTCTATCCAGAGTTGATTTTTCTTTATCCCAGAGTCCTACTAGGAAGAAACAAAGCTATGAATATTTCCTCTCTTAAGAAGAGCTCACTGGGGTGGCTGGGTGGCTCAGTGGGTTAAAGCCTCTTCCTTTGGCTCAGGTCCTGATCCCAGGGTCCTGGAATCAAGCCCCACATCGGGCTCTTTCTCCACAGGAGCCTGCTTCTTCCTTTCTCTCTCTCTCTGCCTGCCTCTCTGCCTACTTGTGATCTCTGTCTGTCGAATAAATAAATAAATAAAATTTAAAAAAGAAGAAGAGCTTATCACATCCTGGAATTTATTGTTTTAGGTTTCTTTGTATCTTTGGCTCTCTGATAGTTTTGTTTGTTTGTTTGTTTTTAATTATAGTTTGAATGGCTTGTTCTCCTTGTGAGGGTCAAGAGCAATAGTCTCTGGATTAATCAGCTGGGTCCACTATAACAAAGACCAATGACTGAAGGGCTTAAGCAACAGAAATTTATTTTCTCACTATTCTGGGACACAGAAGTCCAATATCAAAGTGTTAACAGGGTTGGTTTCTTCTGATGTTTCTGCCCTTGGCTTGCAGATGTGTCTTCTCCTTGTCTTTTACACTTTCTTTCTTCTCTGTGTATCTACGTCCTAAATTCCTCTTCTTTTAAAATTATTTTATTATTTTATTTTCATTTTTTAATTTTATTTAAATTCAAGTTAGTTAATATATAGTGTATTATTAGTTTCAGCGGTATAATTTAGTAATTCATCAGTTGCATATAACACCCAGTGCTCATAATATCAAGTGCCCTCCTTACCTCATCTCCCGTACCCATCTCCACTCCAGAAATCCTCAGTTCGTTCCCTATAGTTTAAAGTGTCTTATGGTTTGCCTTCCTCTCTATTTTTATCTTATTTTATTTTTCCTTCCCTTACCCTATGTTCATCTGCTTTGTTTCTTAAATTCCACATATGAGTGAAATCATACGGCACTTACCTTTCTCTGTCTGACTAATTTTGCTTAACATAATACTCTAGTTCCATCCATGTTGTTGCAAATGGCAAGATTTCATTCTTTCTGATGGCCGAGTAATATTCCATAATACACCCCCCCACACACACACACACCACATCTTTATCCATTTATCTGTCAGTGGACATCTGGGCTGTTTCCATAGTTTGGCTATTGTAGACATTGCTGTTATTAATGATGGGATGCATGGGTCTCTTTGAATGACCATTTTTGTATCTTTTGGATAAATACCTATAGTGCAATTGCTAGGTCATAGGGTAGCTCTATTTTTAACTTTTTGAGGAACTAAATTCCTCTTCTTACAAGAACACCAGTCATTTTAGATTAGGACCCACCCTAATGACTTCATTTTAACTCAGTGGCCCATTTAAGGACACTGTTTCTTTTCTTTTCTTTCTTTCTTTTTTTTTTTAAAGTTAAAGACACTGTTTCTAAATATGATCACATTATGAGGTATTGGGAGTTAGGACTTCAACAAATAAACTTTGGGACAAACAAAGAGCTGACAAAAGTTCAGCTCTTAACAGCCTCTTTGCAATTGCCTATCAATCTTTTAATTTTAATCTTTCCAAATCACTTTGTTTTAGGTGATTCTTTTATGTACATCATAAAATTGGATTTTACTTTGAATACTAATATGACAATACTTTTATTTATTTATTAGATAAGTTTACCAAGTCTATATTTGTTGATATGACTGATAAATTTGATTCTAGGTTTATATTATAAATATATCATACATATGTTTGTTAGTAACTATAAATATATATGTATGATATAAATATGTCAGTAAAATAAAGTTAGTAAAAATATATTTACTAACATTTGTTAGTAAATATATATATGTATGATATAAGTATATTATACATATGATTGTTAGTAAATATGAAAATTATATGAGAAGAGCATTTTTTAAAAAATTTTTAATAAAAATATAATGTATTATTAGCCCCAGGGGTACAGGTCTGTGAATCGCCAGGTTTACAAACTTCACAGCACTCACCATAGCACATACCCTCCCCAATGTCCATAACCCAACCACCCTCTCCCTCCCTACCCTGCCCGGCCACCTTCAGTTTGTTTTGTGACATTAAGAGTCTTTTATGGTTTGTCTCCCTCCCAATCCCATCTTGTTTCATTTATTCTTTTTCCTACCCCCCAAACCCCCCACATTGCATCTCCACTTCCTCATATCAGGGAGAGCATATGATAGTTGTCTTTCTCTGATTGACTTATTTTGCTAAGCATAATTCCCTCTAGTTCCATCCACGTCATCACAAATGGCAAGATTTCATTTCTTTTGATGGCTGCATAGTATTCCATTGTATATATGCCACCTGTTCTTTATCCATTCATCTGTTGATGGACATCTAGGTTCTTTCCATAGTTTGGCTATTGTGGACATTGCTGCTATAAACATTAGGGTGCACGTGCCCCGTTGGATCACTACGTTTGTATCTTTAGGGTAAATACCGAATAGTGCAATTGCTGGGTCATAAGGTAGCTCTATTTTCAAGATTTTGAGGAACCTCCATGCTGTTTTCCAGAGTGGTGAGAAGAGCAAGTGTTTTTAACAATGACAATGATACCTGCTTTTTTCTTTTCTTTCTTTTCCTTTCTTTCTTTCTTTCTATATATGGATTTTTGGAATTCTTTAGAAGGCTTACATTTTTGTTATAGTGCTTACTTTTACATTAATACTCTTAAATAATATAAGTAGTACCCTTTACTTACCCTGTGACTATGATGAACAATGAATTTCGACTAGAAGCTTTTCTTTCCTCTTCCCTTTTCTCTCTCCTATCATTGAATTTCAGTCAATGGCATTTGTTTATTTGGTCAATGGTGTTGATATTTTTGCTTTCAAATATAGTAAAGCTTTGTCATTTAAGTAGTGTTTTTTTTCCCAAGCCATTGCTTTATGAGACAGTGAAGGAATTTGTTTCCTTCCTCTTTCTCTTTTCACTAAAGTTTTATTTTGTCCTATTTTCATAGGCTTTTTAAATTTTATTTATTTTTTCAACATACAGTATTATGCAGCCATAAGAAGGATGTGACCAGGATGTCTGGGTGGCACAGTCGGTCAAGCTGCTGCCTTTGGCTCAGGTCATGATCCCAGTGTCCTGGAATTGAGTCCTGCATTGGGCTCCTTGCTTGGCAGGGAACCTGCTTCTCTCTCTGCTTCTGCTTACCGTTCTGCCTACTTGTGCACTCGCAAGTGCTTTATCTCTCTCTCTCCCTGACAAATAAATAAATAAAACCTTTAAAAAAAAAAAAAAAAAAAGAAGGATGTGACCTTACCATTTGCAACAACATGGGTGGACTTAGAGGATATTATGCTAAATGAAATAAGTTGTAGCGAGAATGGTAAATAATCATGTGATTCCATTCATATGCGGAATGTAAGAAACAAAAAAATATGAATAAACAAAAAAATGCAGAATTAGACCTATAAATACAGAGGACAAATTGATGGTTGCTAGAGTGAAGAGGGTAGAGGGTAGAGGGTAGAGGTTAGAGGTATGGCAAAATTGGTAAAGGGGAGTGGGAGATACAGGCTTTCAGTTATGAAATGAATAAGTCATGGGAATGAAAGGTGAAGCAAAGGGAATATAGTCAATGATATTATAATAGCATTGCATGGTTACAGATGGTAGTGACACCTGTGTTGAGCATAGCAGAAGGAGTAGAGATGTTGAATCACTGTGTTGTACACCTGAAACTAATGTTACATTGTATATCAACTATACTCAAGTAAAAAAAAAAAAAGATATCACATAGTATTTGCCCATCTGTGTCTGGCTTATTTCACTTAGCATAATGTCCTCCAGGTTCATCCATATTGCTACAAATGCCAGGATTTCCTTCCATTTTAAGACTGTCTAGTGTTTCATTGTAAATGTATACCACTTTTTAAAGAAAATTCATCTCCTAGTGGACCTTTAGGTGCTTCTCTTCGCTATTGTTAATAATGTTGCAATGAACATGGAAAGGCAGATGACTCCAAGATGCTGATGTCAACTCATTTGGATATGTTTATTTGGAAGTGGGATTACTAGATCAAGTCATACATATATTTTTTAATTTTTTAAGGAAACTCCATATTGTTTTTGCCTAGTGGCTACACCAGTTTACACTCCCACTAACAATGTACAGGGTTTCTCCTTTCTCCATATTTTTACCAACATTTGATACTTGGAATGATTTCAGGCTTCTTAAATTTGTTAAGACTTGTTTTGTAACCTAGCATGTGATCTATCCTGGAGTAAGTTACATGCATGCTTGAGAAGAATATGTATCCTACTGCCATTGGCTGGAATGTTCTATATATGTCTGTTGATTAATTCGGTCTATAGTGTTCAAATCTACTGTTTCTTTACTGATTCTCTTCCTTGGTGATCGTGCATTACTCTGAATGGAGTATTAAAGTCTCCTACAGTTATTGCATTGCAATCAGTCAATATGTTCTTTATATGCTTAGGTGCTCTAGTTCTGGCTTCATATATATTTTCAATTATTCTGTCCTTCTGGTGGATTGACCATTTTATGATTATGTAATGACCTTCTTTACAGAAAGTCTATTTTATCTGTTGCAAGTATAACCATCCTTGCTTTCTTATGGTTACCATTTGCATGCGGTATCTTTTTCATCTTTTTAGTTTTAGCCTACTTGTGTCCTTAAATCTAAAGTGGGTCCTTGGGTTGCCTGGGTAGCTCAGTGGGTTAAGGCCTCTGCAGCTCAGGTCATGATCTCAGGGTCCTGGAATCAAGCCCCACATCGGGCTCTCTGCTCAGCAGGGAGCCTTCTTCCCCCTCTCTATCTGCCTGCCTCTCTGCCTCCTTGTGATCTCTAAATAAATAAATAAAATCTTCAAAAAAAAATTAGAAAAGTAAAGTGGGTCCTTGGGGCACCATAGTGGCTCAGTTGGTTAAGTGTCTGAGTCTGGATTTCAGCTCAGGTCATGATCTCAGGGTCATGAGATTGAGCCCCATGTTGGGCTCTGCACTCAGTGTGTACTTTGCTTGAGATTCCTTCTCTCTCTCCCTCCCTTTCTTCCATTCTCCACTCCCACCCTGCACTCTCACTCTCTCACTCTCTCTCAAAAAAAAAAAAAAAAAAAAAAATTAAAGTGGGTCTCTTGTAGATAGCATGTCTTTGGATCTTGCTTTATTAAATTCATTCAGCCACTCAGTATCTTTTAATTGATTAGTTTAACCCATTTAAATTTAAAGTAATTATTGATATGAAGGGACTTTTTCTTGCCCTTTTGTTAATTGTTTTGTCTACTCTGCAGTTCTTTTGTTCCTCACTTCCTTCCTGTTATCCTTCTTTGTAATTCAATGATTTCATTTTTTCCTCTTTACCTTTTTTTGTATCTACTATAGGTTTTCACTTTGTATCTACCATAGATTTTTTTCATCAGTGCTATGAGGCTTGCATAAAACTTTTTGATGTCTCATTTAAGCTGATGACAATTTACCTTCAATCGCATATAAAATTCTACAAAATTCCTATGCAATGAGTAGCCTCTATTTATTTATCTGATAATTTATATTCTAAAATGAATTTTTGAAATCCTATATCTTACTCTTATAAGTAAGATAGAATTAGAGGTTTAAAATTGTAAAATTAAATGTGTGAAAGAAAGACATATGTATTGATGTCATCTGATACATAGAATAAATATGAGATTTTTCTGTTTTATTAAAATAAATCTTCTACATGTTTACTCTTCCCCCCCACTTTATGATTTTGATGTCAGAATTTAGAATTTACTGTTTTTTCTATTGTGTAATCATTAGCCAATTTTTGTGGTTATAGTTAATTTTAATGCTTTGTTTTTTAACTTTTATAATGGATTAGAAGTGATTTATTCAACACTTTTACAGTGTTGCATCATTTGCCTATATGTTTACTTTTCCCAGTAAGACTTATACTTTCATATTTCTCTTTAATATACTTACATTTCAACTTTAAAAATTCACTTTAACCTTTCTTATAAGGCAGATGGAATTATAATGAACTCCCTCAGCTTCTGTTTTTCTGGGAAAGACTATCTAGCCCTCATTTTAATTTTACTTATTTATTTATTTATTTATTTATTTATTTAATTTTAGAGAGAGTATGTGCTAGTGGGGAGAGGGGGCAAAGGAAGAAGGAGAGAGAGAGAGAGAGAGAGAGTCTTAGGTATGCTCTGTGATCAGTGTGGATCCCAACATTGAGCTTGATCCCATGACCTTGAGATCATGACCTAGTCAAAATCAAGATTTGGACACTTAACCAATTGAGCAACCCAGGCATCACTCTCCGTCATTTTTAAAAGATAGTTTTTCCAGGTATAGTATTCTTGGTTGGTAAGTTTTTTTTTTGTTGTTTTTGTTGTTTGTTTGTTTGTTTTTTGTTGTTGTTTTCATTTTAGCACTTTGAATATATCATCCCACTCTTTTCCTGGGCTCTAGGGCTTCTGGGGCAAAATTGACTGATAGTCTTATGGGGATTCCCTTGTATAGAACGAGTCACTTTTCCTGATTTCAAAATTTTCCCTTGGTTTTTGACTATTGAAAATTTAATTTTATTGTGCATCATTGTAGATTTTTTTAGTTTCAACATCTTGGGGTATTTTAGGCTTCAAGAATTTGGTTGTCCATTTTTCTTTTTAGATTCGGGAAGTTTTTGGCTTTTATTTCTTTAAATAAGATTGTGCCCCTTTCTCTATGCCATCTGGGGCTCCCATAAAATGCATATTGATTGTTTTGATGATATCCTATAACTCCCATAGGTTTTTTACCTGTTTTTTTACCTTTTTTTTCTTTTTGTTCCTCTGACTGTAATTTCAAATTATTTGTCTTTAACCTCACTCATTCACTCTTTTGCTTAGTAAAGTGTGTCATTGAAGCTCTATATTGAATTTTTCAGCTCAGTTATTGTGTTCTTTACCTCCTTCATTTCTGTTTGGCTCTTCTTTATGATTTCTATCTCTGCAGAACTTCTCATTTTACTCATGTATTGTTTTCTTGATTTTATTTCACTGAATATCTGTGTTTATATGTAGCTCACTGATCTTCTTTAAGATAATTTTTTTTTTTTTTTTTTTGGGTAGTTCACAGATCTCCATTTCTTTAGGTTTGATTATTAGAGATTTATTTTGTTCCTTTAGTAGTTTCAGAGCTCCCTGATTTTTCATCATCTTTGTAGCCTTGCTTTGATAACTATACATCTGAAAAACTGATTTTTTCCCCCAGTCTGTACCTACTAGCTTTCGCAGGGCAAAACTTTCACCAGTTATCAAATTCAGGAACTATTACTAGGCCAACTGGTAAAGTACAAGTGTGGGTCTGATGTTGATGTCTGCAGGGTAAGCAGGCCTGGTGTAAGAATCTGCAAACCTGTGGGTCTGGTGCTAGGGTTCACAGGAGGGTCTGATATTGGGGTCTGTGGGTGGGCCAAGTGCTAAGGTCCATGAATGGGACTGATAGTGTTATCTTAGGAGTAGGCCTAGAGCTTGGGTCTTTGGTGAAATTGGATATTTGCTTTGCTCTCTTTCCCCCATAAAGGAACTCCCAGGCCAAGGGGATCTCTCCTGGCACTGTTCTATGCTCTTTTGAAGGAGAGGTAATACAGGTAAAATGAAACTGTCCTTCTCAGTGTCTCTTCAGTAAATCTCTTCTCATTTTTATTCTCCTGTTTGCTGGACTTTCTCACCTGGACTCCAGGGCTCTTACTGAAGTATTTTTGTTTACATCTGGTTGTCAAAATTATATTTCTCTGGAAGCATGAAGGCTGGAATGTTCTATCCTTCTGTCTTGCTGATGTCACTCTATTTTGTGCTATTTTTAAATTGCCAGATCACATTTAACATTTGCATGCTATTCTTTCCCCATAATCCCCATATTTTAGTCTCAATTTTATTTTGAATATAATTATTGTGCATCATCATTCCTTTTAGGAAAATTTCTCCAATAATTTCTTCATTGTATGGAGATTGTTCTGTAATAGATTTCCAAGAAAAGACAATTGGTGAAATATTCCCTTGGTTCCTTAATGTTCAGAGGTCCATTGCCTATATACTTAAAGGAAAGCTTAGGTGAAAATAAAATGTTCATCTTACATTTTCTTATTTTTTTTTTTTAGTAACTTCTAGGTATTTCTCACTATTTCTTGGTGTTGATGTTGTAGTGAGAAATTTGATGTCATTCTAATTTTCTATCATTTATACATGTCTTGATTTGTTTGCTAAATGTCCAAGTAATCTTTCTATTTGATTTCTAATAATTTTACTGGGGAACATCTTAGTGTTAGTCTGGATGTTTTCCCAGTTACACAGTGTATCATTTCAGAATCTATGTTCTTCATTTAATGCCTTATTATTATTACTGCTATTGTTATTTAATGCACAGATAATTTTCTTAATGACAGTTTCAAATACTTCTTTATTCCATGATTTTAATTTTAATTTTAGGGATTTAAATATATGTGGGATCTCCTTTGCTTCTCCTTTATGTCTATCTACTTCTCTTGAAGCCTTTCTTCTCTTTTTTGATATATGTTTTATTCACATTTCTCTTTTTTATATTCTGTCAATTATTGATTTTTTTTTTCTGTGGTGTATACTTTCTCTTCTGGTCTTTATATAATTTTGTCTTTATTTCTTTTTTTTTTTTTTTCAGTTCCTTTCTTGAGTTCTGCATATTTTATGGTTCTTTATTCTATAAGTCCTCTGTTTCTGTTTTGTGTTCTTTCACAACAGCTATTGCTTCCTGAAGGATTTTTTTTTTAGAAGTTTATTTGGGAATATTATATTATAATGTTCATCTGCTTCAAAGCAAAAATTTTTGTTGAGTTTTCATCAGTTGTAAAATTTAGTTACTTATTTTCATTCTCTGCTTGTATGGAACCAGACCAAATTTCTTTTATGTTATGTGTTTTGAGTCAAGTAGATTTTCCTGATCTGGTGATAAGAGGTTATTTTAGGATGGATTTGAATTGGAAAGGGGCTTTATTCAACACATCAGTCCTCTGTAGCTATAGTCAGTTATTGAATATATAGACTCTCATTCTGGGTCACTGGTCCTTAGAGCTTGATATGATTTAACAAGGCTCCTACCTCTATATTTGTTTTTTTCACATTTCCTCATAGCCTTTAACTGACAGAGTGAGGGACTTACTATTTAAGTTGTTTGGCAATATTCATCAAGATTTTCTCTTCATTGCTCTTATGACCCTTGCAATACTATCCTGTTTATTTGGGGAGCTGCTCTAGAAGTTTCTGTTTACTTAAGGCTCTCTCCTGCTGAAAGTAGTTACTTGTGGGAAATTTCTGAGACCTTTCTGGCCCAAGACTGCACCATTTCCTGTTTTACCCCAAAGTTCCTTTCCTCCTCCTTTAATTCTGTCCTGGTTGATTTTGTCTTAAGTAGTACTTACTCAGAATCTAGAGTTTATTGATATTTCGTTTCCTAGCTTAAAGAAGATGGCCATCCACAAACCAGGAAGTAGGTCCTCATTAGACTTTGGATCTGCCAACATCTTGATCTTGAACTTTCTGGCCTTCAGAACTGTAAGAAATAAATATTTGCTATTTAAACTACCTGATCCAGTATTCTCTTATATCAGCCTAAAATGATTAAGACAGTGTTTAACAGCAAATGGTGAATCTAACAGTCTATTTACAGCTTTCCTATGCTTGCTGCTTGATTTGGTATGGTGTTTGACTTTTAGTTCTTTGAAGTTTTTATTAAAAAATAGAAAGTTAGGTTAACATTGCCCTATTGTGTCAAATGACTAAGGACACTGATAAAAGATATTCTCAAAATAAAAAAAGTATAACAGTGTAATTTTAGAGACATGTGTAGACATTAGAGTCAGACGGAACACCTGGGCTTCAATCCCATCTCCATCATTTATTGCATGACCTTGGGCAAATTAATTAACCTCTCTGAGTTCAATTTCCTCATTTGTAAAATGAGGATAATAATGCCTATCTCTTGTGTTATTAAGATTAATGAGATAACTGATACCACAGTGCTTAGTAGCTCTTTTGGGCTTTGTGATTTAATAAGTGACAGAGATCTTGCTTGGCTTTCTTTGCAGATTTCAACCATGGTGACATAGGCACCATGAACACTGGATGTATTATTTTACATGTTTATTTAATGTCTTTTGTATGTTAAGGTACTATTATATATGCTGATGATAGAGCAGTGAATCAAAATATATGAAAATATCTGTATTCATAGAGCTTACAGTTATAGGACTGTATTTATCAGAACTTTTCTTTTAAACATCCTTAAGTAAAAATATATATTTATTGACCCATATAATTAAAAATACAAAATTCATACATAACTGGATCTATATCCTCAAATTATATTATTGTTTCTCATTCTTCCATATTTTAGTTTTACTCTCTATTGATATCATTTATAGGCTAGCTCTCCCCATACGATTGAAAAGATTATTGCAGCAGCTTTAAACTTAGGGTTCTTATACTTAGTGACATCAGAGGAACCTCATAGATGGACTCTGATGGGCCCTGTGCAGGACATGTACCTTCTTTGAACTATTTTCTGAGAAATGGAATACTTTGAGTGATTTGTTCTATCTATGGTGCCCTTCCTGCACCTGTGCTGGAGGGAAAAGAGAAGTTGGGGTGTGTTTTCACTTCAGCCTCATGAAATTAATTTCCAGTAGGAAACAGAGTTACTTTTAGAGAAATCTTGAGCTAGACTGTCAGGTGGTTACAGTTTGGTTTAAGTGCTAAACTATGTGTATCAAAGTTAGAGTACATAGGTAGAGTATATTGGAACTCTGAAACTCTTGATGCTCATTCTTTGGCAATTGTTAGTGGAGTTCTAGTTATACCTTTCTCCTAAAATACCAAGGCTGTTTTTTTAACTCAAGATTGAAGAAGGTAGTCAAACTAATTAATTTTATGAAGGAAGATGAATGAATGAAACTTTTGGATTAATTCATGAGTGCAATTGCTCTTTGTTGGGACCATTATTTTCATAAATTGACATGGTTTTCATACATGTTTGTTGAATGTGCTTTTACATGTGTGGTTTATTGGAAGATATTTGAACCTAGATAGCCACAGTTAATTTCTGCTTAAATAATTAAATTGTATGACTTTAAGTAAGTCAACTTGTTTAGGTCTCTGTTTTATCATCTGCAATATGGAAAGACTGTACTGGACTACAGATTAACTTATTTAGCACATGTGTCATCTACCTATTACCAATTTGGACCCATATGTGTTGGGCATAAAATATTAAAAAAAATGCTCCCAGGTTATGGGAAATAATATTATTGTGGAGATATATAAAGAAATAAACTAGTATGTATAAATTATAATATTCAGTGGTAATAAGTACTCTAAATAAGAGGAACATAAGGTCAAAGATGGCAAGAGCTATTGGAGGATGTCATCAAGAGGGCATGTTGGCCAATTGACCTACAAATTGCACCCAGGCAATTGGTGCAATTTGTAGGATACAATTATGTAGGATATAAGAGAGGCAATTCTCCTATCCTTTTAATGTATGTTCTGCCCACTGTTCCTATACTGGTTGCTATTCCAACAATGCAAGGGTGAGAAAGTAATGTGTTATTGAGATCATTTGGACAATATATGTGACTAAACCTTATTAAAGCCTCTATATAAACTCTCAAGATTCTCTCAGGTGAGTGCAGAGATTTACTCATTTTGTGGCCACTCAGGACAAGCATTGTATGTAAGTTCCCTTGCTTATTAAACTGTCACCTGCCAGTCTGGATTGGTCTGCCTTTTTCTTGGGTTTCTCCTTGCAGTCTATGTAGGGGGGCAGTGATGAATTTCATCCAGGGAACTCCTGACATTGCACACCACAAGGGCCTTGTCTCTCTTCTCTGCTTCTGTACCCCTAGTACCTAGAACAGTGGCAGGGCATATGAATGCTCAATAAATGTTGACTAAATGAATGAATACACAGATCAAATTATTTGCCAGTCATATATTGCTATTATCAAAGATGTTCATTAAAGAGATTCAGAGACTTTAGAACAATAAAATCAGTAAAAACACTCACTAAGTTTAAAAACAAGGAAACTGGTTATGATGGTTACTTTTTATTTATCAACTTAGCTAGGCTGTATGTTCAGTTTTTTGGTCAAACACTAGTTAGATGTCGATGTGAAGTATTTTGTAAATGTAATCAGCACCTACAATCAGTTGACTTTAAGTAAAGGAGATTACTTTTGATAATATGGGTGGGCCTCATCCAATCAGTTGAAGTCTTTAAGAATAAAACTGAGATTTCCTAACAAAGAATGAATTATGCCTTCCTTGGACAATAACACAAAAATATTGTCTGAATTTCCAGCCAGCCAGCCTTCCCTACAAATCTGGGACTCAAGACTCTAATATCAACTGTTGTTTGAGTTACTAGCCAGCTTATTTGTTAAAACATTTACCAGCTCACACAATCTTATGAGAAAAATCTCTTCCTTAAATCTCTCTCTGAGTCTTTGTGTGCATTGTATTGGTTTTGCTTCTTGGGAGAACCCTGATAAAATTGTTTTAACAACACTTTAACTTCCTGTAATTAAATGCATCACTAGTATATAGAGTTTTTTTATTTTTTATTTTGTTTTTTTCTAAGTTCTGAGACTTGCAACACACTTGGTTAGCTTCCTCTGCTAATTTGAAGATAGTTGAAACAAATTGAAATTTTAACCTAAGATGTAACATGGTTAACCTTGAGACTAGTTGTACCTTGGCTATCTTCACACAATTTTTCTCTCTACCTTTATTAATTTTCTTTATCTATATCCATGTTATCAGTTTGTTACAACAGAATCAGAAGGGATTCTTTGATCCAAATATAAACAAGCTTTGGAGCATGGGAGAAGGTAGAGCTATGGAGGTGGAGGAGTCGTGCTTTGCTAAAACCTTCTTGGGTTCTTCCTGTGTTTAACACTCAGATAGATGTCAGAAAGTAATCACCAAAATGACAAAACTTTTAGATGGATGTGGGAGAAAATAGGAATATAACAAAGTCTTGAAATTATTCTTTCAACACAGCTTTCTCAAAAACAGTAAGATTTTCTGAAAGAGAAGTAAATTTAAAACTTCTGACTCTAGAGATTGCAGGGGACTTGGAAAATTTATCTAGTGTCTTCTTTTACCTCTTTGCAGGTTGTATGTTTTGAGACACATTTTAAAGCCAGTTTACAGGGAATAAGAGTCCATAATTCTCCTTACCTACCCATTTTAGTATTAAGTAATTACTACTATCAAAATTTTTCTTTTTATCTACCATAATTTTTCTCTTATTCTAGTCCAAATCGAAGTTAGAGAGAAGCTGGTGATTATTCCCTGTGTGAGAGCCCTTCATGTATTTGTGGATTGTTATTAAATTGTCTCAAATCAACCTTTAATCTTCATGCTGAATAATATCCATTTTCTTGACCTCTGTTAATAGATCTTTTTCCAAACCCTTCAATCACCATTTGTAGTTTCTGTTAGACCAGCTTTCTCCCCCCCCCCCCCATCTTTTTCTGCTTACTTATAGATCGCAGGCAGAACCAGGGAAGATATTTTTGGAAGAGCAGGAGTTTGATGAAAGGATTTATGGTATGTGCAGCTTTCTTTATACAACAGATATTTTAAAACATATTTTTGCAAATTAAATGATATTTTAATACTCCTAGAAAGTTTACCTTTTTAAGGTTACAGTGACTCTTTTTGAAAATGAATACTTTTGTTAGGTAAATTTATAAAGAGGGATAATTTCTTAAATTCAGATTTTTATGTTTACATAGAGCTTTCTTAAAATGGAGGCTAGGTCTATTATTATTACATCCTTGTCATTTTGTTCCACAGCAATTCTGCAACCAATTTCTGCTTGTGATTTACTATGCTTCAGATCCGCTTTTGATTGCTACATTTGCATAATTAGTTCAACATTTATTTGGCATCTATGTTGAAGATATTTGTAAAAATGTAAAAAATAAATCATACTCTGTTCTTAAGGAGATTATCATCTAGAGGGAGAGATAGAATTCATGCAAAAAATTAAAATATAAATTTGGAAGAATGTAAGTATTATAAACTGGGCCCTCCAAAAAGGGAAAATTATCTGAGAACATGGAAAAAAATTCAGGACCTGGGGATCATGACCTGAGCTGAAGGGAGATGCTTAACTGACTGAGCCTGGCAGGAACCCTGAAACAAGGAAAAAATTTTTAAAGAGGTTGCATTTGAGGAGGAGTCATGAAGATGGTGTATAATTGGTGTAGGTAAATATAAGGAAGGATAATTACCAGCAGTAAGAATACCTGAGAAGTGCAGTGGGAATGTGGAATAGGTAATGAAGAATGAATTAAAAGAAAGAAGAGAAGAGAAGTTTAGACAGCTAATTCAGAGATAGAGTGATTATGGCCTTGATGCAAATTTGGACATGTGGATACAAAGGTGAAGGTTTCCTTATTTTATTATTTTTTTTTAATTTAAATGTAGTTAACATACAATGTTATATTTGTTGTGATCTTTCCTCTTTCATTAATGATTTTATTTATTTCTGTCCTTTCTCTTTTCTTTTCAATAAGTTTGGCTAGGGGGTTATCACTTTAGTTAATTCTTTCGAAGAACCAGCTCCTAGTTTTGTTGATCTGTTCTATTGTTGGCTTTTTTTTTTTTTTTTTAAATTTCTATATCATTGATTTCTGCTCTAATCTTTCTCCTTTCCTGCTGGATTTAGGTTTTATTTGCCATTCTTTCTCTAGCTCATTTAGGTGTAAGTTTAGCTTCTATATTTGAGACTTTTCTTGAGAAAGCTCTGTATTACTATATACTTCCCTCCTAGGACTGCCTCTGCTTTTTCCTGAACTGTCATGTTTCTTTGCATATATTTCTGTTGCATTTTTAAAATTCTTCTTTAATTTCTTGGTTGACCCATTCATTCTTTAGTAGGATGATCTTTAGCCTCCATGTATTTGTGTTCCTTCCAAATTTTTTCTTGTGATTGACTTCAAGTTTTAAAGCATTGTGTTCTGAATATAATTTGGATTATTTGGGGTTTTTTTTTTCTTTCTTTCTTTCTTTTGGGGGGGTATTGAGTTGTGTAACTTTTTTTATTTTTTTGTAAATAAACCTTTATTGGATATATCATTTTCAAATATCTTTTCCCATTTAGTAGGTTGTTGTTTTTTTTTTTTTTTTATGATTTCCTTTCCTGTGCAAAAGCTCTTTATTTTGATGTAGTCTTTATTTTGTGTTTTCCTTGTGCCTGAGGAGACAGATGTAGAAAAAATATTGCTAAGACCATTGTCAAAGAAATGAGTGCCTAGGTTCTTTTCTATAAATTTTATGGTCTCAGGTCTCATGATTAGGTCTTTCATCCATTCTGACTTTATTTTTGTGTATGGCTTAAGGAAGCTGTCCAGTTTTGCCAGCACAATTTATTGAAGAGACTGTCTTTTTTAAAAATTTTTTGAGGAACCTCCACACTGTTTTCCTATGGTTGCACCACCTTGCATTCCCATCAGGGAATGGATGAATACCCAACTTTTTCATCAACATGAATGGGAACAGAGGAGATTATGCTAAGTGAAATAAGTCAAACAGAGAAAGACAATTATCATATGGTTTCACTTATTTGTGGCACATAAGGAATAGCATGGAGGACATTAGGAGAAGGAAGGGTAAAATGAAGGGGGAGAAACTGTGGAGTGGCAGATGAACCATGAGAGACTATAGACTCCAGGAAACAAACTGAGGGTTTTAGAGGGGATGGAGGTAGGGGTATGGGTGAGCCTTGTGATGAGTATTAAGGAGGGCACATGAACGCAGGCCATCACGGAGCTTGATTCCATGACCCTGAGATCATGACACAGATTAAATGGAGCACTATGTGTTGTACACAAACAATGAAACACAGAACACTACATCAAAAACTAATGATGTACTGTATGGTGACTAACATAAGGTAATTTTTTAAAAAGTTGTTCACTACCAAATGGAAAAAAAAAAAAAAGAAAGAGAGAGAGAGATTGTATTTTCCTCATTGTATATAATTGCCTCCTTTGTGGGAGGCTGGTTGCTGTCAGAGTTTTTTTTAAAGAAGATTGTAATTAACATGATTTTTTTTTTTAATTTCCCAGAATCTGATCACTCTTGCTATTTTGGGGGAATTCCTTATTGTAATGTATTAGTTAGAGGCAGAGGTCTGGGTTGGTTTGTTGTTGTTGTTGTTGTTGTTGTTGTTGTTGTTTTTAAGATTTTATTTATTTTTTTGACAGAGAGAGATCACAAGTAGGCAGAGGGGCAGGCAGGGGTGGGGGAAGGCAGAGAGAGAGGGGGAAGCAGGCTCCCCATGGAGCAGAGAGCCTGATGCAGGGCTGGATCCCAGGATCCTGAGATCATGACCTGAACCAAAGGCAGAGGTGAAACCCATTGAACCACCCAGGCACCCCTGAGTTCTGTTTTTCACTGTGGAAACCAAAGACAGTTAGACATTTCTTATCCCCACTTGAACTTGGAGCTACAAATCCTTGACTCAGCCAATTAGAAAGTCCTATGTAATTCTTTAACTCGAGGGATTAACACAGTGATATAGTGACCTATCGTGTTACCAATGTGTCTAGCTAGGGTGATGGAGAGTGTTCTGTGGTCATAGCAGCAGCAGGGTATCCAGCTCTTCTTATAATAAGACTTAAACTGTGTTTCCCACTTCATCACCCTCTTGGATTTTTTTCAGTTTCCTGAACTCCAGATTTGATCAGATTCCTGATAGTCTGTATATAATACTTTTCCTGCTTAAGTTAGACCACATCAGTTTTGGTGATTTACAATCTAAAACCATGACAGAAACAAATATTCATCAAGAAGATTTGCATAGAATGGAGTGAAGTAGGTAGAGACAAGATGCCAGAATTGGTAGTAGGTGTCTGCCATCATCTAGGTAAGAAGTAAGGTCACTTGAATAAGGACAGCGACAGTCAGAATGAAATGAATGGCTGCACATAGTAGATAAGACACTGGATTTGGATATGGGGTCAAACATCTTGCATTATCTGTCACTATTTCAATACCAGGCTTAATTATCCCTGATCTGGCTGGTTAGATGAGCATTTTGTCTTTTTTTTCTGCAGAGCATGAACTTTCTTTCTGAAGCTCTGGGGTGAAGAATGTGCCTTTTTCAGATGAAAGGGAATTTTTCTTTTCTTTTCTCTCTTTCTTTCTTTCAAGATTTATTTATTTATTTATTAGAGAGAATGAGCTGGAGGAGTAGCCTGAGAGAGAATCTCAAGCAGACTCCAGAGTGAGTATTTGTATGATCCCGAGATGATAACCTGAGTCAAAATCAAGAGTCAGATGCTTAAGTGAATGGGCCACCCAGGTGCCCCAGGGAATTTATTTTCAATCAAGGTTGATGTGTCAGGGCATTGCAGCTAATTAACATAAAGGAAAATGTAAAGTTGGGGAATGAAAAATACAGAGGTAAGAAGGTAAGTAGAAGTGAATGGTTAAACAGTAATATTATTAACTGAAATGGATGCATTGAGTTGGAACTAGTGAGGAAAGATGAATGTTTATTGGACATTACTTATCTAGTTTTGTTCCTGGTTCTAGTTCATTACAGGGTGCCACCTGTCTATGTCTTCTTTTCTTTATTTGTCCCTCCTCCCTCTCTTCCTTCTTTTTATAGAGATTAATACACTTCCACAGTGTATTAAAAAAAAATCAAGCAGTCCAGGGCATTTATAAATCAGATGTTGGGTGGGGTCTCTTGGGCCATCAAGAGCTAAGCAATATAATTTAAAACTCCAACCCATGCAGCAGTTCCACAGCCTTCAGTAAGATTTCTCTGGATGCCTGGAGTCTTTTTTATTGTATTATTGTTAATATTGTCACCTCTGTGTCTACATCCTTCTTTACGTATGACTGTTCAATGTTGTACTCCCTAGCTGTTGTACATCCCAAGCTGTTGTACATAAGCTCCTTCACCATGGGATTTTTCTTTCTTCCTTCCTTTATTTTATTCTTTTTTCTAATACAAAAACTCTACCCACATAGTGTACTTACGCTATTTCAGATTTTGGATGAGTTGTATGTCACCAGGAAGAATCCCTTTGAGTAATGCTTCAAACATCTCAAAATCTAATTTTAGAAATTCTTCTTTAAAGTATTTCTTCTTGGCCACTTAACCAGTTATGTTTGGTCACCCTCCCTTGTCTTTCATTTTCCTGGAGATTTCTTCTCATCCCTCATTCTCTCTTATCTGTTTTGCCACCTCCCCCTCCTCTGGAATATTACTCCCCTGGGTCACAGTGTTATTGCCTCCTTCTGTGAAACCTTGGTATAAAACAACATCTGTTCTCTGAGTTTATTATTTGTTTCAGATTTTTTAAAAAAATAATTGTTTTCCCTGTAAAAAAAAAGTCCTGGGCTAGCTATTACTTTTTCTCTGTGTGTCACATTCACTACACAGAGATGCTATCTATTCATATTAACGTGACAAAAACCAAGTCTACATATATAATAGAACACATATATTATATATGTTTTTAAATGTACATTAGATCATACCACATATTATTTTGTAGCATAAATAATCTCCTTAAATCAATATACATATGTTTTTCTCACATTATAAATATACCAAAATTTTAACTACTTATACATCAATAGAGAAAGAGATTATTTAAGTTTTCATTATAATAAACAATGCTTTAATAAATATTTTTGGACAAAAATCATTTTGCCTGTTTATATTTCTAAGGGCTTAGACAGCTACAAATGAACTCCTGCTGCATAAAGATTCAACATTCTGATTGATTAACATACTGCCCTTCAAACAGATGTACCAGTTTACACTCTCATCATAACTTTTTTTTTGGAGTGATTAATTTTTTAAAATTTATTTTCAGCATAACAGTATTCATTATTTTTGCACCATACCAGTGCTCCATGCAATCCGTGCTCTCCCTCTCTAATATCCACCACCTAGTTCCCCCAACCTCCCACCCCCTGTTGCTTCAAAACCCTCAGATTGTTTTTCAGAGTCCATAGTCTCTCATGGTTCACCTCCCCTTCCAATTTCCCTCAACTCCCTTCTCCTCTCTAACTCCCCTTGTCCTCCATGCTATTTGTTATGCTCCACAAATAAGTGAAACCATATGGTAATTGACTCTCTCTGCTTGACTTATTTCACTCTCTTCCAGTCCCGTCCATGTTGCTACAAAAGTTGGGTATTCATCCTTTCTGATGGAGGCATAATACTCCATAGTGTATATGGATCACATCTTCCTTATCCATTTGTCTGTTGAAGGGCATCTTGGTTTTTTCCACAGTTTGGTGACCATGGCCATTGCTGCTATAAACATTGGGGTACAGATGGCCCTTCTTTTCACTACATCTGTATCTTTGGGGTAAATACCCAGTAGTGCAATGGCAGGGTCATAGGGAAGCTCTATTTTTAATTTCTTGAGAGATCTCCACACTGTTCTCCAAAGAGGCTGCACCAACTTGCATTCCCACCAACAGTGTAAGAGGGTTCCCCTTTCTCTACATCCCCTCCAACACATGTTGTTTCCTGTCTTGCTAATTTTGGCCATTCTAACTGGTGTAAGGTGATATCTTAATGTGGTTTTAATTTGAATCTCCCTGATGGCTAGTGATGATGAACATTTTTTCATGTGTCTGATAGCCATTTGTATGTCTTCATTAGAGAAGTGTCTGTTCATATCTTCTGCCCATTTTTTGATATGATTATCTGTTTTGTGTGTGTTGCATTTGAGGAGTTCTTTATAGATCCTGGATATCAACCTTTTGTCTGTACTGTCATTTGAAAATATCTTCTCCCATTCCGTGGGTTGCCTCTTTGTTTTGTTGACTATTTGCTTTGCTGTGCAGAAGCTTTTTTTTTTTTAAATTAAATTTATTTATATTCAGCATAACAGTATTCATTATTATTGCACCACACCCAGTGCTCCATGCAATCTGTGCCCTCTATAATACCCACCACCTGGTACCCCAACCTCCCACCCCCCCATCACTTCATTCCCCTCAGATTGTTTTTCAGAGTCCATAGTCTCTCATGGTTCACGTCCCCTTCCAATTTCCCCCAACTCCCTTCTCCTCTCCAACTCCCCATGTCCTCCATGATATTTGTTATGCTCCACAAGTAAGTGAAACCATATGATGATTGACTCTCTCTGCTTGACTTATTTCACTCAGCATAATCTTTTCCAGTCCCATCCATGTTGCTACAAAAGTTGGATATTCATCCTTTCTGATGGAGGCATAATACTCCATAGTGTATATGGACCACATTTTCCTTATCCATTCATCTGTTGAAGGGCAGAAAGATTCCCTTCTTTTTTTTTTTTTTTTTTTTTTTTTTTTTTTTATGAAGTCCCAAAAGTTTATTTTCGCTTTTGCTTCCTTTGCCTTTGGAGACATATCTTGAAAGAAGTTGCTGTGGCTGATATCAAAGAGATTACTGCATATGTTCTCCTCTAGGACTCTGATGGATTCCTGTCTCACGTTGAGGTCTTTTATCCATTTTGAGTTTATCTTTGTGTACAGTGTAAGAGAATGGTCGAGTTTCATTCTTCTACATATAGCTGTCCAGTTTTCCCAGCACCATTTATTGAAGAGACTGTCTTTTTTCCCCTGTATACTTTTTCCTGTTTTGTCGAAGTTTAATTGACCATAGAGTTGAGGGTCCATATCTGGGCTCTCTACTCTGTTCCACTGGTCTATGTGCCTGTTTTTATGCCAGTACCATGCTGTCTTAGTAATCACAGCTTTGTGGTAAAGCTTGAAATCAGGTAACGTGATGCCCCCAGTTTTTTTTTTTTTTTCAACATTTCCTTAGCGATTCAGGGTCTCTTCTGATTCTATACAAATTTTTGGATTATTTGCTCCAGCTCTTTGAAGAATGCTGGTGGAATTTTGATTGGAATGGCATTAAAAGTATAGATTGCTCTAGGCAGTATAGACATTTTAATAATGTTTATTTTTCTGATCCAAGAGCATGGAATGATCTTCCATCTTTTTCTGTCTTCTTCAATTTCTTTCATGAGTGTTCTGTAGTTCGTCAAGTACAGATCCTTTACCTCTTCGGTTAGGTTTATTCCCAGGTATCTTATGGTTCTTGGTGCTATAGTAAATGGAATTGATTCTCTAATTTCCCTTTCTGTATTTTCATTGTTAGTGTATAAGAAAGCCACTGATTTCTGTACATTGACTTTGTATCCTGCCACGTTACTGAATTGCTGTATGAGTTCTAGTAGTTTGGGGGTAGAGTCAGATAGACCTCATAGATATATACAGAGCATTCCACCCTAAAACAACAGAAAACTCATTCTTCTCAAGTGCACATGGAACCGTCTCAAGAATAGGCTACATACTGAGTCACAAATCAGGACTCAACTGATACCAAAAGACTGACATTATTCCCTGCATATTCTCAGATCACAATGCTTTGAAACTGGAGCTCAATCACAAGGAAAAGTTCAGAAGGAACTCAAACACCTGGAAGCTAAAGACCACCTTGCTTAAGAATGCTTGGATCAACCAGGAGATCAAAGAAGAACTGAAACAATTCATGGAAACCAATGAGAATGAAGACACTTCATTCCAAAACCTATGGGGTACAGCAAAAGCAGTCCTCAGGGGGAAATACATAGCCATCCAAGGCTCCCTCAAAAAAATTGAAAAATCCAGAACACACCAGCTCTCTCTACACCTTAAAACACTGGAGAATCAACAACAAATCAAACCAACTCCACACATAAGAAGGGAAATAATCAAGATTAGAGCTGAGATCAATGAGGTAGAAAACAGAGATACAGTAGAACTTATCAATGAAACTAGAAGCTAGTTTTTTGAAAGAATCAATAAGATCGATAAACCATTGGCCACAGTAATCCAAAAGAAAAGAGAGAAAGCTCGAATTAATAAAATTATGAATGAAAAGGGAGAGATCACAACTAACACAAAGGAAATAGAAACAATCATCAGAAGTTATTATCAACGGTTATATGCCAATAAGCTAAGCAACCTAGATGAAATGGATGCATTCCTGGAAAACTATAAACTCCCAAAATTGAACCAGGAAGAAATTGACAACCTAAATAGACCAATATCTAGTAACAAGATTGAAGCAGTGATCAAAAACCTCCCAAAAAACAAGAGCCCAGGACCTGATGGATTCCCTGGGGAAGTCTATCAAACTTTCAAAGAAGAAATAACACCTATTCTCCTGAAGCTGTTTCAAAAAATTGAAGCAGAAGGAAAACTTCCAGACTCTTTCCATGAAGCCAGCATTACCCTGATCCCCAAACCAGGCAAGGACCCTATCAAAAAGGAGAATTTCAGACCAATATCACTGATGAATATGGATGCTAAGATTCTCAGCAAGATCCTAGCAAGCAGGATCCAACAGCACATTAAAAAGATTATCCACCATGACCAGGTGGGATTCATTCCTGGGCTACAAGGATGGTTCAACATTCACAAATCAATCAATGTGATAGAACAAATTAATAAGAGAAGAGAGAAGAACCACATGGTCCTCTCAATTGATGCAGAAAAGCATTTGACAAAATCCAGCATCCGTTCCTGATTAAAACGCTTTAAAGTATAGGATAGAGGGAACATTCCTGAACTTCACAAAATCTATCTATGAAAGACCCACAGCAAATATCATCTTCAATGGGAAAAAGCTTGCAGCCTTCCTGTTGAGATCAGGAACATGACAAGGATGCCCACTCTCACCACTCTTGTTCAACATAGTATTAGAAGTCCTAGCAACAGCAATCAGACAACAAAGAGAAATAAAATGTATCCAAATTGGCAAAACTCTCTCTCTTCGCAGATGACATGATTCTTCATATGGAAAACCCAACAGACTCCGCCCCCAAACTACTAGAACTCATACAGCAATTCAGTAATGTGGCAGGATACAAAGTCAATGTACAGAAATCAGTGGCTTTCTTATACACTAACAATGAAAATACAGAAAGGGAAATTAGAGAATTGATTCCATTTACTATAGCACCAAGAAGCATAAGATACCTGGGAATAAACCTAACCGAAGAGGTAAAGGATCTGTACTTGACGAACTACAGAACACTCATGAAAGAAACTGAAGAAGACAGAAAAAGATGGAAGACCATTCCATGCTCTTGTATCAGAAGAATAAGCATTGTTAAAATGTCACCATAACTGTTTTAGAAAAAGATTTTATTTATTTGAGAGTGTATGCCAGTTTTGGGGAGGGGCAGAGGGTGAAGGAGAAGTAGACTCCCCACTGAGCAGGGAGTCTGAAAGGGGGCTTGATCCCAGGACCCTGAAATCATGACCTGAGTTGAAGGCAGATGTTAAACTGACTGAATCATCCAGGTGTTCCTCATCGTAACTTTTTAAAGAATTTCCATTTCCTATATCCCACTGAATAGTGAATCATTTTAACTTTTGTCAATATCTTTGCCAAAATTGTATTTTGCTTTTATTTATATATTTATTTTTATTGTTTTTAAAAACATTTATTTACATATTTGAGAGAGGAGAGAGAAAACTTGAGCAGGGGGAGGGCCAGAAGGAGAGACAATCTCAAGCAGACTCCCAGCCGAGCATGGAGCCTGACTGGGGGCTTGAAGTCAGAATCCTGAGATCATGACCTGAGCTGAAATCAATAATTGGGTTCTCAAACAGCAGAGTCACCCAGGTGCACTTTTTGCTTTTATTTAAACTTGCATTTTCCTATATATTAGTGAGGCTCAACATCTTTTCAGATATTTGTATTTCTCTTTTTGTGAATTACATGTTCACATTTTTAAATTATAATTTTTATTTAGAGAGAGGGGGACAGTATGTGCAAAGGGGGAGGGACAGAGAGAGTCTTAAGGAGGCTCTGTGTGAGCCCAGAGCCATCAGGGAGATGGATCCCATGACTCTGAGATCATGACCTGAGCTAAAATCAAGAGTTGAAGGCTTAAACAAATGAGCCACCCAGACACCCCTCTCTCCCTCCCTCCCTTCTTTCCTCCCTCTTTTCTTCCTTCTTCCCTCCCTTCCTTCCTCCCTTCCTCCATTCCTTCCCTACCTGCCTTCCTTCCTTCCTTCCCTCCTCCTGCCCTCCCTCTCTTCTTTTTCTTTCTTTCTCTCTGTCTTTATTTATTTATTTATTTATTTATTTATTTATTGGACACAGAGAGAGAGAGCTCCCAGCTGAGCAGGGAGTCTGATGTGGGCCTTGATCTCAGGACCCTGGGATCATGACTGAGCTAAAGGCAGATGCTTAACCAGCTAAGTCACCCAGGTGCCCCACATCTTTTTTTTCTTTCTTTCTTTCTTTCTTTCTTTCTTTCTTTCTTTCTTTCTTTCTTCCTTTCTTAAGATTTTTTAAATTTTTTTTATTTATTTGACACAGAAAGAGAGAGAGAGATCACACGTAGGCAGAGAGGTAGGGGGAAGCAGGCTCCCCGCTGAGCAGAGAGCCCGATGTGCGGCTCCATCCCAGGACCCAAGACCGAAGGACCTGAGCCGAAGGTCTTAACCCACTGAGCTACTCAGGTGCCCCTCTTTTTTTTTTTTTTTTTTTTTTGTTGTTGTTGTGTTATGTTCATCACCATTAGATTTTGATACAGTGTTCCAAGACTCATTGTTTACGTACAACACCCAGTGCTCCATGCAATACATGCCCTCCTTAATACCCATCACCAGGCTCATGATCCCCTAAACCCCCCCCCGCCCCTCTAAAACCCTCAGTTTGTTTCTCAGAGTCCACAGTCTCTCATGGTTCGTTTTCCCCTCCGATTTCCCCCAATTCACTTTTCTTCTCCTTCACCCAGGGTCCTGTGTTATTCCTTATGTTCTACAAGTAAGTGAAACCATATGATAATTGACTTTAATTGAAGTTTGGTTTTTAAATATTAATTTATAGGAGTCCTTCGTTATTATATAATGGTGTAATGGATTTGAAAACATTTTCACTTAGTGTTTTCTATCCTATACTTTTGGTTCAAGTAGTCTTTAATCTTTTCATTTTTTGAATCAGGGTTTATCATCTTGTTTAGGATGGCGTTCCTTTAAGATAGAAAATTTTAAAAATATATGTATTTTAATACTTTTGCTTTTTGCATTTAGCTTTTGAACTCTGGTAAAATTTACTTTTGCATATATTATGGCAGAGGACTCTAATATGTCTTTTTCCAAGTCTGTGGCTGGATATATGCATACCATTTATTGAATGCTGATATATTCACCACTTGCTACAAACTGAATGTTTATGTTCTCCCAAATTCATAGGTTGAGTTCCTAAACCCTAGTATGATGGTAATACTGGGAGCTGATCTTTTGGGAGGTGACTAGGTCATGAGGGCAGAGTCTTTATGAATGGGATTAGTGCCCTTATAAAAGAGACCCTAGAGAGCTCCCTCATGTGATTCCGATATGAGGTTATAATGAGAAGATGGTCATCTTTGAAACAGGAAGAAGGCCCTCACCAGATGCTGAATCTGCTAGCACCTCAGTTTTGGACTTCTAACCTCCAGAACTATGAGAACTATGTCATTTATAAGCAATCTCATTTATAGTGTGTCTCATTATAGTGTGGTATTACAGCATCCCAAACAGACTTATTTGAAACGCTTTTAAAAAATTTTTCTGAGGGGTGCCTGGGTGGCTCAGTGGGTTAAGCCTCTGCTTTTGGCTCAGGTCATGATCTCAGGGTCCTGGGATTGAGCCCCATATCGGGCTCTCTACTCAGTGGGGAGTCTGCTTTCTCCTCTCTCTCTGCCTGCCTCTCTATCTACTTGTGATCTCTCTGTCAAATAAATAAATAAAATCTTTAAAAAATTTTTTTTCTGAAATTCTTATTTTCTTCCATTGGTCTAGATTTAATAATTTTGTAGGGATATCATTTTTTTTGTTATATGTTGGAGTAATATAAGGATTAAAAAACTAAGTTTTTCTTCAATATACTAATTTACTTTGTTTTAATTTTAGCAGTAGTATTATTTAATTTTTTAATGTATGCTAAAAGAAGTAAGTATAAAAGAAAATAATCTAAATGAAAATCCTATAATATTCAATGTGTTTTGGAAATAATCATATGAACTCATTTTTTTTTCTAATAAGAAATTGTATTTCCTACCTCTTTTCATGAGAGGGAGAAAATGTTACCTTTAATAATGAGCCTAGGCAGTACTATGATTTTAGTCTCTAAATACAGTTCACCACAAATAACAAGGTTCCTCATGACTATAGTGCTTTCCAGATGTGAAACAGGTAACGTATGTAAAGGCTGAGCCAAAGAGGGCTTGTTTTGCCAGAAAATAACGAGGCTTTCAAGAGCTGATTGAGTATTGTCAAAAATAACAGAGGGACAACGGGCTCCTTAACCAAAGCTGGGACAATCTTACCATTGAAAGAAAAATGGCCGTAATAGCTTGAAACATATGGATATACTCCATAATGATTTCCAGAAAGAGAAAATAAAATAAAAGCCTTATTTGTGATCAGGGGAGATGATAGGGGAGATGCCTATTCCACTAATTCCTTAACATATACATTGTTAATCGAGAAGAACAGATTAAGAATTTAGTCTTCCACTCTAATAGGAAATGAATTTTAGGATAGCCAAATGTCTCTGTTAAAAAGAGATTCTTTTTTTGAATAGGAACTAATCAATATGGATTAAGTAATACAATTAAAAAATAATTTCTTTTTGCAATTCATATGGAAATAATTTATGCAGGCAAAGCTTATCAGTACATGCTAAACCATTAGGGAAAGATGCTAAGGAGCTCAGTATTTGTATGGTGACAAAGCACTACCCTATGGATTACTTTATGTTTGCAAGCAAGAAAAATCTGCCTTGACAATGGAGCAATCAGGCTCTGACTGCTCAAGCCCAACGATCAACAATAGTGACACTAGCAGTAGACAGCCACATGTTTTATATCTCTGAATGTGATATAAGTAGAACCAGCATCACCTATTAAATATTTCTGCCCAAAAAATTAAACCTATGCTGAAAAAAACCTTTACATCTAAGTTTTAGTTTTTAAGGACATACAGGGCATGAAAAGGAAAAATTCTAACCAGACCATGAAAAAATAATAAAAATCGATAGAATTGTTCCTAACATAGGACAACTAACATGACTGTCCTGGTCTTTTCAACAAGTGAATGGACAAGAAAAGAAAAGTGTGTGTGTGTGTATGTGTGTGTGTGTGTATGGCAGGAATGTTAGAATGAATCCTATCCTAATAGAGACAAAATCTACAACCTTCAAATGCCACATGAACCAAATGCCACATGTATATCCTGCTATGATCCTTATTTGAGCAAAAGATCAATAAAGGCCATTTTTAGGACAACTGAGGAAATTTGAATATGGACAAAGTAATAGTATTACTAGTAGTTTATTAATATATTAATAAGAATATATTTAATGTTTTGTTAATTATACTTATATTGTGGCCATGTAGAAAAATGTTCTTATACTTCAAATACTTTGGACAGAAATGTCTTGTCTTTATTTTAATGTATTACAGCAATGTAATCAATCGGTCAAGAAAAAGAAATAAAAGGCATCCAAATAGGAAAGGAAGAAATAAAATTAGCTTTGTTTGCAGATGACATGATTTTACATGTAGAAAATCCTAAAGACCTCACACACACACACATGCACACACACATACATACATATTGTTAGAACTAATCAATGAATTCAGGAAAGTTCAAAGCTATAAGATGAACATACAGAAATCAGCTGCATTTCTATATGCTAACAATGAAACAACTGAAACACATATAAAGAAAGCAATGCAGTTCACAATAGCATCAAAAGCATAAAATACATAGGGATAAGTTTAACTGAGAAGGTAAAAGATCTGCACAATGAAAACTGGAATAAGTTGTTAAAAAATTGAAGAAGATGAAAACAAATGGAAAGAAGTCTTGTGTTCATGAATTTGAAGAGTGAATATTGTTAAAATGCCCATACTACCAAAGAAATCTATAGATTTAATGCAATCCCTATTAAAATTTCAATGGCATTTTTCATAGTAACAGAAAACAAAAATCCTAAAATTTGGATGGAACTACAAAAGACCTTGAAGAGCTGGGGCAATCCTGAGGGATAATAACAAAGGCGGAGGCAGCACACCTCCTGATTTCAAGTAGGCTACAGAGAAAGCAATTATAAACGAAACTGTACGGTGTTGATGTAAAAATAGACCCACAGGCACACAGAATAGAATTGAGAGCCCAGAAATAGCTCTTGCATATACGGTCGACTATTTGACAAAGATCTAAGAATATGCAAAGGGGAAAGGATAGTCTTTTCAATAAATGGTGTTGGAACACTGGATAACCACATCCAGAAGAATGAAAGATCCCTATCTCACACCACTCACAGAAATTAACTCAAAATTAACTAACGACTTAAACGTAAGACCTGAAACTATAAAACTCCCAGATCAAAACATAGGGGAAAAGCAACTTGATATTGATCTTAGCAGAGGATTTTTGGATATGACTTCAAAAACACAGGCGACAAAAGCAAAAATTTGTAAGTCAGTTTACATCAATCTGAAAAGCTGCACAGTTTAAAAAACGAGATAAAATATTTGCAAATTATGTATCTGATAAGAGGTTAGTATCAAAATGTATAAAGAACTCATATAACTCAATAACAAAAAAAATCCCAAACAATTAAAAAGTGGACAGAGGAATCGAATAGACCTCTCTTTAAAGAAGACATTTAAATAACCAACAGATACAAAAAAAGGTGCTTGACATTACTAATCATCGGGAAAATGCTAATCAAAATGTTGGTGAGGTATTACTTTGCTTCTGTTAGACTCTCGATCATCAAAAAGACAAGAGATAACAAGTATTGGTGAGGCTGTAGAGGAAGGGGAACTCTTGTGCACTGTTACTGGGAGTGTGAATTGGTGCATCTGCTGTGGAAAACAGTACGGAGGTTCCTCAAAAAATTAAAAATATACCTACCATCTGATACATCCACTTTGGAAATAAAAACAGGAAGAACTATCTGCACCCCCATGTTCATTGCAACGTTATTCATAGTAGCTAAGATATGTAAATAAACTATGTTCATCATCAGATAATGTGAAAAAGAAGATGTGAGATATATATATATGAATAGTATTTGGCCATGAGAAAGAAGGAAATCCTGTCATTTGCAACAACATTGATGAAACTTGAGAGTATCATGCTCAGAGAAAAAGTCAAAGACAAATACTGTATGATGTCACTTATGTGTGGAATCTAAAAAAGCCAAACTTCTAGAAACAGTGGAGTGGTAGTCACTAGGGATGAGAGGATAGGGGGAATGGATAGATGTTGGCCAAATGGTACAAACTTCCAGTTATAAGAGGAATATATTCTGTCGATCTAATGTATAGATGGTGATTATAGTTAATAATACTGAATTATATACTTGAAAGTTGATTAAAAAAGTAGATCTTAAATATTATCACCACAAAAAATAATTGTTAGCCAAAACCATGATAGTAATCATTTTGTAATATTTAAGTGTATAAATCAAATTTCACACCTTAAAATTGTACAACATTGTATGTCAATTATATCTCAATAAAGCTGAGAAAAAGACCCATTTGACTCAAGGATGAGTGGAAAATTGGAAAGGGAAATTATCCTCTGAATTGTACAATGTCTGTAGTTCTCTGGCAAAGAATTGTGATGCCTTTTTTTTTTTTTTTTTTAAGTGGTAGGAGAGAAGGATGTTAAAGAAAAACTAAGTGAAAACAAAATCATACTTTATCACCATATTTCCAGACCAAAAAAACATGTTAAGTGAAATAACACCAAAGTGTGTGCAGTCTAACCGGAATTACTGACAAGAATTGGAAGCCAGGGGACGCCTGGGTGGCTCAGTTGGTTAAGCAGCTGCCTTCGGCTCAGGTCATGATCCCAGCGTCCTGGGATCGAGTCCCACATCAGGCTCCTTGCTCCGCGGGGAGCCTGCTTCTCCCTCTGACTCTGCCTTCCACTCTATCTGCCTGTGCCCACTCTCACTCGCTCTCTCTCTGACAAATAAATTTAAAAAAAAAAAATCTTTAAGAAAAAAAGAATTGGAAGCCAGAACAGGTACAAAACCCCCAAAGCCCCAGTAGTGTTTTCATAAATTTAAAGAAAGAGAGTTCCTGTCTCCCTTCACAGTAGCTTGGTCTGCATGAAATAAACAGCACATTTAAGGTAGATTTGACATTCAGTCCTGGAACTGCCCAATTCAATGTTATCAACATCTGAAGACAGAAAAAATGTGACTTACGGAAAAATCAAACTTTTAGGAGATTTACTTTTCACCCAACTGTCTTGAGTTCTAAGAGTTTGAAGTTGGCAGGCATTAATGTGCAAAGAATCTTTCCCAGTTATAGTCACATCAGCAACCCCCAAAGATGGCTGCCAGAAGATTCCATACTGAACTAGCTCATGTCATAGAGAGGATTCAGGAAGTCTCACGTGGATAGGCATTTTTCTGGATTATGAGTTGACAGAGGTTTCATTCTATGTTATGAAGAGTTAGATTGACCTTTTCTGATACTTTTACAAGAAAATGTAGGCCTTATTTCTGTACTGGACTTAACTTCCAACTCTTAGAATCTATAAAGTGACAATGAGTAGGGAAGGACATGGAAGACTAGTCACAACCTTTTGTTGTTGTTGTTGTTCTTTTTATGTGTTCTTGAAAGTGTTTAAGGGTTTCATTTAATGCTAAATTAATTTTGGGGATCATCTGCTTTTCACAGTTGGAGTGATTTTAGCCAAAGGAAGTAATTTTTTGGAATTTCTATTTCAATAATTATGATATAATGTTTGTAACGACTATTTCACGGGGATGATGTGGGACTCAGTTATAAAATGCTTTAGCAATTCCATCAGATTATCACTTTTTCTTATCAATATTGTTTTCCCGATGCCATTAAACGTATTTTATTACATTATAAAAAGAATAGAATTACAGGACATCATCTCTCTTGCTTCAGCTTATTTATTAGTTTCTTCTGGTAGAAATATATTACATTAAACTATTTTTTTGTAAATTTTTACAACTTTATGCATATATATATATATACATATGTATATATATGTACACATACACACATAGAGAGAAAAATTACAAATGTAATTAATTAGGTATACACAGCAAGTGTTTATAAGTTGATTTGAAAAATTATGGTTTCTTTAGTATATATTTGCAAGTTTTGTTATTAGTTAGATGTACTTATTTTTAAAGTCTTTCTATGAGAAGTGGATATTCAGTAATTTTCCAACTCAACTGTAGAAAGCTAGAAATGGGGGCTCCTGGGTGGCTCAGTGAGTTAAGCCTTTGCTGTCAGCTCAGGTTATGATCTCAGGGTCCTGGGATCAAGCCCTGCTTTGGGCTCTCTGCTCAGCGGGGAGCCTGCTTCCTCCTCTCTCTCTGTCTGCCTCTCTGCCTACTTGTGATCTCTGTCTGTCAAATAAATAATAAATAAAATCTTAAACAAAAAAAAAAAAAAAAAAAGAAAGCCACAATGCTGCCATTACGTATAATTCTCAAATATTTGGCCTTCATAAAAGTTACACTCTATTTTTCTACGACACAGATATTTTAAAGTTAAATTTTTCTTTTTTATTAGCACTTTCCAAAAATAAATCACAGTAAACCACCCACTGTTAGAACAAGGTCATCTGGATTAATCAGATTTAAATGGGAGGCAGAGCTGAGGAACATTTTGTGAATTATGAAGAGGTTTTGTAATCAAGACATAAACACTAAATTCTATAGAACTTCTTAAGAACACAAGAAATCATTATTTTGATTTCCTCCTTTCCAATAGTCTCGTTAAGATGCAAATACATGGTACTTAGTATTTCCTAATTCAACTTATTAATCAAATATAAAAAAAAGCCGCATTTTAGGAATTTGCAGGTAGGTATTAGTCTTGCTTTCACAGTGCTGAAAATGAAAGGGAAGCACTTATGGTAGGAGGAGTAGCTCACGGCTGCTTCCACACGTCCCAGGTAGAAAGCCTTGCTGGTCGGGAGGGCAGCAAGAAAAAAATGTTGGCCCATGAAAAGTGAGACAGAGGGAAAAAAAAAATTAGAGCAAGGTGTTGAGTTCACTCTTCATTTACATGGAAAGTGAGAGTAGACATGTGCTGTTTGTTTATCTACAGGAAAAAAAACAGTTGTTTTCTAAAGCAGAACTTGCCAGAGATTTTTTTCCATGAAAATATCCTCAGAGGAAGAGCTTGAACTGAGTCTGTGACTATAGCTCAAAGCTCTCCAGGAATGGGAAAATTCATTTAAAATGTAGCTTGCTATTTAAAATATTGATTTAAATGTTGTATTCAACTGTAGAGTGTATCCACATTTATAATTTACTTAAAACATTTTTAATTATTTGCATTTTTTCCTTCCAGGTAAAACTGATATTCTGAAAAGATGCGTATTTGTCCTGTAGCTTTGAGAACCCACCCTGGAATATCAATCCACCCTGGAATATCAATCCACGTGGAAAATCAATATTTTCCAATTTGTGATGCTATTGTTCTCGTTGCCCAAAACAGCAATAATCAACATTTATTAAATGTTTAATATGGGGGCGCCTGGGTGGCTCAATGGGTTAAGCCTCTGCCTTCCTCTTAGGTCGTGATCCCAGGGTCCTAGGATGGAGCCCTGTGTGGGGCTCTCTGCTCAGCAGGGAGCCTGCTTCCCCCTTTCTCTCTGCCTGCCTCGCTACCTACTTGTGATCTCTCTCTCTGTCAAATAAATGAATAAAATCTTAAAAAAATAAATGTTTCATATGTTCCAGATACTGTTCTAAGCCCATTAAATATATGAACGTATCCCACCCGAGCAGTGGTGGACAGGGTTCTTAACTTTTAATTTAGGTTGTGGGTACTGAGAATTTGTAGTTATATAATGGAAATTTGCACAAATAAGCAGTAATGGTGAGGTATCTTGAAATCTTCGGTGACTTTTTACAGTTTGTCAATTCTGGTCTTGACCTACTCTTAAAAAAGAGGGTTTGTATTGCTTGTGTAAAGCAATTCAAATTGCTCAATACCAGCAACAATGCTGGATATATATATAAGTTAAATCTCATGTGTCAACTTCTGAGTTAAGATTTCTTATCAATTTTATATCTTCTGATCTTTACTAAGCATTTGGTTTCTTTGACTTACATATAAAATATTTGGGTATAAATTTAGTAACTGAGATTTGGTGAATTTATGCTTCTGAATTGCTTTGTTTCAGTGCTATCTTATTTTATTGTTTATTTTTTGTCAAGTGGATTGGATTGGGCAAAGTTGGAGAGGGAGTTGGGGGATACTGGAGGGGGAGATGAACCGTGAGAGCCTATGGGCTCTGAAAAACAATCTGAGAGTTTTGAAGGTGGGGGTGGGAGGTTGGGTGAGCCTAGTGGTGGGTATTATGGAGGGCACGTATTGCATGGAGCACTGGGTGTGGTGCATAAACAATGAATTCTGGTACACTGAAAAGAAATTTTAAAAATTAAAAATTATTAAGAAAAAAAAGAAGTTAAGCTTAATGTGATTGAAGTGATGTTCTATAACGAAGGTCTCCCCGTAAGAAGCAGCATAGATCTAATGGATCCGAATGACTTAACCAAATGAATTGCACAGTACATGGCAACAACTTTGCTACCTAAAAGCACTAACTTGCTTATGTACTATGGACTTAGTTCAGTTTGCACATAGCTCATTATTCAGGGTCAATGACTTTGTATGTGCTGACAGTAGAAAAATGGCTTTCTTGCTAATTGAGTTTTTTCCACCAAGATTTTATTTATTTATTTAACAGAGAGCACAAGCAGTGGGAGCAGCAAACAGAGTGAGAGGGAGAAGCAGGCTTCCTGCTGAGCAGGCAGCCTAATGTGGGGCTTGAACCCAGGACCCTGGGATGATGACCTGGGCTGAAGGCAGACACTTAACCAACTGGGCCACCCATGCACCCAGCTAACTGAGCTTTTCAAAAGCATCCTCAAGAGATAGTAAATAAGTGGGTAGTTTGATTAAGGAGTTTTATATATAGAAAACTGTTTTTGGAAGACTGCTTTAATATAGCAAAAATCTCAGCTGTGACTTTTAGATTATAGCAGAGAGAGTATGCCAAAGAAAGAAATTGTAACCTAAACGAATACTCTCACCTCTTAAAGTCATTAAAATGCATTGTATATTTCCATTTTGATTTAAATACTTAAAAGCAACTATGTTTTATGCCTCTGATATTCAAAAACCTCCTTAGAAGTCCCGAAAGCTGTAGTGTTGGTATTCATGGCAAATTTCGTACTCGAGCAGTGCCCATTATTTGTTGTTGGTATGGTCATGCCATATTTAGTTATGTTTTCCTTTGATTTTAATGGATGTCTTATACATTTTGAAGGGATGTTAAAGCATGAAAAGGTTAAATTGGCATTGAGGATTCAGTAGTAGAATCTGGCACAAGGTAACAAATTTACCAAGTTCTATGTACCATTTGAGGCATTGGAAGTTCTGTCGTGAACAAACAGGTACAATTTCTTGACCTCTTGAAGCTTATAGTTCTGGTGGAGAGAGACAGGTGATAAACCACAAAGTAAAACATATTCTATGTCAAATAGTGTAAGGATAGTGGAGCAAATGAACAAGGACACAGAAGTCCTGGGGAGTGTGAAATTTTATTTTATTATTTATTTATTTTTTAAATACACTTTTTTTTTGCAGGAAAAAATCCCTAGTCCAACATTGTTCCTAGATGGAAAACAAGCACAGAGACAGTGAGTGATTTACCTAGGGATTCCCAGCACTTTAGTGCAAAGGTGAGGCCTGCAGGGTCTCGACTCCCAGAATCACGGTTTTATCCCTGTTTCTCATCATCTACTGTGGAACCTCTTTATAGAAGGAAGTTCGTCCAAAAATCTCATAGGTTACATATGTCTGCTATAGAATGCTAAGAGAAATATTAGAGTTTACTCTTTTATCCTAACCTACCTACATATTTATTCCATTATCAATAAAATTTGAGAAAAGACATTTCATAAACTTTCAATAAAATTAAAATGAAATCCAAGCCATTACTTTAATAAAGCTTGACCCTGGCAAAGCTGAAATAAGTTGAAATTTGGGACTCACCCTTCTGCCTCTTTAATTGGAAGAGTCTTATTTGACTCATTATTTCTTCTTCCCATCCTATTTCCCTTAAGCAATGAAAAGGAGAGTATTAGTGATAGGACTGTAATAGAGTCTCTAATTATTGTCATAGATTCTTAAAATTAATGATTGGGGGGCATATTACTAAATCTAGATACTGTTGAATGGAAGAGATTTTATGGATTGACATATTATTCCAGGGAGCAAGCCAAGGAGAAGCAAAATAAGAATGATTCTGTTATTGTCAGTGCTGTGGTTACACAATATATCTGAGCTGGAAAATCCAACCATGGGGAGCAGGATGGGGTCACAAATAGGTAATAAATGGAAACAGAGAAGTGTTATAGCAAATGAGATGGGGGGCACAATTCCAGGGAGGAATGCAGTAAAGGCAAGAGAGTAATACCCTTAGTGATTTATCTAAGTTCTGGTGCTGACTAATGGTGGATGCTGGGAGAAACTTCTTGATCAGTTTTTTTTTTCTAAAGAAAAGAAATTGGCCTCCACCTTCCTAATTTGAGAAAAGAACTGATGCAGCATCCTCTCGTGAATCCATTTAACTCCAGGGAACTTAAGGCTCTCATTCAGTTCACTGTTTACAGGTCATGTTTACCATTCTGGTTATTTCTCAGTTGACCTGAGAAAAATACTACCAATGAATCTTACCGGGCAGAGCTGCTAAACTTCAGCATTCTGTTTGGGCATAAGTTATGGGGATACATTGCTGCAACAGCTGCCTGGGTATGATGGAAAGCAGATTGCTGCCTTCTGCCAAGTATATTAGAGCTTGATTTGTCCCTTTGAGTATATCAAATGTAAATGTGCATAGAACGCATTTAAAGAAAGCTGGAATGGAACCCAGTGATCCAATATTACCAGCAAGTCTCTTCTGGAAGTACACAGAGGATGTGTATGGGAACCATTGCAGTGGACCCAGATGAAGCTGTATATGAGGGTAGAATATATACTATTAATCGACAATTTCATAGGCCACACAATATTTTTCATTGTAGACCCAAATTGAACAAATCTCATACATGTTAAATGGCTACAACATATGTGGCAGCTTAATAAGCAATGGCTTTGCCACTCCGGATGTTCTGTAGAGGTTTTAGGAGATGGTTTTGGATGTTGATTCAGTTTGAAATAATGTTCCTGGGTGATCATCATCTTGATGATGAAAAAGACTTGTCAACCCAAACAGTGACACTAGAGGGAGCTCTCTTCCAGAAATCACTGTAAAGAGGATAATAAAGCTCTAAGTAAAGAAACTAATTGAACAATTATTCAATCACAGCACCGTAATCATTGGCAGTACTAGGAGAGGCTTTGTGCCTCCAAGAATGAAGGACTATCAGATATTCTAGGCACTACTGAATCTGATGTTTTTAAAGGCCAGTGGCCCCCCGGTTTTCAAGAGCTGGGCTGGGAACAAAATTATAATTCTAAATTATGACAGGTTGTCACTAGACAGGGTAGCTTTTATCGTTGTTTTCTAATAGCCCTGGTATCATGGCTACCAAATGAATTTGTCTTCCATCTGTAATTGGTTTGGGTAGAACAGATGATGCACACACTGTGTTTACCTATCAGAGGTGGGAAGTGATGTTAGAGAATGATACATGGTAATAGGTGTCTGTAGATACCTGGATGCTGGTATCTAGGATATGGTCATATCAAAAACCAAATGGAATCTAGAATGCCCCAAATAATAACTTCTAAGTTACCATCCTCGTCACTGGGAATGTGTGGTACATGGGAAAATGTTGTTTCTGTTGTAAAGAAATGGAGAACGACACTATAATTTTAACTCATTTCATGGTGCGTTAAATGTAACTTTAATCTTTCTGCCAAAGCTGTATAGTGTAACAAATGACTAGTTAATTGATAGAATCATACTGCGATTAGAAAATATTTGGGGAGGATGATTTGAAGCCCATAGAAGATATGCATGGAAACAAATTGGTCAGAGATATGAGTGATTTAGGCTTATTTTAGAAATAATCACACAATTAAATACCTTCATTAAAACATATAAATGATTCAAATAACCATAGGTGATAGAGGAAAATGAGTAATCAGAGTTGTAAGAGAATATTAGAAGACCTGTGAAGAAATATGGCCACAATCACATGCTCGGGGAGGAAATTCCTATACACATTGGATGAGCTGAAATTACGGTAGTTGTCAGGATGTTGGTAGGCTTATTCTTCTTTATAAAATATCGTAAGATGAATAATAAAAAAGGTACCTGAGAAATAGGTGTTAAGGGCAATTTGACTAATATCAGAGTGTGGACTAGAAAGGAAAAAGTTCATCTCAGATCTGCAAGTCATTTTTCCCCTTTGGTGTGAAATGCCTCTGGAAAGATATATCAAAAGCCTTTGTGAACATTATAGAGACAGAACTCCTGACAAACACAGTAATGTTATTTACTAGCAGGAAAAGTCTTATACATGAATACTTCAGTGCATGTATGTGGTTTACGATGGCTTATATAAAACCTGGAAATGTGTCAATTTATGGGGCATGGCTACCTGGAAAATACCACATAAGTTAGGTAACCATCTGTATAGAAAATTGGAGATGTTTCATGACAGAAATATCCTTTTTAAAAAAATGTAAGCAGTGCTTCTGCATGCAACATTTATAACTCACATATTAAATCTAGACCAAAGCAGGTACTAATGCAGCCACAGAAGGACATGGGGAGTGGTGCTGGCTGTTCCAGACTTTGCCATCCTTCTCTTTTCCCATGATTTCCTGTCTCCTTGAAATTATTTGTATGGTTTAATTCTGGATAATATCTCTGATCTTGTGAAACTGACTTGAAAACCCAACCCTTTGATATCATTTCAAATGACCTCCTTCAGTGCAGAAGATTTGCTGCTATAACTCTTCTTTGTTTTTTTTTTTAAAGATTTTATTTATTTATTTGACAGAGAGAGATCACAAGTAGACGGAGAGGCAGACAGAGAGAGAGAGAGAGATAGAGGGAAGCAGGCTCCCTGCTGAGCAGAGAGCCCGATGCGGGACTTGATCCCAGGACCCTGAGATCATGACCTGAGCCGAAGGCAGCAGTTTAACCCACTGAGCCACACAGGTGCCCGCTGCTATAACTCTTAAAGTCAACTAAATCTTTTGTCTTTACTTTAGAAACTTATATGCCCCTCAATCCAAATTCTCTAGACCTGGCTCTCAACTGGGAAGTTGATCATTAATAATTAGTATTCACTTTTATTATTATTAATTTTTTTAAAGATTTATTTATTTGAGAGCGGGAGCCTGTGTGCGAGTGGGGGGAGGGGAAGAGAGAGGGAATCTCACGCAGACTCCATTTATGTGACTTTTCCGATGACTCCCCTTGACAATGTCAGTCTTGGAATAATTTTTTGTTGTTGTTGTTAATATGTCTTACTTTTACAGTTAGGACAGAAAGGTATGTCACTATTTTCAAAACCTCCCACACAGTGTTTAGCAAGACATATTTTCTGTAGAGGCACTTCACAAATATTTGAAAAATTAAATGGAGTGGACATAGAGGCCTTTTGGTTTTTCTCAAACCAAGAAAAATTGTCATGATATCATTTTTAGCATAAGTAGGCAAATTCTATTCTGGTTTATTATCCAAGAATCTGCCCTTGGGAAAAAAAAAGATGAAATGTCTTTCCACTTTCACATTTTCCTTATTGTGAAGAAGGAGACACATGTTTGTTTTTCTTTTCAGTGGGGATGGGGAACAACTTCAAGGAGTTTATTGAGTCTGTCCAGTAGGTTTCAGAAAATTCCTGAATTTGCCAGTAACCAAAAATATGGGAGAAAGGAGAAATTTGTGAATTAGAGAAATTAAGAAGCCTATTCTATATTACTGATTTGATGAATCAGTTGCTGAGGTTTAATGAAAAGTCACTGAAAAGGCAACAATGGGGAAAATTGGCATTTAGAGAAACTTGTAAATTGTTTCTTCCTAAGAAACATTCACATTGAGGTCCAATTAAGATCAAAATAGTTTTTATTGGCAGTTCATTAAGCCCAACAGATGGTCAGCGATTTCTGTTGAGGGAGTTACAGTTTACAAATGAGGATTTTAATGAGTATTTAGATACTTGAGTACCTCCTCTTAACAGCAACTCCTATTTTCCCCCATCCATTGATGTACAAAATGTCCAAACTAGCAACTCGGCTTTGTTTGAGGAGCAGCGGATGTGAGATGTTCAGAGGTCGGAACCTTTGTATGTCACAGCCATTACCTAAAGCACTGGGAGAAAACAGTCAATCGTTCCTACTTTCCTGCTTCTGTCACTTTTTCTCTGACATTTAGGCCTAGGTTGGGATCTTCTGGCATTTGATCTGTTCCTGACAACAAATAGCCATGTAGGGGGAGAAAAAAAGAAACAATTATGTTAAGAGGATTGTCTTTACTCTTTCTTCTGAAACTGTTAATAAAACTCAGCAAATATAAGACCAGATTCGTTAGGAAAATAATTTATCATATGCAGCCTTAGGCTTTTTTCTTCTTGGGGCACCTGGGTGGCTCAGTCAGTTAAGCATCCAACTCTTAATTTCTGCTTAGGTCATGATCTTGGGGTCATGAGATAGAGCCCCATGTTGGGCTTCATGTGCTGGGCATGGAGCCTGCTTGAGATTCTCTCTCTCCTCCTCTCTCTGCCCCTCCTCCTCCAACACACTCGCATGCACAGCCTCTCAAAAAAATATAAATAGAATAAACCCTTTCCATTTTTTTTCTAAGAATTTACAATATCTTTGTGAAAGATGTATATCTTTGTGAAACAGATGTATATCACATAGTGCACATCACTAAACAGGGATGTTGGTGTGGACTGTGGTTTAAATGGGTCATATTCTCACCAGCTACTTTGTTAGCCACAGACAGAGGGAGTTGTCAGTATGTTGTGTTTTCTCTATGTGGATACAATTATTAATTTTTTTTCTTGAGTTCCAGGAAAAAAATTAATAGAAAGACTTCCTTTGTCAATCTATCTCAGAGCAGGATATTTCCCTTTCTTTAGAAAATGATTTTATGTCCAGATCATTTCTGGGAGGCTCATCAAAGTTTAATCTGATATTTTCTTTTTTATTCTAGCAGTTGGTATTTCAATAATACCATAATACTCAAAAGACCCTAAAATTCAGTCTCAGAGTAGTGTTACGATAAAGAAAACCCATGACGAAAATATAATTTCATGAAAACTCGAAATTTTCCCTTAATTACCATGAAAAACAATGATTTTACTCATGCTAATAATAACTAGAACTCTTTTCCTTTCTTAATAATTAACTTTTGTTTCTTCACATAAGTTTTAATGTTCTTCAGATGATAAAACTCTTCACAGGATTACTTTACATACCTGTACACACTTAAAGGAAGGAAGGAAAAATCTTTGTCCATCCGTGTCCTAAGAACTTGATGGCTGGGTGATACCAGGAACCTTATGATGAGCTTCCTTGCTTGGAATTTTAAAAAAATTTCTTCCAGAAAACAAATGATGACAAACGAGCAAACAAATAATCAAACAAAAACCCAAACACAAAACGGGCTTGCTTAACTACTGTTTTTTTCAGATTGCTTCTAGCTCAGAAGCTCTGTGAGGGACTCTATTTCATGTTTTGTTAGAACCAAATCTCTCAATGTGGCTTTTAAGTCTCCTTCTACAATCTGGCTATAGTTGTAGCTCTCAAATTCATTTTCTCCAGACCGATCTCTGTGGGGTTTCATGAGCATGCCAAGTGTACTTACTCTTTCACATCTTTAATAGTAGGGTTCCTTTGTTCTGGAATTCTGTTTCCTCTTCTGCTTGTTTCCAACTAGAACTACCAACTTCTTGAAATCTTCCCTGACAACACCAGCACTTTTTGAATCCTTTATTTAACTTCCTAGTACATTTACACTGAATTACACAAAAAGTTTTATTTAATTAATGAAGCATTCCACTTATCTATTCTTGTTACAAATGATTAGTTTCACAAAAGTGAGTTTTCCAGATGATGAAAGCACTGAAATATTCTCATTTTTTCTAGTTTTGTATGAAATCTTTCTGCAAAGTATTCCAGACATCTCTGCCTAATTATGTAAGAATGCAGAGCATACTTAATGATGATTCAGGATCATTATTATGAGCATCAATTATATACCAAGGTGTATATGGCTCTTTGCTCTATATAAACCTTCTTCTGAGTTTATATTTTCTTCAGTTTCTTTCTTTCTTTCTTTCTTTCTTTCTTTTTTTTTTTTTTTGAAGATTTTATTTATTTGACAGAGAAGTCACAAGTAGGCAGAGAGGCAGACAGAGGGGCAGGGGGAAGCAAGCTCCCTGCTGAGCAGAGAGTCTGATGCAGGGCTCCATAGATACCAGGACCCTGGGATCATGACCTGAGCTGAAGGCAGAGGCTTAACCCACTGAGCCACCCAGGCACCCCTTCAGTTTCTTTTCTTAATAATAGACTTTCAGGTGTCATCTTCTCTGTGACCCATATTTCTGCCTTCATAATAAAACTACATTTTCTCATCTATCTATTCTAACCCTTTTGGATGGAACTGACCCTTCTTGTGGGTGGCAATACCCTGCAGAGTGATCAAGACAGCTCATCATCTTAATTTCTAGGGGCATGAGCCCATTCATCTGAGCCCTCATCCACATTAGGAGAGTAATTTCTTACATTTTCCAACTGTGGGGTATCCCTTTATGTCATTCTAATGAGAGAGAATGGGCAAGAGGTCATAGGAGTATTTGTTTATTACCATCAACAAACTTGTGTGTCTTTGAGGACTTTATCTGACTTGCGTGGTCTCCAGTTGTAAGAGAGATGAGTATAAATTTGCTATTTTGAGATAATATTTCATGTCTTCCTATCTTCGATGTGATAAGAAAATAAGAATGTCTTTTGAACATTTACCATAAAATTGGTTCATTCTGAAAAACGATGATGAAAAATGATAATGCTTGGTGTTTGTATCTGCTTTATATGGCAGAAGATTTCTCATACATTACTAATCTAAGTCTTATAACCATATGACATAGGAATTTCTGATACACTCATTTTACAGATGAATAAAGGGAAGTTTAGAGAGAGAAAGAGGTTAAGCTGCCAGTAAGTAGGCTTCAAACTCAGGTCTTTTGACCCCTATCCCAGTGGATTCTCATCTACTCCTTCAGCCTCTGAGCAAGGCACTGTGCTAGACTTCAAAAAGCCCTTTGCCTACTCAGAATGGATAGAATGAACACAGAATAACTACATATTTAGAATGTGATACGTGCTTTGCAGAGGTGTGGCAGTGTGGTAGAAATTCGAAGGGCATGGCATGGTGTGTGTATATATATGTGTATGTGTGTGCACATGCGTGTGTGTCTGAGTGCTTGCCCAAAACAACACATATCAGAAGGTCATTGACATTTATAAGGAAGGTGTATCCTAAGAAATAGACCTTGGATAATTAAGGGCAAGTGAAAATTATTATATTTCCTAAAATACCAAAAACTGCATACCACCACCAATGTGTTCATTAAATCATTCAATTACATGTTATTGTAGCCAAGCCTCAGTTACACCACTTAGTGAACAAAGTGCTCAGATCATTTGCCCTACCTCTTTGTTTCAAATAACAATTTTTTGAGCAGGTCACAAATCAGCATTGTCAAAATAGAAAAGTAAATTTTTGATATATGGGAAAAATAGAAAGAGGCCTTGGTATGTGCATGGGATGGAATAAGATGGCAGATGAAGCCATGAGTTGGGGAAACAAAGAGTTGTGCATTAGGACTCATACAAAGTACACCCAGGGGAACTGTGGGGTTAAAGGGAGATTTAAGGTATTATATCAAGGAGGGTTGTGATTAGCATGGTGAGGACTGTGTCCTTAAAACCGTTCCCCAGAGATGAGGGACTTGGTTTAGTTGTGAGGGATGGAAGTAGATGTAACATTATAATGAATTTATTTTCTTCCTTGGTTGAAGAAGAGGTGGCATTGACATTTAAGCTTTTGAATAAGAGGCTAATATTGATGAAATTGCTCTTGATTATGATGTTCCAGACAATCGTTATTTATATGCTCATGCAGGTGGAGTTTGGAGATATCTTGATAGTTGTGTGATTCAATGCTCGTTTCCACTTCAGATACAGAGGCTTTAAAATAGTCACTGGAGAAGAGATCAGTAGTGCCATAAAGACCACTTACTGGGATTTTAATTAAAGGTAATGTATTTATGCTCAAGAAGAAGGTCATTAGAAATTAATAATAACACAATTTAACTTCATAGGAAGAATTTTATATTTTTCAATAACTTGTCTTTAATATGGAAGTGTTTACACCATTTCCAGTTTCTTTTTTTTATCTAAAGTTTTGGTAATAATCTTTTCTTTGTCTAAATGGTGATTGTACTGACCAGCTACTTAACTTATTTTTTTTAAGATTTTATTTATTTATTTGACAGACAGAGATCACAAGGAGGCAGAGAGGCAGGCAGAGAAAGAAGGGGAAGCAGGTTCCCTGCTGAGCAGAAAGCCAGATGCAGAGCTCTATGGGTGGGATCCTAGAACCCTGGGATCATGACCTGAGCTGAAGGCAGAGGCTTTAACCCACTGAGCCACCCTGGAGCCCCCTAGCTACTTACTTTAAAAATGTGTCTCTACGTGATACTGTATGTGGAAACCCAAAAGACTCCACCCCCAAATTACTAGAACTCATACAGCAATTCAGTAATGTGGCAGGATATAAAATCAATGCACAAAAATCAGTAGCTTTCCTATACTAACAATGTAACTATAGAAAGAGAAATTAGGGAATCGATTCCATTCTCAATAGCACCAAAAACCTTAAGATACTTTGGAATAAATTATCTATACTCTAGAAACTATAGAACATTGATGAAATAAATTGAAGAAGACACAAAAAGATGGAAAAGAATTCCATGCTCATAGATCAGAAGAATATACATTGTTAAAATGTCTATGCTGCATAGAACAATTTATACTTTCAGCGCCATCCTGATCAAAATAACAATGACATATTTCAAAGTGCTGGAACAAACACTCCTGAAATTTGTATGGAACCAGAAAGGCTCTGAATTGCCAAGGAAATTTTGAAAAAGAAAAACAAAGCTGGGGGCATGATGTTGCCTGGATTTCAAGCTATATTACAAAGCTGTGATCACCAAAACAGCACAGTACTGTTGCAAAAACAGACACATAGATCAATGGAATGGAATAGAGAGCCCAGATATGGACCCTCAACTCTATGGCCAAAGAATCTTCAACAAAGCAGGAAAAAATATCCAATGGGAAAAAGACAGTCTTTTCAATAAATGGTGCTAGGAAAATTGGACAGCTATATACAGAAGAATGAAACTTGACCACTCTCTTATACCATACACAAAGATAAACTCTAAATGGATGAAATACCTCAGTGTGAGACAGGAATCCATCAAAATCCTAGAGAAGAACATAGGCGGTAACATTTTTTACATTGGCCACAGCAACTTCTTTCTTTTTTTTTTTTTTTTTTAAAGATTTTATTTATTTATTTGACAGAGAGAGATCACAAGTAGGCAGAGAGGCAGGCAGACAGAGAGAGGAGGAAGCAGGCTCCCTGCTGAGCAGAGAGCCCGATGTGGGACTCGATCCCAGGACCCTGAGATCATGACCTGAGCCGAAGGCAGCGGCTTAACCCACTGAGCCACCCAGGCGCCCAGCAACTTCTTTCAAGACGCATCTCCAAAGGCAAGGGAAACAAAAGCAAAAATGAACTTCTGGGGCTTCATCAAGATCAAAATCTTCTGCACAGTAAAGGGAGCAGTCAACAAAACAAAGAGACAACCCATGGAATGGGAGAAGATATTTGCAAATGACACTACAGATAAAGGGCTAGTATCCAAGATCATAAAGGACTTCTCGAACTCAACACCCAAAAAACAAATAAGCCAAAAATGGGCAGAAGACGTGAACAGACACTTCTCCAAAGAAGACATCTGAATGGCTAACAGACACAGGAAAAAAGATTCAACAACATCAGCCATCAGGGAAACTCAAATCACAATGACACTGAGATAGCACCTTACACCAGTTAGAATGGCAAAAATGGACAAGGCAGGAAACAAATGTTGGAAAGAATGTGAAGAAAGGGGAACTATTTTACACTATTGTTGGGAATGCAAATTGTTACATCCACTTTGGAAAACTATATGGAGGTTCTTCAAAAAGTTAAAAATAGACCTACCCTATGACCCAGCAATTGCACTACTGAGTATTTACCCCAAAGATGCAGACAGAGTGAAAAGAAGAGCCAATGTTCATAGCAACAAGAGCCAAACTGTAGAAAGAGCCAAGATATCCTTCAACAGATGAATGAATAAAGAAGATGTGGTCCATATATACAATGGAATATCACTCAGCCATCAGAGAGGATGAATACTTGATATTTGTGTCAACATGGATAGAACTGGAAGGGATTATGCTAAGTGAAATAAATCAAGCAGAGAAAGACAATGATCATATGGTTTCACTTATATATGGCACGTAAGGAATAACATGAAGGACATTAGGAGAAGGATGGGGAAAATGAAGGGGGGTGGGGAATCAGAGGTGGAGACGAACCATGACAGACCATGGACTCCGAGAAACAAACCAAGGGTTTTATCCCCAGGAGTACAGGTCTGAGAATCACCAGGTTTACACACTTCACCGCACTCACCATAGCACATACCCTCCCCTGTTTCCATAACCCCACCCCCCTCTCCCAAATCTCCTCCCCCCAGCAACCCTCAGTTTGTTTTGTGAGATTAAGAGTCCCTTATGGTTTGTCTCCCTCCCAATCCCATCTTGTTTCATTCATTCTTCTCCTACCCCCTTAACCCCCATGTTGCATCTCCACTTCCTCATATCAGGGAGATCATATGATAGTTGTCTTTCTCCGATTGACTTATTTCGCTAAGCATGATACCCTCTAGTTCCACCCACGTCATCGCAAATGGCAAGATTTCATTTCTTTTGATGGCTGCATAGTATTCCATTGTGTATATATACCACATCTTCTTTATCCATTCATCTGTTTATGGACATCTAGGTTATTTCCATAGTTTGGCTATTGTAGATATTGCTGCTATAAACATTCGGGTGCATGTGCCCCTTTGGATCACTACATTTGTATCTTTAGGGTAAATACCCAGTAGTGCAATTGCTGGGTCATAGGGTAGCTCTATTTTCAAGATTTTGAGGAACCTCCAAGCTGTTTTTCAGAGTGGTTGCACCAGCTTGCTGGCACAAAACAGACAAACAGATCAATGGAACAGAATAGAGAGCCCAGAAATAGACCCTCAACTCTATGGTCAACTAATCTTTGACAAAGCAGGGAAGAATGTCCAATGGAAAAAAGACAGTCTCTTCAATAAATGGTGTTGGGAAAATTGGACAGCCACATGCAGAAAAATGAAATTGGACCATTTCCTTACACCACACACGAAAATAGACTCAAAATGGATAAAGGACCTCAATGTGAGAAAGGAATCCATCAAAATCCTTGAAGAGAACACAGGCAGCAACCTCTTCGACCTCTGCCGCAGCAACATCTTCCTAGGAACATCACCAAAGGCAAAGGAAGCAAGGACAAAAATGAACTATTGGGATTTCATCAAGATCAAAAGATTCTGCACAGCAAAGGAAACAGTTAACAAAACCAAAGACAACTGACAGAATGGGAGAAGATATTTGCAAATGACATATCAGATAAAGGGCTGGTGTCCAAAATCTATAAAGAACTTAGCAAACTCAACACCCAAAGAACAAATAATCCAATCAAGAAATGGGCAGAAGACATGAACAGACATATCTACAAAGAAGACATCCAGATGGCCAACAGACACATGAAAAAGTGCTCCACATCACTCGGCATCAGGGAAATACAAATCAAAACCACAATGAGATATCACCTCACACCAGTAAGAATGGCTAAAATTAACAAGTCAGGAAATGACAGATGCTGATGAGGATGTGGAGAAAGGGGAACCCTCCTACACTATTGGTGGGAATGCATCTATCCCTTTTAAAGACAATTTATAGAAAAGCTATTATGCCTTATTATTGCATTATTTGCAAGAAGTTATATCTATATCCTAATGTAAATTCATAGTATGATTCTATTAATTTGTTACTTTCCAAAACATGGTTTTTCCTTAAAAGTAAAGAATTTGTACCTAAATTTTGGTGTCTTTTATAAATACTCACTAAAAGATATATGTGTGTAGGCATGCCTGGGTGGCTCAATCAGTTCAGCATCTGACTCATGATTTCGGCTCAGGTCATGATCTCAGGATTGTGAGATTGAGCCCTGTCTCAGGTCTGCACTCAGCACAGTCTGCTGCAGAGTCTCTCTCCTGTTCCCTTTGCTCCTCTCCCCACTCACTTACTCATTCATTCTGTCAATCAAATCAACAAAATAAAAATCTTTAAAAAAAGATATATGTGTTTAAATATCACCTCTTAAGTTCCTTGCAAGTATCAGAAAATGACATTTCTGAACATTGTATTCCATCTCTTCACTGATGATCTCAAATTTTTATCTCTGAACTGAGTTACTCTCCTAAGCTCCACATTCACATATCCAACTTCTTATTTGATACCTTTTTCTGGAGCTCTGATAGGTATTTCAAACTTAATGTTTCCAATAGAAATACAGACTCTCTAGTCTCTCTGTCTCAATCCCAGCTCTAATTTTCTCTAAGCCATTAACAACAATTATGTCAATTGCTAATCAAAAGAAGAAAAAGACATCAAGAAGTCATTCTCAGCTATTTTCTTTTTCTTTTTCTTGCATGCAACACGTCAAAGAGCTCCATCCCCCACTTCTAAAATAACTATTTCAAATCTGACCACTTCTCTTTATTTACCTTGCCATAACTTGCCCAAACAACCCTAATTTCTTGCCCCAATTTCTTTTTTTTTTTAAGATTTTATTTATTTATTTTATTTACTTACAGACAGAGATCACAAGTAAGCAGAGAGGCAGGCAGAGAGAGAGGAGGAAGCAGGCTCTCCGCTGAGCAGAGAGCGCAAAGCGGGGCTCAATCCCAGGACCCTGAACAGAAGGCAGAGGCTTTAACCCACTGAGCCACCCAGGCACCCCTAACCCCAATTTCTACAGCAACTTCCTGTTACTGTTCTGCTTAAAACCTTCTGAAGGCTTCACACTGTACACGAAAGTTCGTTTTTAAAAGTATGTATACCAAGTAAGTACACAGTGTCAAAGAATGCTAGCAACTCCCCAGCATCCTGGTTTCTTCTCTTCTTGAACATGTAGCTAAACTACATTCCACACCTCCCTTGTGGAAGCAGGCTGCATTTGGACCATGGAATGTAGGCAGAGGTGACTGTCACTCCCAGGCTACCCCCACCACCGCCACCAAATTTCCCCTGTGGCATCCTCTAGTATCTCTTCCTATTATGTGGCAAAGTTGGAAGCTCTATGTTAAAGATGGTATTCCCACAAGATGAAACGAGGATGGCTTCCTCCATCTCCATGGAGCGAACCACGTACCCCAGGCAATTCTTACTGAATGTGATCTGTATAAGGAATAAATCTTGGCTTTATGAAGCCACAGTTTTAGTCACCACCTGATTTGGGTCCTGTTCATCTCTTCAACCTCATATTGTTTTTTGTTTTTAGTTAACACTCTCTCCTTTCTTACTTCGCACCCATTTCTTTGGAATTCTTTCTACCCATGAATTCAGACAAATCAAAATATTTGCACTTGCTATCTTTCTGCTTGGATCGATCTCTCCTTCAGGTCAACACATGACCACTTCCCTCTCTTCAATGAGATTATCGACTCAAATGCTATTTTTTCAAAGAGGCCTTCCCTGACTACCCATCTGAAACAGCCCCGCTTTCTATATTATGCTAATACGTCTTTGTCTTAGCAATTGTTAGTACCTGAAATTATCATATTGTGTTCAATTTTTGCTCCTTTCTTCCTAGAATGTCAGGCAAGAGGAGGGATTCTTCATATTCACTGTTATGGCACCAAAATAATGCTTGGCCCCATAGTAGGTGCTCAATAAATACTTGTTAACTGATTGACTATGACACATAGGTATGTCATTTGAAGATAGGAGCTGTATCCTACAGCTGAAATGTATATAAAGCATAAATCTCACAATATCTCTAATGTAATGTTTTATTTAATTTTGTGCAAATAAGGTAACAATGGAAAGGTATAGGATTTGGAGGCAAAAATATCCAATTCAAGTTTTGAACCTGTTGTGTTATCCTAAGAACTCATTCTTTCTCAGGCTTTGTCCCCACTATTTACCCAGTGGAAATGTGATAATATATGCTTTATTCTGATGGCAATCTCATGAGATATCATGTTTGTGAGTAAGCAGTACAAACTATATAGAGTTCATATAGTATAAGCGTTAAGACCGTGAATGTGTTTTTAAACACATATAAAGTGCTTTGTGTGTAGATATCTTGTATGTTTAAATGCTTTCTGGGTAAGCAATGCTGATAAGTGATGTGTATGTTAATTAGAAAAATTATTACTTATTATTAAAATGTGAAGTTCTCTGAGGTACATGATACTTTTAGTCATCAGTTCCTTGGGACTTCAAAATAAAAAGGTGTTCTGGTTTTTTTTTCCCCCATTCCACATGAGTTCTGTAGCTCAAATTTTTCTTTAGCATGCTGTTGTTTTCTGTCTGGTGAGGGTGAATTGAATGTCAATATATGAGTGAAAACCTGAATTTTTGTTCTCACAGAAATGTAAAGTTTCCCTTCAGTGGTTCTGTTGAGCATTACTTGGAAAGTCCTATTCTCAGATCACCCTTCATTGGCCTAAAATCTTCCTAAACTCTCCAAACTGGGAATAAACAGTAATTTGGCAACAAATATTTATTGTTCATAAGCAAATCTTACAATCGGACTATTATCTGTGTGTGCTTTCCCCAGAAAACAACATGTATTACCGCAAACAGAACATGTAATTATAAAATTCCTGTGAGAAATGCTGTTCAAGAAGTTAGGGCCGGATGCTGTTTGATATTGCCACTGGAAAAAGCAACACTTGTCCCTAGAAACTGCCCCAGTGAGGAGGGGAGTTAGAATTGGTTGTCATCCCTATTCCCAATTCTTCTCGAGAGTATATAATAAAATGATCAGAATAAATCCTGCCTTTGAAGTCCCTATTCCACCTTCCAGTGAAACTGTAGGTTGCAGACAGTCTCCTCTGTGTCTGCCTCCAAGACCAAGGAGGCCAGCTTAAGGTGGAGACTGGGGAAGGTCTTAGATTGCTCAGGATTTTCCTTTTTCAGCAAAGGCCAAAATGCAATGTGAGATATATCATAATTGATTTTTTTTTTTAAAGCATTGCTTTCCGGGGAAGGAGTAAAGGGAAGAATAGAATGTTCCTTTGACTTTCTTTTGATCTCGTGATGTGCTGAAACATCCGTCTTATTACTTATTAAAAAGACAATCAAAATAGGCCTAATCCTGAGAAGAAATCATTTCTGATTTTGACAAAGGCCCTAAACAAAGTTGTTTTTAAATGCCATTACGCAAGTTTTCACAAAGCATGTGTTAGCAGCTTTGTCCTATTCTGTATTACTGGCAAAAGAAAATTTTCTTGATTTTGTTAATGAAATCTACAAATCAAGAACATTTGAATAGAGACCTAGGGGAGCGCTTCTATTAATGTTTTATGATACTTATTTAAAAGAACATAAAGGAACCTGAGAGATTTTGTGTCAGGATGGAATTGAAATGCATTATTGCTTACCAATGAGAATATACAGGAGTTTCTTCATAAATTGGATTCCAGCTAACCTAATACTCTGTTATAAAAGGGCTTTTACCTTATGGATGTGTATTATTAGCAAACTTTATGGTGCTAAGTATATTGCATTTATATGTCTAGTGGGGCCTGATCCAGCTTTTGAAAATTGTGCTTAATTAAACACTTGTGCCTCATTGAACATGCTTACTCTGGAGCAAGGAAGGTAATGTTATCACATGAGCCAATATTGTGGGTGTGATATGGGTTAGGTACCAGTGTTTGCTTATCCCTCCTTTTGCAGAAAGAAACTGCACAGTGGCTAACCTTTTTCTTTTCTTCCACACTGGACAGATCTTGTTGTATTAAAAACCTACTGTTTTTCAGGAAAACAAACAAACAAACAAAAAACAAAATTCCAAGTGGTCCCGAACCACAGCTCTTAGGATAAATTCCATAGACATTTTAGAAAATGTAAATGCACAGTCAGCAACTTTAGATGGTCTAGTAAGTGTAAAATGAAGTGGAAGTGAAAACTTACCCTCCCATTCTCATTCATGTCCCAAACCTGAAGTTTGCCACTTTTGGAACTGTCTTGGTATATATATATATTCACAAAAACATTGTGTACCTGAATACATCCTTATACACCAATAGGAAAATACGCTTTAGGAATTGATCGTGAAAGGCAAGATGCTATCACAGTGTGATAAACCAGACTTTTTAAATTTAATTTTAATTAAATTTAAATTTAGTTCATCCTGGAGAGCTTTTCTTAGCAATGAATACAACTCTACTCAGTCTTTTCAGTCAACGTGTACTAATTCCATCATGTGGATGGACCAGAATTTATTCAACCACTCTCTTATTAATGAATATTTAGATTTTTTTTCTTTTGCCAGGGCAAATAATGCTGTGAGATACACAAGCATATATCTTTCAGTGAGTATTATAGAGAATAAATTCTCAGAAGTTGAATTGCTGGGTTGAAGGGCAGGTACATTTGAAATTTTGGTGACTTTGCCCAATTCCACAATAAAAGGTTGTATGTGGTTTACAATTCCATGAGTCATAAGTTAGAGTGACTCTTCCCATAATTTTTTCAGAACTGGCTTTTAACTAGTCTTTTAGTTTCTGCTTAAGGGTTTGGATGAGTGTAAACTGCTGAGTAAAATATTTGCAAAGTAAATTAATAGGAAGGTACTCCTTCATATAACCATAGAGGATTTGAAAGCTGAGCTTAAGAGTTTGTCTCTTGGTCATTCAAAAACAGTAGATGCCTACCAACCCAAGGTAGCCTGTCTGGCACTGTATCCTGCTTGCTTTCTTGGGAACATGGAAAGACACTTAAATGTGTCTTTAGTTAGTCTTGGAAGAAAATTTTCTTGATGTCTGCTGTGATTTTGAAACTATTTTCTAGCCAACTCATTTTTATTCATGTATTACTTCTCTGAAACTTTTGCTGCAAATGAATTTGGTTATTATAAGTATTAATGCTTGATATATTTTCTAGTCTTGTCTTGATGAAAGGTTTAGCAAAATAATAGGGATCTTTATACCAACAACTACAAAATAAAGAGTTTTACAAAAGTTTATTTTACTACGTGACTTTATATTATCATTTCAGGCTAGGCATAAAATCTTTCCTTCAAAACTGGATGGTCGTTTAATTGTTCTGTTAGCCACACCTACTTCAGTGGAGGAATCTGGTCCTGGTTGGTTGGTTGGTCTTAATGTGGTTCCTCATCTCAGGTAGGTTTTCTTTGTTATCATTATTATTATTTTTGTTTCGATATATTTGTTGTTGTTTGATTGTTGGAAAAAGATCAGCAAACTTTTTCTTTTCAAAGGTTCTCTCTGAATCCTGGGAACTAGCAGAGTATTAAGCAATTTCTCCTTAAGCCAAAATGAGTTTCAGGGTTCCTTTTATCTCTAAAAATGGTGATATTATGAAAAGTTTCATTTTGGATTTTCTGTCTACTTGGGGAGGACCGCTTTCATGAAAAGCATTTGCATTTCAATCACTTAGAGGGTTGGTCTGTGAGGACAACCTTTTGTCCATGGTTAATTTTAGTGGGTTCTTTCATTTGCTGTTATCTACACTGGCATTTCCACTTGGCTGACTTCTGTCTCTTCTCTCATCTGGGCTTTCATTAGGCCTGGTTGACCTGAATTGGCTCTGTTCACTGTCTTTTATTTCACATGTGCTCCTGTGACTCCCTCTGTCAGGTGGTCTTGGCGGTGGGCATTCATTTCGTTCTTGGCAGAGTTCCCCGTGTGGAGTTGTGGTGCATGCTTGTGTCTTGTGATGACAATGCCCAGTCTCTTCCTTTATCTCTACACCTACCCTTCAGCCAACCTTCACTGCAGTCCAACATCTTTTATTTAGTGGTAACTGGGTCATTTTATAGCAGGAACTGCCTTTTCAAAATTTAGTTCTGAGAGTCAACTCTAGCATTGAAAAAGATAAAATAAGATAAAGCCTCAGCTGGTTAAATTTCCATATTTTCTGGTATCTTTTGCCTACATTGTTAGACGTAGTCTTTGACAAAATAAAATGAAGCTACAAAATAACTTTATTCTTCCCGGGGATAATATTTCTTCTAAATACCAGATATCTGGGTTTTTTCCGCCAGTTTTAGTGATGCATAATTGACAAATAAGAATTGTGTAAATTTAAGGTGTACAATTTGATGTTTTCATATATGTATACATTGTGAAATGGTCACCAGAATCAAGCTAATTAACATATCCTTCATCTCACACAGAATTAAATCAATCTTTCTTTCTTTCTTTCTTTCCTTATTTTTGTGGTGACAACACTGAAAATCTACTTTTTTAGCAAATTTCAGTTATACAATACAGCATCAACTCTAGTCCCCATCTCTGGAACTTATTCATCCTGGATAACTGAAATTTTGTGCCCTTTGACCAACATCTATTTCTCCCTTCTGCCCCTGGCAATGATTGTTCTACTCTCTACTTTTATGAATTGGAGATTAGATTCTACATATAAGGGAGATCAGGCAGTGTCTGTCTTTTTGTGTCTGGCTTATTTCACTTAACTTAATGTACTCTGGGCTCAACCATGTTGTCACAAATGCCAGGATTTCCCTCTTTTTACATGGCTGAATAATATTCCACGATGTGCATGTAGGTTTATATCGCATTTTAAAAATGCACTTATTTGGGGTGTGTGGGTGGCTCAGTGGATTAAGCCTCTGCCTTCAGCTCAGGTCATGATCTCAGGACCCTGGGATGGAGCCTTGCATAGGGCTCTCTGCTCAGCAGGGAGCCTGCTTTCTCCTCTCTCTCTGCCTGCCTCTCTGCCTGCTTGTGATCTCTCTCTCTCTCTGTGTCAAATAAATAAATAAAATCTTTAAAAAATAAATAAAATGCACTTATCTGTTAATGAACTTTTAGTTTGTTTCCGTATCTTGGCTATTGTGAATAATGCTGCAAATGGGAGTGGTGATATCTCTCAGAGATATTGGTTTTATTTGTTTTTTTAAGATATATACCCAGAAGTAGAATTGCTGGGTCATACAGTAGCTGTATTTTTAATTTTGGGGAATCTTCCACTTGCTTTTTATAATTGTTATACCAATTTACATTCCCACCAATAATATGCAGGGGTTTCTTTTTCTCTGTATCCTGGTCAACTCTTGGTATCTTTTGTCTTTTTGATAACAGCCATTCTAACATGTGTGCAGTGTTACCTCACTGTGGTTTTCATTTGTGTTTTTCTGATGATTAGTAATGTTTAGTACCTTTTCATATATCTGTTAGCCATTATCATGTCTTCTTGGGAGAGATGTCTATTCAGGTCTTTTGTCCATTTTAAATCATTTAAATCCATTTTGTCATTTTAAGTCATTTTAAATGAGGAGATATATATATATATATATATATATATATATATATATATGTATGTGTGTATATACACATATACATATATATATACACACATACATATGTATATACTTATACATATACACATATACACATACACATATGTATATACACACATACATACATATATATATATATATATATAATATAGCTATTGAGTTGTATGAGTTCCTTATATATTTTGGATATTACCCTTTATTATAAGCTATATGGTTTGCAAATATTTTCTCCCATTCTATATATTGGCTTTTGACTGTGTTGATTGTTTTCTTTGTTGTACAAAAGTTTTTTAGTTTGAAGCAATTCCCCTTAATTATTATTTTTTGTTGTTATTGTGTGTGCCTTTGATGTTATATCCAAGAAATCATTGCCAAGACAAATGTTAAGAAATTTTTTCCCTACATTTTCTTCTAGACGTTTTATAGTTTCAGGTCTTATGTTTAAGTACTTAATGCATTTTAAGTTGATTTTTTTTTTTTTTAAGATTTTATTTATTTAGTTGACAGAGAGACAACAAGAGAGGGAACACAAGCAGGGGAGTCGGAGAGGGAGAAGCAGGCCTCCTGCCAAGCAGGAAGCCCCAATCCCAGGACCCTGGGATCATGACCTGAGCCGAAGGCAGATATGCCTAATGACTGAGCCACTCAGAAACCCCTGATTTTTTAATATAGTGTGAGACAAGAGTCCAATTCATTTTTCTGTGTATGGATATTCAGTTTTCCCAAAACCATTTATTGAGGAGACTCAACTTTCCCCATTGTGTTTTCTTGGCACCCTTGTCAAAGATAAGTTGACCTTAATTGCATGTCTGTCTTTCTTTCTTTCTTTTTTAAGATTTTATTTATTTGACAGAGAGACACAGCAAGAGAGGGAACACAAGCAGGGGGAATCGGAGAGGGAGAAACAGGCTTCCCACTGAGCAGGGAGCCTGATGTGGGGCTCAAACCCAGGACCCTGGGATCATGACCTGAGCTAAAGGCAGACTCTTAATGACTGAGCCACCCAGGGCCCCCTGTAGATTTATTTCTGAGCTCTCTACTTTGTTCTGTTGGTCTATATGTCTTTCTTTATGCCACTATCCTACTGTTGATTTCTGTAGCTTTGTAATATATTTTGAAACTAGGAAATGTGATGCCTTCAACTTTTTAAAATTCTTGCTCAAAATTGCTCTGGCTATAAGGAGTCTTTTATGTTTTCATATGAATTTTAAGGTTGTTTTTTCTATTTCTGAAAAGGATGCTATTGGGATTTTGATAGGAATTGCACTGAATCTGTAGATCATTTTGGATACTATGGACATCTTAGTGATATTAATTTTTGCAGTCCATAAATATGGGCTGTCTTTTCCTCTATCTATGTCTTCCTTAATTTCCTTCATCAGTGTGAAGTTTCCAGTGTGAACAACTTTTACCTCTTTGGTTATTTCCTAAGTATTTTGTTCTTTTTGTTACTATTATGAGTGGGATTTTTAAAAATACTCTTTTGGATATTTTGTTCTTAGTATATAGAAAGGCCACTGATTTTTGTTTGTTGATTTATATCCTGCAACCTTACTGAATGAGTTTTAGTTCTAACAGTTTCCTTTCTTTTTTTTTCTTTTCTTTTTTTTTTTTATTGTTGTTGAGTCTTTTGGGTTTTGCATGTATATAATCATGTCATCCACCAACAGAAGTAATTTTACTTTTTCCCTTCTGATTTGAATGGATTTTATTTCTTTTTCTTCTCTAAATAGTCTGAGAAGGATTTCCAATATTTTGTTGAATAGAAATGGTGACGCGGGTATCCTTAACTTGTGCTAGATCAGAGAGGAAAAACTTTCAATGTTCCATATTGATTATGATGGTAACTGTAGATTTTCATCTAGGGTTCTCATTGTGCTGAGATAAATTTCTTCTTTACCTTTTTTGTTGAGAGTTTTGTTTTTTGGTTTTTTAAATCATGAATGGATGTCAAATGCTTTTGAAGGCAAAAGAGGTAGGGATCTCCAGAAAAAGAAAAAGAAGTCACTTTAGGCCCCCAGCTGTTTTCTGTTTTCCACACCTTACTGGCTCTTTTTGCTCTACAGTACTTCTTGCGGAACTTCCCTGGTGGTGTCAGAATTACAAAGAAATACAAAAATTTGAACAGTAAAGGATTTTAAGGGAACAAAGGGAATACAAAAACTAACAGTCTCTACCAAGCCAGGAAACAGCCTTGCAATAAAATTAGTGGTAAAACTCCCAGTGCCGTTTCAAAAGTAAGCAAAGCGCTGCATTCCTCACCTGAGATAAGGAGCCCCAGACCTCATTCCGTTCACACTGGCTCGCTCTCAGGTCAGTCCGTAGCCCCTTCTCCTTGTCCCACTGTAAACATCTGCCTCATTGTAATGTTAAAAACTCTGCCCAAGGAGGAGCACAAACTTGATTAACATAACATAGGATGCCTGCAGGAGCTTGTTAGTGTTCTCTGCAACCTTCTGTCTGCTTTTACGTTCCATGACAAAACTCTCTCTGTATTGCATCGAGCACTGGGTGTTATAGGCAAACAATGAATCGTGGAACACTACATGAAAAACTCAAGATGTACTCTATGGGGACTAACATAACATAATTTAAAAAACACACACAAAAAAACAAAAACAAAACTCCCTGTTCTGAATATTCATCCTAACCCTAAATAAAAGCAACCCACTCACCCCGACTTAGGGAGTCAAAGCTCTGGAAATTATTCCCCATAATTTGCTGCAAATAAAGTTTCCTTTGTGTGACAACTCCACTTGGTATAGTCTCTATAACTCATTATGTTAATGTGGTGTATGACACTGATTGATTTGCATGTATGTGTTCAATCATTTTTTCATCCCAGGGATAAATCCCACTTGGCTGGTGGTTTACGATTCTTTCAAAGTACTGTTGATCAGATTTCTGTTTTTAAACATTTATTTTAATTCTATACTGGGATCTCTTTATAGACCTTTGCATCTCTGTATGTCCGTCTGTCTGTCATCTATCATCTATCTCAGTTTAACCTAAGAGGATTCTGGCTTCAATCTTATTCTAAACTGTTTGTTTACTGAAACTCCAAAAAGATGCTTTTAAATCTCTTTATAAAGTAATTTTGTTTTATTTGAGTTTTGAGTATCAGGCTTGTCACTTAGAGATTACTGACCTTGAATAGACACTTAACCCTGGGTTCTCCATTTCCTTATTCATAAAATGGAAATGATGATCCTTAAGTGCTTTTGAAAATAGCAAGTGAAATAATATATATGGAAGTGCTTTATAAATAGAAGTACGAAGCTTGCAAATAGGGAAGCATTCACCTGTGTACATTCTTTAGTCTTCTAAGCCTTTCTATTGTGTTAGACTTTCACCCAGGGAAAAATGACTAGCTGTTGAGACATGTTAAACCAGAGACTGACGTAATTAGACCTGTGCTTTTGAAAGGTCACTCGGGCTGCAGCCTGAGAAAGGCGTAGGTGGCAGTGGGAGTGGTGGCAGACAGAGTGAGGAGATCCTGTAGGAGGCTGTTTGATGGATCACACAGGGGGATCATGACATTCTGTATTTGGCAGCAAAGACCAATGGAAGTGTCAGCTTTGCAAAAGTCTGAGGAGGTGGAATTAACCAGATAGGAAGAAGAAGAGTTATAAACAACATACAGGCTTTTGGCTTGATTAGCTAGTGGGAACTTTATAGCTTTTGCCTGGGGTGGGAAACACAGGACAGTTTTTGTTAGCAGGATTTTTCTGCTTTGCATGAAGATAGGAACCACAGAATGAGGATCACATTTGTGGGAGCAGTTATTGGTTTATTTTTGTACAAGCAGAGACTGAGACATTGAAATGGATAAATGTCATTGCAATTGCATAACTTTTCTGAAACTTGGGAGGGACACTGAACTACTGGTAGTAATTGTGGCCATAAGAATAAATGACATTGGGGTGCCTGGTGGCTTAGTGGGTTAAAGTCTCTGCCTTCTGCTCAGGTCATGATCCCATGGTCCAGAGCTGGGATGGAGCCCTGCATCGGGAAATCTCTGCTCAGTGGGGAGCCTGCTCTCCCTGCCTACTTGTGATTTCTCTCCCCACTTCTCCCCCACCTCTGCCTGCCTCTCTGCCTACTTGTGATTTCTCTCTCTGTCGAATAAATGAATAAAATCTTAAAAAAAAAAAAAAAAGAATAAATGAGATTGTTTAGGGAGACAGTTTGTAGCCCAGAAGAGGACAAGGTCTAAGACTATGGACATTTAACCCATCAACAGAAGAGGTCCACCCCTGCCTATCCCATCAGAGAAAAAGTAGCTAAGATCATCAGGAAAGCATGGCACTTACCTACATCAAGAAATAATGGAGTTTCATGTAAGATACCAGACATATGAGCATGTTAAAATTTTCTTAGGGTGAATGACAAAAGAGAAAAGTTATCATAGGAAAAAGAGAGAGGGGATAAACAGAAAGAGGCCCCCAAAGAGGCAGCTGTGGATGGATCCAGAGCACTGGGGGAGGGAGCCATTACTCATAGGAAGTTAATTTATGAGAAGGAATAGGAAATAGAGTAGGCACAGATACAGAGAATTGAGGTAGTTTCCATCTGCTTGCTTCTGTTGTTCTCTGTAGAGGAGGAAGTCAGGCCATTTATTGAATGATGACAGATTTGGTGGGGTTTGAGGGTAACAGAGAGTGAATGAAAAAGCTGAAGAAGGAAACATGAAGACACCTGGCTGCAAGTGGCCTTGTCTGCTTGGAGACCTCCAGTGTGTCACGAGACCAGTGTGCCTGTTTGTATCATTTTGCTTCAAATCCTACCTGTGTGTGTGCAGGCACAGGGAAGATGAGAAGTTGGCTGGATCATGTATTGGCATTTAGTTCCAAAAGACTTTCGGAAGGAAAACAGAAAACAAGCATTACAGATGATGGCAAGAGAGTTACTGATGTGATTAAGTGTGATGTCTGGGAATAATGGAGAAGGAAGTCAAGGCTGAAGATAAGAGACCTCCATTGAAAGGATGGAGGGCCAGTGGTCTCAGTAAGTCAAGAGAACAGATGCTGTGCAAGTTAACCTTGTGAGAGATCTTGGAGGAAAGAAGGTTGTGGTCAGAGAGATCAATATTTGGTCTTAGGTGGTTTGGGGTGGATCAGTGGCTCGTAAGAAAACCTGGACCAAGAAGGAGGTCCAGTATGTGGCTGTTGGAGTGAAGATGAATGGATGTCACTGGAAATGAGGATGTTAAAAACCGATGGGATTAATGGGATGCATGAGAAATTTTTTTCTTGTGGAAGCCACAAAGACTGATGGCCATGCTTGGGACATATGGGATGACTGTGATCTCAACCCTAAAGTTTTATTGTAGAAGAGAGAGTTGCCAGGTAGTTAAATGATGCACAGAATTGGGGAGAGAAATGATAATCCAAAGTGAGGAACCCAAAGTGGGCAGTCTGGGGTCAAATTTGGACCATAAATTTCTTTTATTTGGTTCATATTATGTTTTTAAAATTTAGTTAATTTGCTGCCATTTAAAGATGTGAATTTTCATGCACTGTGTTGGGTCAGCGGCTCCGGGAATGCAGGAGGAACAATAGAAATGACCACTGGGGCCACCATCTTCTAGCTCCCTACCCCCCCCCACCTTTCCTTAACCCTTGACTCTCCCGCCAAAAGGATGTATGCCCAGGTCATGTCTCCATAGGTAACCTGATACCTATTCAGGAAACAGAAGTATCAGAACCCCCCACCCCATACCCTCTGATCACCAGATACCCTATCATATTTGGATGTGAGCCCATGCCCTGCCTTGGCCCTATAAAAAAGCCCCCGCAGACCCCCTCCTAGTGCGACTTCCCCCACTCCCCTTTCCAGAGTCGAGGAACCTCGCCCGAGGGTGCCCACCTCCTCCCCGCCTCCTCCCCGCGTGAGTTTCCTGGCTCCCCTTCTCCTGAGCCCTGAAACTTCCCCAGAGTGCCTTTAAAAAATCTTGCCTTGTGCCTACCTTGCCTGGTGTCATGTTTACCTGGCCTGCGAAACCATACACACAGGTACACACATGCATATGTACATACAGGCACACATGTATATACAATATATTTCCAGCTTTGTTTATAAGTTAAAATAATCTGGAAACAACAGCATACATTTTCCTAAACAAGAACTGTATGAGGTAGGTGCTTAGCAAAAATGTGAATCAATAACAATTTGGCATTTAAAGACTGGTTCCTCCACCTTGCTCTCCCTTTGTCAGTAGGCATATATATTAAGCTTAATAAAATACAAAGAAATAACATAGATTTTTTAAAAATATTTTATTTATTTATTTGACAGAAAGAGAGAGAGCGAGATCACAAGTAGGCAGAGAGGCAGGCAGAGAGAGAGGGGAAACATGCTACCTCCTGAGCAGAGAGCCAGATGTGAGGCTTGATCCCAGGAACCTGAGACCACGACCTGAGCGAAAGGCAGATTTAACCCACTTAGCTACCCAGGCACCCCAGAAATTACATAGATTTGCAACAAGATATGAGGTGAGGTCTGCTAAAATATAGTGAAATTTTAAAGATATAACATTTAAATATTATTATATTCTATATATTAAATTTCATGATTTTAAAACAGATTATGGAGCTCATATCAAAGGTCTTGCTTCTTCTATTATGCCTTTGATAATATTAATCCAAAAGTGGTTTTGTGCTCTTAGCTAGGTAATTTACTCTTCTACTTTTTAAGTTTTTATGTAAATTCCATTTAGTTAACATACAGTGTTATATTTGTTTCTGGTGTACGAGACAGTGATTCAGCACTTCCATACATTGCCCAGGGCTCATTACTCTTCTATGTTTGAAAGGTCATAGACTTCTTAGCTCCTCCTGGCCTTGTTTCCTCTGGACAAAGAACTGCAAGAGTTGTTTGTTTTGTTTCTTCCAGATAGGCCCTCTTCCATCAAGAACTTTACTATAAAAAGAAATTTGGTATCTGACATAAGATTTAAAGATTCTACTTCTGTTCTTCTGACTTGTTTTCTTAGAAACATATGTTTCTGTACACTCTGAATTCCAAATTTAATCATTTTCTCTTTCAACACCTGAAAAATCTTGTTCATAACTTCCCACAAGGGAAGCATTAATTTATGCATAAAATTTAAAACATCATATATATTTATTTGAAAAGATGTTGTGATGGTTGTTTTTATGGGTCAGCTTGACTGGCCCACAGGGTGCCCAGACATTTGGTCAAATCTGGGTGTGTCTGTGAGGGTGTTTCTGGAGCAGATTATCATTGTAGCCAGAGTAATGCAGGTTGCCCTCCCTAATGTGGGAGAATCTCATCCTATCAATTGAAGGCCTGAATTGAGTAAAAAGGTGATCCTTCGTTGAATAAGGAGGAGCTCCTTCTGCCTGGAAGTAGAACTGGGAGATTGTTCTTTCCCTGGTTGCAAATTTGAGCTGAAAAATCGACCCTCGGGTCTGCAACCTGCTGACTTTTATTTTTTTTTAAGATTTTATTTATTTATTTGATAGACAGAGATTACAAGTAGTCAGAGAGGAGGCAGAGAGAGAGGAGGAAGCAGGCTCCTCTCTGAGCAGAGAGCCCCATTCGGGGCTCAATCCTAGGACCCTGGGATCATGACCCGAGCTGAAGGCAGAGGCTTCAACACTCTGAGCCACCCAGGTGCCCCTGCAACCTGCTGACTTTTAGATGAGAACTAACACCATTTACTCTCAGAGTTCCCAGACCTTTGGACTTGAACTAAAACTACACCATTGGTGCTCCTGGGTCTCCAGCTTGCCGATTGCTGATCTTAGGACTTCTCAGCTTCCCTACAATGGGAGCCAATTCCTTATAATAAATCCTTCTCTGTATTGTTGGTTTCATTTTTTTCTGGACAATCCTGACTAATACAGATGTCAAATGGAGTTAAGTAGTCTTCTAAAATTTGATTTTTTGTTTATTTGTTTTTGTTTTTTTGGAATGGAGAACAGGGGAAGGCAAGTATCTGTGCAGAGAGAGTCTGAACATAGCTGCTCTTTTGTGTTTTACAGAAACAGTTCTCAGGAGATGTCTTGAGTAGTCCACATTACATGGGATTGTAGAGTAAATATGTTTTAAATTTGAACTTTGACTTGCTCACTTGAAAATGTAGAGATAACTAACTTTTATATTCTAAGGTTTACCATTCTACTGATCTATTCAGTGTGCTTCCTTATAAATGATTGCTTCAGGTAAATGACTAGAAAATTATTCTGATAAAAAGCATACTTTATTTTTTCTAATCCATCAAATACTTATGTTTCTTCTTAGAATCATGACAAACATGAAATTCAATATTCAGGTTAAAGTGCTTCATTTCTTTTTGGATCAAATGTCCATAAAGCTCTGATGTCTTCCCTAAAAAGTTTTGTTAACCTTTTATGATCTGGTATTATTCTCAATACTTTCAATAAAGGCCTTGCAATATAACTTTTATTGGGAAATAAAGGTATTCATTGAGTAAGTAGATAGTCTGACAGATGAGATATCTGATAATAAGATCAGAGATTTAAGGGTCGGTCCTAAATATATGCTTTTTCCAGGCAATAGTACTATCATTCAATCTTTCAACCAGTCAAAATCTTTTTGTTCTTGAACTGCTTTACAAATTTCAACTCATATGAATTCTATCAGGATTTATTAGTACATTAAAGAGGTAAATTAGCTAATGATATCCCTATGACAAATTTAAAGGGGATCATGGCACTTTTGAGGACTTTAATTTTGTTTTATTTTTATTTCTGGCCCTGCAGAAAGTTATATCCTTTTGCTAATTGGTTAAAAAAAAAAAAAAAAAAAAGTGCAGGGATACAAAAACTATATGTTCAAAGAATTTTAAACAAATTAAAAAATAAAGATTTCACTTTGGCTCTGTTCCTTTTTTCTGTAACTGTGTTTTTGTTTTTAAATTGAGCTCTAATCATTAGCATTGAATGGCATATTCAATCCTGAAGTTTTACTTCAACATGTTTGTGTCTGAGTGTGCTCACACTTTGTGTAGCTCATTGCTGAATTGCTGATGGAGATTGTTTTTAGCTTTCAAAATCATGGTATGGCTTGTTGTTCCATTGGCCTTTTAACTTAGAAAAAAAATATTTTTTACTTCCCAGAAATACTCTGCAAATATTTCTATGGCTGCCAAATTACAGTTATTATGTGGTAGTAAGATACCTTGATTTGATATAGAAGGAGTGTTTTTAGCAAAACTGTTGCTAGGATGTGCAGGGCCTTAGGGTCATGGACTGAATTGTGGAAGACTGATATCGCAGACCCTTACCCCTGAAGCAAATAATACATCGTGTATTAATAAAAAAATAAATAAGTTTAAGAATGTAATTGTATGACGTAGTTTTCTATTGCAGTTGTAACAGATTACTAGAAATTTGGTGGATTAAACCATACAGATTTATTATTTTATAGTTTTCTAGGTCAGAAATATGACACAGCACAAAGTAGGCTAAAAGGAAGCTGTTGTGGGGCTGGTTCCTTTGAGAGACCTTAGGTTAGAATCCATTTCCTTGCCTTTTTTTTTTAAACCTTTTAGAGGCTGCCTGCATTCCTTGGATGGTGGTGTCTTTCTGCATCCTCAAAGATGACAACATTGTATCTCACTAACTGCTTTTCCTTAACTGCAACTCTCTCTAATTACAGTCTGGAAAGGTTATTTGCTCTTAAAGATCCATGTGAGGAGATTGGACCCTCTTGGATAATTCAGGACAATCTCTCCATTGAGGTCCTCAACCTAAATTACTTTGCACAATTTCTTTTGCCATACATGGTAACATATCTTCACAGGTTCTAGATGATTATGGTGTGGGCATGCTTGGGAGGCTACTAGTATTTTGCATACCACAACTGTTTTAACAACAAAATAGGCTGGCAGGATCTTTATGTTACTTAGAGTACTGCCCCTCTATTGACAGAAAAAATCATGTTCAAATCCTTGGATCATTCACGGGTAAAGAAATTTCAAAAAACACCCAGGCTATATGCTTACAGTTTCTTTAAGATGATTTAAAAAAATTTTTTTAAATATTTTATTTATTTATTTTGACAGGTAGAGATCACAAGTAGGCAGAGAGACAGGCAGATAGAGGGGGAAGCAGGCTCCCTGCTGAGCAGAGAGCCCAGTGTGGGGCTGGATCCCAGGACCCTGAGATCATGACCTGAGCCGAAAGCAGAGGCTTTAACCCACTGAGCCACCCAGGCACCCCGATTTTTTAAATTTTTATTTTTACGTAATCTCTACTTACAATATGGGGCTTGAACTTACGACCTCAAGGTCAAGAGTCACATGCTCTTCTGACTGAGCCAGTCAGGTATCCCCCCCACAACTTTTTTTTATTAAAAGATGTGAATATGTCACAAATGGATAATTTTGTTTCATTTTTAGTGCCCTGCAGTACAATTTAAATGATATAATATCAATAGTTATTACTGACAATTTTCTTTTCATTCTGTGAACTGGAAAATGCCAGTGTTGACATTTATTTAATATTTAGTTATGTGTACAGAAAAATTAGAGTCCTACATTTACCACAACCCCCAAAGCCAAAGGAAAATTTTAGCCTCTGACAAGCTAACTATTCATCACCTAAGGCATGTTGTTAATTTGAATTTGGGATCAAGGAAGAGAGTAATGATAGCCTCAAGTGCCTCAAAACCAGGGCTTCCTGGGTCTGGTTGATTGGAAATGTAGCTCAAAAAATGTGGGAATTTTTAGCTAAGAAATAAAAAAATGTCTTTCAGTGTCTTGAAAACACATAGAGAAAATGATCTGATGTCATGAATGTTGGTACTATGACGGGTTAGAATTAATAAAATGCCCTCGGCACTGGATTAGAAATCAAGATATTTTTATCTTGACACCATCACTAACGTGTGTAAATAAGGTGTTTCACCTGAGCCTGTTTCTTCCTATGGGTAAATGAGGAACTTGAGATAGATTATCTCCAAGGTCTTGTTCAGTTGTTAAATTTTATAATTCCCTATGTTAAAAAATAATTTGCCTTGGAATATACTTTACACTGATTACCATTTTCAAAAAATTAGTCTCAACTCAAAATTCATCCTTCTTTAAATCTAATGCTTGATATTCCCATTTGTGCCTTACCATATCAACTTGCACATATGTCTAGAGTAATAGTCATATCATTTAGTAGTCCGATTTATGGATATCACTGTCTTCCATTAGGTGATTCGTTTCTCTAGGGCAGCTACTCTGCTCATTATTCCTTATGTCCCTGGATATCAGTATAGGGTTTGTAATGTGGTAGGTCCTAAATAAATATTTTTTGGAATAAATGCATTAATGTACTATTTTTCAATGTATATTCTGCAAAAGGAATACTCTGCAAAAGATATACTTTTGCAGAGAGTCTGCAAAATGAATGCCATATTATAATGCATGTTGAATGTGACTTCTTGTTCTCTATACGAATATTTACAATTAACTAAGGGTTTGAGAAGTTCTGCAGAAGGGAAAATAATTTTGTACAAGCTGGAATTTTGCACACACTGGACTATGAAATCATTTAAAATAAAATCCATACAAGATTCTTTGTGAAGCAGTACATGGATTGATTAAGTATACAATGCTGATAAATATGATCTATGATTCTGAAGGAATTCCATATTCTTAAGAAATGTATTATATCAATTTTAAATGATTTCTGGCTACCTCATCTCAAAATGTTCTCTCCAGACATTATTACTATAGTTTCACAGGACTTCTCAAATAATTGCAAAGAATTTCCTACTCAGAGCCTTTGCACCAACCTTCCCATATTCGCAGGTTGCAAAAATTCATGTTCTCTCTTATAGAAACTTTTTAGTGTCCTTCATGAAATTTATCACTATTGGTGGTTTCATTAGACTCCATGACAACATTGGTCATATACATTTTGCTCACCATTTTTACCCGGCTCCTAGTCCATAATGTGAGCTTAATAATACTTTTTGAATGGAGAGAATAACCTAGTTGTTTATGCTACCAGTTCGAATAAACCATGCTGAATGATGAGCTTGTTGTTGTTTTTTTTTTTTTCCTAGCTTTATCGGGAATAATTGAGAAATAAAATTGTAAGATATTTAAAGTGTACAATGTGATAACTTGATATATGTATATGTTGTGAGAGGATTCCTCCCAACCAGTTGATACATTCATCACCTCACATACTTCCTTTTCTGTTTTTTTTTCCTGGTGGGAACACTTAAGTTCTAGTCTTTTAGTAAACTTCGATTATACAATACAGTGTTATCAATTATAGTCATCATGTTATGCATTAGATCCTCAGCCCTTATTTGTCTTATAACAGAAAATTTGTACCCTTTTTCAACCTTTCCCTTTTTCCTTCACCCCCAAACTTCTGTACTTTGTTTCTCCAAGTTTGACTTTTTTTTTTTTTTTAAAGATTCCTCATATATGTAATACCTTGTGGTATTTGTCTTTCTTTGGCTTGTTTTGCTAGCATGCTCCCCTCCAGTTTCATCCGTGTTGTTGCAAATGACAGAATTTCTTTCTTGGCTCTAAGGTTTAATAATATTTCATTATTTTATATAAATATAAATTATATATATATACATATATATGTACACACACACACACACACATATACACGTATATATCCATCCCATTGTCTTTATCCATTCATCTGTTGATGAACACTTAATTTGTTTCCTACCTTGGCTATTGTGAGTAACGCTGCTATGAACATGGGATTATAGATATCTCTTTAAGATAATGGTTTCATTTCCTTTGAATGTATACCTAGCAGTAGGATATCTGGATCATATGGTAGTTCTATTTTTAATTTCTTGAGGACTCTCCATATGGTTTTCTATAGTGGCTGCACCAGTTTGCATTCCCACCAACAGGGCAAGAGGATACCTTTTTCTCCACATCCTCAGCAACATTTGTTACCTCTGAAGATGAAATTTAAATGATGAACTTTTGGTTATTTTTTTATTCTTTAAAATATATATTTATTAGAACATTCTAACTGACAGGATACTAGAAAATAGAATTTTCATGGGAGCATGAGATAAGTGAAGCAAAATGAATAGTTTGGTTTATAGCTTAGTAGAATGGAACTTCATCCCTGTAACAGAATATAAGAAGGAATCCAAATTTCAGAGGCCTCTTTTTTTTTTTATGCTCTTCCTATAATTAGAAGTTCCTACATGAAGTTGAATGTGCAGAAAGTTGAAAAGACTTCAAAACTTTGGGAACTTTATTATTTTATCAAATATTTATGGAGATACCCAGGAATTTTACAGAGTGTTCAGATAGATTGGGCATCAGAACTACAAAGCATCATATGACTCACAGTGATGACGATAAAAACACCAAACTATCAAGAGACTGTGAGCATTTTTTCAAAGAGAAGTTTAACAGTTCATTGTCTCTGAGGCAGGTGGAAATGAACAGTGGATTAGCTCCTTTGGGCAAGAGGAAAGCAGGGCTCAGTGGAATTGTGACTTTGATCTTGTGGGCAGTGCTTACGGGTTCAACTGGAAGCAGCCCTGTATTTGCTGATCTGTTCTACCAGACTGATGAGTTTCTTTCTTTCTCTCTTTCTTTCTCATCAGCTTGATACTTTGGAAAACACATTAGCCTAATATTTTAGGCAGGGTAGAAAACTCAGGAGCTCTTATTTCGAGATTTATTTCTTGGGAAAAAAATGGAATCAGGGATCAGTTTCTCTAGGAAAATTCCTCTTGAGGCAGCTGAGAGTTAGTGGGTGGAGTGGATTCCATGCCATGTTCTTTAAAGCAGTCATTACAAATGAGTGCAATTCTATAATAATATGTTAAGCAGTTTCTAATACCCAAGATACGTGAATTACAAAGAAAATATAAATTTATTTATAAATAAATAAATAAATATGCGCAAGAGAAAGATTAATTCTAAATCATTCCCCACTTTTGATATATATTTCTGGAAGCTTTTACATGTCTGGCAGTCCCGAGAGCTCTGTGGAGGAAGATAAGATCTTTCTCTAGGGGTTTCTTTTGTCTGAAGCATGAAGTGCAGAGAGCATATCGTTATTTTGCTGCAAATTACACCTTTTCATCTGGGTTGTTTTCATTTAACCAGTTTTGGTTTAGAATGTACTTAATGCTTATGATCACAACTGGTGTCTCATTATTGGCTGTTAGATGCTGACTCAAAGCTCTTTAGCAGGGTTTTCATTACTTGAAAATATCACTTGTGCACTTAATAAACATTTCTTGAGCTGTGTCTGTGTGCTAGGTAATCACTGTTCTATGAGTTGGGACATTACACTGAAGAAGCAAGCAGAAAGCCCTGTTCTGGCAGAGTGAGAGAAAGAAGGAACGTATACTGTGTGTTGGACAGTGATTACTGCTAAGAATATAAATCATGGAAAGGAGGTATAAAATGTCAGGGGTGGCCAGTGAATGGGTCACAGAAAAGACTTTTATGTAAAGACTTAAAGCAAGTGAAGGAGCTGGATATCTTGGAAGATCACTGAAGATGGCAGAGCGAGTGTAATGCCCAGAGGTAAATGCTTGCCTAGTGTCTTCAGGGATCAGAGAGGAGGCCAGTGCATCTGGGAAGGTGTGAACAAGGAAGCGGAGTGAGAGGTAAAATTAGAAAGGGAATGTGGGCCTCATGTTGGGCCTTGAGATCACTGTAAGGTCTGGATAGCAAGATCGTCTGGGAAGCTCAGGACACTCCCTAGACCAATGAAATCAAAAATCTCTGGGGAATAAACACAGGCATCAATGGTTTTGAATCACTCAGTGTGCAGCCAAGGTTGAGAGACATCACTATTAACAGTGGAGTGATATGATCTGAATGACACGATGAGACAGATGTCCGTTTACAAATATTCACGTTAACAGGTCCTTTGAGAACATTCTGAAGGGGGAAAAAGAGCAGGGATTATTAGTTGGGAGGTCACTGTAAAATTCTAAGCAAGAGAGAACTGCAGTGCGGGATGGCAAGAAATGGTAGCATTCTGGATATGTTTTGATGTATGACTTACATCCTCTGAAAGTTCTGTATGCTAGTCTACAATAAGTAGCTTATATAACTCAAGTGGGTGAAGTATGCTGGCACTGACTCCTTTGTAACCAGCCTCATGATCATGGTTCAGAAGGGGAAACTGGCATCAGAGGTGCTGGTGGTGTTCTGTTTCTTGATCTGGATAATGATCACTGGTGTATTCAGCTCGTGAGAATTCATCAAGTCATACCTTCATGATTTCAGCACTTTTCTGTATACATTGTATTCTATGTAACAAGGTGGAAGAGCTCATTTTAGAATTAAAAAAAAAAAAAAAAACCTGAAGAGACTTAAACATGCATTGGTAATGCCCCTCTCTTTTTGATAGCTGCAGGATGGCACAGGTGATTATGAACATTTGGACATCCCTGATGAGCCATACCATTCACGTGTGCCAGTTGTCTATAGAAGACTTCGTTGACCTTTGCCGTCATAATGAACTTGTAAGATGTCTGTCCTGTTGTGATGAGCTTACTTGGATGAAGCTCTTTCCTTCTTCATTAGGATCAGACCTGGTGGGATTGAGGCCCTTGTAGAAGTGAGATGAATCTTTGACTTGGTTGAGGGGGTGGGGGGAAGGGGCATGTCTAAGGTCACCAAAGAGCAGAGAAATCAGTTAATTTGAGAATCTTTGCTCCCTTTAATACTGACTTTGAAATGTGACTTTACTAATCCTGCTGCTTTAAAATGTGACTCTGTACTTCGAGGGTGTTTGGCGAAAGTTAATATTTGAAAAGGTTGAATGGGCCCAAAAGACAAACTAGCATAATTGGATCATATTCTGAAATGCTTAAGCAAAGTTTACATTTATAAACAAAAGCGAGTAGAGTGAAAGACTCTTGTCTCATAGGAAGAAATTGACATACCAGACATAATTCACTGGGATATTCATTTGTTGGTGAATCCAATGCATTAAAAGAGCCCATTTGCAAAGAGCCAAGCCACAGTGAATATGTTGGCACTATTTCATGGATCTATACCTAGAAGGAGCAAGCTTGGAGGGAGCTGCCAGCATTGGCTTGGCACTGTGAGTAGGACACTTGAAGGAACAAGTTGGATGCTAGTGCTCTATATGATATTAAGGAGAGCCTTCTCTGGATAACCATAGTCAATTCTCTTCTCTATTCAAGTTGTTTGAGTTGGTTTTGAAGATAGAGTTTCTCAGGAACTGAAAAGGATGCCTATATATGCCTAATGACTTTTCCAGGGCAATATCTGATAATCCTTCTATGTCAGCTAATCAACTTAAAAGCAATCTCAAAGAGGATTTTTATGCAGTTGTTTTTTTTTTTTTTTTTTTTTAACTCTGCCTTTAAAAACTTGTGAGAAAGGAAAGAGGAAATCTTTTCTGTACTGAAAGAGATGCAAAGATACCAATCATTGGCTTTTGTTGGGCTGACGGTGCACTTAACTTCTGCTGCAAATGCACTTTATTGTAAGAGGATGATGTGAAAAAGGATGTTTTGCCACATACATACAGGCAAATATTGCACCACAGGGCTTGTATTAATTGCCATCTACACCATATGCTCTGCTTAATCAAATGCATCGCCTTGTGAAAATCGCTTTTCCTGATAAACTTGGTGTAGCCATCTTTCATTTATTTCCTTTTTAGGATTTAGTCTAGGCATTGACGCTAGTCAGTAATACTAACACTTAATATATTGGAAACATGGTCATTTCTTTTCTTTATTTTTTCAAATGAAATGTTTTCTAGACCTGAAACATATAATAAAGAAAACATTGGAGATTTTGAATATTGTTAATATTTTTGCTCAATTAAATTTTGTGGGCTTTAAGAATATGTTTAGTATCTGTAATTTTGAAGTTCAATTAATGTTTTCTTTTTTCTTTAACCTTTGCCTACCGAGTAAAATAGATCACTCTGAAAAAAATTCAAAATAAAAGCAGGCTTTTCTCCTTTCTGGGAAAAGGGGAGAGTGGTGCCAAATGTGGCTTGGGCTTTTTTGAGCTTCCATAGGAATAGAACCATGAGGAAGTATCTTTCTATTGGTTCTGGATTATCTGGAAGTATTTTTCTGATCTGATAAAATCTAGCAGCACGAATGACACTGTTGCCAAAAAGAAAGGGGACGCTGCTATGGGCAAAATGCTGATGTTTCATGCTCCCCATCCCCCATTCATCCCCCGAGCCTTGGGCCTCGGATAGTTCCTTACCAGGAGTCCAAGAGCTCGCACAGCTTGTGCCAGGCTTATCACCCCATGGGTGATACCTTTCTCTATTGTGAGCCCAAAGTATTCTCTTTGTTCTGCTTAAGTGTCAGCATTATATGGACCTTGGCTAACCTCACTGCTGTATCTGTCCTATGAGAGGAGGGGTTGGGATCCTTCCACTGGGGCACAAGAAGGACATATATGAGCAAACTGCCCTGTGTTGGCTACCAGGAGTCACCCATGAGGCACCAACATCCACTACTGAAGCTGATCTTGGTCTCTCTCTCTCTTCTGTATGTGAGGAAAGCATTGTTACATCCAGTGCTTGATTGCATTGTGTTTTCTCTGGTGACTCATAACTTGGATGCCAAGATGCAGTAGGCAGAAGTGTTTGGGGTCCTCCCCTGCAACTGGTAACTGCACTTTGTTCTGCTAAATACGAGTTTGTTTCTAAGTGTACAGGAAAGAAAGAAAGAACATGGTGGTCTCAAGTCTCCAGTTGGACTAGAATGCATTGACTAGCCTAAGTAAACTTTTATTTAACATAGACAGAGAGCTGAGATTTCCAAAACCAAACCTAAAGGCTAGTCCTGAAGTTGCCTGCATTTTAATATAAATTGGATTCACCACCTCACAGATTTTTTTTTTTTTTTATGTTGGTTACATGGATTTGGACGAAGTAGAAACTAAAAAATCGAGATTAGGGACATATAGACAGATCCTGATAAAACTGAAGACATGGGATTTCTTAATTCCATTGAAGTCTCTTCATCCATTTTGTGTGGAGGTTGGTTTCCACTCCTCTGAAGAACATAAAGTCTCTGAGGTAGAAGCCTTGCAAAACACTGCTGATCCTTCTCAAGACTTATCTACATTCAATATCTTTTAGATCTATAACCAGACTGAAATCCTGGGGCCAGCCCTGGGGGTTAGGTACAAAATGTGACACATGAAATAGTGCCAACCACACAAAGATAACTGCAAGATTTTACCACTTTTTAATTTTTTAATTTATTTTTTATAGATTTTATTTATTTGAGAGAGAGAGCAAAAAGGCATGAGCAGGGAGAAGGGGCCAAGGGAGAGGGACAAACAGGCTCCCCACTGAGTGGGAAGTTTAATGTGGGACTCGATCCCAAGACCCTGGGATCATGACCTGAACTGAAGGCAGCCACTTAACTAACTGAGCCACCCAGGCACCCTGGTTTTACCAATTTTTATTGACAGAATCCTGGGGCACCTGTATGGGAATGAATCCTAAAGTAGAACAGTGTGAGAGAAATATAATCATGGATTGGACTGAATTTATCAATATGCATGAAATAAGCAGAGATTCTGGATTTCATGTTTTAGTTTAAGCAGCTATTATGGCTCTAAGAGTACTTGGTTGTTTATTGAAACATGGGCCCAAAGATGACCTACACTAATTGAAGCTGAAATTTCAGGAGTTCCTTGAAGTACTGTAGGCCTAGGAAAAGCTTGGTAAATTGTAATGCAAGAGGCAGTATGCTATGTTAGATCCATGCAGCCAACCCTGATCTATGTTTAGTAGGAGGGTCCAGAGAACAGTCTATGCATTTATTTATTAATTTTTAAAAATATTTATTTTTTATTTATTTGAGAGAGAGAGAGAGCAGGGGGTGGGTAGGGGCAGAGCAAGAGGAAGAGAGAAAAAGAGCAGGGGATGGGTAGGGGCAGAGGGAGAGGGAGAGAGAGCATCTCAAGCAGACTCTCTGCTGAGCACGGGGCCCTATGCAGAGCTCAGTCTCACAACCCTGAGATCATGACCTGAGTTGAAATCAAGGGTTAGATGCTTAACTGACTGAGCCACACAGGAACCCCCACTTTTTGCATTTAAAGTATAAGAAATATATTTGTAAAGGAGCCCCGTTTCCTTGAAGACCTCTGTAGGAAGCTATTCTTTATAGATTAGGACTCACAGTGGGTATGCTGTCACCAAAATGGGCTGTTAGAACTCAAAGCAGAAGTTGAGATACTGGGTGGCAGGCACCAAAAGGTGGCCCTTAATTGTAAAAAGCAAGGTTGGCATAGTTACCATATTAGACAGCAGAATTGAATCAGTAATCAGAATTTGACCTGCAGAGAGAGAGAGATGTCTTTGATAATCACCGTGTCTGTTGAACTGAAAAATTTTTACAGCCTCTTATAGTCTTACTTGAACTGTTTAAGTGACAAACTCTAGGTCTGGGAATAAAAGTCTGACTTGAATAACAACAATAGAGTCATGTCCTTTTGATTAATTCCCAGACATAAGCCAGTTTCCAGATCCATACAGAGTTCCTTGAATGAAGTCAAAGCCAGGTTCCCTTGAGGAGTGATCCTTTGACATAGCCAGCATCTTTTCTGGAAAACTTGATATTCCTTAAAGAGACTTATTGTTATTTACCAGGGCAGTGAATTGAAGAAGGGGAAACAACCAGTGTTTTTGTCAGTGACTGGATACTGGTCTCATAACTGACACTTATTTCTAGAAACCCCAGATGCCATTGTGGTCCATAGTCAGAGGAAGAGCTTATGGATGCAAGGTAATCAATGGAATTTTGATGTGCATATGAGTGGACCAATGGGTCCTTGAATCCATCCTATGATTATTTTCCCAGTTTGGGAATGCATCGTCAGAATATGCATCCTCAGCAACTGGCAGAGTCCCTACATTAGTTCCCCAACCAATGGAATAGTGGTTATTTTAATAAGAAAGGCCATGTGGTAGCTCACAGAACTTTTTCTTGTCTACCGAAAGAGTAAGTCAAAGACAAGAGTACACTTTGAAGCGATTGTAGAAAATATGGCAACCACTGGGCTCTTGCAAAATGGTAACTCTCATCTTCACACAAGTTGCCTTTTGACTTGTTCAGCAGATAGATGGATCTTGGAGGGTATCAGTGGATTAGCATACCATTAATTGGGTGTTAACTCCAATTGTAGCTGCTGTTTCAGATGTAGTTTCGTTTTTGGAGGAAACTGACATACCCTCGTAACTAGGTATATTGCTATTTACCTGGAAAATGCTTTTTTAAAAGATTTTTATTTAAACCCTCTAGCTAGAGTGGTGAATGATTTTTTGAAGCTGTTATTATAGCACCAACTATATGGCAACACACTGTAGAGTTGGGGCAGTGTTCTTTAGGATGTGGGGGTATATGATTTAAAGATTTATTTGAGAGAGAGAGAAAGTGTGGGCAAAGGAGAAGAGGGAAAGGAAAGGAAAATCTTAAGAGACCTGGAGCTGAGATTGAGCCCCGTGTCCAGCTGAGCCTTGAGATCACTACCTGAGCCAAAATGGAGAGTTGGACACTTAACCGACTGTGCCACCCAAGTCCCCCGTGGTGGTGTATGCTTTACATCAGTGTCTGATACATGATCCTGTTTCCTCCAGATCCAAGATTCGTGGGTCCTGGAATCAAGAAGTGAAGATGGGAGGGGATCCTCTCAAAGTTCCCCGAGTGACCCACTAGTGAAGTGTTGGTTCGCTGTCCCAGTGACTTTGGGCTCTGCCAATTTAGATGTCTGAGTTCCAAGGGAGTAATCCTTCTACCAGGGACACAGTGCTTGTTCCCTTAATTTGGAATTTGAGACTGGCCACTTTGGGTTTCTCATGCTAGTGAATCAGAAGGCACAGAAGGAGGTGCTATGGTAGCTAGGTTGTTTATCTTGACTGTGCTGTCACATGCTACTATGCTGTGTGGTTTGGGGAAGAGTTGGAATACTGGCATGTTGGGATGCAGATATCCTTGGAGTGCCTCTTAGAACTTCCATGACCTGTGATAAGAGTCAGTGAAAAAACACAATAATCTAATACATGGCCCAGACACTTTAAGAATGAAGATATGAGTCTTATCACATCTTGCCTTATCAGGCAAGGAAACTTGAGGAGCCACATGATTTCTGAGGCAAAGGGAACATGTGCTGGGTCATTAAGAAGGAAGGTACACACACCAGCTACCACTATATGAGAAATTAGAAATAAAACTGTGCTGATTTCTTACTTAATTTGGTAAGAAATTATTTGCATGTATGTTAGCAATTGTAATATATATATTTAAAGATTTATTTATTTTAGAGAGAGAGGAAGTGAGCCAGGTGGTGGGGAGGGGCAGAGAGAGAAGAAGAGAGGAAATCTCAAGTAGACTTCGTGCTGAATGCAGAGCCTGATGTGGGGCTCAATTTCACAACCTGAGATCACAACCTGGACTGAAACCAAGAGCCAAACTTAACCCACTACGCCACCCAGTTTATTGTGTGTGTATATGTGTGTGTGTATGTGTGTATATACATATATATATACAAGTACATATACTTGTATGTATATATTTATAAATATGTAAGTATATATATTTGTGTATAATATATATTTATTTTATATATTTCATTATTATATTATTATAATGTAATAATATAAATTGTATTATTATATTATATAATATATATTATATAATATGTTTATTGTGTGCTTATCATATATTTAATATTTATATATAAATATTATAATATATATGCATGCGCATATATATATTTTATCTATATAAATATATGTATTTATATATATATATATATATATATATATATATATATATATATATATATAAAAGTTCCTTTCAATTCCTTCCCCTTCTATTCCTTTCCTCTCTAACATAAGATGTACTCGTAGTGGTTAACCTCTACTGCAGAACAGCAAATAGGGAGTTTAGTTGCTGGTCTGTGGCTCATCTTGTTGGATGGAGTAGAGCATCATCTGTGCTTGCAGCTTCTCCAGATCACCCCTTTAGCTTCTCTAAGGCTCATGCCAGGCACGCATGTTGCTCTGTGATAATAAGTACCAGCTTATGTAGGTCACCAGTGTGATGGAGGTGGTAAGTGTTGAGAGCCATACACTCATTCCAGTGGTTTCCTTGATTGAGCTTCATCTTTGAGGATTTCACTCTATCTTGTTCTAGTCTTTTTTATTTTTTATTTTATTTTTTTTTCTAGTCTTTTTTATATCCAGCTTTTCTTCCTCACCAGAGGCCCTGCTCACCTATAGCAACTCTGGGTTCACCAAGAAACACGGAATCAACAGTCATCCATAAATGTCTTCATCAGGTCCTCTTCCCTTTCAATGGGGCTGATCCTCCAACCCTTGCCTTCTGGACTTAAACTTTATCTTATACTGGACTTACACTCCCACCACTGAGTAAAGTCTAATATCTATGATAAATGCCTTAGTCTGTAACACTCAGATTGCTGGGACCCTAATACAGTACTTATCCTCCTCATTAACATTTACTGTATTTTTTCTAGGTCTGAAATTAAACTATAACAATGGATATTTTGAGTGTTATTATTAGGATTTTGCTTTAATTGAATAAAATATTGTTGGCTTCAAAAAAACATTTAACATTTGTAACTGTGAGGCCCAAATTGGATTTTTACTCTTTCTTCATCCCTCACCTGCTGAACTAAAACAGACCATTCTGAGCAAAATTCAAAATTCAAACAGGATTTTTCTATTTAATTCTCACTCCCTAGAGCCAACTGTGGGTCGTGATTTTCTTTTTTAGTTATATTATTGACTTCTCGGTGAACCTGTAACTCCTGTGTCTGTGTTTTTTGAAGGTTGACATTAAGAGTCTAGTATTACAGGATTGTGGGGAGAAAGTGTCAGTTTTGCTGTGGTGGCTTTTTGTGCCTAAATTGTTATAACGTATTTAAATGTTAGTAGTGCCCTTAAGCATGTGCATTTCGTTGTGCCTGGAGCCCAGTATTTTCGCTAGGTGACAGACATATTAGAAAAGGAAATGGAGAGGATTTTTCTATGATTTTATCCACTGTCAATTTGATGTTACATTACATGCTTCTTAAATTTAACAGAGAGTAATGTTCCCCCTCACTGTATCTTTTACCTAGGAAGAAATCTAATAAATAAAACTATTTGGGTCCTGGAGAGACAAGCCCAGGTAGATTCATCACAGCAGAATGCACTTTTGACTTAAGACTAGTATATATATTAAAACAAACAAACAAAAAAAACCCCTAGTATGTCCACATATATACAATGAAAGAATCAGGCTATGCAGAAGCTATTAAATACACGTTATAACGTAAGCATCCCAGTGGCGACCAAAGTTACATTAAAGAAGCATATTATAATGATATATTTGCATAATACCCAGTGTTTCATGTTTTTTGATTGTCCTTGTGAATCATCCTTGTTCATGTGAAGTTTTCTAGAAATTGCATTGCATTGCATGGGGCTTATGTAACATGGTTCCTTAGACTACAGAAAAAAAGATGAAAGCTTTCTTATTTCTTAAAAGGTAAAAATTGAGACAATTTCTAAGAGGTCAGAGAATGTCTTATTTTTGCCATACACATAGGAAAGGAAAACGTCTCCTTTTTACATCTGGAATGGAAGTCATTCAGAAGTCAGAAGTAAATAGGAAAACCATTTCTTGAGCTTTGGCCTGATCAGATGCAACTCTGATTTGGTATGGCATTCAACCGTTTGCCAGTTGAACCTGGCTGGGATGTAACTCAGCTAGAAAACAAAAAGTTAAAAAAACACCCCAACAACCACATAATCATAGTTGTCTGTAATGTTTATTAAATTGGTCAAGGACTTGAAAGTCATATCTTTGATAGGTCAGGTCATACATTCTCTAAATTTGACAGTCCACTCAAAGGGAAAATGCAGGCTTTCAGGCAGCTGCCAACTGTTAAAGAGTTTTGATTACTGACTAATCTTACCTTGTGATTTAGGAGATGTTAGGGATTACACGAGGCTTAAGTTAGGCCAGCTTCCATTACTTTATCTCCTGTATCCTCTTTTCAGTATTTTGCTGTCATCAAGAAGTTACATAAATATTCCCAGGATATAATCAGTCAGGCAGCCCATCTTGTCCTTTCAGCTGCCTGTCAGGTCATTTTGGGGAAAATGAAAGCTTTAAAGGACAGGATAAGGTTATGCATTGTAGGAAGCATAAAAAAAGGTATCTACTCATGTGCCCAAATAGACTTTACTAAAATGATAAAAATCATTTCTCAAATTGCAGATGTTGGACTTTATCCTATTTGGGCTGACTAAGATTTTCAAAACATAGTTGCATTTCTGGACAAATTCTTGCTTCTTATTCATCTTTGCAAGCTCCAAAAAGATGAGAGGAAAATGAAATTCTTGTTCTGTTTTCTTTCCATTGCAATCTTGATAGTATATGAATCCATTTCTTTTAACTATATTTGCTTTCAGGTAGCCTTTCTTTTTTCTTTTTTTTTTTTTTTGTCCTTTATAACAGGTCAACTGAGGAATGCCTGGGTGGCTCAGTCAGTTAAGCGTCTGACTCTTGATTTTGACTCAGGTGGTGATCTCAGTGTCATGAGATGGGGCTCCACATCAGTCTCAGCATGGCATGGAGCCTGCTTAAGATTCTCTCTCACCGTGTCGCCTGGGTGGCTCAGTGGGTTAAAGCCTCTGCCTTTGGCTCAGGTCATGATCCCAGGACCCTGGGATCCAGCCCCACAACAGGCTCTCTGCTCAGCAGGGAGCCTGCTTCCCCCTCTCTCTCTCTGCCTCTCTGCCTACTTGTGACCTCTGCCTGTCAAATAAATAAATAAAATCTGTAAAAAAAATTATAATGCCATGGTGAACATCTTCATGAAAACATCCTTTAAAAAAATAAAAGATTCTCTCTCACCCTCTGCCCTTCCCCCCGGCTCGTGCACTCTCTCTCTCTCTCAAAAAAATAAATACAGATAAAATAAAATTTCTGTAGTAGTCCAACTTATTATATAGCAACATTTACACCTGGATTTTCTTTGCTTTACACACACACATACACACACAGACCTACCTTTTCTCAAGAGCACACATTGGGAAATCTTCACATGTGCTCTGTTCTTGAATATAAGACCAAGTAACATGGATTGAAAGATAGTATTTTAAGTATTTTACCCTCTTTAAGGTGCAGCTCACTCACAGGTGGAAAGAAGTGTTAATCTAAGCATGGAGAATCTATCCTTATTTCCTGAAGAAAGGGAGAACACAGAGGAGGAAACTGACAGGAAGTTGGGAGAGGAAAGGGAGAGTTTTGGAGCTGGAAAGCCTGGACAGCACGAGTCATTAAAGTAAATACAATAGTGGGTTAGTGTATAATTTTTGGTATTTGTTTCAGTAATGGATTATATTAAATATTGTGTTTTAGTAATACTAGAGCTGGAACTTTGAGATTTATCTATAGTGCCCTTTAAAATTTGAGATCTAACACAATATTTTCTAGACATTTAGACAACTCATAAATAGATATTACTAGCCAGGTAGATGATACACCAATTGATCCATGAAGATAGGATAAGGTTGTTTATTATGGTCCCAATAACTGCTAGAAACATGGCAGGTGCTCAGTAATTATTCACTGATTTATGGATATTATTAGATAAGGGGCCCTTATTTATATTCAGGGTCACTATCATTTGCTGTTTCATTCTTAGGAGGCCCTAAGAGGTGTGACCTACTCAGGTAACCTAGAAGAGTCAAAATCTAGGTTTTTGAAATAAATTTGTAAATACTCACTTAATGTCTTCTTTCTACTGTCACCCCCATCTTGCAACAGCAAATTTATGGCTGAGAATTACATTAGACCATGTTATAAAATTACATTTAAATTTCTTTAATTTACAACATATGGTATGAAGGGACTAGTATGACATTTGTTACTGGCCATCAGGAGGAAAGAAATGTAATGGTAATAGTATGAGTTCATGTGTTGTATATTCTTGTATGTAGTAGGAGGGTCAAGAAAATGTTGCGCTCTATTTTCCAAGTTCCATTTTCCTCTCAGTCTTATAGTTCCCTTGGATTTTATTACAGTGACAGTATCAAGTAATTTTTTTAGATTAAAAATTGTGGTATATCTTCCATTGCAGAGAAACCAAAATAAGAACCAATAATCTGAACCATCATAAAAAGAAAGTGTCACTAAAGGTAATCTTTCTTTTTACTTTTTGAGACCTATGATTTTGGCCAAAATTGTAGTGAGAGTAAAAGTGTGGCCTAAAGTGGCTGGCTGTATCATTCTTTTCTGTATGTTGCAGATTAATTTTGTTGGGGCCAGAGCTCAAGGAGCACATTTGCTTTATTTAGCCCACAGGGAAACCAATCCCTAGTCCCTAGACAGGCATGCCATTTTGAATTTTACTTACATTTCACCTTTTGATAGGTAGCAATAATATAAAATAGCAGATGAATTGAATTAACGAGAGTGAGAAAAATGAGTCCTAGTAAAATAAAGGGAGGAAAGTAAAGTGACTACAGGTAGCTTAGTTCATGAAACATATCCTCTGAAATTCTGTATATACTATTACCAATACTGAGCTAGACTCATCTTTGAGATTTCTAGCAGTGAGGGAAAAAATATGGCAGTAGGGCCGGTCTTAGTTTCCGGGTCATAAATGTTGACCAAGAGAGACATAATGGTATATTATACCGAGAAAAGAGATGGACACTGTGCACCCAAGTGAACAATGTCCTTGATAAAAGTGAGGTTCATTCAGCTCTTTCTTATTACCTTGCTCAGTCTAGATCTTTAATGGCAATTAAATCCCAGCAATTTGTAGAGGCCGCCACAATGTTGTGCAGGTGGGCTGCTCTCTTGAATGGTCTAATTTAACTCAGGGATGAATTTTAAAGAATCCAGAGGAGAGAATAGATGGCACATGCGTTAAGCAATCCTCCGTAAATATTGTTTGCCACTTGGGTCTTTTGCTAGGTTTTGGGCCGCAGTGAATCTGGCATTATGGCTCAGACAGGATGTGGCGTGATGTTCTTTGGCATTGCTGGTCCTGTGCGTGGATGCATGCTCTAGCCCTCAGCCACACTGGGGGCAAGATAGGGATCTTATTGCAAAAAGTGACATGCTTGCCTAGGGTGTATTCCTGAAGAGAAGGCCACACACCATTTGGGGGATGTTGGCTGAGATGAGATGATGCCAGCTAGGTTTTTCTCCAGGGGGTGCCTTGGGACTTTCTACAAAACAAACAGTCAAGCAGTAGAAGCCTAACATCATCTGTCATTAACAATGGCCAGAGCAATTTAATCTTAATATAGTTTAAATAGGTATAATTAAACTTCTGCTTTATAAAAACAGTCTTAATAAAATGCATTAAAGGGGCGCCTGGGTGGCTCAGTGGGTTAAGCCGCTGCCTTCGGCTCAGGTCATGATCTCAGGGTTCTGGGATCGAGTCCCGCATCGGGCTCTCTGCTCAGCAGGGAGCCTGCTTCCTCCTCTCTCTCTGCCTGCCTCTCTGCCTACTTGTGATCTCTGTCAAATAAATAAATAAAATCTTAAAAAAAAAAATAAAAAAATAAAATGCATTAAAATAAACTTTCTGGCATACTGTCAAGTTCCAGTCAGGAGATAGATATGATACCAGTAATTTGGGGAAATTGACAATTTTTTTTCCCTTTTATTTTAAATTAAGATATAATATATATGCAGTAAGATAAATTACTCTTAGCTTGAAGTTCTATGAGTTTTGATAAATGTATCCAGGCAGGTAGCCAATCCACAATCAATACATAGAACAGTTTTATCATCTTAAAAAAAAATCCCCACCCCTCCCATCGCAGTCATTCCCTCTTCCTATCCTTAGCCGGGCAACCACTGACTTACTTTCAGTCCCCATGATTTTGCCTTTTCTAGGATGTTATGGAAATGGTATCACAGTATATAATCTTTTGAGACTGGCATAATGCATTTGAGATACATCCATTTTGTTGCATGTCTCAGGAGTTTGTTTTCCTTTATTGTTGAATAGTATCCCATGGTATGGACATGCTGGTCTGTTTAACCATTCTGCAGGTGAAGAGCGTTTAAGCTGCTCTTATATTTTGAAGATTGTGAATAAAGCTACAAAAAGTATTTATGTGCAGTCTTTGGTGTGAACAAAAGTTTTCATTTCTCTCTCTGTGAAGTTTGTCATAGAGATTGTTTTTTAAACTAATTACGCTCTACCTTCAAATAATATTATGCCACTTCATGTGTAATGTAGGCATCTTCCAACGTGTTTCCTATCTTCCCTTCCATCTTTCATACCGGTTTTGCTACACATTACACTTTTACCTAAGTTATAATCCCATGAAATACTGCTCCCAGTTTTTGCTTTAGACAGTCAATAGACTATGAGAACACTTAAAACTTGACTTTTTATTAACTTTATTTATGCCATTTTTGGTGGTTTTCATTTCCTTGTGTAGATCAAAGTTTCTGGTATTATTTTTATGTGAATATATTTTTTAATCTTTCTTATTATGCAGGTCTGCTAGTAACAAACGCTGTTTTTGTTTATTTGAAAAGTATTTCTCCTTCATTTTGTAAGCTATATTCATTGCATATACAATTTTGTGTTGACAGTATTTTTTTTTCCTTTAGCTCTTTAAAGATGTCACTCCTCTAAGCAGGAATATTTAATACAAAAACACATTAATTTGTAAAAGTGGTTAATGGTTAAAATGAGTAGAAAAAGACCCTAAGGAATATGGGAGTTGCTCCTATAGGACTAAGGGAGCATAGCCAAGGAAGGAAAAGAGTTTGGAAGATGTCCCCTCCTACAACAAAAGATTCCAACGTCTTGGGACAGGGTGTGACTATGGATTGCAGGATGGTGGAGAAGTTCTTTGTGGCATTGAGGTGTGAAGCTGGTCTGCAGAAAGTTGCCCTCTGGAGGGTCAAAGAAACTAGCTGGAGAGGGAGCACCCCTGGGAGTCTTGCATACCACCTACTGCTATCCCAGAGGAAGGGAAAAAATCACCCCAGAACTGGGAAAAGGAGCCCCTTTTTGCACTGTTTCTTCCAGTGTCCCTCTAACTCTCTCCACTGACAAAGCCTACAATTGTGTCAGCTAACAAAGGAGGGGTACTTATAGGGTTTTGCTTTACTCTAAGAATGCAGAACAAAAAAATTGTAGATCTGGAGCTAAGAAGCAATAAATTGACAACCAGCCCACGTGCCAAAACAAATGAGATGCAAAATGTACAAGGAGTCGTATGAGACTTGCCCACATAAATGGCTAGAAAACTGTGTATAGAATAACCTACCTTGATGGGCTCAGCAAGGAATCTTTACTCGCCTCTTCCAGTGTTTTCCAGTGTCTGGTGGTCCCGAGCATAACTCAAGCCTCTGCCTCTAGCTTCATATGGGCTTCTCTGTGTGTGTGTCTTTCTGGGTCCTTTCCTCTTCTTATAGAGGTACCTGTCATTGTATGGACCTACCTAAATCCAGAATGATTCTATCGTTGGATCCTTACTGGATCATATCTGCAAAGATCCTATATTCAAATGAGATCACATTCTGAAGTTCTGAGCAGAAACAGATTTTGAGGAAATGGTTTTCAACCTAGCACAATCATACAAAACTCAGTTGTATTTATGTAATCCTAACAATAAACATTTGGGAAATAAAATTTAGAAAACCATTTACAGTCACAATTAAGGATAAATTCGTAGCAGATATGCAAGTCCTATATGCAAACCTACCATGTGTTTCTGGGAGAAATTAAAGAAGACCTAAATAAATGGAGAAATACATCATATTCTTTGACTGAATAACTCATTAAGATGGCAACTTTCCCTACATTGATCTATGGATTTAATTCAATGTCAGTGGAAATTCTGGCAGGCTTTCAGGCAGAAATTAACAAGGTGATTCTTCAACTTCTTTAAAATGAGCAAAGAGTTTGAAGAGATACTTAACAAAAGAAGATATGAATGGTCAATATGTACATGAAAGGATGCTCAACATCTTTAATTATTATGGAAATACAAATTAAAATGAGATACTATAAGACACCAGGTAGAATGACTTGAACTAAAAAACATTATAATATTAAGTGTTGGTGAGGATGTGAAACAATTGGAACTTTCATGTACTGTTGTTAGGGCTGTAAAGTGGAACAGCTTTAGAAAGCCATTTAAGTGGTTTTTAAATGTTAACATACATTCATGATATGAAATTTCACTCTTAGGTGTTGATGAAAGAAAAATTAAAATGTATGTCCATATAATATGCATAAGAATATGCACAATTGTGCTTAAGAATGGCAAGAGCAGTTTTATTCATAAACTCCAAAAGTAGAAAACAAACCCCATGTCCCACATCATGTAAATTGGTAAAGAAACTATAGTACATTCATATAATGCAAAACTACTCAGCAATGAAAATAAGTGAAATATTGATAATAGATAATAGATTACAAACGATTCACAAACAGTATGCTAAATTAAAGAAGTCAGGCATACAGCAATGCCTACTGTATGATTTCCTTTTGTATGATAGTCCAGAGGAGGTAAAATTAATCTATAGAATTAGAAGTCCAGTCAACGGTTGTTTGCGGTGAGCTCTTCAGTAGCTGGTAGGCGCACAAGGGAGTTTTTGGGGGTGGTGGTAAGGTTCCACAGTCTGTAGTTTGATGAATATGGTAGTAACATATATAATAATGATTTTCATTATTCCGTGCGCTTTAAAGGATTACATTTTATTTTAAGTAAATTATACATCCAAATAGTTTGTTGAAAAAAAAAATCCAAACAACTTGGGAATAATTTCCACCCCATGCTGAGAATGAGTGCTAGATTGCATCTTCTTCACAAGAGCATGGGACCTGAGAAAGTGGAGAAAGAGATATTTTTAATTCCTGATTAGTGGAGTGTGGCTTGAGGTAAATAGGGCCCCAGCCTGGGTGATGCCTGTTTGAATTTGGTGATGGTAGGAAAGAAGCTCAAAGGCAAGGCATAGATAGCTCCCAACCCTTTGATCTTGCCTCTTCAATTCAGTTTAAATTTTCTTGAAAAAATTTTAAGCAGGGCAGTTGAGCCCTGGTCCACCGTGCCTAAACCTGGAGCTTTCTACCCTCCAGGACAGTCTGACCTACTCTCTTCTGGCTGGGTGGGAGGGGGTTGGGCGGTGGGGTGGAGGAGGTTGGCTGGAGGGAGCAAGTTGAAAGAGGAGCAAGATGAAAATGGACAGATGTGTGGGGCATTGTTCCAGACACTTCACATTTGCCATCTAATTTCGTTCTTAAAACCTTCCTGTTATGTAGTAATATCCCCTTTTCCTGAATTTTAGAGAGAGAAAGCTATGCACCCACCGTCTTACAGCATATAAGTGGTCCAGGCTGGATCTAAACCACCTTCCTGTCAGCCTTCAAAGCCTATCTAAAGTACACAGCATTGCGGGTTCGGCTCCCTTTTTTTTTCAGATTGTTTCTTTCCTGCACATCACCTTATAATTGTTCACATCTGTGTCCTTAATAGGCTGTAAGGAACTTTTTCATTTATCTCTTTTTTTAGGCACCTGAAATGGTTGGCCCTAGGTCAGTGTCTGGGAATGAATTAGTTCACAGTACATACAGAAGGATCAGAATTGTGCTTAGAATTTCTGATTTACAACTGCAGGAGCGACTGGCTGTAATACCACTGTGTTCATAGGGTTTGCAGTGGACCATTCCAGTCAAGTTTGAAATTTAAAAAAAAAAAAAATCAGTAACAAAGGGAAATTGTTTAAATCTCAAGCTGAGTTATTTCTGGTTCAGTTTCGAGTTCTAGGGAATGACTTTTATTAGTTCTTTGATACAATCTAGACTGGCCATTCCGTTTTGGGGAACAATCGGTGTTTCACTCGTCAGTCCGGAAATTCTTCGCCGCAGCCGGCCTCCCCTTTGGTACCTCTTGATCTGATTATAGCAACGGGTTGCACTTAAACTGGGAAACGGCGCACAAGTAGAAGTAGGAACATGCATTTATTCTGGTTAGCTGTGTTTTTCCCCGGAACTCTGTGTTCTCAAGTCTGCAGTAATTGCTTAATCTCACGAAGGGGAGGTCGGCGGGCTGACTCGCAGCTACGGAGCTTCACGTGACTGGGATATAAACACCTGGGACGTACACAGGCGTCTATCTCATGGTGCTTTATTATGTCAGCGTGGAGGTCAGCAGGCAACCGGACTGTGAAGTTGAAACTTTGCAGAGAGACGACTTTTCTTGAAACGTCCAGTGGAGCCAAACGTTTCGACCTGTAGTTTAAAAAGCATGGTCCTGGCACACGCCGTCGCCTACCGACATCCTCTCTTTCTGTTACCAGCGTCCTGATTCTAGTCAGCCTGCAACTAAGCGAACCTCACGTGAAGCCGGTTTGTCTACTCCAACGTGGCGATCACGTCCCCTTGGCCATTGATTGGCTTAAGTGTGAGCATGTGGGTTACGTCTAACCAATGAGAAGTCAAGAATCTGCCGGGGGACGGTTTAAGGAGCCCTCTTTTGCATGCAGCGCGAGACTTGTGTGTAGGCGGGAGTTTTCTGCAGCTGTGTTTTTGGGCGCCCTCAACTGAAGCACATTCCCCGTCTTGTGCTTCTTTAGGTGATCCCGCTTACACCTCAGCTTTCCATGGGATGTCCTGCTTGAAGCTGGGAGTCAGCACCTTGAAGGCTGCGAGGAGAAGGGTGAGCAAGTGAGTCTCTCGGACCCAGTGATCTGACGTAGTTGTGCTTTTGAACCGGTCCTAGAATTGCTACTTCAGACTTTTTGTTACCTAAAGAACTGGGGTAACTCTATCGCTTAAGTTTCCAGTGATCAGGTATTCCGTCTTTGCTGTGGAAGCGACATTCTGACACTGCTTAATACAGTTAATTGGTTTCCTTTTCTCTCTTCCTGCATCTCTGGAACAGAACTTCAGTGTCGCTGGACTGTTCTCTTACAACTGAGTTTCGGTCAACAGTTAAATTTACCGCGTTTTTCATAAGAGACTTTTAATCTCACGAAACAAACCGAGGGGGTGGAGGGTGGGTAGGGACAGGGTGGCTGGGTTATGGATCCTGGGGAGGGTATGTGCTAGGGTGAGTGCTGTGAAATGTGTAAGCCTGACGATTCGCAGACCTGTACCCCTGGGGCAAATAATACATGATACGTTAATTTAAAAAATTGCTGCGTTTTTGCTCTTTTAAAGTTTTTAATATTCTTGAGAGTCTTTAAAAGATGGAGTCAATCAGTGCAAAGTAATTATCTAATTATGCATTTTTTGGGGTATCTGTTATCCCTCAGTGAAGATATGTTAAAATGATGAGGCCTAAAGCCATTGTCTGTTTTCAGCACTTCCATTTATAGATTGCTATTTGCCGTCCTTAGTCTAAAGTGACAAGAGAGGACTGAGGAATTAGAATCAGATGTTTCATTTGGTGTTGGCAAGCCTTCACTGCCGCATGCACGTGTGTGTGTTTTCCAACAAGGCAACCTTTGCTATTTAGAATATATATACTTTTCCTAAGCTCCTAGTTCATGTAATAATTGTTTCAGGATTTCCTTTTTTTCTTTTATTGTTAAGAAAACGCAGTAACTTTTCCAAGCATTTGGAGAGCACTGTAAATAATTTACACCCTGATAAATGCCTGCCCAGTGAACAGAGAGCAGAGCACCTGTGAGGTCCAGCTACTCATTACTCTGACTTGCTGGCAGGCCAACTGCACCTGAAGGTCCAGGGAAAAATTTTTTCTCTCACACCATGTATTCTTAAAACAGGACATAGACCTTTTGAATATTCTGAACACTTATTTTTCTGCCAGGTGTAGATAGCCTCCACTGATATCTGAAACCTTAGTGGGAAAGCTACTGGCCCTTGGTATTGCTGTTAAGGCAGAGTTATTTATATAGAAGTACATTCTGTTTTATTTTTCTCCTCTTTCGTATGCATGCTCTTTGTCCAGGTAACTGGAGTATTTCTGCGGTTTGTAGTGTATTTATAAATACTTGTTTACTGCAAACAGAATCACCCAGTGCTCTTTTTGTGGGTCAGGTTACCAGTGACTTTGGATTTCCCAAACCTCCCAAGTATCATTGGTATATGAGGGAGCCCAAACTGATGCTTCTTGGCTCAGGTTTTGTTTGGGGAGAGCACCCCCAGAATTATTTAATGTGTATTTTAGTCCTAGTTTCTGACCACATAAACTTCTATATTAATTATCGCTTGGAGGCATGTGCTTATAGATCTCATATAGATGAAAAATAACCACATTTTTCTCTTGAGATAATTCTGTTATTCAGTAAAAAATTCAGAGTAATGTTCCACACACACTTTGTTATATTTTATTTGTAGTCCCTTATCTTGAATGAGTAGCTTATTATAGAGTGTTTGCATTTGAATTATCAGTCTTGTAAAGCTTTCATTGACTGTATATCTGAATCTTACTTCTTTAGGGTAAAATAGATTGGTAGTCTTTATTTCTGATGTCTAAGAATCTGTGATGATCACTTTTTCTTAAGGAAGGGCCATCATTTTGCAAGTTGCAGTAGAGACCGAGATTATGGGTGAGGATCCCCAGTGATGAATAATGTCCTTTCTAATGAAGTTGGAGAGGTTGTGCCAGTGATTTTTTTGGAAGGAAACCAGAGGGTTAGGTTACACCAGGAAGCATGAAAGAATGTAGTAAAATGAGAAAGAAGTTTCAGAGGTGAGATGATGACGACTTAAGAATTTGTACAAGTAGATTTATTATTTTAATTAATTTGGTGCTTAAAACAATGCCCTGTTGGGAGCTGTTGGAATAGAGACTATTTACTAAGTAGTACAGAAATATTTCAGTACTTCCGAAGTGGATTTGATCATTCCAGTGAATGCCAACTAAATAGTTGACTTGCCTTCTTGTAGTAATAAGTATTCCTCAATGCTGAGAGCTCAGAACTTGGTGCCTGACAGAAGAGGTGTTGATGCCTCTGCTTTGCTTTCATTTCTTTTGATTCCTGAGCCAGTGAATGTTTTGCCCCCATTATTGTAACTTTCTGTTGACCCTTTCTTCTACACAAGAATATATCTTGTTTTTTATCCTAGTTAAAAATTAATTAAAAAAAAAAAACAAACAACTATTGAGCCAGTGTTGGCAAAGTGTGCATTCAAGAATACCAAATGAAATGGAAATATCTTTGACTGTATATTTTTATTATATGAAAAAATGCTTTTTTAAAAAAATGCTTTTTCTATCAGCTCGGTGTGTGGGGCACAAAGGTTTCCCAGCCTTGTGTCAGCTTAGCCTGAAGTCTCATTCTTTCCTCAGACAACTCCTGTTTTACTCACCTTCTCACCACTCCCCCAATATGGCAGATCACCCAAGACTCTGTCTCCAAATCCAGCCACCAATTTGAAATCCTCTTCCTTGTACTCCCAGCAGCATTTTGCTTGTTGACCATCCATGCATCCTCCAAATGTTCTTTTCTGTTAGCTTATGGACACCATGTTCACACTTTTCTGCATACAGATCTAAGCACTCCTTCTTAGTATTCATTGTTTTGTCTTGTGTTCTTGACTTTAAAATTTTGGAAAGCCTCGTGACTACTCTTTTACTGCTCACTCTACATTTTTTCTGTAGGTGATTCTAATTATTTCCTCAACACTATAACTTCCAACACTATATTCTGATACTTCCCAAATTCAGAGAGAAGTCTTAGCTTTCTACCTTAAACCTATCTCTGTCTGAGACATCTTTGTTTAGATAATTCCAAATAATTTTGATCTTAACGTACCTGAAATTGAACTTGTAATCTTTTAGTTTTGGATTTCTTCTTTTTCCAGTCTCCGTGAATTGCACCAATATCTGTGTATTTGCTCTTTATAGAAATTAAGGAAACAACCTCAATGCCAGTTTTTCCAAACTCTCACTTAAATATGCCACCAAGTTCATTAAGTTTGCTGCCAAAGTATATCTGGAATCTCCCCATTGAATCCACCCTTACTGTTAGGACACTGTGAACCAGAAGTCTGGCCTCTTAAGCCACTGTATGAACTTCCTATTTGGTCTTTCTTCTTAAAATCTTACCAAATTTGAATCCATTCTTCACAAACCAGGTAAAGAAATCCACTTAAAATAGAAATCAGATTTTATAATTCCCCTCTGGATATCTCTGAGTTTTGCAAAGGGTAGATATCAAGCTACAGTTAAATGTGTGCGGATTTTATTAGGGGAATTCTAGTGGGGTGGGAGCGGAAAGGGATGGGAGCTAGGGAACGAATGTTGGAGAGCCAGGAAACCAGCCTACGAGACTGACTGTAATAGAAGGAGAGAGGGAAAGAAGGTTGGGTGTCAGTGTTCCAGATTGGTCAGTCTAAGGACCTGTGGCAGGGCTGTGGAACAGTCTTTGAGACAATGTTGCTCATCAAAGGAGTGTGCATCTCACAGGAGTTGGTCTGCTTTGTGTTTCTGCTGCTGTAGGTCACTGGTTTGGATAGCTTGTGAGCAGTGTGACCTTGGGGCAGATTCCACTGTGGATGTCAGAACGAAGTAGTTGAATATTGGGACAATTAGGCCATCTGTTGTTGAAATGTGAGGCATGTTCTCCTGGCCGTCTGTATTAGTTTCCTAGGGCTGCTGTAACAAATTACCACAACCTGGGTGTCTTGAAACTACAAAAATTGATTCTCTCATGGTTCAGGAGGCTGAAAATCCAAGATCAAGATGTTGGCAAAGTTGGTTCCTTCTGGAGGCTCTGACGGGAAAACCATTCCATACCTCTCCTAACCTCTGGTGGTTGCTGTCAATATTTTGCATTTCTTGGCGTGTAGGTGCCTGATTCTAATCTGTGGCCCTATTTTCACACTGACTCTTCCTGTGTCTCTGTGTGCTCTAGCATCTTAAAAGGACAAAAGTCATTGGATTTAGGCCTCACTCTACTACAGGATGGCCTCAGCTAACGACATCTGCAAAGATCCTATTTCCAAATAGGTCTGATTCTGAGATTCAGGATAGATGTGAATTTCTGGGGGAAGTTGTCCAATGCACTATATTGCCATACCTCCTTGAGTCTTCAATAAATAGAACACAAATAGGTTAAAATGAATGAGGTTTAATGAAAATGAGTAGTACATAGACATGCAGTTGGAATGGTGTTAGGAAGGAAAAGGATGCCTCTGGTTGGCGACAACATCACATAAGAGGGTCTGGGAGTCTGAGAGATGGTGTGAAATATTATAAATGGAGTAGAAGGGAGAGTGGAAGAAGTGTTTCAAAATGAAAATACAGAGAACCTGACAACGGACTAACATAGAGGAAGTGAGGGAAAGAAGGTATAAATGGTTGATCTGACTGGCAGATAATAGTAGAAGAAGATAGGCTATTGAGAAAGATCACTGCTCTTGGTAAACATTTAATTCATCTGTTTGCTGTTACAAATTGGCGGAGGTGGGAAGATAGGGGGAAATATCTAAGAGTAGATACCATGGGTTAAGATGAAAGATGCTGAAATCCTAACGAAGGAGCTCCCCAAGTAAGAAAGGGTGGGGGAAATACCAAGCATTATGAATCCTATCATACTTGGATTAGAGAGTGTGCCTCTTCTCTAGACATAGAGGTGCATCTTTTAAACAGTGTGAAGTCATCTTTTACTGTTTGTGGTAAGCTATGAAACAAGGCAAAGCAGCAAATGTGAACCAGTCACTCAGCTGAGGACAGCGAAATGGTATTCCCATTCTGGAAGAGCAAGACCTCTGGGCAGGGATCAGAGAAAGTAGAAACACAGGCATTGCAGTTCCTTACATTTCTGCATTACAGAATATGCACACTGTGTACAATACAAGATCCTGAAATAGATCTGGTTAATAGATTTCAAGTGAAGAAGAGCTCCGTTCCCTTCATATATGTGTTTTACACAAAACTGAGCTGTTTTCCAGCATTTTCTTCCACAGTACTTCTATATATGCTCAGCCAGAGCAAGGTCTAAGAGTTTCTCCACCTTGACGCTATTAATATTTTGTTGTGTGGTGTAACTGGGGGGAGCTGTCCTGTGCAGTGTGGGGTGGCTAGTGGCATTCCTGACCTCTACCCACTAGGTGGCATTAGCACAGTCCCCTCCCTGCCAGTTGTGATAGTCAGCATTATCTCCAGACCTTGCCAAATGTCCTAGGGGGATGAAGTCTCTCCTGGTTGAGAACCACTGGTTTAAATCATGGCTGTCACAGGCAAGATGTGCTTGGTCTGTAGAGTAAGAACTCTTAACATGATGACATAATAAAGGAAATGTGCTAAATGAATTACATATCAGGAAAAGAGGATTTGATTGAAAAGCTCTGAGCATTGCCAGCTTGGCTGACAGTTGCCTTGAAGCCAGAGTGCTGAACGTACACTTGGGAAGTTTCTCTGTCAGCCCCCAAGTTTTGGAAGAAAGATAGATACTTCCTCATCTGCTGGCCCTAAGATCCCATTGCAAAACTTTGCATAGGGAGATGACCTGAGTACTGCTGAAGACTGCAAATGAATACCCAAGAATTGTCTGTTGAGTTAGACTATTTCACATATCACCTTGTTTGTAGTTTGGATAAAATCTCTGAAGGTTGAAAAGGCTTTTTGATTTTTTCAGTTCGTGATGCTCAGTCTCATTAATGTAACGGTAATTGATGTCTTCTACTTGTTATCTGTACAGAAGGTCGGGTTTTGAAAGCTTTTCTGAGATGTGGTTGGGATTTCTTGATGAGATTTGTTGATCCTTCTTTTCTCTAACTAAGAGTCTCAGCCCAGCAGGTCCTCTCTCCCTCCATTGTGAGTTCAGTGGAATTTGCACCCTGCCAAAGCAGGCTTTCTCCTTCCTCATTCTCTTTAGCTTTTATTTGTAGCTTTGTTCTGTGGGGATCCTGAACCTACAGTGAATAAAATGTGGCAGATATCAAAACTGCTGACACTCTTTCAAAGCAGACTGAGCGAGCAGCCAAATTCAGGGTTGGGCTTAATTTGAAAAATTGGTTAGGAAGTCTTGCATGCAGGGAAGCATCTGGGATGTTTGAAAGATGGCATTGGTGTTCCTAGCTGGAGAGAGGAGGTTGTTGACCAGTGTGGAATGAAATGAGCACGCTGCTCTGCATTCCAGCACGTAAAGCATTTTCCTTCCTTTTTAAAGTATGCATCTTTGCTCCTTTTATCATTGAGGGGCTTTAAACCCACCGTGCCCCTTCCTGTCTGTCTGGAGGTGATGGAAGGAGAGTGGCTAGAGTGGATCAGATGTGAGGGGACCTGGCACGAGTTATCAGTCGTCCATCATGCTTATTCCCCACTGCTGTTACAAACGCTAAATGGAAGCCTCAGAAGAATTCTTCCCTTGGTGTCTCCAGCAGGAGTTTCCTTGACTGTTTAATAATCAGATCTGACCAGATGGTGATGAGTCTGGGAATGTTTTCTGAATGGATACCTTTGAATCATTCCTGCTAGGCTTCTTAATTCTGAGCGGACCAATCAGCTTCAGGCTGTGCAAGTTATAAGAAGTCTCAGAATTTGGGACTAAAAGATTGCTACTAGTTGTGATTTCTCATAGTTCATTGGGAGGGCAGTTTTCTCAGTCTACAGTAATTTTAAGTGACTGAAGGGCCAGATAGTGACAGATTGACAGTCGCCATGCAGAGACCTGATGACCTAGGCTTGGGTCCTGTCAGTGCCTTTTTATATACTTAGCCTGTAAGAAAGATCATTGCTGTGGTTTCAGGTCTGTGTGTTACTTTCCTACAATCTGAGGTCTGAGCTTCTGAGTGTCTGGTGTTGGGGGCTGTGGGGCATCACTCAGTTCCCTCTTCAAAGTCATCTACTCTGCAAAGTTTTGGCTACTAGTGGCTCTCAGCTGGGTCCCTCTCTAGAAGAGAGCCGCTTCAACCAAGATCACTTCATTCCCTTTCTCTCCCAGAGGAACCTATGTCCAATGATTGGGATGGGGCTCAAGGTGGCTTTGCCTCAATCCTGGGCACATGTAAAGCATCATTCCCCATTCCAGAGTTCTGTATGGGGTCAGCCAAGGCTCCTTCTCCTTCTGCCCAGTCCTGCTACCATAGTTAATGCTCACCAGGTAACTTTCTGAATTCAGATCTCCATCTCTGAATCTGCTTCTGCAGCCCAACTAAGGCAGCCACTTGGGAGGGAAAAGAACAAAAAACAACAAAATCCAACCAACCAACCAACCAAACAAACAAAAAAACAGTGAATGTCCTGTCCTCTATTCAAGGACCTTTTTCAGTTGCAGGCTAAGAATGATTTATTAGAGCATGATAATGTCTCTCTTAATGCTGGAAGTAATATAACTTTTTCCCCATCAAGTAACAAGCTATGGTAATCATGCAATAGACATTAGTTGAGAATCTTACTCAGCCTAGGTACTGGGCCAGTTGCAGGTGACAAAGATGATAGAGTATCTGTTCCTGAGAAGCTTGTGGTCTAGGAAGAGGATTGTATAATCCTTTCCTCCCCTTCAAAACCTGTAATGGACTGTGACAAGGAGCAGCTGTAAGGCAGGGAAGACAGTACAGGAATACACATGTAGGAACATGGGCACAGATGACCAAGTCCCATCTTAAAGCCTGGCGACTCCTACCCACTGACATCTCAGCCTCTCTCCTCTGTCTCAGAGCTGTTCAGCATAGCGGTGCTCCCGTACTCTTCTAGTTGTTTTATTACCTAAAAACACACTACCTTTCGTACTTATTGGTCTTAACTTACTTTAGATTACAAAAATGCCAATAAATGTTCTACAGCTTCTTAGAAATTCTGCTCTATGGTGGAATGAGTGTTGCATTCCATTTCAGTGCAAATGTTCCCTGTACTTGGGTACTTCTATTGTAGTTTGATAGAACAGAAATTCTTACAATTGTTATTTCTTGTTGATTATGCACAATGTTCAAGTCTTTATGAAAATACTTGTCTAAATTTGTGTTTTAAGTTTTAAATTGGGTTTGGACATTTGGAAGATGTAATGTTTTTGCAAAATTCTAGTTCTGTTCACATCTGTTTATCATCTATTTTATATCATTAACATGAGTATAGTGGGAGTGAGGCTTAAAAATACTGAAGTCTATTTAGGATGAAAACTGTTGAATCGAAGAAGTTAAAACTGCTTAGATTTAACACATGTCTATTCCTAAACTAGTTTCATAACTACATTTGAAAGGAAATTGTGTATTTAGGACGTTTAATGTAGGTGACACATACGGTCTAATGGATTTGGCAATAAAGAAAAGTGGAAAAATATCATTATGTCAGAGATTAGCAAGAAAAGAAATGCAAATGAAGTCCTTTTAGATTTGCTAAAGTTTTTTTTTTGCCAAATGTTTTGTTGATCACATAGTAGAAAAAAAATCATTTTTGACCCCTTATTAAAAGGAGTCGGGTATGCACAACTGATGGGATGGAAGATGATCAATCTCCTTTGGAACAGTAAAGGAAACTAACATTTTTTATGCAAATGAATTCTCTGAGCAGAGTCTGCAAAGTAATCTAAGGCACTCAATTTTTATCTGAAACTAAGCAGAGCTCAGCGGAGTCATAGTAAGTTACAGTGCAAGCGCACATGCACGCGAGTGTGTGTGTGTGTTTCCCCCATGAGTTTTCATTGACTGCCACATCTCTTCCTGTTTGGCTTTTGGTTCTTGTGACTAGGACATGGAGCCTTTGATCACAATATACAGTGGTGATGGGGAGAATGTGGTCAGTTGCAGATAGTCCCAGAAGGAAGGGGTCTGAGCCCACACACTCACAGTGCATTACTTTACTAGAGCATTAAGTACAGCTAGAGTATGGTGGGGTCGGGCAGGGGACAGGAAGAGTGGATTTATTGTTGGAGAGGAGAGACTTCTGAGTCCAGGCTCAAATTAGTCACCTGCTGGGCAGCAACAGTTGTGAGATCTTTAAACTTCACTCAATCCCCTTAGCTGTAACTCAGGAACAAGGGACTCTTCTTCCTTTGATCATCTGAACTCTTCAGGACGATCCTGAATGTGCATGTTAAAACCCCACACTAATCTTTTTATACTATTTGACACTTTTCTGTGTAATTTCACACTGTTAATTCTGTGTCCACAGATTCCATTCTCCTCCTTTACCGCAGTTCACCTGGGAACAGATATCTGAACCACTTCCTTTGACTCTTCTATAATGAATTTTCCCAAACCTTGGGCCAACGGCAGCCATGAGATGACGTTAGGTGACTCAGAGGGCATTAAGTAATAACCTATCACACTGTGAAAATTCATTTCTATCTCCCTTCAAATTACCTTTAATTGGTATTATTTTAGATTGTGACAAGTTTGTCTTCCCAGTATTGCTGGAAAAAAAATATTTTGACAAAGAACAGCTTTCAGGAACGGAAGCACATGCTTAAGTTTCCTAAGTAATACTAGATAAAGTACAAACAATTAAAGTTGCATTCATTTTAAAGACTTTATTTTTTTAGAGCAGTGTCAGATGTCTAGCAAAATGGAGAGAAAAATAGAGAGATTTTCCTTCTACCACTTGCTCACCCACGTACACAGCCTCCCCACTGTCAACATCCCCACCAGACTGGCCCACTTTTTAATAATTACTGAACTTACATAAACCCAGCATTAAAATGTATCTGTATGGTATTTTCCCATTTATTATGCCAAAGAATACTAGTTTTTTTATAGTAGAGATCACATTTAAATATGCCAGTTCAAGAAAAAGTGTTACACAGTAGTACAGGTGATACACACTAACATGGGAACAATTCTGGAGGTGGTTCTTGAATAACTGAAGTTTCAAAAACACCGATATTTTGTTTTCTTTGTGCTTCCATTGGTTTTTCTTCATAGGGTTCTTGAGTGAGTCTCATTTGTTTCAGTGACTTTAAATACTGCCAGTATATTGAAGTCTCCCAAATACATGTCTGTCGGCTGAGATTCTGCATCATTATGGGGCTGTTAAGAGGGCCCACAGGCTCGGCTGGCCAAATGTGAGCTCATTTTTTAAATTGTAGAACTGCTTCCTCTCCTGTTCCCAGTCATGATTTAATAACCTCCCTCTTGCCCCACCCCCATGTTAGCAGCCCGAGAGATATCCTTATCTCACCTGCTCCCTTCCCATTTCTCCCCATAGAGAATCCTCCTCCAATTTCTGTTGGCTTCTTTTTCTTCAGTCTCCTTTGAGTCTGTTCTTTTATGTATATCAACAACAGTGCTGAACTCCAGCTCTCCCCATCGGTCTCTTGGACCCATCTACTTGATTCTTAACTGAATTCTTTGTCTCCTTTATTGATTTCCCCCCTGTCCATTGTGCTCACCACTGCCCAAGTTATTTTTGTACCATATATAAATCAATACATGCCATTCCATTGTTTAAAACCCTTCGGTGGTTTGGACTTGCTTACTTGAAATGAATAGAAACTCCTTTACTTGATATGTGAAGCCCTTCATGGTCTGCCTTTTGACTGCTCATCCATTTTTCATTTCCTGACATCCCCTTCGGATTTCCGCCTCACACCATATATTATGGTAGCATTTGCAGTTTCCTAGTGTAGTGATTGTATTAGACCTCTCTGCCTCTGTACACATGATTCCGTCTCCTAAAAAGGAAATCTGGATAGTGTTTAAAAGCCAAGTATTTGGGTTTGATGCCTACTGTTGTTACTTACAATTATGTGATTTTGGTCAGATTACTTTACATTCTTATACTTCAGTTGCTTTTTGGAAAATGGGAGTGTGTACTTAGAACAATGCACATCTCACAGGTTTGTTTTGAGGCTACAGTGATTAAATATGTGAGGTTCCTAGAACAGTGCTGGGAACCCTGGAAGTGCTGTAGGAAGTACTGCTGTCACTCCAAATGCTTTTTCTTCCATGTCTGCTGAGTGAACTCGTACAAATTCTTTTTTTTTTTATTTTTGAAATTCCTTATTTTTATTAATTTTCTATAATGTACAAAAATGTCAAATACAGTGTTGAATAAAGGACTAATAATTTATAAGCAGATGTTCATGTTAATGAAGAAAGCATAATTCAAATACAGCAAACTTGAGAGGAAATGAAGCAAAATGTATTCATTTTGATAAATTATAATTAAATATCAGTGTTAATTTTTTAAGAAAGGATTTCTCTTAAATGATTGTCTTCTTTAATTAGTTAAAAATTCACAAACTATTTTTGGAGTTATTGTTGGAATAAGACAGATTTCATCCTAAATCCCATTTTTTTTTCTATAGAATATAAATCATAAGAAACTTATTTTACAAGAATGAACAGGTAAAATAAATTGGGTAAGTAGATAATGTGGAATGAAAATTTTCTTTAATTCTCCAGGCTCTATTAGTAAACTTTAAGTACATATTTTTAAATTACCTGATCATTTAATTTTCTTTTATTCATTACCTCAAATATATTTGTTTAGGTGATTTTCAGATATTACTTTCATTTTGGATTATCTGCTTTTACAAACTTTGTAGTTTTACTCTATTAAGCCATATTTTTGTATGTTATTGTCAAAAATAGTTCTGTTTAAGTGATTAAAAGTCTATCATTTTATAATTGCCACCTTAGTTTTTGCCAGCTGGTCTCATCTTTTTACTACAAATAGAGTATGGCATGATTATGTTAATTCCAGTTAACATACAGTATATTAGTTTCAGGTGTAGAATTGAGTGATTCATCACTTAATACAATGCCTGGTTCTCATCCCAACAAGTGGCCTCTTTCATCTTCATCACCTATTTAATCCACCCCTACTCCAAGAATCCTCAGTTTGTTCTTTATAGTTGAGAATCTGTTGTATGGTTTGCCTCCCTTCCGCCTACTCCCGTATTCCTTTGTTTGTTATTCCACACGTGAATGAGATCATATGGTATTTGTCTTTCTCTGACTGACTTATTCCACTTAGCATTATACTCTTTAACTCCATCCACATTATTGGAAATAGCAAGATTTATTCCTTTTTATGGCTGAGTAAATACTCCATTATATATGTGTATGTCTATATACATGCACGTGCATATATAACATATATACATATATACCATATCTTATTTATCCATTCATCTGTCATTGGACATTTGGGCTCTTTCCATAGTTTGGCTATTGTTGATAATGCTAAAACATTGGGTTCATGTACCCTTCTAAATCAGTATTTTTTTTTTATCCTTTGGGTAAACCTTTAGTAGTGGAATTGCTGGATTGTGGGGTAGTTCTATTTTTAACTTCTTGAGGAACCTTCATACTGTTTTCCAGAGTAGCTGTTAACAGTTTGCATTCCCCTGCAACAGTGTAAGAGGGTTTCCCTTTTTCTGCCTCCTTACCAACATCTGTTGTTTCTTTTTGTTAATTTTAGTTATTCTGACTGGTATGAGGTGATACCTCATTGTAGTTTTAATTTATATTTGCCTGATGATGAGTGATGTTGAGCATCATTTCATTTGTCTTTTAGCTATCTGAATGTCTTCTTTGGAAAAGTCTATTCTTCTCTTATGCCCATTTTTTTTTTATTCCCATTTTTTAACTGGAATATTTGTTTTCTTGGGTGTTAAGTTTGATAAGTTCTTTATATATCTTTAGTACTACCTTTTATGAGAAAGGTCATTTGCAAATATCTTCTCCAGTTCTGAAGGTTGCCTTTTAGTTTTAATTATTTCCTTTACTGTGAAGAAGGTTTTTTATCTTGAAGTTCCAATAGATTGTGGTTTTTTTTTGTTTGTTTGTTTGTTTTTTTTTTTTGCTTTTGTTTTCCTTGCCTCAGGAGATGTGTCTTGGAAGAAGTTGCTTTGGCCAAGGTCAAAAAGATTACTACCTGTGTTCTCTAGAATTTTGATGGTTTCCTGTCTCAAATTTAGGTCTTTAATCCATTTTGAATTTATTTTTGTGTATGGTATAAGAAGGTGATCCAGTTTCATTCTTTTGCATGCTGCTGTCCAGTTTTCTCAACAACATTTGTTAAAGAGAGTATCTTTTTCCCATTGGATATTCTTTCTTGCTTTGTTAAACACTAATTGACCATGTAGTTGTGGGTCCTTTTTTGGGTTTTCTGTTCTGTTCTATTGATCTATGTGTTCTTGTGCTAGTAGCATACTGTCTTCATCACTGCAGCTTTGTATGTAACTTGAAGTCCGGAATTGTGATGCCACTGCTTTTGCTTTTCTTTTTGAAGACTGCTTTGGCTATTCAGGGTCTTTTGCAGTTCCATACAAATTTTAGGGTGGGTTGTTCTAGTTCTGTGAAAAACACTGGTGGTATTTAGATAGGTATTACATTAAATGTATTAAATGATTGCTTTGGATAGTACAGACATTTTAACAATGTTCTTCTAGTCCATTAGCTTAGAATGTTTTTTGTCTCTTCCTCAATCTCTTTAATAAGTGTTCACAGTTTTTGGAGTACAGATCTTTATGCCTTTGGTTAGGTTCGTTCTTATAAACCTAAAAGGTTAGGTTTATATTTTAGGGCTTTTGGTGCATTGTAAATGGGACTGGTTCTGTGATTTTTTTCTTTTTCTGCTGTTTCATTATTGGTATATAGAGACGAATATTTTTCTATGTTGGTTTTTTTTTAATCCTGTGACTTTTACTGAATTTGTATATTACTTCTAACAATCTCCCCCCCCCCCCCTTGATGGAGTCTTTCAGTTTTCTACATAGTATCATGTTATCTGAAATGGTGAAAGTTTGACTTCCTTGCTGATTTGGATGTCTTTTACTTCTTTTTATTGTGTGAGTGCTGAGGCTGAACTCCTATAAATTTTTAAAGACAGATGCAGTATCACCTCCTCTGTGAAATCTCTACTCATGTCGCTGGGGACATATTGTTTCCCTTCCAGCTTGCCTTCTGTGGAACTAAGGTGTACTTATTTGAGCAAATCCAATATTTCACTGTACTTCTTTTGTTCTCTGTATTTCCCACTACTAGATTTTGAGCTTCTTTAAAGAAAGGATTGTTTTTTCCTTTTTTGGTCTGTAAAGAGTATGTACTCAGTTTGTCAAATGAATGACTAAATACAGAAAATTACATGACTTTTAAAAAAACATTTCTTATCCTGGAAAACTTCAAAAACACAAAAAAGTTAAAAAAACCACCAAAAACACAAAAAAGTAGAGAAGTTCATATAGTGAACTGTCGTACACCCCAAATGTAGCTTCAGCCATCAGCATAGTACCATTTTTGTTTTTTCTGTTCTTTTTTTTTTGATAAAATATTTTAAAGCAAATCTCATTCATATTTTTATTTATAAATCCATCGATAACATTAGTAGGTAAGGACTTAGTTTAAACAAAACCACAGTGAAGAAACTGGCAGTAACTGCTTTTTTAATCTAATACCTATTTTGTATTTAGTTTTCCTCAGTTGTCTCCAAAATGTCTTTGAATTGTTGGTTTGGTTGCATGAGAGTCCCTCCTGCCTAAGTCTATGAATAGTATTTACTCTGTGTCTCTAAACTCCTAATGGGAAAGAGCATTCCCTCTTATACGATTTAATTTTTAAATATAATCATTTTTCCTTGAGCATTACCCACAATTTGGATTTGGCTGATTCTATTACTATTTTACTTAACACGTTCCTCCATTCCTATATCCTGTAAAGTTACACCCAGAGAATTGATTTGAATTGAGGTTCAATTTTTGTAATAGAATATTTCATAGATCCTAGTATGTATCTTCTAGTATATAATATCAATAGTAACATGTCAGATTGTTCAATTTTAGTGATAAGATTTCTCAGTGGGGCTTGGGTGGTATCAGCCTCATTTGTCCATTTAAAGAAAGCTCCTCAAAAAAGAAAAAAAAAAGTTCCTCATCATCCTTTAGCTTAGAATTTTAGCAGCTCATGAATGATCATTGCCTTGACCCATTATTTCATTACGAGTTGCAAAATGGTGATTTTTTTTTTTCTAATTCTACTATGTCTTCTGAATGTATTAGCTGTCATTCTTATATAAAGAAGGCTGACCCTCATTGATTTTTTTTTTCTAGTTACCTTAAACTGTTCATAAAGGAAAGTAAAGATAAGTGCATCAACTTTCCTTCGTAAATTTTACAATAATGGGATGTATGGTAATAGTGTCTAAAGGTAATCAGTACAATTTTTTTTCAACCGTGATTTTGACCTCATGGGTTTTATATATTTACTATGTTTATTCAGTTGCAATCAGTATTCTTTATGATACTCAGATTGTTTTAGCTTTGGACTATGGGAGCTCTTCAAGGTACTCCCAAGTCCTTTTTGGTATGTCTTTAGAAGTTTTACCTAGCAGCCTTGCTTTTAGGTATAGCAACATATCCTCTTGTTCGTTTCTTGCAAAGATCTGGAATCAATCAATTGTCACATTGTACTTATTTCCATTATGTATGAAATGGTATTTTGATATGATAATCTGAGCCTACAGTGAGATGACATTTCTTCCGGGCTCTTTTAATGGATGGAAGTAGGAAATGCAAATATTATTGAAAGAGAAAAATAAATCCTGAGATCATACTTGTATTTCTAATTTAAACAAAAGATTACAGGGTTTTTATTTAACCATTTTACTTTTGTTAATAACTCTTGTTCTAAAAACTATGGTTCTTAACTATATTAATGTAATTGTATATATGCTTTAATTTAATATTTTGCTGTGGTTTCACTTATAAAATGCCTCTAGTACTATTAATAAAAAACTGAATACATTCTGTTTACCTTTCTGTGTGTGTGCATGTGTGTTTTTGGTCTTCAGGATATTCAATCAAAATCATGTGTCTTAAAGCCATTTTCAGTTATTCATCTACTTCTGGTTATGCCATAAACATTATAAATAGATAGATTTTTCTTCAGGTGATTTTTTTTTTCCCATTTTTGATGACCATTGTTTTTCTAAACTTTTTAGAAAAAATTACAAAGATAGTTTCATGGTTTGAATTTATGAAGGAAAGAACATTTAAAGATACCTAGGTTCTATCTTTGCCTTTCTCCTCCCCTCACCTTTCTCTTTCTCCATTTAGTGGTAATTTTAAAAATATAGGCAAATCTTTTAATATATTTGTCCAACCTTTCTTTCACAAAAGTAGCATGTATATACTTTTTCAAAAAGTATTTACACTTTTTATTTTTTTCCTTTTTTTAAAATTTACACTCAATTAGCCTGTAGTGTGTTATTAGTTTCAGAGGTAGAATTCAGAGATTTGTCAATCTTATGTAACACTCGGTGCTCATTACATCACATGTTCTCCTTACTGCCCATTGCTCAGTTATCCCATCCCATGACCCTCCTCCCCTCCAGCAACCCTCATCTTGTTGCCAGTGATTAAGAATCTCTTACAGTTTGTCTCCTTCTTTGATTTTGTCTTGTTTTATTTCCCCCCCTCCCTTCCCCTGTGCTCTTCTGTTTTGTTTCTTAAATGCTACATATGACTAGGATCATATGATAGTTGTTTTTCTCTGATTGACTTATTTCTTTTAGCATAATACCCTCTAGTTCCATTCACATCATTGCAAATGTCAAGATTTCATTTTCGATGGCAGAGTAGTATTCCATTCTCTGTGTGTGTGTGTGTGTACACCCCCCCCCCCCGAATCTTCTTTATCCATTCATGTGTTGATGGACATCTGGGATCTTTCCATAGCTGGGCTATTATGGACATTGTTGCTATGAACATTGGGGTGCAGATGCCCCTTTGGATCACTATATTTGTATCTTTGGGGTAAATACCCAATAGTGCAATTGCCAGGTTATAAGGTAGCTCTGTTTTTAGCATTTTGAGGAACCTCCATAATTTTTTCTAGAGTGGCTGTACCAGCTTGCATTCCCACCAACAGTGTAAGAGGGTCCCTTTTTTCCCCACATCCTTGTCAATGTTTATTGTTTCTTGATGATAATATTAGCCATTCTGACTCATGTGAGGGGTTATCTCATTGTGGCTTTGAATTGTGTTTCCCTGATGCCAAGTGATGTCAAACATTCTTTTCATGTGTGTGTTGGCCATTTGGATGTCTTTGGAGAAATGTCTGTTCATGTTCTGCACATTTCTTGATTGGATTATTCTTCAGGTGTTGAGTTTGAGAAGTTCATTGTAGATTTTGGATACTAGCCCTTTATCTGATAAGATATTTGCAAATATCTTCTCCCATTCGATGGGTTGTCTTTTGGTTTTGTTGACTGTTTCCTTTGCTGTACAAAAAGCTTTTTATCCTGATGAAAACCCAGTAGTTCATTTTTGCCTTTGTTTCCCTTGACTTTGGAGACCTGTCTAGCAAGAAGTTGCTGTGGCTGAGGTTCTAGAGTTTGCTGCCTGTGTTCTCTTCTAGGATTTTGTTGGATTTCTGTCTCACTTTGAGATCTTTGATCCATTTTGAGTCTACTTTTTTGTGTGGTGTAAGGAAATGGTCCACTTTCATCCTTCTGCATGTGACTGTCCAATGTTCCTAGCACCATTTGTTGGAAGAGACTGTTTTTTTTTCCATTCGATATTCTTTCCTGTTTTGTTAAAGATTAGTTGAGATAGAGTTGAGGGTCCATTTCAGGATTCTGTTCCACTGACTTATGTGTCTGTTTATGTGCAAGTACCATACTGTCTCGTTGATTACAGCTTTGTAATGTAGCTTGAAGTCTGGAATTGTGATGACATTACACTTTTTATTTTAAGACAATAGTTGATTCACATGTATTTGTAAGAAAGCATACAAAGAGATCCCATGTATCCTTTATTCAGTTTCTACCAATGGGAGCACCTAGTAAAACTATGTGACAAAATGACAACCAGGGTAATGACATTAGTACAGAATGTTCTCATCAATACAAAAATTCTTCAAGTTGCCCTTTTATAGCCTTGCTCACTTCCTTCCTGCCCCTACCTTCATCCTCATCCTCTGGCAGTAATTTATCTGTTCTATATTTTTATAATTTTGTCATTTAAGTTAAAAATGTTATCTAAAGGAAATCCAGTGGTATGTCAACTTTTGGTATTGGCACTTTTCCACTCAGCACAATTCTCTGGCGATTAATCTTAGTTTTTGAATGTATCAATTGTTCATTTCTTTTTATTGGTGAGTGGTATTCTGTGATAGGGATGTACTGTAGTTTGTTTAACCATTCACCCATTAGAGGACATCTAGGTTATTCTCCGGTTTTTCATGAATAAAGCTGCTATAAATATTTATGTGCTGGTTTTTATGTGAACCTAAATTTTCATTTCTCTAGGATCAGTTTCTAGAAGTGCAACTGGTCGACCAAACTATAGTTGCATATTTAGTTTTTAAAGAACCAAAATGTTTTCCAGGGTGGTTGTGCCGTTGTATATTCCCACCAGCAATATAAGAATAATCCAGTTTCTCAGTATCCTCATTAGCATTTGGTCTTAACGCTATTTTTTTTTTTTTAAGCCATTTTGTGACCTCTCATTGTAGTGTCAACTTGTATTTCCCTAATGGCTAATGAATGCTAAACATCTTTTCATGTGTGTACTTGATGTGTTAGTCTGTTCCATCTGCTATAACAAAATACCATAGATTTGCTAGCTTATAAACAACAAAAATTTATTTCTCATAATTCTGGAACCTGGGAGCTGTAGGTCAAGGAGTCTTCTTCCTGGTTCATAGCTGGTACCTTCTCATGGTACACTCATATGGTAGAAAGGCTACAGTGCTCTGTGGGGTCTCTGTAATAATAACATGAATTTTGTTCTTGTGGGTTCCATCTTCATGATCTAAGCACACCCAAAGTCTTCACTTTCTAATACCATCACACTGCACATTAGGATTCCAATTTTTGAGTTGAGGGGAAGACACAAACATTCAGATCATAGCACTTGCCATCTGTTTCTATAATGATCAGTTAATATTTTTTTGCCCATTTTCTAATTAGATTGTTTTTCACTATTCAGTTTTGAGTGCTCTTTGTATATTGCAGATACTGGTCCTTTTATTTTACAAGTATTTTTTCCCACTCTGTAGCTTGTTTTCCCATCCTCTTAACAGAACATTTTTCAGAATAAAAGTTAACCTTGATGAAGGCAAATTTATTAGCTTTTTCTTTTATGGATTGTACTTTTACTAACCTATCAGAGAAGCCATTGTCTAACCCTAGATTCCCCTCCCCCCTCCATTTTCTCCTCCTCTTAAACATTTTTATAGTTTTATGACTAGATTTAAGCTTATGATCCATTTTTAGTTTTTGTTTGTTGTTGAAGGTGTGAGACTTAGGTAAAGGGTTGTTTATTTTCTGTAGATGTCTAATTGTTCCAGAACCATTTGTTGACAAGGCTTTCTTCTGCTGAATCACGGCAGCATTGTTCTCAGAATCATTGGTTGTTGTTTGTTTGCTTCTATTTCTGGATTCTTCTGTTGCATTGGTGTAAATGTTTATCCTTTGGTTAATACCATAACATCTTGGTTTTTTTTTGAAATCACACCTGCTTCTACCACTTCATTATTTCTCAGAATTGTTAGGTATTCTAATTCTTCATCTTCCTGTACAAAATTTAAAACTAATTTTGTCTATATTGCCAAAACCCCTTAGATTTTCATGTAAGTTGCATTAAAGCACATATAAATTTGAAGAAGAATTCCTATCTATACTAGGTTGAGTCTTTCAATGCATAAACACGTATGCTTCTCCATTTATGTAGCTCTTGTTGTTTTACAGTTTATGGCATACAAGTCCCATATCTTTGGTTATAATTAAATATATTGTTATATTTAAATCTATTTTTTTAATAGAGCATACATGAGACAAGAGAGCATGAGTGCATGGTGCGGTACAGAGGGAGAGGAAGAAAGACAGTCTTAAGCAGGCTCCATGCCCAGCGTGGAGCCCTACACCAGGCTCAATCTCATAACCCTAAGAACATGATGTGAGTCAAAGTCAAGTTGAATGCTTAACCGATGGAGCCACCCATGTACCCCTCTACTTCATTTTTTTTTTTTTTTTTTTTGGAAGGGGATGATTATAAATGCTATGGAATTTTTTAAAAAAAGATTTTATTTATTTATTTGACAGAGAGAGAGACCGTGAGAGCAGGAACACAAGCAGGGGGAGTGGGAGAGGAAGAAGCAGGCTTCCTGCCAAGCAGAAAGTTCCATGTGGGGTTTGATCTCAGAACTCTGGGATCAAGACTTGAGCTGAAGGCAGACACTTAATGACTGAGCCACCCAGAGGCCCCAATGCTATCATATTTTTATTTTCCTTTTTTTTTTTGGTGTTCATTATTAATAGAACAACAACTGATTTTTGTACTTTGATCTTGTATCATTTGACCTTACTGAAGTCACTTATTAGTGCCAGAAGTTTTTGTTGTTGATCTTTTGGGATTTTCTTTATGTAGATAATTGTGACATTTGCCAGGAAGGATAGTTTCCCCCATTGCCCCTTTTCTGATTTGTTATTTCATTTTCTTGACTTCCTAGGACTGACTAGGATTTCCACTACAGTGTTAAGTAAGAGTGGTGAGAGCATACATTCTTGCATTGTTTGCAATGGGAACAAGGGAGAAAATATTCAGTCTATCACTATTGAGTATATACTGTTAGCAGTAGGATTTTGTATATATTCCTCATCACATTGAGGGAGTTCCCCTTTGTTTGTACTTTTCAGAGCACTTTTGTCATGAATAGAAGTTGAAATTTGTTAAATGCCTTTTCTGCATTGACATTTTTTTTTTCACCCTGTAATTTGGTGAATTTTTGTTTGTGGAGAATCTGTACATCTCATAACAGTTGTTAATTGAGTAAAGAAAGTAATGAAATTGCTGAGCTTAGATTTCTACTAATTAAAGTATGTGATGGGATTCTTGTGGTGGATCTCTGCTGAAAATAGAGGACTATAGATTTAGGGGTTAGAATCAGATCTTATTCTTCTTAAAGTAAGTACATATTTAGACAGTCTGGTATGTAGGAGTGTGTCTATTTCTGTCTTTATTTTTGTGTAAGCAAAGCACAGGAACATGTAGTAACAAACTTTTAATGCCTGCCTCAGGCATTTTTTTTCTTCCTTCTCTCCCTCATCCAGTTATTCCTTTAATGGGTAAATGATACCTGCTATAAATCATTCCAGACCCTCACCCTACCTGTACTGTTGCCACTTTCTCCCCTAGAACATTAAATTTTCCCCATCTTCCCACTTACACTACTTTATTGAAGGTGCTAAAAAGAATTCTCATTCTTAGTAAACAGATGTTTTGTAAGAACTATTATCAGTACTCTTGTCTATTTTGTTCACTGTTGTATTGTGAAATAATAGCTTGGTATTTGCTATATAATAAGTGCTTAACTAATACTTGATGAATGGATGAGTTAATCCAGTGGTAGCTAGATAGGAAGCACTGTGCTAGCCCCTAAAGGACACTTATTATCAGAAATAGTTTTGTTTTCTAGGAGCTTATGATTTTGTTTTCTAGGAGCTTATGATTTTGTAATAGAGATAAAGTGCATTTTTCTTAGATAGTTTAATGGGTTATAAAAAACACAATCATTGTGCTAATGAGTGGGCTGGAATTTGAAAATGGGCCAGAGCCTGCAGGTTGTTTCATAGGGGGATGATAGAGTAGAATTTGAATGGGAAGAGAAAAAGGAAAAATGTGGCAGAGGATTAATAGTTATGTGCAGCTCAGCTCAGTATGTTCATGCCAAAAAATAGTGATAAAGAAAATTTGGATTGGAGAGTTAACTTTTACCCCCTCACACCCCCAAATATTGAACCAGACTTGCATACCTGGAACAAACCCCACTTGGTCATGGTATAAAATAAGTTTGATATTTTGCTGAATCCTATACATGAACAAAATTTTTTTGCATGTATATTCTTGAGAGGTTTTGGATTATAGTTTTCTTAGTACTGTCTTTCTCTGGTTTTAGTTTTAGAGTAATGCTAACTTCATAAGATTAATTGAAGTATACCTTCTGTTTTCTGGAAGAGATTGTATAAAATTGGATGCCAATTCTTTTCATTTTTCTTTAGTTTTAGAAAACAAACAAACAAACAGATGGACCAGAATATAATCTTCTGGAAAGTTGTTGAAATATAGATTCAACTACCAATTCTTTTTAGAGTAGATACGCTGGTAACAAGTTCTTTTAGTTTTCCTTCATCTGAGAATGTTTATTTCCCCTTAATTGCTGAGAGCTATTTTCATTTGATGTAGGATTCTGGGCTGACAGTTCATTTCTTTAAGCATTAAAATGTTGTGCCATTTATTTCTGGACTCCATGTTTTCTCTTAAGAAATACACTGTCATGCAAATGTGTTTCTCCTACAGGTAGGTGTTATTTTTCTCATGCAGCTTTCTAGATCTCTTCTTTATTCTTCTTCTTCAAAAGTTTCACCATGTTGCTTTTTGGTTGGATTTCCTTGAGTCCAATTTTTAGATTGCTTAGCTTCTTGAATATATAGGTTTATGATTTTTGCCAACTCAGGAAGCTTTTCAGCCATATTTTTTTCAAATTATTTTATTTTATTTTATTTTTTGAAAGCTTTTATTAAAAAAATTTTTCTTTTTTTTAGATTTTATTTATCAGAGAGAGAGAGAGAGAGAGAAAGCACAAGCAGGCAGAACAGCAGGAAGAGGGAGAGGCAGGCTTCCTGCTGAGCAAGGAGCAGGATGCCGGGCTCAATCCTAGGACTCTGGGATCATGATCTGAGCACAGGCAGACACTTAACTGGCTGAGCCACCCAGGTGTCCCTCAAATAATTTAAATATTTTCTTTATTTAAGTTTAAAGCCAATTAACATGTAATGTATTATTAGTTTCAGAGGTAGGGTTCAGTGACTCGTCAGTTGTTCAGCTATTATCTGACTACTTTTTGAGCCTTTTTTTTCCTCCTCTGATTGTGGAACTACTTGAATTTTAAATATTTTGTTATAGTCCCACAGATCCCTGAATATAATTTTTGTATTTCCTTATTGATCAAAGTTGATAGTTGCAGATAACAGAATCTATTTGAGTTCCTGAAAGAGAATCTTTTTTTTTTCTTCTCCATCTCACAGAATTAGTGGGAGGACTAGAGAAGGAGCTCTAGAATAAGCTTCCAGAACCACTCCCAGATCCACTCTGCAGATTTGTCCTATTCATGAAAGTGTGCTTTTTCCTGACATGAGAAACCAGAGCCTTTGCTGCCTCTGGACTAGCAAAACGGATGCCCCATATTCAGTCTGTGTCCCTATATATCTTAGTCCTGAATCAAAGTCTCATATTAGTGTATTAGACTAGTATACCCATGCATCTATCTGCCCCCCAAGCAGATAGTGCCCAAATAGCAAGGGGAGCTCAGAAATGTAGGCTTTCCTCCCGCGCAATGAGCTTTATTGAGATAAAGTTGATATGTAACAATATAGGTTTAAGGTGTACAACATGTTGATTTCATAAACTTAGATCTTGTGAAATATTACCATAGTAAGGTCAGTTAACATCTCTATAACCTCATTAATTATCACTTCATTTTTGTTGTGAAAATGATTAAGATTTACTCTAGCTATAATTACCATGAGTAAGTTACCAACTTCTTCATGTCTTAACTGAAAGTTTGTAGTATTTGACCAACATTTCCCTAATTCCCTCACACCCAACCTGCCACAGCCTATGGAAACCATCATTTTACTCTGAGTTCAGCTTTGCTTTCTTAGATTTCACATATAAGTGATAATATACAAAATTTGCTTGTCTCTTTCTGACTTACTTCACTTAGGATAATGCCCTCAAGTACCATCCATGTTGTTGCAAATGGCAGAATTACCTTCTTTTTCTTGCCTCAGTAACCTACCATTGTACCACATTGTACTACATCCTTTTTAATCATTCATCCATATTTGGATACTTAGGTTATTTCCATATCTTGGCTATTGTGGATAATGCTACATTGAGCTTGGGAGTGCACATATGTCTTGAAGGTCCTCTGAAGATTTCCTTTGGTTATATACCCAAAAGTGGGACCGTTAGATCATATGGTAATTCTGTTTTTAACTGTCTGAGGAACTTTCATAATGTTTCATAGTGACTCTATTCACTTAAACTCCAACAAATGGTGCACAAAAGTTACTTTTTTTTCCATATCCTTGCCAATACTTAACCTTTTGTCTTTTCTCTGATAGCCATTCTGACAGGTGTGATTTTATACCTCCTATCATTGTGGTTTTAATTTGAATTTAACTGATGATTAGTGATGTTGAGAGTATTTCCATATGCTTGTTGACCATTGTCATCTTTGGAAAACATATCTATTTCCTCTGCTCATTTATTAATCAGATTGTGTTTTGCTTGTTTTTCCTCTAAGCTATAGCAGTTCTTTACATATTATGGTTATTAGCTGTTTATCAGATAGTTGGCAAATGTGTTCTTCCATTCCTCAGGTTGTTTTCCCATTTTGTTGATTTTTTTCTGTGTAGAATTTTTTTTTAAAGATTTTATATATTTATTTGACAGAGAGAAATCACAAGTAGATGGAGAGGCAGGCAGAGAGAGAGAGAGAGGGAAGCGGGCTCCCTGCTGAGCAGACAGCCCGATGCGGGACTCGATCCCAGGACCCTGAGATCATGACCTGAGCCGAAGGCAGTGGCTTAACCCATTGAGCCACCCAGGTGCCCCTCTGTGTAGAATTTTTAATTTGATATAGTCTCACTCACTAAATTTTAATTTTTATTGCCTTTGCTATGGTTTCCTATCCAAAAAATCAGTTCCAGGGCCAATTTTAATGCATCTGAATTGGAAAGGCAGAAGTAAAATAGTCTGTTTGCAGATAAGATCTTCTATAGAAAATCCTAAGGATTCCACCAAAAAAAAATCAACAAATTGAGTAAAGTTGCAGGATTCAGCCTCAACATAGAGAAATCCATTATGTTTCTCATGTACTAACAATGAAATAACTTTAAAAAAAATTATCTATTTATTTTTTTAATAAACATATAACGTATTTTTATCCCCATGGGTACAAGTGTGTGAATCGCCAGGTTTACACATTTCACAGAGCTCATCATAGCACATACCTTCCCCAATGTCCATATCCCCACCACCCTCTCCCGTCCCCCCTCCCCCCAGCAACCCTCAGTCTGTTTTTTGAGATTCTTTTATTGTCTCCCTGCCAATCCCATCTTCTTTCATTTTTTCTTTTCCTACCCCCCAACGCCCCCCCCCCCCAACATTGCATCTCAACTTCCCCATATCAGGGAGATCATATGATAGTCCTCTTTCTCTGATTGGCTTATTTCGCTAAGCATAATACCCTCTAGTTCCATCCATGTCGTTGCAAATGGCAAGATTTCATTTCTTTTGATGGCTGCTTAGTATTCCATTGTGTCTATATACCACCTCTTCTTTATCCATTCATCTGTTGATGGACATCTAGGTTCTTTCCATAGTTTGGCTATTGTGGACAGTGCTGCTATAAACATTCGGGTGCTCGTGACCCTTCAGAGCACCACGTTTGTATCTTTAGTATATATACCCAGTAGTGCAAACGCTGGGTCATAGGGTAGCTCTATTTTCAGTTTTTTGAGGAACCTCCACACTGATTTCCAGAGTGGTTGCACCAGCTTGCATTCCCACCAACAGTGTAGGAGGGTTCCTCTCTCTCCGCCAGCATCTGTCATTTCTTGATTTGTTCATTTTAGCCATTCTGACTGGTGTGAGGTGGTATCTCATTGTGGTTTTAATTTGTATTTCCCTGATACCGAGTGATGTGGAGCACTTTTTCATGTGTCTGTTGGCCATCTGGATGTCTTCTTTGCAGATATGTCTGTTCATGTGTCTCCCCATTTCTTGATTGGATTATTTGTTCTTTGGGTGTTGAGTTTGCTAAGCTCTTTATAGATTTTGGATGCTAGCCCTTTATCTGATATGTCATTTGCGAATATCTTCTCCCATTCTGTCAATTGTCTTTTGGTTTTGTTAACTGTTTCTTTTGCTGTGCAAAAGCTTTTGATCTTGATGAAATCCCAATAGTTCATTTTTGCCCTTGCTTCTGTTGTCTTTGGCGAAGTTCCTGGGAAGAAGTTGCTGCGGTTGAGGTCAAAGCTCAACTGCTTGTATTCTCCTCAAGGATTTTGATGGATTCCTTTCTCACATTGAGGTCTTTTATCCATTTTGAGTCTATTTTCATGTGTGGTATAAGGAAATGGTCCAATTTCATTTTTCTGCATGTGGCTGTCAAATTTTCCCAACACCATTTGTTGAAGAGGCTGTCTTTTTTCCATTGGACATTCTTTCCTGCTTTGTCAAAGATTAATTGACCATAGAGTTGAGGGTCTATTTCTGGGCTCTCTATTATGTTCCATTGATCTATGCGTCTGTTTCTGTGCCAGTACTATACTGTCTTGATGATGACAGCTTTGTAATAGAGCTTGAAGTCTGGGGTTGTGATGCCACCAACTTTGGCTTTCTTTTTCAATATTCCTTTGGCTATTCGAGGTGTTTTCTGGTTCCATATAAATTTTAGGATTTTTTGTTCTATTTCTTTGAAAAAATTGGATGGAATTTTGATAGGGATTGCATTAAATATGTAGATTGCTTTAGTAGCATAGACATTTTCACAATATTTATTTTTCCAATCCAGGAGCATGGAACATTTTTCCATTTCTTTGTTTCTTCCTCAATTTCTTTCATGAGTACTTTATAGTTTTCTGAGTATAGATTCTGTGCCTCTTCGGTTAGGTTTATTCCTAGGCATCTTATGGTTTTGGGTGCAGTTGTAAATGGGACTGACTCCTTAATTTCTCTTTCTTCCATCTTGTTAGTGTTAGGAAATGCAACTGATTTCTGTGCATTGAATTTATATCCTGACACTACTGAATTCCTGTACAAGTTCTAGCAGTTTTGGAGTAGAGTCTTTTGGGTTTTCCACTTTATAGTATCATATCATCTGCAAAGAGTGATAGTTTGACTTCTTTGCTGATTTTGATGCCTTTAATTTCTTTTTGTTGTCTGATTGCTGAGGCTAGGACTTCTAGTACTATGTTGAACAGCAGTGGTGATAGTGGACATCCCCGCTGTGTTCCTGATCTTAGCAGAAAAGCGTTCAGTTTTTCTCCATTGAGAATGATAATTGCAGTGGGTTTTTCATAGATGGCTTTGATGATATTGAGGTATGTGCCCTCTATCCCTACACTTTGAAGAGTTTTAATCAGGAAGGGATGCTGCACTTTGTCAGATGCTTTTTCAGCATCTGTTGAGCGTATTATATGGTTCTTATTCTTTCTTTTATTAATGTATTGTATGTATTGTATCACATTGATTGATTTGCAGATGTTGAACCAACCTTGCAGCCCAGGAATAAATCCCACTTTGTCGTGGTGAATAATCCTTCTAATGTACTGTTGGATCCTATTGGCCAGTATTTTGGTGAGAATTTTTGTATCTGTGTTCATCAAGGATTTTGGTCTGTAATTCTCCTTTTAATGGGATCCTTGTCTGGTTTTGGGATCAAGGTGATGCTGGCCTCATAAAATGAGTCTGGAAGTTTTCCTTCCATTTCTATTTTTTGGAACAGTTTCAGGAGAATAGGAATTAGTTCTTTTTTAAATGTTTGGTAGAATTCCCCCGGGAAGCCGTCTGTCCCTGGGCTTTTGTTTGTTTGGAGATTTTTAATGACTGTTTCAATCTCCTTACTGGTTATGGGTCTGTTCATGCTTTCTATTTCTTCCTGGTTCAGTTGTCGTAGTTTATATGTTTCTAGGAATGCATCCATTTCTTCCAGATTGTCAAATTTGTTGGCGTAGAGTTGCTCATAGTATGTTCTTATAATAGTTTGTATTTCTTTGTTGTTAGTTGTTATCTCTCCTCTTTCATTCATGATTTTATTTATTTGGGTCCTTTCTCTTTTCTTTTTGATAAGTCGGGCCAGGGGTTTATCAATTTTATTAATTCTTTCAAAGAACCAGCTCCTACTTTCGTTGATTTGTTCTATTGTGTTTTTTTGGTTTCTATTTCATTGATTTCTACTCTGACCTTTATGATTTCTCTTCTCCTGCTGGGTTTAGGCTTTCTTTGTTGTTCTTTCTCCAGCTCCTTTAGGTGTAGGGTTAGGTTGTGTATTTGAGACCTTTCTTGTTTCTTGAGAAAGGCTTGTATCACTATATATTTTCCTCTCAGGACTGCCTTTGTTGTGTCCCACAGATTTTGAATCGTGTTTTCATAATCATTTGTTTCCATGAGCTTTTTCAATTCTTCTTTAATTTCCTGGTTGACCCATTCAATTTTTAGAAAGATGCTGTTTAGTCTCCATGTATTTGGGTTCTTTCCAAATTTCCTCTTGTGATTGAGTTCTAGCTTCAGAGTATTGTGGTCTGAAAATATGCAGGGAATGATCCCAAACTTTTGATACCGCTTGAGATCTGATTTATGACCCAGGATGTGATCTATTCTGGAGAATGTTCCATGTGTACTAGAGAAGAATGTGTATTCTCTTGCTTTGGGATGGAATGTTCTGTATATATCTGTGATGTCCATCTGGTCCAGTGTGTCATTTAAGGCCTTTATTTCCTTGTTGATCTTTTATGTAGATCTGTCCATTTCAGTGAGGGGAGTGTTAATGTCCCCTACTATTAGTGTATTATTGTCGATGTCTCTTTGATTTTGTTACTAATTGGTTTATATAGTTAGCTGCTCCCATTGTAGGGGCATAGATATTTAAAATTGTTAGGTCTTCTTGTTGGACAGACCCTTTGAGTATGATACAGTGTCCTCCCTCATCTCTTATTAGAGTCTTTGGCTTAAAATCGAATTGATCTGATATAAGGATTGCCACCCCAGCTTTCTTCTGATGTCCATTAGCATGATACATTGTTTTCCACCCTCTCACTTTAAATCTGGAGGTGTCTTCGGGTCTAAAATGAGTTTCTTGTAGGCAGCATATTAATTAGTTTTGTTTTTTTTTTAATTTTTTCTGATACCTGTGTCTTTTGATTGGGGCATTTAGTTCATTAACATTCTGGGTAACTATTGAGAGAGAGGAATTTAGTGCCATTGTATTGCTTGTAAGGTGACTGTTACTGTATATTGTCTCTGTTTCTTTTTTATCTACTACTTTTAGGGTCTCTCTTTGCTTAGAGGACCCCTTTCAATATTTCCTGTACAGCTGGTTTGGTGTTTGAAAATTCTTTCAGTTTTTGTTTGTCCTGGAAGCTTTTTATCTCCTTCTATTTTCAATGATAGCCTAGCTGGATATAGTATTCTTGGCTGCATGTTTTTCTTGTATAGTGGCTCTGAATATATCATGCCAGTTCTTTCTGGCCTGCCAGATCTCTGCCAATTTAATGTTTTTACCCTTGTATGTTACAGACTTCTTTTCCCAGGCTGCTTTCAGGATTTTCTCTGTCACTAAGACTTGTCAATTTTACTATCAGGTGATGAGGTGTGGACCTGTTTTTATTGATTTTGAGGGGCGTTCTGAGCATCTCCTGGATTTTGATGTTTGTTCCCTTTGGCATATTAGGGAAATTCTCTACAATAATACTCTCCAATATACCTTCTGCTCCCCTCTCTCTTTCTTCTTCTTCTTCTTCTGGAATCCCAATTATTCTAATGTTGTGTCTTCTTACAGTGTCATTTATCTCTCAAATTCTCTCCTCGTGGTCCAGTATATGTTTGTTTCTCTTTTGCTCAGCTTCTTTATTCTCTGTCATTTGGTCTTCTATGTCACCAATTCTTTATTCTGCCTCATTTATCCTAGCAGTAAGAGCTTCCATTTTTGATCGCACCTCATTAATAGCTTTTTTTAATTTTAACTTGATTAGAATTTAGTTCTTTTATTTCTCCAGAAAGGGCTTTTATCTCTCCAGAGAGGGTTTCTCTAATATCTTCTATGCCTTTTTCGAGCCTGGCTAGAACCTTGAGAATCATCATTCTGAACTCTAGATCTGTCATATTACCAATGTCTGTATTGATTAGGTCCCCAGCCTTCGGTACTGCCTCTTGCTCTTTTTCTTGTGGTGAGTTTTTCCGCCTTGTCATTTTGTCCAAATAAGATTTGCTTTCTCCTCCTCTGGAATTCTGCTGTTTTCCTTGATGAGTGAAGTTGGTGTTGGCTGGGTTTCTTGTTGATCTTCTTGGGGAGGGCTCTGTTGTAGTAACTCTCAAGTGTCTTTGCCCCAGGCAGAATTGTACCGCCCTTACCAGGGGCCAGCCTAAGTAATCCATGTGGGTTTACTTTTGGGAGCTTTTGTTCCCTGAATGCTTTCTGTAGTGTTCTGGAGGACGGGAATGAAGATGGCAGCCTCCCAATCTCCAGCCTGGAGGAGCAGAGAGCTAGGGTCCCACTCCTCAGTGAGCCCTCAGAGAAAAGCACTCAACCTCCCCCGTCTCCCTGGCCTCTGGTTGCACTTGGAGGAAAGTGCTCAATCGCTCACCCTTGGAGAAAAGCGCCCGGTCACTTCCATCTCCATGGCCTCCAGTCGCACTCTGAGCTCACCCAGCCTGCGACCCTTTCAAGGTAACCCCGAGCTGAGAGCTAACTCCTCGGCTCTGTCTCTGTAGCTGGCTTACCCGCTTTAATACCTGTTAGCTCTGCGACACTCAGACACCCCCGGTCCTTCTGTGACCCGGATCCTTGAGTCACGCTGACCCCGTGTGGGCTTCCCCCTGGTCTAGCCTCTGGAGCAATAACCCTCCGTAGAGTAGACTTTTAAAAGTCCTGATTTTGTGCTCTGTTGCTCTGTCGCTTGCCGGGAGCTGGCCCCTACCCCCGCAGTCTATCTTCCTGTCACTTTGGATTCACTTTGCAGGTCCTACCTTTCAGAAAGTGATCGATTTTCTGTTTTTAGAATTGTTGCTCTTCTCTTTGATTTCCTGTTGGAGTTGTAGGTGTTTGCAGTGGTTAGATAAGCTATCTAGCTGATCTCCTGCTACCTGATGTTGTCTCAGCCTGCTACTTCTCTGCCATCTTGACTCCTCCCCAGCAATGAAATATCTTAAAGAAAAACAATCCCATTCACAAATAGCTCAAAGACAATGAAGTATTTGGGAATAAACTTGACCAAGTTGGTGAAAGATCTGTATACTGAAAACTACAAGAAATTGAAGATGCCGAAAAGTGGAAGGGTTTCTCCTGTTTATGGATTTGAAGAATAAATATGGTTTCCATCTTAGATCTTGTTAAATTGTCCATACTCTCAAAAGTCATTTATAGATTCAATACAGTCCTTATAAAAATTCCAAAAGCATTTTTCAGAGAAAGAGCAAAAAGTAAATTCTAATATTTGTATAGAACCGCAAAACACTTTGAGCCAAATCAATCCTAACAAAGAAAAACAAGGCTTAGAGGTACCATGCTTCATCTCAAACTATATAAAGCTATAGTAATCAAATCTGTATGATCCTGGCATAAAATAGACGCATGGACCAATGGAACAGAATCAAGAGCCTTGAAATAAGTCCTTGCATATATGGCCAACTAATATTTGACTAAGGATACAAGAAAGCTAAATGGGAAATGGATAAATAAATGTGTTGGGAAAACTGGATAATTAAATTCAGAAAAATGAAATAGGGCCCTTACTTGACACCACTCAAAAAAATTGATTTGGAATAGTTTAGACTTAAATATTTCTGTCTGTTCAGACTGAATAATTTCTTTTGTTCTATATTTCAGTTTACTGATTGTTCTTCTTTTCCCTCCATCCTACTGTAGGATCCATTCATCAAGTCTTTTTTGTTTTGTATTTTTTTTAAATTTTTAAATCTTTTTTTAGTTTTGGTGATAGTGTTTTTCAGTTCAGTTTTTAGTTTTGTTTTGTGTTTATAGGAGGCTCCACGCTGGGTATAGAGCCCAGTGTGGGGCTTAGACTCATGACCCTGAGATCAAGACCTGAGCTAAAATCAAGAGTTGGTTGCTTGACCGACTGAGCTACTCAGGCACCCCAGTTTGAAAAATTATATTTGATTCCTGTTAAATGTTTTTTAAATATGTGTTTGTTCTCTTTATTCCAGGGAAGTTTCCTTCCATTATAGTTGTCAGTATTTTTTTTCCACTGAGTGGGTTTTCTTTTAAACAATCTTACATATCTATCTTGCATGTTTTTTGCCTGTCTTCTGTAGTTATTACTTTCTCCAGTTTCTAAAATTCATTCCTTTTTTCACATTCTTATTTTTTCCTCTTTATTTCTACAGAGGTTCATTCTGTGATATGTTTCTTCTTGTATACCTTCTGGTTTAATCTACATGTTTCTCTATACATCTACATCTGTGGCTTAACCATCCTTAAATGCCTCCACATTTATGATGATGTAAAATTCAGATTTATGTTTCATTTGACAGCTTCTATAGTTTACTTTTCTTTTGTAATAATAGGATCCAACTTTTTGTTCTCCAGCCATATTTTTTCTGATGTGATTTCATTTTCATAAGTGTATAAATTAGATTCCATCTTAGATTTTGCAATATTTTTAATTGGGTTTAACTACAATTTTTGTTGTTGTTGTTTATATTAGGAAAGACAGTCTCCTGTATTTTAGGAGGAAGTGCCTGTTTAACAGAAATGAAGGTCAAGACTGGTTCTCTAGCTTCAAAACAAGGTTTCTTCTTTGGTTTAACTGTAATAAATTTTAGAATATATTTATCTGCATGGCTATATCTTTTTGAGATAACATTTGCAGCTTTTTTCTTTGGTTAGAATACGAGTCTCTTTCATATACCCAATATTTTTTTACCTTGAATAAATGGTGATCTGCTCTGACCTGTTTCTGTTCATAGTAGGGTTTTCACAATTTTGACATTCCGGATGGTTCAGGCTGCCCCAACACCTTCAGAGGTGGTGGTCTTCTGATAACATATCTGCAGATGGGAACCAGTGAAGCTTCCCAGTGCTTGTGAACGTCCTGTGTGTGGCCATTTGAGTCCTCCTCCACTTTGAGTGTAGACATTCTCTTTGAGAAAGAATACCTATTGGCAGTTCCTGCCTTTCTTGATTTTTAGAGCCCCCCAGGATTACCGTTGTATTCCCTTTTGCTTATTCCAGCATAGCTGCTGTTTTCCCTAGGATCTTGCTGCTGTTGTAAGGGCCTATTTAGCCAGAGCGATTCTATCTTGGATTAAACAGTCATTTTGCTGTGTATGCAGTAAAACTTAAACTGACCTTGCCCCCGCCCAGGGGACTTACTTAAAAACAAGACCTGGAAACCAGTCCCAGGTAAGAAAGCCCAAATACAAGGGTGGGTCAGGCCAGGTGGAGACATCCAATCAGTGGGGAGGTGCATACTGTCTCCCTAGTTACCAAGGAGTATGGGCCCCGCCTTTTGGGCGCCAATCTGACCCAGGTGATAGGCTAGTTCAAATATCTACTAGGGTAAATTGTAATTCAATTGGTCACTTATGTATGACCTAGCATGAATGTGTAGCTTTCTCTGTGTGTTATAATTTCATTGGCCACCTATGTGTGGCCAGTCCCAACCACATGGCCTTTGCCCTTAAAAGCTAGTCTGTAAAGCAGAGAGGGGTCGCCTTCTCTGTAAGAGGCACGGTTCTGGCCGGTGGGTTTGATTCTTGATGCTTGGCGTGGAATAAAGCTTTGCTTGATCTTCACTTTGTATCAGTCTCACTCCTCTAATCACGGACTCATTATTGGGGGACCTTTCACTGTCAGTGTTTTAAATATACTTGCTCTTGGGCGCCTGGGTGGCTCAGTGGGTTAAGCCCCTGCCTTGGGCTCAGGTCATGATCTCAGAGTCCTGGGATCGAGTCCCACATCGGGCTCTCTGCTCAGCAGGGAGCCTGCTTCCTCCTCTCTGCCTGCCTCTCTGCCTGCTTGTGATCTCTCTCTGTCAAATAAATAAATAAAATCTTTAAATAAATAAATAAATAAATAAATATACTTGTTCTTTTACTGAGATTTATGGGATAAATTATCATCCTGTTTTGCAGTCTTTTCTGCTTCTTGATACCTAACAAATATGTACAATTGATTTCTATTTTTAGGTCATGGATTGTGGTGTGGCACAGGGTAGGTGTTCTGTTTCTATTTCAGTATTATAACTCCAGGTGAGATGAGTGCAGTGGTTGAGAGTTGGACCGTCCAGGGGTGGGGCAGGGGGCGGGGCTTCCCGAGCCTCTTTCTCTCCCCTAGATGGCTCATAAGTAGGTTTCCTCAAACTAGAGTGGCCTCCAGGTATTTGAAGTTCTTGCATAGCAGCTGAAGTCTCCAGGAGATCAAGATCAAAGCATCCAGATCTCTTAAAAGCTAGGCCTGGAAATGGCATAGTGTCTTTTTTGCCTACTGTTACTCAAAGCAGTCCCAGGCCACAGTAAGCTCAAGGGCAAGCAAGGCAAATAGATCTTTCTCTTGATGGCAGGAATGCTTAAGAGCTGTGTCTTCCTTTAATTCACCATAATAACCTAGTTAGCCTTTTGAAAACAACAGCTTTATTGAGATCTAATTCACATATCCTGTAATTAATACATTTAAAATGCACAGCGTAGGGGCGCCTGGGTTGCTCAGTGGGTTAAAATGCAGTGTAATGATTTTTGATATGTGAATGGAGTTGTACAACTTTTGCACAATTTTAGAACCTTTTCATCACCCCAGAAAGAAACCCTGAACCAATTAAAAGTAACTCACATTTCTTTTGGTTTTTGAAAAGGGATTGGGAGATTTAAAAAAATACGACCGACACATGCCTGCCACCATTTTGTTCAAACTTGATATGGTTTTATTTAAAGGGAATATTTCTGGTTTGAGATATGTATTATTGAGACCAAGGCACAGATGCAATTTTAAAAATACATCAGTAATAGGAGATTTTATCTTTTCCTATTTTCTACCAGATGTTATAGGGAACAAATGAACTGATGAAAATAAAAACAGTTTTAAAAAGTTAAATACACTTAGAATGTATTATTTATTATTCCTTAAATATTAAACAGAGGAAAATGAAGTATTTTGAGAACATATTGCCATAGATTTTGTATATTTCTCAGTAGTTATAGTATCAATCTTCCTGTATTAAATTATGAATATACATATTCCTCACAGTTAAAGCAGTGAATGCTAAAAATTTTTCCCATGTAGTGACTTTTCACCTATATAATTCTTTTTTTGAGAACCAGTTTTAAAACTGGACTTAAAAATGGAGAAAATAGATAAGAACAGATGAGAAGTGTGGGTCTGTATAGCCGTGCCTGGGTAAGAAGAACCTGATCATCCAGGGCTGCTGCTCCTACCCTGCCCTTCTCTTGATCCCAGCCTGGACCTCTGCGGCAAGACTGGGTCCCAGGTATGGATGATGGTAGGAATGACAACTTTACGAAATGGCAGGGGGCGGGAGTGGCCGGGGTGGGCGGTTCCTAAAAGGAACAAACTGGGATCTTCTCTCGCTTATGATTGGGGTGATCATACAATAGATACTACCAAATTAGGATGCTTTTTGTCTTGGAAAAATGTTAAATAGGACAGGCTGTTGGGATAACAGGTGTGTATCGGGTTAATCCTGAGCCATCAAGGTGTATGGTCTCTGCCTAAAGATACATCTTATTTTGTCTGTCTGTTCGTTTATTTATTTATATTTTCAGCATAATAGTATTCCTTGTTTTTGCACCACACCCAGTGCTCCATGCAATCTGTGCTGTCTCTAATACCCACCACCTGGTTCCCCCAACCTACCCCCCACGCCGCTTCAGACCCCTCAGATTGTTTTTCAGAGTCCATAGTTTGTCTTAAATTTTCTCTCAGTCACTTTGCGATCGAAGAATTGGGGGCTTTTCTCTCTGGGTGTTGTCTTTCAACAGACTAGTCTAGTTGAGCAATGGCTGCTGGGGAGGAAGATGGATTTATAGTGAGGTTTGCCTCCACCAATATGTGATGTAGATATAACATGCTAATTTGAAGAGAAAGGATCAGTGATATGCACCTTCCAAATGTGACTCATTGAAGGACTCTTTATTCTTTTTTTTTTAACTTAAGTTATTCAGTTTTCCATAACATTATGCATAAAAAAAATCCCTAATAAAACATGAGAGAGTGTCTATTATGAGCAGGCAGCTTAAATTCTCTCCCCAAACTTGATTCTCCATTTCTCTATTGCTGGAGATTTTCTTGGGCTCCGTACTTGTCTAACCTTAGTTTCTTTTCTTAAACAGTAAGGATAATACTAGTCCCTACCCCACAGGGTTGTTTGATGGTATACCAAGGTGAGATACATGAAATGCCTTCTGTATATTTAGTCTTATATGAAGTCCTATATAAATCATATAGCAGGTGTTATTATTCACTGGTAAAGCATTTGGGCTCTGAAGTGAAGATTCTTGGTTCTAAATTGCTGTTTCATTACTAGTGTGTGTAGCTTATATACTAACCTCACTAAACCTTGTTCTGTCTGTAAGAGGATAAAACCAATACCTACTTTGCAGTATTGTTTTAAGAATTGAAGGATATAATATAAATATTGCAGTGTGGCACCTAGAAAGTGCTAAGCAATTATAGATGTTATTATTAATAGGATCATTGTTCATATTAATGCTGACAATAGAAAACTGGATAAGAACATTTACTTCAAGGTTTAATTGAGATTGTTCCTTATTCCTTTTATTCCTATGGAAGTCTGATGAAGACTTCCCAGGCTCTGTGTCTGTTCTTTTCCTGTGTAAATGTGGTTTTGTTTGCTACATTAGCATCTTAAATTCTGAAGTCCTTAGAGACCAGTTGGTGAGGAAAGGATTTTCTATTCATTCTTCCATCATCCTGCACATGAAGCCTATTCTGTCAGGGGACATGGGCTTGTTGGATGGACTGGCTGTGATACTCTTTGCTTACTAGCCTGCATGCTCTGCTGGTAAGATGCTAACCCCAGCTAGTTACTCCATCAATTACCAGATCTTTTATCAGTTAACTTCCACAACCCTCCCTAGGGCAGGTGAGAATTTCTGGATTTCTTCCATGACCTTGTAGCCAAACTGGAGATCTCCATTCAGGCCCTTTCTCTGCCCCACCCTGCCATGTCTCTGACTTGAGACTGAGACAAGCTTCCCTGGGTTGGCTGTTCTCCATCCTAATTGCCAAAGCAAATGTGGAGAAAAACCCCCCAAGTTACTGAGAATGGAAGAAAAGTAGGACTTTCCTTAGCTACTCTTTTTTTTTTTTTTTTTTTAAAGATTTTATTTATTTATTTGAAAGACAGAGCCCAAGTAGGCAGAGAGGCAGGTGGGGGTTGGGGGGGGGCAGGCTCCCCGCTGAGCTGAGAACCTGATGCAGGACTCGATCCCAGGACCCTGGGATCAGGACCTGAGCCTAAGGCAGAGGTTTAACCCACTAAACCACCCAGGTCCCCCCTCCTTAGCTACTTCTTGATGAATACAGACTATTTTTCTTCCCTCCTAGCTAAAGGAACTCTAAGTTTTGAATCTCCTGTTACACATTTTACCACTTACTAATTCTGCTTTTTAAAAAGTCATCTACCTATATTTTGTTTCTCTTTTCCTGAAAAATTAAGCTCCTGTATATCAATTTCTTCCTCCAGCAACACAGCTGTCCTAAATATTGGTGATGCCAACATCATCAAAAACCTCCAGTGTCTTGCCCTCAGATCCTTCAGTGATACTGGCCTGACTTCTGCTACTCACTCCTGTTTATAGCCTAGATTTTTTTGTCATTATTGTTAATGATATCTCTTCAGTCACTTCAATTTTTTGCTTCTCCTTCTCTGATCATCACTTTTTATCTCTCCAGCTGACGTCCTTTAATGGTTTAGCTCCTACAATCCTTTTACTCTCAAGGACTTGAAACTATCTCATCTCCCACTTTTTACATGTCCTTAAAACATGTCCTCACACCCTTTCTTCTGTTACAGTTCCATATTTAATCTTATAATCATTCCTTTGCACAATACCACTACTCCCTTGTATCTTTCTTGTTCCATTATGCTGCCTGGCTATAGTTAAATAAGGCTCTTTGTAGCACCCATGCCCTTGCATGGAAAGTTGAAGATGGTTGGAGAGAATCTTGCCCTCCTTCTGATGGGTCTCATTTTAAATTTATGACACCCTCAAGTGGGCCCTAATGATGCCCAACAACCTTTTATATTTCTCTTGTGTATTCATTCCCTCAGTCCTTAGATAACTTCTCAGCCCTTTTCTTTCCTCAAGAATCCTTTATATTTTTTTAAGATTTTATTTATTTATTTGACAGACAGAGATCTCAAGTGGGCAGAGGGGCAGGCAGGGACAGGGAGGAGGAAGCAGGCTCCCCGCTGAGCAGAGAGCCCAATGCGGGGCTTGATCCCAGGACCCTGGGACCACAACTCGAGCCGAAGGCAAAGGCTTGAACCCACTGAACCACCCAGGCACCCCTTTCCTTGAGAATCTTTATCACTTCTTCTCTTACTCTTATTCTCTCCTAATGATAATAAAACAAAAGGATCACGAGACAGTTTGCCTTGGTTTACACCTTCTCATGTTTCTACTCGTGTATATCAGAGCTCATGTGTTCTTCCTTAACTCCTTTATATGAATAAACTGTCAAAATTCCTAACAAAGGAAATGCCTCTCTTCATGCACAAGGTCTCATGCCCTTATCCTTTTAAGAACTTTATGGTGATTTTCCTTTTTCATTCTTGCATCATCCATTCTCTTTCTGTTGGACTTTTGCATGAGCGTATAGTGATTCCTCTTAACAAAACAAGCTGCCTCTACTATTTTCCCCAGCTACTCCCCTCATTTCTCTAGTTTATAGCAAAGCTCCTAAAGATTTGTCTCCGTGCATTTACTTCAATTCTTTCTTCTCTTCTCGACTGAACCTACTCAAGTTAGATTTCACACCTCAGAACTCTTAAGAATCCTTGTGGTGTTCACCAGTGTTCTCCAAGTTGGCTAAATCCAATGCATTTATTTGGAGATCTTGATGTCTTAAAGATGATTCAGAACTAACATGTCGCATCCTGAACTCTTCATTTTGTCATTCCCACCTCAGAATCAGCATCCTCCTTTACTTTTTCAAAATAACTTTTCTGTGTGGTACTGGAGTGGTGGTTACATGATCTATACTATTTGTTAAAATCTATACAAAATGATTGTTTTTTTAATTTCATAGGATAAAATACAAAGTAGTGAAAATTGAATGATGGCACTTTTTTATTCAAACTTCCCAAAGTTTGAGCCAAAGCCCTTATAATGTCCTATAGGTCCCTTCTGCTTTAGTCATACTGCACCCTCTGTACCTCAAACAGAAAATACACTCTTGTTTCAGGATCATTATACCACATTCAAAGAATGTAGACTCTAATATTTCAATTTCAAAAAAATTTATATTTTCATACTTAGTCTAATATGTGGCCAGTTTTTTTAAATGGCCAAGGGGCATTTTAAAAGGAAAATGATCTCTAGCATAAATTTCCAAAACCAAATTTATTATTAGTCATTTTCTCTATAGCGTCATTTTACTTTTGACTACTTAATCTGTCAAATAATGAGAAAGGATATTAAAATATGCCACCACAGTGGAAGCTTATTATCTAAAATGATCAGGACTGGAGTGAACCAATTAATCCAAAAGATCTGTTAAGACTGGGGATAGAGTTTGATTGGTAGCAGAAGCAGAGAGAAGACCCCAGAGAGCCCTGAGCAGCCCTATCAACCCCCACTGGCCTTGTTATTATCACACCTGGGGAGACAGCCACAGCTGCCACGGACTCACATCCTGGCCTGCCATTGGGGATAAGAAGGTCATCACAAGGAAGATTTTGGGACCAGTAAAATGGTTGAGTGTGAGAAATGGGTATGGCTTCATCAACAGGAATGACAGCAAGGAAGATGTGTTTGTATACCAGACTGCCATAAAGAACAATAATCTTGGGAGGCGCTGTCCCAGTGGAGGAGGTGGAGAGATGGTGTAGTTGGATGTTGTCGAAGGAGAAAAGGGTGTGGAGGTGGCAAATGTGATAGGCTGTTGTTGAGTTCCAGTGCAAGGCAGTAAATATGCAGCAGACTGGAACCATCATAGACATTCTCCACAATGCCGGGGTCCTCCACACAATTACCAGCAGAATTACAGAACAGTGAGAGTGGGGAAAAGGAGGGTTGGGAAAGTGTTCCTGAAGGCCAGGTCCCAACAGCACCAGCCCTACCACCGGTGACAGTTCCCACCTTACTGCATGTGCAGACCCTCTGGGTATCAACCACAGTCTTCCAATCCTCCTTTGTGGGGAGAAGTGATGGAAGGTGCTGACAACCAGGATGCAGGAGAACAAGACTGACCAGTGAGATAGAGTACATGTCAGGCTTGTAGAGACCACAATTCCGCAGAGGTCCTCCTCTCCAAGGATAGCCTAGAGAGAATGGCAAGGAGGAAGATAAGGAAAATCAAGGAAATGGGACCTAAGGTCAGCAGCCACCTTGATGTTGGTGCTGCCACAGCATCATTTGCCAACACAGACGCCCAGAAAACCCTGTACCGCAAGATGCCAAAGAGACAAAAGCAGCTGATCCACCAGCTGAGAATTCCTCTACTTCTGAGGCTGAGCAGGGCCTGGCTGAGTGAATGCTGGCTTACCATATCTACCATCATTTGGGTTAGTCATCCAGCATGAAGGAATGAAGATGAAGTTCCAGCAATAAGATATGAACAAAAGATTGGTACTGAAGACCTTAAGTGCTTGCTTTTTTTTTTTTTTTCCCCCTATGTAGCATGGTTGTTTTGTTTTGTTTTTTGTTTTGTTTTGTTTTGTTTTTACCTAAATATGTCTCTTTTTGGTAATGACAAATGTGTTTTTTAAAAAAAACCTGGTTTTTCTCCACATACCTTTAAAAGTTTTAAATTTTATCATATCTGGTCAAGTTGAGATTTTTAAGAACCTGATTTTAAATTCATAATAAAAGTTTACAATTTTATTTTTTTCAAAAAAGTCAGCAAATGACAATCACCTATTAATAAAGGTCTTAAGTAATAATAGAAAAGACTAGGACTGGGGCACCTGGATGGCTCAGTCTGTTAAGCATCTGCCTTTGGCTCAGGTCATGATATCCGGGTCCTGGGATAGAGTCCCACATCTGGCTCTCTGCTCAGAGGGGAGTCTGCTTTTCCCTCTTCCTCTTCCTGCTGCTACCCTTGCTTATACTCTCTCTGTGTCAAATAAATGAATAAAATTCACTTTAGAAAGAAAAAGACTGGGGATAAAGGAGAAATAATGTATACATATTGAAAACATTTTTTCTTTCTTGGTTGAAAACATCACCTATATTTACTCATTAATCTTTTGGTGCAAAGCCAAAGCCTTAGAGCATGGACCCTAAATTGGAGTTCTGTTACTTGTGTGACTTAACCACAGCTATTATGTAAGTTCTGTCCTTTTTTATTTTTATTTTTTAAGATTTTATTTATTTATTTGACAGAGAGAGATCACAAGCAGAGGGAGAGGCAGGCAGAGAGGGAGATAGAGGGAAGCAGGCTCCCTGCTGAGCAGAGAGCCCAATGTGGGACTCGATCCCAGGACCCCGAGATCATGACCTGAGCCGAAGGCCGCGGCTTAACCCACTGAGCCACCCAGGCACCCAAGTTCTGTCCTTTTAATCGGATTTTTAAAGTGGAGAGTTCAGAGACATTTTTGAAAGTGATCTGAGTATAGAATATGTCTAGGTTTTTACCATTAGTATTTGATCTCCTAATAATTTACATTTGTGTCCAGAGTGTGTAGAGAGTCACACTGAGGCTTTATAAACTCATTGAGTTTTAATTAAGTATAAACTTTTTACATATTTTTAATATGCAGTATTTAATATACTACAGCAGGTTCAGTATCTGGTACTACAGATGTATGCATGTCTGGAAACAAATATGATTGACCATTGGTAAGCATGCAGTTCGGTTTGTGGGACTAGAAGTATAGGAGCGTGCAGTGCGAGCAACCCATCAGTGGTTAGTGTTCGGAATGCTGTGGATATGTCAGCATGTTTTATAGAGGGATAGAAATTGTCTGTTAATCTAGAGAGTTAAGAGAGCTCTTACTGCATTACTGTGTTTCTGTTAATGTCAGCTTTTATTTTCAACACATTTTTTTGCTTTGTTTTATCCCTTATTTGATGCATAAAAGTTGATGACAGTTACAGCCTTTGAGCTTTGCTATTTGATACATAAAAGTAACATTCTTTGTTCCTTTGAAGATTTCACCTCAAATTTGAATTTGTCTCTTACTGTTACTGTAACCTTTATTTAATGCTCCTTCTCTCTTTGCTTTGTTTTCTGTTAGAGCTAGAGTTTCTTTGATATTTTTCCCTTTTGTAATTTGGAAGGCCTCCAAATTGCTAGAGATCAATTTGAAGAATTTAAAAAACTTTCTGGATTCTGTATTACTCAAAAGTATAGCTTCAATAACTGTCAACTTTCCTCATTTAGATGAAGTGTTGGCAAACTTCCAAATGTTTTCACTCTCCTAACTTATATTTTGTAATATATTTTCCATAATCATTCTTCACAAATATTTATATACACATGCACACATACATGTATATACACATTTAAACAAACATGCACACACTCAAACATAATGCTCACTAACAAATTCCTCTTTTATTGGCTACTAATTTGGATTAATTTACTTGTGTATTACTTCAAATAGCTTCCTCCCCTGGCAGTGGCATTTAAGCAATGTACTTTTCACACCATGTTTTTATCCGAAAAATTTTCTTACATTGCTTATTTTCCAGAATGGCAGTTTATTAGACTGTAGGTTTCACAAATCAGAATTCTTTCTGTTGTATTAACAAATATTAATAGACATTAAATAGCATTTAATGTAATCAAGGAGAAAAGAAAAGAAAAAAATCTGTGATCAAATTGCTTTTCTTTGTAGGTGAATCTTCCCCCTCCCTCCCAACCCAAACACTGGAGGCTTTTTAAAATTTGCACTTAACAATGACTACTTTCATTAGGTGTGGAGTGAATACTTTCTAGCTGTAGATTTGATCATAGTGAATACTTTATAGCTGTAGATTTGATCATAAATATGTTCTTTTAGTAAACTTGTGGTTATTCCATCCCATCTGCTCTGTTTTCTCCTGCTGGAAATCTTATTCCCAAGTGTTGAGTTTCTGCTCTGTGTTCTTAATGTCTCTCATTTTTTCCTTAGACTATATTCTGGGTGATTGTTAAAGCCTCTCATTCAAAGCAGTGATTGGGCATTTAATATTATTTGATTCTACTTGGCCTTTCCATAGCTTTTAAGCATATATATCTTCTAATACCCTTTAAAACTCTTCGGAAATTAAAAAAAAAAATTTAGTGTGACCCACATCATCATCTTCATCTTGATGTAAGAAATTTGCTTATCATTCATAGTCTGTTTTATTTAATTTTTTTGAGAGGGCAAAGCACTTTTTAAAGTTTTCTTTTGTAGGCTGCTTGGGTGTCTCAGTCGGTTAAGCATCAGCCTTCAACTGAGGTCATGATTCCAGGGTCCTGGGATCCAGCCCCATACGGGTTTCCTTAGTCAGTGGGGAGCCTGCTTCTCCCTCTGCCTGCCACTTTTCCAGCTTGTGCTCATTCACATTCTCTCTCTCTCTGACAAATAAAATCTTAAAGTTTTCTTTTGCTATTTTAATACAACTTCAAAAGCATACTTTTGCATCTGTACTTGCATGTTATGGTTTAATTTTTATGTGGCAGATTTTTTTCATGAGTTTTTATAGGACTGAGTGCATTGGGGCACCTCTAAGTAGTTTTGCCATTTGTTCCAAAATAGTAGAGGTGGATTCTCCTTGGTTTCCTCTTTGTCTACCAAGCTGTCATAATTATGCCCTTCAGAATTTAACTGAGATGCTGGATTTCATAAGTAAATATTATGAGTTTAGTCATTAATTAGCCCGAGAAAGTATGGGCGTGTTCACCTTTGTGGTGATTTTATTTCTGTAAAGTTTATTCTTAGTACCCGTTAAAACTATGAAACTAAGGGCCTTATTTTTCCTATTTAGTTTTCCTTTCAGCCTACCTTGAGATCTAGAAAGTTTGACTGTATATAATCCTTTTAGTTTTCAGCTTGCTCAGTTGAGGGAATGCTGTATCCCTCATTCCACCAGGGATTTGACTGAAAGTCCTCATTGTAAATCCTCCTTCATAGCCTTAGAGTGGGGGTAGGAAAGAAACAGTGGAGCATTTCTCATCTTTCCTATGGCAGCACAAGTTCTTGTTTTACTTCAGGCAGCACTACTCGGATTTCTTGTTAAAGGGAATTGTGAAACCTCCCATATTGTCTTTTATTCAGTCTGTATTAGAACTTTCAGGCATTCCTGTGTTTGGTACCATCCCTTGTTTTCAGTGTTCTGGAATCTCTTTGGTTATCACAGTTGGTTTCTGACATGGAGTACTGGAATATACCCATTGATTCCGAGTGTGTTATCATCCAGAGAATACACTCAATATGACTGTGGGTGCTATCTGTCTATAGATCATTTTATCCAGCTCTTCCTCCTCACCCATTTCATGAAGTAATTAGTCTAAATGTTCTTTTTTCTCTTTAAAACTAAACTTCCCCAGATCTAAACTAAACTTGTTGAGAGTCACCCAAGCAGCTGATGACTTTCTTTTTATTACTATTTTTTTTAAAAAAGATTTTATGTATTTATTTGAGAGAGGGACTGAGAAGAGTGAGCCCAAGTGAGGAAAGGAGCAGAGGGAGAGGGAGAAGTAGGCTCCCCACTGAGCAGGGAGTCCAATGCTGGTCTCAGTCCCAGGACCCTAGGATCATGACCTGAGCTGAAAGCAGATGTAACCAACTGAGCCACCCAGGCATCCCAAGCTGATGACTTTCTATCTTTGTTTACTTTTGAACATATCATGACTTCCAGTCCTTTGAATTACTACTATTAAGGGAAATTAAGTCCTAGAACTAAAGCATGAAACATAGTGCTTGCCATGTGGGACTTAATAGATGTGAATTCCAGTCCCTTTGCCCTCCCAGGTGCTTTTATTGTCTACTTCCTTTTCTATTCTCTACAACCTGAAAATAATTGCTGAATAATTCTCTTTAAAAGCTAGCTCTCTTGGTACTTGAATCTCATATCGGTTACAAAACCACTAACAAACTCTGTAGTCAGCAATTGTTTTATGTTTCATAAGCATTTGCTTGGGTTCTTTGTACATTCCTAGATGATATATAGCTAGACCAGTTACAAGAACAGAATAGATAATCAGGAATAGAATTCCCTAATAAATTGAGAATATTCTATTTTTTCCTTTTTCTTTTTTTATTCTTTATCATTACTTTACGTTTGGATTCCTTACACTCAGTGACACTTGCTTTTCTTCCACTCTTCTTCAAGTCTGTGGGGGTTGAGTTGTAAGCAATATTGAAACTGTTATTTATTTATTTATTTATTTGTGGAAAGAAAATCACATGGAAAATAATACTTGCTTGACATTTTTTTGGTTTCAGTGGAGGGTTTTGTTTTTGTTTAAATCTGCATAAAATATTTTCTGCCATTTTTGAGTTACATAGAAGGGAAAATGCATTTATTTTTTCTTTAAAAAGTGTACTGAGTCTTCTAAAAATTCTGTATTTATGCTGAAGGCAATTAATTCTATATTTCAAATTTGTTTCAGGAAAGAATCTAGAGCTAAAGTAAAATGATGCATTATCTTATAAATCATTAAGTAATAATGTCTGTGTTACTAAATACATCTTAGTTTAACGTAGCCTCAGTGCCTTGGTTAATATTGAAAGCGTTGAAAGAACTCTTAGGTTCAAATTAGATTAGAACAAATTACATAATGAGTCAGAAAAGAGATCTTGTTTTTCTAGTGAAAACTGTACGTACACCAAAATGTTCTTCCTTCCAAAGTCTTCCTTTCAAAAGTTTTCAGTGTAGAAGATTATCTTTTTAATGATTTCTTAACTACTCTTACTGCAATTCAAGCTTTTCCCTTCCTCATTATATTTCTGTGGTATTGGAAGCCTCATTTGACTCAAGTAGATGCTGTCTTCCCAATAAATGGGTTCATTTAAAGGAACCTGAGAAGAATACTTCACATAGTGCCTTTCTCTAAGACTTTCCTTCTTTTATGCTGGGTACAGTTGGATATTTTATTTGTTCCTGTATTCCCTCCCTTTTATTTTAAAGTCTTGTTTCTTATGTAGCTTAAGATAGATAATCAAGCATATGTAAGGGAAAAGTTCAAGTTAATAACTTTTGTTAGAGATAAGGACTTTGCAAAATCATTACTGGAAATTGATCATAATTTTCATTTATTTTGAAGTATGCCTTTAGGTTTTTGGTTTTTGTTGCTTTTTTATGTGTTTTGTTGCCTCCACCCCCCCCCCTCCCCCGAAAAGAATCTATATGGACATGCTGGTAAAATTCTACACACTAATCTTCTGTCCCTGCATTATGAAGCATTTTAGAAAAGTATAAAGAAAAGATAAGATCAAAAAAATTTAAATCAAAATCACTTCAGTGTTTTTTAATAAATATTGCTGTTTCTGATTCTGGAAACTTAAGAGGATAAATAGTGAACTAACAGGGTCTGGTGATGGCAGTCAGAAGCAAATCTAAATTTCTCTTCATTGTATTTCTATAATCATAGAAAAATTAAAATATAACTATGGGTTTTGTGTAAAATACATTTGGCAATATTGAAATATGTTCAGAAAATTTATAGTTATCATAGGATACAAAGGAATAGATATTTTAAATAATAGAATAATTTAAAGTAGTTTGTATGGTTGGTACATTTGCTGAAATCTTTCTAATGAAAGAAACCTTCACTCCTATATCCTGCATAAATTCTTCCTGCCTAGCATCCTTTCTCATTCTGTGGTAAGATAATCTCTTTCCTTGGGAGACATTCCGTATAATTCAGGTGAAGGTCATTGACACAAGCCCCAGGTTGCCAACCAGAGCATGGTATTCTGCCTTCCTTACCAGCTACCGTGTTCATTCAGAGATGGACACGTGGCTCAAGCAGAGAAGTCTCCTTAGAACATTTTTTGAATTTTGAAAGAAGAGGGACACTCCTTGCGTCAGATTTTGGGTATAAAAAAGACCTTTTATTTTTAATTTTTTTTATTTTTAAGTTAGCTCTATCCCCAATATGGAGCTCAAACAGACAACCCTGAGATCAAGAGTCTCATGTTCAATTGACTGAACCAGCAGGCACCCCTTAAAAAAAAAAGTTTTCATTATGGAAATTTTAGAGCCATCTTTGCTACCCATTGAATGAGGAAAGTAAAGTTGTTGTTCTAGGGGTATTGTTTGAAACCTGGATCAAATCTGCCCAATAATCCATGGACTTTATGGTTCCATATACTGGTAAATCTCTTGCTTCTTCTTAAAGTTGTTGCTGTGTTCTACTTGAATTAGTGAAAATTTGTTTTTTTCACTTGCATTAATAAGGTTGTGAATAGTGCAAAAAATGATCAGTACAGCATTGCAGTTAAAGGATTCAGACTCTGACACAGCTGGCCTTGGTCTGAATTCTAGCTCTGCACTTGGAGCTGTGTGATCTTGGCCAAGTGACTTAACCTTTCTTCCTCTGTATTCTCATCTGTAACAGATCACGGTAGTATTCACCTCAGAGGGTTGATTGAGTTATTAATAAAGTGCCTATAAGAACTGTGCATAGTATATACTATACAATGTTAAATGGGAATAACGACTGAATAGAAAGTAGGTTTTTTCATATTATGGAGGAAGGGTTGATGTTAAATTATCGTTGATTTTGTGATTCATATAAAAGGTACAGAGAATATGCCCAGAAGGCTGCATTTTTTTTTCCTGTTGGTAGCCAAATTACTCTTCGTCATGACAAAGTTTAGGCTCAGCACAATCTTTGATTTTCTGATTCACCAAGTATTCTAGTTTAGAAATAACATTCCACGTTACTTTAGTGGACTATTTGGGTGGAAGACTTTGGGTACCAGCTAATATGGTTAAATACTGTTAATTCTCATCAATGGTGGATCTTTTTCAGTCTTTGGAATTATAGCAAATTTCTTACGAATTTAAAATATGGTATAGATAAGCTTAAAAATTAAATGTCTGGCCCTTGACACATGCCATACACTTACTACAAACAGGCACTACCTCTTTCATTAGTCCATTGTTATCTATTTTATCCTCTCTGCCACAAAGAATTCTCTAAAGTATTTTATTTTTATTTTTTATTATTTTTTTTAAGATCCTATTTATTTATTTGACAGACAGAGATCACAAGGAGGCAGAGAGGCAGACAGAGAGAGGAGGGGAAGTAGGCTCCCTGCTGGGTGAAGAGTCCATGCGATCTGGAGCCCTGGGATCATCTTAGCCGAAGGCAGAGGCTTTAACCCACTGAGCCACCCAGGCGCCCCTCTCTAAAGCATTTTAAAGAGAAGTATATAGTGACAAGGACTTCAAATGGTAAAATGCCCCCTTTTCAGTGTTCAGTGTACTTTGTGGAGTTACAGCCATAAATTCATAATATTCTATATAGCCTTTGACTTTATAACATTCATAATAACAAGAAAAATTGTTTTTAAATATGTATTTTTCAGAATTGAGAACTCAGTTTTTTAGCCTGCTGTTTTTCATCCAGGCTTCTGTTGAAGTAGCTAAAATCTAGTTAGTAAAACTTGTGAAATCACACCCCAACATGTAAAAAAAATTAATCATTTTACGTCCACAGGTAGAAGCAGTGTAGCTTTGGAGATATTAATCATTTGCATTTCATGTCATGAATAATACATTTATGTTCTTTGCTGGACTTAAGTTGATAATCTACATATGTAGCCTGTTTACCCTTGGCAAGCATATTGTAGCTCTTATGATGTATTATGTATATACAGGCAGTTCTGTTTATTAGAGCCAATGTGCAAATCTTGCAGCAGTGAAGTGAGAAACTCATAGTCACATTCAAAGATATTGGGGTCCTCACTAAAAGACAAGCCTGGTCCTGGTCCTCACATTTGCTGGGTTGGAGGTACAACTATAAATAGTGATTAATATGCCATATGCATAAGATTTTAAAGGTATAAATCAAACTAATAAAATTAAAATCTGTGCTATCCTCCTACCTTGATGAAGGCCTATTCATAATGGATTGCAGAATCACTTAGAATTTGAAACCTTTGAATAACTGGAGCTTCCCAGAAGGAGCCAGGCATGTGGCCTGTGGCGGCTTACTCAGCCCACCAAGCTCTGTCCCCCACATCACAGGCACCTGGTGCCTTATGTACACATGTGTGCATCCTCTAGTCCCACCCACGCAAGCTTCATCTATAGCTGCCTCATTGAACAAAAGTCATTTTTGGCCACTTTTCAGCTTTGCAGTGGTGGTTTAGCTCACCCTTTGGAAGATGTAGCTAGTAAGAGACTTTTATGTAAGCCCCATGAAGGCTATTGAGTTTAATTTCAGGGCCCCAAGTTCCTAGAGCCTTGGTCTTCTGGGCCCTCATCTGTGTAGAGTAACATACCTGTAGGAGGGTGCGAGTAGACTGCTTATACCCTGACTTGGGACAGGAGGCTTCTTGTCTAGGTGGTACTCCTGAGAGTCTAACCCATAAAGTTAGTCTTCCTTTACTTCACTTGATGACTGCATCGTTTTGAGAGTCGAATTTCTGCTGTTTCTGTGATCCAAAGTGAGAGAAGCTCTGTTTATTTACATGCAGGTATTTTAAAAATAAGGGAAAATTAACCAAGGAATTATCAGTGAGGTTAATTTATATTACAAATCCTGGCACTTAAACTTCTAGCATGACAATAAATATACTTCTGTGATTTTGTACAATGTAGGTTTTACTTAAAACTTGAAATAGCAAAATCCAGCAATTTCCTGTTATCTGTAAATCCTCTGACATTTGTAGAAACCAGAAGAGTAAGTAACCAGAAGAATCCTATGACTGTACTTTAAATTTGTGATTCATTTGTCTTCATACCTAAACACACTAAAGTAACTAAAAATGATTTTTCAACTGCCAGTAATTGTGAAATAGAAATAATAGTCCTAGGGACGCCTGGGTGGCTCAGTTGGTTGGACGACTGCCTTCGGCTCAGGTCATGATCCTGGAGTCCCGGGATCGAGTCACGCATCGGGCTCCCAGCTCCATGGGGAGTCTGCTTCTCTCTCTGACCTTCTCCTCGTTCATGCTCTCTCTCTCACTGTCTCTCTCTCAAGTAAATAAATAAAATCTTAAAAAATAAAAAAAGAAATAATAGTCCTTGTGGAATTACAATGTAGGAAGAAGCCACATCATTTTCTTTTTCTCTCTGCTTTGCTGGAATATACTATCACTGCTGTTATCTAATCAGTCTGAGGGAATATTTACCCAGATCAACTGTAGATTATTATATCCCACATCAAACTGAAAGTTTTATTACAAGTACGCAGTCAAGGATTTAGTTTTCCTTCACTCATGCTTTATCAAACCAGATTTAATACATTCATCTGAAAGACTATCCCTTGTCAAATAAGAAGTTGTTTTATGCTTTACAAATGACAAAGACAAAATCAACTTTCTGTTAGGTCAGCCAAAGGCTGCTGTGCTAAGTAAGAAGGCAGAGCAGATTCCTTAACTAAAAGCAGGTTGTAGTTCCATCTTTACTCGTTACATACTTACGTACATACATGTATGATACAAAACTTGAAATACAAAGGCATAGGACCCTTTGTATAAATTATTTCAGATGAGGTATTGTCATTTCTCCTGTTTGGTTTTGCCGTCCACTTGTGCTTACTGATTGCTTGCTCTACCCATGGCATGCCAAAATCTGTTGCCAAAAGTGCACTGTTAGGTGCTGCTGTCTTGCTTTTAAAGAGCCACTAAGGGACACGTGCACACCAATGTTTATAGCAGCAATGCCCACAAGAGCCAAAATATGCAAAGAGCTCAGATACTCATCTACAAATGAATGGATAAAGACATGTGGTGTATATATGTATACACACACGCACACAGGAATATTACTTAGCCATCCAAAGAATGAAATCTGGCCATGCTACAATGTAGATGGAACTAGAGGGTATTATGCTAATCAGGTAAGTCAGAGAAAGCTAAATACTATATGATTTCACTCATGTGGAATTTAATAAATAAAACATGAATATAGGGGAAGGGAAGGAAAAATAAGATAAAAATTGAGAGGGAGGCAAATCATAAGAGATACTAAACTCTAGAAAACAAAACAGGGTTGCTGGAGGGGAAGGGAGTAGGGAGATGTGGTATCTAGGTATTGAGCATTAAGGAGGGAAGTTGGTGTAATGAGCGCTGGGTATTATATGCAACTGATGAATCACTAAGTTCTACCTCTGAAACTAATAAAAACAAAGATATATATGATTTGCAAAAAAAATAAAAGCCACTTACATAATTTGTGGAGGTATCACAGAGATCATGTTAGGACAGGAACTTGGTTCGCATAGTCCTGGTCTCCTCTCTCTGATGAGAGGATCTAATGAGGGGAATATCTTATGAACAATATATACCACTCAGTGCCTCAGTCCACACATGTGCTGCAAGAGAAATTTTGACTTGGGTGGAAAAATCATTGCTTGAAGAATAAACTCATTTGTCATTAACTTCATTGACAGTGCAGTGACATTTATATGCACACATTTCCATCATTGAAAATAAAATAAATTACATGATGTAACTTCAATTACTTTATCAAACACATTTTCAGGATTTCATGACATTTAAATAATTACATATGGGCAATAGTAAGGAACATGTTTCTGAAATGAGATTCAGTCCTACGAGAGTAGCACAATGTTTTCTCTGAAGAGTTCCTGTACTGAGAATGAAGATAAGTATTCAGTCTTTTTGAATCTTAAGTGCCTTTACATTTCAGAAATAGGCCAAAAATCATGGGTTACAGTTTTTTTGCATAGGGCCTAACCATAATTTGAGTATTAGCAGATCAAGTGACGAGTTCTCTGATTGCAAGCTCTTACGTTTCTTTTACCGTTTAAAAAATTCAAGAAATAACTAGTAATTCTCCATCAGATTTTTGATATATGAGGCCAGATTTGGTTTAATTTTCTGGGCAATAAAGGTGGTGGGATAAGAGTCCCAGAGTCAGCCGTCAGGAGTTTGGGGTCTTCTTCTTCTTCTTTTTTTTTTTTTTAAGATTTTATTTATTTATTTGACAGACAGATCACAAGCAGGCAGAGAGGCAGGCACAGAGAGAGAGAGAGGAGGAAGCAGGCTCGATCCCAAGACCCTGGGACCATGACCTGAGCTGAAGGTGGAGGTTTTAACCCACTGAGCCACCCAGGTTCCCCAGTTTGGGGTCTTCTTAAACTCCTTTCCTTCTATCATACTCAAAATGAAATGGATATCAAAGAGATTGATATGCCTATGTTCTCCTCTAGGATTCTGATGGATTCTTGTCTCACATTGAGGTCTTTTATCCATTTTGAGTTTATCTTTGTGTGCGGTGTAAGAAAATGGTCAAGTTTCATTCTTCTACATATAGCTGTCCAGTTTTCCCAGCACCATTTATTGAAGAGACTGTCCTTTTTCCACTGTATATTTTTTCCCATTTTGTCAAATATTATTTGCCCATAGAGTTGAGGGTCCATATCTGGGCTCTCGATTCTGTTCCACTGGTCTATGTGTCTATTTTTATGCCAATACCATGCTGTCTTGGTGATCACAGCTTTGTAGTAAAGCTTGAAATCAGGTAGTGTGATGCCCCCTGTTTTATTATTTTTTTTCAACATTTCCTTAGCGATTCGGGGTCTCTTCTGATTCCATACAAATTTTTGGATTATTTGTTCCAGCTCTATGAAAAATACCAGTGGAATTTTGATCGGAATGGCATTAAAAGTATAGATTGCTCTAGGCAGTATAGACATTTTAACAATGTTTATTCTTCCGATCCAAGAGCATGGAATGGTCTTCCATCTTTTTGTGTCTTCTTCAATTTCTTTCATGAGTGTCCTGTAGTTCCTCGAATACAGATCCTTTACCTCTTTGGTTAGGTTTATTCTCAGGTATCTTATGGTTCTTGGTGCTATAGTAAATGGAATCAATTCTCTAATTCCCTTTCTGTATTTTCATTGTTAGTGTATAAGAAAACCATTGATTTCTGTACATTGACTTTGTATCCTGCCACATTACTGAATTGCTGTATGAGTTCTAGTAGTTTGGGGGTGGAGTCTTTTGGGTTTTCCATATGAAGAATCATGTCATCTGTGAAGAGAGAGAGTTTGACTTCTTCATTGCCAATTTGGATACCTTTTATTTCTCTTTGTTGTCTGATTGCTGTTGCTAGGACTTCTAATACTATGTTGAACAAGAGTGAGAGTGGGCATCCTTGTCGTGTTCCTGATCTCAACAGGAAGGCTGCAAGCTTTTTCCCATTGAGGATGATATTTGCTGTGGGTCTTTCATAGATAGATTTGATGAAGTTCAGGAATGTTCCCTCTATCCCTATACTTTGAAGTGTTTTAATCAGGAACGGATGCTGGATTTTGTCAAATGCTTTTTCTGCATCAATTGAGAGGACCATGTGGTTCTTCTCTCTTCTCTTATTGATTTGTTCTATCACATTGATTGATTTGTGAATGTTGAACCATCCTTGTAGCCCAGGAATGAATCCCACCTGGTCATGGTGGATAATCTTTTTAATGTGCTGTTGGATCCTGTTTGCTCTTGGATCCTCTCTTGTTGAGAATCTTAGCATCCATATGCATCAGTGATATTGGTCTGAAATTCTCCTTTTTGGTAGGGTCTTTGCCTGGTTTGGGTATCACAGTAATGCTGGCTTCATGGAAAGAGTCTGGAAGTTTTCCTTCTGCTTCAATTTTTTGAAACAGCTTCAGGAGAATAGGTATTATTTCTTATTTGAAAGTTTGGTAGAATTCCCCAGGGAATCCGTCAGGTCCTGGGCTCTTGTTTTTTGGGAGGTTTTTGATGACTGCTTCAATCTCATTACTAGATATCGGTCTATTCAGGTTGTCAATTTCTTCCTGGTTCAATTTTGGGAGTTTATAGTTTTCCAGGAATGCATCCATTTCATCTAGGTTGCTTAGCTTCTTGACATAGAACTGTTGATAATAACTTCTGATGATTGTTTCTACTTCCTTGGTGTTAGTTGTGATCTCTCCCTTTTCATTCATAATTTTATGAATTTGGGCTTTCTCTCTTTTCTTTTGGATTAGTGTGGCCAATGGTTTATAGATCTTATTGATTCTTTCAAAAAACCACCTTCTAGTTTCATTGATAGGTTCTACTGTATCTCTGATTTCTACCTCATTGATCTCAGCTCTAATTTTGATTATTTATCTTCTTATGTGTGGAGTTGGTTTGATTTGTTGTTGATTCTCCAGTTCTTTAAGGTGTAGAGATAGCTGCTGTGTTCTGTACTTTTCAATTTTTTTGAGAGAGGCTTGGATGGCTATGTATTTCCCCCTTAGGACGGCTTTTGCTGTATCCGATAGGTTTTGAAGCGAAGTGTCTTCATTCTCATTGGTTTCCATGAATTGTTTCAGTTCTTCTTTGATCTCTTGGTTGATCCAAGCATTCTTAAGCAAGGTGGTCTTTAGCTAGTAATCTCTTTGATATCAGCCACAGCAACTTCTTTCAAGATATGTCTCCAAAGGCAAAGGAAACAAAAGCCAAAATAAACTTTTGGGACTTCATCAAAATCAAAACCTTCTGCACAGCAAAGGAAACAGTCAAGAAAACAAAGAGGCACCCACGGAATGGGAGAAGATATTTGCAAATGACAGTACAGACAAAAGGTTGATGTCCAGGATCTATAATGAACTCCTCAAACTCAACACACACAAAACAGATAATCATATCAAAAAATGGGCAGAAGATATGAACAAACACTTCTCCCATGATGACATACAAATGGCTATCAAACACATGAAAAAATGTTCACCATCACTAGCCCTCATGAAGATTCAAATTAAAATCACATTGAGATATCACCTTACACCAGTTAGAATGGCCAAAATTAGCAAGACAGGAAACAACATGTGTTGGAGGGGATGTGGAGAAAGGGGAACCCTCTTCCACTGTTGGTGGGAATGCAAGTTGGTGCTGCCTCTTTGGAGAACAGTGTGGAGATCCCTCAAGAAATTAAAAATAGAGTTTCCCTATGACCCTGCCATTGCACTACTGGGTATTTACCCAAAGATACAGATGTCGTGAAAAGAAGGGCCATCTGTAACCCAGTGTTTATAGCAGCAATGGCCACAGTCTCCAAACTATGGAAAGAACGAAGATACCCTTCAGCAGAAGAATGGATAAGGCAGATGTGGTCCATATACACTATGGAGTATTATACCTCCATCAGAAAGGACGAATACCCAACTTTTGTGGCAACATGGACGGGACTGGAAGAGATTATGCTGAGTGAAATAAGTCAAGCAGAGAGAGTCAATTACCATATGGTTTCACTTATTTGTGGAGCATAACAAATAGCATGGAGGACATGGGGGGAGTTGGAAATTGGAAGGGGAAGTGAACCATGAGAGACTAAGGACTCTGAAAAGCAATTTGAGGGTTTTGAAGTGGCGGGGGGTGGGAGGTTGGGATACCAGGTGGTGGGTATTATAGAGGGCACGGATTGCATGGAGCACTGGGTGTGGTGCAAAAATAATGAATACTGTTATGCTGAAAAGAAAAAAGAATGAAATGGATACAGGAGATATTTTGAAGTGGATGAAGTCAGAGCAGCTGTTTGGAAGGGTATGGTCATAGTGGTGATGAGGTTGTAAGTTGATTCTGACCTTTTGAACATTACTAGAAAGATTATATATTATTTCTCCCAACTCTGGGAACTGAAAATCAAGCCCCGCCCCAAGCCACAGTCTCCTGTGCCCATCTGAAAGCCCACTTGTTCTACTACTTATACTCTTTTCCACTAATGACTGTTTCCTTTGAATGTTGTAATGATGTTATACAGAGAGGTAGTGTTTAACTGAGTACCCAGTTAGAATAAGTAATGGTGAGGAAAGGGGGTTTGTAAAGACAATTTGAGGAGAATACCTGAGTAACCATTCATGAAACGTTGGACCTTGCAAGGGCTCTGGATTCAATACAGGTCAGAGTCCAAACTCCTTCATTCACTAGTTTTTATGTCAATTAAGAAAGTCCCTTTATTTGAACCTTAATTCCCTTCAAAGTAGCATGAGACTAATGGCATCTATCATAATGTTTGGGAAGTTTGAAAATAACATATACAAAACTACTGTTTTTTTCCTGTAAGTATTTAATAAGTTAGGTCCTCAGATAAAAAAAAATGCAGGTAAGTTACAACTCAGAAAAGAGGTGAGTGTTTACAATGAAAAACCCAGATAGCTATTAAATTTGGGAAGTCAGGATATACATAGGAGTGTTAAGATTTGGGAGAGAGGTATTGTGAGGAAGGTAGGTAAGGATGTAATCCAGATTACTTGTTTTCAAATCCTAGTGCTACCATTTAACAGCTGTATTTTTTTAGACAAATGACTTACACACTTTTAGATTTCAGTTTACTCATCTGTAAAATGGGAATAATGATAATCCTACATGCCTGATTGGGTTGTTCTAGGGATTGAATGAGTTCAGTTAATATTTGTAAATCTTAAGTCCTAGCACATAGCAAGCATGGAATAAACATTCGTTTTCATTATGATTGCTTGGACTCCTGGGCACTATTTGATATCTTTTTGTTGTTTCAGAGAGAGTGAAAGGGAAGATTGGTGATACTTTTTTTTAATAGTTGAAAGACCATTGATTTTTATTTTGGATATAAAACAGCACAGGAGACCATCAATCTTAAATTTGCAATTAAACAAATCAGAAAAACTATAAAAATCATAGTTGATCATAAAGCCAAGCTTATAAAGAAATCGAAACAAACCAAACATCAGAGTGCTAAAAGATCTTTATTGGATAGAAAACACTTAGCACTGCTTTTATTACTGAGGAAATGCTTACCACAGATAAAAGGAAAAAAACCACCTGAACTGCTAACACATGTGTATTAACTGTGTCTGAGCTCTTGTAATAGATTTGAACTCCAAGGGACCCCAGCCTAGAGCAAGTCTCCACTCACCACCAGTTGGAACATTAAAAAATCAGATAAGAAAACATAAATCTAATGAAAATGCCAAAGATCTCCACACAGAAAAATATAAAATATTACTGAGAGAAATTAAATAGGACCTAAAACATGGATCCAGCAGGTTTCTTGTTTAAAAAATGAGATGTTGAAATGTCTATACTTCCTAAATTGATATATACATTCGATGTAATCTTTATCAAAATGTCAAAGGCTGTTGTGAAGAAGTAGACAAGATTGTTCTAGGTTATATATAGATATGCAAAGAAAATAGAATAGCTAAAACTGTTGAAAAGGAGCAAAGTTGGGGGACTCAAACGAGCTGGTTTCAGAATTTACTATACATGTACAGCAATCACGGCAGGGTGGTGTTGGCCTAAGCAAGACAAATAGAATAATGAAATAAAGTATAGAAGCAGACCCATACATATTTGGTTAACTGATTTTTAAAAAAGAATGACAAAGCTATTCTTTGGGGAAAGACCTTTCCACAAGTGTTACTGGAACAAGTAGATATCTGTATGGAAGAAGGTACATTTGACTCTGATCTCATGCTGTAAACAAAAAGTAACTCCAGATGGATGATAGATGCAAATGTAAAACCAGACTCCGAGTTCTACAAGAAAACAGAAAAAAATTGTCATTTCCTCTGGTTAGGCAGGATGTCCTGTACAGGACAGAAATAAAAACTGAGCACTTTTAAAGTATACTTTTTTTTTTTTTTTGGTGAAGTGTCTGCTCTATGGCACATATTATAATGGAGTTACTTGTGTTGATTGATAGAAATTCTTATGTAGTCCTAAATATCTTCTGTCAAATCCTCTGTAAATTTTATTTTACAGTTTGTGGTTTATTTATTCATTTTTAATGAATTCTCTTAATGAGCAGAATTATAAAGAACACAAAATATTTTTGTAGAGAACATAAATACTCATTTGTTCTCTTTGTTTGTTGGGAGAATAGAATCCTCCCTCAGTGCCAAATCCTTTTGTCCTGAAATATGTCACAGTGCCTAAGTGCAGCCATCCTGAACCATGTCTCTAATCCCCCGTGTATTCTGATCTCTAGTGCACCTGATTTCCTATATCTAAATTGACCAACATTCCTGTTCTCTTTGTGGTAAATAAAACAACAATGCAACTTTGTTGAGCTGCAACAAAGCAAGATTTTTTGCGTTTTAGATTTTCATCAGAAAGCAATTCTTTGCAGCGCAACCCATCATGTTTTCATTATTTGGCACTCTATTTTGCCAAATAGGTGAAGAGGGGTATCTATGTGGAGGTGTTCGGGGGTAGAAAGTTAGGGTATACTGAGCTTCCTGCAATGGGTTTGGGTGAAGGATATTTTAGTCTGCGAATAAGGAAAAGCGCAATAGAATGAAATTCTTTATCTAGTGGAACATGATAAATTCTGATTCTGTAAATGTCCTAACGTGGGTTGACAAATTTATGTACACCTCTAACTTAGAAACACAGTTACCGGCTGTATTTTAAAGAGCTGTAAGTCCTACTTGTAAAATATGTGTATCCTTAGTAGTCAGCTTGTTTTAAGAGCATGTAATTGCTCAAATGCTTTGGAAACATTGTATTACCATCTTGTTATAATTACAGCCAAGAGCTGATGAGGAGCAACCGCTTTTGAGGTGCCTCAATGAATTTATTATTCCACTGTCAATCCAGTTGAACTTTGAGCCCGATGGAAAGATAGGCTCCCTCTCTTGGCAGAGCTGAAAAGTGTCTAAATACATAATTCGTGGTGGTGGCTCATTTTAATCAGATCACTGTGGAATTCAGGTTACGTGTAACTCCTAGTAAGTTTTTCCTTGCTACAACTTTTGAGGGAAAAAAAGCATAATGAGGTCTGAAGCGGAGGTGGAGCTCCTACATTGACTAAGGATGCATCCAGTAGATATTAGTTGCTACAACTATTCTGAGGGAGAATTCTTGATTTGGGAGAGTATTCTGTCTTGGAATGATCATAGCATTGGGTCAGAAGACATGAGAGATACTACTTTTTTTAAAAAAAATTTTTATTTTTTATAAACATATATTTTTATCCCCAGGGGTACAGGTCTGTGAATCGCCAGGTTTACACACTTCACAGCACTCACGAAAGCACATACCCTCCCCAATGTCCATAACCCCGCCCCCCTTCTCCCATCCCCCCCCCAGCAACCCTCAGTTTGTTTTGTGAGATTAAGAGTCCCTTATGGTTTGTCTCCCTCCCAATCCCATCTTGTTTCATTTATTCTTCTCCTACCCACTTAAGCCCCCATGTTGCATCACCACTTCCTCATATCAGGGAGATCATATGATAGTTGTCTTTCTCTGCTTGACTTATTTCGCTAAGCATGATACGCTCTAGTTCCATCCATGTTGTTGCAAATGGCAAGATTTCATTTCTTTTGATGGCTGCATAGTATTCCATTGTGTATATATACCACCTCTTCTTGATCCATTCATCTGTTGATGGACATCTAGGTTCTTCCATAGTTTGGCTATTGTGGACATTGCTGCTATAAACATTCGGGTGCACGTGCCCCTTTGGATCACTACGTTAGTATCTTTAGGGTAAATACCCAGTAGTGCAATTGCTGGGTCATAGGGCAGTTCTATTTTCAACATTTTGAGGAACCTCCATGCTGTTTTTCATAGTGGTTGCACCAGCTTGCATTCCCACCAACAGTGTAGGAGGGTTCCCCTTTCTCCGCATCCTCGCCAGCATCTGTCATTTCCTGACTTGTTGATTTTAGCCATTCTGACTGGTGAGGTGATATCTCATTGTGGTTTTGATTTGTATTTCCCTGATGCCGAGTGATATGGAGCACTTTTTCATGTGTCTGTTCGCCATCTGGATGTCTTCTTTGCAGAAATGTCTGTTCATGTCCTCTGCCCATTTCTTGATTGGATTATTTGTTCTTTGGGTGTTGAGTTTGCTAAGTTCTTTATAGATTCTGGACACTAGTCCTTTATCTGATATGTCGTTTGCAAATATCTTCTCCCATTCTGTCAGTTGTCTTTTGATTTTGTTAACTGTTTCCTTTGCTGTGCAAAAGCTTTTGATCTTGATGAAATCCCAATAGTTCATTTTTGCCCTTGCTTCCCTTGCCTTTGGCGTTGTTCCTAGGAAGATGTTGCTGCGGCTGAGGTCGAAGAGGTTGCTGCCTGTGTTCTCCTCAAGGATTTTGATGGATTCCTTTCGCACATTGAGGTCCTTCATCCATTTTGAGTCTATTTTTGTGTGTGGTGTAAGGAAATGGTCCAATTTCATTTTTCTGCATGTGGCTGTCCAGTTTTCCCAGCACCATTCATTGAAGAGGCTGTCTTTTTTCCATTGGACATTCTTTCCTGCTTTGTCGAAGATTAGTTGACTGTAGAGTTGAGGGTCTATTTCTGGGCTCTCTATTCTGTTCCATTGATCTATGTGTCTGTTTTTGTGCCAGTACCATGCTGTCTTGATGATGACAGCTTTGTAATAGAGCTTGAAATCCGGAATTGTGATGCCACCAACGTTGGCTTTCTTTTTCAATATTCCTTTGGCTATTCGAGGTCTTTTCTGGTTCCATATAAATTTTATAATTATTTGTTCCATTTCTTTGAAAAAGATGGATGGTACTTTGATAGGAATTGCATTAAATGTGTAGATTGCTTTAGGTAGCATAGACATTTTCACAATATTTATTCTTCCAATCCAGGAGCATGGAACATTTTTCCATTTTTTTGTGTCTTCCTCAATTTCTTTCATGAGTACTTTATAGTTTTCTGAGTATAGATTCTGTGCCTCTTTGGTTAGGTTTATTCCTAGGTATCTTATGGTTTTGGGTGCAATTGTAAATGGGATTGACTCCTTAATTTCTCTTTCTTCTGTCTTACTGTTGGTGTAGAGAAATGCAACTGATTTCTGTGCATTGATTTTATATCCTGACACTTTACTGAATTCCTGTATAAGTTCTAGCAGTTTGGGAGTGGAGTCTTTTGGGTTTTCCACATATAGTATCATATCATCTGCAAAGAGTGATAATTTGACTTCTTCTTTGCTGATTTGGATGCCTATAATTTCCTTTTGTTGTCTGATTGCTGAGGCTAGTACCTCTAGTACTATGTTGAATAGCAGTGGTGATAATGGACATCCCTGCTGTGTTCCTGACCTTAGCAGAAAAGCTTTCAGTTTTTCTCCATTGAGAATGATATTTGCGGTGGGTTTTTCATAGATGGCTTTGATGATATTGAGGTATGTGCCCTCTATCCCTACACTTTGAAGAGTTTTAATCAGGAAGGGATGCTGCACTTTGTCAGATGCTTTTTCAGCATCTATTGAGAGTATCATATGGCTCTTGTTCTTTCTTTTATTGATGTGTTGTATCACATTGATTGATTTGCAGATGTTGAACCAACCTTGCAGCCCAGGAATAAATCCCACTTTGTCGTGGTGAATAATCCTTCTAATGTACTGTTGGATCCTATTGGCCAGTATTTTGGTGAGAATTTTTGTATCTGTGTTCATCAAGGATTTTGGTCTGTAATTCTCCTTTTAATGGGATCCTTGTCTGGTTTTGGGATCAAGGTGATGCTGGCCTCATAAAAAGAGTCTGGAAGTTTTCCTTCCATTTCTATTTTTTGGAACAGTTTCAGGAGAATAGGAATTAGTTCTTTTTTAAATGTTTGGTAGAATTCCCCCGGGAAGCCGTCTGTCCCTGGGCTTTTGTTTGTTTGGAGATTTTTAATGACTGTTTCAATCTCCTTACTGGTTATGGGTCTGTTCAGGCTTTCTATTTCTTCCTGGTTCAGTTGTCGTAGTTTATATGTTTCTAGGAATGCATCCATTTCTTCCAGATTGTCAAATTTGTTGGCGTAGAGTTGCTCATAGTATGTTCTTATAATAGTTTGTATTTCTTTGTTGTTAGTTGTGATCTCTCCTCTTTCATTCATGATTTTATTTATTTGAGTCCTTTCTCTTTTCTTTTTGATAAGTCGGGCCAGGGGTTTATCAATTTTATTAATTCTTTCAAAGAACCAGCTCCTAGTTTCGTTGATTTGCTCTATTGTTTTTTTGGTTTCTATTTCATTGATTTCTGCTCTGATCTTTATGATTTCTCTTCTCCTGCTGGGCTTAGTGTTTCTTTGTTGTTCTTTCCCCAGCTCCTTTAGGTGTAGGGTTAGGTTGTGTACCTGAGACCTTTCTTGTTTCTTGAGAAAGGCTTGTACCGCTATATATTTTCCTCTCAGGACTGCCTTTGTTGTGTCCCACAGATTTTGAACCGTTTTGTTTTCATTATCATTTGTTTCCATGATTTTTTTCAATTCTTCTTTAATTTCCTGGTTGACCCATTCATTCTTTAGAAGGATGCTGTTTAGTCTCCATGTATTTGGGTTCTTTCCAAACTTCCTCTTGTGGTTGAGTTCTAGGTTCAGAGCATTGTGGTCTGAAAATATGCAGGGAATGATCCCAATCTTTTGATACCGGTTGAGTCCTGATTTAGGACCGAGGATGTGATCTATTCTGGAGAATGTTCCATGTGCACTAGAGAAGAATGTGTATTCTGTTGCTTTGGGATGAAATGTTCTGAATATATCTGTGATGTCCATCTGGTCCAATGTGTCGTTTAAGGCTTTTATTTCCTTGCTGATCTTTTGCTTGGATGATCTGTCCATTTCAGTGAGGGGAGTGTTAAAGTCCCCTACTATTATTGTATTATTGTCGATGTGTTTCTTTGATTTTGTTATTAATTGGTTTTTATATTTGGCTGCTCTCACGTTGGGGGCATAGATATTTAAAATTGTTAGATCTTCTTGTTGGACAGACCCTTTGAGTATGATATAGTGTCCTTCCTCATCTCTTATTATACTCTTTGGCTTAAAATCTAATTGATCTGATATAAGGATTGCCACTCCTGCTTTCTTCTGATGTCCATTAGCATGGTAAATTCTTTTCCACCCCCTCACTTTAAATCTGGAGGTGTCTTCGGGCTTAAAATGAATTTCTTGGAGGCAACATATAGATGGGTTTTGTTTTTTTATCCATTCTGATACCCTGTGTCTTTTGATTGGGGCATTTAGCCCATTAACATTTAAGGTAACTATTGAGAGATATGAATTTAGTGCCATCGTATTGCCTGTAAGGTGACTGTTACTGTATATTGTCTCTGTTCCTTACTGATCTACCACTTGTAGGCTCTCTCTTTGCTTAGAGGACCCCTTTCAATATTTCCTGTAGAGCTGGTTTGGTGTTTGCAAATTCTTTCAGTTTTTGTTTGTCCTGGAAGCTTTTAATCTCTCCTTCTATTTTCAATGATAGCCTAGCTGGATATAGTATTCTTGGCTGCATGTTTTTCTCGTTTAGTGCTCTGAAAATATCATGTCAGCTCTTTCTGGCCTGCCAGGTCTCTGTGGATAAGTCAGCTGCCAATCTAATATTTTTACTATTGTATGTTAAAGACTTCTTTTCCCGGGCTGCTTTCAGGATTTTCTCTTTGTCACTAAGACTTGTTAAATTTTACTATTAGGTGATGGGGTGTGGGCCTATTCTTATTGATTCTGAGGGGCATTCTCTGAACCTTCTGAATTTTGATGCTCGTTTCCTTTGCCATATTGGGGAAATTCTCCCCAATAATTCTCTCCAGTATACCTCTGTTCCCCACTCTCTTTCTTCTTCTTCTGGAATCCCCATTATTTTAATGTTGTTTCGTCTTATGGTGTCACTTATCTCTCGAATTCTCCCCTCGTGGTCCAGTAGCTGTTTGTCCCTCTTTTGCTCAGCTTCTTTATTCTCTGTCATTTGGTCTTCTATGTCACTAATTCTTTCTTCTGCCTCATTTATCCTAGCAGTGAGAGCCTCCATTTTTGATTGCACCTCATTAATAGCTTTTTTGATTTCAACTTGGTTAGATTTTAGTTCTTTTATTTCTCCAGAAAGGGCTTTTATATCTCCCGAGAGGGTTTCTCATATCTTCCATGCTTTTTTTGAGCCCAGCTAGAACCTTGAGAATTGTCATTCTGAACTCAAGATCTGACATATTACCATTATCTGTATTGATTAGGTCCCTAGCCTTCGGTACTGCCTTTTGTTCTTTTTTTATGTGGTGAGTTTTTCCGCCTTGTCATTTTGTCCAGATAAGAGTATATGAAGGAGCAAGTAAAATACTAAAAGGGTGGCAACAACCCCAGGAAAATATGCTTTAACCAAATCAGAAGAGATCCCAAATCGTGAGGGGGGAGAAAGGGGATAAAAAGAGGTTCAAAAAGAAAGAAAGGAAAAAAAAAAGAATTTAAAAAGAAGAAAACGAATAAAGAAAAATCTAAAAAAAGAAAAAATATATATATTAGATAAACTAGTTAAAAAATGTTAAAGAAGAAAAGGGTAAAAGTTAAAAAAAAAATTTAGCGGAAGGGCGCCTGGGTGGCTCAGTGGGTTAAGCCGCTGCCTTCGGCTCAGGTCATGATCTCAGGGTCCTGGGATCGAGTCCCGCGTCGGGCTCTCTGCTCAGCAGGGAGCCTGCTTCCTCCTCTCTCTCTGCCTTCCTCTCCGCCTACTTGTGATCTCTCTCTGTCGAATAGATGGATGAAATCTTAAAAAAAAAGAATTTAGCGGAAGAAGAGAAAAAAAAATGAAAAAGAAAAAAATTAAATTAACTGCAAGACTAAAAAAATCACAGGGAGAATCCGATGTGTTCCGTGCTTTGCTTTCTCCTCCTCTGGAATTCTGCTGCTCTCCTTGGTATTGAAACCTCACTCCTTGGTAGGTGAACTTGGTCTTGGCTGGATTTCTTGTTGATATTCTGGGGGAGGGGCCTGGTGTAGTGATTCTCAAGTGTCTTTGCCCCAGGTTGAATTGCACCGCCCTTACCAGGGGCCGGGCTGAATAATCCACTCGGGTTTGCTTTTGTTCCCTGAGAGCTTTCCGTAGAGTTCCGGAGGACGGGAATACAAAATGCGGCCTCCTGGTCTCCAGCCCAGAGGAGCCGAGAGCCCAGGCCCCCACTCCTCAGTGCGCCCTCAAAGAACAGCGCCCAGTCACTCCCGTCTGCCTGACCTCCGGCCGCGCTCCGAGCTCACCAAGCCTGCGGCTGGCTCAAGGTAACACCGAGCTGTGATCTTAATGTTGGCTCTGTCTCCGTAGCCGGCTTTCCTGTTCCAATACCCACAAGCTCTGCGACACTCAGACATCCCGATCCTTCTGTGACCCTGTGGGACCTGAGGCCACGCTGACCCCGCATGGACTTCACCCCGGTTTAGCCTCAGGAGCGATGTCCCTCAGTGGAACAGACTTTTAAAAGTCCTGATTTTGTGCTCTGTTGCTCCGCCGCTTGCCGGGAGCCGGCCCCTCCCCCTGGGGTCTATCTTCCCGTCGCTTTGGATTCACTTCTCCGCCAGTCCTACCTTTCAGAAAGTGGTTGTTTTTCTGTTTCCAGAATTGCTGTTCTTCTTTTCTTCGATCTGTGGATGGATTTTCAGGTGTTTGCAATATTTAGATAAGCTATCTAGCTGATCTCCTGCTAGCTGAAGTAGTCTCAGCCTGCTACTTCTTTGCCATCTTGACTCCTCCCCCCACTTTTTTTTTTTAAACTTTTTTCTTTACTACACCCACGAAGGGGATCTCTTTTCCCTTCTTTAAGAGCCCAATGATCCTAACCCTGGGTGGGTTAAGACAAGGGTATCAGTGGCATTTTTTAAAATTCATATAACTGATTTTGAGTGGCCTTCCATACACCAGGAATAATATAAAAAGTGTGTGCTGTATGTTTCTTATGTATTTTTAAATGTGTATATACACATGCACATTTAATGTGCATGCATACACACACACATACACACATAGCTGTTTGATCAGGTAAAAATTATTCTGCAGCATTAATTGGCCTGTTCATAAAGCACTTTTTGGAGAACAAATTAGCAGGCTCAATTGACCAAATTGTAAATGTGTATAACCTTTGACCACATTTCACTTCTAAAAATCTAACCTACAGAGATCTTTGCCCATTCTTAAAGGCATGTATCCATTGCAACCTTCTTATAGTACTAAAAATTTGAACACAACCTAAATGTTCATCAGTTCATGTGTGTACAAAATACTCCAAAAGGAATTTTAAACTGCTAGTTGAGAATAAAGGAACTACGCAAATAGTACTGAAGAGGAATTCACAAGTACAGACTTGTGAATTTTAAGATGGTATACAGGTATTACTTGTTAAGTTAAATATTAAGAAAAAAAATCATATATAAGATTTTTTTCAATAGTGATCTATTAATGAAATAGTACATGCTCGCATTAGAATACCATTAACAATAGTGTGAAAATTGCATGATATAGAACATATTGATAGATTCAAAGTATTGCTATTTAAATTGGTAACTTCACAAGATATATTGAAACATGAACAATAGTGCTACCTTTTGTCAGTAGTTGAAAAATGTGCTGTTTGACTCTTTGCTTTTTAGTGTGTGAGTTGTCTGGCCTGCATGTATTCTATAAGGAAGTGATTGTTCAAGTGATTATTCTATAAGGAAGTGTGTGTTCAAGTGTCTTTCCAAAAGATAGATCTAAATTCTCATCCTTGGAACCTGTGAAAGTGATCTTATTTGGATATCGTCTTTGCAGATGTAACTTAGTTAAGGATTTTGAGATGAGATCATTGTGGATTATCTAATCTGGTGACAAGTATCCTAAACAGATGCGGTGACAAGTATCCTAAACAGAGTTGGACAGATGCAGATTTTAGAGAAAAGAAGAAAAGACAGAGGCAGAATTGCCATGATGTGGCCACAAGCCAAGTTAAGACCTGACGCCACCAGAGCTGGCAAAGGCAAGGAATCCTTCTGCCCTGGAGCCTTTAGAGGGAATAGAGTCCCACAGATGACTTGATTTTAGACTTTTGGAGTCCAGAGATGTGAAAGAATAAATTTGTTGTTTGCGCTACCAGGTTTGTGGTATTTTGTTATAGAAGCACAGGAAACTAATATACCACACATCTAAGTAAAAAAATATGATAGGCTTAATATGCAGAAGAGATTGGAAAATTTTAAAGCTTAGATTATTTCATATTTTCTTAGTGTGTTGTTTTTTTCCTTTGTTCCAAAATTTAAGTCCTTAGAATATTGACTACTGGAAGAATGAACGTTATTCCTTGTGTTACCCTACAACCACTGAATGTAGGACTCAGTCAAGGGTAGGGATCATCTGGTCTAGTGGACAGACACAGAAGGAGCCCATAGATATCAGGAATGAGTCATAGATGTTGGAATTGGGCTAGGTTAAGACAGAAGTGCATGTAGAAGTGCAGGTAGAAAAGTAAAAAGTCTAATCTGCCCAGAGGAATTGCAAATCAAATGGTTAAAAGCCCTGTGAAGGCATAAGACCTATAGCTCTCTCTGGCTTCCTGTGTGCCCAGGGGGATCCACTACCAAAATGGAGAGGTAAATGGAATCAGGAAGATGTTGTCTTTCCCTGCCACAATATCTAACTGGCTATTGAGCTAGGATCATAATTCCTGTTTCCTCCCTCCTAATCGAGTGTTGTTTTGCCTCTGATTTGCTCTTCATTGCTGCTAAACAGAATGGAAAGAAACTAAAATGTCTTGACCAGCATGTGTTTGCACCATGCTAGGTTTTTTCAGATATGTACTCTCATTTAATTTGCACAACACCCTGGTGAGATTGGTAGGTTTCCTTAATGATTGGTAGATTTCCTTACGGTTGGGTAAGTTGCCTAAGGTCACTCAACTAGTAATGCAGGTCTCTCTGGCTGTGAAAACCCATGCTGTTTTCAAGATATAATACTGCTTCCAAAGAGGTTGCTCAACAAGCCATGAGACTTGGGGGAAATACAAATATGTTCTCCTTCCAAAGACAGGTTATAGGTATTTTTAATAGTCCTAGTAATTTTTTTATATGCTTGAATTGGAAAAAAAAAATAGTGTTTTTGCAGTGATGCAATCACTTTCACTATTTTTTTTTTCTGTTATATATCCTGTGGGTTTTCCTGTTATCTTTTTGGTTTTATAAGAATCTCTTTTCCCTTAATAAATCCAAGGCAAGAGCCTTACTGCATTTCCCCCCCTAATTATTCTATAACTGCCAAAATTATCAAATTACTTTTGAAATGTGATCTGATTTCCTTTGTACTTGGTAAATGAGGCAATAATTTTATATATCTGGCTTTATTTAAATAGTTGTACCTTTAACAATTCTGTCTTTTGGATTTTACTCATGCTTTAAGAACTAAGTTGGGCTATGCTAGAAGACAGTCATTTTTTTCATTGACACATGGGGAAAATGCACTTTTAGAAAATAAATTTTGGGGGGACGCCTGGGTGGCTCAGTTGGTTAAGCAGCTGCCTTCGGCTCAGGTCATGATCCCAGCGTCCTGGGATTGAGTCCCACATTGGGCTCCTTGCTCCGCAGGGAGCCTGCTTCTCCCTCTGACTCTGCCTGCCACTCTGTCTGCCTGTGCTCGCTCTCACTCTCTCTCTTACAAATAAATAAATAAAATCTTTAAAAAAAAAAAAAGAAAAAGAAAATAAATTTTGGGAAGGAGTCTTTGCCTGTAGTCATTCTACCAAATGATATGGGGGTTTTCTAGTTATTTTCCTTATTTAGTTAACCAATAAATATTTATTCATGGCCTATTATATGCTAAGCATGTTGCATGTTACTTTTGGACTATGTTAGGTTTTTTAAAGGAAATAAGAAATGTAAGATATGACTCCAATCTTCAGAAGCTTGCAACTTAGCTCTAGAACATAAGAACCAAAGGTATGGATGCCTAATCAAGCATTGGGAACTCAAAAATCAGATAGCGCTGTATGAAGCAAAGTAGTTAGAAAAGAAGCTTGCAACTTAGCTCTACAACAAATGAAGAAAAAAAAGGTATGGATACCTAATCAAGCATTGGGAACTCAAAAATCAGCGCTGTATGAAGCAAAGTAGTTAGAAAAGAAGCTTGCAACTTAGCTCTAGAACAAATGAAGAAAAAAAGGTATGGATACCTAATCAAGCATTGGGAACTCAAAAATCAAATAGCGCAGTATGAACCAAAGTAGTTAGAAAAGAAGCTTGCAACTTAGCTCTAGAACACATGAAGAAAAAAAAGGTATTGATATCTAATCAAGCATTAGGAACTCAAAAATTAAATAGCCCAGTATGAACTTAAGTAGTTAGAAAAGATTTCATTGAGACTATAGAATTTGAGGTAGACCTACAAAAATTAGGAGGATGGAAGCTATGGCTAAGAACATTGTGTGTGTGTTTTGGGGGGAGAATAGAATTAAAAAGGCAAATATGGAATTTCCATATTTGAGGGACAGTGAATGAATCAACCTTACTGAAAAGAAATAAGGGGAATGAGAAATGAGGTATGGTAGCCAAATGGGAAAATAATAAATGCTTTAAAAGTCAGTCTAAAGAGTTCAGATTTAAAAGCAGTTGATGATAATGAATCTTCTTGTGCTGGAAGATGAAGAGATAAAAGGAATTTCTCAGAGATTTAGAATCAAAACATAATGATGGTTGGATTAGAGGAGAAGCGGGGTCAATGTTAGAGTCAAGTAAGTAAAGCAGCTAAAATATTGCTGTTTTAATCAGGTTGTGTTATAGGGAAGACCTAGACTAGGGTAATGGTAGTTGGAGTGGGTAGAATAAGGCAACTTCTTCTAAGAGGCATTAAAGGGAGGAACAATGATGTTTAGAGATTAGAGAATGGATATCTGTAGGCAGCTAGAAAGGACATAGTATGACTAAATAGGGAAGGAAATGCAGATTCACTAGTGGCCAGATAATACACGATGTAGCTAAAGTAATGAATGAGTATCAGCCCACTTGTACTTAGAAAACCAGAAGGATGAGCTTAAAGAACATTCCACATTTAAGAATCTAGTAAGGAACAGGAGAGGAGAAACTGTATTAGAAAGATGGGAAAAGTTCTTAAATATGCCACATAAAGAGAGTATTTCATGATGGGTAGTTTGTAACACCAAACATTATAAGATACTGAAGGAAACGTCCGAGGAAAGGTCAGGGTCATTAATTTAGCGGGAGGACATCACTGGTAATCTTCAAGGAAATAGCTTCTGTGGAGTAGTATGCAGTGAAATAAGTGGTAAAGGGAATAACAAGGAATTAGAATAGTGAAAAAGAAGAAGGAAAGATGTAGATCAAATGTTGGAGTAGTCTGGGAGGAAAACCAGAGAGGGATATCGATTTGTAAGTAGAAGAGATGAGAGTTAAAAGAAGCATATTAGGATGGCTGGCATCCAAAATGGCCCCCAGTGATCTTCACCTCCTGCTCTTCACACCGTGTGTAGTTACCTCTTATGGCATAGTGCTGACCTGTGTAACCAATAGTTTATTGCAAAAATAGTGGTGTGTGAATTCTGAGGATAGGTCATAAAAAATACTGTGCCTCTGTGGTGTTTTTTCATAGATTGCTCATGCTTGAAGAAGCCAGTCCTCATGTCATGATGACACTCAAGCAGCTTGGGAAGAGGAACTGAGGCTTCCTTCCAGCATCTGGCACCAGGTTAGTGAATTGTCGTGGAAACCAGTCCTCTGGGTTTAGGTCACCTTCCACATACGTGCTGACATCCTGACTATAGCCGCATAAGAGGTCCTCAGTCAGAACTGCCCAGGTAAGCCAAACCTGAATTTGTGACCCACAGAAATGGTGAGATGATAAATGTTTGTTTTAAGCCACTAAGTTTTAGAGTATAGTTGACTCTTGAACAACATGAGAGTTAGGGATGACAACTCCTGAGGAAGTAAAAAGTCAAATAGCTTTTGACTCCTCCAGAATTTAAATACTAATAATCTGCTGTTGACCAGAAGCCTACTACTGATGAAATAAAAGGTGGAGTAACATATTTTGTATGTGATATAAATTATATATGTATTCTTACAATACTGTGAACTTCAGAAAAGAAAATCATGAGAATACAGTGCCCTCCTGTATTTACATTGAAAACAAAACAAAACTGTGTTTAAGTGGACCTGTGCAGTTCAAACCCATGTTTAAGGGTCAACTATAATTTCTCATATGTATTTGATAGCTAATACATGTTTCTTTAGATATTCTCTTCCATATGTGTTTATCTCTTTTTGACTAGTAGAGCCGTGAAATTTTTTGGGGGGGGGGCTGGCTACCCTGAATATGTTTAAGGTGCTTGTAAATATCCAAATGATTCAAGGTAGTAATATGGGTAGAAGTTTTAGTGTTTGAAAAAGCTCTGAGTGTTTGGAAAATTCGGGGATCTGAAATTAATCTGGGGAGTTGGTTTTCAAAAAGAAGTCACCTATCCTATGAAAGTAATATGAGGTTCAACATAGATGTAGTCTCTATTCTGTCTTGAGATGGGACACAGGAGTTCCAGGAATAATTCACTTCAGATCAGTTCAATTTACTAAATCCTCTATATGTGCATAACTCTGTATGCTTATATTTTTACCTAGCTAGACTAGTAGATACAATCCTTATCCATAAGAAGACATTCTCCACAACAGTATATTTGGTAAGATAAATAGTGAACATGTTAACTTCATTCCTCACAAAGGTCAGGAATCTGCTAAGTGATTCATTAAATGCACATGTAATACTTCATAATGAAACAAGTAGTTTTACTTTTGATTATCTCCATATTTTTCCTGAAGAGATTGCTTGTTTTTTTTTTTTTTTTTTTAAACCCACCTACATTTACCATGGCATCAGAGAGCTGTGGGCATGAACTCTGTAGGTTCTCTTTACTGTCCAAAGGACAGATGGACTTGTGGCAGTGTTCTGAGAGCTGTACTTACTTGGCTGTTAGTCTAACAAAAGGGGCAGAAATGGAGTAGAGCTGAGATTACGTAGATGGAGTTTGTGGCCCTGAATAGATTCTCAAGTTCTGTTGTAGGCTTTTTGATATGTATCTTCAGGGAGGGTATGTTCACTTTTTCTTTGCAATCATCCTTGTTTGAACATAATTCGTTTGTAGGTTACTGTGCAAAGACCTCTGAAGGCTGAAAAGATCAATGGAAAAAGAGTCTTTCCTAAGTAGCTTATAGTCAAATACCATTTTTATAGGCAGTGGTGGTCTGTGTATCACAAGAAAGGTAGAGGAACAGGAGTGCTTATTCATCCTGAATGTTTCAGGATTATGGACTATCCCAAGGCCAGTTAACAGTTCTTTGCAGAGTGCTCTCTGGGAGGAGCTGGGGAAGTGAGAGTGGGTGTCAGCATGGGAATGTTCATTCACAAGCAGCACCTGAGCATATGGAATATTGTGACTGGTGACCAAGAAGGCCTTAACATTTCCCTCTACTGGACTAGACTTCAAAGGTTTTCTTCCTTAATATAGGCCTCTGATCTCCCTTTCCTTAGAGCATTTACTTTAGAAAACTTGAAATGGTACACTCTTTCTCTGCCTCCTTGAAATGTATGTAAATCTTCTCCCAGACTCTTGCCAATTTTACAACCCAGGAGAAGCCTTTCTTAAGGATTTGGGAACCATCTCTTTGAAATGAAAACAACAAAAACATCCATTATCTCCTAGTCTCTGCAGGAGGGTAAGAGCCTAACTTTGATGGGCACCAGCTAGCAAACTTGGATGGCATAAACACAGAGAGAAACATCTGGAAACTCAGAAATATCCCCGTGTCTTCCACTCATTCCATTAGTGAACCTCCTCTCTAATGTCCCCCAGTACTTTTCTCTAGCTCACCCCATCACTTAAAAATCCTGTTGCCTTTTTTCAGCAGAGCCGAGTTCAGGCTTTGTCTCCTACTGTAATAGTCTGAGTGATGTTGTCTTTACTTTTTAGCTTTGGTGCAGATTTTGCTTTGGCGCTGGAAATCCCTGTTGCCATCTGGCCTTAGCACACCAGTATCCGTGAAGGCAGAATTCAGATGGAATTGTTTAAGTCTACATCTTTGGTGTTAAGAGAAACCCAAATAAAATGCTCAGATAAATATTTAGGTGTAAATTGGGGTAAAAATTTACAGGGATCTGGAAAATGAACGCTGGACATAATTTCAAGTGATAGAGTGATAATTTGGTCAAAAAAAGAAAACAGGAAGGTATACAGTGAAGAATGAATGTGTCCCTTATTTGTCCTCTCTAGTTTTACTTCTCAGATATAGCCACTTTTAACGGTTTTGTTTTTAACTCTTGGTATTATAATGCTAATATACATTTCCATCAGTGTTGTTAATTTATCAACTCCTGGTATCCTTTGTTAACTATCTCCTGAAAACCAGGGCAATTAATGCATATGAATCCCTGCCTTTTTTCTCCCCAACAAACTCTACTTTTGGGTTTCTTACATATATTATCATATAAAGAAGCTGTTCTTGTAGTTATTCTTTTTAAAATACATAGACCTCTGTTTCTTGATCTGATAAGACTAATGCTTGTCCAACTTAAGCATGCATCAAAATCACTTGAAGGGCTTGTTAAAACACAGATTCCTGGGCACTGTCGCTAGAATATGATTCAGCAGGTGTTTTGACTTTGTTAAACCAACATTGCTGCTTACAGCTCTGGACTGGGCTGTCAGGTGTCCTATGGGGAGTCAGCGGTCAACAGAAAACTACAAATGAATTGACTTATTACTTAGAAGTCCTGTAGGAAACACATGGTATATGCGCAGGGACCATGAAAGGGGTCAAGGCAGGATGCAGGCAGAGAGAGAGGTGGGTAGAACAGGACATGGGCCACAGGACTTTATTAGGATCTAAGGGTGGAGTGCTTTGAAATGTCTGGGCTAAAGCAAGATTGGTCAGTTGAAACAAACAAACAAAAAAAGCAGTGTTTTGCTAAGCTTCATGGGCAGGCAGGGGTTTAGGGGTGCCCAAAGGGAAGGCCCTGGAATGAAGTAAAGAGTGCTTAACACAATGGTGGCTAGAGGAGTCCTATCAGGAATGTGTTTATTCATGACTCTGGGGACTGTTACCTAGAGCATGCACCCAGGGAGCCCTAGTGTAAGTTCAAGGCCCCTGTAGGCCACAGAAGTTGAATGCCAAAGCAGCACTATCATGGAGCAGCTTAGCTAAACTCTTAACAGGAGGTTTATGGTGAGACCTGAGAATTTGCTTTTCTAGTAAGTTCCCAGGTGATGCTGATTGTGCGTGTCCCAGGGTGCACACTTAAAGAGCTACCCCTTCAGATAGTATTTATTAGATGAAGAAATTTGTGAATCTGCTCTTCTCTTTATTCTTCATTGCTTTCACCTCAACTTCTGTCAACTGTACCATTACTTTTATGTTGTTAATCTTTAAAAAATCTTGTTATTTCTGGTTATTATGATTATGCTTTCTGTCCTTTGCCTGCAGTTAAATTTGGAAAACTGATTAAGTTATGTGGTGATCTGTGATCCGTGGAGAAGAAAACGTATGTATGTCTATGTATCGGGACCAAAATCATTAACATTGTGAGAATCTTTCTCCTACCTTCGCCTTCAAATGCTTGATCCAGCTTTGCCCACTGAGCATCCTTTCTTTCTCTACTCTCTGAGAATATTCCAGGGTTGCTCTACCGGGTTTCAGGGCTTTGTAATGCAGAAACTAGAGGAGAGAAGATCAAAGGATGTGTTAAGGCTGGGGAGGAGTTTTGGAGGGAGTTTAGAGAAAACGAATAGAAAGAATGTCCTGTGTAAGGGAATTGGATGGGAGAGTTCATAGGAATTTGAAGTATTCTTGTCTGTGTAAGCCTTTAATGGTCTAAGAAATGCAAAGATAGGTTCTGACCATGGCTTTTTTCTTTTCTTTTTAAGGTCTCTATTTCTGTCTTTATCTTTTGTTCATTGAAAAGTCAAATGATTTTATTCTCTTATTATTAAGTTCTCGACCTTTAATAAACACAATTTATATAATGAAATTTAGCTTCTTTGTAAAAACACTCCTCACAGAGAATTCTGAATTCCTTTTCTTCTACTTTATCCTAAGAAAGTTTTTTAAATTCATAGAAATATTTTTTTCTCAGATATCACAGTTATGAAAACATAAAACAGGAAATTGTAACCATAATATATTGGTGACTGTGAAATTATCTTTGTAGTCTCAGGACTCTTGTGTACTCCTTAAAATTATTAAGGATCCCAAAGAACTTTTTTTTTTTTTTTTTAAGATTTTATTTGTTTATTTGACAGACAAAAATCACAAGTAGGCAAAGAGGCAGGTGCGGGGTGAGGGGGTGGGGAGAAGCAGGCTCCCTGCTGAGCAAAGAGCCTGATGCAGGGCTTGATCCCAGCACCCTGGGATCATGACCTGAGCTGAAGGCAGAGGCCGTAACCTGCTGAGCCTCCCTGGCACCCCAGAACTTCTGTTTATAGGAGTTTCATCTATCAGTATTTACCATATTAAAAATTACAAGTGAGAAAATTTAAACATATTTATATATTAATTTAAAAATAGCTATACTGAAACTATTATTAATATAAATGCACTTTTAAAAGTTAACTATTTTTTCCAGAATAAAAAACAGCTATTAGAATAGCATTTATTGTTCTACAATTATAAATTGCTTTAGTGTGCAGCTTAATAGAAGACAGCTGTATTCTCATATCTGCCTTTACATCAGTCTGCTGCCCTATATGGTGTTGGTGGAAATATATGAAGAAAATCTGTTTTCACACATGTAACTGGAAAAGAGTGGGATATTTAATAGCTTTTTAGATAATTGTGACTATTCCTTTTTTAATGCTACACTGAAACTTACTAAATGGCAGTTTCTTAAAGGTTAATTGCAATGTAGAATGTGAAACTATATCATATTAGTTTCCTACTGCTGCTGCAGCAAATTACTGTAAACGGAGTGATCGATAACAGAAATTTATTACCTGGAGACCAGAAGTCTGAAATTGGGGTGCTAGCTGGGTTGTACTTCTCTAGAGGCTCAAGGAGAGATTCTTTTCTGTGCCTTTTAGATATTCTGTTGGCTACTGGCATTCCTTGATTAGTGACCTCATCACTCTAGTCTCTGCCTCTGGGTCACATTTGCCTTTGCCCAATTCTTTTTTTTTTTTTTAAGATTTTATTCATTATTTATTTGACAGACAGAGATCACAGGTAGGCAGAGAGGCAGGCAGAGAAAGAGAGAGGAGGAAACAGGCTCTCTGCTCAGCAGGGCTCAATCCCAGGACCCTGAGACCATGACCTGAGCTGAAGGCAGAGGCCTCAACCCATTGAGCCACCTAGGGGCCCTGCCTTTGCCTAATTCTTAAGACTGTCTTCATTGGATTTAGGGCCCACCCACATAATGCAGGATAAGCTTCCCTCAAAATCCTTATTATAATTATATCTTTGAGGGGTTCATGGGTGGCTCAGTTGTTAGATGTCCGCCTTCGGCTCAGGTCATGATCTGAGAACCTGGGATTGAACCCTGCATCTGACTCCCTGCTTTGCAGGGAGTCTGCTTCTCCCCCACTCCCCCTGCTTGTGTTCCCTCTCTTACTGTGTCTCTCTCTGTCAAATAAATAAAATCTTTAAAATAATAATAATAATTATTATTATTATATCTTTGACATGTAATTCACTCTTTTATCATATAAGGTCCAGGTTCTGGAGATAAAGACAAGGACCTTTTGGGGGGCCACCATTCAGCCAATGAGACATGTCAATAACCTTGTCCTACTCTATTTCATTAAGATTTATTGTTTTATCTTACTCTCTGAATGGTCTTTTATCACACATGATACTATTACATCATACATTGGTCATTTGGCATATACTCATTTACCAAATTACGAGGATTTTCCAAACATTGATAAATTTTATTATATAGTATAAAAAAATCCACTTACTAATATCACCATAAAACTTATCAGTAAATTCTTTGAAGATTGAGAACATGCATGGTGGCAGGTAGTTTTCCTCAAATTTCCTAAAATTATCATTTTCACTTGAAAGTTCCAGTTTTATCATTGGCAGCAATCTAGTCAGTTTTCTTTTTTCTTTTGAGTTGACAGCCTCACTTTGTTCCTTGTTAAGAAATGTTCTACCAAATATCCCCAATCTGAATAACTATCATTTGTTTGTCTATCATTCTTACAAGTAAAAATAGTGTTCTGTAGAAAACTAGCTAGTTCAGCTCACAAGACGAACAGTTGCATGGGTGCTTTTCCCAAAGGCAACCATCCTACTTCGTTATGCAGAAAAGTACTTTCTGAATAATTCTCCCTTGTCAAACAGAGTATTTAAGAGACGTACCAAAGAATTGAGACTTAATAACATTAATGATTTCTACTGCTTCAAGGATATTTTTAAGTGAAATTGGATTTTTCCCCTTATTTTTCTTTTATTTTTTTGGAACTTTGAGTGTGTGGGAGTGGAAAATATGAATACTAGTACAGCTTGGTACCACTTGATTCATGTGGAAGAGTCAGCAATTTTATCCATGATTGCTCTTGAAACACCAGTGCAAATGTCAACGTAGTGAAGGAAGACAAATAACATACTAAAAATGATTAAAATAGTTTAGACCTTGCATTCCCCTAAAAGGTCTTGGGAACCCTTGAGGACTTCTGTGTTGAGGTATTCGAAAATAGCCTTGCATCTAGAGTCTGGCTCTTTCAGATTTAAGGTTTGTGATGCCTGCCTCTTTCATACAGAATTATACTCTGTATCACCAGCAGCATCAGTGATGGAGCATTTCTTTAAAGGATGCTCCGCTGTATACTCTGCAGTTTCCTTCCAAGTTTGATAGCCATTCAGTATGTTTTGATGTTGAACTTTTCATGCTATTTCCAGAAAGTGTCAACAGAAGGATTTCAGACAAAAAAGCAGGATGTACATTACTTAAATATTTCCAAAGTTGTTTATGACTGAATAGTAAGGGGTTGCATTTGTCTAGTCATGCCCCTAGGACTGAAAACTGAGGTCATGTTTTGTAAGCAATGATTAAGATCCTTGTGATAGTGAATTGTGTATGCATGTATATGGTATAGCTCCCCTTTTGTTCTAGCTGCTTTTGTGCCTTTCAGGAGTATGTTACGACTTTCCTCATATAACTTTTGAACATTTGAAGCTTGGAAACAAATACGATTATAATGGTTTTGTATTGTGTGTTTACATACTACGTTTCTTCAGAGAAAGACTTAACATCATATAGATACTAATATTTTCTAAATTAATAAACTTAATGCAGTCTCAGTGGAATTACCAGAATTATCATATAGTTTTCTCTCTCTGGGTGTAAACATGTTGACTATTACTTTTATTTGAAAAAGCAAATAAGCAAGTACAGCCATTAATGTCCTGATAAGAAGAAGAATGGTATGTGGGGTGAACTAGCTCTGTCAGGTACTAAAGCATATAAAGATTAAAGTAGTATATTATTGAAAGCTAAAGAGATTCAGACCAAGCAAAGAGAATAAGAAAATCTATGTATACATCCTAATCCTTGTGAAAATTTTTTGTAAGTTTCAGTTTACCAAATCAGTGGGGAGGGAAAAGGTGTTTTTAAATAAGGGATGTTGGGATAACTGACTAGACATAAAGGAAAAGATAAAATTCAATTCATTCTCACACTGTATGTCAAAAGATAAATTTCAAATGGACCAGAAATGCAAATTTAAAGAACAAAATGTACAAATGTACTGGAAGGAAATCTGAATATATTACTCTGTAAATGGGGAGTAGAGAGAACTTTATTGCTTCTGTATTTAATTATAGTTCTAGGAAAAACTGGTATAGTTGATCACTTTTAAAAATGGAATGGCAAAAGAATTATAAACAAAATCAAAGATAAATGATTAACTACAAACAATTTCAGAAATAAAGTTACTATGACAGGTTTTTTTTGTAAAAATAGAAAAGGAAAAACATTATAACTTTAGAGGAAAATGAGCAGTTCATTGAAAGAAAGGGGCAGGACCACAGGGGAAGGGAGGAAAACTGAATGGGAAGAAATCAGAGAGAGAGACAAACCATGGGAGATGCTGGATTCTGGGAAACAAACTGAGTGTGATAGAAGGGAGGGGGGTGAGAGCATGGGGTAGCGAGGTAATGGGTATTAAGGAGGGCATGTGTTGTGATGAGCAATTGGTGTTATATGCAAATAATGAATCATTGAACACTATATCAAAAAGTAATGATGTACTATTTGTTGGTTAACTGAACATAATAATAATAATAAATAATAATAATAAAAGAGATAGGCAAATGACTTAAACATGAAAGAGTCTCAACTTTGTACCCAATAAGTAAAAGGCAAATTGAAACTACAATGAAATTCCACTTCTATTAGATTGGCAAAAATTCCAGTTTGGCAGTCTACTCTTGGATCAAGCCTGTAGGGAAACAGGTGCTCTCATATATTGCTAGTGGGACTACAAAATGACAACTATTATGAAGAGAAAGTTTGCGATATGTAGTAAGATTATGGATGACGTTAATTTTTGACTTGGCAAGTCCTCTGAAGTTTGTCTCACAGTTACTCAGGCAAAAATGCAAAAAGGATATTTGCATAGAACTGTCTATTTTTCCAGTCCCCTTTGATAGGATATTTGAGTTTGAGACTATAAAAAACTACTACATCCACAAAATGAAGTTTTATTTTTTTTTCACAGAATGAAGTTTTAAATAAAAGTTTTATAAAATGAGGAACGTTTCTAAATGCTACTATGGAGTAAAATAATATGTTAGAAAAAACTGTATAGTGTATTAGCACTTACAGCTAAGTAAATATATTTAGATTCATAAATATACATATGCATATAAGCCTATATATGATATGTACATCTATGCACATGCATATGCATAATATGAATATATAATGTGTAAACATGTAGGTACATTATAGAAAATGTATAAATATATACATAGATATATATTTATATATTTTCCTCATATTAGAAGGATGGATGAATAAATCAGAACATTTGTCAAAGATGAAAAATATGTGGAGGCAAATAAATAGAAGATGAACTGCTTGAACCACATTTTATAGGTTTGACTTTGAATCCATTTAAATGTGTTTACTTTTACATAAGCTTAGAAAATTAATACAGATAAACACAAAAGCAGTAGATAAACTGAAAACAGAATAAACTAATAAACCTAACTAACTTTGACTCACTGTAATAGTATAAATCATATGGAGAAGAATTAGAAGTGATTTAAAATTCTGGTAAATTTACAGACACAGGATTATATTCTAAGGAACAAATTATATAAGAATTATTACTTTTTTAATCAATTGTGCTATTTATTATAATATTAGAATTGTTATATTAGCAGAATAAAAGAACTAAGGGGTATATTAATATCATAAGGATGTCAAAATTTTCAGATTGAGGGAAAAGTAGAATAATTTAAATTTGACTAGGAATTACTGGTATGAGTTCACACTTTTTGCTGTATTTTATCTTTTAAGAAATGCATATTTCCAAAAATAAAAAAGAAAAGGAATTGCGTATTTCTTTGCTTCATCTACTGAAAGACCTAGAAATTTTAACTAACTCTCTAGCAATAAGCACTCATATTACTTAGATTACCATCTCTAAATACCGTTTTCTGTCCTTTTAGGAACCAAAATAACTTGGAGAAATGAGAAATTTGAGTTTAAAGAAAGAAACCTAAAGACTGGTGTTCCTGTTTTATTCTCCTTAGGATAAACTGTTTTTTTGATTGTGTTGCTTTATATTTTTCTTCCATTTCAGAAAATCCTCTGGATTTAGCTCTTTGAATAGTACCCCTTCACCATTCTTAGCTTTTATAATTCCAGCAGACAAACATTTGATTTCCTCATTCTGTCCTCCATGTTTCCCATATTTGTTTTACATGTCTTATCTCTTGATCCCTCCATGGTTTCATTCTAGATAAATTATTCATATGTGTCTTCTAGCACACTAATTGTCTTTTCTACTCTATCTTTCCTGCTATTTTAAACATGCTTTGAATTATTTATTTTAAATTGACTTTCTGTAATTTTTGTTTTTTTAAAATTTTTTGTATTCATTTGTTAGTTTCTTGATTTTATGCTGATCTTTGCCATTGCCCAGTGAGTTCATGTAAACGTTTCATTCATGGTTCTTCTAAATGTTGGGACTGACAATTTCAAAATCTGTAAGGCTTGCAGGTATTGCTTTTTTACTTGATCTGTTATTTTTTTGTTTTTGCTAGATTTAATTAAAAGTGGTTTACTTCCTTACGTGTGTGTGACAGTCTTTGTAAAGTTATGTTTTTTATTTCTGGAAATTTTGCAAGACGACTATATGCAGTCTTTTGCTTCTTAAGGGTTTGTATTCAGAGCAAATGGTTAAGACTCTACTTCTTTCCCAAGAGTCAGTATTGCTAAAACTATGTTGCTAGAAGACTTGGCCTCAGGTTCTGAGCTGCTTCCTGCTGCTGTACATCTAGGCCAACTGCCTCTTCTTTACTTCCTTCCTCTCTGACTCTAAAGTACTGACCCCACTTTTCTCTCATTGCCCTCTGGGGTGTAGCTGCTCCAGTTCCCACCTACCAAAGCCTTGGCTTTAGAATTTTAAGGCAATAGAACGCTTGAGTTTTGATCTCTTCTTCATCTCTTACATACTATTGTTAGTATTCACTATTTTCTTCAGCTCCCCAAATGTAACACTCTAATTATAATTATTAATTTATCTAGACATTTTAACTTTTTTTTCCTCATTTTTTTTTTCTTGTGTCTGTTCTGACTGGAAGAATGACTAACTTAGGGTCTGCAAAACACTTAAAAATTTTTTTTGAAACATCTTGGGGTTCTCATGGTGGTTATTGTCACTTAAAAGATGAGTGGAAATTTCTCTAGTCTATTTTAGTATGTAAGCACGGTAAAATATTGTAGTGGGTGTGCAAGGGACAGAAAAATTGTGTGCTCAGTAGAGCATTTTGCTTTGTGCCAGGGGTCTCTCCCATAGACTTAATTGCAATGAGGAAATCCTGGCCAGTAGCTTGAGCCAGCAATTTACAGATTATTAGACAAGAAGATTTATTGAACTAAACAATAAAAAGGAAAAGCCATTTTATAATGTGTGATAGAACAGTCTAACCAAAAATTGTTGTCTCCTCTGGTCTACACATAAGTCAGTGCCTTATCATTGCTGTGCAGTCATGCCTAACATTTTTTTACCCTGGAATTATAAGTAAAATCTTTGTAATACAGGCCTCAGAATACGTTTTTTATGTCACATCTAATAAGCATTTTTAAAATGCCATTTCCCCTGTTCACTTTCTGACTTTCTCCATTAGAAACTCCCAGTCTAGTAACTCATTCTTTCCATGGATCCTAAGTAGCCCTGTGCAGGTGGCTGACACTCCAGTGAGACACATTACTTTGTATGGAGAAAATAGGAGATTCAAAATAAATACTTCAGCCTAATGTATAATGTTGTTATAGTGGTTAGTATTACTAAGGACAGATATGAGCTATTTGAGGCTGGTTTGGTTTTGCTATTCTCAATTTGACCCTTAAGGGGTGAATGTTTTTCTCTTGCTCATAGTTCCACTCTTCATTTTCTTCTCAGTTTTTCCTTTATTTCTACTGCTCCCCAGCTTCATTTCAGAAATTATTGTTGACAAGAAGAGATGTGTACAACAGGAATTACCTGTCGGGGTCAGATTGCATCAGCATTGTCTTGGATGTTGTTTTGTATCCGCTTTAAACATCGCTTTGTAATTGTAAAAAGAGTGGAAATGGGAGAAAGCTAATATCCAGGACTCTCATATCTTGATTTTTTTTTCAGGCATGGAAGAAAAATCCCGTGTTTGGGAGATTTCAAAAGGATGTGGTTTTTGAGAAAGAAAATCATTTTCCTGTTTATGAGGAAATTATAAGTAAAGCAATTAATTTAAAAGTGAAAGCAAATAGGTCATATTTATGCCCCAAGTTCGTGGAGTATTTCATACAAAAAAAGCTTTAATAAAGTAGAGAAGATAAAGTGTTAAGAGGTATATTCATTTTGGAGGCACAATAAATCCCCATTTCCCCATCACTGAGGCTAAGAAATAGGACATTATTACTACCCTAAAAGACTACCCACTCTGCCTCATGATTCTCCTAGTTTCCACACCCCTTCTAGGTTCCAAGAAGGCACCAGTATTCTGAATTATGATTTCTATGTTTCTAAAATTGTAAATTCTCACTTTTCTAATTCTATAAAATTTTTGTCTCTGATCAATATATCATTTTGCCTTTTAAAAAAGTCACAAAAATAAAAAATCATATAAATGGAATCATATTATATGTATCTTCTTTTTTGTTAATGTGGTAATCTATTTTTACTATGCTAGAAGTATTCCATTGTGTTGATCTGTATATACATGTGAGTATACATAAGTATATTTTCATGTATTTATTCATGATGAATGGGTTATTCATCCACTCTGCTAGTAAAAAATTTCTGTAGCATTTTTTAAAAAGATTTTTATTTATTTATTTGACAGACAGAGATCACAAATAGGCAGAGAGGCAGGCAGAGAGAGATAGGAGGAAACAGGCTCCTCACTGAGCAGAGAGCCCGATGTGGGGCTTGATCCTAGGACCCTGGGATCATGACCCGAGCTGAAGGCAGAGGCTTTAATCCACTGAGCCACCCAGGCGCCCCATGCATTTTTTGTTTGTTTGTTTGTTTTTGTTATTGATGCTTCTGGGGATAATAAACAACAGCTTAAGCTATAATACTATAGCAGGACATTGTTGCAAGAACTTTATATATCAACTCCTTTAAATATCAGTCGAAGTCTATGAGCTAGGCACTATTATTATCAACTTACAGATGAGGAGACTGGAACATCAAAGTGCTGATTAATTAACTAGGTTACAACAAAGATGAAATTTCAATGTTAAGAGCCTAGCTGCATAGTCCATGCTCAGAAACACTGTGCTTTGTCGCTTGATTTTTGCCATGCTTTAGAAACATATCTGCAAGGATGTTTCTCTACTTGACACACAGACATGGAACTGATGGATAAGTAGGATTTGCACATGATCTACTTTATTTGGTAATGCCAAACTTTCCCCTAGGGCAGTTCTAATTTCCTTCCTCCTAGCACTGGATGAGAATTTTCATGAATGTACAACCTTGCCAATACTTGGTATCATCTGACTTCTTAAGTTTTACATACTTGAGGGTATGAATATTTGAAAGTGATTTTCATTTTCATTTCTTGATTATTAGTGAAGCTGAATATTTTTTATATAGGGATTTTGTGTTCCCTGTGAAAAGTCCTTTATTTTTTGTTAGCTTTTTCCTATTTGAATTTTTGTCTTTTCCTTCATGATTGATAGGGTATTTATAGTTTTTGTGGTTTAGGTATGTTGATAATATCTTCACCTAGTTTGTGACTTGTTTAACTTTGATGAACAAGAATTCTTAATTTTACTATAGTCAAATTTATAATTGCCTTTAGGATATGTACTTTTTGTATCGCAGAGTAAAGAATGTTTTTCTTCATATTCTAATTCTTAAATTTTCCTCTCAATTATGTTTTTAAACTGTATTTTTTCTTTGTGATGATCTGCTTTGTTTTTTTCTGTATGAAAACCAGTTGCCGTTGTACCATGTTTGAAGAATCCATCTTATTTTCTGGATGAGTAATATTCCATTACATACACACTCCATTCATTAGTCAGTGGACATTTGGGCTCTTTCCATAATTTGACTATTGTTGATAATGCTGCTATGAATTAGTAATTTTGTATCCTTTGGGTAAATACCTAGTACTGCAGTTGTTGGATAGTACAGTAGTTCTGTATTTATCTTTTGGAGGAATCTCCATACTGTTTTCCAGAGTGGCTGCACCAGTTTGCATTCTTACCAACAGCACTGTAAGAGAGTTCCTCTTTCTCCACATCCTTGCCAACACCTGTTGTTTCTTGTGTTGTTAATTTCAGCCTTTCTGATTGGTTTGAGGGCATATCCCACTGTAGTTTTTGTTTGCATGTCCCTGATGAAGAGTGATGTTGAATATCTTTTCATATGTCTGTTGGCAATCTGAATGCCTTTTTTTTTTTTTTTTTAAGATTTTATTTATTTATTTGACAGAGAGAGATCATAAGTAGGCAGAGAGGCAGGCAGAGAGAGAGAGAGAGAGAGAGAGAGAGAGGAGGAAGCAGGCTCCCCACTGAGCAGAGAGCCCGATTCAGGACTTGATCCCAAGACCCTGAGATCATGACCTGAGCCGAAGGCAGCGGCTTAACCCACTGAGCCACCCAGGTGCCCGCCCTGGATGCCTTCTTGAAAGAAATGTCTATTCATGTCTTCTGCCCATTTTTTAACTGGATATTTGTTTTTTGGGTGTTGAGTTTGATAAGTTCTTTATAGATTTTGGATACTAACCCTTTATCAGATATGCCATTTGCAAATACCTTCTCCCATTTAGTAGTTTGCCTTTTAGTCTTGTGGGTTGTTTCCTTTGCTGTGCTGAAGATTTTTATCTTGATGAAGTTCCAGTGGTTCATTTTTGCTTTTGTTTCCCATCTCAGGAGACCTATCTATTAAGAAGTTGGTCAAAGAGGTTACTATCTGTTCTCTAGGATTTTGGTGGTTTCTTGTTTCACATTTAGGTCTTTCATCCATTTTGAATTTATTTTTCTGTATGGTGTAAGAAATTGGTCCATTTTGATTCTTCTGCATGCTACTGTCCAGTTTTCCCAGTACCGTTTGTTGAAGAGATTATCTTTTTCCCATTGGATATTCTTCCCTATTTTGTTAAAGATTAATTAACCATATAGTTGTCAGTTTATTTGTTTCTGGGTTTTCTCTTCTGTTCCATTAATCTATATGTCTATTTCTGTGCCAGTACCATACTGTCTTGATGAGTACAGTTTTGTAATAGAGCATGAAGTTCAGAATTGTGATGTTTCTAGCTTTGACCCTCTTCCTCAAGACTGCTTTGGCTATTCAGGGTCCTTTGTGGTTCCATGCAGATTTTAGGGTTGTTTGTTCTAGCTCTGTGGAAAACTGGTGATATCTGGATAGAGACAACATTAAATGTGTAGATTGCTTTGGGTAGTATAGACATTTTAACAATATTTGTTCTTCTGATCCATGAGCGTGGAATGTTTTTTCATTTCTTTGTGTCATCTTCAATTTTTTCCATCAGTGTTTTATAGTTTTCAGAGTAAAGATCTTTTACTTCTGGTTAGGTTTATTCTTAGGTATTTTACAGTGTTTGGTGCACTTGTAAATGGGATTGGTTCCTTGATTTCTCTTTCCTTTGCTTCATTATTGGTATATAGAAATGCAACAGATTTCTGTACATTGATTTGTATCCTGCAACTTATTCATGTGTTACTTCTAGCAATTTATTGGTGAAATCTTTCAGGTTTTCTGTATAGAATATCATGTCATTTGCAAATAGTGAAAATCTGACTTCTTCCTTAGCCAGTTTTACTTGTTTTGTTGTCTGATTGCTGCAGGTAGGCCTTCCAGTACTATGTTAAATAACAGTGGTGGGAGTGGACATCCTGTTTGGTTCCGGACTACAGAGGAAAACCTCTTCAGTTTTTCCCCATTGAGGATGATTTGAACTGTGGATTTTTTGTATATGGCCTTTATTATGTTGAGGTATGTTCCCTCTAAACTTACTTTGTTGAAGGTTTTTTATCATGAATGGATGTTGTACTCTGTCAAATGCTTTTTCTGCATCTGTGGGAAGGATCATACGGTTCTTATCTTTTCTTTTAATAATGTGGTGTATCTCATCGATTGATGTATGAATGTTCAACCACTCTTGCAACCTGGGAATAAATCCTACTGGATTGTGGTGAATGATTCTTTAATGTACAGTTGAATTTAATTTGCTAGCATTTTAGTGAGGATTTTTGTATCTATGTTCATCAGGGATATTGGCCTGATGTTCCCTTTTTAGTGGAATCTTTCTCTGGATTCAGTATCAGGGTAATATTGGCCTCATATGATGAATTTGGGAATTTTCCTTCCATTTGTATGTTTTGGAAAAGTTTAGAAGAATAGGTATTAACTTTTCTTTAAATGTTTGGTAGAATTTACCTGTGGAGCCATCTGGACCTGGACTTCAGTGTGTGTGTTGGGAGATTTTGATTGCTGATTGAATTTCTTTAATGGTTACCAGACTGTTTGAGTTTTCTATTTCTTCTGCTTTCCATAGAAAAACAAACAAGCAAAAAACAAAAAAAAACCCCTCATTCTTGCTTGAAATAATGATGTGGGTGGAGCTAGAGAGTATTATGCTAAGCAAAATAAGTCAGAGAAAGAAAAATACCATGTGGTTTCAGTCATATGGGTAATTTAAGGAACAAAACAAACTAACAAAGGGGATAAAGAGAGGAAAACGGAGTAATGGACTTAATTATAGAGAACAAACTTACTGTTACCAAAGGGGAGGTAGGAGGGTGGAAAGAATGGGTTAAATAGGTGATGGGGATTAAGGAGAGCGCTTGTGATGAACACTGGGTGGTGGTGTATGTAAGTGATGAATAACTAAATTCAGCACCTCAAACTAATGTTATATGAGAACTAATTGGAGTTTAAATAACAACTTGAAAAAAAGAAGGATCCCTTTCTCACTAAACAGAAGCTTTTGTTCTGTTACTAAGAATCACATGTGTTTATGTGATTGTGTGTGCATACATAGGATGTATGTTCCTGGATTCAAGGTCTATCTTTCCCTTCAATATTTTCTTTATTTTCATTATGAAAATTATTATTTTTTTATTTTTTTATTTTTTTATTTTTTATAATCATATATTTTTTATATACATATATTTTTATCCCCAGGTCTGTGAATCACCAGGTTTACACACTTCACAGCACTCACCAAATCACATACCCTCCCCAATGTCCATAATCCCACCCCCTTCTCCCCAACCCCCTCACCCCGGCAACCCTCAGTTTGTTTTGTGAGATTAAGAGTCACTTATGGTTTGTCTCCCTCCCAATCCCATCTTGTTTCATTTATTCTTCTACCCACTTAAGCCTCCATGTTGCATCACCACTTCCTCATATCAGGGAGATCATATGATAGTTGTCTTTCTCTGCTTGACTTATTTCGCTAAGCATGATACGCTCTAGTTCCATCCACGTTGTTGCAAATGGCAAGATTTCATTTCTTTTGATGGCTGCATAGTATTCCATTGTGTATATATACCACATCTTCTTGATCCATTCATCTGTTGATGGACATCTAGGTTCTTTCCATAGTTTGGCTATTGTGGACATTGCTGCTATAAACATTCGGGTGCATGTGTCCCTTTGGATCACTACATTTGTATCTTTAGGGTAAATACCCAATAGTGCAATTGCTGGGTCATAGGGCAGTTCTATTTTCAACATTTTGAGGAACCTCCATGCTGTTTTCCAGAGTGGCTGCACCAGCTTGCATTCCCACCAACAGTGTAGGAGGGTTCCCCTTTCTCCGCATCCTCGCCAGCATCTGTCATTTCCTGACTTGTTGATTTTAGCCATTCTGACTGGTGTGAGGTGATATCTCATTGTGGTTTTGATTTGTATTTCCCTGATGCCGAGTGATATGGAGCACTTTTTCATGTGTCTGTTCGCCATCTGGATGTCTTCTTTGCAGAAATGTCTGTTCATGTCTTCTGCCCATTTCTTGATTGGATTATTTGTTCTTTGGGTGTTGAGTTTGCTAAGTTCTTTATAGATTCTGGACACTAGTCCTTTATCTGATATGTCGTTTGCAAATATCTTCTCCCATTCTGTCAGTTGTCTTTTGATTTTGTTAACTGTTTCCTTTGCTGTGCAAAAGCTTTTGATCTTGATGAAATCCCAGTAGTTCATTTTTTCCCTTGCTTCCCTTGCCTTTTGCGTTGTTCCTAGGAAGATGTTGCTGCGGCAGAGGTCGAAGAGGTTGCTGCCCGTGTTCTCCTCAAGGATTTTGATGGACTCCTTTCGTACATTGAGGTCCTTCATCCATTTTGAGTCTATTTTTGTGTGTGGTGTAAGGAAATGGTCCAATTTCATTTTTCTGCATGTGGCTGTCCAATTTTCCCAGCACCATTTATTGAAGAGGCTGTCTTTTTTCCATTGGACATTCTTTCCTGCTTTGTCGAAGATTAGTTGACCATAGAGTTGAGGGTCTATTTCTGGGCTCTCTATTCTGTTCCATTGATCTATGTGTCTGTTTTTGTGCCAGTACCATGCTGTCTTGATGATGACAGCTTTGTAATAGAGCTTGAAGTCCGGAATTGTGATGCCACCAACGTTGGCTTTCTTTTTCAATATCCCTTTGGCTATTCGAGGTCTTTTCTGGTTCCATATAAATTTTAGAATTATTTGTTCCATTTCTTTGAAAAAGATGGATGGTACTTTGATAGGAATTGCATTAAATGTGTAGATTGCTTTAGGTAGCATAGACATTTTCACAATATTTATTCTTCCAATCCAGGAGCATGGAACATTTTTCCATTTCTTTGTGTCTTCCTCAATTTCTTTCATGAGTACTTTATAGTTTTCTGAGTATAGATTCTGTGTCTCTTTGGTTAGGTTTATTCCTAGGTATCTTATGGTTTTGGATGCAATTGTAAATGGGATTGACTCCTTAATATCTCTTTCTTCTGTCTTGCTGTTGGTGTAGAGAAATGCAACTGATTTCTGTGCATTGATTTTATATCCTGACACTTTACTGAATTCCTGTATAAGTTCTAGCAGTTTTGGAGTGGAGTCTTTTGGGTTTTCCACATATAGTATCATATCATCTGCGAAGAGTGATAATTTGACTTCTTCTTTGCCGATTTGGATGCCTTTAATTTCCTTTTGTTGTCTGATTGCTGAGGCTAGGACCTCTAGTACGATGTTGAATAGCAGTGGTGATAATGGACATCCCTGCCGTGTTCCTGACCTTAGCGGAAAAGCTTTCAGTTTTTCTCCATTGAGAATGATATTTGCGGTGGGTTTTTCATAGATGGCTTTGATGATATTGAGGTATGTGCCCTCTATCCCTACACTTTGAAGAGTTTTGATCAGGAAGGGATGTTGTACTTTGTCAAATGCTTTTTCAGCATCTATTGAGAGTATCATATGGTTCTTGTTCTTACTTTTATTGATGTGTTGTATCACATTGACTGATTTGCGGATGTTGAACCAACCTTGCAGCCCTGGAATAAATCCCACTTGGTCGTGGTGAATAATCTTTTTAATGTACTGTTGAATCCGATTGGCTAGTATTTTGTTGAGTATTTTCGCATCTGTGTTCATCAAGGATATCGGTCTATAGCTCTCTTTTTGGTGGGATCCTTGTCTGGTTTTGGGATCAAGGTGATGCTGGCCTCATAAAATGAGTTTGGAAGTTTTCCTTCCATTTCTATTTTTTGGAACAGTTTCAGGAGAATAGGAATTAGTTCTTCTTTAAATGTTTGGTAGAATTCCCCCGGGAAGCCGTCTGGCCCTGGGCTTTTGTTTGTTTGGAGATTTTTAATGACTGTTTCAATCTCCTTACTGGTTATGGGTCTGTTCAGGCTTTCTATTTCTTCATGGTTCAGTTGTGGTAGTTTATATGTTTCTAGGAATGCATCCATTTCTTCCAGATTGTCAAATTTATTGCCGTAGAGTTGCTCATAGTATGTTCTTATAATAGTTTGTATTTCCTTGGTGTTAGTTGTGATCTCTCCTCTTTCATTCATGATTTTATTTATTTGGGTCCTTTCTCTTTTCTTTTTGATAAGTTTGGCCAGGGGTTTATCAATTTTATTAATTCTTTCAAAGAACCAGCTCCTAGTTTCGTTGATTTGTTCTATTGTTTTTTTGGTTTCTATTTCATTGATTTCTGCTCTGATCTTTATGATTTCTCTTCTCCTGCTGGGCTTAGGGTTTCTTTCTTGTTCTTTCTCCAGCTCCTTTAGGTGTAGGGTTAGGTTGTGTACCTGAGACCTTTCTTGTTTCTTGAGAAAGGCTTGTACCGCTATATATTTTCCTCTCAGGACTGCCTTTGTTGTGTCCCACAGATTTTGAACCGTTGTATTTTCATTATCATTTGTTTCCATAATTTTTTTCAATTCTTCTTTAATTTCCCGGTTGACCCATTCATTCTTTAGAAGGATACTGTTTAGTCTCCATGTATTTGGGTTCTTTCCAAACTTCCTTTTGTGGTTGAGTTCTAGCTTTAGAGCATTGTGGTCTGAAAATATGCAGGGAATGATCCCAATCTTTTGATACCGGTTGAGTCCTGATTTAGGACCGAGGATGTGATCTATTCTGGAGAATGTTCCATGTGCACTAGAGAAGAATGTGTATTCTGTTGCTTTGGGATGAAATATTCTGAATATATCTGTGATGTCCATCTGGTCCAGTGTGTCATTTAAGGCCTTTATTTCCTTGCTGATCTTTTGCTTGGATGACCTGTCCATTTCAGTGAGGGGAGTGTTAAAGTCCCCTACTATTATTGTATTATTGTCGATGTGTTTCTTTGATTTTGTTATTAATTGGTTTATATAGTTGGCTGCTCCCACGTTGGGGGCATAGATATTTAAAATTGTTAAATCTTCTTGTTGGACAGACCCTTTGAGTATGATATAGTGTCCTTCCTCATCTCTTATTACAGTCTTTGGCTTAAAATCTAATTGATCTGATATAAGGATTGCCACTCCTGCTTTCTTCTGATGTCCATTAGCATGGTAAATTCTTTTCCACCCCCTCACTTTAAATCTGGAGGTGTCTTCGGGCTTAAAATGTGTTTCTTGGAGGCAACATATAGATGGGTTTTGTTTTTTTATCCATTCTGATACCCTGTGTCTTTTGACAGGGGCATTTAGCCCATTCACATTCAGGGTAACTATTGAGAGATATGAATTTAGTGCCATTGTATTGCCTGTAAGGTGACTGTTACTGTATATGGTCTCTGTTCCTTTCTGATCTACCACTTGTAGGCTCTCTCTTTGCTTAGAGGACCCCTTTCAATATTTCCTGTAGAGCTGGTTTGGTATTTGCAAATTCTTTCAGTTGTTGTTTGTCCTGGAAGCTTTTAATCTCTCCTTCTATTTTCAATGATAGCCTAGCTGGATATAGTATTCTTGGCTGCATGTTTTTCTCGTTTAGTGCTCTGAAAATATCATGCCAGCTCTTTCTGGCCTGCCAGGTCTCTGTGGATAAGTCAGCTGCCAATCTAATATTTTTACCATTGTATGTTACAGACTTCTTTTCCCGGGCTGCTTTCAGGATTTTCTCTTTGTCATTGAGACTTGTAAATTTTACTATTAGGTGACGGGGTGTGGGCCTATTCTTATTGATTTTGAGGGGCATTCTCTGAACCTCCTGAATTTTGATGCTCGTTCCCTTTGCCATATTGGGGAAATTCTCCCCAATAATTCTCTCCAGTATACCTTCTGCTCCCCTCTCACTTTCTTCTTCTTCTGGAATCCCAATTATTCTAATGTTGTTTCGTCTTATGGTGTCACTTATTTCTCGAATTCTCCCCTCGTGGTCCAGTAGCTGTTTGTCCCTCTTTTGATCAGCTTCTTTATTCTCTGTCATTTGGTCTTCTATATCACTAATTCTTTCTTCTGCCTCATTTATCCTAGCAGTGAGAGCCTCCATTTTTGATTGCACCTCATTAATAGCTTTTTTGATTTCAACTTGGTTAGATTTTAGTTCTTTTATTTCTCCAGAAAGGGCTTTTATATCTCTCGAGAGGGTTTCTCTAATATCTTCCATGCCTTTTTCGAGCCCGGCTAGAACCATGAGAATTGTCATTCTGAACTCTAGATCTGACATATTACCGATGTCTGTATTGATTAGGTCCCTAGCCTTCGGTACTGCCTCTTGTTCTTTTTTTTGTGGTGAATTTTTACGTCTTGTCATTTTGTCCAGATAAGAGTAAATGAAGGGGCAAGTAAAATACTAAAAGGGTGGCAACAACCCCAGGAAAATATGCTTTAGCCAAATTAGAAGAGATCCAAAATCGTGAGTGGGGAGAAAGGGGATAAAAAGAGGTTCAAAAAGGAAGAAAGAAAAAAGAAAAAAAAAAAAAAAAAGAAAAGAAAAGAAAAGAATTTTTTTTAAAAAAGAAAACACCTAAGAAAAATGTAAAAAAAAATATATATATATTAGATAAACTAGTAAAAAATCGTTAAAAAAGAAAAAGGTAACAGTTAAAAAAAAAAAATTTTACCCGAAGGCGAGAAAAAAAAAAAAAAATGAAAAAGAAAAAATTAAATTAACTGCAAGACTAAAAAAAATCACAGGAAAAAAGCCATGAGTTCCGTGCTTGGCTTTCTCCTCCTCTGGAATTCTGCTGCTCTCCTTGGTATTGAAACCGCACTCCTTGGTAGGTGAACTTGGTCTCGGCTGGATTTCTTGTTGATCTTCTGGGGGAGGGGCCTGTTGTAGTGATTCTCAAGTGTCTTTGCCCCAGGCGGAATTACACCGCCCTTACCCGGGGCCGGGGTGAGTAATCCGCTCGGGTTTGCTTTCAGGAGCTTTTGTTCCCTGAGCGCTTTCCGTAGAGTTCCGGAGGACGGGAATACAAATGGCGGCCTCCTGGTCTCCGGCCCGGAGGAGCCGAGAGCCCAGGGCCCCACTCCTCAGTGCGCCCTCAGAGAACAGCGCCCAGTTACTCCCGTCTGCCTGACCTCCGGCCGCGCTCCGAGCTCACCGAGCCTGCGACCGGTTCAAGGTAACACGGAGCTGCGAGCTTACTGTCGGCTCTGTCTCTGTAGCCGGCTTTCCCGTTCCAATACCCGCAAGCTCTGCGACACTCAGACACCCCCGATCCTTCTGTGACCCTGCGGGACCTGAGGCCACGCTGACCCCGCGTGGGCTTCGCCCCGGTTTAGCCTCTGGAGCGATGTCCCTCAGCGGAACAGACTTTTAAAAGTCCTGATTTTGTGCGCGGTTGCTCCGCCGCTTGCCGGGAGCCGGCCCCTCCCCCCGGGGTCTATCTTCCCGTCGCTTTGGATTCACTTCTCCTCCGGTCCTACCTTTCAGAAAGTGGTTGTTTTTCTGTTTCCAGAATTGCTGTTCTTCTTCTCTTCGATCTGCCGATGGATTTTCAGGTGTTTGCAATCTTTAGATAAGCTATCTAGCTGATCTCCGGCTAGCTGAAGCAGTCTCAGCTTGCTACTTCTCCGCCATCTTGACTCCTCCCCCTCTCATTATGAAAATTAATAATTTTCCTTTTCTGTTTTTGTCTTATTTCTAGGTATTTTGTATATTTTTGTGCTATATAGAAAAATGGTATTAAAAACTATTTTCCATTGATACATAGAAATAAAACCATTTATAATTGTATTTAAAAATATTTGTTTTGATTTCCAGCAACATTGTTATACTCTTACTAACAATTGCTTATAGATTGTTGTTTTTTAAGTAGTAATTATATTTTCTGAGAATAATGACTTGTTTTCTAATTGTGATCACTTTTAATTTTCTTTTTTACTCTTATTCTAATGGTCAGAACTTCCAATACAATATTGAATAGAAGTAGTGTAGCAGCCATTCTTATATCATTTCTGAATATAAAGAAAATGATTTCATATTATCAGTAAATATGACATTTACTAAGGATTTCCCTAATCCTTTAGTCAGATTAAAAACAATGTCCACTTTGTTTTCATTTTGGAGTTTATCATTAGTGGCTATTGAATTTTATGGACTGATTTTTCTGTATCTACTGAAATTGTCATATCATTTTTCTTTTCAGTCTGTAAATGTAAGTTACATTGATTGATTTTATAATAGTATACTTACTGGTCATTCTTAATATTTATATATTCTTCCCTCCAGAATAGTTCATATAGGGTTACCATATAAAATGTAAGGCACTCAGTTAAATTTGAGTTTTACATAAGTAATGTATTAAAATGATTTTTATTTGCTAAGTTTGGCATGTCTAAATTCATGAACATAAGAAGACATTAACTCCTAATTCTCTTTTTTTAAAGATTTTTTAAATTTATTATTCGACAGACAAAGATCACACGTAGGCAGAGAGAGAAGGAAGCAGTCTCCCTGCGGAGCAGAGAGCCTGATGCGGGGCTCGATCCCAGGACCCTGAGATCATGACCTGAGTCTAAAGCAGAGTCTTTAACCCACTGAGCCACCCAGGCGCCCCACTCCTAATTCTCTTAACTATATAAAGCTTAGTTTATTTGGAGCCTATTCCTACTCACCTGAACATGGAACATTCTTATTTTATATTCAGTGTTTAGATTTACTCACATATTTACCAGTATTGTTTTCCATCATTCTTTATTTTATCTTTTTTCTCTGTCTAGGATCATTGTCTTTCTGAAATATAGCTCTCTTGGTCTGAAAATATCTTTTTATCTATTCTCATTTTTTGGATGATATTTTTGCTAAGTATAAAATTTAGGTTAATAGTTATTTTATCTCAGCACACAGAGATAACTGTCATGACATCTGGGTTGGTTTTTTTTTGTTTGTTTGTTTTTTGTTTTTCTTTTTTCCTGTTGAAAGGTCAGCTACTGATATAATTTCTTTCCCTCTGTGATTTTTTTTCTCCTGAACCTTTTTTTCCTTTTTTGACTGCTTAATTGTTTTTCTATTACGTGTTTTTTGCTATAAGGTCTATTCCAGTTCAGTTTATATCTGCAGCTAAATTTCTATATTGACTTCTTTGTTTTAGTTAGTATAGCATTTATTTATTGGAGCTTTATTTGGTTCCTTTTCAAATCTGCATGTCCTTCCTTACAGTTTCTTGACAGTGGTCAAATTATCAAATTTTCATTTCTTTAAACATGTAAAATACAGTTATTTTTAGTTTGTTCCTTTTTAAAAACCATTTTATTGAGGTATAGTTGACCTACAAAAAGCATATATATTTAATATACACAACTTTAGAGATCGCGTATACATCTGTGAAATCTTTGGAATAGTCTATGCCATAAACATATGCATCACCTTCAAGGTTTCCTCCTGCCCTATTTGTTGATTCATTATTATTTAGTGAGAGAAGGTAAGAGAGGGGGCAGAGAGAATCTCAAGTAGGCTCTATGCCTACTGCAAAGCCCAGTATGGATCTCTGTCCCACAACCCTAAGATCACTACCTGAACTGAAATCGAGAGTCAGACAATTAGGACCACTTGGGTGGCTCAGTCAGTTGAATGTCTGACTCTTGGTTTTGGCTTGGGTCATGATAATACAGGTGTGGAATCAAGCCCCAAGTCAAGCTCCATGCTCAGTGTGAGAAGTTGGCTTTAGATTCTCTCTCTTTGCCCCTCCACCTGCTTGCATGATGTTCTCTTTCTCTCTCAAATAAATAAAATCTTAAAAAAAAAAAGTCAGAAACTTAACTAACTGAACTACCCAGGTGCCCTGATTTATTATTTTTTGATAACACTTAACATGATACCTATTTTGAGCAAATTTTAAAAGTATACAACATGATATTATGAACTATAGGCACTATAGTTATCTTTCTTTCATAACGAAACTTTTTAACATTTGACTAATACTTCCTTGTTTTCCTTTTCCTCAAGCCCATGAACACTGCCATTTTAATCTTTACTTCCATACATTTGACTATGTTAGATTCATCATATAAGTAGTGTTTATATTTGACCTGCATAGTATTTGACTTGTATCTGGTTTATTTCACTTACCATAATGTCCTGCAGGTTTATCTATGTTGTCACAAATAGTAGGATTTCCTTCTTACAACTGAAAAATACTCTATTGTAGGTATGTATCACATTAAAAGTTCTCTTCATCTATTGATATTTAGTTTTTTTCCATGTCTTGGCTATTATGAATAATGCTACAGTAAACTTGGGAGTGCAAATAGCTCTTTGAGATCCTGGTTCTTTCCTTTGGATATATACCCAGAAATGGGTTGCTGGATCATATGGTAGTTCTAATTTTTTTTTTTTTTTTTTTTAGATTTTATTTATTTATTTGACAGAGAGAAATCACAAGTAGGCAGAGAGGCAGGCAGAGAGAGAGAGAGAGGAGGAAGCAGGCTCCCTGCTGAGCAGAGAGCCCGATGCGGGACTCGATCCCAGGACCCTTAGATCATGACCTGAGCCGAAGGCAGCAGCTTAACCACTGAGCCACCCAGGCGCCCCTGGTAGTTCTAATTTTTTGAGGAACTTCTATACTGTTTTCCATAGTGACTGCATCACTATCAGTGTAAAAGTGTTTTCTCTGTATCTGTACTGATACTAGTTATCTTTTGCTACTTGATAATAGCCATCTTAATTGCTATGAGATAATAGCTCATTATGGTTTTTATTTGCATTTCTTTGATGATTAATGATATTCAGTACCTTTCATATACCAGTTGGCAATTTATATGTTATCCTTGGAGACATATCTATTCAGTTCCTATGCCAATCTTCAAAAAAGATTGTTTTGTTTGTTTGTTTGTTTGTTTTGATATGAGTTGTTGAAGGTCTCTGTATAGTTTGGAAATTAACCCCTTATAAGATGAATGTTTTGTCAATATTTTCTCCCACTCTGTAGTTTGATTTTTGGTTGGGTTGATTGTTTGCTTTGCAGAAGTTTTTTAGTTTGATGTAGTCCCATATGTCTATTTTTCTTTTGTTGCTTTTACTTTTGATATCATATTGAAGAAACCATTACCACCATCAATGTTCAGAAAATTTTCCTTATGTTTTCTTCTAGGATTTTATGCTTTCTGGTCTTATATTTAATTTTTATTTTTTATAAGATATTTCCTTATTTGAGAGAGTGAGTGAGTGCAAGGCAGGGAGGGGCAGAGGGATAGAGCCTGACCCAGGGCTTCATCTTAGGATCCATGAGATCATGACCAGAGTCAAAAATCATGAGTCAGGTGATTAACCTACAGAGCCACACAGGCACCCCACTAGTCTTACATTTAACCCACTGAGCCACCCAGGCGCCCCTAGTCTTACATTTAAATCTTTAATTCATTTTGTATAAATTTTGTATAATGTGAGATCAGGGTCAAATTTTACTCTCTTGCATGTAGGTACATGGGGTTTTCTCAACACTGTTATTAAAGTTGTTATCTTTTTCCCATTGTATATACTCGGGATCTTTGTGAAAGACCAGTTGATTATATGTGTGTATGTTGGTTTCTGGGTGTTTTGTTTTCTTGATTTGTATGTCCGTTTTTATGTTGGAACCATACTGTTGTGAGTACTATAGTTTTGTAACTTATTTTGAAATCAGGAAATAGACATCTAGTTTTATTCTTTTTGTTCAAAATTCTTTGGTTCTTTTAGGGTTTTTTGTGGTTCTCTATGAATTTTTCTCCAGTTTTATTAAAGTATGTATAATTAACAAAATTATGTATATTTAGTGTCTGTAACTTGACATTTTGATATTGCATAGAGGATATAATGATGTATCTTTTTTCTTGATAAGCTTCTTCAATAGAAAAATCAACCAACAGATTATTCAAAGGTTGAATTAGAGCTTTTTCTCTTGCTGAAAAAAATCCTTATATATCGAGAATTTGTATTATGTAAAATAGGTTTTTAATTCTTTTCTATTTTAGACGTCAACTTTTTGTTTCAAATTAAAAAAAAAAATGATTCTATTTTGGTTTGTTTTCTAACCATCAGTGATAAGGTACCTGATGTGAGAAGAAGCTGTGATGGTCCTGGCAGTTCTGGGTTAACCAATTAGCATGTGATGCTTGGGATAAAAACAGTAGTTAACAAGTCTAGGCCACACATACCTTTCTCACATCTGTAACCAGACACAGTTAAACAATCAGCCATCCAGTGATAATGATTTTCTATCACTGTTGGCCTAGCTTGAGTCCAAATTGCTGTCTTGGAATGGACACTGCTGTGCATTACATCCTGCCTTTCCATTGCTCTATTTCCCCTCAGTCCTGTGGTTTCTGTGCCAATGGCTGCCGTGTCTGTCTCTAGGAATCTCCTAAATAAATAATTATGCTCACTCTTAGATAGTCCTTTATTGATGCTTCTAAAATGTTTTGCTTCCTATCCCTTTAAGCTTTAGCTTTTAATAATTACAAAGAAATATCTTTACTGGTGAATCTTCCATTGAAAGGTGTATTATTATGTTGCTTTTTTTTTGTAGGGCCACTTATCATTTAGTAAAATCATTAGTAAACTCTGCAGTTGAATGTGGAATGAGCATTTTAAAGGTCCTCAGCAGTCTTTTAAATATTTATTTATGAAGAAATTTTCCCACCCAATTTTATTAAACATATGACCACTGACTTTGAAGTAAATAATCATTCATACTGTCATGCTGTTCTGAGGAGAAACAAGTGGGTACTCCTACATACTTTTATGAAAAGTACACATGGGTATAGTTATTTATAGAAAAATGATTGGAAAAAAATAGACTGTTAAAACAAAAGTGTTTTAGACCTTTTAAACCTTGAATCCTAAGTTTTAGCATATATTTTATGTGTTGTACCTGTGGTGTGGGATCTGTTTTACAGAATAATTATGAAGGAAATGGGATTCTGGAAAGAACTATTCACCATTGTAGAATTTCTGTGGGGTCAGTGTTAATTGGATGGCTTAAAACTAACTGTCATGGATTTTCTCTGAGTGTAGCCAAGAAAGGGAAAATAAATCAACATTTTAGATTTTGTACTAGCTTTTAAAATTTATTTTTATTTGACTGTTGTTGACATACAATATTATGTTAGTTTTAGGTGTACAACTTACTAATTTGACAAGTTCATACCTTATGCTTTGTTCACCACAAGTATAGCTAGCATCTGTCCTATTTAGTCACTTTTAAAATATCATTGACTATTTTCCTTATGCTTTGCTTTTTTTCTTGTGACTTATCCATTTCATAACTGGAGGCCTATATCTCCCTTTCCCCGTGTCCCATTTTGCTCAATCTCCCACCTCCCTTCCCTCTGACAACCATAAGATTGTTTTTAGTGTTTATAGTTCTGATTCTGCTTTTTGTTCGCTTATACTTTTTTTAGATTCCATTTATGAGTGGGATCCTACAATATTTGTTTTTCTCAGTCTGATTTGTTTCACCGAGTGTAATACCCTCTAGTTCCATTCATATTGTATCAAATGGCATTATCTCATCTCCTTTTCTGGCTGTGTAATAGTCATTACATAGGTATACCACATTTTCCTTATTCATTAATTTATTGGTGGACACTGAGTTAGCTTCCATGTCTTGGCTATTGTAAATAATGCCACAGTAAACATAGTGGCGCATAAATCTTTTTGAATTACTGTTTTGGGCTATATGGTATTTCTATTTTTTACTTTTTTGAGGAATCTCCATGCTGTTTTCCACAGTGGCTGTACCAATTTACATTCCCACCCAGAATGCATGAGGATTCCTTTTCCTCCACATCCTCACCAATACTTGTTTCTTATCCTCTTGATTTTAGTCATTCTAACAGGTGTGAGATGATTTCATTGTGGTTTTGATTTATATTTCCCTAATAATGATTAGTGATTTTGAGCATCTTTTCATGTGTCTGCTAGCCATCTGTATGTCTTCTTTGGGGAATTGTCTGTTAATGTCTTCTGTCCTTATTTGTTTTTTGAGTGTTGAATTGTATAAGTTCTTATATATTTTGGATATTAATTCCTTATCAGGTAAATCATTTGAAAACACCTTCTCCCATTCATTGGATTATCTTTTGGTTTGTTGATGGCTTTCTTCATTGTGCAAAAGTTTTCTATTTTGGCTTCGTTCCAATAATTTAATTTTGCTTATCTTTCTCCTGCCACAGGAGATACAAAGAAATGTGGCTATGGCTGATGTCAGAAATTACTGCCTGTGTTCTCTTCTAGGATATTTATGGTTTCAGGCTCCTGGTTAGGTCTTGAATCCATTTTATTTTTGTGTATTGTGTTAGAAAGTAGTCCAATTTCATTCTTTACATGTAGCTGTCCACTTTTCCCAGCACTGTTTATTGAAAAAACTGTCTTTTCCTTGTTGTATGTTCTTGCCTCCTTTGTCATAAAGAACTGAAAATACAAATGTGTGCTTATGTCTAGGCTATTTCTTCCATTCCATTGGTCTGTATGTCAATTTTTGTGCTACTACCATGCTGTTTTGATAACTATGGCTTTAAAATCTGGCATTGTGATACCTCTACTTTGTTTTTCTCTCAAGATTACTTTGACTTATTCAGGGTCTTCTGTCTTTCCATACAAATTGTAATATTATTCTTCTGGTTTTATGAAAAAATCCTGTTGGTACTTTGATAAAGATTGCCTTGAATCTGTTGATTGCTTTGGGCAATAGGGATATTTTGACAATATTAATTGTTTTAGTCCATGAGCATGGAAATCTTTCCATTGTTTTGTGTCCTCTTGAATTTATTTCATCAGTGCTTTATGGCTTTTAGAGTATGGGTCTTTTACATCTTTGGTTAAATTTATTCCCAGGTGTATTTTATTCTTTTTCATGCAATTGTAAATCTTGTGGGTTTTTGTTCTGGTGTTTTTTGTTTTGTTTTGTTTTTGCTGTTTTTTTTGTTTGTTTGTTTTTTGTGTTTTATTTTTTAAATTTCTCTGACTTTACTGTTAGTGTGTAGAAATACTACCAATTTCTGAGTATTAATTTGTATCCTGCCACTTTACTGAACTCATTTATTAATTCTAATAGATTTTGGTGGAATCTTTAGGATATCCGCCCAAAATAGTATCATGCCATGTCCTCATATTGACAGTTTAACTTCTACTTTACCAATATGGTTGTCTCTTCTTTCTTGTGTGATTGCTGTTGTTAGGACTTCTAGTGTTACTTTGAAAAGTGGTAAAAATGAACGTCCTTGTCATGTTCCTGACCTTACAAGGAAAGCACTCATTTTTTCACCATTGAGTATGGTGTTAGCTGTGGGTTTTCATAAATGGCCTTTTATGTTGAGGTATAGTCCCCCAATCCCATTTTGTTGAGGATTTTTATCATGAACAGATGTTATACTTTATCAAATGATCATTTGATCATATGATATTTATCCTTTGTTTTGTTGATGTCGTGTATGATGTGGATTGATTTGCAAATATTGAACAATCCTTGCATCCCAGGAATAAATCCCACCTGATCATGGTGAGCATTCTTTTTAATGTGGGTGGTTTGCTAATCCTGTGTTGAGGATTTTTGCATCTATGCTCATCAAGGATATTGGCTTATACTTTTGTTTTTTTGTGTTGTCTTTGGTTTTGATATCAGGGTAATGCTGTTCTTATAGAATCTGGAAGCTTTGCTTCATCTTCTTTTTTTTTTTTTTTTTTTTTTGGAATAGTTTAGATATTAACTCTTTAAATGTCTGATAGAATTCACTTGGGAATCCTTCTGGTCCTGAACTTTTATTTTTTGATAGTTTTTTGATTGCTGATTCAATTTCATTACTTATAATTGGTCTGTTCAGATTTTCTGTTTCTTCCTGGTTGAGTGTAGAAGACTGTATAGTTCTAAGAATTTATCCATTTCTTCTGGGTTGTCCAGTTTGTTGGCATATACTTTTTCATAGTATTATAACCCATTGTATTTCTCTATTGTCAGTTATTTCTTCTTTTGTTATTTCTGATTTTATTTTTATTTTTTTTCTCTTTTTTTTCTTGAAGTCTAGCTAAGGCTTTATCAGTATTGTTTATCTTCTCAAAGAATCAGCTCTTGGTTTCAAAATTTTTTTTTTTTTTTTTTTTTTTTTTGTCTCTAGGTCATTTATTTCTGCTCTAGTATTTATTATTTCCTTTCCTCTACTCATTTTTAGGCTTTGTTTGTTCTTTTTATGGTTCCTTTAGTATAGGCTTAGATTGTTGAGGTAAGCCTGTATTACTGTGTATTTTCCTCTTAGAACTGCTTTTGCTGTGTCCCAGAGAATTTAGACCATTGTGTTTTCATTTTTATTTGTCTCCATGTATTTTTTTTTTTTAATTCACTTCATTTAATGAAGTAATGACTACTTCATTGAACCATTGATTGTTTGGTATCATGTTGCTTAGTGTCCATGTGTTTGTGGTTTTTTCCTGTTGTTTCTTATGATTTATTTCTAGTTTCACCTTGTGTGCTATTACCCTGTCTTCCAGATCATTGACATATTCACCCACATCCCCTAATATCCTGTTGATTCCTTCTACTGTGTTTTTTAATTTCAGTTATTGTATTATTCAACTCTGATTTGTTCTTTTTAATATTTTGTATCTCTTTTTTGAAGGTCTCACTGAATTCCTCCATTCTTTTTTCAGCCCACTAAGTATGTTTACAATCATTACCTTAAGTTCTTTATCAGGCATATTGCTTATCTCTGTTTCATGTAGTCCTTTTTCTGAGGTTTTCTTTCTATTCTTTTCTTTGGAGGTTTTCTTCCTCTGTCTCCTCGTTTTGCTTGACTTGCTGTGCTTATTCTATGCATTATGCAAATGAATTCTTCTCCTAAAGTTTAAGGAGTAGTCTTGTGTATGGTGTCCACTATGAAGATTGTGTGTGTTTGGTGACCTTTTTTGGTTGGCTGGAGTTGTGGCTGTATATGCTAGTTAATCTTTAACAATTGCTTTTTACAGAAAGAATATTTTTTTAAAATAATAATTTTAATCTAATAACTAATAAAAAGAAAAAAGAAAATGATGAAAAAAGAAAAAAAAGGAGAAAGGAGAAAGAACAAGAGAACAAAACCAAAAAGAGAAACAAATAAAAACAAGACAAGACAAATTTTAAAAAGTAAAAAAATAAATAGTAAAAATTGAAAGAAAACAAAAGCACAAAGCCAGAGTTTGTTTTTTTTTTTTTCCCCTGAGCACAAAAGGACGCTGAGGCATTTCTGAGTTTGCTGAGTTCCCATGCTCACCATGAGCCTGGACCCTGCTGCACTCTGGCCTTTTAATGTGATGGAGGAGAAGGTGCCTGGGTGGCTCAGTTGGTTAAGTGACTGCCTTCATCTCAGGTCATGTTGTTGGGGTCCTAGAATTGAGTCCCACACTGGGCTCCCTACTCAGTGGAGAGTCTGCTTCTCCCTCTGACCCTTCCCTCTCTCGTGCTCTCTCTCTCTCATTCTCAAATAAATAAAAAATCTTAAAAAAAAATGTGGAGGAGAAGAGAACGTATGTTCCTACAGTACCTTGACCCTTTTAAACCATGGCTTTTTTTCTGTTCCAGCAGAACTGGGGCTGGTGTGGAGTTGAAGACCCTGGATTTGCTGAGGTCACAAGCTCCCTATGATGACCAGACCCACTGCTTATGGCATCTGAAACTGCGTGCTGTGGTTTAGGGACTCTCCAGTTAGAGTGTCTGAACTTGTCCCTTAACAATATCCATGTCAGCTTTTAAGGTTGAGGGGGAGCCTGTGCTTCTGTAGTTCCTCAGCCCTTTTAAACCTTGGCTTTTTTTCTGTGCCCCCTGAAACCCTGGGCTTTCAAATTTGCCAGCTCACTAAGTGGACTAGATCCACCCATGATGTAGGGACTCTGCTCTGATCCAGGCTTGTTAAGGTGGGCTGGGAGCTTAGGCCATGTAGTTTTCCAGTCTCTCTGACCTATTGAGCTTTCCCACAGTTCCTCCACCACTTGGCAGAGTTCTGGTATTATTATGCTAATTGTTTTTTTTAAGCTGTGGGTTTTTCTCTGTGCCTAAGAACTGAGGAACCTGTTCTCAGTCTCTGAGTATTCTCTCTCCCTGCTGCCATTTGCAGCGTTGGGAATGGGAATTCCCTTTATTACCATGTCTCTCTTGATTTTCTTTTGCTATTTTATCTTTGGTTGTTCAGTAGCTCTTCAGTCATCCATCAGTTCTTTTTCGGGAGGACTTGTCCTGTTAATAAGTATAATTTGATGTGTTCCATGGAAGAGGTGAGTTCACAGTCTTCCTACATAGCCATCCTGAACCAGAACCCCATAATATTGTTTTTAGTGAAAGAGAAATATTTCTCTTGACAGATTGTTCCTTTATCCTTAACTCAAAATGAGAATAGTGTTTTATTAATTTAGAGCAATGGGGCACAAAGTGCAATGTTGATCTTTGACACTAAGAATGTGACTTACAACTAGTAAACTATATAACTTGACTTTTCTTTTTGAGTTGCACAGTCATTTTTTCCATGAGCATAATTACATAGGAAGAGTATTAATTCATCTCTGCTGCCAAGGGGACTCCCTATTGTTGTGGAGTGGAGAGGCTCCTTAAGTGTGGTGGAAATGGAGGTGTATACCATTTGTTTCATTTTTGGCATTTTATTTCCTTGAGTCAATGAGAAGTGGTTAAGCTAGTGATTTAACCTAGAAGATCAGATTCTTAATACACATATTAAAAGAAACATCTTACCAGTTACAATGAAGAGGAAATAGAGTCTGTAAGAAATTCCAGCATTGTTGAACTTCTTTATGCCCCTTCTACAACTGGCAGGAAGAAAAACAAATCAACCAACCGAACAAACAAACAAACAAACAAACAAAAACTATCACTGATATTTTTTTCCTTTGGGAAGAATTAGGAAGCAGAATGCTTTTGAAATATAACATGACAAAAATATGTTCTACTCCTCTTGTCATATTATTCTAGGCAAACATTTTACCACATCACAGGAATTGTCAACAGGGCCTGTAAAGATTAGACAGACACCAGGATTATTGTCTAAGAAGCAGAAATAGAAATGATAAAAATCCTACAGAGTGGATGTGTTAGACTTGTTATTTTATTTCTGTAAGGACTTCTGAAGGTGAATGGATTTTGTTAGTGGTAGTTAAGGTTTAAAAGAAAACCAAAGACCAGAATTGGACACACAAGTCAAAAGAAGTTAGGGGGGAGCCAGTGTTCTGGAAAGAAATAGCAAAATGTAAATTAACAAGAGAGTAACCTAAAAATGACGCTAGGTGACCTTGGCTTGTATTTTCTGGGTCTCCAACTTCTTCATTTCTATAAAGAGCTGTGGTGATCAATGGGGAAGGGAGGGTGATTGGAAGGTCTCACTGAACACAGGTTATAGGGGGTGTGCCTTCTTTTTAGGAGACTTAAACTAAATTCAGCGGTTTTTTTTCTTCTTTTCCTTCTTCATTTTTTAAAATTACCACACACAGGTGATTCTAGGTAATGTTAATGATAAAATAGCTCTTACCACAGGGGAAGGTTACTTCCACTGACTCCCATCTTGGTATGCCATTCCATTCTCAATATCTACTTACATTGGTCTTAACAGTGGAAGTAGTGCTGAATAATCATAATTTCACTGCTACATTCGAAGACATGGGAGCTAATGCCTTTCTATATTAATGAAAAAAACCACAATATGACAGGGAGTGTTTATTGAACAATTTTGACATCCCAGGCACTATACCTAAATAATTGCAGTTTTCTTCACCACAATCGTGAAACTATTGTTACTACATTTTTCAGTTTTAAAGTTTTAGAACTTAAGAAAATTTGCCTATGACATACTGATGTAGGAGCTAAAATTCGTGTCCAGCTTTGTCTGACTTTAAATTCTGCATTGTTCTCCATTATAAATAGATTGCTTCCTACTAACTCACTTGGTTGTCTTTGGAGAATTATTTTTAAAGAGACTTTGGTAATGATGATATTCTTTGTCTTCTGGCTCCTCATTCCCCTTTCATTTTTCCATTTTCTTAACAGGGCTTTCATACTATTTTTACCTTTCCTTGATTGCCTTGGCAAGTCTTTACGACTTGTGCTAAGTCAGCTGTGGCTTTCTTGACAGATCCTTTGAGACATTTGTGTAAGTTTGGGGGAATACACATGCAGTGTATCATTTTCTAGCTTGTTGGTTGTGGAAGCTAATGATGAAAATGGTTCTACGGGTAACTTCTAAACTAATTCCCTTTGTTAATTATGACAGGACTGGTGTTACTTCAGCCACCAAAAGTGCCTTAATGCTGAATTCCAATGTCACTTGTTATGGACTACATATTTATGTCCTCTCAAAATTAATATGTTGAAAATCTAATCCCCCATGTTACAGTATTTGGAGTGGGGCCTTAGGGAGGGAATTGAGTCATGAGGGTGGGGACCTCATAGGATTAGTGCCCTCATAAGAAGAGAAATGAGAGCTCTGCTCTCCCCTATGTGAGGACATAGGAAGAAGATGACCATCTGTAAATCAGGAACAGGGCTCTAATCTGAAATCTTCCATGCTGGCTCCCTGACAGCAGACATTCCAGCCTATGACATTCTATTATGGCAGCCCATACTATCTAAGACACAACCTGTTAAGATTCTACTTGAATGGAGAACCAGGATCACAGAGGATGGAGAAAGATAGTCATCACCGTTTATTTAAGACTTTCTATTATTATTATTTTTTAGAGGAGTTTTAGGTTTACAAGGAATTCGAGAGGAGGAGGTTTATGGATTTCCGATATACCTCCTGCCCTCATACATTTGTAGCCTCCTCATTATTAACATCCCCCATAAGAGTCATACATTTGTTATAATAATATATAACATATATAATATAAACTTAAGCTATATATATCTACATATGTATAGCTTGTATGTGTATATATATATATATATATATACACACACATATATATAGCTTGTATGTGTGTATATATATATACACACACACAAATATATATATATATATATAGCTTATCTTAGGGTTGCCTTTGGTACTATGCATTCTGTGGGTTTAGACAAGTGTATAATGCCATGTATCCATCATTACAGTATCATACCCAGTATTTTCACTGCCCTAAAAATCCTCTGTGCTCCACTTACTCATCTCTTTCCTGAATCCAATCCTTGATGACCTCTGATCTTTTACTATAGCCATAGTTTCATCTTTTCAATGTCATATGGCTACATTACATTACTATAGCCATAGTTTCATCTTTTCAATGTCATATGGCTACATTACAGCTTGTAGCCTTTTCAGACTGGCTTATTTCCCTTGGTAATATGCATTTAAACTTCCTCCATGGCTTTTCACAGCTTGATAGCTCATTCCTTTTAAGTGCTGAAAAATAATTCATTGTCTGGATGAAAGTTTATTCACTCACCTACTGTAGGACATCCTGGTGGTCCCACGATTTGGCAATCAGGAATAAAGCTGCTGCAAACATCCATGTGCAGGTTTTTGTGTAGACATAAGTTTTCAGCTCCTTTGGGTAAGTACCAAGGAGCATAGATGGCTAGATTTTATGTTAATAGTATGTGTATTTTTGTAACAAAGTGACAAACTATCTTCCCACTAGTTGCACTATTTTGCATTACCATGAGCAAAGAATATGAGTTCCTGTTGTTCTCATTCCTTGTCAACAGTTAGTATTGTAAGTGTTGAAGATTTTAACCATTCTCATAGGTGTGTATTAATAACCCATTGCTTTTGCAATGTGTATTTCCCTGATGACATATGACAGGGAACATCTTTTTATATGCTTATTTTCCATCTGTGTATCTTCTTGGGTGATGTGTTTTTAAGATCTTTGACCCATCTTTAATCAGGTTATTTCTCATTAGTGAATTTTAAGTCTTCTTAGCATGTTTCAGATAACAGTTCTTCATGTCATTACTTTTTTAGGAATATTAAGAGAAGCAGACAGCAAAATCCTAATACCGATTTTATTTTTTCTGATTATTTTTTGGACCATCATATCAGAAGACTGTGAAAGGCTAACCTGCGAATCTAGCATATTCTTTTAACTTCAATTTAAATTATAATGGGATTAGCAACTATGAACAGTAATTACATAGTGATTAATGAACATTTGATATCACTGAATAATCATTTAAAATTTAATTTTGAATATTTAAAATATTCTACATAATTAAGGAGATTAAATAATTTATTTTGCATTTCCCATAACTGGTAGGATAGAGCCCCTCCTCTTATTGAATTAATGGTTACTTTAAACTAGTTTTAGTGCCTCCCAAATACGTAATCATGACTATTTTAGATCTTGACAAATGCAAAATTCAACTCCGTATGCTGTCAGTTTCATGTGATCCTACTTACAATGAGGTAATGATCAAAATGACTGAGCAGATAAAATAGGGAGGAAACATTTTCTAGAAATGGAATACAAATTATTTGTATGTACTATATGCAGGAAAAGACACACGTACATTTAATAAGTGGAGAATGAAGACAAACTATTAATCCATTAAGCCACATGTCCTTACTGATTTTTTATTCCATTGTAACTTTGGAGGCAGAGCATGTTACTTTACCATGCAGACGGTCTATGCTAGCATAGTGCTACTGACTCTTTTGCTGACACATCATTCACCCTTTCTCACTGATGAAAGGTTGCGGAGAAAGAATGGGACGAGCTCACTCAGCCCTTGGCTTTCTGTTTTTAGGAGTAGCTTCATATACTTTTGTTCTTTCTCCTGTACTCAGGTGAACTCCCAGGGATGGCCTAAGCCTGCATTGCTGCCTATCACTGGGCTGTGTGACCCTTTCTACATAAGGGATGGAATTTTGGGAAGTCTTTTAGGTTCAGGTTCAAAGCCACATTCTCTAATCTGCTTTATCAGCAATAAATCTGTTTTAAATCTCCATCTGTCTATCTGTCTTCTGTGCTTTATTTTTAATTGGTTCTGAACCTAAGATGGGAAGAAAGGGGTATTATCTGTTGACCCCATAAGATCCTGAAGGTGATACTGAAATCCTTGGAGCATATGTTTCTGTGAAATGTGGAAAACAAGCCCATCCTGTCCTAAATTTAAATTAAAATATAGCTGAATTACATCCACGTGAAAACAAAAATCCTTCTAGAATTTCTAAAATATGAACTAATTGAACATAAAACCAAAACCTAAAAAAAGTTAATTTTGGTTTCCTTTATCCAGATCAGATAGAGAAAAATCATTCAATTTTAATGTATAAACACCATGACTTATTACTTCAAAGATAGTGATATAGACTTTTCCTGTGTTGTGGTTCATTATACACTTCGATCATTCAAAAAAAATGCATCCTTTGAGAGGTCTTTCCCATTGGCTTAGCCTTGTTGGCTTTCTGTAATACCCAGTTAATCTAAGAATTAGTGCCTGATATTTACATAAGAAAAATTCCAAATAGAGAAATATTTGTGCTAGTGATTTCATGAGTTTTTACATTGACTTAATTTGAAGTCACAAAGGACTGAAACTCTTCAGAGGACATTTTACAATACAGGTTTCAATACTTAGGGAGCTTAAAACAACTTTACCAGTGTTCTTCCTCTCATTAAATCTCTTCTTGAATTTTGAGTTACCTATTCTTTACAATCTGGTAACAAATGGAAACTTTCACTTTTGTTGTCAAAGAACTGAGGAAGGTGAGGAATAGGCTTGCCTTACTTTTCAGTTTGTTGTGTATTCAGTATTGCTCTTAGTGAAGGAGTGTCCTTAAGATGCCAGATTTTTCAGTTTTGTTTACCAGATTACATATGCATTATTGCAAATGAGTTCTGCCACAAAGAAAACTATAATGAAAATATCAGAGGGAATTAAAGTGCTCTTTATACGCATGAGCTTGCGTCATTAATCTGAGGGCAAAGAAGATTGAGCTGTTATGTTCCCAGATGGCATCAGGCAGTGAATGGACAGTCTTTGATGAAGTGTTTTTAAGGTTTTTTTTTTTGTTGTTGTTGTTGTTGTTCCCCCCCCCCCCCGCCCAAGGTTGGATTTAGTAGCAACAAATTGATGCTTGTTAAAGGCTCTTTGCTGAAGTGTTTTTAAGGTGTTTTTTTTTTTTTTTTTTTTTTGTCCCCCCACCCTCTTGAAGGTTGGGTTTAGTAGCAACAAATTGATGCTGGTTAAAGTTCTTGAGAAGCATCTTAAGTTTCAATCTTCACTCCCCCCAAGTCAACAGGTGCCTGTTAACTAGTGAGAGAGCTTAAAGTTTTAAAGAGATACATCCTAAATTGTCTCTGGGGGTAAAAATAAGAGTTGAACTATTTAAAAAAAAAAAAAGAGAGAGAGAGTTAAACTGCAGTTACTCTGTAGATTTTGGGGGAAGAATTTACTTTTCCTGAGTTTTTAGACTCTCAAATGTGCATTTTGTGAGATATATATATATATGATTGTGATTATTACAAATGCCAGATTTTCATAGAATAATAATATGGCTCCTGGCCGAATGAAATTGGTGATTGTGATTATGCAATAGGAACTTCCTTTTGTTAATCCCTCTGAGTGCTTTTAGCATCTGTTTTCTTACAGTGATTAATTTATCCTCAGAATATACTACCTTACCACCCTCCTTGTGTAGCAGAAAGAGTGAAGGCATCAGAACCAAATACACCCAGGTCATATCTAGCTTTAGCCAGCTCTCGGACTTGAACTATTATTTCCTCTTACCTGCTCTGAATCTCAGTTGTCTTAGCTGTAAAATATCATCAAAGGCAAGTTGCAAGGATTTAATAAATTTTCTGAGGTCTTAAGCAAAGTCCCTGGTATGATATGTGGTCAATACACTTTAAAAATAATAAGTCTTATATTTCTAATGAAGACATCATGTGCTTAAAGGAAGGAATTGTGCTGGTGTGTGTGTGTGTGGGAATAAATGTGCTCTTAGGTTCTCTTCATTAAGATATCTTTCCTGGCAAAGGCACAGCTCTTAGAAGGGTTGTGGGTGTCTGAAGACAGTGCGCATGAGACTTTACACTAGATGAAACTGCTCTGTGTTGTTGGATTTGGCTCAAGATAGAGAAGAGAGAATAAGATGAAGTGTGAGTGATGTTTCCTGTTTTATGGGCACCCTGGGCAGCCTGGAGACCACACTTTCAGGACTCCACTGCCTGCAGGATTCTGGTTATGTTCTGTGAATTAGAGGCTTTCATGAAGATTCAAAATGGTGCAGAGGAGAAACTTAATCTGCAGATGGACCAGGTCGAGCAAATGGGTATCAGCAGCTGACTGAGGCAAGTTTTGCCTGAAATTTGGGGATTTCTTCCTCAAAATCCCTACTTTGATGATGCAGGCAGATGAGAACACTGGTGGTAGCTTCCTTTTTAACCCTGAGACCCTGAATTTCCTGGAGAGTTCAAAATGTCTAGAGTGGCTTCCATTTTTTGGATCAAACTTTAATGGAAGACTAGTATAACAATCTTTCAGTTTAACCACTGCCTCAGGAAACTTTTATCCATTTTTATGAGCCAAAAGACTAAAGCTTAGCCTGATGTCTATGTCTAAATTCATTTGAAAGAAAAAAGCTAATAATTCATTACCTTCATTTTGAATAGATTATTTTGATAACAGAACTAAGTGAAATTTTGAACAAATTATTGAAAAAAATCAGTTTCAGTTTAATAAGGCATTTGACTTCACTATCCTCCACATTCCCACAAACTAATTTTTAGTGAAAAAGAAAAAGAGGAAAAAAAAAACCCACTAATAATTAATTAGAAAACCTTCTCTTGGTAAGCAGAAAGAGAAAATATTCAGGCTTTTCACTTTTTTGTTTTCATTTTTTAAATTTAAGTTTTTAAAAATTTTAATTTTAGGTAGTTAACATACAGTGCATTGTTTGGTTTCTGGAGTAGAATTGAGGGATTCATCACTTAAGTATAATACCTAGAGCTCATCATAACATATGATGCATATGTTAGAGCATAAGGAGGCATAACAAATGCCCTCCTTAATACCCTCCCCACCTTTCTCCAGAAGAGTCTCTTATGGGTTCTTATCCTCTCTTTTTTTCTTTTACCCCTTCCCATATGTTCATCTCTTTTCTCTCTTAAATTCCACATATGAGTGAGATCTTAGGTTATTTGTCTTTCTCTATTTCACTTAGCATAATATATTCTCTCTCCATCCATGTTATTGCAGATGGCAAGGTTTCATTATTTTTGATGGCTGAGTAATATTTTTTTTTTCATTAGGAGATATTCCAGTGTATTTTTGGATGTTGTGGCTTGCGAATGCATACGTAAAATATTCTAGGATGTTTTCTGGGAAATACAGACACACAGGATTTAAAAAGAATAGACAAGATGATTTCAACAATTGTCTTTCTCAGAGTCAGATACAATTAGAATTGGTTCAGGTAAGGAAATCTATGAGAATTGTACTTTGAGTTGGGTATCCATGTTAAATAGCCAGGCCATTTCAGACTGACTTTCAGAGTTGAGGATATAGAAATGGTAAAAAAAAAATCTCTGATTCTGGAAACTATAGTTTGCTTGGGGGTAAAAAAGCCCAATTCGGATTCTAGTATCATATTTATAAGACTGTGTTTAGGATCTATTTTTTGAGATGATAATGATTGGTTTGATGGTACCACAAACTAAAAAATGTTTTATTTTTTGAAAATAATACCATCTAATTTCCTAAAATTATTCACATTATGCAAGAATTTTTAGATCAGTCCAAGATTTGAGCAGATTTTAAAGGATTGTGGAATTAATATGGTTCTAAGGTATGCTGCTGAGTTCTTAAGTGCGAGCTGGTGGGAGCTCCTTATTTCATGATGCCTGCTCTCCTCCAATCCTGCCCCAAATCTCACAGTAGCCATCCAGAGGGGTGAGAGTAGGTACCTGTATAAACCTGTGCTCATTTAAGAGTTCACACCTGCTCTGATAGGTCCTTATGTTGGGTCCTTACAGTATTCTTAACATTAAAACTTTATAACATTTTATAATACTTTACATAACTACTATACATTTATTATTCCATATGTTTCTCAAAATCACTGTTTGAAATCAAGAAAGATATTTTCATCTCCATTTTGAAAGGTGAAAAATCTGATGTCAAAGTACATTGATGTCTTGTCTCAGCTTACCCAGCAAATTGAAAGGGGGAAATGAGGGTAGGATCTGGATGCAGTGATTGTCAGCCCACTGTTTTTTCCACTGTCATCTAAGTGGTATTACTGAGTTTAACTTCAGCCAATGGGGATCTGAAGTGAGAGAATGACATGGCTCTAACACAATGTTAATAAAAAAGATATTCCTAATAGAAAATAATTGCAGGCCCCATAAAAGATAGAGAAGCCCATGTTCCAAATTTACTCTCAAACTTCAGTTTATATCTTTTTGTTCGGCCAAGGCTATGCTATTAGCCATCCATTGTTGCCAGAATGAACAACTTCAAAGAACCCATCAGCCGTCTGGCAAGGTTTTTCTCCTAACACTGATCCAGTGAATCTGTGCCAGGCTATTTGCACCATCTGTTGGGCATGAGTTAGTGGAGGGAGGAACTGTGGACAGCTGGAGCTGTCGGCTTTGAAATGCCACTTACTGGGGAAATAGGAGAATTCACATCAAAAGGCATCAATACAAAGTACCCTGCCAGTCCAAAAAGAAGACTGGTTAAATATGGTGGTATTTCCAATGAAGGTCTTTTCTTTCCAGAAACTCAGGCCCCTATTTCATCTTTCCCAGCCTTTTTCTGAGGGAGGGTTTGCTGTGCCATGCAAAAGAGACATGAGCAGAGATGCTTTAGGTAAGAGTAAAGTAAGGAATTCGGAGGAAATAATAATATATTATACCATGTCTTCCTGATCTAAGGGCCTGAAAGCAGAGCATCTGGAAGCTTTTGCCGGATTTTACATTAAAGGTAGAGTTATGCATCCATAACTATGTTCATCTACTCATTCCCTCCCTCATTCATTGAATGCTTACTCTATCCCAAGTGCTGGGGGATGAAAGAGAATAGTGATAACTACCATTTATCGAGTGCTTACCATCTGCAATATGCTTTAAATAGGATGTTTTACTTAGTATTGGCAAGAATCCAAAGGGACAAGAGTTACTCATTTTTCCACAAGGAGACTGAAGAACAGCAAGAAGTAATTTGCCCCAAATCATCAGATAGTAAGTGAAAGGGACTTGACAGGGATCTGAATCGTGGGATATTCTTAAAATTGGTTAAGAACACATGATCTATGAATGTCTTTTCTCTTCCTCCCTCCATAAAATTCATAAAAAGGTTCTTTATTATTGTATGAATCTCCAGGGAGAGGAATGAAGTCAGTGTTAATCAGAATATAGGGTGATCCTGTCAGTGCTGAAAGTCAGATGAGAAAAAAGTTCCAGAAAAAACTACTAGGGGATGGTTCCACTCCTTCGAATTTCAGAAATTTCCCTGATTGACCATTTCCAGGAATCCGCTTTACTTTAAAATGTAGAGAACTGTAGGGAGAGAATAAAGTCTTAAAAATGCCAAAATATTTGTTTTTTAGTTATTGAATGTATTTTGTTAGTTGGTTTCCTTTTGATGTACATTCAAACATGTGAAGATGAATTTTACCTTCTGTGATAGTGGCCTGAAAGAACTTCTAATAAATTTAATCTGGGATACAATTAGTACTGACATTGTGTTATAGATTGGACAAGTATTATAAAAATTATTTGTAAATTAGCATTTCTCCCTTTGATCTCTCTTGTAAAGTTGAACAAGATCAATTCGGAGGAAAAACTTCATCCAAAACCGTGAATTTACTAGGTCAGGTATGGAGTAGTAGATGGTCTCATAGATTGCTGTTACAGATTGGTACAAACTTTCTGGAAATAGATCCTAGTTTGGAAATAGATCATAATACCCTAAATTCTTCATGATCTAGGGTACAGTATTTTGCTTCTACAAAATTTCCCAGAGGAAATAGGGATTTTTGATATGAGAAGTCTTATTTCAGAATTACTTATGGTAATAAAAATAGATAAAATACACATGTTCACATAAAAATGATAAGTTATAGTTTATTTATATGAAATGACTAAGCAATATAAATATTTTCAAGAAATTTTAATGTCATTGGGGATATTTATAATGTGATATTAATAGAATAACTCAAAATACATGATTTCAAATAGAGACTGTTTCTAAAATATCAAATAATAGCTATCAAAGTGTAGTGTTCAGGCTGGCAACATTAGCATTACCTAGGATCTTATTAGAAACACAAAAGCTGGGGGCATAACTCAGATCTAATGTATCAGAAACTCTGGGGATGCAGGTGAGCAACCTGTGTGTTACCAAGCCTTCCAGTTAGTTCTGATGCTTGTAGAAATTTGAGACCACAGATAAAAATTATGAAAAAATTATCAAAAAGTACTAGAAGATAATGTACCAAATTATTCACTTTGATGATTTCTTGGTTATATAATTAAAAGTAATTTCAGAATATTTTGTGTTTGTCAAGGTTTTCTCTAATACAAATTTCATTATTAGAAAACTGTTATTTTAAGAAATTAAGGCAAAAAAGGTAGACATTGCCTATAATTCTATTATGTTGAGAATTCTAAAAACTAAGAATTGAACATTTCTTTACATCTCAAACTTCACACTTCAGAAGTATAACCACCATTAATGACCTATCCTATAATACATTTTAAAAATTAAAATGGAATCTTGCCAAACATAATGAACTAGATAGAGGTTACATTTATTAAAAATAATATTATCATGGACATTTTTCTCAGTAGATTATATTTACTCATTTTTACTACACACTTAATATTCTATATAAGGCTCTGCCATAATTAAAATTACCATTTCATTTTGACCATTTAAACTATTTACAGCTTAATGCTTTCACAAAATAATGCTACGATGAAAATCCTATTTTATGACATTAATAGTAATAGAGTCAAATATAACTGATTAGAAATACCACGTATTTGGGGCACTTGGCTCACTCAGTTGGTAGAGCATGTGATTCTTAATGTAAGGGATATTAAGTTTGAGCCCCATGTTGGGTGTAGAGATTACTTAAAAATAAAAAACTAAAAAATACCAAATATTCTATTATAGGAAATTAATCACTAATTTAAATTTTTATTCATTACTGTGACAGGTTTGTGCCTTCCTTTTGCTTTTGTAGAATTTGGCCAATGTCTCATGGAGGAAAAATTGTATTGATTTGCATTTACAAGGGGTTCTGTACAATGATGGTGCCTCTTATATGAAAGAGGCTCATATTTCAAGAATTTGTTATATGAAAGTGAATCACTTAATTTTGTTAATTATATTTACCATACCTGTATTAAAATGGAGGCTAGTTATGAGGGAAGAGTAAACAGAAAGACTGTATAATCCTGTTAGCATTCCTATATTTGTTAATATCACTGAGATGGAAATTGTTGAGTTTGATCACACAGGAAAATCAAATTCCAGACAAAAGCCTCTTAACTGTACTCATTTAAACAATTGCTTTTAAAAGAATTTCAGTGGAAAGATTCATATCCTAGGAAATAGAGTAATTTTTTTTTAAAGATTTTATTTATTAATTTGACAGAGAGAAATCACAAGTAGACAGAGAGGCAGCCAGAGAGAGAGAGAGAGGGAAGCAGGCTCCCAGGACCCTGAGATCATGACCTGAGCCGAAGGCAGCGGCTTAACCCACTGAGCCACCCAGGCGCCTGAAATAGAGTAATTTTTAATGGAAAGTATTATTTTAGAAAATCAAAGTATATGATATTTAGATGAAAATATTTTTGTTAACTTAGTATGTAAATGTCTAGTCAGATAGATCTAAATTACATCCTTTAAAATCTCATCCAAATCAACGGCTTTTTTCCCACATGACACTCTGTAATTTTGTTAAGTATTTAAAGTAGACACAATATATATGGTAGTTTATAACATAGCTCATAATTTGTAGCTTATTATATTCTATATGACTTCACATAATATAACACCATTGTAAAATCAGTGCACAAAGATATACTTGTCGTTCAGAAATCTTTTAAGCCAAAGTCTCTTATATTTCATTTAATGTAATAAAAATCTCTACTCAATCATCTCAAGGGGTATTTATGTAAGATTCTAGGTGAAACAAAATGCTTTTATCTTTGGGTTATACTGAAATAATTTCTTTTTTTATTTTGGCTCTAAAAGCTAAGCAAATTTTAAAGGTTCCTCGGTGACTAAATTGGTTAAGCATCAGACTCTTGGTTTCAGCTCAGGTCATGATCCTAGGGTCATGAGATCAAGTCCCACAGATACCAGTGCTCAATAGGAAGTCTTCTTCCCCTCTCCCTCTGCCTTTGCCCCCACCAGCCCCCTGCTCATACACTCTCTTTCTGAAATAAATAAATAAAATCTTAAAAAAAAAAAGCTAAGCAAAGTTTTGAAATTCAAAAATTATTTTACAATTATTAATCTTGTATTTATCTCTTTCACACACACTGTTTTTGTTTTTCAGTGTCACTGTTTGAACAGTTTGGGATCCCAGTTTTTTTCCTTTATCTTGATTGTGTAAATTTCCTTTCATGTTGGTTCATGGTATTCATAAGCAGAATTCCTAATTATTTCAAATATTCTACTAAATGTTTATCCATTACTAAGTAATTTCTTGTTTGACATTCATTTTGTATTAATTTTTCACTCACAATAATGTTGAAGGGGAAATACTCATATGTATATTGTTTAACCCATTCCACGTTATTAGGACAGGTTCCTTTAAGCTAAATGTGTGGATTTAATAGAGTGAACTAGCACATTTTACTTATCTATTTTAATAGTATAATAATATCAACAAAATTTGAAATTCCAAAAACTCCACTGTTAAGAAATTACCCTTGGGACACCTGGTGACTCAGTCAGTTAAGCATCTGCCTTTGGCTCAGGTCATGATCCTAGGGTCCTGGGATCAAGCCCTGTGTTGGGCTCTCAGCTCCACAGGGAGTCTGCCTCTCCCTCTGCTGTTCCCCCTGCTTGTGCTTGCTCTCTCTGTCTCTCTCTCTGTCAAATAAATAAATAAAATCTTTAAAAAAATAAAATCTTAACAAAGGAATCAAATATATATATTTGCATAAAAATGCATATATATGTATATGTGTATATATAAATATGTGTATGTACAAATATCCAGTATTGACTTTAAGTTTAATACTGCATCCTGAATAAATGAAATTAGGCCTAAATAGAAGATTCAAGACACAGATTGTGGATATCATAAAATCAGTCAGTCTTTCAAGTATTTCACTGTAAACAAGCATTCCAGAGAACAGAAGATTCCCATCTTGTGGTGTGTGGCCCAAACCAACAGGGTCTTGTTTCTGTTACAAATACTTCTTGAAAACAAGTGATCCTATCTGATAGTTTTATATGTGCCAGTTATTTCCAGGTATTATTTGCATTGAAAGAAAGCGAAACAAAAGAGTTAGAAAGTTTCTAATTCTTTTATGTTGATAAAATAAACAATAAATAACATTTCTTCCTCTCCGCACTGTAGGTCTCCTCTTTACTCAAAAGTAAAAAATAAAAGAAACACGACCACATCTATACAGCCATCCACAGAAGAAGTAAAATGCCATCTAAGGCCAAACCAAAGATTTGAGCAGTATTAGGAGAAGAAAGAGTACAGGGTGGTGAGCTCATTATACTTTTTTCTTTCCTACAGAACTTCTTTTCACTTGGGTAATTCATGCCGGAATGACTACCTATCAGCAGGGTTTCAGTTCTAGCTCCTCTGACTAGGAATAGGATGTCAAGCAATGTATTCACAGTAACAACATTTAATTAAAGCAAAATCAAGTTATAGGTCCAGTGGAGTTCATTATAATGGGATCTTATCCATATTTGTATTTTATAGAGACTATAAATCAACCCGGTAGAGGTTTCCTTCACCCCTTCTCTTTGGGATTTACCTTCCAATTTAATTTATATATTCTGCCAGTTCTATCTGTGCATAACAGCATTTCATGACAGATACAGAGTGTTTTTAACTCATTTACTAAGAAGGATACAAATAAAAGGCAATACATTGGTGTAATTCTTCCATTATACTGCCATACCACACTTCAGACTAGGAAGATACTTTCAAAGAGGCTAAACCTTGTCAACCATCATGGAAACTAGAACTTAGCTTGCATGAGACATTCAGCATGGTTTTATTTTCCAGAGGAAAAATGACAAGCAAAATAATCAAATTCTCTAGATAGTAAAAGAAGACTGAGTTCAGTCAGCTTTCAGTGCTAATAAACACAGCTCTTATGCTATGCCACATATTTTTCTAAGCTCTTGAATATATATATTAACTCAGTCCTTTCCACAATGGCAAGAGAAGGATACTATTATTGTGAGTGAAACAATGCAAGTTTGTACCTTGGTGAGTCATAGATACACCAGGTGGAGTAGTTGTATAAAGTAAACTTCATTTGCAGCAAATAAGGAGATCATGGGTAATAGCTTACACACCCATGAGTCTCCACAAACAAGGGTGGTTGGGTTCCTTTTATTTAGGTTCAGGATGAATATTTAGATAGGGAAGTCTTTTCGTTCTCTGTAGAGGTGGGCATAAGGTTGCACATGCACCTTAAGGGAACAGGCCTTTGCGTACATTGTATGTCATGAAAATAGGATTGTGTTCCTTCTTAAGTGGAGATTTTAGCCTTACAAGGAAGTAACAGTAATTGTTGGTCATTCTGGAGGTTACTGCATGGTCCATCTGTGCAGGTGTGTGTCAGGGTTTAAGCTCAAACTAGTTTGGGTGGCCTGGGCCTGCTGAAGTTCCTGGCAGGGTAGTCTCTATTGCTGTGGAAGTTACTTTCTGTGGTCCATCATTTTAATTTAGCAAGTGCTTCTCAGAAAGTGGGGAGTGAGGAGGTCATAGCCCAGTAACCAGGGAGAAGAGTCACACCAGCGAAGGATGAAGATTTGACATGATAGAATGGAAGAGGAATTTCTGGACCCTGTGAAGATTTAAGTGCAGGCTGAGGAATCCTAAGTCTTAAGTACTTTCTCAGTAAATGTAAAGATGTCAGTGGGTATGGTTTGAAGTGAATAAGTTTGCCAGCTGTGGGTCTCAAAGTGTTTATCTATTAGTCTAGCTATTCAGCTTTTGCTAAATGTGTTAAGAAGTCTCATGATTAGTTATGTTTTATGGCCAGAGTTCTTTTTTCTTTCAACCCTTCCTCACTTCCTTGTTTTCGGAAACATTAAAAGAACAACTACCGTGTGCTAGTCTTTGCAAGTAGGTAGTTGAGTTCAAGGAGTATGCAGGGGAAATACACATTAAACATGGAAGAAGGCAAGTACTCCATGATTTCATTGCAATAGCGTTCAGTTCCTTGAATGACGTGCTTGGGTTGGGTGGTAGAAGTTTGTGGTGGTAAATCTGTGAAAGATTGGACATTGTTACTTCTGATGGTACATATTTTACAAGGAAATCTCCATACTAGACAAGACCAGGTTGCCTTTCTCTGTGGTATCTATCAGATGATTATGCAAAGAGAAATTTCTTGTGAATTGGGTGTGAGTTATTCCATTCTTGAACAGGAAAACAAGGAAGTATCTCATTGGGGATGCTTACCCTAAATTTTTCCCCCCTAAAATCACCAGATGTGCATCTAAACTCATTGGAGGATATGGTTACTTTTCTGTTGACTATATGACCTATATAGACATGACTCTATTTCATTGTCTGTTTCAGGTTGTACAACTGCTGTAGGTCTGGGGCCCAGAGCTATGTAATTAATTTTTTTTCAGCACTGAGAGCTTCATGCATGATTAGGTGCTTAAATGCTTTTTCATTTTAGGGATGATGCTTGTTGGAGTTTTCCTTTGGATTTGATTGATGGCCTAAGTGATGCTTGGTTTTACATAGATAATATTAATGACTGTCCTTAATACAGTGTTAAGAAGATTGTGCATTTGTAAGCCAAAGCTTCAAAAATTAGTGAGAAAGCCATAGATGACATACAATGCCCTTTTGTTAAGTCATAGGGCCATATGCTTATATGGAATTAGTTATCGTTGGCTGAATGTCTGGATTATGGTGGGAGGCAAGGGATAAATGTGGACTATAGCAAGATGTTACAATAGATTTGTTAAATAGACAGGAACATTCAACTGTATTAAATGTCACAAAGAAAAGTAAAATGTTCTAAAATGGAATGATTATATAGACAAAGAATCTTTTTATATAGCTATTAAGGAAATTGCAATAATTTTTAGTCCCCAGATAAATATATTAGTATGTATTTATATATAAATACTATATATTATATGTATTAAAATCAGTATGAAAATACATCCTTCTCTAGGAAAATATGCACAAGTCCCCCTTTGAGCAAAAATTAGACAAACATTTTGAACAAACTGGAGATGTTCTATAATGTTCTATAAATTTTAATCTTACTTATATTTTTTGTTTCATATTATTTAAAGTTCCAGTGAAATTTTTCTAGTACTTTTGAAACAAAGTTGAGTTTTGGCATTTCCTTAACTGTAATCTGCTAGCAGCTTGGCATAGAGGGCATCGCACTGCTTAAGCCTATAGAGGCTTGGAAGGATCTGCATTTCTAGGCTTGGTGTTTTTGCAACAACAACAAAAAACCGTCTTGTCTGGCCATCCAGAAGGTGTGAAAGCTGATCCATTCAGTGTTCCTCTTTTTCCCTTCCAGCACTAAATCTTTCCTTATTTACTTATTCTATTTCTTAACTAACGCCCTTATCTGGGACTATTTGCTGTCAAACTTGGAAAGCTCTATAGATACTTTATTTAGAATGGTTCTGAAAATACATATTTTTCAGCTTTTTCTTAAGGGTGAATCCAGCTCGACTGAACATAGGCATTGTGGATAAACATTTTACTCTTCGGATAATTCTCTCCTCAAACTATCAAAATCCAAAATGAGTCTGTCCCCTGTTGGCCACTCATTTACTTAATTTTCTTTTGCCTACCCAGAACGTACTAGCTTGGATTAGAGATTGATTTTTTTTTTTTCAACTTTTGTTACGTCTGCATTGTCTCAATCCAGGTCTTTCCACTGACAACATTTGTTTTGTACAGTGAACCTCTGATTGCTAGCTCTTTTACTTGTAAAAGTAATATTTCCTTAAAAGTTCCTGTAAGGATTAAAATTAATGTAAAAAAGTATTCATCACAATGGTTGGCACACAGTGTGAATATCCAGGAATTGTTATAATTAAATAAAATAAAGATTTTGTATTTGAAATTATAGAGAATATCCAGATAAACAGTCCCTGTCTGATGTAGTAATTAAGAATGATATTTGTAAATATATCCAAATTTTGAGGAGCACGGAGATATGGGATGTCAAGTAGAATGGGAAAGCATATAACACCTTGAAAAGTAGTCTCCTAAAGATTTAATAGCTAAAACTATGTTCAGTGGTAAAAAGCTGTAATCTTTCCTCTAAGATTAGAAACAAGACAAAGGTGTCCACTCTAACCACTTTTATTCTCACTTTTTTAGAAGTCTTAGCCAGAGCAGTTAGGCAAGAAAATTAAATAAAAGGCATCCAAATTGGAAAGGAAGAAGTGAACTGCTAATATTTGCAGATGATATGATTTTATATGTAGAAAACCCTAAAGCCTCCACCAAAAAACTGTTAGAACTAATAAATTCAGTAAGGTTGCAGGATGCAAACTCAATATACAAAACTGTGTTGTATTTCTTTATACTAACAAGGAACTATCAGATAAATGAAGAAAACAATCCCACTTGCAGCTATAACAAAAAGAACAAAATAGCTAGAAATAAATTTAATCAAGGGGGTGAAAAACTTGTACACTGAAGATTATTAGGCATTTATGAAAGGGATCAAAAGAGACACAAATGAATGGAAAGATACTTGATGCTTATGGTTCAGAAAAATTAATGTTGTTAAAATGTCTCTGCTACCAAAAGCAGTTCACAAAGTCAGTACAATCCCTATCAAAATTCCAATAGCATTTTTCACAGAAATAGCATAAATAGTCCTAAATCTTGCATGGAACCACAAAAGACTCTCAATAGCTAAAGTAATATTGAGAAAGAAGAGGCAGCTGAAGGCATCATGCTTCCTGATTTCAAACTACATTGGAAGAGTGGTAATTCAAACAGTATGTATTGGCATAAAAACAGACACATAGATCAATGGAATAGAAAAGAAAGCCCAGAAATAAACCGAGGCATATATGTCAATTATTTTGTAACAAAGGAGGCGAGAGGATAGAATGGATAAAGGATAGTCTTTCAATAAATGGTTCTGGAAAAACTGGAGAACTACTTGCAAAAGAATGAAATTAGAGCACTGTCTTACACCAGAAACAAAAAATTAATTTGAATAGATTGAAGATAAAATGGGTTGAAGATGAACTTAACTATAAAGCTAAGAGAGGAAAACTAAGGTGATAAACTTCTTGACATTTTCAAACTTGGCAGCAGTACTTAAGTTTGACTCCAAAAGCAAAGGCAACAAAATTAAAAAACAACAACAACAGCAACAACAACAAAAAAAACCAAGTGGGACTACATTAAACTGAAAGTCTTCTGCACTGCAAGGGAAATCATATGCAAAATAAAGAAGCAACCTACTAAATGGGAGACAATATTTGCAAATCACATATCTGATAAGGGTTTAATATCCAAAATATATAAGTGAGTTATACAATCAATAGCAAAAAAAAAAAAATCAGTTAAAATTGGACAAAATTCTGAATAGATGAATAGAGATTTTTCCAAAGAAGACATACAGCTGGCCAATAGGAACATGAAAAGATGCTCAGTGTCACTAATTACCAGGGAAATATGAATGAAAATCACAATGAGATATCATTTCACAGGTATTAAAATGGCTATTGTCAAAAAGATAAGAAGTAAATGTTGGCCAGGATGCGGAGAAAAGGGAGCTCTTTGTGCTATTGGTGGGAATGTAAATTGGTGCAGCTGCTATGGCAAAAAGTATGGAGGTTCCCCCCCAAATTAGTAATAGATCTACTGTAGGATCCAGCAGTTTCACTTCTGCATGTTTATCTGAAGAAAACAAAAACACTAATTTGAAAAGCCAACAACACCTCCATGTTTATTGCAGCATTGCTAACAATAGCTAAGACATGGAACATTCTAAGACTCCACTGATAGATGAATGGATAAAGGAGTTATAGTGTATGCATGTGTGTATTTATAGGTATGTGCATGTGTATGTGTATATATGTATACACACACACACACATATATTGTTATGACTGAATAGTATTCTATATATAGAAAATACCATTCGGTCAAAAAAAATAAGGGAATCCTGCCATTTTTAACAACATGGTTAGATCTTGAGGACATCATGCTAAGAGAAATAAATCAGAAAAAGACATACCACATGATCTCACTTATAGAAAGGATTTAAAACAACACAACAACAACAAAAAACAAGCTCATAGATATGGAGAACAGATTGGTGATTGATGGGGGGAGGGATGGTAGAGGGTAGAGAATGGATGAAAGCCATCAAAAGGTACGAATGTCATATTTTAAGTCACGGGGATATAATATATAGCATGGTGACTCTAGTTAATAATACTACATGGCATATTTGAAAGTTGCTAAAAGAATAAATTGTAAAATTTGCATCACAAGAAAAGAAGAAAAAAATGAGTTTTTAACTATGTATGATGATAGATGGTACTTATACTTGCAATTGTTACCATTTTACAAGGCATACAAATACTGAATCATAATATTGTACACTTGAAACTAATGTTATGTCAATTATACCTTCATTAAAAGAGATTTAAATCCTATGTATGCATGATTCAACATTCATATCATCAAATTTACTAATCAAAAGTTTTTACAACATTTCATTTTGATTATTTTTAGTAAATAATGCATTCTCATTATAAAAACTTACATATTGTAGATAAGGATAAGATACTCTATTTATAGCTGTACATAGTTCCAACATATACATACTAGTACAATACATAGAAATATGTTTTAATTTAAAATATATATACATGGTATTATACATAGATTTTGGAACTTAAATTTTTTCATACAATAAAATGTCTTTTTATCTCAGTATATATAGATACAGCTTTTGAACTGTTTGAAATGGTTATATTATGGAATCATATTTTCTTTAGTAATCCAGTGAAAAAAGAGGAATCCTGCTCTTGGCCTCATATATAACAATCTCAAATAATACGTTCACACATTCACTCGTCATTCTGGGTCTTGTAGTGAGGGATAAAAAAACTGTAACTCTAAACACTCATTTTTATGACTAACCCAATTCAGGCCCTGGGGAAGTGCCTTTCTGTAGCTCTTTACCTGTGCCTACAAACCAAAGGTGATTATTGCTGAAAGACACAGTGGTGGACTCTACCAATGCCAGCTATGGACACTGCTGGAGAGTAGGGGAGATTAATATCCATAGAATCCCCTAGGTAAGAGGAAAAGACTGAGTAATGTGTCTAATTATTCTCAGAAAACATATGAAGTAGATTTTTGCAAAATAAAGTGTTTCCACTTTATGTGTGTAAATGTATTGGAAATTTGATTACGAATTAGGAATTAGAAACTACTTACATAGTTTTACAGTATTGACCTTCTCTTCACAAATATTTAACTATAAAGAAAAAGAAGAGTAACTTCTTAGTAGAAAAGCCTGGTAGACCTCATCTAATACAATAATCGAAGTTACCAGTACAACAAATAAAATGAATCAAAATGTGGGGGCACCTGGGTGGCTCAGTGAGTTAAGGCCTCTGCCTTCGGCTCAGTTCATGATCCCAGGGTCTTGGGATTGAGCCCCGCATCGGGCTCTCTGCTCGGCAGGGAGCCTGCTTTCTTTCCTCTCTCTGCCTACTTGTGATCTCTCTCTGTCAAATAAATAAATAAAATCTTAAAAAAAAAAAAGATGAATCAAAATGTGTACACACCTATAGAATGCAGTCAGGCAAAGACAAAGGATTCTTTCCAGGTCAGAAGAGAACAGGGATACCTGGGTGACTCAGTTGGTCAAGCATCTGCCTTCAGCTCATATCATGGTCCAGGGGTCCTGGGATTGAGCCCAGAGTAGGGCTCCTCACTCAGTGGGGGGTCTGCTTCTCCCTCTGCCCCTCCCCCCACTGATGCTTTCTCTCTGTATCAAGTAAACAAGTAGTCTTTACAAAAAAAAGAGAGAATAAAAATTTTCTTTCCTTGCAACTCTTCTATCATTTTTTGTTTCATTGTTTTTAGATTATACAATTTTATTTACTTTTATTTTTTATTATGTTAGTCACTATATAGTATGTCATTAGTTTTTGATGTATTGTTTCATGATTCTTTGTGTATAACACCCAGTGCTCCATGCAATCTGCCCTCCTTAATACCAATATAAAAAATATATATATATTTAAAATTTTATTGTGTTTATAAAAATTATGATTAAAGCCAGTATTTAATACTTCTCTAAGGGCTTACCATATATTAAGTCATTGACTCCTTAGAGCAAGCATGTGGGATAGGTACTGTTATCTTCCTTACAGTACAGAATAGAAAACCAAAGCACGTAGGAGCCAGATGACTTTTTTGTATCTGTGTGATGAGTAAATAATGGAATTGTGTTTTGAGCTAAGGCATTCTCATGGCGAAACCCTCCTTTGTAACTACTAAGCTTTCCCATCCCCTGACAATTCAGACTTGGTTTCTGAAATCCCTGTCAGTCATCCAAAATTTTTATATCTGTAACTTTATTATAAAAAATATTTTGGAATCTGTGGAAATTCTCCTCAGTCTGTTATGTTTATAACAACTTGTGTTCATCTGTTAATCCCAACATTTCCTAAGACAGAGCTTCCCAGTCCATGTGCCATGAATAAGTAATGCGTCCATTGAGAAGCTGACCTTTCAGTCCTGGGTGGGGTGACCAGTAGAACTTGGGGCAGCAACAGTTTAAAATCTAGGCTCCAGAGGCCCTGGAGTGGAGCTGACTTACCACTTTCTATGGACAATGTTATCTAAGTCAAGGAGACATTTTTAGGACAGTATTCCTCTCTCCTTCAGGTTTTTGCTATATTAAATGATAAAAATAGTCACCTCTCTGCAGAAAATTCACTGTATTTTTCTATAGACAAATATTGTTCCAAAAACTACACCAAGTGGAAAGGAAAATTAAAAGCAGAATCTGTTAGATTTCCCATTAGGTGTTGTGCTTTCTTCTCACTGCATAGGTGCTATTTACATGCTCAACATTTAAAACATTACTGTTTTCATCCCTGGTGTGTCTGTATACACACGTACATGTATAACTCATATACTTGGGTCTTTTGTTTAATCAAGTCAACATACAGCTTCATAGTTGCAGCAGGTTGAATTATGATGCAATTGCTCAGTGACAAGTAGTAATGTGGTACTCTGTAGAACTATAAAAAGTACTGTAAAATACTTTTTCATACATAGTATTTTTGGTAGACCGCAAAATGTAATACTGCATTGCGGTGAAGAAGTGATTGCCTTTCCAAAATACAATTTGGTCGATAATCATAATTTCTATTAAATAAATGTTCAGACAATCCTGCATCTATCACCTTAAATCCATTTAAAAAGCTTTCAACAGTTGTAGAATGTATGAATAACTTTTATGTTTAATATAGAAACTAATGTTGATGTCTCCCTTGATATGAAAATGAGAAGTCTAATTTTAACTAATAATTCTGTCAGTGTTATAAAGTGACTAAAAGAGACCTAGTACTGTTGGCTTTTAATGAATGTATTACTCAAGGTTGCTTCTGAGTGGAAATGTGATAATTAAAGAATCTTTTCCTCATAACTTAAATGTTAATGTGTTCTCTCCCCCCCACCTCACTTTTTCCAGTAAAGCATTCTATCTGAGGAGGGCAAGGCAATTTTAAGAGGGTTATATTCCAGAGGTAAAGGCGGCAAATACTCCAGCAACTTGATACAAGCACTGAATAAAGTATTTTACTGATGACTGTAGGATCACTCATCTGCTAATTGTGACTGATATCTGACAGCAGAAAAGGAATCACTTGCCTCGAATTTCTTGCCAAAAAGTAAATTTGTCTTTCCTTTTCAAGCAAAGAGAAGTGGGGGGTTGAATTCAAACATATTTAGTCAGTACATAAAAGGCAACAGTGAAGTGTTAAAAAATAAATTGTGGAGCAGTTAGTGACTAGTGTAAGTGAATGGGGGCTAAAAAAGTTACAGATCAGGGATGCCTGGGTGGCTCAGTTGGTTGGACGACTGCCTTCGGCTCAGGTCATGATCCTGGAGTCCTGGGATCGAGTCCCGCATCAGGCTCCCGGCTCCATGGGGAGTCTGCTTCTCTCTCTGACCTTCTCCTCGTTCATGCTCTCTCTCACTGTCTCTCTCTCAAGTAAATAAATAAAATCTTTAAAAAAAAAAAAGTTACAGATCACATTGTAATTTCTTTCTAAGATGCTTCTCAGAAATGAAGAGAAATGTGCCATTCCAGAGTCTCCTTTCTCTAGAAAGGCTATGTCTTTCTGACATATAATGTGAAAAGAAAAAAAAAATCAATTACCTGATTCATTTGTGAAATACTTCCTTAGCCCCAGTATGTGTCTGGCACTGGGAAGTAATTACAAACAGATAGTCACAGTCCCTGTGCTTAGAGAAGCTATAGATGGGGCAAGATAGAGACCTATTATCTGACAGCTGATGCTAGGGGATAAATGTGAGGCCAGGAGGGACACAAGGAACCCTAGGGAGCAATGTGACAGAGGTATTAAACGCTGACGGGCCGTGTTGCGCGTATTTGGTTAGGAGGTCACAGGAATCTTTGCTTGGAAAGTGATGGCTAGGCTGAGGTCTGATGCATAAATAGGAAGTTGTCAGGTGAAAAGAGGAAACAGCACCTGTGGAAGCCTCCAGGCAAGAAAATCATCCAGCATAGTTAGGAAGCAAAAAGAGTTTGGTCGACTGTGTTTTCCATTTCTTGAACACTCTCTACACTCCGTTTCTTTCCTCTATGGGCTTCTTTTCCCATTGGATGTGTGTTATGGGCCTTTTCTTTACATGGCAGATGTTTTGTGGCTCTTAAATGTGGCTCCAGTGCCAAGAGGTCAGACTCACCTACACCCAAGTCAAGTGTTGGGTTTAAACTTCCAACTTGCATCAGAAATCACAAGACACAGAGAACTCATAGGTCCAAATGGGGTGAGCTGTTTTGATGTCAGGCTCATGCTCCCTCCTCTTTTCACGGTAACCACACTGTCACTGGGTATGAATGATTAGGCCAATAGTGGGGAGCTTGCCTGCAGAGGAGGTGGGCGAGTTACTGTACCCTGAAACAGCCTAGATAGACATGTGTTGTAATTCTTTGACCTGGACTTGAGAGGAGACCTTGTCCTTTCTAGTGTGCCATGAGCCAAACGGATGATCATCACCTTAGGACCTCAGGAGGCCATGACTTCTAAGACTGGTGGTAATACCTATAGACTGTATTTCAACATCCCTTAAATTTTTGCCCAAGCGATTCTAGGAGTCTTCAGATGGGGAGGGGGGTGTCTCACTTCCCGCAGTCCTTGTGGTTTCTCTATGCGTTGGACACCTTCCCATGTTCTTCTCTTCCATCTCTTAGTTATAGTATTTCCTGATTTAGCTCTGATCCCAAATGTGACAATCATGCTCTAAATATTTGCTGGAGATCCACTCTTGCTTCCTCTGCCCATTGCCATCCGTGCTAAGACTGAGGATGCCCAGTTATGCTGTTACTTATTACATCCAAAGCTGCAAGAATTTTCTTCCATCATTCCCCAGAGGGAAAATACCACACTATTAATCTTGACACCATGTTAGGTTTTTTGGTTGCCTGCATCAAGCTCCTGACAGTTGACACATTGTTGGTTTAAATTTTCTTTTTTATCATTTAGGTGCTGCTACCAGTCCACCCCTGTATGATCTATTGTGGTGATGATGTTTTTCTATAGATGCAAGGCTGTCTGTTTAACCTGTTCTGCCTGTTATGTTTATCTTGTTACATTTGGTTCAGTGTTGCAAGCTATTCTGCTCTTTCTGAATTCCAAATGTGAACCAGTGTCCTTGGTATCCTTCCATTTTGTGTCACCTGAAAATTTGGACATACATTCCTTGTTTTTATCCAATTTATTGTTCAATCAATTGAGCAACACAGGGAGCCCTGACCGTGGCACCAGCTCAGCTTCAGTGGTCTAGTTTCCTGGGAAGCTAGATCACCTGACTTACAGCAGGTAAAAACAGCTGAGGGATGAAATGTAGATGAGGCTAGGTCCATCGCCTTGGCTGGGGCTCAGTGAGCAATTATTGGTTCTGTATTCACCACACTGAAGCTCTCAAACACTCTTCCACTTCTCTTTAAAACTCTTGGTTGGGGCACCTGGGTGGCTCAGTGGGTTAAAGCCTCTGCCTTCATACTCAGGTCATCATCCCAGGGTCCTGGGACCCAAGCCCTGCATCGGGCTCTCTGCTCAGTGGGGAGCCTGCTTCCTCACCTCTCTCCGCCTGCCTCTCTGCCTACTTGTGATCTGTCAAATAAATAAATAAAATCTTAAAAAAAAAAAAAACCCTCTTAGAATTAAGATATTCTTGTTATAAATCTTCTCTGGGAAGTGGGACAAATCAACTATCCATGATCTTTTAATGATAGTTGTCCTTAGTGATACAAGGTGATTTATCTCTCTAAGTTGTCTCTAAGTGACATGCTCATTTACTTACCCTCAGTGATACAATTGTGATCCAAGTGACCTCTGCCATTGAACAAGGGGAAACCTATCTACAGACTTAATGTCTCATGGTCTTCTTTTCTGGAAGACCTGAATTTTCTCTATCAGTTGGGTATACTTAGTTTACTGTGAGTTCTCTCTTATTCACTTAAACTTTGGCAATATGTGGGGCTTTGGACAGAACATGGCACAGAATCCCCACATTGAATTCTCAAAATGTCCACTTACTAGAATTGGCCAAGGGCCAGTATTTGTAAGTGAGCAAGTGGGGTCCATGCCGGTGGCTATAAGCTGACAATAGTATGGTAGGATGTTGTCCAATTAAACCATGACTGTTGTTCCCTGAGATGATGCAAATTGTCGGACTCTACTCCCTACTCATATCTCTGGAGTAGATAAATCCCCTAACCTGACCTTTCCTGGGTCAGCCTGGAAAGCCTTACTAGACCTTTCTTAGAAGATGCTATAAGATCTGTAGGTATCTAGTGAAGTGGTTCTCCTTAACACAGTATACATTTCATGGGCCTCATACTAAATGCTCTTTGAGAGGAGCTGAGGCACAGCCTGAAATTCTGTTTTCAAACACCTCCTTTCTCTCCTTTCTTGATTGTGCAGCTCAGGCATGTGAACTATTTATTGATTGTGCCAACAGTGTCCTGATTGGAATATACAGATGGGCTATTTTTGCATATCTGAGAGATTCCTGTGGGTTGAAATCAATTTCAGAGGCTCTTACTCCCCACTGAACAGAGTTCCCTTGGTCTCAAAACGAGTCACCCATCTGGAGCTTCAGTTTCAGGAACGCAACCCCACCTAGTGGCGGGTAATTCTTTAGGAATGGTAACTGTGTAACATCGTAGAATATCCTCTTCAACTGGGCTCTTTTCTTATGATTAGTTATATTCTGTTCTCTTTGCATATGTTTGGCTTTATATCTCTCAGTTCCTTACATAGAGAATTATGCAGGAATGTTTAAGAATTGTTTATTTAATTGAATTTAATAGCTTTGAAGGTAAGGGGAAAGAAGAAGAAAAATGTTTAGATTTTGTTCCCTGTGGTTTATTATTATTTATCACTCTCGTTGATGTTAGTGTTATTAATATAAGGATTCTTATCCTCTCTCTGTAATTGTTTAAAGTGTTGGGGTTTTGCATATACTGTTTCGGGCTTTGGTCTTTTCCAAGGTAAGATTATTATGGGAAAGAGAAACGAGTCATCAAATTTATTTTCAAAGTTTTATGTAAATTCTAGTTAGTTAACACATATGGCAAAATTGGTTTCAGTTATAGAATTTAGGGATTCATCATTTACATATAACATCCAGTGCTCATCACAAGTGCCCTCTTTAATACCCATCACTCATTTAGCCCATCTACCACCCACTTCCCTCCATTAACCCTGCTTATTCCCTGTAGTTAAAAGATTCTCTTATGGTTTACTTTATTAAATTTATTTGTGCTTTCTGCTTTAGCCAAGATATACATACAGAGCTCTACAAGTAAGAAGATAGATTCTGTTGAGTTACCTAACCCCTTTTTTATACCAATTAAAAAAATCAAACTACTTTCATCCTTAAGCTTATGATTTTAGATAACTATCTCCAGCAGGTACTTTTTGAAGCCTTATTTTTTGGAATCTGGAAGGAGTACTAAGAAGACACAACATAGAGCTCTGACTTTTTCAGTAACGCTGTTACTTACACCTTTTATCTTTTCCATTAAGAATCCTACATATGTCCTACCATAGACCCCAAACTCATCTTGAAGGATATCAGCTTTCCTTTTTTCAAGCTTCCAGTGGTGGAGATGCTGACGGATTTTTATTTGTTAAGTATTTGTGGTCAATAAAATCTTTACCATGGTTGGAGCACATAGTTCTTTTGAACTCTTCTTGGTATTTTTGATCTAAAGGAAACCATTTTACATAAAACATTAACTCTTTCTAAGTAGAATGCAATAATGGCAACATAATATTTTTGGTTCATTTTGCAAACACGTAGAAAACAATCTCAACTAATTTAAAGTCTAGGCTACTGCAATAGGAGATAATCAGTGAATAGAAATAACAAAATGCGGCAGATGGCTCTTATAGCCCAGAAATTAATGCAAAAATTATAAAGTGGCACTTTTTTTCTCAGGAAAATCCAGTCAATGTTTATGTCCTATTACCCCGTGGTCAAGTAATATTATAATTGTCTCTGGGCTATTTAAGCATTTCATAACAGCTTTGAAAAGTAATATATAATTACGCACAACAATTTTAGCCAAAGATTTTCTGTGCCACGATGACATTTAGTATATTCTTATCTGGCCTTATTAGATCAATGCACAGCTTCCCAGAAGTAATGTTCTTTTATTCTCTTTCTACTGTCTATGGGGGGCATATTAAACCATTCCCTTGTGCAACAAGTCAATCATATTTTTTAAAAAAAAGTCATAAGAAATAATCTCTTCCTATTCCTACCTTTTAAGTCAGTCTGCTGCAATGCCCCTTTAGATAGCCTTTGAAAATAGTACCTGAGTATAATGCTGGGTTATTTCTAATTTGCGTTAATACATATACAGAGAAATGAAAACAAATTTAACATGAAACTTAAACTCTATAGAGTAGAGAGAGACAACCTTAGAGTACAATCAGGTGGCATTGACTACTTAAAAATACACCATGTAAGATTGCTTATCCACACTTCATATACTAAACTATATTGGGTATATCTTAAATAAACTTTTATACAGTACACAAAAAGCAGTTTCAAACAGATATGTTTGCTGTTTGTTTGTTTTTTCTTTGACACTTCTCAGAAACACTAAAATACCCTTGTACCACATTAACTCAAAAATGACAAAATTTACTCTAATCATCTTTGCTTCTGTGGTCTTGATGATAATAAGTAAATGATGTACTGTTATTTACACTGCACTGACTTCCAAATTAGAATGGAAGGGATGAAAAATACCATTATCCAAGTGGAAAAAATGACCTAGTAGCATAATGTAATTTTCTATTAAAAATTATAATCTTTGCATCACCATAAAAATCCATTTCAAAGGTGCCATTATCTTTGAATCACCTGCCCTGTGCCATCAGAGATGATGAGGACAGAGCCAGCTTAATTGTCATTTTCCTGCACAATGAGTTTATAAAACAATAGAATGTAGCTCTTTGCAGGGCTCCTGCTGCAGGAAGCTCTGGCATTTGGCAGTAAAGGCTGCATGCTGAAGGGGGTGGTGACTTGATGTACACCGGCCACCAGATGTGATGCTCGTTGTGCTCGACTTTTCAGCCAAATCTGGAAGATTATTCATAGGAAATTAGATTGTAAATGCAGATAGGATTTTTAATATTCCTGCTGTCCACATTTTTCCAGTTGTATAATGGGATGATAACTACGCTTGAGAAGGCTCAGCCCTTCCTCATCATCATATAGACAACCTTGAAAATAAGAGAGAAAGAAATAATCTCTGCCCTCTTTGCATCCCTGAGGAGACTAAGGTGGGTGCAAATGGATTTGCAAAATGGCTCTCACTACCCCATGCCGGCAGCGTGATTGCTTTGGTAGTACTCTTGCAAAATTTGTCTGCAGCAAGAATGATGCCTAGGAATCAGGCCCTATCTTCTCAAATCCCTGGTGCATTTTATCACAACCCATAAAGAAGTAATGCAGAAGGAGGGTGGTGGCCATAGGATTGACCTCCAGTTTTGTTTTCCATCCAGCCAATCCGTTTCTTCTCCTGTCCTGCATTAGTTCCCCATTATATCTTAGGCTCTTGATGAAGTAGTGGGCAAACATCTTGCAGACTTAGCAAGACTACATATATACACATTATCTGTGTTCAGTTCTTATGAAGATAAAACTCCATTGAGTTCTAGTGTCTTTATTACAGAGTGCAGGGATTACTGACTTATACTTTTGGTGTTAAGCTTAGTGTCAAACTAACACAGTTTGTTAAATTTTATAGACTTCTAAGTTTTTCTAGTTATTTTAAAATTTACGGTTCTATGATATGATTGATTATATCCATCTTTTGAATCTACCTCTTTGAACGGAATATTTCACTTTTGAGATTTTTTCTTGAAATTTATTGCTAATTTTTTTCTTTTTTTCTTTTCCTTTGGTGTGTGTCTTTCTCATAGTTAATTTCTTTCTTGACAAATGGTTAGAAATGTGACTTAAATCCCTCTGTGGTAAGAGTGCTAGTTAGTCCTATAAAATCTGTTATTCTCTTCCAAGGTAATAACCACCCCCCTGCCCATTTTAGTTAGGCATGAAAATTTCTGGAATGAAGATTATATTTCCCAGCTTTTTTACACTTGATGTGAACATGTAACTTAATCCTTGACAAGAACGTATTGGCAGAAATGTTTGTTTCATGGCTTTTAAGACTATTCCTTAAAAGATGGCAAGGGTATGCTCTTTTCTCTATTGATGTCCCCTCATTTATCTTGTTGCCTTGGAAGTAAAGGCGTGTAAAAACTGCCGGTTAGAATGAATTGGATTGGGTCCAAAGGGATGGTTGGCCAGAGAGGTTAAATGAGCTTGATTCCCTCAGGATTTGGGAAAGCAAAGTAAGCAGCTCCGGATGGTCTACTTCCAGTAGATCCCATGCTGGTGGCTGCTGTGTGAGTTCTGAGCTCCGTAAGGTATAGGTCTGGAATCAGAACTAGAACTGGGGTATACCATCCCCTCCTTCTGGATTACAGAGGAAAATGGTGCTGGAATTAGGGAAATGAGGTTGATAAATACAGATGTAGAATGTGAGAACAGCTAAGACATTTTCTAGACCTTACTGACTCACAGAGAAAGATATTTTGGTCTTGTATCAGAGGTAGTATCAGAAAATATTGAATTAGAAATAATTTTGTGCTGTGCTTGTTGAGGCTATAAAGAAAGTAGTACCACTTATGACATCCTACAGCTTTGTAATAGAACTTGAAATCTGGAATTATGATACCTCCATCTTTGTTTTTCTTTTTCAAGATTGTTTTGGCTGTTTGGAGTCTTTCGTGGTTCCATACAAATTTTAGGATCATTTGTTCTAGTTATATGAAAAATGCTGTTGGTATTTTGATAGGCATTTCATGAAATCTGCAGATTGCTGTGAGTAGTATGGACATTTAAACAATGTTTTTCAAATCTGTGAGCATGGAATATGTTTCCATTTGTTCATGTTATCTAGTTTCTTTCATCAGTGTTTTACAGTTTTCAGAATAGCAGTCTTTCACCTCCTTGGTTAAGTTTATTCCTAGATATTTAATTATTTTTGATGCAGTTGTAAATAGGATTGCTTTCTTAATTTCTCTTTCTGCTGCTAAGTATTAGTGTATAGAAATGTGATGGATTACTGTACAGTGATTTTGTATTCTGCAAATTTACTGAATTCATTTATCAGTCGAGTAGTTTTTTGGTGGAATCTTCAGCGTTTCCTATATACAGTACCATGTCATTTGAAAATAGTGGAAGTTTTACTTATCAATTTGGATGCCTTTTATTCCTTTTTGTTGTCTGATTGCTGCAGCTGGACTTCTAGTACTATGTTGAATAAAAGTGGTGAAAGTAAACATCCTTGTCTTGTTCCTGATCTTAGGAGGAAAGCTTTCAGTTTTTCACCATTGAGTATGATGCTAGGTTCCCTCTAAACCTACTTTGTTGAGGGTTTTTATTGTGAATGGATGTTGTACTTTTTCCAGTGCTTTTCCTGTATTTATTGAAATCATTATATCGTTCTTATTTTTTCTCTGATTGATGTGATATGTCACATGGAATTATTTGTGAATATTGAACCACTTGTGCATCTCAGGAATAAATCCCCCTTGATTATGGCAAATGATTTTTTAAATGTATTATTGGATTAGTTTGCTAGTGCTCTGTTGACGGTTTTCATGTCTGTGTTCATCAGGGATACTGGCCTGTAGTCACCTTTGTTTGCAGTGTCTTTATCTGATTTTGGTGTCAGTGTAATTCAGGCCTCAAAGAATGACTTTGGAAGTGTTCATTCCTCTATTTTTTTTGAAATAGTTTGAGAAGAATAAGTATTAATCTTCTTTAAATGTTTGGTATAATTCCCCTGTGAAACCATCTGGTCCTGGATTTCTGTTGGGAGTTCTTTGATTCCTGATTGAGTTTCATTGGTGGTAATCTGTCCCTTCAAATTTTTCATTTCTTTATTTTTTTTAATTTATAATTTTTTTTTTTTAATTTGACAGAGAGAGATCACAAGTAGGCAGAGAGGCAGGCAGAGAGAGAGAGAGGAGGAAGCAGGCTCCCCGCTGAGCAGAGAGCCCGATGCGGGACTCGATCCCAGGACCCTGAGATCATGACCTGAGCCGAAGGCAGCGGCTTAACCCACTGGGCCACCCAGGCGCCCAATTTATAATTTTTTAATTAAAAAGTTTTTGTATAAAAGACACCCAAAATCCAACCACTTCTCATCACCTAAGTGGGCACCATCTTTTATCTGAAAATGACTGTAATATTCTAACCAGTCTCCCTGGTTCTCCTCTTTGTTCCTTACAGTAACCAGTATGATCTTGTTAAAACCTAAACCACACAGTTTTACTCTTTTGCTCAAAATCCTCTCAATAGATGCAGAGAAAATATTTGATAAATTACAGCATCCTTTCTTAACTAAAATTCTTCATAGTATAGGGATAGTGGGAACATATCTCAATATCATAAAAGCTGTGTATTGAAAAGCCCATAATGAATATCATTCTCAATGGGGAAAAACTGAGAACTTTCCCCCTAAGGTCGGAAACATGGCAGGGATGTCTGTTCTCACAGTCTTACTCCATATAGTAACAGAAGTTGTAGTTTCAGTGATCAGACAGCAAAAAGAAATGAAAAGCATCCAAATCATCAAAGGAGAAGGCAAACTCTCACTCTTCTCGGATGACATATTTTATGTGGGAAATCCAAAACTCTCTACCCCAAGGTTGCTAGAACTCATACAGGAATTCAGTGAAGTGGCCGGATATAAAGTAAATGCCCAGAAATCAGTTGCATTTCTATACACTAACAACGAGACAAAAGAAAGAGAAGTAAGGGGTCAGTTCCATTTACAGTTGCACCCCAAACCATAAGATGCTTAGGATGAAGCTAGCCAAAGAGGCAAAGGATCTGTACTCAGAAAACTATAGAATGTTCATGAAAGAAACTGAGGAAGACACAAAGAAATGGGAAAACATTCCATGCTCATGGATTGGAAGAACAGATATTGTTAAAATGTCTGCACTGCCTACAGCAATCTATACATTCAGTGCAATCCCTATCAAAATACCATCGGCTTTTTTCACAGAATTAGAACAAATAATCCTAAAATTTGTATGGAACCAGAAAAGACATGGAATAGCCAAAGGAATGTTGAAAAAAAAAAAAAAAAAACTGAAGCTGGTGGCATCACAATTCTGGACTCGTAGCTCTATTACAAAGCTATAATCATCAGGACAGTATGGTACCAGCATAAAAACAGTCACATAGATCAATGGAACAAAATAGATAGCCCAGATATGGACCCTTAACTCCATGGTCTAATAATCCTCGACAAAGCAGGAAAAAATAATCCAATGGAAAAAAGACAGTCTCTTCAATAAATGGTGCTGGAAAAATTGGACAGCTATGATTAGAAGAATGAAATGCAACCATTCTCTTACACCATACACAAAGATAAACTCAAAATGGATGAAGGACCTAAATGTGAGACAGGAATCCATCAAAATCCTAAGGAGAACACAGGCAGCAACCTCTGTGACCTGGGCCACAGCAACTTCTTATAAGACACGTCTTCGAACACAAGGGAAACAAAGAAAAAAATAAACTATTGGGACGTCATCAGGATAAAAAAAACTTTGGCACAGCAAAGGGAACAGTTGACAAATTTTCTGTTTCTTTCAGGTTCAGTTTTGGTAGGTTATTTGTTTCTAGGAATTTATCCATTTCTTGGAGTTTGTCCAATATGTTGGCATACAGATTTTCATAATATTCTCCTATAATTGTATTTCTGTAGTGTCTTGTTATTTCTCCTTTTTCATTTGTGATTTTGAGTCCTAGATATGTGATTTTGAGTCCTACCTCTCTTGTTTTGATGAGGCTGGCTAGAGGTTTATGCATTTTGTTGATCTTTTCAAAAAATCAGCTTCTGATATGATTGATCTGTTCTTTTTTTTCAGTTTCTATTTTGTTTATTTCGACTCCATTCTTTATTCCTTCTTTCTTCTAGTTTGGGCTTTTGTTTGTTCTTTTTCTAACTCCTTTAGGGGTAGGGTTAGGTGGTTTATTTGAGATTTTTCTTCTTGAAGAAGGCCTCCCTCCTAGAACCGTTTTTGCTCTATCACCAAGATTTTGGATGATTGTGTTTTTATTTTCAATTGTCTCCATGTATTTTTTGGATTTCCTCTTTGATTTCTTGGTTGACCCCATTCATTGTTTAGTAGCATGTTCTTTAACCTCCATGTAGAGGTTCTTTAATCTCCATTTAGATTTTTTCTTGTGGTTGACTTCTATTTCATAGCATTGTGGTAAAATAAATAAATAAATAAATAAATAAATGAATGACTTCAATCTTTTTGAATTTGTTGAGACTTGTTTTGTGGCCTAGTATGTGATCTCTTCTGAAGAACGTTCCATGTGGGCTTGAAAAGAGTGTGTATTCTGCTGTTTTAGGCTGAAATATTTTGAATATATGTGTTAAGTCCACCTGGTCCAGTGTGTCATTCAAAGCCACTGTTTCCTTGTTGGTTTTCTGTTTGAATGATCTGTCTGTTGATGTAAGTGGGGTGTTAAACTCCTCTACTTTTATAGTATTACCATCCATTAGTTCTTTTATTGTTACTAACAGTTTTAAGTATTTGGGTGCACCCCTGTTGGGTGCATAAAGGTTTATAATTATTATATCTTCTTGTTGGGTTGTACCTTGAATGATTATATGCTGTCTTTCTTACTTTGTGCCTTGTTACAGATTGATTGATTGATTGATTGATTTTTGAGAGAGAGAGAGGGCTTGATCTTTTGACCCTGAGAGCATAACCTGAGCAGAAATCCGAAGTTGTTTAACTGACAGAGCACCCAGGCGCCCCCTAGAGGCTTTGTTTTAAAGTCTGTTTTGTCCTAAGTATTGCTCTTCTGGCTTTCTTTTGACATCCATTTGTGTGATAATTTTTTTTCAATCCCCTCACTTTCATTCTGCAGGGGTCTTTAGGTCTGAAATGAATCTCTTGTAGGGAGCATATAGAGGGGTGTCTTTTTTTTTTTTTAAATCCATTCTGTCACCCTGTGTCTTACTGAAAAGTGCTTAGTCTGTTACTATTCAAAGTAATTTTGATAGGTATGTATTCATTGTCATTTTGTTAATTGTTTTATAGTTGTTTTTGTAATTCGACTCAGTTCCTTTTTTTGCTTGCTCTCTTTTATGATAAGGTGACTTTCTTTAGTGATACACTTGGATACCTTTCTCTCTCTCTGGTTTTTTTTTTTTTTTTGGTATCTATTACTGGTTTTTGGTTTCTGGTTACTATTTGGTTTATAATACCATCCTCTGCATATAGCAGTCTATATTAAGTCAATGGTTGCTTAAGTTTGAACCCATTCTTTTCTCCTTTCCACATGTTTTAGTTATATGTTGTCATTGTTTGTATCCTTTTAGATTGTGAGCCCCTTGAGTGATTTTTACAGGTATACTTATTTTTATTGCTTTTGTGATTTCTGGTTTCCTTACTTTTTATTTCTACTCAGAGAGTCCCCTTTAACATTTCTTGTAGCTCTGGTTTAGTGGTCATAAATTCCTTTACTGATGTCATATTCTGCTAGTCTTCAGTTTGTTTTTTGTGTTATTTGTACTGATGTATTATCCTTAGACATTATAGTTCATTAGAAAGAAGACTGGTTTTAGAGAGCGTTTTTTATAGGGTATGAACACTCTAAAATAAAAATAGTTCTCAGTAGTGTTTGCATTGGCTGTAAAATGATAGAAAGCCAAGTATTGTTCTGTTACAGCATTTTTATGCAGTTCTTTTAATCTAAGTACAAGAGGACATAGAGGAAGAATTTTTCCCCCAGCTTATTATTTTGATGTAATTCCAATAGTTTATTTTTGCTTTGGATTCCCATGCTTAAGGAGTCATAACTGTGAAAATGCTGCTCAGGTTGATGTCAAAGAGATTACTGCCTAAGGAGATTTATGGTTTTGCATTTAGGACTTTAATCTATTTTGACTTTTTTTGTGTGTGTGGTGTATATAAGTGGTCCAATTTCATTCTTTACCATTTATGGAAGACATTGTCTTTTCTTCATCATATGTTCTTTGCTCTTGGGTTATAGATTAATTAACCGTGTAAAGCCTGGGGTTTATTTCTGGGTGCTCTGTTCTGTTACATTAATCTGTGACTATTTTTGTGCCAGTACCATACTGTTTTGATTTCTACAGTTTTATAATATATCTCGGAATCTGGAATTATGCTACCTCTGGCTTTGTTCTTCTTTTTCTTTTTTTTTTTTTTAAAACAGACTTTTTTTTTTTTTAAGATTTTATTTATTTATCAGAGAGAGAGAGGGGGAGAGAGAGAGCACAGGCAGACAGAATGGCAGGCAGAGGGAGAAGCAGGCTCCCTGCTGAGCAAGGAGCCCGACGTGGGACTGGATCCCAGCGCGCTGGGATCATGACCTGAGCCGAAGGCAGCTGCTTAACCAACTGAGCCACCCAGGCTTCCCGGCTTTGTTCTTCTTATTCCAGATTGCTTTGACTATTCAGGGCCTTTTTTGGTTTCATACAAATTTTAGTAGTATTTGTTTTCGTTATATGAAAATGCTATTGTATTTTGGGTAGGTATTGCATTGAATCTTTAGATTGCTTTGGGAAGTCTACGCATTTTAATGGTATTAATTCTTCCAGTCCCTGGGCATGGGATAGTTTCCATTTATTTGTGTATCTTGAGTTTCTTTGATCAGTGTTTTATAATTTTCAGTCTTTTACCTCCTTAGTTAAATTTATTGCTATGTATATTTTTGGTGTGCTGTAAAATGGGATTGTTTTCTTCATTTCTTTCTGCTATTTCATTATCAGTTTATAGAAATGCAACAGATTTCTGTATACTAGCTTTGTTTACAGAGTTCATTTATTCTAGTAGTTTTTGGGTAGACTTTTAGTTTTCTATATATAATATGTCATCTGCCAATAGGGACAGTTTAACTTCTTCCTTAACAATTTGGATGCCATTGTTTCTATTTATTGCCTGATTGTTGTAACTAGGATTTCCATTACTATGTTGGATAAAAGTGTCAAGAATGGACATCCTTGTCATGTTCTTTATCTTAGGGGAAAAGCTATCAGTTATTGACCAGTGACTATGATGTGAACTGTGGTTTGTCCTATATGGCCTTTATTATGTTGAGGTATGTTCTTTTTAAACCCACTTTATTGAGAGTTTTTATCATGAATATATATCACATTTTTCAAATGTTTTTACTGCATCTTTTGAGATGACCATATGGCTTCTATCCTTCATTTTGTTCATGGGGTGCATCACATTGATTTGTGGATATTGAACCAGGAAGGATATTTATTTAACCAAAAATTCTCAAAAATAACAACTCTTTCAATCAACATTTTCTTGTGCATCATGAGTAACGAGCTTGCTGGTTTTTGCTAGCAAACATGTATACTGTGTATATTCCCTATTTTTACTATACACTTACTTTACCTGCCTTTGCCAAATCATCTAACATCAATGTATTAAAAAAAAAAAATGCCCGTCTGGCTCCAGGTAGTAGTCCATTTGGGCCAATAATTAATCTCCAATCAACCTCTTTTCTCTAAAACTCAAAGTTAGTAACAGTGCACCATTTCTGTTCTTACAGAGTTTGAAGAGTTTTAAAATGTTTTGAATTCTTTGGGAAAAGTTGGCATGTAAATAAAATTTAAGCTTTTATTCTTGTTCTCATGTAAATTTGGTAGCTTTGGTACTGTTTTTAAATATACCCTGTGCTCACATTGGAGTCATGCATTTTATTTCGTGAGTATTCTGTCTTTGCCAGCACTTATAATGGAATTTGATGGTCTGGGTATACTTCTTCAGTGGCTTTTGCAGCATTTTCACTTCTGTTTCCTAACAGACATTTTATACATTTCATAGCAATGTCTAATGCTTTACTTATCATTAAAGGATAAGGCTGTATGGGAAGTCTACTGGTATGAACTGTGGAGAGTCAGCAGTATTGAAGTCGATAAGTCAGGGCTGTGTTGAAGACTCTAAGGAGACTAAATATTTTATTCACAGAGTAATTCAGTGTATGTCTGAAGGTTTCTTCCAAGACTATGCCTATCGGGAAAATGCTGAATATATAATATTAGCAAGAGGGAAGCAGTTTTAGCTGCATGTATCTCTGCCAAAGTGAGTTGGCCAGCAGCCTGTAAGATACACTTGAAGCACATAGAGAACTTTATTTTTTAAAGGGAACAATGTAACTCTTCACCTAAAGCTAAAAAGAGTGAATGCTTCATCTCGAAGTATTCCCTCCCCCATTTTTTCCCCCCAAATTACAGACTGAGTAATGTTTAGCTATCCAATGATCTAATAGACTAGCTGTCTGAAATAATTCAAAGTGCTTTGCATTAGCTGTGACTTCCAGGGCAAACCATATTCATTGTGAAGCTTAAAATATCCTTTTCCACTCACCCACATGAAAACTTTGGTTTGAACATTTAAATACTGTTATCTCTTCTATTAGTTAAACTATTGAAGAGGTTGCCTGTAATATCTGAAAGTATATTAAATAAGAAAATATTCACTCTTCTGTTCTCAAGTTCTTGTTACACATTTAGAGACAAGTATTCAATGTCTGTACTTTATTAAGCAGAAAAGAGGCATTAAAAACACTCTTCTAAAATAAATATTACCTCCTGTGACCCTCAGATTTTATTCCTGTGGGTTGAAACTGGAGCACAGTCTCAACTTGATTGCACTTTGGAATCACCTGGGGAGCATTAAAATGTCCTTGCATCCAAATCCCAGATCCATGGTTTCTGAATTAATTGCTCTGAGGTATGTCTTGGCCATTGGTTGAGTGATTGTAAAAGGAAACTAAGATGCAGCTTACAGGTAACCCCCTTGACTCTCATGGTGATGCTCCTATTATTTGTCATGACACACGTGACCCCAAGTGTTATGAAGTCAAAAGAGAAGGAAAACAATAGTTATATATTTTAACTGTAACAGTGGGAAAGGAGATTTGTCACCCATATGAGCTTTTTCCAAAATAGCCTTCTTTAAGCTGTACTATAGAATGATAGCTTTGTATCCATGACTAAGTAAAAAACATGACGTCAGTAAATCTCTGAGGATTCTGTATACCAACAAAATTTGGTTGGCAGTATACAAATCAAGGTAATATTGGGAGATAGTTCTCTTTGCATCTTTTATGTGTCTTCATGTCTTGAAAGCAGAAGCACTGTCTTTTGTTCCAGATTCTTTTCCAGGATGTTTGTGTAGTGAATAGCTTTGGAAGACAAAGTATCTCCCTCTGGAGCAAAAGGCAAGCAAGCATGCTTACCGTCCATAGTGAAAGCTATATGTTCTCTAAACTCAGGATTTTTCTCCAATAATACAGGCCACTCTGTATTCAGGCATTTACCTGAGCCCATCATCATCATCCCTGTAGGACTTGGGACAGAAGTAAGTGCTGGAAATACACTGTAGTTCATGCTTCTCTCTGTGCCAGGAGTAATAAGGCACTTTGTCTCTGATTCAAGAGACTCATGTCTTCTCTAAGCATCCATAGAACAGGGGCTATCTAGCTTGTTGGTTTCCCAGTATGTGAATTCTCAGACCTTTCATAGTTACTACCAGGTAATAATCGTACAACATTTTAAAGAAATTAAAGGAAAGAAAGTTTGAGTCAAGCATTATTTTGTTGTAGTTTCCTTAATGTATCAAGGCTATATAACGTGTTCTAACTGGAGAAGATTAGGGAATGCTGTACTCATTAGCATTTTTGAGGCTTTTGAAGACCGAGACCTTCATTTAACCAAGCCATGACTAGGAGTCTTGAAAAAAGGTAATCATCCTATTTATTTAATTGGGGATTTAAGAAACTTAAAGTGAGGACAAGTGTCAAAGGCCAGTAGGTTAATAAGTTGTAATAAATAGAAAACGCGATGTAAAGTTGGGAGGTAAATAAATGGAGAAAGGAATGTAGAATGGACTCACTGATTGCTACACAGTTAATAAATAGCTGTGAGAGGATACTATCAAAAGCTAGTTAACCCTAGCATTAGGAAAAAAGAGGACTTAAAGCATTATCAAATGCATAAGGACAAAGACAACTACTAAAGCAGTAATATAAATGTCACTAAGTAACAAATACAATAAAACATTAAAAAATAAATTAAAAATAGTACTATAACAAAGTTCACACAGTAAATACAGCATTAAATAGGCCAAACATAGGCCAAACATAAGAATTATATCAACAAGTATACATGGGCCTATCTTATTTATTAAAAGGGAGGGATTTTCATGTTTGCTTACAAGCACAGTTAAACTGTAAAATAAAGTGACAGGGTGGCTAAAAAGTAATGGACAATAGTAGCACAGCAGATAAATGTAAACAGTAAATAAGAAGGAGTTGTCATACTAGTTTCAGACAAAGGAGAAAGCAGGCCAAAAGTAGCAGATGAGAATGAAACACTAGAGTGTAAAGGCTAAAATTCACATTGATGCTAAAACGGTATGGATCTCACTGCCACCAAACAAACAGTAAAAACTTCACAAGGCAAAAGTAAAGGACAAATACAAAGCAATAGAAAGTAGATTTTAAAATGACATTCTTAGTCTAATACAGGTTAAGCAGACAAAAATGAATAGGTTTTTAGAAGGTCGAAGCAGCATCCCCAGTAAGGTAGATCTTACAGCTGTCAGACTTCTTAAGAGCACAGGAATGTTCACAAAAACTGACCACAATAAATACTGTATAATAGAAAAAGTGTAAATAGCAATCTCCTATCACAGTGCAATAAGCTAGAAATAATGATTTCTATCAAAACAATGAAAAAGCAAAAAGTCTCTTTAACTTAAAAATTTAAAATCTCCCTATTAAACGTGGATAAAAGGAAAATAAAAACTGAATTTTAAGAATTTCTAAATAAAAATAATAAAACTATATATTAGAATATGTTGGGCACAAATGAAAACATTGACTAGAAGAAAATTCTTAACTCTAACTTCTTTTATCAATGAAAAAGAATGACATACGTAAGATACATTCTTAGCTCAGACTGCTAGGAAAAAAATTGAGGTACAAGATAGAATAAATATAAAAGCACAATGAGGTAGAAAGTGAAACATTAAAAAAAAAATTAAAATGCTGACTCTTTAAGAAAAATGCAACACTATAGGCCAAGCCCTAACTGGCCTTAAAAAAAGGAAGTGGGAAACACAAATAAGCAAAATAAAGTATAAGGGAAATACCACTGAGAAAGAAGAAATTTTAAACACCTCTTTCAAAATTTGTTTGAAATTCTATATAATAGTATGATTTATTAAAGTGTAGTCTCCTTAATTGACCTTAATTGCATTTGAAAGTAGGCTGAACTTACGGAATAAATAAGGCAATGAAAAACTATCCCACTGAAATCTTCACACTAAGATGATTTCATGGGAGAATTGAAGACACCATCAAAAGTTTGATCCCAGTTGTACTTTAAATATTCCAGTAAGTAGGAAAAAAACAAGAAAACTTCCAAATTATTCTTACAAAATAAGTCTAACATTGCTCTTGAGAATTCCAAAGAAGTACTAACTATCAATGCAACACTTCTCAATAAAATATTAATATGCACAACCTAACACTCATTAGAAAACAACCATAATGAATGGTGGGGCCAAGGGGCTTTCCTTCTAAGGCCAAGTATAAGACAAGGATGTTCTCTCTCACCACTCCTATTCAGCATGGTTCTGGAAGTCCTAGTTGGTGTAGGAAGAGAAGGAAAAGATTTAAAAAAAATACACAGATTGGAAAGAAGAAATAAAACTCTCCTTGCAGATGACAGATTGTCTGTGTAGAAGATCTCAAATCTACAAAAATCTCATGAACGTGCAAGTATGTAACAAGACTTCAGGACACAAAGTGAATATACAAAATCAGTTGCTTCTCTGTATATCAGCCGTGTAAAACTGGAATTTGAAATAAAAAAATACCAAAAATACCATCTTCAGTAGCACCCAAAACCAACTTAGATGTAAGGCTAAGAAAATAGATATGGATCAAAAATTATAAAATGTTGAAAGTCAAAGAAACTTTAAATGGAGAGATACAGTACATGCGTGTATTGATATAACAACCAATATTGTTGAGCTACTCTTTCCAATTTGATTTCTGAATTCAGAATAATCCCTGTCAAAATTCTAGTAAACTACTGTGTAAATAAAAACAAACTGATTTTAAAATTTATGTAGAAAGGCAAAAGACCTAGAATAGTTAATACAGTACTGAAGAAGAAGAACAAAGTTGGAGGACTCTCAGTACCAGATTTTAAGATTTCAAATAAAACTATCGGAATAAAGATGGCGTATTGGCAAAAGGCTGGGTACATAGATCAATGAAAGAGAATAGAGAGCCCAGAATTAGACCCACATAAATACAGCCAACTAATTTTTGACAAAAACACGGAAGCAATTTAACAGAGAAAAGATAGTCTTCAACATATGGTGTCGAAAATATTGTTCATTCATATGCAAAAAATGTACTTAGATATAGACCTTAAACTTTCCACAAAAACATACTCAAAATGGATCATAGACTAAGTGTAAAATGCGAAACTATAAAATTTTTAGAAGATGTAGGGAGAAATCTACATAAAAGTACAATTTTTAAGAGAAAAAAAAATTGATGAGATGGACTTCAGGGAAAAGATCCGAGGAGAGACCTTACCAATAAAATAGTACTCATATAGCAAGATGCTCAGCATCACTTGTCATTAGCAAAATTCAAATTAAAGCAATGAGAAATCATTATATATCTATTAAAATGGCTAAAATCTGAACAACTAAAAATACTGATGGCTGTTGAAGATGAAAATCGACTGTACCTCTCATTCATTGCTGGTGAGAGAGCAGAATTATACAGCCATATTGGAAGATAATCTGGTGGTACTTTTTATAAAGTTAAACTTTACTGTCACCATATAGTCTAGGATTACATACATAGGAATTTAACTGATTTGAAAACTAAGTCCACATTCCACGCTAAAACGGCATATAAACATTTATAGTAACTTTATATATGATTGCCCCAAACTGGAGGCAACCAAGACATCCTTTGGTATATGAACTGGTAAACAAATTGTGGTCTATCTGTACAATAGAATACTGTTCGGGAATCAAAATGAACTGCCAAACCATGGAAAGACAGAGAGGAACTTCAGTTGTTTTTTATTTTTTTAAAAGAAGATTTTATTTGTCAGAACACAGGCAGGGGGAGAGGACACAGAGGGAGAAGCAGGCTCCCTGCTGAGCAAGGAACCCTGATGTGGGACTTGATCCCAGGACCCTGCAGTCATGACCTGAGCTGAAGGCAGATGCTTAACCATCTGAGCCACCCAGGTGTCCCAGAGAGGTACTTTAAATGCACATTACTAAATAAAAGAAGCCAGTCTGAAAAGGCTACCTCATCTATGATTTAATTTATGATACTCTGGAATAGGCACAACTATAAATGCACTGAAAATAGCACTGATGCCCGTTTCCTGGGGTGATGGAAAGAGGAAGGGCCAAATAGGCAAAGCACTGGGGATTTTTAGCATGACGACACTCTTTCTGCATCATACTATAACGTTACTTGCTGACATTAGACAGTTGAGAAATGCTTAGAACGTGACTGCATGAAGAGTGAACTTAACATATGCAAATTAAAAGTAATTCATTTAAGAGGTCAGGGAATGCAGGATGGAAAGCCTGACATGACACTAGAATCAAATGGTATTGTGAATGATTTGAACAACTTCTCTGCAAAAGGGAGGGAGGGGTGCTGATTTAACTAACTTTTGATATGAATGGAGTCCACAGGCTAAAGGCAAAAACAAAACAATAACTGGTTGTAAGCATTGTTCTATAGATTATAGATTATATAATAATTATATAATCTATAGATTATAGATTATATAATAATTATATAATTATTATATAATATATTATATTATATAATATATATTATATTATATTATATATATTATAAATTATATAATAATTATATAATCTATAGATTATAAAGTTTTATCTTTCGGGGATGTATGTTAACAATTCTGAAAGCACTATGCACATACATGAATTGAAAAATGAAGTAGAAGGATCAGGAAAATCTGGCTTGTCACTGATGTGGGAACAGATAAGCAAGAACAGAAGGCCCAAGTGGCCCATACGGTAATAGAATAGGGCTGAAGACATCAGTATGAATTCATGTTTAGTTTGATAGATGCAGATGGATACATTTAGAAATATTTCCAGCCACGTGTATATATAAATGGGGTAGTGTATACATATATATTTCCCTTCCCCCTTCAGCTGAGAGACAGCCTAAAAGAAATGACACTTAGTAGCAATGAAGGCTCCTAGCACACTGATCTTGGTTTCCAAACTTTCAATAAAAAAGAACCAGGGCCTTTGGAGAAATGGCTAATTCTAGAGTGGCAGCCATGAATATACAATGACCCTGGAGTATTTTGTAGAGCCAGAAAGTAAGGAAGTACTCAAGAAGGGAACAGGAGGCAAATGAAAGAGCTCCCAGTGGCTAAAGGTGGAACAATTTGAACAACAAAAATAATAAAATGTTATTGGATTATAAGTCATAGTATAAAATAAAAATAAGCTATTTTTTGTAGGTAGTTGACTTCCAAGAGGGTGAGGAATATCCTCCCACTCCTTAAGTATGGGCCATACTTAGTAACTTCCTTCCCGTGAGAATGCTAAGAGAAGAGGAAATGGGGAGAGATTATAAAGATTATAAAATCTTACCATTTGCAACAGAATTAATGGACCTAGAAGGAATAATGCTAAGTGAAGTCAGTCAGAGAAAGACAAATACCATGATTTCACTCATATGTGGAATTTAAGCAAAAAAACAAATGAAGAAAACAGAGAAAAAAGAGACAAACAAACATAAAGATAGACTCTTAAGTACAGAGAACAAACTGATGGTTACCAGAAGGGAGGCCAGGGGAGGCGAATGGGTGAAATAGATAAAGGGGATTAAGAGTACACTTACCATAAGAAGCACTGAGTAGTGTATGGAAGGGTTTAGTCACTATATTGTATACCTGAAACTACTGTAACCCTGTAAGTTAATTCTTCCTCAGTAAGAAAAGTACATAGGAATTCATTATTCTCTCTTTCAACTTGTAAGTTTTAAATTTTTCAAAATAAAACAGCAAGTTAAGGCACCAACAAAAAAGAGATTCCCAATCCAACTGTCGTATCCTTCTGTTTTCTCTTATTGAATTTGCCACTGCAAGACCATAACTCTTGTCTTTGGTCATTTGGAAACTTACGTTCATGGAGACCTTTGCCCTGTTCAGTAGCTTTTATAATATGAGCTTCTAGTGAAGTTTGCATTATGTCCTTGAAAGGAAATAGGATAATGCTCAGGTGAAAACTCATTAAAATGACTTCTCATGGTGATATTTAACACATTCTGAGAAGTGGTACGAGATCAGAAAAGTGTGGTTTCTCATTCTCTCCTTTTCTCAATTGGCGATATAACCTGGGAATCCTGGAGAATTCATGTGATAGGTTATGGTGGTAAGCATCAAAGGGTACAGTTGACATGTCTTGTATGTCTTCATTGTATATCTTCTGATATGCACTGGGTAGTCTTTCAAATGCCTTAAGTCAGATCCTGGGATATTTTAATTTGTCATGTAATTTTCCCAAAATAAACATTCTCAGATAAAAATAAATTTTCTCAAAATTCAAAAGTAGCATTACATTGTCAAATTGAGAAATATTATAAATAATAAATTTCCTTATGTTTCCTCAGTTGTAAAGTCCTTTTTAGGTAAACTTAAGGAAATTTAATTTCTTAAGAAATAGAATAATTAGGCAAGACTTTCAGTATTATACAAAAATACACACATGCCAAGTATTAGATAAGGTGAACATAGTTTAAAAAAGGAAATTCAATTCATAACAGCTAATATAATAAGACCTAATGTAATGTTGATCTTAACTAGTCTTGAGACTTTTAAAGTTAAGAACCAATTAAATAGAAAAGAATAAAATCCTGAATATTTTACTTCTTGAGATCTGAAATGAATTTTTTCTTTCTTTCTTTTTTTTTTTTTTTTTTTTTTTGCTGTCATGTTTCCTGATTTACATCCTTAATATTTCTTAATGTCCTTTTTATACTGCTTACTGAGAGGCAGACTATAGCATTTGAAAATAATTCAAAACAAAGTAACCATCAACTTAGTGTTGATGTTTGTTTCATTTCTTTGGAGTTTTGCCTCCAATATGTACTATGGAAAGATATTGGCCTTTCAGAGAAACCTTTCTTTAGAACTTTGTTTTAGGGGATAGGAAGACCAACTTGTTCTTGGAGAGCTGTCTGATGAATCTAATGACCTATGTTGGAAATGTCTATGGAATTTATGTCACTGTTTGTTTATTTATTTTTTAGTGATGGCTATTCCATGATCTGGTTTGCCTGTGAAACATTAGTATCCTTGTCATAATACTGGTGATCATACAGTTTTGGTAATTGGACAGGTTTAAGCACAAATATTTTAAGTCTCTGTTTTTCTTTCTCTGCTTTTCTCACCACCCCCCGCCTGCCCGATATAAACACACACACACACACACACACACACACACGCAATGCACACAGGACATTTTTGAAACAGTAGAGAAATTTTATATGGGTTCTCTGGGAGCCAAAAGATCTTGAAGTGTAGAAGCCACCATATTAAGTTAGATGGGGTATACAACCTACTGCTGGGTAAAATTTTTATTATCAGATCTTTTCAGATATCCATCATATTGTTTAGCAAAAATACTGTAATTTCAGTAAGGAAACATCCTGCTTCTTAAAGAAATACCATTTATTTGTTGGAAGCTCTGTAAATACATCACAGCCTGATAACTGGTAAGAATAGAGACAGTGGACTAAATTCAAAGCCTGAACAATGCTTTCCCCAGCATGGCATCCTTGGAAGTAAAAAGAAAATGTAACTTTGGGACATTATGTATTTTGTGAATGCAAACTTCATAATTTTTGCTATTGATCACACTTAAAAAATTTTTTTTCTTTCCTATTGTTGGTCCCCTGCAGCACATTTATATTAGGTTTCAAATCCTGTAGTTTTTTTTTTAACCTTGCATTCATATAAAATTGTGGTTTTAGAAAAGCCTAAAAATAGAGATTTGTTCTGTTGTGATAACCTTCCCACAATAAACTAACAAAAAATAGTCTTGCATGGCATTTCTTACATTCCATTTATGCAAGTGAAAATAGCTAATAATCAGAATCAGGAAGATTTAATTACTTAAAAGCCTGCATTTCTGCATTCAATTAATTTTTATTGTGTCCACTGTGTACCAGGAACTATTCCAAAGTGAGTGAAGTCTAAAAGGGGAATGGAAGAATTTTCCTCTGATACTAAATATGATATTTACTGTACTGAAGTGTTTTGAAAGCATGTGCATTTTTATGAAAAATTGAAGACAACCCGGTTTTGTGATGAGGTAGGATCAAAATAATCACAGCCATTAATATATGTAGACCACACCACTGAAAAGCTAGGGCATAGAGGGCTGCTTTGTTGACTTTATGTCTTTAAAGATTTTATTTATTTATGTATTTGACAGAGATCACAAGTAGGCAGAGAGGCAGGCAGAGAGAAAGGAGGAAGCAGGCTCCTTGCCAAGCAGAGAGCCTGATGCAGAGCTCGATCCCAGGACCCTGAGATCATGACCGGAGCCGGAGGCAGAGGCTCAATCCACCGAGCCACATAGGTGCCCCCTCTTTATGTCTTTAAGTAATCTGGATTAGCCACAAAGCAGTTTCTTTACCTTGAATAAATCACCTAATTTGCCTTGACTTAAATCTGTATGGGAAATGAACTGTTTGCTGAAGTCCCTTGATCTGTCAGCTTTCAGGACTCCTCTGGTTTCTGCTCTAGGCTAGTGATTTTAGATGTGATGTCTGTAACACAGATACAAACCATTTCAATAACACTGTAGATTCTCCAGGAATGATTTGTTTTGTGTTTGGGTGTGTTCAGTTTTCTGGATTCATTGATACCCACGCTGGGGTGAAGGACAGCACTGAATGATGTGTGCAATTTCTTAATCTTACGGAGAGACATAGTGATCACAGTCTTACTAGAGAGGTGCCATGTAGTAACTTATGAGCAATTTATTTTTTGCTAAATTAATTTCCATAAGCCATGGTACAGCTGGAAATGACATTCTTCTCATTTAAAATGGGATAGAAGCCTATATTTCATCTGTTCACATGGGAACTCTTTAGAGTAGAAACTGGAAAGTTGATCATTCTAAAATTCTGAGTGGACAGATTTTTCTGAATTTTATCTGAATGTTTCAGATAATTTTCCTAGGGTGTAGAAGATTAAATGAATGGTAGCTGTATTTTACATATTACATATTTTGTGGTAGGCCTAAGACCTAATCATTGCCCTACTGGCACTGATTTCTAGGGGCTGTTTAATAATAAATATATATATTTATTCAATATATTAATAAGTGTTTGGATATTCTGGTCAGTCTCAAAATAGAATCTAGACTGGTGTATCAGCATGGTTCAGTAGTGTTCTCCATTTTTATGGTTAGCCAATCTGGAATATGAAAGAAGCTTCGTTATTTTAGAAAGCCTACAAAAGAATTTCTTGAAAGTTTAATAAATTTTTTTGAAGTAAACCTGAAGATGAAGCAGAACATCTCAATGCCTTTAGCTTCACAGCCCAAAGCACCATTATTTATAAAATTATAGGGTCTGGACTGTTTTACCAGCACCAGGATCCATTTGACTCTAGAAATGTTAACAGCTTTTTAATGACTCTCCTAGCTGTGCAAATCATAGACCTTTAAGGTTAATGCAAAAAAAAAAAAAAAAAAAAAAAAGAAAAAAGAAAAAAGAAATAAATCTTTTCTATCAGTTATTTCTTCTTTACGAAACTTCTTTCACAGATATTTTATATATTTAGACTTCTAAATGCTAGACTGAAGTTGAAAAATAATTTTGCTCTCAAGAAATTACCCCCAAATTTTTGCCATCCTGGGTGAGGAGCTAAGTATCTGAAGGAAAGGAATGGGACACATTTTAACTGTGTTCCTTTTTGTGCCTCTAATATATAAGTTCTATGAATTTAAATGTATGTGTGCGGGGTGTGTGTGTGTAAAAACTAATAATGGATAAATAATTTGGTTGTGGTGACTCATCAACCAAAAGTATATTAAGCCAGGTGTTCTATTAAAAAAAAAAAAAAAGAAAGGAAGTGAAATGTTTTCATAGTCAAAACTGTAATTAAAGAAATGCTATTTTGTATTTCTAGATTTTGATTTATTTCTCTTTAGTATTCAGGTTTTGCTGAAATCAGTGATCCAGTAGTATTTTAGATTATAAGAAAAATGGTTCTCTTAAGGCAATGAAAGAATAGCCTCCTGAATGAGTAGAATTCAGAATAAAAGAGCAAAAGTGGTATTCCTGAAGGACCAGAAAAGAAGAGTGCTCTACTGTAGCCTAGTGTTCAAAGTAGAGGCAGATGCTCCCAGTTCAAATAGTTGAACCCTCTTTTCATGATAGTGGACCCTAAAGCTCTTGGGATCCATTGTTCTGCATGAACTATTTATTCTCTTTACCATCCTTAAGGCTTAGGAAAAATGATTTCTTCCAGAGTTTTTATGAGGCCCACAAAAATGCTCAACAACCTCAAGCCCAATGTTATCTGTTCTTCTAATTGATTTTCCTGGATCCTAAGTGACAGTTTGCTATGGAGATAAGCTTATTTTCATTTTTTTAAGTTTATTTTTTGATGTGTATATTTCCACACCATTGAGTGTGTATATATATATATAGCCATCACTACTAATTCTAGAACATTCTCATTATCCCGATGTACTCTCACCCCCAAAGAAGGCTCCTAATCATTATGCTCACTATCCATTCCTCCCTCTTCCTACTCCCTGGTTTCTGTGATTTTCTTTTTTTTTGCTTATTCTGGAATTTAATATAAATGAAATCACATAGTTGTGTCTTTTTTCACTTAACATGACATTTTCAAGGTCCCACCCATATTTGAGCTTTTACCAGTACTTCATTTCTTGTTATGGCCAAATGATATTTCATTCTATAGATGCACCACATTTTGCATCCATCAATTAATGGACATTTATTTGCATTATTTCTGCATTGGAGCTGTCGTGAATAATGTGACTATTAACACTCATGTACAGGTTTTTGTTTTGTTCAGACTTAAGTTTTCAGTTTTCTGATGCTTGAACATACATTGAATTTCTGGGTATGGGGTAATTCTGTTTTAGAACTGCCAAAATATTGCCCAAAGTGGTTAACCATTTTACATTCCTAGCAGCAGGGTATGAGGATTTTAATTTCTCTCTAGTTGCTTATTATTATTGATATCTCATTGTGATTTTGATTTGCATTGGAATAATGACCACTGATGCTGAGCATTTTTTTTCATGTACTTACTGGCCACTTACATGTCTTGCTTGGGAAAATTCCCTATTTAGATACTTTGCCCATTTTATGTGAATTATTTGTCTTTTTGTTGAATTAGTGTTCTGGCTACTCATCTCATATCAGATATATGCTTTGTGAATATTTTATTCCATTCTGTTGTGTTTTTTTTCACTTTCTTGATGGTGTTCTTTGAAGCACAAAATGTTTTAATTTTGATGAAATAAAATTTATCTAACTTTTCTTCAGTTGCTTGTGATTTTGATATAATACCTAAGAAACCAGTAATGAGTCCAAGGCAATGAAGATTTACCTCAGTTTTTACCTATGAGTTTTATAGTTATAGATCACACTTAAATCTATATTTGGAGTTTATTTTCATTTATAGTGTTGAGGAACAGGTATAACCTTATTCTTTTGAGTATGGATTTCCATACCCTTTGTCCCCATATGCTTTGTTAAAAAGAGTACTTTCCCTATTGAATGTTATTGTCATCTTTGTAAAAAATCAATTAATCTTAAGTACAAATGTTTAATTTTAGACTCTGAGCTCTATTCTACGTATCATATGTCTTTTAGCCAGTACCACACTGCATTGGTGATGATAGCTTTGTAGTAAGTTTTAAAATTGGGAAAGTTTGATTTCTCCAAATGTGTTCTTCCCCACCACTCTCTACACACATTGTTTTGTCTATTCTTGGTTCCTTCCAACTCAATATGAATTTTAGGATGAGCTTTCAATTTCTGCAAGAAGATAGGTGAAATTTTGCTAAGGATTAAATTGAATCTGTAGATCAATATAGGGAGTCTTGCCAAGTTAACAATATTAAGTCTTCAGCCTATGTACACCAAATAAGTGTATCTACATTTTGTTGATTTTTTTTCAATAATAGTATGTAGTTTTCCCTGTGTAAGTCTTGTACTTCCTTGGTTAAATTTATTCTTGAGTATTTTCTTTATGATGCTATTGTTAATACAACTATTTCCTGATTTTTAGATTGTTTATTGACTGTGTATTAAAATGATTAATTTTTTGTATTGATCTTATATACTTTAACTCTGCTAGCCTTGTTTATTTGTTCTAATAGGTTATCTGTGGGAGTCTACGGCTTTTAATGTTATGAGAATACCATTCTTTTGTCTTACTCCTGTAGCCTCTGTGTGTGTGTGTGTGTGTGTGTGTGTGTGTATAAGCTTGATCCAGTTTTGGCTTTTTCAGTGTGAAGGTTGATTGAATGACATGCTATATTCCACACTGTCCTCTCCTGACTTATGACCTCATTTTCATAGACTGGAGGAATAACAATCTATTCCGTGACCATTCTCAAGGGCACTTCTGGCTGTCTTGCAGAACCTTGGCAGTGTGTGGTGGTTTGCAGCCTCAATTTTAAAGTGTGCAGCCTGATGGCAGTTTCCAGATAAAGCATCTTAATAGAGTTTTCAAGTCAGTCATGACTAGGATGGTCATATAATTCATCATCACCTTGGGACACTTAAGATTTAATGGGGCGGGGGAATGTGTGCTATTAATTATTATGCCAGTACAAAAGGCATAAACTCCAAATATCCTGGACAAACAGGAGGTATGATCACTCTTGCCATAACAGATTCTCAACAGGAGGGTTCTCAAGTGTAAATTAGACAAAATGAGAAGGGCAAGCCAGGGACAGAGGTTTTGTTACCAGAAGGTCCCTCTGGGTTCAGCGGTCGATAACAAGATTTAGAAAGGCCCAAGAAGGAAGGATGCTCTGTGCTTATACACTGGTTAAGGCCATGGGTCCTAGAGCCACATTACCTAAGTTAAAAATCTCTGCTACCTGTTAGGAGTGTGAAGTTAAGCAAGTTACTTAACCTGTCAGTGCCTTAGACTACTCAAGTACAAAATGGGTTTAATAGTAACCTTATCTCATATGGTTGTTAGGATATGAATTAAAGATTTAAAATTGTGCTTGCCATATAGTGTGTGTTATGTAAATATTAACTGTTAATACTAGCTAAATATCTGCAGTGATTAATTTTGTGTCTTGGATAGGGATATAAATTAGTTGTGTGCACAGTCCAGGAGCTTACTGATTAGTGGGACTTTGACATTGGGATTTAAACAAATACATGCTGTTGACCATTTGCTGTAATCTACCTCTTCAGCAAGTGGCCTGCTCTCAATCCCTGGGTCTTGTGAATTTTTCAGAAGTTATTTTCCATTTCCTTTTCAAAATACAGTCTTGGGAGAGAGTTTTTAGAAAGCTTGAAAGGGACATGAGATTAGTAGAAGTCAGCATGGCCTGCGTCGTACGAAATTATCGGCCCCCCAGAAACCATCTTCATGGAGTGGTATGTTAATTAACATTCTGATGTCTAACATCAAACTATTCAGCTCTGGGAAACACTAAGCATCTTTTCCCTCTGTCAGTAGCATGGAACTGAAACATGGGAGATTATCTTAGAGATAAACCTACAAGTTAACTTTATTTCTAGGTAGAATCACTTTCAGGTAATCTAGGAAAGTCACAGTATTTTCTCTCTCACGTAAATCACTTTCTTCACTTCCTTATAGAAGAAATATTAAGGATTTTAGGTAAGTATTTGTCTGATTTTACCTTACTTTTTTTGAAGGTCTAAAAAAATAGAATATTTACTTGTATTTAAAGCTAGACATTTAATAGAATTAAAATTTTCTCAGAATATGGAAGATGTTAGTTATGAGAAGAACTTCACTTTATCTCACTCTAAAAGGAAATTCACCTTTTTTTTTTTTTTTTTTTAAATCATTTTCTTTAAGGTAACAATCAGAAGTTGGGACCACTTATTACCATTTTAGACATGATGTGCTATGAACCCATTTGTAATTGTCAGGCATTAGAGTGGGTATGGATTCAAAATTTAAGATGGGGTTTCTGTCACACTCCACTTGGTGGTATATCTGAAATGAGAGGACTTGGATATTGATCTAGGAAATAGGCTTGAATTTTTTATGAGGGCTCCTTTTATGATAGGAGGTAACTTTCTTTAATAAGATTTTGTATTTAGTTCTTCACCTTTTAGAGGACTACTGGTGTATGTCAGCTTATAATTAAAAAAAAAGATTTCAACTTTTGTTGAATATAGAATTAGTTGGTGATTGTTTTTGTTTTTAAGTCGAGTGGGTTTTTTTTTTCCCCCTTACAAAGAAATTATCATCGGACCTCTTTAAACCTTTCTTATATGTTCAACCTAAACTTTATTTTATAAAATACAGAATTAGGGTAAAGAGGTTTGCCACTCTCACCTTAGAGCAGAGTGTTTTGCCTTTGAAAGGCTCCTAATGTGGTTTCGTTGCTTGTGAAAAGTATCAGGTGAGTAGCCATCCATGGTCATGGGGAAAAGGAAGTGTTGGGCATTTTCTCTGGTCAGGGTTGGTAAGGGTTTCTTTCTCCTAAGTATGCTGAGACTTGAGAGGGGGGAGCTCCAGTAAAGCAGCTTTGGGGACTTCTGAGAGAGAAGAAATATATATCCCAATTTCTTTTCCCCAGAACCTGTGGCTAGGGAGGTGAGCCAGAGTGTTTCCTGTGTCCCAGGGATTAGAGGAACTAGGAGTACCCAGTAATAAAATTTCTTTGATGAAAACCTATCAGTGCGGGCAACTTGGGATCAGCACATGAGTTCCTTGGGAGGCCTGATTTCAGTTGTTGCTTATGCATAAAAGTAACAATTTTCCCTTAAGAATATTTAGATTACAGCAACCTAAATTTTCAGTAGGCCATAAATGGCCAGAAGCTAGTTTTGCCATGTTTAGAATAAATGACACAGTGCCCAAGCATATGTAATATACTAAATAACATTTATTTCATCTTTGTAAATTAATAAAGACAAATAACAGAATCAAAGTGGTTGGAAACTATGAAAAGGAAAACCCTCCTATTGCTCCTGCAAGTTTTATTAGCTGTGAGTGCAAGCTAAGTAAATGACAGACCCTCTCCTTGACCAAACTTGACCAAACTCTCAACTCTTCCCAATTCGACCTTGACCTTCGGGCTTCCATGTTTGTCTTTACATTGCCCAGGTCCAGCAAGAATCCTGCTAAGTTGGTTTAGCATGACTCCCTCACTCGTGATAACTGATCTGCTTCAGTATACAATCGGCTTTCTCATCTGCCACCCTTCATATCTGATCACTCTAGGCTTTTCCCACCAACAATCTATAAGGCTGGTTTAGCCAGAATCACCCTTTATGCCTGATATTTCTTCTTAGGAATTTTCCATCCACCGACCCTCCCCACCCTGCTCTTTGCCTATAAACCCTCGCTTGTCCATGCTGTAGTTCTGTGCAGAAGTCTTTTCCCCCTTACTATAACAGTTCTTGAATAAAATGTGGTTTTACAGCTTTAACTACTGACCAACTCTGGTTTTCTTTGATTTAGATAAGCTTAAAAAGAGCTCAATACATAATTGTCAAATATCATTCATTATGTCCTTAATCCGTGGAATTAAGTGTTATTAGTAAGCTGCTCTGTATCCTGCCCCTGTCACGTTGCATTTACAGGGCTCTCTTTGCTTTTTGGTGACACCCATGGACCGTGCATTAAGTATTAGGAAAGGAAAGGACATGAAAATGAGAAAGAAGATAATCTAGTTCGTTGAATAAACACCATTTGGAAATCAGTAAATAAGCCAATATTTAATGCAGAAATGTGGGGATGTCCATGCATAATAGTTAGTATGTGCTCCCTGTCAGCTGCCTTCTGTCCCCTGGGTTTGCCTCAGACCAAGGGCGTGGCTAGCCCCAGAGTTGCCTCAGCCTTAGTAGAGAACAAAAAGCCAGGGGAGGTCAGTAAGGGTCAGGAGCTGTCTCAGCTCAAAACGCTGGGTAAGAAGGTAGTCAAAGCCTCCCTGTTTCCACAGCTGAATATGATTCGGCTCTACACTGAAACAGCAATGGGAATTCTCAGAGCAAAATAGTGATTGACAAGTCAGGGGAGCTCAAAATCCAACTACAGATTATTCCTGCCAAGCCATTTTTCCCTGGGCTATTATTGCAAGGCCTTCTTACTTGGAGGTGCTGTGGTAGAATCAGAGGAGCAGAGGCTTTGGGGCAAAGAGACCTGTGGCACCCCCATATCAGCTGTGCTGCCCATTAACTACCAAAATAGGATGCATATAATGTGTTCCCCTGTGCCTCAGTTTTGTTATCTGCAGATGGGGTGCCATGTGAAAGGTGCCTAGAGTAAGGCCCTTTATTAATTCAGCAGATAAAATTGAGCACCTACTATGTACCACACACAAAGGTAGGCAATTAGGGTACAGCCAGCTTACAGTTTGGCTAAAAACAGACAAAAAAACAAATGAGAAAGCAAATAAATAATGTAATCATGAATCATTTTCATAACTATGAAGAAAAACAACACATAATATAGATGTAATATGCCATAGTTACTGTCTCTATCAGGTACTATGATCAGGCTGAAGGACATTTAAGTTGATTAAAAATAACCTTTTACCTTTAACTTCTTGTGTTTAGCCTGTTAGGGAAAGAGTACTCCTTTTTTTTTTTTTTTTTTAAGATCTTACTTATTTTTCATCAGAGAGAGAGACATCAAGAAAGGGAACACAAGCAGAGGGAGTGGGAGAGGGAGAAGCAGGCTTTCTGATGAGCAAGGAGCTGGATGTGGGGCTCAATCCAAGGACCCTGGGAGCATGACATGAGCCAAAGGCAGATGCTTAACGATTGAGTCACCCATGTGCCCCTGGAAAGAGTATTTTTAACTGGGGAGACAGAATCTTCAAGGACTGATGGTGTGCCCCAATGTAAGGATGTCAGATTAGGTGTGTTTTTGTGGGTTATTAAAAGAAATGTGGACTTGTATTTAAACTGGACGAGGAATGGATTAGCACATGGTTAACATCAAGCCTGTGCTTGTGTGGTGGTGATTGCTACTCCAATCTGATTTTTATTCCAATCTGTTAGTCATGTCTTCCAGGAATAAACGGGGAAATAGTATATTGTAGGTAAAACAAAACCAAAATATACCTGACTAAAGTTTCATCAAAGAGCAATAGTTAATGTTTTTGGCAACAATTTAGTTTGTCAGCTGTTTTCTTCAATTAAACCATGAACTGGTATCTAACAAAATAGTGCCTCCACAGAGATTATTTAAATTTTATTACACAGCTACCAGATCTTCATCTGCTTCTCTCAGACAAAGGGGAGCCTTTGAAAATGTTGCTTATATCTGCTTGGGGAAACACAATGGTTATTGGCATTGAAGAGCATTTAGGTTAATCTCTCTTTAGATAATACATATAACTTAAAGTTTCCAAACCTAAACCAAAAAATGCGTATGTATTCATAATGTAACAAATACCAAAATGGGGTCTAAAGCTTAAGAACACACAAAACATTCTGTGGATGATCCAGATGCCAGAGGAAGTAGGTAGAAACACATAAACAGAGTATAGCCTAAAGAGTTTGCTAAGCCACAATTTTCCATATTGAAATTTTTATTTGCTGCATATACATCTGTGGTTCTCAGTCTTCATTGTGGAAGTACAAGAAACACCTATGGTTAAAAGTTTTAAGGGTAGCTCTGTCCCCTCCATCACAATCCACTAATTAGAAGGAGAATAAGCTAGAAATACTTGATATCCAGTTCTTGTGATGTCTTTGTGGAAATGGTTTGTTTTATGGAACTGTGTGTTTATGTTAGTGTGTGTGTTTGTGTGTCTGGCAAAGTAAAGAATGGGAGGGGCAAGGTAGTGTACAAGGGAGAGAATCACAACATACACGAAAAATCTCATTAAATCCATTGTCCATACACATCAAATATGTGCATAGTTCCTTAAGTATTAAGATTTTCTAGCAGCTTTCTGCAGGAGGATCATAGAATTAATTAAAAAGCTTAAATAATTAAGAAAAACTCCAGCAAGTAGTTTTGCTTTGTGAAACTATATGAGCTGCTCATTGCTGATTGCCACATTTCAAATAGTTAATACTAAAAACAAAACAAAACAAACAAACAAACCCCAAAACAAAAACAACAACAACAACAAAAAACCATGGAAGACTACACAGATAAGATGACAGGGGACAATATCCAAGGATCTCTACCAGGGTCCCAGGATCAGGACTTTTCCTAAAGACCTTAACTCAGGACATTGATACTTTTCCTTTTAAGATCTATATAAGGCCAATATATTGTAAAAATATGACTTTTCTGCATTTTTTTTTTTCTATGCTCAAGGACCTTAGAGATCAGGGTCATATAGTGGGTATTTGCAAAAGTTGGCATCACAGTGCTGTAGGGATGTGAAAAAATGCTTTACTGTAGCAATCTATCAGAAAAATGTATTCACATTTGACCCTGCTAGGCAGAACCCTTGGGATTTAATTATGACTCTTGTTAACCACCAGTGTCATCTTCAGTTTGTTTCTATACCCCTCGACAACACTCTTCAAGGGTTGATGATGAGTTGCTAACAAAATACATATTAAACCAGAATATTCTTCAGACACGCAAAACTTTCAAATAAAGGATCATTTTCAACAAAGATCTCAAACTTCGAAACTACAGTGAGGTGGAGCTGCAGGCAGTGACCTTTCTAATCCCTGACACTGATGATGTTACTTCCTTGTTTAATACCGTAAGAGGCTTCCCATTGCTCTTTGCATGGCATCCATATTCCTTAACACAGTTGATAGGGCCTCATATGGCCCCTGCTCATTTCCCTAACTCTTCTCTCTCAGACCTGGAGTTCCTCCTCCCCTGAATACACCAGGTGTCCTCCTTTTCTAGTAGACCTTGCCCTCTTCCCTCTGATTTATTGCAGATTTGCTGTCCAGAAACCTCTTTTTTCTTCTCCTGTGCCTGGATCACAACTACCTTTGTCCAAGGTATAGGGTTCATATTCCTTCCTGTCCTTGATCCCCCATGTGGATTGATACCTTTCCCATTTGCCTCAAGGCCGCCTGATGTATCCAGTATCGCAGCACCCCTCACACTGTGTTGTACACACCTCTTTATTGCTTTGTGACCCATTAACTCCACTGAGGTAGGGATTCTGTGTCTTATTCATTTTGGTGTCATTTTGCGTAGCCCAAATTAGTGCCCTCTGAACATCGGATGAGTGAATACACAGAGGAAAGGTTACATCTTTGTGTGATTTCATCAAGTTTAAAGTACATACACTTAAAAAAGATAAGATAATCCAATAATTATTTTATACCCTTTTTCTGATATTTTTAACCACCTCTCCTATATCAACAACTTGCTGTTTGTCACTCTGACACATAAATAGACCCTCTGAAGTTCAGTTATAAATTTTTCTCTTCAGTATAAATTCTTGTCATTCAATTGATGTATCTTTGTGGGTTTTGCCAGATTTTCTTAACTGATACCATTTGCTAGATCCATTGTCTCTGCAATCTTTTTGCTGCCCGACCTAATAATCCATCAGCCGGACTCACTTGACAAGTGAGGTTTTTGACAAGTGAGGTATTTGACAAGTGAGGTTCTCTTTGTCACATGTAAAGGCTTGTTCTCAGTCTTGATCAACACATACCAGGAACAACTTTCTCTTAGCATCGCAGGTAAAGTAACTCTATATTTACTTACAGGACCAAATTATAATAGTACAAACTTCTGGTGGCCTGGTTGTCCAACAGTCAACTTCAAAAATGTTCCCAGTGTTTATCCCCAAAGGGTTGTCTGTCTAGGGATGAATTCCAGAAACCAGAATATACCACTTGGCATTGTACCTGATCATCCCCTCTTGTTCTGTTTCTCACTTAGCAGAGTGAGGCTTGGTGAAGCCTGTCTACTCTGTCTACCTTGAAAAGAGTCATGTGTATTCCAAGGTGTTGATTCTACGTGCTCCCAACATCCCAATCTCAGAGAGCAGAAGTACTGCTGAGCTGTGCGCAGCAGGAATAACCAGAACAGGGAGAGGCAGCCTCTTCTCCCAGCCACCAGGCACCATTCGTGGCCCCTGGCTCTTGTACCCAGAGTCTCACAACATCACTGTGGAAACATTCTCTTTGCTTTTGGCCATCACTCTTTGCTCATTATGTCACCTTGCACAGCCTTTCCCAGAAAATGCTCTTGCCATCTGCCCCAGAATTTCTCTCTTGTATGCATACCTGGCCATGGGGTCGATATAAATGAATTAACATGTATTAAATAAGAATCTTTAAACAGAAACAGTCTTAAGACAAGGTTATGCATTGATTGATTGATGAAAACATTGTGATCAGAGGCTTGTAGAAACCTAACCCTGTATTTTCTTCAGGATCAGTGGCTGAGTATTTGTGAATTGGCATTCATGGTGATTTTATAGGACCTAACAACCATTGTATACTGGGGATTGACTGTGAATTCAAAAAAGGTTAATTTTTGAAATATGAACTGAAACTGCCAGTTTTCCTTGGTCTGTGTGTTCAGGAGTTGGTTACTGGCAGTGATGTCCATGTTCAGCCAGTCAGCATTTGGTGATTTATTAAAGCCAATGTGTATCTGATTAAATCGATTTATATATCATTTATATCACTTTAACTAGATTAACCCTCACAGACGTTGGTAAAGAGCTTAAAAAATGTTCTAAAACAGAAAGGGTGGGTTGGTATTTGTAATATGCAAAAATACAAATGAAAAAAATAAAAACTCACAAATTTAGTTGTAGCATGCTTTTTGGTGAACACCTTATTAAGAAATGAATGAATCACAGTCTTGTAATATTTGACACAGTTGCTCTTCTTTAAAATCATCAAGAAATAATTATTTTTAATTTAGATTTTTTAAAAAGATTTTATTTATTTGAGAGAAAGTGGAAAGTTGTTTCACAGTGTTATTTCCATTTTTAATTTTTTTAAATAAAGATTTTATTTATTTATTTGACACAGAGAGAGATCACAAGTAGGCAGAGAGAGGGAAGCAGACTCCCCGCTGAGCAGAGAGCCCAATGAGGGGCTCAATCCCAGGCCCCTGAAATCATGACCTGAGCCGAAGGCAGAGGCTTAAACCACTGAGCCACCCAGGTGCTCCTCCAGAGAGAGAGAGAGAAAGATGGAACACGAGCAGGGGGAAGAACAGAGGGAGAGGGAGAAGCAGACTCCCTGCTGAGAGGGGGGCAGACATGGTACTACAACCCAGGACCCTGAGATTATGACCAGAGCTGAAGGCAGATGCTTTACTGACAGAGCCATCCAGGTACCCCATATGTATATGTTCTCATCCTAAATGGATATTTTGCTTGGTGATATTTATAGATGACAGCTCTGCATGTTAATTATTTATTAATTTGTAGGTTATTTATTCAGAGCTTTTTTAATGATGGAATAAGAGGCCATTGGAGTAATATAATTGGAATATTATTATTGGTATTTACTACCCAATATATATACCAGTATAGAATAGCCAATGTATACCAGTCTATATAAACCAATATAGACCAGTATAGACCCCAATACATTGGAGTATTACTGTTAGAGGATGCCATAATAAATATTGCTTTTTAAATTAGAAAGATCTATAATTTCACTTTTAAGTATATATTTGACCATGAAACCCTTGTAACTGTTCAAGGTATTAGTTTTTCAAATTCTGGGGAATTTAGCCCTGGTTTTGGTAACAGTCTTTAGAAACTTAATTTTTTTCTTTTGGACTGATTGCTGATTTGTGATTCAGTATTTGAGTTCCAAATGCCAATTTCACTTAGACCATAATACCTTACCCCTGTGTGTATCTCTATAGAGATGGGAGCGTAATAATTTTCAAAATACTGGTCAAAATCAATATATCGCGAGGCAAAACACATAAAGTGGTAGGTTGTTACCAACTTGGCAGGAAGATGTGAAGCCTTCAAGAAAGTTAACCAACAAAACTCTCGAGGTACTTGAGAGTGTTAGGAGAAGGATTTATGTATTTTAGCCTCTTTAGGAAGCTCATGGAAAATGTGTACTGTGCAATTCTTCCTTTGAGTGTTTCTTTATATTCTACTGCATGAGCTTCTTATCTTGTCTTTCGGTTCAATGGTTTACCCTTGGGAAAACAGAGCCCTCCGCAGATCTTCCTGCACGACAGTTTTAACATATTGAGAGATGCAGTTTGTCTCACTCTCACTCCTGTGGAGGGAAAATGTTTGATTTTCATCTGAATCCCAACCCAAACACACTCAAGTTTATATACTCATTAAGACAAAAGAACAGGTATATCTCTTCTGAAAGTCCTTGTATCTGGATTATGAACCACTTACTTTGTTGAAGGCGCCATCAAGGAGAGAGCCCTCAGGGAGACGGAGGTCCTTGAGGGAGAGACTAGCTTTGCTGTATAATCGAGAAAGATGAAATCTGCAGCCTGGAGTTAAAGACTACTTAGGATGGGAATAATTTCCCTGAGACGAGAAGGACAGGATTAAAGTTGACAGGGTTTTATGAAGTGGCCCTTTGGGGAGAATTCTGAGAATGGTTCAAAAACGAGCCATGCTTGTCACCCTCCATCAGCTGGCCTCCTTGAATCTTTTTGCTCTTCTCATGTTCAGCTAACGAGACCATGGCAGGTGAGAGGACCCAGGGAGCAGCCCCTCCTCCATAGTCTGGCTCTCACTGGCTCCTATAAAACTACCTCCTCCCCTTGCTCCTTTAGGTCTGGTGGTAGAATTGGCTTCTTTCTGCTGCTAGCCTCGGGGAGCTTCAGCCTCTCTTGTGAGTTCCTTCAGTCTTGGCCATACATCTGTAAATAAATCCTTTCATCAATATATTTTGAACTGAACTACTTGCATGTGATTCTGCCTCCTTTTGGAGTCCTGCCTGGTATAGGGCCTAGGGTCTAGGGTATGAGCATCTAGGGTATGAGACAGGCAAGGATGCCAAGGTAGGATGGCAAGGAGACACCTGACCTTGCTTAAGTCTGGCACACTCCAGAGACAACTCCCTGGTCCCTGAACAAGGAGCAGTATTAGAAACTGCTACCCTGGGGCACCTGGATGGTTCTATTGATTATGCATCTGCCTTTGGCTCAGGTCGTGATCCTGGGGTCCTGGGATCAAGTCCCGCATGGGGCTCCCTGCTCAGCAGGGAGTCTGCTTCTCCCTCTGCCTGCAGCTCTCCCTGCTTGTACTTTTGTTCTCTCTCTCTGACAAACAATAATATCTTTTAAAAGACAAAAAAAAAAAAAAAAAAAGAAAGAAAGAAACGTAGCTCATCTGGAGTGCTTAGGACTCTACAATCACAGGGCATCTGGTGGAGAGACAGTAAACGGATGTGGAAAGCATAATCTCTTGTTTGGAGATTTCCAGAAGAACTTGTTGAGAGTTGTTATATGAACAAGAGGGTATTTGATACAGCTGTATGGATTCCTGTTTATTCTAGGGAGCCCCATCTTTTGCTGGTTCCTAGATATTTGAATACTCAGGGACCAGAACCTACAATAAGGCACAGTGGTGGATACTGTAGAATGAAGCCAATGAATACAGCTCCCTGAAAACTTGCTCTCTGAACATTCTTGTAGCATTTTCCAGACCAGTATTTTGTTCAGAGTTCCAATTCATTTTGACTATTTCAGTCCTTCTCTTTCTATACATAAGTAGATGGGAATATCAACTGAGTAACTACCAAAATAGTATGCATCATAAATCCCAGTTGTGGTTCTGAGTTACAGGAGACTGCACAACTCCAGGACTGTATAGAAGCGATTTTAACTCAAGTTTCTGGGTGCAAGGTTGTCTTAGGGTACAGTGAGAACCTTCATAACCTCTGCTCTCTTGACTTACAGAAATAAGAAAGGCAAAGGCTATTTCCAGTCTTTAGAAATATATTCTGCCTACTAACAAATCTTTGCTTATGACAAGGGACAGTAGTTCTCGTTCAGGAGCCAGATGAAGATTAAGGTTCCATAACGTGATCTTATTTCTGTCATACACACAGTGGCCTTGTGGGGTATATGAGGCAGGCATTAACTGCATTTCACTGATAATAAAATGGAGGTCTTTGGGAAGCAAATGACTTGCCCGCGGAGGCACAGCAATTGTGAAAGAGCTTGAAAACCCAGGTTTCTGAATTTTGCAACCTCCGCTCCCCAACCCAGGATTTTTTCCAGCCCTCTACAAACATTTACCTTGCTGTGGCAAAACATGATTTTTCGAAGAGGCAGATAGATTCCTTGTCCATCTGCTCCATAATGAGTTATGACCTCAGTTGTATAAATGAAAAATTAAAAAAAAAAAACTCTCAGGAACCTACACAAAATGAAATTGTATTCTATCCATAAATGTTGAGCACTCTGTACTTGGAAGGTGCTGTGCTAGACCTTAGCAGATATCAAGGTTGCCCTTAGTAAGTTTCCAGTCATCAGGAGAGAATGTTAAACCATAAGAACCTTGCAAGAGGCCGAGAATATTTAGTTCTGTTATTGTCTTTTACTCTCAATTCTGTGCATTTGGAGGAAATTGTGGTAGCTCATAAATTGAACTTTAATATATCGTACAACATATTTCAGAGAATTTATGAAGAATTTATGAAAACCTATAACAATTATATGGACAAAACACTTCTAAGGAAATACTTCATTATAGAAGCATTTACTGTAATGATATTTAATATAATGTGAAGCAAATCTCAACAGTCCTTTTACTTTTACCTACATATTTTACCTAAGAAAATTATATATAGCTCTAAAAATATTCATTTGGTCACTGCAAAAGGAGACTAGAAGGTATTTTAAAAAGTGATAATACCCAAATCCATATGAAAATAAAGTATACAGGGAAAAGAAAACTATATACGCATTAAGTTTTAAATCTAGGATATTCTCACTGGTTTCCAAAGAGGATTATCATTGCTGATAGGAGAAACACTGACCAATTGATTTCTGAGAAAGGACAAGCCATCACCTGTGGAACAGGATACACAAACTGTGACAACTTTGGGACTGTCTTCCCTGCTGACTGCTTTTTCAGTCTTCACATCTGTGTAATGAAAGAAAGAATCCATTTATCACTATGGACCAGGTAATGTGTTGGGTGCCTTGCATATATGAATATTGGGTATACTGAATGTTTTCATACATGTACTCTCCCAATTTCATTTCCTCAGCAACCTATGAGTTTATCTGGGTAAGCATTATTGTCCCATTTTAGAGAGAAGCAAGTTGAGGTTCTAAGAATTTTAATTCTTCAAAGTCACAGAGCTTGTAAATGGAAAAGACAGAACCTGTGTTTTCATTTTTTTTTTTGACAGTTACATTTTGAACTGAAAGCAGGCACTGTTTAAATAATTTGGGTCCCTTCATATCACTCATTGATGAATATAGATGTTTATAGCAATATGTACAGAAACCTCTACAAGAAAATATGTTAATGTAATAATACTTGGGAGCAATTGTTTAGGATCTAAATGTAGGGACTAGAAAAAAATAATAGCCGGTAAGGAGAAATGAAAGGGGTTGGATTTCCTGATCTGATATTGGATGGGTAGAGAAATAATAAGAGAGAAAAGAGCCTCAGTCCTCTCTGGGACTTCAATCTTGACACTCAGCCTTCTTCCAGCCATTCCCTGGTCAACAAGCAAAGAAACAAACACCTGGCTATCAAGAGGGCACAAAGGAGCCCGTAGGCTTCCTGAAAGAAAATGGATGGTGTTTTGGTGGATGGTAATGAGGGCAGAGCAGCCAAGGGAGCTTTTGTGGAGAAGAGCTAGAAAAGCCTCCTGAGACACGTTCATCAGACTCCTAGCACACCAGATCTTTAGCAGCTTTTTGTCCCCATGGTCTGGCCCCCATCCAAGGTGGGGAGTCTACTCCGAGGTGCTTTACCCTGCCAGAGCAGCAGTGATGTGGTGAGTCTCCCGTTCTCTTGCAGGGGCTGAGAGCAGTGAGGGTCTGTCATCACAGTGATGTGGGAGGAGATAGCGAGCAGGAAGAGAAGAAAGAACAGTCTGGAGAAGTTTTCTCACTTGCTACCTATATTTTTGAGTCAGGAAAAGGAATTCGGAGACAGTGATCCTTTAGAGACGTTGTCATACTGTTGATCTGCATCTTGCCTCTATTCCTACACAAGGTATTCTGGAAAACTACTTGTAGTGATCATTTATTTATTCACTAATTAAATTGCTGGCCACAAGATGGGCTTGCATGCAATCAGAACTCTTAGCTGTGTGCTGCAGAAATAACTCAAACCAAAGTAGCCTCTGTAAAAAATGGGACTTGCTGGCTTATATACCTGAAAACTAGAGGAGTGCTTCCAGCTTCAGACCTGTATCCAGGGGCTCACACAATGTCAGTTCTCTCTTTCCCCTACTCTCTTTTTCTCCGTGTCTTGATGCTTCATTCCTCTTTACATGGATCTCATTCTGAAGAAGTTTCTTCTTTCTAATTGATGGGAAAGATGGCTGTTTGATGCTCTAAGTCTTCTAGCCCACAATTAGGAGAGAAGTTGGCTAAGCAGGGAATAGTTGAGAAGGTGTCTTGATAGTCAAGACTGCAAAGCCCCAGAGAGGACCCTGTTTGAACAGCTTCATGTCACACTCAATTCCAAATTTGTCTGTGTGGTTTGTCAGTGCTGGGTCACATGCCCACCCCCAGGAAGACCTGCTGGCTCAACAGCAGCTTTTGTCTGATGGAGCAGGGACTATGTGATTTGAGGAACTATGTACATGAAATCAGAGAGATGCTCTAATAATCCTATTGTGTACTTGCAATACTGATTCCCTTCTAGGTCGAGTTGACTCTGGAGTTGCTTTGGGACATAAATTGCCATTTCCTTTGCTTATCTTTCAAATTGGACCATTTTCTCTCTAAAGTATGGTTTAAGTGTAAATCGTGTGAGATTGAGACTGCAGAGGTCTTTGTGCAGAGGGTAAGCCTCTGCCCTTGATGGAAGCAGTCCCTGGCTGGCTGTCCAAAGAACAGAGTAACACCAAGAGTTCATTTTGCAGACCAGAGTTCTAGGCCAGGGAAAAGGGAAATCACTGTCCCCATAGAACTTAAAAAGTAGTGACTGACTATTTAATCAAGTAAGAATGTAAATATAGGACTTAAAATGTGCCAAGCTCTATTTTAAACACTTGATGTGTGTTAATTTATTGAACCCTCACCACAACCCTGTGAAAGAAGTCCTGTGTTTGTTTCTGTCTCATAATGAGAGAAAGGAAAGCATTAAGAAGTTAAGAAACTTGCCCAAGATCATATGTTTCGTCCAAGAATTGTGACTTGAACCCAGGTGTTTTTGTCTTGAGAGTTGATACTTTGAACTGATAGACTCTGAAATCTACAGAGCCAGGAAAGGTAGAAAGGAAGGTGGTAAGTCTTGGACTACCTACAGCCCCTTAGCACCCAGCAAAGTGGTTTTCAAATTCTTTTTTTTTGGAAATCCATGTTTCATGGGCGTGATGAACCTCTTGTTTGAGTTTCATTTTTCAAATACAATGCAGTTTCCTCAAAAATGTTCTGAAAATAGGGAGACTTAAAATTGATACATCAAATTTTAGTACTTTAGAAACCTTCAGAGTATTAGCCAGTCTGGCAGATTACCTTGACATTGCCTAGACCTTGGAATGAAATAATTAAACTTCTTGTAACCATAAATTATTGAGCTTGTCTCTTTGCATGGTCTTTTAAAAACATTTGGTCTGTGTATATCTGAATGTATTAGTGTATGTTCACAATACTTAATTCAAAGCAAAGCAAGGCTTAGGCATATTCACATTTGTTTGATATCTAATAGTCATTTATAACAGTTTCTCTTAGTAAAAATCAAGTAAGGGTCTCCCTGACACACATAAAACTTGGAATTCAATGTCTACCTCCTTCCACTTTTTGGAATGCCACAAGAAAAAACAAAATAGGAGTATAAAGGGAGCAAGGTAGAAATTCCTGATGATAATATGGACATTATCCGTAGAGGAGGACAGGGTTTGTACCATATACCACATAGAAAATAGCTTGGAATCCCTCCTCAATCTTTGACTTTTCAAATATCTCTTTTGACCCAACCCTGCTATGTAGGAAGTATGGGGGGAGGCAGGGGAAATAAGTAGCATCTGTCCCAGCACCTTGGCATTGGTATCTTTGCTTCTTGGATTCTCCTTGAATTTCTTTGGATTTCCTTAGAAAATCTTGCCATTCTTGCTGTAGAGAACAATTCAGTTACTGCTTATTGGCTTCCCCTAAATGGTCACATCCATCCTTGTGTTTACCAAAGAGCCTTTCAGTTGCTAAGGCCCACCTTCCCTAGAAAGCTATATGGGCTTATAAAAAAATGAATTAGATTTTTTTTCTCTTCTATATCTTTCGATCTTAATTTATAACCAGTTCTTTTCTTATACTATAGAAATCCTTGGTTATGACTATGCCTTCAACTTTTAATTATGATTCTCTTTCCCAGAAAGAGAACTTTTCATAACACAACTTAAGAAAAATGTGAAAAATTCAAAACAAGACCTTTAGAAATAAGCACTGAATTCCATGAAAATACTGCACATACATTCTAATTATATAAAAAAGCATGCAAAGGAACACAAGTCAGGCTTCAAGTTTCTTTTAGGTAAGGAAAGGACCTAGACCCCATTTGTGTCTATTGTGGAAGACGGGCATTCTTCCATGGTCCACTAACGCCTCTCTGTATCAGAATCCTACGGAACATACACACACCAACATGTGTAAAGTGAGACGGGACATCTGCGCCTGGGAGCCATCTGAATTTCCAGTCCTTAGTTAATGCTGATGACATTTCTTTATGCTGAGTTTTCTAATATTTCATTAGTATTTCACTGTATTTGCTAAAGGATACAATATTAAAATGATTCTAAATTACTTATCTCTATACATACTTGAAGATACTTTATTCAACTCTATAAAGTGGTAAGCAGCAAAATAAATAAGTAGTTCCCAGATGGACCAGTTAAGAAAAGGAGATGAGGTCAGACCAACAGAATATTTTGTAATACTGGTTTGTGACCACTTCTTTGTAATGATCGTAGAAATGCAAGGCTAGAATTGTTTTTAATAACATTACCCCAGTAAATATTGATAATGCTTTTTATTGTAGGTATCCAACTATGTAGCTATGGTTATTTTTAAAAAACCCATTGTATCCTAAACCCTGGAGCTAAAATATATTTCAGTTATTATCATTAACTTAAAATGTTTAATAATGGCAGCTTTCCTTCTGAGGATCTTTGAAAATGGCCTTATTTTTCAGGTTCATCTCCTGATTTCAATTTGATTTTCCCTTTAATGTTAATCTTTTTCTCTCCAGTATGCATGTGTGTGTATATGTGTGCATGCATATAGAAATCATAGAGATTGAAATTTTTTTTCAGGTAAGTGAATTTGACAGTTTCAACAGGAGCACTTTAAAGATATCTTTGGGTTCAAGATACTGGGGTAAAAAGAGTACTGCAGAGTTAGCTTTAAGATGATTCCACAGAGATGTCTGGAATGGAAAAATGCTTCCAAGGAACTTAAAAAAAAAAAAAAAAACTTGTTTGTTACATTCTAATAGCATATATATTCTTCCTCTTTTTTTCCTCCCTGAACTATGATTACAGTGAAAGGCACCTTAGGTTGTTTATTAGGATACTAAAAATCAGAGACTGGAAAACTTACCCTGAGTACCTTCTAGTGTTCTGCAACTTCTATTAAAAACCGTACTGAAAAATCCTATTCCTGGAATTTCTCCATTTTATATGCAGAGGTTACTTTGCTCATTCTGATTTATTCAACATTTTATGTAACATTTTATGCTTTAAATAAGGACCACGGCTTCTGTGCCAAGTAGTTCTAGGCCCTTTATTTATTTATTTATTTTTTAAAAGATTTTATTTATTTATTTGACAGAGATCACAAGCAGGCAGTGAGGCAGGCAGAGAGAAGGGGGAAAGCAGGCTCCCCACTGAGCAGAGAGCCTGATGTGGGGCTTGATCCCACGACCCTGGGACCATGACATGAGATGAAGGCAGAGGCTTTAATCCACTGAGCCACCCAGGCGCCCCAGTTCTAGGCCCTTTAGATAGATGAATAAAACACAGTCCCAACCTCTGAGGATATGTGAGTCTGATGGGGAAACTCAAAGTCTGAGTGTTTACCGGAATAGCCAGTTCAGTGGCTGGTTTGGAAAGGAATTTAAAAATGGCAGGCATGATTGGAGAGCCATATCAGGCTCCCTGCTCAGCAGGGAGACTGCTTCTTCCTCTCTAGCTCCCCCATGCCTGTGTTCCCTCTCTCTTATAGATAAATAAAATCTTAAAAATAAAAATGGCATAATCTCAGCAGGCAGTATTGAAAATGACCACCAGGATGTGCTTTGCTAAGCTTTAATTGGAGGAATTTTTCAGATTAAAAAAAAAAAATAACATAAACAGTTTATTTGTGATTTGGATTAAAATCTGGGACATCTGTGTAGACCCAGCCAGTCAGATAATTACTAATTCCTGATCCTGTCCCAGTTTGCTCCATATTAGAGCCAAGGACAGCTTGTAGGCTGATCAGAGAGAGACCTTTGTGGAAGGTTTGTGCTAAGATGCCCGTGCTGCATTGCACTTCAAAGTTGGGTCAGAGTGTTCAGTAAATTGATTTTTCTGTCCCTTCTATTTCTTGTTCTAGAACTCTGCCATAACTGGATACATGCAGCTTCCATTCTGTAGTGGGGAAACCGGTACCTTGAGTAACAGTGGCAGGCTTTTGAAGTTGCATGAAGGGACTGTGTTGATTTCCTCTTTGTTCAGTGTAGAGGGTAGGATGCGTCTGGCTCATCCAATTTAGACACTTAAAAGTCAGATCCCGGTTCTACCTTTCAAAATCATCGGGGCTGCTTTTTATTCTCTGAACCTAGGCGCCCTCGGTGAAATCAGTGGGGTTGGCAGGAAATAACTGAAGAGGTGAGCTCAGCTTGTTTTTTGCAAGACATTTTTCTGAGGCCCGGGCAAGAGGAAAGCAGCTCCCTTGGGAGTTATTTTACAGATAGAAAGAAACATTTTGAGGCCCTTCATGGAACGATTGGGGATTTATTAGAAGATAGGGCCTGTTAAATACGCTTGTAAAAATGAGGAGAAAACTGACTTAACTGTTTGTTTCTTTCAGTTTTAATTGATCTCTAGAATTTGAGCATGAATAATTGAAGACAGAGTTTCCATTTTTTCCCCCCTTCTTATAGAATGGAGATTATTTTGGCGAGTGGAGGGTGCAAAATGGTGATACACAACTTTCCTTAATCTTTCAATTTCAGAAAATGGCAGTATGTTAGAGGCTCACACTGGTGAACTGCAAGCTCAAAAACTGTTTGATTAATGCTGTTATTCTAAAATTTGAGACTGGTTACAGCTAGAGTGATTAGAATAGAATAATAAAATAGAATTCTATAAATAAATTATATAAATAAAATAATAAAATAGAATTTGAGACTGGTTACAGCTAGAAAAGAAATCTAGCTTCATGCCAGTCAATATATTGGGCAAGGTGATACTATGAATAAAGTTCAAGAACCCTTAAGTGAGCCACAGGCTGTTGCTCTTCCTTCTATACAAATGTAATAATTATCCAGCCAGTGGTGTGTAACTATTCTTAGACAGTGCAAAGTCTGGTAAATTCTATCGTGTGTTGGTAGTTCACTAAAGAGCAAGATGATTTCTGTTCATCTTTTTAGAAATTCTCCAGTGAAATCAGTGATTATTTTATGTATGTTCCAGTTTCATATTTATGATGTCAAACTGAACCTCAGGCGTACAGTTGATGTAGAGAACTATTAACTCTTTCATATATGATCACTTTCAGAAGATTTACTGTGTAGTCATGGAATCATGGCCCCTTCTAGTCTATAACTGGTCTTGAATTCCTAAAAACAAGATCTCTTGAGTTTTTATATGTTTCAGGCTCCACAAAACTTGAAACCACTTAGGACCAGTGGAGCCTAGTGGTTTTCCAAATCCTTGACCAGCAGCATCAGTGTCACCAAAGACCTTGTTAGAAATAAATACGTTCTTGGGCTCCACCTCTGAATTATGGAATCAGAAACTCTAAGGGGGGAAAATGGCAATCTGAGTTTTAACAACTCTCCAGCTGATTCTGGTACAATCTAGTGCTAGAAAATGGTGGGGAAATGAAACTTGGCTGGATGTCTCAGTGCTCTTGCAAGACACCCTGGGCTCCCTGGACATGGAAATTGATGTAATACACTGATAGGGAGTGTTTGCTTCTGCTGCCTGTAGAAATATTTCACTCTTCACATTCCATGAAATTTAGACCTACAGGCATTTTTTAAATTAAATTGCTCTGATTGCAATAGCTCTCTTATCTCTCCAAAGGCTGAATGGTGACAGGCTGAACCAGGTCCCTGAGGTTCTGGGGAGCCCTAGGGTTCTTGGGAGACAGAAGGGCTAACTCCCTCTGTGTTTTTATTTCAAGAGGGATGAAGCCTAGGCCTTGGAGACATCTTTAGGTCCCCAAAGCTGAGGCTCTTGGGAGTATATGGCACCTAGAGAGATTTTACTGACATATCAAAGGATGGGAGTAAGTTACTTAAGCTCCTTTTGTTTTCAAGGAGAACCATTCTGCCTCCTTCCCCTTTATATGCAGAGAAAAAAGGTGTTTTGTTTTGTTTGTTTATTTTCTCTCAACCCTCACCTGTGGAGTGTGTGGCTACCCATGTAGGGAAAATGACCTGGCTCTCATCAAATTCTGCTCTAGGCATAAGGGCTTGGGGGAAGTAGTAGGGGCACACTTAGTTATATTTACTGTGAGAAATTTTAGTAAGAAATTGGTCTGTTATCCAGAGCACATGATAAAATTAATAAAGATGAATGTTAAAAACGTAACAGTCATGCATGATTTACTTAAGAGTGTTTACAGATTTTTTTTATCTTACGGGCCCTATTTTATGATTTAAAATGGTTTTTCCCCTGTTATTTCTAAATAAGTTTCATTGTGTTTTGAAGTAATAGTAAGTAGCAGTTGCTGGTTCTAGCATAGAACTTGGACCTTTTAGAAAAGATAACCTGACATATAACTTATAAACGGACACATAAAATTCACAAATGGGACCAGAAATAAAAATAAAAAAATATATCTCCTGACATACTCAGTGATGTTTCTGACTGGTGTGGGCAGGCCAGGTCCGAGGACCCAGGAGGTCCTGCAGAACCAGCAGGAGGGTCCTTGACTTCATGCAGCACAGAGATCGAACTCGAGCCAGTAGGAGGTCAAAGCAGCGTTTATTGAAGTATAGAGGGAGCAGATACAGAGTGTCTGGGAGACCTGGAAAGGAAAAAAGGCAAGAGTCTCTCGTCTTTGCCTGGGGTCTGCGGTTTGTATTGGCCATTGCAGTCTGGTGCTCCTGTCCTCTCAGGCATCCAGTCACTGGTCAGAACAAGGACAGGGTCCAAGTGTCCTTTGTAAGTCCTTCAGTCCCTGAAGGCAAGGATCTTGGTGTCGAGATATCTAGTGCCGGTCATCTGGAATAGGTACATGACAGTTCTGTCTGGTTCATTCTTTAGAAATCATCTTTTGAGCTGGAAGAATCCAAAAATATCATTGCGTCGTTGTCCTTTGTAAGGAGGATATACATTAAGGCACGTATGAAGTGGCAGTGCAGGTCCTAGAAAGAACCAGAGTAGGAAGAGAAGCAAAGGGGGTGAGGAACCCAAACACAGCTTTTTCTTTCATGGGGTCCCTTTGGTTTCCCTGTCTCCTGGCTATACTCAGCAGTGCTTCTCACTATATACTAGATGCACAATGTTCCCTGAGTAAGCTAAAGCATCTTATGTATTATCTTCTCATTGCTTCCAGAATTGTTTAGAAATATCGCCCTTTTCGCACTATGTATTTATGGAGTTTGTTGCCCCCTCATTTGCTGCTATTGTTTTACAATGCTATATTGCTTTATATACTTTACCCTTGGGAGTGCAAAAAAAGAAATGACTCTGGCCTGATGCCAGGTCGGTGAGTTGCTCTGTTTTCCCCCGGGATTCAGAGCCCTTAATTCTGGTGTCTTTCACTTCAGGCCTTGGAACAGGGATAATCTCCCCGACTCAAGAGTCTCACTTTAATCATATTTTCACATTCCTTTTTGCCAGGTAACACATTCACATGTTTAAGGGATTAGGATGTAGATTTTTTTAGGGTTGGAGGAGGCATTATTCTGTTTACCATAGAGGTATTGGGGATATTGGATTCTGTTCTCCAAGTTCTAGGCAAAATCAATAAGGCTTTTGCAAAGGTTTTGCTGTTGACTTAAAATTTACTAAAGATAGTACATTAACTTGACCTTTTGCCTCTACTTTGATGTAAAGAGAAAAAGAAGCCTGAAGTGCCCCCTGGCTCTGTCCGATCTCACACATGTTTCAGAGCCAATATAGTCACAAAGGTTATTTTCTGTTCCCAGGAACAAACAGTATTTTCACAGACAATTCTATCTAAATTCATACTCAGAAAAAGGAGAATATAAGGTATACACCTTGCATGACTGGACAGAACATACCTGAAATCTCAGTCTGAAACGTCTATAGTTGGCCATTTGACTGGTTTAAATTCCCTTCAAATATTGAGTGAGGACTTCCTTGCCTATGCATACCTCAAAATGCTCAAATGATTGATCCCTCCCAGGAAAAAGGCAGGGCCAGTCCTTGAAAGAGAGTCAGTTCTACCTCTTGAATTTGAGGAGGGTTTAAGATCCTTCCCTCATACCCCATGGCAGTTTCCTGCTATTAAAAATTGAAGATGAAGTCTCTACCTCTTGTGGTAGGGAAACCCTGCTGCTGGCAGCTCTCACATAACAGGTAGGCTTTATTACAAGTACTTTTCTAGGATGCAGCCCCTTTCTGTACTCAGTAACTCCAGGATTTCCATAATCACACAAACAAGTCTAGAAATGAGGGGACTTTATAGAAGATATAATTCAATATCATAATTTTATAAAAGAAGAAATTGAGACATAAGGAAATTAAATTAACTTGCCAAGGATCCTGAATAGTAACTACAGAGTTAGTGCTAGAATCCGTTTGTTAGACTCTCCTTATAATCTCATTTTTAAGATATGAGCTGTATTGATGGAAAATTTTTGTGAATTCTATATATTCAAAAGTGTTTCTACCTATTTGATTTTTTCTGGGTTGGGGCTAGTAAATGAGACATCTTTCTAATAGGTGCTTTGGTCTAACAGTGACAAAACCAGCAGGAAGTAGGAGTGGTGAGGGTCCCTACCTATTTATACCTTTAAGATATTTCTAACCACACCTTCTTCTGGAGGCCTGTTCTAGAATTTCTGATTTCACATGTCAACATTGATTAAGCTTTGTGAGCCTCAAAAAAATCTCTGTTTTAACCCACTGAGCCATCCAAGTGCCCCCCAAAATCTCTTTTTTAAAAACAGGGATGATATTTCTCAAGGGTTCGTAAGAATTGAGAAAAGGGAATACATTTGAAACCAAAGAGGAGTTTAGTAAATTGGAATTCTCTAAGCCTTCTATAAAAGGTGGTAAAGACTTGAACACAGAACTAGATAAGCATGATTTTACAGTAGTCTTAAATCTTTTTTTTTTTTTTTTAAAGATTTTTATTTATTTATTTGGCAGACAGAGATCACAAGTAGGCAGAGAGGCAGGCAGAGAAAGAGAGGAGGAAGCAGTCTCCCTGCTGAGCAGAGAGCCTAATGAAGGGCTTGATCCCAGGACCCTGAGACCATGACCTGTGCCAAAGGCAGAGGCTTAACCCACTGAGCCACCAGGGGTCCCTACAGTTGTCTTAAATAGCATATTGTGAATCTGCATAACACACAGAGGGAAAAACACAAAAGAAAACAAAAATTGAATAAAAGTGATACATGATTGAAAAAGGATGGTTAAAAAGAAAAAAAAGTTTGAATGGGGTCACCTGGGTGGCTCAATTGGTTAAACATCTGCTTCCAGCTTGGGTCATGATCCTGGGGTTCTGGGATCAAGCCCTGCTTCCTTGGGCTCCTTACTTGGCAGGGAGCCTACTTTTCCCTCTGCCCCTCCCCCTGCTCTTGCTCTGTCTGTCTTTCTCTCTCTCAAATAAATGAAATCTTAAAAAAAATGATTGAGTGAAAATTAGACTGTTTAGGACCCATTTTTGTGTCCTTACATGGACCTGAAGCCCCTTAGGTGGTTTCTCATATTTTAAAATAATTTCCGTTCTCAGTACATCAGTAATCTCATCTAGCAGGAGCCCTAGCAAGGACCCAAGATCCCCAAGTAGTTGAGGTGTAAAAACAAGATATAAAAGAAAAATGGAGTTACATGCAGCCCAAATCCCATGCTGTAGCACACCTAGGAAATATTATTCCCTTAGCTGTGGAGATTAGAAAGCAAACAAAGGCAGGCTTCTAAACCAAGTGGGTATAAATTTATTATGATGCAAGAACTCTACATGAAATCAGAGATAAAGCCAGTGGAAGAAGGAGCCACTCATTTTTCTCTATTCTAATTATCTTCGTTTCAGTGGATTAGAAAGTGGTAAATGTAGAAGTCAAGTTGGAGATGGTCCTGAGCTCCATCGCCTGCCAAGTTAAGTCTGATAAATGGCAAGTGTGTATAATTAATACTGTCATTTTTCCCCAGACCAAAGGGCGACTGCCGTAACTATAGATTGTAATTGTCATCGTTGTCACATAAAATGTGCTATTATTAAGTTCAGGCTGAATTTTATTGCTGGGAATGCTCATAAATTGAGCGGTCAGTCATTTAAATTACCAAGTAGAGAGCTTTGTGGCTTGCTCTGAAACTACTTTCTAAGACAATGTATTTGACTTTGGACCTCCAAAAACTAATTGCATTTTTTGAACAGACGTGAGACAGGCTGTAACCTATAAGTGAGGATATTCTGACAGACATGCCATGTATGCTTACGAGTGTTCATAAGAATCCTACGTTTTTATTTCCAGTATTTGTAGTTGTAGGGAAAGAGGGATGAGCAAGTGATGTGAAATGACATATGAGCGGGAGAGATCATTTTGAAAACATACTTAGTGCTTTCTAGCAGGATGCCTACTTTCCAGAAAGTGATGTTGATTAAAAAAAGAGAGTGCAGGGTGAAAATTATGATGGATTTGTTGTTAGCATCTTAGTAGATGATTGTGGGAAGGAAATTCAAGTGGTGTAGCGAGAGAAGTGTTAAAAAATTACTATGATTAATAGGATGTTTGAGGATTCCGTTTATTATTAGTTCAGTGTGTGTGTGTGTGTGTGTGCGCATTTAAGAACATCATAATTAAAACAACATGTATTAAGGGGCGCCTGGGTGGCTCAGTGGGTTAAGCCGCTGCCTTCAGCTCAGGTCATGATCTCAGGGTCCTGGGATCGAGTCCCACATCCGGCTCTCTGCTCAGCAGGGGGCCTGCTTCCCTTCCTCTCTCTCTGTGATCTCTTCCCTTCCTCTCTCCTACTGTGATCTCTCTCTGTCAAATAAATAAATAAAATCTTTAAAAAAAAAAAAAAAAACATATATTAAACATATGTTTGCCTCAAATACCATGGCAGGCACTCTGATACGAAAAGCATTGATGAGATGCATGATCTTCTCTTTGTGTGTTAAATTCTATTTACATTTCTGCATTTTTCACATGAATATAATGCAGTTTTAAACTAAAAAGAAAACCCAACAACACGGAAATAAAATGAAAAACACCCATACCCCCATCATATTAGTTCCACTACTATTGCTAAGTTTATGCATTTCTTCTACGTAAGAATGAACTGTTGAAGTTGCTTAAGTTACTCTCATGTTCCGTGTTTTTTGTTCTGTGCATCTTTTCTCTAACTTTCCATGATCACATGGTGTTCTGTAGATTTGCTTGTAGCTGTCTGGTTCACTCTTGGAATTTAATTCTTCCATATCATCTCCCAGATGATTTCATCTATGTTAGCTGACTTTCTACCATACTGTGCTTCACAGAATTATCACATTCATACTGATTAATGCTATAGTGACTAATTTTGCTTATTCAGTTGCTCATTTATTTTCTATTTTCTACTAAAATACAAGTTTCATGACCGCAGAGACTTGACTGTCTTCCTTAATACTCTCTCCCAAGCCCTTAAAATAGGGCCTGACATGTCAGTAAATACATCTCAAATGAATAATGAAACACTTACTATATCAATCTTTCTTTGTTGGACATAATTCATGTCCACTTTGGTGTTACTATAGTTTATGCATTGAAGGGTGTTTTTGTGAATATAACTGTTTTCAAATTTTAGAAATAAAACATTAAAAATGCTAAGAAAATAATTCCAAATGTTAGAGAATAGGTCAAAGAGTCTGAAGGTATTCATGTTTTATGCATTCAGCTTTTTTTTTTTTTAGAAGGCTTGACCAAATGCCAACAGCCTTGTGTTCCTGTATACTTTTTCTCATAGTTTCACCTACGCTGTGTTATAATTTTATTTTTTCAAGATTAATTTATGTATTTTAGAAAGAGCAGATGATGCGACACCTCAGTGGATGAAGCCTCTGCCTTCTGCTCAGGTCAGAAGGATCCAGCCCTGCATTGGGCTCTCTGCTCATCGGAGGGTCATCCAGGGTCCTGGGATCCAGCCCTGCATCGGGCTCTCTGCTCATCGGAGAGCTTCTCCCTCTCTCTCTGCCTGTCTCTCTGCCTACTTGTGATCTCTCAGTCAAATAAATAAATAAATAAAAATCTTTAAAAAAAAAAAAAAAGAAAGAGCAGATTAGCAGGAGAGGGAGAGAATCTCCAGCAGATTCCACCCTGAGCATTGATCTCATGAAACTAAGAACACAACCTGAGCTGAAACCAAGAGTTAGACACTGAGCTGATTGAGCCACCCAGATGCCCCATGTGTGTTTCAATTTTAGAAAAATTCTGATAAAACAAATGGGCAAGAATGATACATCCTGCTTGTTTATTTTCCTTTTCTTTGGTTTTTGCACATTTGTACTTTAATTTTTTTTTTTTTAGTATTATTGGTAAGTAGTATTTTTTCTTTTGTAAATTTGTATTCATTGTTCATTATGGTTTATCATGTATCTTAATCAGTGTAGCTCTTGTGTACTTTAACCCTTTGAGCTAACAGGCTTTGTTGTATTCAGAGAAACCGTTTAGAAAGGGGGCATGCTATGAGCTTAACTCTTGCATCAAAATGAGGTATCATCCTTTAATACCCCTGCATGACCTCAGGAGGGAGATTACAATTCTGACTCTCAGTACTGAGCACCTACTTACATCCAACATTCCGGTCACTACTACATATCACTTAATTCTCACAAGTCTGCAGAGCTGGTAGTTTATTCCTACTTAAAGATGTGAGACTAAGCTCAGTGAGATCAAATAATTGCTCAAGATAACACAGTTCCTAGGTGTTGAACCTGTAGATGGCTAGTAGGGTAGAGTGACTCAAATGTCCCTGAGAAGGATACTAGAAATGGAACAGTCTGGAAACATGGATATCTGACCTTAATATGTATGTTTTTCAATGTACTTGAATTGTCCCATGTTTCATACACATCAACAAATACATTAACCTCTTCATTTAATGTGCAAGTGCTAAATTCATCATAATGTGGTTTAAATTGCTAACTAAAATAGCTATATTTTGCTTTTTATGTAAAATACTAAAAAATGGTTTCAAGATCTACAAAAATATTCTCTGATTCCATCGTTTGGACAAATCTAGACTGTGCACTATTTATTTCCACTCCAGTTTACATGGTATTTAATATGTGATGTGAAAATTGTTGTTGCTAGGACATACTGACAATTAAGATCTTCACTGTAGAACCTCCAGTGAGGGTTACTTAATTTCTCACATTTTGTTTGTGACTAAAATCATTTAGAGAATATCTGATACCCTGTGTTTATACTGGTGCGTGGGATTGTCTGAACATCTCTGACATCTCTGGCCTGGGTATTATCAGCATTATTATGGCAAACAGTTACTAACCAAAGACTCACATAGTGTAATCTTTATTTTTTAAGAGCTAATATCATACACTTGCAAAGAAGGGATGTTGGAAGGAACAAAGTGAGGAAAAAACTTCTTTTAAAAATGATTGATCTGATGCCACCAAACAAAAAAATGTTTCCAGTAAGACAGACTGCCTGAGAGTTGCTCTAGATATCTTTGTGTTGATAAAGAGACATATTAAATACTATTAGTATTTTATGTTTTATTGACTGTGGGAGAAGCAGAGGGGAGACTCTCAAAATAGCTGAACTGAAAATCTCTCCCTATGTCCTGTGTCCCTCCCTGTACTCCTGTGTATGTGTGGACAGGTGGTGGGTATCTGGGCAGAAACTTCCAGAGTTAAAGAAGATAATAACTTTCTCACATCCCATAGGTATCTCTCTTTTTATAATCCAAGTTAATAAATTTTTTATCATGATCCAAAAAAGTATGAGGAAAGAAAACCTGAAAGGCATCCATTGGCTAAAACTTACAGAGAAATCTTTTTTTGGAGCAGAGATTTTTGCTGTGTTTCTGAGATACAGGGCATTGGTACTTGTATTTTGATAAACTTTAAAAGTTCCCTTTAACCTCCTGCCTTTTTCTTTGGTACCTAGACTCCATACTTTCTTCTAATTTGTATATGTAGTTGATTTTATACCTGTGGATTGTATGACTTGACATAGGAATAGATTGTTTTTACACACATGACGCTCTATTCTTGAAATTAAGTGTGCTGGCATGCGATGCTGAGATGAGCCTTCTTAACCAGGCATTCATCTGTGCCTCAGATGATGGGGATTTTGGTACCAGTTAGACCATTATATCTCAGATAAAGAATTTACTCTCTCTGGGTCTCTGTTCTCTATCTGTGAAGAAAGTATGTTAAACTAGGTGTTCTTAAAGTTCTCACCGAATCCTCAGTTTCTGTGACACCATCACTTCTGTTTGAGGGGTGTATGTAGGAACTGGACTGAGCATTCCCTAGAGTCCATCTCCTGTTTGAATAATGCCTTTGACCTTTTTTTTTTTTTTTTTCAAGATTTTATTTATTTGACAGACAGAGATCACAAGTAGGCAGATAGGCAGAGAGGCAGGCAGAGAGAGGAGGAAGCAGGCTCTCTGCTGAGCAGAAAGCCTGTCATGGGGCTCAATCCCAGGATCCTGGGATCATGACCTGAGCCGAAGGCAGAGGCTTTAAAAATTAACCCACTGAGCCACCCAGTCGCCCCTGCCTTTGACCTTTTACAGAAGTTGTGCCTACCTTAGCTCAAGGCATCAGTACCACAATGCTGTAAGTAAAGCGGGAGATAGTATAGTCCCTAGGAAAAAGTTGCGGAAACTGAGATTTAGATCTGCGATGTGACCAGTCCAGGGCCCTTCAATGAATTCCCGCCGGAGCTGGATATCTGGAGGTACTCTAATAAAGGTTGGTTAAGTTATAATCTGTTGGTGTATCAGAATGCCTCCTAGCCTTTCACTGAATTTACTTCTGCCTGAGGCAAAACAAGTAAAAAATTAAAAAAAAAAAAATTCTTCGTAGTGTGGTTTGCATCCAGAAGTCACTAACTAGCACTTGCTAAGTCCACATAAAGAAAATAGCGATCAGTCAGGGATGATAAAGCAATAAGAACCAGACAGCGTCTTTGTCAACAGGATCTGCCTACATTCAGGTGATTGGTCTGTGATTGGGCCCACGGTTTCAGGCACAGGAGTCTGCGAGAAGTCCTCATGGCTCATGGCCAGCCCCTACAGTTCTTCTCTGTTAAGGCATATTGTTCCTTAGTTAACATGAATGAGTTGGAAGTACATAACTCACCGTGGGTAGCATTTCTAAGGAATCTTTTACTGAAAAGAAAATTAATATGAAGTAAATAAGGAAAATTCCTAAGAAGTTTTCTTCAGGTCTGTACAGCTGACCTAGAATATATTCTTAGAGGTAGGGCCAGGACAATGAAAGAGCTCTGGTGGCTTTTGGTGAATACCACCAGAATATAACATCTCTTGGTGAATAGGGCATTTACCAGGCAATGAGTTATTAATATAGAAAGTGTAGCTTTAGTCCGTAGTTTTTGAAAACATGTTGATAGACCACCTTGAAAATGTTATTTTGCTTTCTTGAAACAAAACCAAATCCTGAATATAAACTAAGGCATTTGTCAGACCTGGATCATGTCAGAAAAAAAAAAAATGCTTCAAATAGTGGTTTGGTTTATCTGCTGTGCTGTGTGGGCCTGCCCGACAGGAGTTTATTTATATTTATGGTTCTCTTTGCCATGGTGCCCATATCCTTTTATTTAATGTTTTTGTTTGGCTTGTAAAGCTCTATGCAGAATTAAAATATTAGTATTAATTAGTGATATAGATTTCTCTTTCCTAGAGAGGATCATATAATCTCTTGAGTAAAAGAGATAATGTTATAGTGATGAATACTTAGTATAAACTGGATGTTTTGGCTTAGGATCTCTACATATTGAGACAAGAAGAGGATAATCTCAATTATAAAAATACTGATATATCCAAAATAATTTTGAAATTTGAGGGAGTTGAAACATTCCATGTATAATAGTTTCTCAGTACGTATATAAATAAAATTTTACAAACCAACTCTTTTTTCCAGATTATTCTAAAAAAATCAGAAAAATATTTATATTATTATTATTATTTTTTTTTAAAGTTTTTTAAAAATCATTATTATTATTTTTAAAGTATTGAACAGAAAGCCAAGCCAGGGCACCTGAGTTCTAAAGCTGTCTATTTGTCCTTGGGCAAATTTCATTCCACCCTGTGCTATCAAAGCACTTTGTCTGTAATTAGGAAACCAAAAACCAATAAAGTAAAGCCTATGGTATATTTGAAGAACTCAGAAGAAAAATGAAATAGAAATTAGATACCTTTTACAGGCATGAAAATAAGAACTTTATTATGCCTGTAAGAAATTTAATGATCCAACTTTTTAATACTCCCTTTATTAACTTTGTAATAATGGTTAGAAATATGAGTTCAAGGGCAGCAGACACAAGTGTGGGGCATGATCAGGATGAGTAGAAGCCTAACTGGGACATCCTGAATCTTTATCTAAACATGCAGAGCAGATCCATATATTCTGTCTGCCTTGATTAGGGAGAAGGAAATCAATCAGGTCAGCTAGGCAGTTCTGTGAAGTCATGGATTAGTCATATAGTTCTTACTGGACTGAATGGATTGGCTGATAAATTTATTCAGTCAGCCAGCCTGATTTTTTGAGCATCAGTTCTCTGTCAAGCAATGTACTATGAACATGAAGATCAAAGAAACAGACTTTGCCTTTAAGGATTTTATAGATTATAGTTGGTTCAACTATACTCCAAGGTATTGAGTTAAATGCCATCTAAATTGAACCTGATGTAGACAGATGTTTGGTTAATTTAGCAGGGTGAGATGAGGAACAGTGAGAATGTGTCTACAAGATGAGACACTTTGGGTCAAAACAAAGGTAATTCAGGAGAAAGCTTCACAGAAGGTTTTGGGATTTAGAGAATTTTTGGCCCATTTATCATTGCCATTCTTTAGTCTCAACTCAGATGACAGTCAGTCAGGACGGAGAATAAACTGTCTTGCTAATCTTTTTACATTTGCTAGTCGAAACTAACTGGCTTCCTTTCTGCCTGTTATCACCCAGAGACTCTTCCTTTCCTTTGTCTTTGATTAGACCAGAGCAGAAAGTCAGGTGAGTACATAAGATTGGTCATAGGTTAAGTAATATGACTGGGGAAAGGGAATAAGGAACCATTACTTCCTATGTTAACACAAGGTGCTTAATGAAGATATCACATAATATGCCAGAATGTCAATAATAACACTAAATCTGATCATGGCTAATTATAGTCAAAGATAAGTGAATGAAGCCCCCACAGGAGATAGAACAGTGATTTGAAGTTAGGCCTTGAGTTTAGCCTTCTGTACTTTAAACCATAGTATGGAAAGGAGATTTTTATGGTTTGTTTGTTTCTTTCTTTCTTTTTTTTTTTTTTTTTTTAATATTTCTTCTTGGTAGGCCCCAGTTCGTGCTGGATAGGAATGTGAAGAAGACATTTGTATATTTATGATAATTCTGCACTGTGAGGCATTAGTATTCACTATGGTTATCATTTAAAAACCATTCATCTTAAATGTGTGTGTCTAATGAGAGAGCAGAGACCATGTTGAAATACTCTGTGCTAAGAAATCCAGCTCTTCGAGAGGTATCAGATCACCCTGGCTTTTGGTCTTTGGATGGTGGCACTAGGGATTTGCAGAGACAGTAATTGAATCAAAAAACCAACTACTGAGTTGTGATAGCACAGGTGAGATGAACAGCACAGTGCTCTGGGAGGGTGAGGGATTTCTTCATATTGTTCGAAGGGGAGTAAAGGTTTTCTCTTGCCTCTAAAAGAAGAGGAGATGCTGAGATTCAATTTGAAAATTCTGCCTAGGTCCAAAGTTTCTTTTCAAATGCATGCCATATCTGATCTGTTAAGACTTTACTGCATTATTTTCTTCTATAAAATTAATTAGAATCTTTTATATACTCTTACATTCAAGCCTCTCAATCACACCTATATTCAGTATTATATTAGCTTAGCTACCTCGATACTAGAATGATCTAAGTATTAACGTAAATGAATCAGTGATAGCCAAATGGTGGTCTAGCAATCGTGCGTTCTGCTACTCTTATGTCACCCTTTCTGTCCAGATTCCAGTGTGGGTGACATCATGGAATCAAAGTAATCATGGACTTTTTATTTAGTTACGCTGGTTTCATTATGTTTATTCACTGGTTTCACGGTTGCCAGCAGATTCTGCTTATATCGTCTTGCCTGCAATTTAATGGATAGATCTTCGAAAGGCAATGGGCAAGTTGTGCATTCAGCGAGCCCCAGGAAGCATAGCTTGAGTCTCAGTGAGGTAGGCAGGCTTAGTCTCTCAGAGCCCTTTTTTTAAAAGGACATTCTGGATTCATTGAAGGAAAGAGCTAGTAAGTGACAAATTGATACAAGTCATTGTGATACCTGATGATCTTGCCATTGTATCTCAACTTGAGTATCTAAGGGAAAGAGGCTGATGGAGGTAGGAAGAGAAGAGGATGATTTTGAGAAGAGGTGGTTAACGAATTAAGGGTTCAGCCAGAGTGTAAGTGGCTTCAGAGGATACAGAACCAAAGGATGATAAGGGATTCCATTTTGCTTAATTTCTTCTTACAGAAGCATTAAGATATTGAAGCAGAAACCTCAAAAATTATAGTAGTAACGATTAAATACTTGCTAAGTAGCTTTTGCATTCAAAGTTCACTTAGGCATCTGTGTTGTGTCAGAAGCTTTGAAACGTGATAGTTAAAGGTGAGGGTCCATAAACTATAGTCTCTTGGCCAAATCTGGCCATTGCTTGTTTTTCTACTAGCTGGGGGCTAAGAAAGGTGGGTTTTTTGCCTTTTTTTTTTTTTTTTTTTTTTTTTTTTTAAGTATATGTGCTGCCAAAGTGAGCACAGTTTTTTGCTATTTTTTTAATGGTTAAAAAAAATCAGAGGAATATTCAGTGACTTGTGCAAGTTACATAAAATTCAACTTTCACTGTCCATAAATGAAGTTTTATCTGAATACATCCACAGCCATTTTTTAAAACATTTTCTTAATGGCTGCTTTTTCTTTTCTTTTCTTTTCTTTTCTCTTCTCTTCTTTTCTTTTCTTTTCTTAGGACTTACTCATTTCAGAGAGAGACAGAGAGAGTGGGGGGAGGGAAGGAGAGGGGAAGCAGAATCCCTGCTGAGCATGGAGCTCCAAAGCACAGGGCACCATCTCCCTGCATGGAGATCATGACCTGAGCCAAAACCAAGCATCAGACACCAAACACTGAGCCACCCAGGCAACTATTTACTGACTGCTTTTCTGCTACTGGGGTGGAGTTGAGTAGTTGAAACAGTGCATGATCTGCAGAGCCTAACATATTTACTCTCTGGCCCTTGATACAAAAATTTCTGAGCCCTGCTCCAAGATAAATCCCAATTCTTCTGTTGCTTAATGTGGGATTCAGTGATCTCCCAAGCTAAGATTTATTGAGGACTCTTGTGTTTTAGAGCCTTTTTCACAAAACTTTTCTGTTCTCATTTGGCCCTCACAGCACTTCCATGAGCTAGCTGTCATTTTTAAATGCATACTTTAAAAGAAGAGACTTACAGAGAAATACTAAAAGCTAGCCTCTAAACCACAAAGCTATTAAGTAATCAAATTGAGACTTGAACCCTGGCAATCCGACTTCAAAAACTGTGCTATACACTTTGTAATTTTCAGTTTCTCAGCTGTAAAATAAGGGTAGTAATACCCTTTTAAATAGAGTTATTATTAGGATTGAATTTGTTAGAATATATAAAGTTCTTATCATAAAGGTACCTAATACATTAGTGTGAGCCTCAATTCTTTCTACGCTGGACCCAGAGATTTTGGAAGGGAGGCTAAAAATAAACTTTATGGAAAGTAGCCCCAGGTTATTTGAATGCATGTGGTCAGGGTGGCACTTTGAGAAATTCTGGGTCATTGAGGTTGTGGAGAGAGAAAAGAGAGAAGATTCTGTCCCTTTATGAAGATCTAACTTGTATGCATCAAGACATAACCTTGGATTTGACGTTTGTTATAATGGTTATGAACAAGTCCCATAGATATTCAGAGGAGGGAAAGCTTATTGTAGGAATCAGTTAAAATTATGAAATAAGAAATAGGAAAGGCCACAAAAAGATCATAAAAAAAGAGCAGAGAGAACTGGTTAAAGTGTAAGCCGCCCCAAATGAATGAATAAACCAGTGTGGTAACAACTTGAGGAAGAGGCATTGGCAAGACACTTTGGAAAATGCAGGCTGTGTGGGTGTAGGTTAGGAGGAGACATGGAGACGCTGCCCAGAAAGGAGCCATGATTCCTGCTCTCAAGCAGTTTATAGTGGGTGTGGAGAAGCAATGAGGGGAGCAGTGGTTCGACTATACTCTTGAAAATTCAGTAGCAAAAATATAATGAACTTAGGTAATCACTAAGGAAGAGGCACCAACCCACTCTGCTTGAGAGAAAAAGGTTGGTTTCAATGAAGAGTCAAAATTTTTGGTGGGAAGACAAAAGTCTCATAAAGACCCTGAGAGGCAAAATAATAAGACTAACTAAGCAATCTTAATGGAGAAGTTCATGAGAATGTCAAAGAACAGTATCACTTTTCTACCAAAATGTGATATAGGGGCGCCTGGGTGGCTCAGTGGGTTAAAGCCTCTGCCTTAGCTCAGGTCATGGTCTCAGGGTCCTGGGGTCGAGCCCCGCATCGGGCTCTCTGCTCAGCAGGGAGCCTACTTCCCCCTCTCTCTCTGCCTACCTTTCTGCCTACTTGTGATCTGTCAAATAAACAAATAAAATATTTTTAAAAAATGTGATCTAAAGGCAGAGGCTTTAGGCCCAAGCACCTATGAAGAAACAGTTTTGATTTTAATGTGTATGTTAGTTAGGAGGGATCTTTTCAAACTCTGTCTCTCTGAGATCATCAAGGCTGGGTAGTTCATACCTGCCTTAGTCACTGGTTTTAGGGGATTTGGTAGTATAGGGTGGCAAGAGCCATAAAAGGTATACTGTCCATGCATATTGTTCAAAACCTTACTGTGGTGGTTCTCAAGGAGGATGCGTTCAAAATCAAATGTGAATTTCTTAAAGTTAAACTGACTTTCAGTGCAACTTTTGTAGTATAAATATCCTTTATCTTTGGCCTAATTTCTGAAGATTGGCCTTCTCCAAGTATCTCCCTCCTTCCTCCCTGCCCCTTCCTCTTTCCTTCTGTTTTATAAAAATTTCAAATACAGAATACAGCACCACTACCTCGTTCAGTGAACTCTCAACATTTTGCCACATTTGCAATCTTAGAGTCTGGACTTTAAATAACATTTTAAAGGTACGGTAGAGCTCAAAGCCTCCTTCATATGCCTCTCTAATTCTGTCCCCTTTGCTCTTCATCAGAATTAATCACTATTCTGTTGTATAACTTTGTTACTTTTCATTCCCCAAAAGTTTCTGTATGTTAAGTAGCTATAAAAATAGTACTAACCATGTATTTTAAAATTTCTAGTATTAGTACACATATAATTTCAAATACATTTTTAGTTAAAACTGTGTTTTAGAGGTTATTCGTATTGAATTATACAAGACTAGTTTGTTAATTTTAGCTGCTCTGGAATATTCCAGTGTGGCTATGTCACAAATTACTAATCCATTTTCCTGACGAAGGACCTTGACTTTGTTTTCAGTTGTTAGCTATGACAGATCATATTGCAATGGGTATTCTTAAAAGTGTCTCCTTGTGCACCTGTTTTCAGGGATATTGGTGTCAGCAACGGGTGGCAATTTCAGTGCCTCTCATCCTTGTCTGAGCCTCACCCTTAGAAATTCTTATTCATTCCTTCTGGGGCAGGGATTAGGTACTAGTACTAAAGCTAAAACAAACAAAAAGCTCCTAAGGCAATTATAGTGTAGAGTAATAACTGAAAATCCATTTCTAAGCCAAGAGTGGTTGCTGGGTCATAGAATATGCATCTTTTCAAATTTGTTGTATTTATTGACAATTGGCTTTCCCTTTAACAATGTATATGCATTCCACTTAAGCTACATCCTCACCAAAGCTTGAATTTGTTTCTATTTTCGTCAAGGTGTGAATGTAATTTGCTGAAATGGTATACCATGTGGTTTTTAATTTTGTGTTTCCTAGATTACTAGTGGGATGAGTTTTACTATACACTTAAGTTTCTACTACTGCAAACTTTCCATTTATTTGTTTTGCTCATTTTTCAATTAGATTTTTAATCTTATTACTTCTTTAAGTGAGTTTTTAATATCATTTAAATATTGTTTTTATCCATTATACATGTTACTGATATTTTCCTCAAGTATATGACTTTTTTCACTTTGTTTATGGCCAATTTTCTCATACGAAAATATTTTATTTTGATGTAGTTAACTTTATTTATGATTTTCATTATGGCTTGTGTTATCTTTGACTTAGAAATTCCTCCCTTATACTGAGATGATAAAATATATTCTCTTTTATTTCTTCTAAAAGCTTAAAATTTTAGCTCTTTAGGTTTGGATTGTTAATCCACATGAATTTATATTTGTATATGTTATAAGAACATGATAGTAGCTAGAGTTTAAATGCAGAACAGACAGTAGCAAAGTAGGCTGCCATCAGTGTACTTGTGGTATACAGACTACTGGAGGAGAAGCAGATTGCAAAGCAAGTGGTGCTGTATGGGGTCGGTTAGCAAGGTTTAGGATACGTCTTAATTTGCTTGGGCTGCCATAACCAAATACAACAGACTGGGTGGCTTGATCATCAAAAATTTATTTTCCCATACGTCTGCAGGCTGAAAGTCCCAAGATCCAGGTGTCAGCTGGTTTGGATTCTTCTGAGGCCTCTCTCTTGGCCTCTCTTCATCCTGTGTCCTCACGTGGTCCCACCTCTGTAAGTACACCCTTAGTGTCTCTGTGCATCCATATTTCTTCTTCTTATAAGAATACTGGTCAGATTGGATTAGGGCCTACCCAAGAGCCCCATTTTAACTTTATTAGCTCTTTAAAGGCCATAGCCCCCAAATCCAAGAGCTTTCTGAGGTACTAGGGATTGGGCTTCAACAGAGAAACTGGGGCAGCGGGGAGGAAGACACATTTCAGCCCTTAACAGGATAGACTGAGTTTGCTTTATCTGTGTGATTATCTCTTGGGAAGCAGTCATGGTAGCTCTAGGCACTCAGAGAGTGGAAGCAGAAGCTACCAGGTTTCTGAAGGATGACTTCTGGAACTGACACAGTTCCATTTCTGCTTCATTCCACTGGTGAGTGTAAGTCACTGGGCCAGCACAAATTCTACCAGAAAGGGAAGAGAGTCCACCTCGAAGAACAGTGAGAATTCTCTGGCCTGAGTGTAGACCGTTATATCTAGAGACTGGCCACAGTGTCTAGATATAACTCTAGACCACAGAGTGTGGTCACAGAGGGAAGAAGAGAACAGTGAAAGAACTCAATCTCAGGTTCCAAGGAAGGACAGGGATCTGAGAAGCAAGCAACTCGAAGTTGTAAACATGGCAGAATGATCAAGCAGGGTATGGAACATAGGCAAGCCTCTGGATTTAGCAGTCAGGAAGGATTTGGGAAACTGAGATTTTTGGGACACAGAAGGTCAGGAATTTGCATTTAAGGGCTTAAATGTAATAGAAACAGAAAGAGTAAAACAATGGACAAAGAGCTTTAACTGCATACCATTAAGTAAATTAAAGGGAAGAAGAGAGGAAATAGAAGATAAAAGGATACAGGTTACTTTGGATAGTGTGGACATGAAAACAGAAGACCAGGAAATCAGAGATAGCTCCATCTCAGGGGGCACAAAAAAACCTGCTGCGAGACCCAAGATCTACCTTTCCTTCAGTTGATATCTGATTAGACCTTTTTCCTATGATGGTGTGACTATCCTATGAGACACAGGCTGGCCCTATTTTGGAAGATATTGAGGGGCAATTTCTCCACTGATGATTTCTTTGAGTAAACAGCAGATAACTTGGAGAGCTTATGTTCTAGTGGTATCTTTTGGTTGGATTGATTGCTTTCCGATGGGGAACTCACCTCCCCAAGTGTGCCAGGAGAGTCTGTGGTAGGGATCAGTAACTCAGTGTTCATGGGTCAAATAGGAACAGCTGCCTATTACTATAAATAAAGTTTTATTGGAACGTAGCCACATTTGTTGCTTTATGTATTGTCTGTGGCTTTCCTGCTGTATTGGAAGAGTTGACTCATTGAGACAGAGACTGTATGACCCATAGCACCTGAAACTTATTATCTGGCCCTTTTCAGAAAAAGTTTCCCGAGCCCTGATCTATAATACTGAGAACTTTTGCCAAAGCTTTGTCATAAAGCAGGCAGCTAATGCAGTCCGAGGTGATGGATTAGGAAAAAACTCGGCAATTGCCAAACCACTGATGAAGGCTGTGAGGATGATGTAGGGGAAGGGATGTTACTCGGAAAAGTCAGTGTAAGTGACAGTCCCCAACTCGGTTGCCACATTCATCAAACAAAATACAGGTACCCAGTAATAGTTGAATATTAGCTTTAAAAAATGAATTTTAAGTATAAGGATGTTTCAGGCAATATACGAGACATATTTATACTAACAAAGGCTGGCTGTTTTATCTGATACGAAATGTCAACTGGGTATCCTGTATATTTTCTGGACACCCTAGTATCACTCGTCTCAAGGTTAAAAGAGTAGTGCTGAAGAGTGAGTTCTGAACACAGATTGCCTAAGTTGAAATACTGGCTACATTTCTCCCTGGCTGAGTGACTCATGGTAGCACACTTAGACCTTTGTGCCTCAGTTTCCTCCTCTGTAATGTGAAAGTAATAATAGTTTTCACCACAAAGGATTAAGTGAGCTCAAAGATTCCAAGCATTCAGAATAGTGTGTGTCTTCTGTGTGTGTTTACTCATATTAATCATGCGGTGAAATAAATCCGAATGAGAGAAGAACTTTGAATCTCCCTGGATACAAATGCTGTGAAGTGAGGGCGTGCTCGGGGAAGCAGGTATGGAAGCAGGAAGAGGTGGACTTGGTGGCATCTTTTGAGAAGAGATCAGCATGGACTGCAGCATCTCCTTGAAAGGTGCGCTTCCAAAAGCCGTGCAGCTGGTCTGAAACGCAGAGTCCCTTGTTCTTAAAGTGTCCTGGGATCCTAGATTTCCATTCCCACTTCACATCACTAAGCAGAAGTCATACAGTTGTTGCATAACAAGACATTGGGTAGAAGACTTTTTCTTAGTCAACAAAATCTTAGGCAGCATTACTTTCTCTTATTGGAATGGTCCCAACTATTTACCACAAGAGACTATTTAAATTCCTTGAAGCAGATTGTGTTCTAAAAAAGCAAAAAGACTCATGGTTTATCTTGATTCAAATCATATTGACTAATGAGTTTTTATGATTTCAAAAATTAGCTTATATTTTATACTTACCACTGATTTGCCATAATGCCTTTAAATCTGGGGTATTATGGGATAACTTGGAAAGTGACAGTGATGTGGAAACTGAAGGCTACAGGTACACCTGCCCCAAAGAGTGAAACTCAGAGATTTTTATATTGGTCTCGTCCCAAAGAGTGGCGAGATTTTTATATTGGTTAGCTGTGATAGATGAAAGCAGGTTTTAAAACTTTGGGCTTACCTTGTCAGGGTGCACAACCGTTCTAAATGAAAAGGTGTTTTTATTTATTTGTTTATTTATTTATTTATTGAAAAGTTTTTAAGTACAGCTCTCTTTCTGTGACTACAACGTACATTCTCTAGTAAGGCAAGGGTTGTATTTAAAACCATTATTAAAAGTTACTTGTTTCCTTATTTACTAGTTCTCTCCCTTTAACCCCCATTCATCTTTCCAATAATATGTTATTCCCATAAATAGAGCTCATCGTACAATGTCATCTGTACCCATGCTATTTCAGTGTTCATCTGAAATAGTGCTATCTTGTGACCAGGTGCTGGGAATGGAGTCACCAACTTTTGCTTGGTATGGATTTCTTGTACTTAGGATAATATAAGGCTTTTATTTGTGCTCTGAGAATAACAAATGAATTTATGGAAATACTGGGTGGTTGAGCAGTAGGTACCCTGAATGAATGGTCCAACAACAACGCAGCACACTCTAAATTACAAAGCATTTTAGAAATGATGATGAGGGAAAATATTTCACAGCTATTTTCAGGATTTGTTAAGGATTTTAAGTGATTCGGAGTTTAGATTTATGTGTAACTGAGTCAATACTGATAAATCATCAGTCTGTCCGCCATCCATCCATCCATCCATCCATCCATATTAGGTAGAGAAATGCTAGGGGAGGAATAAAGTAAATGAATAAATATGAAAAATATTGTAGGGAATGCAGAATTGTGCAAAGATGTAATATGTCTCTAAGCCAACACAATTCGGTTTGATACATGATCCTTTTATTTTACAGTTTTAAAATGCATCTCACAGCCAAAACCATTCTTTACTTCTCTCCTTGGGGAAATATGCAAAGACATGCAGTTCCACAGAGGTCTGCCCCACTGGAAGGTTTTTATTTCAATGCTATCAACTTCTATTCTCTCCAATCATTTTTCTTTTATTCTCAGTATCCATTGTTTCCAGTAATCCACTTGAACGATCTGAGCACTGCTGAGAGCAGCTGGGAGAAATCTCTCTGCCTGCCTACTTTGTTGAGAATGGCTTTTTGGAGGTTCTTTTTGAGTCTGTAGACAATTAATAAATAAATAGACTGAAATTAAATTATCATTATCTCACACAATCACACTGATAAGAAAATACAGTTTTATCTTTTTGCTGTACAGAGAGGGCTTTAAATTGTATCTGCCATCCTTGATCCCCAGGACTGTGTGAGATAATGGTGTTTACTCCTTTTCAATGTTGGGGAGCCAAGGAGCCATTGGGCCAAGCACTCATCTCTCCACATACCCAGCCCATCTTCTTCTCAGCCAGTTATCCTGTGGTGACCTTATTTTCAATCTCTTTGTCACTGGTTTTCCTGCATAAAATAACACGGTAAATATAACATGTGTGTGTAAGTTCATAGGGAGAAAACCTCTGCCAAGCTGTACGGGTCATTGGGTTTACTAAGCAGTCACACCGAAATCTGTTAATGACATCTCTCTAATTGCTCCTGTCACCATCAGGATAATTAGTATTATAATCCTCATCATTATCACCGATGGTCATATTTTATTACTTCTAAAGGTCTAACTATGTGGTATCATGGCTATAGATTAACCTAATCCACTTACCCTAAATAAATAGAAAATAAAAAATATAAATTAATACAGGTGACCCAATCAGTATGATTGCTCATAAATAGAAAACCTGATGCCCTGTTATTCTCTTGCTCTTGGAATACTGTTCATTTGCTTGCAGCTGAACAATGTCTAAATAATTGTGAAACTCAGTGGTAGCATCTTTTTTCTTTTGTTAACATCAACTTTTTGTGTAAATGGTTTTAGAATAAACTATGGGCCTCTGGATTCTTGAAGTTGGGAGGGATTCTCTGTTTATGCCGTCTATCACTTAATAGTTTGTGAGGGTGGCCTTGTTTCATAGAAGTTGTCAGTGTACCTGCTAGTATAGGTTTGTTTTTTTTTAAGATTTTATTTATTTATTTGACAGAGAGAGATCACAAGTAGGCAGAGAGAGAGGGAGAAGCAGACTCCCTGCTGATCAGAGAGCCTGATGTGGGGCTTGATCCCAGGACCCTGAGACCATGACCTGAGCTGAAGGCAGAGGCTTAACTCACTGAACCACCCAGGTGCCCCTAGTCTAGAATTATTTTATCTGTTCACCTATTAAGAGATCACTTGCTTGGGCTTAAATCTTTCATTTCACTCAGGTCTTCCTTTTCAACATATAAGAAGTCAATTTTTGACATGTAAGTTTTTAAAACTGATTTCCAAAGAGTTTGATTTTCCATCAGTGCAAATGGAGTAAAAGGACATGATCAGGTCAGTGTGATTTAACGGAATCAAACTGTTTTAAAAAAAGATTTTATTTATTTGTTAGAGAGAGTGAGCAAGAGAGAGCATGAGCTGGGGAAGGGGCAGAAGGAGAGGGAGAAGCAGACTCCTCACTGAGCAGGGAACCTGACTCAACTTGGGGCTTGACCCAAGGATGCTGGGATCATGACCTGAGCAGAAGGCAGAGGCTCACCAACTAAGCCACCCAGGCGCCCCAGAAATCAAACATTTAGTAAATATTACAATAGATATATTAAATTAACATTTCCTCTGTGGTAGGTATTAAGTTATTTATATGTACTGAGTCATTTAATCTTTTAACAACTCTGTTTCATTATTTTCCCTATTTTACAGAAGAGGTTGTGTGGACATGGAGCCTAAGGCACAAAGATAAAAAGTAGTAAAGCCAAAAGTTGAACCCCGCTTGTCTTGTTACCAAGTTTGTGCTCATACACATTAAACACCCATTTCTACCCTTCCCTCCTTAAAAATCTGCTCAAATGCAACGTGATATTGCCTCATTGTGGGAAGAAATTTACATTTGTATCTAATAACTTTAGCATTGAAAATTATGGGATTTGCACGAGGGAGATGACATAAAGGGTAATATTAACAGAAGAGAATCTGCTACCTCCCCTTTACTTTATAGAGTCTGTCTTAAAGAGAATTGGAGAAGAAAGCAAGTAAGCCAGGGCTTTCTTTGTGGAAGAAAAAATGATAAATATAGAACAAGTGTTGGGAAGTGGACAGGAAACTCCAGATGCTGCTGAGGTATGGGAGAGGGGAAAAAGTTTTCTACTTTAAAAAAAATGTATTAATGTGATCTTATTTTTAGTATTTTCTTGAGCATAATCCCAAGAAAAGATTTAACTAATTTAACCGACTTTTAATTATTTTTAGGAAAGAGACCAAGGTTTCTTGGGATGTAATTGACCCTAAAGTTATGAAAACAGGGTCTAACTAATGTGTTTACACATCTTTTGCAATATTATTATGACTGCTATTAATAACCAAAGCAACTTTGTTTTTATCTAAAATTTAGCTCAAATTTAGAGTGCCTTACTTTTGTCTTCAAAGAAACTCCTCTTTTTCTGTCACTCCATTTCACCAAAGCCCTTGTTCAGACTGTGGTATATCCAATAACTGCCTTAGTCAGTTGCATCCATAATTACTGATATCAGAGTAAAAAACCTGGTATAATAATAGCTGTCTTTTTCACTTTTTAGAATGTTTTTTGTGTTTTTGTTTTGTTTTGTAACTAGAATGTCCCATGCTGCAGGATAACTTTTTTCAACACTAATTCATTTGTGCAACAAGTTCTCTCTCTCTCTCTTTTTTTTTTTTAAGATTTTATTTATTTATTTGACAGAGAGAGATGACAAGTAGGCAGAGAGGCAGGCAGAGAGAGAGAGAGAGAGAGAGAGAGGAGGAAACAGGCTCCCTGCTGAGCAGAGAGCCTGATGCGGGGCTCAATCCCAGGACCCTGAGATCATGACCTGAGCTGAAGGCAGCGGCTTAACCCACTGAGCCACCTAGGCACCCCAACTATCTGCAATGTTCTCTTAGAAACACCGTCTATAGGTGTCTGTTTTAGAGAGTGTATAACATGGAGCTCAGAGGGGTGACCCTAGTGTGTCACAGAAATAACACTATACTGATTTTTTTCATAAAACCAGCACTTTAAATAACCTCTTTTACACAGTTGTCCTTGGGGAGTGTATGACATGCCAGGCTAACTTGAAAAAATATTAACAATTATTTCAACAACTCTGCAAGGTTGATGTGATTATTACCATCGTATTGAACAAATTGAGACACAAGGAGGTCAAATATCTCACACAAAGCAAATCCTACTTCCACTCCTGGAAATACGCACCTTTCCCTCTCCCACTAAAAATAACTAGAAACCCTAGACATTATGTATTGAACAATGTAAGAAGACTCTGTAAGGTACAGAGAAGAAGGCAGAATGCGCAGCTTTGAAATTCAAAGACTGCCATGTTGGTGAGTGTCCTGGGTTTTTTGTTGGCTGCTACGTCTCAGATAGGAGGGAAGATGTAGGTAACTGGTAAATGCCAACAACCACAGACATAAATGGCCCAAATAAAAACCCGTGTTTTCAAGTCAGAGGACCAAGAAAGGGGCAGCCTGTAAATCCAAAAATTTTTGGCAGTAGCCACTCTGCTACAATCAGACCCCACAGGGAAAACTAAATGAAGCAAACAGAAAACATGGCCATCCATAAAGCAAAGGCCAAGTTGAGAAGCCTAGACTTCAACCCTTGCCCAGCTGTAATGGGGTTCTTCCACCTCCCCACCAAAGTTGTTTCACTATGCTGAGTAGGGAAACAGACTTTAATCTCCATATGGCAAGAATGAGACAGCCTTCCCTCTTCCCATTGGGATGGTGTGACAGAAGGCCCAATGGACAGCCAGGACTTGTACCACCACATCAGTAACAAGGCCATTACCTACCTCTGGGCTGTTAGTGAAGGCCATGGGGGAGCAGTGATGAGACATTTCTACCTGTTACAGCTAAGGAGGTTGGTGGACACCTTGTGTGGAGCTGGAATTCTCACGTCCACCCAGTAGTAGTGAGGAATCCTCCCCCAGAGTGTCAACAGAGGCCAAATGGGAAATCCAGGCTTCTACTCTACTGGTCAGTAATGAAGTGGTACCCCATGTATCCTACCATGATTTCAATAAAGTTGCTTCTTCAAAATTTTTTTGACTTTGAAATTTAGGAGTTTCAGTATATTGTGTACCATACACCTTAAGCAGTGCTCTCTAAATCAGAGTAGGGTCACCCTGGACTGTATATAAAATGATTTATTGGGATGTCAAATTAAAATTTAAGAACTTCTATTAATATTTGGCTATCACATCCTTTCAAATGTCTGTTTATATTGAAATAACATTGTTTATAATGGTACATGTATGTCATTAGTATATAAAAACATATTCTGGGGATGAATGCTCAGTTGTTTTTTTGTTTTTGTTTTTTACTGTCTAGATACATCATGTTTAGAGACAAGCATTTTAGACAATTAAGATTTAAAACCTTTCCCACCTGAGATTGAGCCCTATAAAAATGGGTTGGTATGTTGGGACATGTACTCCGAAGAGTGACCAAAAGGAAGATTTGGAAGGTTCAGGAGATAAATGTGATTTTGTATTTGGTTATTTTGACTAGATACAGGGACATACCTAGGTAATCACATATTTTCTCCTACTTAATGCCATAGTTCCAACAATGACTTAAAAGTGTAATTATTTTAAGCCCTCAGGTAGAGAAGAACAATGCAGGCACGTTGCGAGCTTGCCTGTCTGGGGTAAAGTCAGGTGGGCTGAGGTGATGCGGAGCAGGACACGGACAGAGTTTGCTGTAGCCTTGAAACCTGACATCTAAAAGGATAGAATCTAGGCTCTAACAGTGCTTCTGAAACTCTGGCAGTTTGATTGATTCAATCAATATATAATGTCTCTAAGCCTCAAGGGTCTCACACTTGAATGAAATTTAATCAGTGATATTAACTCATCTAAGGCAGAAATGGTTTTGATGGAGAAAAGTGGAAAGCCTGGAAAATTGAGATTCACAAAGTGAGGGTCTGCCTGATTTTTTAGTGAGTACTGCTCCATTAAGGAAGACCCTGGATTGGGGAGATAAAAACACACTTGTTAATTCAGCTTTATTAGAAACTCAGTGACTCAGTGTATGAATGACTACCACTACCACCATTCTACTGCTTTGGATCTTTCATTTCACACTTCCATTTTATACTTACTGCTGGAAAAATGTGGATTCTTAAAAATCTTGCTAATAACCACTCAAAGTGGTTGATTGCTACTGTGTGTCAGACACCGTCCTTGAGCTTTATATGTATTTGTTCATTTAATTTTTATAATAGCACTCTGGAGCGGAAGCTGTTCTTGGTTCCACTGGTGAAGTGAAGGAACTTGATTCCATAGAGACTAAGAAACGTGCTCAGTGCCAAATTGTTAGTAAGTGGCAAAGCTGGGATTCATACTGGGGCACTCACAGCTCAAAGTCTGACTTCTTTGATGATATTGATGTTTGCGTATCATCAAAGCCATCTATGAAAAACCCACCGCAAATATCATTCTCAATGGAGAAAAACTGAAAGCTTTTCCGCTAAGGTCAGGAACACGGCAGGGATGTCCATTATCACCACTGCTATTCAACATCGTACTAGAGGTCCTAGCCTCAGCAATCAGACAACAAAAGGAAATTAAAGGCATCCAAATCGGCAAAGAAGAAGTCAAATTATCACTCTTCGCAGATGATATGATACTATATGTGGAAAACCCAAAAGACTCCACTCCAAAACTGCTAGAACTTATACAGGAATTCAGTAAAGTGTCAGGATATAAAATCAATGCACAGAAATCAGTTGCATTTCTCTACACCAACAGCAAGACAGAAGAAAGAGATATTAAGGAGTCAATCCCATTTACAATTGCATCCAAAACCATAAGATACCTAGGAATAAACCTAACCAAAGAGACACAGAATCTATACTCAGAAAACTATAAAGTACTCATGAAAGAAATTGAGGAAGACACAAAGAAATGGAAAAATGTGCCATGCTCCTGGATTGGAAGAATAAATATTGTGAAAATGTCTATGCTACCTAAAGCAATCTACACATTTAATGCAATTCCTATCAAAGTACCATCCATCTTTTTCAAAGAAATGGAACAAATAATGCTAAAATTTATATGGAACCAGAAAAGACCTCGAATAGCCAAGGGGATATTGAAAAAGAAAGCCAACGTTGGTGGCATCACAATTCCGGACTTCAGGCTCTATTACAAAGCTGTCATCATCAAGACAGCATGGTACTGGCACAAAAACAGACACATAGATCAATGGAACAGAATAGAGAGCCCAGAAATAGACCCTCAAATCTATGGTCAACTAATCTTCGACAAAGCAGGAAAGAATGTCCAATGGAAAAAAGACAGCCTTTTCAATAAATGGTGCTGGGAAAATTGGACAGCCACATGCAGAAAAATGAAATTGGACCATTTCCTTACACCACACACAAAAATAGACTCAAAATGGATGAAGGACCTCAATGTACGAAAGGAATCCATCAAAATCCTTGAGGAGAACACGGGCAGCAACCTCTTCGACCTCTGCCACAGCAACATCTTCCTAGGAACAACGCAAAAGGCAAGGGAAGCAAGGGAAAAAATGAACTACTGGGATTTCATCAAGATCAAAAGCTTTTGCACAGCAAAGGAAACAGTTAACAAAATCAAAAGACAACTGACAGAATGGGAGAAGATATTTGCAAACGACATATCAGATAAAGGACTAGTGTCCAGAATCTATAAAGAGCTTAGCAAACTCAACACCCAAAGAACAAATAATCCAATCAAGAAATGGGCAGAAGACATGAACAGACATTTCTGCAAAGAAGACATCCAGATGGCGAACAGACACATGAAAAAGTGCTCCATATCACTCGGCATCAGGGAAAAACAAATCAAAACCACAATGAGATATCACCTCACACCAGTCAGAATGGCTAAAATCAACAAGTCAGGAAATGACAGATGCTGGCGAGGATGCGGAGAAAGGGGAACCCTCCTACACTGTTGGTGGGAATGCAAGCTGGTGCAGCCACTCTGGAAAACAGCATGGAGGTTCCTCAAAATGTTGAAAATAGAACTGCCCTATGACCCAGCAATTGCACTATTGGGTATTTACCCTAAAGATACAAATGTAGTGATCCAAAGGGACACGTGCACCCGAATGTTTATAGCAGCAATGTCCACAATAGCCAAACTATGGAAAGAACCTAGATGTCCATCAACAGATGAATGGATCAAGAAGATGTGGTATATATACACAATGGAATACTATGCAGCCATCAAAAGAAATGAAATCTTGCCATTTGCGACAACATGGATGGAACTAGAGTGTATCATGCTTAGCGAAATAAGTCAAGCAGAGAAAGACAACTATCATATGATCTCCCTGATATGAGGAAGTGGTGATGCAACATGGAGGCTTAAGTGGGTAGAAGAATAAATGAAAGAAGATGGGATTGGGAGGGAGACAAACCATAAGTGACTCTTAATCTCACAAAACAAACTGAGGGTTGCCGGGGGGAGGGGGTTTGGGAGAAGGGGGTGGGATTATGGACATTGGGGAGGGTATGTGCTTTGGTGAGTGCTGTGAAGTGTGTAAACCTGGTGATTCACAGACCTGTACCCCTGGGGATAAAAATATATGTTTATAAAAAATAAAAAATTAAAAAAAAATTAAAAAAAAAATTAAAAAAAAAGTCTGACTTCTTAATCATTCTGGCTGAATCTGGAATAAGAGAAGCTTTGGAAAGGAACGTTGGTACTTAATCGCTGGAATAATGTGACGGATGTTTTAAATTAATGAATGGTCTTTGAGGTATTGTGATCAGAAGTACATAGATCTGTCTTGTGTAAAGTCCATTAGCAGGAGTTTATCATGGAGAATGCATTCTCTAGTTTACTCAAGACTTCTGGTTTTTGGACTTGAAAGCCTGGAGGTTGACTCTGAACTTTAGAGACTATAAGGGGATTACCATTACAACCCCCTCCTGAATAAAATCACCACCAGGGTCATCCCATCAGCAATCCAGCCTCTGCTCTAGGAAGCTTCATTAGAAATGCTGATGCAAGTATGTCCTATAAATGTGGTTTCTGTAGCAGGTAATTGGGGACTTTTTAAAGACTTCATTGCATTTTTCTTTTACGTGAACTTGTATGTCTCCTCATTCATTCTGAGTTCTGCCGCAATCTTATATATGGTCTCTGAGAAATCAAGGTTATCTCTTAAATTGATCAAGTTACTCATAGAGTAATATTGTAAAGAACAATTATAGGGGTTTTGCTATGTTTTGTCCATTTGTAGCACTCAAACATATTTTGAAAAGTCAAGTTGATTGTTTGGTAAACTCCCAGTTGTATTGGGCCAGTTCTTCTTTCTGGAAAAGTACTCCTGAGAGTTGGCTTGTGTCAATTCTTACAGGCAGGAACATCTGTTAAACTATTTTCTTCTTGTCATTTACAAAAATAGCTTTTGAGTTGTTGTTATGGTAGTTTTAAAAGTAGCATATTTTCTTTTTATTCTCTTCTTTCTCCAAAACCTGTCTCAGGTGATCCTGGCACCATGGGCTACGGCAGTATCATGGTGTTTATTTTTTGTTTGTTTGTTTGTTTTTAATACCTCTTCAGCTTCCTTCTGGCTGGGATGACCATGTGGAGGTCTGGAACCATCCATAGGCACATCGGTTTAAATAAATAATCAGGGCTGAAAGCTCACCTCCATCTCGTACTCTAATTGTCTCCTATTTTCCACTTACCTAGAAAGTTCTCATGTTGAACATAGCTCAGTCCAACAAGCTTTTCCTTGATACTTTCTATTGTCTGCATATTTTTAATCATTTCTTTCCTGGCAATACTGCTAGTTGATATTTGCCTTCCCAGACTGCCTTACCAATCAGACCAAGGAAGTTGATCTCCTGGTTCTGACCACTTCCACTAATTGCTTTTGGGTACCGGAGTGACTGCTTTTCTGTCTGTTGTATTATTAAAGAATTAATTTCCCACTGCTTCTTGTACCCAATACAGTTAACAGTGGGATTTTTTTTTTTTTTAAGAGGGGAGGGTAAAAAAAATGATAATAAATAAATCTTTCTAATTCTAAAAAAAAAGGCAGCAAGATTAAAGGAAGAGGAAATCAATTGATATCAGAAATTCTGCTGCTTTCCAAATATTTCTATCTTGTACTCACTTTGGCAGCACATGTGCTAAAATTGGAATGGTACAGAGATTGGCATGGCCCCTGCAAGGGGACAAAACATAGATTTGTGAAGCCTTCTGAATGTTTTTCTCTTCCCTACAGCATATGGTGAAAGGCCATTCTACCAAGGAGAATAGAGATAATTAAGTAAATAATACTTTGTTTAGTTTTCTAATTGATTTTTATTGATGGATAATTTTAAGACCTAATATGTTGATTGCAAGTATATCTTGGCTCTGGAAGTATTGACCATTTCTTCATTGATACTATGAAGAAATAAAATATAATCATAGGGACTAATATATTTGCATAGAGAAAAGAGGGGCTCAAATTAGTGATAGAACCTTAGTTGAAATAAATGGCAAGCCTCAATGTTAGAAGGTTAGGTTGACATTAATTTATGAAGTTGCTATTTCTTCCTTTTATTGGATGGTGATCTTACATAAAAATGCAGAAATAAAGTTAGAGCACCCTGGTCATATGGGATCACCTTCTCCAGAATCTAGAGGCAATTTTAGGATAATAAAAGCTTCATCCTCGCACTCTGAGTGGGTAGGAGAGGATGGGTAGAATGACTTTATTTTTCTAGAAATGAGTAAATTAAAATGGAAACACTCTGTGGTCTCCTGAAGTCTGAATACCACTGTAAGAAATTGCTCTTCTTTAAAATATAATTCTCATTATTAAGAATTGCCATAATTTAAAAGCCCAAATGGAGTAAAAATACTATTTTTGGTCAGAGAAAATTTATTAAAGTATATATGATGGCAAATTGGTAGGAGATGAGTTTATAGGAATTGAGTAAATTAAAGGTAAGGTTGCTTAAGGATTCCCTGCATTGGTACTTCAGCTCTGGGATTCAGTGAAAAAAAAAAAAACAAGTCTTCAAAGTTCGGTCCGTTCCTTATACCTGTTGACTTTCCAGAGACTTCTATGGTGGTATTAAGCCCAGATCTACCTTCTCAGAGCAGCAATCTCATCCAGAAAATGAGTCTCTCCCAGTCTTTCTCGTAAGAGCAAACGTCCTTATTTTAAAGGTAGCTTTAAGGGCTACTGGTCCCACTGGAAATTTTCTGATACATTATGTGGAGACTATTTCATGGGGATCTATGTTTTCTTATGAGGAACAGAATGATAACACAAATGATTCACTATCTAATGCTGAAACGTCAGACATCTGTGGCAGATTGATGAAGGGAAGACTTAGGGATATGAGAGCTTTGGGGTATTTTAAATCAAACAAATAAATAACCTCTTTGGACTTACTATGCATGCTTCCTAGACTGTGACCAGCTGAAAGTGTTACTGGTTCTAGAAAGCGATACTATGCTAAATCATATTCAGAACTGTGGCAAATTATGACATTATTAATTCCAAGTGAATCTTGCTTCATGTTATCCACGTCCCTGTATAGCCCTCTTCTGCATTCACTCTGGGTTCGATCACGTGACTTGATTGGGCCAGTGGTTCATCAGCAGATACAAACACAGGTAGGAGCTTGTACTTGCACATTGTGGTTTCTCTCTTGAAGCCCAGGATATCCAAGATAGCCTGCTTTATAAGCCAGGTAGAGGAAAACCAAGGCACTCAGATCAATAGCACCAGTCAACTGCCAGCATGTGGCCCAATGAAGTCAACCAGCCTTCTGCTGACTTGCCAGCTGATTGAATCTGCATGAATGAGTCTAGTAAGCACAGCATGAAGCCAAGACGACCCTCTCTGATTGAGTTTTGCCTAAACTGCCAGTCCAAACAACTGTAAACAGATAACTGGTTCTTGTTTTAATCTAGTAAATTATGGAGTGGGTTTGTTTCTCAGCTCTCGATAACCAGTCAGCATCTGCTAGAAAGTGCATTTGTGGGTTACACCAAACTGGGTGACTTCTTATAATTATACATAGAACCATGCTGGGTAAACTACATTCTCTGAGAATCAGTTGGCAAATAAAAAATAGGAATAATGTTAGCATCCTTCTGTTTATATATTTTTAAATTTACAGAGGTCATTTAGTTTGTTCCTTTTCCAGTTACAGAGACAGATACTTGTGGGCTTAAATGACTTGCTCAAAGTTGCAGAAATTACCAGGAGGCAGAAATTGAATTAGCTTTCTTTTATTTAAGTAATAAATATTTTAATCTTAAATGATATGGGATAAAAGGAGAGTAATTTGCATTAAAAAGAGCAAAAACATAAAGTATCCAGGATTAAACTTGACAAACTTGACAACAAAGGACAACACTAATAACAGGCTTTATTGGAGGATGTAAGAGAAGACTGGAAAAAGTAGACAGGCCTGCCAGTTTTCTGGAAAGATGTGATATTATTCAGATGCCACTTATGTCCAAACCCATACACTGAATTTCATCCAGCACTCTGCATTCTTCTTGTTGTGCTAGAGCCTGAAAACTGATGAGGCAGCTCATCTGAAAGAAAAATGAATGAAAATGGCCCAGAACAGCGGTTAGAAAACAGAACAAGAAATTTATGAAAAAGATAAAAAAATTGGAAAAATAAACTGTGAAGCTATTGTAATTGAAATAGTATGGTCCTGACATCTTCACTCTTAGATAACATTGTTGCTTTCTAGTCCATTGAGGACAAATAGAAGCAATTAGAAAAGAATTTCCATATATTCTTTTTACTACATTTGTCACCTTTTCTACATCTGGATCTAGATGCTTTGTCTCTTCTGCTGTCCCCATGGATAAACAGTTCTTGTTTATACCCAATACCAAACTCTTTATTTGATAGTTCATCCTATCTCCCTTTGCCTGTTATATTTTACTTTGCCAGTGATCTCTTGCAGCCATTTTTTCCTGCTTCACTAGATTATCTACCAGTATATAATAGTGCTGTTATTTTTCATGGTTTTAAAAAAGGGGGGGGGAGTCTCCCTTGACCTTCTTCTCCTCCAGTTTCTACTCTGTTTTTCTTTCAGCAAAACTTACCTCTTAAAGAAATGCCTATAATTACTCATTTCACTTTTCTTCTCTTTCTCTAGAAATTGTCGCAGTCTCTATATGTATCACTTGATCAAAATCACTCTTATCAAACACAGGAAGGACTTCTCTGTTGGGAAAGATGATGTTCGATTACAGAGATTCTGTTTACTCAGTGTACCAGCAGTCTTTAACACAGGTGATCACTCCTACCTTGTTGAAACACTTCATCTGAATTTTAGGACACCATGTCATTTTTCTAACCTGCATCCAGCCAGTCTCATAGCTTTAAATAATATTTATGTGTTTGTGAATTTCAGAGCATATTTCCAGCCCAGGTACCTCATCCAAGCTTGGAATTCACCCATCCATCCATCCGTTCAGTATACTTCATTGGATGTTTAATAGACATCTGAATGTAACAGCTCAGACCTAAGACTCCTGAATTTTGATACGCCAAACCTACTGCTCAAATAGCCCCTTGTATCTAAACAAATGTTGCTTAGATCCAATGTTATGATGACCTCTCCATTGCCTTTATTCCTCATAGCGGCAAATACTGTTAAGTCAAGTTGGCAAATGCTTATAAAAGCTCTTCCATTACTATCACCCTCATTCAAATCATCCTTGTTTCTCTCCTGATTATCATAGTAAGCTCTTGCTTGTCTTTCTTCTTAAGCCTTCCATGCAGGCAAACTATACCCCTAGTAAATTAAAATATCCACACTAAAGGGGTTGTCTTGTATCAGTATGGCTTAAGTCCTTTTTCTTCAGGAAGTAACAGCAGATGTGGGTTCAGATGCACATTCCACTATCTACACTATGACTCGGTACATCATGGACATTTTGGGCCATTGCTCTTTTTTTATGAAAGATGCATGTCATTTGCTTTCTCTACCCCTTAATCTCCTCAAAATGTCTACTGAGATTTTGAGGAGATTAAACAAATACAAACACACATCTGTGTATGTGAAATTTATGAAGTGCTGCCCAAACAGAACATGATAATAATAAGTAGATAGCGTAATCATTGTGGCAACTGGATACATGAGTGTACAGTGTCTAATATTTCCTCAAGTGTCATAGAATACTAATAATTTCAGGTTAATTAGAAATCATAACATAATAACCACATAGAATCTACTGCTCAAAATGAATGGAGGGTGGGAAGAAGAATATAGCCCAGCCACTGGAGGTGGATTTGTAAAGATTTATTGAGCCCAGGGGACAATCTGCAGTCTAGTAAATTGGCATTTGAGGGGTGTCACAAATAATAATGTGCTATACTTTACAATGCACAGGTGTCCAAAGGCTATTATAATCTAAGCATTGCTCTCAAATTGTATGAAAGTAATAGCATGGCTACTATGAGAAGGGTACTCCGAAAAGAGCTTTTTAAAAAACCCATTTAGTACAATCACGGCTGCCTTTCATCCAATAAAAACCACAGCTCAAGAAAAAAAACTCGAGAAATTAAATTCTCTGCTCCCAGTTCAGCCACTACTCCTTTAAGTATTAACCACAGGATAAAATAATTGTATATCAGAAAGGTGTCTGAAACTTACGGCTTGTTAGATTCAACCCATGTAACAAGGAATTGATGAAACCTAACAGAGGATCTAGAAGATACAGGCCCCCCCCCACCCCTGCCACCCCCCACCCCCACAATCAGGCTATTTTTAGAATGAATTAAATGAATGCTTTCCAGGAAGAATGTTGGTGTGAAATATTTTGGGGAATATTCTTTAAGTCTGTAGCAAAAGTGTGGGGCATTTGATGCATTCCCTGCTGTCAGCTGAGTCCTTGTGTCTGCTCTAGAGTGAAATTTCCATTATGTTCAACCGATTAATTGTTTAGCTGAAACTTCCCACAAGCACAGGTTCAGTTCTGAATACAAAGGAAATAGGAAAGCTGCTTTTTCTGTGCTACAGTCTTAAATCCAGCAGCATAATTTCTATCTTATGAAAAAGATGGAAGTTTAAAAATGTTACTCAGATACCAGGCTAGATCATTTCCTTTCAGGGCAGAAGTTAAGGGAGCCAGCGTACATTAAAGATTATTATAAAAGGGCATCATAATCATAATTGTCATTCCTATAAACCATTTTAGTCTTTTTCTTTTCCAATTTCCCTATCTGCTAGGAATTATGTTGGGCATTAGAGCCACAAGGATGAGCAGGAAAGATACGGTGCTTGATCTATTAGTTTTGTATAATGTTCAGATATATGGCCTCTTAGTTTCTCACATCTGTAGACTCTGTTTCCCTCTACCACTTCTTTGGGATCCTCTCCTATCTTCACACGTACTTTTGAGGTCATGCTCCATTTGAATTCTATTTCAAGCTCACTCTTTTTAATGTGGGAATTTAGTCTAGAGGGGATTTGCCGGCTGTCAGTTTTGAAAGCTCTCAGCATCCTGATGGCTCCAACCCCTGTAGACATTTCATTGAACCCCATGCAGTTACTCCTTAATAAGAGTTTGGTCCTCTCCCCAGCTGGTCCTTTCCTTGGAGTATCTGATGGCTGTTTGAGGTCTTCTCGCTCCCACCTCACTCCCCTCTGCCTCCTCCTGCATTTCTGCCGATACCACACAGGTCTTCCAGGTGTCTTGGTTTGTCCATACCTGCTCATATTTGGGGTCACAGGGTTACAGATGTATTTTCACCTCTTCTTCTTGTTGATGTTTTCTGTGGGTTTTGGTTTTCTATTCTAGTTGCTTTTCCTATTTATGGGGGACACAGGGAGATTCAAAAACTCTGCCTCCGTTGCCCTCTTCCCAGAATTCAAAACATGTATTTTTGAACTTGTCTGGACAAGTAGAGAATCTCTGGGGATGGAATAAAACTAAGATTTACACACATGCCAGAAGTTATAACAGCACAGCTGGTCTGCATACAGGACTGGAAACTGTGAATCAGGCAGTTGTTTATCAATATCAGAATGTTTTTATTCTTGGAAAGCTTTCTCTCAGGCTGTTAAATCTATACTCACTAGCATTCTATGAATATGTATACATACATATAGACTGCAGACAAAAAAAATGCACACATAATATTTTGGAACTGGGAACCACCAAGGGCTGCTACATGACCACCTGTGTCTAATTAAATATTTGTGGTAATTCAGTGTAATTAAAAATTAAACAACCATTTGGTACAGAGTAATACATCATATCTCCTCCATCAGTTGTGTGCTTCAATATGCTCTGTGTTGATTGTTTTAACTTGGATTTGGTGGTAATAGCTCTACTGTTGTTCTAGTTTGTTGAATTTTACATTTAATATCCCCCTGCTTGCATCTCTTTCCTCCACCCTTCACCCAATTAATTCTTCCTTATTGTGAGATCTTCACTTGAATGTCTTTTCCTTGAAATGCCTTTCCTGACCACGCCACACCTCAACCCCAGTTAAAATCTGTCTCTCCTTCTGTTCCTTGTGATAATAATGGGTTCTTCCATAGCATCTCGTGAATATTGATGCTTGAATAAACAGCAGGACAGTCTCCTTACGACTTGCATGCTCTTTCTTTAATTGTGTCATTTTGAAGAATAGTCAGAACCTTTTCTAAAGAAGGTTTGAAGAGTGATGTAACAGAGCGCCCCTCACTTCTTTGATGTCTGATGCTCTTGCTATTTGACTTCATTGAGGAGCTTGTCGTTGGAGTAAGGATCATGGTCCCTAGCTTTTCTTTCTTTCTTTCTTTCTTTCTTTTTTTTTTTTTAAAGATTTTATTTATTTATTTGTCATAGAGAGAGCACAAGTAGGCAGAGTGGCAGGTAGAGGCAGAGAGAGAAGCAGGCTCCCCACTGGACAAGGAGCATGATGCGGGACTCTATCCCAGGACCCTGGGATCATGACCTGAGCCGAAGGAAGCGGCCCAACCGACTGAGCCACCCAGGCACCCTGGTCCCTAGCTTTTCTTGTGAAGGCTCAGCCAGAACAATGTCATGGAGTTTTTGTTGTTGTTTTATTATTATTTTGTCGGCACAGCTGCTCTCCTACTCTACTAAGAGCTACTCCCTCCAAATAGTCATTTACTCTAGGCTTAGCATTGGACAACTAAACCAGGTTGGCCCATTCAGGATTCCCTTGCAGGGTTACAAAACCAGGATTAAGGATAGCTGCTCTTTTCAGCAGAGTATGTATAAACTCCAGAGATGCAGTGATCCATGTCCTCCCATGGGGACTTGTCATAAGGAAAAGTGGCATTCTTTGAGCTAGGATGATGAAGCCGTCTGGCAGAGATGGGAGAGGGGGTGTTGTGTTGGCATTTTGTGGCCCCAGCTAGAGTTTATCCTTGAGGTCTCACTGCATCTATACCTTTGGGTTCTATAAGAAATTTTCTCTGTTCTCTCTCTGTTTTTCTTTTTAAAAAAATGTTCGTGTTCTAAAATCACCTTTTCTTTCAGTTCAGTCTGGGTCTTTGCTAGTTGTCATCTGCAGAGACCTAAGAAAAATACTAATTCTTAACTATTAAATGAGCACAGGACACAACATGTAAGAGTTATACATACAGGTAGCTTTCAGTGGAGGTAACCAGCAGTGGCGGTGACAAGAGACAGTTCATTCTCCATACAGCACACGATTCTGTTAAATAGGGCACGCAGAATTATGCAGAATTCATTGTTCACTTGGCAGTGAATATCGGAAGTGGACTTGAGATTCATCTAAACTATTTAACCATGGCTTCAGCATCTTCCAGATGCATCATCCTTTTTTTTTTTTTTTTTTTTTTTTTTTGCGTCATCCTTCTTAAATAGAGCTCAGTCATCTTCGTCAGTAACAGCTCCAGAGCTATGTGAAGCTGTGACATATTCATATAACTTGACTGTCTGCAGCCCATCTTTCAATAGTTAATGCTGCTCTTTGACTTCCTCCTGGCCCATCAGAGCACCACTAAGGGATGGGGCTAGGAGGAAAACACTGGGTCTAAATATCAAAACGTTATCTCTGCCTCTGGCAAAGAAACCATCTAAGGCAAGAGATAAACCTAACCATCTGCATCTTCAAGGAGCTCTTTTGCTCTTGCTGCTATCACAGAAACTCTGTGTGGTTGCTTTCTCAAGCCCAAGCCACTGACAGCATGTTAGAGCCTAGCTATGTTAATGACTCTGTGATCCAGCATCCCCACAGGTGGCTTTTCACACCCCATGCCCTGAACCAGACTGCATCTGAGTCTAAGACAGGAAAAAGTATTAAATCGTAGCTTATGGAACTAAGGAATAACTTCCCTTAGTGGCCAGCTCTAGGTAGAATGAGAGTGACAGACAAACAGAAAGCTCAGGGCCTTGGGACGTGGTAGCTGCTCAGCTAAGTCAGCCAGACTGACAGTATGGTAACTGATGTTCCTCTCTGACTACCTGAAATACTGAGACACGTGCCGAATGAACAGAAGATTTTCAGTGCAACTTGCACCTTTCTGCTGATGCGGAACAAATCACTGCTTCCAAGGACTGATCCTCTTCTTTTTGTTTGAATTGTTTGGTAATATAAGTGATATCTTCTTTTCCTCTCTTTGCATGTTCTTGGTGTTATGACATCAATAAAGTGGGGCGCCTGGGTGGCTCAGTGGGTTAAGCGTCTGTCTTCAGCTCAGGTCATGATCCCAGGGTCCAGGGATCAAGTCCTGCATCAGGCTCCCTGCTGAGCAAGGAGCTTGCTTCTCCGACTTCCTCTTCCTCTGCCTGCCGTTCCCTTTGCTTTGTGCTCTCTCTTTCTGTCTCTGTCAAATAAATAAATAAAATCTTTAAAAAAATAAATAAAATACAATAAGGAAAATAAGGAAGATGTTTAGGTTTACAAGAACCTGCCATGCAGTTATGCATGCAACCTGATAAGCTAAAAAAATTGATAAGCAAATTACAAATAACTAATACTTGAACAAGGAACATGCCAAATTAATCTGCATCAGAACATTTGAAATAAGTTACTTTGGAAGAAAATTCCAAATTAACCTTTTCCAATAATTCCTGATATTTCATGTATTTGTTTGTATGTGCATATGTATGAACAGTCAAATATCTTTATACTGTTATGTTACTTTTACTATTCATTTTCATATTGTATATTTTATGCCTTCCTTGTGATGTTTAGAGTCAGTAAGCATGAAATCTACATGGTTAAAACTGGAACTGCTCTGAGTTTTCAAGTGTTGTCCCTAATTGCTATTACCATGGCTAATGACACTGTAGAAATTATGATGATCATACAAAAAAAGAGAAAATTAGATATTTTAAACAGAATAGTGAAGATTAAAACAGGACTAACAAGCCTCATGTGGAAAGCCTATGTTTAAGAAATATCCCATTTTCTTGGAATGAGATTTCCCTTCCTCTCCCTTCCCTTGTTTGTGACTCTCTGTACTCGCTCAGTGCTTCTATATTATGGCATTCAGATTGCTAGAGCTTAGGGAAACTTTGTCATAATGAAATGTCATTCCTTTCTGAAAGTCTTGCACATTTAAATCTGTGGAAGTAATGAAGCTGATATCATCAAAATATCCCCAACTCCTTAAAATTAAATGTTTTTATTGATTTCTGCAAATCTATGCCAAAGTCAGCATTTTATCATAATTTCGTATGGATTTTTTTTCTATCCATGGAAATCTATTAACTCCAAGTCTGAGCTTTGGCTTTTTTATTCTTTTTTTTTTACTTTGCTGAAATTTATATTATAACATCGGGTTTCTTGCCAGGCACTAATTTTAAGCCCTTTTGAATACTTTGTTCCTCTTTTTAACTTAGGTGCCAGTTGTTAGGGCCAGATGAGAATTACCATGGCATGTGCAGAATTAGAAAATACTTTTTGGAGTCCCTGTTCAGTTCAGGAGGCCGAGGTCAGTGGGACACTGTGCTGTATTGGATACACTGGGCAGTTATGCATGCAATCTGTTTGACCAGCTCTAGCAGCTGAGAACCAAAGGTTTAGGTTTAGGAGAGAGTAACTCTCCCGAGCTTCTGTTTGTCCATGTAGAAAATGTGGACAATGAAGAGCCTGGGGAAACCCATCACTCAAAGAATGGAAGGGGAAAATAGAGTGATTTCTGGAAAGGAGCTCTATAAACTGTTGAAAATTAAACAAAAGTCAGAGGCTGTCAACTTTCCTGAGACTCTGGTTAGTGTTTTTATTTCTTCAACATCCTTAGGTAGGACAGGGTTGGGGTCATCCTGGGGTGTTTTCAAGCTCCACATGAGAAATTTTGTCTCAGGTTTCCCAGGTAAGTGGGAGTGGTATACATGGTTTGCTGAATGCCTTTTGGGCACCCAAGGGGGGGAAAAAAAAAAAAAAGCTTATACAAGGGTGAGCCTTAGATACAACAAATCCTTTGTGTTGCTTCTGTTTTAATAACTAATGAATTTTGGAGTTTTCGAAGTTATGTAAAGATAATTTTTTGATTAAAGATAAAAGAAAATGGCATTTCTTAAGGAAAAGGGGAAAAGAGGAAAAGTCCTATATTTTCTCTTTTATTATTCAAGTCTCTGAATTTCATATAGAAATTCTGGAATTGAAACAGACATGTGAATACCACAGCACTTAAAGATATGCAAGTGAAATTGTCATATTTAAGAACGGCCACCTACACTGCCCATGCATATGTGGGATTTCACTATTCATATTTATGCATTAAGTATGTTGATGAGACACTGCTAATCCTATGGAGTCTGCATATGAAATGTGGAAGAAAAGGAGAAAATCTGATGTTATCCTAGAGATGTTATTTGATTAGCGAGATTATTGACATAAAATTCTTTTTTACTTGTTTATAATGGCAATTTCCCCTCTACATTTCTAAATTATTTTACTTGTGTGTTTTTCCTTTGAACCTACTTGCTTTTTGATGACCTTCAAGTTTTGGGGACCATCGTCAAATGAGAGGATTAACTTTGGAAGGTAAAGAGTGAAGACGGTCATGAAAATAGACTCTCTAATTATAAGGTTGATATGGCAGTCTTATATAGAATTTATTAACTAATAATTCAGTTCCAAGTGCTGCCTTTATCTCATTGCCTCTTTTAGGGCACTGAAGGAAAGAGCTGTGGCAGGGGCCATAAGTCACGTGTGGCTTCTCGTGGCCATTCTGCTACATACTATATGATGCTCATGTTTGAATCTGTTCCCCTCTTTCAAGAACAGCATCTTTCTGTTTGACATCTTCAGGTCACAGGGCACAATTAACCGTAAGAAATAACCTAGACCAGAATGCCTGGGTGGCTCAATTGGTTAAGCGTCTGCCTTTGGCTTGGGTCATGATCCCAGTGGGATCGAGTCCCACATCGGATTCCTTGCTCAGTGGGGAGCCTGCTTCTCCCTCTGTCCCTGTACCCCCTGCTTGTATTCTCTCTCTCTCTCTGACAAATAAATGAAATATAGAAAATAAAAATAAAAAAGAAATAGCCGAGACCTACTGCAGAGAGCACCTTATTTTACTTATTTTGCCTCAGGAGTTCACTTCTAAATTTTGCTGGTATTCAAAGTACTAGTAGAGGATTCAATATCAGAAAATGTTTTCCTGCCCAATTTGACTTTGAATCAGACTGTTGGTATTTACTTGGAAACCTTTCTTGGTGCCAGCAGCTTCTAATCTATAAGAAAGGATGGTGATAAACTCAGCCTCATAAACTCTGATATTTAAATTTAGTTTGATATAAACTCTGCACGTGATTATTAGACATGTCTAAACTAACCTATACAAAGCAGAACTTGCAGACAGTGCTAAAAAATAAAAAGTGGTTTCCTCAGAGCCCAGGACAACAAGGCAGAGGCTTTGGCTTTATAAACCCTACTAGAAAAGACAAGCCTATTAAATTATAGAATTCACAGATTTTTCTGCAGAGTATAGACTTCCTTCTGTAGAGGATGTACTGACTATTATAGGAAATGCATTGAGACACAGGAAGAGTTTAAAATGGAAGATTGCATGAATGCTTTTGTGTTTGTGTGATGTGACCATCTGGTAAAGGAAGCATATAGAATAATACAGACTTGTATGTAAATTTGGTAGACTCTGAGTCTCCTTGCTATCTCCTTGTTCACTTCTACTTCCATGTTAAGTGCAGGTTAATTATAAATATGATCTAAATGACCCATTCTTAAGCTCAACACTTTGAATATATTTTTGTGCACGGAATGTCTTTTATCTATGGAAATTGGGTTTTGTTATTTCTCATCATCAGCGATCACATTTCAGTCTTAGCCTGGTTTCTTCTGCACATTTATGGTAGATGGGGGTTACTGCTTTCCATTTGTTTTTGTTTTTGTTTATTTTTTCCCATTCTGGGCATGAGATCACAGTCCCATTAGTAAGCATTGATGACATATCAACACTTCTTTTTTTTTTTTTTTAAAGATTTTATTTATTTATGACAGAGAGAAAGCGAGAGAGGGAGCACAAGCATAGGGGAGCTGGGGAGGAAGAAGCAGACTTCACACTGAGCAGGGAGCCCCATATAGGGCTCCATCCCAGGACCCTGGGATCATAACCTGAGCTGAAGGCAGACGCTTAATCCTCTGAGTCACGCAGGTGCCCTGACATACTCACATTTCTACCTAGCTCCAATGAGAGGAACATCAGAGTCCATAACATAAACTTCAGATTTTCTGTGTTTCTAAATCATCTTTGGTAGCACACTCAAGAGACATTTCCTTAGAATTAGATATTTCTAGCTTCTTAGGTAGCATTTTTACTTTTTTTGTTTTTTGTTTTTTTTCCTTGACCATCATTTTGGGAGACAGGAAAATGCCCCCACCACCAAAACCAAAACCTGCTTTTGCCTCCTAACTACTCAGGTAAATCATAAGAAACCATAATCTAAGGCCGTCCTGAAAGTCAGTTTCTAAACTTAGCTCAAGAGAGAGTCCGTGTTTATGACCCAAGTGCAGCCATTGAATGAATCGACGTGTGTGTGCTGCAGAACTAGGCAGAAATAAGTCTTCCATAGCCGGTAGAGCGGACGCAGTAATAGCCTTCCGGGTACAAGATTGAAACTCTCTTCGTTCATTCTCCTGCTGCCCCACCCCATCTGAAAGAATTACCTGACTGCCTGTGTTATATGGGACTACCTATACATTACATATACTTTTGTAAGAAAAAATCACTTCTCAAAGTATTCAAGAAAATCTGGTGCCTGGTTTACATTCTGGATGCCTAATGCCCACGGAAATTTGCCTTTTCTTATACAGCTTTTCAGGACTGTTTACATGGATACATAATTTTTAAGGAACACATACTTGCTTTTACACAACTTGATGTTTTGCTTTTTATTTTCAGCTTCACCTTACGTTCTACACATTTTCTTGATTGCTATCTGCATTCATACTATTTTTATGGAAGCGTAATTGACCATTTTATTCATATGTACATAAGTCATCTCTGGCTGATAGAACCCTCGGACTGAATCCAGTTTCCTGTATTATAGGTGGTGCTGCAGTGAAGATCCATGCCTGCGTAGGATTCTTGCGGTATCTTAGTTTTTATGTAGTAACAGGATCACATCCTGTTACTCTACATGTTGTTGGGCTTCTCCGGGGTTCTGGCTATTTATCCCTGTATTATAAACCCCTCTCCTTTCAGTGACTTAAGGCTACAACAGTTTTTGTTATGCATTTGGAATTGGCAGGCAGAAATTTGGATAGGATACTCTAGAGATAGAATGAAATTTAGGACCTCTACTAGAAAGACTGAAATGGCTGGGTGGTAGGTGTTGGGGGGGGTGGGTAATTGAATGACTGGAGCCTGGAATCATTTGGAGATTTCTTTACTGCTATACTTCTAGCCTGGGACAACTCAAAGACTGGGCTCCACTAGGACTGGCTACCAGAATGCTTACCCCCAGGTTCTCCACATGACTTGGACTTCTCACAGTATGGTATCTGGGTTTGGAAAGAGAGCATCCTTCAAGGGCACAACTGGCACACAGACCAAGATGATGCATGGGGAACTCAGTCATGGAGGGCTTTGCTGAGGACAGGCTCCTTCAGACCTAATGTTAGATGTCACTAAAGTTCCTTCAGTTGCTTTCTCCTGGCTACAAGTGAGTTGGTAGAGTCAGCTGAGATTCAAAGACATTAGACTCTCTCTCTTAATGGGGACTGGTAAGATGCCCATTACAGGACAGATGGGATAGAAGATATTTTTGCAGCTGTCTGGGCCCCGCATGAGTTGCAATGGTATTATTTCTGGGGGGACAAGATTTTAAGTGTGTATGTTGTATGGTTGAACTGTGGAATGGAAGCTTCATTTGGGTCAGAGGGTTTCTACAAACCACTTTCCCAACCCAGAAAGAGACCTGGCTTTCACATCTGCTTGTAAACCACTAACAATGTGGATTCCTTCAACCTTCGCCACTCAAACCTCAGAAACAACTTTTAGCAGAGCCATAGTGTTTCTGACTTGGAGCCAGATCTCTTCTCAATGTTCAGTTCTTTTTTTCCAGTTATAAAAGTAAACATGCCCTGAGACATATGCTTATCATCTCGTCTTTCAACCTGAAAGCTGATGGCTAGGATTATGCAAAGTACCTGATTTCATTGATTAAGTAAGTAATCCATTTAGTTTTTCCTTCTTGCGTGAATGCACTGATACATATATTTATTCCTCTAACAAATGTTTATTGAGTAGTTTTTTGCTAAGTTAAGTCCATTGTGAATAAAGGTATGATCCCCACTCTCCCGGAGCTTAATGGATTTTAGGGCAGAGTAAGAAGATGTATTAAAAATGCATATCATAGTACACACACAATAGTGTATTGTGATAAGTGCAGCAAAAGATAAGTGATGAGAGTGATGTGTGAAGAATAAGGAACTGAACTGATAAAGAGGTAGAAGTAAAGTGTTTGAGATGCGACACAGCATCTGGAAAGGAAATTTATCATGGAAAAATGGAAGGCAGGCAGTTTCATGTAGCTAGTATAGATGAAAACAAAGCAAAAGCTGAGTGAGGCGAGTGATGGTCTGGTCCTGCGGGTCGGTTGAACAGTCTGAATTCTGTTCTCAGCATAAAGTAGAATTACTAAATGGTTTAAGGGAGAGCTAACATAATTAAAAAAAATTTATTGAAGTGTATGTTCTATTCAAGTGAAGACATGCAGTGTTAAGTTAGTTTCAGGTATGGAAACTAGTGACTGGACAACTCTGTTGCTCTTTGCTTGCGACGTGGATAGCTAGCATCTGAGAGGTGACACTTTTTCTTTAAGGAGGTAGAGACTAGTATGAGGAAGGTCAGAAGGATTCCTTAGAGATCAGTAAGGTACCAAGTCAACAATGCTGTTGTGAGGTAATCCTGGTTGGTTAGAGAATTGGAAAGCTTTCAAGTATATCTTGATGTTTAAGAATATTGGTGATAAATGAGGTGTAGGGGATATGGATAAATCGCTCAGCTTGGCTCCTTTGGTGTAGCTGTCTATCCTATCCTTTGCCTATAGGCAAAGCCATAGAATAATTCATCACACTCTCCTCCACACCAGTCAAGTGGCAGGTGGCAGGTAGTGACTGGAGGAGGCAGCTCTGTAGTATAGAAAGGAAGATACCTTGTGGGCTAAAGTTAAAAAATGCTGCCAAATTCTTACATGCTCCCCAAAGCCCTAAGGCTGTTATGGCTGGAGGGAATAAAGTGTCGGTGAGTAGCAGAAGATGAGGTCAGAGAGATAACAGGGAACCAGATTGTGTCAGACTTCATAAGTCAAAATAAAGACTTAGAATTTCAGTAGGAGTAAGGTGGGATGAAAAGTTTATATATGGAAAACAGGTATGATCTCATGATGTTTTAATATAATTAGTCTGTGTTGAAGCGAAATTGCAAAAGAGCAGCATCAGACTGAGGGAGACAGATGAGGAGGAAAATGCAATAATTCATGGAAGCAGAGGATCGTAGCTTGTACCAAGATGTTGGTCCTGGAGGTGGAATGCGGTAGAGAAATTCTAGAAAATCTTCGTAAGCTCTTTGCTTCAAAAATAAAGGCAAATAAAGTAGGTTATACTATTATTGTTTTCAAGGATACACATGATTTGCTATATACATTTTACTATAAAATTTACTGTATATATAATTTTAGTGTATAATTGGAAGGAAATTTTATACCAACTCTATTTGATATAGAAGTGTTCTAGATACAGTCATAACTTTCATATTCATCTCCAGTTCCCCTTTCTATTTCACTTTTATTATAAACTCAGTCTATGACCAAGCATATTACTATCAACCACCTCACATAGAATAAAAGGCACATTTAAGAAATGATACCAAGTCTACCTAGCATATGGTATGTGTGTATCATCATTATATATGAGTTTGGGAGGGTGGCAAAGTAATACAATGTCTTTATAAAATTAAAGAAATAATAATAATTTAGAAAGAGAACAAACTCTAATTCCAAACCTAGTGATAACCATTATTAAAATTGTGGATGAATTTTTCTGGCTTTCTTTTTTCCTATGAATACATGTTTATATGGAAATATAGTTACATATTTTTGAACAAGGGTGACATTTTTATTTATTGAGATGAAATTCATATGTAAAATTAACCATTGAAGATGAGCAATGTCAGTGACATTTAATACACTCACAGTGTTGTACAAAATCCACTTCTATCTAGTTCTAAAACCTTGGCATTTCCATCATTCCAAAATAAAGCCCTATATGCACATTCTCTCTCTCTCTCCCCACCCCCACCTCCTAGCTATCAGTAATATGCTTTCTATCTCAATGAGTTTGTGTATTTAGGTAATTTATATCAAAAGAATAACATAATACCTAACTTGTGTGTCTGTTTTCTTTCACTTAGCATGTTTTCAAAGTTCCTTCACTATATAGGGTATATTGGTATTTCATTCCCTTTTACAAGGCTAAATAATATTCTATTTCATGTTCATCCATTAGTTGATTGATGGACATTTTGTCTGTTGCTCCTTTTTTGGCTATTGTGAATAGTGCTATTATGAATATATGTACATACATGTCTTTGTTTAGCACCTGCTTTCAGTTCTTTTTGGGTATATAAATTGGAGTAGAATATTCGGAGCATATGGTACTTCTGTGTTTAATTTTCTGTTAAGTAAAACTGAGTTATTTCAAACACATAGTTGTGTAGTATGCTTTATCAACTTAATAAATGCTAAATGTCTTTTAATAACACTCTGTGCTTACTTCAAAATAAAATTCCTCAGTTTTGGCCACAAGTGCTATGTAGTTTTTATTATGATTATAGTAAGGGAAAATATTGTTCTTTTTATAAGCCTGTGTTTCAGAGTATACCATATGGAACTTAATTGAAATCTGTCATAGAAAAAGAATCTTTAGAACAAGCCTTCAAAGAAATACAACTGTTACCTATTTGTTTAGATAAAAGAACTATTGAATTCCATTTAATGAATTTTTCAATTTTTATGTACTGAATTAATGAATATCAAGTATTTTTTGATAACTACATCATTTTCATTTAATTCTTCAAAAAATGGGTCAAAGGTTATAACATTATATAAAAATCTTAACCATTTACAGCAATGTAGATAGAACTGGAGGGGATTATGCTGAGTGAAATAAGTCAGTCAGAAAAAGACAATTATCATATGGTTTCACTCATAAGTAGAATATAAGAAACAGCACAGAAGATCATAGGGGAAGGGAGGGAAAACTGAATGGGAAGAAATCAGAGAGGGAGACAAACCATAAGAAGCTATTAACTATAGGAAACAAACTGAGGGTCCCTGGAAGGGAGGTGGGGGGGGTGGAGTAACTGGGTGATGACATGAAGGAAGGCACCTGATGTGATGAGCACTGGGTGTTATATGCAATTGATGAATTACTGAACTCTGCATCAGAAACTAATAATATGCTATATGTTGGCTAATTCAATTTAAATTAAAAAAAATACATTAGTCAGTCAGATGAAAAGTCAGTTGAAAAAACTCAAGCTTGTGCCCACAATTAATGTATTCAGGCAGCACTATAAATCACCTCAAAGAGCGAGAGCACCATGTATATTTGTGTAAGTGAAAGTACCTGTAAAATTCTTACTTATTTAAACCATCCAAACATTATTTATTGTCAGCTCTGTGCCACGTATTTCTTTAGGCAGTTGCGGTTCATCAGTGTTCAAGAGGCAAACATGGTCTCCCTCGGAGACTCTTTAACATGTTTACATTTTCCATTCTTTATATAAATATAATTATAAATATTGATATATGCTAAGGATGTGGAGTTGGACTTTTCTTAGAAAACAATTCCCTTGACTAAAGTAAAAATTTTACCTAACTACAAATGCGTTACCTAAGAATCATTCAACATTTTGCTTCATTTGAGCCATCTGAATAATTTATAGAAATGACCGTTGTTATCATGAGTCCTATTTTGTCCATTATTTCTCGAAACCTTTAGTCTTTCTCTCCCTATTTCAAAGAATGGTTGTCTGTTCAAGTCAGTTTCACTCTTTTTTCAATATTCCTGGACTGTGTTTTTCTGCCTCCCTTGCAGTTAGGTTTGGCCAAGTGAATGAGGAAGTGGAATGTTGGCAAATGTGCTATGTACCAATTCAAGCCATGGCACTTGTAAATCTCCAATGAGAGATCTTCCTTGCTGTCTCCTGTCATGCTGGCTTGATGCAAATGAGCCCAGTAACCTTGGAAGCCATGTTGAATATGGTGAAATCAAAATCTGGAAGGAGCATGAGGGCTGATTTTCCACTTGGAGGAGAGCCACTTGCTTAATAGGGATATCCATGTTAGACTTTTTAAGACATTCTTTGCATTACACAAGCTAGAGGTACCTTCACTATTATACTTCTCTCCATAAATAACAAAGGAAAGCAAAAATGTCAATGCATTAGGAAGAGTTGTTTCATAGTTTAGAACTGAATATAAAAATGGGGTTGGTTTCTCTAAAAGTCTCTTCTTTTTTTAAAAATACATATATAAGTAGGGAGCAACCTTGCTTAACTCATTCCCTCAGAATGAAAGTTTAAAGAGAAAAAGAGGCAGAGGAATTTATGAATTTACTTTTTAAATTTTACTTTTTTTTCCCCAAGTCTTAGAATTTAACTGAAGTCAATCTCAAGGAAGAGAATGAGGACACAATGAGCAGAAAGTGAGACAAGTAAATTTTCTACTATATTTTCCCTAACTGTGCAAAACTCAATCAAAAATACCTAGAGAAATACAATATGTGTAATCAGTATGAGCAAGAATTAGACTATGATTTGAACTCAGTGGCAAGCAGATATAAGCAAGTTTTAACATAGTAATTAAAAAAAAAGAATGAAATGATGAGTTTTTAAATTTTTTTTTTTAAATTTTAGTGTCAGAGATGGTGTGAGTCAGCAGAAGTTTAAAAATTAAGTAGCAAAATAAATGAGTAATAGATCATATTGAGGGAGAAAAGCCCTAAAATTTAATTTTGGAGTTTAGGATATTGTTAAGTAGTAATTGATAAAAATAGGTAACAGTGTGATTTATAAACAACAACAAAAATATACAGGACTTTCTTTATTATTGTTCTGATTCTTGGATAGATGGGCATTGTATCTATTACTGGAAATGTCGGAAAATGCACCATAAGAGTAAAGGTAGACAAGTACAAAGATTTTCCAGATGGGATTAAATTAGATTTCAGAAGTTGGGAACTAGAGAGTTTGAGGTTGATTTATGCTAACACTTCAGAATGAATTATTAAGCAAATGGCTTGAGTGTTCTTAGAAAAGAAAATACTAACCATTAGCTAACATCTTCAGTAAGTTCAAGTCTTGCCAAATTAACCTGCTATTCTTTTTTAAAGGGTAATTAGGCTGAGAGTTGAGGAAATTGACGGAGTCTTTATACATCTCAATGTAAGCCAGGCATATCACAAAGATTGCTTATACACAGAAAAGAATCAAATGCAGTATAATATCACCCTTAAGTGAAATTCTGGCCAATTTATAAGTGGATGTGGAAGCAACTATTGCAAAGCTAACTAAAGTTGTGTGTGTGTGTGTGTGTGTGTGTATGTTTTTCTTAAGCTTACTTAGGAAAAAATTCCACATTCAGTGGAAAAATACCCTTTATTTTTAAGAGAACATGACTATATATATCCATGATTTAATATTATAAAACAATATTTTATAAAATTAGTGATTACTCAGTAATTTGTTTTAATAGTATATTGCAGTTTATTTAAATGCCACAAGCATGGGGTGCCTGGGTGGTTCAGTAGGTTAAAGCCTCTGCCTTCGGCTCCAGTCATGATCCCAGGGTCCTGGGATTGAGCCCCACATCCGGCTCTCTGCTCAGCGGGGCACCTGCTTCCTCCTCTCTCTCTGCCTGCCTCTCTGCCTACTTGTGATCTCTATCTGTCAAATAATAAATAAAATCTTTAAAAAAATTTAAAAAAATGTCACAAACAGCATACTACAAATTAAGTGCTGTCCTGGAAGCTAATTTGGTAGAAATGCATACATATGTGTGTGTATACATACACACATACACACACACATACATACCCACATACCAGCTTCAGCAGTAAGAAAATAGATGACTCAAAAGTAAGCCATGATGCCTACGTATCTTATCTAACTGGAAAATCATGGACTAAAATACGTAAAAGATTGTACCACATATTGTAGAGATAGCAAACAATCCCACCCAATAATCTAATAACAATGATGTAAAATTAACTCTGCTTTAAAATGAGAAAGGAAGAATGATAGCAAGTGAAAATCCAGATGATACCTTGGGACAAGAGAGATAATGCATAGTCACCAGAGTTCATTTTGAGCATTTCAGAATTTCCAAATATCTACATGTGAATTGATCTGATAATCTACTGCTGTGTGACAAATCACCTCAAACTTAATGGCATGAAACAGCAGTCATTTTATTATGCTCATGGAGTCTGTGTCAGGAATTTGGACAGGGTCTATATTTGTTTCGTAAGGCTGCTATAACAAGTTATCACAAACATGGCCACTTAAAAGAGCTGAAAGTTATTCTCTTGTAGTCTGGAGGTCAGAGGTCTAACACAGAGGATTGTGTGGAGTGATGGTCTCTCAGAAGACTCCAGAAGGGAATGAATCTGTCCTTTAATTTCCAAATGGAAAGTCTAGAGATGAAAAGCTGAGTAATTGAACTGAAAATTTCACTAGATGAAATCAACAGCAAATGTGAGTTGGCAGACGAAAGAATCTATAACCTTGAAGATAGATCAATAGAAATGATCTAAACTGAAGAACAGAGAGAAAAAGACAAAAGGAAAATGAACAGAGCCTTAGATGTTCAGAAGGCATGTGGTTAAACCTAATCTTCATCTTATGTTAATGAGAGTTCCTGAAAAAGAGGAGAAAGTGAAAGGAAGAGAAACGAAGAAATAATGGCCCCAGAGTTCCCAAGTTTAATGAAAGTCATTAAATTAAAGGATGTTAAATTAACCCCAGGTAGAATAAATGCTAACATAAAATTGTAATAGCTTCTGGACATCAACTCATTCCTTCCTCTATAAAAGCTAGAGAGGTGCTATGGAACATGACCTCATGAGTTTGACCTGTGTGTACCCAGTCTCGATGTACCACAATTTTTTTTTTTAAGATTTTTATTTATTTATTTGACAGAGATCACAAGCAGGCAGAGAGGCAGGCAGAGAGAGAGAGAGGAAGGGAAGCAGGCTCCCTGGTGAGCAGAGAGCCCGATACGGGACTCGATCCCAGGACCCTGGGATCATGACCTGAGCTGAAGGCAGAGGCTTTAACCCACTGAGCCACCCAGGCGCCCCTCAATGTACCACAGTTTTTAAAATTCTTTTATTTAAACCTCAGACCATGATGATAGTTTGTGTTTTCACTTGCAGTAAAATTATTACTTGCCCAAAATGAGTAAAGGGGAGCAGGAGGTACAGGCCTTCAGTTATGGAATGAATAAGCTACAAGGATGAAAGGTACAGCATAGGGAATTTGTTCAATAACATTGTCATAGTCTTACATGTTATCAGATGGTGGCTACGCCTACAGCATAGGGCACAGTGCTGAATCACTGTGTTAAAACTGAAATTAACGTAACAGTGTGTGTCAACTATACTTTGCTGAAAAAAAGTGAATGTGCAAGAGAGCAATAGTACTTACTCATTAATTCTATTTCTTTTCTTATTTATCTAGTGGCAAACTCTTTCTGTAAGGGGCCGGAGAGTAAATATTTTCAGCTTTGTAGGCTATATGGTCAGTCTCTGTTGTAACTACTTGATCATTTGCATGTGTAAACCACCGCCGCCACCAACATGTAACCGCATGGACATGGCTTGTTTCAATTCAGCATTGATAAAAATAGAAAGTGGGCTAGATTTGGCATGCAGGCAGGCTGTAGTTTGCTGAACCCTCTCTGTGATAATAAAAGCTGTGCTCATTGGGTGGGAAGAAAAGTAGGAAATTTGAGCCCCGAAATGACATGCCCTTATCAGAAAAAAAGATTGGGAGGCACATAATTTTGAAAATGCTTATGTTACGTTTTTATATCTTTAGGAAAAGCATACTTTCCTCTTTAAAAGAAACATGATCAAATGTGAGAAACACCTAAAGGAAGATCTCTACTGGTGAATTACAAAAATAACTTTTTTTTTCAGCAATTTGTCCTTGTAATTTGGAGAAAGTTAGGAAAACCATCTTTCAAAATGGCAGAAGACACAAAAATAGTAAAGATACCTAATATTCTCGAGAGAACAATAATTCACAACAGTGAAGCTTTTAGAATGATCTCTTAAAAACAATTTAACATGATGAGGTATTTGTATAATATAACATTAAGTGAAAACAATAGGATAAAAAAAGTACAGTAGAATCTCAATTGTGTACAAAATGTATGGGAAAAAAACACCAAATTATGAACACTCTAATATTATATCTCGTAATAACATTTAATCTTTGAGAATTTACTATTTGTCTTCCCTTTATTAAGCAATTTATAAAGTTCTCTCATTTAACGCTCATGACTAACATACAGAGGTTTATATCTTTTCTCAAAATGAGAAAGCTTAGACAAATAAATGACTTGCTTAGTGTCCATATGTAGTAATTTATGAATCTGGATTCAAATTCAGTTTTTGTTCTGACTATAAAGGCAGTGCTTTAATTTGCTGGGCTTAAAAAGTGGAACTTTGGGGGCACCTAGGTGGCTCAGTGGGTTAAAGCCTCTGCCTTCGGCTCAGGTCATGATCCCAGGGTCCTGGGATCAAGCCCCGCACTGGGCTCTCTGCTCGCTGCGGAGCTTGCTTCCTCCTCTCTCTCTTTCTGTCTGCCTCTTTGCCTACTTGTGATCTCTCTCTGTCAATAAATAAATAAATAAGTAGAACTTTGGCAGGCTTTACTTTTATTCTGTGTATATTTTTGTATCTTTTATGTTACCTGCTTTCAAAGTGTATGATTTTAATAATAAAAATGTATAAGAAAATAAAGATAGGAATTGTTAATAATAGCAAATTGACATTACAGTCACTAATGTATTAAGATTACTGAATGTATATTCTCAAAAGAAATTCAGTAATACAGATCTGGATGGAATAATGTAGCTTAATAGGTAGTAATGTGAATTTGGTTGACAGAGTTCAGGGAAAGCATTTATTTACTTTCAACAGCCACACAGGCATGGGCTATGTCAGCTTAAGTACAGCATCTATTACCTGGAACAGTGCTTTAAGCCCACAATAGTTCCTTACTAGTTTATGGTGAGATAAGGAAAGAAATTGAGAGAAAGCAATTGAGTAATTTTATATGAGATCAATATATTAATAAAAAACTGAGCTTATAGTCTGCATCTTTTTTCACTCCTCTCCCCAAACTTTTTAAAGGAAATCTTGGTCCTTGATAAAGAGAGGGATAAAAGCCTAGTGCTTTTCACTAGAGCCAGTATGAGAATTACTGACCTAGGAGGTACTGTGTGGTACTGGATCTGCATGTCTTTGGTCCTTACTCATAACTGGGGTTCTGGTACTTTCAGAGAGGAGAAATTAGGGTAATGGAGGACCTGGAAAGGACATGGCTTGGTAAGTGGTAGAATATGGAGAAGTAGCAACAGGTGGTCAACAAGTAGCAACAGGTGGTCTGATTTTTTTTGCAATTTGAAGAATTACCATAGGAAAAAAAGAACGAGTGCTTATGATGTGTAGAGAGAACTAGAACCAAAAAGTAGACGTTAATAGAAGAAAGATTTTAGCTCAAATCAGGAAGACTAATTTTTAGAATAGTGGAAAAACAAGTGTATCCTCCTATAAGATAAAAATATTCTGCAACATTAGAGCTATTCAAATAATTTCAGGGGATAATTTGAAAAATCTTTTGATTAGTAGTGATTCTTAAAAGTTCTTGGCCGCTTCCAAGAGTCCATGTCTCTCAAAATAGGATAAATAATCTGGTTTGGTAGTTTTTTACTTGCTTATGCTGACCGTGACTCTCACTGGGATCTGAAACCGATAATGCTGCTGTTGTGTAACTCCACGACCGTACTAATTAATTGGGTCATTCTTTCTTTTGTGACATGTTTAGGTCCCTTTAGATGTAGCATTTGGGCTGCCCTCTTTAAAAAAAATCCCTTATTCTGAAATGTTATTGTATAATCTCCATACATTTTATTCCTAAGTCTTGACTTTTGTTCAACAATATGCTTTTGGCCTTGAGCTAACCAGATATTTTCCTCCACATTGTATTTCTTACTTTTGCATGTGTATTCTAAAAGAACAAGCCAGTCTTGAAATAGACTCAGGAACGAACCGTGAATTTGACAGCCCTAGGTATAACTAAGATAAAATGAAATATTATTTTGTATCCTGAAATAGCCTCCTCTCTTCTAAACTCTCGTAGGAACTTCTTTTCCTCACTGCATTCTATTCATCATTCTTCTGCCTTAAATACATGCCACAGCTTAGTCTTCTCTCTTCTCGGTCTCTCCTGAAATCAAAAGGCTTGTAACAATTTTCTTTTCACGTAAGAGGTGGAAAGCTCCCCTTGAATGGTAAATGCTGCTTCTCCTGCAATTTTTATTATTTTGGTACTCGTTGTGACCCTAAATAAGCAGGGAGTGTTTACTGAGCCATCACTACCTCGAGGCTTTGTGCTAAGCATAGTAATTGTATTTCACTATTTACCCTTAGTCATGATTTGGCTTTGCCTCTAACATGGATAAACCAGGTGATTAATTAGAATTTACTAAAATGAAATTTATTTTTGGTTTCTGTGTGCCAAAATAGGGAGTTTGATTATTTTGACTTGCCCTTGGAGAACCATGCATATATATCTTATAGCTGTAATGTCCTATAAGGTGGGGATTGTGTTATATTGTTGTATTTTCTTAAAAGAATAAAAATCCCATACACAAGAATGACTCAGTAAACATGTATTTTATGACTTACTAATTTTAGCCTGACATACAGATGGGTTGTATAAGATTATCCAAGCCTACTGGAGAGTTGCACTTGATGGAGAAACCACACCTGCATGGGTAACTTATAAAATGGAGCAAGAACTACGGAGCCTCAGTGACCTTTTTTTTTTTTTTTCTTAAAGGTTATTTATTTATTTATTTATTTAAGAGAGAGAGAGATCACAAGTAGGCAGAGAGGCAGGAAGAGGCGGAGGGGGAAGCAGGCTCCCTGATGAGCAGAAAGCCCGATGCTGGACTCGATCCCCGGACCCTGAGATCATGACTTGAGCCGAAGGCAGAAGCTTAACCCACTGAACCACCCAGGCACCCCTCTCAGTGACCATTTCTAAGAGTGGACCATTCATAAACAAACTGTTTGTAAGACTAGGGATGTTTGTAAAGCAATCCTGAAGCTGAGGTGGAAATTGGACTCTGTAATCGGTCTTCTCTTGTCTTACTGCCAGTGCCAAATTTAGAGCACAAGATTGAGACTCACCTGCCTGGGTTTCTGTTCTTTTTATCCTGCTTAATTTAAGGTACTGCAGGCAAGTCATGTAATTCACCTGTTTCTCAGTTGCCTCACTGATAAAATGGAAGCAGTAATACCTCCTTTCAGAATTGTGGTGAGGATTAAATGAGGTAATCTGGGAGAAGCAGAAACATAGTATCTAGCACCTAGCAGGCATTCAGTAAATAACACCCCCCCCATTTTTTCCTTCTTTCATAGCTGATTCTGGAATATTTATTTGACTCTGGCTCATTGTTCACCTATGATGATATTCCTGCTTATATAAGTCCTAACATTTATGTTTTATTTTTGACCATATTCTAACTTCTGGAATTCATCTCCCCATCTCCACTTCTTGTCTTAGCTCTCTGTGGTGGTGGTGGTGGTGGTGGTGATGGCATTTGGTTTTGGGCATTCAGCTTCATAGCTGTCCATTTCTCACCACTTCATCTCACACAGTCCTCTCAAGAATGGAGAAAAAATACACACTAACACAAACATAATAACATAAAAGAGATCTGACTTTTCTTTAGAGAAAGATATTTTATTCAGTTGAGTATCTGATAAAGGCTGTTTTCTCTGTGTATAAATAATATTTTAACAAACCTTATGCTATCTTCATAAAAGTTTCGTTACTTTTTCTTTTTTGCAAGACTGTTTTAGCTGATCCAAAAATGATACTAAATGAATATGTTGTAATATCTTTCTATTTATGCTGTTTTATCTCAATATTTTTCTGTTGCAGAAGAATGATAATGACTCAGTCAGGTAAAATTGCCTGTATGGGAACCTTGGATTTAATATAAATAAATGTTCTAGTTTATGTAGCCTTGTAATCATTGTAACCTGAAGTTATGGTTTTGTAGACTTGAACTCTGCTTTAGATAAATACTGTCTTTTATAAATGAGTAATTGTGTAACATATTCAGTAACATATCAAATTAAGGAACCTGTATGCTAAATAGGTTTTCTTTAAGAAAAAGAGGATTTACAAAGTGCTATAAAAATTGATTAGATAAGCCTAAAAATCATTCTAGGTTTTCATAGATTTCATGCATATACAAAGGTTATCTGGATTGAGAAATTGCAATTTCTGTTAGTTATTAGTTTGTTTATTCTTATCACAAGGAGAGCCTTAAATATCAAGAATATTAAGCCTTTAAATGTAGTATGCGTTTAAAACCTGAGAATAAAAAAGTATGGTGAGTAAATTATCAGTGATATACTTCTATACCTCAAACACTCATATAAGAGACCATGGTAAATGAAATATATATCTGTATTTCTAAAGTAAGAAAGTAATAAATATTTATCAAAGAGCATCATAATAGAAAAATTTTATTTTTAAGAATTTACCCTATTTATAAGTTCAACCTTATTGAAGAACTTATAGGATAAAATTAATATTTTGTAAGGGACTTGGACCTTACTAAATGAGTTTAGCCCTTCATCACTTTGCTTAAGTATTCACAATTCACACAATACTGTTAAATTTTATATTTAGGCAAGTGATTTATCAGTAGTATAATCAATCTGTCTCTGAAAGAATCCTGTGATTATTCAAAAATAACAATTATCAGGAGATAAAAATACCAGACTAAATTACTCAGGTCTCAGGTTGTAATTTGAGCTGGACTTAGCTGAACACTTGTGCTATTAGCTAGGCTCCATTACACGTCTACAACTGTCTGGGATATGTTGGTCTAAGAGAGCCTTAATTCCATGGCCGACTCCTTTAGGCTAATCCAGACTTTTTTACATGGAGACACATTTGCAGAGCAGCAGTATACTAACATTTTTCAAATCTCTGTCTGTATCATGTTGTATTCCATTATATATTATTCCATCCCGTTGGCCAGAGCAAATCATATGACCAAGCACTTTAGTCAGTATGATAAGTTATCAACCAAAAGTGAGTACACTTGGAGGGGTATGAATGAGTTTGGGACTGTAACTGTAATAAGGCACTGTAATGAGGTCTAATGAGGCCATGTACTGTAAATAATCTCTTCACAATAGAATAAAACACAAAATATAAACATACTTTTTTCAACTTGAATTTCATTTCAACTTGAATTTGCTTGATGCCACAAATATTTGGTTGTTTGGTAACCTACCCCTGTAGTGATAAGCATTTCCTAATGAAACATACATCTCCACATTGTTTGTATGTAGGAAACTCAAATCTCCTTCTTTTCTTCCTTCTGTCCCTCTTCACTGAGCCCTCAAAAAATTAAGTCATGTCTAATGTGTTTTTTTCTGACATAAAATGAACTTCACACAGCAACACACCAAACTAAACAAAATATTAAAACCTTCAAATTGTTACAAAAATTTGGGTAAGGTATTTCCAGGAAAAGTTACAATATAACACGCATTTTTGCATACCCACATTTCAAAAAAAAATTTTTTTATTAGTTTTAGTGGGGGAGTTTAGTGATCAATCAGTTGCATACAACACCCAGTGCTCATTAATTCAAGTGCCCTCCTTATTGCCCATCATCCAGTTACCCCATTCCCCTACCCAAGAGTCTTTTATGGTTTGTCTCCCTCTCTGATTTTATCTAATTTTTCCCCTCCCTTCTCATATGTTCATCTATTTTGTTTCTTAAATTCCATGTACTAGTGAAATCATATGATATTTGTCTGTCTTTGCCTAATTTTGCTTATCATGAATGGAACTCTAGTTCCATTCACATCACCGCAAATGACAAGATTTCATTCTTTTTGATGGTTGAGTAGTATTTCATTATGTATATGAACCACATCTTCTTTATCCATTCATCTGTCGATGCACATCTGAGCTCTTTCCACAGAGCTCATTGTGGCCATTGTGGACATCGCTGCTATAAATATTGGGGGGCATGTGCCCCTTTAAATCACTGTATTCGCATCCTTTTATAAATACCTAATATGAACCAGCAATTCACTACCAGGTATGGAGATTCTCAAAATTAAGATTTCTAACATGAAATTAAGATGTGACAACTATCATATGATCTCCCTGATATGAGGAAGTGGTGATGCAACATGGGGGCTTAAGTGGGTAGGAGAAGAATAAATGAAACAAGATGGGATTGGGAGGGAGACAAACCATAAGTGACTCTTAATCTCACAAAACAAACTGAGGGTTGCTGGGGGGAGGGGGTTTGGGAGAAGGGGGTGGGATTATGGACATTGGGGAGGGTATGTGCTTTGGTGAGTGCTGTGAAGTGTGTAAACCTGGTGATTCACAGACCTGTACCCCTGGGGATAAAAATATATGTTTATAAAAAATAAAAAATTTAAAAAAAAAGATGTGTACCAAACAAATTCCAGAATTTGGTGATTTTAGGTAAATGCTCATGTATGGTAACTGTTGAGTGACAACTCCTTATTAATGTTGGGGGTTTGGTGAGGAAGTAGAGTTCATTAAGTACCTTTCTAGCCTTTATATTAATAGAACATTTTACTACCTTCTACCAGCACATTCCGTCTCTCATACTTGCAAAGCAGCTTCTCAGTATCTTCTTCACTTTCAGATCTTTACAAATAATTTTTATTTTTCCTGACCTGAAGATTTGGGAAAGTCTGTGAGTGAGGAGAGAACAAGAATTATAATTCAAGGGGATAATGTGGTCTCTCAAGAAGATTTTTAGATTAAACTGAGTGTGTTTGTAGGCAAAAGAAATGAATCAGGAGACAAGTGAGGCTTTGTAAGAAAAAAGGGTGTAAATATGGGATGTGTTCCCAGGGAGCATAGAAATTATTCTTAAAAATAGGACAGGCTTCTTCCTCTATTGGAGAAAAAGAAGGTAATACAAGTGTAGACTGAAGAACAAGGCTTTACAAGAGAGCCAAGCGTGATGTAAAAGATGTGTTACATTGGAAGGAAAGACATTTTCCTTCCTCATGCATCTTAGTAAGATCAGAGGTAGGATCACTTACTTAGATTGAAAGTCCAGTTTATTTCAGATTACCTCACATTACTTGAGCTTCTCCTAGGTGACAAGAATCCTAATAGGGACCTGTGATCCAAAGAGAACAATGCACAATCCTTGTTGTGAAGGACATTACAATCTAAGTGGAAAATGGTCACATAAACCCAGTCTAATGTTCATAGGGGCTCTTAGAGAAGATAACATCTAAACTTGTTGGGTTTTTAAAAATATTTATTTATTTGAGAGGGAGGATCAGGGTTAGAAGGAGAGAGAGGAAGAAGGAATACTCGAGCAGGGGATGGGCAGAGGGAGAGGGACAGAGAGAATCTCCAGCAGACTCCCACTGAGCGAGGACCCTGAGGTCAGCCTTGATCCCGTATCCCTGACATCATTACCTGAGTCTAAATCAAGAATCAGAGGCTTAACCCACTGAGCCACTCAAGTGCCCTAAGCTTGGTTTTAAAGGATGTCTAGAGGTTGACTATGAGAAAGTAGAGAAAAAATTCCAAGTGAAGAAGAGTAGTTGCCAAATCAGCCAAAATGGACAGATAAATGTTCATCATTGATAGAAATGTTTCTGTTGTTTTTCACCTATTATCCCATTGATGAACATGAAAAATGTTCACATCCCACTTCCGGAGATACTGAATGGCCTCACACCAATGAAGAGTCAATTTTCCAGCATAAATCCTGGTGTTTCTTATTGGTTAGACTCTGCCTGAGCAGATTGAACTGACAATAGGAATAATGTGATGTCTTTTCATCTGCAGTTCTGCAGGAGGTGAATGCTGAGGGGACTAGAGTACTGGAATATAAGTAGAGACGGGGTAAAACTAAGGCTAGGAAGACCTCCTACTTTTGACTCAGAGGAGTGATAGATGACTAGAAATGGCTCTGAGGCAGTAAACCAAGGTGCTTAAAATTTTCTACCAATTGAATTCTAATATACCTCTAATAAAATACCCATTGATGAGAATAAATGAACACACAGGAACTGCATTATTTGTTACACATGTTTCAGAAAACTGTTTATACCAATATTCTTTTTATCTGCGCATAAGGAAAGCCCAACCAACACAGTTCACTTGTACTGAATTGATTTTTGGCTGTCAGACAAACAAAACCTCAGATTTCCAAGTTCCTGTTAATTAAATGATTTTAGAAGCTATTTGGGTAATCAATTTAGGCTTCTCTAAAAGCTCTCCTTTTCATGACAATCTCAGTAGGGGAATAATGTCCTTAAGCCAGTTTCAGTTAAACACATCTATGCATAATACCATAAAGTCATTCAAAAAGTTATTCAAATATTCCATAGTTTTATATTTTTACATTTAAAACCCATTCTTTATGCCTCTGGGTATATTTTACAGGAGTGAACATCTGGACTAAATGGTTCATGGAGCTTACCTGTCCTACCTATTTGAGACCCCAAAGGTTATACAACATTGAAACTGGCAACCTGGTTAGGTTGATAAATTTTCTTTTGATGGTTTTAATATTAATTTCTTTCACTCTTCTGCTTGTAAAACTATTTTTTAGGATCTATATTGAGTGGAATCATCAAGTCATATTTGAATTTTGATAATCTGTCTTTTCACCTACCCAATATTGCTTTCCTGTCTGGAAGTAATAGAAAATGTAGTTAGGTACTTGAACTTGGAAATCAGACAAACCTGGATTTCAGTTGTGTGAATTTAGGCAAATTTTAAATAATACTTTAAGCCTGGTTTGTTTTCTGCCCTTCCTCTCTCCCTCCCTTCCTTCTTTCCTTTGTTTTTTCATATATGTCTATCCATCCATTTACCTATCTATCCTTATTTATAAAATTGATATACTAGTACCTACTTGGAGGCTTGCCATCATGATTTATGAGATCAGGCACAAAAAGTGGTTTTGTTTTTTTGGTTTTGTTTGTTTGTTTTGTCTTGGGAAGAATAGACTTTCCATGAATGCTAGCTATGACCATTATGCTAATAATGCTAGCTAATGACCATTAATAAAATAATGCTGAACTTTCTTCCTCTCTTAGTCTTGAAGGTATCATGCTCTCTTGATCCCCACTTCCTTGTGCATGGTTGCTCCTTATTTCTATTTATATTAGAATCCCTTACTTCAGACCAAGCCCAAACCCCACCTGTTCCATGAGGCTTTGTCCCACCAATGCAGAGCACACAAGTTTCTGAACATAGATGTCAATTTTGTATATACTCTTTGGTCTTAACTGGACTCATGGTTCTCTATTGTTTGTTGATTTGCCCTCATAGATACTCTTTTACTGAAGAAATTTTAAATCCTTAGACCATAAATTACATTAACAAAAGACAACACACAAAAATCCTAGATACCAAAATCGCCCTCCCCCACAAGATACTTCCAGAATGTATTTCAAGCTTTCAGACATTGACTGACTAAATATGTGAATGGCTGTCTTAGAATATTAGAAGTGACTCTCAAGTCAAAACAGTACTGAATATGCCTGAAATGCAACATATATATTTTTTCCTTTGAGGTTTTGTCAGTTAAACCTTTTATTGGTGTAGAAAGATCGGCTTTCCATCACAGGGTAAAAGCAACTTTAACTTCCCCAAGTTGGGTGCCGCATTTTTGGGGAAAGATTTTATTTATTTGAGAGAGGGAGAGAGAGAGAATGAGAGCACATGCAGGGAGGAGGGGGAGAAGCTCGCAGGGAGCCCGATGTGGGGCTCGATCCCAGGATCCCAGGATGATGATCTGAGCTGAGCACAGACACTTAACTGACTGAGTCACCCAGGCGCTTGTGGGTGCCGCATTTTAATGTGGGGCCTCCTACTAACTTAACTGTGGTAATATGGCTGATAATAAAGAGGGGCAGCGGCTGGTTTTCTTTTGCTGGCTGGCTTCAGACCTCCTTTTATTACCTTCCGTTGCCTGGTAACAGCTAAGGTTGTGCTAAGGCCAGATGATGCCATCAAGGCTCTTCCCTGTGCTATAATTTTGAGTGTTGATTCATTAACCATATTTCTTTGATGTTCACATTAAAGACCCATATTAGTGGAAAATGGGAAAAGAGTGATTTGGCTAATGGAACAGCCACACATTATTTGAATAATACAGAGTAAGTTTGTTTAAAAAATGTGCTGAGTAAACTTCTTTGATAATTTGAAGAAAAATAATTTGGTGGTGACTTCCTATAATTTAAAAAGAAGTGGAAGTGATTTCTCTATAGGTGGCTTCTTTCAAATTGCAGGTTTAAAGGTGTCTGATCACAGTAAGGAACTAATTGCCTGGTCTTAACTAGGCTCACTGCTGTAAAAGATCTTGGAAACATTTCTTCTCCTGGTGTTTATATCACCTTGAGCTTCATTTTAATGATGTCTTGCTCTTTTTGTATTGAACCTCATTTCAACAGGAAATGTGAGCTATTTTCACTTTTATTTTAAAGGAAAGTTGTATATAAAAAGTTCGAATTGGCAGAAAAGAGTTTCTCATTTGTTCTAAAAATTCTGCTCAGAGAGGTAGATTTGTTTTGTTAATTTTTTAACACTTAATAATACTTTGTGACAGCCACTATTTGTAATAGCTCTGTGATATTTTCCTTTTTTATCTCAGAAATATAATTACCGATGCCATTGGGAGTATTATTATATAACTGTATTGATGGAGAACCATGAGAATCTCAAATTTATGTAATTTAAATTCTAAAATTAAGTTTGAGGCGTTCGTTTTAGAACTAATTCTTCCACCCACCCAAAATTTAAATTTAGAATGAAAAAAAGCAGCTGGCTTCTAATTCAATCCAACACCCCCTACTGTATGTTTGTTATGTTCATATGACTAAGCAAGGTATTTTAGTTCTTGCAAATATGACAAAAACATAGTCTTTGTTTTCAGGCGACTGATGATTTATGGAGGAGATGATAGTCTTACAAGTGAATATAAAGCCATATAGAATGTAGTTACAAACAGAAACACGTGCAGATGTAGACCTATGTACCAGGTGTCTCTCCAGGAAGCAAAGAGGTTTAAACTTGTCTAGAACAGTGATTTTCAGACTTCTGCACTGGACCAACCAGCAGCACTGGCATTATTTGAGAACTTTTTAGAAATGCAAATTCTTGGGACTCATTCCAGACTACAAACTAAAAAAGTCAGGAGTGGAGTCTGACTGACTGTTTCCACAAGCCTTCTGGGTGAGTCTAATGCATGATAAAATTTGAGAACCAGTGTTGTGCAGTATGGTGGCCACTAGCCACATGTTGCTACATAGTTTAAATTTAAATTAAATAAAATGTGGATTTCAATTCCTCAGTTGTAATTAGGCTCATTTTAAGTGCTCTGTAAGCATACGGACCCAGCAGCCAACATATTGGACAGAACAGATACAGAATATTTCTATCATTGTGGAAAATTTTATTGAACAGCATTGCTCTAGAACATGGAGACCTCATGGGAGATTATTGAGAAATGGAATAAAGTAAATTTAGCTCAGACTGTGGAGATTTTTAAATGTACCTACCAGTGAGGAATTTGAGCCATATCCTGTTATCAAGAGAGAATAATGAATTCTTATTTTTTTGAAAAAAGGACGTAAGAAGCTAGGGGTGCCTGGGTGGCTCAGTTGGTTAAGTGTCTGCCTTCAGCTCCGGACATGATCCCCAGGTCCTGGGATCAAGCCCCGCATTGGGGGGGGGGGCGTGGAGGGGCGTTTCCCTCTACCTCTTTCTCTGCCACTCTCCCTGCTTGTACTCTCTTGTTCACTTGCTCTCTGTCAAATAATTAAATAAAATCCAAAAAAAAAAAAAAAAAAAAGAAAGAAAGAAAGAAAAGAGTACTTTGGTTACAGAGCATCACTCCTGCAGTCAGGTTCCTGATGCTTCCTCCTGAGGGAAAATGGAGGAAAGCAAACACCAGCTAGACTTGTACTGAGACTGTAATAGTGGGAAGGGAAAGGAGAAACTGTGTTGATAAAACATTGAGAAGATGGACTCAGTAGGAACTGATTATCTTTGAGTAGGAGTTTGTCAAAGAAATAGAGAACTTGAACAAGATTGGATTTTGAGTGAATAATTGGGATAAGATGAATGATGAATGCCGTTACCAATGACCAGGAAATAGGAATAGCATTAGTTTATCAGATTATGTAAAAAAAAGATCATGGGTTTGCCATGAAATTGTTTTAATCCCACAGTTTTTATATTCATCCAGAAATGCTCTTCATTACTTTTTTTTTTTTAAGATTTTATTTATTTATTTGAGAGAGAGACAGTGAGAGAGAGCATGAATGAGGAGACGGTCAGAGGGAGAAGCAGACTCCCCAAGGAGCCAGGAGCCCAATGCGGGACTCGATCCCAGGACTCCGGGATCATGACCTGAGCTGAAGGCAGTTGTCCAACCAACTGAGCCACACAGGCGTCCTACTTCATTACTCTTTTTTAAGAGGTTTATTTATTTTACAGAGAGCCCGAGCGCAGAAGAAGGGGTGGAGAGAGGGGCAGATGGAGGGGGAAGGGAGAGTCTTGAGCAGACTCCACACTCAATGCACAGCTGGATGAGCTGCATATGGGCTCCATGTCCTGTCGCTGAGGTCAGGATGTGACCTGAAACCAAGAGTCCAACACTTAACCAACTGCCCCACCCAGGTTCTCCCTTTTCATTACTCTTATAACAGTTTCATCCTTTACTTTTCTTTATCTCCTGATTTTTTTGGATAAGCACTTTTAATGACGAAAATAAACATTTTGCCATAGATTATTCTGAATGTCTTTCAAAAATGAAGGGGATGGAAAAAATTTTATATATCGATGCATTTGCTATATTATGTGAGAACAATTTCCCTTCCTTTTTTTTTTGGTGGGGAGGGGGCTAGAAAATACTTCTCCTGAGGGAAAGGAAAAAAAAAAGGAAAACAACAACAACAACAACAACAAAACAGGTTATAATGTATTCTAGGAAAATTCTAGGTTCCTAAACATTATGGTTGGATTCTGTAGCAAATTGAAGTGATTTTTAATTTTGTGTGAAATGAAATATTTATTTTCAGAACTAAAGTGCTTAGAGTGTCAAGCATTGTTCTAATTCTTTATTATCTTACAAATTTCATAGTAGTATACACCTTTATGCACACTTAACTCCCTGTGGATTAATTTTATTTTTATTTTGAAGATTTATAAAAATGATGTTAGCTCCCTTCACGTCAGAACATTTTGTTCATTTTAGACCAGTTCTTTACAGAGCTAAATTAATTGGTATGATTTAAGGCATCCTAGTAGGGTAGAAAAGAATAATTCTGTTAGGTGTCTAGCATCATGTGTTCTTACATCTAGAATTTTAGGATGGTAAGTACAAAGTAAAATCTCATGGGCTAAAATTTCCTCATTTATGAAATGAAGGGCTTGAGCTGGATTGTCTTGCTTTTTAGGGCTTTAAATGGGGGCAAAGCATAAAAACATGATTTCTGACAAATTGTTTATTAGCTGTTATTTATCAAAGAGCATGCCTCTTGGGTGACAACAAGGTACAGGGCAGGCAAACTGCTGAGAAGTCAAGGAAAATAATATTTGGGACAAATAATAAAGTTGATTGTGTCAGACTGGACAGTAGCAGCTAAAGACTTAACTCCAAGGACTCTGAGACCTGGGGTAATATTTTTTTTTTTTTTTTTTTTTTTTATAAACATATATTTTTTATATACATATATTTTTATCCCCAGGTCTGTGAATCACCAGGTTTACACACTTCACAGCACTCACCAAATCACATACCCTCCCCAATGTCCATAATCCCACCCCCTTCTCCCCAACCCCCTCCCCCCGGCAACCCTCAGTTTGTTTTGTGAGATTAAGAGTCACTTATGGTTTGTCTCCCTCCCAATCCCATCTTGTTTCATTTATTCTTCTACCCACTTAAGCCTCCATGTTGCATCACCACTTCCTCATATCAGGGAGATCATATGATAGTTGTCTTTCTCTGCTTGACTTATTTCGCTAAGCATGATACGCTCTAGTTCCATCCATGTTGTTGCAAATGGCAAGATTTCATTTCTTTTGATGGCTGCATAGTATTCCATTGTGTATATATACCACATCTTCTTGATCCATTCATCTGTTGATGGACATCTAGGTTCTTTCCATAGTTTGGCTATTGTGGACATTGCTGCCATAAACATTCGGGTGCATGTGTCCCTTTGGATCACTACATTTGTATCTTTAGGGTAAATACCCAATAGTGCAATTGCTGGGTCATAGGGCAGTTCTATTTTCAACATTTTGAGGAACCTCCATGCTGTTTTCCAGAGTGGCTGCACCAGCTTGCATTCCCACCAACAGTGTAGGAGGGTTCCCCTTTCTCCGCATCCTCGCCAGCATCTGTCATTTCCTGACTTGTTGATTTTAGCCATTCTGACTGGTGTGAGGTGATATCTCATTGTGGTTTTGATTTGTATTTCCCTGATGCCAAGTGATATGGAGCACTTTTTCATGTGTCTGTTGGCCATCTGGATGTCTTCTTTGCAGAAATGTCTGTTCATGTCTTCTGCCCATTTCTTGATTGGATTATTTGTTCTTTGGGTGTTGAGTTTGCTAAGTTCTTTATAGATTCTGGACACTAGTCCTTTATCTGATATGTCGTTTGCAAATATCTTCTCCCATTCTGTCAGTTGTCTTTTGATTTTGTTAACTGTTTCCTTTGCTGTGCAAAAGCTTTTGATCTTGATGAAATCCCAGTAGTTCATTTTTTCCCTTGCTTCCCTTGCCTTTTGCGTTGTTCCTAGGAAGATGTTGCTGCGGCAGAGGTCGAAGAGGTTGCTGCCCGTGTTCTCCTCAAGGATTTTGATGGATTCCTTTCGTACATTGAGGTCCTTCATCCATTTTGAGTCTATTTTTGTGTGTGGTGTAAGGAAATGGTCCAATTTCGTTTTTCTGCATGTGGCTGTCCAATTTTCCCAGCACCATTTATTGAAAAGGCTGTCTTTTTTCCATTGGACATTCTTTCCTGCTTTGTCGAAGATTAGTTGACCATAGAGTTGAGGGTCTATTTCTGGGCTCTCTATTCTGTTCCATTGATCTATGTGTCTGTTTTTGTGCCAGTACCATGCTGTCTTGATGATGACAGCTTTGTAATAGAGCTTGAAGTCCGGAATTGTGATGCCACCAACGTTGGCTTTCTTTTTCAATATCCCTTTGGCTATTCGAGGTCTTTTCTGGTTCCATATAAATTTTAGAATTATTTGTTCCATTTCTTTGAAAAAGATGGATGGTACTTTGATAGGAATTGCATTAAATGTGTAGATTGCTTTAGGTAGCATAGACATTTTCACAATATTTATTCTTCCAATCCAGGAGCATGGAACATTTTTCCATTTCTTTGTGTCTTCCTCAATTTCTTTCATGAGTACTTTATAGTTTTCTGAGTATAGATTCTGTGTCTCTTTGGTTAGGTTTATTCCTAGGTATCTTATGGTTTTGGATGCAATTGTAAATGGGATTGACTCCTTAATATCTCTTTCTTCTGTCTTGCTGTTGGTGTAGAGAAATGCAACTGATTTCTGTGCATTGATTTTATATCCTGACACTTTACTGAATTCCTGTATAAGTTCTAGCAGTTTTGGAGTGGAGTCTTTTGGGTTTTCCACATATAGTATCATATCATCTGCGAAGAGTGATAATTTGACTTCTTCTTTGCCGATTTGGATGCCTTTAATTTCCTTTTGTTGTCTGATTGCTGAGGCTAGGACCTCTAGTACGATGTTGAATAGCAGTGGTGATAATGGACATCCCTGCCGTGTTCCTGACCTTAGCGGAAAAGCTTTCAGTTTTTCTCCATTGAGAATGATATTTGCGGTGGGTTTTTCATAGATGGCTTTGATGATATTGAGGTATGTGCCCTCTATCCCTACACTTTGAAGAGTTTTGATCAGGAAGGGATGTTGTACTTTGTCAAATGCTTTTTCAGCATCTATTGAGAGTATCATATGGTTCTTGTTCTTACTTTTATTGATGTGTTGTATCACATTGACTGATTTGCGGATGTTGAACCAACCTTGCAGCCCTGGAATAAATCCCACTTGGTCGTGGTGAATAATCTTTTTAATGTACTGTTGAATCCGATTGGCTAGTATTTTGTTGAGTATTTTCGCATCTGTGTTCATCAAGGATATCGGTCTATAGCTCTCTTTTTGGTGGGATCCTTGTCTGGTTTTGGGATCAAGGTGATGCTGGCCTCATAAAATGAGTTTGGAAGTTTTCCTTCCATTTCTATTTTTTGGAACAGTTTCAGGAGAATAGGAATTAGTTCTTCTTTAAATGTTTGGTAGAATTCCCCCGGGAAGCCGTCTGGCCCTGGGCTTTTGTTTGTTTGGAGATTTTTAATGACTGTTTCAATCTCCTTACTGGTTATGGGTCTGTTCAGGCTTTCTATTTCTTCATGGTTCAGTTGTGGTAGTTTATATGTTTCTAGGAATGCATCCATTTCTTCCAGATTGTCAAATTTATTGCCGTAGAGTTGCTCATAGTATGTTCTTATAATAGTTTGTATTTCCTTGGTGTTAGTTGTGATCTCTCCTCTTTCATTCATTATTTTATTTATTTGGGTCCTTTCTCTTTTCTTTTTGATAAGTCGGGCCAGGGGTTTATCAATTTTATTAATTCTTTCAAAGAACCAGCTCCTAGTTTCGTTGATTTGTTCTATTGTTTTTTTGGTTTCTATTTCATTGATTTCTGCTCTGATCTTTATGATTTCTCTTCTCCTGCTGGGCTTAGGGTTTCTTTCTTGTTCCTTCTCCAGCTCCTTTAGGTGTAGGGTTAGGTTGTGTACCTGAGACCTTTCTTGTTTCTTGAGAAAGGCTTGTACCGCTATATATTTTCCTCTCAGGACTGCCTTTGTTGTGTCCCACAGATTTTGAACCGTTGTATTTTCATTATCATTTGTTTCCATGATTTTTTTCAATTCTTCTTTAATTTCCCGGTTGACCCATTCATTCTTTAGAAGGATACTGTTTAGTCTCCATGTATTTGGGTTCTTTCCAAACTTCCTTTTGTGGTTGAGTTCTAGCTTTAGAGCATTGTGGTCTGAAAATATGCAGGGAATGATCCCAATCTTTTGATACCGGTTGAGTCCTGATTTAGGACCGAGGATGTGATCTATTCTGGAGAATGTACCATGTGCACTAGAGAAGAATGTGTATTCTGTTGCTTTGGGATGAAATATTCTGAATATATCTGTGATGTCCATCTGGTCCAGTGTGTCATTTAAGGCCTTTATTTCCTTGCTGATCTTTTGCTTGGATGACCTGTCCATTTCAGTGAGGGGAATATTAAAGTCCCCTACTATTATTGTATTGTTGTTTATGTGTTTCTTTGATTTTGTTATTAATTGGTTTATATAGTTGGCTGCTCCCACGTTGGGGGCATAGATATTTAAAATTGTTAAATCTTCTTGTTGGACAGACCCTTTGAGTATGATATAGTGTCCTTCCTCATCTCTTATTACAGTCTTTGGCTTAAAATCTAATTGATCTGATATAAGGATTGCCACTCCTGCTTTCTTCTGATGTCCATTAGCATGGTAAATTCTTTTCCACCCCCTCACTTTAAATCTGGAGGTGTCTTCGGGCTTAAAATGTGTTTCTTGGAGGCAACATATAGATGGGTTTTGTTTTTTTATCCATTCTGATACCCTGTGTCTTTTGACAGGGGCATTTAGCCCATTCACATTCAGGGTAACTATTGAGAGATATGAATTTAGTGCCATTGTATTGCCTGTAAGGTGACTGTTACTGTATATGGTCTCTGTTCCTTTCTGATCTACCACTTGTAGGCTCTCTCTTTGCTTAGAGGACCCCTTTCAATATTTCCTGTAGAGCTGGTTTGGTATTTGCAAATTCTTTCAGTTGTTGTTTGTCCTGGAAGCTTTTAATCTCTCCTTCTATTTTCAATGATAGCCTAGCTGGATATAGTATTCTTGGCTGCATGTTTTTCTCGTTTAGTGCTCTGAAAATATCATGCCAGCTCTTTCTGGCCTGCCAGGTCTCTGTGGATAAGTCAGCTGCCAATCTAATATTTTTACCATTGTATGTTACAGACTTCTTTTCCCGGGCTGCTTTCAGGATTTTCTCTTTGTCATTGAGACTTGTAAATTTTACTATTATGTGACGGGGTGTGGGCCTATTCTTATTTATTTTGAGGGGCATTCTCTGAACCTCCTGAATTTTGATGCTTGTTCCCTTTGCCATATTGGGGAAATTCTCCCCAATAATTCTCTCCAGTATACCTTCTGCTCCCCTCTCACTTTCTTCTTCTTCTGGAATCCCAATTATTCTAATGTTGTTTCGTCTTATGGTGTCACTTATTTCTCGAATTCTCCCCTCGTGGTCCAGTAGCTGTTTGTCCCTCTTTTGATCAGCTTCTTTATTCTCTGTCATTTGGTCTTCTATATCACTAATTCTTTCTTCTGCCTCATTTATCCTAGCAGTGAGAGCCTCCATTTTTGATTGCACCTCATTAATAGCTTTTTTGATTTCAACTTGGTTAGATTTTAGTTCTTTTATTTCTCCAGAAAGGGCTTTTATATCTCTCGAGAGGGTTTCTCTAATATCTTCCATGCCTTTTTCGAGCCCGGCTAGAACCTTGAGAATTGTCATTCTGAACTCTAGATCTGACATATTACCGATGTCTGTATTGATTAGGTCCCTAGCCTTCGGTACTGCCTCTTGTTCTTTTTTTTGTGGTGAATTTTTACGTCTTGTCATTTTGTCCAGATAAGAGTAAATGAAGGGGCAAGTAAAATACTAAAAGGGTGGCAACAACCCCAGGAAAATATGCTTTAGCCAAATTAGAAGAGATCCAAAATCGTGAGTGGGGAGAAAGGGGATAAAAAGAGGTTCAAAAAGGAAGAAAGAAAAAAGAAAAAAAAAAAAAAAAAAAAAAAAAAGAAAAGAATTTTTTTTTAAAAAAGAAAACACCTAAGAAAAATGTAAAAAAAAATATATATATATTAGATAAACTAGTAAAAAATCGTTAAAAAAGAAAAAGGTAACAGTTAAAAAAAAAAAAAATTTTACCCGAAGGCGAGAAAAAAAAAAAAAAAAAAATGAAAAAGAAAAAATTAAATTAACTGCAAGACTAAAAAAAATCACAGGAAAAAAGCCATGAGTTCCGTGCTTGGCTTTCTCCTCCTCTGGAATTCTGCTGCTCTCCTTGGTATTGAAACCGCACTCCTTGGTAGGTGAGCTTGGTCTCGGCTGGATTTCTTGTTGATCTTCTGGGGGAGGGGCCTGTTGTAGTGATTTTCAAGTGTCTTTGCCCCAGGCGGAATTACACCGCCCTTACCCGGGGCCGGGGTGAGTAATCCGCTCGGGTTTGCTTTCAGGAGCTTTTGTTCCCTGAGCGCTTTCCGTAGAGTTCCAGAGGACGGGAATACAAATGGCGGCCTCCTGGTCTCCGGCCCGGAGGAGCCGAGAGCCCAGGGCCCCACTCCTCAGTGCGCCCTCAGAGAACAGCGCCCAGTTACTCCCGTCTGCCTGACCTCCGGCCGTGCTCCGAGCTCACCGAGCCTGCGACCGGTTCAAGGTAACACGGAGCTGCGAGCTTACTGTCGGCTCTGTCTCTGTAGCCGGCTTTCCCGTTCCAATACCCGCAAGCTCTGCGACACTCAGACACCCCCGATCCTTCTGTGACCCTGCGGGACCTGAGGCCACGCTGACCCCGCGTGGGCTTCGCCCCGGTTTAGCCTCTGGAGCGATGTCCCTCCGCGGAGCAGACTTTTAAAAGTCCTGATTTTGTGCGCGGTTGCTCCGCCGCTTGCCGGGAGCCGGCCCCTCCCCCCGGGGTCTATCTTCCCGTCGCTTTGGATTCACTTCTCCGCCGGTCCTACCTTTCAGAAAGTGGTTGTTTTTCTGTTTCCAGAATTGCTGTTCTTCTTCTCTTCGATCTGCCGATGGATTTTCAGGTGTTTGCAATCTTTAGATAAGCTATCTAGCTGATCTCCGGCTAGCTGAAGCAGTCTCAGCTTGCTACTTCTCCGCCATCTTGACTCCTCCCCCCTGGGGTAATATTTTAAATAGGGGGTTCTCTTATGTAAATGTGATTCTAGTTGGTAATGGGTGGTATGATGGAAAATAAAGAGAAAAGTTACTTGGATATTGTTGGCAGGAAGTGGAATGAAAGAGTCTTTTGTAAAGATGAACCCTATTCATCAGACTTGCGCTGGGTCTGCCTCTAGCTTCTGTTTATCCTGTTAAATGCATATAACTCTGAATCCGTATGATGTAGAAGTGATTGGGCAGATAGATTCATTTGTGTATGTATCTGATGGGGTGGAAGAGCATTTGGTAGGACATTAGGAGGTCTTGCTCGGGTGCTCGCTCTTCTAAGTAATGCCATTAGTGGCTTGTAGGAGTGCTTATTTTGACACCTAGTTCTATGCAACTACCTTCTCCATAGACTTGACACTTAAGGCATACCCACACATCAGGGAGAGCAATGTAAGCAGCAGGTGGCTAAATTGCTCTAATTTCCAGCCAGCCTACCTAGTTTACAAGTTCATGGAAATTGGCAGCTCCTCAGATCAAAACTTTTTCTGGTAACAAGTAGCCCTAGATGAACCACATGGATTTGTGAGCATTCAAAATGTTGACATTGACTGTTTCCAAACTAGAAGAAACAGTAAGTTATGTGGAGTAGGAAGCAGTGATTGACCATTCAGATCAGCTTAATGCCTTTTATATAACTTAACTGGATTTTTTTTTATCTCATAATCTAGTCCTTCATCTGCAGCACCAACAAGTTATTAAATTTCTCTCCAGGCCTTGCTAATGGGGCTTGCTAATTGCAGTTTCTAAGCCTCTTAATTAGCATTAACTGCATTTATGTAGAGTAATTTTGTGTTGACCCTAAGAAGGACGTCTGTTATCAGGGAACCAGAGGAAGAGACAGGAGCAGTTAAATCTATACTGGAACCTGGTCACACACCACCTGTGTTTTTGCTTTTCCCACTCCTATGGCTCTAGATTGTACAGTGACAATGCATTTGGTCTTGCCCTCTGTATTTCATTGACCAGAAATTTCTCAGTGATTAGCAGTTGTGCATTTTATTATTTCAAGAAAGAACTAGAAGTAGTTTTTAAAAATAATTTACAAGATTTTCCATAAAAAGGAGTTTGATAATTCTTAAAAAATAATAACTATACTGATGTATTTTCCTTAATCTTTATTCTAGTTTTAATCTAACACAAATCCTAATCCTCACTTCTTCCAGCAGCTTAATCTCTAGGCTGTATTTTTTTCCCCCTGCAGACAGAGTAGTTTGGATTTGGTGATCTCGGAGTCCCTACAAACTCCGAGTATAAGTCTGAAACTTAAGGATGATAATAGGATTTTTCCAAGTTTCTCGAGATTGAAGTCATGAAAAGTGTCTACTGCACTGCTCTCTAAAATGTCCCTTAGATTCACTGAAGTGCATAGACCATTGCAATAGTCTGACACTGAATGCTGTTTATCTTCTGATATTCATCAAATCGTTGCCTCTCACTCTTCCATGAAATGATTTTGCAGGCATGCAGTCCTTGAAGCAAGTGGCATTTTTCTAATTTTAACTCAGGTCAGTCATTTGGGCAAGTATTGATAAACAAGCATTTGTTGAAACCATGTCTCAAGTAATGTCAATCTGGATTGAACATGTGCCATGCCTAAGAGATTTCTTCATTAACTTGCTGACACTGCCAATGAGAGTTCAATGTTGTTTCAAGAAAGAGTCCCAGGGGCACGTGCCCTTTGCTATTTTTACCATCTACTCTGGCAGTCCATGAATATCATATCTTTGATTTTTCTTAGGAAAGCTAAATAATTTATGAAGACCATTTCAATACATGATATTTCAATTCTTTACAATGCTGATGACTCTGTAACATTGAATTGCTGAACTATAGATGTATTGAGATAAAGGAATTTGGAGGTCACCATATAGGACTCAATGAGCTGTTTCTATGATTTTAGTTGGTTACTTATTTATTCATTTACTGACTTTAGAAAGGTCTATTTTGAAGCCACTTATCTAAAAAGTATTGCCTGAAAATCCTATCCTGAGACCCTCTCCTAGGGACTAGATAATGTTCATCGTATCCTTTGTTTTTTATTGGCATATAATTGACATGCACTATCCTATTTCCAGTGAACATTGTAGTGATTTGATATTTTTCTGCATTACAGAATGAGCTCCATGATGTCTAGTTACCAAGTGTTGCTCTACAAAGTTATCCAGTATTCTCTACCATATTGCCTATGCTGCACATGACATTTCCACCACTTATTTTCTAACTGGAAGTTTGTGCCTCCTCATCCCCTTCATCTATTTCACCTGCCTTCCAACCCCTCCTCCCTCTGATAACCAATAGTTTGTTTCTTGTGTTGGTTTCATTTTTGTTTTGTTTGTTCATTTGTTTCATTATTTTGATTCCTTATATAAGCCACATCATGTGGCATTTGTTTTTATCTGTCTGACTTATTTCACTTAGCATAACATCTTCTAGGTCCGTCCATGTTCTCACAAATGGTGGGATTATGTTCTTTTTTATGGCTGAGTACTATTCCACTAAATTTATCTTTACTACATCTTCTTTATCCATTCTTTTATCCCTGGATACTTGGCTTGCTTCCCTAACTAGGGTATTGTAAATAATGCTGCAATGAACATGGGGTGCTTGTATCTCTTCAAGTTGGTGTTTTCATTCTCTTCAGATAAATACCCAAAGGGGAATTGCTAGATCAGACAATAAATTTATTTTTAATTTTTTGAGGCTCCCCCATACTGCTTTCCATAGTGGATGCACCCATTTGCAATCTTACAACATTGTGCAGTGATTCCTTTTTTCCCCCACATCCTTGCAAACATTTATTCCTTTTTGTCTTTCTGATATTAGCCAATCTGACAGGTGTGAGGTAATATCTCATTGTGGTTTTGATATATATTTTCCTGATGGTTAGTAATGCTGAGCATCTTTTCATGTTCATCTTATCATGACTATCTGTTGGTCATTTGTAAGTCATCGTCTTGCCATTTTTGAAAACACTCCAACTGCTGCTGTGGCTTTCGCTCCAGAAAACCTAGTATGTGCCCATTTCGTTTTCTGTCAAATTTGCTTGAGTTAATCTAAAAAGAAACTGTAATAAAAAATCATATATTCCTCTAAAAAATAAAACAGTGTTTCTCAGATTAATTCAATAGTATCTTTAAAAAGTGAATAATTAAAATACAAAAAAATCCACGAAGTACACTGATCCTAAAGGCACAGCTTGATGATTACTGTATATATACTACAGATCAAGAGTGAGAATATTTTCAAACTCTGTAGGTTTTCCTGGTATCCTTTCCCAGTGTGATCTTCTTTCCTCCCCTATTGAGGTAACAACTGTTGTGATTTTTATCATTGTGACTGATTTTGCAAGAATTTTTTATTCAGATGCAGAGACATAAGATAGAAGCTATTTCTGGCTCACAGTAGGATATGGGGGCAGATAAGAGCCAGGAAGAAATTATGAGTACAAAAGGAATCCCAGAGTGCCATGCATTTGTAAGGATAGTCATGCCATCTCAGATTTTAAAGTATTTGCTTTTTATAAATATGTATATCCTTATAACAGACCCTCACAACCCTTCTGTACTATGAATACCATAATCTCCATTTTACAAATGAGACAACCTGTGGTCATAGAGGTTAACTAACATGCCTGTATTCGTTTTCTGTTGCAGTATAACAAACTAACACAAACTGAGCAGCTTAAAGTGACACAAATGTATTATCTTGCAATTTCTGTAGGTCAGGATCTCAGGCTAGGAGGTGTACAACAGTGGGCAGGAGTCTTTGGGGTGCTGTGTCTACCGCAATGTCAGGAGTGGCACACAGGTGATGAGAAAGAAACTAAACCTGGCTTCAGGTCCTACCTACCTTTACACCATACCTCTCTGTGAATTCAGAGTGAAGTGATATTTAAGGAAAAGAAAAAAAAAAAAAAGGCTCTTCTGGCCAGCTAAATCTATCATTTATTGAATTCTTATGTTCCATGACCAGGTTTAAAGATATTGGCAATCTTATGAGATAAAATTTCTGTCTCATTTTAAAGATATGGAAGCAGATGCTTGGAGAATTTAATTAACTTGCTTAAAGTCACAGAGCTTGTCCATGAAGAAGGCAGGATTCTAACCTAGTTCTTTCTCACTCCATATGCTCTGCTCTCACTGACTATATGACATGCCTGACAGTAATATTTGAGCTAGCCTTTAAGGATATGTAGGTTTTCAGCAGAGATATAATTGGAAATTATCAGCAAGAATCAGAAAGAACAGTAAAAATAGGTAAAGAGTTGGGAAGTGTCAGATACGTTGTTTGGGATGTGATATTTCTGATAAGAGACCTGGACCCTACCAATCAAATTTTCACTTCCCTTACAAGAGCATTTGATTGGCTCATGCTCTATTTTGATACCAATGACATTTATGAATACTGTCAATGTCCCTATAGAAATATGTGGTATTGCATTTAAGGAAAATGTTCATTTCCTATGCAGGATGTTTTTCTTCAGGACTTTTAGGAGAGATTTCTTTCTAGTTTTCAGATGAAGAAAGTTGAGCTCACTGAACTGAGATACAGTTGGTTTTCCTTAGAAACAGTTGACTTGCTTAGAAATCTTGGTGTGGTATTGATGGCCCCTCCTAACGTGTATGACCTTTATGATCAGTGTGCTTTCCTTTTTGGTTTTACTCTTTTAATGTATTTCATCTCTGTAAGCTCCCTTAAATTCTTCTTGAAATGAGTCAAGGTATAGATAAACAAGTGTTTGAATACAATTTAGGTAAGCGGTGTATAGGCACCACTTCTGAATTTGCAGGTAGGCAGAATTCCTGATGCTCAGCTATCAGTCCTCCTAAGCGGAAGTGAACTGAGTGCCCTGGAAAGCTAAGTCATTAGCTAGGCCTTTATGCTATCATCAATAGATCCCAATGGCAGGCCCAGACGTTGCGTTACAAAGATTATGATTCGGACCTCCTGATAAAGATTCCACTCTGGTGTCTCTTTCCTTTAACTTAGACAGTAATTGGATTCACAGGATGTAAAATGGGAGTTGTAAGAAATTAAAGTCCTTCTACAATTACCTCAAAAGCTATGTCAGCTCAATTTTGATAAAAGTATGCTGGCATAGCCTCACAGAAAGTGGTACATCAGCAAAGTGGCGATTGTTACAAATAAAAGCTCACACCTCTCTCACATTTTCAGAAATGTAAACTGTATTAGAAAAATGTTGTGGTACAACTCTGTTGTAAATAGGCGGTAGGAACTTGGTGTCATGCTAAGTTATTTGAAAGAGTGCAGAGCAAAAGCTAAACACAAAAAACAACTCTCGTGAGTAATCATCAGCAAACAAGGTGAGCTGAAAAGTGTAGCCCTCCCCCCCCAAAAAATATTGAAGGAAACTAGAAGAAGGTAGGTTACAAAGTGGTTAAAGGATCAAATAATATGAAAGCATGGAAAAGATGGGAATTACACAGTACGAGAGTTGAGAAGAGGTTAATGTCCTAGAGAGCTTTGAGGACAGAAGCACAATGAGAGGTGAATGGGAGTGACACACAAATCATACGGGTAAGGGAAAAGCAAACAAAATAGTCCAGAAGACACTAGGAGAGAGGTAGCATTCATACATTCCTTTGACAGAAATCATAGAACGAACACTGATGCAGCAGGAAATGGGGTTGGAACAATAGCAATGTCACCTGTTGTTAATGTTCTTTCTTGTGAAATCAAGGGGAAAATAAGAGGCTCTTCTATAAGGAATTCATAGAAATTCTAATGCACTAGATTTCATTGAACTCTTGGGACCTTAGATAGCAAGACACTCGGGGACACCCATGTTCATGTAATCACCATCATGAGGCTAATGAGTCCAGATGTAATAGACATTCAGTTCAGGCTTGAGTGACTTCACTGTGCCTGTGGTTAGAAATTGCCATAAATGCCATGGCTAAAAGAGCAGAAATTTATTTTCTCAACAGTTCTGGAGGCCAAAACTCCAATTTTCCTGAGCCAAAATCAAGGTGTTGGCTAGGCCACAGTCTGTCTTAAGGCTCTAGGGGAAAATCTGTTTCTTGTGTCTTCCAGCTTCTGGTGGCTGCCAGCATTCCTTGGCTCATAGCTGGAAAAAAAAAAACTTCAAATTTCCAAGCCAACACCTTCTAATCCCTGTTTGCTTCTTCGTCACTTTGCCTTTCCTTTGTGTGCATACAATCTCTCTCGTCTCTTTGTCTGTCTTTCTCTCTCTCTCGAGCATACATGTGATGAGAATTTAGGGCCCACCTGTATGGTCCATGATAAATCTCCCCATATCAAGATCCTTGACTTAATCACATTTACAAAGTCCTTTTATCCAAATAAGGTACATTCACATGTTCAAAAAGAGTAGGACATGGTATCACTGGAAACCATTATTTAGCCTATGACAGTGCCGACTTCAAACATAAGGTGGTATCTTGGCATAAAATTAGGACTTTGATGGAAATTTGCTTTTTCTGAGCTTCTCTAGGCCTTGGTTTTATTCATCCATCACCTGAATATGGTGTGACTTGCATTACTATCATTGTGAAAAGCAAATGAGGTCATGTTTGTGGATGTGTTGCCTAAGTGATAAGGCACTATTAAAATATAAAGCAGTGTAAATATTTTACTCTCAGTCTATTATAGTCTAATAAAATATTAGTAATATTTTACTGGATTAATAACTGTGATAACATAAGATAGGATTTGAGGGAATCTCAGAAGACTTATAGAATCAAAAACAATCTCTTCTTTTGTCCTCTGTTGTCTTCCCTTTTAAATGGGAATGATAATGGCACCCACATCCTGGGATTGTTTTCAAGATTTAATGAAATTAGCTGATGTGTATAAAATACTCAGAAAGTTAGGCATATAGTACAATTGATAATAATGATAATTTAAAAGCCCCCCCACCAAAGCCTCTAGGTAGTTGGTCTGGAATTTGGGAAAAAGGATGACCATGGAGATGCAACGGAGACTCTGGAAGACATGAGATTGTAAAAAAAAAAATATTCTGATATGATATACCCCTCATGTGGCAAATACTGTTTTGGGCTAATCCCTGTCTTTAAAACTTTTTTTTTTTTGTATTATTTACAATGAGCACATCCTGTTTTTAACATTCAATATTTGTGTTAGTTACTTGCATAAAGAAAGAGAGAAGTGCCTTAAGTAGAACCCAGCGAATACCACTTGGGTTCTGTGCTGTCTATAAAATAGGCCATTGAGGAATTAGGAGGAATTAGGATGAAGAAAGTGTGAGGATTTTTGACCCTCATATATCATGCATGAGCCTATGAATTCCTACATATACTAGAAAAATGTCACATGAAACAAATACATGTAAAAAAAATCGTTAGAGGACTATCAAATGAATGCTATAAAAAAGCATTATGGGAGTCCAAATTTTGGTAGATGGGGCCAGGAAAGTTTTCATAAAATAGATGATATGGAACTGCATCCAGAAAGGAGAGCAGGAGCATACTTCTAAGGCAAAAGCAAAAGAACATGCTTCAGGCTTACTAGGCAAAATGTAGGGGCATGAAAGAACATGGTAGGTTCAGGGCACTATGACTAACTGCGAAAACGAAAGTTCCATGGGGCACCTGGGTGGCTCAGTGGGTTAATAAGCCTCTGCCTTCTGCTCGGGTCATGGTCTCAGGGTCCTGGGATCAAGCCACGCATCGGGCTCTCTGCTCTGCAGGGAGCCTGCTTCCTCCTCTCTCTCTCTCTCTGCTTGCCTCTCTGCCCACTTGTGATCTCTCTCTGTCAAATAAATAAAATCTTTAAACAAACAAACAAACAAACGAAAGTTCCATGAGTATCTGTAGTATTCTAGAAAATGACTTCGAAAAGAGTGAGCTGTCAAGGAGCTTGCAATTCTAATGAGTTTGCCCCTTTTTATGAGCAGCATGGAGTAAGTTTATATAAAAAAAAATTAGGAAATTCCAGTTTAGAAAGTATAGCCTGGCATTTGAATACACAGCTCAAGATGGTCTATGGAAGACATGATATTTTGTATTATATTTTCTACTAAATGTGTTAGTGAATGTACCAAGAGTTCAGGCATTCTTTAATAGCTAGAAAATAGATGCCCATTCATATACATGGTATTACCAAGCTTATTGTCAGTAAATGATATGGTTGATATTTAAGGTTTTCCCCATCCCACCTTCTTTAGAACCCCAGTAACATCTTTTAATTTAAAGTGAACTGTGAGCAAAAAGACGGATTTTGAAGCAGTGGCAGGGAGTTGGGGAGATGGATTCCAGGCTTCTGACTAAGTGCTAGAAGCTTCAAGAATCCCAAGGATGTCATACACTTTGATTGGCATCTGACTCACACCAGTAAATTTCTGTGAAATTGTAGTTGTCTTTGCTTAAAACTCTATTCCATTTCCTATGGCATTCACATTGGATCTTCAACTTTCAAAAAATACATATAAGCTTAATTTAAAAAATTTTAATGTATTTTTTATTTCTTTTATAGTTTGTTTTTATTTTACCTGGGCCTAATAAAACTGAAATGTGACTACGGTTGCTGACAGAGTTAATGGTTATCAGTATTAAATAAGTTAGAATGAGTTATAGTCCACCCCGGAGTTCAACATTGTGGAAACATCTGAGCACTCAAAAAACTTTGAATAAGAAGGTTTTGAATTAAATATTACACTACATATTTCATTAAATTGTGAAAGGGCCATTTAGCATAAAACAATACTAGAATGTTCCAAATAGAAAATTAAAGGTTTTGGAAATTAAAAGAAGGATAATTAGAAAGATGCATTCCATGTAAAATCTAGCATGTAGTGGTGGTAGATTAACTATTGATGATAGATGAATTTCATGATTAGAAGATGAGCTTGAGTGGGGCACATGGGTGACTCAGCTGGTTAAGCATTGGACTCTTGATTTCATTCAGCTCAGGTCATGATCTCAGGGTTGTGAGATCGAGCCCCATATGGGGCTCCATGCTTAAGATTCTCTTTCCCTCTATCCCTTGCCCCACCCTGCTCCTGCTCTCTCTCTCTCAGAAAAAGAGATGAGCTTGAGAGAGGTTCATAAAATATAGAATAATTGAGTATGAAATTATAAGGGAGCACTAGGACAATAGCTTTAAAAAAAACTTGGATATTATTTATTTATTTCTAGAACTTCTTTTTCATATATACTCTGGAAACAGGGTGTGTCTAACAGTCTATGCTATATGATAATTCCTGCTGCCTGATTTGTTTTATGTTATAAAATCTGTGAAATTAAGTTAAATCTTACTGTGTATGGCATAGATTTGCTGAAAATGGGAAATAGCAGTTGCAGAAATGTTAAAAGCAGTTTCAAAGTGGAGGAGTGAGGAGGAGCAACAATAAAAACTGATGAGAAAATGTGAGAGTTAAAATTCGGGGCACCTGGGTGGCTCAGTGGGTTAAGCCTCTGCCTTTAGTTCAGGTCATGATCTCAGGGTCTTGGGCTCTTTGCTTGGCGGGGAGCCTGCTTCCCCCTCTCTCTCTGTCTGCTTTTCTGCCTACTTGTGATCTGTCTCTCTCTCTCTTTCTCTCTCTCTGTCAAAAAAATAAATAAAATCATTAAAAAAAAATTCAAGGGACTCTGAAAAGTAGGAAGGATAAAAGAAAATAGACCCACAATTGGATGTATTTTGGTAAACTCTGTTAATTTCCATGATGAAGAGAAAATCATGTAAGCATAAAAGGAGAAAACAAAATACACCTCTACACAAAACAAAAGCAAGAGTCACATTTTCATCAGACATCTCATCCCTCCTCTTCCCATCTGCCAGTGCTGGCAGCCATTAAAAAACACAACTCTCTACTTGTATCTTGCCAGAATCTTCCTATAGGCTCTCTTTTTCTGTTTATCTTAAACTGCATCCTCTCTTTCCTTCATGTGATGTCTCATCAAATGATTGGAAAGAATACTGGACTGAAAATTAGAAGATTTGGATTCTGGTTTTTTCTATGTTCTAACCAAACTTCCCCATTTTCATTTATATTTTGTCATTTGGGACTTCAGTATCCTTGCACTGTCAGTGAGTTTGAACTAGTTAATTTGTAACAACTGTGCTACCTGTAACATTTTTCTTTCTTTTTGATAGTGAGGCAGCCCAAATATGTTTTACAATTGCTATAGAGTTTGAGGAGTAACTTTGTAATTTGGAACCAGGAACCAGAATGCCATGGAAATACAAGGTTTTTTTTTTTTTGTTTTTGTTTTTTTCTTTCCTCCAGTGACATTGTTGTTTTGTTCAAAAGTGTATTCTAGTAACCTTTTTTAAAGATTTTTTTTAATTTATTTTCAGCATAACAGTATTCATTGTTTTTGTACCACACCCAGTGCTCCAAGCAATCTGTGCACTCTCTAATACCCACCACCTGGTTCCCCCAACTTCCCACCACCCCCACCACTTCAAACCCCTCACATTGTTTTTCAGAGTCCATAGTCTCTCATGGTTCACCTCCCCTTCCAATTTCCCCCCACTCCCTTCTCCTAACTCTCCATGTCATCCATGCTATTTGTTATGCTCCACAAATAAGTGAAACCATATGATAATTGACTCTCTCTGCTTGACTTATTTCACTAAGCATAATCTCTTCCAGTCCTGTCCATGTTGCAGAGCGGCAGGCAGAGCATCAGGCAAAAGGAGAGGGAGAAGCAGGCTCTATGATGAGCAGTGAGCCCAGCCCCGGGATTGATCCCAGGATGCTGGGATCACGACCCAAGCCAAAGGCAGACACTCAACTGACTGACTCTAATACTTTCTAGACTGGCCATAAGATACAGAAGCACTTATCATGCTTACCCAGAGTTTTGGCATTATTGCCATAATTTTAACTTGAATAGGAATTTCCTGAAAATAATTGCCATCAGCAGTTTTAAGACCCATGACTGCTAGATCAATTAATGAGCAATTTTCTGATTAGTAATATTCTAAGTCAACAGAAAAAATGTTGAATAATTTAAAAGAAAAACTGAGAAATGAAAAATATCTTAAGCAAAGTAATTTTTATATATTACGGGAAAATATTTGTGGTCTGCCTAATCAAAATGTTTTAGTACAGTGTTCACTATTCCTCAGTGAAATCAGGAATTTGATAACAACCAATGTGTTCATGAAGAAGAAGTTCCTTTCTTTTTTTTTTTAAGATTTTTTTCTATTTATATATTTTTTATTTTTTTAATTTATTTTTTATTTATTTTCAGCATAACAGTATTCATTATTTTTGCACCACACCCAGTGCTCTGTGCAATCCGTGCCCTCTATAATACCCACCACTTGCTACCCCAACCTTCCACCCCCCTGCCACTTCAAACCCCTCAGATTGTTTTTCAGAGTCCATAGTCTCTCATGGTTCACCTCCCCTTCCAATTTCCCCCAATTCCCTTCTCCTCTCTAACTCCCCATGTCCTCCATGCTATTTGTTATGCTCCACAAATAAGTGAAACCATATGATAATTGACTCTCTGCTTGACTTATTTCACTCAGCATAATCTCTTCCAGTCCTGTCCATGTTGCTACAAAAGTTGGGTATTCATTCTTTCTGATGGAGGCACAATACTCCATAGTGTATATGGACCACATTTTCCTTATCCATTCGTCCATTGAAGGGCATCTTGGTTCTTTCCACAGTTTGGCGACTGTGGCCATTGCTGCTATAAACATTAGGGTACAGATGGCCCTTCTTTTCACTACATCTGTATCTTTGGGGTAAATACCCAGTAGTGCAATGGTAGGGTCTTAGGGAAGTTCTATTTTTAATTTCTTGAGAGATCTCCACACTGTTCTCCAAAGAGGCTGCACCAACTTGCATTCCCACCAACAGTGTAAGAGGGTTCCCCTTTCTCCATATCCCCTCCAACACATGTTGTTTCCTGTCTTGCTAATTTTGGCCATTCTAACTGGTGTAAGGTGATATCTCAATGTGGTTTTAATTTGAATCTCCCTGAGGGCTAGTGATGATGAACATTTTTTCATGTGTCTGATAGCCATTTGTATGTCTTTATTGGAGAAGTGTCTGTTCATATCTTCTGCCCATTTTTTGATATGATTGTCTGTTTTGTGTGTGTTGACTTTGAGGAGTTCTTTATAGATCCTGGATATCAACCTTTTGTCTGTACTGTCATTTGCAAATATCTTCTCCCATTCCGTGGGTTGCCTCCTTGTTTTCTTGACTGTTTCCTTTGCTGTGCAGAAGCTTTTGATTTTGATGAAGTCCCAAAAGTTTATTTTGGCTTTTGTTTCCTTTGCCTTTGGAGACATACCTTGAAAGAAGTTGCTGTAGCTGATATTGAAGAGATTACTGCCTATGTTCTCCTCTAGGATTCTGATGGATTCCTGTCTCACGTTGAGGTCTTTTATCCATTTTGAGTTTCTCTTTCTGTATGGTATAAGAGAATGGTCGAGTTTCAGTCTTCTACATATAGCTGTCCAGTTTTCCCAGCACCATTTATTGAAGAGACTGTCTTTTTTCCACTGTATATTTTTTCCTGCTTTGTCGAAGATTATTTGCCCACAGAGTTGAGGGTCCATATCTGGGCTCTATACTCTGTTCCACTGGTCTATGGGTCTGTTTTTATGCCAGTACCATGCTTTCTTGGTGATCACAGCTTTATAGTAAAGCTTGAAATCATGTAGCGTGATGCCCCCAGTTTTATTTTTGTTTTTCAACATTTCATTAGCGATTCGGGGTCTCTTCTGATTCCATATAAATTTTTGGAGCTCTTTGAAGAATACCGGTGGAATTTTGATCGGAATGGCATTAAAAGTATAGATTGCTCTAGGCAGTATAGACATTTTAACAATGTTTATTCTTCTGATCCAAGAGCATGGAATGGTCTTCCATCTTTTTGAGTCTTCTTCAATTTCTTTCATGAGTTTTTTTTTTTTTTTAAGATTTTATTTATTTATTTGATAGAGATCACAAGTAGGCAGAGAGAGAGAGGAAGGGAGGCATGTTCCCTGCTGAGCATAGAGCCCGATGGAGGGCTTGATCCCAGGACCCTCGGATCATGACCTGAGCCAAAGGCAGAGGCTTTAACCCACTGAGCCACCCAGGAGCCCCAAGAAGTTCCTTTCTTAACTTGGTCTCTTTTCAATGAATAATAGACTTAGCTGCTTTACAGAGCTTCGATGCTCCCTTCAAGATGAGTATTTTTAACAATGGACCAGTGTCAACATTGTGGATATAGTGATCTAGTTTGGCATAGAACAATCTTTCTTTCATCAGTGACTAAATGCTGGAATAAAGGCTTTGATCATTAAGATTTATAGCTTATTTCAGAGTAGGCTAGGGGAATAGGGCCTGATTCCAAAGTTATCTTTATAAATGGGAGAGATCATCAGAACCAGGATTGAAGTTCATTAAAGTTACATGCACCCCAGACATATACAATTGCTGAGCTTATGGTTAAGTGTGATGTTTTAGCCTGTGCAATGTACATTTCACATATACCACCTAGACTAGTAGACACGACTGTAAAGGGCAATTTAGTCATCATAGTGTGCCTCATTCTGATGCTATGGGAGGCAGTGTGGGGAAAGGACTTTGTTGTAGAATCATTGATTTTGAGGACTTTAAATGAACTCAGAATTCACTTTGACCAATACCTCATGTACTTTTTACTGTTAGCCCAAAGGAAAATAAAAAGTGAGAATTTGTCATCTATAAAAATCAATCTGGAATTTTAATCCTCCCCAAATGGTTCTGGATACACAAAGTACAAAGCAAGAATATAGAGCAGATAGCCAAATTGTATCCATACCCACATGCTGTAACTCAATAAATTCTTTATCTTTCAGATTGATAGAAACAAAATCACTGCTTTCATTCAGAGTGCTATTTATTAATGTTTAGCCATTTTAATTGTAGAAGAAAGTAAAAAGCATGACATTATATATGTGTTACATATCATAGTGTCCTATTAAATTGTAGAAGATTATTCATTTATACCCCTATATCCTCAAAACAGTTTTCTTATTAAATATTTTTAATAATGTTTGTGTATTTGAAATGCAGTTTTGATGATAAATCCATAAAAAATTAAAAGAGATTCTTATATTACTTGTTTACTGATTTTCAGAGCTCTGCAAAAGTTAATAATATAATACTCTGAATTTGTGAAATAAAGCATGTAATAAGAATGTCACTGAGCCGCACTTACACATTTTAAGCAGTCATTAAAGTGACTTAATATGATGGTGATATACAGTAGGGAAAAAGAAAAATACAATTCTTAAAATCAGGCCATCTACCAAGAGTAATAGCTTTCATAAGAGGAATTTGAACATAGACAGACAAAATATAGATGCATATTAAAAACAAAAATGCTGTAGAGCTCAGGAAGAGACCTGCTAAACTAATAAAATATGATAATAGAACTCAGTTGGATTAGTAATGATGTTATAAGATGAGAGTTGCTGGTATCTTAATGTGATAGACCATATTGCATTGAGACCAGTATAAACCTTAAGTGCAATTATGCATTACTCCAAATGATAATGGAATAGCAGGGGCTATTGGCTTATTTGGGGGGACAGTGCCCCTCTTCTCAGTTTCCTGAAGCCATTGTTAAAGTTGCATTTCTATAGATAATTTTCAAACATCCTATAACTATAGAAATAATAAAACAAACCATCTCTTCTGCTTTTGAGCTCCATACTCCCAAGTTTTCATAGCAAATAAGTGTAGGTGATTGCCAAGTTACACCTCTGTTTCCATTCCCAGCTTTGGGATTTGTGTATGGCACATAATGAAGCTCTATTACTATTAAAGGAATGAATGATCTAGGTCAGCAAACATTGATCGGTGCTACATAAAGTAACAGCATTGTTTTGGGATTTAACTGCTCAGTTTTAGGATTTCACTACTTAATAATATTGTCATTCAGGCCTCAGGGATTTCACAGCCTACTGGGAAAGTCAGGCTTAGAAAGAGATTATAACAATATGGTGTGATAATTAAAGTTTGTAGGGAGTACTCAGCCAGTTTGGGATGTGCAACTCTTGCATTGGCAGGTTGAAAAAGACTTTCCAGGGAGGTTCTTCTCGAATGTCTGTGTCTTAAATGAAAAGAAGTTTGATGAGTTTCTGGGAGATTTAGTTTTATTAGGTATTAGAGTTAAATCATTGCCTACCTCTTAACTATTTATTCAAACTTAGATCCATTCATTTGTCCCCCAAGTATTTTGTTACTATTTATGTATAGGTGCTTGAGATAGATAAATGAAACAACTCCCCCAGAAACTAGATATTAAAAAATACTAACCATGTTTCCTATGAAATATCTAAAGCAGAGGCAGGGGCATAAGTTAATGCTATAAGACGTTATACGCTTATGCACAAGTTCCCATTGGGGAGTTAACTCAGTCTAGTTGTGGGGAAAGTGGTACAGAGTGGTTAAAGAGGATTGGCAGATGAGATAACAGCTAAAATGGAACTGAAAGGATGAATAGGAGTCAGCTAACAAGAAGGACCATGGAGAAAAAGCAAGGGATGTTTTATATGAAGGGGCTCCTTAAAAAACATATAAAGGTAGGAGAGGTTTCTGTGTTCACTCAGCTGCAGCATGTTAATAATATATTTGGATAGCAAGTTGGGTTTTCTTTCTTTTCTTTCTTTCTTTCTTTCTTTCTAAGATTTTATTTATTTATTTGACACAGAGGGAGAGATCACAAGTAGGCAGAGAGGCAGGCATAGGGAAGCAGGCTCCCTACCGAGCAGAGAGCCCTGATGCAGGGCTCGATCTAGGACCCTGGGATCATGACCTGAGTGGAAGGCAGAGGCTTAACCCACTAAGCCACCTTGGTGCCTGCAAGTTGGGTTTCTATGTTCTTGGGCTACATTTATTCTGAAAGTAGCTAGCCAGGGAGGATTTTAAGTAGATCAGATTTTCAGGTTAAAGACACACTGAAAGAAGAGTGCAGAATCTACTGGAGAATAAGTAGGAAGTTAGAAGACATGGTATTTTAAGAAATTCAGGGTGTCTCAACCAAGATAGTAGCAGGGGGGATGCAGACATCATTCCATATATTAGGGCTACTAAGGAGAAAAAAAAAAAAACTAGTATTTTTCTTGTTTCTATCCTTATTTCATGAAAGATTTAAGGGAGCTTATAGGGATATATAAAACACAACAGAAAAGCATATTAGCTCATAAGATTATACTACCATAAAGGGAATTAATGATTGATCAATTAGCAGTTGGGCTGAGGAAGAGGGATGAAGAAAGGATGACAGTGCCTTGTTTTTTTGCTTGGAAAGTAGACTAATGCCATTCTTCTTTACTGAAATAAGTAGTAACATGGGAAAATTAGCCTACCTTGGGAAAATACAAGTTCATTTTTGTATATGTTGAATTTGAGGTGCAGTTGAATCATCCAGAGGAGAATGTTATAATGATAGTTGCATATTTTTGCTGAAAACTTAGGAGGATGGTTTGAGTGACATTAACAGAGACATGGTATAGTACCAAATACGTGATTCAAAACCTCCAAATAAAAACTATCCCAAAGCTTAGTAGTCTAGAACAGATACTTATTTTTTCTCCTGGGCCTGTAGATTAGATGTTGCTCTCCTGGAGTAAGCTAACACTCATCTTTGGGCTATACCATCTCAGTACTACTTCATATGTTTCCCTGTCCTGGGACTAGACATTCCGCGAGGGATGTTTCTTTCATGATGGATGGCAAAGATGCAAAAAGAGCTAGCAAAAGTCCATGATGTGTCTTGAGGCCCCAGTGTGCTATACACCTAGCAAATTACCTTGGGCCCACACTCCATGGAGCGAAACAAATCTCATGGCCCAGCCAGTCATCAGAAGGGCCAGAAAGTATATTCTCCCCAGAAGACACTATGAAAAAGATAAGGAGCATTCTGAACAAAAATGCAGTCTCCCAAATATAGTGTCTGGATTTATAGCGTTGGATGACTTCACTCAGTGAGAGGGGTAAGGGTAGAGGAGATGATGATAGCACACTCAGAAACACCAGTGTTTAAGGAATAAACCCAAGAATGAAAATAAAGGATGGAATAAAATTAGGGAAATAGTCTCTGAAGTCAAAGAAGGGAAACTTCAGTGAATAGGATGAAGAAGACATTGTCTCATCCTATGCAGCGTTCAGATCAGGACTAAAAGTGATTTGTGTTTAGTCATTTGGAGTTAATTAAGAAGATCAGTTTCTGGATAACAGAGGCAAATACAAATTGTAATAAATCAAGAAGTGGAAGGGAAATGAAGAGGGGTTCACTATAAACTACCCCTTCAAAAAATTTTTCAGCAAAAGAAAAGGGGGGAGCCTGAAATGGATAGACTACCTATGTTGAGAAAGTGATACTCCTCTAAAACCGCTTACAACATTAGACCAGCATTGTAAGCAGTTGGAAACGTTGGAAAATAATTTATTTGAAAATGGTAATAAATCAAAAACTCTACCCTTTGATGGCAATATCTTGAAATCCACTTAAGGTAGTTAACTATATATAAATGAGTGGATTTATTGTGATTATTAAAAAATTTAGTCTCAGAAGTTTTATACCTGTGTACTAGGTATTACATTATTAAGATGCAGGTGTAAAAATATAAATAAAACCTGATTCTGATGTCAAGGAAATTCATAGATGAAATATCCATGTGTCTGGAGTTACGGTTACAAAACCTGTGTGTGTGGCCATCAATTCACCTGAGAAATTCAGCTATTTATATATAAGGCTTAAAAATCATGTGATTTACTCCAAATACTCATTTTCCAGATTTATTCCAAGGAATGAAAATTTGATTAAATGGACCAATTTTGAACATTTCTATTGCTATAAATTTATTACTTCACATCTAATGTTTGTGGCTTTAAAATGTAGAAATGTCAACAAAGATTGCTGCTGTCAAGAAATCAGGGAAATGTGTGGAAAAAGTGAAAGAAAAAGAAAACTTTGTATTTTAAATCAGGTCTGAAAGGATGAGTTCAAAGTTAATTATGCATATATATGCATATGCATAAAAGCCAAGGCATTTGAAACCATTGCTTAGCTAGAAAGACTAACAGGTGATGGCATTTATAAAAACTACTGTTTTTAAATCGCTCAAACTCCCATTTATTGCTCCTCAGAAGCATCTAAATGGCTCTAGATCTTTGATACCAGTGCTGCCTACAATCACCCAATCATCAGATTCTTAGAGTGATAGGTAGTTGTAGCTTATGTTGCTCACTTTCTAACAATCTCTCTTTTTTACTAATGAGCTTCAGACCATCAGCAGAGCTTGTCCTGATTTTTTTTTTTTTTTTAGTGTAGTTGACATACAATGTTACTTTGGTTTCAGATGTCCAAAATAGCAATTCAGCATCTCTATACTTTATGCTATGCTCTCCACAAATGTAGCTGTCATCTCTACTCTACAAGCCTATTATAATATCATTAACTACATGCCCCATCATGTGCCTTTTATTCCCATGATTTATTCATTCCATAACGGGAAGCCTGTATCTCTCACTGCCCTTCACCCATTTTGCCCACCTCCCCAATCTCCTCCCCTCTGTCAGTCATCAAGTTTGTTTTCTTTATTTATCAGTCTTCTGGTTGGTTTTATTTTTTTTAGATTCCAAATATAAATGAAATCATATGGTATTGGTCTTTTTCTGTCTGATTTATTTCACTTGGCATAATACTCTCTAGGTCCATCTATGTTGTTGCAAATGGCAAAATCTCATTCCTTTTTATGGCTGAGTAATAATGCTCTGTATGTGTTGTGTACTTTATTCATCCATCTTTGATGGACATTTTAGGTTGGGTCCATATGTTGGCTATTGTATTTAATGCAGCAGTAAACATAGGGGTGCATACAGCTTTTTGAATTAGTGGTTTTGTTTTCTTTAGGTAAATACCCAGTAGTGGAATTACTGAATTGTATGGTATTTCTTTTTTTTAAATATTATGAGGACCTCCATATTGTTTTCTGCAGTGGCTGTACCAGTTTACAATCCAGTGAAGGAGGATTCCTTTTTCCCCATGTCTTTGCCAACACTTGTCATTTCCTTTTGAGTCTACTCTTTCTGACAGGTGTAAGGAGTTACCTCATTGTGGGTTTGATTTTCATTTCCCTGATTATGAGAAGAAAAAGAAAAATGTGAATTAATCCAATTTCATCAATATTGAGAACTTAACATTTGGCCTTTCAAAAAGTGTTAAGGAAATAAAAGGACCAGTCAGACTGGGTGAAAATTGTGTGTGTGTGTGTGTGTGTGTGTGTGTGTGTGCGCGCGCGCGCGCGCGCTGACAAAAAGCTTGCATTCATACATATTATTTTTTAATATATGAAGAATTCTAACTAAAATAAAGACAACCCAATGGAAAATTTTGAGTAAAATCCTCATAAAAAATAATACTGGCATTTTTTCCTGCACTGTCAAAGATTAGTTGACCAAAATACCCAGTGGAAAAAAGGACAGTTGCTTCAATAAATGGTGCTGTTTGTTTTCCTTTAAGTGTGCTACATCGAAGTCCTTAATCAGACATAATTTGCAAATATTTTTTCCCAGATAATGACTTGTCTCTCCCTAAATGTCTTTTGAAGAGCAGTTTTAAGTTTTTATGAAGTCAATTCATCAATTTCTCCTTTTATGGATCATTCTTTTGATATTTGTATTTAAAAAATCTTTGTCTAATCCAAAATCATACTTTTAACCATATTTTCTTTTAATATTTTTATAGTTTATGATCTACATTTAAATCTATGATCCATTTTGAGTAATATTTGTGTATCATGTAACCTATTCATTAAAGTTTGCTGTTTCATATAAAAAAATAATAATAATACTGGCAAATATGCATGTTAAAAGATATTCAGCATTATTATGAGGCATTTCAAAATAAAACAGTAAGATATCACCACACATCTACTTGAATGGCTAAAGTAAAAGACTGACATAATGCCAGGCAGGAACTATCATATATGAGCTGGCAGAGAGTAAAGTTTCTAACCATTTTTAGAATCGATTTGGTATTTTCTTGTACAACTTTGTGTGGTGACAAGTACACTTACCATGTGAGCATTTTGTACTGTATAATGAATATCAGATCATTGTATTGTTGAACCTGAAACAGATAAAGTATTGCATGCCAACTATACTTCAATTAAAAACAAAGTTTTAAAAAAGTTAAATGTAGTCATGTTTAAAAAAAAAAAAAAAAGCTCCAAACTAGAAAAAACCGAAAAGAAAATATATGAATTGATAGACACCTTTGGTATATTCACACAAGGTAAAACTACTCAGAATAAAAAGGAATGCTCTATGTATTAATATAGACAAACGTTACAATATGATACTAAGCAAAAGCATCCACATAAAGAGAGTACATATTAGGCATTTATAGAGTTTTAGAACAAGGAAAACAATCTACAGTTAAAGAAATCAGTTTTGTGGTTGAGAATATAAATAGAAAATATTTTTAAAGGGAAATTAGAACACTATTTGGGCAACAGAAACCTTCCATATCGCATGGTGCAACACTTAAATTGTATCGTTCAAATGGGTACATTTTATGTAAATAATGCTTCAGTACAGCTGAAATGAACATAAACAGAGTCAAAAGGCAAACCACAGCAAGGAAAATTTGTATTGTGTGTCTCAGGCCAAAGCTTAATTGTTTATAGGATAAAGACAATTACTAAAAAATTTAAATCCTTAAAACCCATAGAAAAATAGGCAGAGAATAGACATAAGAAAGATAATATATAAAGATAAGGTGAATACACTGTTAATGAAAATGTAAATGACAAAGAGGAAACGTTTTTACCTAATTATTTATTGGACATCAAAATGTTTTATTATACTATTGGTAAAATTTAGGGAAATATCTTTTTATATATATATTTTTTTGTTGGTTGGCATTTTGACAAATTTGATCAAAAGAGCCATAATCTTGGAGTTGAACATTGTACATGTAGGACTATTATTACTAATGTAATGTAATTATTACTACGAATTAATTATTACAAAAACTAAACTCACATATGTCTGAGTTGATTTACATACAGGAATATTTGGTGTGGTGTTGTCTGTAATCTCATAGTAAGGGAAATAATGATGCCCATCGTTCATAGCAGACAAAATAAATTAGGGAAATTCAAGCTGTGGACGAATACAGAGCCATTACAAAGAACAAAACAACTCCTTATGGACTTATAAGAAGGAGCGGAGCTTCCAGGCCCTGATATAAACAGTTAAGGGGCAGAACTATACATGTACACGTGTGCACAAATGCACACTTAACTCTGTGTGCTATTGGATAGTTTGTTCAGATAGAAAAGCTAAATGGTGCTTTTATTTTGGCACTCTTTGCTCAGATCGTAATGACAAAGTTGACTTTCTGAGTGTCTCCAGATTGAGGGAAAGTCCAGTTTTCTAGGAGAATTTATGCTTGGAATCTTAACTAATTTTTAACATTCAATAATTGAATGGTTTACCTGGAATCAAACCAGTTTGCCCTTCAGATACTCATGCTTATGAGAACAGGACAGAAATACTGTATCATTAGTCATCATACACCAGCATTATACAGTTCTCATTGAGTCTTTTGGTTAATTGAGAGGCCAGTCTTTGCCATGTCAAATCCCTGCTGCTACTTGCAGTGTCTTTCAATTAATAAGGTTTTTTGGTAGTTTAATATGGTAGCCCAATCAAATGATGTCTCTTGCACAAGCCAAACCTTGTAATTTACCTGTAAAAAGAGCTTCTGATTGTGCCAAAGGAGGAAATTTTGACTGTGTAGAATATTACCCTAACTCTAGGAACTGGTTTTTCTTCAGTGATTTGCTGATAGTATGAATGTGCAAAATTTTAGTGTATCCTGTTTGAAGTGTTTGTATTAAGAATAAAGGAAGGGGAAGTCCCATCAGGGAAAAAATAAAAATAGATTTGAGAGATTTAACACAACACAGGGCTATTTTTTTTACTTAATTTATTTCTGACTCCAAATAGTAGATACAAATTTCATAAATTACACAGAAAAGTGTTAAAACTCGGGGCGCCTGGGTGGCTCAGTGGGTTAAAGCCTCTGCTTTCGGCTCAGGTCATGATCCCAGGGTCCTGGGATCGAGCCCCACATCGGGCTCTCTGCTCAGCAGGGAGCCTGCTTCCACTTCTCTCTCTGCCTGCCTCTCTGCCTACTTGTGATCTCTGTCTGTCAAATAAATAAATAAAATATTTAAAAAAAAAAAAAAAAAAAAAAAAGAAAAGTGTTAAAACTGACAAAAGTCCATGTCTTCATTCTTGCTGTAAGATTTAAGTATGCCAAAGTATATTTTGCTAAGTGTACATTAAAGTGAGAAAAATTTCTCTATTGTAGGTCACTCAATATATCATGGTAGTGTAACAAAAGGGAAAGGCAAATTAATTTAGTTAGAATTCCTGCAAAGAAACCAGAGGTGATATTTTATTTATCTGAATTTTATAACAAAAAGAAACTAAAGTGTTACTCTAAAAAGTACAATCAATATTTAATATTCTCATTGACCTTTCACAATACAGTTCCTTAAGGTGGTTATAGACATAGTAAGAAAGAAAATACAAATTTGGCATTAATGTGAGAGAGGGACTCCAATGGCAGAGACAGACTCAGACAAATTAAGAAGTCAGGGAACAAAACTGTGGAAGCACATTCCCAGAATTAAAGAGAATGAATGGAGAGAGGGTGGATAAATGAGGGGAAGGGAAGGCAGAGAGATAATTATTAGATAGACTCCAGAGGTTCCAAAGTGTTAGGTAAATTACTCTTGTCAACTGTTTCCCTGAGGCTGTGACTTCAGGGTGTCATTAATTCTTACTTCTTATCATTACTCCTGTTAAACACTCTGAGATTCCATTTGCTCTTTAGCTCAAGGAGTTCCCCTGGTGAAATGTTTTTAATGACCTCTGGGTGTGACCACATCAATTCCAGCATAATGATGCCGGGCAGACCTCCAGACTAGAAACTCATGTACCTGCTCTCATTTTGCAGGTTTCTCTTTCACTTACTGAAAGTTATGTTTGTTTGCTTTCTTTCTTCCTTCCTTCCTTTCTTTTTTTCTTTCTTTCTTTTGCATTATAAATGGAATACTGCATAAAAAGGACAGTATGGATTATAAAAGGGAAAAAACTAATCTTCTATTGCCCAGGATCTTTGAAACACAATGAACAAATATTTTCCGATCATAGATTGGATTATATCTTTGGCTTAAAACCACTTTCTATTGGCACGTGACTGGCGTAGTCTGTTAAGCGTCTGACTCTTGGTTTACGCTCAGGTCATGCTCTCAGAGTCCTGAGATCTAGCCCTACTTTGGGCTCTGGGTGCTCCCTGTGGAAGTCTGCTTGAGATTCTCTCTCTCTTTGCACTTCCCGCTCATGCACATTCTCTCTCAAATAAATCAATCAATCTGGGTAAAACCACTTTCTGGGGAAAGCATTTGAGCCAAAAAACCAAAGCTATGTCTATTAAAGGGTGGGTGTAAAATTGCCTTATTATGTGTTAAACTTCAAAATCACTTTCTATTATTCTTTATATAAACACTATATATTAAGGTATAGTTAAAAATGAAGGACTCTATAATTGGAGGATTGTGACATTTGGCAATGAGTGAGAATGAAATGCTTATATTTCATATATGTATTGTCTAAGTGTTTCTTAATTAAAAATTACATTTTTGGAAAATGCCTTACTTGTACTAAATAGATTTCAAAATAATATTGTTGTCTAGACTCTCAATCAGACTTACACATTAACGTACTCCACCTCTGCCATTAAGCTTCCAAAAACCTAAAGGAAATTCTCTTTAAACATTTATTTAAGGGGTGCCTGGGTAGCTCAGTGGCTAAATGTTTATTTGATGTGAACTTTATGAAAGCTAGAGGATTTCTTTAGGTATCTTAAGTCCAGTCTGCCACTAGTTAGTGTAGTTTAATTTTACAGCTTGTATTTAGAAGTCTTTTTTGTTAAAAAAAAAAAAAAATAGACTGAACCATTTGAAATGTAATTTCTGACTAAGAACATGTTTAGAAAATGGTAGCATCGTATGGTTTAGTTGTCTATAAAGTTATATTTTCTGTTACATTCAGACATTCTCAAAGACAGTATTTATTCTTAATTAAAATTTTAATAAATGACAATATGATTTTGTAGAATAATAAATTTATTTATATTATTTACATTGCATCCAACTACCTTGAACAACTTACCATCTGGTTTTGAATTAATTGATTTTGAAAAATTGTTTAAGGACAGAATTTAAAATTTGGAGACAGGCAAATTTTGTAACTGAGGAGAAGTGTTTGATTCTTGATTTTTTTTTTTTTTCTTTCCCACTCTTTCCCTTTCTTGATATATTCTTTGGTTTATTCAGCAAGTAAAATATTCCCAAACCAAATCACTAAATCTCATAAAATGCACAGAGTCATTTCAGGCTTCTCTCTGTTGGGTATCTTCCTTTATTTATACCATTAGTATTTACATAGGCAGGCAGTCCTATTGCTTCAAGAAAACATAAATTCAAAAGAATTATGATTTACAGAAAACTATGGCTTCTTAAATTGTGCCAATGCTTGAGGGAACTTAAGATTTTCTAATATATTATTAAAACCAAAGCAAATCAAGACAACTCGTTCACCAAATGTCTCTGTTAAAATGCTGCTTAACATGTTGGCCATAGAGTTTGGATACATGAATCAAATGCTAATCAGATTGCTTCTGAAGACAGCCGTTAAGAATCATCCTGATCTCTAGGATATAGTAGGTACCAATGAGTTTCAGTGAGAGGAACAAAGGGAACAAATTATTCTGGTCAGTTTCCATTAATTTTAATCCCTAGCACCATTCTCTCTTTCTTTTGAAATGTTAACTGTATATGAATTATCAACAAATCTACCTTAAATAATAGCATTTAGTCCTCTTTACAATATGTGCCCATTCTTTAACAACATGTTTCCACAATTAAAAAGATGATAAAAATAAGTGAGATGGTATGTTAAGTGAAGATTTTTAACATAATCTGAATTGACTATACCAACGGAGGTAGATCTTGCTGGAAAGAAAACATATTCATTTCTTTTTGATTGTGACCCAAAATAGTCATGCTGCGTGATTGTGGGATACAGTTTGATGCTGTAAGCCTTGAGTTTCTTCCTCATTCAGACATCAGCCCTTTCTTCACAAAACATTCTAACCATGACTTTGGGAAGATGGTGATAGGGAAAAAGAAGGAATTCTTTTTTTTTTTTTTTTAACATGGACAATGGAAGTTATTTAATTCATTAGAAGACACCATGACTGTGTGTGCATGAACATTTATGGTGTATTCAAATAAACTTTCAAAAAAATAAGCTTTCTTGAGATAAATGGCAGCATCATATCTATAATGCTGTTACCCAGTGTCATTTTGTACAGTTGCTACTTTGTTCTGAAGAATCACAGGTAGTCTTAGTGTCATCCAGTCTAAGTAGGTTCTATTTCTTCTGTCAGTGTCAGTCAGCTGCTAGTCGGTAGTGGTTGTGTTGAGCAGGATCCTCAAAACCAGGCTAGCTTCTCTGTATTCCATGTGGTAATTACTTAGAAATATATGATAGATGTGTGAGAGTGGTGGAACTCTTCCCATCTTATTTGGTATTTCTGATCCAGTACAGTGTTTTATTTTATCTCTGAGGAACCATGCTGGGAAAGATGGTTGGCATTTATTGAGACACTACTCTATTCCAGATCAGGTGCTCTGCTAATGAGCATGTTGTAGCTATTCATTTATTCCTGATAGGAACATTATGGTGGCATCATCTTCAGTTGACAGAGGAGATGATGGAGTCTTACAGAGATTAAGTTGCATGCTTAGGACATAGAGGTAAAGTCAAGACTTAAGTTCAATAAGGATAATTCCAGATCTCCTATCCTGAATTATTTCAGTCTTCTTTCATTACTTATCTCAGGTCAGCAGTATCAGAATTAGAACTCTATTTCTGTATTAGAATCTACTGGGTTTTTTTCCCCTACTAATTAATTTTTTTTTAGTGAACACAAATAATTGGTTGATAAAATATAGAGCAGGTCTTTGGAAAAATTAGAGCCAGGGATTTTTCCTGTTGAAAGGGACTTCAGCTGTTACCTACCCCAACCATTGTTTTTATGGTCAAGCCTTCCCTCCTCTATCATTAATAAAAAACTAGCCAATGACTGAACCACTGTACTAACTCAAAACCTGTTCAAAGAAACAATATTTTATATATGTATACATTATTTATTTTGAATTAAAGTCATTTGCCTTATTCTGCCAATAATTCTTAAGGATGTATAAATATATTCAGAAATGCTATTACATATATACATATATACATAAATATATTCAGAAATTCTATTCAGTGGAAAGAGTTTTACTCAGGGTATTGGTTAAGTAATTTCTAGTCCTGATTTTAATGCCTATCAAATTGGAATTTGTAAGTAGATCACACACTTAACCTAGGATTCTAATTTCTAAAAGATATTTGATCTCTTTAACAACTATTTCAATATGTTCAATTCAGCAAATATTATTGGGGATCTTATGTATAATGGGTATCATAGAGAGATGTGATACCACCTGAATAAACCAGAATCCTTGTTGGTGTAGGACACAAACATGTAAATATAGACAACCATAAACCATGTTGATAAAGTTTTATTATATGAGAAAGATCTTTATTATTAGGGGACATGAAGTAAAAACAAAACCTTAAATATGTTTCTGAGCCTCAAGTAAGAATAAATGTTTATGTGCCTCACAGATAAAACTACACAAAGACAACTAAAACATTACAGTAATTATCATTACTCTGTATATACGTCTTAGTTTCTTAGCCCCCAGAAAATAGCAGAAATTCACGTTGTCTTGAGAATGAGATTATTTTAAAAACATGGAGGTGATTGCAGTAGGAGTCAAAATTAACATAATCACCTTTAAGAAATACTCTGAAATGATTGTGCCTTATAAAATGATGGTGCTTTGGAGAGTGCAGGAGTCGGCCACCACTCTAGACCAGAGAATTCACAGTTTTCAGGAAGCAGGATCTTTACTAAAATCATACAATACCATAAAGTTGTCTCTGATATGAAATAACACAAACAAAAAGCCAATTGTGAATGCAAAAATATCATACAAATTTCATTAGTCCTTGAAAACATATTTAAGTGCAAAGTAGGAACCCACTGTAATACTTTAATCTCATTGGCCGCAAGTAATCTCTAAGATCAGAAGTCATATTTACTATTAGAGCATGAGGACAGTCTCATATCAATGTACTTCATTTTGTTTTCTTGAACCCAAAATGTTGATGTTTAAATGGAACTAATGCATGCTGATCTGCTTTTCCTCAGCTGTAATTCCTCTTTCAATCAGTACCTATTTACTGATCTATTTACATATCTATCCAGTGTTTCCATAATCTGGAATTAAAATTGTATTCGTCAATTTGTGTTCACTTAACTGATTGTGACAAAAAAAGGTATGGCAACGTATCTGTCTCTGATTAGGAAACATTGGCCATTAAGTTACATATATGTTCTTTAATGAACATATTACTCATTGAGTCAACCGTTCAACAAATATTTTTTGAGCACTGGCTTGGTGAACAGTCTTTGTAAGGTGTTAGGGACACAATAGTGAGGAAGAAAACTGACATGGCTTCTGTCTTTACAGATCTTAACTCCATGGGAGAGACCAAATAAAGAAGAAAATTATAAGTTGTGATTTAGAGGAAAAGAATAGGAGAGAAAATAGCAGGGATCTGCTTTAAATGGGGGGGGTCATAGAAGGTTTTTATTAAAATTGGTATTCATTGTGAGATCTGTTGAATAGAAAAGAGCTCACAGGGTGTGGAAGAGAAGGTTAAAATGGAGTTAGTCAACGGAGGTTGTATAATGGGCAGAGACATTTGCAAAATTACTAAGACAAGAACAAAGAATATTGACTCTGAGTAATTGCAAGATGGTTAGCATGCTGGAAAGCAGGGAAAGGAGCCAGGGAGAATGCAGTTGTGGCCAGACCCAGTTTACATAGGATGCTGTTAACCCTGGTCAGGAGCTGGGATTTTTGTTGCCAAAAAACATGTGAAAATCTAGAGGTCTGCACACAAATTGAATTTATTAAGTTATTTGTGTGCCCTATATTGTACTTAAAATACTCACTCTTCTTTTTTTCATTTACTCATTAAGTCATTTCATGATTCTCCCATTATTTTTCTGAATGCCAAACTTGAAATATCAAGAATCAAAAAGTTGTAAGATAGGTCTCTCCTCCTTCCATAAGGCCATAATCAAATAGGGATGGGCAGATTTTATACTATAAAATGTGTTAATAAAATTGAAAATTCAATAATATTTCATTAAAGTGTTTAGACCATCAGGGATGGAATCTGGAGTCAGCAACCTTTTAGAAAAGATGTTCACCCTTGACCTGTTGAAGTCCCTAGTAGATGCCAAGTCAGGCATTCTAATCAATGGGCCTAGAACTGGTGAGTTTGTTCAGGGAATGCATCTGGCATGTATCATGCAAGAGAAGGAGATGTGGCTCAAAAAACAGATTGGAAACAAATTATTAACCTGTTTTAATACCGGTATCAGTGTTTTTAGTAGTAATCTATTAGGCCAAAGATTTTTCAGGTGGAAACATGACCTAATAAGGGGGTGGATTTTAGGATGAATGCTCTTGCCTTTATCTCAGGCCACCATTTAGCTCCTAGAGTTTATCTGCTTTTCCCTTTATGTGCATATTGTGATTTTATGGCACTCAGACTTTATCATGGATATCTTCCCCATGAGATCCCTAAACAGTCACAAACCTAAATTCATTATGGACACTTGACACATGATAATTGGTTTTTGTCTTAGTTTCCTGTGACTGCAGTAACAAGTGACCATAAACTCAGCATAAAAAAAACACAAATTATATTCTTAGAGTTCTAAATTTAGAAGTCTAAATTTAAAAGAGGTTGGCAGAACTGCATTCTTTCTGGAAGCTTCAGGGAAAAAAAAAAAGATTTGTTTACCAGCTTCTATCAGACATTTGCATATATTTGCTCATGGTTCCTTCTGTTTCCAGAGCTCATCATTCTAACCTCTGGTTCCATGGTCACATCTCCTTTTTCTGAGTTGAACCTCTTTTTTGTTATTATGTTAGTCACCGTACAGTAAATCTTGAACCTCTTTTGATGACTTTCGCCCATCTGAATAACACAGGTTAGTCTCTCCATCTCAAGATGGTTAACTTAATAACATCTGCAGTCACTTTTAACCTGGAAAGTAGCATATTCCCAGGGTCCAGGAATAAGGCTGTCGATGTCTTGGGGGGCATAATTCAGCCTTCCATAGTTCTGCAAATGTCATTGTCAAATTGTGAGTTCTGAACTCTTGGGCCCCCAATACTTGATTGAACATTTTTATCTTCTCAACAGAGGAGCAGGATGGCAGAGCTTCAGAGGTGCTGAGTAGGAGACAAAAAGCTGCATGATTTTGCTTTACTTTTCTACCTAGTTGCATTTTACTAAAGTGACATTGTCCCATTGAAGGGAATAAGGGGGCCTTTGAAATACTGCCATGTACAGGATCCTGTGATGCTGAGATCCAGAAGACCTTTCATTCCCATCCTTCTTCCTCAGAAGGGAGTCTGTCACTCTGCTGGAAGCCTCTTTGAAGCAGCCACAGCTTTGGCATTGCTGAGTACAGGGACTTCTCAGAAAGAAACTAAAAACAAAACAAAACAAAAAACCACTGCTCTTTTTCATTTCCTGTCAATGAGAAGAGTTCAAGTTTAAAAGAATGCTCTTTCCTTGGTTTTTCATATGTCTATTAATAGGACAGCACCAGGCTGTGACCAGGAGTTGATAGTAGATTCATGAAGCTAATGAGAATGGAATTAGGGTACTAGCTATGTCTCATTTATGCAATTATGAGTAATACAACAGAGGTAATGACCCCATGCCTTTTAGTAAGATGTTATTCTTGAGGACACCAAGAAGCTTTTGAAAGCATGAAGCCTCTAATCTTTACATTTTAACTGGCAAGAATGTTAAAAAAAAATCATATATATATATATATATATATATATATATATATATATATATATATATAGACTGCATCTGTAGGAAGATTTTTTTTCCTCTTCATATTTTTTCTAAGTTTAAATCATTTAGCACCATGTCTGAAACACATGTGAAACAAAGGAGTCATTGAGCAGGTTTAAGTGCAGTTATCAAGCCGCTGTGACTGAGGTATGAGGCCTGATGTGCCTGGACAAAGCAGTTGCTTTATTTGGAATAAATGAAGACTTGTTGAGTATTGGAAGAGTTAAGGTCCAGAATCTAAGTACTTGAGTAAATAGCAAGTATTTAGGAACAGGAAAGTGCCTTAGACTTCGGGGCATAGACATGACCTTTCTAATTCTGTATTAAAGATAGGTGGTTCTGAAAAAAAAAATTATAGGTGATTCTGGGCTTAATAGTTAATGATTGAGAAAGGGCCAGTTCTAAGTATGGTTTATTACGAGGCTAGTAAATTGATTTCCAAGTCTAGAGTCCTCTCGACCCATTGCTTTTCCTAAATTTTAAATTTCACTACCAACTTGTGAAAATTTGATCCATTGTCCACAATTCCAGGGACTATTATTATTAAAGAGGTGTCTGTTGATTTAAACCTGGTCCTGTTATAACCTGTGTCTTCCCGATCAAGTCAGGAGTTTCAGATTTTCAATTTCTGTGGCAAACAAATGTATGTCCCTCATTCTCAGAATTGAATCACATTTTTCCTCAAGTTAGGAAGTCTAATACTCTATTAGTATAAGTGTTTTCTTTTTTAAAAACTTTTAACTTAGGGCAGTATGTTTGGAAATCAGAATTTTTTTTTTTCCAGGAAAATAGTAAGTACTGATTAAGGTGATTGATAAGCTTTTTGAACTCACACCGCGTGGCTTAGCTTGTAAGTCTTCTAAGTCCCTTTGAGGTTTTTAACGAGAGAAGAGATGAGGTATGAAGAGGTTCTAGTTTCTGGTGGAAGTGAAAATGGAGAAGGCACTGGAATGTGGAGGGTTTACAAGTCAACAGGGACCTAGAAATAATCTGCCATTCAGTATGACTTGTATTTCTCTAGGTAATAATCTCTGAGAGTCCAACATAGGCTGTGATAATGGGTTTGCTCACCTTTGCTAGATGTTTTGTAGACTAAGGGGATGCTGTTGAACAACCTTAGTTCATTTTTCTCTTTTCCTTATGAACTGCTTATATTAAGGTAATGGGACTTAGGCATTCTACACTTTCCTAGAAGTATGTTTTATCACATTCTTTATATTCTTCTGGAGGGCATTTTGGAAAAATACGTCAAAAGGCTTAAAAAAGCACAAATTTTTAAAGTAGCAGTTCCTCCTCTAAGAATTTTCTCAAAAACAACAACAACAAAAAATCACAGACAAATGCAAAGATTTAGGATCAAAGATGTTCTGGGATACCTGGGTGGCTGAGTCAGTTAAGCATCTGCGATCTGCTCATGTCATGATCCCAGAGTCCTGGGATCAAGTCCTACACTGGGCTTCTTGCTCAGGAGGGAGCCTGCTTCTCCTTCTGCCTTCAGCTCCTCCCGCCCCAACAAATAGATAAATACAATTTAAAAAAAAAAAAAGACATTCTTTGTTGTTCTCATAAAAATAATGGAAAAATTAGAAGCAACATATATGTTTACCCTATGAATTAAATACAGTGTACTTTTCTGGATCTAATCAGATAAAACACACAGCAGGTTAAATGGGGTAATTTGATATAAGGAAATATAAGGAGTAATTAAACTCTGATAAAGAGTAAATATTATATGTATATTATATATATGTAAATATAACAACTATATAATTACATATATACAACCGTATACCTAAATCACACACACATATGTATACAGAGAGACAGAGACCAAGAAAAAGAGGGACACAAAGAAGAGGAGATGAAGAGATTGATTCAGATCTCATGGGAGAAGTGATAGTCCAGCTCACTGGATAGCAGACACAGGCTGGAAGTGATCTGTGATCACTGGATAAGCAAGAGGCAACCTGCTAAAATGCAGGCATGGAGTAGGAATTCAGTAACTAATGGTGGACGTGTACAGAGGGGTAGGAACACTTTGAGCTACAGGAGAGCTATTCAATAGTAGTGGAGGCTCAGTGAGAATCTTGTGGGTCATAGGCAAGCTGTGTAAGGGACCGCAAAGGAACAACAACTCCCTGGGATTCCTCCAGGGAGGGAGGAACTTCTCAGGGAACTACAGAGGGAATCAGGGTACTCATGAGGGTGAAAGGACTTGAGGGCAACAGTTTTCTGGGTCAAGTGAGGCATAGAAAGTATCTCCAGGCTAAGGCTGTAAGATTCCCAAAAGCTCTCATTTTGGGAGCCAGTTGCTAATAGCAGAACTCTATGTAATATCCTTTCAGCCACTTTTCTGACATGCCCACCCTGTGTTGCAGCTAGAAAATTCTGGAGAGCTCCTTCCTCTGCAGTTTGTCTCCAGCATTCTCTGAGAGAGGTTAATATTGTGCTCACATTAAAGGAGATATATTTAAAGAAATTGCATCTGTTATCCAGAACATATATTGAAGGGTGAATTTAGAGGTCAGAATAACTATAACATACACATGATGGTGAAGGATAAGATGGTATTATGAAAACTACAACATTGCCATACATATAGTATATATATTATGTTGGAAAAAAGAGGTTTGCTTAAAATCCAGGATAAAAATTTGATTTGCTTAAGCTGGGGATTCTTGTGGAATAGAAATCACTCTGTGTTCAGGTTTACCAGACCCTCCTTGAGTCACCCTAAGAAAAATGGAGTTTTCTCATGGTACTGCCGTGAATACTAATGTATTTTGTCTTTCATCCAGGAGTCTCTTGTCTTCTGTGAGCAACTGTAAAGGTGTGACTTAAAGATGTTAAGTTGAAAGTAACTTCTAGTTCTTGACTCACATTAACTAGCTAACTAACTAAATGTACAAGAATATTTTCTAGAACCTGTCGGTGCTATTAAAAGACAAAATAGAATAATAGCATGGAATAACTAGGGGTACCGCCAGAGTGAAGTGGGTAAACAAAGGTGCTTTGAGGAGCTAACTCAGAGTTGAAACATGCATAGTGAGAAAGAAAATGCCACAGTAAAATTTCAGTAAGAAGAATTATGTGACAGGAAGAGCAAATGCAAAGCCCCTGAGTGGGCATCAGTGTTGGTCTGTTTGAAGGACAATTAGAAAGCTGATGTGCATGAGGGAATGACAGGCATGGAGGTCAAAACCCTGAATATCTTGGAAAGTTTAGGCATTGGTAGAATGATCTGATTAAGGTTTTAAAAGGTGACTCTGACTGCTATAAACAAGTAGGAACAGAAGGATTAAGGGGTGTTCAGGAAGCTGTTAGGAGAAAACCAACATATGAAGAGTTTGGTGATTATGGCTTGGATCAGGATTATCTTATGACAAAGAAAATAAAAGTCCAGTACAAAAAAAATTATCAGCAGCATTTAAACATAACAGGTGGTGACTTCATGACATAAGGTCTGAAAAGTAATGGCCAAGGAGAAACAAAGATGTTGTCATGACTCTGCAATGTTGGAAGGTGCTTAACTCCATATGCAGAGATCAGAAATACTTTGGTGAAAGATGATGAATCAGCAAATCCTGTGAAGTCTTAGTGTGTTCATCCAGCATAGCAAATAGGTATGAAATGTCCTGGAGAGCCTACGTATTTGTAGAAAATCTCAACAGGGATTGTTATATTTACGATAAGACAAAGAAGGTATGTTACAACTGATAGCACAGAAATACAAAAAAATCATAAGAGACTGTTATGAACAGTATATGCCAAAGCACAGGATAGCCTAGAAGAAGTGGATAATACCCTGGAAACCTACACCCTTTGCAAAGACTGTACCAGGAACAAACAGAAAATCTGATCAGACCAATAAGGGGATTGAATCAAATAAAAAATCTCCAAAGAGAAGCCTAAAACCAGGTGGCTTCCCTGGTAAACTTTATGAAACATTTAAGGAAAAATTAACACCAGTCCTTCTGAAACTCTTCCAAAACATCAAAAAAATGGGAACATCCCCAAACTCATTTTCTTCGGCAGGCAGTACTCTGATACCAAAGCCAAATAAGGACACCAGAAAATAATGCTACAATGCAATATCCCTGATGAGTATAGATATGAAATCCTCAATAAAATATAAGCAGATTGAATTCAGTATCATGGTAAAAGTCATACATCATGATCAAGAATTCATCTTGCAATGCAAGGATGGTTTAACATAGCCAACCAATAAATGTGATACATTCAATTAATAGAATGAAAGATAAAAATCATATGATCTTTTTTCATGATTTTAATGGTTTTTTATGATCATCTTAATAGAGAAAGAAATAGCATTTGACCAAATTCAATATTCATTCATGATAAAAAACTCTCCAGAAATTACATATAATTGGGACATACTTCAGCTTAATAAAGTTCATAAGAGACAAGTCCAAAGTTACCATCAGACTTAATAGTGAATTACTATTTTTTAAAGATTTTATTTATTTGACACAGAGAGAGAAAGAGAGAGACATTGAGAGAGGAAATACAAGAAGGGGGAATGGGAGAGAGAGAAACAGTCTCCCCACTGAGCAGGGAGCCTGATGCAGGGCTCCTTTCCAGGACTCCTGGATCATGACCTGAGCTGAAGGCAGATGCTCAACAACTGAGCCACCCAGATGCCCCAATAGTGAATTATTAAAAGCCTTTCTTTTAAGATCAGGAACAAGGTAAGAATAGCCACACTAACTACTTCTATTCAGTACAGTAGTACAAGTCCTAGCCAGAGCATTCAGGCAAGAAAACGAAACAAAAAGGCATCACATTTTCAGAGGAAGAAGTAAAATGGTCTCTGTTTATGGATGACATGATTGTATATACATAGAGAATCCAGAATAAAATAGGACAAAATTTAGCCAACGATGTTATAGAGCTGTACACTGAGACCTATAAAACATTGGTGAATGAAATTAATGATACAGATTAATGTTGTAAAGATACCCTGTATTTTTGTATTGGAAAAATCAATATTGTCAAAATGTCCATACTATCCAAAGCCCTCTATAGATGTATTGCAAATTTTATTAAGAATCTAATATTTTTTTAAAGATTTTATTTATTTATTTGACAGAGAGATCACAAGCAGGCAGACAGGCAGACAGAGAGAGGGGAAACTGGCTCCCTGCTAAGCAGAGAGCCCAGTGTGGGGCTCAATCCCAGGACCCTGGCATCATAACCTGAGCCAAGGGCAGAGGCTTAACCCACTGAGCCACCCAGGCACCCTAAGATTCTAATAATATTCTTCATAGAAATTTTAAAAATCCTAAAATTCATATGGAACCACAAAAGTCTCTGAGTAGACACAGCAGTCTTGAGCAAGAAGACTGAAACTGGGACTATCACACCTCCTGATTTAAAGCTATAGTAATTTAAACAGAATGGTACTGGCATAAAAATAGACATGCAAACCAATGGACCAGAATATATGCCCGGAAATAAATTACATATATTTATTATATATATTACATATATTTATTACATATAATTTTCAACAAAGTCTCCAAGAAAACCTACTGGGGAAAAGAATGTCTTAATAAATGATATTGGGAAAACTGGATAGCCACATATAGAAGAATAAAATCTGACCTGTATCTTATAGTATAAACAAAAATCAACTCAAAATAGATGAAAAACTTGAATCTAAGACCTGAAACCCTAATCACATAGAATAAAACAAAAGGAAGATCTCCTTGATATTGGCCTTGGCAGGGTGGTTTTGTTTTTTTGTTTTTGTTTTTTTTGGTTAAATAATACGACACCCAAAGCAAAAGTGAAATTAAATAGGTGACTATGGACTCTGAAAAACAATCTGAGGGGTTTGAAGTGGCGGGGGGGTGGGAGGTTGGGGTACCAGGTGGTGGGTATTATAGAGGGTATGGATTGCATGGAGCACTGGGTGTGGTGAAAAAATAATGAATACTGTTTTTCTGAAAATAAATAAATTGAAAAAATTAAAAATAGGTGGGGCTACAGCAATCTGAATGATTTCTGCACAGCAAAGGAAACAATCAACAAAATGAAAAAGGAACCTATTCAGGAGAAAATAGTTGTAAAGCATTTATCTGCTAAGGGGTTAATTTCTAAAATATATAAGGAACTCTTCCAAATCAACAGTAAAAGCAACCCAAGTAAATAATTGGCAAATGTCCTGAATAGATAATTTTTTTTCAAGGAAGACATAGAAATGACCAACAAACACATGACAAGTGCTCAACATCACTTTCATCAGGGAAATGCAAACCGGAAACACCATAAGATATTATGTCACATTTGTTAAGATGACTGTCATCATAAAGTAAAAAGATAAAAGAAAAAGTCTTGGTGAGAATGTGGAGAAAGGAAATTCTTTTGCACCGTTGGCTGGAATTTAAATTGGTGCAGTCATTATGGAAAACAATATGAAAGCTCTTCAAAAAATTAAAAATAGAACTACTGTATGACCTAACAGTCCTATTCTGGGTATATATCTGAAGGAAATGAAATTAATATCTCAAAGATAGATCTGCACTTCCTTGTTCAGTACAGCATTTTTCACAGTAGCCAAGACATGGAAACAACCTGAGTATCCATCAACAGATGAATGGATTAAAAAAGTAGAATTATCTATCTATTCACACATACAAACACAATGGAATATTGTTCAGCCTTAAAAAGGAATGAAATTCTGCCATTTTTGACAATATGAGTGAACCCGGAGGGCATTATATTAAATGTAATAAGGCAGACACAAATAATAATACTGTGTAATCTGACTTTTATGGGAAATGTAGGAAAAAAGCTCAAACTCAGTGTAACATAGAAGAGAATGGTAATTATGAGAGGCTAGGAGGTAGGGGGAGAAAGAAGGTACTGATGAAAGGGCACAAATGTTCAGTTATAAAATGAATAATTTTAGAAAACCTAATGACTAGCAAGTGACTACAGTTAATAATAATATACCATATCTTGAAATTTCTTTAGAGGACCACAGGGGAAGGGAGGGAAAACTGAATGGGAAGAAATCAGAGAGGGAGACAAACCATGAGAGACTCTGGACTAGTAGAACTAAACGGAGGGAGGTGGGGGGATCGGGTAATCAGGTGATGGGTGTTAAGGAGGGCACCTGTCGTGACGAGCACTGGGTGTTATATGCAACTAAGGAATCCTTGAACACTACATCAAAAACTGATGATATACTACATGTTGGCTAATTGAACATAAAGTACATCTCAGTTTTTTTCAGCACACACACACACACACACACACACACACACACAAAGATAACTCTGTGAGGTGATAAATATATTAATAAGCTTGATTATGGTAATCATTCAACAGTGTATACATTCGTCAAAACATCTCAAATATACACAGTTTTTGTTTGTCAATCATACCTCAATAAGCCTGCGCGTGGGGGTGGGTATGGGGGAAGAGTGAGGCATTAACTGTAGAGTTGTCTTTATATAGCTTACTACTCTCCTACAATCTGTACTTTGACAGTGACTTAAACTTCAATTGTAGATACTGAATTTCTGCTTAAAATATGGAGAATTAATTAGACATTTCTAATAGCTCTTGCCATTTTGTTTCAATTCCTAACTGGAATTTCATACATGGATGCAAGGCAAGAACTTTAGGTTGTGTAGTCCTCTGGGGGCCATGCCTTTCAGGTGTGCATTTTCTTTGCTTTGTTTGCTGTAGCTCTAGGGGCTGTAGTCAAATATTTAGGCATGTATGTAGGACAGTAAGGTGACTCTCCCATCTGAAGGATTCACCTCTGTGCTATAAAAGCATTTTAATTTATGGTTCTCTGTATTTCATCGCAAATGTTTTTACTGCAGAGTTAATCACCTTGACTTATGAAGAAGGTATGGCCAAAAGAGTAAGACTTTATCATTTAAACTTTTCATAGTCATTGTAATATAGCATTGTCCTTATTTGGAAGAAAAAAGCAAAATAATAAGGTTTTTTGAATACAGTTTTGGATGGCGGAGAGGAAATAAAATTTTACACTTAATTTGACCTTTTCAACTTGTTTAACAATGATATTTTCAAAAGTTTCAAAAGATCCACCATCATGTTTTAGTTTTTATATGAATCTATCCATCTAAATATCTGGTACCCTTTGATTTATAAACTTTAGAGAAGATCATAAATCAGCAAAGGGTCATATCACAAGGATTGTAGAAGGAGAAGAACAAATCCAGAATATATTCATGAATACCACCCCCTGAAAAAAGTTAGAAACAAGTTTGTAATTTACAGCTGCCCTGAGGCAGCAATAACTAATACACTGAAAATTTACCCATTTTATGCATCTATTTTGCTTGTTTTACTACTTTGCTTTTCATAAAAAACACATTTATTTCAGCAACTGTCACTTCTTCTGGCATTTATGTGATCTCTGAGCTATGTGTGAAAATACATATATTTCTACATTACTATTTTTATTGGAAAATTATTTCTTTTACAGATTTATATCAATGTTTTTTTTTTCCCATGGTAGAATTATTTTCATTGTTCTTTTTTTCCTATCAGTCACCTCAGAAAATCAGACTTAAAGCTTATTTAGTTTAACATCTGCTTTAAATTCTTTTTCAATTGCTGCTTGAATGACATTTTATCATTAACTATAAAGAGAAACAAGAGGAAGTGTTCAGAACACAAATCATACCAAAAATTATTCAATAAGCATAACACTGTAAATATTTAAATGGACACTAGCCTCATAAATACGCCATGCGATTCACAGCTGTAGCCTAATGAGTTCTCATATTGTTCCTTGGAGTCAGTGGAGTAGTGTGAACAGTGAATACTTTCAGATATATGATGATGGTATAAACTTGAGTAGGGTAAACAGAAGCACAGAAGCAGGTGGCCTCTGTACTTCCCAAAAGAATGGCCATGAAGAAGCCAAGGCTTGGATTTCCTAATTTATTGAATAAAACTTTAGACAATAAAGAGAGAAATGGAGTGGATATTTACTACTTTCTCTGCTTAGCATTAATTCTGACGTCTTCTGGTAGAAGCGCCCACATTTGTATTTATTTTCGGATCATGTATTTCATTTTTTTAAAAATATTTTATTTATTTATTTGACAGAGAGAGATCACAAGTAGGCAGAGAGGCAGGCAGAGAGAGAGAGGAGGAAGCAGGCTCCCCGCTGAGCTGAGAGCCCAATGCTGGACTTGATCCCAGGACCCTGAGATCATGACCTGAGCCGAAGGCAGCGGCTTAACCCATTGAGCCACCCAGGCACCCCGGATCATGTATTTCAAATGTGCCTATCTGTATCCTACGTTTCAGAGATGGTGCCGTGATGCAGGGCTAGTCCTCTAGAAGTTTACTTCCTATTAGATACAATAACTGATTTGCTAATTTACAAGTAATCTCTCTCTTCACTGTTGTCTTCCATAGCCCTCTTGGTCTTTGTCGGTGGCATATTCCCTGAGTATGTCAATTGAAATTGAAATTCAATTTTCAGCAATTTAAAATTGCTGAAATCGGAAGGAGTCACCGAAAGGGATCTAGTTTTAGGGTAAAGGAGGGAATATAGCTACCCATCCTAGGCTGTCATGCTTTGTTTGCCCTTTCTGAGGTCCAGACTGAAGACATTAAGCTGAGTTCTTAACTGGGGAGCAGGGTAGTATAGTGACAAGTTAGCAGTAACACCAAGACCTGTTAACAAAAACAATTTCCACACTAATCTGTAGATAAAGGAATTGTGATTCCACAAAGCCTCTGGCATGGAACAAATACAAGTTGCTCTAAGTTTTCATAAACCTTGTAGGGAGTTGTATTGATAAGAAATTTGCATATAAAAAGCTGTGATTTTTTTTTTCATACACTATAGCAATTCCTGCAAAGCAGTCCTCCATCCTTAACCTATATCAAAGTCAAGGAATTAGTAAGTGGTAAATCTGATCTCTACAATGGGTTATTGGATGCCAGAAATTGGGTTTTTAGCAAATCTTCAGATTATGTCACTAAGGCTGGGAAGCTCTTATTCATACACAATTTGCCACATGCAAAGAAAAATGATCCAAAATCTTGAGACTGAATTTAAATACAACTGTGGTCTGATACTGTATTGTCTGTCTTTTGGAAGTAAGTGAATATATTTTTAGTTACAAGTGGAAACTTTGCAAAAGTTTGAGAAATAAATGCTTGTTAGGCTCATGCATTTTTAAAATGAAGTTTTTGTTTCAGAGTAGTTCATATTTACAGAAAAGTTGTGAAGGTAATAGAGTTCTGATACACTCCATGACCAACTTCCCGTTAGTATCTTGCATTAGTGTAACACATTTATCCCAATCGGTAAAACAATATTTGTTCATTATTATACGCTAAAGTCAATACTTTATTAACATTTTCAAAGTTTTTACCTAGCTATGTTCCCCTATGATCTATCTAGGATATCACATTACGTTTAGTTGTCATGCTAACTAAGGTTCCTTGGTTTTGACAGTTTCTCAGATTTTCCTTGTTTTGATGACCTTTATAGTTTTGATGAATATTGGCCAGATATTTTGTAGAATCTCTCTCAATTGGGATTTCTCTGATGTGTTTCTCATGAGTAGATTCGGGCTATGGGTTTTTGGGAGGAAGACCGTGGAGATTAATTATCATTCTGATCACATCAAGGATATACACTGTAAACATTATTAATAACTGTTGATGTGTTGACCTTATTACCAAGACTGAAGTAGGGTTTGTTGGGTTTCTCCTCTGTAAACTTACTCTTTTTTCCCCTTTGGGGAAATTCTTGGAAGAAATTCACTCTTTAGAAGAAATTCATTATTACTCAGCACAAACTTAAGTACAAGAGAGTTATGCTCCACCTCGTTGAGAGTAGATTATCTACATAAATTCTGTAGAACTCTTCTGCAAGAGAGATTTATCTATTCTGTTAATTTACTCAAGCATATGTCTGTATCAGTATGAACACATAAGTATTACTTTTTAATTTCAGTTACAATTCAGTTTCACTTTTGTTTGTTTGTTTGTTTGTTTTCAAACTGTTCCAGCTTTGGCAATTGAGAGCTCTTTAAATTGACCCCTGTGTCCCTTGACATAGTTTCATCATTGCAGGGTTTTTTCAAGAGTACTTCTTTAATTTCTGGCATTATAAGATGCTACGCACTCATAAGTTCCCTGCCCCAACCTCCAAATGAGCCATTTTTCCAAGGAGACTTAGGCCTTTGTATTAGAGAATGGTATTAGAAACAAAGGTCTGAGTACTATGTATGTTTGTTGCTACTGGGGTGCTTAAGTTGTCATACTAAAAAAAATCATAGCCAAGACCCATATCAAGGTTTATTCCCATGTTTTCTTATAGAAGTTTCACGGTTTCAGGTCTTAATCCTTTAATTTTTATGTGTGAAGTAAGATAGGAGATCAGTTTCATTTTTTACATGTGAATATCCAGTTATCCCAGCACCACTGACAGAAGAGACTATCTTTTCTCATTTGAATATTCTTGTCTCCCTTTTCAAATATTAGTTGACCCATATGTGCTTGGGATTATTTCTGGGCTCTTAATTCCGTTTCATTTGTTTATTTGTCTGTTTATATGCTAGTACTATACTGTTTTGATGACTATAACTTGATAGCATATGTTTAAAATTAGCAAATGTGATGCTTCCTGCTTTGTTCATTTGCAAGGCTGCTGCTTCTATTCAGGGTCTTTTGAAGTTCTGTATAAATTTTAGGAGTTTTTTCTACTTCTGTAAAAAATGCCATTGGAATCTTGGTAGGGATTTCATTTAATCTATGGATTGCTTTTGGTAGTATTGACATTTTAATATTATTTTTCCAACTCATGAACATCAATTCAGAGTCTTTTGTGGTTCTATAGAAATTTTAGGACTGTTCTAGTTCTGTGAAAAATGCTGTTGGTATTTTGATAGGGACTGCATTAAATCTATAGATTGCTTTGAATATTATGGACATTGTAACAATATTTGTTCTTCCAATCCATGAACAAGGAATATCTTTCTGTCTCTGTGGGTCATCATATGTTTCTTTAATTAGTATTTTATAGTTTTCAGAGTACAGGTCTTTCCTCATTATAGTTAGGTTTATTGCTGGGTAGCTTACTGCTTTTGGTACAGTTGTAAACAGGGTGATTTTTTTTTTTTTTTTTTTTTTTTTTTTTTAAAGATTTTATTTATTTATTTGACAGACAGAGATCACAAGTAGGCAGAGAAGCAGGCAGAGAGAGAGGAAGGGAAGCAGGCCCTCTGCGGAGCAGAGAGCCCGATGCGGGACTCGATCCCAGGACCCTGAGATCATGACCTGAGCCGAAGGCAGCGGCTTAACCCACTGAGCCACCCAGGTGCCCCAGGGTGATTTTTTTAATTGCACTTTTTGCTGCTTCGTTATTGTATAGGAATGCAACAGATTTTGGTACATTGACTTTGTATCCTGTGACTTTAGTGAATTTATTATTAGTTCTAGTAGTTCTTTAGGGGGAGTTTAATAGGGTTTTCTGTACAGAGTATCATATCATCTGTGAATAGTGACAGTTTTACTCTTTCTTTACCAATTTAGATGCCTTTTATTTCTTTGTGTTGTCTGATTGCTTCTAATACAATAAAAGTGATGAGAATAGACATCCTTATGTTGTTCCTGATCATAAGGGTAAAGCTCTGTTTTTCACCATTTGGTATGATGTTGGCTGGGGTTATTTCTTATAAGGCCTGTATTATGTTGAGGTATGGTTCCTCTAGACCTACTTTGTGTTGTATTTTGTCAAATGATTTTTCTGCATCTTTTGAAACAGTCATGTTTTTATCCTTCTTCTTACTAATGTCATAAATCATGTTTCACAGATAATCAACTACTCTTGCATCTAGGGAATGAATCTCAGTTGATTGTTGTGTAGGCTTTTTTAAAATGTATTGTTGGATTTGGTTTGCTAATACTTTGTTGAGAAATTTTGCTTCCATATTCATCAGATATATTGGCCTGTATTTCCCCTTTTCTGTGGGGCTTTCTCTGGTTTTGGCATCAGGGTGATTACTGGCTACATAGCATGAATTTGGAAGCTTTCTTCTCTCTTCTAATTTTGGAATGGTTTGAGAAGAATAGTTATTAACCCTTCTTTAACGTTTGGCGAAGCTGTCTGGTACAGGACTTTTGTTGAGAGTTTTTTGATTACTGATTCATTTCATTGCTGGTAATTAGTCTTTCCAGATTTTATATTTCTCCCTGTTTTAGTTTTCACAATCTCTAATAATTATTCCTATTTTTCTGGTGTTCTTTTTTCTCTTTATATTAGTAATTTTATTTGGTTTTTCTCTCCTTTTTTTTGTGGGGGGGTATCTGGCTAAAAGTTTATTAATTTTGTTGATTTTTTCAAAGAACCAGCTGTTGGTTTCAGTGATCTGTTCTATTGTTTTTCTTTAATTTCTTTCTTTTTTAAAAATTTTATTTTTTTGGTGTTCCAAGATTTGTTTATGCACCACACCCAGTGCTCCATTCTATATGTGCCCTCCTTAATACCCACCACCATGCTCACCTAAGCCCCATCCCCTCCCCTCCAAAACCCTGGTTTGTTTCTCAGAGTCTACAGTCTCTGAGAAGGGACTCAGAGGGGGTTTCTCTCCCCCTCCGATTTTCCCCAATTCACTTTTCCTTTCCTTCTCCTAATGTCCTCCATGTTATTCCTTATGCTCCATAAGTAAGTGAAACCATTGACTTTCTCTGCTTGACTTTCTTCACTCAGCATAATCTCCTCCAGTCCCATCCAAGTAGATGCAAAAGTTGGGTATTCATCCTTTCTTTAGTTTCTGTATCATTTATATTTGCTCTAATCTTTATTATTTCTTCCTTTTGCAGAGTTTTGTTCTTTTTCTATCTCCTTTAGGTATTAAATTTTGTTTTTTTGTTTTGTTACTGAGTTTTCTCTTGCTTTTTGCTATGAACTTCCCTCTTAGAACTGCTTTGCTTCATGGGAAAGATTTTGGACCATTTGTTTCATTGTCCTTTCTCTTTATTTTTTCTTTGATTTCTTGGTTGCCCTATTCATTATTTAGTAGTATGTTATTTATTTAGTAGTTTCAAGTCCATTGTATTGTATGAAAACTGCAGAGCTTTTTTAAAAAATATTTTATTTATTTGACAGAGAGATCACAAGTAGGCAGAGAGGCAGGCAGACACAGAGGGAGAAGTAGGCTCCCTGCTGAGCAGAGAGCCTGATGTAGGGCTCAATTCTAGGACCCTGAGGTCATGACCTGAGCCGAAGGCAGAGGCTTTAACACACTGGGCCACTCAGGTACCCTATTTTTAAATTTTTGAGGAACCTTCATGCTGTTTACCAGAGTGGCTGCACCAGCTTGCATTCCCGACAACAGTGTAGGAGGGTTCCCCTTTCTCTGCAAGTCATTTCCTGACTTGTTAATTTTAGCCGTTCTGACTGGTATAAGGTAGTATTTCACTGTAGTTTTGACTTATATTTCCCTGATGCTGAGTGATGTGGAGCACTTTTTCCTGTGTCTATTGGCAATTTGGATGTCTTCTTTGCCAAAATCTTTGTTCATGTCTTCTGCTCGTTTCTTGATTGGATTATTTGTTCTTTGGGTGTTGAGTTTGATAAGTTCTTTATAGATTTTGGATACTTGCCCTCTATCTGATAATGTCATTGGCAAATATCTTCTCCCATTCCATCAGCTGTCTTTGTGTCTGTTGGCCATTTGGATGCTTTCTTTGCAGAAATGTCTGTTTGTATCTTCTGTCCATTTCATGGATTATTTGTTCTTTGGGTGTTGAGTTTGATAAGTTCTTTATAGATTTTGGATATTAGCCCTTTATCTGATATGTTATCTGTGAATATCTTCTCCCATTCTGTCAGTTGTCTTTTGGTTTTGTTGACTATTTCCTTTGCTGTGCAAAAGCTTTTGAACTTGATCAAGTCCCAAGAGTTCATTTTTGCTCTTGTTCCCCTTGCCTTCGCCAATCATTCTAGAAGAAGTTGCTGCAGCTGAGGTTGAAGACGTTGCTGTCTGTGTTCTCCTCAAGAATTTTGAGGGATTCCTGTCACACTGGGGTCTTTCATCCATTGAGTCTTTTTGTGTGTAGTGTAAGGAAATGGACCAGTTTCATTCTTCTGCATGTGGCTGTCCAATTTTCCCAAAACCATTTGTTGAAGAGACTGTCTTTTTTCCATTGGACATTCTTTCCTGCTTTGTCAAAGATTAGTTGACAGTAGAGCTGAGGGTCTATTTATGGGCTCTCCATTCTGTTCCACTGATCTACATGTCTGTTTTTGTGCCAGTACTATACCGTCTTGATGATTAGAGTTTTGTAATAGAGCTTGAAGTCTGAAATTCTGATGTCACCAACTTTGGTTTTCTTTTTCGACATTTGTCTGGATACTCAGGGTCTTTCTGGTTCCATATAAATTTTATTTGTTCCATTTCTTTGAAAAAATAGATGGTATTTTGATAGGGATTGCATTAAATGTGTAAATTGCTTTAGGTAGCATAGACATTTTCACAATATTTATTCTTCCAGCCCATGAGCATGGAATGTTTTTCTATTTCTTTGTGTCATCCTCAGTTTTCTTTCATGAGTACTTTATAGTTTTCTGAGTACCGATTCTTTGCTTATTTGATTAGGTTTATTCCTAGGTATCTGATGGTTTGGGGTGCAATTGTAAATGGAATCAACTCCTTAATTTCTCTTTCTTCTGTCTTGCTGTTCGTGTATAGAAATGCAATGGATTTCTGTGCATTGATTTCATAACCTGACACTTTACTAAATTCCTGTATAAGTTCTAGCAATGTGGAGTAGAGTCTTTTGGGTTTTCCACATAAAGTATCATGTCCTCTGCAAATAGTGAGTTTGACTTTGTCTTTGCCAATTCGGGTGCCTTTTATTTCTTTTTGTAGTCTGATTGCTGAGGCTAGGACTTCTAGTACTATGTTGAGTAGCAGTGGGGATAGTGGACAGCCCTTCTGTGTTCCTGACCTTAGAGGAAAATCTCGCAGTTTTTCCTCAATGAGAATGATATTCGCTGTGGGTTTTTCATAGATAGCTTTGATGATACTGAGGTATGTACCCTTTATGCCTACACTGTAAAGAGTACTGATCAAGAAAAGATGCTGTAGGGGTGCCTCAGTGTCTCAGTAGTTTAAGCCTCTGCCTTTGGCTCAGGTTATGATCTCAGGATCCTGGGATCAAGCCCCGCATCAGGCTCTCTGGTCAGTGGAGAGCTTGCTTCCCCTCTCTGTCTGCCTGCCTCTCTGCCTACTTGTAATCTCTGTCAAATCAATAAATAAAATTTAAAAAAAAAAGAAGGGGTGCTTTACTTTATCCAGTGCTTTTTCAGCATCTATTGAGAGTATCATATGGTGCTTGTTCTTTTATTAATGCATCACATTGATTTGCAGATGTTGAACCAACCTTGGAGTCCTGGGATAAATCCCACTTAGATGTGGTGAATAATCCTTTTAATGTGCTATTTGGTCCTCCTGGCTAGTATTTTGGGGAGAATTTTTGCATCTGTGTTCATCAAGAATATTGGTCTGTAATTCTCCTTTTTGATGGGGCCTTTGTCTGGTTTTGGGATCCAAGTAATGGTGGCCTCATAAAATGAGTTTGGAAGTTTTCCTTCCATTTCTATTTTTTGGAACAGTTTCAGGAGAATAAGTATTAATTCTTCTTTAAATGTTTGGTAGAATTCCCCTGGGAAGCCATCTGGCCCTGGGCTCTTGTTTCTTGGGAGATTTTTGCTGACTGCTTCAATCTCCTTACTGGTTGTGGGTCTGTTCAGGTTTTCTCTTCCTGGTTCAGTTTTGGTAATTTATAGGTCTCTAGGAATGCATCCATTTCTTCCAGATTGTCAAATTTGCTGGTGTATAGTTGCTCATAACATGTTCTTATTATTGTATTTCTTTGGTATTGGCTGTGATCTCTCCTCTTTCATTCATGATTTTATTTATTTGGGTCCTTTCTCTTTTCTTTTTGATAAGTCTGGCCAGGGGTTTTTCAATCTTATTAGTTCTTTCAAGGAACCAGCTCTTAGTTTTGTTGATTTGTTTTACTGTTGTTTTGGTTTCTATTTCATTGATTTCTGCTCTGATCTTTATTATTTCTCTTTTCCTGCTGGGTTTAGGCTGCTGTTCTTTCTCCAGGTCTGTTAGATGTAGGGTTAGGTTGTGTACTTGAGAAAGGCTCACATGGCTCTATATACTTTCCTCTCAGGACCACCTTTGCTATGTCCCAAAGATTTTGAACAGTTGTGTTTTCATTTTCATTTGTTTCCATGAATTTTTAAAAATTCTTCTTTAATTTCCTGGTTGACCCATTCATTCTTTAGTAGGATGCTCTTTAGCTTTCGTGTATTTGAGTTCTTTCCAACTTTCCTCTTGTGATTGAGTTCTAGTTTTAGAGCATTGTGGTCTGAAAATATGCAGGGAATGATCCCAATCTTTTGGTACCAGTTGAGACCTGATTTGTGACCCAGGATGTGATCTATTCTAGAGCATTTTCCATGTGCCCTAGAGAAGAATGTGTATTCTGTTGTTTTGGGATGAAACGTTCTATATATATCTGTGATGTCCATCTGGTCCAGCTTGTCATTTAAAGACTTTATTTCCTTGATCTTTTGCTTAGATGATATGTCCGTTTCAGTAAAGGAGTGTTAAAGTCCCCTACTATTATTATAATATTGTCAATGTGTTTCATTGATTTTGTTATTAATTGGTTTATATAATTTTCTACTCCCGTGATAGGGGCATAGAGATTTCAAATTGTTAGATCTCTTATTGGGCAGACCCTTTAAGTATGATATAGTGTCCTTCCTCATCTCATTAAGTCTTTAACTTAAAATCTAATTGATCTGATATAAGAATTGCCACTCTAGCTTTCTTTTGATGTCTATTAGCATGGTACATTGTTTTCCACCCCCTCACTTTAAATCGGGAGGTGTCTTTGGGTCTAAAATGAGTTTCTTTTAGAGAGCATATTGAATGATCTTTTTTTTAAATGCATTCTGATACCCTATGTCTTTTGATTCGGGCATTTAGCCCATTTACATTCAGGGTAACTATTGAAAGGTATGAATTTAGTGCCATTGTATCACCTGTAAGGTGACTGTTACTGTATATTATCTCTGTTCCTTTCAGGTCTGTTACTTTTAGGCTCCTTCTTTGCTTAGAGGACCCCTTTCAATATTTCCTGTAGGTCTGGTTTGGTGTTTGCAAATTCTTTTAATTTTACTTTGTTCTGGAAGCTTTTTTATCTTTTCTTCTATTTTCTGTGACAGCCTAGCTGGATATAGTATTCTTGGCTGAATATTTTTTTTGTTTAGTGCTGTGAATAGGACATGACATTCCTTTCTGGCCTGCCAGGTGTCTGTGGATAGGTCTGTTGCCAATCTAACATTTCTATCATTATATATTATAGACCTCCTGTTCTGAACTGCTTTCAGGAGTTTCTCTTTGTCATTGAGACTTGTAAGTTTTAGTATTAGATGATGGGGTACGGACCTATATTTATTGATTTGGGGATGGTTTTCTGTGCCTCCTGGATTTTGATGCTTGTTCCCTTTTTCAAATTAGGAAAATGGTCTGCTGTTTGCTCCAATATACCTTCTGCCCTCTCTTTTTCTTCTTCTGGGATCCCAATTATTCTAATACTGTTTCATGTTATGATATCACTTATCTCTAGAATTCTCCCCTCGTGGTCCAGTAGTTGTCTCTCTTTTGCTCAGCTTCTTTATTCTCTATTTCTTGGTGTTCTATATCACTAATTTTTCTTGTGCCTCATTTATCCTAGCAGCAAGAGCCTCCATTTTTTATTCCACATCATTAATAGCTTTTTAAATTTCAATTTGGTTAGATTTTAGTTTTTATTTCTTTAGAAGGGGATTCTCTGATATATTCCATGCTTTTTTCTAGCCCAGCTAGCACCTTGATAATTGTCATTCAGAACTCTAGTTCTGATATATTACCAATGTCCATATTGATTAGATCCCTAGACATCAGTACTGCTTCTTGTTCTTTTTTCTGTGGTGAGTTTTTCTGCCTTGTCACTTTATCCAGGTAAGAATAGGTGAATGAGATAACAAAATACTCAAAGGGTAGCAACAACCCCAGAAAAATATACACCAGCCAAATCAGAAGAGACCTGAAACCTGGGGGAGAAGGAAGGGGGGAAAAAAGAAGAAAGAAAACAAACAAACAAACAAATTATATGTATATATTAAACTGGTGAATAGAACAGAGCCACACATTTGATTTGGGGTGTATTTTGGTCCATTAGAAGAAACTATATTTCAAAGTTTTAAAGAACAAAAACATATATATGCAAAAATAAGGGTAAACATGATGAAGGGATGGAATATGACTGTAAAGATGAAAATTTAAAAAGATTCTGAAAAGAATTGATAAGTTGTTTGATAAAAAAAATAAAAAGAAAGAATGTGATCAGGCTGGAGACTAGAACAAAACTATGTGCTAGATTTAGGGTATATTTTGATCTATTAGAGGAAATTGTATCTCAAAATTTTAAGGGAAAAAAAAAACCCTGTATGTATACAAGAATTAGTTTAAATACAATGAAAGGATAAAATGTGACTATAACTATGAAAATTTAAACAGATTTTTATTTTATTTTTATTATTTCTTAAAGATTTCAGTTATTTATTTGACAGAGATCACAAGTAGTCAGGCAGGCAGAGAGAGGGGGAAGCAGATTTCCTGCTGATCATAGAGTCTGATGCGGGGCTCGATCCCAGGATGCTGAGATTATGACCTGAGCTGAAGGTAGAGGCTTAACCCACCGAGCCACCCAGGCGGTTGCTGGTTTGTAGGGCGATTGCTAGGTTGTAGGTCAGTTCTATTTTTCGCTCTTTGAGGAACCTGGCATGTTTTTCAGAGTGGCCACACCAGTTTGCATTCCCACCAACAGTGCAAGAGGGTTCCCATTTCTCTGCATCCTCACCAATGTCTGTTGTTTCCTGACTTGTTAATTTTAGCCATTCTGACTGGCGTGAGGTGGTATCTCATCATAGTTTTGTGTTTCCCTGATGATAAGTAATGTTGAGCATATTTTCATGTGTCTGGTAGCTATCTGAATGTCTTCTTAGGAAAAGTGTCTATTCATATCTTCTGCCCGTTTATGAACAGGATTGTTTTTTGGGTGTTGAGTTAGATAAGTTCTTGATAGATTTGGGGTACTAACCTTTATCTCATGTGTCATTTGGAAATATCTTCTCCCATTCTGTAGGTGGCCTTTTGGTTTTGTGGATATTTTCCTTTGCTGTGCAAAAGCATTTTATCCTGATGAAGTCCCAATAGTTAATTTTTGCTTTTGTTTTCCTTGCCTCCAGAGACTTGTCGAGTAAAAAGCTGATGAAGTCAGCTTCCAAAAAGATAATACCTGTCTTCCTCTCTAGGATTTTGATAGTTTCCTGTCTTATACTTAGGTCTTTCATCCATTTTGAAATTTTTTTTTTTTTTAAGATTTTATTTATTTATTTGACAGAGAGAAATCACAAGTAGGTAGAGAGGCAGGCAGAGAGAGAGAGGAGGAAGCAGGCTCCCTGCCGAGCAGAGAGCCCGATGCGGGACTCGATCCCAGGACCCTGAGATCATGACCTGAGCCGAAGGCAGCGGCTTAACCACTGAGCCACCCAGGCGCCCCTTGAAATTATTTTTTGAATAATATAAGAAAATTGTGCAGTTCATTCTTCTGCATGTTGCTGTCCAGTTTTCCCAACACTGTTTATTGAGGAAACTTTTTTTTTTTTTTAATGAGATATTCTTTCCTGCTTTGTTAAAGCTTAGTTGACCACACAGTGTTGGGTCCATTTCTGGGTTCTTTATGTTCTGTTGATCTATGCTTCTACTTTTGTGCTAATACCATACTATCTTAAGGATTACTGCTTTGTACTACAGCTTGAAGTCTGGAATTTTGATGCCTCATGCTTTGATTTTCTTTTTCAACATCTCTTTGGCTACTTGGAATCTTTATTGATTCCATACAAATTTTTTGTTTGTTCTAGGTATAAAAAATCCTGGTGTTTTTTTTTTTAAAGATTTTATTTATTTGACAGAGTGATCACAAGTAGGCAGAGAGGCAGGCAGAGAGAAAGGAGGAAGCGAGCTCCCCACCGAGCAGAGAGCCCGATGAGGGGCTTGATCCCAGGACCCCGGGATCATGACCCGAGCCGAAAGCAGAGGCTTTAACCCACTGAGACACCCAGGCGCCCCAATCCTGGTGTTATTTTGATAGGGATTACATTGAATGTGTATGTTGCTTTGTGTAGCATAGACATTTTAAAAATATTTGTTCTTCCAATCCGTGGGCATGGAATGTTTTTCCATTTCTTTCTGTCTTACTCTGTTTCTTTCATAAGTGTTCTCTAGTTTTCAGTATAGGGATCTTTTTCCTCCTAGGTTAGATTTATTCCTAGGTATCTTGTGGTTTTGGTACAATTGGAAATGTGATCAATTCCTTGATGTCTCTTTCTGCTGCTTTATTATTGGTGTATAGAAGTGCAACAGATGTCTGTATGTTGTCCTTTTTTTATCCTCCAACTTTATAGAATTCCTGTATCAGTAATAACAATTTTTTGGTGTAGTCTTTGGGTTTTCTTCATAGAGTATCATGTCATCTTTGAAGAGTAAATTTTTTACTTATTCCTTGTTGATTAAAATGCCTTTTAGGGGCTCCTGGGTGGCTCAGTGGGTTAAAGCCTCTGCCTTCACCTCAGGTCATGATGCCAGAGTCCTGGGATTGAGCCCCATATGGAGCTCTCTGCTCAACAGGGAGCCTGCTTCCTCCTCTCTCTCTCTGTCTGCCTGCCTCTCTGCCTAATCCCTGTCAAATAAATAAATAAATAAAATCTTTAAAAAAAATAAATAAAATGCCTTTTATTTCTGTTTTCTGGTTGCCGAGGCTAGGACTTCTAATACTGTGTTGAACAACAGGGGTGAGTGTTGACATCACTGTTGTGTTCTTGACCTTAGGGGAAGAGCTCTTCCCCATTGAGAATATTAGTGGTGGGTCTTTGATCGATGACCTTTAGGATGTTGACTTATGTTCATTATATCCCATTTTCTTTAGGGTTTTTATCAAGAAAGGATGCTGTATTATGTTAAATGCTCTTTCTGCATCTAATGGCAAGGTCATATGGTTCCTATCCTTCCTTTCATTAATATGGTGTATCACATGATTTGTTGATATAGAACCATACCTGCAGCTCAGGAACAAATCCCTCTTGGTCATGGTGAATAATCATTTTAATGTACTGTAGGATTAGATTAGCTAGTATCTTGTTGACTATTTTTGCTTCTTTATCAGGGATATTGACTTGTAGTTATTCTTTTTAGTGGAGTCTTTGTCTGGTTTACGGATCTAGGTAATGCTGACCTCATAAAATGAATTTGGAAGTTTTAGTTCCTTTTCTTTTTTTGAAGAGTTTCAGAAAAAATAGGTAGTAATTTTTCTTTGAATGCTTGGTAGAATTCCCTTGGGAAGCCACTGGCCTTGGACTTTTATTTGTTGGGAAATTCTTGATTACTGATTCAATGTCCTTGCTGGTTATAAGCCTATTCAGATTTTTCTATTTCTTCCGGTTTCAGTTTTGGTAGTTTAAAGGTTTCCAGGAATTTATCCATTGGACTTGAATGCTTGTTTCCTTTCACAGATTAGGGAAACTCTCAGGTATAATTTGTTCAATAAACCTTTTTTTCCCCCTTTCCCCACTCTTCTTTTACTGGGACTCCTATGATATAGATATTCTTGTGCTTTATGGAGTCACTGGCTTTCTATATTATTTAAGAGTTTTCTGTCCCACTTCTTTTCAGCTTATCTTCCATAATTCTATTTTCTATATCATGTAATTGTTTCCTCTGCTTCTTCTATCCTTATTGTGATTCTATCCAGTTGTTTTGCATCTCAGTTATAGCACTTTTTATTTCGACCTTCTAGTTTTTAGGTCTTTTATATCTGCAGCAAGGGCTTCTCTGGTATCATCTATGTTTTTTTCAAGCCCAGCTACTATTCTTAAGACTGTTGGTTTACATTCTTGTTCATATACATTGCTTATATCTGTTTTAAGGAAGTGTCTGGCTGTGATTTCTTGATCTTTCTTTTGGGGAGAATTCATCCATCTTGTCATTCTAAGTTTCTATATTTTGCATTCTATGAAGACTTATTTTGTTTGCTGCTCCTGAGAGTAATGCTGTATTAAAAAGGCATCATACACTCTCCAGTTTCTTATGTGTCCTGCATGCTCTACTGATATGTTTTTACTGCTATTTCCCACATGTACATCATCTGCAAAGTCCTTCCTTACAGTGGGAAGTTTGGGGCCTTTTACTAGATGAGCTTTTATTTGTTTGTTAAGAGAAGTCTGATAAAAGAATAAACAAAACAATACCTGGTCCAAAATATGATTAAAGGGAACAAACAAAAAACTGTAAGCCTGATTCCGGTGAAAAAAAGAAAAAAAGGGAGGGGGAGCATGGTCCTGTTTCTACCAGGACTAAAGTTGATTATATGATCAGTAGTCTTGATACACATAGGGGGCCTGTGTTGGTTCTTTGAAGGAGAGGCTGGCTGTGTGGGTTTATAGTCTTTCCCTAGTAAAGATACCCCTGTAAGGTGTATCTTTCCAGCCTCCACTGGAAGTGCTGTGTTTTTCCCTCAAGTCTGACTATGCTCATGAGTAAGATAGTGGCGACTGGGGAGGAGGAAGATGGCTTCACATTCCTGCTCTCATCCTGGGGAAGGAGAACTCCCAGGTGCCACTGCTCAGGAAGTCCTCACAGAAAAGCCAACAATCTGTTCTCCTTCGGTTCAAGCTTCCAAGCTTCCATCTGATCTCTGCCCTCAACCTGTCTGTGCCTGGGCCATTTGCACATCTAGTGCCATAGTTCTGTGTTTTAAATCCCAGTTGCATGTCAGAGATAAAACTCCAAATCTTAAAAAGCCCATCAAGGTGGGGATCTGTTCTCCTCCCCTGGAGGAGAGCCTCATAATGTTGCTGGGCCTGGTGCTGCTTAATAAAGCATGTTACTTAACTAACTTCATATATTTTTCATGTAATTTTTTCTGTACTTCCTAGGTTTTTTTCTTGTGGTGGATTTCTAGTTTCATAGCATTATGGTCAAGAATGATGGATTTTATGATTTCAGCTTTTTTGAATATGTTGAGCCTTGTTTTGTGGTCTCATATGTTCTATGTACACTTGAAAAGTATGTGTATTCTACTGTCTTAGGGTGGAATGTTCTGTATTTTCTGTTAAATCCATCTTGTCCAGTGTGTCATTCAAAGCCACTGTTTCCTTGTTGACTTTGTTTCAATGATCTGTCCCTCCAGCAGGGGCTTAAAATCCCCTGCTGTTATTGTGTCAGTCATCTCCTTTATGTTTGTTGTTAACTATTTCATTTATTTGGGTGTCCCCATTCGGTACATAAATATTTACAATTGTATCTTGTTGGATTGTTCCCTTAACGATTATATCATGTCCTTCTTTACTTCAAGTTACAGTCTTTATTTTAAAGTGTACCTTGTGTGATAGAGGTTTGCTACCCCAATTTTCTTTTGACATCCATGTGCATGATAAATGTTTCATCATCCATTTACTTTAAACCTGCTGGTGCCTTTCAGTCTGAAATGAGTCTCTCATAGGCAGTATATAGATGGATCTGGGTTTTTTATCCACTCTGTCACCCTCTGTGTTTTGATTGGAACATTTAGTCCATGTACATTCAAAGTAATTATTGATAAGAATTTGCTATTTTGTTACTTGTGGTTTTTGCTCTTTCATGGTTTATTGACTTTCTTTAGTGATATAGATTCCCTGCTCTTTCTTCTTTGCATATCTATTAGTGGTTTTTTATTTGCGGTTACCATTAGGTTTGTATATAACATCTGCATATAGCAGTCTATGTTAAGTTGATGGTCACTTAAGTCTGAACCCATTTTTTTTTACTCCTCTTCCCCACATTTTAGAATGTAAAATGTAATAGCCTGTTATCTTTTACTTTGTGAATCCTTTGACTGATTTTTACTGAAATACTTAGTTTTACTTCTTTTCTTTTATACTTTTCATACTCTCACTTACAGTCTTTTTCTCTTCACTGAAAGAATACACTTTAATATTTCTTATGGGGCTGGTTTAGTTGTCATGAACGCTTTTAGTTTTTGTCTCAGAAATTCTTTATCTATCCTATTCTGAATGATAGCCTTGCTGAATAGAGTATTCTTGGCTATAGGCTTTTCCCTTTCAGCCCTTTAAACATATCATGACATTTTCTGCTGAAAGCCTTATGGGGTTTCCCTTGTTTATAACTGCCTTCTTTTTCTGGTTTTGAGTTGTCTTCTCTATCTCTACTTCTTGCCATTTTAATTACTTATGTTTTGGTGTGGCCTTCCTTGGGTTGAATTTTTTTTAGAATCACTGCCTCTTGGATCTGGAAGTCTTCAGCTATTATTTCTTCAGATTTTCTTCCCCCTTTATAGCTCTTCTCCTAAGATCCTTATGATGTGAATTCTGGTGTCACTCAGTTTCCTAAGACTACTGCCGTGTTGCAGATAGTGTTTGGCCCCCTGCAGGGGCGGAGTGCCTTTCCACAAGGTGTGCAGTAGTCCACTCGCAAAATGTGACCTGATCATATTGCCACCAGAACTAAGGTCCTGTAAAATGCACAGGTCAGGAGATGCACTGTTGGGTGAACCTAACTTTTTTTGTTCATGTAAATCATCTCATGGACCACCTATTCTTATAGGAGTGGGAGAGACAGTTTTTATTCTCTCAGTGCTTTTACATATAGTGTTGTTAAGAGATAAATTGTTTTCTTTTTTATGATTATAAAATGCAGCACTGTAGAACAAGCCTTCTCCAGAGTGCGTTTTGGTGAAGTGTGTAAGGTTTGCCATCACCTACTACTTGTGATACTGGTTTTGGTTTTAGCCATTCACAATGATTTCTTGAGGGTTGATTTTACATTCTGGAGTAGTTCAAAGCATCCCATCATGATGGGATCACTCCTTTCTAGAGGCATTTCTATTCAGATCATCCTGTCTTGTCCTTTTTTATTTTCCTCTCTAAATTCCTAAAACATAAATTCTTCAACTTACCTTTATCCCTTCATGTATTCAAAATCATCTCTTTGCACTGCAGAGTCTAAGCTAGCAATTTCTGGATAAAGAATAACTTTTGACTGCTCTGATAAAATGCCATAGACCAGAGGTCTTATAAAGAGAACTTACTTCTCAAGTTCTGGAAGCTGGAACTCTGAGATCTGGTTGTCAGCATGCTGTGAGGGTTCTTTGTATCTGCAGAGTGCCAGGTTCTCCTTGTGGTCTCACATGGCAGAAAGAGATGGAGCTACTAGCTCTCTGACCTTTTCTACTAAGGTCACCTACAACTAGCATCACCATGAGAATTAGATTTCAACATAATGAATTTTAGAGAACATTCAATCCATAACAAATACCTGGGAACATTCTCAGTAGGAGCTAATTGATCTTTTCCCTCAGTTACTCCCACACCCCAAAGTCTACACAGTGAAACAGTGCTTTAGCAGAGTGCTTACCAAATATATAAAAGACTTAGGATTTGAAAGTCTGATTAGAATTTGAAAATGTTATTTCTTGTAAAATAACTTCTGCTTTTATTGAAGACCTAAAAAGAATGCATCATTATCAAAAACCTTATTAATAGAAGAAAATATTTCCCTAGTCTTCTATTCTGACCCCCATCACCTCCAACCTAGACTCAAAGTTTAAGCAAGTCTAAAACTTTCTTTCAGGAAGAATGAATTTCTATGTTTACCTGCAGCAGACTGAGGAAAATACTGGTATGCTAGGCACTGCTGCCTTTGGACTCCCAGACCCCAAAACATACAAATTCAGTGATCTTCTCTTTTTATGATATTGTTTCCCCCAAGCAGTTAAGTTAGCTCATGCTTTAAACTTACTCTCACTTGTGACATGCACTGTGCTGCTTTGGCATCTTCTGATAAGAGGAGTACCACTGACAGGAGCACACCACGTGCCCCTTTTAGAGGATGCTGGTAGACTTTTTCCTCTTGCTAAACAAGTCCTCTTCTGTCTTTGAAGAAAGAAGGTAGTTCTCTCTGCCTGTTGAGCAAGTTCAATTTAAAATCTTGTAGGGAGAATTTCACAGCATGCAAGCAGAAACAGTCTTATTGCCTCTATTTTCAGAATCTCTTCAAATTACAATAATATGCCCAAGAAGTATACGAGAGAAGAAGCTTTTTGAGCTAAAACCAAGCTTTACCTTTTAAGCCCAAAATATAAGTAAATAAATCACTTTGCTCTTAAGAGTTTATTTTCCAATTTTAAATTCCACACTTCAGGAAATGTTACATTCTTGTCAGAACAGAGAAAGATCTATATAAAAGAAGTCTTCTCAATAAATATGTGATTCTTACAGAGTAAAATTTCCTAATTTACCACTTGCGTATCATTTCCCCCAAAATATTTTTAAAATATACCTGATAGAGACTTTACTGTATTAGTAAACATTTAAATGTATTTTCAAGGGCTCCTGAGTGGCTCAGTAATACATCTGACTCTTGATCTCAGGGTCATGAGTTCAAGCCCTACATTGGCCTTGAGCCTACTTAAAAAAATTTTTTTCAAATATATTATATATTACTAATTTTTATTCACCATTCAGTTTCCATGTCTCATAATCCTCTATGAAGTTTTTCTTCATATTCTTGAGGGAAATCAAAACATTTTTATTTTGATTGACATGACTGAGGATTATTATAGTCTAAGTGAAGGTATACTGCCCCATATTGCTTTTCAAGGTGTGACTTATTTTTATTTACATGTTTTAATAGTCATAATGAGAGGTAAGTATGAAATTAAAGTTAGAGAAATCTGTATAGAAAATTCAAAAATAGGCAACATTGTAGACAACTACCTTTGGATATTTGGGAGTTGATACATTCATTAATAAATCAACCTATTTTGCACATCATCTGTTCCTAGAGTTCTTGGAGTATTATTAAAAATGTTTACATTTGCATTTATATAATGATGAATCCAGGTACAGGAAAATTAGGTACTAATGGACCAGGCTATGAGCTATTACCAAGTAGATATCCAGTTCTTCCTTCCTGTCAGTAGAGTCTATAGAACTTTGCTAGAGTGGCAAGGCTCTTGAGAATGAGGGTAAAAGCCAGTATGTAGAGCCCCAGCTAGGAGTTAAAAAAGAAATTATTTAAGAGTGAATCCTTTATGTATGGGATAGATGAAACCAAATTTCTGATTAAGTACTTGCCCTTGCTTTTCTGAATAATAAAAAAAGGCATATTACAAATATAAAAAGATCATTCATAGCTTAGCAGAAATGTGAAAATAGATACAATTTCTACATTTTAAAGAAAAAAATTTTTTATATATGGGATATTAGAATTATATCATACATAAACATTTTTTAATATTGCTTGACATATTAATCTTTATTAATCTTTTTAACATTATTTTAACATAGTACACCTTTTAACCACTTACCCAGAGTTACGTCACTGACATCATCACATCTCTAGCAAGTAGCTAAAACTCTGAAATAAGATGGGAAAAATCTTTCTAGCTATAACAGTCATCATATAGCTTGTCTGATAAAACCAATAAAAAAATAACTGACACAATCCCATGAACAAAAAGCCATATTCATTTGAGAGAGAGGCAGAGCAAAGCAGGGGGAGAAGGAGAAGCAGCCTCCCTGCCGAGCTGGGAACTGGACGATGGGGCTTGATCTTAGAACCTGAGCCGAAGGCATTTAACAATCTGAACCACTGAGGCACCCAACAAGGCTTAGATGGAGGAGGCCTAGTAACATAGAACCAGAGATGTAGTCCATCCACATTTTAAAATAACAAAATGACACATGTTGTGATGTGTACTGGTTGTTATATGCAACTAATGAATCGTTGAACTCTAAATCAAAAACTTATGATGTACTATATTCTGGCTAACTGAGCATAAAGTATTGGTACTGACATGGAAAAAAAAAAAAAGTAACAAGTGGCTATTTCATTTCCTAGCTCACTGCCAAGGGGAAACCACCACAAAGAGGGTAGTGGCACCAGTAGGGGCACATACAATGATAAAAGGAGAGTCAGAAACCTGACCAAATGCTATTAAGAGAGAAGGAAAACTCATTTGTCCCTGGGCTAAATGGTCTCAGGTTACCTTAAACAGCCTAGCAAGTCCCAGTTACCCCAACAACATCACGGAATGATGCTCAAGAGGAATATGCGTACTAGTAAGATCTTTTTTCATAATAATATTTTTAAAGGTTAATCTATTTAAAAAAAAACACATTATTTTGACAACACCCACCTTTTTGCATATAAAAAGCTTGTAAATTTATTATATGTCGTTCCTCTGGGATCTTATTTCAAATGGCCTACATGAGCAAAAATTAAAGTCTAAAATTACCAAGTGTCTTAACAATAGAGTGTAATGCAAACTGGTGATAGTACTGAAAACAAGAATTAACTAGTAAACTTGAACATGTGTATTTGTAGCAATACAACTTCACATAGAGAAAAAAATCACTCAAATGTACTAGGATTTATTAAAAAAAAGTTCTAAGGAGCATTATTATAACTGAAAGAAACTGGAGGAAAAACAACTGACCATTACAAATAGTGGTTAATAAATTATGGTACATATACTCAAGTATATAGCTTAAAGCAGGGAAAATAAACCATAGCTATATGTGGAAAACATGTATATATCATAAATAACATTGAATAAAAATTAAGCTTTTAGAAAATTAACTGTAATATGATTCTATGTACTTAGTAATATGGTGGATTAGTTTGTGGCAAAATATATAGTTGAAACATACTCTGTGAAGAGAGACCTAATTTCACTATATAGAGAGTTTGCTCAAAATATCATCTCCAATGTGGGTTTCAGGTTATTTGTTTTTATTTGAAAATGTTTTGTTTCAGGGGCGCCTGGGTGGCTCAGTGGGTTAAGCCGCTGCCTTCGGCTCAGGTCATGATCTCCGGGTCCTGGGATCGAGTCCCGCATCGGGCTCTCTGCTCAGCAGGGAGCCTGCCTCCCTCTCTCTCTCTCTGCCTGCCTCTCTGTCTACTTGTGATTTCTCTCTGTCAAATAAATAAATAAAATCTTAAAAAAAAAAAAAAATGTTTTGTTTCACAATAGAGTGAGTAAGAGTAAGTAATGAGAATTACTTTTGTTCCACTCATAGTTGATAATTAAATGTTGGCTTCTATATTTTATATAGTTGATATTTATATAGCTAATAAATATATAAATTAATGTAATTTGAGTAATTATTAATGTAATTTCATAGAGTAGTAGGAAGTTAAGCAAATGTTCTTAGCAATTACTTTTCATATAGTAAGCTCAATTTTTACAAGCTATAACTTATGTTCTAATATTATACAGTTCCTAATGCTAATCAGACTCATAGACCTGAGGTGCATGGACTAGTAAGTAGATATAAAAAGGGTTATTGGAGAATAAGGCAAGTTTTATCTATATTTATTTTTAAAAATTAAACCATATATCTAATATAAAAGATTTTACAAACAGTAGTGCTGTCTCTTGATCCATAGATGAGATTGTTCAATGCCAAATGTAGCTCCTGAGCTGGTTTAAGGAAAAAGGAGGTTTATTATTATGCAGAAGGGCAGTTTTCATTGCCATTCTTTTTTTTTATTATGTTAGTCACCATACAGTACATCATTCGTTTTTGATGTAGTGTTCCATATTTCATTGTTTGTGTATAACACCCAGTGCTTCATGCAATCCATGCCCTCCTTAACTCCCATCACTAGGCTTACCCATCCCCTCACCCCCACTCCCTTCTAAAATCCTCAGTTTGTTTCCCAGAGTCCAGGCTCTCATGGTTCATCTCCCACTCCAGCTACCCCCCTTCAATTTTCCCTTCCTTCTCCTAATGTCCTCTATGTTATTCATTACCATTTCTATCATCTAGTTTCATTAATTTATGGATTGTATTACAAACTGAATTTACCCTCACATTATTAGAATCATATGTATATTGTGCAATATGTAATATTGACACTAGTGAATAAAACCTTGAGAGAAATGGTGACAAGACAACAGTCTGTCTTGTCTCTCTGTGAGATTGAAAGATAAAAAATTTAAAAATATCAAGAAGTCTGTGTAAAATTACAAAGTTACAAAAAAAATTCTTTGGTAGTCAGTGATTAATGAAGAACCTTGTTCTTCATTACAGCGCTGAGCTCACGACAATATGAAGTCGTCATGATTAGTGAAATTTTAAAAATCACCAGTGATGTAAGACAGAACTTGACAATTCATGACACTTGGGATTGCTGAAATTACGTTGCCACAAGAGATACACTTTAGGGTTCTTTCAGTAAACCTGATAATAAATGTTTAGCAAACTATTTACAAGTTTCTTAGTAGGGAAAGGTAAAATGCCGGATACCATTGGAGAAATATTCATTTTTCTAATTGAGTAAAAGTTCCTTAAAATATATATTAAACACTTGGTTACCTAACTAGTTGTTAGAAAATGAAACATTTCTGAAATGTAAAGAAATAAATGTATTAACAAATGTACAAAACAATGTATTTTTTCAACCAACATATAGCAAAACTCCCAAACTGAGTAGCATGTTTTAATACAGATAGACTTTTTTGCCTTGTAAATTAAGGATGCTAAAATACCAGAAAAAATATTGCCAGTAACCATTTCATTTCAAAATCTATTTTTAGGAACAAATTTGCTAATGTCATCATCAGTGTTGGAACTGTCTTATCTGGGCTATAATGTTTTTTTTTTAATATAAATTTCCAGCTGTAACTATATACCTGAAATGCATTCCTTACATCATTCAGAGAAACATTTCAGAAGCAAATACATGGAAGCACAAAGTGAACAAAATACTGCGGGATATGGCTAGTTTTACAAAAACAAGGCTTTGATAGTAAAATCTTTACAACACTCTGTAATGATTTGGGGAATAGCTTAGAAACCTTTGTTATCTTAAAAGAATTGGCAGAATTAAAGATAAGTTCAACATTTTTTTTTCCTGAAACCAGGTATTCTAAATGAGCTGACATTTTCTGTGATGTTGTAGTTGTCAGTAACGTGCTGCCTAGTAGATTTTCCCTCTAAATTTAGAACAGTTTAGTCAAGCAGAGAAAGACAATTATTATATGGTTTCATTTATCTGTGGAACATACGCAATAGCACAGAGGACCATAGGGGAAGGGAGGGAAAACTGAAGGGGGAAAAATCAGAGAGGGAGACAAACCACTGGAGACTCTGGACTCCAGGAAACAAACTGAGGACTTTAGAGGGGATATGGGTCAGGGGATGGGGTGAGGAGGGCACATATGATGTTGAGCACTGGGTGTTAAACACAACTAATGAATCAGTGAACACTCCATCAAAAAATACTGAACATAATAGAAAGAAATTTTAAAAAAAATAAATTTAAAACAATTTATCCCTATTTAGTAGAACTTTTGGATAGGAAATTTATGTAGTTCAAAATGCAAATATATAAAGTATTATAGAGTATACTTATACTTCAACTAGACATTTTCTTACATAGTCTTCCAGACATTGATTATAAAAATAAGCACTTTCATCTCCCCGTTTTATACAAAATGTAGTCTAGTCTTAGAGCTCCTTCCATATTAATATATATACTACAATTTTACATGGAATCACCATGATTAATTTATAATCCCCTACCAGAGAATATTTGTGGTAGGCTTTGTCAGTGTTCACCAATATCCATTTCCTATCCCTTGATACCACATTTATCTAATCCTATGAAGAAATGCTTGACCCCATGTCTCATTTTGGCCAATGAAATATGAGTGACAAAGATGTGCCCATTATGGAGACACTTTGAGAGTGAATGCTTTGCCATATTCTCTCCTCCCCTCTCTTCCTTAATCAGAAAATGAAACCAGCATAATTACAGATGTTTTCTCCGTTTTTCAACCTGGAGTCTAGAAGGAGCACAATAACTAGGGCCCCCATGGAACACCTGATGTGAATGATAAATACACTTACCCATGAAGAAAATATTTTCATTTGTTAGCATTTCCTTGATAATCATGACTGATATGGTACCAGAATTTGTGTGCTACCATAACATAGAATCTATGGGTCATTGATGTCTTGGTTATAAAGTGAGTAGAAAGAAAGGTGCTAAATCTGGAAGGATAGAGGTCTACGTTTATGCTTTGGAGAAACTGATAAAACTGTCACCTTGAATAACTTGGGAAAATCAGAATGGTTTGGTGAAAATGTTGGAAAACACAATACTAGTGTTGATAAAACCTGAAAAGAAATTACACGAAGAGATAAGCCCATAGTAGAAATTGCCAGTTTGAAAGGAGAAATGAAAAGTGTGAGAGGCAGTCCTGAAAGTTAGAACTTGAGGCTTGCAAACGAGATTGTCTCTTAACTTTTCCTGTTGGAAATTAAAAGACAGAGTCTCTGAAATCAGTCTTGTTGAGAAGATTGTGTAAAACAGATGAGCCATATAACAATTGCTAAAATACCTGAATAGGTTAAGTGGCAGGCAGTACATTCTATTCATTGCACAGATGATTTCTGTGAAAAAAGATTAAGAGTATGACTTTCTTCAAGTCCCAGCAGTTGAAAGTATCTGCAATTAAATATATGTAGAGAGAGGCATGTCTTGAGAGAAATTGTGAGTGTGGTTGTTTGTATATAATATTGACTGAAATTAAATGAGAGGCCCATAAATTAATTGGAAGAGTTATGCTATCAAGAGCAACACTAGGCTGGACTAAAATAAAATAGACTACTGTGCTTCCAGCTCTCTGTGGGCAGCAAATGGCCTGAGAAAGATTTTCCACCGTTTAGAAAGTAATATTGTTACATATTTTCTTCAGTTGTAGTATAGGAAGATAATGGATAAAAAATTAGTTTGAGGAGCACCTGGGTTGCTCAGTGGGTTAAGCCTCTGCCTTTGGCTTGGGTCATGATCTCAGGGTCCTGGGATGGGCTCTTTGCTCAGCAGGGAGCCTCTTCCCGCCGCCCCGCCCCCCGCCTGCTACCCTGCCTACTTGCGATCTCTCTCTCTCTCTCTCTTTGTTAAATAAATAAATAAATAAATAAATAAAATCTCTAAAAAAAAAAAAATTAGTTTGAATCAAATGGATTCTAGGATCATGAGCAACAAATGACTGGGATTACCGTTAGGAGGACAAATCAGAAACCTACCAAAAATTATCCTCCCCCCAACCAGGAAAGAAGCCCATTTCTGTTTATGGCTAATAGGAGCTTGCATTGCTAAATATGATCAACGAGTATATGTTTTCCCATTTGAATGGAAGTGTTCATAGCAGGTAGGCTTTCCTCGTTTGACTGCTCTGAATCTGAGTGATCTGGCAGAGAGTGTCTGCAGGTGATGAATTCCTAGAAAGAGAGGAAATGGGTGGAAGGGTTGCTTAATTTTTCTTGGGAGAAGGTGAGTATGTAAGCAAGAGAGGGAGGAAGCCTAAAACTTGCTGATCTGAAAGGAAGCCTGTGGTAAATCCTATTACAGATCATCAATGTTTAATTCTTTGGGAGAGAATTATGTTGAGATTTTTTCTCTCATTAGGAGAGTAAATTAAGGAATTAATTTGCTTCTCTTTCTTAATATCCAACCCATAATTTCAATCACATTTTCCTTTTCGCTCAGGAACAGGAAATGTTTATAGTTGTTGTGTAGTATTTATTCCTGTGAACTTGCATTGAAATTATTTGTGAATATGTCTCTTTCCCTTCAGCAAGGATAGAATGAGATTCTGGACAGTGGTTATAGCTTCTTATTCCTCTCGGTCTGTCTGTCCAGTATGTGTGCACACATTAAATACTTGTGGAACTTAATTTTAATAATCCAGATACCTATTCATCAGTGTTTAATTTTAAAAAGAAACTTATGTGTTTCTCAGGAATTAAGAGAACATTTTATAAACAAATATAAAAATCCAGGTGTGAAAAGGGTGAAGAAAATGTAATACATGTTAAGTGAAACTCACCTAAATGAATCTTTTTGAATAGTATTAGTTACCTATTGTAAATGGATTTTGCTTATACACTGCTATAAACCATATGATCTAAGCTATATAGACTTGACTAACAGGATGCAATAAGTATTTTAAAATTCTAGGTAGATGTACCTCAGTATATGAGTGAACTATACAAACTGTATACTTTCTGTGGTAATGAAAGAAAGAAAAAAACCTACTGGAATATACAGGAATGAATACGAATTTGCTTTTAAAGGGCTTAGCCCAGAAAAACTGTTAAGGCAGCCAGCTTCTTGGTGACTGACTATTACTTCACAAGTCAGAGGACTTTTGTAGATGCCAGAATTAGAGTTTGGAACAAACTTCTGCCTTTCTCCAGAACTTCTCAGCCTCCCTTCCTTAATTAAGGAGTATATATAAAGAGCTCCAGCTCTTCCAGCCTGTGAGTATAGAGTATATCTTACTGCCAGAGATATGTTGTCCAGTATTTCTAATATGACATCCACTTTGCCCCTGACATTCAAACCTTTACAGCCTCTGCCCGGCACTGTAGTTGTCTGCCGTGCCTGAAGCCTCACATAGAACTCCAGCCTTATTGTTTGCAGCTCTGACATTTTAACAACCATCTAAGGACCTGGTTTCCAAGGTGATGAATCATTTCTTACACTTTCTAATACTAATGAAGACCTTATAGTAATAAGCTTTTCATCCAAGACCTGTTTGTCTCTGTCACCTCCTTTCTAGGCTCTCTTGCCTATGAAATACATTCTGCTTTGGACCTCCACTCCCAACTTGAACAATTCCAAAAAGTCACCGTCTCTTTGCCACTAAGCTTTGTTTAGTGTGATTCTCCCTTCCCATCCCTTTTCTTAAAGAGCTAATCTTACGAATGTATCTGTTTCTGCAGCTTTTCCTTTTATATTATCTGCCTGTCTCACCCCAAGTTGAGAGGATCTCAGTCTAAGTTTCTGATCCAATTTTGGTCTTAGTTTCTACAGAATATTGTGGGTTTTATTTGCCACCATTCTCCTGTCTACAAGTTGACATAATTAGTCTCTGGATTCCTCTTAGACCAGTGACCCAGTGTTTCAGTTTGTGTATAATCATATTACCTTTTGCAGGCCTCTGTATAGCAGAGGGAGACATGTTTATGAGTTTCCATTCCTATTTCTGTAGCAGAGGTGAGCTTATCTATTATTCTCTGACATGGTTCTTGTCTTATTAATTTGTAGCTACTTTCTTTTCTTCTCATTCCTTCTCCACACAGGCAGGGACAAGGTAGCAAGGTAGCTGGCATAAAGGAAGTATCACGATGATGAAGAGAGCAGACTATGTTTTATCATTGAACCCCCATTCAGAAACTAGCTTTGTTCCCTTAAGTATATGATCTGCCCTCTCAATCTCAGCTTCCTTATCTGTAAAATGGAAATAATACTATCTTTTGTTGTGGGAATTTTAAAGCAAAGTGAAGAACCTTTTAGAATATTTGGCATATATGAAAGGCTTAGTGTTTGTTAAATAAGTAGCTGAGCTCAAGTAAGAAATCATTAGGTGGAAAATTGTTTCAAATGAAGTCTTTGTCTAGGGAATATAAACAGAGTAAGATCATGTGTGCCCATAAAATCCAGGAAGATGTCACGTACATGAGGTTGAGAGGTGGTATCAGAAAAACATTATTTGTTTTTGTTAGGAAGATATTAGAAGCACAACTAAAAATAACTATAGGAGAAAGGTTACGTAGTATAAAACATGGGAAAGTTGGTCATTAAATATAGGAATGATGTCAGCATCAAAGTAGTTTAAGACATGGTGCCTTTTAATCCCCCATTTTTAACAAAGAATTGGACATTTATTCATGAGCAGAAGTACTTCTGTGGGAGTTGTAGGAGCCAGCACCATATGCTGAGGGACTTGAGAGGTGTCTTGCTCACCTGCACAGCCAGTGACAGACAGATAGATCAGTATGAACTGTGGAACCAGCAGAGCAGCCCACTTGCTCCAAACCCCTCTTGTTGGGGGAAAAGACCTGAGAGTCAACGTGGGCCGATAACCACAGACAAGAAAGAAATTCCAGCTTTTCTGAAGGGAGATTTCAGCACACCATTGGTGTGAATGTGTGCACACACACATTACAAATTTAGATGCAAAAGAGGTGATACACAGAACTTCACTAGGGCTACCCCCTACCCCAACCACTTGCAAAGGCAATATTACATAATTCTGAAGTGTCAAGTGGTAGCAGGGGGAAAAGGAGAGCTGGAGTGAATTTCTGGCTACCTCAGTGATGCGGGACACAGCTGGAAAAAAGAAAGTACTGAGTAGGGACCTCCAGGTCAGGCTGAAGGGAAAGGTCAGGAAGAATGCAGATAAGAATAACAAAGACATTTTCTGCAGAACAGACTCTGCAGGAAGGCTACACCTAGCCTCTTTGAGAGTACCCTACATGGTGATAGCCCTACTCTATCTGCAGGCACCTCCTAACACCCATACCTCTGAAACTCCGTAGCTACCTTTTCTATGCTCCTGAGTGTATGGGTGTTTAGAAGCTGCAGTAGACAGAGAATACCCTAAGGAAACAGGCCAGGCTCTGTATGCAAGGGAGAAGCCAAAAGTTTGGCCCAAAATGCCACCTCTGGAAAACAAAAGGTTTATAGTAGCTTCTATGTAGTTGTGAGTTGTAGAACTAGAGTTCTCATCAAAGTTGAAGAGTTCTTCCTAAAAAATTAAAACTAATGAAAGCCTAAGAATGCCCTAAGAAGGAACAATAAAAGTCTTATAGGCATATTCATACAAAAGCAGAGAAAACCCCCAAATAACACCACCACCAAAGACAGAATACCCCATCTGAAGGCAATGAACAAAGAGGTGGCTTCTACTTCAAATGCAAAAGCAATGACACAAGTCTACAAGGAACACAGAAAAGAAACAAACAGGAAAATATGTTATCAGCAAAAGATAGTAATAGTTCTCCAGTAACCAAGTTCAAAGGCATGGGATGTTACAATCTAGTTAAGAACTCAGAATAACTGTTTTGAAGATACTCAACAAGCTATAGAAAATAAAGGAAATTGAATGGAATAATAAAAAAAAATCTTTAAAGTGAAATATTTACCAAAGAGGTAGATATCATAAAAAAGAAGCAACACACCAGTGAGGAGAAGATGGCAGAGTAGGAAGATCCGAAGCTCAACTTATCTCATGGACGCATCAACAGAACAGCTACATCTATGCAACTAATTCAGAAAATGACCTGACAACTGGCAGAAGAGGTCTTCCACACCTAATCAGAGAGACAAGGCCACCATCAAAAAGGGTAGGAGACACAGATGGAAACAAAATCCCCAACATGACTAACCCCAAATGGGAGAGATATCACAAGAATGGAGAGATAGCACACTCCAGGCACTAGGAACTTGCATTGGGAAGAGAAGTTCCATAATATCTGACTATGAAAACTAATGGCGCTTAATGCCAGGATAGGCAGGGGACAATAGGAAACTGAAATACCACCCTTTAAGAGCCAGTAAATAAAATAACTTGGCCCAACACCCAGCAGAAGAAGTGGTTTGAAAACTTCCTGGGGTATACCTGAAAGACAGTTATTGACTAATCCTAAAAGGTTTGCTAGAGGAGCAGGGATATGAGGGAGATTTCTCTAGGCACAAAAGGGTTAGTGGGTGCCATTTCTCTTCACTAGATGGAGTTGGCTCTCATAAACACCTGAGTAACACTGTCTACTTGTTTTTGCACCATGCGCTCTGCCCCAAGATTCCCCTTTGGACCCACATCATGCAACTCCACCTTCCTTAGCAGGTACCCCTCCAAAGTCACTTATGTTCTGCCACATCTGCAGGCAGACTGAACTAGGAATGGTGTCATGCCAAAGTGACTCCTGCTCTGGGGAAGGGGAGAAGACTATATGTGAGCATGCCAACAGTTCCTGCAACTGAGCTCTTGGGTATGCCTACAGCTGTAGCAGAGCAGTTAAATGTGGACAGCTTTCCCATCAACAAGCTCATAGTGGTCAAACACAGACCTCTCAAAAGCATGGGGAACAAACCTTGCCCAGTGTGCCCACAGCAGGCAATGTGGGTCACTGTAGCCAATTGGACTGAAGGCAATTGTGGCTCAGCTACAATAGGAGAGTGCATGCAGTCCACACAAGGGACACTCCTGGAGTGTCTGGTTTTGGTGACTATTTGGCACCAAAGGGTCTCTTCTGTACAACACCATGACTATAAAAACCAGAAGATGTAGCTGACCTGTGTGGTACAAAGAAACAAATAGGTCATAATACAAAATGAAGAGACAGAGGAGTATGTTTGAAATAAAAGAACAGTAAAAAAGCTAAGCGAATCAGAAACAAGCAATATGCTTCATGAAGAATTAAAAATGATGTTCATAAATATACTGGACTACAGAGGAGAGGATGAACTCCATGAGAACTTCAACAAAGAAAAAGAATATAACTTGTCAGAACTAAAGAACTCAATAACTAAAATTTAGAAATATACTGAGGCAAATCAACAGATTAGAAGATGCAGAAGAATGGATCAGAAATCTGGAAGAGAAAATAATGGAACATAACCAAACAGCATTAAAGAGAACAAAGAGTGTTAAAAAATGAGAATAGCTTAAGGGAATTCTGCAACGTCATCAAGAAAAATTATATTCACCCCAAAAGGAGAAGAGAGTGAAAAAAATAGTTGAAAAATTTCCTTTTGTCCAATTGGGGAAGGAAAAAGCTGTCCAGGAAGCACACAGAACCTGTCTCAAGATGAACCTGAGGAGAGGCCCAGCAAGGTACATCATAATTAACATGGAAAAAAAAGTAGTGATAACGAGAAAATATTGAAAGCATCAATAGAAAAAGACATCAGTTACATAGAAGGAAGACCCATAAGACAGTGAGATTTTTTCAGCAGAAAATGTGTAGGGTAGAAGAGAATGGCATTAAATATTCAAAGCCCTTAAAGAAAAACACCTCACAACCAGTAAGATTCAGAAAGGTTATTATTCAGAATAGAATAGAAGGAGAGATAATGAGTCTCCTAGATGAACAAAAGCTCAAGTTCATCATCACCAGCCCAGCTTTACAAGAAATGTTAAAGAGAATTCTTTAAGTGGAAAGTAAAGGCCATAACTGTAAGTAACATTTTGAAAGGATAAAATATTACAGGTAAAAGGAAACATAGTAAAGGTAGTAGATTAACCACTTATAAAGCCAATATGGTGGTTAAAACACAAAAGAAGTAAAATCAATTATATATACAAAAAATAGTCAAGGGTTGCATAAGATATGTAAAATATAACATATAAATGTGGAGGGGGGTAGTAAAAATTTAGTGCTTTTAGAATGTGTTCAAACTTAATCAGCAACTTATTATGAACTTCTTAATGCATAAGATGTTATATATAAATCTAATGCCACACATTAAAAACCAGTAATAGATAAACAAAAAAAAAAAAAAAAAAGGAATCCAAGCATAGCATTTAGCCATCAAACCACAAAGAGCAAGAGAAAAAACAGAGAGTAACTACAAAAACAACCAAAAAACAATTAACACAATGACAACTGACACATACCTGTCAGTATGCTGCCCATCTATATGCTGCCTAACAGAAACTGACTTCAAACCTAATGACACAAATAGACTGAAAATAAGTAATAGAAAAAGATATTCCATGCATATGGAAGTGGAGAGAAAAAAAGCTGGGTGTTGTAATACTGTGACAAAATAGACTTTCTTTTTTTTTTCTTTTCCAAAATAGATTTTCAAAGAGTGCAGTAAGAGATTATAATGATCAAAGGATCAAATCAACAGGAGAACATAACAAGTGTAACTGTCTACACACCCAACATAGGAGCATCCTGTATACATAAAGGAAATATTAACAGACAAAGGGAGAAATTGACAGTAATACAAAGTAGTGCAGGACTTTAACACCCTACTTACATCAATGAATAGGTCATTCAGGCAAAATATCAACAAGAAAACAATGACTTTGTACAATACATAAGAGCACATGGACCTAATATATATGGAACACTCCATCAAAAAAGAGCAGAATTTATTTATTTATTTATTTATTTATTTATTTATTTATTTCAAGTACCCATGAAATATTTTCCAGGATAGATAACATGTAGGCCACAAAACAAGTATCCATAAATTTAAGAACATTGCATTGAAATAAGCATCATTTCCAACCATAATGGTATGAAATTAGAAATCAGTTACCAAAAAACAAACAAGCAAGCAAGCAAACAAACAAAAATAACTGGAAAAATACAAACACATGGAGGCTAAGCAATATGCTATTGAAAAGCCAATGGGTCAATAAAGAAATTAAGGAGGAAATGAAAAAAAAAAAAACATGGAAATAAATGAAAATAAAAACACAATGGTCCAAAATCTTTGGGAAACAGCAAAAGCAGTTCTAAGAAGGAAGTATATGTAGTACTACAGGTCTACTTCAATAAAACGAAAAATCTCAAGTAAATAACTTAACCATCCACCTAAATAAGGTAGAAAAAGAGCAAACCCAAAGCTTACAGGAGGAAGGAAATAATAACAAACAAAAACACAAACAAAACACAAAAACTGTGGAAAAGATAAATGAAACCAGAGCTGATTCTTTGAAAAGATTAAAAAAAAAAACTCAGTAAACCTTTATTCAGCCTGGCTAGACTCAGTGGGGAGAAAAAAAAAAAGACCCACACCCATAAAACCAAAACTGAAAGAGAAGAAATGACAACTTGTGACATTATAGAAATAGGAAGAATTATAAGACAATGTTATAAAAAATTATATGCCAACAAATTGGGTGACCTGGAAGAAATGGATAAATTCCTAGAAAGTTCTTCAAAATTAAATCAGGAAGAAATAGAAAACAGATGGATTAGTAAAAAGACTGATTACTAATAATGAAATTGAATCAGTAATAAAAACCTCCCAACAAACAAAATCCCAAGACCAGATAACTTGACAGATAAGGTATACCAAACATTTAAATCCCTCTCTAAAAAAAAAGAAAAAGAAAGAGAAGAAGGATAGCTTCCAAATTCGTTGTATGAGGCCAACATTACTCTGATATCAAAACCAAATAAAGACACTACACAAATAGTGAATTACAGTGAACTACAATAATTCTGATGAACATAGATGCAAAAATCTACCCCATATATTAGCAAACCACATAGAATACATTTAAAAAGATCATTCACCATAATCAAGTGGGATTTATTTCAGGGATGCAAATGTAGTTTAACATTTGTACACTAATCAATGTGATACAACACATTAATAAAAGATTTTTAAAAATCTCAGATGAAGAAAAAGCATTTGCCAAAATTCAACATCTGCTTATGAAAACTCTCAAGTAACTGGTGTTACACGGAACGTATCTCCACATAATCAAGGCTAGATATAAAAATACCACAGCTAGCACCATGCTAAATGGAAAAAACCTGAAAGATTTTCCTCTTTGCTCAGGAAAGAGAAGGATGTCCACTCTTAGTACTCTTAGTCAACATAGTACTGAAAGTTCTAGCTTCAGCAATCAGACAAGAATAAGAAATTAAGGGATCCAAGGAAGAAGTTTACCTGTCACTACCAGTATGATATGATGCTAGGTATATAGAAAATCCTAAAGACTTCACAAAAAAACTATTAGAAGTTATAAATGGATTTATTAAACTTGCAGGATACATTAATACAAAGAAATCTGAATTTCTGTACAGTAATAACAAAGTAACTGGAAGAGGAATTAAGAAAACAATTCCATTTATAATTGCAACAACAACAACAACAGAACACCAAGGGATTATTTAACCAAGGAGGCAAGAGACCTATTCTCTGAAAACTCTAAGACACTGTGGAAAAAAAAAAAATTGAAGACAACAATATGGAAAGATAAATGATGTTCATGGATTGCAAGAATTAGTACTGTTGAAATGTCCATTTTATCCAAAGCAATCGACAGTTTCAATGCAATCCCTATCAAAATACCAACAACATTTTTCACAAAACTAGGACAATAATACTAAAATTTGTATGCACCTGCAAAGACCCCCAAGTACCCAAGGCAATCTTGATAGAAAATAACAAAACTGAAGATACACAAACCTAGATTTCAGAATATATAGTACAAGGTTATAATAATCAAAATAGTGTGGTACTACCATAAAAATAGATTCATAGATGAATGAGACATGTTGGAGAGTCCAGAAATAGAACCATACCTATATGGTTAATGAATCTATGACAAAGGCGATGAGAATATGTAATGGGAAAAGTTTTTCACTTCAATAAATACTGCTGGGAAAACTGGACAGCAAGATGCAAAATAATAAAATTAGTTCAATTTCTTATACTATATACAAACATAAACTAGAATTGGATTAAAGACCCAAATGTGAGATCTGAAACCATAAAGCTCTTGGAAGAAAATATAGGCAATAATCTTTTTGACATCAGTCATAGCAACATATTTATGAATTTGTCTCTTTAGACAAAAGCAACAATAAACAAGTGAAACTTCATCAAACTAAAAAGCTTTTGTAAAGCAAAGGAAACCAATGAAACTAAAAGGCAACCTAGTGAATGGGAAAAAATATTGCAAATGAAGTTTCTGATAAGTTAATATTGAAATATAGAAACAATGTATACAACTCAACACCAAAAAAATCCTATTAAAAATGGGCAGAAGACCTGAATAGTTATTTTTCCAAAGAAGTCATACAGATGGCCAATAGAAAAGATGCTCAAGAACACTAACGTTCAGTGAAATGCAAATCAAAATCACAGAGATATCATCTCACATCAATCAGAATGGCTAGTGTCAAAAAGACAAGAAGTAAGTGCTCACAAGGATGTGGAGGAAAAGGAACCTTCATGTACTATCAGTGAAAATCAGTATGGAGGTTCCTCAAAAACTTAGAAATACCATACAATTCAATAACTTCATTACTGGTTATTTACCCAAAGAAAATGAGAACACTAATTCAAAAACTATTTCCCCCACTGAGAATGATATGAGCTGTGGGTTTTCCATAGACGACCTTTATAATGTTGAGATGTGCTTCCTAGAGACCCACTTTGTGGAGTATTTTTGTCATAAGTAGATGTTGTACTTTGTCAAATACTTTTCCTGCATCTATGTAGAGGACCACAGGGGTCTTATCCTTTCTTTTATTAATGTGGTATATCATGTTAATTTGTGAATATTGAGCATCAAAATAAAAAGCTGCACAGATAAGGAAACACTCAACAAGCTAAAAAACAACCTATGCAGTGGGAGAAGATATTTGGAAATGACATATTTCATAAGGGTTATTATACAGATTATTTAAAGAATTTATAAAAGTCAACAACCAAAAAAATGAATAATCCAATTAAAATAGGCAGAAGACATGAATAGACATTTTTCCAAAGAAGACATATGAATGGCCAACAGACACATGAAAAGATGCTCGCTATCACTCATCATCAGGGAAATGCAAACTACAATGAGATCCCACCTCACACTAGCCAGAATGGCTAAAATTAACAACACAAAAAATGACAGGTGACAGGTGTTAACAAGAAAACAAGAATGTAAAGAAATGGGAGCACTCTTGCACTGTTGGGAGAATGCAAACTGGTGTATCACTGTGGAAAAGAATATGGAGGTTCCTCAAAAACTTAAAGAGAACCACCCTATAATCCAGCAATTTCTGGTAGGTATTTACCCCCCAAAATACAAAAATAGTAATTCAAAGGGATACATCAACCTCAGTGTTTATAGCAGCATTATCTACAGTAGTCAAATTATGGAAACAGCCCAAGTGTCATTGAGCGATGAACAGATAAGGAAGATGTGGGGTGTGTGTGTGTGTGTGTGTTGGGATATTACTCAGCCATAAAAAAGAATAAAATCTTGCCTTTGCAACACTATGGATGGAGCTAGAGAATATCATTCTATGTGAAATAAGTCAGTCAGAGGAAGACAAATACTGTATGTCATTCATGTGGAATTTAAGAAAAAAATTAACAAAAGGGGGGAAAAAAGAGAGAGAGAGATAAACCAAGAAACAGACTCCTAACTACAGAGAACATACTGGTAGTTACCAGAGGGGTGGTGGGTGCAGAGATGGGTTAAATATGTGATGGGGATTCAGGAGTTCACTTGTGATGAGCATTGGTTGTTGTAGGTAAGTGTTAAATCACTGTATTAGTATACCTGAAACCAATATTATACTGTGTGTTAAGTAACTGAAATTTTTTAATTTTTATTTTTTTTCACTAACTGGAATTTAAATAACTTACAAAACAATATAATATAATACACAACAAAAGAAAAAATATCCCCATTTAAAAAAAAAGATGTGCACTCTTGCATTTACTGCATTATTTACAATAGCCAAGATACAGTAACAACCCAAGTGTCCATTGATAGATGTACAAAGAATATGTGATACACATAAACAAAAACAATTGATTTTTTTCAGCTTTAATGCAAACTGTATTAATAATATTAAATTTAAGAAGACCTATTCATTCCAATTAAAATGAAGTTTTTCCGACTAGAAAAAAGCAAGTCCCAATTATGTGTTTAAATGTGAAGTAAATTTGAATTGAAACACACAGCATGAAAGTAATAATATGAAAAATAATACATCATGTAAAATTAAGCATAAGAAAGCTTGATGTAGTACATTAATGCCAACAAAGCTGACTTCAAGAAACAGTGTAACTGGAGATCTATATACAGATATTTTATTTCAAAGTACATAAAACAAGATCATATTTTTTTTTATAATTTTTCACTTCTCTGCTAAAATTCCTAATTTTTTCAACTATTAAAAACTATTGATTTTTACTCAGTAATTAGAAGGATGAGATTTTGCCATTTGTAGTATCATGGATGGACCTAGAGAGTATTTTGCTAAGTGAGAAAAATCAAAGATAAAAACCATATGATTCCACTTATATATGGAATCTAAAAATCAACCAACTAAACAACCAACTGACTCGAATACAAAGAACTGATAGCTGCCAGAGGAGAGGCAGAGTAGGGATGGGTGAAATAGTTAAACAGATTAAGTGGTACAAACTTCTAGTTATAAAATAAGTAAGTCATGGAGTTGAAAAATATATAGTAAAAAATAATACAGCCAATAGTATTATAATAATGTATGGTAACAGATGGTGGTATTTATCATGGTGAGCAATGAGTATATAATTGTCCAATCAATATTCTGTTCACCTGAAATTAATAAAACACTTTGTTTCAATTATACTGCAATTAAAAATATTGATGAATCCTGGAGCTTGAGATCTAAATAAACACAATAAAAAAATTTAAAGAGGTGTTCAGTAGAGTAGAGCAAATGGAAGAAATAAGTTAAAAGATGGCAATATTGAAATAAGCCAGTTAGAGGAGGAAAAAAAAAAAAATGAGGAAAAGTGAAGAAAGTCTATGTGAACTAGGAGATCCATCAAAAGAACACATATAAAAATGATCAAGATTCCAGAAGAAGAGAGGGAGAGGCATAATATTTGTAAAGTAAAAAAAAAAAATCAGAGAAAGCCCCATATAAGAAGAGAGAATTGGACATACAAGTTCTAAACGCTACTAGAACACCCTATTATCTCAATACAAAAAAGGTCTTCTTCAAGACACATTATAAAGAAACTGCCAAAAATCAAATATAGAGAATTCTAAAAGCATCCAGGAAGGAGTGTCACCTGCAAAGGAAACCCTACTAGGCTATCAGAAGATTTCTCAGGAGAAACCCTTCATCCCCGTAGAGAATGCGGTATCATGTTCAGTGTATTGAAAGAAAAAAGAATTGTATCCAAGAATATCTGCCCAGCAAGTTAGCCTCCAGATTTGAAAGAGAAATAAGAATTTTCCTAGACAAACAAAAGCTGAGGGAGTTCATCACCACTATACCCACTTTGCAAGAAATACTGAAAGGATTTCTTCAAGCTCAAATAAAAGATGCTAATCAGGGCCATAAAAGCAGGAAAGGATAAATATACCAGTATACAGCACACTGGTAAAAGTAAATACATTTGGACTAGGAAACTAATTTTGTAATAGCATGGTGTGTTATCTACTTAACTATAGTATAAAGGTGAAAGAAGCCCCAGCCCGGAGGAGCCGAGAGCCCGGGGCCCCACTCCTCAGTGCGCCCTCAGAGAAGAGCGCCCAGTAACTCCCGTCTGCCTGACCTCCGGCCACGCTCTGAGCTCACTGAGCCTGCCACCGGTTCAAGAGACATAATAATGAGTCTGACTGTTGGGAAACTCACAGACCATGAAGTTATAACCCTTGCCCGTCACTACCAGGTGCCCGAGGACACGAAGCCTGATGTGAATGTCCTAATTGCACGGGCCCATGAACAGCTCAAGAAAAACGCTTTTGAGAATTTTGAAAGACTCAATGCTATTTGTGTCTACCAAGACCGAGAAAAAAAAAAAAGTATTACCCAGCAAATACATCAGAAGGTTGTGCAAGTCCTCCAGGTTACCTTTGACTGATGATCTTCTGGCATCCATACTGTCTCAATTTGAAGACAGTAAAGAACAAATAGATTATGAGTCACTTTTCTGCACCCTGAACTGGAGAATGAATCCAGTGCCCGAATTGGAAGCACCGTCGTACTTGAAAGAGAGATGTGAAGATGAGTGGCTTGGGATGCCGTCACCTATCCCCGCGAAATACATTAACTACGTACGTCTTTTAAAGGATGTGTTCGGCTTAGAGGAGGAGTAGCCGTATGCCAATTTCGGGCAACTCCCTTTGATTTCCTGCTCTCATTTCACTAAGTTTATTTCAGTAGATATAATTTCATTTAAAAAAACAACAACAAGGTTCATATTGAATTGAAATCCATAGGCCACAGTTAATTCCCTTTTGTCATTTTAGTTTTTCAGAACATCGTGTTACACTACTGATGTGCCAGTGTTATTAAAAATGTCATTTAAAGAAACGTCAAAAAAAAAAAAAGGTGAAAGAAAAAGAGTATTACACATAATAATAGCTACTATAATTTGTTAATGGACAAATAATAGAATAATGAAACAGTTATTTAATCAGATTAGAAGTATGAAAGGTGGGAAGAAAGGGGTGAAACTTTTGTACATAATGCAAGTTAAGCTGCTATCAGGTTAAAATGGGCTATTTTATCCAAGATATATATTATGTAAGCTTCATGGTAACCATACAACAAGAAACCTAGAGTAGCAGAATAAAATACAAAGGTGACACAGAGCCCAATGCCACAGAAAAACACCAGCTTACAAAGATATGCAGAAACATGGCAGGGGAGAAGCAACGGCAAAATTAATTTTAAAAACTAATAAGAATAAGATAGCATTAGTAAGCACTTACCAATGGTAACAGCAGATATAATGGACTTAAATCACCAAAAGACACCGAGCGGCTGGATGGATAACAAAACAAGACTCAAATATATGTAGTATACAAGAAACACACTAAAGCTTCAAGGATACACAGAGGGACAAAGTGAAGGGATGGAAAAAGATTTTTACGCAAATAGAAAAATAAAGTAGGGATAGGTATAAGGATATCAGATAAAGAGACTAAGCTGAAAGTAATGAGAAAAAGGTCATTTTATAATTATGGAGGGGTCAATTTATCAAGAAAATAATAACAATAGTGAATATTTGTGTACCCAACATTAGAGCATTCACATTTATTAAGAAAATTCTAATAGAGCTGAAGGGAAAAGGGGACTTCAGTAGTCCACCCAGTTACAGACCATCCAGACAGAAAATCAACAAGGAAATGTTGAACCTGAACCTATATAATACAGCAAATGAACCTCACAACAATACATTTCAACAAGGAAATGTTGAACCTGAACCCATATAATACACCAAATGAACCTCACAGATAATCATAGAATACTCTGTTCAACAGTAGCAGCATACACATCCTTCTCAAGTGCACATGGAACATTTTCTAGGACAGACCATATGATAAGACACAAAACAATTCTTAGCAAAGTTGAATAGACTGAAATAATACCAATATCTTTTCTGACCACAGTGGTATGAAAATAGAAATTACTAACAAGAGAAAAACCAGAAAATCTGCAATCATGAAAAAATGGGGGAACAGTTCTGACCTAATAATGGGTCAAAGAAAAAATAAAAAGGAATTCAAAAAATACATTAAAATCAATGAAAATGGGAACAAACCATACCAAAATCTATGGACTGCTACAAAAGCAGTTCTGAGAGGGAAGTTTATAGTAATAAACACATGTATTTTTAAAAACAAATATTTCACATAACTTCAATTTACCCCTCAAAGAACTGGAAAAGAGAAGAAGAAACTAAGCTTTAAGTTATCAGAAGGAAGGATATAATGAAGATCAGAGCAATAATAAATGAAATTGAGATCAGAAAAAAATAGAAAAATCAATAAACAGCTGGTTTAAAAAAATAAATTTGACAAACCTTCAGCTACATTAACAAAAAAAAAAAAAGGAAGATGAAGAGGAGGAAGAGGAAGAAGAGAGGAGGAGGAAGAGGAAGAGGAAGAAGAAGAGGAGGAGGAAGAAGGAAGAAGAAGGAGGAAGAAGGAAGAAGAAGGAAGAAGAAAGAAGGAAGAAGAAAGAAGGAAGAAGAAGGAAGAAGGAAGAAGAAGAAGGAAGAAGAAGAAGAAGAAGAAGAAGAAGGAAGAAGAAGAAGAAGAAGAAGGAAGAAAAAGACGACGACGACGACAAATAAAACCAGAAATGAGAGAAGGCATTACAACATACAGCAGAGAAATACAAAGGTTTCTAAGAAACTACTATGAACAGTTATATGATAACAAATTGGATAACCTAGAAGAAATGGATAAATTCCTAAAACCAAAGACCAAATTTGGGGAGAAAAAAAATCTGAGTAGACCAGTATGAGCAAAAAGAGTGGATCAGTAATCAAAGACCTCCCAATACAGTAACCTTAGGACCAGATGGCTTCACTGACAAATTCCAACAAATATTTAAACAAGAATTGACACCAGTCCTTTTCAAACTCTTACATTTCCGAGCTCATTTTACAAGGCAAAATTAACCTGTTACCAAGCTAGATATAAGGATGCATTTCTTAAACTAAAGACCAATATCTCTAATGCAAAACATAGATGCAAAAATTCCCAACAAAATATTAGCAAACCAAATTCAACAGCACATTAAAAGGATGATTCACCAAAATCAAGTAGAATTAATCCCTGGGTTACAAAGATGTCTCAACATATGCAGATCACCACATTAATAGAGAGTAAAAAAATTTTATGATTATCTCAATAGATGTAAAAAATACAATATTGTTTCATAATAAAAATTCTCACCAGCTTCTGTATAAAGGGAATGTACCTCAACATAATACAGGCTATATTAAACAAACCAATACCTAGCATTGTATTCAATGGTAAAATATTGAAAGATTTTCCTCTAAGACAAAGAACAAGACAAGGATACCCACTCTCACTGTGCTTATTCACTCCAGTATTAGTAGTCTTAGCTGTAGTATTTAGGCAAGATGGGGGGGGGAGGTTGGGGGGGGAGAGTATCCAAAGCAGAATAAAAGAACTTGAATGGTCTTTCTTTATAGACACTATGATCTTACATAAGGAATATCGTAAAGATTCATCCAACAAATTGCTAGAATTAATGAACAAATTCAGTAAAGTTGCAAGGATATGAAGTCAATATACAGAAAATCGGATGCATTTCATCCACAAGCAACAAAGCTTTTGAAAAACAAACGGTCTTATTCACAACAGTATCAACAATAATAATAAACTCAACCAAGTAAAAACCTGTACAATAAACACTTTGATGAAGAAACACACTTATGAAATATATGAATACACAAAGATATCCCCTGTTCATAGATTGGAAGAATTTTGTTAAAATGAAAAAAATAAAAAATAAATAAAATGTCCATATTACACAAAACTATGTATAGATTCAATGAAATCCCTGCCATTCCAATGGGATTCTTTACCAAAATAGAAGTATGTATGGAACCACAGAAAATCCTGAAGCAATGTTGAGAACTAAGAACATAGCTATACGCATCACACTTCTTGATATTAAACTAACACTAAAAAGCTATAATAACCAAACATGCATAAAATGACACATAGACCAAACAGAATTGTGATCGCAGAAAAAAACAATGACAACAACAGCCCTCCCTGCACATTTATGATCCACTAATATATGGCAAAGAAGCCAAGAATACTCAATGGGGAAATGATGGTCTCTTCAACAAATGGTGCTAGAAAAACTGTATAATCACAAGCAGAAAAAAGAAAATGGACCTCTGTCTTACACAACTCACAAAAATAAACTCAAAATGTATAACAGACTTTAACATAAGATCTGATACCATAAAAGTGCTAGCAGAGTTCATAGAGAAGATGCTCCCTGATTTTGGTCTTGACAACAAATTTTTAGATACAGCACCAAAAGCACAAGCAACAAAACCAAAAATCAACAAATACGCTTATATCAAACTATAAGCTTCTATACGGAAAAAAAAAAAAACCCAGAAAATATCCAAAATATATAAAGAATTCATAAAATTCAATAGAAAAATATGGGCAGAGGAGCTAAATACAACTTTTTTCCAAAGAATACATGGAAATAGCAACAGGTATCTAAAAAGATGTTTGACATCATGAATCATCACAGAAATAAAATCAAAACCAATATGAGATATCAACTCTCACATGTTAGAATGACTTTAATCAGGAAGAGAGATGTGTTGGCAAGGCTGTGGAGAAGAGGGGATCCCTTGCTCACTGTTGATGGCAATGTAAATTCATTCAACTACTCTGGAAAACAATATGGAATATCCTCAAAAAATTGAGAAATAGATCTTCCATATGATCTTTTAATTCCACTTCTGGTTATATAGACAGAAGAAATGAAAACAGGTTACTGAAGAAATACATGCACTCCTGTGTTTATTGTAGCATTATTTGTAGTAGCCAGTATATGGAAACAACTTAAGTGTCCATCAAAGGATGACCAGATAAAGATGTCATCATTCTCACTCCCTCCCTCCATCACACACACACACAGACACACACATTGATTATTCAGCCATGAGAAAGAAGAAGATCCTGCCATTTGTGACAACATAGATGAACCTTGAGCACGTTATGCTAAGTGAGATAAGTCAGACAGATGGACCAATACTGTATGGTATCACCTATATGAGAAGCCAGACTCATACAAACAGTAGAAGTGTGTTACCAGGTGCAGGAGCGCAGGGGAACTAGTACAAATCTACAATGTAGATAAATAAGTCCTCAAGCTCTAATGCACAGCACAGTGATTATAGACAATAACATTATGTTACAAGCTTGAAAGTTGTTAAGAGACCAAATACTAATTTTTCCCACAAGAAATTTCTGTGTTATATAAAACTAGGATGGTAATCCTATTACAATATATAAATGTATCAGATCTGCATGTTATAAACCTTAAATTTATACCATCATGTCAATTGTGTTACAGTTTACAAAATACAAAGGAAAACACCAGAAAAAAAACAACCAGTTATACAAACAATGTATACTAGACCAGCCTCCTTAATAAAACTTAGTGTTGAAGAAAATGTCGTTGGCCTGCATTGGTAGACAGCAAGAAGAAATGAGTGTTTGAATTATGGCTAGTGGCACTAGAACAAAAATTTTTATTTTAGATTTTAATTATCTAGAAAAAGGTAGTGAGTAATAATAGAGAGTTGAGCTGTCTCATTTCTAAAAGCGGATAGCTGGCACATTTAAAAATAGTGCAGAATCTTTTATTTTTTTTAATTTAAAAAATTAATTTATTTCCAGCATAACAGTATTCATTATTTTTTCACCATACAGTGCTCTATGCAATCCGTGCACTCTATAATACCCACCACCTGGTACCCCAACCTCCCACCCCCCCGCCACTTCAAACCCCTCAGATTGTTTTTCAGAGTCTATAGTCTCTCATGATTCACCTCCCCTTCCAATTTCCCCCAACTCCCTTCTCCTCTCTACCTCCCCATGTTTCCATGCTATTTGTTATGCTCCACAAATAAGTGAAACCATATGATAATTGACTTTCTCTGCTTGACTTATTTCACTCAGCATAATCTCTTCTAGTCCCGTCCATGTTGCTACAAAAGTTGGGTATTCATCCTTTCTGATGGAGGCATAATACTCAATAGTGTATATGGATCACATCTTCCTTATCCATTCATCCGTTGAAGGGCATCTTGGTTCTTTCCACAGTTTGGCGACCGTGGCCATTGCTGCTATAAACATTGGGGTACAGATGGCCCTTCTTTTCACTACATCTGTATCTTTGGGGTAAATACCCAGTAGTGCAATGGCAGGGTCATAGAGAAGTTCTATTTTTAATTTCTTGAGGAATCTCCACACTGTTCTCCAAAGAGGCTGCACCAACTTGCATTACCACCAACAGTGTAAGAGGGTTCCCCTTTCTCCATATCCCCTCCAACACATGTTGTTTCCTGTCTTGCTAATTTTGGCCATTCTAACTGGTGTAAGGTGATATCTCAATGTGGTTTTAATTTGAATCTCCCTGAGGGCTAGTGATGATGAACATTTTTTCATGTGTCTGATAGCCATTTGTATGTCTTCATTGGGGAAGTGTCTGTTCATATCTTCTGCCCATTTTTTGATATGCTTGTCTGTTTTGTGTGTGTTGAGTTTGAGGAGTTCATTATAGATCCAGGATATCAACCTTTTGTCTGTCGTGTCATTTGCAAATATCTTCTCCCATTCTGTGGGTTGCCTCTTTGTTTTCTTGACTGTTTCCTTTGCTGTGCAGAAGCTTTTGATTTTGATGAAGTTCCAAAAGTTTATTTTCGCTTTTGTTTCGTCTTTAGAGACATATCTTGAAAGAAGTTGCTGTGGCTGATAAGAAGAGATTACTGCCTATGTTCTCCTCTAGGATTCTGATGGTCTTTTATCCATTTTCAGTTTATCTTTGTGTATGGTGTAAGAGAATGGTCAAGTTTCATTCTTCTACATATAGCTGTCCAATTTTTCCAGCACCATTTATTGAAGAGACTGTCTTTTTTCCACTGTATATTTTTTCCTGTTTTGTCGAAGATTAATTGACCATAGAGTTGAGGGTCCATATCTGGGCTCTCTACTCTGTTCCACTGGTCTATGTGTCTGTTTTTATGCCACCATGCTGTCTTGGTGATCACAGCTTTGTAGTAAAGCTTGAAATCAGATAACGTGATACCCCCAGTTTTATTTTTGTTTTTCAACATTTCCTTAGTGATTCGGGGTCTCTTCTGATTCCATACAAATTTTTGGATTATTTGCTCCAGCTCTTTGAAGAATACCAGTGGAATTTTGATCGGAATGGCATTAAAGGAATAGATTGCTCTAGGCAGTATAGACATTTTAACGATGTTTATTCTTCCGATCCAAGAGCATGGAATGGTCTTCCATCTTTTTGTGTCTTCTTCAATTTCTTTCATGAGTGTTCTGTAGTTCCTTGAGTACAGATCCTTTACCTCTTTGGTTAGGTTTATTCCCAGGTATCTTATGGTTCTTGGTGCTATTGTAAATGGATTCGATTCTCTAAATTCCCTTTCTGTATTTTCAGTGTTAGTGTATAAAAAAGCCACTGATTTCTTTTTTTTTTTTTAAAGATTTTATTTATTTATTTGACAGCGAGAGATCACAAGTAGGCAGAGAGGCAGGCAGAGAGAGAGAGAGAGAGAGAGAGGAAAGCAGGCTCTCTGCCAAGCAGAGAGCCCGATGCGGGACTCGATCCCAGGACCCTGAGATCACGACCTGAGCCAAAGGCAGTGGCTTAACCCACTGAGCCACCCAGGCACCCAGAAAGCCACTGATTTCTGCAGAATCTTTTAATATAAAATCTGGGGTAAAAGACAACATGGTTTCTGAAGTAGAAACCGGACTTGGGGAATTTTTAAATTTTTTTTATTACAATAAATATATATGATGAGACCTTAATTTATATTTTGCTCTAACTTTCTGACAAGTGCTGAAATGCTTTCACATCCAAAGACCAAACCTTTTTTAATTATCATTCAATTAGGGTAACTTTTTAATTATAATTCAGAGATTAATGATGTTTGAATATTTTTACTTTTTTAGGTGGTATTTCTTTTCACTTTTTTAGGCTTCTGTATTTCATCCTGTTGACATGTATAGGGTGTTTACTGTCAGAAGATTTTAAAAAATTAACTCTATCTATGCCCTCCCCCATTAGCACTTATAAATTCTATCCTGTCTATAAACACTGGATTCCTTACTGCCTAGTGTAAGTAAATAATATCCACAGAGTAAGATGTTCTCATCTTGTGTTTCAATCATCTACCCTCAAGTCCATTCCTCTTCTGATTCCTCCTCTACTACTTTCTTTCTTCCATGCCTTTGGGAATTTATCAAGCCTTTTACTTAAGTAATTAATACTTATATTCTTTTAATTTGTAGATGCCAGTAGAAAACAAAGTTACTCTTAGAGAAAATAATATTTGCAGATTCATCTGTTAGTACAGAATTATTTTTTTGCATTCTTTTTTGTAAAGATTTTTTAAATTTATTTGACAGACAGAGATCACAAGTAGGCAGGGAGGCAGGCTCCCCGCCGAGTGGAGAGCCCGATGCAGGGCTCGATCCCAGGACCATGGGACCATGACCTGAACCAAAGGCAGAGGCTTTAACCCACTGAGCCACCCAAGTGCCCCTATTTTTTTTTTTTACATTCCTAAGCACATTAATGTAATAAAGGAGCTCTCGATCTCCTCTCCACTTTCTATACTCAGAATTTATAAACTATTGATGTACTAACAGCAAAGTTTTAACTTGTCAAAATTTCAAGTTAACAAAGTACTTCAGTTCTCTGTTGACACTGTAGCACAGAAAATTTCCATTTGTCATTGAAAATTTAATTTGATTTCTCACAAGAGCATTCTGTTGATATTTAGATTGTATCAACAGGATTAAAAATGTTAGATCTATAATGCATATATGGTTTATGACATTTCTCTAATTCATTTATTTTTCCATTAAATCATTTTTTTCTCTAGGCTATTATTTTTGTCAAAGGATCATGTTCTTTTTACTTTTCAAGCATTTATAAACTTTTTATATCTCATGCTTCAGAATGTTAGACTTTATTTTTACTTTGCAACTCTCTATAAGTTTTAGTTCTGAGAGCAACAAAAAAACCTAACCAGATGAAAGAAAAATTTGCAGCTACAATGAAGTATAAGTTTCAGATTTGCAGTAAGTCTGTCTTTTTAATATCAAGATCATGTACCAAATTTTCAGTGAGTTTATCATGAATATAAAAAATATCCCTTTGGCTCTTGGTTTAAAAAAAATATCAAACTGTGTGCATCCCTGTGTCTTTTCAATTTTTTAAAAAACAGCAGGTGATTTTCTTAAAGTTTGTATTATGTCTGTAGACCTGCCTACATTTCCGTAAAAATCTAAATACTTAACCCAGAAAGGCACAGATTGAGGCAGGCATAGATTTATTCAGCTGTATTACACAATCCCTTCTATTCAGTCAGATATAATGTTTTAAAAGAAGTATTTTAGTAAAACACACTATCAGATAACATTTTTTTCTAAAGATTTTATTTATTTGACAGAGATCACAAGTAGGCAGAGAAGCAGGCAGAGAGAGGAGGAAGCAGGCTCCCTGCTGTGCAGAAAGCCCAATGCGGGGCTCCATCCCAGGACCCTGGGATCATGACCTGAGCCAAAGGCAGAAGCTTTAACCCACTGAGCCACCAAGGCACCCCACAGATAACTTCAATATTAAGGAAATAATGTTTAAAAATGTTATTTGTTGTGTCAGGTTCATTCATTTCACAGTACACACGTATGACTATTGAGATATCCATCCTTTCTTCTCTATAAACTCACAAACACTTCGATAATAGTATATCCCAGGAATGACTGTCTTTCTGGGAAGTTGTCATCCTCATCTAATTATATAGAAATTCATCCATGAGGTTCCAACTTAGTGAAATAAATGAGAACATATGGAATCACAGGTGTTTGGTTCTCCATGAATGAATTATAACTACATTGTGAATTAACTGTACAAAGCAACTTTTATACCACACTCAAGCCTAGGTTTAAAGCTTATATGAGAACTGTATCATATAGTTCTACGTTTTCCTCTACAGGAATTATCTTCCCTGGAAAAGTAGTATTGGAAGAAATTGTGGGGGAAAGATCTCATAGAAAAACAATTTTATGTTGAAATGTAGCAACTATACAAAATTTCCACGAAACAGCAGTATACATTTGTAAGTAACTCATGATTTTTGTTCTGCTAGAGGGTAATACTAAAATAATTTCATTTAGACCCAAAAGAAATCAGTTGTAGAAAAAATGGCAATGCAACAACCCAGCTTCTCCATCTCCCCACAAAGATCAGTGACTGGACAGCTATCTGTGAACAAAAAGTAGCTTTAAAACACTTTGAAAGCACATGTAGGAAAAAATTTTTTTTTTAAGATTTTATTCACTTGACAGATAGAGATCACAAGTAGGCAGAGAGGTAGGCAGAGAGAGGAGGAAGCAGGCTCCCTGCTGAGCAGACAGCTGGGTGTGGAGCTGGATCCCAGGACCCTGGGATCATGACCTGAGCCAAAGGCAGAGGCTTTAACCCTCTGAGCCACCCAGGCGCCCCACATGTAGGAAATTTTAACCGCAGCATGGAAGAACAACAACAACAACAAAACTGAGAATAATAACACAAGAAGCAAAGGAAAACTTCATTTGAGCTGCATCATCACATTTCCCAAGTTGGCATTCTTCTCTGCCAAGAAGGACTTTCCCAGATAGAAAGAGTTCTCACCAGGAAAGGAAGAGTGGGGTGAGCAACCAGCCTCTTCAGACATTATACAAAGGTTCTGCTTTGGTTTTGTAGCACTCAGACTGGCAAGGCTGATAAATATAAAGCAGATTAGGAACAAACAAGAAAAACAGACTATTATTGGCAGATAAGGGTAATGTTGATGGTTCACAGAGTTCTCCTCTGTAGGTAAAGTCAGCAGCTTCAGCCCCTGACAAAGTCACCAGCCAATACAGCCAACTGTGGACCCCCCCTCAGATCTTGCCCTTTAGTGTTCCTTAGGTGTTCAGTCCTTCCTTGACCTTCCCACTGTGCATCTGCATATTCTTAGCCGACCCTCATCACCAACCTCCATTGCAGTGTGCATGCCCAGAGGGACAATGTTCAGACATAGGAGAACACATGGACAGCTTGGGCCCTCACAACTGCTTGCAGGCCCAGATCAGGTCCTTCCTTCTGTCACTGGCTGGTAACACCATGACAATATACAATTAGCTCCTCCCTCCATCTATGACCTATATACTCCCCAGTCTGACTCCTGTCCATGGCCTTCACTGCACTGTGCCACTCAGGGTTAGTCACAGTCATAGGAGGGTGCAGTGACAGGGCCCCCACAGATGCCAGTGAATCCATAATTGCTCCCAGACTTGCCCTGACCTCCATCACTATGGTTGTGTTTGTAACTGGCCTCTGCCACTACAAAGGTGCGAACAGCTGGCCTTCTCAGCTAATGTGTGAAAACCACTGGCTCTGGCCACCATTGCTCCCTGTCCTGGTTCCTAGCTACTGGACTTGAGGGTACCACTTAAGACCAAACAGCCCTTGAAACCTTTGTGGACTCTCCACAGTGATTGACAAGTACAACATAATTGTCAATATTGTGGACCCCAGTGGCTTGAGTTGAAGAGCCATAACACACCCCCTGAAATGACATGCTCCATAACTAGACCCAGGGTCACAACAAGATATAATATACCCCTATCTTCAGGGGAAAGACTTCCATTACCAAAATAAATCCATAAATCTGGAAGAGGTTTCAGTTTTCTTCAAATGTGCAGACATCTACACAGGGATACAGGGACCACAAAAAAATCAAGGAAACATTTCCCAAAGGAATACAATAAACTGCTAGTTTATTCCAAATAAATGGAAATCAAAAAAATTTCAAGTAATTGCTATACAGATGCTAAACCTATTATAAAAGAACACAACATAAAAACCACAAACATAAAATAGAAGGTCAATGAAAAGAAAGGAAACAGAAAAAAAAAAAAAAATTTACAGCTGAAGAATACAATGACTGAACTGAAGAATTCAATAGAGCACTTAATAGCAGTCTAAGCCAGCTAAGGAGAAGAATCATCAAAAGAAGTATTACATGCATTATTGGAATCCCAGAAAGAGAATAGAGAAGGATAGAAGTCTTATTTAAAAAAAGACTGGCTGAGAACTTCTCAAACCTGGAGAGATTTTTAGACATCTAACTTCATGAAATTAATAAGCCACCTTAAGTTTGAATCCAAAACCTTCTCAAAGACACACAATTACCTGGGGATAAAAATATATGTATATAAAAAATATATGTTTATAAAAAATAAAAAATTAAAAAAAAAAAAAAAAAACTGTCTGAAACTAAAGACAGAACATTTTAAAAATAGCAAGAGAAAAAAAAATCCTCAAGGAAGGGAACCCCAAAGAGGTTATCAGCAGATTTTTCAGCAGAGGCCTGGGAAGAAAAAAAAAAAAAAAAAAAAAAAAAAAACCCGACATTATATATTTGAAGAACTAAAGAAATTGCACCCAAAAATATTTCACTGATGTTGTCCTTCAGAACTAAAAAAAATAGATAAAGACTTTCTCTAATAAACAAAAACTAAGGGAATCCATCACTGCTAACCTGCCTTAAAATAAATGTTAAAAGAATTTCTTTAAACTGACACAGAATATCACTAGTTAGTACCATGCAAATATATTAAAATATGCTACACTGGTAAAGGTAATAATACAGTCAGATTCAGAATACTTTAACTGTAATATGGTGATGTGCTAACTACTTAATTCTTTCATAAAAGCTAAAAAGCAAAGGTATTAAAAATAGATATATCTTAATTCGTTAATGGGTACACAGTAAAAACTATGTAAGTGGTAACATCAAAAACAAAGCAAAAGGGCAGAGTTTTTGTTTGCAATAAAAACTAAATTATCTGCAAAAAATAGACATTTATATGATTATATGTAATATGTAAGGGTTTTTTTTCTGCAAACCTCTTGGGAACTACAAAAAAATCTATAATACATAAACAAAAGATAAATTTTCCATACACTATGGAAAATCATATTATAAAGAAAGGCAGCAGAGGACCAAGGGCAAGGAAGAACCACAAGACACCCAGGAATAATTAAAGAGATCCCTTCAGTAAATCTTCAAAAATACTCTAAATGTAAATGGATTGGAGATTTCAATACATTTCAATCCAAAAGATACAGAGGGGCTGGATAGTTTTTTAAAAAAACGAACACCCAACTATATGCTAGCTACAGGACTCACTTCAGCTTCAGGACATTTATAGGTTAAAAGTGAAGGAAGGGAATAAGGTAGTACATAAAGTGGAAACTAAAACAAAGTGGGAGTAGTTAAATTAAACTTTTATCAGACAAATAGACTTTAAGTCAAAAACAGTGACAAGAGAAAAGAGAAGGTCATTATATAAAGGAGCCAATTCATGAAGAATATATAAAAATTACATATAAGTACCCAACATTGGAGTACCTAAATTTATTAAGCAAATGCTAACAGATCTGAAGGGAGTAATTGCAATACAAAAATAATAAGGGACTTCAATAACGCACTTTCAGCAATGGATAGATCACACAGATAATCAACAAAGTAGCTCTGAACTCGAATTATGTATTGGTCCAAATGGACCTAATGGGCAATTATAGAATATTCCATCCAGTAGTAGCAGCATACGTATTATCCTCAAGTGCACACCAGGCATTCTATAGGATAGGTCACATGATAGGTCACAAAATATGTTGGCAAATTTTTAGAAAGAAATAATACCAAATATTTTTTCTGACCACAATGATAGGAAACTAGAAGCCAATAACAGTAGGGAAGCTGGATAATTTACAAGTGTGTGGAGACTGAAGAACACACTCTTCAATAATCAATGGCTCAAAAAGAAGACCAAAAGGAAAATCAAGAAATACCTTTAGTCAAATGAAAATGGAAGCATAGCATAGCAACACTTATGGGATAGTGCAAAAGAGGTTCTAATAAGGGAGTATATAAACCCTTACATTAAGAAACCAGAAAGATCTCAAATAGACAACCTCTCTTTACACCTCAGTGAACTGGAAAATAAAGAACAAACTAAGCCCAAACTTAGTAGAAGGAAGGAAATAGAATTCAGAGCAGAAATAAATTAAATAGAGTCCAGGAAAAAAAAAAAAAAAAGGATTGATAAAACTAAGACCTGGTGTTTGAGAAAAAAAAAAAAATCAACAAAAGTAATAAAACTTTAGCTAGAGTAAGAAAAAAGGCCTCAAAATCAAAATGCAAGAGGAGACATTACAACTGATAATACTGAAATACAGAGGATCATGAGATAGATTGTTATGAACATATATATACCAACAAAGTGGATAACCTAGAAGAAAAGGATATTCCTAGAAACAATCTACTAAGACTGAATCATAGACATAGAAAATCTGAATCTGAATAAATCTGAATAGATCAATTACTATTAAGATTGATTCAGTAATCAAAAACTACGCCACACAGATTATTTCATTGATAGAAAATTTTGAAAAGGGCTAGATAGATTATTTCTCAAAAGTTGGGTAGAATCTAAAAACTGGAAGAACAAGAGACATTCCCAAAATTATTTCAATGGCATTACCATGATACCAATACCAGATAAAGATCCTATAAAGGAAAATAATTACAGATGTATTACTGATGAGTATCAATGAAAAGTTTCAATAAAATATTAGCAAATCTAATTCAGTAGTCCATTAAATACAATTCACCACCAAGTGGGACTTGTGCCTAGGATACAAGGATAATTCAACACACACAAATCAATACATGGTAACAGCACATTAATGGAAGAGAGCTAAAAATCCTATGACCATACCAATAAAAAAGCATTTGATAAAATATATCCTTCCATGATAAAAACACCCAATAAATTGGTTATAGAAAAAGTATACCTCATAAAAATAAAGACCATAGATGATAAGCCCACAACAAACATGATATTCAATGGCAAAAAATTAAAAGTTTTTCCTCTAAGATCAGAAAAGTAACAAGAATGCCTACTCTTGCCACTGCTACTCAACATAGCACTGAAAGTCCTAGACAGAGCCATCAGGTAAGAAATAAAAGATATTTAAATAGGAAAATAAGAGTAAAATTGTCTTTGTTTTTAAATTATATGACCTCTATAAAGAAAATTCTAAATATGCCACCAAAAAACTGTTGGAACTAATCCATAAATTTAGCCAAGTTGTAGGATATAAAATTATTATACAGATCAGTTGTATTTCTGTACACTAACAGTGCAACAACTGAAAAAGAAAATCATTCATTCACTATAGAATCAAATATCAATAAAATACCTAGGAATAAATGTAACCAAGAAAGTGAACTGTACAGTGAAAATGACAAGACATTGATGAAATAAATTGAAGAATATACAAATAAAAAGATATCCTTTATTCATAATTTAGAAGAATTCATATTGTTAAAATGTTCATACAACACAAAGCTATCCATCTATGGACTCAGTGCAGTCTTTATCAAGATTCCAGTGGCATTTTTTCACAGAACTAAAAAAAATCCTTATATTTGTATGGAGTTAGAAACGACCTCTCCCCAATAGTGAAAGCAATGCTGAGAAAGACCATCACCACCACCAAAGACACCATGCTTTCTGAATCCCAAATATGCCACAAGGCCATCATAATCAAAATAGTATAGTATTGACATTAATTAGATAATTTAATGAAACAAAATTAGAAGCCTGGGGGCTTGGGGCACCTGGGTGGCTCAGTTGGTTAAGCAGCTGCCTTCGGCTCAGGTCATGATCCCAGAGTCCTGGAATTGAGTCCTGCATCAGGCTCCTTGCTTGGCAGGGAGTCTGCTTCTTTTGCTGCCTCTGCCCGCCTCTCTGCCTTCTTGTGTGTACTCTCTCTCTTGCTCTGGCAAATAAATACAGTCTTTAAAAAGAAAAAATTAGAAGCCCAGAAATAAACCCTCACATATAATGTCAGCTAATACTTGACAAGGCAGCCAAGAACCCTTGATGAGGAAAGGGTGGTCTTTTCAACAAATGGTTGAAAATTGGGAAAATTGGCTAACCACATCCAAAGAATGAAATTGGATCTCTGTCTTACCGAGCTTGTAAGAATGAATTCAAAATAATTAAAGACTTAAATTTAAGTCCTTAAACTAGAAAACTTCTAGAAGAAAATATAGGGAAAATGTTCCTTGACATTGGTCTCAGTAGCAGTTACCTGAATATGACACCAAAAGCACAAGCACCAAAGGCAAAATAAATGAGACTACATCAAACTAAAAAGCTTTTGAACAGCAAGAGAAACAGTCCACAAAATAGAAAGGTAACTTGTGGAATGGAACAATATATTGACAAATCATGTATTTGATAAGAGGTTAATATCCAAAATATAAAGAACTCATACACTTTAATAGCAAAGAAATCTAGTAATGTGTTTAAAAATGGGCAGAGGAACTAAACATTTTTCTTAAGATAATATGCAATGGCCAACAGCTACATGAAAAGATGCTCAATGTCACTAATCTTCAGGGAAATCTAATCAAAACCACCATGTGGTATCACTTCAAATTGTTAGAATGACTTACCAAAGGGACTAGAGATAATAAGTGTTGGAGAGGATATGAAGAAAAGGGAACCCTTTTGCATTGATGGTGAATGAAAATTGGTAGAGGCTCTTTGCAAGACAGGACGGAGTTCCTCAAAAAAAAAATAATAATAATAAAATAAAATAAAAAAAAATAAAAACAAGAACTACCATAGGGTCTAATGGTTTCCCTTTCAGGTATATATACGAAGGAAACAAATTTGTATCTCAAAGAAATCTCTTTGAGATTTTGCGGAGATTTCTTTGAGATACAAATGAATACTGCCATGTTCATGGCAGTATTATTTACAATAACCAAGATATGAAAATCTGTTTCTGTCAATGTATGAATACATAAATAAGAAGTGATATATTCATGTACGTACACACATACACAGTAGAATATTTTTCAGTCATGAGGAAGAAGGAAATCTTGCTGCTTGTGGCAATATGGATGGACTTTGAGTCCAGAGAGAAAGCCAGAGAAAAAAAGATAAATACTGCATGGTATCACTTATGTGTTGATTCTTTAAAAAGCCAAACTTACAGAAAAAAAGATTATAATGATAGTTGCCAGGGACTGAGGTCAGTCAAAGGATACAAATATCCAGCTCTAAAATGAATAGCTTCCGGGGAACTAATGTTTAGCACAATAACTACAGTTAATAATACTGTATTATATACTTGAATATTGCTAAGAAAATATGGTCTTACACATGAAAAGATTCTCACCATCACTCATGATCAGGAAAATACTAATGCAAACCACAATGAGGTATCACCTCACACCAGTCAGAATGGCTAAAATTAACAACATAAGAAACAACAGATGTTGGTAAAGATGTAGAAAAAGGGGAACACTCCTATACAGTATGGAGAGTCCTCAACAAAGTTAAAAGGAGAACTTCCCTATAATCCAGCATTTGCTCTACTAAGTAAGGACACAAAAATACTAATGTGAAGGGATACATGCACCCCAATGTTTATATAGTAGCATTATCAACAATTGCCCACTTATGGAAAGAGCCTCAATGTCCATCAAATTATGAATGGATAAAGAAGATGTGGTATATAATACAATGGAATATCACTCAGTCATAAGAAAAATGGCATCTTGTCTTTTGTAATGAAATGGGTAGAACTAGAGAGTATTATGCTAAGTGAAAAAGTCAGGCAGAGAAAAACATACCATATGAATTCACTCATAGGTGGAATTTAAGATCACAAAATAAGTGATTGTAGGGGAAAAAGATAGAAAAAGGAAAGACTCTATGGAGAACAAACATGGTTACCAGAGGGAGGCAGATGGGGGGGATGTGTTAAACAGGTGATGGGGATTAAGGAGTGCAGTTATTATGAGGATCACCTGTTTTATGAACTGTGGAATGACTATATTGTACACATGAAACTAATATACACTGTATGTTAAATAAATGATTTACATAAAAACATTTTTTAAAGTTTTAAATGGATGAAATAATTTTATTTTTATTTTTATTTTTTTTAAGATTTTATTTATTTGACAGAGAGAAATCACAAGTAGACGGAGAGGCAGGCAGAGAGAGAGAGGGAAGCAGGCTCCCTGCTGAGCAGAGAGCTCCATGTGGGACTCGAACCAAGGACCCTGAGATCATGACCCAAGCTGAAGGCAGCGGCCCAACCCACTGAGCCACCCAGGCGCCCGGGATGAAATAATTTTAAATGGAAAAAAAAGTATGATCTTAAATGTCCTCACTACCAAAAAAAAAAAAAAGTTTTTTACAGAAAGAATTGTTGACTTTATGATGGAATGGGAGTCTTAGTTAATGCTATGCTGGTTTTACAATATAGACATGTATTACATCAACACTTAGTACACCTTAAACTTACAAAATATTATGTGTTATTTTTATCAAGAAAGCTGAGGAAGACCGGCTTTGTCTACATCTGGAGAAGACCCACATCTGGAGAAGACCAGCTTTCTCTACATGTGGAGAAAACCAAAGGGGATGGGAAGACAAAAGGAAAGCAAAAGAAAACAGCATAATTTCTTAATGAGATCTACTACTCTCAGCTATTACATATCAGCATCTTTCCAAAGTAATTTTACATTTACAGAAAAGGCTATGAAATTGTGTCTAATTTTCAACTACATTACCAATCTGTTAATATTTTTCCCTATGTTTTATTTATCTTTCCACGTATAATTAAATGTTTTTCTCTGAACCATTGGAGAATAAGTTGCAGATAGGACATTTCATTACTCTAGTAAGTAATTATATACTTCATAGTAAAAAATGTTATTCTATTTCATAACCATTATGCCATGATCAAAATCAGGAAATTATCATTGACAAGATAATACCATCTAAACTACAGACCTTATTGATATTAAACCAAACTATCCCAGTAACATCTAAATAGAGCAAAAAAATAAAAGTTATTGTGGTACAGGTCTATGATTCACTTATTGCCATGCCCCTTTAGATTTGTTTAATACAGAACAGTTCCTCAGGTTTTATTTGTTTGTTTCATTTTTGGGGGGTATGTGTGTGTGTGGTGTTTGTTTTTTGTTTGTGTGTTTTTGGTCTTTCACATCTGACAGCTTTGAAAAGGAAGTCAGTTATTTTGGTAGGATGTCCAGTAACTGGATTTGTTTACTATTACTTATGATCAAAATGAGATGATTCATATTTGGCAAAATTGTCACAGAAGTAGGGCATCTTGTCAAAAGGCACATATCTTGTCATAATCCTATTTATGACAACTTTAATCACATGGTTGAGGTGGTGTTTGCCAGCTGTTTCTATTTTTGCTTTTGTAATTTATAAGCATTTCTCAGGGAGATATTTTCAGAATGTATCTGATTCCTCATCAAACTTTTACTGTTAGTTTTAGCATTAATTTAGGATCATTTTCTGAATAAATTAGTGTGTTGACTGCCACAATGTGATTTTCTAACTGCATCATTTCTTCTACATTTATGAGTTATTATTCCACTGGAGGGAGCAAAAGAGGGAGGGAGAAGGAAAGAGAATTACACATACTAAATGGAATTCGAAATTTGTCTAGATACTTTTTAATTTTTGTTAGGATAAATAGTAAAAAACTGTATTCCAAATGTGCTTGTGTTCAAAGTTCTACTTTTAGTTAGGATGTAGAAAGTTGTAAAAAATCCCACACCACTAAATGTAAAATCAGTAACCTATACAGTCAAATACTTTTAAAGCTCTTTAGTAAGCTGCTAATACAAAATGGTAAGCTGAACTAAATTTCAAAGAAAAGACTTCATGAGGAGAGAGAGAAAGCATATAAATGGTGTCTCTATTAAAAAGAAGGAAGAAGTAACGTCTATAAAAGCAAGCAGGGGGGAAAAAGTAAAAGTTTAATAAATTCTTAAATGTCAACCGTGAGCCGGCCTGACAATTGAAAATCATTGGGAGTTCCAGACACAATAGGAGTTAGCACCTATTTGACAGTTTTTTAGAAGGCCTCACAAGGAAAATTAGGGACAGAAAAGAGAATGAAGTGGCATGCCTAGTGACACAGACATGCACCTAGTGCTTGGGTGATGTTGAGTGATATGCCAACTTATTTGGTACCCTGAATCTTTCTCTCATATGAGGTAGGTGGAGAAAGTTATTGTAGAGGGATTAACAACAAACCCTCCTTTCTTCTCTTTCCTCTTCCTCTCACTTGGGGATACATATAAGCAAACTTTTCACTGTGTAAAGGTCAGAAAACTTGTACCTAGGATTTTCTGATGATACAATGCAGAGTTCTGCTACCCCTGAAGAAAGAGCAGGAAACTCTTATCCCCAAACTCAAAGGGGAAAGCTAAGGAATGCTGAGCAAATCACTCCTAGGGCTCAGGTGCACAAGATATGAGGAAGCATATAGACAGTACAGGAGATTTTAGATTCTCACAGTGAAAATTTTCACGAGCCAAGTACTAAGCAATGGTAATCTACATCTGGAGAAGACCCACAAGGATGTAGACTCTCTGTAGAGCGTCAGAAAGATGGCAGGATAGGAAGATCCTGAGCCCACCTCATCCTGTGGACACACCAAGCTAACAGCCACATTTGTACAACTAACACTGTAAACAACCTGAAGATCGCCAGAACAGACCTTCAGTAGTTAATCATAAAGAGGGAGCCACATTAAAAAGGTTAGGAAAGGCAGATACCTAGTTGGGAACAAACCCCTTGTGAGACTAATCACAAACGGGTCACCACAAGCATGGAGAAGCCAGAGGATCACTGCACTGGGATGACCACTCACCCCCCACATTAGATTTTGAAAACCAGTGGGGCTTAAATTCTCGAGCTTTTAAAATCAGTGAAATTAACTCTGGGTACTTTAAAAGTCAGCAGGCTTAGTGCCAGGGAAGCTGGAGGGCAATAGGAAACTGAGTTCTCACCCTTAAAGAGGTAGCATAATAACTTAACTGAGACACAGCATAGAAGCAGCAGTTTGAAAGGCACTTGAGTTCTATGTGAAGGAGAGTTATTTACTAATCTAATGAATTGCTTCAGAGGGGCAGGGAATTCAGAAGACTTGACCAAGAACAAAAGTAGTAACAGGCAACATTTTTTTTTTTAATTCCCCTCAGCCTAGGTAGTGGGAGACTTGAGCTAACCAGCAGGAACACTCTACCACCTAGTGCTAGTACTGAGTGCCCTGTCCCCATGTTCCCCTTTGGATCTACCTCATCCAACCTGCCTGCCTCAGCATGTATCCTCCAAAGCAGCTCCTGCCTTGATACACCCTGCAAGCAGTCCAGGCTGAGACTAATACCACTCCAAAATCACCCCTGCCCAGAGGAGAGGGGAAGATAACCACACCCACGAGTGCACCAGCAGTCTCAGCAGCCTGGTTTCTTAGCTGGCCATTCAGGGAGAGTACTCTGCCATTCAGTCAGCCTGCAGCCCTCAATGCCGGGCTGAATACAGATACTTGGGCTGATTATCAACCCTATCCACTGATTAAAGTATCTGAGGGAGATTTAGAGGGAAAGTATACAGCCATTGAAGCAGATGCTCCTATAGCAGACAGACTGAGTGCACACAGCCAGCAGACTGCTCATACTGCCTACCTACAAGCGCCTGGAAGCCACAGGCCCCTTAATAGTGCAAGAACCAAACTCTGCCCAGTGCAACCACAATAGGTAAACTGCAGTGTACTGGACTGAAAACAAATGCAATTTAGTCACTAGAGTAGGCAGCCCACACAGGAGACTCTTGGGAGTACCTGGTTCTGGTGACTGGAAAGCACTACACTACAGGGCACCAGAGAAACCTTTTCTTCATAAGGCTACTAATTTTAGACCAGGAGCTGTAGGTGACTTTTAATACACAGAAACACAGAGAGTTAGACAAAATGATTAGACAGAGGAGTATGTCCGAAATAAAAAAAAAAAAAAAACAAGACAAAATCACAGCAGAAGACCTAAATGAACAGAGATCAACAATATGCTAGATAAAAAATCTCAAAGTAGTGTTCATGAAGATACTCATTGAACTTAAGAGTGGATGATCTCACTGAGACCCTCAACAAACTGATAAAAAATATAAAAGAGGATGCAGAACTGAACTCAATAAGTGAAATAAAAAATACACTTGCGGGAATCAACAGCAGATTAGAGAATGCAGAAGAACACCAGTAACCTGGAAGATGGGGTAATGGTAAGCAACTAAGCTGAACAGAAAAAAGAATAAAAAATAGGAAGAGGTTAAGGTAACTCAGTGATATCATCAATCATAACATTTGCATTACAGAATTCCTTAAAAAAAGAAAAGTGAGAGAAGGGGGCAGAAAACTTATTTGAAATACTAATACTGAAATCATTCCTAATTTGGGGAATGAAATAGACATACAGATTTAGGCCCCACAGAGAGCCCCAAACAAGATTAACCCATGGAGGGTCACACCAAGACCAAGAGTAGTGGTGGTTGGGAAGATGGATGAAACAGATGAAAGGGATTAAGAGGTACAAACTTCCTGTTATAAATTAAATGTCACAGAGATGAAAAATGAAGAATAGGAAATAAGTCAATAAGACTATAATAATGTTTGGTGACAGGTGGTAACTACACTTATCATGGTAAGCTTTGAGCAATATGTAGAATTATGGAATCATTAGGTTATACACCTGAAACTCATATAATGCTGTAGGTTAACTGTATTTCAGTAGAAGAAAAGGAGAGTATTAAGACTGTCTTTGGATCAAATATGCTGAGTCCATTGAAAGCTTGAGTTGTGAGCAGGAACAGAAAGGCAAAGCATTCCTATATCACAAAACTCAAACTAATCACAAAGTAGAAACTCTTGGAGAAATTTGAAGTGCATTATTCTAAAGGAAACTATAACAAAAGAAAACCTAAATCCAGACCAACCAGTGACTAAATTAATTCAACCCTCCATACAAATAGCCTAAAGAAGAAGAGGTGGGCCTATTTTTGTATGTGAAAATTATTTAAATCAGCCTCTACTTTTAATTACAATTTCTAGATTTTATTCAAAAATTTGAGGCATAAAATGCAAGGGAGGGAAAAAAGGACCCATTATGAAGAGATAAACCAATCCATAAAGCCATACCCAGAAATTGTCCAATGTTTAATTAATTAGTTAGCAATAGAGAAGGGGGAGAGAGAGAGAGAGAATGAAAGAACCTTAAGCAGACTCCACTCTCAATGTGGAGCCTACTGTGTTGCTCAATCTCAGAACCCTCAAAAAATGACCTGAGTCAAAATCAAGAGTTGGTGGCTTAATTGACTGAGACATTGGACACCCCCCAAAACATCAGTAACTTTTAAGAACATGTGATTAAAATATTAAAGGTGCAGTAGTAAAAAACAAAGGACAACATGCATAAATAGATCAGAGAAATAAAAATGTTATGAAAACATATGGAACTTATAAAAAGGTTATTAAAGTGAAATATTCAACTTACAGGTTTTTAAGTAAAAATTAACATGTTTCAGTGACCTTGTAGACAGTTTAATTATCCAAATTGAAAAGCACAAAGAAAAAAAAAAGACAACTAGATAGAGTATTCAAAACCAGTGGAATACTATTGATATTAGAAAGTAAAGAGAATAAGGACAGATGGAATTTGATTTTAAGAATAAGATTTTAAGAACTAAGAGCCCAACAGTTTTCAAAATCAATGAAAGATATTAAGTCAACAATAAAAGACTCAATAATAAAATCCAGAAAGGATAAACATAAAAGCAGTCATACCTAGGCATGTAACAATCAAAATGCTGAAAATAGAAGATTAAATCTTGAATGTATACTGTGAACCAAAAACAAAGAATATAAACAGAAATTTTGTGAGACATAATGCCAGCCAGAAGACAATGGCATGACATCTTAAAAATAAATAAATAAATAAATAAATAAATAAAAATTCAGTCAATCCAGCATTATATACCAAGAGAAAATATCTTTCAAAAGTGAGAAGAAATTATAGTTTCAGATTAACAACTTCTGAGACAATTGTCCAGTTACCTGAATTATATATTGACAAAAGTTCTTCAGGAAGGAACATTAGGACACCAGATAGAAATTGAATACACACACATACACACACACAAACCCACATAAGGTGGAGAAATAGACAAGAATATACTTGAAATATAATGCTTCCTATAATTAGATGGTATAAAAGGTGGTTGATTAAACAAAAATAGTAACAATGCACTATAGTGTTGTTTTGTTTTGTCTTTTTTAGGTCAGAACAAATGCTTTCTCAGTTATCACTCTGGTGTTTCTCCTTACAGTAGTCTATAACAAATGTTATTAAATTATGATAAGGGACCAGTATGCAAATTTAATTTGCAAAATTAAAATGGAACCAGAGAAGTCCCCAAATAGCTAGAGGAATGTTGAAAAAGAAAACCAAAGTTGGTGGCATCACAACTCCAGACATCAAGCTACATTACAAAGTTGTAATCATCAAGATTGTATGGTATTGGCACAAAAACAGATACATAGATTAATGGAACAGAATATAGAGAGCCCAGAAATAGACCTTCAACTCTATGGTCAATTAATCTTTGGCAAAGCTGGAAGGAATGTCCAATGGAAAAAAGATAGTCTCTTCAATAAATGGTGCTGGGAAACTTGGACAGCCACATGCAGAAGAAGGAAACTGGTCCATTTCCTTACACCACATATGAAAATAGATTCAAAATGGATAAAAGACCTCAATGTGAGAAAGGAATCCATCAAAATTCTTGAGGAGAACACAGGCATCAACCTCTTCAACCTCAGCCTTCAGCAACTTCTTCCTAAAACACTGCCAAAGGCAAGGGAAGCAAGAGCAAAATGAACTCTTGGGACTTGATCAAGATAAAAACCTTCTCCACAGCAAAGGAAACAGTCAACAAAACCAAAAGACAACTTACAGAATGGGAGATAATTCGCAAATGACATATCAGACGAAGGACTAGTATCCAAAATCTATAAAGAACTTACCAAACTCAACACCCAGAGAACAAATAATCCAATCAAGAAATGGGCAGAAGACATGAACAAACATTTTGGCAAAGAAGGCATCCAAATGGCCAACAGACACATGAAAAAGTGCTCCACGTCACTCGGCATCAAGGAAATGCAAATCAAAATGAGATACCACCTCACACAAGTCAGAATGGCTAACACACATATGTTGGCAAGGATGTGGAGAAACAGTAAACTGTTGGTGGGAATGCAAGCTGGTGCAGCCACTCTGGAAAACAGCATAGAGGTTCCTCAAAAAGTTGAAAATAGAGCTACTGTATGACCCTGCAACCACACTACTGAGTATTTACTCTAAAGATACAAATGTAGTGATCTGAAGGGGCATATGCACCCAAATGTTTATAGCAGCAATGTCCACAATAGCCAAACTATAGAAAGAACCTAGATGTCCATCATCAGAATAATGGATAAAGAAAATGTGAGATATATCTATATCTGTATCTATCTATATCTGTACACACACACACACACACACACACACACACACACACACACACAATGGAATACTATGCAGCCATCAAAAGAAATGAACTCTTATAAAACTCAACACCCAAATAGTCAAAAACCAAATAATCCAATTAAAAAATAGGCAGAAAACATGAACTGACATTTATCTAAAGAAGACATACAGATTGCCAAAAGACACATGAAAAGATGTTCAACATCACTCATCATCAGGGAAATTCAAATCAAAACCACAACAAGGTATTACCTCACATCTGTCAGATTGGCTAAAACCAGAAACTCAGAGTGCCTCTGTGGCTCAGGTATGATCTAGTAATTGAACAAGTGAGTATTTACCCGAAGAATATGAAAAGAGTATTCCAGCCAAATTATGGAAGTAGCTCAAGTATTAATTGTAGATGAATGGATAAAGAATATGTGGTGGTGGTGGGTATGTGCATGTATCTATCTCCCTAGCTATCCATCTATATACACACCCAATGGAATATTATTCAACCATAAAAAAGAATGGAATCTTGCCATTTGTAACAACATGGATAGATCTGGACAGCATGATGCTAAGCAAAACAAGCCAGTCAGAGAAAGACAAAAACAACATGATTTCACTTGTATGTGTAATTTTAGAAACAAATGAACAAACCAATTAAAAAAAAAGACTTATAACTATAGAGAATAAACAGATGGCTACCAAAAAGTAGGTGGGTTGGGGGATGGGTAAAATAGGTGAAGGGTATTAAGAGTACACTTACCTTTGTGAGCAGTGAGTAGTACATGGAATTGTTGAATCACTATATTGTACATCCAAAACTAACAAAATACTGTATGTTAACTACACTGGAATTAAAATTGTAAAAAAAAAAAAAAAGAGAGAGAGAAAAATTGAGACTCTTCTAAGCAACACTAAGTTGGAGAAGTAGAATTCACACTCAGTTTCTACCTCTCTGACTTTGGTCTGAATGACAGAATTGCAGTTGAGAATCTCCCCCTTCCCAAATGCCTTTTATTCATGAATCTCTGTAATTTCCTAATATCTGATATTTTATTCTGTTCCTTCTTGGATTTTTTTTCCCTTTAGTTGCCTAGGGCAACTAGGCAACTAGCTCCAACTATGATGGGACATATTCAGTGTATTGTACAAGCAAGTCTTCAGAGTGAGGGAATGGAAATAACTAAGCCCAGATAGTTCATCTTTTTCCCAGACAGTGCTTCTGAGCTATTTTATAAAGTCCAATTCTACACTTTTATAAGGGTACATGAGATTATGAGAATGCACTGAAATAATTATCAGGAATGCCAAACACGAATAGAAAACATTAGCAGTTTTTAGACTGAAGGCAAGGATTATGAATCTCTGCTTGATGGGAAATTAAAAGAAATAATAGTTAAATATTGATGCAGTAAATATTTGTATATCATATCAATATGTTAACATATTGCTATGATTTCATGTCACTTAAATGTTTTGTTATAAAACCTTTGAAAAGTGTTTTACAACAAACTATGAAATAGTAGTATTAAGAACTCTACCTGAATTTCTAACTTTCTATTAATACTTAATATTAAAACATCCCTATCTGAAACTTTAACAGTTCATTAATCCAGGAGAAGACTGATTCATTGGGGGCTGCAGAAGCCTTTTCAAAGCTCCAAATCCTTTAAACCTCTTTCTCCTTCATATTAAAACATGAACAGGAAAACACAAATCTTGCAGCCAGATTTTTGCAGGGTATTTTTTTTCTCTCACAATTTGAGTAACATATTTCTTTTAACAGTCTTTACAATAAGCAAATGCTTGTGGAAAAGTCAAGTGTTAAGGAAGCCATGCAAATTAACCGTCTGGAGAGAACAACATTGTCTTGCCTAATATTGAGCTCAGCAGATTTATAGGCTTATAAAATATCCTCATCTTTTAGCCTTTGCAATATTTTGGGATATATGACCAATTGTTATGATTCATCAAATATAAATTAACCTCCAGAAATGGGGGAAATAGTTGACAAAGCCTTCCTGTTTCCATCTAAGTATCAAGACAGTTATTTTGGAAATCATGACTAAAATAATAGGCAATGACTAAAAATATATTTGAGAAAAATATTTTATTTATACTCAGTGAATTTTTTCCAGAAATGCCTAAAACCTACCATCATGCTTCCATTTGGTTGTGTGAACACATATCTAAGAGCTCGGTTGATAGTAATTGTGAGGAAATTGGACAGGATATAAACAAATGAGTATTGTGACTTGATGGGAAGAAAGCTCATGTATACCAAGAGGCCAAAGAGATCCTAACTAACCATTTAAGGAGGAATCATGGCATTCTTCCTCTCATGATTTGTTGGGGACCTATCTGTGTACTTGTCTGAGAATGTTACTCCAAAGGCTAAAAAGGGAATGGAAGGGTAAAAGGAATAAATTGAAACCCCATTATTTGTTCACAAATACTTGTGATGTTTATTCTGATATTCATGACCTTGCATGTTCTGACTCTAATGTTCCAATATGGGCAGCAACAGTTTCTGTTCATTTATCTTTTATTCGAGTCCTGATACCCAGCACTGGTCCATACCATTCACCATATGCTTTTTCCCTAGGTGCCTCTGCTCACAGGTTGACCTTTTCCTTGTGTATCCCCTCTGGCAAGCAACCAATCTATATCCAATATTTATTTATTTAGTTTATTTCATTCAAAATTTTATTTAAATTCTAGTTAATATATAGTTTAAAACTGGTTTCAGGAGTAGAATTTAGTGATTCATCACTTATATATTATACCCAGAGCTCATCACAAGTGCCCTGCTTAATACCCATCACCCATTTAGCCCATACCCCACCCAGTTCCCCTTCAGCAACCCTCAGTTTGTTCTCTATAATTAAGTCTCTTCTGGTTTGCTTCCCTCCTTTTTTTTCCCCTTCTATGTTCATCTGTTTTGTTCTTTAAATTCCACGTATGAGTGAAATCATATAGTATTTGTCGTCCTTTGACTGATTTATTTCGCTTAGCATAATATACTCCAGCTCCATCCATGGTGAGATTTCATTCTATATTAAAATTAAATGGGACACCTCGGTTATTCAGTAGTTTAAGTATCTGCCTTCAGTTCAGGTCATGATCCCAGGGTCCTAGGATCAAATCCCACATCAGGCTCCTCGCTGAGCAAGGAGCCTTCTCCCTCTGCCTGTTCCTCCCCCTGCTTATGGTTTCCCTCTCTCTCTCTCTGGCAGATAAACAATATCTCAAAATAAATTTAAAATGTATTGAAGTATGGTTTACAAATAAGAAAATATACCTGAAGGGTACATACAGTTCTGGGTTTTGGCCGATTATCCCTGTATTTGAAATATAGAAGATATTTGCTAAATTTTACACATAATTCTTACTATGAAACCTACTTTAACCCCACACCTCTTCACCCACAACCTGAACCCAGGATAAAAACTAATCTGCTTTCTGACATTATGAATCTGTTTTACCTTTTCTGGAGTTCCTCATAAATGAATTTTTCTTGTATATGCTGTTTTGTATCTGATGTCTAGTGTTTAGCATCATGTTTTTTTGAGACTGATCCTTGTGGCTACATGTATGAGTTTTGCATTTCTATTTATTCCTACTACTCCATTCCTATTATTTATCCCATTGTTTAAATATCACCAAAAATTATTTACCCCTGTATTAGTGGACATTTGGTTGTTTCCACTTTTTTAATATTCTGAATTAGAATTTTATGAGTATCATGTACATGTTCTTATGTGCATATATGCTTTTATTTCTCTTCAGTAAATGCCTGGGAATAGCACTGATGAGTCATAGGGTAAGTGTATCTTTAGGCTATTGAGAAATTGCAGAAACTGTTTCCCCAAGTGGCTGTACCACTTAAACTCCTATTAGAAATGTATAAGATTTTCATATCAGGGAGATCATATGAAGTGGTGATGCAACATGGGAGCTTAAGGGGGTAGGAGAACAATAAATAAAACAAGATGGGACTAGGAGGGAGACAAACCATAAGTGACTCTTAATCTCACAAAACAAACTGAGGGTTGCTGGGGGGAGGGGGTTTGGGAGAAGGGGGATGGGGTTATGGACATTGGGGAGGGTATGTGCTTTGGTGAGTGCTGTGAAGTGTGTAAACCTGGCCATTCACAGACCTGCACCCCTGGGGATAAAAATATATGTTTATAAAAAATTAAAAATTAAAAAATTAAAAAAAATATATAAGATTTTCAATTACTATGCATATTCAGCTGTTGATATGATCAGTCTTTCTTATTTTAACCAAGCTAAGGGATGCCTACTAATACAACACTGTGGCTTTCAGTGTGCCTCTTCCTGTTGACTAATAATGCCAAACATTTTTTTCATGTGTTTTTAAAAGCAATTTATGTAACATTATCTTGAGTAAAGTTTCTGTTCAAATCACTTATACATTTTTCCGGAATTGTTTTTATTTTGACTTTGTTTCTTCTTTTGCATTCCTTGGAATTGGGTCATTTAGGAATAAAGACCATTTTTCTGCTTCTTTCTACCTACAAGCCATGTATATTTTCTTGTATTATTTCACTGACTAGGGCTTCCAAAACAATATTGAGTAGAAGTACTGAGAGTAGCTAGACTTGGCTTTCCCTTGATCTTGAGTGAAAACATTTGGTCTTTCAACATTAAGCATAATAATAGCCAGTTTGCCACAAATTATTGTTTTGTGCTTGATGTTTATCATCACCAAGTTGTTTTATTTTGATAAAATATTTTCTGCATATGTTGCAATAATTTTAAGGTTTTTAAAATTGTATTGATGCTTTGAGTTATACTAGTTGTACTGTTAAACTAACCTTGAATTCCTGGAATTGCTCATTTGTCAAAAATCGTTGAGCTGTACACTTGGTCATGTGTTATTTTTTTCATATATTGCTAGATTCAATTTGCTAAAATTTTGCTAAGAATTTTATTTTTATGTTCATAAAGGATATTGAACTGTGTTTTAAAGCTTGTTTTTCCAGCTTTATTAAAGTATAATTGATATAACATTGTAAGATATTTAGAATATACATATGATTAATTGATATACATGGTAAGAGAATCTCCCCAGGCAATTAACACATCCATCACTTAATATATATATATATATATATTTTTTTTAATCATGTCTGTTGGATTTTGTTATATGGTAACATTAGCTTCATAAAATTAGTTGGGAAATAGTTCCTCTTCTATTTTTTGGTGAGCATGCACAAGATAACTATTTCTTCTTTATTTTGTAGCATTAAACATTGGCTTCACATAGGTCTGGACTTTTCTTTGTTCAACGTGTCAAACTAAAAATTTAACTAACTTAATAGATAAAAACGCTGCTACTAATTACTATAGTTATTATATAAATTAAATTAATTAATTGTATAAATTAATAATATAATTTATATAATAATATAAATAATAATTATATAAATTAATTATAGTTATTATATAAATTATAGTTACTATAATTTCTAAGTGTTAGCAGTTTGGACCTTTTCCATTTTACTTATACTGTTGAATTTATTCATAGTAATTTATTCCTAATGATCTCTTATTATGCCTATAACATGCTAGGGTTCGTAGGATGTCTTTTTCTTAACTCTGGGTGTTTTTCAATTTTCCTGATATTTCAAAAAATATTACTTCAAATAATATTATATCAAATTTCAAACTCATTTTCCTTTTATCTTTTATTTTACTAATATCTGCTCATTTAAAAATTATTAACCCTTTCTACTAACTCGAGTTTGGTTTTTTTTAATCATCTTAAGGTTCAGATCATTTTTAGATTATTATTTTAAGAGTTTATTTTCCATATAATGTTACAAGTATTCTTCTAGGCATTAATTAAAATACATTCTTCAAAGCTGAATAGGTTATGTTTTAACTGGCATTTAGTTCAATATAGGTTCTCATTTTGTTTGTAATTTCTCTTTTGATCCATGGGTTATATGAAACAGTGAAAACAAAATAAATGTTGTTTGGAACTCTGAGTAACAAATGGGAGAGAAAATAAAGGAAGGTTGTCTTAAATTAGCCTACTTACAGCCTCATTGATAGGAAACTGCATTAAAAACTCCTGATTAAAGTCAGTAATTTTACTCAGTGTAAGTTTTACATATGTTTGTATCAGGATTTTCACTAGGTATTGGTATAGTAAGGTAAGTAAAACAGAATTGCTCTTCTCAAAGTAGCTTTGGAAGGGTAAAAATGTCAAATATATGGGGCAGTTGCTATATGTGGAAATAGTTTTAATTTTTAACTTTCTTTTTTAACTTTCTAGTAATGATACTAATAAAAGTTTAATAGTACATCTTATTTAGCCCTCTATATCTAAATATTATTTCTTTCAACATGAAGTTAATATAAAATTAAGGAGATTTCTTCTTGTCACCAAGTCTTCAAATAGTTGAGAAGTATTTGATATCTCCAGCATATAATAATTCAGACTAGTCACATCTCAAGTGCTCAATAGCCACAAAAGGCTGGTAGCTACTGTACTAAACCTTAGTATGCTTGAAATATACAGACAGTTCTAATTTAGTTTGTACAGAAATGTATTACCATTGGACAAATTCTGTGTCAAAGAAAAGAAGTAACTGGTCCATGATCTTTCAGCAAATAAGAGATGTGATTTGAACCAAAAACTTTTAACTCCACATCTTGTGTTATTTTTTAAACCCTCAGTACGTCTGCAATTTCTGGTTTCCTTGCCTCCTGCAAACTCCTCATATTTATAACAAGACATCATATAATCAAAACTGATGTGCCTTAGAGCTTCCGGGCAGAGGGTTGCAGTGAAGAGTTCAGCTCACTGATGTGAATACAGGGTAAGGACAGGAAATTAATGACGCTTCTCTTCACATGGCTAGGGAATCAAGTCCTCATTGTTTTTATTTTCTTTGTACCTCAAAGAAGTATTAAAGTACATTGCAAAGGTATAACAATGTTTTCTGGCTGTCCTAATGCTGAATCTGTTTTACTGCATGGGATTTTAAAGAATAATTGGGAAAATTCTGTTTGGACAAGCAGTTAATAAACTGGATTGTACTTGGTTAAAATCACTGAGGTGGGCTTTCCTATATACATTTGGATAAAAAGTTTTCTTCTTAACCAAGAAGCTCAGAACAATTGATAGATTTAAGGGCCTTAGACCTCAAGATGTCACTAGTATGGTCTAGACTTATTTTTAAGTACTAGATCTAGGTCATATTTTGGGGATAAACTTTATGGCCCATGAAAGAAGTTTTTACATATTGTAGATGTCTCATCTTCAAAATTCTATCCTAAAAATAAACTCACTTGTGAAATAAATTTAGACACATTAATTCAGCCATTGATATACACAGTTGACTCTTGAACATGGTTGGAACCATGTAGATCCGTGTATGCAGATTTTTTTCTATACAGTACAGTACTATGAAAAATACTTTCTCTTCCTTACAATTTTTCTAACATTTTATTCTCTCTAGCTTATTTATTATAAGAATATAATATATAATACATATAACATAAAATGTGTTACTCGATTGTTTCTGTTATTGGTAAGGCTACTTGGTCAACAGCAGCTATTAGTAGGTAAGTTTTTCAGAACTCAAAAATTATATGCAGATGGGGAAGGGGTCACTGCCCCTAACCTCCATCATTGTTCAATAGTTAAGTGTATACATATTTATTAAGCATGACTGACTCGAATGCTGGAATTGCTTAATGAAATTACAAGAGTTCTGATTTCTAACACTGCCTCTGGCTAAATGCCTGATTTTGACAAATCTCTTAACTTCTCAGGGCTGTCTTCAGTTACTACAGCCTGAAAACTATGAGCCTCTGGCTCATATTCCATTGAGCACTTTAGTAACAGACAAAAATGTTTCCGCTGTAGTCTGATTAGATGCATAGGTACAAATAATTGATTCCGCAAAAAACTCCAATGAGAGGTTTGTTTCTGAGATTTCTGTTTACTAGCCGTCAGATCTTGCCATACTCCTAAACTATATGATTTTGGCACTTTTTAAAACCTTTATTGAAAAATATTTTAAAACAGCTAAATAAATGGACAGAAAAGCCATATTCTTGATATATATATACATATACATATATATATCTACACACACACAGCTTTATATACCTAGATTTATATAGTGCATATGTGTGTGTATACACATGCACATGCATACACATATATGTTAATTTATATAAATATTATATATATTTTAATTTCTTTGAATTATAGTTTCAGTGAAATTCCAATTCCTGCAAAAAGTTTTTTTGCTGCCTTTACTTTTTTATAATATAATTATTTGTAGAACATTTTGTTCTAAGAATTCTGCTCACATAATAAATTTGTTTTGAACTGGCCAATGTTGTGAGATTTGACTGCTAGATTTTACTTCAGGTCAGAATAAGAATTTTGGAGGAAAAAAGCTATATGAAAGCTGTCCAGTAGCCCTGCTTCCCAAAGTATGAGGTAAGGCAGCTGACTAGGAACATCAATTCATAGAACTACAATATTTTGAAGTTAGTTTAATTCACTGCTGCTATGCTGTTTCTAAGCCAGTTTAAATTGGCTAAGAAAACCAAGTTGTGTGTTGGAGGGGATAGGTTTAAGGACTAGTCATTTATAGTCCATTTTGAGAGCTAAAGAACTTTGCTAAACTTTAAGAATGAACTTCAGCATATAAAATCCTTCATCAAAAACTGGTTCAAAATAAAGCAAACATATTGAAAATGGAGTCTTAAGAAAAGTTTTGGGGATAAACTTTATGGCCCATGAAAGAAGTTTTTACATATTGTAAATATGTAATATTTACATATTTATGTAAATAATAGATAATCCACATAGAAAACAGACATGATTTTACAAGTATTAAACAAAGCAGTATATAACCAGATTCAGAGTGCTATTGTTTGAGGCAATGAAATAGTTACCTGTGCTTGGAAAAATATAGGTGAAATGAAGTATAGAATGTGCTTTGTATGAAGTCATACCTAAGAAGAATAATAAAGATGTGAACATTGAAGTGGAGATGAATAAGGAAGGCAAATCTTATCAGAGCTGCTGATTATATATACAGGTCATGAAACTGCAAAATAGCTTTTATAGGTAGCACCAAAGGCAATTTCACATGGCAGTATTCATTCAGATACAACCAGAATCATGCAAGCTTTTATTTCTATTGCAAAGATGATCCCTCTGCTAGTACAAAAGTATGCTTGGAAATGACTGAATTTGCTAATATGATAAGTTGCCAGTCCCTTCACAAGTGAAGCACCTGTTCTTTTTGGGGGAGGTTGGGAGCTTCTGTGAAGGAGTGATGGTGGTAACCATGGGAATCTCATGGGTGGAGGATATGGTGACCAAGGGCTAAGTTTATTTGCCATTGATAGGAACCAGGGGAGACAAAGCTGCTTAATTAAAGCCGTCTGTCATAGTCCTGTCTCACAATCAATATTCTTTCCTTTCTAACCACCTCACTGACTTTAAAAAAAAAAAAAAAAAAAAACCTCCCTCCAAACCCCTCCAAAATAACATAAAACACACAAAAAACCATTTTCTCTGTATTAGTCATTACTCTTTTCTTAGACAACAGTGGACAAACTAGATAGTATTTTCTCTCTCATAGAGCTTGTGTTTGAAACAGGGCAGGTATTACACTTAAAAATAGGTAAAATGCTCGCCAGCATCTGTCATTTCCTGACTTGTTGATTTTAGCCATTCTGACTGGTGTGTGGTGATATCTCATTGTGGTTTTGATTTGTATTTCCCTGATGCTGAGTGATATGGAGCACTTTTTCATGTGTCTGTTGGTCATCTGGATGTCTTCTTTGCAGAAATGTCTGTTCATGTCCTCTGCCCATTTCTTGATTGGATTATTTGTTCTTTGGGTGTTGAGTTTGCTAAGTTCGTTATAGATTCTGGACACTAGTCCTTTATCTGATATGTCGTTTGCAAATATCTTTTCCCATTCTGTCAGTTGTCTTTTGATTTTGTTAACTGTTTCCTTTGCTGTGCAGTTCTACCATGCTGTCTTGATGATGACAGCTTTGTAATAGAGCTTGAAGTCCAGAATTGTGATGCCACCAACTTTGGCTTTCTTTTTCAATATCCCTTTGGCTATTTGAGGTCTTTTCTGGTTCCATATATATTTTAGAATTATTTGTTCCATTTTCTTTTTTTTTTTTTAAGATTTTTATTTATTTATTTATTTATTTGACAGAGAGAAATCACAAGTAGATGGAGAGGCAGGCAGAGAGAGAGAGAGAGGGAAGCAGGCTCCCTGCCGAGCAGAGAGCCTGATGCGGGACTTGATCCCAGGACCCTGAGATCATGACCTGAGCTGAAGGCAGCGGCTTAACCCACTGAGCCACCCAGGTGCCCCTGTTCCAATTTCTTGAAAAAGATGGATGGTACTTTGATAGGAATTGCATTAAATGTGTAGATTGCTTTAGGTAGCATAGACATTTTCACAATATTTATTCTTCCAATCCAGGAGCACGGAACATTTTTCCATTTCTTTGTGTCTTCCTCAATTTCCTTCATGAGTACTTTATAGTTTTCTGAGTATAGATTCTTAGCCTCTTTGATTAGGTTTATTCCTAGGTATCTTATGGTTTGGGGTGCAATTGTAAATGGAATTGACTCCTTAATTTCTCTTTCTTCTGTCTTGTTGTTGGTGTAGAGAAATACAACTGATTTCTGTACATTGATTTTATATCCTGACACTTTACTGAATTCCTGTATAAGTTCTAGCAGTTTTGGAGTGGAGTCTTTAGGTTTTCCACATATAGTATCATATCATCTGCGAAGAGTGATAATTTGACTTCTTCTTTGCCGATTTGGATGCCTTTAATTTCCTTTTGTTGTCTGATTGCTGAGGCTAGGACTTCTATTACTATGTTGAATAGCAGTGGTGATAATGGACATCCCTGCCGAGTTCCTGACCTTAGCAGAAAAGCTTTCAGTTTTTCTCCATTGAGAATGATATTTGCGGTGGGTTTTTCATAGATGGCTTTGATGATATTGAGGTATGTGCCCTCTATCCCTACACTTTGAAGAGTTTTGATCAGGAAGGGATGCTGTACTTTGTCAAATGCTTTTTCAGCATCTATTGAGAGTATCATATGGTTGCGCAGAAAGGGGAACCCTCCTACATTGTTGGTGGGAATGCAAGCTGGTGCAATCACTCTGGAAAACAGCATGGAGGTTCCTCAGAATGTTGAAAATAGAACTGCCCTATGACCCAGCAATTGCACTACTGGGTATTTACCCTAAAGATACAAACGTAGTGATCCAAAGGGGCACGTGCACCCGAATGTTTATAGCAGCAATGTCCACAATAGCCAAACTATGGAAAGAACCTAGATGTCCATCAACAGATGAATGGATCAAGAAGATGTGGTATATATACACAATGGAATACTATGCAGCCATCAAAAGAAATGAAATCTTGCCATTTGTGACAACATGGATGGAACTAGAGTGTATCATTCTTAGCGAAATAAGTCAAGCAGAGAAAGACAACTATCATATGATCTTCCTGATATGAGGAAGTGGTGATGCAACATGGGGGCTTAAGTGGGTAGGAGAAGAAGCAATGAAACAAGATGGGATTGGGAGGGAGACAAACTATAAGACAAATCTCACAAAACAAACTGAGGGTTGCTGGGGGGAGGGGGTTTGGGCGAAGGGGGTGGGATTATGGACACTGGGGAGGGTATGTGCTTTGGTGAGTGCTGTGAAGTGTGTAAACCTGGCGATTCACACCTGTACCCCTAGGGATAAAAATATATGTTTATAAAAAAATTAAAAATTAAAAAAATATAGGTAAAATGTATACATACATAAATTAGTAATAAGTAAAATTTTAAAAGAGGCAAGGAAAAACATGGTAGAGAGCTACTCCCAAAACAGTCATCAAGGAAGGAGTCTCTCTCTAGTAGGGTGATATTTGACACCTGAATGAAGTGGGGAGCAAGACACCATATCTGGGGGAAGAAAGCAGAGGTAGACAGAACTTGCACGTATGACTCTGTTTATACTGTTTTTCGATTAGCTTTGCCAGGAATGTTCTTGTATCTTCTCTGCCTACCAGTATCATATCTTTTAAAGCTGAGGTTGAATATTATTTCTTCTTTGGAATTTTTCTTAATTTCAACCAATCGATAGTAGTTGTCACTTGCCAGGCTAATACAGCCTTTTGCCCATCCATATGGTAGAATATTTGTTTAATCACCAAATAATAAAGTATGTGCTAAAGACTGGGAATGTGAATAATAGTAGTTTTTTCCCTCCCGAAGCCATTGAAATCACAGTCCCCTCAATAAACTTAAGCTGAATTTTAATTTGCTATGATCCTGTCCTCTATTTTGAAATTGTAAGCACCTTGAGGAAAGAGACTAGATCTAATTCATGACACTATTGCCATATAATTGTAGCATTTCATGTGTTTCAAAATAGCATGTAGTCTTAAAATACTGACAGACATTAACAGAGAATAACACTAATATTCATCTAGTAGTATCAAGAAGTTGCTGTCAGGGGGGAGGTTGGTGCTCAGTGGCTCAGTTGATTAAGCATCTGCCTCTTGATTTCAGCTCAGGTCATCATCTCATGGTCAAGGGATTGAGCCTTGCATCATGCTCCATGCTGGGTGTGGAGCCTACTTAAGATTCTATCTTTCCCTCTCCCTGTGCTCCCCTCCCCCAAGCCCCAGTGAAGTGCATGCTCTCTTTAAACAAAACAAAACAAAACAAAAAAAAAAGGGTGCATGTCAGGATATAGTTTTAGCTGTGGCTCTAATTGGAAGGTGGTTCTTCCTGCTTACGGAAAGAAAAATAAAGTTTTCTCCCTTATAGTGAAGAATATAAACTACATTTGTACAGCTGAGATTCTATATAAAAGACATAGGGCTTAGCATGTAGGAAGCATTTTGAAGAGAATATTGAGGGGATCAAAGCTGCTATGGAAATCAGTTGAAAAAATCTGTTCTTAAAGTCAGCTTTGAACAACTGCAAAAGTGTAGACCAAGAATACAATCAGAAAGAGCCAAATCCAGTGCAGAGGATTGCAGAAAAAGCTTTAAAGGAAAAGATCAGTGGCAAGATTGCCATTTTTTTCTATGCAGACTTCATTTACTGCACAACAGGGGGCAATGTTAACACACAACTCTCTGTGAATGGGGCATTCTGGAGTTGTGTAATTAGACAGTTACTACTCGTCTTGCCCTGGCACAACCCCAAAGCTTCAAAATCCAGAACAGAACGTGACTGGTTCTTTTGTCACCTAGACTAAAAATTTTCCCCATTGCTTTTGACAGAACATGCTGTAATTAGCATTAGAATTATTTTATTCAAATTCATTTTCAAATATGATATCCTCTCTTTTCTATGCGATTATTGTCAAAGTATATAAATAATTTTTCCATTTTTATTAAATCGCACATTAAAGATTGCTTATTCTGTTGTCATAAATTGCTTCCTATATGGAGAGAACACTTCCTTATTACTATGGAAAAGATTTGGGGGCTCAGAAAGGGTAAAAAAATGCAGCAAGTTGCTATTTCAATAAGGATTCTTTCTGTCTAATGAGCTGCATATTATAGGCATTCAGTACAGATTGTCAAGTTATGATACTTCAACTTACTATTTTTTGACTTTACAATGGTGCAAAAGTGATGCACATTCAAGGAGGCTGGTTAGGTCTTTTGGGAACTGTGGCAGAGGAGGAGACCCTAGGCTCAACTTCCTCCCATGGATACAATAAGAGAACACCATATCAGGGTAAGTAACCTATAAAGTGACCTAGTGACTGGCAGAATAAACTCCATAATGAAATGTACAGGAGGCCATAACAAAGAGGGTACAAAGGGCAGAGACATGCTCAGTAGGTAAATGGACTCCTAGGACCATCCTTGGAGGGGGTGGGATGCCACTGAGGCAGAAAGGGGAGAGAGACTTCCACACTAGGGCACTTGTAAGAAGAGCATGAATTTTCCCAACATTTGGCTGTGAAACCCCTTAAAAGGGCTGAATTTCCTGAGTTCTTACAACCCGCAGGACCTCAAACCAGGAATTTTTTAAAAAAATCAGTAGACTCTGATTCCTGTGAGAGTCAGGAAGGCGATAGGAAAATAAGGCTCTGCCCTTAAAGAGAGAGCACAAGAAACAGCCTGTGGAGATGCAGAATAGAAGCAGCAGTTGGAAAGGTGCCTGTAGCATATGGGAGAGAGTTATTTAATAATTTCAGAGGCTGTTCCAGAAGGACAGAAATCTCTGGGGAATTCCTCCAGGAACAAAGGAAACGGCAGGTGCCATTTCCCACCCCCACTTCTCAGAGTAAACACACAACCACCTGAGGGACTCATTACTTAACTGTCACCCTGCCCCACATCCCCCGCACTTTGCTTCCCTGGATCCATCCTCTCTGATACCTTCTTGGCAGTTCTCAAGGGGTTCTACAGGCCTTGCAGTGTACAAGCAGCCCCTAAAATGGCCAACACCACTCCCAAGCGACTCTTGCCCTAGGAAGAGGGAAAGATAATCGCTTATACCAGTCTGACTGTGGCACCAGCGGGGGGGCTGGAGACAGAAAACTGGTCTCACTGCAGACTATAGCTACCAATGAAAGCTTATTAGGTGATAACACAGAGTAAACACCCTGCGGTTGGATTCTGCTTTTTCTCTGGCAAACATAAGGTCTGACTCAACTTAAGCTCAAGGAAGCCTCAGACTGGCCCACTAACACCACAGGGACCGAGTAGTGCCGATAAAGACAAGAGAGCAATTGCAGTCAACAGAAGGAAAAAGTGACTCATCACAGTAGCAGGGCACATACAACACACATAGGAAATACCCCAGAAGTGCCAGGTTCTGGTGAATGGGACATTACACAGCAGGGCATGACAGGACCTCTTCTTCATAAGGCCATTATTTTCCAGTCCAGAAGACATAGCTGTCTTTCCTCACACACAGAAACAGACACAAAGATTTACACAAAATAAGGAGACTGAGGAATATGTTCCAAATGAATGAAAAGGAGAAAATCACAGCAAGGGACCTAAGCCAAATGGATGTAAGTAATATGCCTGATAGAGAATTTAAAGTAATGATCATAAAGATACTTGTTGGACTTGAAAAAAAGAATGGAGGCATGAGTGAGATCTGTAACAATGAGTTTAAAAAGAACAAAAAAATGAAATTAAAAATATATTAGATATTATAAGTAGTAAACTACATGAAACAGGAAAATGGATCAGTGACTTGGAGGACAGAGTAATGGAAAGTAATGAAGCTGAGCAGGTGAGAGAGAAAAATATGCAAAATGAAAAGAGACGAGGAAAACTCAGTGATACCACTCAGTGTAATAACATTCACATTTTAGGGACCCCTATAGAGAAGAAGAGAAAGAAAAGAGGATAGAAGATTTATTTGAAGAAATAATAGTTGGAAACCTCCCTAATCTGAGGAAGAAAACAGAAATATAGATCCAGGAAGCATAGGGATCCCCCAGCAAGATCATATCCATGTCCTCAAGGAGGGCCACACTGAAAAACATGGTAATTAAGGTGGCAAAAAGTAGTGATGAAGAGATAATTTTAAAGGAAACAAGAGAAGGGGTGCCTGGGAGGCTCTGTCTGTTAAGCATCTAACTCTTGACTTTAGCTCAGGTCATGATCTCAGGGTCATAGCATCAAGCCCTGGTCAGACTCTGTATGAGTCTACCTAAGATTCTCCCCCCCCTCACTGTGCCCCTCACTCCACCTCATGCTCTCTCCTCTCTCTATTAAAAAGACAGAGAGAGAAAGAGAGACAAGAGAAAAGAAAACAGTTTCATACAGGAGAAAACCCGTAAGACTGTCAGCAGATTTTTCAGTGAAAACTTAGCAGGCCAGAAGGGAGTGGCTTGATATATTCAAAGGTTCAAAGTGCTGAAAGGAGAAAATTTGCAACCAAGAATATTCTATCCAGAAAGGCTATCATTTAGAACAGAAGGAGGGATGTAGAATTTCCCAGACATGCAAAAGTTATAGGAAGACATGACCACTAAACCAGTTCTACAAGAAATGTGAAATGGTACTATTATAGTAGAAAGGAAAGACCATAAGAAAGATTAAGAAAAGTAGGAATCACAAAGGCAGTGAAAATAAATAAATCTAAAAAAATCAGTCAAGGGACTCACAAAATAAAAGCAAGTAAGGTAGGATACCATATACCCAAAATGGAGAAGAAAAGAATGGGTTCAAACTCAAGTGACCACCAACTTAATATTGACTGCTATATAAAGTTATATATACATGACATGTTATACGCAATCAAAACCAGCAATCAAAAACCAGTAACAGGCAAAAAATAGAGAGAAAGGGATCCAACTATATCACTAAAGAAAAGCCAGCAAACCAAGAGAGAAAGAGAATAAAAGAAGAAATGAATGAAAAAAGATTATAAAAACAACCATAAAACAGGTAATAAAATGGCAATAAATATATACCCATAAATAGTTACTTTGAGTATAAATGGACTAAACACTCCAATAAAAAGACATAGGGTGATGGAATGGATTTTTAAAAAGACCAATTTATATGCTACCTACAAGAGATTCGTTTCAGAGCTAAAGATACATGCAGACTGTGGTATGCAGTGATGGGATGGGAGTGGGCACCTGGGTGCCTCAGTCTGTTAGGCATCTGCCTTTGACTCAAGTCATGATCTCAGGATCCTGGGATAGAACCCCACTTAAAGCTCCCTGCTCAGCAGGGAGTCTGCTTCTTCCTCTCCCTCTTCTTCTCCCCCCAACTCATTCCCTCTCCCTCTTTAGTTCTTTATCTCAGATAAATAAATTCTTAACAAAAAAACAAAAAAAAAAGAAGTGAGGGGATGGAGAAATATGTGTGTGGGGGGAGGAAGCTGGGATGGCAATACTTATACTGGCCAAAATAGACTTTGAACTAAGTTTAATAAGAGACAAAAAAAGAACATTATATAATCAGTAAGGAGACAATCTAACAAAAAGATATAGTAATTATAAATATTTATGCATCCAATATGGGAGCACCCAAATACTTAGAGCAGTTAAAACAAACTAAAGGAAATAATCAATAGTAATACAATAGTCCTAGGCAACTCTAATGCTCAATAGATAGACCATCCACACACCAAATCAACAAGGAAGTAGTAGCTTTGAAGGACACACTGGAATAGATGGACTTAAAACATATATTCAAAACATTCCATTTAGAACAGCAAAAAACCCATTCTTCTCAAGTGTACATAAAACATTCTCCAGAATACATCACATTAGGCCACAAAGCAAATATCAACAAATTCAGCAAGATCAAAGTCATTTCATGCATCTTTCCTGATGACAACACTATAAAACTAGTAATCAACCACAAGAAAAAATCTGGAAAGATCACAAATACATGGAGGTTAAATAGCATGCTACTAAATAATGAATGGGTCAATGAAAAAATTACAGGAAATGAAAAATACATGGAGATAAGTGAAAATGAAAACAACACAGTCCAAAATCTTTGGAGTGCAGCAAAAACTATTCTAAGAAGTTGATAGCAAGATAGGCGTAACTCAAGAAGCAAAAAGATCAAATAACCTAACCTTATACCAAAAGGATCTAGGAAAAAAAAGAAGCAGCAAAACTCCAAAACAGTAGAAGGAAGGAAATAATAAAGATTATAACAGAAATACATGAACTAGAACCTAAAACAAATAAGAGAACAGATCATTGAAACCAGGAGCTACTTCTTTGAGAAGATCAACAAGATTGTTAAGCCTTAAGAATCATCAGAAGATAGAGGACTCAAATAAGCAGAATCACAAATGAAGGAGATTAAGCAACACCAGAAAAACAGAAAGGATTGTAAGAGATTATGACAAATTATATAGCAACAAATTGGACAACCTAGAAAAAAATAAATTCCCAGAAACACGTGAAGCAGGAAAAAATAGAAAATTTGAACACACTGATTACCAGCAATGATATTGAATTAGTAATCAAAAAACTCCCAACAAACACATGACTAGGACCAGATGGTTTCACAAGTGAATTTTACCAAACATTTAAAGAGGAGTAAATGCCTATTCTTCTAAAACTTTTCCAGCAGGTAGAAGAGGAAGGAACACTTCCACATGCATCATATGAGGCATCATATCAGCATTACCCTGATAACAAAACCAGATAAAGACACTTAAAAAAAAAACAAAACAAAACACAAAAGCCTTACGGTCAGTATCTCTGATGGACATAGATTTAAAAAATCCTCAACAAAATACTAGCAAACTGAATCCAACAATATATTAGAGCAATTATTCACCACAATCATAGGATGCAAGGGTGGTTCAGTATTCACCAGTCAATCAGTGTGCTACATCACATCAATAACAGAAAGGATAAAGACCATTTGAGCATGTCAATAGATACAGAAAAACCATTTGACAAAGTACAACATTCATGATAAAAGCCCTCAACAAAGGAGGTTTAGAGAGAATATAGTTCAATATAATAAAGATCCTATTTGAAAAATCCACAGCTAACATCATACTCAATGGGGAAATCCCCCTAACATCACAAAGAAGACTAAGATGTCTACTCTCACCACTTTTATTCAACAGAGCACTGGAAGTTCTAACCACACCAATCGGACAACAAAAAGGAATAAAAGACATCCAGATTGGTAAGGAAGGAGTAAAACTTTCACTATGTGCAGATGACCTGATACTATGCACATAAAACCATAAAGACCCCAAAAAGCTGCTGGAACTGATAAATGAATTATGTAAGATTACAGGATACAAAATCATTATGCAGAAATCCACTGCATTTCTATATACTAATAATGAAGCAACAGAAAGAGAAATTAAGAAAGCAGTCCCATTTATAATTTCACCCAAAAGAATAAAATCAATAGGAATAAACTGAACCAAGGAGTTAAAAGACCCACACTGAAAACTAAAACATTGACAAAAGAAATTGAAGAAGACACAAATGGAAATACAGTCCACGTTCAAGGATTGGAACTACAAATGTTCTTAGAATGTCTATACTACCTAAAGCAATCCACACATTAATGCAGTCCCTATTGGAGTAACAACAGCATTTTTCACAGAATTATAACAATCCTAAAATTTTTATAGAACCCCAAAGACACCAAATAGCAAAAACTGTCTTGGAAAACAAAAACAAAGCTGGAAGCATTGGAATTCTGTATCTCAAGTTGTATAACAAAGCTGAAGTAATCAAAACAATATGATACTAGCACAGAAGTATACACATAGATCAATGGAATAGCATAGAAAGCCCACAGACAAACCCATGATTATGTGATCAATTCATCTTCAATAAAAGAGGCAAGGATGGGAAACAATAACAGTCACTTCAACTAATGGTGTTTGGGAAACTGGACGGCTACATGCAAAAGAATGAAACTGGACCATTTTCTTACACTATATAAAAAATAAGCTCAAAATGGATTAAAGACCTAAATGTGATATGTAAAACCATGAAAATCCTAGAAAAGAGCACTGGCAGTAATTTTCCTGACATCAGCTATAGCAACATTTTTCTAGATATATCTCCATGGGCAAGGGCAATAAAAGCAAAAATAAACTATTGGGACTTCATCAAAATAAAAAGCTTCTGCACAGTGAGGGAAACAATAAAACTATAGAATGGGAGGAAAAGTTTGCAAATGACATATCCAATAAAGGGTTAATAAACAAAATAAATGAAGAACCACTGGACCTCAACACCCCAAAACCAAATAATCCAATTAAAAAAGGGCAGAAGACATGAACATTCAAAAGAAGACATCCAGATTCCTAACAGAACCATGAAAAGATGTGAAACATCACTCACCATCAGGGAAATGCAAATCAAAACTTCGATGAGATGTCACTTTACACATGTCAGTATGGCAAAAACAACAACAACAACAAAAAAAAACCACAAGAATTAACAGCAACAACAGAAACCACAAGAAATAACTAGTGTTGGTGAGCATGTGGAGAAAAAGGAATACTCCTGCACTGTTGGGAATCCAAACTGGTACAGCCATTGTGGAAGACAATATGGAGCTTCCTCCAAAAGTTAAAAATAAACTACCCTACAACCCAGTAATCACACTACTGGGTATTTACCCTCAAAATACAAAGACACTAATTCAAAGGGTACATGCACCTCTTTGTTTATTGCAGCATTATTTATAATAGCGAAATGATGGAAGCAGCCCAAGTGTCCATCAATAGATGAATGAATAAAGATGTGTACACACACACACACACACAAATATTATTTGCCACAACATGGATGGAGCTAGAGAGCATAATGTTAAGTAAAAAAAAGTCAGAGAAGCCAAATACTATATGATTTCACTCTTACATGGATTTTAAGAAACAAAACAAATGAACTAAGGAAAAAAGAGATAAAGCAAGAACCAGACTGTTAACTATAGAGAACAAACTGATGGCTGGTTACCTGTGGTGTCTGGAGGGATGGCTGAAATGGGTGATGGGGATTAAAGCATATGAGCACTGAATAACACACAGAATTGTTGAATCACTATAAATTGTACACCTGAAATGAATATAACACCGTATGTTAACTCTACTGGTGTCAAAATAAAAAACATACAAGTGATACATGTTCAGTAAAAATGGTCTTTCAAATTTTGAGTTTTGCTCTTTTCCTGAGCTACCCATATGCAGTACCATACTCTTGTGATGCTGGGCGGCAGCAGGTGAGCCCCAGTTCCTCATCAGCCACACGATCACAAGGGTAATCAACAGATATATTTACAACCATTCTGTACACATACAGCCATTCTGATTGTCAGTTTCTGTGTTCAGTGAATTACATGAGCTATTCAATCATTTATTATAAAATAGGCTTTATATTAGACGAGTTTGCCCAACTGTAGGATAGAGTAAGTGTTCTGAGCACACTTAAAGTAGTCTAAGAGTATTAAATGCTTTTTTTGACTCTTGATATTTTCAACTTACAGTGGGTTTATCAGGATATAACCTGGTAAAATCTATATTTGAAAATCATTGAGCTTCATAATAGTTATGGCTAGCATGTGGCCCCTGAAAATCAGCCTGTGTGCTGTTATATGCTCTAAGCTTCCTGCTGTTCAGGGCCTGATTTGCTTTTTTCTCTAGTCCCATCAAATGTGGCCATTTTCCCTTGCTGCACTCAGGTCTCATAAGCTGGTACTTGGTTCTTGCCTTCAAAAAATGCCTTTAAGTGAAGTAGAGTTTTAGAGCAGTATCCCAGGAGGGCAGACCGCCTTACTGCTGTTCAGTCTCTTTGTCTTCATGACCCACTTTCCTGGGCTAGATTCTGTTCTCTTAATTGTTGAGTCCCTGAACCCTGCAGTGTTTCTTACTAGGCCTTTGAGATGAACGTATTCTTGCTAGTTCTGTCAGGCTACCCAACATTATTGACTTCTGGTATTTTAAGTATCTACTGTCACACTGAAGTTGTAATTCTTCTTGGGTAGTGGATCCTCAACTCTAAACTACCACCAACCTCCAGACGCAAAGACGGCCTTTCCCCCTTCTTCAGTTGCCTTTTCCTAACAGTGACTCTCCTGTTAACCACTGCTGCCTGATGAGTACATCAGCTGTTGTCCATGGCCTGGCAGATGGGGCAATTGTACTATCAAATTGTTAAAACATCCTGGTGCCATCAGGATTGACTCAGAATTGATTCTGAATGAGGCTGCTATAGAGTTCAAAAACAATAGCTTTGTATCTTGGAAAAGATGAATAACCAGTAAAGTTATAGAATTTTGGAAGTATGTATAATCTAATCAGCTCTCTTCTATAATCATAGTTGAAAAGATGTGTTTATGATGCAATTTCAGTAAAGAAAACCTTAATTTTTATTTAAATAAGAAAAAACAATGTGAAATGTTCACTGTGAAAAAAATAAAGTCCTATGATTATATAGACATTGTGGGTTTTTTTTTTTTTTCTGTGTAGAACTAGACATGCTTTTCTGTGTACAGAGCCAAGCAAAATTGTTAGAGCCAAAGACTGTTTTAGGGCTTCCACATGTATTATTTAGTCTGTGTAACTAACCTCGTAGGTAGACATGATTATCAGCCCAGTTGCAGAAATGAAGAAACAATTTCAAAGAGAAGTGTGAAACAATTTCACACTCACACTTGCAGAACTGCCAAATAGCAGAGAGATTTGAACTCAGGCTACATTATATGGTCTTAACTGCTCATTGTATTATCATTCTCATGCTAGTAAATACAGGAAAAGGCCAAGAAAGATATGCACTGTGCACGTTACTAGAAAGTGGATTGGGAAGTAGAGGAAATATGGGAAGGACTTTACTTTTTTTTTTTTTAAAGATTTTATTTATTTATTTGACAGAGAAAGAGATCACAAATAGGCAGAGAGACAGACAGAGAGAGAGATGAGGAGAAGCAGGCTCCCTGCTGAGCAGAGAGCCCCATGCGGAACTCGATCCCAGGCCCCTGGGATCATAACCCGAGCCGAAGATAGAGGCTTAACCCACTGAGCCACCCAGGCGCCCCAAAGACTTTACTTTTACTATATCTATATTATTTTCACTGATAATTTACTCAAAGAAAGATGTAAGAAAAGTCTTAAATTAGGAAGGCCCTTCCTTTATCTTCTTTAATAAAAAGCTTTATTTATGTATATATTTAACATATATTTAGTTATGCTACAGCATAATTCTTAAGTTATTTTACTTGAAATATTTCTGGTTTCTTTCCTACTTTTCTTATTAGACATTACTGTGAAATTTCACATATCCAGCTTTTGAGTAACTTTGAACATGATACATCCAAATCATTAATTATATAAATTTATTTTTGTACATATTTGTATATCTATGTGACCACATACGGGACTCTCATACTTTGTATGATGAATGAACATTGAAGATGAATGATTGCATCCAGAAAACGGAAGTACATACACTGCTTTTATATACTGTGTCAGAAATTAATACAGTTGATACGAGGCTAAAAATGTATTTTTATCACAAAAACAGAAAATACCTTCAATGAGATCCTCAAGGATTTAACTTATTGATGGAGTAGGCAATTTAAAAAAAACAATATAATTTAAAAATGTACATAGTGTCTAGAAATACCTTGTTGAAGATGATACCGAAAACATGAGGTGTAATTAAGGATATAACATACCTGAACTCTCTGAAAACAAAACAAGCATTATTATGTGCAAATATTTCATCTGATGAGAGCCCACAATTCCAGGAATGCAACAGATAGGTGAATTACCTCTATGAGTCCTTTAAAATAGAGCAAAGAGGGGGCTTACATTCCATATAATTATTATATTCTTTTGGTTGCAAATAATAGAAACTAAGCATGAGTGGAAAGAAGAATTTCTTAGTAGAACAGGAGGTGATAATCCCCACTCATAATTCCAGGGCAGAAGGCTTTTGAGCAGGCTACTTAAAGTGTGGTCCATAGCCTAGGACACCCTGCTATGAGCTGAGCCTCACAGTACACCTTCTAAGGAGAAGCAGAGAGCTTTGACTTCTTGAAGAGTTGCTAGTAAGCCTCTGTGAGGTGGTAGTGAGGATTTAAATGGAATATTATATGCCAAGGGCTGGGCCCAGCACTAGCTTATAGAGAGCAGCCTATCCCTGCTATCATTATCCAAAGCAGGAATGACCAGTTAGAACTCAGGACTGGGATTTCTAGTGAAATTATGGAGCTCAGCTTTCTCTAAAGATGCTCATTCTAAAGATCCAGCAGCTGCAGAATGTGCACTGAGGGCCATCTACTTGCTTCTGTCTTAATTTTTTTTTAATTTATTTATTTGAGAGAGAGAAAGAATGAGAGAGGGAGAGAATGAGTGGAGAAGGGTCAGTGGGAGAAGACTCCCCACCGAGCAGGGAGCCGGATGTGGGACTGGATCCTGGGACTCCAGGATCATGACCTGAGCCGAAGGCAGTTGCCCAACCAACTGAGCCACCCAGGTGCCCCTTCTGTCTTAATTCTTATTGACCATGATTTGGTTTTGATAGAGTGGATCCTGGATATCTGACAATCACAAAGGTACAGAAAAGTTACACAGGCACTGCAAAGACTTTCTCCCCATGTTAGCTGAGAATTGTAGCAAAACTGATGCCATCATTATTTTAGTGTCTTTTTATAAAAAATACATTATCCTATGTAGCCACAATATAACTGTTCAAAGCAAGCAGTTACCATTGGTAAATTGCTTCCAATTAAGCATCAAAAGTTACTCAGGTTAAAAAAAAAAAAAAAAAAAAAAGTTACTCAGGTTTCATTATCCAGTAATACCCTTCAGAGAAGAAGAATCAAATCCAGAGTCATGTAATGCATCTGAATAGTATTTGTCTTCAGTTTCTTCCTGTACTGAACAGTCTCTCAGTCTTCCCTTGGCTTTTATGATTTTGATACTCTTGAAGATTACTGACCGGTTATTTTGTATTATTTTCTTCTGCTTGGAATTGGCTCACATTCCTCTAGAAGTACATGAGATAGAGGGGTTTTCTTACTGTATCTTTTAAAGAGACAAATTATTTCCATTTATCTTTTTTTTTTTTTAAAGATTTTATTTATTTGTCAGAGAGAGCAAGCGAGAGCGAGCACAGGCAGACAGAGTGGAAGGCAGAGTCAGACGGAGAAGCAGGCTCCCTGCGGAGCAAGGAGCCCGATGTGGTACTCGATCCCAGGACGCTGGGATCATGACCTGAGCGGAAGGCAGCTGCTTAACCAACTGAGCCACCCAGGCGTCCCTCCATTTATCTTTTTATTGATGATGTTAACTTTGACCACTTGATTAAGATGGTGTCTTTCAGGCTTTTTCACTGTCAAGTTACTCTTTTTCTCCTTGGAATTAATTAGCATTTAGTGAGGAGCTGTTTTGAAACTATATAAATAACCCCATTTCTCATTAAACTTTCTATTTTTCCACTTATTTATAACATCATAGACGTAGAAATTCTTATTCAATGGGCTATAATTAATTTTAATAGTTAATTTATTGATATTATTTTGATTTCAAATTGTTCCATAGGTGACTTGTGGGAGATACCTCAGGGTAGCCCCTGTATCCTTTTGACACATCCCAATGATTTTTTGGAGCACTTCTTTACTTTATAGCTCAAGATGTTCTGTTCGTCTTTTCTTTCCCTTGCCACAGTAATGTTCCTTTCTATGAAGAAGTGCTATGTGCATTAATTCCTTTTGAGGTGAGAAAAATGGATTTTTCCTAATAAAATTGTGGAATCAACTTCTAGATGGATTTTAAAACTGAGGTGATATAATACCCATGTAATTTTTCAAAGACAAATCTAAACAAGATTGACTACAATTAAATTTAGATTAATTCTAAAGTCCTTCTCAGGCATCCCTTTTGGTAAAGTTTTTTTTTTTTTTTTTTCACCTATGTCATCACCAAAACTTTTGGTGTCTGAGGGCTCTTGACCAATAGTAGCTACTATTTTAGATTTCAGGACCTTAGGGGAAACTGTTGGTCTAAGAGCCATAGATTAATACATAGATAAAATTAGGACCCACAGAAGTGAGAAGACGGAGGCACAGACGTATTTAGTCATTGCCCTATTGTTTGATACAAACAAAAGAAACCAGTTTTCTGTTGAGTCTTTAAATATGACCTTGAGGCAGAATTGAAGGCAATTGAAGTCAAGGTTGAAAAGTAGTATTTATTTTCCTTTCTTGTGAGTTGCTACAAAATCAATAAATGGCATTGAGTAAAAATTCTCAGTTTAAAAAGGAATCTCAGCCTGAATTATGAATAGAGAAATAGTTATTGACTGTCTATCTAAAAATAGTGTTATCAAATCCCACCCACCCCACAAAATAAATGTCTCTTGGGTGTTAGGCAGCTGACTCTGATGTATAATAAGTTTGCTAGGTAGAACTATTATTTTATAAGCTATCCTATAATCAGATATATTTTATATAAAAATTTTGCAGTGTGGGGGTGCCTGGGTGGCACGTCAGTTAAGTATCTGATTCTTGATTTCAGCTCAGGTCATGGTCTAAGGGTCAGGAGATCAAGCCCTATATCAGGCTCCACAATGAGAGTCGAACCTGCATGAGAGTCTCTCTCTCCCTCTGCACTCTACCTCTCTCCCTACCAAAAAAAAAAAAAAAAAAAAAAAAAAAAAAAAAAAAAAAAAATCTGCAGTCTTACTAATAGATAACATATAAAGGTTTCTGTAGCTAAAATATATACTCATGTATTCCATATTTTCCCTGAGCAACCTGGTGAGACAGATGTTATTTATCTCATATCCCAGATTTGGAAGTGAATCTCTAAGAGTTTAAGAGAATTGGCCATGATTACTACTGTTGGTAAAGCAGCATCTTCTACTTCCAATTTTTACTTCTCCTATATATACCTCGCTCTATACATTGCTTCCCAACTTTAACCTTTTCCCAGTCTACACCTGTTTTAAGATTTTTTTTTTTCAGATAAGTATTAGGTTTACAACAAGATTGAAACAGTACATAGATTACCCATATACTCCTTGCTGCTACCCATAAATAGCCTCCTACATTATTAGAACACTCTGAAGATTTTTTTTTTTTTAACCAAGGGCACACCTACGTTGATAACAATAAAGTCACCCACAGTCCATAGCTTACCTCAGGATTCATTCTTGGTGTTGTACATTTAATAGGTTTGGCCTACCACTCATCTTTTAAATTTTCTCCATAGTTTTGTTTTTTTCCAGAACCTCATACAACTGGAATCAAAGTAAAGTTGACCCTTGCTAGAGTTAGGGTCATTGACCTCCCATGCAGCTGAAATTCCATGTATAATTTTTTAACTCCCCCCAAACATTACTAATAGAATACTGTTGATGAGAAGCCTTAGTTGAACACAAACCATTGTTTAACACATATTCTGCATGTTATATTATTATGTATTGTATTTTATAATAAGGCTAAAGGAAATATTCTGAAAATCTTAGAAGTCTATAAACAGTACTGTATTTGTTGAAAGAAGTCCATGTGTAAGTGGACCCACGGAGTTCAATCCTGTGTTTTTCAAGAGTTAACTATACAGAGTGACTATAGAGTCACTTACTTTCTCAAATAAATAAAATTTTTTAAAAACAAGAGTCAACTATACATAGCCTTCTCAGATTTTCTTTCATTTAGTAATGTGCATTTAAAATTATTCTATGTATTTTCATGGCTTGTTAGATTTTTTTTTTTTTTTTTTTTTTTTTGGTAGCACTGAATGATATTCCATTGGATATACCATGGTATATTCATCCTTTCATCCACTGAAGGACATTTTAGTTGCTTCCAGATTTTGTCAGGGATGAATTAAGCTGCTATTTTGGGTGCAGGTTTGGACACAAGTTTTCACTCCTTTGGTTAAGTACCAAGGAGTAAGATGGTTGGATCATAAGGTAAAATAGGTTTACTTTTTCAAGAAACTCCCGAATGGCTTCTGAAGTGTCTGCGCCATTTTGCATTTTCACCAGCAATAAATGAGAATTTCTGTTGTTTCATATCCTCGCCATCATTTGGTAGTGTCCGCGTTCTGGATTTTAGCCATTCTAATAGATATATAATCACTTCTTAAGAAATAATTTTAGCTTGTTAGTAGGGTTCAGTTGACCAGATTTGGCAAGTTAGCTAAAAGTTATCATCCAAGTAATGTTAAAGCATTAAAAGGATTTTTAAAAAGAAAGTTTGTGACCTTTTCCCCCAAATAGGTAGAATCAATAGGTCCATGATCGTTTCATATGCAGTATCTCACGAGACTTTGTAATCCTAAGAAATGGAAATCTCTGCTCTGTGCGCTTTTACTATGAAAGAGGGGTAAAAGCTGTAATATAGAGGACAAAAATGGAAAATTAAAAATATGATGATTTCTAGCAAGAGTCACTGTGGCAGACAAGATTCTACAGTTAGAGAATGCAGCTGAGATTTGGCTGATCATGAAATCAGATGTTGATAATTTGTTTATTCTAAATATCGTTTTAGCCTCTGATATGTCAAGTGCCATTCCATTGGTTTTAAGAAAGCACTTTAACAGTTGAAAGTCAAGTACTAATGGAGAACCTAAAAGTCATATTTTGGTTTAGAATTTTTAACTAATTGGACAAATAATTTAAAATATCCATATCAACCAGTGAGTTAAAATGTCACATAGAACCTCTTTCATCACATTAGGCCTAACATAGGAGGGGAACAAGACTTTACAGCCTTTATTTAATTAAGTGTTATCTTCACAGCATTCCCAAATGCTCAGGAAGCTAAAAGGTATGTTTAGACATTCACTCTTTCTCCAAATTGTCTTTTCTACAGAAGCAAGAAAAATGAAAGACATGTTTCTTAACTACCACATGCTGCTCAGAGCAGCACAGTTTGTGAATTTTTAAGTAAAAATGGAAATTGTTTTTATTTCTCTGGTTTTTACTTCCAAGTCGTATGCCCCAAACCTGTGTGCCTTCTGATCAAAAGTGACAGCTAGAAGTAGCAACTTGTTTAAGAATGACATACTGTGTTACACTCATCACATCTCCAGTTTAGGAAATTAAAGAACAAAAACTATGCAGACAGAGGTGGGTGGACTGCCAATTATCTTTTCTCTTTTTCTCTACATCCAAGTCTAAATAAAAGTAAACCTACATGCTGTGACAACAAACAGGATTCAAAATAAATAAATGAACGGGGTTAGGAACCCCTGTATGCATTCCTTTTGCCCCTTTCTTGAGTATTCTATTTCACTCTTTCTAAATTCTCCCCCACCAAAAATAAAGAAAAAAAAAAGCCACAAACAAGATTGGAGAAAGTTGAAAAAAACTCTCAAAGGATTATCTGATTTGTGTTTTCATCTGTAAAAACCAAATTGCCTTTGAACTTAATTTCTTTACACAGAGCTACAGAGGCATCATTTAAGTAACTTGAAATTACATCAAATACTGCTGACATGCTCAGTTTACAGATTAGTTTGATTACATTTGATTTCCCAGTGTATACTGAAATACATCATCCCCTCATTCTTATGAGAAAGAAAGGGGATTCATCATTCCCTATTTTTTTTTTTTTGTATTTTAAATTATTTTTTAGGGGGATATTATGTTTCTTCATAAATAAATGCATGCAAGGACGCCTGGATGGCTCAGTGGGTTAAGCCTCTGCCTCTGGCTCAGGTCATGATCCCAGGGTCCTGGGATCAAGCCCCACATCAGGCTCCCTGCTCAGCAGGGAACCTGCTTACCTTCTTCTCTGCCTGCCTCTCTGCCTACCTGTCTACTGTCTGTCAAATAAATAAAATCTTTAAAATAAATAAATACAGAAAAAGAAATCCTTTATTTTTATCTTGGAACATTAGAATAATACAATTTTGTCTGGTGCATTTAACAGAGTGTCTAACACTGGATTCTCCTGAAAAAAGTCTCTGAATTATACATTTGAATAAGGTGGTGTTTGGAGGGAGGTAATCCCAAAAAGCCAAATTAATAGATGAGGAGGGTAAAATGCAGAAGGAAACGCGAATAAAAGGCTGTGTTAAATAGTTGGCCATCACTATGGCAACTAGTACTCTCTCATAGTTGCTCCCGGAAGTCTTGTAGATCTCAAAACGGTCTACCCAGCTGAGGAAAACCAAACATATTTAACCATGAATTTTGTATCACTGGGTTGGCCCTGGAAGTGTTAAATACCCTGGACTTCCTGGGAACATCAGCTTGAGTGCTGATCAAGATGCTGTAGAATTCTATACACAGGGTGTCAAACATAGGATCATAGCATCAAACAAGAAGTATTCAAGATGTTCTGGGGTAAGGATCTGCTTACCGGCCTATGCAATACATCCTTTATTGATGTTTGTCAGAAGTTCCACCTGCCATTTGATATACTGTAGAAAAAGCTAGAATCATCAGATGTTAGGCCACGTGGCCTGAGTGACAGGGAAACTTTCATCATAGTTTGGATCTGGACGTAATTATACAATAGCTTCTTCCTCAGGACCCACTTAAACTAGAACTTTTCTGAGTCACCCGTTAATAAGGATTCTGCAAACTACAGCCTGTAGGCCAAATCTAGTCTACTACATTTTTTAAAAAATCAAATTATATTACAACACAAATATACCTATTTGTTTATATGTTGTCTATGACTGTTTTTTGTTTTTTGTTATTTTTTTGGTCCCAAAAGCAGACTTGTATAGTTCCAACAGAAACCATTTTGTCTGAAAATTCTGAAATATTTACTATCTTACTCTTTATAGAAAATGTTTGTTAACTTTTAGAATAAACTGAAAAGAGGAAGAATGTTCCCAAGTGTAGGATGTAGTGTTTCCAAAATTGGGGGGCTAAAATCAAATAAAGGGTCTCATTAGGAAAGGTATGTGATACCAGATGCAACAGTTTGTCTTTTATCTTATGGGAGCTATCTTGCTATGCCAGAGACACTGAAAGCCTTTAGCAATGTGGAAGCTGCCAGAATAAAGTTCACATTACTATTTTTGTTAAATCCTTGACTTGACCTCAGAATATTCTTAAATGCAGACCTAAGAGAGTTTCCTTGCAAGATGGCATAGAGGCTACCTGAATCTCGAAATTCATGGAGCTGACTGATGGCTGACTTGATCACGACACTCCTCTACTCAGTGTTTCCGTATTAACAAATCAAGCCAACTCCTAATAACACCTCTCCCATATTGTTGAAGGACTATAGCTACCACACCATTTCTTTGCATTACTTCACAGTCCACCATGGGTGGGAATCTTGGTAACTGTGATGCTCTTGCATGCCAGGGGATCTCACCATCCCAGCTATCAAGAACCATGTCACATTGCTGTGTAACCTGTGAGTGAGAGATCCAACTCTATAATCCCAACCTAAAGGTCTTATTATTAGGACCAAGATGGGGGTGGGGTGGGCATAAACTGAATTATTCTAAGCTTGCATTCTCTGAAACCAGAACTGGAGACAAAATTATATGCATATAATTAACTTCAAAGTATGATCCCAAGGAGGAGTGATCAACCAGGATACTGAAGCAGAGCATGGGGTAAAACAAATACAAAAGAGATATCATTAACCTGGCCACCGCTATGAAAATGGTGCTTAATTTCACAGTCCAATGGGACCTTTTCCAGCTCCTTTTGAAATGTTTCTGGGGCATTACATTTTTAATATGTATCAGTCATAAGGCATCTTATAACTACAATCTCAGAGCAGAACATGTAAAGTTCATAACATGGGTCCAACCCAGAGAGACATTAAGTTGCAGCAGTGTGAATAAATAAGTAACCCCTTCTTCCTTGATGAAGAAAGGAAACAGATGTGCCTAATGGAAGATGTCTAATCCATTAGGTATGAATTTTGAATTTGTCTGTTTTGTTTTGATAAACATGGCTGAAACCAATACAACAGCTACACATTACATATCTTTAAAGTTCTAGCCACTCACCTTCTAGTATAGAGAAGTGATAACAATGCTACTACAAATAAACTGTAAAATATACAAAAAGTGAGCACAAGGAGTGGATTTAAAGAAGAGTCAAAATTACAGGAAGCAATGGAATGCTTTGTCCTTTGAAATTGGGCAAAGAGACTGAATACACATTTTTCTAAAGACACCAGACGAATGGTCAACAGGTACACAAAAGTGCTCAACATCTGTAAGCATAAGGGAAATGCAAATTGAAAGCTCAATGAGATATCACCTCACCCTTGTTAGAATGATAATCATCAAAAAGACAGGTAATGAATGTTGGCAAGGATGTGGAGAAAAAGGAACAGTCATGCCCTGTTGGATGGGAATGTAAATTGATACAGCTATGGAAACAAGTAGGGAGGTTACTCAAAAATTAAAAATGTAAGTATCATATGATCCAGCAATTCCACTTTTAGGTATATTGCTAAAGAAATGTAAACAGGATCTCAAAGAGATACCTACACTACTATGTATATTGTAGCATTATTCACAGTAAACAAGATATGAAAAAAAGTCCATCAACACATGAGTGGATAAAGATGTGAGGTGGCACCTTATCAAGAGATCAATATAGATTATTCTTGACTTCAGTCCCCTTTACAACTAGACAAATTAGCAACTAACTATAAGCAAGACACCAAAGTAAAAATTCTTGGCTCAGAGGGGTAAGGAAGCACCCCCATGGACTACAGAGACCAAGAAAGACCAAAATAAAGGGTAAGAGGACTGGCTGTATTCTGGCCATGTTGCCCCTCCCCCAGGCTGACACCGTGCCACACCAAGAGGGCTCCCCTGGGTCCATGGTCTCCCAAGTGGGAAAAAGAGTTCAAGGTGGATATACAGGTCCCCCAGAGTTGTGGTCACTTTCTGCAAGGCCCACTAGAGTCTTGCCTCACAGGGAAAGAGTAGGTAATCTGTGGGCTTGACTACTAGAGATCAGGTTCTGATGGAGAAGGGGGTGGAATTAGCTGTGACCAGCACTCAAATCTTGAATTGTGATAGAATGAATTTCTACTTACAGAGGCACCCAAAGAAAAATCCCTAACAATGACTTTTTGCCCCTCTGTAGAGCTAAGATGGTGAGCCCACTGAACAGGGAAATTGGTGTACAGTTTCTGCGGACCTTGGAGCCTGTTTCACCACTGCACCCAGGCAAGGAAGTTAATTACTAGCCCTGTCTGTTGCTGAGTGCCACCTGAACCCCACCTGACAAGGAAACCTGTGGCCACAGCACCTGGAAAGCTATATGGCCCAGAACTTGAACTGATAGACTGGCCAGCAGCACTGCCCTTTTGCAGAACCAAGCCAGACATCATCTCTGACTGGGGAGCTTGGTGCACAATTCTGCCTGACTTGGGATCCTGAAGAATGAGCTTTGCCAGACTTCGGGAATATATCTGTAGTGCCACTAAGTTATGGGATCAGCCTCCCCAAGCCTCACATGACCAGAAAACCTAACAAGATCACCTGGATAGTTGTGTGGTCCATCCTTCTCCAGAAGAGAAGAAAGAAGCCAGCCTGCAGCTCTGCCAGTCTGTAGAACAAAGGCCAGTGGCTCTTTGACCAGAGAATACAAGGCAGAGTTCTGCATGAATTAGGTCCCCAAACAACAAGCCAGGTCAGTCTTAGGGTTCATCTTCTATCCTGTCTGGACAGAGAAGTTAATTTACAAGCCTGCCTTCTGTTGAGTGTAGTATTCAGTCCCACCAGAGTAAGGAGCCTGACCTTACAATCCAGGAAACTTCAGATACCATTCTCAGGAAGCCATCATCAGGCACAGAACCAAGCCAGCAGTAGTAGCCAGTTGTTACCATTTAGTGGTACCATGCTCCGTGACCTCCCAGCTTCAGCATTAGCCTCAACCAAATATAGACCCTGAAAGCAAGCTACACCTGACCAAGGTTGCTACCAGCTTATCTATCCAGAACCCCAAGCTGAGCTGACTGGTAAGATTCTGCAAAAGAAAACCTGTGAAGTATGAAAAAGCAGACCATTTACTCAAATGTGCAGATACTGATAAAAAGAATCAAATGAATCAAGGAACACGAAGAATCAGCTAAACATGATACCAGCAAAATTATTACAGCTTGCTGCAGTAATTGGCCCTAAGGAAATGGACATCTATGAACTGTCTCACAGAATCAAAATAATTCTCATAAAAAAGTTGAGTGAACTATAAGAACACAGACCAGGAGAGAATGGGATGATATATTAATAATAATGGGGGGGGGGAACCTGTTAACCGAGAATATTATTCTTGGCAAAGCTAACTAACCTTCAAAAATGAAGAAGAGATACTAAAACAAAAGCTGAGGGAGTTCATCACCACTATACTTACCTTACCTGAAATGCTAAATGCAGTTCTTTGAGCATACATAATGTTCATTAACATCATAAAAACATAAGAAGTTATAAAACTTACATGTAATAGTAAATATATAATCAAAGTCAGAGTCTCTAGTTTTGTAATGGTGGTATGTGGTTCAATACAACTTTAAGTTAAAAAACAAATGTATTAAAAATAACCATAACTATAATAATTTCTTAGTGGATATACAATATAAAAATAGGTAACAAGTGTTGCTGAGGATGTAGAGAAAAATAAAACCCTCATGCACTGTTGGTGGGAATGTAAATTGGTATAGCCATTATGGAAAACAGCATGGACATTCCTCACAAAACTAAAAATAGAAATAGATTTGATCTATGGGATAGATTGGATCTATATATGATCCAATAATTCCACTACTGGGTAGATCTACCCAAATAAATTAAAAGACAAATGCTAAAACATATGTACCCCTATGTTTATCGCAGCACTGTTTACAAAAGCTAAAATATAAGCAACCTAAGTATCCATTACTAGACAAATGAGTAAGGAAAATGGGTAGTAGATACAATGGAATATTACACAGCCATAAAAGGAATGCATTTGCACCCACTTGAGACAATATGGATTGACTTAGAGTGTATGATGCTAAGTGAAGTAAGTCATACTGAGAATGACAAATACCTTATTTTACTCATAAGAGTAATAAAAAAAAATAAAGCAGAATCATACTGATGAGTACAAACTGATATGCCAGAGAGGAGGGGTGGGTGGCTGCAAAAAATGTGGGAAGGAGAAAGGGAGATACAGGCTTCCAGTTATGGAATGATTAAGTGATTGGTATAAAAGTCACAGCATAAGGAATACAGTCAATGATATTCTAATAGTGATGTCATGGGACGGATTGTAGCTACACCTGTGGTGAACATAGCATAATGTATAAACTTGTCAAATCACTAAGTTGTACACCTGAAATTAATGTAATATTGTGTCTATTATACTCAAAAAATTAGGTAAATTGTAACATCAATAACAGGTGTGTGAAAGGAGAGAAGTAAAAGTGTGAAGTTTAGGAATGCTATTCAAGTTAAGTTGTTAACATCTTAAAACAGAGTGTAATAAATATATTTCACGTAAGCCTCATGGTAACTACAAAAGAAAAATCTGTACTAGTTATGTGAAACATTATGATGAAGGAGTCAGCAAATTTCTACAAAAAGCCATTAAATTCACAAAAGAAGACAGCAAGATCCAAAGGAACATGCATCTACAAAACAGGGGGGAAAATGACAATAGTTAGCTGTTTCCTATCAATGACTTTAAACATAAATACATTCTGTAAAGACAGTGTGGCTGAATGGATTAAAAAATATTTCTAACAATACGCTCCCTATTAAAGACTTACTAGAACTTTAAAGACACATAGTAAAAGGGTAGAAAAAGCTATTTCAAGCAAGTGATACCCAAAAGAAATTTGGTGTAGCTATAATACATCAGACAAAGCATATTTTAACCTAAATATGATCAAAAGAGACAAAGATAGTCATTATTAAGGGATTAATCCATCAAGAAAATGTAACAAATGTACATTTTTATGTACACAACATTGGATAACATACATGTATACAGCAAAAACTAACAACAAAAAGGAGAAAGATACAGCAAAGCAATAAAAGTTGGAGACTTTTTTTTTTTAATTTTTAAAATATGACTTATTTACCTTAGAGAGAGAAAAATCACACAAATGGGGGGAGTGACAAAGGGAAAGGGTCAGAGAGGGTGTGAGAGAGAGAGAATCTTCAAGTAGACTCCCTCCTGAGTGAAGAGCCCAACTGGGGGGTTGATCCCAGGACCCCAAGATCATGTCCTGAGTTGAAATCAAGAGTAAGTGGCTTAACTGACTGAGCCACCCAAGTGCTCCAAGAACTGGGGAATTATAAACCTCATTTTTGACAATGGGTAGATTATCCAGTCAGAGAATTAATAACAAAAGAGTAGATGTGAACACCACTCAGGTCAAAAGGACTCAATTGACATATACAAAACATTTCACACAACAGCAGAGTTCATATAATTCTCAAGTGTACAAAGAACATTTTTAAGGCCAGATCATATGTTATCCCACAAAACAAGTATTAGCAGATTTCGAAAGACTGAAATCATACCAAGTAGGTTTTCTGACTATAACATGAAACAAGAAATCAGTATCAGGAAGAAAGCTGAAAAATTCACAAGCACATGGAAGTTAAACAACATACCTCTGAATAACCACTGGGTCAAAAAAAGAAATAAAAGGGGACATAAAGTTTCTTGAGACAAATAAAAATGGAAACACAATATATCAAGTTAATGGTATGCAGTGAAAACAGCTCTAATAGTGGAGTTTATAGATATAAATACTTACATCAAAAAATAGACCTTAAATAAATGACCTAACTTTATACCTAAAGGAAGTGGATAAAGAAGAGCAAATGAAGCCCATAGTTAGCAGAAAGAAGAAAGTAATAAAAACCAGAACAGGAATAAATGAAATAGGGTATGGGAAAATAATAAAAACATCAATAAAAACAAAGAACTGGGGCACCTGGGTGGCTCAGTGGGTTAAGCCGCTGCCTTCCGCTCAGGTCATGATCTCAGGGTCCTGGGATCGAGGCCCGCATCGGGCTCTCTGCTCAGCGGGGAGCCTGCTTTCCTCTCTCTCTCTCTGCCTGCCTCTCTGTCTACTTGTGATCTCTCTCTGTCAAATAAATAAAATCTTTAAAAAAAAAAAGAACTGGTTGTTTGAAAAGATAAACAAAGCTGACAAACCTTAGGTAGATTCACCAAGGGGGATAAAAAGACACAAAGTTATAAATGAAAGAGGAAACATTACAACCAATACCACAGAAAGAGGATCATAAAAAACTATTACAAACCACTATATGCCAACAAACAATAATCCAGAAGAAAGGGACTACTTCCTAGAAATGTATAACCTACCAAGACTGAATCAAGAAGAAACAGAACAGTTCAACAGGCCAATAAGTATCCCAACAAAGTAAATCCCTGGCTATAAATTTTCACTGGTCAATTCTACCAGACATTTGAAGAACTAACACCAATCCTTCTCAATCTTTCCTGAAAAATTCAATAGGAGAGAATACTTACAAATTCATTTCACTGGGCCAGCATTATCCTAATCCAAAGATGTAAGAGGGCACTTTAAGAAGACCATCAGCCAATAACCTAATACAAATGCAGAAATTCCCAAAAGAATAATAACAAACCAAATTCAGCAGAACATTGAAAGTATCGTACACCATGATCAAGTAGGGTTCATTCCTTGGATATTAGAATGGTTCAATATAGAGGCTCCTTGGTGGCTCAGTTTGTTGAGCACCTGCCTAGGCTCATGTCATGATCCCAGGGTCCTGGGATGGAGCTCTGTGTCAGGTTCTCTGTTCAGTGGAGTCTGCTTCTCCCTTTCCCTGTGCCCTTCTCACACACATTCATACTCACACACACACACTCTCTCTCTCAAAAAAAGAAAAAAAAATATTCAACATAGGCAAATAAATCTGATAACCTATCTATCTCATATCCTACCATCTATCACCCAATCTATCTATCCAATACCTAATATATGTGATATATCATTTGGCAAAAGAATCATGATCATCTCAAGAAATGCAGACAAACTATTAAATAAAATTCAAGATCCATTTAGGATAAAAACTTACAACAAATTAGGTATGTAGGAATGTACTTCAATATAACAAGGGCTTTTATTCTCACCAAAAAGAAAAAAAAAAAGTGAAGTGATAGATGTCTATGTATGAATTACCTAGAAAGTAGGAATTCCTATATAATGTATTTAAAAATTAAGAGATATTAATGGAAAGTTTCAATTGGTGTAATTTTCCCTTAGGGTAAGCTCCAGTTGTTGTGGAGTTGCAGTATACAAAATTCTGAGAGGAAACTCACCACCTTTCAGGTTAGAAGACCATAAGAAAGTGGTTTGAGAAAATAAGATTGTTGAAAAGTGAAGAAAGAAGACAGAGCCAGAAAACTCCAAATGTAAAACCTACAATTATAAAACTTTTAGATGAAAATTTGATGGGATAAAATCTTTTTGATTTTGGTTTATACAAGGTTTCTTAACTACAACACTAAAAGTATGAACTTTAAAAGAAAAAAATAACATTTGACTTGACTAAAATAGAACTGTTGTTCTTTGAGTGATGGTGCTAAGAATAAAAACACAAGCTACAGACTGGGAGAAAATATTTAATTATATATCTGATGAAGGACTTGCATATGGAAAATATGAAGTCCCCCAAATTTAAAGACAATAGCTAATGGGGAAAAAAAGTCACAAGGATGTGAATATTCACCAAAGAATCTATATGAATGGCAAAAGTGAAATGATGTTCAACATTAGATATAAGAGATATTAAAACTATGATGATGCTTCATTATACACCAAATAGGATGCCTAGCATTTTAAAAAATGTCCTCTCCAGCTATTTGCAGGAATGTGGTGAAGCTGGAACTCATATACAGTGTTGGTAGGAATGTTAAAATGAAACAGCTCTTGGGATGCCTGGGTGGCTCAGTGGGTTAAGCCTCTGCTTTTGGCTCAGGTCATGATCCCAGGACCCTGGGATCGAGTCCTACATTGGGCTCTCTGCTCTGCGGGGAGCCTGCTTCCTTCTCCCCCTCTGCCTGCCTCTCTGCTTACTTGTGATCTCTGTCTACTTGTGATCTCTCTCTCTCTGTCAAATAAATAAATAAAATCTTAAGAAAAAAAAAAAAAAAAGCTGTTTGGAAAACAATTCTGCCATGTTTAAATATGTACCTAGCTTAGCACTTGCCATTCCAGTCCTAGGTACTTCCCAAGTGAAATTTTAAAAAAATCCATACAAATTGTGCATGAATATTTAAAGATTTGTAATAGACAAAATTGGAAAATATGTGAATGGATGAATAAGTTGTGGTATAGTCACATGATAAAATAGTAGTGGAAAGCAGTGAAAAAATGCACTATTAATACCAGCAACTGTATGGATGAATATCAAAAGAATTAAGCTGAGTGAAAGTCCAGACAAAAGAGTACACATTGCATTAGTCTTCTGTAAAATTCTAGGAAATGGAAATGAATGTTTATTAGCAAACAGAAGATAACAGGGGGTGGAATGGAGAGATGCAGGAGGTAGGGCTTGCAAATGGACGTGAGGAAACTTTGCAGGGATGTGTATATTTCTTAATAGTGGAGATGATTTCAGAGTGTGTACAAATGTAAAACTTAGACAAAATTATTAACATTTTACACGTTTAGTTTGTTCTATTTCAATAAATATACTTAAAATTTTGTTCTGGGACGCCTGGGTGGCTCAGTTGGTTAAGCAGCTGCCTTCGGCTCAGGTCATGATCCCAGCGTCCTGGGATCGAGTCCCACATCAGGTTCCTTGCTCGGCGGGGAGCCTGCTTCTCCCTCTGCCTCTGCCTGCCATTCTGTCTGCCTGTGCTCGCTCTCTCCCCCCCTCTCTCTCTGACAAATAAATAAAATCTTTAAAAAAAATGTTGTTCTATTTCAATAAATATACTAAAATTTTGTTCTATTTCAATAAATATACTTAAAATGTCACAGGATATAAAAATAAAAGCTGAAAAAATGCTATTTATGCAAACTTGAACTTCAAAATATTATTTCTAGTTTTCTGACTTTAAGAATCCTGTATGGAGGAAAGATAGCAGACTAGGTGGACCTAAACTCGCCTCATCCTGTGGATACAACTAGGTATCACTAACATCAATGTAAAAAGCCCCCCCCCCAAAAAAAAGACCCAAAATCTGGCAGAACAAACTCCACCACGAAAGGTAGAGAAGATCACAATGAAGAAGTTAGGGAGGCCAAAGACTCAGTTTAAGAGCAAAACAGACAGTGGTTTTCATGGTGGAGAGGGAACTGGGGACACAGAGAAGGGCAGAAAACAGATGAGCACACTGGGGAGCCTGCGTGGGGAAGACAAATTCTCCTAACACTGACCTTGAAAATAAGAGGGGCTGATCTCATTAGTTCTTACAACCAGCAAGACTTAAACCCTGGAATTTTAAATATCAGCCAGCTTGGCTCTGGGAGACCCTAGGGAGTGTCAGGAAGCTGAGTCATTACCCTTAAAGAGACAGCAAGACAGGGCAAACAGAGATAGTGTGTGGAGGCAGGAGTTTGAAAAAAACTTTGTGGGCAGATGGGAGGAAGAGTTATTTATTCATCTCAGAGCATGGCCTAGAGAGACAGAGATCATGAGGAAACTTCCAAGAACAAAGAAGTTGGCAAATGCCATTTCCCTCCTCTGCTCCCCAGCATAAACACAGCATTACCTGTGCTGACAAGCATGGTGTGGACACTTGCTGCCTAACTTGCTTAGACCAAGCCCCCTCTCCTTAGGCTACTTTGGTGGATCTGCCCTTCCCAGTCACATTTGCCTCAGTTCCAGGGCTGCAGGTCTCCTACCCCAGAAAACTGGTGCAAATCTCACTAGCACAACATCTCTGACCTGCACCATTTGCAGGGCCTCAGTTCCAGTGGTACTGGCGGCGGTCATATTTCACAAGCAAGTCAGCACACACCTTGGTAAAATGTGCCATACTTAGCCAAGGACCAAATACTTCCTACAACAAGCCAAGAGAGCCTCTGTACAGAACTGGGCTGAGGAAAAAGAAGTCAGGACTCAACATCAGAGCACATGCAACATACATAGGAGACACTCCATGAAGCACTAGGTTCCTGGGGAACAAAGGACCCTGCACTGCAGGGCCCTACAGGCTTTCTTCTTCATAAGGCCATTACTTCAAGAGCAAGAGATATAGCTGACTTTCCTAACACAGAGAAACAGACACAGAGTTAAACAAAATGAGGAGACAGAGAAATATATCCCAAATGAAGGAACATAGCAAGAGCCTTATGCAAAACAGATATAAGTAGTATGCTTAAAACACAGGGAGAGGAGTAAAGAATCAGTTCAAACTTAAGTGACCATCAACTTCGTATAGACTGCTTTTGGGGAATATGTTATATAGAAATCTAATGGTAACCACAAATCAAAAACCACTAATAGATATGCAAAAAATAAGGAGAAAGGAATCTATATCACTAAAGAAAGCCAGCAAACCCTGAAAGTGAGCAGGAAATGATCAGAGAAAAACTACAAAAAGCCATAAAACAAGTAACAAAATAGCAACAATACTTATCAACAATTACTTTGAATATAAATGAAACAAATGTTCCAATCAAAAGACAAAGGGTGAGAGAGTGGATAAGAAAACAAGATCCAGGGGCACCTGTGTGGCTCAGTCAGTTAAGTGGCTGCCTTTGGCTCAGGTCCTGATCAGGGTCCTGCTTCTCCCTCTCCCTGCCACTCTGCCTACTTGTGCTATCTCTCTGTCAAATAAGTAAATAAAATCTTAAACAAACAAACTAACAAACTAACAAACAAAACCAAAAAAACAAAAAAAGAAGATCCATCTATATGCTGACTGTAAGAGACTCATTTCAGAACTAAATACATCTGCAGATTGAAAGTGAGGGGATGGGGAAACATTTATCATGCAAATGCATGTCAAAAGAAAGCTGAGGTAGCAATACTTATGTTGGAGAAAATAGACTTTAAAACAAGGACTGTAGGGGCACCTAGGTGGCTCAGTTGGTTAAGCATCTACCTTTGGCTCCAGTCATGATCCCAGGGTCCTGGGATCAAGCCCTGCATAGGGCACTGAAACAAGAGACAAAGAAGGATTCTATATAATAATAAAGGGGGCAAAAAGAACAAAAAAATATGACAATTGTAAATATTTATGCACTCAACATAAGAGCCCCCAAATACATAAAATAGTTAATAACAAGCACAAAGGATCTAATTAATACAATTATAATTATAGTAGGGGATTTTAACAGTGCAGTTACATCAATGGGCAGATCATTGAAATAGGAAATCAACAAAATCAGTGGCTTTGAATGACACACTGGATCACATGGATTTAACAGATATATTCAGAACATTCTACCCTAAAACAGCAGGAAACAGATTCTTTCCAAGTGTGTATGGAATATTTTCCAGAATAGCACATATGTTAGACCACAAAACTAGTCTCAAAAAATTTGAAAAGATCAAAGTCGTGCCAGGAATATTATCTGACCACAAGGCTATGAAACCAGAAATCAATCACAAGAAGAAATCTGGAAAGAGTACAAATACACAGAGATTAAATGACATGCCACTAAACAATGGATGAGCCAACCAAGAAATCAAAGACTAAATCAAGAATAATGTGGAAAAAAATCAAAATGAAAGCAGAATGTTTCAGAATCTTTGGGATGCAGTAAAAGTGGTTCTAAGAAAGAAGTTCATAGCAATATAAGCCTATTGCAAGAAGCAAGAAAAATCTCACACAACCTCAGCTTACATCTGAAGGAGCTAGAAAAAGAACAGGCTGAAACCAAAACCAGCAGAAGGATATAAATAGTAAAGATTAGAGCAGAAATAAATTGTATAGTCAATAGACTAGATCAATGAAACCAGGAGCTTGTTCTTTAAGAGCAGCAAAATTGATAAACTTCTAGGAAGACACATGAAGAAAGATAAGACTAAAATTTTAAAAATCACAAATGAAAGAAGAGAAATACCATCACCACCATGTAAATACAAATAATTGTAGTATTATGAAAAATGATGTGCCAACAAATGGGACAACCTAGAAGAAATCAACAAATTTCTAGAAACATATAACCTCCCAAAACTGAAAAAGGAAGAAATAGACAATTTGAACACAGTGATTACCAGCAATGAAGTTGAATCAGTAATCAAAAACTCTCAGCAAACGAAGTCTAGGACCAGATGGCTTCACAGGTGAATTTTATCAAAAATTTTAAAAAGTGTTAATACCTATTCTTCCCAAACTACTCCAAAAAATAGAAGGAACACTTCCATATTCATTCTATTAGGGCAGCATTACCTGGTTCCAAAACCAGAAAAAGACACCATAAAAAAGAGAACTACTACAAATTCTGATGAACACAGATGCAAAAATCTTCTACACAATATTAGTAAACTGAATGCAACAATATATTTAAAAAAACTCTTTCACCACAATCATGTGGGATTTATTCCCAGGATGCAAGGGTGATTCAGTATTCACACATCAAGCAACATGATATATCACATCAATCAGAGAAAGTATAAAAACCATACGAGCATTTCAATAGATGTAGAAAAAGCATCTGACAAAGTATAACTTCGATTATATCCATTCATGGTGAAAGCCTTCAATAAAGTAGGCTTAGAGAGAACTTACCTGAATGTAATAAAGACCCTATACAAAAAACCACAGCTAACATCATACTCAATGGGGAAAACCTGAGAGCTTTCCCCCTGACATCACCCACACAAAAAAAACCCAAGGATGTCCACTCTCACCACTGTTACTTAACAGAATACTATAAGTTCTAGCCACAGCAATCAGACAACAAAAAAGAATAAAAGACATCCAGGTTGGTAAGGAAGGAATAAAACAGTCTCTATGTGCAGATGACATGATACTATGTATAGAAAACCATAAAGACTGCACCCAAAAACTGCTAGAACTGATGAGTGAATTTAATACGGTCACAAGATACAAAATCATGGTAGAGAAATCTGTGGCATTATAATGAATCAACCGAAAGAGAAATTAAGAAAACAATCCCATTTATAATTGCACCAAAACAAAAACAAAAACAAAATCTCTAGGAATAAACCCACAATTATATGTCAATCTTTGACAAAGTAGAGAAAAATAGATAATGGAAAAAAGTCTCTTTAACAAATGGTGTGGGGGAAAAGTGGGCAGCCATGCACAAAAGAATGAAACCAAACCACTTTCCTACACCATACATAAAAATAAACTCAAAATTGATCAAAGACCTAACTGTTAAGAATAAATTTCTCAAATTTTTTGTGAGAAAACTCACAAAAATCCCAGACACACAAAAATCCCAGAAAAAAGTACAGCAAGGGAAATAAAAACAAATTATCTATTGTATCTACACAAAATAAGAAGCTTCTACATAGTAAAGGTAACAATCAACAAAACTAACAGGCAACCTATGAAATGGTAGAAGATTATCAAGAATTTACACAGCTCACCACCCCAAAATCAAATAATTCAATTAAAAAATAGGCAGACAACATAATATATTTCTCCAAATAAGATATCAAGATAGCCAGTAGACCCATAAATAGATGCTCAGGGTCACTCATCATCAAGGAAATGCAAATCAACATTAAAGTGAGATACCACCTCACACCTGTCAGAATCACTAAATTCAAAAACACAAGAAACAACAAGTGTTGGGACGCCTTGGTGGCTCAGTTGCTCTGCCTTCAGACCTAGGTCCTGATCCCAGAGTCCCAGGATCAAGTCTCACATCAGGCTCCTTGCTCAGCAGGGAGCCTACTTCCTCCTTTTCTGCTGCTCCCATCCTTAGTGAGCTCACTCTTAAATAAATAAATAAATAAAATCTTTAAAAAAAAAAAAAAGAAAGAAACAACAGTTGTTGGTGGGGATATGGAAAAAAGGAATTCTCTTGTACTGTTGAAGGGAATGCAAAGTGGTACAGACACTGTGGAAAACAGTACAGAAGTTCCTCCAAAAATTAAAAATCGAACTGCCCTATGATCCAGTAATCACGCTACTAGGCATTTGCCCAAAGAATACAAAAACACTAATTCAAAGGGATAATTGCACCCTTATGTTTACTGCAGCATTATTTACAATAGCCAAATTATGGAAATAGCCCAAGTGTCTATGGATAAATGAATGGATAAAGAAGATGTGTTACATACATACAATGGAATTTTACTTGGCCCTAAAAACAAATGAAATCTTGCCATTTGCAACAACATGGATGAAACTAGAGAGTATAATGCTAAGTGAAATAAGTCACTCAGAGAAAGACAAATATCATACCATCTCACTTATATGTGGTTTTAAGAAACAAAACAAAGGAACAAAGGAAAAAAAGAGAGAGACTAACAAAGAAACAGACTGAACTACAGATAACAAACTGATGGTTCCCAGAGGGGAGGTAAGTGGGGGATGAGTCGAATAGGTGAAGCAGATTATCATGATGAGTACAGAATAATGTATGGAATTGTTGAATCACTGTATGTTTCACCTGAAACTACTAGAACACTGAATGTTAAGTATACTGGAATTAAAATAAAAATCTTAATAAAAAAAATCCAGTATATAAGAAAATTTAAGAATAAATAGTAAGAATAAAAACAAAATACGGTTTTGTAGCAACCAAAGGGCCATTCTTCCATTTTGGTAAGAGTATACGGAATTCTGTGTGGGTAATGGACTCTTCTCCATTATTGCAGTCCCACAGTCTCCCTTCCTTAGAGGGGAGGCATATAACCCAAACAGAATAAGTGGGTTCCTCAATTCTCTAGGTATAAAATATTAAGGAAATGTAAGAGGATGAAAACCATTAGAATTCATTAATCTTGGCAGTAGAGTCTTGAAAAATGAAACAAAAACAAAAAACAATGAAACAAAACCAAAGTACAGATAAATTTCTGTAACTAGAACTCTGAAGCTTTTCTCTTTCCTTTTGTTTCTGGTTCTATAGCTTTTTTTTTTTTTTTTTTTTTTAATTCTGTGAGTTAGTTGCTAATGTAATAGATTATTTTTATGGTAATTTACCCAAAGAAATTTTTGAAAAACAACAGAAAAACAACAAAAATTGTTAAAAGGAAAAAATAGGAATGTGTTAATTTTAGTGTCTCCCATTCAATATGATTGAAACACCTCTTTGTTTCCCTTAGTATTTTGAAAAATAAAACAAAACATTTCTAAGGGAAATAATGAAGACTGGTATGGCAGAAAGGAAAAGAGCTTTCAGCCTTAAGTAAGTTAAGAGTTGGGTCAAGGACATTTAAAAATTCTTCCAGAGGAGGAGTAAGGCTATTTCTATTACTACTTTTTTATTTTTCATTTGTCTTTTTTGGTGATAATGATAGAAGTCAAGAGACTTCATGTCTGTTGACCAATCATTGCTCACTTTGGAGTACTTGCTTTGCTAGGCTCACCAGAAAAAAAAGCTAGAGATTTATATGAAATCCCTGACCTTTCCTTGGTGGTCTCCTTCATAATCATCTTTCCTCATTTATACCCTGTATGTTTATTTTTGTAGAGAAATTTCATGTTCCCCTTAGTTATCAGTACACCTCTTACTTGTCTCTTACTTCTGTCTCTGATCTTTGATAGCTATGTGTAACTTTGTGACCCCTAAGACTGTTTCTTCCTTAGGTATCTCTCAGAGCTCTATTCTTGTTAAGCCACCTGCTTGTTACACATCTTGCTTTAGGGGCACCATGATTATAACTCAACTTATCATCTATCCCTATCACGCAGCCTAACATCTACTCCTAATATCATGGTTACTGAATCCACCAAGCTATTCAGCCCTGTTTTTTCATACCGCAACCCAAATAATCACCGAGCATTATAAATACTCGTAATTTATATTTCTATTTCCTGTGGTGATTCACTATTGTATGTATAGTTTATTACCTATAAGATAATGACTCTTCAGTGGATATCTCCTGAATGTATTAATGAATGTTCCAGATGACTATTTCCTCTAGCTTACTTTCAACAACCTATCAACTTTCTTTCTGCCTGTTTCTAGTCTTATTCTATTCTTATAGATATTCCATATTTTTTCCAGAGTAATTTTATGAAAACAAAGTCGATCACTCCTTTTTACAAGGCTTGCCAATTCCCTGCCCATTCCTGGCAGAATGCTTAGTTGTTCCTAGATGAACATTATTTCCTTTCATGTCTTATCATCTTGAGCCTTCTCCATTATGCCATCTGTACTTACTGAATCGAAGATTCTTAAATGATCCTGATTATTTTTTGTCTTAAAAAAAATCACTGAATATGATATTTCTCTGCTGAAACAATTGTATTTCCTAGAAAACCTTTATCATAATTCACATACCAGATTAAGTTTCTTTCTTTCCCATTCAGCCTTCTTAGATTTCATTATTTTAGTGAGTGCTCACTAAAATTTTGTTCTATAGCCTTCTCTATTTCCTTGTGCTTAAATTAAATTTCATTTCTATTTAAGAGCGAGTTCCATGAGGACAGGGGCTGTGCCCATCTTATTCACAGATATATATATGCACCTAACAAAACGTCCAGGGCATGGTAGACATTGTTTCAAGATTTTATTTTAGAGAGCAATAGAGAAAGCGTGAACAGGGAGGGGGAGAGGGAGAAAAAATCTGAAGCAGACTCCACACAGGGCCGATCCCATGACCTGAGCCAAAATGAAGAGTGGTACACTTAACTGGCCACCCATGTGCCTATATAATAAATATTTTTGTCTTTGTTTTATTAAATAGAATAAATTATCCAAAATTATTTTAAATGTCTCTGTGTTGACAAAATTGAAAATTTAAATCATTTAAGATCTTTTACATTCTTCAATTTCATATGGTCAAAGTTTTAATTAGATAGTTTCCTGATTTTAATGGTGAAGGTTTATTTAGAAATTTGGGGACTAAGAAAATTACAAGAACCATGAAAACAATGTAGTTATTTTGTCAGATACATTTCATAGTGCCTAGGGATATGATGTGTTAAATAGGAACACAATGGCATAAACTAATGGATATAGTAATACTCATTCCAGTAGCAACATGAATAGACTTTTAGTCCCAATAAACTGTTATTCTTAATATTTTCCCAGAGATACTTAGGTCAAGTGCAAAAAGATCTTAGTGAAAGTGATCCCAGAGGAAAGGGCTAAAAATTCAATTTCAGTTAACAAAGTAGTCAGTAACTCAAAATCTTTTGATTGTTGAAACCCTCCAAATGAATTATCAAAGTTCTAAATATAGGTTTTAAGTGCATTTGGTGATTGGTTTTAAAAACCTGAAAAGTAGCACAATTTTAGATACCACCATCTTATAAAAAATTTGCAACCCTCTTTTCAATAAACAAAAATGTTCAGTTTTATCTGTACAATATAGGCAAATGAACCTCTTCCCTATTGTATCACTGTGAGTTTTTTTAAAAAGATCTATAATATAAATAATCACATCTAGAAGGATTTTTTCAGCATTAACATAAAATGAATTATTTCCATTTTTTTTAAGTAGTCTTATTCGGGGGAGCAATATTGAGTTCACTTTGTACAATTCTGACCTGACAAAAATAATCCAAAACCATAATAAGTAAAATACATAATAAGTAAAAATCCTTGTTAGTTTTATTAGAGTTACAAATGTGGAAAAGATTCATAGTCATTCTAATTGAATTTTTATTGCTTTGAGTTATTTGACCTCATCTCCAGTGGAATTCTTCTCTATTATACCTCAACCATCCACTATTGTTTGTCCCCTTTATGTTGACATCAAAAATAACAGAACAACTTCAAAATTCCCATTCTAAGCCCTTACCTTATTTTTTTTCCCTCCTCTTCCTCCTCTCTTCCAGCTGAATTCACTACTTTTTTTTTTCATGTCTTAGCTTCCAAATTAACTGCCAAGTCCAGATTCTACGTTTCATTATTAAAATCCTCTACTTGCAAAAATCCTTATCTCTTGATGTCTTCCCTTCTTTTGTTCACCTGCTTGAACAGTGAATCTAAATAATCTAACAATTTTCTTACATTACACCTGCAACCAGGAAGCTGAAATTTGCTATAGATCATTATACAATCATGTTAAATGGACTTTCAGTTCATAACCACAAGTCTCAAATTGGCACTCAACACTATCAAGACAATTCTATTTCCATAATAAGTGAGAATTCCCATTCCCATGGACAACCATTTTGTATTTTTTCTCTCCTCAAATCCATCATATCTTCTAGCGATTCTCAGATAGTGATCTCACCTGATGTTTATTTACCAAGACAGAAACAGAAAGGAATGACTTAATCTTTCTGTAAACAAACCTATACTTATTTAATTTGGTAGGTTTCTCTGTTCCCTGTTTCTCCTCCTGACATTGTGAAGATGTGTCTGTAGTGTCTATGGTCTTACTAAAGGCCAATTCTGTACTTGTGACCTGGATCCTACCCTTTCCCTTTTTTTTTTTTTTTTTTAAGATTTTATTTATTTGACAGAGACCACAAGTTTGCAGAGAGACAGACAGGAGAGAGGGGGGGAAGCAGGCTCCCCGTGAGCAGAGAGCCTGATGCAGGGCTCGATCCCAGGACCCTGAGATCATGACCTGAGCCAAAGGCAGAGGCTTAACCCACTGAGCCACGCAGGTGCCCCTACCCTTTCCCTTCTTAAGTATTTCAGTCTTCCTTTCTCTTTTCTTTTTCTCTCACATCAACAATTTCTTCTGCTTACTAAATAATTACACCACTGTGTTCTGGTAGTTCTATTTTTTAAGAGAGAGAGAATGAGGGAGAGCACAAGTGGTGGTTGGTGGTGGAATGGGGAGAGGCACAGAGGAAGTGGGACAAAGTCTTAGGCAGACTTTGCACCAAGCGTGGAGCCCCATGCAGGACTCCGTCTGAGGACTTTGAGATCACAGCCTGATTCAAAATCCAGAGTCAGATAGGTCACTGACTGCGCCACCCAGGTTTCCCTGGTATTTCTAATCCTGAAGAAAAAAATGTATTTTCATTTAAAAATCCTCTTATGCTACAGTACAACATTTGCCTCTTTTCTTTCTCCTTTCACAGAATAAGGTAAAAGTAGCTATAGGTGCTATTTCCCTATCCCCATTTTCCATTTTCTTTCAAATCCTTTTCTATCAAGCTTTTCTCTTCTCTGCTTTGCTGAATTGCTCTCATTAAATTCACTAGTGATCTCCATGCTTCTCAGCAGAACTGAATGCAACTGACAACTACCTCATTCCTGCTTTGATTCATTTTTTTGTGAAACTACACTTTTTTTACTTTTTCCTTACCTTTTTGGATCATTTTCTTCTTCTACCCAATCTTCGAAAACCGAAGCTCTATCCTATTATTTCTCTTAAGAAGTCTTACTATAGAATCTCACCCAATTGCCTTGCTTAAAACGCCAGGAACTGGGCAGTGAGTGCCAAACGTATGTCCTCCTACCTAGCTTTTCTCCTAAGCTTCAAATTCATAAACTCAACTGTTAATGACTAATAGGCATTTCAAATTAAACATGTCTAAAAATGTAAGCTTGTGATATGTGCCTCCCTTCCCGTACGTGATTTTCCATCAATCTTCCCTATCCTAGTTAATAGTCTTTTTCAGTTCCTCAAACCAAAAGATTCCTGTAGTCAGTCTTAGTATCTTTTTTTAATCTTACCACCACTTCCCTACACACAGACACACACACACACACACACACACACACACACACACACACAGAAATACACACAAATATACACACCAGTAAGAAATCATGTCAGATCTACCTCTAACATCCACACCAAATTTGACTACTTCTTTACAGCCATCACGGTGGACTAAGACACCCATCATTACTCACTGGGCCCTAGCACTGGGATCTTAACTGAGTTTCCCACTTAAGTAAATAAACTTTGTTGGATAAAATTTAGTCATCGATAGCAACCAAATTAATCTTTTACAATGAAGGTAAGAATTAGATAATTGCTGCCCTTGCTGAAAACCTTTGGCACTTAAAAAAATCCAGATTATTACTGTGGTTTACTCACGCCTTTGCTTGAAGACTTCACCCCTGCCAAGCTCTGCCACTTGCTCCTTTAACCACCACCTCCTCATTGCTTTAGGTATGCTGGTGTCTAATCAGTCCCTCTAAAGCCAGTGTTCTTTTTTCCATTGGACATTCTTTCCTGCTTTGTCGAAGATTAGTTGACCATAGAGTTGAGGGTCTATTTCTGGGCTCTCTATTCTGTTCCATTGATCTATGTGTCTGTTTTTGTGCCAGTACCATGCTGTCTTGATGATGACAGCTTTGTAATAGAGCTTGAAGTCCGGAATTGTGATGCCACCAACGTTGGCTTTCTTTTTCAATATCCCTTTGGCTATTCGAGGTCTTTTCTGGTTCCATATAAATTTTAGAATTATTTGTTCCATTTCTTTGAAAAAGATGGATGGTACTTTGATAGGAATTGCATTAAATGTGTAGATTGCTTTAGGTAGCATAGACATTTTCACAATATTTATTCTTCCAATCCAGGAGCATGGAACATTTTTCCATTTCTTTGTGTCTTCCTCAATTTCTTTCATGAGAACTTTATAGTTTTCTGAGTATAGATTCTGTGTCTCTTTGGTTAGGTTTATTCCTAGGTATCTTATGGTTTTGGATGCAATTGTAAATGGGATTGACTCCTTAATATCTCTTTCTTCTGTCTTGCTGTTGGTGTAGAGAAATGCAACTGATTTCTGTGCATTGATTTTATATCCTGACACTTTACTGAATTCCTGTATAAGTTCTAGCAGTTTTGGAGTGGAGTCTTTTGGGTTTTCCACATATAGTATCATATCATCTGCGAAGAGTGATAATTTGACTTCTTCTTTGCCGATTTGGATGCCTTTAATTTCCTTTTGTTGTCTGATTGCTGAGGCTAGGACCTCT